>NW_027362853.1:0-4800000 GCF_046119375.1 Phyllobates terribilis
AAGTTTTCACAAAATTGTGAAATTTTCAAAAAGTCAGAAATTTGCCAAAAACGACTAAGTATCAAGGACTCATCGCGCGAATCGCTCTGGAACTGAAATCGGATGCGCGCACTGACATGCTCCCCTCTCTGGAAGTCTGACACATGTGTGAAAATTTTCTAAGTCCCCAAAAATTTTTTTTTTTCAACTTTTTTTCAATTTTCCCCCTGTGGGATATATATTTTACCCACACTTTTGGAGCCCTCCTGGGATGCCCTCTAACATACTAGAACCTCATTTTGTGGAAGTTTTCACAAATTGTGAAATTTTCAAAAAGTCAGAAATTTTGCCAAAAACAACTAAGTATCAAGGACTCATCGCGCGAATCGCTCTGGAACTGAAATCGGATGCGCGCACTGACATGCTCCCCTCTCTGGAAGTCTGACACATGTGTGAAAATTTTCTAAGTCCCCAAAAATTTTTTTTTTCAACTTTTTTTCAATTTTCCCCCTGTGGGATATATATTTTACCCACACTTTTGGAGCCCTCCTGGGATGCCCTCTAACATACTAGAACCTCATTTTGTGGAAGTTTTCACAAAATTGTGAAATTTTCAAAAAGTCAGAAATTTTGCAAAAACGACTAAGTATCAAGGACTCATCGCGCGAATCGCTCTGGAACTGAAATCGGATGCGCGCACTGACATGCTCCCCTCTCTGGAAGTCTGACACATGTGTGAAAATTTTCTAAGTCCCCAAAAATTTTTTTTTTCAACTTTTTTTCAATTTTCCCCCTGTGGGATATATATTTTACCCACACTTTTGGAGCCCTCCTGGGATGCCCTCTAACATACTAGAACCTCATTTTGTGGAAGTTTTCACAAAATTGTGAAATTTTCAAAAAGTCAGAAATTTTGCCAAAAACGACTAAGTATCAAGGACTCATCACGCGAATCGCTCTGGAACTGAAATCGGATGCGCGCACTGACATGCTCCCCTCTCTGGAAGTCTGACACATGTGTGAAAATTTTCTAAGTCCCCAAAAATTTTTTTTTCAACTTTTTTTCAATTTTCCCCCTGTGGGATATATATTTTACCCACACTTTTGGAGCCCTCCTGGGATGCCCTCTAACATACTAGAACCTCATTTTGTGGAAGTTTTCACAAAATTGTGAAATTTTCAAAAAAGTCAGAAATTTTGCAAAAACGACTAAGTATCAAGGACTCATCGCGCGAATCGCTCTGGAACTGAAATCGGATGCGCGCACTGACATGCTCCCCTCTCTGGAAGTCTGACACATGTGTGAAAATTTTCTAAGTCCCCAAAAATTTTTTTTTTCAACTTTTTTTCAATTTTCCCCCTGTGGGATATATATTTTACCCACACTTTTGGAGCCCTCCTGGGATGCCCTCTAACATACTAGAACCTCATTTTGTGGAAGTTTTCACAAAATTGTGAAATTTTCAAAAAGTCAGAAATTTTGCCAAAAACGACTAAGTATCAAGGACTCATCGCGCGAATCGCTCTGGAACTGAAATCGGATGCGCGCACTGACATGCTCCCCTCTCTGGAAGTCTGACACATGTGTGAAAATTTTCTAAGTCCCCAAAATTTTTTTTTTCAACTTTTTTTCAATTTTCCCCCTGTGGGATATATATTTTACCCACACTTTTGGAGCCCTCCTGGGATGCCCTCTAACATACTAGAACCTCATTTTGTGGAAGTTTTCACAAAATTGTGAAATTTTCAAAAAAGTCAGAAATTTTGCAAAAACGACTAAGTATCAAGGACTCATCGCGCGAATCGCTCTGGAACTGAAATCGGATGCGCGCACTGACATGCTCCCCTCTCTGGAAGTCTGACACATGTGTGAAAATTTTCTAAGTCCCCAAAAATTTTTTTTTTCAACTTTTTTTCAATTTTCCCCCTGTGGGATATATATTTTACCCACACTTTTGGAGCCCTCCTGGGATGCCCTCTAACATACTAGAACCTCATTTTGTGGAAGTTTTCACAAAATTGTGAAATTTTCAAAAAGTCAGAAATTTTGCCAAAAACGACTAAGTATCAAGGACTCATCGCGCGAATCGCTCTGGAACTGAAATCGGATGCGCGCACTGACATGCTCCCCTCTCTGGAAGTCTGACACATGTGTGAAAATTTTCTAAGTCCCCAAAAATTTTTTTTTCAACTTTTTTTCAATTTTCCCCCTGTGGGATATATATTTTACCCACACTTTTGGAGCCCTCCTGGGATGCCCTCTAACATACTAGAACCTCATTTTGTGGAAGTTTTCACAAAATTGTGAAATTTTCAAAAAAGTCAGAAATTTTGCCAAAAACGACTAAGTATCAAGGACTCATCGCGCGAATCGCTCTGGAACTGAAATCGGATGCGCGCACTGACATGCTCCCCTCTCTGGAAGTCTGACACATGTGTGAAAATTTTCTAAGTCCCCAAAAATTTTTTTTTTCAACTTTTTTTCAATTTTCCCCCTGTGGGATATATATTTTACCCACACTTTTGGAGCCCTCCTGGGATGCCCTCTAACATACTAGAACCTCATTTTGTGGAAGTTTTCACAAAATTGTGAAATTTTCAAAAAGTCAGAAATTTTGCCAAAAACGACTAAGTATCAAGGACTCATCGCGCGAATCGCTCTGGAACTGAAATCGGATGCGCGCACTGACATGCTCCCCTCTCTGGAAGTCTGACACATGTGTGAAAATTTTCTAAGTCCCCCAAAAATTTTTTTTTTCAACTTTTTTCAATTTTCCCCCTGTGGGATATATATTTTACCCACACTTTTGGAGCCCTCCTGGGATGCCCTCTAACATACTAGAACCTCATTTTGTGGAAGTTTTCACAAAATTGTGAAATTTTCAAAAAAGTCAGAAATTTTGCAAAAACGACTAAGTATCAAGGACTCATCGCGCGAATCGCTCTGGAACTGAAATCGGATGCCGCACTGACATGCTCCCCTCTCTGGAAGTCTGACACAAGTTGAAAAATTTTCTAAGTCCCCAAAAATTTTTTTTTTCAACTTTTTTTCAATTTTCCCCCTGTGGGATATATATTTTACCCACACTTTTGGAGCCCTCCTGGGATGCCCTCTAACATACTAGAACCTCATTTTGTGGAAGTTTTCACAAAATTGTGAAATTTTCAAAAAGTCAGAAATTTTGCCAAAAACGACTAAGTATCAAGGACTCATCGCGCGAATCGCTCTGGAACTGAAATCGGATGCGTGCACTGACATGCTCCCTCTCTGGAAGTCTGACACATGTGTGAAAATTTTCTAAGTCCCCAAAAATTTTTTTTTTCAACTTTTTTTCAATTTTCCCCCTGTGGGATATATATTTTACCCACACTTTTGGAGCCCTCCTGGGATGCCCTCTAACATACTAGAACCTCATTTTGTGGAAGTTTTCACAAAATTGTGAAATTTTCAAAAAAGTCAGAAATTTTGCAAAAACGACTAAGTATCAAGGACTCATCGCGCGAATCGCTCTGGAACTGAAATCGGATGCGCGCACTGACATGCTCCCCTCTCTGGAAGTCTGACACATGTGTGAAAATTTTCTAAGTCCCCAAAAATTTTTTTTTTCAACTTTTTTTCAATTTTCCCCCTGTGGGATATATATTTTACCCACACTTTTGGAGCCCTCCTGGGATGCCCTCTAACATACTAGAACCTCATTTTGTGGAAGTTTTCACAAAATTGTGAAATTTTCAAAAAAGTCAGAAATTTTGCAAAAACGACTAAGTATCAAGGACTCATCGCGCGAATCGCTCTGGAACTGAAATCGGATGCGCGCACTGACATGCTCCCCTCTCTGGAAGTCTGACACATGTGTGAAAATTTTCTAAGTCCCCAAAAAATTTTTTTTTCAACTTTTTTTCAATTTTCCCCCTGTGGGATATATATTTTACCCACACTTTTGGAGCCCTCCTGGGATGCCCTCTAACATACTAGAACCTCATTTTGTGGAAGTTTTCACAAAATTGTGAAATTTTCAAAAAAGTCAGAAATTTTGCAAAACGACTAAGTATCACGGACTCATCGCGCGAATCGCTCTGGAACTGAAATCGGATGCGCGCACTGACATGCTCCCCTCTCTGGAAGTCTGACACATGTGTGAAAATTTTCTAAGTCCCCAAAAATTTTTTTTTTCAACTTTTTTTCAATTTTCCCCCTGTGGGATATATATTTTACCCACACTTTTGGAGCCCTCCTGGGATGCCCTCTAACATACTAGAACCTCATTTTGTGGAAGTTTTCACAAAATTGTGAAATTTTCAAAAAGTCAGAAATTTTGCCAAAAACGACTAAGTATCAAGGACTCATCGCGCGAATCGCTCTGGAACTGAAATCGGATGCGCGCACTGACATGCTCCCCTCTCTGGAAGTCTGACACATGTGTGAAAATTTTCTAAGTCCCCAAAAATTTTTTTTTTCAACTTTTTTTCAATTTTCCCCCTGTGGGATATATATTTTACCCACACTTTTGGAGCCCTCCTGGGATGCCCTCTAACATACTAGAACCTCATTTTGTGGAAGTTTTCACAAAATTGTGAAATTTTCAAAAAAGTCAGAAATTTTGCAAAAACGACTAAGTATCAAGGACTCATCGCGCGAATCGCTCTGGAACTGAAATCGGATGCGCGCACTGACATGCTCCCCTCTCTGGAAGTCTGACACAAGTTGAAAAATTTTCGAAGTCCCCAAAAATTTTTTTTTTCAACTTTTTTTCAATTTTCCCCCTGTGGGATATATATTTTACCCACACTTTTGGAGCCCTCCTGGGATGCCCTCTAACATACTAGAACCTCATTTTGTGGAAGTTTTCACAAAATTGTGAAATTTTCAAAAAAGTCAGAAATTTTGCAAAAACGACTAAGTATCAAGGACTCATCGCGCGAATCGCTCTGGAACTGAAATCGGATGCGCGCACTGACATGCTCCCCTCTCTGGAAGTCTGACACATGTGTGAAAATTTTCTAAGTCCCCAAAAATTTTTTTTTTCAACTTTTTTTCAATTTTCCCCCTGTGGGATATATATTTTACCCACACTTTTGGAGCCCTCCTGGGATGCCCTCTAACATACTAGAACCTCATTTTGTGGAAGTTTTCACAAAATTGTGAAATTTTCAAAAAAGTCAGAAATTTTGCAAAAACGACTAAGTATCAAGGACTCATCGCGCGAATCGCTCTGGAACTGAAATCGGATGCGCGCACTGACATGCTCCCCTCTCTGGAAGTCTGACACATGTGTGAAAATTTTCTAAGTCCCCAAAAATTTTTTTTTTCAACTTTTTTTCAATTTTCCCCCTGTGGGATATATATTTTACCCACACTTTTGGAGCCCTCCTGGGATGCCCTCTAACATACTAGAACCTCATTTTGTGGAAGTTTTCACAAAATTGTGAAATTTTCAAAAAGTCAGAAATTTTGCCAAAAACGACTAATTATCAAGGACTCATCGCGCGAATCGCTCTGGAACTGAAATCGGATGCGCGCACTGACATGCTCCCCTCTCTGGAAGTCTGACACATGTGTGAAAATTTTCTAAGTCCCCCAAAATATTTTTTTTCAACTTTTTTTCAATTTTCCCCCTGTGGGATATATATTTTACCCACAGTTTTGGAGCCCTCCTGGGATGCCCTCTAACATACTAGAACCTCATTTTGTGGAAGTTTTCACAAAATTGTGAAATTTTCAAAAAAGTCAGAAATTTTGCAAAAACGACTAAGTATCAAGGACTCATCGCGCGAATCGCTCTGGAACTGAAATCGGATGCGCGCACTGACATGCTCCCCTCTCTGGAAGTCTGACACAAGTTGAAAAATTTTCTAAGTCCCCAAAAATTTTTTTTTTCAACTTTTTTTCAATTTTCCCCCTGTGGGATATATATTTTACCCACACTTTTGGAGCCCTCCTGGGATGCCCTCTAACATACTAGAACCTCATTTTGTGGAAGTTTTCACAAAATTGTGAAATTTTCAAAAAGTCAGAAATTTTGCCAAAAACGACTAAGTATCAAGGACGCATCGCGCGAATCGCTCTGGAACTGAAATCGGATGCGCGCACTGACATGCTCCCCTCTCTGGAAGTCTGACACATGTGTGAAAATTTTCTAAGTCCCCAAAAATTTTTTTTTTCAACTTTTTTTCAATTTTCCCCCTGTGGGATATATATTTTACCCACACTTTTGGAGCCCTCCTGGGATGCCCTCTAACATACTAGAACCTCATTTTGTGGAAGTTTTCACAAAATTGTGAAATTTTCAAAAAAGTCAGAAATTTTGCAAAAACGACTAAGTATCAAGGACTCATCGCGCGAATCGCTCTGGAACTGAAATCGGATGCGCGCACTGACATGCTCCCCTCTCTGGAAGTCTGACACAAGTTGAAAAATTTTCGAAGTCCCCAAAAATTTTTTTTTTCAACTTTTTTTCAATTTTCCCCCTGTGGGATATATATTTTACCCACACTTTTGGAGCCCTCCTGGGATGCCCTCTAACATACTAGAACCTCATTTTGTGGAAGTTTTCACAAAATTGTGAAATTTTCAAAAAAGTCAGAAATTTTGCAAAAACGACTAAGTATCAAGGACTCATCGCGCGAATCGCTCTGGAACTGAAATCGGATGCGCGCACTGACATGCTCCCCTCTCTGGAAGTCTGACACATGTGTGAAAATTTTCTAAGTCCCCAAAAATTTTTTTTTTCAACTTTTTTTCAATTTTCCCCCTGTGGGATATATATTTTACCCACACTTTTGGAGCCCTCCTGGGATGCCCTCTAACATACTAGAACCTCATTTTGTGGAAGTTTTCACAAAATTGTGAAATTTTCAAAAAAGTCAGAAATTTTGCAAAAACGACTAAGTATCAAGGACTCATCGCGCGAATCGCTCTGGAACTGAAATCGGATGCGCGCACTGACATGCTCCCCTCTCTGGAAGTCTGACACATGTGTGAAAATTTTCTAAGTCCCCAAAAATTTTTTTTTTCAACTTTTTTTCAATTTTCCCCCTGTGGGATATATATTTTACCCACACTTTTGGAGCCCTCCTGGGATGCCCTCTAACATACTAGAACCTCATTTTGTGGAAGTTTTCACAAAATTGTGAAATTTTCAAAAAGTCAGAAATTTTGCCAAAAACGACTAATTATCAAGGACTCATCGCGCGAATCGCTCTGGAACTGAAATCGGATGCGCGCACTGACATGCTCCCCTCTCTGGAAGTCTGACACATGTGTGAAAATTTTCTAAGTCCCCCAAAATATTTTTTTTCAACTTTTTTTCAATTTTCCCCCTGTGGGATATATATTTTACCCACAGTTTTGGAGCCCTCCTGGGATGCCCTCTAACATACTAGAACCTCATTTTGTGGAAGTTTTCACAAAATTGTGAAATTTTCAAAAAAGTCAGAAATTTTGCAAAAACGACTAAGTATCAAGGACTCATCGCGCGAATCGCTCTGGAACTGAAATCGGATGCGCGCACTGACATGCTCCCCTCTCTGGAAGTCTGACACAAGTTGAAAAATTTTCTAAGTCCCCAAAAATTTTTTTTTTCAACTTTTTTTCAATTTTCCCCCTGTGGGATATATATTTTACCCACACTTTTGGAGCCCTCCTGGGATGCCCTCTAACATACTAGAACCTCATTTTGTGGAAGTTTTCACAAAATTGTGAAATTTTCAAAAAGTCAGAAATTTTGCCAAAAACGACTAAGTATCAAGGACGCATCGCGCGAATCGCTCTGGAACTGAAATCGGATGCGCGCACTGACATGCTCCCCTCTCTGGAAGTCTGACACATGTGTGAAAATTTTCTAAGTCCCCAAAAATTTTTTTTTTCAACTTTTTTTCAATTTTCCCCCTGTGGGATATATATTTTACCCACACTTTTGGAGCCCTCCTGGGATGCCCTCTAACATACTAGAACCTCATTTTGTGGAAGTTTTCACAAAATTGTGAAATTTTCAAAAAAGTCAGAAATTTTGCAAAAACGACTAAGTATCAAGGACTCATCGCGCGAATCGCTCTGGAACTGAAATCGGATGCGCGCACTGACATGCTCCCCTCTCTGGAAGTCTGACACATGTGTGAAAATTTTCTAAGTCCCCAAAAATTTTTTTTTTCAACTTTTTTTCAATTTTCCCCCTGTGGGATATATATTTTACCCACACTTTTGGAGCCCTCCTGGGATGCCCTCTAACATACTAGAACCTCATTTTGTGGAAGTTTTCACAAAATTGTGAAATTTTCAAAAAAGTCAGAAATTTTGCAAAAACGACTAAGTATCAAGGACTCATCACGCGAATCGCTCTGGAACTGAAATCGGATGCGCGCACTGACATGCTCCCCTCTCTGGAAGTCTGACACATGTGTGAAAATTTTCTAAGTCCCCAAAAATTTTTTTTTTCAACTTTTTTTCAATTTTCCCCCTGTGGGATATATATTTTACCCACACTTTTGGAGCCCTCCTGGGATGCCCTCTAACATACTAGAACCTCATTTTGTGGAAGTTTTCACAAAATTGTGAAATTTTCAAAAAAGTCAGAAATTTTGCAAAAACGACTAAGTATCAAGGACTCATCGCGCGAATCGCTCTGGAACTGAAATCGGATGCGCGCACTGACATGCTCCCCTCTCTGGAAGTCTGACACATGTGTGAAAATTTTCTAAGTCCCCAAAAATTTTTTTTTTCAACTTTTTTTCAATTTTCCCCCTGTGGGATATATATTTTACCCACACTTTTGGAGCCCTCCTGGGATGCCCTCTAACATACTAGAACCTCATTTTGTGGAAGTTTTCACAAAATTGTGAAATTTTCAAAAAGTCAGAAATTTTGCCAAAAACGACTAAGTATCAAGGACTCATCGCGCGAATCGCTCTGGAACTGAAATCGGATGCGCGCACTGACATGCTCCCCTCTCTGGAAGTCTGACACATGTGTGAAAATTTTCTAAGTCCCCAAAAATTTTTTTTTTCAACTTTTTTTCAATTTTCCCCCTGTGGGATATATATTTTACCCACACTTTTGGAGCCCTCCTGGGATGCCCTCTAACATACTAGAACCTCATTTTGTGGAAGTTTTCACAAAATTGTGAAATTTTCAAAAAAGTCAGAAATTTTGCAAAAACGACTAAGTATCAAGGACTCATCGCGCGAATCGCTCTGGAACTGAAATCGGATGCGCGCACTGACATGCTCCCCTCTCTGGAAGTCTGACACATGTGTGAAAATTTTCTAAGTCCCCAAAAATTTTTTTTTTCAACTTTTTTTCAATTTTCCCCCTGTGGGATATATATTTTACCCACACTTTTGGAGCCCTCCTGGGATGCCCTCTAACATACTAGAACCTCATTTTGTGGAAGTTTTCACAAAATTGTGAAATTTTCAAAAAGTCAGAAATTTTGCCAAAAACGACTAAGTATCAAGGACTCATCGCGCGAATCGCTCTGGAACTGAAATCGGATGCGCGCACTGACATGCTCCCCTCTCTGGAAGTCTGACACATGTGTGAAAATTTTCTAAGTCCCCAAAAATTTTTTTTTTCAACTTTTTTTCAATTTTCCCCCTGTGGGATATATATTTTACCCACACTTTTGGAGCCCTCCTGGGATGCCCTCTAACATACTAGAACCTCATTTTGTGGAAGTTTTCACAAAATTGTGAAATTTTCAAAAAGTCAGAAATTTTGCCAAAAACAACTAAGTATCAAGGACTCATCGCGCGAATCGCTCTGGAACTGAAATCGGATGCGCGCACTGACATGCTCCCCTCTCTGGAAGTCTGACACATGTGTGAAAATTTTCTAAGTCCCCAAAAATTTTTTTTTTCAACTTTTTTTCAATTTTCCCCCTGTGGGATATATATTTTACCCACACTTTTGGAGCCCTCCTGGGATGCCCTCTAACATACTAGAACCTCATTTTGTGGAAGTTTTCACAAAATTGTGAAATTTTCAAAAAAGTCAGAAATTTTGCAAAAACGACTAAGTATCAAGGACTCATCGCGCGAATCGCTCTGGAACTGAAATCGGATGCGCGCACTGACATGCTCCCCTCTCTGGAAGTCTGACACATGTGTGAAAATTTTCTAAGTCCCCAAAAATTTTTTTTTTCAACTTTTTTTCAATTTTCCCCCTGTGGGATATATATTTTACCCACACTTTTGGAGCCCTCCTGGGATGCCCTCTAACATACTAGAACCTCATTTTGTGGAAGTTTTCACAAAATTGTGAAATTTTCAAAAAGTCAGAAATTTTGCCAAAAACGACTAATTATCAAGGACTCATCGCGCGAATCGCTCTGGAACTGAAATCGGATGCGCGCACTGACATGCTCCCCTCTCTGGAAGTCTGACACATGTGTGAAAATTTTCTAAGTCCCCCAAAATATTTTTTTTCAACTTTTTTTCAATTTTCCCCCTGTGGGATATATATTTTACCCACAGTTTTGGAGCCCTCCTGGGATGCCCTCTAACATACTAGAACCTCATTTTGTGGAAGTTTTCACAAAATTGTGAAATTTTCAAAAAAGTCAGAAATTTTGCAAAAACGACTAAGTATCAAGGACTCATCGCGCGAATCGCTCTGGAACTGAAATCGGATGCGCGCACTGACATGCTCCCCTCTCTGGAAGTCTGACACAAGTTGAAAAATTTTCTAAGTCCCCAAAAATTTTTTTTTTCAACTTTTTTTCAATTTTCCCCCTGTGGGATATATATTTTACCCACACTTTTGGAGCCCTCCTGGGATGCCCTCTAACATACTAGAACCTCATTTTGTGGAAGTTTTCACAAAATTGTGAAATTTTCAAAAAGTCAGAAATTTTGCCAAAAACGACTAAGTATCAAGGACGCATCGCGCGAATCGCTCTGGAACTGAAATCGGATGCGCGCACTGACATGCTCCCCTCTCTGGAAGTCTGACACATGTGTGAAAATTTTCTAAGTCCCCAAAAATTTTTTTTTTCAACTTTTTTTCAATTTTCCCCCTGTGGGATATATATTTTACCCACACTTTTGGAGCCCTCCTGGGATGCCCTCTAACATACTAGAACCTCATTTTGTGGAAGTTTTCACAAAATTGTGAAATTTTCAAAAAAGTCAGAAATTTTGCAAAAACGACTAAGTATCAAGGACTCATCGCGCGAATCGCTCTGGAACTGAAATCGGATGCGCGCACTGACATGCTCCCCTCTCTGGAAGTCTGACACAAGTTGAAAAATTTTCGAAGTCCCCAAAAATTTTTTTTTTCAACTTTTTTTCAATTTTCCCCCTGTGGGATATATATTTTACCCACACTTTTGGAGCCCTCCTGGGATGCCCTCTAACATACTAGAACCTCATTTTGTGGAAGTTTTCACAAAATTGTGAAATTTTCAAAAAAGTCAGAAATTTTGCAAAAACGACTAAGTATCAAGGACTCATCGCGCGAATCGCTCTGGAACTGAAATCGGATGCGCGCACTGACATGCTCCCCTCTCTGGAAGTCTGACACATGTGTGAAAATTTTCTAAGTCCCCAAAAATTTTTTTTTTCAACTTTTTTTCAATTTTCCCCCTGTGGGATATATATTTTACCCACACTTTTGGAGCCCT
Organism: Phyllobates terribilis; assembly: GCF_046119375.1. NCBI lineage: Eukaryota > Metazoa > Chordata > Amphibia > Anura > Dendrobatidae > Phyllobates > Phyllobates terribilis. The sequence continues at coordinate 11,598 of NW_027362853.1, forward strand.
CCTGGGATGCCCTCTAACATACTAGAACCTCATTTTGTGGAAGTTTTCACAAAATTGTGAAATTTTCAAAAAAGTCAGAAATTTTGCAAAAACGACTAAGTATCAAGGACTCATCGCGCGAATCGCTCTGGAACTGAAATCGGATGCGCGCACTGACATGCTCCCCTCTCTGGAAGTCTGACACATGTGTGAAAATTTTCTAAGTCCCCAAAAATTTTTTTTTTCAACTTTTTTTCAATTTTCCCCCTGTGGGATATATATTTTACCCACACTTTTGGAGCCCTCCTGGGATGCCCTCTAACATACTAGAACCTCATTTTGTGGAAGTTTTCACAAAATTGTGAAATTTTCAAAAAAGTCAGAAATTTTGCAAAAACGACTAAGTATCAAGGACTCATCGCGCGAATCGCTCTGGAACTGAAATCGGATGCGCGCACTGACATGCTCCCCTCTCTGGAAGTCTGACACATGTGTGAAAATTTTCTAAGTCCCCAAAAATTTTTTTTTTCAACTTTTTTTCAATTTTCCCCCTGTGGGATATATATTTTACCCACACTTTTGGAGCCCTCCTGGGATGCCCTCTAACATACTAGAACCTCATTTTGTGGAAGTTTTCACAAAATTGTGAAATTTTCAAAAAGTCAGAAATTTTGCCAAAAACGACTAAGTATCAAGGACTCATCGCGCGAATCGCTCTGGAACTGAAATCGGATGCGCGCACTGACATGATCCCCTCTCTGGAAGTCTGACACATGTGTGAAAATTTTCTAAGTCCCCAAAAATTTTTTTTTTCAACTTTTTTTCAATTTTCCCCCTGTGGGATATATATTTTACCCACACTTTTGGAGCCCTCCTGGGATGCCCTCTAACATACTAGAACCTCATTTTGTGGAAGTTTTCACAAAATTGTGAAATTTTCAAAAAGTCAGAAATTTTGCCAAAAACAACTAAGTATCAAGGACTCATCGCGCGAATCGCTCTGGAACTGAAATCGGATGCGCGCACTGACATGCTCCCCTCTCTGGAAGTCTGACACATGTGTGAAAATTTTCTAAGTCCCCAAAAATTTTTTTTTTCAACTTTTTTTCAATTTTCCCCCTGTGGGATATATATTTTACCCACACTTTTGGAGCCCTCCTGGGATGCCCTCTAACATACTAGAACCTCATTTTGTGGAAGTTTTCACAAAATTGTGAAATTTTCAAAAAGTCAGAAATTTTGCCAAAAACAACTAAGTATCAAGGACTCATCGCGCGAATCGCTCTGGAACTGAAATCGGATGCGCGCACTGACATGCTCCCCTCTCTGGAAGTCTGACACATGTGTGAAAATTTTTTAAGTCCCCAAAAATTTTTTTTTTCAACTTTTTTTCAATTTTCCCCCTGTGGGATATATATTTTACCCACACTTTTGGAGCCCTCCTGGGATGCCCTCTAACATACTAGAACCTCATTTTGTGGAAGTTTTCACAAAATTGTGAAATTTTCAAAAAAGTCAGAAATTTTGCAAAAACGACTAAGTATCAAGGACTCATCGCGCGAATCGCTCTGGAACTGAAATCGGATGCGCGCACTGACATGCTCCCCTCTCTGGAAGTCTGACACATGTGTGAAAATTTTCTAAGTCCCCAAAAATTTTTTTTTTCAACTTTTTTTCAATTTTCCCCCTGTGGGATATATATTTTACCCACACTTTTGGAGCCCTCCTGGGATGCCCTCTAACATACTAGAACCTCATTTTGTGGAAGTTTTCACAAAATTGTGAAATTTTCAAAAAGTCAGAAATTTTGCCAAAAACGACTAAGTATCAAGGACTCATCACGCGAATCGCTCTGGAACTGAAATCGGATGCGCGCACTGACATGCTCCCCTCTCTGGAAGTCTGACACATGTGTGAAAATTTTCTAAGTCCCCAAAAATTTTTTTTTTCAACTTTTTTTCAATTTTCCCCCTGTGGGATATATATTTTACCCACACTTTTGGAGCCCTCCTGGGATGCCCTCTAACATACTAGAACCTCATTTTGTGGAAGTTTTCACAAAATTGTGAAATTTTCAAAAAAGTCAGAAATTTTGCAAAAACGACTAAGTATCAAGGACTCATCGCGCGAATCGCTCTGGAACTGAAATCGGATGCGCGCACTGACATGCTCCCCTCTCTGGAAGTCTGACACATGTGTGAAAATTTTCTAAGTCCCCAAAAATTTTTTTTTTCAACTTTTTTTCAATTTTCCCCCTGTGGGATATATATTTTACCCACACTTTTGGAGCCCTCCTGGGATGCCCTCTAACATACTAGAACCTCATTTTGTGGAAGTTTTCACAAAATTGTGAAATTTTCAAAAAGTCAGAAATTTTGCCAAAAACGACTAAGTATCAAGGACTCATCGCGCGAATCGCTCTGGAACTGAAATCGGATACGCGCACTGACATGCTCCCCTCTCTGGAAGTCTGACACATGTGTGAAAATTTTCTAAGTCCCCCAAAATTTTTTTTTTCAACTTTTTTTCAATTTTCCCCCTGTGGGATATATATTTTACCCACACTTTTGGAGCCCTCCTGGGATGCCCTCTAACATACTAGAACCTCATTTTGTGGAAGTTTTCACAAAATTGTGAAATTTTCAAAAAAGTCAGAAATTTTGCAAAAACGACTAAGTATCAAGGACTCATCGCGCGAATCGCTCTGGAACTGAAATCGGATGCGCGCACTGACATGCTCCCCTCTCTGGAAGTCTGACACATGTGTGAAAATTTTCTAAGTCCCCAAAAATTTTTTTTTTCAACTTTTTTTCAATTTTCCCCCTGTGGGATATATATTTTACCCACACTTTTGGAGCCCTCCTGGGATGCCCTCTAACATACTAGAACCTCATTTTGTGGAAGTTTTCACAAAATTGTGAAATTTTCAAAAAGTCAGAAATTTTGCCAAAAACGACTAAGTATCAAGGACTCATCACGCGAATCGCTCTGGAACTGAAATCGGATGCGCGCACTGACATGCTCCCCTCTCTGGAAGTCTGACACATGTGTGAAAATTTTCTAAGTCCCCAAAAATTTTTTTTTCAACTTTTTTTCAATTTTCCCCCTGTGGGATATATATTTTACCCACACTTTTGGAGCCCTCCTGGGATGCCCTCTAACATACTAGAACCTCATTTTGTGGAAGTTTTCACAAAATTGTGAAATTTTCAAAAAAGTCAGAAATTTTGCAAAAACGACTAAGTATCAAGGACTCATCGCGCGAATCGCTCTGGAACTGAAATCGGATGCGCGCACTGACATGCTCCCCTCTCTGGAAGTCTGACACATGTGTGAAAATTTTCTAAGTCCCCAAAAATTTTTTTTTTCAACTTTTTTTCAATTTTCCCCCTGTGGGATATATATTTTACCCACACTTTTGGAGCCCTCCTGGGATGCCCTCTAACATACTAGAACCTCATTTTGTGGAAGTTTTCACAAAATTGTGAAATTTTCAAAAAGTCAGAAATTTTGCCAAAAACGACTAAGTATCAAGGACTCATCGCGCGAATCGCTCTGGAACTGAAATCGGATGCGCGCACTGACATGCTCCCCTCTCTGGAAGTCTGACACATGTGTGAAAATTTTCTAAGTCCCCAAAAATTTTTTTTTTCAACTTTTTTTCAATTTTCCCCCTGTGGGATATATATTTTACCCACACTTTTGGAGCCCTCCTGGGATGCCCTCTAACATACTAGAACCTCATTTTGTGGAAGTTTTCACAAAATTGTGAAATTTTCAAAAAAGTCAGAAATTTTGCAAAAACGACTAAGTATCAAGGACTCATCGCGCGAATCGCTCTGGAACTGAAATCGGATGCGCGCACTGACATGCTCCCCTCTCTGGAAGTCTGACACAAGTTGAAAAATTTTCTAAGTCCCCAAAAATTTTTTTTTTCAACTTTTTTTCAATTTTCCCCCTGTGGGATATATATTTTACCCACACTTTTGGAGCCCTCCTGGGATGCCCTCTAACATACTAGAACCTCATTTTGTGGAAGTTTTCACAAAATTGTGAAATTTTCAAAAAGTCAGAAATTTTGCCAAAAACGACTAAGTATCAAGGACTCATCGCGCGAATCGCTCTGGAACTGAAATCGGATGCGTGCACTGACATGCTCCCCTCTCTGGAAGTCTGACACATGTGTGAAAATTTTCTAAGTCCCCAAAAATTTTTTTTTTCAACTTTTTTTCAATTTTCCCCCTGTGGGATATATATTTTACCCACACTTTTGGAGCCCTCCTGGGATGCCCTCTAACATACTAGAACCTCATTTTGTGGAAGTTTTCACAAAATTGTGAAATTTTCAAAAAAGTCAGAAATTTTGCAAAAACGACTAAGTATCAAGGACTCATCGCGCGAATCGCTCTGGAACTGAAATCGGATGCGCGCACTGACATGCTCCCCTCTCTGGAAGTCTGACACATGTGTGAAAATTTTCTAAGTCCCCAAAAATTTTTTTTTTCAACTTTTTTTCAATTTTCCCCCTGTGGGATATATATTTTACCCACACTTTTGGAGCCCTCCTGGGATGCCCTCTAACATACTAGAACCTCATTTTGTGGAAGTTTTCACAAAATTGTGAAATTTTCAAAAAAGTCAGAAATTTTGCAAAAACGACTAAGTATCAAGGACTCATCGCGCGAATCGCTCTGGAACTGAAATCGGATGCGCGCACTGACATGCTCCCCTCTCTGGAAGTCTGACACATGTGTGAAAATTTTCTAAGTCCCCAAAAATTTTTTTTTTCAACTTTTTTTCAATTTTCCCCCTGTGGGATATATATTTTACCCACACTTTTGGAGCCCTCCTGGGATGCCCTCTAACATACTAGAACCTCATTTTGTGGAAGTTTTCACAAAATTGTGAAATTTTCAAAAAAGTCAGAAATTTTGCAAAAACGACTAAGTATCAAGGACTCATCGCGCGAATCGCTCTGGAACTGAAATCGGATGCGCGCACTGACATGCTCCCCTCTCTGGAAGTCTGACACATGTGTGAAAATTTTCTAAGTCCCCAAAAATTTTTTTTTTCAACTTTTTTTCAATTTTCCCCCTGTGGGATATATATTTTACCCACACTTTTGGAGCCCTCCTGGGATGCCCTCTAACATACTAGAACCTCATTTTGTGGAAGTTTTCACAAAATTGTGAAATTTTCAAAAAAGTCAGAAATTTTGCAAAAACGACTAAGTATCACGGACTCATCGCGCGAATCGCTCTGGAACTGAAATCGGATGCGCGCACTGACATGCTCCCCTCTCTGGAAGTCTGACACATGTGTGAAAATTTTCTAAGTCCCCAAAAATTTTTTTTTTCAACTTTTTTTCAATTTTCCCCCTGTGGGATATATATTTTACCCACACTTTTGGAGCCCTCCTGGGATGCCCTCTAACATACTAGAACCTCATTTTGTGGAAGTTTTCACAAAATTGTGAAATTTTCAAAAAGTCAGAAATTTTGCCAAAAACGACTAAGTATCAAGGACTCATCGCGCGAATCGCTCTGGAACTGAAATCGGATGCGCGCACTGACATGCTCCCCTCTCTGGAAGTCTGACACATTTGTGAAAATTTTCTAAGTCCCCAAAAATTTTTTTTTTCAACTTTTTTTCAATTTTCCCCCTGTGGGATATATATTTTACCCACACTTTTGGAGCCCTCCTGGGATGCCCTCTAACATACTAGAACCTCATTTTGTGGAAGTTTTCACAAAATTGTGAAATTTTCAAAAAAGTCAGAAATTTTGCAAAAACGACTAAGTATCAAGGACTCATCGCGCGAATCGCTCTGGAACTGAAATCGGATGCGCGCACTGACATGCTCCCCTCTCTGGAAGTCTGACACAAGTTGAAAAATTTTCGAAGTCCCCAAAAATTTTTTTTTTCAACTTTTTTTCAATTTTCCCCCTGTGGGATATATATTTTACCCACACTTTTGGAGCCCTCCTGGGATGCCCTCTAACATACTAGAACCTCATTTTGTGGAAGTTTTCACAAAATTGTGAAATTTTCAAAAAAGTCAGAAATTTTGCAAAAACGACTAAGTATCAAGGACTCATCGCGCGAATCGCTCTGGAACTGAAATCGGATGCGCGCACTGACATGCTCCCCTCTCTGGAAGTCTGACACATGTGTGAAAATTTTCTAAGTCCCCAAAAATTTTTTTTTTCAACTTTTTTTCAATTTTCCCCCTGTGGGATATATATTTTACCCACACTTTTGGAGCCCTCCTGGGATGCCCTCTAACATACTAGAACCTCATTTTGTGGAAGTTTTCACAAAATTGTGAAATTTTCAAAAAAGTCAGAAATTTTGCAAAAACGACTAAGTATCAAGGACTCATCGCGCGAATCGCTCTGGAACTGAAATCGGATGCGCGCACTGACATGCTCCCCTCTCTGGAAGTCTGACACATGTGTGAAAATTTTCTAAGTCCCCAAAAATTTTTTTTTTCAACTTTTTTTCAATTTTCCCCCTGTGGGATATATATTTTACCCACACTTTTGGAGCCCTCCTGGGATGCCCTCTAACATACTAGAACCTCATTTTGTGGAAGTTTTCACAAAATTGTGAAATTTTCAAAAAGTCAGAAATTTTGCCAAAAACGACTAATTATCAAGGACTCATCGCGCGAATCGCTCTGGAACTGAAATCGGATGCGCGCACTGACATGCTCCCCTCTCTGGAAGTCTGACACATGTGTGAAAATTTTCTAAGTCCCCCAAAATATTTTTTTTCAACTTTTTTTCAATTTTCCCCCTGTGGGATATATATTTTACCCACAGTTTTGGAGCCCTCCTGGGATGCCCTCTAACATACTAGAACCTCATTTTGTGGAAGTTTTCACAAAATTGTGAAATTTTCAAAAAAGTCAGAAATTTTGCAAAAACGACTAAGTATCAAGGACTCATCGCGCGAATCGCTCTGGAACTGAAATCGGATGCGCGCACTGACATGCTCCCCTCTCTGGAAGTCTGACACAAGTTGAAAAATTTTCTAAGTCCCCAAAAATTTTTTTTTTCAACTTTTTTTCAATTTTCCCCCTGTGGGATATATATTTTACCCACACTTTTGGAGCCCTCCTGGGATGCCCTCTAACATACTAGAACCTCATTTTGTGGAAGTTTTCACAAAATTGTGAAATTTTCAAAAAGTCAGAAATTTTGCCAAAAACGACTAAGTATCAAGGACGCATCGCGCGAATCGCTCTGGAACTGAAATCGGATGCGCGCACTGACATGCTCCCCTCTCTGGAAGTCTGACACATGTGTGAAAATTTTCTAAGTCCCCAAAAATTTTTTTTTTCAACTTTTTTTCAATTTTCCCCCTGTGGGATATATATTTTACCCACACTTTTGGAGCCCTCCTGGGATGCCCTCTAACATACTAGAACCTCATTTTGTGGAAGTTTTCACAAAATTGTGAAATTTTCAAAAAAGTCAGAAATTTTGCAAAAACGACTAAGTATCAAGGACTCATCGCGCGAATCGCTCTGGAACTGAAATCGGATGCGCGCACTGACATGCTCCCCTCTCTGGAAGTCTGACACAAGTTGAAAAATTTTCGAAGTCCCCAAAAATTTTTTTTTTCAACTTTTTTTCAATTTTCCCCCTGTGGGATATATATTTTACCCACACTTTTGGAGCCCTCCTGGGATGCCCTCTAACATACTAGAACCTCATTTTGTGGAAGTTTTCACAAAATTGTGAAATTTTCAAAAAAGTCAGAAATTTTGCAAAAACGACTAAGTATCAAGGACTCATCGCGCGAATCGCTCTGGAACTGAAATCGGATGCGCGCACTGACATGCTCCCCTCTCTGGAAGTCTGACACATGTGTGAAAATTTTCTAAGTCCCCAAAAATTTTTTTTTTCAACTTTTTTTCAATTTTCCCCCTGTGGGATATATATTTTACCCACACTTTTGGAGCCCTCCTGGGATGCCCTCTAACATACTAGAACCTCATTTTGTGGAAGTTTTCACAAAATTGTGAAATTTTCAAAAAAGTCAGAAATTTTGCAAAAACGACTAAGTATCAAGGACTCATCGCGCGAATCGCTCTGGAACTGAAATCGGATGCGCGCACTGACATGCTCCCCTCTCTGGAAGTCTGACACATGTGTGAAAATTTTCTAAGTCCCCCAAAATATTTTTTTTCAACTTTTTTTCAATTTCCCCCCTGTGGGATATATATTTTACCCACAGTTTTGGAGCCCTCCTGGGATGCCCTCTAACATACTAGAACCTCATTTTGTGGAAGTTTTCACAAAATTGTGAAATTTTCAAAAAAGTCAGAAATTTTGCAAAAACGACTAAGTATCAAGGACTCATCGCGCGAATCGCTCTGGAACTGAAATCGGATGCATGCACTGACATGCTCCCCTCTCTGGAAGTCTGACACATGTGTGAAAATTTTCTAAGTCCCCAAAAATTTTTTTTTTCAACTTTTTTTCAATTTTCCCCCTGTGGGATATATATTTTACCCACACTTTTGGAGCCCTCCTGGGATGCCCTCTAACATACTAGAACCTCATTTTGTGGAAGTTTTCACAAAATTGTGAAATTTTCAAAAAAGTCAGAAATTTTGCAAAAACGACTAAGTATCAAGGACTCATTGCGCGAATCGCTCTGGAACTGAAATCGGATGCGCGCACTGACATGCTCCCCTCTCTGGAAGTCTGACACATGTGTGAAAATTTTCTAAGTCCCCAAAAATTTTTTTTTTCAACTTTTTTTCAATTTTCCCCCTGTGGGATATATATTTTACCCACACTTTTGGAGCCCTCCTGGGATGCCCTCTAACATACTAGAACCTCATTTTGTGGAAGTTTTCACAAAATTGTGAAATTTTCAAAAAAGTCAGAAATTTTGCAAAAACGACTAAGTATCAAGGACTCATCGCGCGAATCGCTCTGGAACTGAAATCGGATGCGCGCACTGACATGCTCCCCTCTCTGGAAGTCTGACACATGTGTGAAAATTTTCTAAGTCCCCAAAAATTTTTTTTTTCAACTTTTTTTCAATTTTCCCCCTGTGGGATATATATTTTACCCACACTTTTGGAGCCCTCCTGGGATGCCCTCTAACATACTAGAACCTCATTTTGTGGAAGTTTTCACAAAATTGTGAAATTTTCAAAAAAGTCAGAAATTTTGCAAAAACGACTAAGTATCAAGGACTCATCGCGCGAATCGCTCTGGAACTGAAATCGGATGCGCGCACTGACATGCTCCCCTCTCTGGAAGTCTGACACATGTGTGAAAATTTTCTAAGTCCCCAAAAATTTTTTTTTTCAACTTTTTTTCAATTTTCCCCCTGTGGGATATATATTTTACCCACACTTTTGGAGCCCTCCTGGGATGCCCTCTAACATACTAGAACCTCATTTTGTGGAAGTTTTCACAAAATTGTGAAATTTTCAAAAAAGTCAGAAATTTTGCAAAAACGACTAAGTATCACAGACTCATCGCGCGAATCGCTCTGGAACTGAAATCGGATGCGCGCACTGACATGCTCCCCTCTCTGGAAGTCTGACACATGTGTGAAAATTTTCTAAGTCCCCAAAAATTTTTTTTTTCAACTTTTTTTCAATTTTCCCCCTGTGGGATATATATTTTACCCACACTTTTGGAGCCCTCCTGGGATGCCCTCTAACATACTAGAACCTCATTTTGTGGAAGTTTTCACAAAATTGTGAAATTTTCAAAAAGTCAGAAATTTTGCCAAAAACGACTAAGTATCAAGGACTCATCGCGCGAATCGCTCTGGAACTGAAATCGGATGCGCGCACTGACATGCTCCCCTCTCTGGAAGTCTGACACATGTGTGAAAATTTTCTAAGTCCCCAAAAATTTTTTTTTTCAACTTTTTTTCAATTTTCCCCCTGTGGGATATATATTTTACCCACACTTTTGGAGCCCTCCTGGGATGCCCTCTAACATACTAGAACCTCATTTTGTGGAAGTTTTCACAAAATTGTGAAATTTTCAAAAAAGTCAGAAATTTTGCAAAAACGACTAAGTATCAAGGACTCATCGCGCGAATCGCTCTGGAACTGAAATCGGATGCGCGCACTGACATGCTCCCCTCTCTGGAAGTCTGACACAAGTTGAAAAATTTTCGAAGTCCCCAAAAATTTTTTTTTTCAACTTTTTTTCAATTTTCCCCCTGTGGGATATATATTTTACCCACACTTTTGGAGCCCTCCTGGGATGCCCTCTAACATACTAGAACCTCATTTTGTGGAAGTTTTCACAAAATTGTGAAATTTTCAAAAAAGTCAGAAATTTTGCAAAAACGACTAAGTATCAAGGACTCATCGCGCGAATCGCTCTGGAACTGAAATCGGATGCGCGCACTGACATGCTCCCCTCTCTGGAAGTCTGACACATGTGTGAAAATTTTCTAAGTCCCCAAAAATTTTTTTTTTCAACTTTTTTTCAATTTTCCCCCTGTGGGATATATATTTTACCCACACTTTTGGAGCCCTCCTGGGATGCCCTCTAACATACTAGAACCTCATTTTGTGGAAGTTTTCACAAAATTGTGAAATTTTCAAAAAAGTCAGAAATTTTGCAAAAACGACTAAGTATCAAGGACTCATCGCGCGAATCGCTCTGGAACTGAAATCGGATGCGCGCACTGACATGCTCCCCTCTCTGGAAGTCTGACACATGTGTGAAAATTTTCTAAGTCCCCAAAAATTTTTTTTTTCAACTTTTTTTCAATTTTCCCCCTGTGGGATATATATTTTACCCACACTTTTGGAGCCCTCCTGGGATGCCCTCTAACATACTAGAACCTCATTTTGTGGAAGTTTTCACAAAATTGTGAAATTTTCAAAAAGTCAGAAATTTTGCCAAAAACGACTAATTATCAAGGACTCATCGCGCGAATCGCTCTGGAACTGAAATCGGATGCGCGCACTGACATGCTCCCCTCTCTGGAAGTCTGACACATGTGTGAAAATTTTCTAAGTCCCCCAAAATATTTTTTTTCAACTTTTTTTCAATTTTCCCCCTGTGGGATATATATTTTACCCACAGTTTTGGAGCCCTCCTGGGATGCCCTCTAACATACTAGAACCTCATTTTGTGGAAGTTTTCACAAAATTGTGAAATTTTCAAAAAAGTCAGAAATTTTGCAAAAACGACTAAGTATCAAGGACTCATCGCGCGAATCGCTCTGGAACTGAAATCGGATGCGCGCACTGACATGCTCCCCTCTCTGGAAGTCTGACACAAGTTGAAAAATTTTCTAAGTCCCCAAAAATTTTTTTTTTCAACTTTTTTTCAATTTTCCCCCTGTGGGATATATATTTTACCCACACTTTTGGAGCCCTCCTGGGATGCCCTCTAACATACTAGAACCTCATTTTGTGGAAGTTTTCACAAAATTGTGAAATTTTCAAAAAGTCAGAAATTTTGCCAAAAACGACTAAGTATCAAGGACGCATCGCGCGAATCGCTCTGGAACTGAAATCGGATGCGCGCACTGACATGCTCCCCTCTCTGGAAGTCTGACACATGTGTGAAAATTTTCTAAGTCCCCAAAAATTTTTTTTTTCAACTTTTTTTCAATTTTCCCCCTGTGGGATATATATTTTACCCACACTTTTGGAGCCCTCCTGGGATGCCCTCTAACATACTAGAACCTCATTTTGTGGAAGTTTTCACAAAATTGTGAAATTTTCAAAAAAGTCAGAAATTTTGCAAAAACGACTAAGTATCAAGGACTCATCGCGCGAATCGCTCTGGAACTGAAATCGGATGCGCGCACTGACATGCTCCCCTCTCTGGAAGTCTGACACAAGTTGAAAAATTTTCGAAGTCCCCAAAAATTTTTTTTTTCAACTTTTTTTCAATTTTCCCCCTGTGGGATATATATTTTACCCACACTTTTGGAGCCCTCCTGGGATGCCCTCTAACATACTAGAACCTCATTTTGTGGAAGTTTTCACAAAATTGTGAAATTTTCAAAAAAGTCAGAAATTTTGCAAAAACGACTAAGTATCAAGGACTCATCGCGCGAATCGCTCTGGAACTGAAATCGGATGCGCGCACTGACATGCTCCCCTCTCTGGAAGTCTGACACATGTGTGAAAATTTTCTAAGTCCCCAAAAATTTTTTTTTTCAACTTTTTTTCAATTTTCCCCCTGTGGGATATATATTTTACCCACACTTTTGGAGCCCTCCTGGGATGCCCTCTAACATACTAGAACCTCATTTTGTGGAAGTTTTCACAAAATTGTGAAATTTTCAAAAAAGTCAGAAATTTTGCAAAAACGACTAAGTATCAAGGACTCATCGCGCGAATCGCTCTGGAACTGAAATCGGATGCGCGCACTGACATGCTCCCCTCTCTGGAAGTCTGACACATGTGTGAAAATTTTCTAAGTCCCCCAAAATATTTTTTTTCAACTTTTTTTCAATTTCCCCCCTGTGGGATATATATTTTACCCACAGTTTTGGAGCCCTCCTGGGATGCCCTCTAACATACTAGAACCTCATTTTGTGGAAGTTTTCACAAAATTGTGAAATTTTCAAAAAAGTCAGAAATTTTGCAAAAACGACTAAGTATCAAGGACTCATCGCGCGAATCGCTCTGGAACTGAAATCGGATGCATGCACTGACATGCTCCCCTCTCTGGAAGTCTGACACATGTGTGAAAATTTTCTAAGTCCCCAAAAATTTTTTTTTTCAACTTTTTTTCAATTTTCCCCCTGTGGGATATATATTTTACCCACACTTTTGGAGCCCTCCTGGGATGCCCTCTAACATACTAGAACCTCATTTTGTGGAAGTTTTCACAAAATTGTGAAATTTTCAAAAAAGTCAGAAATTTTGCAAAAACGACTAAGTATCAAGGACTCATTGCGCGAATCGCTCTGGAACTGAAATCGGATGCGCGCACTGACATGCTCCCCTCTCTGGAAGTCTGACACATGTGTGAAAATTTTCTAAGTCCCCAAAAATTTTTTTTTTCAACTTTTTTTCAATTTTCCCCCTGTGGGATATATATTTTACCCACACTTTTGGAGCCCTCCTGGGATGCCCTCTAACATACTAGAACCTCATTTTGTGGAAGTTTTCACAAAATTGTGAAATTTTCAAAAAAGTCAGAAATTTTGCAAAAACGACTAAGTATCAAGGACTCATCGCGCGAATCGCTCTGGAACTGAAATCGGATGCGCGCACTGACATGCTCCCCTCTCTGGAAGTCTGACACATGTGTGAAAATTTTCTAAGTCCCCAAAAATTTTTTTTTTCAACTTTTTTTCAATTTTCCCCCTGTGGGATATATATTTTACCCACACTTTTGGAGCCCTCCTGGGATGCCCTCTAACATACTAGAACCTCATTTTGTGGAAGTTTTCACAAAATTGTGAAATTTTCAAAAAGTCAGAAATTTTGCCAAAAACGACTAATTATCAAGGACTCATCGCGCGAATCGCTCTGGAACTGAAATCGGATGCGCGCACTGACATGCTCCCCTCTCTGGAAGTCTGACACATGTGTGAAAATTTTCTAAGTCCCCAAAAATATTTTTTTTCAACTTTTTTTCAATTTTCCCCCTGTGGGATATATATTTTACCCACAGTTTTGGAGCCCTCCTGGGATGCCCTCTAACATACTAGAACCTCATTTTGTGGAAGTTTTCACAAAATTGTGAAATTTTCAAAAAAGTCAGAAATTTTGCAAAAACGACTAAGTATCAAGGACTCATCGCGCGAATCGCTCTGGAACTGAAATCGGATGCGCGCACTGACATGCTCCCCTCTCTGGAAGTCTGACACAAGTTGAAAAATTTTCTAAGTCCCCAAAAATTTTTTTTTTCAACTTTTTTTCAATTTTCCCCCTGTGGGATATATATTTTACCCACACTTTTGGAGCCCTCCTGGGATGCCCTCTAACATACTAGAACCTCATTTTGTGGAAGTTTTCACAAAATTGTGAAATTTTCAAAAAGTCAGAAATTTTGCCAAAAACGACTAAGTATCAAGGACGCATCGCGCGAATCGCTCTGGAACTGAAATCGGATGCGCGCACTGACATGCTCCCCTCTCTGGAAGTCTGACACATGTGTGAAAATTTTCTAAGTCCCCAAAAATTTTTTTTTTCAACTTTTTTTCAATTTTCCCCCTGTGGGATATATATTTTACCCACACTTTTGGAGCCCTCCTGGGATGCCCTCTAACATACTAGAACCTCATTTTGTGGAAGTTTTCACAAAATTGTGAAATTTTCAAAAAAGTCAGAAATTTTGCAAAAACGACTAAGTATCAAGGACTCATCGCGCGAATCGCTCTGGAACTGAAATCGGATGCGCGCACTGACATGCTCCCCTCTCTGGAAGTCTGACACAAGTTGAAAAATTTTCGAAGTCCCCAAAAATTTTTTTTTTCAACTTTTTTTCAATTTTCCCCCTGTGGGATATATATTTTACCCACACTTTTGGAGCCCTCCTGGGATGCCCTCTAACATACTAGAACCTCATTTTGTGGAAGTTTTCACAAAATTGTGAAATTTTCAAAAAAGTCAGAAATTTTGCAAAAACGACTAAGTATCAAGGACTCATCGCGCGAATCGCTCTGGAACTGAAATCGGATGCGCGCACTGACATGCTCCCCTCTCTGGAAGTCTGACACATGTGTGAAAATTTTCTAAGTCCCCAAAAATTTTTTTTTTCAACTTTTTTTCAATTTTCCCCCTGTGGGATATATATTTTACCCACACTTTTGGAGCCCTCCTGGGATGCCCTCTAACATACTAGAACCTCATTTTGTGGAAGTTTTCACAAAATTGTGAAATTTTCAAAAAAGTCAGAAATTTTGCAAAAACGACTAAGTATCAAGGACTCATCGCGCGAATCGCTCTGGAACTGAAATCGGATGCGCGCACTGACATGCTCCCCTCTCTGGAAGTCTGACACATGTGTGAAAATTTTCTAAGTCCCCCAAAATATTTTTTTTCAACTTTTTTTCAATTTCCCCCCTGTGGGATATATATTTTACCCACAGTTTTGGTGCCCTCCTGGGATGCCCTCTAACATACTAGAACCTCATTTTGTGGAAGTTTTCACAAAATTGTGAAATTTTCAAAAAAGTCAGAAATTTTGCAAAAACGACTAAGTATCAAGGACTCATCGCGCGAATCGCTCTGGAACTGAAATCGGATGCGTGCACTGACATGCTCCCCTCTCTGGAAGTCTGACACATGTGTGAAAATTTTCTAAGTCCCCAAAAATTTTTTTTTTCAACTTTTTTTCAATTTTCCCCCTGTGGGATATATATTTTACCCACACTTTTGGAGCCCTCCTGGGATGCCCTCTAACATACTAGAACCTCATTTTGTGGAAGTTTTCACAAAATTGTGAAATTTTCAAAAAAGTCAGAAATTTTGCAAAAACGACTAAGTATCAAGGACTCATCGCGCGAATCGCTCTGGAACTGAAATCGGATGCGCACACTGACATGCTCCCCTCTCTGGAAGTCTGACACATGTGTGAAAATTTTCTAAGTCCCCAAAAATTTTTTTTTTCAACTTTTTTTCAATTTTCCCCCTGTGGGATATATATTTTACCCACACTTTTGGAGCCCTCCTGGGATGCCCTCTAACATACTAGAACCTCATTTTGTGGAAGTTTTCACAAAATTGTGAAATTTTCAAAAAAGTCAGAAATTTTGCAAAAACGACTAAGTATCAAGGACTCATCGCGCGAATCGCTCTGGAACTGAAATCGGATGCGCGCACTGACATGCTCCCCTCTCTGGAAGTCTGACACATGTGTGAAAATTTTCTAAGTCCCCAAAAATTTTTTTTTTCAACTTTTTTTCAATTTTCCCCCTGTGGGATATATATTTTACCCACACTTTTGGAGCCCTCCTGGGATGCCCTCTAACATACTAGAACCTCATTTTGTGGAAGTTTTCACAAAATTGTGAAATTTTCAAAAAAGTCAGAAATTTTGCAAAAACGACTAAGTATCAAGGACTCATCGCGCGAATCGCTCTGGAACTGAAATCGGATGCGCGCACTGACATGCTCCCCTCTCTGGAAGTCTGACACAAGTTGAAAAATTTTCTAAGTCCCCAAAAATTTTTTTTTTCAACTTTTTTTCAATGTTCCCCCTGTGGGATATATATTTTACCCACACTTTTGGAGCCCTCCTGGGATGCCCTCTAACATACTAGAACCTCATTTTGAGGAAGTTTTCACAAAATTGTGAAATTTTCAAAAAGTCAGAAATTTTGCCAAAAACGACTAAGTATCAAGGACTCATCGCGCGAATCGCTCTGGAACTGAAATCGGATGCGTGCACTGACATGCTCCCCTCTCTGGAAGTCTGACACATGTGTGAAAATTTTCTAAGTCCCCAAAAATTTTTTTTTTCAACTTTTTTCAATTTTCCCCCTGTGGGATATATATTTTACCCACACTTTTGGAGCCCTCCTGGGATGCCCTCTAACATACTAGAACCTCATTTTGTGGAAGTTTTCACAAAATTGTGAAATTTTCAAAAAAGTCAGAAATTTTGCAAAAACGACTAAGTATCAAGGACTCATCGCGCGAATCGCTCTGGAACTGAAATCGGATGCGCACACTGACATGCTCCCCTCTCTGGAAGTCTGACACATGTGTGAAAATTTTCTAAGTCCCCCAAAATTTTTTTTTTCAACTTTTTTTCAATTTTCCCCCTGTGGGATATATATTTTACCCACACTTTTGGAGCCCTCCTGGGATGCCCTCTAACATACTAGAACCTCATTTTGTGGAAGTTTTCACAAAATTGTGAAATTTTCAAAAAAGTCAGAAATTTTGCAAAAACGACTAAGTATCAAGGACTCATCGCGCGAATCGCTCTGGAACTGAAATCGGATGCGCGCACTGACATGCTCCCCTCTCTGGAAGTCTGACACATGTGTGAAAATTTTCAGAGTCCCCAAAAATTTTTTTTTTCAAGTTTTTTTCAATTTTCCCCCTGTGGGATATATATTTTACCCACACTTTTGGAGCCCTCCTGGGATGCCCTCTAACATACTAGAACCTCATTTTGTGGAAGTTTTCACAAAATTGTGAAATTTTCAAAAAAGTCAGAAATTTTGCAAAAACGACTAAGTATCAAGGACTCATCGCGCGAATCGCTCTGGAACTGAAATCGGATGCGCGCACTGACATGCTCCCCTCTCTGGAAGTCTGACACATGTGTGAAAATTTTCTAAGTCCCCAAAAATTTTTTTTTTCAACTTTTTTTCAATTTTCCCCCTGTGGGATATATATTTTACCCACACTTTTGGAGCCCTCCTGGGATGCCCTCTAACATACTAGAACCTCATTTTGTGGAAGTTTTCACAAAATTGTGAAATTTTCAAAAAAGTCAGAAATTTTGCAAAAACGACTAAGTATCAAGGACTCATCGCGCGAATCGCTCTGGAACTGAAATCGGATGCGCGCACTGACATGCTCCCCTCTCTGGAAGTCTGACACATGTGTGAAAATTTTCTAAGTCCCCAAAAATTTTTTTTTTCAACTTTTTTTCAATTTTCCCCCTGTGGGATATATATTTTACCCACACTTTTGGAGCCCTCCTGGGATGCCCTCTAACATACTAGAACCTCATTTTGTGGAAGTTTTCACAAAATTGTGAAATTTTCAAAAAAGTCAGAAATTTTGCAAAAACGACTAAGTATCAAGGACTCATCGCGCGAATCGCTCTGGAACTGAAATCGGATGCGCGCACTGACATGCTCCCCTCTCTGGAAGTCTGACACAAGTTGAAAAATTTTCTAAGTCCCCAAAAATTTTTTTTTTCAACTTTTTTTCAATTTTCCCCCTGTGGGATATATATTTTACCCACACTTTTGGAGCCCTCCTGGGATGCCCTCTAACATACTAGAACCTCATTTTGTGGAAGTTTTCACAAAATTGTGAAATTTTCAAAAAAGTCAGAAATTTTGCAAAAACGACTAAGTATCAAGGACTCATCGCGCGAATCGCTCTGGAACTGAAATCGGATGCGCGCACTGACATGCTCCCCTCTCTGGAAGTCTGACACATGTGTGAAAATTTTCAGAGTCCCCAAAAATTTTTTTTTTCAAGTTTTTTTCAATTTTCCCCCTGTGGGATATATATTTTACCCACACTTTTGGAGCCCTCCTGGGATGCCCTCTAACATACTAGAACCTCATTTTGTGGAAGTTTTCACAAAATTGTGAAATTTTCAAAAAAGTCAGAAATTTTGCAAAAACGACTAAGTATCAAGGACTCATCGCGCGAATCGCTCTGGAACTGAAATCGGATGCGCGCACTGACATGCTCCCCTCTCTGGAAGTCTGACACATGTGTGAAAATTTTCTAAGTCCCCAAAAATTTTTTTTTTCAACTTTTTTTCAATTTTCCCCCTGTGGGATATATATTTTACCCACACTTTTGGAGCCCTCCTGGGATGCCCTCTAACATACTAGAACCTCATTTTGTGGAAGTTTTCACAAAATTGTGAAACTTTCAAAAAAGTCAGAAATTTTGCAAAAACGACTAAGTATCAAGGACTCATCGCGCGAATCGCTCTGGAACTGAAATCGGATGCGCGCACTGACATGCTCCCCTCTCTGGAAGTCTGACACATGTGTGAAAATTTTCTAAGTCCCCAAAAATTTTTTTTTTCAACTTTTTTTCAATTTTCCCCCTGTGGGATATATATTTTACCCACACTTTTGGAGCCCTCCTGGGATGCCCTCTAACATACTAGAACCTCATTTTGTGGAAGTTTTCACAAAATTGTGAAATTTTCAAAAAAGTCAGAAATTTTGCAAAAACGACTAAGTATCAAGGACTCATCGCGCGAATCGCTCTGGAACTGAAATCGGATGCGCGCACTGACATGCTCCCCTCTCTGGAAGTCTGACACAAGTTGAAAAATTTTCTAAGTCCCCAAAAATTTTTTTTTTCAACTTTTTTTCAATTTTCCCCCTGTGGGATATATATTTTACCCACACTTTTGGAGCCCTCCTGGGATGCCCTCTAACATACTAGAACCTCATTTTGTGGAAGTTTTCACAAAATTGTGAAATTTTCAAAAAAGTCAGAAATTTTGCAAAAACGACTAAGTATCAAGGACTCATCGCGCGAATCGCTCTGGAACTGAAATCGGATGCGCGCACTGACATGCTCCCCTCTCTGGAAGTCTGACACATGTGTGAAAATTTTCTAAGTCCCCAAAAATTTTTTTTTTCAACTTTTTTTCAATTTTCCCCCTGTGGGATATATATTTTACCCACACTTTTGGAGCCCTCCTGGGATGCCCTCTAACATACTAGAACCTCATTTTGTGGAAGTTTTCACAAAATTGTGAAATTTTCAAAAAAGTCAGAAATTTTGCAAAAACGACTAAGTATCAAGGACTCATCGCGCGAATCGCTCTGGAACTGAAATCGGATGCGCGCACTGACATGCTCCCCTCTCTGGAAGTCTGACACAAGTTGAAAAATTTTCTAAGTCCCCAAAAATTTTTTTTTTCAACTTTTTTTCAATTTTCCCCCTGTGGGATATATATTTTACCCACACTTTTGGAGCCCTCCTGGGATGCCCTCTAACATACTAGAACCTCATTTTGAGGAAGTTTTCACAAAATTGTGAAATTTTCAAAAAGTCAGAAATTTTGCCAAAAACGACTAAGTATCAAGGACTCATCGCGCGAATCGCTCTGGAACTGAAATCGGATGCGTGCACTGACATGCTCCCCTCTCTGGAAGTCTGACACATGTGTGAAAATTTTCTAAGTCCCCCAAAATTTTTTTTTTCAACTTTTTTTCAATTTTCCCCCTGTGGGATATATATTTTACCCACACTTTTGGAGCCCTCCTGGGATGCCCTCTAACATACTAGAACCTCATTTTGTGGAAGTTTTCACAAAATTGTGAAATTTTCAAAAAAGTCAGAAATTTTGCAAAAACGACTAAGTATCAAGGACTCATCGCGCGAATCGCTCTGGAACTGAAATCGGATGCGCACACTGACATGCTCCCCTCTCTGGAAGTCTGACACATGTGTGAAAATTTTCTAAGTCCCCAAAAATTTTTTTTTCAACTTTTTTTCAATTTTCCCCCTGTGGGATATATATTTTACCCACACTTTTGGAGCCCTCCTGGGATGCCCTCTAACATACTAGAACCTCATTTTGTGGAAGTTTTCACAAAATTGTGAAATTTTCAAAAAAGTCAGAAATTTTGCAAAAACGACTAAGTATCAAGGACTCATCGCGCGAATCGCTCTGGAACTGAAATCGGATGCGCGCACTGACATGCTCCCCTCTCTGGAAGTCTGACACATGTGTGAAAATTTTCTAAGTCCCCAAAAATTTTTTTTTTCAACTTTTTTTCAATTTTCCCCCTGTGGGATATATATTTTACCCACACTTTTGGAGCCCTCCTGGGATGCCCTCTAACATACTAGAACCTCATTTTGTGGAAGTTTTCACAAAATTGTGAAATTTTCAAAAAAGTCAGAAATTTTGCAAAAACGACTAAGTATCAAGGACTCATCGCGCGAATCGCTCTGGAACTGAAATCGGATGCGCGCACTGACATGCTCCCCTCTCTGGAAGTCTGACACATGTGTGAAAATTTTCTAAGTCCCCAAAAATTTTTTTTTTCAACTTTTTTTCAATTTTCCCCCTGTGGGATATATATTTTACCCACACTTTTGGAGCCCTCCTGGGATGCCCTCTAACATACTAGAACCTCATTTTGTGGAAGTTTTCACAAAATTGTGAAATTTTCAAAAAAGTCAGAAATTTTGCAAAAACGACTAAGTATCAAGGACTCATCGCGCGAATCGCTCTGGAACTGAAATCGGATGCGCGCACTGACATGCTCCCCTCTCTGGAAGTCTGACACATGTGTGAAAATTTTCTAAGTCCCCCAAAATTTTTTTTTTCAACTTTTTTTCAATTTTCCCCCTGTGGGATATATATTTTACCCACACTTTTGGAGCCCTCCTGGGATGCCCTCTAACATACTAGAACCTCATTTTGTGGAAGTTTTCACAAAATTGTGAAATTTTCAAAAAAGTCAGAAATTTTGCAAAAACGACTAAGTATCAAGGACTCATCGCGCGAATCGCTCTGGAACTGAAATCGGATGCGCGCACTGACATGCTCCCCTCTCTGGAAGTCTGACACATGTGTGAAAATTTTCTAAGTCCCCAAAAATTTTTTTTTTCAACTTTTTTTCAATTTTCCCCCTGTGGGATATATATTTTACCCACACTTTTGGAGCCCTCCTGGGATGCCCTCTAACATACTAGAACCTCATTTTGTGGAAGTTTTCACAAAATTGTGAAATTTTCAAAAAAGTCAGAAATTTTGCAAAAACGACTAAGTATCAAGGACTCATCGCGCGAATCGCTCTGGAACTGAAATCGGATGCGCGCACTGACATGCTCCCCTCTCTGGAAGTCTGACACATGTGTGAAAATTTTCTAAGTCCCCAAAAATTTTTTTTTTCAACTTTTTTTCAATTTTCCCCCTGTGGGATATATATTTTACCCACACTTTTGGAGCCCTCCTGGGATGCCCTCTAACATACTAGAACCTCATTTTGTGGAAGTTTTCACAAAATTGTGAAATTTTCAAAAAAGTCAGAAATTTTGCAAAAACGACTAAGTATCAAGGACTCATCGCGCGAATCGCTCTGGAACTGAAATCGGATGCGCGCACTGACATGCTCCCCTCTCTGGAAGTCTGACACATGTGTGAAAATTTTCTAAGTCCCCAAAAATTTTTTTTTTCAACTTTTTTTCAATTTTCCCCCTGTGGGATATATATTTTACCCACACTTTTGGAGCCCTCCTGGGATGCCCTCTAACATACTAGAACCTCATTTTGTGGAAGTTTTCACAAAATTGTGAAATTTTCAAAAAAGTCAGAAATTTTGCAAAAACGACTAAGTATCAAGGACTCATCGCGCGAATCGCTCTGGAACTGAAATCGGATGCGCGCACTGACATGCTCCCCTCTCTGGAAGTCTGACACATGTGTGAAAATTTTCTAAGTCCCCAAAAATTTTTTTTTTCAACTTTTTTTCAATTTTCCCCCTGTGGGATATATATTTTACCCACACTTTTGGAGCCCTCCTGGGATGCCCTCTAACATACTAGAACCTCATTTTGTGGAAGTTTTCACAAAATTGTGAAATTTTCAAAAAGTCAGAAATTTTGCCAAAAACGACTAAGTATCAAGGACTCATCGCGCGAATCGCTCTGGAACTGAAATCGGATGCGCGCACTGACATGCTCCCCTCTCTGGAAGTCTGACACATGTGTGAAAATTTTCTAAGTCCCCAAAAATTTTTTTTTTCAACTTTTTTTCAATTTTTCCCCTGTGGGATATATATTTTACCCACACTTTTGGAGCCCTCCTGGGATGCCCTCTAACATACTAGAACCTCATTTTGTGGAAGTTTTCACAAAATTGTGAAATTTTCAAAAAAGTCAGAAATTTTGCAAAAACGACTAAGTATCAAGGACTCATCGCGCGAATCGCTCTGGAACTGAAATCGGATGCGCGCACTGACATGCTCCCCTGTCTGGAAGTCTGACACAAGTTGAAAAATTTTCTAAGTCCCCAAAAATTTTTTTTTTCAACTTTTTTTCAATTTTCCCCCTGTGGGATATATATTTTACCCACACTTTTGGAGCCCTCCTGGGATGCCCTCTAACATACTAGAACCTCATTTTGAGGAAGTTTTCACAAAATTGTGAAATTTTCAAAAAGTCAGAAATTTTGCCAAAAACGACTAAGTATCAAGGACTCATCGCGCGAATCGCTCTGGAACTGAAATCGGATGCGTGCACTGACATGCTCCCCTCTCTGGAAGTCTGACACATGTGTGAAAATTTTCTAAGTCCCCAAAAATTTTTTTTTTCAACTTTTTTTCAATTTTCCCCCTGTGGGATATATATTTTACCCACACTTTTGGAGCCCTCCTGGGATGCCCTCTAACATACTAGAACCTCATTTTGTGGAAGTTTTCACAAAATTGTGAAATTTTCAAAAAAGTCAGAAATTTTGCAAAAACGACTAAGTATCAAGGACTCATCGCGCGAATCGCTCTGGAACTGAAATCGGATGCGCACACTGACATGCTCCCCTCTCTGGAAGTCTGACACATGTGTGAAAATTTTCTAAGTCCCCAAAAATTTTTTTTTTCAACTTTTTTTCAATTTTCCCCCTGTGGGATATATATTTTACCCACACTTTTGGAGCCCTCCTGGGATGCCCTCTAACATACTAGAACCTCATTTTGTGGAAGTTTTCACAAAATTGTGAAATTTTCAAAAAAGTCAGAAATTTTGCAAAAACGACTAAGTATCAAGGACTCATCGCGCGAATCGCTCTGGAACTGAAATCGGATGCGCGCACTGACATGCTCCCCTCTCTGGAAGTCTGACACATGTGTGAAAATTTTCTAAGTCCCCAAAAATTTTTTTTTTCAACTTTTTTTCAATTTTCCCCCTGTGGGATATATATTTTACCCACACTTTTGGAGCCCTCCTGGGATGCCCTCTAACATACTAGAACCTCATTTTGTGGAAGTTTTCACAAAATTGTGAAATTTTCAAAAAAGTCAGAAATTTTGCAAAAACGACTAAGTATCAAGGACTCATCGCGCGAATCGCTCTGGAACTGAAATCGGATGCGCGCACTGACATGCTCCCCTCTCTGGAAGTCTGACACAAGTTGAAAAATTTTCTAAGTCCCCAAAAATTTTTTTTTTCAACTTTTTTTCAATTTTCCCCCTGTGGGATATATATTTTACCCACACTTTTGGAGCCCTCCTGGGATGCCCTCTAACATACTAGAACCTCATTTTGAGGAAGTTTTCACAAAATTGTGAAATTTTCAAAAAGTCAGAAATTTTGCCAAAAACGACTAAGTATCAAGGACTCATCGCGCGAATCGCTCTGGAACTGAAATCGGATGCGTGCACTGACATGCTCCCCTCTCTGGAAGTCTGACACATGTGTGAAAATTTTCTAAGTCCCCAAAAATTTTTTTTTTCAACTTTTTTTCAATTTTCCCCCTGTGGGATATATATTTTACCCACACTTTTGGAGCCCTCCTGGGATGCCCTCTAACATACTAGAACCTCATTTTGTGGAAGTTTTCACAAAATTGTGAAATTTTCAAAAAAGTCAGAAATTTTGCAAAAACGACTAAGTATCAAGGACTCATCGCGCGAATCGCTCTGGAACTGAAATCGGATGCGCACACTGACATGCTCCCCTCTCTGGAAGTCTGACACATGTGTGAAAATTTTCTAAGTCCCCAAAAATTTTTTTTTTCAACTTTTTTTCAATTTTCCCCCTGTGGGATATATATTTTACCCACACTTTTGGAGCCCTCCTGGGATGCCCTCTAACATACTAGAACCTCATTTTGTGGAAGTTTTCACAAAATTGTGAAATTTTCAAAAAAGTCAGAAATTTTGCAAAAACGACTAAGTATCAAGGACTCATCGCGCGAATCGCTCTGGAACTGAAATCGGATGCGCGCACTGACATGCTCCCCTCTCTGGAAGTCTGACACATGTGTGAAAATTTTCTAAGTCCCCAAAAATTTTTTTTTTCAACTTTTTTTCAATTTTCCCCCTGTGGGATATATATTTTACCCACACTTTTGGAGCCCTCCTGGGATGCCCTCTAACATACTAGAACCTCATTTTGTGGAAGTTTTCACAAAATTGTGAAATTTTCAAAAAAGTCAGAAATTTTGCAAAAACGACTAAGTATCAAGGACTCATCGCGCGAATCGCTCTGGAACTGAAATCGGATGCGCGCACTGACATGCTCCCCTCTCTGGAAGTCTGACACAAGTTGAAAAATTTTCTAAGTCCCAAAAAATTTTTTTTTTCAACTTTTTTTCAATTTTCCCCCTGTGGGATATATATTTTACCCACACTTTTGGAGCCCTCCTGGGATGCCCTCTAACATACTAGAACCTCATTTTGAGGAAGTTTTCACAAAATTGTGAAATTTTCAAAAAGTCAGAAATTTTGCCAAAAACGACTAAGTATCAAGGACTCATCGCGCGAATCGCTCTGGAACTGAAATCGGATGCGTGCACTGACATGCTCCCCTCTCTGGAAGTCTGACACATGTGTGAAAATTTTCTAAGTCCCCAAAAATTTTTTTTTTCAACTTTTTTTCAATTTTCCCCCTGTGGGATATATATTTTACCCACACTTTTGGAGCCCTCCTGGGATGCCCTCTAACATACTAGAACCTCATTTTGTGGAAGTTTTCACAAAATTGTGAAATTTTCAAAAAAGTCAGAAATTTTGCAAAAACGACTAAGTATCAAGGACTCATCGCGCGAATCGCTCTGGAACTGAAATCGGATGCGCACACTGACATGCTCCCCTCTCTGGAAGTCTGACACATGTGTGAAAATTTTCTAAGTCCCCAAAAATTTTTTTTTTCAACTTTTTTTCAATTTTCCCCCTGTGGGATATATATTTTACCCACACTTTTGGAGCCCTCCTGGGATGCCCTCTAACATACTAGAACCTCATTTTGTGGAAGTTTTCACAAAATTGTGAAATTTTCAAAAAAGTCAGAAATTTTGCAAAAACGACTAAGTATCAAGGACTCATCGCGCGAATCGCTCTGGAACTGAAATCGGATGCGCGCACTGACATGCTCCCCTCTCTGGAAGTCTGACACATGTGTGAAAATTTTCTAAGTCCCCAAAAATTTTTTTTTTCAACTTTTTTTCAATTTTCCCCCTGTGGGATATATATTTTACCCACACTTTTGGAGCCCTCCTGGGATGCCCTCTAACATACTAGAACCTCATTTTGTGGAAGTTTTCACAAAATTGTGAAATTTTCAAAAAAGTCAGAAATTTTGCAAAAACGACTAAGTATCAAGGACTCATCGCGCGAATCGCTCTGGAACTGAAATCGGATGCGCGCACTGACATGCTCCCCTCTCTGGAAGTCTGACACATGTGTGAAAATTTTCTAAGTCCCCAAAAATTTTTTTTTTCAACTTTTTTTCAATTTTCCCCCTGTGGGATATATATTTTACCCACACTTTTGGAGCCCTCCTGGGATGCCCTCTAACATACTAGAACCTCATTTTGTGGAAGTTTTCACAAAATTGTGAAATTTTCAAAAAAGTCAGAAATTTTGCAAAAACGACTAAGTATCAAGGACTCATCGCGCGAATCGCTCTGGAACTGAAATCGGATGCGCACACTGACATGCTCCCCTCTCTGGAAGTCTGACACATGTGTGAAAATTTTCTAAGTCCCCAAAAATTTTTTTTTTCAACTTTTTTTCAATTTTCCCCCTGTGGGATATATATTTTACCCACACTTTTGGAGCCCTCCTGGGATGCCCTCTAACATACTAGAACCTCATTTTGTGGAAGTTTTCACAAAATTGTGAAATTTTCAAAAAAGTCAGAAATTTTGCAAAAACGACTAAGTATCAAGGACTCATCGCGCGAATCGCTCTGGAACTGAAATCGGATGCGCGCACTGACATGCTCCCCTCTCTGGAAGTCTGACACATGTGTGAAAATTTTCTAAGTCCCCAAAAATTTTTTTTTTCAACTTTTTTTCAATTTTCCCCCTGTGGGATATATATTTTACCCACACTTTTGGAGCCCTCCTGGGATGCCCTCTAACATACTAGAACCTCATTTTGTGGAAGTTTTCACAAAATTGTGAAATTTTCAAAAAAGTCAGAAATTTTGCAAAAACGACTAAGTATCAAGGACTCATCGCGCGAATCGCTCTGGAACTGAAATCGGATGCGCGCACTGACATGCTCCCCTATCTGGAAGTCTGACACATGTGTGAAAATTTTCTAAGTCCCCCAAAATTTTTTTTTTCAACTTTTTTTCAATTTTCCCCCTGTGGGATATATATTTTACCCACACTTTTGGAGCCCTCCTGGGATGCCCTCTAACATACTAGAACCTCATTTTGTGGAAGTTTTCACAAAATTGTGAAATTTTCAAAAAAGTCAGAAATTTTGCAAAAACGACTAAGTATCAAGGACTCATCGCGCGAATCGCTCTGGAACTGAAATCGGATGCGCGCACTGACATGCTCCCCTCTCTGGAAGTCTGACACATGTGTGAAAATTTTCTAAGTCCCCAAAAATTTTTTTTTTCAACTTTTTTTCAATTTTCCCCCTGTGGGATATATATTTTACCCACACTTTTGGAGCCCTCCTGGGATGCCCTCTAACATACTAGAACCTCATTTTGTGGAAGTTTTCACAAAATTGTGAAATTTTCAAAAAAGTCAGAAATTTTGCAAAAACGACTAAGTATCAAGGACTCATCGCGCGAATCGCTCTGGAACTGAAATCGGATGCGCGCACTGACATGCTCCCCTCTCTGGAAGTCTGACACAAGTTGAAAAATTTTCTAAGTCCCCAAAAATTTTTTTTTTCAACTTTTTTTCAATTTTCCCCCTGTGGGATATATATTTTACCCACACTTTTGGAGCCCTCCTGGGATGCCCTCTAACATACTAGAACCTCATTTTGAGGAAGTTTTCACAAAATTGTGAAATTTTCAAAAAGTCAGAAATTTTGCCAAAAACGACTAAGTATCAAGGACTCATCGCGCGAATCGCTCTGGAACTGAAATCGGATGCGTGCACTGACATGCTCCCCTCTCTGGAAGTCTGACACATGTGTGAAAATTTTCTAAGTCCCCAAAAATTTTTTTTTTCAACTTTTTTTCAATTTTCCCCCTGTGGGATATATATTTTACCCACACTTTTGGAGCCCTCCTGGGATGCCCTCTAACATACTAGAACCTCATTTTGTGGAAGTTTTCACAAAATTGTGAAATTTTCAAAAAAGTCAGAAATTTTGCAAAAACGACTAAGTATCAAGGACTCATCGCGCGAATCGCTCTGGAACTGAAATCGGATGCGCGCACTGACATGCTCCCCTCTCTGGAAGTCTGACACATGTGTGAAAATTTTCTAAGTCCCCCAAAATTTTTTTTTTCAACTTTTTTTCAATTTTCCCCCTGTGGGATATATATTTTACCCACACTTTTGGAGCCCTCCTGGGATGCCCTCTAACATACTAGAACCTCATTTTGTGGAAGTTTTCACAAAATTGTGAAATTTTCAAAAAAGTCAGAAATTTTGCAAAAACGACTAAGTATCAAGGACTCATCGCGCGAATCGCTCTGGAACTGAAATCGGATGCGCGCACTGACATGCTCCCCTCTCTGGAAGTCTGACACAAGTTGAAAAATTTTCTAAGTCCCCAAAAATTTTTTTTTTCAACTTTTTTTCAATTTTCCCCCTGTGGGATATATATTTTACCCACACTTTTGGAGCCCTCCTGGGATGCCCTCTAACATACTAGAACCTCATTTTGAGGAAGTTTTCACAAAATTGTGAAATTTTCAAAAAGTCAGAAATTTTGCCAAAAACGACTAAGTATCAAGGACTCATCGCGCGAATCGCTCTGGAACTGAAATCGGATGCGTGCACTGACATGCTCCCCTCTCTGGAAGTCTGACACATGTGTGAAAATTTTCTAAGTCCCCAAAAATTTTTTTTTTCAACTTTTTTTCAATTTTCCCCCTGTGGGATATATATTTTACCCACACTTTTGGAGCCCTCCTGGGATGCCCTCTAACATACTAGAACCTCATTTTGTGGAAGTTTTCACAAAATTGTGAAATTTTCAAAAAAGTCAGAAATTTTGCAAAAACGACTAAGTATCAAGGACTCATCGCGCGAATCGCTCTGGAACTGAAATCGGATGCGCACACTGACATGCTCCCCTCTCTGGAAGTCTGACACATGTGTGAAAATTTTCTAAGTCCCCAAAAATTTTTTTTTTCAACTTTTTTTCAATTTTCCCCCTGTGGGATATATATTTTACCCACACTTTTGGAGCCCTCCTGGGATGCCCTCTAACATACTAGAACCTCATTTTGTGGAAGTTTTCACAAAATTGTGAAATTTTCAAAAAAGTCAGAAATTTTGCAAAAACGACTAAGTATCAAGGACTCATCGCGCGAATCGCTCTGGAACTGAAATCGGATGCGCGCACTGACATGCTCCCCTCTCTGGAAGTCTGACACATGTGTGAAAATTTTCTAAGTCCCCAAAAATTTTTTTTTTCAACTTTTTTTCAATTTTCCCCCTGTGGGATATATATTTTACCCACACTTTTGGAGCCCTCCTGGGATGCCCTCTAACATACTAGAACCTCATTTTGTGGAAGTTTTCACAAAATTGTGAAATTTTCAAAAAAGTCAGAAATTTTGCAAAAACGACTAAGTATCAAGGACTCATCGCGCGAATCGCTCTGGAACTGAAATCGGATGCGCGCACTGACATGCTCCCCTATCTGGAAGTCTGACACATGTGTGAAAATTTTCTAAGTCCCCCAAAATTTTTTTTTTCAACTTTTTTTCAATTTTCCCCCTGTGGGATATATATTTTACCCACACTTTTGGAGCCCTCCTGGGATGCCCTCTAACATACTAGAACCTCATTTTGTGGAAGTTTTCACAAAATTGTGAAATTTTCAAAAAAGTCAGAAATTTTGCAAAAACGACTAAGTATCAAGGACTCATCGCGCGAATCGCTCTGGAACTGAAATCGGATGCGCGCACTGACATGCTCCCCTCTCTGGAAGTCTGACACATGTGTGAAAATTTTCTAAGTCCCCAAAAATTTTTTTTTTCAACTTTTTTTCAATTTTCCCCCTGTGGGATATATATTTTACCCACACTTTTGGAGCCCTCCTGGGATGCCCTCTAACATACTAGAACCTCATTTTGTGGAAGTTTTCACAAAATTGTGAAATTTTCAAAAAAGTCAGAAATTTTGCAAAAACGACTAAGTATCAAGGACTCATCGCGCGAATCGCTCTGGAACTGAAATCGGATGCGCGCACTGACATGCTCCCCTCTCTGGAAGTCTGACACAAGTTGAAAAATTTTCTAAGTCCCCAAAAATTTTTTTTTTCAACTTTTTTTCAATTTTCCCCCTGTGGGATATATATTTTACCCACACTTTTGGAGCCCTCCTGGGATGCCCTCTAACATACTAGAACCTCATTTTGAGGAAGTTTTCACAAAATTGTGAAATTTTCAAAAAGTCAGAAATTTTGCCAAAAACGACTAAGTATCAAGGACTCATCGCGCGAATCGCTCTGGAACTGAAATCGGATGCGTGCACTGACATGCTCCCCTCTCTGGAAGTCTGACACATGTGTGAAAATTTTCTAAGTCCCCAAAAATTTTTTTTTTCAACTTTTTTTCAATTTTCCCCCTGTGGGATATATATTTTACCCACACTTTTGGAGCCCTCCTGGGATGCCCTCTAACATACTAGAACCTCATTTTGTGGAAGTTTTCACAAAATTGTGAAATTTTCAAAAAAGTCAGAAATTTTGCAAAAACGACTAAGTATCAAGGACTCATCGCGCGAATCGCTCTGGAACTGAAATCGGATGCGCACACTGACATGCTCCCCTCTCTGGAAGTCTGACACATGTGTGAAAATTTTCTAAGTCCCCAAAAATTTTTTTTTTCAACTTTTTTTCAATTTTCCCCCTGTGGGATATATATTTTACCCACACTTTTGGAGCCCTCCTGGGATGCCCTCTAACATACTAGAACCTCATTTTGAGGAAGTTTTCACAAAATTGTGAAATTTTCAAAAAGTCAGAAATTTTGCCAAAAACGACTAAGTATCAAGGACTCATCGCGCGAATCGCTCTGGAACTGAAATCGGATGCGTGCACTGACATGCTCCCCTCTCTGGAAGTCTGACACATGTGTGAAAATTTTCTAAGTCCCCAAAAATTTTTTTTTTCAACTTTTTTTCAATTTTCCCCCTGTGGGATATATATTTTACCCACACTTTTGGAGCCCTCCTGGGATGCCCTCTAACATACTAGAACCTCATTTTGTGGAAGTTTTCACAAAACTGTGAAATTTTCAAAAAAGTCAGAAATTTTGCAAAAACGACTAAGTATCAAGGACTCATCGCGCGAATCGCTCTGGAACTGAAATCGGATGCGCACACTGACATGCTCCCCTCTCTGGAAGTCTGACACATGTGTGAAAATTTTCTAAGTCCCCAAAAATTTTTTTTTTCAACTTTTTTTCAATTTTCCCCCTGTGGGATATATATTTTACCCACACTTTTGGAGCCCTCCTGGGATGCCCTCTAACATACTAGAACCTCATTTTGAGGAAGTTTTCACAAAATTGTGAAATTTTCAAAAAGTCAGAAATTTTGCCAAAAACGACTAAGTATCAAGGACTCATCGCGCGAATCGCTCTGGAACTGAAATCGGATGCGTGCACTGACATGCTCCCCTCTCTGGAAGTCTGACACATGTGTGAAAATTTTCTAAGTCCCCAAAAATTTTTTTTTTCAACTTTTTTTCAATTTTCCCCCTGTGGGATATATATTTTACCCACACTTTTGGAGCCCTCCTGGGATGCCCTCTAACATACTAGAACCTCATTTTGTGGAAGTTTTCACAAAATTGTGAAATTTTCAAAAAAGTCAGAAATTTTACAAAAACGACTAAGTATCAAGGACTCATCGCGCGAATCGCTCTGGAACTGAAATCGGATGCGCACACTGACATGCTCCCCTCTCTGGAAGTCTGACACATGTGTGAAAATTTTCTAAGTCCCCAAAAATTTTTTTTTTCAACTTTTTTTCAATTTTCCCCCTGTGGGATATATATTTTACCCACACTTTTGGAGCCCTCCTGGGATGCCCTCTAACATACTAGAACCTCATTTTGTGGAAGTTTTCACAAAATTGTGAAATTTTCAAAAAAGTCAGAAATTTTGCAAAAACGACTAAGTATCAAGGACTCATCGCGCGAATCGCTCTGGAACTGAAATCGGATGCGCGCACTGACATGCTCCCCTCTCTGGAAGTCTGACACATGTGTGAAAATTTTCTAAGTCCCCAAAAATTTTTTTTTTCAACTTTTTTTCAATTTTCCCCCTGTGGGATATATATTTTACCCACACTTTTGGAGCCCTCCTGGGATGCCCTCTAACATACTAGAACCTCATTTTGTGGAAGTTTTCACAAAATTGTGAAATTTTCAAAAAAGTCAGAAATTTTGCAAAAACGACTAAGTATCAAGGACTCATCGCGCGAATCGCTCTGGAACTGAAATCGGATGCGCGCACTGACATGCTCCCCTATCTGGAAGTCTGACACATGTGTGAAAATTTTCTAAGTCCCCCAAAATTTTTTTTTTCAACTTTTTTTCAATTTTCCCCCTGTGGGATATATATTTTACCCACACTTTTGGAGCCCTCCTGGGATGCCCTCTAACATACTAGAACCTCATTTTGTGGAAGTTTTCACAAAATTGTGAAATTTTCAAAAAAGTCAGAAATTTTGCAAAAACGACTAAGTATCAAGGACTCATCGCGCGAATCGCTCTGGAACTGAAATCGGATGCGCGCACTGACATGCTCCCCTCTCTGGAAGTCTGACACATGTGTGAAAATTTTCTAAGTCCCCAAAAATTTTTTTTTTCAACTTTTTTTCAATTTTCCCCCTGTGGGATATATATTTTACCCACACTTTTGGAGCCCTCCTGGGATGCCCTCTAACATACTAGAACCTCATTTTGTGGAAGTTTTCACAAAATTGTGAAATTTTCAAAAAAGTCAGAAATTTTGCAAAAACGACTAAGTATCAAGGACTCATCGCGCGAATCGCTCTGGAACTGAAATCGGATGCGCGCACTGACATGCTCCCCTCTCTGGAAGTCTGACACAAGTTGAAAAATTTTCTAAGTCCCCAAAAATTTTTTTTTTCAACTTTTTTTCAATTTTCCCCCTGTGGGATATATATTTTACCCACACTTTTGGAGCCCTCCTGGGATGCCCTCTAACATACTAGAACCTCATTTTGAGGAAGTTTTCACAAAATTGTGAAATTTTCAAAAAGTCAGAAATTTTGCCAAAAACGACTAAGTATCAAGGACTCATCGCGCGAATCGCTCTGGAACTGAAATCGGATGCGTGCACTGACATGCTCCCCTCTCTGGAAGTCTGACACATGTGTGAAAATTTTCTAAGTCCCCAAAAATTTTTTTTTTCAACTTTTTTTCAATTTTCCCCCTGTGGGATATATATTTTACCCACACTTTTGGAGCCCTCCTGGGATGCCCTCTAACATACTAGAACCTCATTTTGTGGAAGTTTTCACAAAATTGTGAAATTTTCAAAAAAGTCAGAAATTTTGCAAAAACGACTAAGTATCAAGGACTCATCGCGCGAATCGCTCTGGAACTGAAATCGGATGCGCACACTGACATGCTCCCCTCTCTGGAAGTCTGACACATGTGTGAAAATTTTCTAAGTCCCCAAAAATTTTTTTTTTCAACTTTTTTTCAATTTTCCCCCTGTGGGATATATATTTTACCCACACTTTTGGAGCCCTCCTGGGATGCCCTCTAACATACTAGAACCTCATTTTGTGGAAGTTTTCACAAAATTGTGAAATTTTCAAAAAAGTCAGAAATTTTGCAAAAACGACTAAGTATCAAGGACTCATCGCGCGAATCGCTCTGGAACTGAAATCGGATGCGCGCACTGACATGCTCCCCTCTCTGGAAGTCTGACACATGTGTGAAAATTTTCTAAGTCCCCAAAAATTTTTTTTTTCAACTTTTTTTCAATTTTCCCCCTGTGGGATATATATTTTACCCACACTTTTGGAGCCCTCCTGGGATGCCCTCTAACATACTAGAACCTCATTTTGAGGAAGTTTTCACAAAATTGTGAAATTTTCAAAAAGTCAGAAATTTTGCCAAAAACGACTAAGTATCAAGGACTCATCGCGCGAATCGCTCTGGAACTGAAATCGGATGCGTGCACTGACATGCTCCCCTCTCTGGAAGTCTGACACATGTGTGAAAATTTTCTAAGTCCCCAAAAATTTTTTTTTTCAACTTTTTTTCAATTTTCCCCCTGTGGGATATATATTTTACCCACACTTTTGGAGCCCTCCTGGGATGCCCTCTAACATACTAGAACCTCATTTTGTGGAAGTTTTCACAAAATTGTGAAATTTTCAAAAAAGTCAGAAATTTTGCAAAAACGACTAAGTATCAAGGACTCATCGCGCGAATCGCTCTGGAACTGAAATCGGATGCGCGCACTGACATGCTCCCCTCTCTGGAAGTCTGACACATGTGTGAAAATTTTCTAAGTCCCCAAAAATTTTTTTTTTCAACTTTTTTTCAATTTTCCCCCTGTGGGATATATATTTTACCCACACTTTTGGAGCCCTCCTGGGATGCCCTCTAACATACTAGAACCTCATTTTGTGGAAGTTTTCACAAAATTGTGAAATTTTCAAAAAAGTCAGAAATTTTGCAAAAACGACTAAGTATCAAGGACTCATCGCGCGAATCGCTCTGGAACTGAAATCGGATGCGCGCACTGACATGCTCCCCTCTCTGGAAGTCTGACACATGTGTGAAAATTTTCTAAGTCCCCAAAAATTTTTTTTTTCAACTTTTTTTCAATTTTCCCCCTGTGGGATATATATTTTACCCACACTTTTGGAGCCCTCCTGGGATGCCCTCTAACATACTAGAACCTCATTTTGTGGAAGTTTTCACAAAATTGTGAAATTTTCAAAAAAGTCAGAAATTTTGCAAAAACGACTAAGTATCAAGGACTCATCGCGCGAATCGCTCTGGAACTGAAATCGGATGCGCGCACTGACATGCTCCCCTATCTGGAAGTCTGACACATGTGTGAAAATTTTCTAAGTCCCCCAAAATTTTTTTTTTCAACTTTTTTTCAATTTTCCCCCTGTGGGATATATATTTTACCCACACTTTTGGAGCCCTCCTGGGATGCCCTCTAACATACTAGAACCTCATTTTGTGGAAGTTTTCACAAAATTGTGAAATTTTCAAAAAAGTCAGAAATTTTGCAAAAACGACTAAGTATCAAGGACTCATCGCGCGAATCGCTCTGGAACTGAAATCGGATGCGCGCACTGACATGCTCCCCTCTCTGGAAGTCTGACACATGTGTGAAAATTTTCTAAGTCCCCAAAAATTTTTTTTTTCAACTTTTTTTCAATTTTCCCCCTGTGGGATATATATTTTACCCACACTTTTGGAGCCCTCCTGGGATGCCCTCTAACATACTAGAACCTCATTTTGTGGAAGTTTTCACAAAATTGTGAAATTTTCAAAAAAGTCAGAAATTTTGCAAAAACGACTAAGTATCAAGGACTCATCGCGCGAATCGCTCTGGAACTGAAATCGGATGCGCGCACTGACATGCTCCCCTCTCTGGAAGTCTGACACAAGTTGAAAAATTTTCTAAGTCCCCAAAAATTTTTTTTTTCAACTTTTTTTCAATTTTCCCCCTGTGGGATATATATTTTACCCACACTTTTGGAGCCCTCCTGGGATGCCCTCTAACATACTAGAACCTCATTTTGAGGAAGTTTTCACAAAATTGTGAAATTTTCAAAAAGTCAGAAATTTTGCCAAAAACGACTAAGTATCAAGGACTCATCGCGCGAATCGCTCTGGAACTGAAATCGGATGCGTGCACTGACATGCTCCCCTCTCTGGAAGTCTGACACATGTGTGAAAATTTTCTAAGTCCCCAAAAATTTTTTTTTTCAACTTTTTTTCAATTTTCCCCCTGTGGGATATATATTTTACCCACACTTTTGGAGCCCTCCTGGGATGCCCTCTAACATACTAGAACCTCATTTTGTGGAAGTTTTCACAAAATTGTGAAATTTTCAAAAAAGTCAGAAATTTTGCAAAAACGACTAAGTATCAAGGACTCATCGCGCGAATCGCTCTGGAACTGAAATCGGATGCGCACACTGACATGCTCCCCTCTCTGGAAGTCTGACACATGTGTGAAAATTTTCTAAGTCCCCAAAAATTTTTTTTTTCAACTTTTTTTCAATTTTCCCCCTGTGGGATATATATTTTACCCACACTTTTGGAGCCCTCCTGGGATGCCCTCTAACATACTAGAACCTCATTTTGTGGAAGTTTTCACAAAATTGTGAAATTTTCAAAAAAGTCAGAAATTTTGCAAAAACGACTAAGTATCAAGGACTCATCGCGCGAATCGCTCTGGAACTGAAATCGGATGCGCGCACTGACATGCTCCCCTCTCTGGAAGTCTGACACATGTGTGAAAATTTTCTAAGTCCCCAAAAATTTTTTTTTTCAACTTTTTTTCAATTTTCCCCCTGTGGGATATATATTTTACCCACACTTTTGGAGCCCTCCTGGGATGCCCTCTAACATACTAGAACCTCATTTTGTGGAAGTTTTCACAAAATTGTGAAATTTTCAAAAAGTCAGAAATTTTGCAAAAACGACTAAGTATCAAGGACTCATCGCGCGAATCGCTCTGGAACTGAAATCGGATGCGCGCACTGACATGCTCCCCTCTCTGGAAGTCTGACACATGTGTGAAAATTTTCTAAGTCCCCAAAAATTTTTTTTTTCAACTTTTTTTCAATTTTCCCCCTGTGGGATATATATTTTACCCACACTTTTGGAGCCCTCCTGGGATGCCCTCTAACATACTAGAACCTCATTTTGTGGAAGTTTTCACAAAATTGTGAAATTTTCAAAAAGTCAGAAATTTTGCCAAAAACGACTAATTATCAA
Organism: Phyllobates terribilis; assembly: GCF_046119375.1. Lineage (NCBI taxonomy): Eukaryota > Metazoa > Chordata > Amphibia > Anura > Dendrobatidae > Phyllobates > Phyllobates terribilis. The sequence continues at coordinate 48,336 of NW_027362853.1, forward strand.
GGACTCATCGCGCGAATCGCTCTGGAACTGAAATCGGATGCGCGCACTGACATGCTCCCCTCTCTGGAAGTCTGACACATGTGTGAAAATTTTCTAAGTCCCCCAAAATATTTTTTTTCAACTTTTTTTCAATTTTCCCCCTGTGGGATATATATTTTACCCACAGTTTTGGAGCCCTCCTGGGATGCCCTCTAACATACTAGAACCTCATTTTGTGGAAGTTTTCACAAAATTGTGAAATTTTCAAAAAAGTCAGAAATTTTGCAAAAACGACTAAGTATCAAGGACTCATCGCGCGAATCGCTCTGGAACTGAAATCGGATGCGCGCACTGACATGCTCCCCTCTCTGGAAGTCTGACACATGTGTGAAAATTTTCTAAGTCCCCAAAAATTTTTTTTTTCAACTTTTTTTCAATTTTCCCCCTGTGGGATATATATTTTACCCACACTTTTGGAGCCCTCCTGGGATGCCCTCTAACATACTAGAACCTCATTTTGTGGAAGTTTTCACAAAATTGTGAAATTTTCAAAAAAGTCAGAAATTTTGCAAAAACGACTAAGTATCACGGACTCATCGCGCGAATCGCTCTGGAACTGAAATCGGATGCGCGCACTGACATGCTCCCCTCTCTGGAAGTCTGACACATGTGTGAAAATTTTCTAAGTCCCCAAAAATTTTTTTTTTCAACTTTTTTTCAATTTTCCCCCTGTGGGATATATATTTTACCCACACTTTTGGAGCCCTCCTGGGATGCCCTCTAACATACTAGAACCTCATTTTGTGGAAGTTTTCACAAAATTGTGAAATTTTCAAAAAAGTCAGAAATTTTGCAAAAACGACTAAGTATCAAGGACTCATCGCGCGAATCGCTCTGGAACTGAAATCGGATGCGCGCACTGACATGCTCCCCTCTCTGGAAGTCTGACACATGTGTGAAAATTTTCTAAGTCCCCAAAAATTTTTTTTTTCAACTTTTTTTCAATTTTCCCCCTGTGGGATATATATTTTACCCACACTTTTGGAGCCCTCCTGGGATGCCCTCTAACATACTAGAACCTCATTTTGTGGAAGTTTTCACAAAATTGTGAAATTTTCAAAAAAGTCAGAAATTTTGCAAAAACGACTAAGTATCAAGGACTCATCGCGCGAATCGCTCTGGAACTGAAATCGGATGCGCGCACTGACATGCTCCCCTCTCTGGAAGTCTGACACTGTGTGAAAATTTTCTAAGTCCCCAAAAATTTTTTTTTTCAACTTTTTTTCAATTTTCCCCCTGTGGGATATATATTTTACCCACACTTTTGGAGCCCTCCTGGGATGCCCTCTAACATACTAGAACCTCATTTTGTGGAAGTTTTCACAAAATTGTGAAATTTTCAAAAAGTCAGAAATTTTGCCAAAAACGACTAAGTATCAAGGACTCATCGCGCGAATCGCTCTGGAACTGAAATCGGATGCGCGCACTGACATGCTCCCCTCTCTGGAAGTCTGACACATGTGTGAAAATTTTCTAAGTCCCCAAAAAATTTTTTTTTCAACTTTTTTTCAATTTTTCCCCTGTGGGATATATATTTTACCCACACTTTTGGAGCCCTCCTGGGATGCCCTCTAACATACTAGAACCTCATTTTGTGGAAGTTTTCACAAAATTGTGAAATTTTCAAAAAAGTCAGAAATTTTGCAAAAACGACTAAGTATCAAGGACTCATCGCGCGAATCGCTCTGGAACTGAAATCGGATGCGCGCACTGACATGCTCCCCTGTCTGGAAGTCTGACACAAGTTGAAAAATTTTCTAAGTCCCCAAAAATTTTTTTTTTCAACTTTTTTTCTCAATTTTCCCCTGTGGGATATATATTTTACCCACACTTTTGGAGCCCTCCTGGGATGCCCTCTAACATACTAGAACCTCATTTTGAGGAAGTTTTCACAAAATTGTGAAATTTTCAAAAAGTCAGAAATTTTGCCAAAAACGACTAAGTATCAAGGACTCATCGCGCGAATCGCTCTGGAACTGAAATCGGATGCGTGCACTGACATGCTCCCCTCTCTGGAAGTCTGACACATGTGTGAAAATTTTCTAAGTCCCCAAAAATTTTTTTTTTCAACTTTTTTTCAATTTTCCCCCTGTGGGATATATATTTTACCCACACTTTTGGAGCCCTCCTGGGATGCCCTCTAACATACTAGAACCTCATTTTGTGGAAGTTTTCACAAAATTGTGAAATTTTCAAAAAAGTCAGAAATTTTGCAAAAACGACTAAGTATCAAGGACTCATCGCGCGAATCGCTCTGGAACTGAAATCGGATGCGCACACTGACATGCTCCCCTCTCTGGAAGTCTGACACATGTGTGAAAATTTTCTAAGTCCCCAAAAATTTTTTTTTTCAACTTTTTTTCAATTTTCCCCCTGTGGGATATATATTTTACCCACACTTTTGGAGCCCTCCTGGGATGCCCTCTAACATACTAGAACCTCATTTTGTGGAAGTTTTCACAAAATTGTGAAATTTTCAAAAAAGTCAGAAATTTTGCAAAAACGACTAAGTATCAAGGACTCATCGCGCGAATCGCTCTGGAACTGAAATCGGATGCGCGCACTGACATGCTCCCCTCTCTGGAAGTCTGACACATGTGTGAAAAATTTTCTAAGTCCCCAAAAATTTTTTTTTTCAACTTTTTTTCAATTTTCCCCCTGTGGGATATATATTTTACCCACACTTTTGGAGCCCTCCTGGGATGCCCTCTAACATACTAGAACCTCATTTTGAGGAAGTTTTCACAAAATTGTGAAATTTTCAAAAAGTCAGAAATTTTGCCAAAAACGACTAAGTATCAAGGACTCATCGCGCGAATCGCTCTGGAACTGAAATCGGATGCGTGCACTGACATGCTCCCCTCTCTGGAAGTCTGACACATGTGTGAAAATTTTCTAAGTCCCCAAAAATTTTTTTTTTCAACTTTTTTTCAATTTTCCCCCTGTGGGATATATATTTTACCCACACTTTTGGAGCCCTCCTGGGATGCCCTCTAACATACTAGAACCTCATTTTGTGGAAGTTTTCACAAAATTGTGAAATTTTCAAAAAAGTCAGAAATTTTGCAAAAACGACTAAGTATCAAGGACTCATCGCGCGAATCGCTCTGGAACTGAAATCGGATGCGCACACTGACATGCTCCCCTCTCTGGAAGTCTGACACATGTGTGAAAATTTTCTAAGTCCCCAAAAATTTTTTTTTTCAACTTTTTTTCAATTTTCCCCCTGTGGGATATATATTTTACCCACACTTTTGGAGCCCTCCTGGGATGCCCTCTAACATACTAGAACCTCATTTTGTGGAAGTTTTCACAAAATTGTGAAATTTTCAAAAAAGTCAGAAATTTTGCAAAAACGACTAAGTATCAAGGACTCATCGCGCGAATCGCTCTGGAACTGAAATCGGATGCGCGCACTGACATGCTCCCCTCTCTGGAAGTCTGACACATGTGTGAAAATTTTCTAAGTCCCCAAAAATTTTTTTTTTCAACTTTTTTTCAATTTTCCCCCTGTGGGATATATATTTTACCCACACTTTTGGAGCCCTCCTGGGATGCCCTCTAACATACTAGAACCTCATTTTGTGGAAGTTTTCACAAAATTGTGAAATTTTCAAAAAAGTCAGAAATTTTGCAAAAACGACTAAGTATCAAGGACTCATCGCGCGAATCGCTCTGGAACTGAAATCGGATGCGCGCACTGACATGCTCCCCTCTCTGGAAGTCTGACACAAGTTGAAAAATTTTCTAAGTCCCCAAAAATTTTTTTTTTCAACTTTTTTTCAATTTTCCCCCTGTGGGATATATATTTTACCCACACTTTTGGAGCCCTCCTGGGATGCCCTCTAACATACTAGAACCTCATTTTGAGGAAGTTTTCACAAAATTGTGAAATTTTCAAAAAGTCAGAAATTTTGCCAAAAACGACTAAGTATCAAGGACTCATCGCGCGAATCGCTCTGGAACTGAAATCGGATGCGTGCACTGACATGCTCCCCTCTCTGGAAGTCTGACACATGTGTGAAAATTTTCTAAGTCCCCAAAAATTTTTTTTTTCAACTTTTTTTCAATTTTCCCCCTGTGGGATATATATTTTACCCACACTTTTGGAGCCCTCCTGGGATGCCCTCTAACATACTAGAACCTCATTTTGTGGAAGTTTTCACAAAATTGTGAAATTTTCAAAAAAGTCAGAAATTTTGCAAAAACGACTAAGTATCAAGGACTCATCGCGCGAATCGCTCTGGAACTGAAATCGGATGCGCACACTGACATGCTCCCCTCTCTGGAAGTCTGACACATGTGTGAAAATTTTCTAAGTCCCCAAAAATTTTTTTTTTCAACTTTTTTTCAATTTTCCCCCTGTGGGATATATATTTTACCCACACTTTTGGAGCCCTCCTGGGATGCCCTCTAACATACTAGAACCTCATTTTGTGGAAGTTTTCACAAAATTGTGAAATTTTCAAAAAAGTCAGAAATTTTGCAAAAACGACTAAGTATCAAGGACTCATCGCGCGAATCGCTCTGGAACTGAAATCGGATGCGCGCACTGACATGCTCCCCTCTCTGGAAGTCTGACACATGTGTGAAAATTTTCTAAGTCCCCAAAAATTTTTTTTTTAAACTTTTTTTCAATTTTCCCCCTGTGGGATATATATTTTACCCACACTTTTGGAGCCCTCCTGGGATGCCCTCTAACATACTAGAACCTCATTTTGTGGAAGTTTTCACAAAATTGTGAAATTTTCAAAAAAGTCAGAAATTTTGCAAAAACGACTAAGTATCAAGGACTCATCGCGCGAATCGCTCTGGAACTGAAATCGGATGCGCGCACTGACATGCTCCCCTATCTGGAAGTCTGACACATGTGTGAAAATTTTCTAAGTCCCCCAAAATTTTTTTTTTCAACTTTTTTTCAATTTTCCCCCTGTGGGATATATATTTTACCCACACTTTTGGAGCCCTCCTGGGATGCCCTCTAACATACTAGAACCTCATTTTGTGGAAGTTTTCACAAAATTGTGAAATTTTCAAAAAAGTCAGAAATTTTGCAAAAACGACTAAGTATCAAGGACTCATCGCGCGAATCGCTCTGGAACTGAAATCGGATGCGCGCACTGACATGCTCCCCTCTCTGGAAGTCTGACACATGTGTGAAAATTTTCTAAGTCCCCCAAAATTTTTTTTTTCAACTTTTTTTCAATTTTCCCCCTGTGGGATATATATTTTACCCACACTTTTGGAGCCCTCCTGGGATGCCCTCTAACATACTAGAACCTCATTTTGTGGAAGTTTTCACAAAATTGTGAAATTTTCAAAAAAGTCAGAAATTTTGCAAAAACGACTAAGTATCAAGGACTCATCGCGCGAATCGCTCTGGAACTGAAATCGGATGCGCGCACTGACATGCTCCCCTCTCTGGAAGTCTGACACAAGTTGAAAAATTTTCTAAGTCCCCAAAAATTTTTTTTTTCAACTTTTTTTCAATTTTCCCCCTGTGGGATATATATTTTACCCACACTTTTGGAGCCCTCCTGGGATGCCCTCTAACATACTAGAACCTCATTTTGAGGAAGTTTTCACAAAATTGTGAAATTTTCAAAAAGTCAGAAATTTTGCCAAAAACGACTAAGTATCAAGGACTCATCGCGCGAATCGCTCTGGAACTGAAATCGGATGCGTGCACTGACATGCTCCCCTCTCTGGAAGTCTGACACATGTGTGAAAATTTTCTAAGTCCCCAAAAATTTTTTTTTTCAACTTTTTTTCAATTTTCCCCCTGTGGGATATATATTTTACCCACACTTTTGGAGCCCTCCTGGGATGCCCTCTAACATACTAGAACCTCATTTTGTGGAAGTTTTCACAAAATTGTGAAATTTTCAAAAAAGTCAGAAATTTTGCAAAAACGACTAAGTATCAAGGACTCATCGCGCGAATCGCTCTGGAACTGAAATCGGATGCGCGCACTGACATGCTCCCCTCTCTGGAAGTCTGACACATGTGTGAAAATTTTCTAAGTCCCCCAAAATTTTTTTTTTCAACTTTTTTTCAATTTTCCCCCTGTGGGATATATATTTTACCCACACTTTTGGAGCCCTCCTGGGATGCCCTCTAACATACTAGAACCTCATTTTGTGGAAGTTTTCACAAAATTGTGAAATTTTCAAAAAAGTCAGAAATTTTGCAAAAACGACTAAGTATCAAGGACTCATCGCGCGAATCGCTCTGGAACTGAAATCGGATGCGCACACTGACATGCTCCCCTCTCTGGAAGTCTGACACATGTGTGAAAATTTTCTAAGTCCCCAAAAATTTTTTTTTTCAACTTTTTTTCAATTTTCCCCCTGTGGGATATATATTTTACCCACACTTTTGGAGCCCTCCTGGGATGCCCTCTAACATACTAGAACCTCATTTTGTGGAAGTTTTCACAAAATTGTGAAATTTTCAAAAAAGTCAGAAATTTTGCAAAAACGACTAAGTATCAAGGACTCATCGCGCGAATCGCTCTGGAACTGAAATCGGATGCGCGCACTGACATGCTCCCCTCTCTGGAAGTCTGACACATGTGTGAAAATTTTCTAAGTCCCCAAAAATTTTTTTTTTCAACTTTTTTTCAATTTTCCCCCTGTGGGATATATATTTTACCCACACTTTTGGAGCCCTCCTGGGATGCCCTCTAACATACTAGAACCTCATTTTGTGGAAGTTTTCACAAAATTGTGAAATTTTCAAAAAAGTCAGAAATTTTGCAAAAACGACTAAGTATCAAGGACTCATCGCGCGAATCGCTCTGGAACTGAAATCGGATGCGCGCACTGACATGCTCCCCTATCTGGAAGTCTGACACATGTGTGAAAATTTTCTAAGTCCCCCAAAATTTTTTTTTTCAACTTTTTTTCAATTTTCCCCCTGTGGGATATATATTTTACCCACACTTTTGGAGCCCTCCTGGGATGCCCTCTAACATACTAGAACCTCATTTTGTGGAAGTTTTCACAAAATTGTGAAATTTTCAAAAAAGTCAGAAATTTTGCAAAAACGACTAAGTATCAAGGACTCATCGCGCGAATCGCTCTGGAACTGAAATCGGATGCGCGCACTGACATGCTCCCCTCTCTGGAAGTCTGACACATGTGTGAAAATTTTCTAAGTCCCCAAAAATTTTTTTTTTCAACTTTTTTTCAATTTTCCCCCTGTGGGATATATATTTTACCCACACTTTTGGAGCCCTCCTGGGATGCCCTCTAACATACTAGAACCTCATTTTGTGGAAGTTTTCACAAAATTGTGAAATTTTCAAAAAAGTCAGAAATTTTGCAAAAACGACTAAGTATCAAGGACTCATCGCGCGAATCGCTCTGGAACTGAAATCGGATGCGCGCACTGACATGCTCCCCTCTCTGGAAGTCTGACACAAGTTGAAAAATTTTCTAAGTCCCCAAAAATTTTTTTTTTCAACTTTTTTTCAATTTTCCCCCTGTGGGATATATATTTTACCCACACTTTTGGAGCCCTCCTGGGATGCCCTCTAACATACTAGAACCTCATTTTGAGGAAGTTTTCACAAAATTGTGAAATTTTCAAAAAGTCAGAAATTTTGCCAAAAACGACTAAGTATCAAGGACTCATCGCGCGAATCGCTCTGGAACTGAAATCGGATGCGTGCACTGACATGCTCCCCTCTCTGGAAGTCTGACACATGTGTGAAAATTTTCTAAGTCCCCAAAAATTTTTTTTTTCAACTTTTTTTCAATTTTCCCCCTGTGGGATATATATTTTACCCACACTTTTGGAGCCCTCCTGGGATGCCCTCTAACATACTAGAACCTCATTTTGTGGAAGTTTTCACAAAATTGTGAAATTTTCAAAAAAGTCAGAAATTTTGCAAAAACGACTAAGTATCAAGGACTCATCGCGCGAATCGCTCTGGAACTGAAATCGGATGCGCACACTGACATGCTCCCCTCTCTGGAAGTCTGACACATGTGTGAAAATTTTCTAAGTCCCCAAAAATTTTTTTTTTCAACTTTTTTTCAATTTTCCCCCTGTGGGATATATATTTTACCCACACTTTTGGAGCCCTCCTGGGATGCCCTCTAACATACTAGAACCTCATTTTGTGGAAGTTTTCACAAAATTGTGAAATTTTCAAAAAAGTCAGAAATTTTGCAAAAACGACTAAGTATCAAGGACTCATCGCGCGAATCGCTCTGGAACTGAAATCGGATGCGCGCACTGACATGCTCCCCTCTCTGGAAGTCTGACACAAGTTGAAAAATTTTCTAAGTCCCCAAAAATTTTTTTTTTCAACTTTTTTTCAATTTTCCCCCTGTGGGATATATATTTTACCCACACTTTTGGAGCCCTCCTGGGATGCCCTCTAACATACTAGAACCTCATTTTGAGGAAGTTTTCACAAAATTGTGAAATTTTCAAAAAGTCAGAAATTTTGCCAAAAACGACTAAGTATCAAGGACTCATCGCGCGAATCGCTCTGGAACTGAAATCGGATGCGTGCACTGACATGCTCCCCTCTCTGGAAGTCTGACACATGTGTGAAAATTTTCTAAGTCCCCAAAAATTTTTTTTTTCAACTTTTTTTCAATTTTCCCCCTGTGGGATATATATTTTACCCACACTTTTGGAGCCCTCCTGGGATGCCCTCTAACATACTAGAACCTCATTTTGTGGAAGTTTTCACAAAATTGTGAAATTTTCAAAAAAGTCAGAAATTTTGCAAAAACGACTAAGTATCAAGGACTCATCGCGCGAATCGCTCTGGAACTGAAATCGGATGCGCACACTGACATGCTCCCCTCTCTGGAAGTCTGACACATGTGTGAAAATTTTCTAAGTCCCCAAAAATTTTTTTTTTCAACTTTTTTTCAATTTTCCCCCTGTGGGATATATATTTTACCCACACTTTTGGAGCCCTCCTGGGATGCCCTCTAACATACTAGAACCTCATTTTGTGGAAGTTTTCACAAAATTGTGAAATTTTCAAAAAAGTCAGAAATTTTGCAAAAACGACTAAGTATCAAGGACTCATCGCGCGAATCGCTCTGGAACTGAAATCGGATGCGCGCACTGACATGCTCCCCTCTCTGGAAGTCTGACACATGTGTGAAAATTTTCTAAGTCCCCAAAAATTTTTTTTTTCAACTTTTTTTCAATTTTCCCCCTGTGGGATATATATTTTACCCACACTTTTGGAGCCCTCCTGGGATGCCCTCTAACATACTAGAACCTCATTTTGTGGAAGTTTTCACAAAATTGTGAAATTTTCAAAAAAGTCAGAAATTTTGCAAAAACGACTAAGTATCAAGGACTCATCGCGCGAATCGCTCTGGAACTGAAATCGGATGCGCGCACTGACATGCTCCCCTATCTGGAAGTCTGACACATGTGTGAAAATTTTCTAAGTCCCCCAAAATTTTTTTTTTCAACTTTTTTTCAATTTTCCCCCTGTGGGATATATATTTTACCCACACTTTTGGAGCCCTCCTGGGATGCCCTCTAACATACTAGAACCTCATTTTGTGGAAGTTTTCACAAAATTGTGAAATTTTCAAAAAAGTCAGAAATTTTGCAAAAACGACTAAGTATCAAGGACTCATCGCGCGAATCGCTCTGGAACTGAAATCGGATGCGCGCACTGACATGCTCCCCTCTCTGGAAGTCTGACACATGTGTGAAAATTTTCTAAGTCCCCAAAAATTTTTTTTTTCAACTTTTTTTCAATTTTCCCCCTGTGGGATATATATTTTACCCACACTTTTGGAGCCCTCCTGGGATGCCCTCTAACATACTAGAACCTCATTTTGTGGAAGTTTTCACAAAATTGTGAAATTTTCAAAAAAGTCAGAAATTTTGCAAAAACGACTAAGTATCAAGGACTCATCGCGCGAATCGCTCTGGAACTGAAATCGGATGCGCGCACTGACATGCTCCCCTCTCTGGAAGTCTGACACAAGTTGAAAAATTTTCTAAGTCCCCAAAAATTTTTTTTTTCAACTTTTTTTCAATTTTCCCCCTGTGGGATATATATTTTACCCACACTTTTGGAGCCCTCCTGGGATGCCCTCTAACATACTAGAACCTCATTTTGAGGAAGTTTTCACAAAATTGTGAAATTTTCAAAAAGTCAGAAATTTTGCCAAAAACGACTAAGTATCAAGGACTCATCGCGCGAATCGCTCTGGAACTGAAATCGGATGCGTGCACTGACATGCTCCCCTCTCTGGAAGTCTGACACATGTGTGAAAATTTTCTAAGTCCCCAAAAATTTTTTTTTTCAACTTTTTTTCAATTTTCCCCCTGTGGGATATATATTTTACCCACACTTTTGGAGCCCTCCTGGGATGCCCTCTAACATACTAGAACCTCATTTTGTGGAAGTTTTCACAAAATTGTGAAATTTTCAAAAAAGTCAGAAATTTTGCAAAAACGACTAAGTATCAAGGACTCATCGCGCGAATCGCTCTGGAACTGAAATCGGATGCGCACACTGACATGCTCCCCTCTCTGGAAGTCTGACACATGTGTGAAAATTTTCTAAGTCCCCAAAAATTTTTTTTTTCAACTTTTTTTCAATTTTCCCCCTGTGGGATATATATTTTACCCACACTTTTGGAGCCCTCCTGGGATGCCCTCTAACATACTAGAACCTCATTTTGTGGAAGTTTTCACAAAATTGTGAAATTTTCAAAAAAGTCAGAAATTTTGCAAAAACGACTAAGTATCAAGGACTCATCGCGCGAATCGCTCTGGAACTGAAATCGGATGCGCGCACTGACATGCTCCCCTCTCTGGAAGTCTGACACATGTGTGAAAATTTTCTAAGTCCCCAAAAATTTTTTTTTTCAACTTTTTTTCAATTTTCCCCCTGTGGGATATATATTTTACCCACACTTTTGGAGCCCTCCTGGGATGCCCTCTAACATACTAGAACCTCATTTTGTGGAAGTTTTCACAAAATTGTGAAATTTTCAAAAAAGTCAGAAATTTTGCAAAAACGACTAAGTATCAAGGACTCATCGCGCGAATCGCTCTGGAACTGAAATCGGATGCGCGCACTGACATGCTCCCCTCTCTGGAAGTCTGACACATGTGTGAAAATTTTCTAAGTCCCCAAAAATTTTTTTTTTCAACTTTTTTTCAATTTTCCCCCTGTGGGATATATATTTTACCCACACTTTTGGAGCCCTCCTGGGATGCCCTCTAACATACTAGAACCTCATTTTGTGGAAGTTTTCACAAAATTGTGAAATTTTCAAAAAAGTCAGAAATTTTGCAAAAACGACTAAGTATCAAGGACTCATCGCGCGAATCGCTCTGGAACTGAAATCGGATGCGCGCACTGACATGCTCCCCTCTCTGGAAGTCTGACACATGTGTGAAAATTTTCTAAGTCCCCCAAAATTTTTTTTTTCAACTTTTTTTCAATTTTCCCCCTGTGGGATATATATTTTACCCACACTTTTGGAGCCCTCCTGGGATGCCCTCTAACATACTAGAACCTCATTTTGTGGAAGTTTTCACAAAATTGTGAAATTTTCAAAAAAGTCAGAAATTTTGCAAAAACGACTAAGTATCAAGGACTCATCGCGCGAATCGCTCTGGAACTGAAATCGGATGCGCGCACTGACATGCTCCCCTCTCTGGAAGTCTGACACATGTGTGAAAATTTTCTAAGTCCCCAAAAATTTTTTTTTTCAACTTTTTTTCAATTTTCCCCCTGTGGGATATATATTTTACCCACAATTTTGGAGCCCTCCTGGGATGCCCTCTAACATACTAGAACCTCATTTTGTGGAAGTTTTCACAAAATTGTGAAATTTTCAAAAAAGTCAGAAATTTTGCAAAAACGACTAAGTATCAAGGACTCATCGCGCGAATCGCTCTGGAACTGAAATCGGATGCGCGCACTGACATGCTCCCCTCTCTGGAAGTCTGACACATGTGTGAAAATTTTCTAAGTCCCCCAAAATTTTTTTTTTCAACTTTTTTTCAATTTTCCCCCTGTGGGATATATATTTTACCCACACTTTTGGAGCCCTCCTGGGATGCCCTCTAACATACTAGAACCTCATTTTGTGGAAGTTTTCACAAAATTGTGAAATTTTCAAAAAAGTCAGAAATTTTGCAAAAACGACTAAGTATCACGGACTCATCGCGCGAATCGCTCTGGAACTGAAATCGGATGCGCGCACTGACATGCTCCCCTCTCTGGAAGTCTGACACGTGTGAAAATTTTCTAAGTCCCCAAAAATTTTTTTTTTCAACTTTTTTTCAATTTTCCCCCTGTGGGATATATATTTTACCCACACTTTTGGAGCCCTCCTGGGATGCCCTCTAAGATACTAGAACCTCATTTTGTGGAAGTTTTCACAAAATTGTGAAATTTTCAAAAAGTCAGAAATTTTGCCAAAAACGACTAAGTATCAAGGACTCATCGCGCGAATCGCTCTGGAACTGAAATCGGATGCGCGCACTGACATGCTCCCCTCTCTGGAAGTCTGACACATGTGTGAAAATTTTCTAAGTCCCCAAAAATTTTTTTTTTCAACTTTTTTTCAATTTTCCCCCTGTGGGATATATATTTTACCCACACTTTTGGAGCCCTCCTGGGATGCCCTCTAACATACTAGAACCTCATTTTGTGGAAGTTTTCACAAAATTGTGAAATTTTCAAAAAAGTCAGAAATTTTGCAAAAACGACTAAGTATTAAGGACTCATCGCGCGAATCGCTCTGGAACTGAAATCGGATGCGCGCACTGACATGCTCCCCTCTCTGGAAGTCTGACACAAGTTGAAAAATTTTCGAAGTCCCCAAAAATTTTTTTTTTCAACTTTTTTTCAATTTTCCCCCTGTGGGATATATATTTTACCCACACTTTTGGAGCCCTCCTGGGATGCCCTCTAACATACTAGAACCTCATTTTGTGGAAGTTTTCACAAAATTGTGAAATTTTCAAAAAAGTCAGAAATTTTGCAAAAACGACTAAGTATCAAGGACTCATCGCGCGAATCGCTCTGGAACTGAAATCGGATGCGCGCACTGACATGCTCCCCTCTCTGGAAGTCTGACACATGTGTGAAAATTTTCTAAGTCCCCAAAAATTTTTTTTTCAACTTTTTTTCAATTTTCCCCCTGTGGGATATATATTTTACCCACACTTTTGGAGCCCTCCTGGGATGCCCTCTAACATACTAGAACCTCATTTTGTGGAAGTTTTCACAAAATTGTGAAATTTTCAAAAAAGTCAGAAATTTTGCAAAAACGACTAAGTATCAAGGACTCATCGCGCGAATCGCTCTGGAACTGAAATCGGATGCGCGCACTGACATGCTCCCCTCTCTGGAAGTCTGACACAAGTTGAAAAATTTTCTAAGTCCCCAAAAATTTTTTTTTTCAACTTTTTTTCAATTTTCCCCCTGTGGGATATATATTTTACCCACACTTTTGGAGCCCTCCTGGGATGCCCTCTAACATACTAGAACCTCATTTTGAGGAAGTTTTCACAAAATTGTGAAATTTTCAAAAAGTCAGAAATTTTGCCAAAAACGACTAAGTATCAAGGACTCATCGCGCGAATCGCTCTGGAACTGAAATCGGATGCGTGCACTGACATGCTCCCCTCTCTGGAAGTCTGACACATGTGTGAAAATTTTCTAAGTCCCCAAAAATTTTTTTTTTCAACTTTTTTTCAATTTTCCCCCTGTGGGATATATATTTTACCCACACTTTTGGAGCCCTCCTGGGATGCCCTCTAACATACTAGAACCTCATTTTGTGGAAGTTTTCACAAAATTGTGAAATTTTCAAAAAAGTCAGAAATTTTGCAAAAACGACTAAGTATCAAGGACTCATCGCGCGAATCGCTCTGGAACTGAAATCGGATGCGCACACTGACATGCTCCCCTCTCTGGAAGTCTGACACATGTGTGAAAATTTTCTAAGTCCCCAAAAATTTTTTTTTTCAACTTTTTTTCAATTTTCCCCCTGTGGGATATATATTTTACCCACACTTTTGGAGCCCTCCTGGGATGCCCTCTAACATACTAGAACCTCATTTTGTGGAAGTTTTCACAAAATTGTGAAATTTTCAAAAAAGTCAGAAATTTTGCAAAAACGACTAAGTATCAAGGACTCATCGCGCGAATCGCTCTGGAACTGAAATCGGATGCGCGCACTGACATGCTCCCCTCTCTGGAAGTCTGACACATGTGTGAAAATTTTCTAAGTCCCCAAAAATTTTTTTTTTCAACTTTTTTTCAATTTTCCCCCTGTGGGATATATATTTTACCCACACTTTTGGAGCCCTCCTGGGATGCCCTCTAACATACTAGAACCTCATTTTGTGGAAGTTTTCACAAAATTGTGAAATTTTCAAAAAAGTCAGAAATTTTGCAAAAACGACTAAGTATCAAGGACTCATCGCGCGAATCGCTCTGGAACTGAAATCGGATGCGCGCACTGACATGCTCCCCTCTCTGGAAGTCTGACACATGTGTGAACATTTTCTAAGTCCCCAAAAATTTTTTTTTTCAACTTTTTTTCAATTTTCCCCCTGTGGGATATATATTTTACCCACACTTTTGGAGCCCTCCTGGGATGCCCTCTAAGATACTAGAACCTCATTTTGTGGAAGTTTTCACAAAATTGTGAAATTTTCAAAAAGTCAGAAATTTTGCCAAAAACGACTAAGTATCAAGGACTCATCGCGCGAATCGCTCTGGAACTGAAATCGGATGCGCGCACTGACATGCTCCCCTCTCTGGAAGTCTGACACATGTGTGAAAATTTTCTAAGTCCCCAAAAATTTTTTTTTTCAACTTTTTTTCAATTTTCCCCCTGTGGGATATATATTTTACCCACACTTTTGGAGCCCTCCTGGGATGCCCTCTAACATACTAGAACCTCATTTTGTGGAAGTTTTCACAAAATTGTGAAATTTTCAAAAAAGTCAGAAATTTTGCAAAAACGACTAAGTATTAAGGACTCATCGCGCGAATCGCTCTGGAACTGAAATCGGATGCGCGCACTGACATGCTCCCCTCTCTGGAAGTCTGACACAAGTTGAAAAATTTTCGAAGTCCCCAAAAATTTTTTTTTTCAACTTTTTTTCAATTTTCCCCCTGTGGGATATATATTTTACCCACACTTTTGGAGCCCTCCTGGGATGCCCTCTAACATACTAGAACCTCATTTTGTGGAAGTTTTCACAAAATTGTGAAATTTTCAAAAAAGTCAGAAATTTTGCAAAAACGACTAAGTATCAAGGACTCATCGCGCGAATCGCTCTGGAACTGAAATCGGATGCGCGCACTGACATGCTCCCCTCTCTGGAAGTCTGACACATGTGTGAAAATTTTCTAAGTCCCCAAAAATTTTTTTTTTCAACTTTTTTTCAATTTTCCCCCTGTGGGATATATATTTTACCCACACTTTTGGAGCCCTCCTGGGATGCCCTCTAACATACTAGAACCTCATTTTGTGGAAGTTTTCACAAAATTGTGAAATTTTCAAAAAAGTCAGAAATTTTGCAAAAACGACTAAGTATCAAGGACTCATCGCGCGAATCGCTCTGGAACTGAAATCGGATGCGCACACTGACATGCTCCCCTCTCTGGAAGTCTGACACATGTGTGAAAATTTTCTAAGTCCCCAAAAATTTTTTTTTTCAACTTTTTTTCAATTTTCCCCCTGTGGGATATATATTTTACCCACACTTTTGGAGCCCTCCTGGGATGCCCTCTAACATACTAGAACCTCATTTTGTGGAAGTTTTCACAAAATTGTGAAATTTTCAAAAAAGTCAGAAATTTTGCAAAAACGACTAAGTATCAAGGACTCATCGCGCGAATCGCTCTGGAACTGAAATCGGATGCGCGCACTGACATGCTCCCCTCTCTGGAAGTCTGACACATGTGTGAAAATTTTCTAAGTCCCCAAAAATTTTTTTTTTCAACTTTTTTTCAATTTTCCCCCTGTGGGATATATATTTTACCCACACTTTTGGAGCCCTCCTGGGATGCCCTCTAACATACTAGAACCTCATTTTGTGGAAGTTTTCACAAAATTGTGAAATTTTCAAAAAAGTCAGAAATTTTGCAAAAACGACTAAGTATCAAGGACTCATCGCGCGAATCGCTCTGGAACTGAAATCGGATGCGCGCACTGACATGCTCCCCTATCTGGAAGTCTGACACATGTGTGAAAATTTTCTAAGTCCCCCAAAATTTTTTTTTTCAACTTTTTTTCAATTTTCCCCCTGTGGGATATATATTTTACCCACACTTTTGGAGCCCTACTGGGATGCCCTCTAACATACTAGAACCTCATTTTGTGGAAGTTTTCACAAAATTGTGAAATTTTCAAAAAAGTCAGAAATTTTGCAAAAACGACTAAGTATCAAGGACTCATCGCGCGAATCGCTCTGGAACTGAAATCGGATGCGCGCACTGACATGCTCCCCTCTCTGGAAGTCTGACACATGTGTGAAAATTTTCTAAGTCCCCAAAAATTTTTTTTTTCAACTTTTTTTCAATTTTCCCCCTGTGGGATATATATTTTACCCACACTTTTGGAGCCCTCCTGGGATGCCCTCTAACATACTAGAACCTCATTTTGTGGAAGTTTTCACAAAATTGTGAAATTTTCAAAAAAGTCAGAAATTTTGCAAAAACGACTAAGTATCAAGGACTCATCGCGCGAATCGCTCTGGAACTGAAATCGGATGCGCGCACTGACATGCTCCCCTCTCTGGAAGTCTGACACAAGTTGAAAAATTTTCTAAGTCCCCAAAAATTTTTTTTTTCAACTTTTTTTCAATTTTCCCCCTGTGGGATATATATTTTACCCACACTTTTGGAGCCCTCCTGGGATGCCCTCTAACATACTAGAACCTCATTTTGAGGAAGTTTTCACAAAATTGTGAAATTTTCAAAAAGTCAGAAATTTTGCCAAAAACGACTAAGTATCAAGGACTCATCGCGCGAATCGCTCTGGAACTGAAATCGGATGCGTGCACTGACATGCTCCCCTCTCTGGAAGTCTGACACATGTGTGAAAATTTTCTAAGTCCCCAAAAATTTTTTTTTTCAACTTTTTTTCAATTTTCCCCCTGTGGGATATATATTTTACCCACACTTTTGGAGCCCTCCTGGGATGCCCTCTAACATACTAGAACCTCATTTTGTGGAAGTTTTCACAAAATTGTGAAATTTTCAAAAAAGTCAGAAATTTTGCAAAAACGACTAAGTATCAAGGACTCATCGCGCGAATCGCTCTGGAACTGAAATCGGATGCGCGCACTGACATGCTCCCCTCTCTGGAAGTCTGACACATGTGTGAAAATTTTCTAAGTCCCCCAAAATTTTTTTTTTCAACTTTTTTTCAATTTTCCCCCTGTGGGATATATATTTTACCCACACTTTTGGAGCCCTCCTGGGATGCCCTCTAACATACTAGAACCTCATTTTGTGGAAGTTTTCACAAAATTGTGAAATTTTCAAAAAAGTCAGAAATTTTGCAAAAACGACTAAGTATCAAGGACTCATCGCGCGAATCGCTCTGGAACTGAAATCGGATGCGCGCACTGACATGCTCCCCTCTCTGGAAGTCTGACACAAGTTGAAAAATTTTCTAAGTCCCCAAAAATTTTTTTTTTCAACTTTTTTTCAATTTTCCCCCTGTGGGATATATATTTTACCCACACTTTTGGAGCCCTCCTGGGATGCCCTCTAACATACTAGAACCTCATTTTGAGGAAGTTTTCACAAAATTGTGAAATTTTCAAAAAGTCAGAAATTTTGCCAAAAACGACTAAGTATCAAGGACTCATCGCGCGAATCGCTCTGGAACTGAAATCGGATGCGTGCACTGACATGCTCCCCTCTCTGGAAGTCTGACACATGTGTGAAAATTTTCTAAGTCCCCAAAAATTTTTTTTTTCAACTTTTTTTCAATTTTCCCCCTGTGGGATATATATTTTACCCACACTTTTGGAGCCCTCCTGGGATGCCCTCTAACATACTAGAACCTCATTTTGTGGAAGTTTTCACAAAATTGTGAAATTTTCAAAAAAGTCAGAAATTTTGCAAAAACGACTAAGTATCAAGGACTCATCGCGCGAATCGCTCTGGAACTGAAATCGGATGTGCACACTGACATGCTCCCCTCTCTGGAAGTCTGACACATGTGTGAAAATTTTCTAAGTCCCCAAAAATTTTTTTTTTCAACTTTTTTTCAATTTTCCCCCTGTGGGATATATATTTTACCCACACTTTTGGAGCCCTCCTGGGATGCCCTCTAACATACTAGAACCTCATTTTGAGGAAGTTTTCACAAAATTGTGAAATTTTCAAAAAGTCAGAAATTTTGCCAAAAACGACTAAGTATCAAGGACTCATCGCGCGAATCGCTCTGGAACTGAAATCGGATGCGTGCACTGACATGCTCCCCTCTCTGGAAGTCTGACACATGTGTGAAAATTTTCTAAGTCCCCAAAAATTTTTTTTTTCAACTTTTTTTCAATTTTCCCCCTGTGGGATATATATTTTACCCACACTTTTGGAGCCCTCCTGGGATGCCCTCTAACATACTAGAACCTCATTTTGTGGAAGTTTTCACAAAATTGTGAAATTTTCAAAAAAGTCAGAAATTTTGCAAAAACGACTAAGTATCAAGGACTCATCGCGCGAATCGCTCTGGAACTGAAATCGGATGCGCACACTGACATGCTCCCCTCTCTGGAAGTCTGACACATGTGTGAAAATTTTCTAAGTCCCCAAAAATTTTTTTTTCAACTTTTTTTCAATTTTCCCCCTGTGGGATATATATTTTACCCACACTTTTGGAGCCCTCCTGGGATGCCCTCTAACATACTAGAACCTCATTTTGTGGAAGTTTTCACAAAATTGTGAAATTTTCAAAAAAGTCAGAAATTTTGCAAAAACGACTAAGTATCAAGGACTCATCGCGCGAATCGCTCTGGAACTGAAATCGGATGCGCGCACTGACATGCTCCCCTCTCTGGAAGTCTGACACATGTGTGAAAATTTTCTAAGTCCCCAAAAATTTTTTTTTTCAACTTTTTTTCAATTTTCCCCCTGTGGGATATATATTTTACCCACACTTTTGGAGCCCTCCTGGGATGCCCTCTAACATACTAGAACCTCATTTTGTGGAAGTTTTCACAAAATTGTGAAATTTTCAAAAAAGTCAGAAATTTTGCAAAAACGACTAAGTATCAAGGACTCATCGCGCGAATCGCTCTGGAACTGAAATCGGATGCGCGCACTGACATGCTCCCCTATCTGGAAGTCTGACACATGTGTGAAAATTTTCTAAGTCCCCCAAAATTTTTTTTTTCAACTTTTTTTCAATTTTCCCCCTGTGGGATATATATTTTACCCACACTTTTGGAGCCCTCCTGGGATGCCCTCTAACATACTAGAACCTCATTTTGTGGAAGTTTTCACAAAATTGTGAAATTTTCAAAAAAGTCAGAAATTTTGCAAAAACGACTAAGTATCAAGGACTCATCGCGCGAATCGCTCTGGAACTGAAATCGGATGCGCGCACTGACATGCTCCCCTCTCTGGAAGTCTGACACATGTGTGAAAATTTTCTAAGTCCCCAAAAATTTTTTTTTTCAACTTTTTTTCAATTTTCCCCCTGTGGGATATATATTTTACCCACACTTTTGGAGCCCTCCTGGGATGCCCTCTAACATACTAGAACCTCATTTTGTGGAAGTTTTCACAAAATTGTGAAATTTTCAAAAAAGTCAGAAATTTTGCAAAAACGACTAAGTATCAAGGACTCATCGCGCGAATCGCTCTGGAACTGAAATCGGATGCGCGCACTGACATGCTCCCCTCTCTGGAAGTCTGACACAAGTTGAAAAATTTTCTAAGTCCCCAAAAATTTTTTTTTTCAACTTTTTTTCAATTTTCCCCCTGTGGGATATATATTTTACCCACACTTTTGGAGCCCTCCTGGGATGCCCTCTAACATACTAGAACCTCATTTTGAGGAAGTTTTCACAAAATTGTGAAATTTTCAAAAAGTCAGAAATTTTGCCAAAAACGACTAAGTATCAAGGACTCATCGCGCGAATCGCTCTGGAACTGAAATCGGATGCGTGCACTGACATGCTCCCCTCTCTGGAAGTCTGACACATGTGTGAAAATTTTCTAAGTCCCCAAAAATTTTTTTTTTCAACTTTTTTTCAATTTTCCCCCTGTGGGATATATATTTTACCCACACTTTTGGAGCCCTCCTGGGATGCCCTCTAACATACTAGAACCTCATTTTGTGGAAGTTTTCACAAAATTGTGAAATTTTCAAAAAAGTCAGAAATTTTGCAAAAACGACTAAGTATCAAGGACTCATCGCGCGAATCGCTCTGGAACTGAAATCGGATGCGCACACTGACATGCTCCCCTCTCTGGAAGTCTGACACATGTGTGAAAATTTTCTAAGTCCCCAAAAATTTTTTTTTTCAACTTTTTTTCAATTTTCCCCCTGTGGGATATATATTTTACCCACACTTTTGGAGCCCTCCTGGGATGCCCTCTAACATACTAGAACCTCATTTTGTGGAAGTTTTCACAAAATTGTGAAATTTTCAAAAAAGTCAGAAATTTTGCAAAAACGACTAAGTATCAAGGACTCATCGCGCGAATCGCTCTGGAACTGAAATCGGATGCGCGCACTGACATGCTCCCCTCTCTGGAAGTCTGACACATGTGTGAAAATTTTCTAAGTCCCCAAAAATTTTTTTTTTCAACTTTTTTTCAATTTTCCCCCTGTGGGATATATATTTTACCCACACTTTTGGAGCCCTCCTGGGATGCCCTCTAACATACTAGAACCTCATTTTGTGGAAGTTTTCACAAAATTGTGAAATTTTCAAAAAAGTCAGAAATTTTGCAAAAACGACTAAGTATCAAGGACTCATCGCGCGAATCGCTCTGGAACTGAAATCGGATGCGCGCACTGACATGCTCCCCTCTCTGGAAGTCTGACACATGTGTGAAAATTTTCTAAGTCCCCAAAAATTTTTTTTTTCAACTTTTTTTCAATTTTCCCCCTGTGGGATATATATTTTACCCACACTTTTGGAGCCCTCCTGGGATGCCCTCTAACATACTAGAACCTCATTTTGTGGAAGTTTTCACAAAATTGTGAAATTTTCAAAAAAGTCAGAAATTTTGCAAAAACGACTAAGTATCAAGGACTCATCGCGCGAATCGCTCTGGAACTGAAATCGGATGCGCGCACTGACATGCTCCCCTCTCTGGAAGTCTGACACATGTGTGAAAATTTTCTAAGTCCCCCAAAATTTTTTTTTTCAACTTTTTTTCAATTTTCCCCCTGTGGGATATATATTTTACCCACACTTTTGGAGCCCTCCTGGGATGCCCTCTAACATACTAGAACCTCATTTTGTGGAAGTTTTCACAAAATTGTGAAATTTTCAAAAAAGTCAGAAATTTTGCAAAAACGACTAAGTATCAAGGACTCATCGCGCGAATCGCTCTGGAACTGAAATCGGATGCGCGCACTGACATGCTCCCCTCTCTGGAAGTCTGACACATGTGTGAAAATTTTCTAAGTCCCCAAAAATTTTTTTTTTCAACTTTTTTTCAATTTTCCCCCTGTGGGATATATATTTTACCCACAATTTTGGAGCCCTCCTGGGATGCCCTCTAACATACTAGAACCTCATTTTGTGGAAGTTTTCACAAAATTGTGAAATTTTCAAAAAAGTCAGAAATTTTGCAAAAACGACTAAGTATCAAGGACTCATCGCGCGAATCGCTCTGGAACTGAAATCGGATGCGCGCACTGACATGCTCCCCTCTCTGGAAGTCTGACACATGTGTGAAAATTTTCTAAGTCCCCAAAAATTTTTTTTTTCAACTTTTTTTCAATTTTCCCCCTGTGGGATATATATTTTACCCACACTTTTGGAGCCCTCCTGGGATGCCCTCTAACATACTAGAACCTCATTTTGTGGAAGTTTTCACAAAATTGTGAAATTTTCAAAAAAGTCAGAAATTTTGCAAAAACGACTAAGTATCACGGACTCATCGCGCGAATCGCTCTGGAACTGAAATCGGATGCGCGCACTGACATGCTCCCCTCTCTGGAAGTCTGACACATGTGTGAAAATTTTCTAAGTCCCCAAAAATTTTTTTTTTCAACTTTTTTTCAATTTTCCCCCTGTGGGATATATATTTTACCCACACTTTTGGAGCCCTCCTGGGATGCCCTCTAAGATACTAGAACCTCATTTTGTGGAAGTTTTCACAAAATTGTGAAATTTTCAAAAAGTCAGAAATTTTGCCAAAAACGACTAAGTATCAAGGACTCATCGCGCGAATCGCTCTGGAACTGAAATCGGATGCGCGCACTGACATGCTCCCCTCTCTGGAAGTCTGACACATGTGTGAAAATTTTCTAAGTCCCCAAAAATTTTTTTTTTCAACTTTTTTTCAATTTTCCCCCTGTGGGATATATATTTTACCCACACTTTTGGAGCCCTCCTGGGATGCCCTCTAACATACTAGAACCTCATTTTGTGGAAGTTTTCACAAAATTGTGAAATTTTCAAAAAAGTCAGAAATTTTGCAAAAACGACTAAGTATCAAGGACTCATCGCGCGAATCGCTCTGGAACTGAAATCGGATGCGCGCACTGACATGCTCCCCTCTCTGGAAGTCTGACACAAGTTGAAAAATTTTCGAAGTCCCCAAAAATTTTTTTTTTCAACTTTTTTTCAATTTTCCCCCTGTGGGATATATATTTTACCCACACTTTTGGAGCCCTCCTGGGATGCCCTCTAACATACTAGAACCTCATTTTGTGGAAGTTTTCACAAAATTGTGAAATTTTCAAAAAAGTCAGAAATTTTGCAAAAACGACTAAGTATCAAGGACTCATCGCGCGAATCGCTCTGGAACTGAAATCGGATGCGCGCACTGACATGCTCCCCTCTCTGGAAGTCTGACACATGTGTGAAAATTTTCTAAGTCCCCAAAAATTTTTTTTTTCAACTTTTTTTCAATTTTCCCCCTGTGGGATATATATTTTACCCACACTTTTGGAGCCCTCCTGGGATGCCCTCTAACATACTAGAACCTAATTTTGTGGAAGTTTTCACAAAATTGTGAAATTTTCAAAAAGTCAGAAATTTTGCCAAAAACGACTAATTATCAAGGACTCATCGCGCGAATCGCTCTGGAACTGAAATCGGATGCGCGCACTGACATGCTCCCCTCTCTGGAAGTCTGACACATGTGTGAAAATTTTCTAAGTCCCCCAAAATATTTTTTTTCAACTTTTTTTCAATTTTCCCCCTGTGGGATATATATTTTACCCACAGTTTTGGAGCCCTCCTGGGATGCCCTCTAACATACTAGAACCTCATTTTGTGGAAGTTTTCACAAAATTGTGAAATTTTCAAAAAAGTCAGAAATTTTGCAAAAACGACTAAGTATCAAGGACTCATCGCGCGAATCGCTCTGGAACTGAAATCGGATGCGCGCACTGACATGCTCCCCTCTCTGGAAGTCTGACACATGTGTGAAAATTTTCTAAGTCCCCAAAAATTTTTTTTTTCAACTTTTTTTCAATTTTCCCCCTGTGGGATATATATTTTACCCACACTTTTGGAGCCCTCCTGGGATGCCCTCTAACATACTAGAACCTCATTTTGTGGAAGTTTTCACAAAATTGTGAAATTTTCAAAAAAGTCAGAAATTTTGCAAAAACGACTAAGTATCACGGACTCATCGCGCGAATCGCTCTGGAACTGAAATCGGATGCGCGCACTGACATGCTCCCCTCTCTGGAAGTCTGACACATGTGTGAAAATTTTCTAAGTCCCCAAAAATTTTTTTTTTCAACTTTTTTTCAATTTTCCCCCTGTGGGATATATATTTTACCCACACTTTTGGAGCCCTCCTGGGATGCCCTCTAACATACTAGAACCTCATTTTGTGGAAGTTTTCACAAAATTGTGAAATTTTCAAAAAGTCAGAAATTTTGCCAAAAACGACTAAGTATCAAGGACTCATCGCGCGAATCGCTCTGGAACTGAAATCGGATGCGCGCACTGACATGCTCCCCTCTCTGGAAGTCTGACACATGTGTGAAAATTTTCTAAGTCCCCAAAAATTTTTTTTTTCAACTTTTTTTCAATTTTCCCCCTGTGGGATATATATTTTACCCACACTTTTGGAGCCCTCCTGGGATGGCCTCTAACATACTAGAACCTCATTTTGTGGAAGTTTTCACAAAATTGTGAAATTTTCAAAAAAGTCAGAAATTTTGCAAAAACGACTAAGTATCAAGGACTCATCGCGCGAATCGCTCTGGAACTGAAATCGGATGCGCGCACTGACATGCTCCCCTCTCTGGAAGTCTGACACAAGTTGAAAAATTTTCGAAGTCCCAAAAATTTTTTTTTTCAACTTTTTTTCAATTTTCCCCCTGTGGGATATATATTTTACCCACACTTTTGGAGCCCTCCTGGGATGCCCTCTAACATACTAGAACCTCATTTTGTGGAAGTTTTCACAAAATTGTGAAATTTTCAAAAAAGTCAGAAATTTTGCAAAAACGACTAAGTATCAAGGACTCATCGCGCGAATCGCTCTGGAACTGAAATCGGATGCGCGCACTGACATGCTCCCCTCTCTGGAAGTCTGACACATGTGTGAAAATTTTCTAAGTCCCCAAAAATTTTTTTTTTCAACTTTTTTTCAATTTTCCCCCTGTGGGATATATATTTTACCCACACTTTTGGAGCCCTCCTGGGATGCCCTCTAACATACTAGAACCTCATTTTGTGGAAGTTTTCACAAAATTGTGAAATTTTCAAAAAAGTCAGAAATTTTGCAAAAACGACTAAGTATCAAGGACTCATCGCGCGAATCGCTCTGGAACTGAAATCGGATGCGCGCACTGACATGCTCCCCTCTCTGGAAGTCTGACACATGTGTGAAAATTTTCTAAGTCCCCAAAAATTTTTTTTTTCAACTTTTTTTCAATTTTCCCCCTGTGGGATATATATTTTACCCACACTTTTGGAGCCCTCCTGGGATGCCCTCTAACATACTAGAACCTCATTTTGTGGAAGTTTTCACAAAATTGTGAAATTTTCAAAAAGTCAGAAATTTTGCCAAAAACGACTAAGTATCAAGGACGCATCGCGCGATTCGCTCTGGAACTGAAATCGGATGCGCGCACTGACATGCTCCCCTCTCTGGAAGTCTGACACATGTGTGAAAATTTTCTAAGTCCCCAAAAATTTTTTTTTTCAACTTTTTTTCAATTTTCCCCCTGTGGGATATATATTTTACCCACACTTTTGGAGCCCTCCTGGGATGCCCTCTAACATACTAGAACCTCATTTTGTGGAAGTTTTCACAAAATTGTGAAATTTTCAAAAAGTCAGAAATTTTGCCAAAAACGACTAATTATCAAGGACTCATCGCGCGAATCGCTCTGGAACTGAAATCGGATGCGCGCACTGACATGCTCCCCTCTCTGGAAGTCTGACACATGTGTGAAAATTTTCTAAGTCCCCCAAAATATTTTTTTTCAACTTTTTTTCAATTTTCCCCCTGTGGGATATATATTTTACCCACAGTTTTGGAGCCCTCCTGGGATGCCCTCTAACATACTAGAACCTCATTTTGTGGAAGTTTTCACAAAATTGTGAAATTTTCAAAAAAGTCAGAAATTTTGCAAAAACGACTAAGTATCAAGGACTCATCGCGCGAATCGCTCTGGAACTGAAATCGGATGCGCGCACTGACATGCTCCCCTCTCTGGAAGTCTGACACAAGTTGAAAAATTTTCTAAGTCCCCCAAAATTTTTTTTTTCAACTTTTTTTCAATTTTCCCCCTGTGGGATATATATTTTACCCACACTTTTGGAGCCCTCCTGGGATGCCCTCTAACATACTAGAACCTCATTTTGTGGAAGTTTTCACAAAATTGTGAAATTTTCAAAAAGTCAGAAATTTTGCCAAAAACGACTAAGTATCAAGGACGCATCGCGCGATTCGCTCTGGAACTGAAATCGGATGCACGCACTGACATGCTCCCCTCTCTGGAAGTCTGACACATGTGTGAAAATTTTCTAAGTCCCCAAAAATTTTTTTTTTCAACTTTTTTTCAATTTTCCCCCTGTGGGATATATATTTTACCCACACTTTTGGAGCCCTCCTGGGATGCGCTCTAACATACTAGAACCTCATTTTGTGGAAGTTTTCACAAAATTGTGAAATTTTCAAAAAAGTCAGAAATTTTGCAAAAACGACAAAGTATCAAGGACTCATCGCGCGAATTGCTCTGGAACTGAAATCGGATGCGCGCACTGACATGCTCCCCTCTCTGGAAGTCTGACACAAGTTGAAAAATTTTCTAAGTCCCCCAAAATTTTTTTTTTCAACTTTTTTTCAATTTTCCCCCTGTGGGATATATATTTTACCCACACTTTTGGAGCCCTCCTGGGATGCCCTCTAACATACTAGAACCTCATTTTGTGGAAGTTTTCACAAAATTGTGAAATTTTCAAAAAAGTCAGAAATTTTGCAAAAACGACTAAGTATCAAGGACTCATCGCGCGAATCGCTCTGGAACTGAAATCGGATGCGCGCACTGACATGCTCCCCTCTCTGGAAGTCTGACACATGTGTGAAAATTTTCTAAGTCCCCAAAAATTTTTTTTTTCAACTTTTTTTCAATTTTCCCCCTGTGGGATATATATTTTACCCACACTTTTGGAGCCCTCCTGGGATGCCCTCTAACATACTAGAACCTCATTTTGTGGAAGTTTTCACAAAATTGTGAAATTTTCAAAAAGTCAGAAATTTTGCCAAAAACGACTAAGTATCAAGGACGCATCGCGCGATTCGCTCTGGAACTGAAATCGGATGCGCGCACTGACATGCTCCCCTCTCTGGAAGTCTGACACATGTGTGAAAATTTTCTAAGTCCCCAAAAATTTTTTTTTTCAACTTTTTTTCAATTTCCCCCTGTGGTATATATATTTTACCCACACTTTTGGAGCCCTCCTGGGATGCCCTCTAACATACTAGAACCTCATTTTGTGGAAGTTTTCACAAAATTGTGAAATTTTCAAAAAAGTCAGAAATTTTGCAAAAACGACTAAGTATCAAGGACTCATCGCGCGAATCGCTCTGGAACTGAAATCGGATGCGCGCACTGACATGATCCCCTCTCTGGAAGTCTGACACAAGTTGAAAAATTTTCTAAGTCCCCCAAAATTTTTTTTTTCAACTTTTTTTCAATTTTCCCCCTGTGGGATATATATTTTACCCACACTTTTGGAGCCCTCCTGGGATGCCCTCTAACATACTAGAACCTCATTTTGTGGAAGTTTTCACAAAATTGTGAAATTTTCAAAAAAGTCAGAAATTTTGCAAAAACGACTAAGTATCAAGGACTCATCGCGCGAATCGCTCTGGAACTGAAATCGGATGCGCGCACTGACATGCTCCCCTCTCTGGAAGTCTGACACATGTGTGAAAATTTTCTAAGTCCCCAAAAATTTTTTTTTTCAACTTTTTTTCAATTTTCCCCCTGTGGGATATATATTTTACCCACACTTTTGGAGCCCTCCTGGGATGCACTCTAACATACTAGAACCTCATTTTGTGGAAGTTTTCACAAAATTGTGAAATTTTCAAAAAGTCAGAAATTTTGCCAAAAACGACTAAGTATCAAGGACTCATTGCGCGAATCGCTCTGGAACTGAAATCGGATGCGCGCACTGACATGCTCCCCTCTCTGGAAGTCTGACACAAGTTGAAAAATTTTCTAAGTCCCCAAAAATTTTTTTTTTCAACTTTTTTTCAATTTTCCCCCTGTGGGATATATATTTTACCCACACTTTTGGAGCCCTCCTGGGATGCCCTCCAACATACTAGAACCTCATTTTGTGGAAGTTTTCACAAAATTGTGAAATTTTCAAAAAAGTCAGAAATTTTGCAAAAACGACTAAGTATCAAGGACTCATCGCGCGAATCGCTCTGGAACTGAAATCGGATGCGCGCACTGACATGCTCCCCTCTCTGGAAGTCTGACACATGTGTGAAAATTTTCTAAGTCCCCAAAAATTTTTTTTTTCAACTTTTTTTCAATTTTCCCCCTGTGGGATATATATTTTACCTACACTTTTGGAGCCCTCCTGGGATGCCCTCTAACATACTAGAACCTCATTTTGTGGAAGTTTTCACAAAATTGTGAAATTTTCAAAAAAGTCAGAAATTTTGCAAAAACGACTAAGTATCAAGGACTCATCGCGCGAATCGCTCTGGAACTGAAATCGGATGCGCGCACTGACATGCTCCCCTCTCTGGAAGTCTGACACAAGTTGAAAAATTTTCTAAGTCCCCCAAAAATTTTTTTTTCAACTTTTTTTCAATTTTCCCCCTGTGGGATATATATTTTACCCACACTTTTGGAGCCCTCCTGGGATGCCCTCTAACATACTAGAACCTCATTTTGTGGAAGTTTTCACAAAATTGTGAAATTTTCAAAAAAGTCAGAAATTTTGCAAAAACGACTAAGTATCAAGGACTCATCGCGCGAATCGCTCTGGAACTGAAATCGGATGCGCGCACTGACATGCTCCCCTCTCTGGAAGTCTGACACATGTGTGAAAATTTTCTAAGTCCCCAAAAATTTTTTTTTTCAACTTTTTTTCAATTTTCCCCCTGTGGGATATATATTTTACCCACACTTTTGGAGCCCTCCTGGGATGCCCTCTAACATACTAGAACCTCATTTTGTGGAAGTTTTCACAAAATTGTGAAATTTTCAAAAAAGTCAGAAATTTTGCAAAAACGACTAAGTATCAAGGACTCATCGCGCGAATCGCTCTGGAACTGAAATCGGATGCGCGCACTGACATGCTCCCCTCTCTGGAAGTCTGACACAAGTTGAAAAATTTTCTAAGTCCCCAAAAATTTTTTTTTTCAACTTTTTTTCAATTTTCCCCCTGTGGGATATATATTTTACCCACACTTTTGGAGCCCTCCTGGGATGCCCTCTAACATACTAGAACCTCATTTTGTGGAAGTTTTCACAAAATTGTGAAATTTTCAAAAAGTCAGAAATTTTGCCAAAAACGACTAAGTATCAAGGACGCATCGCGCGATTCGCTCTGGAACTGAAATCGGATGCGCGCACTGACATGCTCCCCTCTCTGGA
The DNA here is from genome assembly GCF_046119375.1 of Phyllobates terribilis. NCBI lineage: Eukaryota > Metazoa > Chordata > Amphibia > Anura > Dendrobatidae > Phyllobates > Phyllobates terribilis. Next base: position 77,651 of record NW_027362853.1, read on the forward strand.
AGTCTGACACATGTGTGAAAATTTTCTAAGTCCCCAAAAATTTTTTTTTTCAACTTTTTTTCAATTTCCCCCCTGTGGGATATATATTTTACCCACACTTTTGGAGCCCTCCTGGGATGCCCTCTAACATACTAGAACCTCATTTTGTGGAAGTTTTCACAAAATTGTGAAATTTTCAAAAAGTCAGAAATTTTGCCAAAAACGACTAATTATCAAGGACTCATCGCGCGAATCGCTCTGGAACTGAAATCGGATGCGCGCACTGACATGCTCCCCTCTCTGGAAGTCTGACACATGTGTGAAAATTTTCTAAGTCCCCCAAAATATTTTTTTTCAACTTTTTTTCAATTTTCCCCCTGTGGGATATATATTTTACCCACAGTTTGGAGCCCTCCTGGGATGCCCTCTAACATACTAGAACCTCATTTTGTGGAAGTTTTCACAAAATTGTGAAATTTTCAAAAAAGTCAGAAATTTTGCAAAAACGACTAAGTATCAAGGACTCATCGCGCGAATCGCTCTGGAACTGAAATCGGATGCGCGCACTGACATGCTCCCTCTCTGGAAGTCTGACACAAGTTGAAAAATTTTCTAAGTCCCCAAAAATTTTTTTTTCAACTTTTTTTCAATTTTCCCCCTGTGGGATATATATTTTACCCACACTTTTGGAGCCCTCCTGGGATGCCCTCTAACATACTAGAACCTCATTTTGTGGAAGTTTTCACAAAATTGTGAAATTTTCAAAAAGTCAGAAATTTTGCCAAAAACGACTAAGTATCAAGGACGCATCGCGCGATTCGCTCTGGAACTGAAATCGGATGCGCGCACTGACATGCTCCCCTCTCTGGAAGTCTGACACATGTGTGAAAATTTTCTAAGTCCCCAAAAATTTTTTTTTTCAACTTTTTTTCAATTTTCCCCCTGTGGGATATATATTTTACCCACACTTTTGGAGCCCTCCTGGGATGCCCTCTAACATACTAGAACCTCATTTTGTGGAAGTTTTCACAAAATTGTGAAATTTTCAAAAAAGTCAGAAATTTTGCAAAAACGACTAAGTATCAAGGACTCATCGCGCGAATCGCTCTGGAACTGAAATCGGATGCGCGCACTGACATGCTCCCCTCTCTGGAAGTCTGACACAAGTTGAAAAATTTTCTAAGTCCCCCAAAATTTTTTTTTTCAACTTTTTTTCAATTTTCCCCCTGTGGGATATATATTTTACCCACACTTTTGGAGCCCTCCTGGGATGCCCTCTAACATACTAGAACCTCATTTTGTGGAAGTTTTCACAAAATTGTGAAATTTTCAAAAAAGTCAGAATTTTGCAAAACGACTAAGTATCAAGGACTCATCGCGCGAATCGCTCTGGAACTGAAATCGGATGCGGGCACTGACATGCTCCCCTCTCTGGAAGTCTGACACATGTGTGAAAATTTTCTAAGTCCCCAAAAATTTTTTTTTTCAACTTTTTTTCAATTTTCCCCCTGTGGGATATATATTTTACCCACACTTTTGGAGCCCTCCTGGGATGCACTCTAACATACTAGAACCTCATTTTGTGGAAGTTTTCACAAAATTGTGAAATTTTCAAAAAGTCAGAAATTTTGCCAAAAACGACTAAGTATCAAGGACTCATTGCGCGAATCGCTCTGGAACTGAAATCGGATGCGCGCACTGACATGCTCCCCTCTCTGGAAGTCTGACACAAGTTGAAAAATTTTCTAAGTCCCCAAAAATTTTTTTTTTCAACTTTTTTTCAATTTTCCCCCTGTGGGATATATATTTTACCCACACTTTTGGAGCCCTCCTGGGATGCTCTCCAACATACTAGAACCTCATTTTGTGGAAGTTTTCACAAAATTGTGAAATTTTCAAAAAAGTCAGAAATTTTGCAAAAACGACTAAGTATCAAGGACTCATCGCGCGAATCGCTCTGGAACTGAAATCGGATGCGCGCACTGACATGCTCCCCTCTCTGGAAGTCTGACACATGTGTGAAAATTTTCTAAGTCCCCAAAAATTTTTTTTTTCAACTTTTTTTCAATTTTCCCCCTGTGGGATATATATTTTACCTACACTTTTGGAGCCCTCCTGGGATGCCCTCTAACATACTAGAACCTCATTTTGTGGAAGTTTTCACAAAATTGTGAAATTTTCAAAAAAGTCAGAAATTTTGCAAAAACGACTAAGTATCAAGGACTCATCGCGCGAATCGCTCTGGAACTGAAATCGGATGCGCGCACTGACATGCTCCCCTCTCTGGAAGTCTGACACAAGTTGAAAAATTTTCTAAGTCCCCCAAAATTTTTTTTTTCAACTTTTTTTCAATTTTCCCCCTGTGGGATATATATTTTACCCACACTTTTGGAGCCCTCCTGGGATGCCCTCTAACATACTAGAACCTCATTTTGTGGAAGTTTTCACAAAATTGTGAAATTTTCAAAAAAGTCAGAAATTTTGCAAAAACGACTAAGTATCAAGGACTCATCGCGCGAATCGCTCTGGAACTGAAATCGGATGCGGGCACTGACATGCTCCCCTCTCTGGAAGTCTGACACATGTGTGAAAATTTTCTAAGTCCCCAAAAATTTTTTTTTTCAACTTTTTTTCAATTTTCCCCCTGTGGGATATATATTTTACCCACACTTTTGGAGCCCTCCTGGGATGCACTCTAACATACTAGAACCTCATTTTGTGGAAGTTTTCACAAAATTGTGAAATTTTCAAAAAGTCAGAAATTTTGCCAAAAACGACTAAGTATCAAGGACTCATTGCGCGAATCGCTCTGGAACTGAAATCGGATGCGCGCACTGACATGCTCCCCTCTCTGGAAGTCTGACACAAGTTGAAAAATTTTCTAAGTCCCCAAAAATTTTTTTTTTCAACTTTTTTTCAATTTTCCCCCTGTGGGATATATATTTTACCCACACTTTTGGAGCCCTCCTGGGATGCTCTCCAACATACTAGAACCTCATTTTGTGGAAGTTTTCACAAAATTGTGAAATTTTCAAAAAAGTCAGAAATTTTGCAAAAACGACTAAGTATCAAGGACTCATCGCGCGAATCGCTCTGGAACTGAAATCGGATGCGCGCACTGACATGCTCCCCTCTCTGGAAGTCTGACACATGTGTGAAAATTTTCTAAGTCCCCAAAAATTTTTTTTTTCAACTTTTTTTCAATTTTCCCCCTGTGGGATATATATTTTACCTACACTTTTGGAGCCCTCCTGGGATGCCCTCTAACATACTAGAACCTCATTTTGTGGAAGTTTTCACAAAATTGTGAAATTTTCAAAAAAGTCAGAAATTTTGCAAAAACGACTAAGTATCAAGGACTCATCGCGCGAATCGCTCTGGAACTGAAATCGGATGCGCGCACTGACATGCTCCCCTCTCTGGAAGTCTGACACAAGTTGAAAAATTTTCTAAGTCCCCCAAAAATTTTTTTTTCAACTTTTTTTCAATTTTCCCCCTGTGGGATATATATTTTACCCACACTTTTGGAGCCCTCCTGGGATGCCCTCTAACATACTAGAACCTCATTTTGTGGAAGTTTTCACAAAATTGTGAAATTTTCAAAAAAGTCAGAAATTTTGCAAAAACGACTAAGTATCAAGGACTCATCGCGCGAATCGCTCTGGAACTGAAATCGGATGCGCGCACTGACATGCTCCCCTCTCTGGAAGTCTGACACATGTGTGAAAATTTTCTAAGTCCCCAAAAATTTTTTTTTTCAACTTTTTTTCAATTTTCCCCCTGTGGGATATATATTTTACCCACACTTTTGGAGCCCTCCTGGGATGCACTCTAACATACTAGAACCTCATTTTGTGGAAGTTTTCACAAAATTGTGAAATTTTCAAAAAGTCAGAAATTTTGCCAAAAACGACTAAGTATCAAGGACTCATCGCGCGAATCGCTCTGGAACTGAAATCGGATGCGCGCACTGACATGCTCCCCTCTCTGGAAGTCTGACACAAGTTGAAAAATTTTCTAAGTCCCCAAAAATTTTTTTTTTCAACTTTTTTTCAATTTTCCCCCTGTGGGATATATATTTTACCCACACTTTTGGAGCCCTCCTGGGATGCCCTCTAACATACTAGAACCTCATTTTGTGGAAGTTTTCACAAAATTGTGAAATTTTCAAAAAAGTCAGAAATTTTGCAAAAACGACTAAGTATCAAGGACTCATCGCGCGAATCGCTCTGGAACTGAAATCGGATGCGCGCACTGACATGCTCCCCTCTCTGGAAGTCTGACACAAGTTGAAAAATTTTCTAAGTCCCCCAAAATTTTTTTTTTCAACTTTTTTTCAATTTTCCCCCTGTGGGATATATATTTTACCCACACTTTTGGAGCCCTCCTGGGATGCCCTCTAACATACTAGAACCTCATTTTGTGGAAGTTTTCACAAAATTGTGAAATTTTCAAAAAAGTCAGAAATTTTGCAAAAACGACTAAGTATCAAGGACTCATCGCGCGAATCGCTCTGGAACTGAAATCGGATGCGGGCACTGACATGCTCCCCTCTCTGGAAGTCTGACACATGTGTGAAAATTTTCTAAGTCCCCAAAAATTTTTTTTTTCAACTTTTTTTCAATTTTCCCCCTGTGGGATATATATTTTACCCACACTTTTGGAGCCCTCCTGGGATGCACTCTAACATACTAGAACCTCATTTTGTGGAAGTTTTCACAAAATTGTGAAATTTTCAAAAAGTCAGAAATTTTGCCAAAAACGACTAAGTATCAAGGACTCATTGCGCGAATCGCTCTGGAACTGAAATCGGATGCGCGCACTGACATGCTCCCCTCTCTGGAAGTCTGACACAAGTTGAAAAATTTTCTAAGTCCCCAAAAATTTTTTTTTTCAACTTTTTTTCAATTTTCCCCCTGTGGGATATATATTTTACCCACACTTTTGGAGCCCTCCTGGGATGCTCTCCAACATACTAGAACCTCATTTTGTGGAAGTTTTCACAAAATTGTGAAATTTTCAAAAAAGTCAGAAATTTTGCAAAAACGACTAAGTATCAAGGACTCATCGCGCGAATCGCTCTGGAACTGAAATCGGATGCGCGCACTGACATGCTCCCCTCTCTGGAAGTCTGACACATGTGTGAAAATTTTCTAAGTCCCCAAAAATTTTTTTTTTCAACTTTTTTTCAATTTTCCCCCTGTGGGATATATATTTTACCTACACTTTTGGAGCCCTCCTGGGATGCCCTCTAACATACTAGAACCTCATTTTGTGGAAGTTTTCACAAAATTGTGAAATTTTCAAAAAAGTCAGAAATTTTGCAAAAACGACTAAGTATCAAGGACTCATCGCGCGAATCGCTCTGGAACTGAAATCGGATGCGCGCACTGACATGCTCCCCTCTCTGGAAGTCTGACACAAGTTGAAAAATTTTCTAAGTCCCCCAAAAATTTTTTTTTCAACTTTTTTTCAATTTTCCCCCTGTGGGATATATATTTTACCCACACTTTTGGAGCCCTCCTGGGATGCCCTCTAACATACTAGAACCTCATTTTGTGGAAGTTTTCACAAAATTGTGAAATTTTCAAAAAAGTCAGAAATTTTGCAAAAACGACTAAGTATCAAGGACTCATCGCGCGAATCGCTCTGGAACTGAAATCGGATGCGGGCACTGACATGCTCCCCTCTCTGGAAGTCTGACACATGTGTGAAAATTTTCTAAGTCCCCAAAAATTTTTTTTTTCAACTTTTTTTCAATTTTCCCCCTGTGGGATATATATTTTACCCACACTTTTGGAGCCCTCCTGGGATGCACTCTAACATACTAGAACCTCATTTTGTGGAAGTTTTCACAAAATTGTGAAATTTTCAAAAAGTCAGAAATTTTGCCAAAAACGACTAAGTATCAAGGACTCATTGCGCGAATCGCTCTGGAACTGAAATCGGATGCGCGCACTGACATGCTCCCCTCTCTGGAAGTCTGACACAAGTTGAAAAATTTTCTAAGTCCCCGAAAATTTTTTTTTTCAACTTTTTTTCAATTTTCCCCCTGTGGGATATATATTTTACCCACACTTTTGGAGCCCTCCTGGGATGCTCTCCAACATACTAGAACCTCATTTTGTGGAAGTTTTCACAAAATTGTGAAATTTTCAAAAAAGTCAGAAATTTTGCAAAAACGACTAAGTATCAAGGACTCATCGCGCGAATCGCTCTGGAACTGAAATCGGATGCGCGCACTGACATGCTCCCCTCTCTGGAAGTCTGACACATGTGTGAAAATTTTCTAAGTCCCCAAAAATTTTTTTTTTCAACTTTTTTTCAATTTTCCCCCTGTGGGATATATATTTTACCTACACTTTTGGAGCCCTCCTGGGATGCCCTCTAACATACTAGAACCTCATTTTGTGGAAGTTTTCACAAAATTGTGAAATTTTCAAAAAAGTCAGAAATTTTGCAAAAACGACTAAGTATCAAGGACTCATCGCGCGAATCGCTCTGGAACTGAAATCGGATGCGCGCACTGACATGCTCCCCTCTCTGGAAGTCTGACACAAGTTGAAAAATTTTCTAAGTCCCCCAAAAATTTTTTTTTCAACTTTTTTTCAATTTTCCCCCTGTGGGATATATATTTTACCCACACTTTTGGAGCCCTCCTGGGATGCCCTCTAACATACTAGAACCTCATTTTGTGGAAGTTTTCACAAAATTGTGAAATTTTCAAAAAAGTCAGAAATTTTGCAAAAACGACTAAGTATCAAGGACTCATCGCGCGAATCGCTCTGGAACTGAAATCGGATGCGCGCACTGACATGCTCCCCTCTCTGGAAGTCTGACACATGTGTGAAAATTTTCTAAGTCCCCAAAAATTTTTTTTTTCAACTTTTTTTCAATTTTCCCCCTGTGGGATATATATTTTACCCACACTTTTGGAGCCCTCCTGGGATGCACTCTAACATACTAGAACCTCATTTTGTGGAAGTTTTCACAAAATTGTGAAATTTTCAAAAAGTCAGAAATTTTGCCAAAAACGACTAAGTATCAAGGACTCATCGCGCGAATCGCTCTGGAACTGAAATCGGATGCGCGCACTGACATGCTCCCCTCTCTGGAAGTCTGACACAAGTTGAAAAATTTTCTAAGTCCCCAAAAATTTTTTTTTTCAACTTTTTTTCAATTTTCCCCCTGTGGGATATATATTTTACCCACACTTTTGGAGCCCTCCTGGGATGCCCTCTAACATACTAGAACCTCATTTTGTGGAAGTTTTCACAAAATTGTGAAATTTTCAAAAAAGTCAGAAATTTTGCAAAAACGACTAAGTATCAAGGACTCATCGCGCGAATCGCTCTGGAACTGAAATCGGATGCGCGCACTGACATGCTCCCCTCTCTGGAAGTCTGACACATGTGTGAAAATTTTCTAAGTCCCCAAAAATTTTTTTTTTCAACTTTTTTTCAATTTTCCCCCTGTGGGATATATATTTTACCCACACTTTTGGAGCCCTCCTGGGATGCCCTCTAACATACTAGAACCTCATTTTGTGGAAGTTTTCACAAAATTGTGAAATTTTCAAAAAAGTCAGAAATTTTGCAAAAACGACTAAGTATCAAGGACTCATCGCGCGAATCGCTCTGGAACTGAAATCGGATGCGCGCACTGACATGCTCCCCTCTCTGGAAGTCTGACACATGTGTGAAAATTTTCTAAGTCCCCAAAAATTTTTTTTTTCAACTTTTTTTCAATTTTCCCCCTGTGGGATATATATTTTACCCACACTTTTGGAGCCCTCCTGGGATGCCCTCTAACATACTAGAACCTCATTTTGTGGAAGTTTTCACAAAATTGTGAAATTTTCAAAAAAGTCAGAAATTTTGCAAAAACGACTAAGTATCAAGGACTCATCGCGCGAATCGCTCTGGAACTGAAATCGGATGCGCGCACTGACATGCTCCCCTCTCTGGAAGTCTGACACATGTGTGAAAATTTTCTAAGTCCCCAAAAATTTTTTTTTTCAACTTTTTTTCAATTTTCCCCCTGTGGGATATATATTTTACCCACACTTTTGGAGCCCTCCTGGGATGCCCTCTAACATACTAGAACCTCATTTTGTGGAAGTTTTCACAAAATTGTGAAATTTTCAAAAAGTCAGAAATTTTGCCAAAAACGACTAAGTATCAAGGACTCATCGCGCGAATCGCTCTGGAACTGAAATCGGATGCGCGCACTGACATGCTCCCCTCTCTGGAAGTCTGACACAAGTTGAAAAATTTTCTAAGTCCCCAAAAATTTTTTTTTTCAACTTTTTTTCAATTTTCCCCCTGTGGGATATATATTTTACCCACACTTTTGGAGCCCTCCTGGGATGCCCTCTAACATACTAGAACCTCATTTTGTGGAAGTTTTCACAAAATTGTGAAATTTTCAAAAAAGTCAGAAATTTTGCAAAAACGACTAAGTATCAAGGACTCATCGCGCGAATCGCTCTGGAACTGAAATCGGATGCGCGCACTGACATGCTCCCCTCTCTGGAAGTCTGACACATGTGTGAAAATTTTCTAAGTCCCCAAAAATTTTTTTTTTCAACTTTTTTTCAATTTTCCCCCTGTGGGATATATATTTTTCCCACACTTTTGGAGCCCTCCTGGGATGCCCTCTAACATACTAGAACCTCATTTTGTGGAAGTTTTCACAAAATTGTGAAATTTTCAAAAAAGTCAGAAATTTTGCAAAAACGACTAAGTATCAAGGACTCATCGCGCGAATCGCTCTGGAACTGAAATCGGATGCGCGCACTGACATGCTCCCCTCTCTGGAAGTCTGACACATGTGTGAAAATTTTCTAAGTCCCCAAAAATTTTTTTTTTCAACTTTTTTTCAATTTTCCCCCTGTGGGATATATATTTTACCCACACTTTTGGAGCCCTCCTGGGATGCCCTCTAACATACTAGAACCTCATTTTGTGGAAGTTTTCACAAAATTGTGAAATTTTCAAAAAGTCAGAAATTTTGCCAAAAACGACTAAGTATCAAGGACTCATCGCGCGAATCGCTCTGGAACTGAAATCGGATGCGCGCACTGACATGCTCCCCTCTCTGGAAGTCTGACACATGTGTGAAAATTTTCTAAGTCCCCAAAAATTTTTTTTTTCAACTTTTTTTCAATTTTCCCCCTGTGGGATATATATTTTACCCACACTTTTGGAGCCCTCCTGGGATGCCCTCTAACATACTAGAACCTCATTTTGTGGAAGTTTTCACAAAATTGTGAAATTTTCAAAAAGTCAGAAATTTTGCCAAAAACGACTAAGTATCAAGGACTCATCGCGCGAATCGCTCTGGAACTGAAATCGGATGCGCGCACTGACATGCTCCCCTCTCTGGAAGTCTGACACATGTGTGAAAATTTTCTAAGTCCCCAAAAATTTTTTTTTTCAACTTTTTTTCAATTTTCCCCCTGTGGGATATATATTTTACCCACACTTTTGGAGCCCTCCTGGGATGCCCTCTAACATACTAGAACCTCATTTTGTGGAAGTTTTCACAAAATTGTGAAATTTTCAAAAAAGTCAGAAATTTTGCAAAAACGACTAAGTATCAAGGACTCATCGCGCGAATCGCTCTGGAACTGAAATCGGATGCGCGCACTGACATGCTCCCCTCTCTGGAAGTCTGACACATGTGTGAAAATTTTCTAAGTCCCAAAAATTTTTTTTTTCAACTTTTTTTCAATTTTCCCCCTGTGGGATATATATTTTACCCACACTTTTGGAGCCCTCCTGGGATGCCCTCTAACATACTAGAACCTCATTTTGTGGAAGTTTTCACAAAATTGTGAAATTTTCAAAAAGTCAGAAATTTTGCCAAAAACGACTAAGTATCAAGGACTCATCACGCGAATCGCTCTGGAACTGAAATCGGATGCGCGCACTGACATGCTCCCCTCTCTGGAAGTCTGACACATGTGTGAAAATTTTCTAAGTCCCCAAAATTTTTTTTTTCAACTTTTTTTCAATTTTCCCCCTGTGGGATATATATTTTACCCACACTTTTGGAGCCCTCCTGGGATGCCCTCTAACATACTAGAACCTCATTTTGTGGAAGTTTTCACAAAATTGTGAAATTTTCAAAAAAGTCAGAAATTTTGCAAAAACGACTAAGTATCAAGGACTCATCGCGCGAATCGCTCTGGAACTGAAATCGGATGCGCGCACTGACATGCTCCCCTCTCTGGAAGTCTGACACATGTGTGAAAATTTTCTAAGTCCCCAAAAATTTTTTTTTTTCAACTTTTTTTCAATTTTCCCCCTGTGGGATATATATTTTACCCACACTTTTGGAGCCCTCCTGGGATGCCCTCTAACATACTAGAACCTCATTTTGTGGAAGTTTTCACAAAATTGTGAAATTTTCAAAAAGTCAGAAATTTTGCCAAAAACGACTAAGTATCAAGGACTCATCGCGCTAATCGCTCTGGAACTGAAATCGGATGCGCGCACTGACATGCTCCCCTCTCTGGAAGTCTGACACATGTGTGAAAATTTTCTAAGTCCCCAAAAATTTTTTTTTTCAACTTTTTTTCAATTTTCCCCCTGTGGGATATATATTTTACCCACACTTTTGGAGCCCTCCTGGGATGCCCTCTAACATACTAGAACCTCATTTTGTGGAAGTTTTCACAAAATTGTGAAATTTTCAAAAAAGTCAGAAATTTTGCAAAAACGACTAAGTATCAAGGACTCATCGCGCGAATCGCTCTGGAAACTGAAATCGGATGCGCGCACTGACATGCTCCCCTCTCTGGAAGTCTGACACAAGTTGAAAAATTTTCTAAGTCCCCCAAAATTTTTTTTTTCAACTTTTTTCAATTTTCCCCCTGTGGGATATATATTTTACCCACACTTTTGGAGCCCTCCTGGGATGCCCTCTAACATACTAGAACCTCATTTTGAGGAAGTTTTCACAAAATTGTGAAATTTTCAAAAAGTCAGAAATTTTGCCAAAAACGACTAAGTATCAAGGACTCATCGCGCGAATCGCTCTGGAACTGAAATCGGATGCGTGCACTGACATGCTCCCCTCTCTGGAAGTCTGACACATGTGTGAAAATTTTCTAAGTCCCCAAAAATTTTTTTTTTTCAACTTTTTTTCAATTTTCCCCCTGTGGGATATATATTTTACCCACACTTTTGGAGCCCTCCTGGGATGCCCTCTAACATACTAGAACCTCATTTTGTGGAAGTTTTCACAAAATTGTGAAATTTTCAAAAAAGTCAGAAATTTTGCAAAAACGACTAAGTATCAAGGACTCATCGCGCGAATCGCTCTGGAACTGAAATCGGATGCGCACACTGACATGCTCCCCTCTCTGGAAGTCTGACACATGTGTGAAATTTTCTAAGTCCCCCAAAAATTTTTTTTTCAACTTTTTTTCAATTTTCCCCCTGTGGGATATATATTTTACCCACACTTTTGGAGCCCTCCTGGGATGCCCTCTAACATACTAGAACCTCATTTTGTGGAAGTTTTCACAAAATTGTGAAATTTTCAAAAAAGTCAGAAATTTTGCAAAAACGACTAAGTATCAAGGACTCATCGCGCGAATCGCTCTGGAACTGAAATCGGATGCGCGCACTGACATGCTCCCCTCTCTGGAAGTCTGACACAAGTTGAAAAATTTTCTAAGTCCCCAAAAATTTTTTTTTTCAACTTTTTTTCAATTTTCCCCCTGTGGGATATATATTTTACCCACACTTTTGGAGCCCTCCTGGGATGCCCTCTAACATACTAGAACCTCATTTTGAGGAAGTTTTCACAAAATTGTGAAATTTTCAAAAAGTCAGAAATTTTGCCAAAAACGACTAAGTATCAAGGACTCATCGCGCGAATCGCTCTGGAACTGAAATCGGATGCGTGCACTGACATGCTCCCCTCTCTGGAAGTCTGACACATGTGTGAAAATTTTCTAAGTCCCCAAAAATTTTTTTTTTCAACTTTTTTTCAATTTTCCCCCTGTGGGATATATATTTTACCCACACTTTTGGAGCCCTCCTGGGATGCCCTCTAACATACTAGAACCTCATTTTGTGGAAGTTTTCACAAAATTGTGAAATTTTCAAAAAAGTCAGAAATTTTGCAAAAACGACTAAGTATCAAGGACTCATCGCGCGAATCGCTCTGGAACTGAAATCGGATGCGCACACTGACATGCTCCCCTCTCTGGAAGTCTGACACATGTGTGAAAATTTTCTAAGTCCCCAAAAATTTTTTTTTTCAACTTTTTTTCAATTTTCCCCCTGTGGGATATATATTTTACCCACACTTTTGGAGCCCTCCTGGGATGCCCTCTAACATACTAGAACCTCATTTTGTGGAAGTTTTCACAAAATTGTGAAATTTTCAAAAAAGTCAGAAATTTTGCAAAAACGACTAAGTATCAAGGACTCATCGCGCGAATCGCTCTGGAACTGAAATCGGATGCGCGCACTGACATGCTCCCCTCTCTGGAAGTCTGACACATGTGTGAAAATTTTCTAAGTCCCCAAAAATTTTTTTTTTCAACTTTTTTTCAATTTTCCCCCTGTGGGATATATATTTTACCCACACTTTTGGAGCCCTCCTGGGATGCCCTCTAACATACTAGAACCTCATTTTGTGGAAGTTTTCACAAAATTGTGAAATTTTCAAAAAAGTCAGAAATTTTGCAAAAACGACTAAGTATCAAGGACTCATCGCGCGAATCGCTCTGGAACTGAAATCGGATGCGCGCACTGACATGCTCCCCTCTCTGGAAGTCTGACACATGTGTGAAAATTTTCTAAGTCCCCAAAAATTTTTTTTTTCAACTTTTTTTCAATTTTCCCCCTGTGGGATATATATTTTACCCACACTTTTGGAGCCCTCCTGGGATGCCCTCTAACATACTAGAACCTCATTTTGTGGAAGTTTTCACAAAATTGTGAAATTTTCAAAAAAGTCAGAAATTTTGCAAAAACGACTAAGTATCAAGGACTCATCGCGCGAATCGCTCTGGAACTGAAATTGGATGCGCGCACTGACATGCTCCCCTCTCTGGAAGTCTGACACATGTGTGAAAATTTTCTAAGTCCCCAAAAATTTTTTTTTTCAACTTTTTTTCAATTTTCCCCCTGTGGGATATATATTTTACCCACACTTTTGGAGCCCTCCTGGGATGCCCTCTAACATACTAGAACCTCATTTTGTGGAAGTTTTCACAAAATTGTGAAATTTTCAAAAAAGTCAGAAATTTTGCAAAAACGACTAAGTATCAAGGACTCATCGCGCGAATCGCTCTGGAACTGAAATCGGATGCGCGCACTGACATGCTCCCCTCTCTGGAAGTCTGACACAAGTTGAAAAATTTTCTAAGTCCCCAAAAATTTTTTTTTTCAACTTTTTTTCAATTTTCCCCCTGTGGGATATATATTTTACCCACACTTTTGGAGCCCTCCTGGGATGCCCTCTAACATACTAGAACCTCATTTTGAGGAAGTTTTCACAAAATTGTGAAATTTTCAAAAAGTCAGAAATTTTGCCAAAAACGACTAAGTATCAAGGACTCATCGCGCGAATCGCTCTGGAACTGAAATCGGATGCGCACACTGACATGCTCCCCTCTCTGGAAGTCTGACACATGTGTGAAAATTTTCTAAGTCCCCAAAAATTTTTTTTTTCAACTTTTTTTCAATTTTCCCCCTGTGGGATATATATTTTACCCACACTTTTGGAGCCCTCCTGGGATGCCCTCTAACATACTAGAACCTCATTTTGTGGAAGTTTTCACAAAATTGTGAAATTTTCAAAAAAGTCAGAAATTTTGCAAAAACGACTAAGTATCAAGGACTCATCGCGCGAATCGCTCTGGAACTGAAATCGGATGCGCACACTGACATGCTCCCCTCTCTGGAAGTCTGACACATGTGTGAAAATTTTCTAAGTCCCCAAAAATTTTTTTTTCAACTTTTTTTCAATTTTCCCCCTGTGGGATATATATTTTACCCACACTTTTGGAGCCCTCCTGGGATGCCCTCTAACATACTAGAACCTCATTTTGTGGAAGTTTTCACAAAATTGTGAAATTTTCAAAAAAGTCAGAAATTTTGCAAAAACGACTAAGTATCAAGGACTCATCGCGCGAATCGCTCTGGAACTGAAATCGGATGCGCGCACTGACATGCTCCCCTCTCTGGAAGTCTGACACAAGTTGAAAAATTTTCTAAGTCCCCAAAAATTTTTTTTTTCAACTTTTTTTCAATTTTCCCCCTGTGGGATATATATTTTACCCACACTTTTGGAGCCCTCCTGGGATGCCCTCTAACATACTAGAACCTCATTTTGAGGAAGTTTTCACAAAATTGTGAAATTTTCAAAAAGTCAGAAATTTTGCCAAAAACGACTAAGTATCAAGGACTCATCGCGCGAATCGCTCTGGAACTGAAATCGGATGCGCACACTGACATGCTCCCCTCTCTGGAAGTCTGACACATGTGTGAAAATTTTCTAAGTCCCCAAAAATTTTTTTTTTCAACTTTTTTTCAATTTTCCCCCTGTGGGATATATATTTTACCCACACTTTTGGAGCCCTCCTGGGATGCCCTCTAACATACTAGAACCTCATTTTGTGGAAGTTTTCACAAAATTGTGAAATTTTCAAAAAAGTCAGAAATTTTGCAAAAACGACTAAGTATCAAGGACTCATCGCGCGAATCGCTCTGGAACTGAAATCGGATGCGCACACTGACATGCTCCCCTCTCTGGAAGTCTGACACATGTGTGAAAATTTTCTAAGTCCCCAAAAATTTTTTTTTCAACTTTTTTTCAATTTTCCCCCTGTGGGATATATATTTTACCCACACTTTTGGAGCCCTCCTGGGATGCCCTCTAACATACTAGAACCTCATTTTGTGGAAGTTTTCACAAAATTGTGAAATTTTCAAAAAAGTCAGAAATTTTGCAAAAACGACTAAGTATCAAGGACTCATCGCGCGAATCGCTCTGGAACTGAAATCGGATGCGCGCACTGACATGCTCCCCTCTCTGGAAGTCTGACACAAGTTGAAAAATTTTCTAAGTCCCCAAAAATTTTTTTTTTCAACTTTTTTTCAATTTTCCCCCTGTGGGATATATATTTTACCCACACTTTTGGAGCCCTCCTGGGATGCCCTCTAACATACTAGAACCTCATTTTGAGGAAGTTTTCACAAAATTGTGAAATTTTCAAAAAGTCAGAAATTTTGCCAAAAACGACTAAGTATCAAGGACTCATCGCGCGAATCGCTCTGGAACTGAAATCGGATGCGTGCACTGACATGCTCCCCTCTCTGGAAGTCTGACACATGTGTGAAAATTTTCTAAGTCCCCAAAAATTTTTTTTTTCAACTTTTTTTCAATTTTCCCCCTGTGGGATATATATTTTACCCACACTTTTGGAGCCCTCCTGGGATGCCCTCTAACATACTAGAACCTCATTTTGTGGAAGTTTTCACAAAATTGTGAAATTTTCAAAAAAGTCAGAAATTTTGCAAAAACGACTAAGTATCAAGGACTCATCGCGCGAATCGCTCTGGAACTGAAATCGGATGCGCACACTGACATGCTCCCCTCTCTGGAAGTCTGACACATGTGTGAAAATTTTCTAAGTCCCCAAAAATTTTTTTTTTCAACTTTTTTTCAATTTTCCCCCTGTGGGATATATATTTTACCCACACTTTTGGAGCCCTCCTGGGATGCCCTCTAACATACTAGAACCTCATTTTGTGGAAGTTTTCCACAAAATTGTGAAATTTTCAAAAAAGTCAGAAATTTTGCAAAAACGACTAAGTATCAAGGACTCATCGCGCGAATCGCTCTGGAACTGAAATCGGATGCGCGCACTGACATGCTCCCCTCTCTGGAAGTCTGACACATGTGTGAAAATTTTCTAAGTCCCCAAAAATTTTTTTTTTCAACTTTTTTTCAATTTTCCCCCTGTGGGATATATATTTTACCCACACTTTTGGAGCCCTCCTGGGATGCCCTCTAACATACTAGAACCTCATTTTGTGGAAGTTTTCACAAAATTGTGAAATTTTCAAAAAAGTCAGAAATTTTGCAAAAACGACTAAGTATCAAGGACTCATCGCGCGAATCGCTCTGGAACTGAAATCGGATGCGCGCACTGACATGCTCCCCTCTCTGGAAGTCTGACACATGTGTGAAAATTTTCTAAGTCCCCAAAAATTTTTTTTTTCAACTTTTTTTCAATTTTCCCCCTGTGGGATATATATTTTACCCACACTTTTGGAGCCCTCCTGGGATGCCCTCTAACATACTAGAACCTCATTTTGTGGAAGTTTTCACAAAATTGTGAAATTTTCAAAAAAGTCAGAAATTTTGCAAAAACGACTAAGTATCAAGGACTCATCGCGCGAATCGCTCTGGAACTGAAATTGGATGCGCGCACTGACATGCTCCCCTCTCTGGAAGTCTGACACATGTGTGAAAATTTTCTAAGTCCCCAAAAATTTTTTTTTTCAACTTTTTTTCAATTTTCCCCCTGTGGGATATATATTTTACCCACACTTTTGGAGCCCTCCTGGGATGCCCTCTAACATACTAGAACCTCATTTTGTGGAAGTTTTCACAAAATTGTGAAATTTTCAAAAAAGTCAGAAATTTTGCAAAAACGACTAAGTATCAAGGACTCATCGCGCGAATCGCTCTGGAACTGAAATCGGATGCGCGCACTGACATGCTCCCCTCTCTGGAAGTCTGACACAAGTTGAAAAATTTTCTAAGTCCCCAAAAATTTTTTTTTTCAACTTTTTTTCAATTTTCCCCCTGTGGGATATATATTTTACCCACACTTTTGGAGCCCTCCTGGGATGCCCTCTAACATACTAGAACCTCATTTTGAGGAAGTTTTCACAAAATTGTGAAATTTTCAAAAAGTCAGAAATTTTGCCAAAAACGACTAAGTATCAAGGACTCATCGCGCGAATCGCTCTGGAACTGAAATCGGATGCGCACACTGACATGCTCCCCTCTCTGGAAGTCTGACACATGTGTGAAAATTTTCTAAGTCCCCAAAAATTTTTTTTTTCAACTTTTTTTCAATTTTCCCCCTGTGGGATATATATTTTACCCACACTTTTGGAGCCCTCCTGGGATGCCCTCTAACATACTAGAACCTCATTTTGTGGAAGTTTTCACAAAATTGTGAAATTTTCAAAAAAGTCAGAAATTTTGCAAAAACGACTAAGTATCAAGGACTCATCGCGCGAATCGCTCTGGAACTGAAATCGGATGCGCGCACTGACATGCTCCCCTCTCTGGAAGTCTGACACATGTGTGAAAATTTTCTAAGTCCCCAAAAATTTTTTTTTTCAACTTTTTTTCAATTTTCCCCCTGTGGGATATATATTTTACCCACACTTTTGGAGCCCTCCTGGGATGCCCTCTAACATACTAGAACCTCATTTTGTGGAAGTTTTCACAAAATTGTGAAATTTTCAAAAAAGTCAGAAATTTTGCAAAAACGACTAAGTATCAAGGACTCATCGCGCGAATCGCTCTGGAACTGAAATCGCATGCGCGCACTGACATGCTCCCCTCTCTGGAAGTCTGACACATGTGTGAAAATTTTCTAAGTCCCCAAAAATTTTTTTTTTCAACTTTTTTTCAATTTTCCCCCTGTGGGATATATATTTTACCCACACTTTTGGAGCCCTCCTGGGATGCCCTCTAACATACTAGAACCTCATTTTGTGGAAGTTTTCACAAAATTGTGAAATTTTCAAAAAAGTCAGAAATTTTGCAAAAACGACTAAGTATCAAGGACTCATCGCGCGAATCGCTCTGGAACTGAAATTGGATGCGCGCACTGACATGCTCCCCTCTCTGGAAGTCTGACACATGTGTGAAAATTTTCTAAGTCCCCAAAAATTTTTTTTTTCAACTTTTTTTCAATTTTCCCCCTGTGGGATATATATTTTACCCACACTTTTGGAGCCCTCCTGGGATGCCCTCTAACATACTAGAACCTCATTTTGTGGAAGTTTTCACAAAATTGTGAAATTTTCAAAAAAGTCAGAAATTTTGCAAAAACGACTAAGTATCAAGGACTCATCGCGCGAATCGCTCTGGAACTGAAATCGGATGCGCGCACTGACATGCTCCCCTCTCTGGAAGTCTGACACAAGTTGAAAAATTTTCTAAGTCCCCAAAAATTTTTTTTTTCAACTTTTTTTCAATTTTCCCCCTGTGGGATATATATTTTACCCACACTTTTGGAGCCCTCCTGGGATGCCCTCTAACATACTAGAACCTCATTTTGAGGAAGTTTTCACAAAATTGTGAAATTTTCAAAAAGTCAGAAATTTTGCCAAAAACGACTAAGTATCAAGGACTCATCGCGCGAATCGCTCTGGAACTGAAATCGGATGCGTGCACTGACATGCTCCCCTCTCTGGAAGTCTGACACATGTGTGAAAATTTTCTAAGTCCCCAAAAATTTTTTTTTTCAACTTTTTTTCAATTTTCCCCCTGTGGGATATATATTTTACCCACACTTTTGGAGCCCTCCTGGGATGCCCTCTAACATACTAGAACCTCATTTTGTGGAAGTTTTCACAAAATTGTGAAATTTTCAAAAAAGTCAGAAATTTTGCAAAAACGACTAAGTATCAAGGACTCATCGCGCGAATCGCTCTGGAACTGAAATCGGATGCGCACACTGACATGCTCCCCTCTCTGGAAGTCTGACACATGTGTGAAAATTTTCTAAGTCCCCAAAAATTTTTTTTTTCAACTTTTTTTCAATTTTCCCCCTGTGGGATATATATTTTACCCACACTTTTGGAGCCCTCCTGGGATGCCCTCTAACATACTAGAACCGCATTTTGTGGAAGTTTTCACAAAATTGTGAAATTTTCAAAAAAGTCAGAAATTTTGCAAAAACGACTAAGTATCAAGGACTCATCGCGCGAATCGCTCTGGAACTGAAATCGGATGCGCGCACTGACATGCTCCCCTCTCTGGAAGTCTGACACATGTGTGAAAATTTTCTAAGTCCCCAAAAATTTTTTTTTTCAACTTTTTTTCAATTTTCCCCCTGTGGGATATATATTTTACCCACACTTTTGGAGCCCTCCTGGGATGCCCTCTAACATACTAGAACCTCATTTTGTGGAAGTTTTCACAAAATTGTGAAATTTTCAAAAAAGTCAGAAATTTTGCAAAAACGACTAAGTATCAAGGACTCATCGCGCGAATCGCTCTGGAACTGAAATCGGATGCGCGCACTGACATGCTCCCCTCTCTGGAAGTCTGACACATGTGTGAAAATTTTCTAAGTCCCCAAAAATTTTTTTTTTCAACTTTTTTTCAATTTTCCCCCTGTGGGATATATATTTTACCCACACTTTTGGAGCCCTCCTGGGATGCCCTCTAACATACTAGAACCTCATTTTGTGGAAGTTTTCACAAAATTGTGAAATTTTCAAAAAAGTCAGAAATTTTGCAAAAACGACTAAGTATCAAGGACTCATCGCGCGAATCGCTCTGGAACTGAAATCGGATGCGCGCACTGACATGCTCCCCTCTCTGGAAGTCTGACACATGTGTGAAAATTTTCTAAGTCCCCAAAAATTTTTTTTTTCAACTTTTTTTCAATTTTCCCCCTGTGGGATATATATTTTACCCACACTTTTGGAGCCCTCCTGGGATGCCCTCTAACATACTAGAACCTCATTTTGTGGAAGTTTTCACAAAATTGTGAAATTTTCAAAAAAGTCAGAAATTTTGCAAAAACGACTAAGTATCAAGGACTCATCGCGCGAATCGCTCTGGAACTGAAATCGGATGCGCGCACTGACATGCTCCCCTCTCTGGAAGTCTGACACATGTGTGAAAATTTTCTAAGTCCCCAAAAATTTTTTTTTTCAACTTTTTTTCAATTTTCCCCCTGTGGGATATATATTTTACCCACACTTTTGGAGCCCTCCTGGGATGCCCTCTAACATACTAGAACCTCATTTTGTGGAAGTTTTCACAAAATTGTGAAATTTTCAAAAAAGTCAGAAATTTTGCAAAAACGACTAAGTATCAAGGACTCATCGCGCGAATCGCTCTGGAACTGAAATCGGATGCGCGCACTGACATGCTCCCCTCTCTGGAAGTCTGACACATGTGTGAAAATTTTCTAAGTCCCCAAAATTTTTTTTTTCAACTTTTTTTCAATTTTCCCCCTGTGGGATATATATTTTACCCACACTTTTGGAGCCCTCCTGGGATGCCCTCTAACATACTAGAACCTCATTTTGTGGAAGTTTTCACAAAATTGTGAAATTTTCAAAAAAGTCAGAAATTTTGCAAAAACGACTAAGTATCACGGACTCATCGCGCGAATCGCTCTGGAACTGAAATCGGATGCGCGCACTGACATGCTCCCCTCTCTGGAAGTCTGACACATGTGTGAAAATTTTCTAAGTCCCCAAAAATTTTTTTTTTCAACTTTTTTTCAATTTTCCCCCTGTGGGATATATATTTTACCCACACTTTTGGAGCCCTCCTGGGATGCCCTCTAACATACTAGAACCTCATTTTGTGGAAGTTTTCACAAAATTGTGAAATTTTCAAAAAGTCAGAAATTTTGCCAAAAACGACTAAGTATCAAGGACTCATCGCGCGAATCGCTCTGGAACTGAAATCGGATGCGCGCACTGACATGCTCCCCTCTCTGGAAGTCTGACACATGTGTGAAAATTTTCTAAGTCCCCAAAAATTTTTTTTTTCAACTTTTTTTCAATTTTCCCCCTGTGGGATATATATTTTACCCACACTTTTGGAGCCCTCCTGGGATGCCCTCTAACATACTAGAACCTCATTTTGTGGAAGTTTTCACAAAATTGTGAAATTTTCAAAAAAGTCAGAAATTTTGCAAAAACGACTAAGTATCAAGGACTCATCGCGCGAATCGCTCTGGAACTGAAATCGGATGCGCGCACTGACATGCTCCCCTCTCTGGAAGTCTGACACAAGTTGAAAAATTTTCGAAATCCCCCAAAATTTTTTTTTTCAACTTTTTTTCAATTTTCCCCCTGTGGGATATATATTTTACCCACACTTTTGGAGCCCTCCTGGGATGCCCTCTAACATACTAGAACCTCATTTTGTGGAAGTTTTCACAAAATTGTGAAATTTTCAAAAAAGTCAGAAATTTTGCAAAAACGACTAATTATCAAGGACTCATCGCGCGAATCGCTCTGGAACTGAAATCGGATGCGCGCACTGACATGCTCCCCTCTCTGGAAGTCTGACACATGTGTGAAAATTTTCTAAGTCCCCCAAAATATTTTTTTTCAACTTTTTTTCAATTTTCCCCCTGTGGGATATATATTTTACCCACAGTTTTGGAGCCCTCCTGGGATGCCCTCTAACATACTAGAACCTCATTTTGTGGAAGTTTTCACAAAATTGTGAAATTTTCAAAAAAGTCAGAAATTTTGCAAAAACGACTAAGTATCAAGGACTCATCGCGCGAATCGCTCTGGAACTGAAATCGGATGCGCGCACTGACATGCTCCCCTCTCTGGAAGTCTGACACATGTGTGAAAATTTTCTAAGTCCCCAAAAATTTTTTTTTTCAACTTTTTTTCAATTTTCCCCCTGTGGGATATATATTTTACCCACACTTTTGGAGCCCTCCTGGGATGCCCTCTAACATACTAGAACCTCATTTTGTGGAAGTTTTCACAAAATTGTGAAATTTTCAAAAAAGTCAGAAATTTTGCAAAAACGACTAAGTATCACGGACTCATCGCGCGAATCGCTCTGGAACTGAAATCGGATGCGCGCACTGACATGCTCCCCTCTCTGGAAGTCTGACACATGTGTGAAAATTTTCTAAGTCCCCAAAAATTTTTTTTTTCAACTTTTTTTCAATTTTCCCCCTGTGGGATATATATTTTACCCACACTTTTGGAGCCCTCCTGGGATGCCCTCTAACATACTAGAACCTCATTTTGTGGAAGTTTTCACAAAATTGTGAAATTTTCAAAAAGTCAGAAATTTTGCCAAAAACGACTAAGTATCAAGGACTCATCGCGCGAATCGCTCTGGAACTGAAATCGGATGCGCGCACTGACATGCTCCCCTCTCTGGAAGTCTGACACATGTGTGAAAATTTTCTAAGTCCCCAAAAATTTTTTTTTTCAACTTTTTTTCAATTTTCCCCCTGTGGGATATATATTTTACCCACACTTTTGGAGCCCTCCTGGGATGCCCTCTAACATACTAGAACCTCATTTTGTGGAAGTTTTCACAAAATTGTGAAATTTTCAAAAAAGTCAGAAATTTTGCAAAAACGACTAAGTATCAAGGACTCATCGCGCGAATCGCTCTGGAACTGAAATCGGATGCGCGCACTGACATGCTCCCCTCTCTGGAAGTCTGACACATGTGTGAAAATTTTCTAAGTCCCCAAAAATTTTTTTTTTCAACTTTTTTTCAATTTTCCCCCTGTGGGATATATATTTTACCCACACTTTTGGAGCCCTCCTGGGATGCCCTCTAACATACTAGAACCTCATTTTGAGGAAGTTTTCACAAAATTGTGAAATTTTCAAAAAGTCAGAAATTTTGCCAAAAACGACTAAGTATCAAGGACTCATCGCGCGAATCGCTCTGGAACTGAAATCGGATGCGTGCACTGACATGCTCCCCTCTCTGGAAGTCTGACACATGTGTGAAAATTTTCTAAGTCCCCAAAAATTTTTTTTTTCAACTTTTTTTCAATTTTCCCCCTGTGGGATATATATTTTACCCACACTTTTGGAGCCCTCCTGGGATGCCCTCTAACATACTAGAACCTCATTTTGTGGAAGTTTTCACAAAATTGTGAAATTTTCAAAAAGTCAGAAATTTTGCCAAAAACGACTAAGTATCAAGGACTCATCGCGCGAATCGCTCTGGAACTGAAATCGGATGCGCGCACTGACATGCTCCCCTCTCTGGAAGTCTGACACATGTGTGAAAATTTTCTAAGTCCCCAAAAATTTTTTTTTTCAACTTTTTTTCAATTTTCCCCCTGTGGGATATATATTTTACCCACACTTTTGGAGCCCTCCTGGGATGCCCTCTAACATACTAGAACCTCATTTTGTGGAAGTTTTCACAAAATTGTGAAATTTTCAAAAAAGTCAGAAATTTTGCAAAAACGACTAAGTATCAAGGACTCATCGCGCGAATCGCTCTGGAACTGAAATCGGATGCGCGCACTGACATGCTCCCCTCTCTGGAAGTCTGACACAAGTTGAAAAATTTTCGAAGTCCCCAAAAATTTTTTTTTTCAACTTTTTTTCAATTTTCCCCCTGTGGGATATATATTTTACCCACACTTTTGGAGCCCTCCTGGGATGCCCTCTAACATACTAGAACCTCATTTTGTGGAAGTTTTCACAAAATTGTGAAATTTTCAAAAAAGTCAGAAATTTTGCAAAAACGACTAAGTATCAAGGACGCATCGCGCGAATCGCTCTGGAACTGAAATCGGATGCGCGCACTGACATGCTCCCCTCTCTGGAAGTCTGACACATGTGTGAAAATTTTCTAAGTCCCCAAAAATTTTTTTTTTCAACTTTTTTTCAATTTTCCCCCTGTGGGATATATATTTTACCCACACTTTTGGAGCCCTCCTGGGATGCCCTCTAACATACTAGAACCTCATTTTGTGGAAGTTTTAACAAAATTGTGAAATTTTCAAAAAAGTCAGAAATTTTGCAAAAACGACTAAGTATCAAGGACTCATCGCGCGAATCGCTCTGGAACTGAAATCGGATGCGCGCACTGACATGCTCCCCTCTCTGGAAGTCTGACACATGTGTGAAAATTTTCTAAGTCCCCAAAAATTTTTTTTTTCAACTTTTTTTCAATTTTCCCCCTGTGGGATATATATTTTACCCACACTTTTGGAGCCCTCCTGGGATGCCCTCTAACATACTAGAACCTCATTTTGTGGAAGTTTTCACAAAATTGTGAAATTTTCAAAAAGTCAGAAATTTTGCCAAAAACGACTAATTATCAAGGACTCATCGCGCGAATCGCTCTGGAACTGAAATCGGATGCGCGCACTGACATGCTCCCCTCTCTGGAAGTCTGACACATGTGTGAAAATTTTCTAAGTCCCCCAAAATATTTTTTTTCAACTTTTTTTCAATTTTCCCCCTGTGGGATATATATTTTACCCACAGTTTTGGAGCCCTCCTGGGATGCCCTCTAACATACTAGAACCTCATTTTGTGGAAGTTTTCACAAAATTGTGAAATTTTCAAAAAAGTCAGAAATTTTGCAAAAACGACTAAGTATCAAGGACTCATCGCGCGAATCGCTCTGGAACTGAAATCGGATGCGCGCACTGACATGCTCCCCTCTCTGGAAGTCTGACACATGTGTGAAAATTTTCTAAGTCCCCAAAAATTTTTTTTTTCAACTTTTTTTCAATTTTCCCCCTGTGGGATATATATTTTACCCACACTTTTGGAGCCCTCCTGGGATGCCCTCTAACATACTAGAACCTCATTTTGTGGAAGTTTTCACAAAATTGTGAAATTTTCAAAAAAGTCAGAAATTTTGCAAAAACGACTAAGTATCAAGGACTCATCGCGCGAATCGCTCTGGAACTGAAATCGGATGCGCGCACTGACATGCTCCCCTCTCTGGAAGTCTGACACATGTGTGAAAATTTTCTAAGTCCCCAAAAATTTTTTTTTTCAACTTTTTTTCAATTTTCCCCCTGTGGGATATATATTTTACCCACACTTTTGGAGCCCTCCTGGGATGCCCTCTAACATACTAGAACCTCATTTTGTGGAAGTTTTCACAAAATTGTGAAATTTTCAAAAAAGTCAGAAATTTTGCAAAAACGACTAAGTATCAAGGACTCATCGCGCGAATCGCTCTGGAACTGAAATCGGATGCGCGCACTGACATGCTCCCCTCTCTGGAAGTCTGACACATGTGTGAAAATTTTCTAAGTCCCCAAAAATTTTTTTTTTCAACTTTTTTTCAATTTTCCCCCTGTGGGATATATATTTTACCCACACTTTTGGAGCCCTCCTGGGATGCCCTCTAACATACTAGAACCTCATTTTGTGGAAGTTTTCACAAAATTGTGAAATTTTCAAAAAAGTCAGAAATTTTGCAAAAACGACTAAGTATCAAGGACTCATCGCGCGAATCGCTCTGGAACTGAAATCGGATGCGCGCACTGACATGCTCCCCTCTCTGGAAGTCTGACACAAGTTGAAAAATTTTCTAAGTCCCCAAAAATTTTTTTTTTCAACTTTTTTTCAATTTTCCCCCTGTGGGATATATATTTTACCCACACTTTTGGAGCCCTCCTGGGATGCCCTCTAACATACTAGAACCTCATTTTGTGGAAGTTTTCACAAAATTGTGAAATTTTCAAAAAAGTCAGAAATTTTGCAAAAACGACTAAGTATCAAGGACTCATCGCGCGAATCGCTCTGGAACTGAAATCGGATGCGCGCACTGACATGCTCCCCTCTCTGGAAGTCTGACACATGTGTGAAAATTTTCTAAGTCCCCAAAAATTTTTTTTTTCAACTTTTTTTCAATTTTCCCCCTGTGGGATATATATTTTACCCACACTTTTGGAGCCCTCCTGGGATGCCCTCTAACATACTAGAACCTCATTTTGTGGAAGTTTTCACAAAATTGTGAAATTTTCAAAAAAGTCAGAAATTTTGCAAAAACGACTAAGTATCACGGACTCATCGCGCGAATCGCTCTGGAACTGAAATCGGATGCGCGCACTGACATGCTCCCCTCTCTGGAAGTCTGACACATGTGTGAAAATTTTCTAAGTCCCCAAAAATTTTTTTTTTCAACTTTTTTTCAATTTTCCCCCTGTGGGATATATATTTTACCCACACTTTTGGAGCCCTCCTGGGATGCCCTCTAACATACTAGAACCTCATTTTGTGGAAGTTTTCACAAAATTGTGAAATTTTCAAAAAGTCAGAAATTTTGCCAAAAACGACTAAGTATCAAGGACTCATCGCGCGAATCGCTCTGGAACTGAAATCGGATGCGCGCACTGACATGCTCCCCTCTCTGGAAGTCTGACACATGTGTGAAAATTTTCTAAGTCCCCAAAAATTTTTTTTTTCAACTTTTTTTCAATTTTCCCCCTGTGGGATATATATTTTACCCACACTTTTGGAGCCCTCCTGGGATGCCCTCTAACATACTAGAACCTCATTTTGTGGAAGTTTTCACAAAATTGTGAAATTTTCAAAAAAGTCAGAAATTTTGCAAAAACGACTAAGTATCAAGGACTCATCGCGCGAATCGCTCTGGAACTGAAATCGGATGCGCGCACTGACATGCTCCCCTCTCTGGAAGTCTGACACAAGTTGAAAAATTTTCGAAGTCCCCAAAAATTTTTTTTTTCAACTTTTTTTCAATTTTCCCCCTGTGGGATATATATTTTACCCACACTTTTGGAGCCCTCCTGGGATGCCCTCTAACATACTAGAACCTCATTTTGTGGAAGTTTTCACAAAATTGTGAAATTTTCAAAAAAGTCAGAAATTTTGCAAAAACGACTAAGTATCAAGGACTCATCGCGCGAATCGCTCTGGAACTGAAATCGGATGCGCGCACTGACATGCTCCCCTCTCTGGAAGTCTGACACATGTGTGAAAATTTTCTAAGTCCCCAAAAATTTTTTTTTTCAACTTTTTTTCAATTTTCCCCCTGTGGGATATATATTTTACCCACACTTTTGGAGCCCTCCTGGGATGCCCTCTAACATACTAGAACCTCATTTTGTGGAAGTTTTCACAAAATTGTGAAATTTTCAAAAAAGTCAGAAATTTTGCAAAAACGACTAAGTATCAAGGACTCATCGCGCGAATCGCTGTGGAACTGAAATCGGATGCGCGCACTGACATGCTCCCCTCTCTGGAAGTCTGACACAAGTTGAAAAATTTTCGAAGTCCCCAAAAATTTTTTTTTTCAACTTTTTTTCAATTTTCCCCCTGTGGGATATATATTTTACCCACACTTTTGGAGCCCTCCTGGGATGCCCTCTAACATACTAGAACCTCATTTTGTGGAAGTTTTCACAAAATTGTGAAATTTTCAAAAAAGTCAGAAATTTTGCAAAAACGACTAAGTATCAAGGACTCATCGCGCGAATCGCTGTGGAACTGAAATCGGATGCGCGCACTGACATGCTCCCCTCTCTGGAAGTCTGACACATGTGTGAAAATTTTCTAAGTCCCCAAAAATTTTTTTTTTCAACTTTTTTTCAATTTTCCCCCTGTGGGATATATATTTTACCCACACTTTTGGAGCCCTCCTGGGATGCCCTCTAACATACTAGAACCTCATTTTGTGGAAGTTTTCACAAAATTGTGAAATTTTCAAAAAGTCAGAAATTTTGCCAAAAACGACTAATTATCAAGGACTCATCGCGCGAATCGCTCTGGAACTGAAATCGGATGCGCGCACTGACATGCTCCTCTCTCTGGAAGTCTGACACATGTGTGAAAATTTTCTAAGTCCCCCAAAATATTTTTTTTCAACTTTTTTTCAATTTTCCCCCTGTGGGATATATATTTTACCCACAGTTTTAGAGCCCTCCTGGGATGCCCTCTAACATACTAGAACCTCATTTTGTGGAAGTTTTCACAAAATTGTGAAATTTTCAAAAAAGTCAGAAATTTTGCAAAAACGACTAAGTATCAAGGACTCATCGCGCGAATCGCTCTGGAACTGAAATCGGATGCGCGCACTGACATGCTCCCCTCTCTGGAAGTCTGACACAAGTTGAAAAATTTTCTAAGTCCCCAAAAATTTTTTTTTTCAACTTTTTTTCAATTTTCCCCCTGTGGGATATATATTTTACCCACACTTTTGGAGCCCTCCTGGGATGCCCTCTAACATACTAGAACCTCATTTTGTGGAAGTTTTCACAAAATTGTGAAATTTTCAAAAAGTCAGAAATTTTGCCAAAAACGACTAAGTATCAAGGACGCATCGCGCGATTCGCTCTGGAACTGAAATCGGATGCGCGCACTGACATGCTCCCCTCTCTGGAAGTCTGACACATGTGTGAAAATTTTCTAAGTCCCCAAAAATTTTTTTTTTCAACTTTTTTTCAATTTTCCCCCTGTGGGATATATATTTTACCCACACTTTTGGAGCCCTCCTGGGATGCCCTCTAACATACTAGAACCTCATTTTGTGGAAGTTTTCACAAAATTGTGAAATTTTCAAAAAGTCAGAAATTTTGCCAAAAACGACTAATTATCAAGGACTCATCGCGCGAATCGCTCTGGAACTGAAATCGGATGCGCGCACTGACATGCTCCCCTCTCTGGAAGTCTGACACATGTGTGAAAATTTTCTAAGTCCCCCAAAATATTTTTTTTCAACTTTTTTTCAATTTTCCCCCTGTGGGATATATATTTTACCCACAGTTTTGGAGCCCTCCTGGGATGCCCTCTAACATACTAGAACCTCATTTTGTGGAAGTTTTCACAAAATTGTGAAATTTTCAAAAAAGTCAGAAATTTTGCAAAAACGACTAAGTATCAAGGACTCATCGCGCGAATCGCTCTGGAACTGAAATCGGATGCGCGCACTGACATGCTCCCCTCTCTGGAAGTCTGACACAAGTTGAAAAATTTTCTAAGTCCCCAAAAATTTTTTTTTTCAACTTTTTTTCAATTTTCCCCCTGTGGGATATATATTTTACCCACACTTTTGGAGCCCTCCTGGGATGCCCTCTAACATACTAGAACCTCATTTTGTGGAAGTTTTCACAAAATTGTGAAATTTTCAAAAAGTCAGAAATTTTGCCAAAAACGACTAAGTATCAAGGACGCATCGCGCGATTCGCTCTGGAACTGAAATCGGATGCGCGCACTGACATGCTCCCCTCTCTGGAAGTCTGACACATGTGTGAAAATTTTCTAAGTCCCCAAAAAATTTTTTTTTCAACTTTTTTTCAATTTCCCCCCTGTGGGATATATATTTTACCCACACTTTTGGAGCCCTCCTGGGATGCCCTCTAACATACTAGAACCTCATTTTGTGGAAGTTTTCACAAAATTGTGAAATTTTCAAAAAAGTCAGAAATTTTGCAAAAACGACTAAGTATCAAGGACTCATCGCGCGAATCGCTCTGGAACTGAAATCGGATGCGCGCACTGACATGCTCCCCTCTCTGGAAGTCTGACACAAGTTGAAAAATTTTCTAAGTCCCCCAAAAATTTTTTTTTCAACTTTTTTTCAATTTTCCCCCTGTGGGATATATATTTTACCCACACTTTTGGAGCCCTCCTGGGATGCCCTCTAACATACTAGAACCTCATTTTGTGGAAGTTTTCACAAAATTGTGAAATTTTCAAAAAAGACAGAAATTTTGCAAAAACGACTAAGTATCAAGGACTCATCGCGCGAATCGCTCTGGAACTGAAATCGGATGCGCGCACTGACATGCTCCCCTCTCTGGAAGTCTGACACATGTGTGAAAATTTTCTAAGTCCCCAAAAATTTTTTTTTTCAACTTTTTTTCAATTTTCCCCCTGTGGGATATATATTTTACCCACACTTTTGGAGCCCTCCTGGGATGCCCTCTAACATACTAGAACCTCATTTTGTGGAAGTTTTCACAAAATTGTGAAATTTTCAAAAAGTCAGAAATTTTGCCAAAAACGACTAAGTATCAAGGACTCATCGCGCGAATCGCTCTGGAACTGAAATCGGATGCGCGCACTGACATGCTCCCCTCTCTGGAAGTCTGACACAAGTTGAAAAATTTTCTAAGTCCCCAAAAATTTTTTTTTTCAACTTTTTTTCAATTTTCCCCCTGTGGGATATATATTTTACCCACACTTTTGGAGCCCTCCTGGGATGCCCTCTAACATACTAGAACCTCATTTTGTGGAAGTTTTCACAAAATTGTGAAATTTTCAAAAAAGTCAGAAATTTTGCAAAAACGACTAAGTATCAAGGACTCATCGCGCGAATCGCTCTGGAACTGAAATCGGATGCGCGCACTGACATGCTCCCCTCTCTGGAAGTCTGACACAAGTTGAAAAATTTTCTAAGTCCCCAAAAATTTTTTTTTTCAACTTTTTTTCAATTTTCCCCCCGTGGGATATATATTTTACCCACACTTTTGGAGCCCTCCTGGGATGCCCTCTAACATACTAGAACCTCATTTTGTGGAAGTTTTCACAAAATTGTGAAATTTTCAAAAAGTCAGAAATTTTGCCAAAAACGACTAAGTATCAAGGACGCATCGCGCGATTCGCTCTGGAACTGAAATCGGATGCGCGCACTGACATGCTCCCCTCTCTGGAAGTCTGACACATGTGTGAAAATTTTCTAAGTCCCCAAAAATTTTTTTTTTCAACTTTTTTTCAATTTTCCCCCTGTGGGATATATATTTTACCCACACTTTTGGAGCCCTCCTGGGATGCCCTCTAACATACTAGAACCTCATTTTGTGGAAGTTTTCACAAAATTGTGAAATTTTCAAAAAAGTCAGAAATTTTGCAAAAACGACTAAGTATCAAGGACTCATCGCGCGAATCGCTCTGGAACTGAAATCGGATGCGCGCACTGACATGCTCCCCTCTCTGGAAGTCTGACACAAGTTGAAAAATTTTCTAAGTCCCCCAAAATTTTTTTTTTCAACTTTTTTTCAATTTTCCCCCTGTGGGATATATATTTTACCCACACTTTTGGAGCCCTCCTGGGATGCCCTCTAACATACTAGAACCTCATTTTGTGGAAGTTTTCACAAAATTGTGAAATTTTCAAAAAAGTCAGAAATTTTGCAAAAACGACTAAGTATCAAGGACTCATCGCGCGAATCGCTCTGGAACTGAAATCGGATGCGCGCACTGACATGCTCCCCTCTCTGGAAGTCTGACACATGTGTGAAAATTTTCTAAGTCCCCCAAAATTTTTTTTTTCAACTTTTTTTCAATTTTCCCCCTGTGGGATATATATTTTACCCACACTTTTGGAGCCCTCCTGGGATGCCCTCTAACATACTAGAACCTCATTTTGTGGAAGTTTTCACAAAATTGTGAAATTTTCAAAAAAGTCAGAAATTTTGCAAAAACGACTAAGTATCAAGGACTCATCGCGCGAATCGCTCTGGAACTGAAATCGGATGCGCGCACTGACATGCTCCCCTCTCTGGAAGTCTGACACATGTGTGAAAATTTTCTAAGTCCCCAAAAATTTTTTTTTTCAACTTTTTTTCAATTTTCCCCCTGTGGGATATATATTTTACCCACACTTTTGGAGCCCTCCTGGGATGCCCTCTAACATACTAGAACCTCATTTTGTGGAAGTTTTCACAAAATTGTGAAATTTTCAAAAAGTCAGAAATTTTGCCAAAAACGACTAAGTATCAAGGACCCATCGCGCGAATCGCTCTGGAACTGAAATCGGATGCGCGCACTGACATGCTCCCCTCTCTGGAAGTCTGACACAAGTTGAAAAATTTTCTAAGTCCCCAAAAATTTTTTTTTTCAACTTTTTTTCAATTTTCCCCCTGTGGGATATATATTTTACCCACACTTTTGGAGCCCTCCTGGGATGCCCTCTAACATACTAGAACCTCATTTTGTGGAAGTTTTCACAAAATTGTGAAATTTTCAAAAAAGTCAGAAATTTTGCAAAAACGACTAAGTATCAAGGACTCATCGCGCGAATCGCTCTGGAACTGAAATCGGATGCGCGCACTGACATGCTCCCCTCTCTGGAAGTCTGACACAAGTTGAAAAATTTTCTAAGTCCCCCAAAATTTTTTTTTTCAACTTTTTTTCAATTTTCCCCCTGTGGGATATATATTTTACCCACACTTTTGGAGCCCTCCTGGGATGCCCTCTAACATACTAGAACCTCATTTTGTGGAAGTTTTCACAAAATTGTGAAATTTTCAAAAAAGTCAGAAATTTTGCAAAAACGACTAAGTATCAAGGACTCATCGCGCGAATCGCTCTGGAACTGAAATCGGATGCGCGCACTGACATGCTCCCCTCTCTGGAAGTCTGACACATGTGTGAAAATTTTCTAAGTCCCCAAAAATTTTTTTTTTCAACTTTTTTTCAATTTTCCCCCTGTGGGATATATATTTTACCCACACTTTTGGAGCCCTCCTGGGATGCACTCTAACATACTAGAACCTCATTTTGTGGAAGTTTTCACAAAATTGTGAAATTTTCAAAAAGTCAGAAATTTTGCCAAAAACGACTAAGTATCAAGGACTCATCGCGCGAATCGCTCTGGAACTGAAATCGGATGCGCGCACTGACATGCTCCCCTCTCTGGAAGTCTGACACAAGTTGAAAAATTTTCTAAGTCCCCAAAAATTTTTTTTTTCAACTTTTTTTCAATTTTCCCCCTGTGGGATATATATTTTACCCACACTTTTGGAGCCCTCCTGGGATGCCCTCCAACATACTAGAACCTCATTTTGTGGAAGTTTTCACAAAATTGTGAAATTTTCAAAAAAGTCAGAAATTTTGCAAAAACGACTAAGTATCAAGGACTCATCGCGCGAATCGCTCTGGAACTGAAATCGGATGCGCGCACTGACATGCTCCCCTCTCTGGAAGTCTGACACATGTGTGAAAATTTTCTAAGTCCCCAAAAATTTTTTTTTTCAACTTTTTTTCAATTTTCCCCCTGTGGGATATATATTTTACCTACACTTTTGGAGCCCTCCTGGGATGCCCTCTAACATACTAGAACCTCATTTTGTGGAAGTTTTCACAAAATTGTGAAATTTTCAAAAAAGTCAGAAATTTTGCAAAAACGACTAAGTATCAAGGACTCATCGCGCGAATCGCTCTGGAACTGAAATCGGATGCGCGCACTGACATGCTCCCCTCTCTGGAAGTCTGACACAAGTTGAAAAATTTTCTAAGTCCCCCAAAAATTTTTTTTTCAACTTTTTTTCAATTTTCCCCCTGTGGGATATATATTTTACCCACACTTTTGGAGCCCTCCTGGGATGCCCTCTAACATACTAGAACCTCATTTTGTGGAAGTTTTCACAAAATTGTGAAATTTTCAAAAAAGTCAGAAATTTTGCAAAAACGACTAAGTATCAAGGACTCATCGCGCGAATCGCTCTGGAACTGAAATCGGATGCGCGCACTGACATGCTCCCCTCTCTGGAAGTCTGACACATGTGTGAAAATTTTCTAAGTCCCCAAAAAATTTTTTTTTCAACTTTTTTTCAATTTTCCCCCTGTGGGATATATATTTTACCCACACTTTTGGAGCCCTCCTGGGATGCACTCTAACATACTAGAACCTCATTTTGTGGAAGTTTTCACAAAATTGTGAAATTTTCAAAAAGTCAGAAATTTTGCCAAAAACGACTAAGTATCAAGGACTCATCGCGCGAATCGCTCTGGAACTGAAATCGGATGCGCGCACTGACATGCTCCCCTCTCTGGAAGTCTGACACAAGTTGAAAAATTTTCTAAGTCCCCAAAAATTTTTTTTTTCAACTTTTTTTCAATTTTCCCCCTGTGGGATATATATTTTACCCACACTTTTGGAGCCCTCCTGGGATGCCCTCTAACATACTAGAACCTCATTTTGTGGAAGTTTTCACAAAATTGTGAAATTTTCAAAAAAGTCAGAAATTTTGCAAAAACGACTAAGTATCAAGGACTCATCGCGCGAATCGCTCTGGAACTGAAATCGGATGCGCGCACTGACATGCTCCCCTCTCTGGAAGTCTGACACATGTGTGAAAATTTTCTAAGTCCCCAAAAATTTTTTTTTTCAACTTTTTTTCAATTTTCCCCCTGTGGGATATATATTTTACCCACACTTTTGGAGCCCTCCTGGGATGCCCTCTAACATACTAGAACCTCATTTTGTGGAAGTTTTCACAAAATTGTGAAATTTTCAAAAAAGTCAGAAATTTTGCAAAAACGACTAAGTATCAAGGACTCATCGCGCGAATCGCTCTGGAACTGAAATCGGATGCGCGCACTGACATGCTCCCCTCTCTGGAAGTCTGACACATGTGTGAAAATTTTCTAAGTCCCCAAAAATTTTTTTTTTCAACTTTTTTTCAATTTTCCCCCTGTGGGATATATATTTTACCCACACTTTTGGAGCCCTCCTGGGATGCCCTCTAACATACTAGAACCTCATTTTGTGGAAGTTTTCACAAAATTGTGAAATTTTCAAAAAGTCAGAAATTTTGCCAAAAACGA
This sequence comes from Phyllobates terribilis, assembly GCF_046119375.1. Lineage (NCBI taxonomy): Eukaryota > Metazoa > Chordata > Amphibia > Anura > Dendrobatidae > Phyllobates > Phyllobates terribilis. The sequence continues at coordinate 111,928 of NW_027362853.1, forward strand.
CTAAGTATCAAGGACCCATCGCGCGAATCGCTCTGGAACTGAAATCGGATGCGCGCACTGACATGCTCCCCTCTCTGGAAGTCTGACACAAGTTGAAAAATTTTCTAAGTCCCCAAAAATTTTTTTTTTCAACTTTTTTTCAATTTTCCCCCTGTGGGATATATATTTTACCCACACTTTTGGAGCCCTCCTGGGATGCCCTCTAACATACTAGAACCTCATTTTGTGGAAGTTTTCACAAAATTGTGAAATTTTCAAAAAAGTCAGAAATTTTGCAAAAACGACTAAGTATCAAGGACTCATCGCGCGAATCGCTCTGGAACTGAAATCGGATGCGCGCACTGACATGCTCCCCTCTCTGGAAGTTTGACACATGTGTGAAAATTTTCTAAGTCCCCAAAAAATTTTTTTTTCAACTTTTTTTAAATTTTCCCCCTGTGGGATATATATTTTACCTACACTTTTGGAGCCCTCCTGGGATGCCCTCTAACATACTAGAACCTCATTTTGTGGAAGTTTTCACAAAATTGTGAAATTTTCAAAAAAGTCAGAAATTTTGCAAAAACGACTAAGTATCAAGGACTCATCGCGCGAATCGCTCTGGAACTGAAATCGGATGCGCGCACTGACATGCTCCCCTCTCTGGAAGTCTGACACATGTGTGAAAATTTTCTAAGTCCCCAAAAAATTTTTTTTTCAACTTTTTTTCAATTTTCCCCCTGTGGGATATATATTTTACCCACACTTTTGGAGCCCTCCTGGGATGCCCTCTAACATACTAGAACCTCATTTTGTGGAAGTTTTCACAAAATTGTGAAATTTTCAAAAAAGTCAGAAATTTTGCAAAAACGACTAAGTATCAAGGACTCATCGCGCGAATCGCTCTGGAACTGAAATCGGATACGCGCACTGACATGCTCCCCTCTCTGGAAGTCTGACACATGTGTGAAAATTTTCTAAGTCCCCAAAAATTTTTTTTTTCAACTTTTTTTCAATTTTCCCCCTGTGGGATATATATTTTACCCACACTTTTGGAGCCCTCCTGGGATGCCCTCTAACATACTAGAACCTCATTTTGTGGAAGTTTTCACAAAATTGTGAAATTTTCAAAAAGTCAGAAATTTTGCCAAAAACGACTAAGTATCAAGGACTCATCGCGCGAATCGCTCTGGAACTGAAATCGGATGCGTGCACTGACATGCTCCCCTCTCTGGAAGTCTGACACAAGTTGAAAAATTTTCTAAGTCCCCAAAAATTTTTTTTTCAACTTTTTTTCAATTTTCCCCCTGTGGGATATATATTTTACCCACACTTTTGGAGCCCTCCTGGGATGCCCTCTAACATACTAGAACCTCATTTTGTGGAAGTTTTCACAAAATTGTGAAATTTTCAAAAAAGTCAGAAATTTTGCAAAAACGACTAAGTATCAAGGACTCATCGCGCGAATCGCTCTGGAACTGAAATCGGATGCGCGCACTGACATGCTCCCCTCTCTGGAAGTCTGACACATGTGTGAAAATTTTCTAAGTCCCCAAAAATTTTTTTTTTCAACGTTTTTTCAATTTTCCCCCTGTGGGATATATATTTTACCCACACTTTTGGAGCCCTCCTGGGATGCCCTCTAACATACTAGAACCTCATTTTGTGGAAGTTTTCACAAAATTGTGAAATTTTCAAAAAGTCAGAAATTTTGCCAAAAACGACTAAGTATCAAGGACTCATCGCGCGAATCGCTCTGGAACTGAAATCGGATGCGCGCACTGACATGCTCCCCTCTCTGGAAGTCTGACACAAGTTGAAAAATTTTCTAAGTCCCCAAAAATTTTTTTTTTCAACTTTTTTTCAATTTTCCCCCTGTGGGATATATATTTTACCCACACTTTTGGAGCCCTCCTGGGATGCCCTCTAACATACTAGAACCTCATTTTGTGGAAGTTTTCACAAAATTGTGAAATTTTCAAAAAAGTCAGAAATTTTGCAAAAACGACTAAGTATCAAGGACTCATCGCGCGAATCGCTCTGGAACTGAAATCGGATGCGCGCACTGACATGCTCCCCTCTCTGGAAGTCTGACACATGTGTGAAAATTTTCTAAGTCCCCAAAAATTTTTTTTTTCAACTTTTTTAAAATTTTCCCCCTGTGGGATATATATTTTACCTACACTTTTGGAGCCCTCCTGGGATGCCCTCTAACATACTAGAACCTCATTTTGTGGAAGTTTTCACAAAATTGTGAAATTTTCAAAAAAGTCAGAAATTTTGCAAAAACGACTAAGTATCAAGTACTCATCGCGCGAATCGCTCTGGAACTGAAATCGGATGCGCGCACTGACATGCTCCCCTCTCTGGAAGTCTGACACATGTGTGAAAATTTTCTAAGTCCCCAAAAATTTTTTTTTTCAACTTTTTTTCAATTTTCCCCCTGTGGGATATATATTTTACCCACACTTTTGGAGCCCTCCTGGGATGCCCTCTAACATACTAGAACCTCATTTTGTGGAAGTTTTCACAAAATTGTGAAATTTTCAAAAAGTCAGAAATTTTGCAAAAACGACTAAGTATCAAGGACTCATCGCGCGAATCGCTCTGGAACTGAAATCGGATGCGCGCACTGACATGCTCCCCTCTCTGGAAGTCTGACACATGTGTGAAAATTTTCTAAGTCCCCAAAAATTTTTTTTTTCAACTTTTTTTCAATTTTCCCCCTGTGGGATATATATTTTACCCACACTTTTGGAGCCCTCCTGGGATGCCCTCTAACATACTAGAACCTCATTTTGTGGAAGTTTTCACAAAATAAAATTTGTGAAATTTTCAAAAAGTCAGAAATTTTGCCAAAAACGACTAAGTATCAAGGACTCATCGCGCGAATCGCTCTGGAACTGAAATCGGATGCGTGCACTGACATGCTCCCCTCTCTGGAAGTCTGACACAAGTTGAAAAATTTTCTAAGTCCCCAAAAATTTTTTTTTCAACTTTTTTTCAATTTCCCCCTGTGGGATATATATTTTACCCACACTTTTGGAGCCCTCCTGGGATGCCCTCTAACATACTAGAACCTCATTTTGTGGAAGTTTTCACAAAATTGTGAAATTTTCAAAAAAGTCAGAAATTTTGCAAAAACGACTAAGTATCAAGGACTCATCGCGCGAATCGCTCTGGAACTGAAATCGGATGCGCGCACTGACATGCTCCCCTCTCTGGAAGTCTGACACATGTGTGAAAATTTTCTAAGTCCCCAAAAATTTTTTTTTTCAACGTTTTTTCAATTTTCCCCCTGTGGGATATATATTTTACCCACACTTTTGGAGCCCTCCTGGGATGCCCTCTAACATACTAGAACCTCATTTTGTGGAAGTTTTCACAAAATTGTGAAATTTTCAAAAAGTCAGAAATTTTGCCAAAAACGACTAAGTATCAAGGACTCATCGCGCGAATCGCTCTGGAACTGAAATCGGATGCGCGCACTGACATGCTCCCCTCTCTGGAAGTCTGACACAAGTTGAAAAATTTTCTAAGTCCTCAAAAATTTTTTTTTTCAACTTTTTTTCAATTTTCCCCCTGTGGGATATATATTTTACCCACACTTTTGGAGCCCTCCTGGGATGCCCTCTAACATACTAGAACCTCATTTTGTGGAAGTTTTCACAAAATTGTGAAATTTTCAAAAAGTCAGAAATTTTGCAAAAACGACTAAGTATCAAGGACTCATCGCGCGAATCGCTCTGGAACTGAAATCGGATGCGCGCACTGACATGCTCCCCTCTCTGGAAGTCTGACACATGTGTGAAAATTTTCTAAGTCCCCAAAATTTTTTTTTTCAACTTTTTTTCAATTTTCCCCCTGTGGGATATATATTTTACCCACACTTTTGGAGCCCTCCTGGGATGCCCTCTAACATACTAGAACCTCATTTTGTGGAAGTTTTCACAAAATTGTGAAATTTTCAAAAAGTCAGAAATTTTGCCAAAAACGACTAAGTATCAAGGACTCATCGCGCGAATCGCTCTGGAACTGAAATCGGATGCGCGCACTGACATGCTCCCCTCTCTGGAAGTCTGACACATGTGTGAAAATTTTCTAAGTCCCCAAAAATTTTTTTTTTCAACTTTTTCTCAATTTTCCCCCTGTGGGATATATATTTTACCCACACTTTTGGAGCCCTCCTGGGATGCCCTCTAACATACTAGAACCTCATTTTGTGGAAGTTTTCACAAAATTGTGAAATTTTCAAAAAAGTCAGAAATTTTGCAAAAACGACTAAGTATCAAGGACTCATCGCGCGAATCGCTCTGGAACTGAAATCGCATGCGCGCACTGACATGCTCCCCTCTCTGGAAGTCTGACACATGTGTGAAAATTTTCTAAGTCCCCAAAATTTTTTTTTTCAACTTTTTTTCAATTTTCCCCCTGTGGGATATATATTTTACCCACACTTTTGGAGCCCTCCTGGGATGCCCTCTAACATACTAGAACCTCATTTTGTGGAAGTTTTCACAAAATTGTGAAACTTTCAAAAAAGTCAGAAATTTTGCAAAAACGACTAAGTATCAAGGACTCATCGCGCGAATCGCTCTGGAACTGAAATCGGATGCGCGCACTGACATGCTCCCCTCTCTGGAAGTCTGACACAAGTTGAAAAATTTTCTAAGTCCCCAAAAATTTTTTTTTTCAACTTTTTTTCAATTTTCCCCTGTGGGATATATATTTTACCCACACTTTTGGAGCCCTCCTGGGATGCCCTCTAACATACTAGAACCTCATTTTGTGGAAGTTTTCACAAAATTGTGAAATTTTCAAAAAAGTCAGAAATTTTGCAAAAACGACTAAGTATCAAGGACTCATCGCGCGAATCGCTCTGGAACTGAAATCGGATGCGCGCACTGACATGCTCCCCTCTCTGGAAGTCTGACACAAGTTGAAAAATTTTCTAAGTCCCCAAAAATATTTTTTTTTAAACTTTTTTAAATTTTCCCCCTGTGGGATATATATTTTACCTACACTTTTGGAGCCCTCCTGGGATGCCCTCTAACATACTAGAACCTCATTTTGTGGAAGTTTTCACAAAATTGTGAAATTTTCAAAAAAGTCAGAAATTTTGCAAAAACGACTAAGTATCAAGTACTCATCGCGCGAATCGCTCTGGAACTGAAATCGGATGCGCGCACTGACATGCTCCCCTCTCTGGAAGTCTGACACATGTGTGAAAATTTTCTAAGTCCCCAAAAATTTTTTTTTTCAACTTTTTCTCAATTTTCCCCCTGTGGGATATATATTTTACCCACACTTTTGGAGCCCTCCTGGGATGCCCTCTAACATACTAGAACCTCATTTTGTGGAAGTTTTCACAAAATTGTGAAATTTTCAAAAAAGTCAGAAATTTTGCAAAAACGACTAAGTATCAAGGACTCATCGCGCGAATCGCTCTGGAACTGAAATCGCATGCGCGCACTGACATGCTCCCCTCTCTGGAAGTCTGACACATGTGTGAAAATTTTCTAAGTCCCCAAAATTTTTTTTTTCAACTTTTTTTCAATTTTCCCCCTGTGGGATATATATTTTACCCACACTTTTGGAGCCCTCCTGGGATGCCCTCTAACATACTAGAACCTCATTTTGTGGAAGTTTTCACAAAATTGTGAAACTTTCAAAAAAGTCAGAAATTTTGCAAAAACGACTAAGTATCAAGGACTCATCGCGCGAATCGCTCTGGAACTGAAATCGGATGCGCGCACTGACATGCTCCCCTCTCTGGAAGTCTGACACAAGTTGAAAAATTTTCTAAGTCCCCAAAAATTTTTTTTTTCAACTTTTTTTCAATTTTCCCCCTGTGGGATATATATTTTACCCACACTTTTGGAGCCCTCCTGGGATGCCCTCTAACATACTAGAACCTCATTTTGTGGAAGTTTTCACAAAATTGTGAAATTTTCAAAAAAGTCAGAAATTTTGCAAAAACGACTAAGTATCAAGGACTCATCGCGCGAATCGCTCTGGAACTGAAATCGGATGCGCGCACTGACATGCTCCCCTCTCTGGAAGTCTGACACAAGTTGAAAAATTTTCTAAGTCCCCAAAAATTTTTTTTTTCAACTTTTTTTCAATTTTCCCCCTGTGGGATATATATTTTACCCACACTTTTGGAGCCCTCCTGGGATGCCCTCTAACATACTAGAACCTCATTTTGTGGAAGTTTTCACAAAATTGTGAAATTTTCAAAAAAGTCAGAAATTTTGCAAAAACGACTAAGTATCAAGGACTCATCGCGCGAATCGCTCTGGAACTGAAATCGGATGCGCGCACTGACATGCTCCCCTCTCTGGAAGTCTGACACAAGTTGAAAAATTTTCTAAGTCCCCAAAAATTTTTTTTTTCAACTTTTTTTCAATTTTCCCCCTGTGGGATATATATTTTACCCACACTTTTGGAGCCCTCCTGGGATGCCCTCTAACATACTAGAACCTCATTTTGTGGAAGTTTTCACAAAATTGTGAAATTTTCAAAAAAGTCAGAAATTTTGCAAAAACGACTAAGTATCAAGGACTCATCGCGCGAATCGCTCTGGAACTGAAATCGGATGCGCGCACTGACATGCTCCCCTCTCTGGAAGTCTGACACATGTGTGAAAATTTTCTAAGTCCCCAAAAATTTTTTTTTCAACTTTTTTTCAATTTTCCCCCTGTGGGATATATATTTTACCCACACTTTTGGAGCCCTCCTGGGATGCCCTCTAACATACTAGAACCTCATTTTGTGGAAGTTTTCACAAAATTGTGAAATTTTCAAAAAAGTCAGAAATTTTGCAAAAACGACTAAGTATCAAGGACTCATCGCGCGAATCGCTCTGGAACTGAAATCGGATGCGCGCACTGACATGCTCCCCTCTCTGGAAGTCTGACACATGTGTGAAAATTTTCTAAGTCCCCAAAAATTTTTTTTTTCAACTTTTTTTCAATTTTCCCCCTGTGGGATATATATTTTACCCACACTTTTGGAGCCCTCCTGGGATGCCCTCTAACATACTAGAACCTCATTTTGTGGAAGTTTTCACAAAATTGTGAAATTTTCAAAAAGTCAGAAATTTTGCCAAAAACGACTAAGTATCAAGGACTCATCGCGCGAATCGCTCTGGAACTGAAATCGGATGCGTGCACTGACATGCTCCCCTCTCTGGAAGTCTGACACAAGTTGAAAAATTTTCTAAGTCCCCAAAAAATTTTTTTTTCAACTTTTTTTCAATTTTCCCCCTGTGGGATATATATTTTACCCACACTTTTGGAGCCCTCCTGGGATGCCCTCTAACATACTAGAACCTCATTTTGTGGAAGTTTTCACAAAATTGTGAAATTTTCAAAAAAGTCAGAAATTTTGCAAAAACGACTAAGTATCAAGGACTCATCGCGCGAATCGCTCTGGAACTGAAATCGGATGCGCGCACTGACATGCTCCCCTCTCTGGAAGTCTGACACATGTGTGAAAATTTTCTAAGTCCCCAAAAATTTTTTTTTTCAACGTTTTTTCAATTTTCCCCCTGTGGGATATATATTTTACCCACACTTTTGGAGCCCTCCTGGGATGCCCTCTAACATACTAGAACCTCATTTTGTGGAAGTTTTCACAAAATTGTGAAATTTTCAAAAAGTCAGAAATTTTGCCAAAAACGACTAAGTATCAAGGACTCATCGCGCGAATCGCTCTGGAACTGAAATCGGATGCGCGCACTGACATGCTCCCCTCTCTGGAAGTCTGACACAAGTTGAAAAATTTTCTAAGTCCTCAAAAATTTTTTTTTTCAACTTTTTTTCAATTTTCCCCCTGTGGGATATATATTTTACCCACACTTTTGGAGCCCTCCTGGGATGCCCTCTAACATACTAGAACCTCATTTTGTGGAAGTTTTCACAAAATTGTGAAATTTTCAAAAAAGTCAGAAATTTTGCAAAAACGACTAAGTATCAAGGACTCATCGCGCGAATCGCTCTGGAACTGAAATCGGATGCGCGCACTGACATGCTCCCCTCTCTGGAAGTCTGACACATGTGTGAAAATTTTCTAAGTCCCCAAAAATTTTTTTTTTCAACTTTTTTTAAATTTTCCCCCTGTGGGATATATATTTTACCTACACTTTTGGAGCCCTCCTGGGATGCCCTCTAACATACTAGAACCTCATTTTGTGGAAGTTTTCACAAAATTGTGAAATTTTCAAAAAAGTCAGAAATTTTGCAAAAACGACTAAGTATCAAGTACTCATCGCGCGAATCGCTCTGGAACTGAAATCGGATGCGCGCACTGACATGCTCCCCTCTCTGGAAGTCTGACACATGTGTGAAAATTTTCTAAGTCCCCAAAAATTTTTTTTTTCAACTTTTTTTCAATTTTCCCCCTGTGGGATATATATTTTACCCACACTTTTGGAGCCCTCCTGGGATGCCCTCTAACATACTAGAACCTCATTTTGTGGAAGTTTTCACAAAATTGTGAAATTTTCAAAAAGTCAGAAATTTTGCCAAAAACGACCAAGTATCAAGGACTCATCGCGCGAATCGCTCTGGAACTGAAATCGGATGCGCGCACTGACATGCTCCCCTCTCTGGAAGTCTGACACATGTGTGAAAATTTTCTAAGTCCCCAAAAATTTTTTTTTTCAACTTTTTCTCAATTTTCCCCCTGTGGGATATATATTTTACCCACACTTTTGGAGCCCTCCTGGGATGCCCTCTAACATACTAGAACCTCATTTTGTGGAAGTTTTCACAAAATTGTGAAATTTTCAAAAAAGTCAGAAATTTTGCAAAAACGACTAAGTATCAAGGACTCATCGCGCGAATCGCTCTGGAACTGAAATCGCATGCGCGCACTGACATGCTCCCCTCTCTGGAAGTCTGACACATGTGTGAAAATTTTCTAAGTCCCCAAAATTTTTTTTTTTCAACTTTTTTTCAATTTTCCCCCTGTGGGATATATATTTTACCCACACTTTTGGAGCCCTCCTGGGATGCCCTCTAACATACTAGAACCTCATTTTGTGGAAGTTTTCACAAAATTGTGAAACTTTCAAAAAAGTCAGAAATTTTGCAAAAACGACTAAGTATCAAGGACTCATCGCGCGAATCGCTCTGGAACTGAAATCGGATGCGCGCACTGACATGCTCCCCTCTCTGGAAGTCTGACACAAGTTGAAAAATTTTCTAAGTCCCCAAAAATTTTTTTTTTCAACTTTTTTTCAATTTTCCCCCTGTGGGATATATATTTTACCCACACTTTTGGAGCCCTCCTGGGATGCCCTCTAACATACTAGAACCTCATTTTGTGGAAGTTTTCACAAAATTGTGAAATTTTCAAAAAAGTCAGAAATTTTGCAAAAACGACTAAGTATCAAGGACTCATCGCGCGAATCGCTCTGGAACTGAAATCGGATGCGCGCACTGACATGCTCCCCTCTCTGGAAGTCTGACACAAGTTGAAAAATTTTCTAAGTCCCCAAAAATTTTTTTTTTCAACTTTTTTTCAATTTTCCCCCTGTGGGATATATATTTTACCCACACTTTTGGAGCCCTCCTGGGATGCCCTCTAACATACTAGAACCTCATTTTGTGGAAGTTTTCACAAAATTGTGAAATTTTCAAAAAAGTCAGAAATTTTGCAAAAACGACTAAGTATCAAGGACTCATCGCGCGAATCGCTCTGGAACTGAAATCGGATGCGCGCACTGACATGCTCCCCTCTCTGGAAGTCTGACACATGTGTGAAAATTTTCTAAGTCCCCAAAAATTTTTTTTTTCAACTTTTTTTCAATTTTCCCCCTGTGGGATATATATTTTACCCACACTTTTGGAGCCCTCCTGGGATGCCCTCTAACATACTAGAACCTCATTTTGTGGAAGTTTTCACAAAATTGTGAAATTTTCAAAAAAGTCAGAAATTTTGCAAAAACGACTAAGTATCAAGGACTCATCGCGCGAATCGCTCTGGAACTGAAATCGGATGCGCGCACTGACATGCTCCCCTCTCTGGAAGTCTGACACATGTGTGAAAATTTTCTAAGTCCCCAAAAATTTTTTTTTTCAACTTTTTTTCAATTTTCCCCCTGTGGGATATATATTTTACCCACACTTTTGGAGCCCTCCTGGGATGCCCTCTAACATACTAGAACCTCATTTTGTGGAAGTTTTCACAAAATTGTGAAATTTTCAAAAAGTCAGAAATTTTGCCAAAAACGACTAAGTATCAAGGACTCATCGCGCGAATCGCTCTGGAACTGAAATCGGATGCGTGCACTGACATGCTCCCCTCTCTGGAAGTCTGACACAAGTTGAAAAATTTTCTAAGTCCCCAAAAAATTTTTTTTTCAACTTTTTTTCAATTTTCCCCCTGTGGGATATATATTTTACCCACACTTTTGGAGCCCTCCTGGGATGCCCTCTAACATACTAGAACCTCATTTTGTGGAAGTTTTCACAAAATTGTGAAATTTTCAAAAAAGTCAGAAATTTTGCAAAAACGACTAAGTATCAAGGACTCATCGCGCGAATCGCTCTGGAACTGAAATCGGATGCGCGCACTGACATGCTCCCCTCTCTGGAAGTCTGACACATGTGTGAAAATTTTCTAAGTCCCCAAAAATTTTTTTTTTCAACGTTTTTTCAATTTTCCCCCTGTGGGATATATATTTTACCCACACTTTTGGAGCCCTCCTGGGATGCCCTCTAACATACTAGAACCTCATTTTGTGGAAGTTTTCACAAAATTGTGAAATTTTCAAAAAGTCAGAAATTTTGCCAAAAACGACTAAGTATCAAGGACTCATCGCGCGAATCGCTCTGGAACTGAAATCGGATGCGCGCACTGACATGCTCCCCTCTCTGGAAGTCTGACACAAGTTGAAAAATTTTCTAAGTCCTCAAAAATTTTTTTTTTCAACTTTTTTTCAATTTTCCCCCTGTGGGATATATATTTTACCCACACTTTTGGAGCCCTCCTGGGATGCCCTCTAACATACTAGAACCTCATTTTGTGGAAGTTTTCACAAAATTGTGAAATTTTCAAAAAAGTCAGAAATTTTGCAAAAACGACTAAGTATCAAGGACTCATCGCGCGAATCGCTCTGGAACTGAAATCGGATGCGCGCACTGACATGCTCCCCTCTCTGGAAGTCTGACACATGTGTGAAAATTTTCTAAGTCCCCAAAAATTTTTTTTTTCAACTTTTTTTAAATTTTCCCCCTGTGGGATATATATTTTACCTACACTTTTGGAGCCCTCCTGGGATGCCCTCTAACATACTAGAACCTCATTTTGTGGAAGTTTTCACAAAATTGTGAAATTTTCAAAAAAGTCAGAAATTTTGCAAAAACGACTAAGTATCAAGTACTCATCGCGCGAATCGCTCTGGAACTGAAATCGGATGCGCGCACTGACATGCTCCCCTCTCTGGAAGTCTGACACATGTGTGAAAATTTTCTAAGTCCCCAAAAATTTTTTTTTTCAACTTTTTTTCAATTTTCCCCCTGTGGGATATATATTTTACCCACACTTTTGGAGCCCTCCTGGGATGCCCTCTAACATACTAGAACCTCATTTTGTGGAAGTTTTCACAAAATTGTGAAATTTTCAAAAAGTCAGAAATTTTGCCAAAAACGACTAAGTATCAAGGACTCATCGCGCGAATCGCTCTGGAACTGAAATCGGATGCGCGCACTGACATGCTCCCCTCTCTGGAAGTCTGACACATGTGTGAAAATTTTCTAAGTCCCCAAAAATTTTTTTTTTCAACTTTTTCTCAATTTTCCCCCTGTGGGATATATATTTTACCCACACTTTTGGAGCCCTCCTGGGATGCCCTCTAACATACTAGAACCTCATTTTGTGGAAGTTTTCACAAAATTGTGAAATTTTCAAAAAAGTCAGAAATTTTGCAAAAACGACTAAGTATCAAGGACTCATCGCGCGAATCGCTCTGGAACTGAAATCGCATGCGCGCACTGACATGCTCCCCTCTCTGGAAGTCTGACACATGTGTGAAAATTTTCTAAGTCCCCAAAATTTTTTTTTTTCAACTTTTTTTCAATTTTCCCCCTGTGGGATATATATTTTACCCACACTTTTGGAGCCCTCCTGGGATGCCCTCTAACATACTAGAACCTCATTTTGTGGAAGTTTTCACAAAATTGTGAAACTTTCAAAAAAGTCAGAAATTTTGCAAAAACGACTAAGTATCAAGGACTCATCGCGCGAATCGCTCTGGAACTGAAATCGGATGCGCGCACTGACATGCTCCCCTCTCTGGAAGTCTGACACAAGTTGAAAAATTTTCTAAGTCCCCAAAAATTTTTTTTTTCAACTTTTTTTCAATTTTCCCCCTGTGGGATATATATTTTACCCACACTTTTGGAGCCCTCCTGGGATGCCCTCTAACATACTAGAACCTCATTTTGTGGAAGTTTTCACAAAATTGTGAAATTTTCAAAAAAGTCAGAAATTTTGCAAAAACGACTAAGTATCAAGGACTCATCGCGCGAATCGCTCTGGAACTGAAATCGGATGCGCGCACTGACATGCTCCCCTCTCTGGAAGTCTGACACAAGTTGAAAAATTTTCTAAGTCCCCAAAAATTTTTTTTTTCAACTTTTTTTCAATTTTCCCCCTGTGGGATATATATTTTACCCACACTTTTGGAGCCCTCCTGGGATGCCCTCTAACATACTAGAACCTCATTTTGTGGAAGTTTTCACAAAATTGTGAAATTTTCAAAAAAGTCAGAAATTTTGCAAAAACGACTAAGTATCAAGGACTCATCGCGCGAATCGCTCTGGAACTGAAATCGGATGCGCGCACTGACATGCTCCCCTCTCTGGAAGTCTGACACATGTGTGAAAATTTTCTAAGTCCCCAAAAATTTTTTTTTTCAACTTTTTTTCAATTTTCCCCCTGTGGGATATATATTTTACCCACACTTTTGGAGCCCTCCTGGGATGCCCTCTAACATACTAGAACCTCATTTTGTGGAAGTTTTCACAAAATTGTGAAATTTTCAAAAAAGTCAGAAATTTTGCAAAAACGACTAAGTATCAAGGACTCATCGCGCGAATCGCTCTGGAACTGAAATCGGATGCGCGCACTGACATGCTCCCCTCTCTGGAAGTCAGACACATGTGTGAAAATTTTCTAAGTCCCCCAAAAATTTTTTTTTCAACTTTTTTTCAATTTTCCCCCTGTGGGATATATATTTTACCCACACTTTTGGAGCCCTCCTGGGATGCCCTCTAACATACTAGAACCTCATTTTGTGGAAGTTTTCACAAAATTGTGAAATTTTCAAAAAAGTCAGAAATTTTGCAAAAACGACTAAGTATCAAGGACTCATCGCGCGAAACGCTCTGGAACTGAAATCGGATGCGCGCACTGACATGCTCCCCTCTCTGGAAGTCTGACACAAGTTGAAAAATTTTCTAAGTCCCCAAAAATTTTTTTTTTCAACTTTTTTTCAATTTTCCCCCTGTGGGATATATATTTTACCCACACTTTTGGAGCCCTCCTGGGATGCCCTCTAACATACTAGAACCTCATTTTGTGGAAGTTTTCACAAAATTGTGAAATTTTCAAAAAAGTCAGAAATTTTGCAAAAACGACTAAGTATCAAGGACTCATCGCGCGAATCGCTCTGGAACTGAAATCGGATGCGCGCACTGACATGCTCCCCTCTCTGGAAGTCTGACACATGTGTGAAAATTTTCTAAGTCCCCAAAAATTTTTTTTTTCAACTTTTTTTCAATTTTCCCCCTGTGGGATATATATTTTACCCACACTTTTGGAGCCCTCATGGGATGCCCTCTAACATACTAGAACCTCATTTTGTGGAAGTTTTCACAAAATTGTGAAATTTTCAAAAAAGTCAGAAATTTTGCAAAAACGACTAAGTATCAAGGACTCATCGCGCGAATCGCTCTGGAACTGAAATCGGATGCGCGCACTGACATGCTCCCCTCTCTGGAAGTCTGACACATGTGTGAAAATTTTCTAAGTCCCCAAAAATTTTTTTTTTCAACTTTTTTTCAATTTTCCCCCTGTGGGATATATATTTTACCCACACTTTTGGAGCCCTCCTGGGATGCCCTCTAACATACTAGAACCTCATTTTGTGGAAGTTTTCACAAAATTGTGAAATTTTCAAAAAAGTCAGAAATTTTGCAAAAACGACTAAGTATCAAGGACTCATCGCGCGAATCGCTCTGGAACTGAAATCGGATGCGCGCACTGACATGCTCCCCTCTCTGGAAGACTGACACATGTGTGAAAATTTTCTAAGTCCCCAAAAATTTTTTTTTTCAACTTTTTTTCAATTTTCCCCCTGTGGGATATATATTTTACCCACACTTTTGGAGCCCTCCTGGGATGCCCTCTAACATACTAGAACCTCATTTTGTGGAAGTTTTCACAAAATTGTGAAACTTTCAAAAAAGTCAGAAATTTTGCAAAAACGACTAAGTATCAAGGACTCATCGCGCGAATCGCTCTGGAACTGAAATCGGATGCGCGCACTGACATGCTCCCCTCTCTGGAAGTCTGACACATGTGTGAAAATTTTCTAAGTCCCCAAAAATTTTTTTTATTCAACTTTTTTTCAATTTTCCCCCTGTGGGATATATATTTTACCCACACTTTTGGAGCCCTCCTGGGATGCCCTCTAACATACTAGAACCTCATTTTGTGGAAGTTTTCACAAAATTGTGAAATTTTCAAAAAGTCAGAAATTTTGCCAAAAACGACTAAGTATCAAGGACTCATCGCGCGAATCGCTCTGGAACTGAAATCGGATGCGCGCACTGACATGCTCCCCTCTCTGGAAGTCTGACACAAGTTGAAAAATTTTCTAAGTCCCCAAAAATTTTTTTTTTCAACTTTTTTTCAATTTTTCCCCTGTGGGATATATATTTTACCCACACTTTTGGAGCCCTCCTGGGATGCCCTCTAACATACTAGAACCTCATTTTGTGGAAGTTTTCACAAAATTGTGAAATTTTCAAAAAAGTCAGAAATTTTGCAAAAACGACTAAGTATCAAGGACTCATCGCGCGAATCGCTCTGGAACTGAAATCGGATGCGCGCACTGACATGCTCCCCTCTCTGGAAGTCTGACACATGTGTGAAAATTTTCTAAGTCCCCAAAAATTTTTTTTTTCAACTTTTTTTAAATTTCCCCCCTGTGGGATATATATTTTACCCACACTTTTGGAGCCCTCCTGGGATGCCCTCTAACATACTAGAACCTCATTTTGTGGAAGTTTTCACAAAATTGTGAAATTTTCAAAAAAGTCAGAAATTTTGCAAAAACGACTAAGTATCAAGGACTCATCGCGCGAATCGCTCTGGAACTGAAATCGGATGCGCGCACTGACATGCTCCCCTCTCTGGAAGTCTGACACATGTGTGAAAATTTTCTAAGTCCCCAAAAATTTTTTTTTTCAACTTTTTTTCAATTTTCCCCCTGTGGGATATATATTTTACCCACACTTTTGGAGCCCTCCTGGGATGCCCTCTAACATACTAGAACCTCATTTTGTGGAAGTTTTCACAAAATTGTGAAATTTTCAAAAAAGTCAGAAATTTTGCAAAAACGACTAAGTATCAAGGACTCATTGCGCGAATCGCTCTGGAACTGAAATCGGATGCGCGCACTGACATGCTCCCCTCTCTGGAAGTCTGACACATGTGTGAAAATTTTCTAAGTCCCCCAAAATTTTTTTTTTCAACTTTTTTTCAATTTTCCCCCTGTGGGATATATATTTTACCCACACTTTTGGAGCCCTCCTGGGATGCCCTCTAACATACTAGAACCTCATTTTGTGGAAGTTTTCACAAAATTGTGAAATTTTCAAAAAAGTCAGAAATTTTGCAAAAACGACTAAGTATCAAGGACTCATCGCGCGAATCGCTCTGGAACTGAAATCGGATGCGCGCACTGACATGCTCCCCTCTCTGGAAGTCTGACACATGTGTGAAAATTTTCTAAGTCCCCAAAAATTTTTTTTTTCAACTTTTTTTCAATTTTCCCCCTGTGGGATATATATTTTACCCACACTTTTGGAGCCCTCCTGGGATGCCCTCTAACATACTAGAACCTCATTTTGTGGAAGTTTTCACAAAATTGTGAAATTTTCAAAAAGTCAGAAATTTTGCCAAAAACGACTAAGTATCAAGGACTCATCGCGCGAATCGCTCTGGAACTGAAATCGGATGCGCGCACTGACATGCTCCCCTCTCTGGAAGTCTGACACAAGTTGAAAAATTTTCTAAGTCCCCAAAAATTTTTTTTTTCAACTTTTTTTCAATTTTTCCCCTGTGGGATATATATTTTACCCACACTTTTGGAGCCCTCCTGGGATGCCCTCTAACATACTAGAACCTCATTTTGTGGAAGTTTTCACAAAATTGTGAAATTTTCAAAAAAGTCAGAAATTTTGCAAAAACGACTAAGTATCAAGGACTCATCGCGCGAATCGCTCTGGAACTGAAATTGGATGCGCGCACTGACATGCTCCCCTCTCTGGAAGTCTGACACATGTGTGAAAATTTTCTAAGTCCCCAAAAATTTTTTTTTTCAACTTTTTTTAAATTTCCCCCCTGTGGGATATATATTTTACCCACACTTTTGGAGCCCTCCTGGGATGCCCTCTAACATACTAGAACCTCATTTTGTGGAAGTTTTCACAAAATTGTGAAATTTTCAAAAAAGTCAGAAATTTTGCAAAAACGACTAAGTATCAAGGACTCATCGCGCGAATCGCTCTGGAACTGAAATCGGATGCGCGCACTGACATGCTCCCCTCTCTGGAAGTCTGACACATGTGTGAAAATTTTCTAAGTCCCCAAAAATTTTTTTTTTCAACTTTTTTTCAATTTTCCCCCTGTGGGATATATATTTTACCCACACTTTTGGAGCCCTCCTGGGATGCCCTCTAACATACTAGAACCTCATTTTGTGGAAGTTTTCACAAAATTGTGAAATTTTCAAAAAAGTCAGAAATTTTGCAAAAACGACTAAGTATCAAGGACTCATTGCGCGAATCGCTCTGGAACTGAAATCGGATGCGCGCACTGACATGCTCCCCTCTCTGGAAGTCTGACACATGTGTGAAAATTTTCTAAGTCCCCCAAAATTTTTTTTTTCAACTTTTTTTCAATTTTCCCCCTGTGGGATATATATTTTACCCACACTTTTGGAGCCCTCCTGGGATGCCCTCTAACATACTAGAACCTCATTTTGTGGAAGTTTTCACAAAATTGTGAAATTTTCAAAAAAGTCAGAAATTTTGCAAAAACGACTAAGTATCAAGGACTCATCGCGCGAATCGCTCTGGAACTGAAATCGGATGCTCTTACAGACATGCTCCCCTCTCTGGAAGTCTGAGACATGTGTGAAAATTTTCTAAGTCCAGAAAAAAAAAAATTTTCAACTTTTTTTCAAATTTCCCCCCAAGGGATATATATTTTACCACACATTTGGAGCCCTCCTGGGATGCCCTCTAACATACTATAACCTCATTTAGTGGAGATTTTCACAAAATAGTGAAATTTTCAAAAAGTGAAAATTTTTCCAAAAAACGACTAAGTATGAAGGACTCATCGGGTGAATCGCTCTGGAACTGAAATCGGATGCGCGCACTGACATGCTCCCCTCTCTGGAAGTCTGAGACATGTGTGAAAATTTTCTAAGTCCAGGAAAAAAAATTTTTTCAACGTTTTTTCAAATTTCCCCCCAAGGGATATATATTTTACCCACACATTTGGAGCCCTCCTGGGAGGCCCTCTAACATACTATAACCTCATTTAGCGGAGATTTTCACAAAAAAGTGAAATTTTCAAAAAGTGAAAATTTTTCCAAAAAACGACTAAGTATGAAGGACTCATCGGGTGAATCGCTCTGGAACTGAAATCGGATGCGCGCACTGACATGCTCCCCTCTCTGGAAGTCTGAGACATGTGTGAAAATTTTCTAAGTAAAGAAAAAAAAAATTTTTAAACTTTTTTTCAAATTTCCTTCCAAGGGATATATATTTTACCCACACATTTGAAGCCCTCCTGGGATGCCCTCTAACATACTATAACCTCATTTAGCGGTGATTTTCACAAAAAAGTGAAATTTTCAAAAAGTGAAAATTTTTCCAAAAAACGACTAAGTATGAAGGACTCATCGGGTGAAACACTCTGGAACTGAAATCGGATGCGCTTACAGACATGCTCCCCTCTCTGGAAGTCTGAGACATGTGTGAAAATTTTCTAAGTCCAGAAAAAAAAAATTTTTCAACTTTTTTTCAAATTTCCCCCCAAGGGATATATATTTTACCACACATTTGGAGCCCTCCTGGGATGCCCTCTAACATACTATAACCTCATTTAGTGGAGATTTTCACAAAATAGTGAAATTTTCAAAAAGTGAAAATTTTTCCAAAAAACGACTAAGTATGAAGGACTCATCGGGTGAATCGCTCTGGAACTGAAATCGGATGCGCGCACTGACATGCTCCCCTCTCTGGAAGTCTGAGACATGTGTGAAAATTTTCTAAGTCCAGAAAAAAATTTTTTTTCAACGTTTTTTCAAATTTCCCCCCAAGGGATATATATTTTACCCACACATTTGGAGCCCTCCTGGGATGCCCTCTAACATTCTATAACCTCATTTAGCAGAGATTTTCACAAAAAAGTGAAATTTTCAAAAAGTGAAAATTTTTCCAAAAAACGACTAAGTATGAAGGACTCATCGGGTGAAACACTCTGGAACTGAAATCGGATGCGCTTACAGACATGCTCCCCTCTCTGGAAGTCTGAGACATGTGTGAAAATTTTCTAAGTCCAGAAAAAAAAATTTTTTCAACTTTTTTTCAAATTTCCCCCCAAGGGATATATATTTTACCCACACATTTGGAGCCCTCCTGGGATGCCCTCTAACATACTATAACCTCATTTAGCAGAGATTTTCACAAAAAAGTGAAATTTTCAAAAAGTCAGAAATTTTGCAAAAAACGACTAAGTATGAAGGACTCATCGGGTGAATCGCTCTGGAACTGAAATCGGATGCGCGCACTGACATGCTCCCCTCTCTGGAAGTCTGAGACATGTGTGAAAATTTTCTAAGTCCAGAAAAAAAAATTTTTTCAACGTTTTTTCAAATTTCCCCCCAAGGGATATATATTTTACCCACACATTTGGAGCCCTCCTGGGATGCCCTCTAACATTCTATAACCTCATTTAGCAGAGATTTTCACAAAAAAGTGAAATTTTCAAAAAGTGAAAATTTTTCCAAAAAACGACTAAGTGTGAAGGACTCATCGGGTGAAACACTCTGGAACTGAAATCGGATGTGCTTACAGACATGCTCCCCTCTCTGGAAGTCTGAGACATGTGTGAAAATTTTCTAAGTCCAGAAAAAAAAAAATTTTCAACTTTTTTTCAAATTTCCCCCCAAGGGATATATATTTTACCCACACATTTGGAGCCCTCCTGGGATGCCCTCTAACATACTATAACCTCATTTAGCGGAGATTTTCACAAAATAGTGAAATTTTCAAAAAGTGAAAATTTTTCCAAAAAACGACTAAGTATGAAGGACTCATCGGGTGAATCGCTCTGGAACTGAAATCGGATGCGCTTACAGACATGCTCCCCTCTCTGGAAGTCTGAGACATGTGTGAAAATTTTCTAAGTCCAGAAAAAAAAAAAATTTCAACTTTTTTTCAAATTTCCCCCCAAGGGATATATATTTTACCACACATTTGGAGCCCTCCTGGGATGCCCTCTAACATACTATAACCTCATTTAGTGGAGATTTTCACAAAATAGTGAAATTTTCAAAAAGTGAAAATTTTTCCAAAAAACGACTAAGTATGAAGGACTCATAGGGTGAATCGCTCTGGAACTGAAATCGGATGCGCGCACTGACATGCTCCCCTCTCTGGAAGTCTGAGACATGTGTGAAAATTTTCTAAGTCCAGAAAAAAAAAAATTTTCAACTTTTTTTCAAATTTCCCCTCAAGGGATATATATTTTACCACACATTTGGAGCCCTCCTGGGATGCCCTCTAACATACTATAACCTCATTTAGTGGAGATTTTCACAAAATAGTGAAATTTTCAAAAAGTGAAAATTTTTACAAAAAACGACTAAGTATGAAGGACTCATCGGGTGAATCGCTCTGGAACTGAAATCGGATGCGCGCACTGACATGCTCCCCTCTCTGGAAGTCTGAGACATGTGTGAAAATTTTCTAAGTCTAGAAAAAAAAATTTTTTCAACGTTTTTTCAAATTTCCCCCCAAGGGATATATATTTTACCCACACATTTGGAGCCCTCCTGGGAGGCCCTCTAACATACTATAACCTCATTTAGCGGAGATTTTCACAAAAAAGTGAAATTTTCAAAAAGTGAAAATTTTTCCAAAAAACGACTAAGTATGAAGGACTCATCGGGTGAATCGCTCTGGAACTGAAATCGGATGCGCTTACAGACATGCTCCCCTCTCTGGAAGTCTGAGACATGTGTGAAAATTTTCTAAGTCCAGAAAAAAGAATTTTTTCAATTTTTTATCAAATTTCCCCCAAAGGGATATATATTTTACCCACACATTTGGAGCCCTCCTGGGATGCCCTCTAACATACTATAACCTCATTTAGCGGTGATTTTCACAAAAGAGTGAAATTTTCAAAAAGTGAAAATTTTTCCAAAAAACGACTAAGTATGAAGGACTCATCGGGTGAAACACTCTGGAACTGAAATCGGATGCGCTTACAGACATGCTCCCCTCTCTGGAAGTCTGAGACATGTGTGAAAATTTTCTAAGTCCAGAAAAAAAAAAATTTTCAACTTTTTTTCAAATTTCCCCCCAAGGGATATATATTTTACCACACATTTGGAGCCCTCCTGGGATGCCCTCTAACATACTATAACCTCATTTAGTGGAGATTTTCACAAAATAGTGAAATTTTCAAAAAGTGAAAATTTTTCCAAAAAACGACTAAGTATGAAGGACTCATCGGGTGAATCGCTCTGGAACTGAAATCGGATGCGCGCACTGACATGCTCCCCTCTCTGGAAGTCTGAGACATGTGTGAAAATTTTCTAAGTCCAGAAAAAAAATTTTTTTCAACGTTTTTTCAAATTTCCCCCCAAGGGATATATATTTTACCCACACATTTGGAGCCCTCCTGGGATGCCCTCTAACATTCTATAACCTCATTTAGCAGAGATTTTCACAAAAAAGTGAAATTTTCAAAAAGTGAAAATTTTTCCAAAAAACGACTAAGTATGAAGGACTCATCGGGTGAAACACTCTGGAACTGAAATCGGATGCGCTTACAGACATGCTCCCCTCTCTGGAAGTCTGAGACATGTGTGAAAATTTTCTAAGTCCAGAAAAAAAAAATTTTTCAACTTTTTTTCAAATTTCCCCCCAAGGGATATATACTTTACCCACACATTTGGAGCCCTCCTGGGATGCCCTCTAACATACTATAACCTCATTTAGCAGAGATTTTCACAAAAAAGTGAAATTTTCAAAAAGTGAAAATTTTTCCAAAAAACGACTAAGTATGAAGGACTCATCGGGTGAATCGCTCTGGAACTGAAATCGGATGCGCGCACTGACATGCTCCCCTCTCTGGAAGTCTGAGACATGTGTGAAAATTTTCTAAGTAAAGAAAAAAAAATTTTTTAAACTTTTTTTCAAATTTCCTTCCAAGGGATATATATTTTACCCACACATTTGAAGCCCTCCTGGGATGCCCTCTAACATACTATAACCTCATTTAGCGGTGATTTTCACAAAAAAGTGAAATTTTCAAAAAGTGAAAATTTTTCCAAAAAACGACTAAGTATGAAGGACTCATCGGGTGAAACACTCTGGAACTGAAATCGGATGCGCTTACAGACATGCTCCCCTCTCTGGAAGTCTGAGACATGTGTGAAAATTTTCTAAGTCCAGAAAAAAAAATTTTTTCAACTTTTTTTCAAATTTCCCCCCAAGGGATATATATTTTACCCACACATTTGGAGCCCTCCTGGGATGCCCTCTAACATACTATAACCTCATTTAGCAGAGATTTTCACAAAAAAGTGAAATTTTCAAAAAGTCAGAAATTTTGCAAAAAACGACTAAGTATGAAGGACTCATCGGGTGAATCGCTCTGGAACTGAAATCGGATGCGCGCACTGACATGCTCCCCTCTCTGGAAGTCTGAGACATGTGTGAAAATTTTCTAAGTCCAGAAAAAAAAAATTTTTCAACGTTTTTTCAAATTTCCCCCCAAGGGATATATATTTTACCCACACATTTGGAGCCCTCCTGGGATGCCCTCTAACATTCTATAACCTCATTTAGCAGAGATTTTCACAAAAAAGTGAAATTTTCAAAAAGTGAAAATTTTTCCAAAAAACGACTAAGTGTGAAGGACTCATCGGGTGAAACACTCTGGAACTGAAATCGGATGTGCTTACAGACATGCTCCCCTCTCTGGAAGTCTGAGACATGTGTGAAAATTTTCTAAGTCCAGAAAAAAAAAAAATTTCAACTTTTTTTCAAATTTCCCCCCAAGGGATATATATTTTACCACACATTTGGAGCCCTCCTGGGATGCCCTCTAACATACTATAACCTCATTTAGTGGAGATTTTCACAAAATAGTGAAATTTTCAAAAAGTGAAAATTTTTCCAAAAAACGACTAAGTATGAAGGACTCATAGGGTGAATCGCTCTGGAACTGAAATCGGATGCGCGCACTGACATGCTCCCCTCTCTGGAAGTCTGAGACATGTGTGAAAATTTTCTAAGTCCAGAAAAAAAAAAATTTTCAACTTTTTTTCAAATTTCCCCTCAAGGGATATATATTTTACCACACATTTGGAGCCCTCCTGGGATGCCCTCTAACATACTATAACCTCATTTAGTGGAGATTTTCACAAAATAGTGAAATTTTCAAAAAGTGAAAATTTTTACAAAAAACGACTAAGTATGAAGGACTCATCGGGTGAATCGCTCTGGAACTGAAATCGGATGCGCGCACTGACATGCTCCCCTCTCTGGAAGTCTGAGACATGTGTGAAAATTTTCTAAGTCTAGAAAAAAAAATTTTTTCAACGTTTTTTCAAATTTCCCCCCAAGGGATATATATTTTACCCACACATTTGGAGCCCTCCTGGGAGGCCCTCTAACATACTATAACCTCATTTAGCGGAGATTTTCACAAAAAAGTGAAATTTTCAAAAAGTGAAAATTTTTCCAAAAAACGACTAAGTATGAAGGACTCATCGGGTGAATCGCTCTGGAACTGAAATCGGATGCGCTTACAGACATGCTCCCCTCTCTGGAAGTCTGAGACATGTGTGAAAATTTTCTAAGTCCAGAAAAAAGAATTTTTTCAATTTTTTATCAAATTTCCCCCAAAGGGATATATATTTTACCCACACATTTGGAGCCCTCCTGGGATGCCCTCTAACATACTATAACCTCATTTAGCGGTGATTTTCACAAAAGAGTGAAATTTTCAAAAAGTGAAAATTTTTCCAAAAAACGACTAAGTATGAAGGACTCATCGGGTGAAACACTCTGGAACTGAAATCGGATGCGCTTACAGACATGCTCCCCTCTCTGGAAGTCTGAGACATGTGTGAAAATTTTCTAAGTCCAGAAAAAAAAAAATTTTCAACTTTTTTTCAAATTTCCCCCCAAGGGATATATATTTTACCACACATTTGGAGCCCTCCTGGGATGCCCTCTAACATACTATAACCTCATTTAGTGGAGATTTTCACAAAATAGTGAAATTTTCAAAAAGTGAAAATTTTTCCAAAAAACGACTAAGTGTGAAGGACTCATCGGGTGAAACACTCTGGAACTGAAATCGGATGTGCTTACAGACATGCTCCCCTCTCTGGAAGTCTGAGACATGTGTGAAAATTTTCTAAGTCCAGAAAAAAAAAAAATTTCAACTTTTTTTCAAATTTCCCCCCAAGGGATATATATTTTACCACACATTTGGAGCCCTCCTGGGATGCCCTCTAACATACTATAACCTCATTTAGTGGAGATTTTCACAAAATAGTGAAATTTTCAAAAAGTGAAAATTTTTCCAAAAAACGACTAAGTATGAAGGACTCATAGGGTGAATCGCTCTGGAACTGAAATCGGATGCGCGCACTGACATGCTCCCCTCTCTGGAAGTCTGAGACATGTGTGAAAATTTTCTAAGTCCAGAAAAAAAAAAATTTTCAACTTTTTTTCAAATTTCCCCTCAAGGGATATATATTTTACCACACATTTGGAGCCCTCCTGGGATGCCCTCTAACATACTATAACCTCATTTAGTGGAGATTTTCACAAAATAGTGAAATTTTCAAAAAGTGAAAATTTTTACAAAAAACGACTAAGTATGAAGGACTCATCGGGTGAATCGCTCTGGAACTGAAATCGGATGCGCGCACTGACATGCTCCCCTCTCTGGAAGTCTGAGACATGTGTGAAAATTTTCTAAGTCTAGAAAAAAAAATTTTTTCAACGTTTTTTCAAATTTCCCCCCAAGGGATATATATTTTACCCACACATTTGGAGCCCTCCTGGGAGGCCCTCTAACATACTATAACCTCATTTAGCGGAGATTTTCACAAAAAAGTGAAATTTTCAAAAAGTGAAAATTTTTCCAAAAAACGACTAAGTATGAAGGACTCATCGGGTGAAACACTCTGGAACTGAAATCGGATGCGCTTACAGACATGCTCCCCTCTCTGGAAGTCTGAGACATGTGTGAAAATTTTCTAAGTCCAGAAAAAAAAAAATTTTCAACTTTTTTTCAAATTTCCCCCCAAGGGATATATATTTTACCACACATTTGGAGCCCTCCTGGGATGCCCTCTAACATACTATAACCTCATTTAGTGGAGATTTTCACAAAATAGTGAAATTTTCAAAAAGTGAAAATTTTTCCAAAAAACGACTAAGTATGAAGGACTCATCGGGTGAAACACTCTGGAACTGAAATCGGATGCGCTTACAGACATGCTCCCCTCTCTGGAAGTCTGAGACATGTGTGAAAATTTTCTAAGTCCAGAAAAAAAAAATTTTTCAACTTTTTTTCAAATTTCCCCCCAAGGGATATATACTTTACCCACACATTTGGAGCCCTCCTGGGATGCCCTCTAACATACTATAACCTCATTTAGCAGAGATTTTCACAAAAAAGTGAAATTTTCAAAAAGTCAGAAATTTTGCAAAAAACGACTAAGTATGAAGGACTCATCGGGTGAATCGCTCTGGAACTGAAATCGGATGCGCACACTGACATGCTCCCCTCTCTGGAAGTCTGAGACATGTGTGAAAATTTTCTAAGTCCAGAAAAAAAAATTTTTTCAACGTTTTTTCAAATTTCCCCCCAAGGGATATATATTTTACCCACACATTTGGAGCCCTCCTGGGATGCCCTCTAACATTCTATAACCTCATTTAGCAGAGATTTTCACAAAAAAGTGAAATTTTCAAAAAGTGAAAATTTTTCCAAAAAACGACTAAGTGTGAAGGACTCATCGGGTGAAACACTCTGGAACTGAAATCGGATGTGCTTACAGACATGCTCCCCTCTCTGGAAGTCTGAGACATGTGTGAAAATTTTCTAAGTCCAGAAAAAAAAAATTTTTCAACTTTTTTTCAAATTTCCCCCCAAGGGATATATATTTTACCCACACATTTGGAGCCCTCCTGGGATGCCCTCTAACATACTATAACCTCATTTAGCGGAGATTTTCACAAAATAGTGAAATTTTCAAAAAGTGAAAATTTTTCCAAAAAACGACTAAGTATGAAGGACTCATCGGGTGAATCGCTCTGGAACTGAAATCGGATGCGCTTACAGACATGCTCCCCTCTCTGGAAGTCTGAGACATGTGTGAAAATTTTCTAAGTCCAGAAAAAAAAAAAATTTCAACTTTTTTTCAAATTTCCCCCCAAGGGATATATATTTTACCACACATTTGGAGCCCTCCTGGGATGCCCTCTAACATACTATAACCTCATTTAGCAGAGATTTTCACAAAAAAGTGAAATTTTCAAAAAGTCAGAAATTTTGCAAAAAACGACTAAGTATGAAGGACTCATCGGGTGAATCGCTCTGGAACTGAAATCGGATGCGCGCACTGACATGCTCCCCTCTCTGGAAGTCTGAGACATGTGTGAAAATTTTCTAAGTCCAGAAAAAAAAATTTTTTCAACGTTTTTTCAAATTTCCCCCCAAGGGATATATATTTTACCCACACATTTGGAGCCCTCCTGGGATGCCCTCTAACATTCTATAACCTCATTTAGCAGAGATTTTCACAAAAAAGTGAAATTTTCAAAAAGTGAAAATTTTTCCAAAAAACGACTAAGTGTGAAGGACTCATCGGGTGAAACACTCTGGAACTGAAATCGGATGTGCTTACAGACATGCTCCCCTCTCTGGAAGTCTGAGACATGTGTGAAAATTTTCTAAGTCCAGAAAAAAAAAATTTTTCAACTTTTTTTCAAATTTCCCCCCAAGGGATATATATTTTACCACACATTTGGAGCCCTCCTGGGATGCCCTCTAACATACTATAACCTCATTTAGTGGAGATTTTCACAAAATAGTGAAATTTTCAAAAAGTGAAAATTTTTCCAAAAAACGACTAAGTATGAAGGACTCATCAGGTGAATCGCTCTGGAACTGAAATCGGATGCGCGCACTGACATGCTCCCCTCTCTGGAAGTCTGAGACATGTGTGAAAATTTTCTAAGTCCAGAAAAAAAAATTTTTTCAACGTTTTTTCAAATTTCCCCCCAAGGGATATATATTTTACCCACACATTTGGAGCCCTCCTGGGATGCCCTCTAACATTCTATAACCTCATTTAGCAGAGATTTTCACAAAAAAGTGAAATTTTCAAAAAGTGAAAATTTTTCCAAAAAACGACTAAGTATGAAGGACTCATCGGGTGAAACACTCTGGAACTGAAATCGGATGCGCTTACAGACATGCTCCCCTCTCTGGAAGTCTGAGACATGTGTGAAAATTTTCTAAGTCCAGAAAAAAAAAATTTTCAACTTTTTTTCAAATTTCCCCCCAAGGGATATATATTTTACCCACACATTTGGAGCCCTCCTGGGATGCCCTCTAACATACTATAACCTCATTTAGCAGAGATTTTCACAAAAAAGTGAAATTTTCAAAAAGTCAGAAATTTTGCAAAAAACGACTAAGTATGAAGGACTCATCGGGTGAAACGCTCTGGAACTGAAATCGGATGCGCTTACAGACATGTTCCCCTCTCTGGAAGTCTGAGACATGTGTGAAAGTTTTCTAAGTCCAGAAAAAAAAAAATTTTCAACTTTTTTTCAAATTTCCCCCCAAGGGATATATATTTTACCCACACATTTGGAGCCCTCCTGTGATGCCCTCTAACATACTATAACCTCATTTAGCTGAGATTTTCACAAAAAAGTGAAATTTTCAAAAAGTGAAAATTTTTCCAAAAAACGACTAAGTATGAAGGACTCATCGGGTGAATCGCTCTGGAACTGAAATCGGATGCGCTTACAGACATGCTCCCCTCTCTGGAAGTCTGAGACGTGTGAAAATTTTCTAAGTCCAGAAAAAAGAATTTTTTCAATTTTTTATCAAATTTCCCCCCAAGGGATATATATTTTACCCACACATTTGGAACACTCCTGGGATGCCCTCTAACATACTATAACCTCATTTAGCGGAGATTTTCACAAAAAAGTGAAATTTTCAAAAAGTCAGAAATTTTGCAAAAAACGACAAGTATGAAGGACTCATCGGGTGAATCGCTCTGGAACTGAAATAGGATGCACGCACTGACATGCTCCCCTCTCTGGAAGTCTGAGACATGTGTGAAAATTTTCTAAGTCCAGAAAAAAAAATATTTTCAACTTTTTTTCAAATTTCCCCCCAAGGGATATATATTTTACCCACACATTTGGAGCCCTCCTGTGATGCCCTCTAACATACTATAACCTCATTTAGCGGAGATTTTCACAAAAAAGTGAAATTTTCAAAAAGTGAAAATTTTTCCAAAAAACGACTAAGTATGAAGGACTCATCGGGTGAATCGCTCTGGAACTGAAATCGGATGCGCTTACAGTCATGCTCCCCTCTCTGGAAGTCTGAGACATGTGTGAAAATTTTCTAAGTCCAGAAAAAAGAATTTTTTCAATTTTTTATCAAATTTCCCCCCAAGGGATATATATTTTACCCACACATTTGGAACCCTCCTGGGATGCCCTCTAACATACTATAACCTCATTTAGTGGAGATTTTCACAAAATAGTGAAATTTTCAAAAAGTGAAAATTTTTCCAAAAAACGACTAAGTATGAAGGACTCATCGGGTGAATCGCTCTGGTACTGAAATCGGATGCGCGCACTGACATGCTCCCCTCTCTGGAAGTCTGAGACATGTGTGAAAATTTTCTAAGTCCAGAAAAAAAAAATTTTTCAACGTTTTTTCAAATTTCCCCCCAAGGGATATATATTTTACCCACACATTTGGAGCCCTCCTGGTATGCCCTCTAACATACTATAACCTCATTTAGCAGAGATTTTCACAAAAAAGTGAAATTTTCAAAAAGTCAGAAATTTTGCAAAAAACGACTAAGTATGAAGGACTCATCGGGTGAAACGCTCTGGAACTGAAATCGGATGCGCTTACAGACATGCTCCCCTCTCTGGAAGTCTGAGACATGTGTGAAAATTTTCTAAGTCCAGAAAAAAAAAAAAATTTTCAACTTTTTTTCAAATTTCCCCCCAAGGGATATATATTTTACCACACATTTGGAGCCCTCCTGGGATGCCCTCTAACATTCTATAACCTCATTTAGCAGAGATTTTCACAAAAAAGTGAAATTTTCAAAAAGTGAAAATTTTTCCAAAAAACGACTAAGTATGAAGGACTCATCGGGTGAATCGCTCTGGAACTGAAATCGGATGCGCTTACAGACATGCTCCCCTCTCTGGAAGTCTGAGACATGTGTGAAAATTTTCTAAGTCCAGAAAAAAGAATTTTTTCAATTTTTTATCAAATTTCCCCCCAAGGGATATATATTTTACCCACACATTTGGAGCCCTCCTGGGATGCCCTCTAACATACTATAACCTCATTTAGCGGTGATTTTCACAAAAAAGTGAAATTTTCAAAAAGTCAGAAATTTTGCAAAAAACGACAAGTATGAAGGACTCATCGGGTGAATCGCTCTGGAACTGAAATCGGATGCACGCACTGACATGCTCCCCTCTCTGGAAGTCTGAGACATGTGTGAAAATTTTCTAAGTCCAGAAAAAAAATTTTTTTCAACTTTTTTTCAAATTTCCCCCCAAGGGATATATATTTTACCCACACATTTGGAGCCCTCCTGGGATGCCCTCTAACATTCTATAACCTCATTTAGCAGAGATTTTCACAAAAAAGTGAAATTTTCAAAAAGTGAAAATTTTTCCAAAAAACGAATAAGTATGAAGGACTCATCGGGTGAAACGCTCTGGAACTGAAATCGGATGCGCTTACAGACATGTTCCCCTCTCTGGAAGTCTGAGACATGTGTGAAAGTTTTCTAAGTCCAGAAAAAAAAAATTTTTCAACTTTTTTTCAAATTTCCCCCCAAGGGATATTTTATTTTACCCACACATTTGGAGCCCTCCTGTGATGCCCTCTAACATACTATAACCTCATTTAGCTGAGATTTTCACAAAAAAGTGAAATTTTCAAAAAGTGAAAATTTTTCCAAAAAACGACTAAGTATGAAGGACTCATCGGGTGAATCGCTCTGGAACTGAAATCGGATGCGCTTACAGACATGCTCCCCTCTCTGGAAGTCTGAGACATGTGTGAAAATTTTCTAAGTCCAGAAAAAAGAATTTTTTCAATTTTTTATCAAATTTCCCCCCAAGGGATATATATTTTACCCACACATTTGGAACCCTCCTGGGATGCCCTCTAACATACTATAACCTCATTTAGTGGAGATTTTCACAAAATAGTGAAATTTTCAAAAAGTGAAAATTTTTCCAAAAAACGACTAAGTATGAAGGACTCATCGGGTGAATCGCTCTGGTACTGAAATCGGATGCGCGCACTGACATGCTCCCCTCTCTGGAAGTCTGAGACATGTGTGAAAATTTTCTAAGTCCAGAAAAAAAAAATTTTTCAACGTTTTTTCAAATTTCCCCCCAAGGGATATATATTTTACCCACACATTTGGAGCCCTCCTGGTATGCCCTCTAACATACTATAACCTCATTTAGCAGAGATTTTCACAAAAAAGTGAAATTTTCAAAAAGTCAGAAATTTTGCAAAAAACGACTAAGTATGAAGGACTCATCGGGTGAAACGCTCTGGAACTGAAATCGGATGCGCTTACAGACATGCTCCCCTCTCTGGAAGTCTGAGACATGTGTGAAAATTTTCTAAGTCCAGAAAAAAAAAAAAATTTTCAACTTTTTTTCAAATTTCCCCCCAAGGGATATATATTTTACCACACATTTGGAGCCCTCCTGGGATGCCCTCTAACATTCTATAACCTCATTTAGCAGAGATTTTCACAAAAAAGTGAAATTTTCAAAAAGTGAAAATTTTTCCAAAAAACGACTAAGTATGAAGGACTCATCAGGTGAATCGCTCTGGAACTGAAATCGGATGCGCTTACAGACATGCTCCCCTCTCTGGAAGTCTGAGACATGTGTGAAAATTTTCTAAGTCCAGAAAAAAGAATTTTTTCAATTTTTTATCAAATTTCCCCCCAAGGGATATATATTTTACCCACACATTTGGAACACTCCTGGGATGCCCTCTAACATACTATAACCTCATTTAGCGGAGATTTTCACAAAAAAGTGAAATTTTCAAAAAGTCAGAAATTTTGCAAAAAACGACAAGTATGAAGGACTCATCGGGTGAATCGCTCTGGAACTGAAATCGGATGCACGCACTGACATGCTCCCCTCTCTGGAAGTCTGAGACATGTGTGAAAATTTTCTAAGTCCAGAAAAAAAAATATTTTCAACTTTTTTTCAAATTTCCCCCCAAGGGATATATATTTTACCCACACATTTGGAGCCCTCCTGGGATGCCCTCTAACATTCTATAACCTCATTTAGCAGAGATTTTCACAAAAAAGTGAAATTTTCAAAAAGTGAAAATTTTTCCAAAAAACGAATAAGTATGAAGGACTCATCGGGTGAAACACTCTGGAACTGAAATCGGATGCGCTTACAGACATGCTCCCCTCTCTGGAAGTCTGAGACATGTGTGAAAATTTTCTAAGTCCAGAAAAAAATTTTTCTTCAACTTTTTTTCAAATTTCCCCCCAAGGGATATATATTTTACCCACACATTTGGAGCCCTCCTGGGATGCCCTCTAACATACTATAACCTCATTTAGCGGAGATTTTCACAAAAAAGTGAAATTTTCAAAAAGTGAAAATTTTTCCAAAAAACGACTAAGTATGAAGGACTCATCGGGTGAATCGCTCTGGAACTGAAATCGGATGCGCTTACAGTCATGCTCCCCTCTCTGGAAGTCTGAGACATGTGTGAAAATTTTCTAAGTCCAGAAAAAAAAATTTTTTCAACTTTTTTTCAAATTTCCCCCCAAGGGATATATATTTTACCCACACATTTGGAGCACTCCAGGTATGCCCTCTAACATACTATAACCTCATTTAGCAGAGATTTTCACAAAAAAGTGAAATTTTCAAAAAGTCAGAAATTTTGCAAAAAACGACTAAGTATGAAGGACTCATCGGGTGAAACGCTCTGGAACTGAAATCGGATGCGCGCACTGACATGCTCCCCTCTCTGGAAGTCTGAGACATGTGTGAAAATTTTCTAATTCCAGAAAAAAAAAATTTTCAACTTTTTATCAATTTTCCCCCCAAGGGATATATATTTTACCCACACATTTGGAGCCCTCCTGGGATGCCCTCTAACATACTATAACCTCATTTAGCGGAGATTTTCACAAAAAAGTGAAATTTTCAAAAAGTGAAAATTTTTCCAAAAAACGACTAAGTATGAAGGACTCATCGGGTGAAACGCTCTGGAACTGAAATCGGATGCACTTACAGACATGTTCCCCTCTCTGGAAGTCTGAGACATGTGTGAAAATTTTCTAAGTGCAGAAAAAAAAAAATTTTCAACTTTTTTTCAAATTTCCCCCCAAGGGATATATATTTTACCCACACATTTGGAGCCCTCCTGCGATGCCCTCTAACATACTATAACCTCATTTAGCGGAGATTTTCACAAAAAAGTGAAATTTTCAAAAAGTCAGAAATTTTGCAAAAAACGACAAGTATGAAGGACTCATCGGGTGAATCGCTCTGGAACTGAAATCGGATGCACGCACTGACATGCTCCCCTCTCTGGAAGTCTGAGACATGTGTGAAAATTTTCTAAGTCTAGAAAAAAATATTTTTTCAACTTTTTTTCAAATTTCCCCCCAAGGGATATATATTTTACCCACACATTTGGAGCCCTCCTGTGATGCCCTCTAACATACTATAACCTCATTTAGCGGAGATTTTCACAAAAAAGTGAAATTTTTAAAAAGTGAAAATTTTTCCAAAAAACGACTAAGTATGAAGGACTCATCGGGTGAATCGCTCTGGAACTGAAATCGGATGCGCTTACAGTCATGCTCCCCTCTCTGGAAGTCTGAGACATGTGTGAAAATTTTCTAAGCCCAGAAAAAAGAATTTTTTCAATTTTTTATCAAATTTCCCCCCAAGGGATATATATTTTACCCACACATTTGGAGCCCTCCTGTGATGCCCTCTAACATACTATAACCTCATTTAGCGGAGATTTTCACAAAAAAGTGAAATTTTCAAAAAGTGAAAATTTTTCCAAAAAACGACTAAGTATGAAGGACTCATCGGGTGAATCGCTCTGGAACTGAAATCGGATGCGCTTACAGTCATGCTCCCCTCTCTGGAAGTCTGAGACATGTGTGAAAATTTTCTAAGTCCAGAAAAAAGAATTTTTTCAACTTTTTTTCAAATTTCCCCCCAAGGGATATATATTTTACCCACACATTTGGAGCCCTCCTGGGATGCCCTCTAACATACTATAACCTCATTTAGCTGAGATTTTCACAAAAAAGTGAAATTTTCAAAAAGTGAAAATTTTTTCAAAAAACGACTAAGTATGAAGGACTCATCGGGTGAAACGCTCTGGAACTGAAATCGGATGCGCTTACAGACATGTTCCCCTCTCTGGAAGTCTGAGACATGTGTGAAAATTTTCTAAGTCCAGAAAAAAATATTTTTTCAACTTTTTTTCACATTTCCCCCCAAGGGATATATATTTTACCCACACATTTGGAGCCCTCCTGTGATGCCCTCTAACATACTATAACCTCATTTAGCGGAGATTTTCACAAAAAAGTGAAATTTTCAAAAAGTGAAAATTTTTCCAAAAAACGACTAAGTATGAAGGACTCATCGGGTGAATCGCTCTGGAACTGAAATCGGATGCGCTTACAGTCATGCTCCCCTCTCTGGAAGTCTGAGACATGTGTGAAAATTTTCTAAGTCCAGAAAAAAGAATTTTTTCAATTTTTTATCAAATTTCCCCCCAAGGGATATATATTTTACCCTCACATTTGGAGCCCTCCTGGGATGCCCTCTAACATACTATAACCTAATTTAGCGGAGATTTTCACAAAAAAGTGAAATTTTCAAAAAGTCAGAAATTTTGCAAAAAACGACAAGTATGAAGGACTCATCGGGTGAATCGCTCTGGAACTGAAATCGGATGCACGCACTGACATGCTCCCCTCTCTGGAAGTCTGAGACATGTGTGAAAATTTTCTAATTCCAGAAAAAAAAATTTTTCAACTTTTTATCAATTTTCCCCCCAAGGGATATATATTTTACCCACACATTTGGAGCCCTCCTGCGATGCCCTCTAACATACTATAACCTCATTTAGCGGAGATTTTCACAAAAAAGTGAAATTTTCAAAAAGTCAGAAATTTTGCAAAAAACGACAAGTATGAAGGACTCATCGGGTGAATCGCTCTGGAACTGAAATCGGATGCACGCACTGACATGCTCCCCTCTCTGGAAGTCTGAGACATGTGTGAAAATATTCTAAGTCCCGAAAAAAATTTTTTTTCAACTTTTTTCAAATTTCCCCCCAAGGGATATATATTTTACCCACACATTTGGAGCCCTCCTGGGATGCCCTCTAACATACTATAACCTCATTTAGCGGAGATTTTCACAAAAAAGTGAAATTTTCAAAAAGTGAAAATTTTTCCAAAAAACGACTAAGTATGAAGGACTCATCGGGTGAATCGCTCTGGAACTGAAATCGGATGCGCTTACAGTCATGCTCCCCTCTCTGGAAGTCTGAGACATGTGTGAAAATTTTCTAAGTCCAGAAAAAAAAAAATTTTCAACTTTTTTTCAAATTTCCCCCCAAGGGATATATATTTTACCCACACATTTGGAGCACTCCAGGTATGCCCTCTAACATACTATAACCTCATTTAGCGGAGATTTTCACAAAAAAGTGAAATTTTCAAAAAGTCAGAAATTTTGCAAAAAACGACAAGTATGAAGGACTCATCGGGTGAATCGCTCTGGAACTGAAATCGGATGCACGCACTGACATGCTCCCCTCTCTGGAAGTCTGAGACATGTGTGAAAATTTTCTAAGTAAAGAAAAAAAAATATTTTCAACTTTTTTTCAAATTTCCCGCCAAGGGATATATATTTTACCCACACATTTGGAGCCCTCCTGGGATGCCCTCTAACATTCTATAACCTCATTTAGCAGAGATTTTCACAAAAAAGTGAAATTTTCAAAAAGTGAAAATTTTTCCAAAAAACGAATAAGTATGAAGGACTCATCGGGTGAAACACTCTGGAACTGAAATCGGATGCGCTTACAGACATGCTCCCCTCTCTGGAAGTCTGAGACATGTGTGAAAATTTTCTAAGTCCAGAAAAAAATTTTTTTTCAACTTTTTTTCAAATTTCCCCCCAAGGGATATATATTTTACCCACACATTTGGAGCCCTCCTGGGATGCCCTCTAACATACTATAACCTCATTTAGCGGAGATTTTCACAAAAAAGTGAAATTTTCAAAAAGTGAAAATTTTTCCAAAAAACGACTAAGTATGAAGGACTCATCGGGTGAATCGCTCTGGAACTGAAATCGGATGCGCTTACAGTCATGCTCCCCTCTCTGGAAGTCTGAGACATGTGTGAAAATTTTCTAAGTCCAGAAAAAAAAAAATTTTCAACTTTTTTTCAAATTTCCCCCCAAGGGATATATATTTTACCCACACATTTGGAGCACTCCAGGTATGCCCTCTAACATACTATAACCTCATTTAGCAGAGATTTTCACAAAAAAGTGAAATTTTCAAAAAGTCAGAAATTTTGCAAAAAACGACTAAGTATGAAGGACTCATCGGGTGAAACGCTCTGGAACTGAAATCGGATGCGCGCACTGACATGCTCCCCTCTCTGGAAGTCTGAGACATGTGTGAAAATTTTCTAATACCAGAAAAAAAAAATTTTCAACTTTTTATCAATTTTCCCCCCAAGGGATATATATTTTACCCACACATTTGGAGCCCTCCTGGGATGCCCTCTAACATACCATAACCTCATTTAGCGGAGATTTTCACAAAAAAGTGAAATTTTCAAAAAGTGAAAATTTTTCCAAAAAACGACAAGTATGAAGGACTCATCGGGTGAATCGCTCTGGAACTGAAATCGGATGCACGCACTGACATGCTCCCCTCTCTGGAAGTCTGAGACATGTGTGAAAATTTTCTAAGTCCAGAAAAAAATATTTTTTCAACTTTTTTTCAAATTTCCCCCCAAGGGATATATATTTTACCCACACATTTGGAGCCCTCCTGGGATGCCCTCTAACATACTATAACCTCATTTAGCGGAGATTTTCACAAAAAAGTGAAATTTTCAAAAAGTGAAAATTTTTCCAAAAAACGAATAAGTATGAAGGACTCATCGGGTGAAACACTCTGGAACTGAAATCGGATGCGCTTACAGACATGCTCCCCTCTCTGGAAGTCTGAGACATGTGTGAAAATTTTCTAAGTCCAGAAAAAAAATTTTTTTCAACTTTTTTTCAAATTTCCCCCCAAGGGATATATATTTTACCCACACATTTGGAGCCCTCCTGGGATGCCCTCTAACATACTATGACCTCATTTAGCGGAGATTTTCACAAAAAAGTGAAATTTTCAAAAAGTGAAAATTTTTCCAAAAAACGACTAAGTATGAAGGACTCATCGGGTGAAACGCTCTGGAACTGAAATCGGATGCACTTACAGACATGTTCCCCTCTCTGGAAGTCTGAGACATGTGTGAAAATTTTCTAAGTCCAGAAAAAAAAAAATTTTCAACTTTTTTTCAAATTTCCCCCCAAGGGATATATATTTTACCCACACATTTGGAGCCCTCCTGCGATGCCCTCTAACATACTATAACCTCATTTAGCGGAGATTTTCACAAAAAAGTAAAATTTTCAAAAAGTCAGAAATTTTGCAAAAAACGACAAGTATGAAGGACTCATCGCGTGAATCACTCTGGAACTGAAATCGGATGCACGCACTGACATGCTCCCCTCTCTGGAAGTCTGAGACATGTGTGAAAATTTTCTAAGTCCAGAAAAAAATATTTTTTCAACTTTTTTTCAAATTTCCCCCCAAGGGATATATATTTTACCCACACATTTGGAGCCCTCCTGTGATGCCCTCTAACATACTATAACCTCATTTAGCGGAGATTTTCACAAAAAAGTGAAATTTTCAAAAAGTGAAAATTTTTCCAAAAAACGACTAAGTATGAAGGACTCATCGGGTGAATCGCTCTGGAACTGAAATCGGATGCGCTTACAGTCATGCTCCCCTCTCTGGAAGTCTGAGACATGTGTGAAAATTTTCTAAGTCCAGAAAAAAGAATTTTTTCAATTTTTTATCAAATTTCCCCCCAAGGGATATATATTTACCCACACATTTGGAGCCCTCCTGTGATGCCCTCTAACATACTATAACCTCATTTAGCGGAGATTTTCACAAAAAAGTGAAATTTTCAAAAAGTGAAAATTTTTCCAAAAAACGACTAAGTATGAAGGACTCATCGGGTGAATCGCTCTGGAACTGAAATCGGGTGCGCTTACAGTCATGCTCCCCTCTCTGGAAGTCTGAGACATGTGTGAAAATTTTCTAAGTCCAGAAAAAAGAATTTTTTCAATTTTTTATCAAATTTCCCCCCAAGGGATATATATTTTACCCACACATTTGGAGCCCTCCTGGGATGCCCTCTAACATACTATAACCTCATTTAGCGGAGATTTTCACAAAAAAGTGAAATTTTCAAAAAGTCAGAAATTTTGCAAAAAACGACAAGAATGAAGGACTCATCGGGTGAATCGCTCTGGAACTGAAATCGGATGCTCGCACTGACATGCTCCCCTCTCTGGAAGTTTGAGACATGTGTGAAAATTTTCTAAGTCCAGAAAAAAAAAATTTTTCAACTTTTTTTCAAATTTCCCCCCAAGGGATATATATTTTACCCACACATTTGGAGCACTCCTGGGATGCCCTCTAACATTCTATAACCTCATTTAGCAGAGATTTTCACAAAAAAGTGAAATTTTCAAAAAGTGAAAATTTTTTCAAAAAACGACTAAGTATGAAGGACTCATCGGGTGAAACGCTCTGGAACTGAAATCGGATGCGCTTACAGACATGTTCCCCTCTCTGGAAGTCTGAGACATGTGTGAAAGTTTTCTAAGTCCAGAAAAAAAAAATTTTTCAACTTTTTTTCAAATTTCCCCCCAAGGGATATATATTTTACCCACACATTTGGAGCCCTCCTGGGATGCCCTCTAACATTCTATAACCTCATTTAGCAGAGATTTTCACAAAAAAGTGAAATTTTCAAAAAGTGAAAATTTTTCCAAAAAACGACTAAGTATGAAGGACTCATCGGGTGAATCGCTCTGGAACTGAAATCGGATGCGCGCACTGACATGCTCCCCTCTCTGGAAGTCTGAGACGTGTGAAAATTTTCTAAGTCCAGAAAAAAAAAATTTTCAACATTTTATCAAATCTCCCCCCAAGGGATATATATTTTACCCACACATTTGGAGCCCTCCTGGGATGCCCTCTAACATTCTATAACCTCATTTAGCAGAGATTTTCACAAAAAAGTGAAATTTTCAAAAAGTGAAAATTTTTCCAAAAAACGAATAAGTATGAAGGACTCATCGGGTGAAACACTCTGGAACTGAAATCGGATGCGCTTACAGACATGCTCCCCTCTCTGGAAGTCTGAGACATGTGTGAAAATTTTCTAAGTCCAGAAAAAAATTTTTTTTCAACTTTTTTTCAAATTTCCCCCCAAGGGATATATATTTTACCCACACATTTGGAGCCCTCCTGGGATGCCCTCTAACATACTATAACCTCATTTAGCGGAGATTTTCACAAAAAAGTGAAATTTTCAAAAAGTGAAAATTTTTCCAAAAAACGACTAAGTATGAAGGACTCATCGGGTGAATCGCTCTGGAACTGAAATCGGATGCGCTTACAGTCATGCTCCCCTCTCTGGAAGTCTGAGACATGTGTGAAAATTTTCTAAGTCCAGAAAAAAGAATTTTTTCAATTTTTTATCAAATTTCCCCCCAAGGGATATATATTTTACCCACACATTTGGAGCCCTCCTGGGATGCCCTCTAACATACTATAACCTCATTTAGCGGAGATTTTCACAAAAAAGTGAAATTTTCAAAAAGTCAGAAATTTTGCAAAAAACGACAAGAATGAAGGACTCATCGGGTGAATCGCTCTGGAACTGAAATCGGATGCTCGCACTGACATGCTCCCCTCTCTGGAAGTTTGAGACATGTGTGAAAATTTTCTAAGTCCAGAAAAAAAAAATGTTTCAACTTTTTTTCAAATTTCCCCCCAAGGGATATATATTTTACCCACACATTTGGAGCACTCCTGGGATGCCCTCTAACATTCTATAACCTCATTTAGCAGAGATTTTCACAAAAAAGTGAAATTTCAAAAAGTGAAAATTTTTTCAAAAAACGACTAAGTATGAAGGACTCATCGGGTGAAACGCTCTGGAACTGAAATCGGATGCGCTTACAGACATGTTCCCCTCTCTGGAAGTCTGAGACATGTGTGAAAGTTTTCTAAGTCCAGAAAAAAAAAAATTTTCAACTTTTTTTCAAATTTCCCCCCAAGGGATATATATTTTACCCACACGTTTGGAGCCCTCCTGTGATGCCCTCTAACATACTATAACCTCATTTAGCTGAGATTTTCACAAAAAAGTGAAATTTTCAAAAAGTGAAAATTTTTTCAAAAAACGACTAAGTATGAAGGACTCATCGGGTGAATCGCTCTGGAACTGAAATCGGATGCGCTTACAGACATGCTCCCCTCTCTGGAAGTCTGAGACATGTGTGAAAATTTTCTAAGTCCAGAAAAAAGAATTTTTTCAATTTTTTATCAAATTTCCCCCCAAGGGATATATATTTTACCCACACATTTGGAACACTCCTGGGATGCCCTCTAACATACTATAACCTCATTTAGCGGAGATTTTCACAAAAAAGTGAAATTTTCAAAAAGTCAGAAATTTTGCAAAAAACGACAAGTATGAAGGACTCATCGGGTGAATCGCTCTGGAACTGAAATCGGATGCACGCACTGACATGCTCCCCTCTCTGGAAGTCTGAGACATGTGTGAAAATTTTCTAAGTCCAGAAAAAAAAATATTTTCAACTTTTTTTCAAATTTCCCCCCAACGGATATATATTTTACCCACACATTTGGAGCCCTCCTGGGATGCCCTCTAACATTCTATAACCTCATTTAGCAGAGATTTTCACAAAAAAGTGAAATTTTCAAAAAGTGAAAATTTTTCCAAAAAACTAATAAGTATGAAGGACTCATCGGGTGAAACACTCTGTAACTGAAATCGGATGCGCTTACAGACATGCTCCCCTCTCTGGAAGTCTGAGACATGTGTGAAAATTTTCTAAGTCCAGAAAAAAAAAAATTTCAACTTTTTTTCAAATTTCCCCCCAAGGGATATATATTTTACCCACACATTTGGAGCCCTCCTGGGATGCCCTCTAACATACTATAACCTCATTTAGCAGAGATTTTCACAAAAAAGTGAAATTTTCAAAAAGTGAAAAATTTTCCAAAAAATGACTAAGTATGAAGGACTCATCGGGTGAAATGCTCTGGAACTGAAATCGGATGCGCTTACAGACATGTTCCCCTGTCTGGAAGTCTGAGACATGTGTGAAAATTTTCTAAGTCCAGAAAAAAAAAATTTTCAACTTTTTTTCAAATTTCCCCCCAAGGGATATATATTTTACCCACACATTTGGAGCCCTCCTGCGATGCCCTCTAACATACTATAACCTCATTTAGCGGAGATTTTCACAAAAAAGTGAAATTTTCAAAAAGTCAGAAATTTTGCAAAAAACGACAAGTATGAAGGACTCATCGGGTGAATCGCTCTGGAACTGAAATCGGATGCACGCACTGACATGCTCCCCTCTCTGGAAGTCTGAGACATGTGTGAAAATTTTCTAAGTCCAGAAAAAAAACATTTTTCAACTTTTTTTCAAATTCCCCCCAAGGGATATATATTTTACCCACACATTTGGAGCCCTCCTGGGATGCCCTCTAACATACTATAACCTCATTTAGCAGAGATTTTCACAAAAAAGTGAAATTTTCAAAAAGTCAGAAATTTTGCAAAAAACGACTAAGTATGAAGGACTCATCGGGTGAAACGCTCTGGAACTGAAATCGGATGCGCTTACAGACATGCTCCCCTCTCTGGAAGTCTGAGACATGTGTGAAAATTTTCTAAGTCCAGAAAAAAAAAATTTTTCAACTTTTTTTCAAATTTCCCCCCAAGGGATATATATTTTACCCACACATTTGGAGCACTCCAGGTATGCCCTCTAACATACTATAACCTCATTTAGCAGAGATTTTCACAAAAAAGTGAAATTTTCAAAAAGTCAGAAATTTTGCAAAAAACGACTAAGTATGCAGGACTCATCGGGTGAAACGCTCTGGAACTGAAATCGGATGCGCGCACTGACATGCTCCCCTCTCTGGAAGTCTGAGACATGTGTGAAAATTTTCTAATTCCAGAAAAAAAAAATTTTTCAACGTTTTTTCAAATTTCCCCCCAAGGGATATATATTTTACCCACACATTTGGAGCCCTCCTGGGATGCCCTCTAACATTCTATAACCTCATTTAGCAGAGATTTTCACAAAAAAGTGAAATTTTCAAAAAGTGAAAATTTTTCCAAAAAACGACTAAGTGTGAAGGACTCATCGGGTGAAACACTCTGGAACTGAAATCGGATGCGCTTACAGACATGCTCCCCTCTCTGGAAGTCTGAGACATGTGTGAAAATTTTCTAAGTCCAGAAAAAAAAAATTTTTAAACTTTTTTTCAAATTTCCCCCCAAGGGATATATATTTTACCCACACATTTGGAGCCCTCCTGGTATGCCCTCTAACATACTATAACCTCATTTAGCAGAGATTTTCACAAAAAAGTGAAATTTTCAAAAAGTCAGAAATTTTGCAAAAAACGACTAAGTATGAAGGACTCATCGGGTGAAACGCTCTGGAACTGAAATCGGATGCACGCACTGACATGCTCCCCTCTCTGGAAGTCTGAGACATGTGTGAAAATTTTCTAATTCCAGAAAAAAAAAATTTTCAACTTTTTATCAAATTTCCCCCCAAGGGATATATATTTTACCCACACATTTGGAGCCCTCCTGGGATGCCCTCTAACATACTATAACCTCATTTAGCAGAGATTTTCACAAAAAAGTGAAATTTTCAAAAAGTGAAAAATTTTCCAAAAAACGACTAAGTATGAAGGACTCATCGGGTGAATCGCTCTGGAACTGAAATCGGATGCACGCACTGACATGCTCCCCTCTCTGGAAGTCTGAGACATGTGTGAAAATTTTCTAAATCCAGAAAAAAAAATTTTTTCAACTTTTTTTCAAATTTCCCCCCAAGGGATATATATTTTACCCACAAATTTGGAGCCCTCCTGGGATGCCCTCTAACATTCTATAACCTCATTTGGCAGAGATTTTCACAAAAAAGTGAAATTTTCAAAAAGTGAAAATTTTTCCAAAAAACGAATAAGTATGAAGGACTCATCGGGTGAAACACTCTGGAACTGAAATCGGATGCGCTTACAGACATGCTCCCCTCTCTGGAAGTCTGAGACATGTGTGAAAATTTTCTAAGTCCAGAAAAAAATTTTTTTTCAACTTTTTTTCAAATTTCCCCCCAAGGGATATATATTTTACCCACACATTTGGAGCCCTCCTGGGATGCCCTCTAACATTCTATAACCTCATTTAGCAGAGATTTTCACAAAAAAGTGAAATTTTCAAAAAGTGAAAATTTTTCCAAAAAACGAATAAGTATGAAGGACTCATCGGGTGAAACACTCTGGAACTGAAATCGGATGCGCTTACAGACATGCTCCCCTCTCTGGAAGTCTGAGACATGTGTGAAAATTTTCTAAGTCCAGAAAAAAAATTTTTTTCAACTTTTTTTCAAATTTCCCCCCAAGGGATATATATTTTACCCACACATTTGGAGCCCTCCTGGGATGCCCTCTAACATACTATAACCTCATTTAGCGGAGATTTTCACAAAAAAGTGAAATTTTCAAAAAGTGAAAATTTTTCCAAAAAACGACTAAGTATGAAGGACTCATCGGGTGAATCGCTCTGGAACTGAAATCGGATGCGCTTACAGTCATGCTCCCCTCTCTGGAAGTCTGAGACATGTGTGAAAATTTTCTAAGTCCAGAAAAAAGAATTTTTTAAATTTTTTATCAAATTTCCCCCCAAGGGATATATATTTTACCCACACATTTGGAGCCCTCCTGGGATGCCCTCTAACATACTATAACCTCATTTAGCGGAGATTTTCACAAAAAAGTGAAATTTTTAAAAAGTCAGAAATTTTGCAAAAAACGACAAGAATGAAGGACTCATCGGGTGAATCGCTCTAGAACTGAAATCGGATGCTCGCACTGACATGCTCCCCTCTCTGGAAGTTTGAGACATGTGTGAAAATTTTCTAAGTTAAGAAAAAAAAAATTTTTCAACTTTTTTTCAAATTTCCCCCCAAGGGATATATATTTTACCCACACATTTGGAGCACTCCTGGGATGCCCTCTAACATTCTATAACCTCATTTAGCAGAGATTTTCACAAAAAAGTGAAATTTTCAAAAAGTGAAAATTTTTTCAAAAAACGACTAAGTATGAAGGACTCATCGGGTGAAACGCTCTGGAACTGAAATCGGATGCGCTTACAGACATGTTCCCCTCTCTGGAAGTCTGAGACATGTGTGAAAGTTTTCTAAGTCCAGAAAAAAAAAAATTTTCAACTTTTTTTCAAATTTCCCCTCAAGGGATATATATTTTACCCACACATTTGGAGCCCTCCTGTGATGCCCTCTAACATACTATAACCTCATTTAGCTGAGATTTTCACAAAAAAGTGAAATTTTCAAAAAGTGAAAATTTTTCCAAAAAACGACTAAGTATGAAGGACTCATCGGGTGAATCGCTCTGGAACTGAAATCGGATGCGCTTACAGACATGCTCCCCTCTCTGGAAGTCTGAGACATGTGTGAAAATTTTCTAAGTCCAGAAAAAAGAATTTTTTCAATTTTTTATCAAATTTCTCCCCAAGGGATATTTATTTTACCCACACATTTGGAACACTCCTGGGATGCCCTCTAACATACTATAACCTCATTTAGCGGAGATTTTCACAAAAAAGTGAAATTTTCAAAAAGTCAGAAATTTTGCAAAAAACGACAAGTATGAAGGACTCATCGGGTGAATCGCTCTGGAACTGAAATCGGATGCACGCACTGACATGCTCCCCTCTCTGGAAGTCTGAGACATGTGTGAAAATTTTCTAAGTCCAGAAAAAAAAATATTTTCAACTTTTTTTCAAATTTCCCCCCAACGGATATATATTTTACCCACACATTTGGAGCCCTCCTGGGATGCCCTCTAACATTCTATAACCTCATTTAGCAGAGATTTTCACAAAAAAGTGAAATTTTCAAAAAGTGAAAATTTTTCCAAAAAACGAATAAGTATGAAGGACTCATCGGGTGAAACACTCTGTAACTGAAATCGGATGCGCTTACAGACATGCTCCCCTCT
Source organism: Phyllobates terribilis (assembly GCF_046119375.1). Taxonomy (NCBI): domain Eukaryota; kingdom Metazoa; phylum Chordata; class Amphibia; order Anura; family Dendrobatidae; genus Phyllobates; species Phyllobates terribilis. The sequence goes on from NW_027362853.1 coordinate 156,262, forward strand.
CTGGAAGTCTGAGACATGTGTGAAAATTTTCTAAGTCCAGAAAAAAAAAATTTTCAACTTTTTTTCAAATTTCCCCCCAAGGGATATATATTTTACCCACACATTTGGAGCCCTCCTGGGATGCCCTCTAACATACTATAACCTCATTTAGCAGAGATTTTCACAAAAAAGTGAAATTTTCAAAAAGTGAAAAATTTTCCAAAAAATGACTAAGTATGAAGGACTCATCGGGTGAAATGCTCTGGAACTGAAATCGGATGCGCTTACAGACATGTTCCCCTCTCTGGAAGTCTGAGACATGTGTGAAAATTTTCTAAGTCCAGAAAAAAAAAATTTTCAACTTTTTTTCAAATTTCCCCCCAAGGGATATATATTTTACCCACACATTTGGAGCCCTCCTGCGATGCCCTCTAACATAATATAACCTCATTTAGCGGAGATTTTCACAAAAAAGTGAAATTTTCAAAAAGTCAGAAATTTTGCAAAAAACGACAAGTATGAAGGACTCATCGGGTGAATCGCTCTGGAACTGAAATCGGATGCACGCACTGACATGCTCCCCTCTCTGGAAGTCTGAGACATGTGTGAAAATTTTCTAAGTCCAGAAAAAAATATTTTTTCAACTTGTTTTCAAATTTCCCCCCAAGGGATATATATTTTACCCACACATTTGGAGCCCTCCTGTGATGCCCTCTAACATACTATAACCTCATTTAGCGGAGATTTTCACAAAAAAGTGAAATTTTCAAAAAGTGAAAATTTTTCCAAAAAACGACTAAGTATGAAGGACTCATCGGGTGAATCGCTCTGGAACTGAAATCGGATGCGCTTACAGTCATGTTCCCCTCTCTGGAAGTCTGAGACATGTGTGAAAGTTTTCTAAGTCCAGAAAAAAAAAAATTTTCAACTTTTTTTCAAATTTCCCCTCAAGGGATATATATTTTACCCACACATTTGGAGCCCTCCTGTGATGCCCTCTAACATACTATAACCTCATTTAGCTGAGATTTTCACAAAAAAGTGAAATTTTCAAAAAGTGAAAATTTTTCCAAAAAACGACTAAGTATGAAGGACTCATCGGGTGAATCGCTCTGGAACTGAAATCGGATGCGCTTACAGACATGCTCCCCTCTCTGGAAGTCTGAGACATGTGTGAAAATTTTCTAAGTCCAGAAAAAAGAATTTTTTCAATTTTTTATCAAATTTCTCCCCAAGGGATATTTATTTTACCCACACATTTGGAACACTCCTGGGATGCCCTCTAACATACTATAACCTCATTTAGCGGAGATTTTCACAAAAAAGTGAAATTTTCAAAAAGTCAGAAATTTTGCAAAAAACGACAAGTATGAAGGACTCATCGGGTGAATCGCTCTGGAACTGAAATCGGATGCACGCACTGACATGCTCCCCTCTCTGGAAGTCTGAGACATGTGTGAAAATTTTCTAAGTCCAGAAAAAAAAATATTTTCAACTTTTTTTCAAATTTCCCCCCAACGGATATATATTTTACCCACACATTTGGAGCCCTCCTGGGATGCCCTCTAACATTCTATAACCTCATTTAGCAGAGATTTTCACAAAAAAGTGAAATTTTCAAAAAGTGAAAATTTTTCCAAAAAACGAATAAGTATGAAGGACTCATCGGGTGAAACACTCTGTAACTGAAATCGGATGCGCTTACAGACATGCTCCCCTCTCTGGAAGTCTGAGACATGTGTGAAAATTTTCTAAGTCCAGAAAAAAAAAATTTTCAACTTTTTTTCAAATTTCCCCCCAAGGGATATATATTTTACCCACACATTTGGAGCCCTCCTGGGATGCCCTCTAACATACTATAACCTCATTTAGCAGAGATTTTCACAAAAAAGTGAAATTTTCAAAAAGTGAAAAATTTTCCAAAAAATGACTAAGTATGAAGGACTCATCGGGTGAAATGCTCTGGAACTGAAATCGGATGCGCTTACAGACATGTTCCCCTCTCTGGAAGTCTGAGACATGTGTGAAAATTTTCTAAGTCCAGAAAAAAAAAATTTTCAACTTTTTTTCAAATTTCCCCCCAAGGGATATATATTTTACCCACACATTTGGAGCCCTCCTGCGATGCCCTCTAACATACTATAACCTCATTTAGCGGAGATTTTCACAAAAAAGTGAAATTTTCAAAAAGTCAGAAATTTTGCAAAAAACGACAAGTATGAAGGACTCATCGGGTGAATCGCTCTGGAACTGAAATCGGATGCACGCACTGACATGCTCCCCTCTCTGGAAGTCTGAGACATGTGTGAAAATTTTCTAAGTCCAGAAAAAAATATTTTTTCAACTTGTTTTCAAATTTCCCCCCAAGGGATATATATTTTACCCACACATTTGGAGCCCTCCTGTGATGCCCTCTAACATACTATAACCTCATTTAGCGGAGATTTTCACAAAAAAGTGAAATTTTCAAAAAGTGAAAATTTTTCCAAAAAACGACTAAGTATGAAGGACTCATCGGGTGAATCGCTCTGGAACTGAAATCGGATGCGCTTACAGTCATGCTCCCCTCTCTGGAAGTCTGAGACATGTGTGAAAATTTTCTAAGTCCAGAAAAAAAAAATTTTTCAACTTTTTTTCAAATTTCCCCCCAAGGGATATATATTTTACCCACACATTTGGAGCACTCCTGGGATGCCCTCTAACATTCTATAACCTCATTTAGCAGAGATTTTCACAAAAAAGTGAAATTTTCAAAAAGTGAAAATTTTTTCAAAAAACGACTAAGTATGAAGGACTCATCGGGTGAAACGCTCTGGAACTGAAATCGGATGCGCTTACAGACATGTTCCCCTCTCTGGAAGTCTGAGACATGTGTGAAAGTTTTCTAAGTCCAGAAAAAAAAAAATTTTCAACTTTTTTTCAAATTTCCCCTCAAGGGATATATATTTTACCCACACATTTGGAGCCCTCCTGTGATGCCCTCTAACATACTATAACCTCATTTAGCTGAGATTTTCACAAAAAAGTGAAATTTTCAAAAAGTGAAAATTTTTCCAAAAAACGACTAAGTATGAAGGACTCATCGGGTGAATCGCTCTGGAACTGAAATCGGATGCGCTTACAGACATGCTCCCCTCTCTGGAAGTCTGAGACATGTGTGAAAATTTTCTAAGTCCAGAAAAAAGAATTTTTTCAATTTTTTATCAAATTTCTCCCCAAGGGATATATATTTTACCCACACATTTGGAACACTCCTGGGTTGCCCTCTAACATACTATAACTTCATTTAGCGGAGATTTTCACAAAAAAGTGAAATTTTCAAAAAGTCAGAAATTTTGCAAAAAACGACAAGTATGAAGGACTCATCGGGTGAATCGCTCTGGAACTGAAATCGGATGCACGCACTGACATGCTCCCCTCTCTGGAAGTCTGAGACATGTGTGAAAATTTTCTAAGTCCAGAAAAAAAAATATTTTCAACTTTTTTTCAAATTTCCCCCCAACGGATATATATTTTACCCACACATTTGGAGCCCTCCTGGGATGCCCTCTAACATTCTATAACCTCATTTAGCAGAGATTTTCACAAAAAAGTGAAATTTTCAAAAAGTGAAAATTTTTCCAAAAAACGAATAAGTATGAAGGACTCATCGGGTGAAACACTCTGGAACTGAAATCGGATGCGCTTACAGACATGCTCCCCTCTCTGGAAGTCTGAGACATGTGTGAAAGTTTTCTAAGTCCAGAAAAAAAAAAATTTTCAACTTTTTTTCAAATTTCCCCTCAAGGGATATATATTTTACCCACACATTTGGAGCCCTCCTGTGATGCCCTCTAACATACTATAACCTCATTTAGCTGAGATTTTCACAAAAAAGTGAAATTTTCAAAAAGTGAAAATTTTTCCAAAAAACGACTAAGTATGAAGGACTCATCGGGTGAATCGCTCTGGAACTGAAATCGGATGCGCTTACAGACATGCTCCCCTCTCTGGAAGTCTGAGACATGTGTGAAAATTTTCTAAGTCCAGAAAAAAGAATTTTTTCAATTTTTTATCAAATTTCTCCCCAAGGGATATTTATTTTACCCACACATTTGGAACACTCCTGGGATGCCCTCTAACATACTATAACCTCATTTAGCGGAGATTTTCACAAAAAAGTGAAATTTTCAAAAAGTCAGAAATTTTGCAAAAAACGACAAGTATGAAGGACTCATCGGGTGAATCGCTCTGGAACTGAAATCGGATGCACGCACTGACATGCTCCCCTCTCTGGAAGTCTGAGACATGTGTGAAAATTTTCTAAGTCCAGAAAAAAAAATATTTTCAACTTTTTTTCAAATTTCCCCCCAACGGATATATATTTTACCCACACATTTGGAGCCCTCCTGGGATGCCCTCTAACATTCTATAACCTCATTTAGCAGAGATTTTCACAAAAAAGTGAAATTTTCAAAAAGTGAAAATTTTTCCAAAAAACGAATAAGTATGAAGGACTCATCGGGTGAAACACTCTGTAACTGAAATCGGATGCGCTTACAGACATGCTCCCCTCTCTGGAAGTCTGAGACATGTGTGAAAATTTTCTAAGTCCAGAAAAAAAAAATTTTCAACTTTTTTTCAAATTTCCCCCCAAGGGATATATATTTTACCCACACATTTGGAGCCCTCCTGGGATGCCCTCTAACATACTATAACCTCATTTAGCAGAGATTTTCACAAAAAAGTGAAATTTTCAAAAAGTGAAAAATTTTCCAAAAAATGACTAAGTATGAAGGACTCATCGGGTGAAATGCTCTGGAACTGAAATCGGATGCGCTTACAGACATGTTCCCCTCTCTGGAAGTCTGAGACATGTGTGAAAATTTTCTAAGTCCAGAAAAAAAAAATTTTCAACTTTTTTTCAAATTTCCCCCCAAGGGATATATATTTTACCCACACATTTGGAGCCCTCCTGCGATGCCCTCTAACATACTATAACCTCATTTAGCGGAGATTTTCACAAAAAAGTGAAATTTTCAAAAAGTCAGAAATTTTGCAAAAAACGACAAGTATGAAGGACTCATCGGGTGAATCGCTCTGGAACTGAAATCGGATGCACGCACTGACATGCTCCCCTCTCTGGAAGTCTGAGACATGTGTGAAAATTTTCTAAGTCCAGAAAAAAATATTTTTTCAACTTGTTTTCAAATTTCCCCCCAAGGGATATATATTTTACCCACACATTTGGAGCCCTCCTGTGATGCCCTCTAACATACTATAACCTCATTTAGCGGAGATTTTCACAAAAAAGTGAAATTTTCAAAAAGTGAAAATTTTTCCAAAAAACGACTAAGTATGAAGGACTCATCGGGTGAATCGCTCTGGAACTGAAATCGGATGCGCTTACAGTCATGCTCCCCTCTCTGGAAGTCTGAGACATGTGTGAAAATTTTCTAAGTCCAGAAAAAAGAATTTTTTCAATTTTTTATCAAATTTCCCCCCAAGGGATATATATTTTACCCACACATTTGGAACCCTCCTGGGATGCCCTCTAACATACTATAACCTCATTTAGCGGAGATTTTCACAAAAAAGTGAAATTTTCAAAAAGTCAGAAATTTTGCAAAAAACGACAAGTATGAAGGACTCATCGGTTGAATCGCTCTGGAACTGAAATCGGATGCACGCACTGACATGCTCCCCTCTCTGGAAGTTTGAGACATGTGTGAAAATTTTCTAAGTCCAGAAAAAAAAAATTTTTCAACTTTTTTTCAAATTTCCCCCCAAGGGATATATATTTTACCCACACATTTGGAGCCCTCCTGGGATGCCCTCTAACATACTATAACCTCATTTAGCGGAGATTTTCACAAAAAAGTGAAATTTTCAAAAAGTGAAAATTTTTCCAAAAAACGACTAAGTATGAAGGACTCATCGGGTGAATCGCTCTGGAACTGAAATCGGATGCGCTTACAGTCATGCTCCCCTCTCTGGAAGTCTGAGACATGTGTGAAAATTTTCTAAGTCCAGAAAAAAGAATTTTTTTAATTTTTTATCAAATTTCCCCCCAAGGGATATATATTTTACCCACACATTTGGAGCCCTCCTGGGATGCCCTCTAACATACTATAACCTCATTTAGCGGAGATTTTCACAAAAAAGTGAAATTTTCAAAAAGTCAGAAATTTTGCAAAAAACGACAAGAATGAAGGACTCATCGGGTGAATCGCTCTGGAACTGAAATCGGATGCTCGCACTGACATGCTCCCCTCTCTGGAAGTTTGAGACATGTGTGAAAATTTTCTAAGTCCAGAAAAAAAAAATTTTTCAACTTTTTTTCAAATTTCCCCCCAAGGGATATATATTTTACCCACACATTTGGAGCACTCCTGGGATGCCCTCTAACATTCTATAACCTCATTTAGCAGAGATTTTCACAAAAAAGTGAAATTTTCAAAAAGTGAAAATTTTTTCAAAAAACGACTAAGTATGAAGGACTCATCGGGTGAAACGCTCTGGAACTGAAATCGGATGCGCTTACAGACATGTTCCCCTCTCTGGAAGTCTGAGACATGTGTGAAAGTTTTCTAAGTCCAGAAAAAAAAAAATTTTCAACTTTTTTTCAAATTTCCCCTCAAGGGATATATATTTTACCCACACATTTGGAGCCCTCCTGTGATGCCCTCTAACATACTATAACCTCATTTAGCTGAGATTTTCACAAAAAAGTGAAATTTTCAAAAAGTGAAAATTTTTCCAAAAAACGACTAAGTATGAAGGACTCATCGGGTGAATCGCTCTGGAACTGAAATCGGATGCGCTTACAGACATGCTCCCCTCTCTGGAAGTCTAAGACATGTGTGAAAATTTTCTAAGTCCAGAAAAAAGAATTTTTTCAATTTTTTATCAAATTTCTCCCCAAGGGATATATATTTTACCCACACATTTGGAACACTCCTGGGATGCCCTCTAACATACTATAACCTCATTTAGCGGAGATTTTCACAAAAAAGTGAAATTTTCAAAAAGTCAGAAATTTTGCAAAAAACGACAAGTATGAAGGACTCATCGGGTGAATCGCTCTGGAACTGAAATCGGATGCACGCACTGACATGCTCCCCTCTCTGGAAGTCTGAGACATGTGTGAAAATTTTCTAAGTCCAGAAAAAAAAATATTTTCAACTTTTTTTCAAATTTCCCCCCAACGGATATATATTTTACCCACACATTTGGAGCCCTCCTGGGATGCCCTCTAACATTCTATAACCTCATTTAGCAGAGATTTTCACAAAAAAGTGAAATTTTCAAAAAGTGAAAATTTTTCCAAAAAACGAATAAGTATGAAGGACTCATCGGGTGAAACACTCTGTAACTGAAATCGGATGCGCTTACAGACATGCTCCCCTCTCTGGAAGTCTGAGACATGTGTGAAAATTTTCTAAGTCCAGAAAAAAAAAATTTTCAACTTTTTTTCAAATTTCCCCCCAAGGGATATATATTTTACCCACACATTTGGAGCCCTCCTGGGATGCCCTCTAACATACTATAACCTCATTTAGCAGAGATTTTCACAAAAAAGTGAAATTTTCAAAAAGTGAAAAATTTTCCAAAAAATGACAAGTATGAAGGACTCATCGGTTGAATCGCTCTGGAACTGAAATCGGATGCACGCACTGACATGCTCCCCTCTCTGGAAGTTTGAGACATGTGTGAAAATTTTCTAAGTCCAGAAAAAAAAAATTTTTCAACTTTTTTTCAAATTTCCCCCCAAGGGATATATATTTTACCCACACATTTGGAGCCCTCCTGGGATGCCCTCTAACATTCTATAACCTAATTTAGCAGAGATTTTCACAAAAAAGTGAAATTTTCAAAAAGTGAAAATTTTTCCAAAAAACGACTAAGTATGAAGGACTCATCGGGTGAATCGCTCTGGTACTGAAATCCGATGCGCGCACTGACATGCTCCCCTCTCTGGAAGTCTGAGACGTGTGAAAATTTTCTAAGTCCAGAAAAAAAAAATTTTTCAACGTTTTTTCAAATTTCCCCCCAAGGGATATATATTTTACCCACACATTTGGAGCCCTCCTGGGATGCCCTCTAACATTCTATAACCTCATTTAGCAGAGATTTTCACAAAAAAGTGAAATTTTCAAAAAGTGAAAATGTTTCCAAAAAACGACTAAGTGTGAAGGACTCATCGGGTGAAACACTCTGGAACTGAAATCGGATGCGCTTACAGACATGCTCCCCTCTCTGGAAGTCTGAGACATGTGTGAAAATTTTCTAAGTCCAGAAAAAAAAATTTTTTAAACTTTTTTTCAAATTTCCCCCCAAGGGATATATATTTTACCCACACATTTGGAGCCCTCCTGGTATGCCCTCTAACATACTATAACCTCATTTAGCAGAGATTTTCACAAAAAAGTGAAATTTTCAAAAAGTCAGAAATTTTGCAAAAAACGACTAAGTATGAAGGACTCATCGGGTGAAACGCTCTGGAACTGAAATCGGATGCGCTTACAGACATGCTCCCCTCTCTGGAAGTCTGAGACATGTGTGAAAATTTTCTAAGTCCAGAAAAAAGAATTTTTTCAATTTTTTATCAAATTTCCCCCCAAGGGATATATATTTTACCCACACATGTGGAGCCCTCCTGGGATGCCCTCTAACATACTATAACCTCATTTAGCGGTGATTTTCACAAAAAAGTGAAATTTTCAAAAAGTCAGAAATTTTGGAAAAAACGACAAGTATGAAGGACTCATCGGGTGAATCGCTCTGGAACTGAAATCGGATGCACGCACTGACATGCTCCCCTCTCTGGAAGTCTGAGACATGTGTGAAAATTTTCTAAGTCCAGAAAAAAAAATTTTTTCAACTTTTTTTCAAATTTCCCCCCCAGGGATATATATTTTACCCACACATTTGGAGCCCTCCTGGGATGCCCTCTAACATTCTATAACCTCATTTAGCAGAGATTTTCACAAAAAAGTGAAATTTTCAAAAAGTGAAAATTTTTCCAAAAAACGAATAAGTATGAAGGACTCATCGGGTGAAACATTCTGGAACTGAAATCGGATGCGCTTACAGACATGCTCCCCTCTCTGGAAGTCTGAGACATGTGTGAAAATTTTCTAAGTCCAGAAAAAAAAAATTTTTCAACTTTTTTTCAAATTTCCCCCCAAGGGATATATATTTTACCCACACATTTGGAGCACTCCAGGTATGCCCTCTAACATACTATAACCTCATTTAGCATAGATTTTCACAAAAAAGTGAAATTTTCAAAAAGTCAGAAATTTTGCAAAAAACGACTAAGTATGAAGGACTCATCGGGTGAAACGCTCTGGAACTGAAATCGGATGCGCGCACTGACATGCTCCCCTCTCTGGAAGTCTGAGACATGTGTGAAAATTTTCTAATTCCAGAAAAAAAAATTTTCAACTTTTTATCAAATTTCCCCCCAAGGGATATATATTTTACCCACACATTTGGAACCCTCCTGGGATGCCCTCTAACATACTATAACCTCATTTAGCAGAGATTTTCACAAAAAAGTGAAATTTTCAAAAAGTGAAAAATTTTCCAAAAAATGACTAAGTATGAAGGACTCATCGGGTGAAACGCTCTGGAACTGAAATCGGATGCACTTACAGACATGTTCCCCTCTCTGGAAGTCTGAGACATGTGTGAAAATTTTCTAAGTCCAGAAAAAAAAAATTTTTCAACTTTTTTTCAAATTTCCCCCCAAGGGATATATATTTTACCCACACATTTGGAGCCCTCCTGCGATGCCCTCTAACATACTATAACCTCATTTAGCGGAGATTTTCACAAAAAAAGTGAAATTTTCAAAAAGTCAGAAATTTTGCAAAAAATGACAAGTATGAAGGACTCATCGGGTGAATCGCTCTGGAACTGAAATCGGATGCACGCACTGACATGCTCCCCTCTCTGGAAGTTTGAGACATGTGTGAAAATTTTCTAAGTCCAGAAAAAAAAAATTTTTCAACTTTTTTTCAAATTTCCCCCCAAGGGATATATATTTTACCCACACATTTGGAGCACTCCTGGGATGCCCTCTAACATTCTATAACCTCATTTAGCAGAGATTTTCACAAAAAAGTGAAATTTTCAAAAAGTGAAAATTTTTTCAAAAAACAACTAAGTATGAAGGACTCATCGGGTGAAACGCTCTGGAACTGAAATCGGATGCGCTTACAGACATGTTCCCCTCTCTGGAAGTCTGAGACATGTGTGAAAATTTTCTAAGTCCAGAAAAAAATATTTTTTCAACTTTTTTTCAAATTTCCCCCCAAGGGATATATATTTTACCCACACATTTGGAGCCCTCCTGGGATGCCCTCTAACATTCTATAACCTCATTTAGCAGAGATTTTCACAAAAAAGTGAAATTTTCAAAAAGTGAAAATTTTTCCAAAAAATGAATAAGTATGAAGGACTCATCGGGTGAAACACTCTGGAACTGAAATCGGATGCGCTTACAGACATGCTCCCCTCTCTGGAAGTCTGAGACATGTGTGAAAATTTTCTAAGTCCAGAAAAAATTTTTTTTTCAACTTTTTTTCAAATTTCCCCCCAAGGGATATATATTTTACCCACACATTTGGAGCCCTCCTGGGATGCCCTCTAACATACTATAACCTCATTTAGCGGAGATTTTCACAAAAAAGTGAAATTTTCAAAAAGTGAAAATTTTTCCAAAAAACGACTAAGTATGAAGGACTCATCGGGTGAATCGCTCTGGAACTGAAATCGGATGCGCTTACAGTCATGCTCCCCTCTCTGGAAGTCTGAGACATGTGTGAAAATTTTCTAAGTCCAGAAAAAAGATTTTTTTCAATTTTTTATCAAATTTCCCCCCAAGGGATATATATTTTACCCACACATTTGGAGCCCTCCTGGGATGCCCTCTAACATACTATAACCTCATTTAGCGGAGATTTTCACAAAAAAGTGAAATTTTCAAAAAGTCAGAAATTTTGCAAAAAACGACAAGAATGAAGGACTCATCGGGTGAATCGCTCTGGAACTGAAATCGGATGCTCGCACTGACATGCTCCCCTCTCTGGAAGTTTGAGACATGTGTGAAAATTTTCTAAGTCCAGAAAAAAAAAATTTTTCAACTTTTTTTCAAATTTCCCCCCCAGGGATATATATTTTACCCACACATTTGGAGCCCTCCTGGGATGCCCTCTAACATTCTATAACCTCATTTAGCAGAGATTTTCACAAAAAAGTGAAATTTTCAAAAAGTGAAAATTTTTCCAAAAAACGAATAAGTATGAAGGACTCATCGGGTGAAACATTCTGGAACTGAAATCGGATGCGCTTACAGACATGCTCCCCTCTCTGGAAGTCTGAGACATGTGTGAAAATTTTCTAAGTCCAGAAAAAAAAAATTTTTCAACTTTTTTTCAAATTTCCCCCCAAGGGATATATATTTTACCCACACATTTGGAGCACTCCAGGTATGCCCTCTAACATACTATAACCTCATTTAGCAGAGATTTTCACAAAAAAGTGAAATTTTCAAAAAGTCAGAAATTTTGCAAAAAACGACTAAGTATGAAGGACTCATCGGGTGAAACGCTCTGGAACTGAAATCGGATGCGCGCACTGACATGCTCCCCTCTCTGGAAGTCTGAGACATGTGTGAAAATTTTCTAATTCCAGAAAAAAAAATTTTCAACTTTTTATCAAATTTCCCCCCAAGGGATATATATTTTACCCACACATTTGGAACCCTCCTGGGATGCCCTCTAACATACTATAACCTCATTTAGCAGAGATTTTCACAAAAAAGTGAAATTTTCAAAAAGTGAAGAATTTTCCAAAAAATGACTAAGTATGAAGGACTCATCGGGTGAAACGCTCTGGAACTGAAATCGGATGCACTTACAGACATGTTCCCCTCTCTGGAAGTCTGAGACATGTGTGAAAATTTTCTAAGTCCAGAAAAAAAAAATTTTTCAACTTTTTTTCAAATTTCCCCCCAAGGGATATATATTTTACCCACACATTTGGAGCCCTCCTGCGATGCCCTCTAACATACTATAACCTCATTTAGCGGAGATTTTCACAAAAAAAGTGAAATTTTCAAAAAGTCAGAAATTTTGCAAAAAATGACAAGTATGAAGGACTCATCGGGTGAATCGCTCTGGAACTGAAATCGGATGCACGCACTGACATGCTCCCCTCTCTGGAAGTTTGAGACATGTGTGAAAATTTTCTAAGTCCAGAAAAAAAAAATTTTTCAACTTTTTTTCAAATTTCCCCCCAAGGGATATATATTTTACCCACACATTCGGAGCACTCCTGGGATGCCCTCTAACATTCTATAACCTCATTTAGCAGAGATTTTCACAAAAAAGTGAAATTTTCAAAAAGTGAAAATTTTTTCAAAAAACAACTAAGTATGAAGGACTCATCGGGTGAAACGCTCTGGAACTGAAATCGGATGCGCTTACAGACATGTTCCCCTCTCTGGAAGTCTGAGACATGTGTGAAAATTTTCTAAGTCCAGAAAAAAATATTTTTTCAACTTTTTTTCAAATTTCCCCCCAAGGGATATATATTTTACCCACACATTTGGAGCCCTCCTGGGATGCCCTCTAACATTCTATAACCTCATTTAGCAGAGATTTTCACAAAAAAGTGAAATTTTCAAAAAGTGAAAATTTTTCCAAAAAACGAATAAGTATGAAGGACTCATCGGGTGAAACACTCTGGAACTGAAATCGGATGCGCTTACAGACATGCTCCCCTCTCTGGAAGTCTGAGACATGTGTGAAAATTTTCTAAGTCCAGAAAAAATTTTTTTTTCAACTTTTTTTCAAATTTCCCCTCAAGGGATATATATTTTACCCACACATTTGGAGCCCTCCTGGGATGCCCTCTAACATACTATAACCTCATTTAGCGGAGATTTTCACAAAAAAGTGAAATTTTCAAAAAGTGAAAATTTTTCCAAAAAACGACTAAGTATGAAGGACTCATCGGGTGAATCGCTCTGGAACTGAAATCGGATGCGCTTACAGTCATGCTCCCCTCTCTGGAAGTCTGAGACATGTGTGAAAATTTTCTAAGTCCAGAAAAAAGATTTTTTTCAATTTTTTATCAAATTTCCCCCCAAGGGATATATATTTTACCCACACATTTGGAGCCCTCCTGGGATGCCCTCTAACATACTATAACCTCATTTAGCGGAGATTTTCACAAAAAAGTGAAATTTTCAAAAAGTCAGAAATTTTGCAAAAAACGACAAGAATGAAGGACTCATCGGGTGAATCGCTCTGGAACTGAAATCGGATGCTCGCACTGACATGCTCCCCTCTCTGGAAGTTTGAGACATGTGTGAAAATTTTCTAAGTCCAGAAAAAAAAAATTTTTCAACGTTTTTTCAAATTTCCCCCCCCGGGATATATATTTTACCCACACATTTGGAGCCCTCCTGGGATGCCCTCTAACATTCTATAACCTCATTTAGCAGAGATTTTCACAAAAAAGTGAAATTTTCAAAAAGTGAAAATTTTTCCAAAAAACGACTAAGTGTGAAGGACTCATCGGGTGAAACACTCTGGAACTGAAATCGGATGCGCTTACAGACATGCTCCCCTCTCTGGAAGTCTGAGACATGTGTGAAAATTTTCTAAGTCCAGAAAAAAAAAATTTTCAACTTTTTTTCAAATTTCCCCCCAAGGGATATATATTTTACCCACACATTTGGAGCCCTCCTGGGATGCCCTCTAACATACTATAACCTCATTTAGCAGAGATTTTCACAAAAAAGTGAAATTTTCAAAAAGTGAAAAATTTTCCAAAAAATGACAAGTATGAAGGACTCATCGGTTGAATCGCTCTGGAACTGAAATCGGATGCACGCACTGACATGCTCCCCTCTCTGGAAGTTTGAGACATGTGTGAAAATTTTCTAAGTCCAGAAAAAAAAAATTTTTCAACTTTTTTTCAAATTTCCCCCCAAGGGATATATATTTTACCCACACATTTGGAGCCCTCCTGGGATGCCCTCTAACATTCTATAACCTAATTTAGCAGAGATTTTCACAAAAAAGTGAAATTTTCAAAAAGTGAAAATTTTTCCAAAAAACGACTAAGTATGAAGGACTCATCGGGTGAATCGCTCTGGAACTGAAATCGGATGCACGCACTGACATGCTCCCCTCTCTGGAAGTTTGAGACATGTGTGAAAATTTTCTAAGTCCAGAAAAAAAAAATTTTTCAACTTTTTTTCAAATTTCCCCCCAAGGGATATATATTTTACCCACACATTCGGAGCACTCCTGGGATGCCCTCTAACATTCTATAACCTCATTTAGCAGAGATTTTCACAAAAAAGTGAAATTTTCAAAAAGTGAAAATTTTTTCAAAAAACAACTAAGTATGAAGGACTCATCGGGTGAAACGCTCTGGAACTGAAATCGGATGCGCTTACAGACATGTTCCCCTCTCTGGAAGTCTGAGACATGTGTGAAAATTTTCTAAGTCCAGAAAAAAATATTTTTTCAACTTTTTTTCAAATTTCCCCCCAAGGGATATATATTTTACCCACACATTTGGAGCCCTCCTGGGATGCCCTCTAACATTCTATAACCTCATTTAGCAGAGATTTTCACAAAAAAGTGAAATTTTCAAAAAGTGAAAATTTTTCCAAAAAACGAATAAGTATGAAGGACTCATCGGGTGAAACACTCTGGAACTGAAATCGGATGCGCTTACAGACATGCTCCCCTCTCTGGAAGTCTGAGACATGTGTGAAAATTTTCTAAGTCCAGAAAAAATTTTTTTTTCAACTTTTTTTCAAATTTCCCCTCAAGGGATATATATTTTACCCACACATTTGGAGCCCTCCTGGGATGCCCTCTAACATACTATAACCTCATTTAGCGGAGATTTTCACAAAAAAGTGAAATTTTCAAAAAGTGAAAATTTTTCCAAAAAACGACTAAGTATGAAGGACTCATCGGGTGAATCGCTCTGGAACTGAAATCGGATGCGCTTACAGTCATGCTCCCCTCTCTGGAAGTCTGAGACATGTGTGAAAATTTTCTAAGTCCAGAAAAAAGATTTTTTTCAATTTTTTATCAAATTTCCCCCCAAGGGATATATATTTTACCCACACATTTGGAGCCCTCCTGGGATGCCCTCTAACATACTATAACCTCATTTAGCGGAGATTTTCACAAAAAAGTGAAATTTTCAAAAAGTCAGAAATTTTGCAAAAAACGACAAGAATGAAGGACTCATCGGGTGAATCGCTCTGGAACTGAAATCGGATGCTCGCACTGACATGCTCCCCTCTCTGGAAGTTTGAGACATGTGTGAAAATTTTCTAAGTCCAGAAAAAAAAAATTTTTCAACGTTTTTTCAAATTTCCCCCCCCGGGATATATATTTTACCCACACATTTGGAGCCCTCCTGGGATGCCCTCTAACATTCTATAACCTCATTTAGCAGAGATTTTCACAAAAAAGTGAAATTTTCAAAAAGTGAAAATTTTTCCAAAAAACGACTAAGTGTGAAGGACTCATCGGGTGAAACACTCTGGAACTGAAATCGGATGCGCTTACAGACATGCTCCCCTCTCTGGAAGTCTGAGACATGTGTGAAAATTTTCTAAGTCCAGAAAAAAAAAATTTTCAACTTTTTTTCAAATTTCCCCCCAAGGGATATATATTTTACCCACACATTTGGAGCCCTCCTGGGATGCCCTCTAACATACTATAACCTCATTTAGCAGAGATTTTCACAAAAAAGTGAAATTTTCAAAAAGTGAAAAATTTTCCAAAAAATGACAAGTATGAAGGACTCATCGGTTGAATCGCTCTGGAACTGAAATCGGATGCACGCACTGACATGCTCCCCTCTCTGGAAGTTTGAGACATGTGTGAAAATTTTCTAAGTCCAGAAAAAAAAAATTTTTCAACTTTTTTTCAAATTTCCCCCCAAGGGATATATATTTTACCCACACATTTGGAGCCCTCCTGGGATGCCCTCTAACATTCTATAACCTAATTTAGCAGAGATTTTCACAAAAAAGTGAAATTTTCAAAAAGTGAAAATTTTTCCAAAAAACGACTAAGTATGAAGGACTCATCGGGTGAATCGCTCTGGTACTGAAATCCGATGCGCGCACTGACATGCTCCCCTCTCTGGAAGTCTGAGACGTGTGAAAATTTTCTAAGTCCAGAAAAAAAAAATTTTTCAACGTTTTTTCAAATTTCCCCCCAAGGGATATATATTTTACCCACACATTTGGAGCCCTCCTGGGATGCCCTCTAACATTCTATAACCTCATTTAGCAGAGATTTTCACAAAAAAGTGAAATTTTCAAAAAGTGAAAATGTTTCCAAAAAACGACTAAGTGTGAAGGACTCATCGGGTGAAACACTCTGGAACTGAAATCGGATGCGCTTACAGACATGCTCCCCTCTCTGGAAGTCTGAGACATGTGTGAAAATTTTCTAAGTCCAGAAAAAAAAAATTTTTAAACTTTTTTTCAAATTTCCCCCCAAGGGATATATATTTTACCCACACATTTGGAGCCCTCCTGGTATGCCCTCTAACATACTATAACCTCATTTAGCAGAGATTTTCACAAAAAAGTGAAATTTTCAAAAAGTCAGAAATTTTGCAAAAAACGACTAAGTATGAAGGACTCATCGGGTGAAACGCTCTGGAACTGAAATCGGATGCGCTTACAGACATGCTCCCCTCTCTGGAAGTCTGAGACATGTGTGAAAATTTTCTAAGTCCAGAAAAAAGAATTTTTTCAATTTTTTATCAAATTTCCCCCCAAGGGATATATATTTTACCCACACATGTGGAGCCCTCCTGGGATGCCCTCTAACATACTATAACCTCATTTAGCGGTGATTTTCACAAAAAAGTGAAATTTTCAAAAAGTCAGAAATTTTGGAAAAAACGACAAGTATGAAGGACTCATCGGGTGAATCGCTCTGGAACTGAAATCGGATGCACGCACTGACATGCTCCCCTCTCTGGAAGTCTGAGACATGTGTGAAAATTTTCTAAGTCCAGAAAAAAAAATTTTTTCAACTTTTTTTCAAATTTCCCCCCCAGGGATATATATTTTACCCACACATTTGGAGCCCTCCTGGGATGCCCTCTAACATTCTATAACCTCATTTAGCAGAGATTTTCACAAAAAAGTGAAATTTTCAAAAAGTGAAAATTTTTCCAAAAAACGAATAAGTATGAAGGACTCATCGGGTGAAACATTCTGGAACTGAAATCGGATGCGCTTACAGACATGCTCCCCTCTCTGGAAGTCTGAGACATGTGTGAAAATTTTCTAAGTCCAGAAAAAAAAAATTTTTCAACTTTTTTTCAAATTTCCCCCCAAGGGATATATATTTTACCCACACATTTGGAGCACTCCAGGTATGCCCTCTAACATACTATAACCTCATTTAGCATAGATTTTCACAAAAAAGTGAAATTTTCAAAAAGTCAGAAATTTTGCAAAAAACGACTAAGTATGAAGGACTCATCGGGTGAAACGCTCTGGAACTGAAATCGGATGCGCGCACTGACATGCTCCCCTCTCTGGAAGTCTGAGACATGTGTGAAAATTTTCTAATTCCAGAAAAAAAAATTTTCAACTTTTTATCAAATTTCCCCCCAAGGGATATATATTTTACCCACACATTTGGAACCCTCCTGGGATGCCCTCTAACATACTATAACCTCATTTAGCAGAGATTTTCACAAAAAAGTGAAATTTTCAAAAAGTGAAAAATTTTCCAAAAAATGACTAAGTATGAAGGACTCATCGGGTGAAACGCTCTGGAACTGAAATCGGATGCACTTACAGACATGTTCCCCTCTCTGGAAGTCTGAGACATGTGTGAAAATTTTCTAAGTCCAGAAAAAAAAAATTTTTCAACTTTTTTTCAAATTTCCCCCCAAGGGATATATATTTTACCCACACATTTGGAGCCCTCCTGCGATGCCCTCTAACATACTATAACCTCATTTAGCGGAGATTTTCACAAAAAAAGTGAAATTTTCAAAAAGTCAGAAATTTTGCAAAAAATGACAAGTATGAAGGACTCATCGGGTGAATCGCTCTGGAACTGAAATCGGATGCACGCACTGACATGCTCCCCTCTCTGGAAGTTTGAGACATGTGTGAAAATTTTCTAAGTCCAGAAAAAAAAAATTTTTCAACTTTTTTTCAAATTTCCCCCCAAGGGATATATATTTTACCCACACATTTGGAGCACTCCTGGGATGCCCTCTAACATTCTATAACCTCATTTAGCAGAGATTTTCACAAAAAAGTGAAATTTTCAAAAAGTGAAAATTTTTTCAAAAAACAACTAAGTATGAAGGACTCATCGGGTGAAACGCTCTGGAACTGAAATCGGATGCGCTTACAGACATGTTCCCCTCTCTGGAAGTCTGAGACATGTGTGAAAATTTTCTAAGTCCAGAAAAAAATATTTTTTCAACTTTTTTTCAAATTTCCCCCCAAGGGATATATATTTTACCCACACATTTGGAGCCCTCCTGGGATGCCCTCTAACATTCTATAACCTCATTTAGCAGAGATTTTCACAAAAAAGTGAAATTTTCAAAAAGTGAAAATTTTTCCAAAAAATGAATAAGTATGAAGGACTCATCGGGTGAAACACTCTGGAACTGAAATCGGATGCGCTTACAGACATGCTCCCCTCTCTGGAAGTCTGAGACATGTGTGAAAATTTTCTAAGTCCAGAAAAAAATTTTTTTTCAACTTTTTTTCAAATTTCCCCCCAAGGGATATATATTTTACCCACACATTTGGAGCCCTCCTGGGATGCCCTCTAACATACTATAACCTCATTTAGCGGAGATTTTCACAAAAAAGTGAAATTTTCAAAAAGTGAAAATTTTTCCAAAAAACGACTAAGTATGAAGGACTCATCGGGTGAATCGCTCTGGAACTGAAATCGGATGCGCTTACAGTCATGCTCCCCTCTCTGGAAGTCTGAGACATGTGTGAAAATTTTCTAAGTCCAGAAAAAAGATTTTTTTCAATTTTTTATCAAATTTCCCCCCAAGGGATATATATTTTACCCACACATTTGGAGCCCTCCTGGGATGCCCTCTAACATACTATAACCTCATTTAGCGGAGATTTTCACAAAAAAGTGAAATTTTCAAAAAGTCAGAAATTTTGCAAAAAACGACAAGAATGAAGGACTCATCGGGTGAATCGCTCTGGAACTGAAATCGGATGCTCGCACTGACATGCTCCCCTCTCTGGAAGTTTGAGACATGTGTGAAAATTTTCTAAGTCCAGAAAAAAAAAATTTTTCAACTTTTTTTCAAATTTCCCCCCCAGGGATATATATTTTACCCACACATTTGGAGCCCTCCTGGGATGCCCTCTAACATTCTATAACCTCATTTAGCAGAGATTTTCACAAAAAAGTGAAATTTTCAAAAAGTGAAAATTTTTCCAAAAAACGAATAAGTATGAAGGACTCATCGGGTGAAACATTCTGGAACTGAAATCGGATGCGCTTACAGACATGCTCCCCTCTCTGGAAGTCTGAGACATGTGTGAAAATTTTCTAAGTCCAGAAAAAAAAAATTTTTCAACTTTTTTTCAAATTTCCCCCCAAGGGATATATATTTTACCCACACATTTGGAGCACTCCAGGTATGCCCTCTAACATACTATAACCTCATTTAGCAGAGATTTTCACAAAAAAGTGAAATTTTCAAAAAGTCAGAAATTTTGCAAAAAACGACTAAGTATGAAGGACTCATCGGGTGAAACGCTCTGGAACTGAAATCGGATGCGCGCACTGACATGCTCCCCTCTCTGGAAGTCTGAGACATGTGTGAAAATTTTCTAATTCCAGAAAAAAAAATTTTCAACTTTTTATCAAATTTCCCCCCAAGGGATATATATTTTACCCACACATTTGGAGCCCTCCTGGGATGCCCTCTAACATACTATAACCTCATTTAGCGGAGATTTTCACAAAAAAGTGAAATTTTCAAAAAGTGAAAATTTTTCCAAAAAACGACTAAGTATGAAGGACTCATCGGGTGAATCGCTCTGGAACTGAAATCGGATGCGCTTACAGTCATGCTCCCCTCTCTGGAAGTCTGAGACATGTGTGAAAATTTTCTAAGTCCAGAAAAAAGATTTTTTTCAATTTTTTATCAAATTTCCCCCCAAGGGATATATATTTTACCCACACATTTGGAGCCCTCCTGGGATGCCCTCTAACATACTATAACCTCATTTAGCGGAGATTTTCACAAAAAAGTGAAATTTTCAAAAAGTCAGAAATTTTGCAAAAAACGACAAGAATGAAGGACTCATCGGGTGAATCGCTCTGGAACTGAAATCGGATGCTCGCACTGACATGCTCCCCTCTCTGGAAGTTTGAGACATGTGTGAAAATTTTCTAAGTCCAGAAAAAAAAAATTTTTCAACGTTTTTTCAAATTTCCCCCCCCGGGATATATATTTTACCCACACATTTGGAGCCCTCCTGGGATGCCCTCTAACATTCTATAACCTCATTTAGCAGAGATTTTCACAAAAAAGTGAAATTTTCAAAAAGTGAAAATTTTTCCAAAAAACGACTAAGTGTGAAGGACTCATCGGGTGAAACACTCTGGAACTGAAATCGGATGCGCTTACAGACATGCTCCCCTCTCTGGAAGTCTGAGACATGTGTGAAAATTTTCTAAGTCCAGAAAAAAAAAATTTTTAAACTTTTTTTCAAATTTCCCCCCAAGGGATATATATTTTACCCACACATTTGGAGCCCTCCTGGTATGCCCTCTAACATACTATAACCTCATTTAGCAGAGATTTTCACAAAAAAGTGAAATTTTCAAAAAGTCAGAAATTTTGCAAAAAACGACAAGTATGAAGGACTCATCGGGTGAATAGCTCTGGAACTGAAATCGGATGCACGCACTGACATGCTCCCCTCTCTGGAAGTCTGAGACATGTGTGAAAATTTTCTAAGTCCAGAAAAAAAATTTTTTTCAACTTTTTTTCAAATTTCCCCCCCAGGGATATATATTTTACCCACACATTTGGAGCCCTCCTGGGATGCCCTCTAACATTCTATAACCTCATTTAGCAGAGATTTTCACAAAAAAGTGAAATTTTCAAAAAGTGAAAATTTTTCCAAAAAACGAATAAGTATGAAGGACTCATCGGGTGAAACACTCTGGAACTGAAATCGGATGCGCTTACAGACATGCTCCCCTCTCTGGAAGTCTGAGACATGTGTGAAAATTTTCTAAGTCCAGAAAAAAAAAATTTTTCAACTTTTTTTCAAATTTCCCCCCAAGGGATATATATTTTACCCACACATTTGGAGCACTCCAGGTATGCCCTCTAACATACTATAACCTCATTTAGCAGAGATTTTCACAAAAAAGTGAAATTTTCAAAAAGTCAGAAATTTTGCAAAAAACGACTAAGTATGAAGGACTCATCGGGTGAAACGCTCTGGAACTGAAATCGGATGCGCGCACTGACATGCTCCCCTCTCTGGAAGTCTGAGACATGTGTGAAAATTTTCTAATTCCAGAAAAAAAAAATTTCAACTTTTTATCAAATTTCCCCCCAAGGGATATATATTTTACCCACACATTTGGAGCCCTCCTGGGATGCCCTCTAACATACTATAACCTCATTTAGCAGAGATTTTCACAAAAAAGTGAAATTTTCAAAAAGTGAAAAATTTTCCAAAAAATGACTAAGTATGAAGGACTCATCGGGTGAAACGCTCTGGAACTGAAATTGGATGCACTTACAGACATGTTCCCCTCTCTGGAAGTCTGAGACATGTGTGAAAATTTTCTAAGTCCAGAAAAAAAAAATTTTTCAACTTTTTTTCAAATTTCCCCCCAAGGGATATATATTTTACCCACACATTTGGAGCACTCCTGGGATGCCCTCTAACATTCTATAACCTCATTTAGCAGAGATTTTCACAAAAAAGTGAAATTTTCAAAAAGTGAAAATTTTTTCAAAAAACGACTAAGTATGAAGAACTCATCGGGTGAAACGCTCTGGAACTGAAATCGGATGCGCTTACAGACATGTTCCCCTCTCTGGAAGTCTGAGACATGTGTGAAAGTTTTCTAAGTCCAGAAAAAAAAAATTTTTCAACTTTTTTTCAAATTTCCCCCCAAGGGATATTTTATTTTACCCACACATTTGGAGCCCTCCTGTGATGCCCTCTAACATACTATAACCTCATTTAGCTGAGATTTTCACAAAAAAGTGAAATTTTCAAAAAGTGAAAATTTTTCCAAAAAACGACTAAGTATGAAGGACTCATCGGGTGAATCGCTCTGGAACTGAAATCGGATGCGCTTACAGACATGCTCCCCTCTCTGGAAGTCTGAGACATGTGTGAAAATTTTCTAAGTCCAGAAAAAAGAATTTTTTCAATTTTTTATCAAATTTCCCCCCAAGGGATATATATTTTACCCACACATTTGGAACACTCCTGGGATGCCCTCTAACATACTATAACCTCATTTAGCGGAGATTTTCACAAAAAAGTGAAATTTTCAAAAAGTCAGGAATTTTGCAAAAAACGACAAGTATGAAGGACTCATCGGGTGAATCGCTCTGGAACTGAAATCGGATGCACGCACTGACATGCTCCCCTCTCTGGAAGTCTGAGACATGTGTGAAAATTTTCTAAGTCCAGAAAAAAATATTTTTTCAACTTTTTTTCAAATTTTCCCCCAAGGGATATATATTTTACCCACACATTTGGAGCCCTCCTGTGATGCCCTCTAACATACTATAACCTCATTTAGCGGAGATTTTCACAAAAAAGTGAAATTTTCAAAAAGTGAAAATTTTTCCAAAAAACGACTAAGTATGAAGGACTCATCGGGTGAATCGCTCTGGAACTGAAATCGGATGCGCTTACAGTCATGCTCCCCTCTCTGGAAGTCTGAGACATGTGTGAAAATTTTCTAAGTCCAGAAAAAAGAATTTTTTCAATTTTTTTATCAAATTTCCCCCCAAGGGATATATATTTTACCCACACATTTGGAGCCCTCCTGTGATGCCCTCTAACATACTATAACCTCATTTAGCGGAGATTTTCACAAAAAAGTGAAATTTTCAAAAAGTGAAAATTTTTCCAAAAAACGACTAAGTATGAAGGACTCATCGGGTGAATCGCTCTGGAACTGAAATCGGATGCGCTTACAGTCATGCTCCCCTCTCTGGAAGTCTGAGACATGTGTGAAAATTTTCTAAGTCCAGAAAAAAAAAATTTTTCAACTTTTTTTCAAATTTCCCCCCAAGGGATATATATTTTACCCACACATTTGGAGCCCTCCTGGGATGCCCTCTAACATTCTATAACCTCATTTAGCAGAGATTTTCACAAAAAAGTGAAATTTTCAAAAAGTGAAAATTTTTCCAAAAAACGACTAAGTATGAAGGACTCATCGGGTGAATCGCTCTGGAACTGAAATCGGATGCGCGCACTGACATGCTCCCCTCTCTGGAAGTCTGAGACGTGTGAAAATTTTCTAAGTCCAGAAAAAAAAAATGTTTCAACTTTTTTTCAAATTTCCCCCCAAGGGATATATATTTTACCCACACATTTGGAGCACTCCTGGGATGCCCTCTAACATTCTATAACCTCATTTAGCAGAGATTTTCACAAAAAAGTGAAATTTCAAAAAGTGAAAATTTTTTCAAAAAACGACTAAGTATGAAGGACTCATCGGGTGAAACGCTCTGGAACTGAAATCGGATGCGCTTACAGACATGTTCCCCTCTCTGGAAGTCTGAGACATGTGTGAAAGTTTTCTAAGTCCAGAAAAAAAAAAATTTTCAACTTTTTTTCAAATTTCCCCCCAAGGGATATATATTTTACCCACACATTTGGAGCCCTCCTGTGATGCCCTCTAACATACTATAACCTCATTTAGCTGAGATTTTCACAAAAAAGTGGAATTTTCAAAAAGTGAAAATTTTTTCAAAAAACGACTAAGTATGAAGGACTCATCGGGTGAATCGCTCTGGAACTGAAATCGGATGCGCTTACAGACATGCTCCCCTCTCTGGAAGTCTGAGACATGTGTGAAAATTTTCTAAGTCCAGAAAAAAGAATTTTTTCAATTTTTTATCAAATTTCCCCCCAAGGGATATATATTTTACCCACACATTTGGAACACTCCTGGGATGCCCTCTAACATACTATAACCTCATTTAGCGGAGATTTTCACAAAAAAGTGAAATTTTCAAAAAGTCAGAAATTTTGCAAAAAACGACAAGTATGAAGGACTCATCGGGTGAATCGCTCTGGAACTGAAATCGGATGCACGCACTGACATGCTCCCCTCTCTGGAAGTCTGAGACATGTGTGAAAATTTTCTAAGTCCAGAAAAAAAAATATTTTCAACTTTTTTTCAAATTTCCCCCCAACGGATATATATTTTACCCACACATTTGGAGCCCTCCTGGGATGCCCTCTAACATTCTATAACCTCATTTAGCAGAGATTTTCACAAAAAAGTGAAATTTTCAAAAAGTGAAAATTTTTCCAAAAAACGAATAAGTATGAAGGACTCATCGGGTGAAACACTCTGTAACTGAAATCGGATGCGCTTACAGACATGCTCCCCTCTCTGGAAGTCTGAGACATGTGTGAAAATTTTCTAAGTCCAGAAAAAAAAAAATTTCAACTTTTTTTCAAATTTCCCCCCAAGGGATATATATTTTACCCACACATTTGGAGCCCTCCTGGGATGCCCTCTAACATACTATAACCTCATTTAGCAGAGATTTTCACAAAAAAGTGAAATTTTCAAAAAGTGAAAAATTTTCCAAAAAATGACTAAGTATGAAGGACTCATCGGGTGAAATGCTCTGGAACTGAAATCGGATGCGCTTACAGACATGTTCCCCTCTCTGGAAGTCTGAGACATGTGTGAAAATTTTCTAAGTCCAGAAAAAAAAAATTTTCAACTTTTTTTCAAATTTCCCCCCAAGGGATATATATTTTACCAACACATTTGGAGCCCTCCTGCGATGCCCTCTAACATACTATAACCTCATTTAGCGGAGATTTTCACAAAAAAGTGAAATTTTCAAAAAGTCAGAAATTTTGCAAAAAACGACAAGTATGAAGGACTCATCGGGTGAATCGCTCTGGAACTGAAATCGGATGCACGCACTGACATGCTCCCCTCTCTGGAAGTCTGAGACATGTGTGAAAATTTTCTAAGTCCAGAAAAAAAAAATTTTTCAACTTTTTTTCAAATTCCCCCCAAGGGATATATATTTTACCCACACATTTGGAGCCCTCCTGGGATGCCCTCTAACATTCTATAACGTAATTTAGCAGAGATTTTCACAAAAAAGTGAAATTTTCAAAAAGTGAAAATTTTTCCAAAAAACGACTAAATATGAAGGACTCATCGGGTGAAATGCTCTGGAACTGAAATCGGATGCGCTTACAGACATGCTCCCCTCTCTGGAAGTCTGAGACATGTGTGAAAATTTTCTAAGTCCAGAAAAAAAAAATTTTCAACTTTTTTTCAAATTTCCCCCCAAGGGATATATATTTTACCACACATTTGGAGCCCTCCTGGGATGCCCTCTAACATACTATAACCTCATTTAGTGGAGATTTTCACAAAATAGTGAAATTTTCAAAAAGTGAAAATTTTTCCAAAAAACGACTAAGTATGAAGGACTCATCGGGTGAAACGCTCTGGAACTGAAATCGGATGCGCTTACAGACATGCTCCCCTCTCTGGAAGTCTGAGACATGTGTGAAAATTTTCTAAGTCCAGAAAAAAAAAATTTTTCAACTTTTTTTCAAATTTCCCCCCAAGGGATATATATTTTACCCACACATTTGGAGCACTCCAGGTATGCCCTCTAACATACTATAACCTCATTTAGCAGAGATTTTCACAAAAAAGTGAAATTTTCAAAAAGTCAGAAATTTTGCAAAAAACGACTAAGTATGAAGGACTCATCGGGTGAAACGCTCTGGAACTGAAATCGGATGCGCGCACTGACATGCTCCCCTCTCTGGAAGTCTGAGACATGTGTGAAAATTTTCTAATTCCAGAAAAAAAAAATTTTTCAACGTTTTTTCAAATTTCCCCCTAAGGGATATATATTTTACCCACACATTTGGAGCCCTCCTGGGATGCCCTCTAACATTCTATAACCTCATTTAGCAGAGATTTTCACAAAAAAGTGAAATTTTCAAAAAGTGAAAATTTTTCCAAAAAACGACTAAGTGTGAAGGACTCATCGGGTGAAACACTCTGGAACTGAAATCGGATGCGCTTACAGACATGCTCCCCTCTCTGGAAGTCTGAGACATGTGTGAAAATTTTCTAAGTCCAGAAAAAAAAATTTTTTAAACTTTTTTTCAAATTTCCCCCCAAGGGATATATATTTTACCCACACATTTGGAGCCCTCCTGGTATGCCCTCTAACATACTATAACCTCATTTAGCAGAGATTTTCACAAAAAAGTGAAATTTTCAAAAAGTCAGAAATTTTGCAAAAAACGACTAAGTATGAAGGACTCATCGGGTGAAACGCTCTGGAACTGAAATCGGATGCGCTTACAGACATGCTCCCCTCTCTGGAAGTCTGAGACATGTGTGAAAATTTTCTAAGTCCAGAAAAAAAAAATTTTTCAACTTTTTTTCAAATTTCCCCCCAAGGGATATATATTTTACCCACACATTTGGAGCACTCCAGGTATGCCCTCTAACATACTATAACCTCATTTAGCAGAGATTTTCACAAAAAAGTGAAATTTTCAAAAAGTCAGAAATTTTGCAAAAAACGACTAAGTATGCAGGACTCATCGGGTGAAACGCTCTGGAACTGAAATCGGATGCGCGCACTGACATGCTCCCCTCTCTGGAAGTCTGAGACATGTGTGAAAATTTTCTAATTCCAGAAAAAGAAAATTTTTCAACGTTTTTTCAAATTTCCCCCCAAGGGATATATATTTTACCCACACATTTGGAGCCCTCCTGGGATGCCCTCTAACATTCTATAACCTCATTTAGCAGAGATTTTCACAAAAAAGTGAAATTTTCAAAAAGTGAAAATTTTTCCAAAAAACGACTAAGTGTGAAGGACTCATCGGGTGAAACACTCTGGAACTGAAATCGGATGCGCTTACAGACATGCTCCCCTCTCTGGAAGTCTGAGACATGTGTGAAAATTTTCTAAGTCCAGAAAAAAAAAATTTTTAAACTTTTTTTCAAATTTCCCCCCAAGGGATATATATTTTACCCACACATTTGGAGCCCTCCTGGTATGCCCTCTAACATACTATAACCTCATTTAGCAGAGATTTTCACAAAAAAGTGAAATTTTCAAAAAGTCAGAAATTTTGCAAAAAACGACTAAGTATGAAGGACTCATCGGGTGAAACGCTCTGGAACTGAAATCGGATGCGCTTACAGACATGCTCCCCTCTCTGGAAGTCTGAGACATGTGTGAAAATTTTCTAAGTCCAGAAAAAAAAAATTTTTCAACTTTTTTTCAAATTTCCCCCCAAGGGATATATATTTTACCCACACATTTGGAGCACTCCAGGTATGCCCTCTAACATACTATAACCTCATTTAGCAGAGATTTTCACAAAAAAGTGAAATTTTCAAAAAGTCAGAAATTTTGCAAAAAACGACTAAGTATGAAGGACTCATCGGGTGAAACGCTCTGGAACTGAAATCGGATGCGCGCACTGACATGCTCCCCTCTCTGGAAGTCTGAGACATGTGTGAAAATTTTCTAATTCCAGAAAAAAAAAATTTTCAACTTTTTATCAAATTTCCCCCCAAGGGATATATATTTTACCCACACATTTGGAGCCCTCCTGGGATGCCCTCTAACATACTATAACCTCATTTAGCAGAGATTTTCACAAAAAAGTGAAATTTTCAAAAAGTGAAAAATTTTCCAAAAAACGACTAAGTATGAAGGACTCATCGGGTGAATCGCTCTGGAACTGAAATCGGATGCACGCACTGACATGCTCCCCTCTCTGGAAGTCTGAGACATGTGTGAAAATTTTCTAAGTCCAGAAAAAATTTTTTTTTCAACTTTTTTTCAAATTTCCCCCCAAGGGATATATATTTTACCCACACATTTGGAGCCCTCCTGGGATGCCCTCTAACATTCTATAACCTCATTTAGCAGAGATTTTCACAAAAAAGTGAAATTTTCAAAAAGTGAAAATTTTTCCAAAAAACGAATAAGTATGAAGGACTCATCGGGTGAAACACTCTGGAACTGAAATCGGATGCGCTTACAGACATGCTCCCCTCTCTGGAAGTCTGAGACATGTGTGAAAATTTTCTAAGTCCAGAAAAAAATTTTTTTTCAACTTTTTTTCAAATTTCCCCCCAAGGGATATATATTTTACCCACACATTTGGAGCCCTCCTGGGATGCCCTCTAACATACTATAACCTCATTTAGCGGAGATTTTCACAAAAAAGTGAAATTTTCAAAAAGTGAAAATTTTTCCAAAAAACGACTAAGTATGAAGGACTCATCGGGTGAATCGCTCTGGAACTGAAATCGGATGCGCTTACAGTCATGCTCCCCTCTCTGGAAGTCTGAGACATGTGTGAAAATTTTCTAAGTCCAGAAAAAATAATTTTTTCAATTTTTTATCAAATTTCCCCCCAAGGGATATATATTTTACCCACACATTTGGAGCCCTCCTGGGATGCCCTCTAACATACTATAACCTCATTTAGCGGAGATTTTCACAAAAAAGTGAAATTTTCAAAAAGTCAGAAATTTTGCAAAAAACGACAAGAATGAAGGACTCATCGGGTGAATCGCTCTGGAACTGAAATCGGATGCTCGCACTGACATGCTCCCCTCTCTGGAAGTTTGAGACATGTGTGAAAATTTTCTAAGTCCAGAAAAAAAAAATTTTTCAACTTTTTTTCAAATTTCCCCCCAAGGGATATATATTTTACCCACACATTTGGAGCACTCCTGGGATGCCCTCTAACATTCTATAACCTCATTTAGCAGAGATTTTCACAAAAAAGTGAAATTTTCAAAAAGTGAAAATTTTTTCAAAAAACGACTAAGTATGAAGGACTCATCGGGTGAAACGCTCTGGAACTGAAATCGGATGCGCTTACAGACATGTTCCCCTCTCTGGAAGTCTGAGACATGTGTGAAAGTTTTCTAAGTCCAGAAAAAAAAAATTTTTCAACTTTTTTTCAAATTTCCCCTCAAGGGATATATATTTTACCCACACATTTGGAGCCCTCCTGTGATGCCCTCTAACATACTATAACCCCATTTAGCTGAGATTTTCACAAAAAAGTGAAATTTTCAAAAAGTGAAAATTTTTCCAAAAAACGACTAAGTATGAAGGACTCATCGGGTGAATCGCTCTGGAACTGAAATCGGATGCGCTTACAGACATGCTCCCCTCTCTGGAAGTCTGAGACATGTGTGAAAATTTTCTAAGTCCAGAAAAAAGAATTTTTTCAATTTTTTATCAAATTTCTCCCCAAGGGATATATATTTTACCCACACATTTGGAACACTCCTGGGATGCCCTCTAACATACTATAACCTCATTTAGCGGAGATTTTCACAAAAAAGTGAAATTTTCAAAAAGTCAGAAATTTTGCAAAAAACGACAAGTATGAAGGACTCATCGGGTGAATCGCTCTGGAACTGAAATCGGATGCACGCACTGACATGCTCCCCTCTCTGGAAGTCTGAGACATGTGTGAAAATTTTCTAAGTCCAGAAAAAAAAATATTTTCAACTTTTTTTCAAATTTCCCCCCAACGGATATATATTTTACCCACACATTTGGAGCCCTCCTGGGATGCCCTCTAACATTCTATAACCTCATTTAGCAGAGATTTTCACAAAAAAGTGAAATTTTCAAAAAGTGAAAATTTTTCCAAAAAACGAATAAGTATGAAGGACTCATCGGGTGAAACACTCTGTAACTGAAATCGGATGCGCTTACAGACATGCTCCCCTCTCTGGAAGTCTGAGACATGTGTGAAAATTTTCTAAGTCCAGAAAAAAAAAATTTTCAACTTTTTTTCAAATTTCCCCCAAAGGGATATATATTTTACCCACACATTTGGAGCCCTCCTGGGATGCCCTCTAACATACTATAACCTCATTTAGCAGAGATTTTCACAAAAAAGTGAAATTTTCAAAAAGTGAAAAATTTTCCAAAAAATGACTAAGTATGAAGGACTCATCGGGTGAAATGCTCTGGAACTGAAATCGGATGCGCTTACAGACATGTTCCCCTCTCTGGAAGTCTGAGACATGTGTGAAAATTTTCTAAGTCCAGAAAAAAAAAATTTTCAACTTTTTTTCAAATTTCCCCCCAAGGGATATATATTTTACCCACACATTTGGAGCCCTCCTGCGATGCCCTCTAACATACTATAACCTCATTTAGCGGAGATTTTCACAAAAAAGTGAAATTTTCAAAAAGTCAGAAATTTTGCAAAAAACGACAAGTATGAAGGACTCATCGGGTGAATCGCTCTGGAACTGAAATCGGATGCACGCACTGACATGCTCCCCTCTCTGGAAGTCTGAGACATGTGTGAAAATTTTCTAAGTCCAGAAAAAAATATTTTTTCAACTTGTTTTCAAATTTCCCCCCAAGGGATATATATTTTACCCACACATTTGGAGCCCTCCTGGTATGCCCTCTAACATACTATAACCTCATTTAGCAGAGATTTTCACAAAAAAGTGAAATTTTCAAAAAGTCAGAAATTTTGCAAAAAACGACTAAGTATGAAGGACTCATCGGGTGAAACGCTCTGGAACTGAAATCGGATGCGCTTACAGACATGCTCCCCTCTCTGGAAGTCTGAGACATGTGTGAAAATTTTCTAAGTCCAGAAAAAAGAATTTTTTCAATTTTTTATCAAATTTCCCCCCAAGGGATATATATTTTACCCACACATTTGGAGCCCTCCTGGGATGCCCTCTAACATACTATAACCTCATTTAGCGGTGATTTTCACAAAAAAGTGAAATTTTCAAAAAGTCAGAAATTTTGCAAAAAACGACAAGTATGAAGGACTCATCGGGTGAATCGCTCTGGAACTGAAATCGGATGCACGCACTGACATGCTCCCCTCTCTGGAAGTCTGAGACATGTGTGAAAATTTTCTAAGTCCAGAAAAAAAAATTTTTTCAACTTTTTTTCAAATTTCCCCCCCAGGGATATATATTTTACCCACACATTTGGAGCCCTCCTGGGATGCCCTCTAACATTCTATAACCTCATTTAGCAGAGATTTTCACAAAAAAGTGAAATTTTCAAAAAGTGAAAATTTTTCCAAAAAACGAATAAGTATGAAGGACTCATCGGGTGAAACATTCTGGAACTGAAATCGGATGCGCTTACAGACATGCTCCCCTCTCTGGAAGTCTGAGACATGTGTGAAAATTTTCTAAGTCCAGAAAAAAAAAATTTTTCAACTTTTTTTCAAATTTCCCCCCAAGGGATATATATTTTACCCACACATTTGGAGCACTCCAGGTATGCCCTCTAACATACTATAACCTCATTTAGCAGAGATTTTCACAAAAAAGTGAAATTTTCAAAAAGTCAGAAATTTTGCAAAAAACGACTAAGTATGAAGGACTCATAGGGTGAAACGCTCTGGAACTGAAATCGGATGCGCGCACTGACATGCTCCCCTCTCTGGAAGTCTGAGACATGTGTGAAAATTTTCTAATTCCAGAAAAAAAAATTTTCAACTTTTTATCAAATTTCCCCCCAAGGGATATATATTTTACCCACACATTTGGAGCCCTCCTGGGATGCCCTCTAACATACTATAACCTCATTTAGCAGAGATTTTCACAAAAAAGTGAAATTTTCAAAAAGTGAAAAATTTTCCAAAAAATGACTAAGTATGAAGGACTCATCGGGTGAAACACTCTGTAACTGAAATCGGATGCGCTTACAGACATGCTCCCCTCTCTGGAAGTCTGAGACATGTGTGAAAATTTTCTAAGTCCAGAAAAAAAAAATTTTCAACTTTTTTTCAAATTTCCCCCCAAGGGATATATATTTTACCCACACATTTGGAGCCCTCCTGCGATGCCCTCTAACATACTATAACCTCATTTAGCGGAGATTTTCACAAAAAAGTGAAATTTTCAAAAAGTCAGAAATTTTGCAAAAAACGACAAGTATGAAGGACTCATCGGGTGAATCGCTCTGGAACTGAAATCGGATGCATGCACTGACATGCTCCCCTCTCTGGAAGTCTGAGACATGTGTGAAAATTTTCTAAGTCCAGAAAAAAATATTTTTTCAACTTGTTTTCAAATTTCCCCCCAAGGGATATATATTTTACCCACACATTTGGAGCCCTCCTGTGATGCCCTCTAACATACTATAACCTCATTTAGCGGAGATTTTCACAAAAAAGTGAAATTTTCAAAAAGTGAAAATTTTTCCAAAAAACGACTAAGTATGAAGGACTCATCGGGTGAATCGCTCTGGAACTGAAATCGGATGCGCTTACAGTCATGCTCCCCTCTCTGGAAGTCTGAGACATGTGTGAAAATTTTCTAAGTCCAGAAAAAAGAATTTTTTCAATTTTTTATCAAATTTCCCCCCAAGGGATATATATTTTACCCACACATTTGGAACCCTCCTGGGATGCCCTCTAACATACTATAACCTCATTTAGCGGAGATTTTCACAAAAAAGTGAAATTTTCAAAAAGTCAGAAATTTTGCAAAAAACGACAAGTATGAAGGACTCATCGGTTGAATCGCTCTGGAACTGAAATCGGATGCACGCACTGACATGCTCCCCTCTCTGGAAGTTTGAGACATGTGTGAAAATTTTCTAAGTCCAGAAAAAAAAAATTTTTCAACTTTTTTTCAAATTTCCCCCCAAGGGATATATATTTTACCCACACATTTGGAGCCCTCCTGGGATGCCCTCTAACATTCTATAACCTAATTTAGCAGAGATTTTCACAAAAAAGTGAAATTTTCAAAAAGTGAAAATTTTTCCAAAAAACGACTAAGTATGAAGGACTCATCGGGTGAAACGCTCTGGAACTGAAATCGGATGCGCTTACAGACATGCTCCCCTCTCTGGAAGTCTGAGACATGTGTGAAAATTTTCTAAGTCCAGAAAAAAAAAATTTTTCAACGTTTTTTCAAATTTCCCCCCCCGGGATATATATTTTACCCACACATTTGGAGCCCTCCTGGGATGCCCTCTAACATTCTATAACCTCATTTAGCAGAGATTTTCACAAAAAAGTGAAATTTTCAAAAAGTGAAAATTTTTCCAAAAAACGACTAAGTGTGAAGGACTCATCGGGTGAAACACTCTGGAACTGAAATCGGATGCGCTTACAGACATGCTCCCCTCTCTGGAAGTCTGAGACATGTGTGAAAATTTTCTAAGTCCAGAAAAAAAAAATTTTTAAACTTTTTTTCAAATTTCCCCCCAAGGGATATATATTTTACCCACACATTTGGAGCCCTCCTGGTATGCCCTCTAACATACTATAACCTCATTTAGCAGAGATTTTCACAAAAAAGTGAAATTTTCAAAAAGTCAGAAATTTTGCAAAAAACGACAAGTATGAAGGACTCATCGGGTGAATCGCTCTGGAACTGAAATCGGATGCACGCACTGACATGCTCCCCTCTCTGGAAGTCTGAGACATGTGTGAAAATTTTCTAAGTCCAGAAAAAAAATTTTTTTCAACTTTTTTTCAAATTTCCCCCCCAGGGATATATATTTTACCCACACATTTGGAGCCCTCCTGGGATGCCCTCTAACATTCTATAACCTCATTTAGCAGAGATTTTCACAAAAAAGTGAAATTTTCAAAAAGTGAAAATTTTTCCAAAAAACGAATAAGTATGAAGGACTCATCGGGTGAAACACTCTGGAACTGAAATCGGATGCGCTTACAGACATGCTCCCCTCTCTGGAAGTCTGAGACATGTGTGAAAATTTTCTAAGTCCAGAAAAAAAAAATTTTTCAACTTTTTTTCAAATTTCCCCCCAAGGGATATATATTTTACCCACACATTTGGAGCACTCCAGGTATGCCCTCTAACATACTATAACCTCATTTAGCAGAGATTTTCACAAAAAAGTGAAATTTTCAAAAAGTCAGAAATTTTGCAAAAAACGACTAAGTATGAAGGACTCATCGGGTGAAACGCTCTGGAACTGAAATCGGATGCGCGCACTGACATGCTCCCCTCTCTGGAAGTCTGAGACATGTGTGAAAATTTTCTAAGTCCAGAAAAAAAAAAATTTTTCAACTTTTTTTCAAATTTCCCCCCAAGGGATATATATTTTACCCACACATTTGGAGCCCTCCTGCGATGCCCTCTAACATACTATAACCTCATTTAGCGGAGATTTTCACAAAAAAAGTGAAATTTTCAAAAAGTCAGAAATTTTGCAAAAAATGACAAGTATGAAGGACTCATCGGGTGAATCGCTCTGGAACTGAAATCGGATGCACGCACTGACATGCTCCCCTCTCTGGAAGTTTGAGACATGTGTGAAAATTTTCTAAGTCCAGAAAAAAAAAATTTTTCAACTTTTTTTCAAATTTCCCCCCAAGGGATATATATTTTACCCACACATTTGGAGCACTCCTGGGATGCCCTCTAACATACTATAACCTCATTTAGCGGAGATTTTCACAAAAAAGTGAAATTTTCAAAAAGTGAAAATTTTTCCAAAAAACGACTAAGTATGAAGGACTCATCGGGTGAATCGCTCTGGAACTGAAATCGGATGCGCTTACAGTCATGCTCCCCTCTCTGGAAGTCTGAGACATGTGTGAAAATTTTCTAAGTCCAGAAAAAAGAATTTTTTCAATTTTTTATCAAATTTCCCCCCAAGGGATATATATTTTACCCACACATTTGGAGCCCTCCTGGGATGCCCTCTAACATACTATAACCTCATTTAGCGGAGATTTTCACAAAAAAGTGAAATTTTCAAAAAGTCCGAAATTTTGCAAAAAACGACAAGAATGAAGGACTCATCGGGTGAATCGCTCTGGAACTGAAATCGGATGCTCGCACTGACATGCTCCCCTCTCTGGAAGTTTGAGACATGTGTGAAAATTTTCTAAGTCCAGAAAAAAAAAATTTTTCAACTTTTTTTCAAATTTCCCCCCAAGGGATATATATTTTACCCACACATTTGGAGCTCTCCTGGGATGCCCTCTAACATTCTATAACCTCATTTAGCAGAGATTTTCACAAAAAAGTGAAATTTTCAAAAAGTGAAAATTTTTTCAAAAAACGACTAAGTATGAAGAACTCATCGGGTGAAACGCTCTGGAACTGAAATCGGATGCGCTTACAGACATGTTCCCCTCTCTGGAAGTCTGAGACATGTGTGAAAGTTTTCTAAGTCCAGAAAAAAAAAATTTTTCAACTTTTTTTCAAATTTCCCCCCAAGGGATATTTTATTTTACCCACACATTTGGAGCCCTCCTGTGATGCCCTCTAACATACTATAACCTCATTTAGCTGAGATTTTCACAAAAAAGTGAAATTTTCATAAAGTGAAAATTTTTCCAAAAAACGACTAAGTATGAAGGACTCATCGGGTGAATCGCTCTGGAACTGAAATCGGATGTGCTTACAGACATGCTCCCCTCTCTGGAAGTCTGAGACATGTGTGAAAATTTTCTAAGTCCAGAAAAAAGAATTTTTTCAATTTTTTATCAAATTTCCCCCCAAGGGATATATATTTTACCCACACATTTGGAACACTCCTGGGATGCCCTCTAACATACTATAACCTCATTTAGCGGAGATTTTCACAAAAAAGTGAAATTTTCAAAAAGTGAAAATTTTTCCAAAAAACGACTAAGTATGAAGGACTCATCGGGTGAATCGCTCTGGAACTGAAATCGGATGCGCTTACAGTCATGCTCCCCTCTCTGGAAGTCTGAGACATGTGTGAAAATTTTCTAAGTCCAGAAAAAAAAAATTTTTCAACTTTTTTTCAAATTTCCCCCCAAGGGATATATATTTTACCCACACATTTGGAGCACTCCAGGTATGCCCTCTAACATACTATAACCTCATTTAGCAGAGATTTTCACAGAAAAGTGAAATTTTCAAAAAGTCAGAAATTTTGCAAAAAACGACTAAGTATGAAGGACTTATCGGGTGAAACGCTCTGGAACTGAAATCGGATGCGCGCACTGACATGCTCCCCTCTCTGGAAGTCTGAGACATGTGTGAAAATTTTCTAATTCCAGAAAAAAAAAATTTTCAACTATTTATCAATTTTCCCCCCAAGGGATATATATTTTACCCACACATTTGGAGCCCTCCTGGGATGCCCTCTAACATACTATAACCTCATTTAGCGGAGATTTTCACAAAAAAGTGAAATTTTCAAAAAGTGAAAATTTTTCCAAAAAACGACTAAGTATGAAGGACTCATCGGGTGAAACGCTCTGGAACTGAAATCGGATGCACTTACAGACATGTTCCCCTCTCTGGAAGTCTGAGACATGTGTGAAAATTTTCTAAGTCCAGAAAAAAAAAAATTTTCAACTTTTTTTCAAATTTCCCCCCAAGGGATATATATTTTACCCACACATTTGGAGCCCTCCTGCGATGCCCTCTAACATACTATAACCTCATTTAGCGGAGATTTTCACAAAAAAGTGAAATTTTCAAAAAGTCAGAAATTTTGCAAAAAACGACAAGTATGAAGGACTCATCGGGTGAATCGCTCTGGAACTGAAATCGGATGCACGCACTGACATGCTCCCCTCTCTGGAAGTCTGAGACATGTGTGAAAATTTTCTAAGTCCAGAAAAAAATATTTTTTCAACTTTTTTTCAAATTTCCCCCCAAGGGATATATATTTTACCCACACATTTGGAGCCCTCCTGTGATGCCCTCTAACATACTATAACCTCATTTAGCGGAGATTTTCACAAAAAAGTGAAATTTTCAAAAAGTGAAAATTTTTCCAAAAAACGACTAAGTATGAAGGACTCATCGGGTGAATCGCTCTGGAACTGAAATCGGATGCGCTTACAGTCATGCTCCCCTCTCTGGAAGTCTGAGACATGTGTGAAAATTTTCTAAGTCCAGAAAAAAGATTTTTTTCAATTTTTTATCAAATTTCCCCCCAAGGGATATATATTTTACCCACACATTTGGAGCCCTCCTGTGATGCCCTCTAACATACTATAACCTCATTTAGCGGAGATTTTCACAAAAAAGTGAAATTTTCAAAAAGTGAAAATTTTTCCAAAAAACGACTAAGTATGAAGGACTCATCGGGTGAATCGCTCTGGAACTGAAATCGGATGCGCTTACAGTCATGCTCCCCTCTCTGGAAGTCTGAGACATGTGTGAAAATTTTCTAAGTCCAGAAAAAAAAAATTTTTCAACTTTTTTTCAAATTTCCCCCAAGGGATATATATTTTACCCACACATTTGGAGCCCTCCTGGGATGCCCTCTAACATACTATAACCTCATTTAGCGGAGATTTTCACAAAAAAGTGAAATTTTCAAAAAGTCAGAAATTTTGCAAAAAACGACAAGAATGAAGGACTCATCGGGTGAATCGCTCTGGAACTGAAATCGGATGCACGCACTGACATGCTCCCCTCTCTGGAAGTTTGAGACATGTGTGAAAATTTTCTAAGTCCAGAAAAAAAAAAATTTTCAACTTTTTTTCAAATTTCCCCCCAAAGGATATATATTTTACCCACACATTTGGAGCCCTCCTGGGATGCCCTCTAACATTCTATAACCTCATTTAGCAGAGATTTTCACAAAAAAGTGAAATTTTCAAAAAGTGAAAATTTTTCCAAAAAACGACTAAGTATGAAGGACTCATCGGGTGAAACGCTCTGGAACTGAAATCGGATGCGCTTACAGACATGTTCCCCTCTCTGGAAGTCTGAGACATGTGTGAAAGTTTTCTAAGTCCAGAAAAAAAAAAATTTTCAACTTTTTTTCAAATTTCCCCCCAAAGGATATATATTTTACCCACACATTTGGAGCCCTCCTGGGATGCCCTCTAACATTCTATAACCTCATTTAGCGAAGATTTTCACAAAAAAGTGAAATTTTCAAAAAGTCAGAAATTTTGCAAAAAACGACAAGTATGAAGGACTCATCGGGTGAATCGCTCTGGAACTGAAATCGGATGCACGCACTGACATGCTCCCCTCTCTGGAAGTCTGAGACATGTGTGAAAATTTTCTAAGTCCAGAAAAAAAAATATTTTCAACTTTTTTTCAAATTTCCCCCCAAGGGATATATATTTTACCCACACATTTGGAGCCCTCCTGGGATGCCCTCTAACATTCTATAACCTCATTTAGCAGAGATTTTCACAAAAAAGTGAAATTTTCAAAAAGTGAAAATTTTTCCAAAAAACGAATAAGTATGAAGGACTCATCGGGTGAAACACTCTGGAACTGAAATCGGATGCGCTTACAGACATGCTCCCCTCTCTGGAAGTCTGAGACATGTGTGAAAATTTTCTAAGTCCAGAAAAAAATTTTTTTTCAACTTTTTTTCAAATTTCCCCCCAAGGGATATATATTTTACCCACACATTTGGAGCCCTCCTGGGATGCCCTCTAACATACTATAACCTCATTTAGCGGAGATTTTCACAAAAAAGTGAAATTTTCAAAAAGTGAAAATTTTTCCAAAAAACGACTAAGTATGAAGGACTCATCGGGTGAATCGCTCTGGAACTGAAATCGGATGCGCTTACAGTCATGCTCCCCTCTCTGGAAGTCTGAGACATGTGTGAAAATTTTCTAAGTCCAGAAAAAAAAAATTTTTCAACTTTTTTTCAAATTTCCCCCCAAGGGATATATATTTTACCCACACATTTGGAGCCCTCCTGCGATGCCCTCTAACATACTATAACCTCATTTAGCGGAGATTTTCACAAAAAAGTGAAATTTTCAAAAAGTCAGAAATTTTGCAAAAAACGACAAGTATGAAGGACTCATCGGGTGAATCGCTCTGGAACTGAAATCGGATGCACGCACTGACATGCTCCCCTCTCTGGAAGTCTGAGACATGTGTGAAAATTTTCTAAGTCCAGAAAAAAATATTTTTTCAACTTTTTTTCAAATTTCCCCCCAAGGGATATATATTTTACCCACACATTTGGAGCCCTCCTGGGATGCCCTCTAACATTCTATAACCTCATTTAGCAGAGATTTTCACAAAAAAGTGAAATTTTCAAAAAGTGAAAATTTTTCCAAAAAACGAATAAGTATGAAGGACTCATCGGGTGAAACACTCTGGAACTAAAATCGGATGCGCTTACAGACATGCTCCCCTCTCTGGAAGTCTGAGACATGTGTGAAAATTTTCTAAGTCCAGAAAAAAAAATTTTTTCAACTTTTTTTCAAATTTCCCCCCAAGGGATATATATTTTACCCACACATTTGGAGCCCTCCTGGGATGCCCTCTAACATACTATAACCTCATTTAGCGGAGATTTTCACAAAAAAGTGAAATTTTCAAAAAGTGAAAATTTTTCCAAAAAACGACTAAGTATGAAGGACTTAGTCACACATTTGGAGCCCTCCTGTGATGCCCTCTAACATACTATAACCTCATTTAGCTGAGATTTTCACAAAAAAGTGAAATTTTCAAAAAGTCAGAAATTTTGCAAAAAACGACAAGTATGAAGGACTCATCGGGTGAATCGCTCTGGAACTGAAATCGGATGCACGCACTGACATGCTCCCCTCTCTGGAAGTCTGAGACATGTGTGAAAATTTTCTAAGTCCAGAAAAAAATATTTTTTCAACTTTTTTTCAAATTTCCCCCCAAGGGATATATATTTTACCCACACATTTGGAGCCCTCCTGTGATGCCCTCTAACATACTATAACCTCATTTAGCGGAGATTTTCACAAAAAAGTGAAATTTTCAAAAAGTGAAAATTTTTCCAAAAAACGACTAAGTATGAAGGACTCATCGGGTGAATCGCTCTGGAACTGAAATCGGATGCGCTTACAGTCATGCTCCCCTCTCTGGAAGTCTGAGACATGTGTGAAAATTTTCTAAGTCCAGAAAAAAGAATTTTTTCAATTTTTTATCAAATTTCCCCCCAAGGGATATATATTTTACCCACACATTTGGAGCCCTCCTGGGATGCCCTCTAACATAATATAACCTCATTTAGCGGAGATTTTCACAAAAAAGTGAAATTTTCAAAAAGTCAGAAATTTTGCAAAAAACGACAAGAATGAAGGACTCATCGGGTGAATCGCTCTGGAACTGAAATCGGATGCACGCACTGACATGCTCCCCTCTCTGGAAGTTTGAGACATGTGTGAAAATTTTCTAAGTCCAGAAGAAAAAAATTTTTCAACTTTTTTTCAAATTTCCCCCCAAAGGATATATATTTTACCCACACATTTGGAGCCCTCCTGGGATGCCCTCTAACATTCTATAACCTCATTTAGCAGAGATTTTCACAAAAAAGTGAAATTTTCAAAAAGTGAAAATTTTTCCAAAAAACGACTAAGTATGAAGGACTCATCGGGTGAAACGCTCTGGAACTGAAATCGGATGCGCTTACAGACATGTTCCCCTCTCTGGAAGTCTGAGACATGTGTGAAAATTTTCTAAGTCCAGAAAAAAAAATATTTTCAACTTTTTTTCAAATTTCCCCCCAAGGGATATATATTTTACCCACACATTTGGAGCCCTCCTGGGATGCCCTCTAACATTCTATAACCTCATTTAGCAGAGATTTTCACAAAAAAGTGAAATTTTCAAAAAGTGAAAATTTTTCCAAAAAACGAATAAGTATGAAGGACTCATCGGGTGAAACACTCTGGAACTAAAATCGGATGCGCTTACAGACATGCTCCCCTCTCTGGAAGTCTGAGACATGTGTGAAAATTTTCTAAGTCCAGAAAAAAAAATTTTTTCAACTTTTTTTCAAATTTCCCCCCAAGGGATATATATTTTACCCACACATTTGGAGCCCTCCTGGGATGCCCTCTAACATACTATAACCTCATTTAGCGGAGATTTTCACAAAAAAGTGAAATTTTCAAAAAGTGAAAATTTTTCCAAAAAACGACTAAGTATGAAGGACTTAGTCACACATTTGGAGCCCTCCTGTGATGCCCTCTAACATACTATAACCTCATTTAGCTGAGATTTTCACAAAAAAGTGAAATTTTCAAAAAGTGAAAATTTTTCCAAAAAACGACTAAGTATGAAGGACTCATCGGGTGAATCGCTCTGGAACTGAAATCGGATGCGCTTACAGACATGCTCCCCTCTCTGGAAGTCTGAGACATGTGTGAAAATTTTCTAAGTCCAGAAAAAAGAATTTTTTCAATTTTTTATCAAATTTCCCCCCAAGGGATATATATTTTACCCACACATTTGGAACACTCCTGGGATGCCCTCTAACATACTATAACCTCATTTAGCGAAGATTTTCACAAAAAAGTGAAATTTTCAAAAAGTCAGAAATTTTGCAAAAAACGACAAGTATGAAGAACTCATCGGGTGAATCGCTCTGGAACTGAAATCGGATGCACGCACTGACATGTTCCCCTCTCTGGAAGTCTGAGACATGTGTGAAAATTTTCTAAGTCCAGAAAAAAAAATTTTTTCAACTTTTTTTCAAATTTCCCCCCAAGGGATATATATTTTACCCACACATTTGGAGCCCTCCTGGGATGCCCTCTAACATACTATAACCTCATTTAGCGGAGATTTTCACAAAAAAGTGAAATTTTCAAAAAGTCAGAAATTTTGCAAAAAACGACAAGTATGAAGGACTCATCGGGTGAATCGCTCTGGAACTGAAATCGGATGCACGCACTGACATGCTCCCCTCTCTGGAAGTTTGAGACATGTGTGAAAATTTTCTAAGTCCAGAAAAAAAAAATTTTTCAACTTTTTTTCAAATTTCCCCCAAGGGATATATATTTTACCCACACATTTGGAGCCCTCCTGGGATGCCCTCTAACATTCTATAACCTCATTTAGCAGAGATTTTCACAAAAAAGTGAAATTTTCAAAAAGTGAAAATTTTTCCAAAAAACGACTAAGTATGAAGGACTCATCGGGTGAAACACTCTGGAACTGAAATCGGATGCGCTTACAGACATGCTCCCCTCTCTGGAAGTCTGAGACATGTGTGAAAATTTTCTAAGTCCAGAAAAAAAAAATTTTTCAACTTTTTTTCAAATTTCCCCCCAAGGGAGATATATTTTACCCACACATTTGGAGCCCTCCTGGGATGCCCTCTAACATACTATAACCTCATTTAGCGGAGATTTTCACAAAATAGTGAAATTTTCAAAAAGTGAAAATTTTTCCAAAAAACGACTAAGTATGAAGGACTCATCGGGTGAATCGCTCTGAAACTGAAATCGGATGCGCGCACTGACATGCTCCCCTCTCTGGAAGTCTGAGACATGTGTGAAAATTTTCTAAGTCCAGAAAAAAAAATTTTTTCAACTTTTTTTCAAATTTCCCCTCAAGGGATATATATTTTACCCACACATTTGGAGCCCTCCTGGGATGCCCTCTAACATACTATAACCTCATTTAGCAGAGATTTTCACAAAAAAGTGAAATTTTCAAAAAGTGAAAATTTTTCCAAAAAACGACTAAGTATGAAGGACTCATCGGGTGAAACGCTCTGGAACTGAAATCGGATGCGCTTACAGACATGTTCCCCTCTCTGGAAGTCTGAGACATGTGTGAAAATTTTCTAAGTCCAGAAAAAAAAAATTTTCAACTTTTTTTCACATTTCCCCCCAAGGGATATATATTTTACCCACACATTTGGAGCACTCCAGGTATGCCCTCTAACATACTATAACCTCATTTAGCAGAGATTTTCACAAAAAAGTGAAATTTTCAAAAAGTCAGAAATTTTGCAAAAAACGACTAAGTATGAAGGACTCATCGGGTGAAACGCTCTGGAACTGAAATCGGATGCGCGCACTGACATGCTCCCCTCTCTGGAAGTCTGAGACATGTGTGAAAATTTTCTAATTCCAGAAAAAAAAAAATTTCAACTTTTTATCAATTTTCCCCCCAAGGGATATATATTTTACCCACACATTTGGAGCCCTCCTGGGATGCCCTCTAACATACTATAACCTCATTTAGCGGAGATTTTCACAAAAAAGTGAAATTTTCAAAAAGTCAGAAATTTTGCAAAAAACGACTAAGTATGAAGGACTCATCGGGTTAATCGCTCTGGAACTGAAATCGGATGTGCGCACTGACATGCTCCCCTCTCTGGAAGTCTGAGACATGTGTGAAAATTTTCTAAGTCCAAAAAAAAAAAAATTTTCAACTTTTTTTCAAATTACCCCCCAAGGGATATATATTTTACCCACACATTTGGAGTCCTCCAGGGATGCCCTCTAACATACTATAACCTCATTTAGCGGAGATTTTCACAAAAAAGTGAACTTTTCAAAAAGTGAAAATTTTTCCAAAAAACGACTAAGTATGAAGGACTCATCGGGTGAAACGCTCTGGAACTGAAATCAGATGCGCTTACAGACATGCTCCCCTCTCTGGAAGTCTGAGACATGTGTGAAAATTTTCTAAGTCCAGAAAAAAAAAAAATTTCAACTTTTTTTCAAATTTCCCCCCAAGGGATATATATTTTACCCACACATTTGGAGCCGTCCTGCGATGCCCTCTAACATACTATAACCTCATTTAGCGGAGATTTTCACAAAAAAGTGAAATTTTCAAAAAGTCAGAAATTTTGCAAAAAACGACAAGTATGGAGGACTCATCGGGTGAATCGCTCTGGAACTGAAATCGGATGCACGCACTGACATGCTCCCCTCTCTGGAAGTCTGAGACATGTGTGAAAATTTTCTAAGTCCAGAAAAAAATATTTTTTCAACTTTTTTTCAAATTTCCCCCCAAGGGATATATATTTTACCCACACATTTGGAGCCCTCCTGTGATGCCCTCTAACATACTATAACCTCATTTAGCGGAGATTTTCACAAAAAAGTGAAATTTTCAAAAAGTGAAAATTTTTCCAAAAAACGACTAAGTATGAAGGACTCATCGGGTGAATCGCTCTGGAACTGAAATCGGATGCGCTTACAGTCATGCTCCCCTCTCTGGAAGTCTGAGACATGTGTGAAAATTTTCTAAGTCCAGAAAAAA
Source organism: Phyllobates terribilis (assembly GCF_046119375.1). Classification (NCBI taxonomy): domain Eukaryota; kingdom Metazoa; phylum Chordata; class Amphibia; order Anura; family Dendrobatidae; genus Phyllobates; species Phyllobates terribilis. Next base: position 200,514 of record NW_027362853.1, read on the forward strand.
GAATTTTTTCAATTTTTTATCAAATTTCCCCCCAAGGGATATATATTTTACCCACACATTTGGAGCCCTCCTGGGATGCCCTCTAACAAACTATAACCTCATTTAGCGGAGATTTTCACAAAAAAGTGAAATTTTCAAAAAGTCAGAAATTTTGCAAAAAACGACAAGTATGAAGGACTCATCGGGTGAATCGCTCTGGAACTGAAATCGGATGCACTCACTGACATGCTCCCCTCTCTGGAAGTTTGAGACATGTGTGAAAATTTTCTAAGTCCAGAAAAAAAAAAATTTTCAACTTTTTTTCAAATTTCCCCCCAAGGGATATATATTTTACCCACACATTTGGAGCCCTCCTGGGATGCCCTCTAACATTCTATAACCTCATTTAGCAGAGATTTTCACAAAAAAGTGAAATTTTCAAAAAGTGAAAATTTTTCCAAAAAACGACTAAGTATGAAGGACTCATCGGGTGAAACACTCTGGAACTGAAATCGGATGCGCTTACAGACATGCTCCCCTCTCTGGAAGTCTGAGACATGTGTGAAAATTTTCTAAGTCCAGAAAAAAAAAATTTTTCAACTTTTTTTCAAATTTCCCCCCAAGGGATATATATTTTACCCACACATTTGGAGCCCTCCTGGGATGCCCTCTAACATACTATAACCTCATTTAGCAGAGATTTTCACAAAAAAGTGAAATTTTCAAAAAGTGAAAATTTTTCCACAAAACGGCTAAGTATGAAGGACTCATCGGGTGAATCGCTCTGGAACTGAAATCGGATGCACTTACAGACATGCTCCCCTCTCTGGAAGTCTGAGACATGTGTGAAAATTTTCTAAGTAAAGAAAAAAAAATTTTTTTAACTTTTTTTCAAATTTCCCCCCAAGGGATATATATTTTACCCACACATTTGGAGCCCTCCTGGGATGCCCTCTAACATACTATAACCTCATTTAGCAGAGATTTTCACAAAAAAGTGAAATTTTCAAAAAGTGAAAATTTTTCCAAAAAACGACTAAGTATGAAGGACTCATCGGGTGAAACGCTCTGGAACTGAAATCGGATGCGCTTACAGACATGTTCCCCTCTCTGGAAGTCTGAGACATGTGTGAAAATTTTCTAAGTCCAGAAAAAAAAAATTTTCAACTTTTTTTCACATTTCCCCCCAAGGGATATATATTTTACCCACACATTTGGAGCACTCCAGGTATGCCCTCTAACATACTATAACCTCATTTAGCAGAGATTTTCACAAAAAAGTGAAATTTTCAAAAAGTCAGAAATTTTGCAAAAAACGACTAAGTATGAAGGACTCATCGGGTGAAACGCTCTGGAACTGAAATCGGATGCGCGCACTGACATGCTCCCCTCTCTGGAAGTCTGAGACATGTGTGAAAATTTTCTAATTCCAGAAAAAAAAAAATTTCAACTTTTTATCAATTTTCCCCCCAAGGGATATATATTTTACCCACACATTTGGAGCCCTCCTGGGATGCCCTCTAACATACTATAACCTCATTTAGCAGAGATTTTCACAAAAAAGTGAAATTTTCAAAAAGTCAGAAATTTTGCAAAAAACGACTAAGTATGAAGGACTCATCGGGTGAAACGCTCTGGAACTGAAATCAGATGCGCTTACAGACATGCTCCCCTCTCTGGAAGTCTGAGACATGTGTGAAAATTTTCTAAGTCCAGAAAAAAAAAAAAAATTTCAACTTTTTTTCAAATTTCCCCCCAAGGGATATATATTTTACCCACACATTTGGAACACTCCTGGGATGCCCTCTAACATACTATAACCTCATTTAGCGGAGATTTTCACAAAAAAGTGAAATTTTCAAAAAGTCAGAAATTTTGCAAAAAACGACAAGTATGGAGGACTCATCGGGTGAATCGCTCTGGAACTGAAATCGGATGCACGCACTGACATGCTCCCCTCTCTGGAAGTCTGAGACATGTGTGAAAATTTTCTAAGTCCAGAAAAAAATATTTTTTCAACTTTTTTTCAAATTTCCCCCCAAGGGATATATATTTTACCCACACATTTGGAGCCCTCCTGTGATGCCCTCTAACATACTATAACCTCATTTAGCGGAGATTTTCACAAAAAAGTGAAATTTTCAAAAAGTGAAAATTTTTCCAAAAAACGACTAAGTATGAAGGACTCATCGGGTGAATCGCTCTGGAACTGAAATCGGATGCGCTTACAGTCATGCTCCCCTCTCTGGAAGTCTGAGACATGTGTGAAAATTTTCTAAGTCCAGAAAAAAGAATTTTTTCAATTTTTTATCAAATTTCCCCCCAAGGGATATATATTTTACCCACACATTTGGAGCCCTCCTGGGATGCCCTCTAACAAACTATAACCTCATTTAGCGGAGATTTTCACAAAAAAGTGAAATTTTCAAAAAGTCAGAAATTTTGCAAAAAACGACAAGTATGAAGGACTCATCGGGTGAATCGCTCTGGAACTGAAATCGGATGCACTCACTGACATGCTCCCCTCTCTGGAAGTTTGAGACATGTGTGAAAATTTTCTAAGTCCAGAAAAAAAAAAATGTTCAACTTTTTTTCAAATTTCCCCCCAAGGGATATATATTTTACCCACACATTTGGAGCCCTCCTGGGATGCCCTCTAACATTCTATAACCTCATTTAGCAGAGATTTTCACAAAAAAGTGAAATTTTCAAAAAGTGAAAATTTTTCCAAAAAACGACTAAGTATGAAGGACTCATCGGGTGAAACGCTCTGGAACTGAAATCAGATGCGCTTACAGACATGCTCCCCTCTCTGGAAGTCTGAGACATGTGTGAAAATTTTCTAAGTCCAGAAATAAAAAAAAATTTTCAACTTTTTTTCAAATTTCCCCTCAAGGGATATATATTTTACCCACACATTTGGAGCCCTCCTGGGATGCCCTCTAACATTTTATAACCTCATTTAGCAGAGATTTTCACAAAAAAGTGAAATTTTCAAAAAGTGAAAATTTTTCCAAAAAACGGCTAAGTATGAAGGACTCATCGGGTGAATCGCTCTGGAACTGAAATCGGATGCGCTTACAGACATGCTCCCCTCTCTGGAAGTCTGAGACATGTGTGAAAATTTTCTAAGTAAAGAAAAAAACATTTTTTTAACTTTTTTTCAAATTTCCCCCCAAGGGATATATATTTTACCCACACATTTGGAGCCCTCCTGGGATGCCCTCTAACATACTATAACCTCATTTAGCAGAGATTTTCACAAAAAAGTGAAATTTTCAAAAAGTGAAAATTTTTCCAAAAAACGACTAAGTATGAAGGACTCATCGGGTGAAACGCTCTGGAACTGAAATCGGATGCGCTTACAGACATGTTCCCCTCTCTGGAAGTCTGAGACATGTGTGAAAATTTTCTAAGTCCAGAAAAAAAAAATTTTTCAACTTTTTTTCACATTTCCCCCCAAGGGATATATATTTTACCCACACATTTGGAGCCCTCCTGTGATGCCCTCTAACATACTATAACCTCATTTAGCGGAGTTTTTCACAAAAAAGTGAAATTTTCAAAAAGTCAGAAATTTTGCAAAAAACGACAAGTATGAAGGACTCATCGGGTGAAACGCTCTGGAACTGAAATCGGATGCGCGCACTGACATGCTCCCCTCTCTGGAAGTCTGAGACATGTGTGAAAATTTTCTAAGTCCAGAAAAAAAAAATTTTCAACTTTTTATCAATTTTCCCCCCAAGGGATATATATTTTACCCACACATTTGGAGCCCTCCTGGGATGCCCTCTAACATACTATAACCTCATTTAGCAGAGATTTTCACAAAAAAGTGAAATTTTCAAAAAGTCAGAAATTTTGCAAAAAACGACTAAGTATGAAGGACTCATCGGGTGAATCGCTCTGGAAGTGAAATCGGATGCGCTTACAGACATGCTCCCCTCTCTGGAAGTCTGAGACATGTGTGAAAATTTTCTAAGTCCAGAAAAAAAAATTTTTTCAACTTTTTTTCAAATTTCCCCCCAAGGGATATATATTTTACCCACACATTTGGAGTCCTCCAGGGATGCCCTCTAACATACTATAACCTCATTTAGCGGAGATTTTCACAAAAAAGTGAACTTTTCAAAAAGTGAAAATTTTTCCAAAAAACGACTAAGTATGAAGGACTCATTGGGTGAAACGCTCTGGAACTGAAATCGGATGCGCTTACAGACATGCTCCCCTCTCTGGAAGTTTGAGACGTGTGTGAAAATTTTCTAAGTCCAGAAAAAAAATTTTTTTCAACTTTTTTTCAAATTTCCCCCCAAGGGATATATATTTTACCCACACATTTGGAGCCCTCCTGGGATGCCCTCTAACATACTATAACCTCATTTAGCAGAGACTTTCACAAAAAAGTGATATTTTCAAAAAGTCAGAAATTTTGCAAAAAACGACAAGTATGAACGACTCATCGGGTGAATCGCTCTGGAACTGAAATCGGATGCACGCCCTGACATGCTCCCCTCTCTGGAAGTCTGAGACATGTGTGAAAATTTTCTAAGTCCAGAAAAAAAAATTTTTCAACTTTTTATCAATTTTCCCCCCCAGGGATATATATTTTACCCACACATTTGGAGCCCTCCTGGGATGCCCTCTAACATACTATAACCTCATTTAGCAGAGATTTTCACAAAGAAGTGAAATTTTCAAAAAGTCAGAAATTTTGCAAAAAACGACTAAGTATGAAGGACTCATTGGGTGAAACGCTCTGGAACTGAAATCGGATGCGCTTACAGACATGCTCCCCTCTCTGGAAGTCTGAGACATGTGTGAAAATTTTCTAAGTCCAGAAAAAAAAATTTTTTCAACTTTTTTTCAAATTTCCCCCCAAGGGATATATATTTTACCCACACATTTGGAGTCCTCCAGGGATGCCCTCTAACATACTATAACCTCATTTAGCAGAGACTTTCACAAAAAAGTGAAATTTTCAAAAAGTCAGAAATTTTGCAAAAAACGACAAGTATGAAGGACTCATCGGGTGAAACGCTCTGGAACTGAAATCGGATGCGCGCACTGACATGCTCCCCTCTCTGGAAGTCTGAGACATGTGTGAAAATTTTCTAAGTCCAGAAAAAAAAAATTTTCAACTTTTTATCAATTTTCCCCCCAAGGGATATATATTTTACCCACACATTTGGAGCCCTCCTGGGATGCCCTCTAACATACTATAACCTCATTTAGCAGAGATTTTCACAAAAAAGTGAAATTTTCAAAAAGTGAAAATTTTTCCAAAAAACGACTAAGTATGAAGGACTCATCGGGTGAAACGCTCTGGAACTGAAATCAGATGCGCTTACAGACATGCTCCCCTCTCTGGAAGTCTGAGACATGTGTGAAAATTTTCTAAGTCCAGAAATAAAAAAAAATTTTCAACTTTTTTTCAAATTTCCCCTCAAGGGATATATATTTTACCCACACATTTGGAGCCCTCCTGGGATGCCCTCTAACATTTTATAACCTCATTTAGCAGAGATTTTCACAAAAAAGTGAAATTTTCAAAAAGTGAAAATTTTTCCAAAAAACGGCTAAGTATGAAGGACTCATCGGGTGAATCGCTCTGGAACTGAAATCGGATGCGCTTACAGACATGCTCCCCTCTCTGGAAGTCTGAGACATGTGTGAAAATTTTCTAAGTAAAGAAAAAAAAATTTTTTTAACTTTTTTTCAAATTTCCCCCCAAGGGATATATATTTTACCCACACATTTGGAGCCCTCCTGGGATGCCCTCTAACATACTATAACCTCATTTAGCAGAGATTTTCACAAAAAAGTGAAATTTTCAAAAAGTGAAAATTTTTCCAAAAAACGACTAAGTATGAAGGACTCATCGGGTGAAACGCTCTGGAACTGAAATCGGATGCGCTTACAGACATGTTCCCCTCTCTGGAAGTCTGAGACATGTGTGAAAATTTTCTAAGTCCAGAAAAAAAAAATTTTTCAACTTTTTTTCACATTTCCCCCCAAGGGATATATATTTTACCCACACATTTGGAGCCCTCCTGTGATGCCCTCTAACATACTATAACCTCATTTAGCGGAGTTTTTCACAAAAAAGTGAAATTTTCAAAAAGTCAGAAATTTTGCAAAAAACGACAAGTATGAAGGACTCATCGGGTGAAACGCTCTGGAACTGAAATCGGATGCGCGCACTGACATGCTCCCCTCTCTGGAAGTCTGAGACATGTGTGAAAATTTTCTAAGTCCAGAAAAAAAAAATTTTCAACTTTTTATCAATTTTCCCCCCAAGGGATATATATTTTACCCACACATTTGGAGCCCTCCTGGGATGCCCTCTAACATACTATAACCTCATTTAGCAGAGATTTTCACAAAAAAGTGAAATTTTCAAAAAGTCAGAAATTTTGCAAAAAACGACTAAGTATGAAGGACTCATCGGGTGAATCGCTCTGGAAGTGAAATCGGATGCGCTTACAGACATGCTCCCCTCTCTGGAAGTCTGAGACATGTGTGAAAATTTTCTAAGTCCAGAAAAAAGAATTTTTTCAATTTTTTATCAAATTTCCCCCCAAGGGATATATATTTTACCCACACATTTGGAGCCCTCCTGGGATGCCCTCTAACATACTATAACCTCATTTAGCGGAGATTTTCACAAAAAAGTGAAATTTTCAAAAAGTCAGAAATTTTGCAAAAAACGACAAGTATGAAGGACTCATCGGGTGAATCGCTCTGGAACTGAAATCGGATGCACGCCCTGACATGCTCCCCTCTCTGGAAGTCTGAGACATGTGTGAAAATTTTCTAAGTCCAGAAAAAAAATTTTTTCAACTTTTTATCAATTTTCCCCCCCAGGGATATATATTTTACCCACACATTTGGAGCCCTCCTGGGATGCCCTCTAACATACTATAACCTCATTTAGCAGAGATTTTCACAAAAAAGTGAAATTTTCAAAAAGTCAGAAATTTTGCAAAAAACGACAAGTATGAAGGACTCATCGGGTGAAACGCTCTGGAACTGAAATCGGATGCGCGCACTGACATGCTCCCCTCTCTGGAAGTCTGAGACATGTGTGAAAATTTTCTAAGTCCAGAAAAAAAAATTTTTCAACTTTTTATCAATTTTCCCCCCAAGGGATATATATTTTACCCACACATTTGGAGCCCTCCTGGGATGCCCTCTAACATACTATAACCTCATTTAGCAGAGATTTTCACAAAAAAGTGAAATTTTCAAAAAGTCAGAAATTTTGCAAAAAACGACTAAGTATGAAGGACTCATCGGGTGAATCGCTCTGGAAGTGAAATCGGATGCGCTTACAGACATGCTCCCCTCTCTGGAAGTCTGAGACATGTGTGAAAATTTTCTAAGTCCAGAAAAAAGAATTTTTTCAATTTTTTATCAAATTTCCCCCCAAGGGATATATATTTTACCCACACATTTGGAGCCCTCCTGGGATGCCCTCTAACATACTATAACCTCATTTAGCGGAGATTTTCACAAAAAAGTGAAATTTTCAAAAAGTCAGAAATTTTGCAAAAAACGACAAGTATGAAGGACTCATCGGGTGAATCGCTCTGGAACTGAAATCGGATGCACGCCCTGACATGCTCCCCTCTCTGGAAGTCTGAGACATGTGTGAAAATTTTCTAAGTCCAGAAAAAAAATTTTTTCAACTTTTTATCAATTTTCCCCCCCAGGGATATATATTTTACCCACACATTTGGAGCCCTCCTGGGATGCCCTCTAACATACTATAACCTCATTTAGCAGAGATTTTCACAAAAAAGTGAAATTTTCAAAAAGTCAGAAATTTTGCAAAAAACGACTAAGTATGAAGGACTCATTGGGTGAAACGCTCTGGAACTGAAATCGGATGCGCTTACAGACATGCTCCCCTCTCTGGAAGTCTGAGACATGTGTGAAAATTTTCTAAGTCCAGAAAAAAAAATTTTTTCAACTTTTTTTCAAATTTCCCCCCAAGGGATATATATTTTACCCACACATTTGGAGTCCTCCAGGGATGCCCTCTAACATACTATAACCTCATTTAGCGGAGATTTTCACAAAAAAGTGAACTTTTCAAAAAGTGAAAATTTTTCCAAAAAACGACTAAGTATGAAGGACTCATTGGGTGAAACGCTCTGGAACTGAAATCGGATGCGCTTACAGACATGCTCCCCTCTCTGGAAGTTTGAGACGTGTGTGAAAATTTTCTAAGTCCAGAAAAAAAATTTTTTTCAACTTTTTTTCAAATTTCCCCCCAAGGGATATATATTTTACCCACACATTTGGAGCCCTCCTGGGATGCCCTCTAACATACTATAACCTCATTTAGCAGAGACTTTCACAAAAAAGTGAAATTTTCAAAAAGTCAGAAATTTTGCAAAAAACGACAAGTATGAAGGACTCATCGGGTGAATCGCTCTGGAACTGAAATCGGATGCACGCCCTGACATGCTCCCCTCTCTGGAAGTCTGAGACATGTGTGAAAATTTTCTAAGTCCAGAAAAAAAAATTTTTCAACTTTTTATCAATTTTCCCCCCCAGGGATATATATTTTACCCACACATTTGGAGCCCTCCTGGGATGCCCTCTAACATACTATAACCTCATTTAGCAGAGATTTTCACAAAAAAGTGAAATTTTCAAAAAGTCAGAAATTTTGCAAAAAACGACTAAGTATGAAGGACTCATTGGGTGAAACGCTCTGGAACTGAAATCGGATGCGCTTACAGACATGCTCCCCTCTCTGGAAGTCTGAGACATGTGTGAAAATTTTCTAAGTCCAGAAAAAAAATTTTTTTCAACTTTTTTTCAAATTTCCTCCCAAGGGATATATATTTTACCCACACATTTGGAGCCCTCCTGGGATGCCCTCTAACATACTATAACCTCATTTAGCAGAGACTTTCACAAAAAAGTGAAATTTTCAAAAAGTCAGAAATTTTGCAAAAAACGACAAGTATGAAGGACTCATCGGGTGAAACGCTCTGGAACTGAAATCGGATGCGCGCACTGACATGCTCCCCTCTCTGGAAGTCTGAGACATGTGTGAAAACTTTCTAAGTCCAGAAAAAAAAAATTTTCAACTTTTTATCAATTTTCCCCCCAAGGGATATATATTTTACCCACACATTTGGAGCCCTCCTGGGATGCCCTCTAACATACTATAACCTCATTTAGCAGAGATTTTCACAAAAAAGTGAAATTTTCAAAAAGTGAAAATTTTTCCAAAAAACGACTAAGTATGAAGGACTCATCGGGTGAAACGCTCTGGAACTGAAATCAGATGCGCTTACAGACATGCTCCCCTCTCTGGAAGTCTGAGACATGTGTGAAAATTTTCTAAGTCCAGAAATAAAAAAAAATTTTCAACTTTTTTTCAAATTTCCCCTCAAGGGATATATATTTTACCCACACATTTGGAGCCCTCCTGGGATGCCCTCTAACATTTTATAACCTCATTTAGCAGAGATTTTCACAAAAAAGTGAAATTTTCAAAAAGTGAAAATTTTTCCAAAAAACGGCTAAGTATGAAGGACTCATCGGGTGAATCGCTCTGGAACTGAAATCGGATGCGCTTACAGACATGCTCCCCTCTCTGGAAGTCTGAGACATGTGTGAAAATTTTCTAAGTAAAGAAAAAAAAATTTTTTTAACTTTTTTTCAAATTTCCCCCCAAGGGATATATATTTTACCCACACATTTGGAGCCCTCCTGGGATGCCCTCTAACATACTATAACCTCATTTAGCAGAGATTTTCACAAAAAAGTGAAATTTTCAAAAAGTGAAAATTTTTCCAAAAAACGACTAAGTATGAAGGACTCATCGGGTGAAACGCTCTGGAACTGAAATCGGATGCGCTTACAGACATGTTCCCCTCTCTGGAAGTCTGAGACATGTGTGAAAATTTTCTAAGTCCAGAAAAAAAAAATTTTTCAACTTTTTTTCACATTTCCCCCCAAGGGATATATATTTTACCCACACATTTGGAGCCCTCCTGTGATGCCCTCTAACATACTATAACCTCATTTAGCGGAGTTTTTCACAAAAAAGTGAAATTTTCAAAAAGTCAGAAATTTTGCAAAAAACGACAAGTATGAAGGACTCATCGGGTGAAACGCTCTGGAACTGAAATCGGATGCGCGCACTGACATGCTCCCCTCTCTGGAAGTCTGAGACATGTGTGAAAATTTTCTAAGTCCAGAAAAAAAAAATTTTCAACTTTTTATCAATTTTCCCCCCAAGGGATATATATTTTACCCACACATTTGGAGCCCTCCTGGGATGCCCTCTAACATACTATAACCTCATTTAGCAGAGATTTTCACAAAAAAGTGAAATTTTCAAAAAGTCAGAAATTTTGCAAAAAACGACTAAGTATGAAGGACTCATCGGGTGAATCGCTCTGGAAGTGAAATCGGATGCGCTTACAGACATGCTCCCCTCTCTGGAAGTCTGAGACATGTGTGAAAATTTTCTAAGTCCAGAAAAAAGAATTTTTTCAATTTTTTATCAGATTTCCCCCCAAGGGATATATATTTTACCCACACATTTGGAGCCCTCCTGGGATGCCCTCTAACATACTATAACCTCATTTAGCGGAGATTTTCACAAAAAAGTGAAATTTTCAAAAAGTCAGAAATTTTGCAAAAAACGACAAGTATGAAGGACTCATCGGGTGAATCGCTCTGGAACTGAAATCGGATGCACGCCCTGACATGCTCCCCTCTCTGGAAGTCTGAGACATGTGTGAAAATTTTCTAAGTCCAGAAAAAAAAATTTTTCAACTTTTTATCAATTTTCCCCCCCAGGGATATATATTTTACCCACACATTTGGAGCCCTCCTGGGATGCCCTCTAACATACTATAACCTCATTTAGCAGAGATTTTCACAAAAAAGTGAAATTTTCAAAAAGTCAGAAATTTTGCAAAAAACGACTAAGTATGAAGGACTCATTGGGTGAAACGCTCTGGAACTGAAATCGGATGCGCTTACAGACATGCTCCCCTCTCTGGAAGTCTGAGACATGTGTGAAAATTTTCTAAGTCCAGAAAAAAAAATTTTTTCAACTTTTTTTCAAATTTCCCCCCAAGGGATATATATTTTACCCACACATTTGGAGTCCTCCAGGGATGCCCTCTAACATACTATAACCTCATTTAGCGGAGATTTTCACAAAAAAGTGAACTTTTCAAAAAGTGAAAATTTTTCCAAAAAACGACTAAGTATGAAGGACTCATTGGGTGAAACGCTCTGGAACTGAAATCGGATGCGCTTACAGACATGCTCCCCTCTCTGGAAGTTTGAGACGTGTGTGAAAATTTTCTAAGTCCAGAAAAAAAATTTTTTTCAACTTTTTTTCAAATTTCCCCCCAAGGGATATATATTTTACCCACACATTTGGAGCCCTCCTGGGATGCCCTCTAACATACTATAACCTCATTTAGCAGAGACTTTCACAAAAAAGTGAAATTTTCAAAAAGTCAGAAATTTTGCAAAAAACGACAAGTATGAAGGACTCATCGGGTGAAACGCTCTGGAACTGAAATCGGATGCGCTTACAGACATGCTCCCCTCTCTGGAAGTTTGAGACGTGTGTGAAAATTTTCTAAGTCCAGAAAAAAAATTTTTTTCAACTTTTTTTCAAATTTCCTCCCAAGGGATATATATTTTACCCACACATTTGGAGCCCTCCTGGGATGCCCTCTAACATACTATAACCTCATTTAGCAGAGACTTTCACAAAAAAGTGAAATTTTCAAAAAGTCAGAAATTTTGCAAAAAACGACAAGTATGAAGGACTCATCGGGTGAAACGCTCTGGAACTGAAATCGGATGCGCGCACTGACATGCTCCCCTCTCTGGAAGTCTGAGACATGTGTGAAAATTTTCTAAGTCCAGAAAAAAAAAATTTTCAACTTTTTATCAATTTTCCCCCCAAGGGATATATATTTTACCCACACATTTGGAGCCCTCCTGGGATGCCCTCTAACATACTATAACCTCATTTAGCAGAGATTTTCACAAAAAAGTGAAATTTTCAAAAAGTCAGAAATTTTGCAAAAAACGACTAAGTATGAAGGACTCATCGGGTGAATCGCTCTGGAACTGAAATCGGATGCGCTTACAGACATGCTCCCCTCTCTGGAAGTCTGAGACATGTGTGAAAATTTTCTAAGTCCAGAAAAAAAAATTTTTTCAACTTTTTTTCAAATTTCCCCCCAAGGGAAATATATTTTACCCACACATTTGGAGTCCTCCAGGGATGCCCTCTAACATACTATAACCTCATTTAGCGGAGATTTTCACAAAAAAGTGAACTTTTCAAAAAGTGAAAATTTTTCCAAAAAACGACTAAGTATGAAGGACTCATTGGGTGAAACGCTCTGGAACTGAAATCGGATGCGCTTACAGACATGCTCCCCTCTCTGGAAGTTTGAGACGTGTGTGAAAATTTTCTAAGTCCAGAAAAAAAATTTTTTTCAACTTTTTTTCAAATTTCCCCCCAAGGGATATATATTTTACCCACACATTTGGAGCCCTCCTGGGATGCCCTCTAACATACTATAACCTCATTTAGCAGAGATTTTCACAAAAAAGTGAAATTTTCAAAAAGTCAGAAATTTTGCAAAAAACGACTAAGTATGAAGGACTCATCGGGTGAATCGCTCTGGAAGTGAAATCGGATGCGCTTACAGACATGCTCCCCTCTCTGGAAGTCTGAGACATGTGTGAAAATTTTCTAAGTCCAGAAAAAAGAATTTTTTCAATTTTTTATCAAATTTCCCCCCAAGGGATATATATTTTACCCACACATTTGGAGCCCTCCTGGGATGCCCTCTAACATACTATAACCTTATTTAGCGGAGATTTTCACAAAAAAGTGAAATTTTCAAAAAGTCAGAAATTTTGCAAAAAACGACAAGTATGAAGGACTCATCGGGTGAATCGCTCTGGAACTGAAATCGGATGCACGCCCTGACATGCTCCCCTCTCTGGAAGTCTGAGACATGTGTGAAAATTTTCTAAGTCCAGAAAAAAAAATTTTTCAACTTTTTATCAATTTTCCCCCCCAGGGATATATATTTTACCCACACATTTGGAGCCCTCCTGGGATGCCCTCTAACATACTATAACCTCATTTAGCAGAGATTTTCACAAAAAAGTGAAATTTTCAAAAAGTCAGAAATTTTGCAAAAAACGACTAAGTATGAAGGACTCATTGGGTGAAACGCTCTGGAACTGAAATCGGATGCGCTTACAGACATGCTCCCCTCTCTGGAAGTCTGAGACATGTGTGAAAATTTTCTAAGTCCAGAAAAAAAAATTTTTTCAACTTTTTTTCAAATTTCCCCCCAAGGGATATATATTTTACCCACACATTTGGAGTCCTCCAGGGATGCCCTCTAACATACTATAACCTCATTTAGCGGAGATTTTCACAAAAAAGTGAACTTTTCAAAAAGTGAAAATTTTTCCAAAAAACGACTAAGTATGAAGGACTCATCGGGTGAAACGCTCTGGAACTGAAATCGGATGCGCTTACAGACATGCTCCCCTCTCTGGAAGTTTGAGACGTGTGTGAAAATTTCCTAAGTCCAGAAAAAAAATTTTTTTCAACTTTTTTTCAAATTTCCTCCCAAGGGATATATATTTTACCCACACATTTGGAGCCCTCCTGGGATGCCCTCTAACATACTATAACCTCATTTAGCAGAGACTTTCACAAAAAAGTGAAATTTTCAAAAAGTCAGAAATTTTGCAAAAAACGACAAGTATGAAGGACTCATCGGGTGAAACGCTCTGGAACTGAAATCGGATGCGCGCACTGACATGCTCCCCTCTCTGGAAGTCTGAGACATGTGTGAAAATTTTCTAAGTCCAGAAAAAAAAAATTTTCAACTTTTTATCAATTTTCCCCCCAAGGGATATATATTTTACCCACACATTTGGAGCCCTCCTGGGATGCCCTCTAACATACTATAACCTCATTTAGCAGAGATTTTCACAAAAAAGTGAAATTTTCAAAAAGTCAGAAATTTTGCAAAAAACGACTAAGTATGAAGGACTCATCGGGTGAATCGCTCTGGAAGTGAAATCGGATGCGCTTACAGACATGCTCCCCTCTCTGGAAGTCTGAGACATGTGTGAAAATTTTCTAAGTCCAGAAAAAAAAAATTTTTCAACTTTTTTTCAAATTTCCCCCCAAGGGATATATATTTTACCCACACATTTGGAGTCCTCCAGGGATGCCCTCTAACATACTATAACCTCATTTAGCGGAGATTTTCACAAAAAAGTGAACTTTTCAAAAAGTGAAAATTTTTCCAAAAAACGACTAAGTATGAAGGACTCATCGGGTGAAACGCTCTGGAACTGAAATCAGATGCGCTTACAGACATGCTCCCCTCTCTGGAAGTCTGAGACATGTGTGAAAATTTTCTAAGTCCAGAAAAAAAAAAAATTTCAACTTTTTTTCAAATTTCCCCCCAAGGGATATATATTTTACCCACACATTTGGAGCCGTCCTGCGATGCCCTCTAACATACTATAACCTCATTTAGCGGAGATTTTCACAAAAAAGTGAAATTTTCAAAAAGTGAAAATTTTTCCAAAAAACGACTAAGTATGAAGGACTCATCGGGTGAATCGCTCTGGAACTGAAATCGGATGCGCTTACAGTCATGCTCCCCTCTCTGGAAGTCTGAGACATGTGTGAAAATTTTCTAAGTCCAGAAAAAAGAATTTTTTCAATTTTTTATCAAATTTCCCCCCAAGGGATATATATTTTACCCACACATTTGGAGCCCTCCTGGGATGCCCTCTAACAAACTATAACCTCATTTAGCGGAGATTTTCACAAAAAAGTGAAATTTTCAAAAAGTCAGAAATTTTGCAAAAAACGACAAGTATGAAGGACTCATCGGGTGAATCGCTCTGGAACTGAAATCGGATGCACTCACTGACATGCTCCCCTCTCTGGAAGTTTGAGACATGTGTGAAAATTTTCTAAGTCCAGAAAAAAAAAAATGTTCAACTTTTTTTCAAATTTCCCCCCAAGGGATATATATTTTACCCACACATTTGGAGCCCTCCTGGGATGCCCTCTAACATTCTATAACCTCATTTAGCAGAGATTTTCACAAAAAAGTGAAATTTTCAAAAAGTGAAAATTTTTCCAAAAAACGACTAAGTATGAAGGACTCATCGGGTGAAACGCTCTGGAACTGAAATCAGATGCGCTTACAGACATGCTCCCCTCTCTGGAAGTCTGAGACATGTGTGAAAATTTTCTAAGTCCAGAAATAAAAAAAAAATTTCAACTTTTTTTCAAATTTCCCCCCAAGGGATATATATTTTACCCACACATTTGGAGCCCTCCTGCGATGCCCTCTAACATACTATAACCTCATTTAGCGGAGATTTTCACAAAAAAGTGAAATTTTCAAAAAGTCAGAAATTTTGCAAAAAACGACAAGTATGAAGGACTCATCGGGTGAATCGCTCTGGAACTGAAATCGGATGCACGCACTGACATGCTCCCCTCTCTGGAAGTCTGAGACATGTGTGAAAATTTTCTAAGTCCAGAAAAAAATATTTTTTCAACTTTTTTTCAAATTTCCCCCCAAGGGATATATATTTTACCCACACATTTGGAGCCCTCCTGTGATGCCCTCTAACATACTATAACCTCATTTAGCGGAGATTTTCACAAAAAAGTGAAATTTTCAAAAAGTGAAAATTTTTCCAAAAAACGGCTAAGTATGAAGGACTCATCGGGTGAATCGCTCTGGAACTGAAATCGGATGCGCTTACAGACATGCTCCCCTCTCTGGAAGTCTGAGACATGTGTGAAAATTTTCTAAGTAAAGAAAAAAAAATTTTTTTAACTTTTTTTCAAATTTCCCCCCAAGGGATATATATTTTACCCACACATTTGGAGCCCTCCTGGGATGCCCTCTAACATACTATAACCTCATTTAGCAGAGATTTTCACAAAAAAGTGAAATTTTCAAAAAGTGAAAATTTTTCCAAAAAACGACTAAGTATGAAGGACTCATCGGGTGAAACGCTCTGGAACTGAAATCGGATGCGCTTACAGACATGTTCCCCTCTCTGGAAGTCTGAGACATGTGTGAAAATTTTCTAAGTCCAGAAAAAAAAAATTTTTCAACTTTTTTTCACATTTCTCCCCAAGGGATATATATTTTACCCACACATTTGGAGCCCTCCTGTGATGCCCTCTAACATACTATAACCTCATTTAGCGGAGTTTTTCACAAAAAAGTGAAATTTTCAAAAAGTCAGAAATTTTGCAAAAAACGACAAGTATGAAGGACTCATCGGGTGAAACGCTCTGGAACTGAAATCGGATGCGCGCACTGACATGCTCCCCTCTCTGGAAGTCTGAGACATGTGTGAAAATTTTCTAAGTCCAGAAAAAAAAAATTTTCAACTTTTTATCAATTTTCCCCCCAAGGGATATATATTTTACCCACACATTTGGAGCCCTCCTGGGATGCCCTCTAACATACTATAACCTCATTTAGCGGAGATTTTCACAAAAAAGTGAAATTTTCAAAAAGTCAGAAATTTTGCAAAAAACGACAAGTATGAAGGACTCATCGGGTGAATCGCTCTGGAACTGAAATCGGATGCACGCCCTGACATGCTCCCCTCTCTGGAAGTCTGAGACATGTGTGAAAATTTTCTAAGTCCAGAAAAAAATTTTTTTCAACTTTTTATCAATTTTCCCCCCCAGGGATATATATTTTACCCACACATTTGGAGCCCTCCTGGGATGCCCTCTAACATACTATAACCTCATTTAGCAGAGATTTTCACAAAAAAGTGAAATTTTCAAAAAGTCAGAAATTTTGCAAAAAATGACTAAGTATGAAGGACTCATTGGGTGAAACGCTCTGGAACTGAAATCGGATGCGCTTACAGACATGCTCCCCTCTCTGGAAGTCTGAGACATGTGTGAAAATTTTCTAAGTCCAGAAAAAAAAATTTTTTCAACTTTTTTTCAAATTTCCCCCCAAGGGATATATATTTTACCCACACATTTGGAGTCCTCCAGGGATGCCCTCTAACATACTATAACCTCATTTAGCGGAGATTTTCACAAAAAAGTGAACTTTTCAAAAAGTGAAAATTTTTCCAAAAAACGACTAAGTATGAAGGACTCATTGGGTGAAACGCTCTGGAACTGAAATCGGATGCGCTTACAGACATGCTCCCCTCTCTGGAAGTTTGAGACGTGAGTGAAAATTTTCTAAGTCCAGAAAAAAAATTTTTTTCAACTTTTTTTCAAATTTCCCCCCAAGGGATATATATTTTACCCACACATTTGGAGCCCTCCTGGGATGCCCTCTAACATACTATAACCTCATTTAGCAGAGACTTTCACAAAAAAGTGAAATTTTCAAAAAGTCAGAAATTTTGCAAAAAACGACAAGTATGAAGGACTCATCGGGTGAAACGCTCTGGAACTGAAATCGGATGCGCTTACAGACATGCTCCCCTCTCTGGAAGTTTGAGACATGTGTGAAAATTTTCTAAGTCCAGAAAAAAAAAAATGTTCAACTTTTTTTCAAATTTCCCCCCAAGGGATATATATTTTACCCACACATTTGGAGCCCTCCTGGGATGCCCTCTAACATTCTATAACCTCATTTAGCAGAGATTTTCACAAAAAAGTGAAATTTTCAAAAAGTGAAAATTTTTCCAAAAAACGACTAAGTATGAAGGACTCATCGGGTGAAACGCTCTGGAACTGAAATCAGATGCGCTTACAGACATGCTCCCCTCTCTGGAAGTCTGAGACATGTGTGAAAATTTTCTAAGTCCAGAAATAAAAAAAAAATTTCAACTTTTTTTCAAATTTCCCCCCAAGGGATATATATTTTACCCACACATTTGGAGCCCTCCTGCGATGCCCTCTAACATACTATAACCTCATTTAGCGGAGATTTTCACAAAAAAGTGAAATTTTCAAAAAGTCAGAAATTTTGCAAAAAACGACAAGTATGAAGGACTCATCGGGTGAATCGCTCTGGAACTGAAATCGGATGCACGCACTGACATGCTCCCCTCTCTGGAAGTCTGAGACATGTGTGAAAATTTTCTAAGTCCAGAAAAAAATATTTTTTCAACTTTTTTTCAAATTTCCCCCCAAGGGATATATATTTTACCCACACATTTGGAGCCCTCCTGTGATGCCCTCTAACATACTATAACCTCATTTAGCGGAGATTTTCACAAAAAAGTGAAATTTTCAAAAAGTGAAAATTTTTCCAAAAAACGGCTAAGTATGAAGGACTCATCGGGTGAATCGCTCTGGAACTGAAATCGGATGCGCTTACAGACATGCTCCCCTCTCTGGAAGTCTGAGACATGTGTGAAAATTTTCTAAGTAAAGAAAAAAAAATTTTTTTAACTTTTTTTCAAATTTCCCCCCAAGGGATATATATTTTACCCACACATTTGGAGCCCTCCTGGGATGCCCTCTAACATACTATAACCTCATTTAGCAGAGATTTTCACAAAAAAGTGAAATTTTCAAAAAGTGAAAATTTTTCCAAAAAACGACTAAGTATGAAGGACTCATCGGGTGAAACGCTCTGGAACTGAAATCGGATGCGCTTACAGACATGTTCCCCTCTCTGGAAGTCTGAGACATGTGTGAAAATTTTCTAAGTCCAGAAAAAAAAAAATTTTCAACTTTTTTTCACATTTCCCCCCAAGGGATATATATTTTACCCACACATTTGGAGCCCTCCTGTGATGCCCTCTAACATACTATAACCTCATTTAGCGGAGTTTTTCACAAAAAAGTGAAATTTTCAAAAAGTCAGAAATTTTGCAAAAAACGACAAGTATGAAGGACTCATCGGGTGAAACGCTCTGGAACTGAAATCGGATGCGCGCACTGACATGCTCCCCTCTCTGGAAGTCTGAGACATGTGTGAAAATTTTCTAAGTCCAGAAAAAAAAAATTTTCAACTTTTTATCAATTTTCCCCCCAAGGGATATATATTTTACCCACACATTTGGAGCCCTCCTGGGATGCCCTCTAACATACTATAACCTCATTTAGCAGAGATTTTCACAAAAAAGTGAAATTTTCAAAAAGTCAGAAATTTTGCAAAAAACGACTAAGTATGAAGGACTCATCGGGTGAATCGCTCTGGAAGTGAAATCGGATGCGCTTACAGACATGCTCCCCTCTCTGGAAGTCTGAGACATGTGTGAAAATTTTCTAAGTCCAGAAAAAAGAATTTTTTCAATTTTTTATCAAATTTCCCCCCAAGGGATATATATTTTACCCACACATTTGGAGCCCTCCTGGGATGCCCTCTAACATACTATAACCTCATTTAGCGGAGATTTTCACAAAAAAGTGAAATTTTCAAAAAGTCAGAAATTTTGCAAAAAACGACAAGTATGAAGGACTCATCGGGTGAATCGCTCTGGAACTGAAATCGGATGCACGCCCTGACATGCTCCCCTCTCTGGAAATCTGAGACATGTGTGAAAATTTTCTAAGTCCAGAAAAAAAATTTTTTCAACTTTTTATCAATTTTCCCCCCCAGGGATATATATTTTACCCACACATTTGGAGCCCTCCTGGGATGCCCTCTAACATACTATAACCTCATTTAGCAGAGATTTTCACAAAAAAGTGAAATTTTCAAAAAGTCAGAAATTTTGCAAAAAACGACTAAGTATGAAGGACTCATTGGGTGAAACGCTCTGGAACTGAAATCGGATGCGCTTACAGACATGCTCCCCTCTCTGGAAGTCTGAGACATGTGTGAAAATTTTCTAAGTCCAGAAAAAAAAAATTTTTCAACTTTTTTTCAAATTTCCCCCCAAGGGATATATATTTTACCCACACATTTGGAGTCCTCCAGGGATGCCCTCTAACATACTATAACCTCATTTAGCAGAGATTTTCACAAAAAAGTGAAATTTTCAAAAAGTGAAAATTTTTCCAAAAAACGACTAAGTATGAAGGACTCATCGGGTGAATCGCTCTGGAACTGAAATCGGATGCGCGCACTGACATGCTCCCCTCTCTGGAAGTCTGAGACATGTGTGAAAATTTTCTAAGTAAAGAAAAAAAAATTTTTTAAACTTTTTTTCAAATTTCCTTCCAAGGGATATATATTTTACCCACACATTTGAAGCCCTCCTGGGATGCCCTCTAACATACTATAACCTCATTTAGCGGTGATTTTCACAAAAAAGTGAAATTTTCAAAAAGTGAAAATTTTTCCAAAAAACGACTAAGTATGAAGGACTCATCGGGTGAAACACTCTGGAACTGAAATCGGATGCGCTTACAGACATGCTCCCCTCTCTGGAAGTCTGAGACATGTGTGAAAATTTTCTAAGTCCAGAAAAAAAAAATTTTTCAACTTTTTTTCAAATTTCCCCCCAAGGGATATATATTTTACCACACATTTGGAGCCCTCCTGGGATGCCCTCTAACATACTATAACCTCATTTAGTGGAGATTTTCACAAAATAGTGAAATTTTCAAAAAGTGAAAATTTTTCCAAAAAACGACTAAGTATGAAGGACTCATCGGGTGAATCGCTCTGGAACTGAAATCGGATGCGCGCACTGACATGCTCCCCTCTCTGGAAGTCTGAGACATGTGTGAAAATTTTCTAAGTCCAGAAAAAAATTTTTTTTCAACGTTTTTTCAAATTTCCCCCCAAGGGATATATATTTTACCCACACATTTGGAGCCCTCCTGGGATGCCCTCTAACATTCTATAACCTCATTTAGCAGAGATTTTCACAAAAAAGTGAAATTTTCAAAAAGTGAAAATTTTTCCAAAAAACGACTAAGTATGAAGGACTCATCGGGTGAAACACTCTGGAACTGAAATCGGATGCGCTTACAGACATGCTCCCCTCTCTGGAAGTCTGAGACATGTGTGAAAATTTTCTAAGTCCAGAAAAAAAAATTTTTTCAACTTTTTTTCAAATTTCCCCCCAAGGGATATATATTTTACCCACACATTTGGAGCCCTCCTGGGATGCCCTCTAACATACTATAACCTCATTTAGCAGAGATTTTCACAAAAAAGTGAAATTTTCAAAAAGTCAGAAATTTTGCAAAAAACGACTAAGTATGAAGGACTCATCGGGTGAATCGCTCTGGAACTGAAATCGGATGCGCGCACTGACATGCTCCCCTCTCTGGAAGTCTGAGACATGTGTGAAAATTTTCTAAGTCCAGAAAAAAAAATTTTTTCAACGTTTTTTCAAATTTCCCCCCAAGGGATATATATTTTACCCACACATTTGGAGCCCTCCTGGGATGCCCTCTAACATTCTATAACCTCATTTAGCAGAGATTTTCACAAAAAAGTGAAATTTTCAAAAAGTGAAAATTTTTCCAAAAAACGACTAAGTGTGAAGGACTCATCGGGTGAAACACTCTGGAACTGAAATCGGATGTGCTTACAGACATGCTCCCCTCTCTGGAAGTCTGAGACATGTGTGAAAATTTTCTAAGTCCAGAAAAAAAAAAAATTTCAACTTTTTTTCAAATTTCCCCCCAAGGGATATATATTTTACCACACATTTGGAGCCCTCCTGGGATGCCCTCTAACATACTATAACCTCATTTAGTGGAGATTTTCACAAAATAGTGAAATTTTCAAAAAGTGAAAATTTTTCCAAAAAACGACTAAGTATGAAGGACTCATAGGGTGAATCGCTCTGGAACTGAAATCGGATGCGCGCACTGACATGCTCCCCTCTCTGGAAGTCTGAGACATGTGTGAAAATTTTCTAAGTCCAGAAAAAAAAAAATTTTCAACTTTTTTTCAAATTTCCCCTCAAGGGATATATATTTTACCACACATTTGGAGCCCTCCTGGGATGCCCTCTAACATACTATAACCTCATTTAGTGGAGATTTTCACAAAATAGTGAAATTTTCAAAAAGTGAAAATTTTTACAAAAAACGACTAAGTATGAAGGACTCATCGGGTGAATCGCTCTGGAACTGAAATCGGATGCGCGCACTGACATGCTCCCCTCTCTGGAAGTCTGAGACATGTGTGAAAATTTTCTAAGTCTAGAAAAAAAAATTTTTTCAACGTTTTTTCAAATTTCCCCCCAAGGGATATATATTTTACCCACACATTTGGAGCCCTCCTGGGAGGCCCTCTAACATACTATAACCTCATTTAGCGGAGATTTTCACAAAAAAGTGAAATTTTCAAAAAGTGAAAATTTTTCCAAAAAACGACTAAGTATGAAGGACTCATCGGGTGAATCGCTCTGGAACTGAAATCGGATGCGCTTACAGACATGCTCCCCTCTCTGGAAGTCTGAGACATGTGTGAAAATTTTCTAAGTCCAGAAAAAAGAATTTTTTCAATTTTTTATCAAATTTCCCCCAAAGGGATATATATTTTACCCACACATTTGGAGCCCTCCTGGGATGCCCTCTAACATACTATAACCTCATTTAGCGGTGATTTTCACAAAAGAGTGAAATTTTCAAAAAGTGAAAATTTTTCCAAAAAACGACTAAGTATGAAGGACTCATCGGGTGAAACACTCTGGAACTGAAATCGGATGCGCTTACAGACATGCTCCCCTCTCTGGAAGTCTGAGACATGTGTGAAAATTTTCTAAGTCCAGAAAAAAAAAAATTTTCAACTTTTTTTCAAATTTCCCCCCAAGGGATATATATTTTACCACACATTTGGAGCCCTCCTGGGATGCCCTCTAACATACTATAACCTCATTTAGTGGAGATTTTCACAAAATAGTGAAATTTTCAAAAAGTGAAAATTTTTCCAAAAAACGACTAAGTGTGAAGGACTCATCGGGTGAAACACTCTGGAACTGAAATCGGATGTGCTTACAGACATGCTCCCCTCTCTGGAAGTCTGAGACATGTGTGAAAATTTTCTAAGTCCAGAAAAAAAAAAAATTTCAACTTTTTTTCAAATTTCCCCCCAAGGGATATATATTTTACCACACATTTGGAGCCCTCCTGGGATGCCCTCTAACATACTATAACCTCATTTAGTGGAGATTTTCACAAAATAGTGAAATTTTCAAAAAGTGAAAATTTTTCCAAAAAACGACTAAGTATGAAGGACTCATAGGGTGAATCGCTCTGGAACTGAAATCGGATGCGCGCACTGACATGCTCCCCTCTCTGGAAGTCTGAGACATGTGTGAAAATTTTCTAAGTCCAGAAAAAAAAAAATTTTCAACTTTTTTTCAAATTTCCCCTCAAGGGATATATATTTTACCACACATTTGGAGCCCTCCTGGGATGCCCTCTAACATACTATAACCTCATTTAGTGGAGATTTTCACAAAATAGTGAAATTTTCAAAAAGTGAAAATTTTTACAAAAAACGACTAAGTATGAAGGACTCATCGGGTGAATCGCTCTGGAACTGAAATCGGATGCGCGCACTGACATGCTCCCCTCTCTGGAAGTCTGAGACATGTGTGAAAATTTTCTAAGTCTAGAAAAAAAAATTTTTTCAACGTTTTTTCAAATTTCCCCCCAAGGGATATATATTTTACCCACACATTTGGAGCCCTCCTGGGAGGCCCTCTAACATACTATAACCTCATTTAGCGGAGATTTTCACAAAAAAGTGAAATTTTCAAAAAGTGAAAATTTTTCCAAAAAACGACTAAGTATGAAGGACTCATCGGGTGAAACACTCTGGAACTGAAATCGGATGCGCTTACAGACATGCTCCCCTCTCTGGAAGTCTGAGACATGTGTGAAAATTTTCTAAGTCCAGAAAAAAAAAAATTTTCAACTTTTTTTCAAATTTCCCCCCAAGGGATATATATTTTACCACACATTTGGAGCCCTCCTGGGATGCCCTCTAACATACTATAACCTCATTTAGTGGAGATTTTCACAAAATAGTGAAATTTTCAAAAAGTGAAAATTTTTCCAAAAAACGACTAAGTATGAAGGACTCATCGGGTGAATCGCTCTGGAACTGAAATCGGATGCGCGCACTGACATGCTCCCCTCTCTGGAAGTCTGAGACATGTGTGAAAATTTTCTAAGTCCAGAAAAAAAATTTTTTTCAACGTTTTTTCAAATTTCCCCCCAAGGGATATATATTTTACCCACACATTTGGAGCCCTCCTGGGATGCCCTCTAACATTCTATAACCTCATTTAGCAGAGATTTTCACAAAAAAGTGAAATTTTCAAAAAGTGAAAATTTTTCCAAAAAACGACTAAGTATGAAGGACTCATCGGGTGAAACACTCTGGAACTGAAATCGGATGCGCTTACAGACATGCTCCCCTCTCTGGAAGTCTGAGACATGTGTGAAAATTTTCTAAGTCCAGAAAAAAAAAATTTTTCAACTTTTTTTCAAATTTCCCCCCAAGGGATATATACTTTACCCACACATTTGGAGCCCTCCTGGGATGCCCTCTAACATACTATAACCTCATTTAGCAGAGATTTTCACAAAAAAGTGAAATTTTCAAAAAGTCAGAAATTTTGCAAAAAACGACTAAGTATGAAGGACTCATCGGGTGAATCGCTCTGGAACTGAAATCGGATGCGCACACTGACATGCTCCCCTCTCTGGAAGTCTGAGACATGTGTGAAAATTTTCTAAGTCCAGAAAAAAAAATTTTTTCAACGTTTTTTCAAATTTCCCCCCAAGGGATATATATTTTACCCACACATTTGGAGCCCTCCTGGGATGCCCTCTAACATTCTATAACCTCATTTAGCAGAGATTTTCACAAAAAAGTGAAATTTTCAAAAAGTGAAAATTTTTCCAAAAAACGACTAAGTGTGAAGGACTCATCGGGTGAAACACTCTGGAACTGAAATCGGATGTGCTTACAGACATGCTCCCCTCTCTGGAAGTCTGAGACATGTGTGAAAATTTTCTAAGTCCAGAAAAAAAAAATTTTTCAACTTTTTTTCAAATTTCCCCCCAAGGGATATATATTTTACCCACACATTTGGAGCCCTCCTGGGATGCCCTCTAACATACTATAACCTCATTTAGCGGAGATTTTCACAAAATAGTGAAATTTTCAAAAAGTGAAAATTTTTCCAAAAAACGACTAAGTATGAAGGACTCATCGGGTGAATCGCTCTGGAACTGAAATCGGATGCGCTTACAGACATGCTCCCCTCTCTGGAAGTCTGAGACATGTGTGAAAATTTTCTAAGTCCAGAAAAAAAAAAAATTTCAACTTTTTTTCAAATTTCCCCCCAAGGGATATATATTTTACCACACATTTGGAGCCCTCCTGGGATGCCCTCTAACATACTATAACCTCATTTAGCAGAGATTTTCACAAAAAAGTGAAATTTTCAAAAAGTCAGAAATTTTGCAAAAAACGACTAAGTATGAAGGACTCATCGGGTGAATCGCTCTGGAACTGAAATCGGATGCGCGCACTGACATGCTCCCCTCTCTGGAAGTCTGAGACATGTGTGAAAATTTTCTAAGTCCAGAAAAAAAAATTTTTTCAACGTTTTTTCAAATTTCCCCCCAAGGGATATATATTTTACCCACACATTTGGAGCCCTCCTGGGATGCCCTCTAACATTCTATAACCTCATTTAGCAGAGATTTTCACAAAAAAGTGAAATTTTCAAAAAGTGAAAATTTTTCCAAAAAACGACTAAGTGTGAAGGACTCATCGGGTGAAACACTCTGGAACTGAAATCGGATGTGCTTACAGACATGCTCCCCTCTCTGGAAGTCTGAGACATGTGTGAAAATTTTCTAAGTCCAGAAAAAAAAAATTTTTCAACTTTTTTTCAAATTTCCCCCCAAGGGATATATATTTTACCACACATTTGGAGCCCTCCTGGGATGCCCTCTAACATACTATAACCTCATTTAGTGGAGATTTTCACAAAATAGTGAAATTTTCAAAAAGTGAAAATTTTTCCAAAAAACGACTAAGTATGAAGGACTCATCAGGTGAATCGCTCTGGAACTGAAATCGGATGCGCGCACTGACATGCTCCCCTCTCTGGAAGTCTGAGACATGTGTGAAAATTTTCTAAGTCCAGAAAAAAAAATTTTTTCAACGTTTTTTCAAATTTCCCCCCAAGGGATATATATTTTACCCACACATTTGGAGCCCTCCTGGGATGCCCTCTAACATTCTATAACCTCATTTAGCAGAGATTTTCACAAAAAAGTGAAATTTTCAAAAAGTGAAAATTTTTCCAAAAAACGACTAAGTATGAAGGACTCATCGGGTGAAACACTCTGGAACTGAAATCGGATGCGCTTACAGACATGCTCCCCTCTCTGGAAGTCTGAGACATGTGTGAAAATTTTCTAAGTCCAGAAAAAAAAAATTTTCAACTTTTTTTCAAATTTCCCCCCAAGGGATATATATTTTACCCACACATTTGGAGCCCTCCTGGGATGCCCTCTAACATACTATAACCTCATTTAGCAGAGATTTTCACAAAAAAGTGAAATTTTCAAAAAGTCAGAAATTTTGCAAAAAACGACTAAGTATGAAGGACTCATCGGGTGAAACGCTCTGGAACTGAAATCGGATGCGCTTACAGACATGTTCCCCTCTCTGGAAGTCTGAGACATGTGTGAAAGTTTTCTAAGTCCAGAAAAAAAAAAATTTTCAACTTTTTTTCAAATTTCCCCCCAAGGGATATATATTTTACCCACACATTTGGAGCCCTCCTGTGATGCCCTCTAACATACTATAACCTCATTTAGCTGAGATTTTCACAAAAAAGTGAAATTTTCAAAAAGTGAAAATTTTTCCAAAAAACGACTAAGTATGAAGGACTCATCGGGTGAATCGCTCTGGAACTGAAATCGGATGCGCTTACAGACATGCTCCCCTCTCTGGAAGTCTGAGACGTGTGAAAATTTTCTAAGTCCAGAAAAAAGAATTTTTTCAATTTTTTATCAAATTTCCCCCCAAGGGATATATATTTTACCCACACATTTGGAACACTCCTGGGATGCCCTCTAACATACTATAACCTCATTTAGCGGAGATTTTCACAAAAAAGTGAAATTTTCAAAAAGTCAGAAATTTTGCAAAAAACGACAAGTATGAAGGACTCATCGGGTGAATCGCTCTGGAACTGAAATAGGATGCACGCACTGACATGCTCCCCTCTCTGGAAGTCTGAGACATGTGTGAAAATTTTCTAAGTCCAGAAAAAAAAATATTTTCAACTTTTTTTCAAATTTCCCCCCAAGGGATATATATTTTACCCACACATTTGGAGCCCTCCTGTGATGCCCTCTAACATACTATAACCTCATTTAGCGGAGATTTTCACAAAAAAGTGAAATTTTCAAAAAGTGAAAATTTTTCCAAAAAATGACTAAGTATGAAGGACTCATCGGGTGAATCGCTCTGGAACTGAAATCGGATGCGCTTACAGTCATGCTCCCCTCTCTGGAAGTCTGAGACATGTGTGAAAATTTTCTAAGTCCAGAAAAAAGAATTTTTTCAATTTTTTATCAAATTTCCCCCCAAGGGATATATATTTTACCCACACATTTGGAACCCTCCTGGGATGCCCTCTAACATACTATAACCTCATTTAGTGGAGATTTTCACAAAATAGTGAAATTTTCAAAAAGTGAAAATTTTTCCAAAAAACGACTAAGTATGAAGGACTCATCGGGTGAATCGCTCTGGTACTGAAATCGGATGCGCGCACTGACATGCTCCCCTCTCTGGAAGTCTGAGACATGTGTGAAAATTTTCTAAGTCCAGAAAAAAAAAATTTTTCAACGTTTTTTCAAATTTCCCCCCAAGGGATATATATTTTACCCACACATTTGGAGCCCTCCTGGTATGCCCTCTAACATACTATAACCTCATTTAGCAGAGATTTTCACAAAAAAGTGAAATTTTCAAAAAGTCAGAAATTTTGCAAAAAACGACTAAGTATGAAGGACTCATCGGGTGAAACGCTCTGGAACTGAAATCGGATGCGCTTACAGACATGCTCCCCTCTCTGGAAGTCTGAGACATGTGTGAAAATTTTCTAAGTCCAGAAAAAAAAAAAAATTTTCAACTTTTTTTCAAATTTCCCCCCAAGGGATATATATTTTACCACACATTTGGAGCCCTCCTGGGATGCCCTCTAACATTCTATAACCTCATTTAGCAGAGATTTTCACAAAAAAGTGAAATTTTCAAAAAGTGAAAATTTTTCCAAAAAACGACTAAGTATGAAGGACTCATCGGGTGAATCGCTCTGGAACTGAAATCGGATGCGCTTACAGACATGCTCCCCTCTCTGGAAGTCTGAGACATGTGTGAAAATTTTCTAAGTCCAGAAAAAAGAATTTTTTCAATTTTTTATCAAATTTCCCCCCAAGGGATATATATTTTACCCACACATTTGGAGCCCTCCTGGGATGCCCTCTAACATACTATAACCTCATTTAGCGGTGATTTTCACAAAAAAGTGAAATTTTCAAAAAGTCAGAAATTTTGCAAAAAACGACAAGTATGAAGGACTCATCGGGTGAATCGCTCTGGAACTGAAATCGGATGCACGCACTGACATGCTCCCCTCTCTGGAAGTCTGAGACATGTGTGAAAATTTTCTAAGTCCAGAAAAAAAATTTTTTTCAACTTTTTTTCAAATTTCCCCCCAAGGGATATATATTTTACCCACACATTTGGAGCCCTCCTGGGATGCCCTCTAACATTCTATAACCTCATTTAGCAGAGATTTTCACAAAAAAGTGAAATTTTCAAAAAGTGAAAATTTTTCCAAAAAACGAATAAGTATGAAGGACTCATCGGGTGAAACGCTCTGGAACTGAAATCGGATGCGCTTACAGACATGTTCCCCTCTCTGGAAGTCTGAGACATGTGTGAAAGTTTTCTAAGTCCAGAAAAAAAAAATTTTTCAACTTTTTTTCAAATTTCCCCCCAAGGGATATTTTATTTTACCCACACATTTGGAGCCCTCCTGTGATGCCCTCTAACATACTATAACCTCATTTAGCTGAGATTTTCACAAAAAAGTGAAATTTTCAAAAAGTGAAAATTTTTCCAAAAAACGACTAAGTATGAAGGACTCATCGGGTGAATCGCTCTGGAACTGAAATCGGATGCGCTTACAGACATGCTCCCCTCTCTGGAAGTCTGAGACATGTGTGAAAATTTTCTAAGTCCAGAAAAAAGAATTTTTTCAATTTTTTATCAAATTTCCCCCCAAGGGATATATATTTTACCCACACATTTGGAACCCTCCTGGGATGCCCTCTAACATACTATAACCTCATTTAGTGGAGATTTTCACAAAATAGTGAAATTTTCAAAAAGTGAAAATTTTTCCAAAAAACGACTAAGTATGAAGGACTCATCGGGTGAATCGCTCTGGTACTGAAATCGGATGCGCGCACTGACATGCTCCCCTCTCTGGAAGTCTGAGACATGTGTGAAAATTTTCTAAGTCCAGAAAAAAAAAATTTTTCAACGTTTTTTCAAATTTCCCCCCAAGGGATATATATTTTACCCACACATTTGGAGCCCTCCTGGTATGCCCTCTAACATACTATAACCTCATTTAGCAGAGATTTTCACAAAAAAGTGAAATTTTCAAAAAGTCAGAAATTTTGCAAAAAACGACTAAGTATGAAGGACTCATCGGGTGAAACGCTCTGGAACTGAAATCGGATGCGCTTACAGACATGCTCCCCTCTCTGGAAGTCTGAGACATGTGTGAAAATTTTCTAAGTCCAGAAAAAAAAAAAAATTTTCAACTTTTTTTCAAATTTCCCCCCAAGGGATATATATTTTACCACACATTTGGAGCCCTCCTGGGATGCCCTCTAACATTCTATAACCTCATTTAGCAGAGATTTTCACAAAAAAGTGAAATTTTCAAAAAGTGAAAATTTTTCCAAAAAACGACTAAGTATGAAGGACTCATCGGGTGAATCGCTCTGGAACTGAAATCGGATGCGCTTACAGACATGCTCCCCTCTCTGGAAGTCTGAGACATGTGTGAAAATTTTCTAAGTCCAGAAAAAAGAATTTTTTCAATTTTTTATCAAATTTCCCCCCAAGGGATATATATTTTACCCACACATTTGGAACACTCCTGGGATGCCCTCTAACATACTATAACCTCATTTAGCGGAGATTTTCACAAAAAAGTGAAATTTTCAAAAAGTCAGAAATTTTGCAAAAAACGACAAGTATGAAGGACTCATCGGGTGAATCGCTCTGGAACTGAAATCGGATGCACGCACTGACATGCTCCCCTCTCTGGAAGTCTGAGACATGTGTGAAAATTTTCTAAGTCCAGAAAAAAAAATATTTTCAACTTTTTTTCAAATTTCCCCCCAAGGGATATATATTTTACCCACACATTTGGAGCCCTCCTGGGATGCCCTCTAACATTCTATAACCTCATTTAGCAGAGATTTTCACAAAAAAGTGAAATTTTCAAAAAGTGAAAATTTTTCCAAAAAACGAATAAGTATGAAGGACTCATCGGGTGAAACACTCTGGAACTGAAATCGGATGCGCTTACAGACATGCTCCCCTCTCTGGAAGTCTGAGACATGTGTGAAAATTTTCTAAGTCCAGAAAAAAATTTTTCTTCAACTTTTTTTCAAATTTCCCCCCAAGGGATATATATTTTACCCACACATTTGGAGCCCTCCTGGGATGCCCTCTAACATACTATAACCTCATTTAGCGGAGATTTTCACAAAAAAGTGAAATTTTCAAAAAGTGAAAATTTTTCCAAAAAACGACTAAGTATGAAGGACTCATCGGGTGAATCGCTCTGGAACTGAAATCGGATGCGCTTACAGTCATGCTCCCCTCTCTGGAAGTCTGAGACATGTGTGAAAATTTTCTAAGTCCAGAAAAAAAAATTTTTTCAACTTTTTTTCAAATTTCCCCCCAAGGGATATATATTTTACCCACACATTTGGAGCACTCCAGGTATGCCCTCTAACATACTATAACCTCATTTAGCAGAGATTTTCACAAAAAAGTGAAATTTTCAAAAAGTCAGAAATTTTGCAAAAAACGACTAAGTATGAAGGACTCATCGGGTGAAACGCTCTGGAACTGAAATCGGATGCGCGCACTGACATGCTCCCCTCTCTGGAAGTCTGAGACATGTGTGAAAATTTTCTAATTCCAGAAAAAAAAAATTTTCAACTTTTTATCAATTTTCCCCCCAAGGGATATATATTTTACCCACACATTTGGAGCCCTCCTGGGATGCCCTCTAACATACTATAACCTCATTTAGCGGAGATTTTCACAAAAAAGTGAAATTTTCAAAAAGTGAAAATTTTTCCAAAAAACGACTAAGTATGAAGGACTCATCGGGTGAAACGCTCTGGAACTGAAATCGGATGCACTTACAGACATGTTCCCCTCTCTGGAAGTCTGAGACATGTGTGAAAATTTTCTAAGTGCAGAAAAAAAAAAATTTTCAACTTTTTTTCAAATTTCCCCCCAAGGGATATATATTTTACCCACACATTTGGAGCCCTCCTGCGATGCCCTCTAACATACTATAACCTCATTTAGCGGAGATTTTCACAAAAAAGTGAAATTTTCAAAAAGTCAGAAATTTTGCAAAAAACGACAAGTATGAAGGACTCATCGGGTGAATCGCTCTGGAACTGAAATCGGATGCACGCACTGACATGCTCCCCTCTCTGGAAGTCTGAGACATGTGTGAAAATTTTCTAAGTCTAGAAAAAAATATTTTTTCAACTTTTTTTCAAATTTCCCCCCAAGGGATATATATTTTACCCACACATTTGGAGCCCTCCTGTGATGCCCTCTAACATACTATAACCTCATTTAGCGGAGATTTTCACAAAAAAGTGAAATTTTTAAAAAGTGAAAATTTTTCCAAAAAACGACTAAGTATGAAGGACTCATCGGGTGAATCGCTCTGGAACTGAAATCGGATGCGCTTACAGTCATGCTCCCCTCTCTGGAAGTCTGAGACATGTGTGAAAATTTTCTAAGCCCAGAAAAAAGAATTTTTTCAATTTTTTATCAAATTTCCCCCCAAGGGATATATATTTTACCCACACATTTGGAGCCCTCCTGTGATGCCCTCTAACATACTATAACCTCATTTAGCGGAGATTTTCACAAAAAAGTGAAATTTTCAAAAAGTGAAAATTTTTCCAAAAAACGACTAAGTATGAAGGACTCATCGGGTGAATCGCTCTGGAACTGAAATCGGATGCGCTTACAGTCATGCTCCCCTCTCTGGAAGTCTGAGACATGTGTGAAAATTTTCTAAGTCCAGAAAAAAGAATTTTTTCAACTTTTTTTCAAATTTCCCCCCAAGGGATATATATTTTACCCACACATTTGGAGCCCTCCTGGGATGCCCTCTAACATACTATAACCTCATTTAGCTGAGATTTTCACAAAAAAGTGAAATTTTCAAAAAGTGAAAATTTTTTCAAAAAACGACTAAGTATGAAGGACTCATCGGGTGAAACGCTCTGGAACTGAAATCGGATGCGCTTACAGACATGTTCCCCTCTCTGGAAGTCTGAGACATGTGTGAAAATTTTCTAAGTCCAGAAAAAAATATTTTTTCAACTTTTTTTCACATTTCCCCCCAAGGGATATATATTTTACCCACACATTTGGAGCCCTCCTGTGATGCCCTCTAACATACTATAACCTCATTTAGCGGAGATTTTCACAAAAAAGTGAAATTTTCAAAAAGTGAAAATTTTTCCAAAAAACGACTAAGTATGAAGGACTCATCGGGTGAATCGCTCTGGAACTGAAATCGGATGCGCTTACAGTCATGCTCCCCTCTCTGGAAGTCTGAGACATGTGTGAAAATTTTCTAAGTCCAGAAAAAAGAATTTTTTCAATTTTTTATCAAATTTCCCCCCAAGGGATATATATTTTACCCTCACATTTGGAGCCCTCCTGGGATGCCCTCTAACATACTATAACCTAATTTAGCGGAGATTTTCACAAAAAAGTGAAATTTTCAAAAAGTCAGAAATTTTGCAAAAAACGACAAGTATGAAGGACTCATCGGGTGAATCGCTCTGGAACTGAAATCGGATGCACGCACTGACATGCTCCCCTCTCTGGAAGTCTGAGACATGTGTGAAAATTTTCTAATTCCAGAAAAAAAAATTTTTCAACTTTTTATCAATTTTCCCCCCAAGGGATATATATTTTACCCACACATTTGGAGCCCTCCTGCGATGCCCTCTAACATACTATAACCTCATTTAGCGGAGATTTTCACAAAAAAGTGAAATTTTCAAAAAGTCAGAAATTTTGCAAAAAACGACAAGTATGAAGGACTCATCGGGTGAATCGCTCTGGAACTGAAATCGGATGCACGCACTGACATGCTCCCCTCTCTGGAAGTCTGAGACATGTGTGAAAATATTCTAAGTCCCGAAAAAAATTTTTTTTCAACTTTTTTCAAATTTCCCCCCAAGGGATATATATTTTACCCACACATTTGGAGCCCTCCTGGGATGCCCTCTAACATACTATAACCTCATTTAGCGGAGATTTTCACAAAAAAGTGAAATTTTCAAAAAGTGAAAATTTTTCCAAAAAACGACTAAGTATGAAGGACTCATCGGGTGAATCGCTCTGGAACTGAAATCGGATGCGCTTACAGTCATGCTCCCCTCTCTGGAAGTCTGAGACATGTGTGAAAATTTTCTAAGTCCAGAAAAAAAAAAATTTTCAACTTTTTTTCAAATTTCCCCCCAAGGGATATATATTTTACCCACACATTTGGAGCACTCCAGGTATGCCCTCTAACATACTATAACCTCATTTAGCGGAGATTTTCACAAAAAAGTGAAATTTTCAAAAAGTCAGAAATTTTGCAAAAAACGACAAGTATGAAGGACTCATCGGGTGAATCGCTCTGGAACTGAAATCGGATGCACGCACTGACATGCTCCCCTCTCTGGAAGTCTGAGACATGTGTGAAAATTTTCTAAGTAAAGAAAAAAAAATATTTTCAACTTTTTTTCAAATTTCCCGCCAAGGGATATATATTTTACCCACACATTTGGAGCCCTCCTGGGATGCCCTCTAACATTCTATAACCTCATTTAGCAGAGATTTTCACAAAAAAGTGAAATTTTCAAAAAGTGAAAATTTTTCCAAAAAACGAATAAGTATGAAGGACTCATCGGGTGAAACACTCTGGAACTGAAATCGGATGCGCTTACAGACATGCTCCCCTCTCTGGAAGTCTGAGACATGTGTGAAAATTTTCTAAGTCCAGAAAAAAATTTTTTTTCAACTTTTTTTCAAATTTCCCCCCAAGGGATATATATTTTACCCACACATTTGGAGCCCTCCTGGGATGCCCTCTAACATACTATAACCTCATTTAGCGGAGATTTTCACAAAAAAGTGAAATTTTCAAAAAGTGAAAATTTTTCCAAAAAACGACTAAGTATGAAGGACTCATCGGGTGAATCGCTCTGGAACTGAAATCGGATGCGCTTACAGTCATGCTCCCCTCTCTGGAAGTCTGAGACATGTGTGAAAATTTTCTAAGTCCAGAAAAAAAAAAATTTTCAACTTTTTTTCAAATTTCCCCCCAAGGGATATATATTTTACCCACACATTTGGAGCACTCCAGGTATGCCCTCTAACATACTATAACCTCATTTAGCAGAGATTTTCACAAAAAAGTGAAATTTTCAAAAAGTCAGAAATTTTGCAAAAAACGACTAAGTATGAAGGACTCATCGGGTGAAACGCTCTGGAACTGAAATCGGATGCGCGCACTGACATGCTCCCCTCTCTGGAAGTCTGAGACATGTGTGAAAATTTTCTAATACCAGAAAAAAAAAATTTTCAACTTTTTATCAATTTTCCCCCCAAGGGATATATATTTTACCCACACATTTGGAGCCCTCCTGGGATGCCCTCTAACATACTATAACCTCATTTAGCGGAGATTTTCACAAAAAAGTGAAATTTTCAAAAAGTGAAAATTTTTCCAAAAAACGACAAGTATGAAGGACTCATCGGGTGAATCGCTCTGGAACTGAAATCGGATGCACGCACTGACATGCTCCCCT
Source organism: Phyllobates terribilis (assembly GCF_046119375.1). Taxonomy (NCBI): domain Eukaryota; kingdom Metazoa; phylum Chordata; class Amphibia; order Anura; family Dendrobatidae; genus Phyllobates; species Phyllobates terribilis. The sequence continues at coordinate 235,627 of NW_027362853.1, forward strand.
CTCTGGAAGTCTGAGACATGTGTGAAAATTTTCTAAGTCCAGAAAAAAATATTTTTTCAACTTTTTTTCAAATTTCCCCCCAAGGGATATATATTTTACCCACACATTTGGAGCCCTCCTGGGATGCCCTCTAACATACTATAACCTCATTTAGCGGAGATTTTCACAAAAAAGTGAAATTTTCAAAAAGTGAAAATTTTTCCAAAAAACGAATAAGTATGAAGGACTCATCGGGTGAAACACTCTGGAACTGAAATCGGATGCGCTTACAGACATGCTCCCCTCTCTGGAAGTCTGAGACATGTGTGAAAATTTTCTAAGTCCAGAAAAAAAATTTTTTTCAACTTTTTTTCAAATTTCCCCCCAAGGGATATATATTTTACCCACACATTTGGAGCCCTCCTGGGATGCCCTCTAACATACTATGACCTCATTTAGCGGAGATTTTCACAAAAAAGTGAAATTTTCAAAAAGTGAAAATTTTTCCAAAAAACGACTAAGTATGAAGGACTCATTGGGTGAAACGCTCTGGAACTGAAATCGGATGCACTTACAGACATGTTCCCCTCTCTGGAAGTCTGAGACATGTGTGAAAATTTTCTAAGTCCAGAAAAAAAAAAATTTTCAACTTTTTTTCAAATTTCCCCCCAAGGGATATATATTTTACCCACACATTTGGAGCCCTCCTGCGATGCCCTCTAACATACTATAACCTCATTTAGCGGAGATTTTCACAAAAAAGTAAAATTTTCAAAAAGTCAGAAATTTTGCAAAAAACGACAAGTATGAAGGACTCATCGCGTGAATCACTCTGGAACTGAAATCGGATGCACGCACTGACATGCTCCCCTCTCTGGAAGTCTGAGACATGTGTGAAAATTTTCTAAGTCCAGAAAAAAATATTTTTTCAACTTTTTTTCAAATTTCCCCCCAAGGGATATATATTTTACCCACACATTTGGAGCCCTCCTGTGATGCCCTCTAACATACTATAACCTCACTTAGCGGAGATTTTCACAAAAAAGTGAAATTTTCAAAAAGTGAAAATTTTTCCAAAAAACGACTAAGTATGAAGGACTCATCGGGTGAATCGCTCTGGAACTGAAATCGGATGCGCTTACAGTCATGCTCCCCTCTCTGGAAGTCTGAGACATGTGTGAAAATTTTCTAAGTCCAGAAAAAAGAATTTTTTCAATTTTTTATCAAATTTCCCCCCAAGGGATATATATTTACCCACACATTTGGAGCCCTCCTGTGATGCCCTCTAACATACTATAACCTCATTTAGCGGAGATTTTCACAAAAAAGTGAAATTTTCAAAAAGTGAAAATTTTTCCAAAAAACGACTAAGTATGAAGGACTCATCGGGTGAATCGCTCTGGAACTGAAATCGGGTGCGCTTACAGTCATGCTCCCCTCTCTGGAAGTCTGAGACATGTGTGAAAATTTTCTAAGTCCAGAAAAAAGAATTTTTTCAATTTTTTATCAAATTTCCCCCCAAGGGATATATATTTTACCCACACATTTGGAGCCCTCCTGGGATGCCCTCTAACATACTATAACCTCATTTAGCGGAGATTTTCACAAAAAAGTGAAATTTTCAAAAAGTCAGAAATTTTGAAAAAAACGACAAGAATGAAGGACTCATCGGGTGAATCGCTCTGGAACTGAAATCGGATGCTCGCACTGACATGCTCCCCTCTCTGGAAGTTTGAGACATGTGTGAAAATTTTCTAAGTCCAGAAAAAAAAAATTTTTCAACTTTTTTTCAAATTTCCCCCCAAGGGATATATATTTTACCCACACATTTGGAGCACTCCTGGGATGCCCTCTAACATTCTATAACCTCATTTAGCAGAGATTTTCACAAAAAAGTGAAATTTTCAAAAAGTGAAAATTTTTTCAAAAAACGACTAAGTATGAAGGACTCATCGGGTGAAACGCTCTGGAACTGAAATCGGATGCGCTTACAGACATGTTCCCCTCTCTGGAAGTCTGAGACATGTGTGAAAGTTTTCTAAGTCCAGAAAAAAAAAATTTTTCAACTTTTTTTCAAATTTCCCCCCAAGGGATATATATTTTACCCACACATTTGGAGCCCTCCTGGGATGCCCTCTAACATTCTATAACCTCATTTAGCAGAGATTTTCACAAAAAAGTGAAATTTTCAAAAAGTGAAAATTTTTCCAAAAAACGACTAAGTATGAAGGACTCATCGGGTGAATCGCTCTGGAACTGAAATCGGATGCGCGCACTGACATGCTCCCCTCTCTGGAAGTCTGAGACGTGTGAAAATTTTCTAAGTCCAGAAAAAAAAAATTTTCAACATTTTATCAAATCTCCCCCCAAGGGATATATATTTTACCCACACATTTGGAGCCCTCCTGGGATGCCCTCTAACATTCTATAACCTCATTTAGCAGAGATTTTCACAAAAAAGTGAAATTTTCAAAAAGTGAAAATTTTTCCAAAAAACGAATAAGTATGAAGGACTCATCGGGTGAAACACTCTGGAACTGAAATCGGATGCGCTTACAGACATGCTCCCCTCTCTGGAAGTCTGAGACATGTGTGAAAATTTTCTAAGTCCAGAAAAAAATTTTTTTTCAACTTTTTTCAAATTTCCCCCCAAGGGATATATATTTTACCCACACATTTGGAGCCCTCCTGGGATGCCCTCTAACATACTATAACCTCATTTAGCGGAGATTTTCACAAAAAAGTGAAATTTTCAAAAAGTGAAAATTTTTCCAAAAAACGACTAAGTATGAAGGACTCATCGGGTGAATCGCTCTGGAACTGAAATCGGATGCGCTTACAGTCATGCTCCCCTCTCTGGAAGTCTGAGACATGTGTGAAAATTTTCTAAGTCCAGAAAAAAGAATTTTTTCAATTTTTTATCAAATTTCCCCCCAAGGGATATATATTTTACCCACACATTTGGAGCCCTCCTGGGATGCCCTCTAACATACTATAACCTCATTTAGCGGAGATTTTCACAAAAAAGTGAAATTTTCAAAAAGTCAGAAATTTTGCAAAAAACGACAAGAATGAAGGACTCATCGGGTGAATCGCTCTGGAACTGAAATCGGATGCTCGCACTGACATGCTCCCCTCTCTGGAAGTTTGAGACATGTGTGAAAATTTTCTAAGTCCAGAAAAAAAAAATGTTTCAACTTTTTTTCAAATTTCCCCCCAAGGGATATATATTTTACCCACACATTTGGAGCACTCCTGGGATGCCCTCTAACATTCTATAACCTCATTTAGCAGAGATTTTCACAAAAAAGTGAAATTTCAAAAAGTGAAAATTTTTTCAAAAAACGACTAAGTATGAAGGACTCATCGGGTGAAACGCTCTGGAACTGAAATCGGATGCGCTTACAGACATGTTCCCCTCTCTGGAAGTCTGAGACATGTGTGAAAGTTTTCTAAGTCCAGAAAAAAAAAAATTTTCAACTTTTTTTCAAATTTCCCCCCAAGGGATATATATTTTACCCACACGTTTGGAGCCCTCCTGTGATGCCCTCTAACATACTATAACCTCATTTAGCTGAGATTTTCACAAAAAAGTGAAATTTTCAAAAAGTGAAAATTTTTTCAAAAAACGACTAAGTATGAAGGACTCATCGGGTGAATCGCTCTGGAACTGAAATCGGATGCGCTTACAGACATGCTCCCCTCTCTGGAAGTCTGAGACATGTGTGAAAATTTTCTAAGTCCAGAAAAAAGAATTTTTTCAATTTTTTATCAAATTTCCCCCCAAGGGATATATATTTTACCCACACATTTGGAACACTCCTGGGATGCCCTCTAACATACTATAACCTCATTTAGCGGAGATTTTCACAAAAAAGTGAAATTTTCAAAAAGTCAGAAATTTTGCAAAAAACGACAAGTATGAAGGACTCATCGGGTGAATCGCTCTGGAACTGAAATCGGATGCACGCACTGACATGCTCCCCTCTCTGGAAGTCTGAGACATGTGTGAAAATTTTCTAAGTCCAGAAAAAAAAATATTTTCAACTTTTTTTCAAATTTCCCCCCAACGGATATATATTTTACCCACACATTTGGAGCCCTCCTGGGATGCCCTCTAACATTCTATAACCTCATTTAGCAGAGATTTTCACAAAAAAGTGAAATTTTCAAAAAGTGAAAATTTTTCCAAAAAACTAATCAGTATGAAGGACTCATCGGGTGAAACACTCTGTAACTGAAATCGGATGCGCTTACAGACATGCTCCCCTCTCTGGAAGTCTGAGACATGTGTGAAAATTTTCTAAGTCCAGAAAAAAAAAAATTTCAACTTTTTTTCAAATTTCCCCCCAAGGGATATATATTTTACCCACACATTTGGAGCCCTCCTGGGATGCCCTCTAACATACTATAACCTCATTTAGCAGAGATTTTCACAAAAAAGTGAAATTTTCAAAAAGTGAAAAATTTTCCAAAAAATGACTAAGTATGAAGGACTCATCGGGTGAAATGCTCTGGAACTGAAATCGGATGCGCTTACAGACATGTTCCCCTGTCTGGAAGTCTGAGACATGTGTGAAAATTTTCTAAGTCCAGAAAAAAAAAATTTTCAACTTTTTTTCAAATTTCCCCCCAAGGGATATATATTTTACCCACACATTTGGAGCCCTCCTGCGATGCCCTCTAACATACTATAACCTCATTTAGCGGAGATTTTCACAAAAAAGTGAAATTTTCAAAAAGTCAGAAATTTTGCAAAAAACGACAAGTATGAAGGACTCATCGGGTGAATCGCTCTGGAACTGAAATCGGATGCACGCACTGACATGCTCCCCTCTCTGGAAGTCTGAGACATGTGTGAAAATTTTCTAAGTCCAGAAAAAAAAAATTTTTCAACTTTTTTTCAAATTCCCCCCAAGGGATATATATTTTACCCACACATTTGGAGCCCTCCTGGGATGCCCTCTAACATACTATAACCTCATTTAGCAGAGATTTTCACAAAAAAGTGAAATTTTCAAAAAGTCAGAAATTTTGCAAAAAACGACTAAGTATGAAGGACTCATCGGGTGAAACGCTCTGGAACTGAAATCGGATGCGCTTACAGACATGCTCCCCTCTCTGGAAGTCTGAGACATGTGTGAAAATTTTCTAAGTCCAGAAAAAAAAAATTTTTCAACTTTTTTTCAAATTTCCCCCCAAGGGATATATATTTTACCCACACATTTGGAGCACTCCAGGTATGCCCTCTAACATACTATAACCTCATTTAGCAGAGATTTTCACAAAAAAGTGAAATTTTCAAAAAGTCAGAAATTTTGCAAAAAACGACTAAGTATGCAGGACTCATCGGGTGAAACGCTCTGGAACTGAAATCGGATGCGCGCACTGACATGCTCCCCTCTCTGGAAGTCTGAGACATGTGTGAAAATTTTCTAATTCCAGAAAAAAAAAATTTTTCAACGTTTTTTCAAATTTCCCCCCAAGGGATATATATTTTACCCACACATTTGGAGCCCTCCTGGGATGCCCTCTAACATTCTATAACCTCATTTAGCAGAGATTTTCACAAAAAAGTGAAATTTTCAAAAAGTGAAAATTTTTCCAAAAAACGACTAAGTGTGAAGGACTCATCGGGTGAAACACTCTGGAACTGAAATCGGATGCGCTTACAGACATGCTCCCCTCTCTGGAAGTCTGAGACATGTGTGAAAATTTTCTAAGTCCAGAAAAAAAAAATTTTTAAACTTTTTTTCAAATTTCCCCCCAAGGGATATATATTTTACCCACACATTTGGAGCCCTCCTGGTATGCCCTCTAACATACTATAACCTCATTTAGCAGAGATTTTCACAAAAAAGTGAAATTTTCAAAAAGTCAGAAATTTTGCAAAAAACGACTAAGTATGAAGGACTCATCGGGTGAAACGCTCTGGAACTGAAATCGGATGCACGCACTGACATGCTCCCCTCTCTGGAAGTCTGAGACATGTGTGAAAATTTTCTAATTCCAGAAAAAAAAAATTTTCAACTTTTTATCAAATTTCCCCCCAAGGGATATATATTTTACCCACACATTTGGAGCCCTCCTGGGATGCCCTCTAACATACTATAACCTCATTTAGCAGAGATTTTCACAAAAAAGTGAAATTTTCAAAAAGTGAAAAATTTTCCAAAAAACGACTAAGTATGAAGGACTCATCGGGTGAATCGCTCTGGAACTGAAATCGGATGCACGCACTGACATGCTCCCCTCTCTGGAAGTCTGAGACATGTGTGAAAATTTTCTAAATCCAGAAAAAAAAATTTTTTCAACTTTTTTTCAAATTTCCCCCCAAGGGATATATATTTTACCCACAAATTTGGAGCCCTCCTGGGATGCCCTCTAACATTCTATAACCTCATTTGGCAGAGATTTTCACAAAAAAGTGAAATTTTCAAAAAGTGAAAATTTTTCCAAAAAACGAATAAGTATGAAGGACTCATCGGGTGAAACACTCTGGAACTGAAATCGGATGCGCTTACAGACATGCTCCCCTCTCTGGAAGTCTGAGACATGTGTGAAAATTTTCTAAGTCCAGAAAAAAATTTTTTTTCAACTTTTTTTCAAATTTCCCCCCAAGGGATATATATTTTACCCACACATTTGGAGCCCTCCTGGGATGCCCTCTAACATTCTATAACCTCATTTAGCAGAGATTTTCACAAAAAAGTGAAATTTTCAAAAAGTGAAAATTTTTCCAAAAAACGAATAAGTATGAAGGACTCATCGGGTGAAACACTCTGGAACTGAAATCGGATGCGCTTACAGACATGCTCCCCTCTCTGGAAGTCTGAGACATGTGTGAAAATTTTCTAAGTCCAGAAAAAAAATTTTTTTCAACTTTTTTTCAAATTTCCCCCCAAGGGATATATATTTTACCCACACATTTGGAGCCCTCCTGGGATGCCCTCTAACATACTATAACCTCATTTAGCGGAGATTTTCACAAAAAAGTGAAATTTTCAAAAAGTGAAAATTTTTCCAAAAAACGACTAAGTATGAAGGACTCATCGGGTGAATCGCTCTGGAACTGAAATCGGATGCGCTTACAGTCATGCTCCCCTCTCTGGAAGTCTGAGACATGTGTGAAAATTTTCTAAGTCCAGAAAAAAGAATTTTTTAAATTTTTTATCAAATTTCCCCCCAAGGGATATATATTTTACCCACACATTTGGAGCCCTCCTGGGATGCCCTCTAACATACTATAACCTCATTTAGCGGAGATTTTCACAAAAAAGTGAAATTTTTAAAAAGTCAGAAATTTTGCAAAAAACGACAAGAATGAAGGACTCATCGGGTGAATCGCTCTAGAACTGAAATCGGATGCTCGCACTGACATGCTCCCCTCTCTGGAAGTTTGAGACATGTGTGAAAATTTTCTAAGTTAAGAAAAAAAAAATTTTTCAACTTTTTTTCAAATTTCCCCCCAAGGGATATATATTTTACCCACACATTTGGAGCACTCCTGGGATGCCCTCTAACATTCTATAACCTCATTTAGCAGAGATTTTCACAAAAAAGTGAAATTTTCAAAAAGTGAAAATTTTTTCAAAAAACGACTAAGTATGAAGGACTCATCGGGTGAAACGCTCTGGAACTGAAATCGGATGCGCTTACAGACATGTTCCCCTCTCTGGAAGTCTGAGACATGTGTGAAAGTTTTCTAAGTCCAGAAAAAAAAAAATTTTCAACTTTTTTTCAAATTTCCCCTCAAGGGATATATATTTTACCCACACATTTGGAGCCCTCCTGTGATGCCCTCTAACATACTATAACCTCATTTAGCTGAGATTTTCACAAAAAAGTGAAATTTTCAAAAAGTGAAAATTTTTCCAAAAAACGACTAAGTATGAAGGACTCATCGGGTGAATCGCTCTGGAACTGAAATCGGATGCGCTTACAGACATGCTCCCCTCTCTGGAAGTCTGAGACATGTGTGAAAATTTTCTAAGTCCAGAAAAAAGAATTTTTTCAATTTTTTATCAAATTTCTCCCCAAGGGATATTTATTTTACCCACACATTTGGAACACTCCTGGGATGCCCTCTAACATACTATAACCTCATTTAGCGGAGATTTTCACAAAAAAGTGAAATTTTCAAAAAGTCAGAAATTTTGCAAAAAACGACAAGTATGAAGGACTCATCGGGTGAATCGCTCTGGAACTGAAATCGGATGCACGCACTGACATGCTCCCCTCTCTGGAAGTCTGAGACATGTGTGAAAATTTTCTAAGTCCAGAAAAAAAAATATTTTCAACTTTTTTTCAAATTTCCCCCCAACGGATATATATTTTACCCACACATTTGGAGCCCTCCTGGGATGCCCTCTAACATTCTATAACCTCATTTAGCAGAGATTTTCACAAAAAAGTGAAATTTTCAAAAAGTGAAAATTTTTCCAAAAAACGAATAAGTATGAAGGACTCATCGGGTGAAACACTCTGTAACTGAAATCGGATGCGCTTACAGACATGCTCCCCTCTCTGGAAGTCTGAGACATGTGTGAAAATTTTCTAAGTCCAGAAAAAAAAAATTTTCAACTTTTTTTCAAATTTCCCCCCAAGGGATATATATTTTACCCACACATTTGGAGCCCTCCTGGGATGCCCTCTAACATACTATAACCTCATTTAGCAGAGATTTTCACAAAAAAGTGAAATTTTCAAAAAGTGAAAAATTTTCCAAAAAATGACTAAGTATGAAGGACTCATCGGGTGAAATGCTCTGGAACTGAAATCGGATGCGCTTACAGACATGTTCCCCTCTCTGGAAGTCTGAGACATGTGTGAAAATTTTCTAAGTCCAGAAAAAAAAAATTTTCAACTTTTTTTCAAATTTCCCCCCAAGGGATATATATTTTACCCACACATTTGGAGCCCTCCTGCGATGCCCTCTAACATAATATAACCTCATTTAGCGGAGATTTTCACAAAAAAGTGAAATTTTCAAAAAGTCAGAAATTTTGCAAAAAACGACAAGTATGAAGGACTCATCGGGTGAATCGCTCTGGAACTGAAATCGGATGCACGCACTGACATGCTCCCCTCTCTGGAAGTCTGAGACATGTGTGAAAATTTTCTAAGTCCAGAAAAAAATATTTTTTCAACTTGTTTTCAAATTTCCCCCCAAGGGATATATATTTTACCCACACATTTGGAGCCCTCCTGTGATGCCCTCTAACATACTATAACCTCATTTAGCGGAGATTTTCACAAAAAAGTGAAATTTTCAAAAAGTGAAAATTTTTCCAAAAAACGACTAAGTATGAAGGACTCATCGGGTGAATCGCTCTGGAACTGAAATCGGATGCGCTTACAGTCATGCTCCCCTCTCTGGAAGTCTGAGACATGTGTGAAAATTTTCTAAGTCCAGAAAAAAAAAATTTTTCAACTTTTTTTCAAATTTCCCCCCAAGGGATATATATTTTACCCACACATTTGGAGCACTCCTGGGATGCCCTCTAACATTCTATAACCTCATTTAGCAGAGATTTTCACAAAAAAGTGAAATTTTCAAAAAGTGAAAATTTTTTCAAAAAACGACTAAGTATGAAGGACTCATCGGGTGAAACGCTCTGGAACTGAAATCGGATGCGCTTACAGACATGTTCCCCTCTCTGGAAGTCTGAGACATGTGTGAAAGTTTTCTAAGTCCAGAAAAAAAAAAATTTTCAACTTTTTTTCAAATTTCCCCTCAAGGGATATATATTTTACCCACACATTTGGAGCCCTCCTGTGATGCCCTCTAACATACTATAACCTCATTTAGCTGAGATTTTCACAAAAAAGTGAAATTTTCAAAAAGTGAAAATTTTTCCAAAAAACGACTAAGTATGAAGGACTCATCGGGTGAATCGCTCTGGAACTGAAATCGGATGCGCTTACAGACATGCTCCCCTCTCTGGAAGTCTGAGACATGTGTGAAAATTTTCTAAGTCCAGAAAAAAGAATTTTTTCAATTTTTTATCAAATTTCTCCCCAAGGGATATATATTTTACCCACACATTTGGAACACTCCTGGGTTGCCCTCTAACATACTATAACTTCATTTAGCGGAGATTTTCACAAAAAAGTGAAATTTTCAAAAAGTCAGAAATTTTGCAAAAAACGACAAGTATGAAGGACTCATCGGGTGAATCGCTCTGGAACTGAAATCGGATGCACGCACTGACATGCTCCCCTCTCTGGAAGTCTGAGACATGTGTGAAAATTTTCTAAGTCCAGAAAAAAAAATATTTTCAACTTTTTTTCAAATTTCCCCCCAACGGATATATATTTTACCCACACATTTGGAGCCCTCCTGGGATGCCCTCTAACATTCTATAACCTCATTTAGCAGAGATTTTCACAAAAAAGTGAAATTTTCAAAAAGTGAAAATTTTTTCAAAAAACGACTAAGTATGAAGGACTCATCGGGTGAAACGCTCTGGAACTGAAATCGGATGCGCTTACAGACATGTTCCCCTCTCTGGAAGTCTGAGACATGTGTGAAAGTTTTCTAAGTCCAGAAAAAAAAAAATTTTCAACTTTTTTTCAAATTTCCCCTCAAGGGATATATATTTTACCCACACATTTGGAGCCCTCCTGTGATGCCCTCTAACATACTATAACCTCATTTAGCTGAGATTTTCACAAAAAAGTGAAATTTTCAAAAAGTGAAAATTTTTCCAAAAAACGACTAAGTATGAAGGACTCATCGGGTGAATCGCTCTGGAACTGAAATCGGATGCGCTTACAGACATGCTCCCCTCTCTGGAAGTCTGAGACATGTGTGAAAATTTTCTAAGTCCAGAAAAAAGAATTTTTTCAATTTTTTATCAAATTTCTCCCCAAGGGATATATATTTTACCCACACATTTGGAACACTCCTGGGTTGCCCTCTAACATACTATAACTTCATTTAGCGGAGATTTTCACAAAAAAGTGAAATTTTCAAAAAGTCAGAAATTTTGCAAAAAACGACAAGTATGAAGGACTCATCGGGTGAATCGCTCTGGAACTGAAATCGGATGCACGCACTGACATGCTCCCCTCTCTGGAAGTCTGAGACATGTGTGAAAATTTTCTAAGTCCAGAAAAAAAAATATTTTCAACTTTTTTTCAAATTTCCCCCCAACGGATATATATTTTACCCACACATTTGGAGCCCTCCTGGGATGCCCTCTAACATTCTATAACCTCATTTAGCAGAGATTTTCACAAAAAAGTGAAATTTTCAAAAAGTGAAAATTTTTCCAAAAAACGAATAAGTATGAAGGACTCATCGGGTGAAACACTCTGGAACTGAAATCGGATGCGCTTACAGACATGCTCCCCTCTCTGGAAGTCTGAGACATGTGTGAAAGTTTTCTAAGTCCAGAAAAAAAAAAATTTTCAACTTTTTTTCAAATTTCCCCTCAAGGGATATATATTTTACCCACACATTTGGAGCCCTCCTGTGATGCCCTCTAACATACTATAACCTCATTTAGCTGAGATTTTCACAAAAAAGTGAAATTTTCAAAAAGTGAAAATTTTTCCAAAAAACGACTAAGTATGAAGGACTCATCGGGTGAATCGCTCTGGAACTGAAATCGGATGCGCTTACAGACATGCTCCCCTCTCTGGAAGTCTGAGACATGTGTGAAAATTTTCTAAGTCCAGAAAAAAGAATTTTTTCAATTTTTTATCAAATTTCTCCCCAAGGGATATTTATTTTACCCACACATTTGGAACACTCCTGGGATGCCCTCTAACATACTATAACCTCATTTAGCGGAGATTTTCACAAAAAAGTGAAATTTTCAAAAAGTCAGAAATTTTGCAAAAAACGACAAGTATGAAGGACTCATCGGGTGAATCGCTCTGGAACTGAAATCGGATGCACGCACTGACATGCTCCCCTCTCTGGAAGTCTGAGACATGTGTGAAAATTTTCTAAGTCCAGAAAAAAAAATATTTTCAACTTTTTTTCAAATTTCCCCCCAACGGATATATATTTTACCCACACATTTGGAGCCCTCCTGGGATGCCCTCTAACATTCTATAACCTCATTTAGCAGAGATTTTCACAAAAAAGTGAAATTTTCAAAAAGTGAAAATTTTTCCAAAAAACGAATAAGTATGAAGGACTCATCGGGTGAAACACTCTGTAACTGAAATCGGATGCGCTTACAGACATGCTCCCCTCTCTGGAAGTCTGAGACATGTGTGAAAATTTTCTAAGTCCAGAAAAAAAAAATTTTCAACTTTTTTTCAAATTTCCCCCCAAGGGATATATATTTTACCCACACATTTGGAGCCCTCCTGGGATGCCCTCTAACATACTATAACCTCATTTAGCAGAGATTTTCACAAAAAAGTGAAATTTTCAAAAAGTGAAAAATTTTCCAAAAAATGACTAAGTATGAAGGACTCATCGGGTGAAATGCTCTGGAACTGAAATCGGATGCGCTTACAGACATGTTCCCCTCTCTGGAAGTCTGAGACATGTGTGAAAATTTTCTAAGTCCAGAAAAAAAAAATTTTCAACTTTTTTTCAAATTTCCCCCCAAGGGATATATATTTTACCCACACATTTGGAGCCCTCCTGCGATGCCCTCTAACATACTATAACCTCATTTAGCCGAGATTTTCACAAAAAAGTGAAATTTTCAAAAAGTCAGAAATTTTGCAAAAAACGACAAGTATGAAGGACTCATCGGGTGAATCGCTCTGGAACTGAAATCGGATGCACGCACTGACATGCTCCCCTCTCTGGAAGTCTGAGACATGTGTGAAAATTTTCTAAGTCCAGAAAAAAATATTTTTTCAACTTGTTTTCAAATTTCCCCCCAAGGGATATATATTTTACCCACACATTTGGAGCCCTCCTGTGATGCCCTCTAACATACTATAACCTCATTTAGCGGAGATTTTCACAAAAAAGTGAAATTTTCAAAAAGTGAAAATTTTTCCAAAAAACGACTAAGTATGAAGGACTCATCGGGTGAATCGCTCTGGAACTGAAATCGGATGCGCTTACAGTCATGCTCCCCTCTCTGGAAGTCTGAGACATGTGTGAAAATTTTCTAAGTCCAGAAAAAAAAAATTTTTCAACTTTTTTTCAAATTTCCCCCCAAGGGATATATATTTTACCCACACATTTGGAGCACTCCTGGGATGCCCTCTAACATTCTATAACCTCATTTAGCAGAGATTTTCACAAAAAAGTGAAATTTTCAAAAAGTGAAAATTTTTTCAAAAAACGACTAAGTATGAAGGACTCATCGGGTGAAACGCTCTGGAACTGAAATCGGATGCGCTTACAGACATGTTCCCCTCTCTGGAAGTCTGAGACATGTGTGAAAGTTTTCTAAGTCCAGAAAAAAAAAATTTTTCAACTTTTTTTCAAATTTCCCCTCAAGGGATATATATTTTACCCACACATTTGGAGCCCTCCTGTGATGCCCTCTAACATACTATAACCTCATTTAGCTGAGATTTTCACAAAAAAGTGAAATTTTCAAAAAGTGAAAATTTTTCCAAAAAACGACTAAGTATGAAGGACTCATCGGGTGAATCGCTCTGGAACTGAAATCGGATGCGCTTACAGACATGCTCCCCTCTCTGGAAGTCTGAGACATGTGTGAAAATTTTCTAAGTCCAGAAAAAAGAATTTTTTCAATTTTTTATCAAATTTCTCCCCAAGGGATATATATTTTACCCACACATTTGGAACACTCCTGGGTTGCCCTCTAACATACTATAACTTCATTTAGCGGAGATTTTCACAAAAAAGTGAAATTTTCAAAAAGTCAGAAATTTTGCAAAAAACGACAAGTATGAAGGACTCATCGGGTGAATCGCTCTGGAACTGAAATCGGATGCACGCACTGACATGCTCCCCTCTCTGGAAGTCTGAGACATGTGTGAAAATTTTCTAAGTCCAGAAAAAAAAATATTTTCAACTTTTTTTCAAATTTCCCCCCAACGGATATATATTTTACCCACACATTTGGAGCCCTCCTGGGATGCCCTCTAACATTCTATAACCTCATTTAGCAGAGATTTTCACAAAAAAGTGAAATTTTCAAAAAGTGAAAATTTTTCCAAAAAACGAATAAGTATGAAGGACTCATCGGGTGAAACACTCTGGAACTGAAATCGGATGCGCTTACAGACATGCTCCCCTCTCTGGAAGTCTGAGACATGTGTGAAAGTTTTCTAAGTCCAGAAAAAAAAAAATTTTCAACTTTTTTTCAAATTTCCCCTCAAGGGATATATATTTTACCCACACATTTGGAGCCCTCCTGTGATGCCCTCTAACATACTATAACCTCATTTAGCTGAGATTTTCACAAAAAAGTGAAATTTTCAAAAAGTGAAAATTTTTCCAAAAAACGACTAAGTATGAAGGACTCATCGGGTGAATCGCTCTGGAACTGAAATCGGATGCGCTTACAGACATGCTCCCCTCTCTGGAAGTCTGAGACATGTGTGAAAATTTTCTAAGTCCAGAAAAAAGAATTTTTTCAATTTTTTATCAAATTTCTCCCCAAGGGATATTTATTTTACCCACACATTTGGAACACTCCTGGGATGCCCTCTAACATACTATAACCTCATTTAGCGGAGATTTTCACAAAAAAGTGAAATTTTCAAAAAGTCAGAAATTTTGCAAAAAACGACAAGTATGAAGGACTCATCGGGTGAATCGCTCTGGAACTGAAATCGGATGCACGCACTGACATGCTCCCCTCTCTGGAAGTCTGAGACATGTGTGAAAATTTTCTAAGTCCAGAAAAAAAAATATTTTCAACTTTTTTTCAAATTTCCCCCCAACGGATATATATTTTACCCACACATTTGGAGCCCTCCTGGGATGCCCTCTAACATTCTATAACCTCATTTAGCAGAGATTTTCACAAAAAAGTGAAATTTTCAAAAAGTGAAAATTTTTCCAAAAAACGAATAAGTATGAAGGACTCATCGGGTGAAACACTCTGTAACTGAAATCGGATGCGCTTACAGACATGCTCCCCTCTCTGGAAGTCTGAGACATGTGTGAAAATTTTCTAAGTCCAGAAAAAAAAAATTTTCAACTTTTTTTCAAATTTCCCCCCAAGGGATATATATTTTACCCACACATTTGGAGCCCTCCTGGGATGCCCTCTAACATACTATAACCTCATTTAGCAGAGATTTTCACAAAAAAGTGAAATTTTCAAAAAGTGAAAAATTTTCCAAAAAATGACTAAGTATGAAGGACTCATCGGGTGAAATGCTCTGGAACTGAAATCGGATGCGCTTACAGACATGTTCCCCTCTCTGGAAGTCTGAGACATGTGTGAAAATTTTCTAAGTCCAGAAAAAAAAAATTTTCAACTTTTTTTCAAATTTCCCCCCAAGGGATATATATTTTACCCACACATTTGGAGCCCTCCTGCGATGCCCTCTAACATACTATAACCTCATTTAGCGGAGATTTTCACAAAAAAGTGAAATTTTCAAAAAGTCAGAAATTTTGCAAAAAACGACAAGTATGAAGGACTCATCGGGTGAATCGCTCTGGAACTGAAATCGGATGCACGCACTGACATGCTCCCCTCTCTGGAAGTCTGAGACATGTGTGAAAATTTTCTAAGTCCAGAAAAAAATATTTTTTCAACTTGTTTTCAAATTTCCCCCCAAGGGATATATATTTTACCCACACATTTGGAGCCCTCCTGTGATGCCCTCTAACATACTATAACCTCATTTAGCGGAGATTTTCACAAAAAAGTGAAATTTTCAAAAAGTGAAAATTTTTCCAAAAAACGACTAAGTATGAAGGACTCATCGGGTGAATCGCTCTGGAACTGAAATCGGATGCGCTTACAGTCATGCTCCCCTCTCTGGAAGTCTGAGACATGTGTGAAAATTTTCTAAGTCCAGAAAAAAGAATTTTTTCAATTTTTTATCAAATTTCCCCCCAAGGGATATATATTTTACCCACACATTTGGAACCCTCCTGGGATGCCCTCTAACATACTATAACCTCATTTAGCGGAGATTTTCACAAAAAAGTGAAATTTTCAAAAAGTCAGAAATTTTGCAAAAAACGACAAGTATGAAGGACTCATCGGTTGAATCGCTCTGGAACTGAAATCGGATGCACGCACTGACATGCTCCCCTCTCTGGAAGTTTGAGACATGTGTGAAAATTTTCTAAGTCCAGAAAAAAAAAATTTTTCAACTTTTTTTCAAATTTCCCCCCAAGGGATATATATTTTACCCACACATTTGGAGCCCTCCTGGGATGCCCTCTAACATACTATAACCTCATTTAGCGGAGATTTTCACAAAAAAGTGAAATTTTCAAAAAGTGAAAATTTTTCCAAAAAACGACTAAGTATGAAGGACTCATCGGGTGAATCGCTCTGGAACTGAAATCGGATGCGCTTACAGTCATGCTCCCCTCTCTGGAAGTCTGAGACATGTGTGAAAATTTTCTAAGTCCAGAAAAAAGAATTTTTTTAATTTTTTATCAAATTTCCCCCCAAGGGATATATATTTTACCCACACATTTGGAGCCCTCCTGGGATGCCCTCTAACATACTATAACCTCATTTAGCGGAGATTTTCACAAAAAAGTGAAATTTTCAAAAAGTCAGAAATTTTGCAAAAAACGACAAGAATGAAGGACTCATCGGGTGAATCGCTCTGGAACTGAAATCGGATGCTCGCACTGACATGCTCCCCTCTCTGGAAGTTTGAGACATGTGTGAAAATTTTCTAAGTCCAGAAAAAAAAAATTTTTCAACTTTTTTTCAAATTTCCCCCCAAGGGATATATATTTTACCCACACATTTGGAGCACTCCTGGGATGCCCTCTAACATTCTATAACCTCATTTAGCAGAGATTTTCACAAAAAAGTGAAATTTTCAAAAAGTGAAAATTTTTTCAAAAAACGACTAAGTATGAAGGACTCATCGGGTGAAACGCTCTGGAACTGAAATCGGATGCGCTTACAGACATGTTCCCCTCTCTGGAAGTCTGAGACATGTGTGAAAGTTTTCTAAGTCCAGAAAAAAAAAAATTTTCAACTTTTTTTCAAATTTCCCCTCAAGGGATATATATTTTACCCACACATTTGGAGCCCTCCTGTGATGCCCTCTAACATACTATAACCTCATTTAGCTGAGATTTTCACAAAAAAGTGAAATTTTCAAAAAGTGAAAATTTTTCCAAAAAACGACTAAGTATGAAGGACTCATCGGGTGAATCGCTCTGGAACTGAAATCGGATGCGCTTACAGACATGCTCCCCTCTCTGGAAGTCTGAGACATGTGTGAAAATTTTCTAAGTCCAGAAAAAAGAATTTTTTCAATTTTTTATCAAATTTCTCCCCAAGGGATATATATTTTACCCACACATTTGGAACACTCCTGGGTTGCCCTCTAACATACTATAACTTCATTTAGCGGAGATTTTCACAAAAAAGTGAAATTTTCAAAAAGTCAGAAATTTTGCAAAAAACGACAAGTATGAAGGACTCATCGGGTGAATCGCTCTGGAACTGAAATCGGATGCACGCACTGACATGCTCCCCTCTCTGGAAGTCTGAGACATGTGTGAAAATTTTCTAAGTCCAGAAAAAAAAATATTTTCAACTTTTTTTCAAATTTCCCCCCAACGGATATATATTTTACCCACACATTTGGAGCCCTCCTGGGATGCCCTCTAACATTCTATAACCTCATTTAGCAGAGATTTTCACAAAAAAGTGAAATTTTCAAAAAGTGAAAATTTTTCCAAAAAACGAATAAGTATGAAGGACTCATCGGGTGAAACACTCTGGAACTGAAATCGGATGCGCTTACAGACATGCTCCCCTCTCTGGAAGTCTGAGACATGTGTGAAAATTTTCTAAGTCCAGAAAAAAAAAATTTTCAACTTTTTTTCAAATTTCCCCCCAAGGGATATATATTTTACCCACACATTTGGAGCCCTCCTGGGATGCCCTCTAACATACTATAACCTCATTTAGCAGAGATTTTCACAAAAAAGTGAAATTTTCAAAAAGTGAAAAATTTTCCAAAAAATGACTAAGTATGAAGGACTCATCGGGTGAAATGCTCTGGAACTGAAATCGGATGCGCTTACAGACATGTTCCCCTCTCTGGAAGTCTGAGACATGTGTGAAAATTTTCTAAGTCCAGAAAAAAAAAAATTTCAACTTTTTTTCAAATTTCCCCCCAAGGGATATATATTTTACCCACACATTTGGAGCCCTCCTGCGATGCCCTCTAACATACTATAACCTCATTTAGCGGAGATTTTCACAAAAAAGTGAAATTTTCAAAAAGTCAGAAATTTTGCAAAAAACGACAAGTATGAAGGACTCATCGGGTGAATCGCTCTGGAACTGAAATCGGATGCACGCACTGACATGCTCCCCTCTCTGGAAGTCTGAGACATGTGTGAAAATTTTCTAAGTCCAGAAAAAAATATTTTTTCAACTTGTTTTCAAATTTCCCCCCAAGGGATATATATTTTACCCACACATTTGGAGCCCTCCTGTGATGCCCTCTAACATACTATAACCTCATTTAGCGGAGATTTTCACAAAAAAGTGAAATTTTCAAAAAGTGAAAATTTTTCCAAAAAACGACTAAGTATGAAGGACTCATCGGGTGAATCGCTCTGGAACTGAAATCGGATGCGCTTACAGTCATGCTCCCCTCTCTGGAAGTCTGAGACATGTGTGAAAATTTTCTAAGTCCAGAAAAAAGAATTTTTTCAATTTTTTATCAAATTTCCCCCCAAGGGATATATATTTTACCCACACATTTGGAACCCTCCTGGGATGCCCTCTAACATACTATAACCTCATTTAGCGGAGATTTTCACAAAAAAGTGAAATTTTCAAAAAGTCAGAAATTTTGCAAAAAACGACAAGTATGAAGGACTCATCGGTTGAATCGCTCTGGAACTGAAATCGGATGCACGCACTGACATGCTCCCCTCTCTGGAAGTTTGAGACATGTGTGAAAATTTTCTAAGTCCAGAAAAAAAAAATTTTTCAACTTTTTTTCAAATTTCCCCCCAAGGGATATATATTTTACCCACACATTTGGAGCCCTCCTGGGATGCCCTCTAACATACTATAACCTCATTTAGCGGAGATTTTCACAAAAAAGTGAAATTTTCAAAAAGTGAAAATTTTTCCAAAAAACGACTAAGTATGAAGGACTCATCGGGTGAATCGCTCTGGAACTGAAATCGGATGCGCTTACAGTCATGCTCCCCTCTCTGGAAGTCTGAGACATGTGTGAAAATTTTCTAAGTCCAGAAAAAAGAATTTTTTTAATTTTTTATCAAATTTCCCCCCAAGGGATATATATTTTACCCACACATTTGGAGCCCTCCTGGGATGCCCTCTAACATACTATAACCTCATTTAGCGGAGATTTTCACAAAAAAGTGAAATTTTCAAAAAGTCAGAAATTTTGCAAAAAACGACAAGAATGAAGGACTCATCGGGTGAATCGCTCTGGAACTGAAATCGGATGCTCGCACTGACATGCTCCCCTCTCTGGAAGTTTGAGACATGTGTGAAAATTTTCTAAGTCCAGAAAAAAAAAATTTTTCAACTTTTTTTCAAATTTCCCCCCAAGGGATATATATTTTACCCACACATTTGGAGCACTCCTGGGATGCCCTCTAACATTCTATAACCTCATTTAGCAGAGATTTTCACAAAAAAGTGAAATTTTCAAAAAGTGAAAATTTTTTCAAAAAACGACTAAGTATGAAGGACTCATCGGGTGAAACGCTCTGGAACTGAAATCGGATGCGCTTACAGACATGTTCCCCTCTCTGGAAGTCTGAGACATGTGTGAAAGTTTTCTAAGTCCAGAAAAAAAAAAATTTTCAACTTTTTTTCAAATTTCCCCTCAAGGGATATATATTTTACCCACACATTTGGAGCCCTCCTGTGATGCCCTCTAACATACTATAACCTCATTTAGCTGAGATTTTCACAAAAAAGTGAAATTTTCAAAAAGTGAAAATTTTTCCAAAAAACGACTAAGTATGAAGGACTCATCGGGTGAATCGCTCTGGAACTGAAATCGGATGCGCTTACAGACATGCTCCCCTCTCTGGAAGTCTAAGACATGTGTGAAAATTTTCTAAGTCCAGAAAAAAGAATTTTTTCAATTTTTTATCAAATTTCTCCCCAAGGGATATATATTTTACCCACACATTTGGAACACTCCTGGGATGCCCTCTAACATACTATAACCTCATTTAGCGGAGATTTTCACAAAAAAGTGAAATTTTCAAAAAGTCAGAAATTTTGCAAAAAACGACAAGTATGAAGGACTCATCGGGTGAATCGCTCTGGAACTGAAATCGGATGCACGCACTGACATGCTCCCCTCTCTGGAAGTCTGAGACATGTGTGAAAATTTTCTAAGTCCAGAAAAAAAAATATTTTCAACTTTTTTTCAAATTTCCCCCCAACGGATATATATTTTACCCACACATTTGGAGCCCTCCTGGGATGCCCTCTAACATTCTATAACCTCATTTAGCAGAGATTTTCACAAAAAAGTGAAATTTTCAAAAAGTGAAAATTTTTCCAAAAAACGAATAAGTATGAAGGACTCATCGGGTGAAACACTCTGGAACTGAAATCGGATGCGCTTACAGACATGCTCCCCTCTCTGGAAGTCTGAGACATGTGTGAAAATTTTCTAAGTCCAGAAAAAAAAAATTTTCAACTTTTTTTCAAATTTCCCCCCAAGGGATATATATTTTACCCACACATTTGGAGCCCTCCTGGGATGCCCTCTAACATACTATAACCTCATTTAGCAGAGATTTTCACAAAAAAGTGAAATTTTCAAAAAGTGAAAAATTTTCCAAAAAATGACAAGTATGAAGGACTCATCGGTTGAATCGCTCTGGAACTGAAATCGGATGCACGCACTGACATGCTCCCCTCTCTGGAAGTTTGAGACATGTGTGAAAATTTTCTAAGTCCAGAAAAAAAAAATTTTTCAACTTTTTTTCAAATTTCCCCCCAAGGGATATATATTTTACCCACACATTTGGAGCCCTCCTGGGATGCCCTCTAACATTCTATAACCTAATTTAGCAGAGATTTTCACAAAAAAGTGAAATTTTCAAAAAGTGAAAATTTTTCCAAAAAACGACTAAGTATGAAGGACTCATCGGGTGAATCGCTCTGGTACTGAAATCCGATGCGCGCACTGACATGCTCCCCTCTCTGGAAGTCTGAGACGTGTGAAAATTTTCTAAGTCCAGAAAAAAAAAATTTTTCAACGTTTTTTCAAATTTCCCCCCAAGGGATATATATTTTACCCACACATTTGGAGCCCTCCTGGGATGCCCTCTAACATTCTATAACCTCATTTAGCAGAGATTTTCACAAAAAAGTGAAATTTTCAAAAAGTGAAAATGTTTCCAAAAAACGACTAAGTGTGAAGGACTCATCGGGTGAAACACTCTGGAACTGAAATCGGATGCGCTTACAGACATGCTCCCCTCTCTGGAAGTCTGAGACATGTGTGAAAATTTTCTAAGTCCAGAAAAAAAAAATTTTTAAACTTTTTTTCAAATTTCCCCCCAAGGGATATATATTTTACCCACACATTTGGAGCCCTCCTGGTATGCCCTCTAACATACTATAACCTCATTTAGCAGAGATTTTCACAAAAAAGTGAAATTTTCAAAAAGTCAGAAATTTTGCAAAAAACGACTAAGTATGAAGGACTCATCGGGTGAAACGCTCTGGAACTGAAATCGGATGCGCTTACAGACATGCTCCCCTCTCTGGAAGTCTGAGACATGTGTGAAAATTTTCTAAGTCCAGAAAAAAGAATTTTTTCAATTTTTTATCAAATTTCCCCCCAAGGGATATATATTTTACCCACACATGTGGAGCCCTCCTGGGATGCCCTCTAACATACTATAACCTCATTTAGCGGTGATTTTCACAAAAAAGTGAAATTTTCAAAAAGTCAGAAATTTTGGAAAAAACGACAAGTATGAAGGACTCATCGGGTGAATCGCTCTGGAACTGAAATCGGATGCACGCACTGACATGCTCCCCTCTCTGGAAGTCTGAGACATGTGTGAAAATTTTCTAAGTCCAGAAAAAAAAATTTTTTCAACTTTTTTTCAAATTTCCCCCCCAGGGATATATATTTTACCCACACATTTGGAGCCCTCCTGGGATGCCCTCTAACATTCTATAACCTCATTTAGCAGAGATTTTCACAAAAAAGTGAAATTTTCAAAAAGTGAAAATTTTTCCAAAAAACGAATAAGTATGAAGGACTCATCGGGTGAAACATTCTGGAACTGAAATCGGATGCGCTTACAGACATGCTCCCCTCTCTGGAAGTCTGAGACATGTGTGAAAATTTTCTAAGTCCAGAAAAAAAAAATTTTTCAACTTTTTTTCAAATTTCCCCCCAAGGGATATATATTTTACCCACACATTTGGAGCACTCCAGGTATGCCCTCTAACATACTATAACCTCATTTAGCATAGATTTTCACAAAAAAGTGAAATTTTCAAAAAGTCAGAAATTTTGCAAAAAACGACTAAGTATGAAGGACTCATCGGGTGAAACGCTCTGGAACTGAAATCGGATGCGCGCACTGACATGCTCCCCTCTCTGGAAGTCTGAGACATGTGTGAAAATTTTCTAATTCCAGAAAAAAAAATTTTCAACTTTTTATCAAATTTCCCCCCAAGGGATATATATTTTACCCACACATTTGGAACCCTCCTGGGATGCCCTCTAACATACTATAACCTCATTTAGCAGAGATTTTCACAAAAAAGTGAAATTTTCAAAAAGTGAAGAATTTTCCAAAAAATGACTAAGTATGAAGGACTCATCGGGTGAAACGCTCTGGAACTGAAATCGGATGCACTTACAGACATGTTCCCCTCTCTGGAAGTCTGAGACATGTGTGAAAATTTTCTAAGTCCAGAAAAAAAAAATTTTTCAACTTTTTTTCAAATTTCCCCCCAAGGGATATATATTTTACCCACACATTTGGAGCCCTCCTGCGATGCCCTCTAACATACTATAACCTCATTTAGCGGAGATTTTCACAAAAAAAGTGAAATTTTCAAAAAGTCAGAAATTTTGCAAAAAATGACAAGTATGAAGGACTCATCGGGTGAATCGCTCTGGAACTGAAATCGGATGCACGCACTGACATGCTCCCCTCTCTGGAAGTTTGAGACATGTGTGAAAATTTTCTAAGTCCAGAAAAAAAAAATTTTTCAACTTTTTTTCAAATTTCCCCCCAAGGGATATATATTTTACCCACACATTCGGAGCACTCCTGGGATGCCCTCTAACATTCTATAACCTCATTTAGCAGAGATTTTCACAAAAAAGTGAAATTTTCAAAAAGTGAAAATTTTTTCAAAAAACAACTAAGTATGAAGGACTCATCGGGTGAAACGCTCTGGAACTGAAATCGGATGCGCTTACAGACATGTTCCCCTCTCTGGAAGTCTGAGACATGTGTGAAAATTTTCTAAGTCCAGAAAAAAATATTTTTTCAACTTTTTTTCAAATTTCCCCCCAAGGGATATATATTTTACCCACACATTTGGAGCCCTCCTGGGATGCCCTCTAACATTCTATAACCTCATTTAGCAGAGATTTTCACAAAAAAGTGAAATTTTCAAAAAGTGAAAATTTTTCCAAAAAACGAATAAGTATGAAGGACTCATCGGGTGAAACACTCTGGAACTGAAATCGGATGCGCTTACAGACATGCTCCCCTCTCTGGAAGTCTGAGACATGTGTGAAAATTTTCTAAGTCCAGAAAAAATTTTTTTTTCAACTTTTTTTCAAATTTCCCCTCAAGGGATATATATTTTACCCACACATTTGGAGCCCTCCTGGGATGCCCTCTAACATACTATAACCTCATTTAGCGGAGATTTTCACAAAAAAGTGAAATTTTCAAAAAGTGAAAATTTTTCCAAAAAACGACTAAGTATGAAGGACTCATCGGGTGAATCGCTCTGGAACTGAAATCGGATGCGCTTACAGTCATGCTCCCCTCTCTGGAAGTCTGAGACATGTGTGAAAATTTTCTAAGTCCAGAAAAAAGATTTTTTTCAATTTTTTATCAAATTTCCCCCCAAGGGATATATATTTTACCCACACATTTGGAGCCCTCCTGGGATGCCCTCTAACATACTATAACCTCATTTAGCGGAGATTTTCACAAAAAAGTGAAATTTTCAAAAAGTCAGAAATTTTGCAAAAAACGACAAGAATGAAGGACTCATCGGGTGAATCGCTCTGGAACTGAAATCGGATGCTCGCACTGACATGCTCCCCTCTCTGGAAGTTTGAGACATGTGTGAAAATTTTCTAAGTCCAGAAAAAAAAAATTTTTCAACGTTTTTTCAAATTTCCCCCCCCGGGATATATATTTTACCCACACATTTGGAGCCCTCCTGGGATGCCCTCTAACATTCTATAACCTCATTTAGCAGAGATTTTCACAAAAAAGTGAAATTTTCAAAAAGTGAAAATTTTTCCAAAAAACGACTAAGTGTGAAGGACTCATCGGGTGAAACACTCTGGAACTGAAATCGGATGCGCTTACAGACATGCTCCCCTCTCTGGAAGTCTGAGACATGTGTGAAAATTTTCTAAGTCCAGAAAAAAAAAATTTTCAACTTTTTTTCAAATTTCCCCCCAAGGGATATATATTTTACCCACACATTTGGAGCCCTCCTGGGATGCCCTCTAACATACTATAACCTCATTTAGCAGAGATTTTCACAAAAAAGTGAAATTTTCAAAAAGTGAAAAATTTTCCAAAAAATGACAAGTATGAAGGACTCATCGGTTGAATCGCTCTGGAACTGAAATCGGATGCACGCACTGACATGCTCCCCTCTCTGGAAGTTTGAGACATGTGTGAAAATTTTCTAAGTCCAGAAAAAAAAAATTTTTCAACTTTTTTTCAAATTTCCCCCCAAGGGATATATATTTTACCCACACATTTGGAGCCCTCCTGGGATGCCCTCTAACATTCTATAACCTAATTTAGCAGAGATTTTCACAAAAAAGTGAAATTTTCAAAAAGTGAAAATTTTTCCAAAAAACGACTAAGTATGAAGGACTCATCGGGTGAATCGCTCTGGTACTGAAATCCGATGCGCGCACTGACATGCTCCCCTCTCTGGAAGTCTGAGACGTGTGAAAATTTTCTAAGTCCAGAAAAAAAAAATTTTTCAACGTTTTTTCAAATTTCCCCCCAAGGGATATATATTTTACCCACACATTTGGAGCCCTCCTGGGATGCCCTCTAACATTCTATAACCTCATTTAGCAGAGATTTTCACAAAAAAGTGAAATTTTCAAAAAGTGAAAATGTTTCCAAAAAACGACTAAGTGTGAAGGACTCATCGGGTGAAACACTCTGGAACTGAAATCGGATGCGCTTACAGACATGCTCCCCTCTCTGGAAGTCTGAGACATGTGTGAAAATTTTCTAAGTCCAGAAAAAAAAAATTTTTAAACTTTTTTTCAAATTTCCCCCCAAGGGATATATATTTTACCCACACATTTGGAGCCCTCCTGGTATGCCCTCTAACATACTATAACCTCATTTAGCAGAGATTTTCACAAAAAAGTGAAATTTTCAAAAAGTCAGAAATTTTGCAAAAAACGACTAAGTATGAAGGACTCATCGGGTGAAACGCTCTGGAACTGAAATCGGATGCGCTTACAGACATGCTCCCCTCTCTGGAAGTCTGAGACATGTGTGAAAATTTTCTAAGTCCAGAAAAAAGAATTTTTTCAATTTTTTATCAAATTTCCCCCCAAGGGATATATATTTTACCCACACATGTGGAGCCCTCCTGGGATGCCCTCTAACATACTATAACCTCATTTAGCGGTGATTTTCACAAAAAAGTGAAATTTTCAAAAAGTCAGAAATTTTGGAAAAAACGACAAGTATGAAGGACTCATCGGGTGAATCGCTCTGGAACTGAAATCGGATGCACGCACTGACATGCTCCCCTCTCTGGAAGTCTGAGACATGTGTGAAAATTTTCTAAGTCCAGAAAAAAAAATTTTTTCAACTTTTTTTCAAATTTCCCCCCCAGGGATATATATTTTACCCACACATTTGGAGCCCTCCTGGGATGCCCTCTAACATTCTATAACCTCATTTAGCAGAGATTTTCACAAAAAAGTGAAATTTTCAAAAAGTGAAAATTTTTCCAAAAAACGAATAAGTATGAAGGACTCATCGGGTGAAACATTCTGGAACTGAAATCGGATGCGCTTACAGACATGCTCCCCTCTCTGGAAGTCTGAGACATGTGTGAAAATTTTCTAAGTCCAGAAAAAAAAAATTTTTCAACTTTTTTTCAAATTTCCCCCCAAGGGATATATATTTTACCCACACATTTGGAGCACTCCAGGTATGCCCTCTAACATACTATAACCTCATTTAGCATAGATTTTCACAAAAAAGTGAAATTTTCAAAAAGTCAGAAATTTTGCAAAAAACGACTAAGTATGAAGGACTCATCGGGTGAAACGCTCTGGAACTGAAATCGGATGCGCGCACTGACATGCTCCCCTCTCTGGAAGTCTGAGACATGTGTGAAAATTTTCTAATTCCAGAAAAAAAAATTTTCAACTTTTTATCAAATTTCCCCCCAAGGGATATATATTTTACCCACACATTTGGAACCCTCCTGGGATGCCCTCTAACATACTATAACCTCATTTAGCAGAGATTTTCACAAAAAAGTGAAATTTTCAAAAAGTGAAAAATTTTCCAAAAAATGACTAAGTATGAAGGACTCATCGGGTGAAACGCTCTGGAACTGAAATCGGATGCACTTACAGACATGTTCCCCTCTCTGGAAGTCTGAGACATGTGTGAAAATTTTCTAAGTCCAGAAAAAAAAAATTTTTCAACTTTTTTTCAAATTTCCCCCCAAGGGATATATATTTTACCCACACATTTGGAGCCCTCCTGCGATGCCCTCTAACATACTATAACCTCATTTAGCGGAGATTTTCACAAAAAAAGTGAAATTTTCAAAAAGTCAGAAATTTTGCAAAAAATGACAAGTATGAAGGACTCATCGGGTGAATCGCTCTGGAACTGAAATCGGATGCACGCACTGACATGCTCCCCTCTCTGGAAGTTTGAGACATGTGTGAAAATTTTCTAAGTCCAGAAAAAAAAAATTTTTCAACTTTTTTTCAAATTTCCCCCCAAGGGATATATATTTTACCCACACATTTGGAGCACTCCTGGGATGCCCTCTAACATTCTATAACCTCATTTAGCAGAGATTTTCACAAAAAAGTGAAATTTTCAAAAAGTGAAAATTTTTTCAAAAAACAACTAAGTATGAAGGACTCATCGGGTGAAACGCTCTGGAACTGAAATCGGATGCGCTTACAGACATGTTCCCCTCTCTGGAAGTCTGAGACATGTGTGAAAATTTTCTAAGTCCAGAAAAAAATATTTTTTCAACTTTTTTTCAAATTTCCCCCCAAGGGATATATATTTTACCCACACATTTGGAGCCCTCCTGGGATGCCCTCTAACATTCTATAACCTCATTTAGCAGAGATTTTCACAAAAAAGTGAAATTTTCAAAAAGTGAAAATTTTTCCAAAAAATGAATAAGTATGAAGGACTCATCGGGTGAAACACTCTGGAACTGAAATCGGATGCGCTTACAGACATGCTCCCCTCTCTGGAAGTCTGAGACATGTGTGAAAATTTTCTAAGTCCAGAAAAAATTTTTTTTTCAACTTTTTTTCAAATTTCCCCCCAAGGGATATATATTTTACCCACACATTTGGAGCCCTCCTGGGATGCCCTCTAACATACTATAACCTCATTTAGCGGAGATTTTCACAAAAAAGTGAAATTTTCAAAAAGTGAAAATTTTTCCAAAAAACGACTAAGTATGAAGGACTCATCGGGTGAATCGCTCTGGAACTGAAATCGGATGCGCTTACAGTCATGCTCCCCTCTCTGGAAGTCTGAGACATGTGTGAAAATTTTCTAAGTCCAGAAAAAAGATTTTTTTCAATTTTTTATCAAATTTCCCCCCAAGGGATATATATTTTACCCACACATTTGGAGCCCTCCTGGGATGCCCTCTAACATACTATAACCTCATTTAGCGGAGATTTTCACAAAAAAGTGAAATTTTCAAAAAGTCAGAAATTTTGCAAAAAACGACAAGAATGAAGGACTCATCGGGTGAATCGCTCTGGAACTGAAATCGGATGCTCGCACTGACATGCTCCCCTCTCTGGAAGTTTGAGACATGTGTGAAAATTTTCTAAGTCCAGAAAAAAAAAATTTTTCAACTTTTTTTCAAATTTCCCCCCCAGGGATATATATTTTACCCACACATTTGGAGCCCTCCTGGGATGCCCTCTAACATTCTATAACCTCATTTAGCAGAGATTTTCACAAAAAAGTGAAATTTTCAAAAAGTGAAAATTTTTCCAAAAAACGAATAAGTATGAAGGACTCATCGGGTGAAACATTCTGGAACTGAAATCGGATGCGCTTACAGACATGCTCCCCTCTCTGGAAGTCTGAGACATGTGTGAAAATTTTCTAAGTCCAGAAAAAAAAAATTTTTCAACTTTTTTTCAAATTTCCCCCCAAGGGATATATATTTTACCCACACATTTGGAGCACTCCAGGTATGCCCTCTAACATACTATAACCTCATTTAGCAGAGATTTTCACAAAAAAGTGAAATTTTCAAAAAGTCAGAAATTTTGCAAAAAACGACTAAGTATGAAGGACTCATCGGGTGAAACGCTCTGGAACTGAAATCGGATGCGCGCACTGACATGCTCCCCTCTCTGGAAGTCTGAGACATGTGTGAAAATTTTCTAATTCCAGAAAAAAAAATTTTCAACTTTTTATCAAATTTCCCCCCAAGGGATATATATTTTACCCACACATTTGGAACCCTCCTGGGATGCCCTCTAACATACTATAACCTCATTTAGCAGAGATTTTCACAAAAAAGTGAAATTTTCAAAAAGTGAAGAATTTTCCAAAAAATGACTAAGTATGAAGGACTCATCGGGTGAAACGCTCTGGAACTGAAATCGGAGGCACTTACAGACATGTTCCCCTCTCTGGAAGTCTGAGACATGTGTGAAAATTTTCTAAGTCCAGAAAAAAAAAATTTTTCAACTTTTTTTCAAATTTCCCCCCAAGGGATATATATTTTACCCACACATTTGGAGCCCTCCTGCGATGCCCTCTAACATACTATAACCTCATTTAGCGGAGATTTTCACAAAAAAAGTGAAATTTTCAAAAAGTCAGAAATTTTGCAAAAAATGACAAGTATGAAGGACTCATCGGGTGAATCGCTCTGGAACTGAAATCGGATGCACGCACTGACATGCTCCCCTCTCTGGAAGTTTGAGACATGTGTGAAAATTTTCTAAGTCCAGAAAAAAAAAATTTTTCAACTTTTTTTCAAATTTCCCCCCAAGGGATATATATTTTACCCACACATTCGGAGCACTCCTGGGATGCCCTCTAACATTCTATAACCTCATTTAGCAGAGATTTTCACAAAAAAGTGAAATTTTCAAAAAGTGAAAATTTTTTCAAAAAACAACTAAGTATGAAGGACTCATCGGGTGAAACGCTCTGGAACTGAAATCGGATGCGCTTACAGACATGTTCCCCTCTCTGGAAGTCTGAGACATGTGTGAAAATTTTCTAAGTCCAGAAAAAAATATTTTTTCAACTTTTTTTCAAATTTCCCCCCAAGGGATATATATTTTACCCACACATTTGGAGCCCTCCTGGGATGCCCTCTAACATTCTATAACCTCATTTAGCAGAGATTTTCACAAAAAAGTGAAATTTTCAAAAAGTGAAAATTTTTCCAAAAAACGAATAAGTATGAAGGACTCATCGGGTGAAACACTCTGGAACTGAAATCGGATGCGCTTACAGACATGCTCCCCTCTCTGGAAGTCTGAGACATGTGTGAAAATTTTCTAAGTCCAGAAAAAATTTTTTTTTCAACTTTTTTTCAAATTTCCCCTCAAGGGATATATATTTTACCCACACATTTGGAGCCCTCCTGGGATGCCCTCTAACATACTATAACCTCATTTAGCGGAGATTTTCACAAAAAAGTGAAATTTTCAAAAAGTGAAAATTTTTCCAAAAAACGACTAAGTATGAAGGACTCATCGGGTGAATCGCTCTGGAACTGAAATCGGATGCGCTTACAGTCATGCTCCCCTCTCTGGAAGTCTGAGACATGTGTGAAAATTTTCTAAGTCCAGAAAAAAGATTTTTTTCAATTTTTTATCAAATTTCCCCCCAAGGGATATATATTTTACCCACACATTTGGAGCCCTCCTGGGATGCCCTCTAACATACTATAACCTCATTTAGCGGAGATTTTCACAAAAAAGTGAAATTTTCAAAAAGTCAGAAATTTTGCAAAAAACGACAAGAATGAAGGACTCATCGGGTGAATCGCTCTGGAACTGAAATCGGATGCTCGCACTGACATGCTCCCCTCTCTGGAAGTTTGAGACATGTGTGAAAATTTTCTAAGTCCAGAAAAAAAAAATTTTTCAACGTTTTTTCAAATTTCCCCCCCCGGGATATATATTTTACCCACACATTTGGAGCCCTCCTGGGATGCCCTCTAACATTCTATAACCTCATTTAGCAGAGATTTTCACAAAAAAGTGAAATTTTCAAAAAGTGAAAATTTTTCCAAAAAACGACTAAGTGTGAAGGACTCATCGGGTGAAACACTCTGGAACTGAAATCGGATGCGCTTACAGACATGCTCCCCTCTCTGGAAGTCTGAGACATGTGTGAAAATTTTCTAAGTCCAGAAAAAAAAAATTTTTAAACTTTTTTTCAAATTTCCCCCCAAGGGATATATATTTTACCCACACATTTGGAGCCCTCCTGGTATGCCCTCTAACATACTATAACCTCATTTAGCAGAGATTTTCACAAAAAAGTGAAATTTTCAAAAAGTCAGAAATTTTGCAAAAAACGACAAGTATGAAGGACTCATCGGGTGAATAGCTCTGGAACTGAAATCGGATGCACGCACTGACATGCTCCCCTCTCTGGAAGTCTGAGACATGTGTGAAAATTTTCTAAGTCCAGAAAAAAAATTTTTTTCAACTTTTTTTCAAATTTCCCCCCCAGGGATATATATTTTACCCACACATTTGGAGCCCTCCTGGGATGCCCTCTAACATTCTATAACCTCATTTAGCAGAGATTTTCACAAAAAAGTGAAATTTTCAAAAAGTGAAAATTTTTCCAAAAAACGAATAAGTATGAAGGACTCATCGGGTGAAACACTCTGGAACTGAAATCGGATGCGCTTACAGACATGCTCCCCTCTCTGGAAGTCTGAGACATGTGTGAAAATTTTCTAAGTCCAGAAAAAAAAAATTTTTCAACTTTTTTTCAAATTTCCCCCCAAGGGATATATATTTTACCCACACATTTGGAGCACTCCAGGTATGCCCTCTAACATACTATAACCTCATTTAGCAGAGATTTTCACAAAAAAGTGAAATTTTCAAAAAGTCAGAAATTTTGCAAAAAACGACTAAGTATGAAGGACTCATCGGGTGAAACGCTCTGGAACTGAAATCGGATGCGCGCACTGACATGCTCCCCTCTCTGGAAGTCTGAGACATGTGTGAAAATTTTCTAATTCCAGAAAAAAAAAATTTCAACTTTTTATCAAATTTCCCCCCAAGGGATATATATTTTACCCACACATTTGGAGCCCTCCTGGGATGCCCTCTAACATACTATAACCTCATTTAGCAGAGATTTTCACAAAAAAGTGAAATTTTCAAAAAGTGAAAAATTTTCCAAAAAATGACTAAGTATGAAGGACTCATCGGGTGAAACGCTCTGGAACTGAAATTGGATGCACTTACAGACATGTTCCCCTCTCTGGAAGTCTGAGACATGTGTGAAAATTTTCTAAGTCCAGAAAAAAAAAATTTTTCAACTTTTTTTCAAATTTCCCCCCAAGGGATATATATTTTACCCACACATTTGGAGCACTCCTGGGATGCCCTCTAACATTCTATAACCTCATTTAGCAGAGATTTTCACAAAAAAGTGAAATTTTCAAAAAGTGAAAATTTTTTCAAAAAACGACTAAGTATGAAGAACTCATCGGGTGAAACGCTCTGGAACTGAAATCGGATGCGCTTACAGACATGTTCCCCTCTCTGGAAGTCTGAGACATGTGTGAAAGTTTTCTAAGTCCAGAAAAAAAAAATTTTTCAACTTTTTTTCAAATTTCCCCCCAAGGGATATTTTATTTTACCCACACATTTGGAGCCCTCCTGTGATGCCCTCTAACATACTATAACCTCATTTAGCTGAGATTTTCACAAAAAAGTGAAATTTTCAAAAAGTGAAAATTTTTCCAAAAAACGACTAAGTATGAAGGACTCATCGGGTGAATCGCTCTGGAACTGAAATCGGATGCGCTTACAGACATGCTCCCCTCTCTGGAAGTCTGAGACATGTGTGAAAATTTTCTAAGTCCAGAAAAAAGAATTTTTTCAATTTTTTATCAAATTTCCCCCCAAGGGATATATATTTTACCCACACATTTGGAACACTCCTGGGATGCCCTCTAACATACTATAACCTCATTTAGCGGAGATTTTCACAAAAAAGTGAAATTTTCAAAAAGTCAGGAATTTTGCAAAAAACGACAAGTATGAAGGACTCATCGGGTGAATCGCTCTGGAACTGAAATCGGATGCACGCACTGACATGCTCCCCTCTCTGGAAGTCTGAGACATGTGTGAAAATTTTCTAAGTCCAGAAAAAAATATTTTTTCAACTTTTTTTCAAATTTTCCCCCAAGGGATATATATTTTACCCACACATTTGGAGCCCTCCTGTGATGCCCTCTAACATACTATAACCTCATTTAGCGGAGATTTTCACAAAAAAGTGAAATTTTCAAAAAGTGAAAATTTTTCCAAAAAACGACTAAGTATGAAGGACTCATCGGGTGAATCGCTCTGGAACTGAAATCGGATGCGCTTACAGTCATGCTCCCCTCTCTGGAAGTCTGAGACATGTGTGAAAATTTTCTAAGTCCAGAAAAAAGAATTTTTTCAATTTTTTTATCAAATTTCCCCCCAAGGGATATATATTTTACCCACACATTTGGAGCCCTCCTGTGATGCCCTCTAACATACTATAACCTCATTTAGCGGAGATTTTCACAAAAAAGTGAAATTTTCAAAAAGTGAAAATTTTTCCAAAAAACGACTAAGTATGAAGGACTCATCGGGTGAATCGCTCTGGAACTGAAATCGGATGCGCTTACAGTCATGCTCCCCTCTCTGGAAGTCTGAGACATGTGTGAAAATTTTCTAAGTCCAGAAAAAAAAAATTTTTCAACTTTTTTTCAAATTTCCCCCCAAGGGATATATATTTTACCCACACATTTGGAGCCCTCCTGGGATGCCCTCTAACATTCTATAACCTCATTTAGCAGAGATTTTCACAAAAAAGTGAAATTTTCAAAAAGTGAAAATTTTTCCAAAAAACGACTAAGTATGAAGGACTCATCGGGTGAATCGCTCTGGAACTGAAATCGGATGCGCGCACTGACATGCTCCCCTCTCTGGAAGTCTGAGACGTGTGAAAATTTTCTAAGTCCAGAAAAAAAAAATGTTTCAACTTTTTTTCAAATTTCCCCCCAAGGGATATATATTTTACCCACACATTTGGAGCACTCCTGGGATGCCCTCTAACATTCTATAACCTCATTTAGCAGAGATTTTCACAAAAAAGTGAAATTTCAAAAAGTGAAAATTTTTTCAAAAAACGACTAAGTATGAAGGACTCATCGGGTGAAACGCTCTGGAACTGAAATCGGATGCGCTTACAGACATGTTCCCCTCTCTGGAAGTCTGAGACATGTGTGAAAGTTTTCTAAGTCCAGAAAAAAAAAAATTTTCAACTTTTTTTCAAATTTCCCCCCAAGGGATATATATTTTACCCACACATTTGGAGCCCTCCTGTGATGCCCTCTAACATACTATAACCTCATTTAGCTGAGATTTTCACAAAAAAGTGGAATTTTCAAAAAGTGAAAATTTTTTCAAAAAACGACTAAGTATGAAGGACTCATCGGGTGAATCGCTCTGGAACTGAAATCGGATGCGCTTACAGACATGCTCCCCTCTCTGGAAGTCTGAGACATGTGTGAAAATTTTCTAAGTCCAGAAAAAAGAATTTTTTCAATTTTTTATCAAATTTCCCCCCAAGGGATATATATTTTACCCACACATTTGGAACACTCCTGGGATGCCCTCTAACATACTATAACCTCATTTAGCGGAGATTTTCACAAAAAAGTGAAATTTTCAAAAAGTCAGAAATTTTGCAAAAAACGACAAGTATGAAGGACTCATCGGGTGAATCGCTCTGGAACTGAAATCGGATGCACGCACTGACATGCTCCCCTCTCTGGAAGTCTGAGACATGTGTGAAAATTTTCTAAGTCCAGAAAAAAAAATATTTTCAACTTTTTTTCAAATTTCCCCCCAACGGATATATATTTTACCCACACATTTGGAGCCCTCCTGGGATGCCCTCTAACATTCTATAACCTCATTTAGCAGAGATTTTCACAAAAAAGTGAAATTTTCAAAAAGTGAAAATTTTTCCAAAAAACGAATAAGTATGAAGGACTCATCGGGTGAAACACTCTGTAACTGAAATCGGATGCGCTTACAGACATGCTCCCCTCTCTGGAAGTCTGAGACATGTGTGAAAATTTTCTAAGTCCAGAAAAAAAAAAATTTCAACTTTTTTTCAAATTTCCCCCCAAGGGATATATATTTTACCCACACATTTGGAGCCCTCCTGGGATGCCCTCTAACATACTATAACCTCATTTAGCAGAGATTTTCACAAAAAAGTGAAATTTTCAAAAAGTGAAAAATTTTCCAAAAAATGACTAAGTATGAAGGACTCATCGGGTGAAATGCTCTGGAACTGAAATCGGATGCGCTTACAGACATGTTCCCCTCTCTGGAAGTCTGAGACATGTGTGAAAATTTTCTAAGTCCAGAAAAAAAAAATTTTCAACTTTTTTTCAAATTTCCCCCCAAGGGATATATATTTTACCAACACATTTGGAGCCCTCCTGCGATGCCCTCTAACATACTATAACCTCATTTAGCGGAGATTTTCACAAAAAAGTGAAATTTTCAAAAAGTCAGAAATTTTGCAAAAAACGACAAGTATGAAGGACTCATCGGGTGAATTGCTCTGGAACTGAAATCGGATGCACGCACTGACATGCTCCCCTCTCTGGAAGTCTGAGACATGTGTGAAAATTTTCTAAGTCCAGAAAAAAAAAATTTTTCAACTTTTTTTCAAATTCCCCCCAAGGGATATATATTTTACCCACACATTTGGAGCCCTCCTGGGATGCCCTCTAACATTCTATAACGTAATTTAGCAGAGATTTTCACAAAAAAGTGAAATTTTCAAAAAGTGAAAATTTTTCCAAAAAACGACTAAATATGAAGGACTCATCGGGTGAAATGCTCTGGAACTGAAATCGGATGCGCTTACAGACATGCTCCCCTCTCTGGAAGTCTGAGACATGTGTGAAAATTTTCTAAGTCCAGAAAAAAAAAATTTTCAACTTTTTTTCAAATTTCCCCCCAAGGGATATATATTTTACCACACATTTGGAGCCCTCCTGGGATGCCCTCTAACATACTATAACCTCATTTAGTGGAGATTTTCACAAAATAGTGAAATTTTCAAAAAGTGAAAATTTTTCCAAAAAACGACTAAGTATGAAGGACTCATCGGGTGAAACGCTCTGGAACTGAAATCGGATGCGCTTA
This sequence comes from Phyllobates terribilis, assembly GCF_046119375.1. Lineage (NCBI taxonomy): Eukaryota > Metazoa > Chordata > Amphibia > Anura > Dendrobatidae > Phyllobates > Phyllobates terribilis. The sequence continues at coordinate 271,609 of NW_027362853.1, forward strand.
CAGACATGCTCCCCTCTCTGGAAGTCTGAGACATGTGTGAAAATTTTCTAAGTCCAGAAAAAAAAAATTTTTCAACTTTTTTTCAAATTTCCCCCCAAGGGATATATATTTTACCCACACATTTGGAGCACTCCAGGTATGCCCTCTAACATACTATAACCTCATTTAGCAGAGATTTTCACAAAAAAGTGAAATTTTCAAAAAGTCAGAAATTTTGCAAAAAACGACTAAGTATGAAGGACTCATCGGGTGAAACGCTCTGGAACTGAAATCGGATGCGCGCACTGACATGCTCCCCTCTCTGGAAGTCTGAGACATGTGTGAAAATTTTCTAATTCCAGAAAAAAAAAATTTTTCAACGTTTTTTCAAATTTCCCCCTAAGGGATATATATTTTACCCACACATTTGGAGCCCTCCTGGGATGCCCTCTAACATTCTATAACCTCATTTAGCAGAGATTTTCACAAAAAAGTGAAATTTTCAAAAAGTGAAAATTTTTCCAAAAAACGACTAAGTGTGAAGGACTCATCGGGTGAAACACTCTGGAACTGAAATCGGATGCGCTTACAGACATGCTCCCCTCTCTGGAAGTCTGAGACATGTGTGAAAATTTTCTAAGTCCAGAAAAAAAAATTTTTTAAACTTTTTTTCAAATTTCCCCCCAAGGGATATATATTTTACCCACACATTTGGAGCCCTCCTGGTATGCCCTCTAACATACTATAACCTCATTTAGCAGAGATTTTCACAAAAAAGTGAAATTTTCAAAAAGTCAGAAATTTTGCAAAAAACGACTAAGTATGAAGGACTCATCGGGTGAAACGCTCTGGAACTGAAATCGGATGCGCTTACAGACATGCTCCCCTCTCTGGAAGTCTGAGACATGTGTGAAAATTTTCTAAGTCCAGAAAAAAAAAATTTTTCAACTTTTTTTCAAATTTCCCCCCAAGGGATATATATTTTACCCACACATTTGGAGCACTCCAGGTATGCCCTCTAACATACTATAACCTCATTTAGCAGAGATTTTCACAAAAAAGTGAAATTTTCAAAAAGTCAGAAATTTTGCAAAAAACGACTAAGTATGCAGGACTCATCGGGTGAAACGCTCTGGAACTGAAATCGGATGCGCGCACTGACATGCTCCCCTCTCTGGAAGTCTGAGACATGTGTGAAAATTTTCTAATTCCAGAAAAAGAAAATTTTTCAACGTTTTTTCAAATTTCCCCCCAAGGGATATATATTTTACCCACACATTTGGAGCCCTCCTGGGATGCCCTCTAACATTCTATAACCTCATTTAGCAGAGATTTTCACAAAAAAGTGAAATTTTCAAAAAGTGAAAATTTTTCCAAAAAACGACTAAGTGTGAAGGACTCATCGGGTGAAACACTCTGGAACTGAAATCGGATGCGCTTACAGACATGCTCCCCTCTCTGGAAGTCTGAGACATGTGTGAAAATTTTCTAAGTCCAGAAAAAAAAAATTTTTAAACTTTTTTTCAAATTTCCCCCCAAGGGATATATATTTTACCCACACATTTGGAGCCCTCCTGGTATGCCCTCTAACATACTATAACCTCATTTAGCAGAGATTTTCACAAAAAAGTGAAATTTTCAAAAAGTCAGAAATTTTGCAAAAAACGACTAAGTATGAAGGACTCATCGGGTGAAACGCTCTGGAACTGAAATCGGATGCGCTTACAGACATGCTCCCCTCTCTGGAAGTCTGAGACATGTGTGAAAATTTTCTAAGTCCAGAAAAAAAAAATTTTTCAACTTTTTTTCAAATTTCCCCCCAAGGGATATATATTTTACCCACACATTTGGAGCACTCCAGGTATGCCCTCTAACATACTATAACCTCATTTAGCAGAGATTTTCACAAAAAAGTGAAATTTTCAAAAAGTCAGAAATTTTGCAAAAAACGACTAAGTATGAAGGACTCATCGGGTGAAACGCTCTGGAACTGAAATCGGATGCGCGCACTGACATGCTCCCCTCTCTGGAAGTCTGAGACATGTGTGAAAATTTTCTAATTCCAGAAAAAAAAAATTTTCAACTTTTTATCAAATTTCCCCCCAAGGGATATATATTTTACCCACACATTTGGAGCCCTCCTGGGATGCCCTCTAACATACTATAACCTCATTTAGCAGAGATTTTCACAAAAAAGTGAAATTTTCAAAAAGTGAAAAATTTTCCAAAAAACGACTAAGTATGAAGGACTCATCGGGTGAATCGCTCTGGAACTGAAATCGGATGCACGCACTGACATGCTCCCCTCTCTGGAAGTCTGAGACATGTGTGAAAATTTTCTAAGTCCAGAAAAAATTTTTTTTTCAACTTTTTTTCAAATTTCCCCCCAAGGGATATATATTTTACCCACACATTTGGAGCCCTCCTGGGATGCCCTCTAACATTCTATAACCTCATTTAGCAGAGATTTTCACAAAAAAGTGAAATTTTCAAAAAGTGAAAATTTTTCCAAAAAACGAATAAGTATGAAGGACTCATCGGGTGAAACACTCTGGAACTGAAATCGGATGCGCTTACAGACATGCTCCCCTCTCTGGAAGTCTGAGACATGTGTGAAAATTTTCTAAGTCCAGAAAAAAATTTTTTTTCAACTTTTTTTCAAATTTCCCCCCAAGGGATATATATTTTACCCACACATTTGGAGCCCTCCTGGGATGCCCTCTAACATACTATAACCTCATTTAGCGGAGATTTTCACAAAAAAGTGAAATTTTCAAAAAGTGAAAATTTTTCCAAAAAACGACTAAGTATGAAGGACTCATCGGGTGAATCGCTCTGGAACTGAAATCGGATGCGCTTACAGTCATGCTCCCCTCTCTGGAAGTCTGAGACATGTGTGAAAATTTTCTAAGTCCAGAAAAAATAATTTTTTCAATTTTTTATCAAATTTCCCCCCAAGGGATATATATTTTACCCACACATTTGGAGCCCTCCTGGGATGCCCTCTAACATACTATAACCTCATTTAGCGGAGATTTTCACAAAAAAGTGAAATTTTCAAAAAGTCAGAAATTTTGCAAAAAACGACAAGAATGAAGGACTCATCGGGTGAATCGCTCTGGAACTGAAATCGGATGCTCGCACTGACATGCTCCCCTCTCTGGAAGTTTGAGACATGTGTGAAAATTTTCTAAGTCCAGAAAAAAAAAATTTTTCAACTTTTTTTCAAATTTCCCCCCAAGGGATATATATTTTACCCACACATTTGGAGCACTCCTGGGATGCCCTCTAACATTCTATAACCTCATTTAGCAGAGATTTTCACAAAAAAGTGAAATTTTCAAAAAGTGAAAATTTTTTCAAAAAACGACTAAGTATGAAGGACTCATCGGGTGAAACGCTCTGGAACTGAAATCGGATGCGCTTACAGACATGTTCCCCTCTCTGGAAGTCTGAGACATGTGTGAAAGTTTTCTAAGTCCAGAAAAAAAAAATTTTTCAACTTTTTTTCAAATTTCCCCTCAAGGGATATATATTTTACCCACACATTTGGAGCCCTCCTGTGATGCCCTCTAACATACTATAACCCCATTTAGCTGAGATTTTCACAAAAAAGTGAAATTTTCAAAAAGTGAAAATTTTTCCAAAAAACGACTAAGTATGAAGGACTCATCGGGTGAATCGCTCTGGAACTGAAATCGGATGCGCTTACAGACATGCTCCCCTCTCTGGAAGTCTGAGACATGTGTGAAAATTTTCTAAGTCCAGAAAAAAGAATTTTTTCAATTTTTTATCAAATTTCTCCCCAAGGGATATATATTTTACCCACACATTTGGAACACTCCTGGGATGCCCTCTAACATACTATAACCTCATTTAGCGGAGATTTTCACAAAAAAGTGAAATTTTCAAAAAGTCAGAAATTTTGCAAAAAACGACAAGTATGAAGGACTCATCGGGTGAATCGCTCTGGAACTGAAATCGGATGCACGCACTGACATGCTCCCCTCTCTGGAAGTCTGAGACATGTGTGAAAATTTTCTAAGTCCAGAAAAAAAAATATTTTCAACTTTTTTTCAAATTTCCCCCCAACGGATATATATTTTACCCACACATTTGGAGCCCTCCTGGGATGCCCTCTAACATTCTATAACCTCATTTAGCAGAGATTTTCACAAAAAAGTGAAATTTTCAAAAAGTGAAAATTTTTCCAAAAAACGAATAAGTATGAAGGACTCATCGGGTGAAACACTCTGTAACTGAAATCGGATGCGCTTACAGACATGCTCCCCTCTCTGGAAGTCTGAGACATGTGTGAAAATTTTCTAAGTCCAGAAAAAAAAAATTTTCAACTTTTTTTCAAATTTCCCCCAAAGGGATATATATTTTACCCACACATTTGGAGCCCTCCTGGGATGCCCTCTAACATACTATAACCTCATTTAGCAGAGATTTTCACAAAAAAGTGAAATTTTCAAAAAGTGAAAAATTTTCCAAAAAATGACTAAGTATGAAGGACTCATCGGGTGAAATGCTCTGGAACTGAAATCGGATGCGCTTACAGACATGTTCCCCTCTCTGGAAGTCTGAGACATGTGTGAAAATTTTCTAAGTCCAGAAAAAAAAAATTTTCAACTTTTTTTCAAATTTCCCCCCAAGGGATATATATTTTACCCACACATTTGGAGCCCTCCTGCGATGCCCTCTAACATACTATAACCTCATTTAGCGGAGATTTTCACAAAAAAGTGAAATTTTCAAAAAGTCAGAAATTTTGCAAAAAACGACAAGTATGAAGGACTCATCGGGTGAATCGCTCTGGAACTGAAATCGGATGCACGCACTGACATGCTCCCCTCTCTGGAAGTCTGAGACATGTGTGAAAATTTTCTAAGTCCAGAAAAAAATATTTTTTCAACTTGTTTTCAAATTTCCCCCCAAGGGATATATATTTTACCCACACATTTGGAGCCCTCCTGGTATGCCCTCTAACATACTATAACCTCATTTAGCAGAGATTTTCACAAAAAAGTGAAATTTTCAAAAAGTCAGAAATTTTGCAAAAAACGACTAAGTATGAAGGACTCATCGGGTGAAACGCTCTGGAACTGAAATCGGATGCGCTTACAGACATGCTCCCCTCTCTGGAAGTCTGAGACATGTGTGAAAATTTTCTAAGTCCAGAAAAAAGAATTTTTTCAATTTTTTATCAAATTTCCCCCCAAGGGATATATATTTTACCCACACATTTGGAGCCCTCCTGGGATGCCCTCTAACATACTATAACCTCATTTAGCGGTGATTTTCACAAAAAAGTGAAATTTTCAAAAAGTCAGAAATTTTGCAAAAAACGACAAGTATGAAGGACTCATCGGGTGAATCGCTCTGGAACTGAAATCGGATGCACGCACTGACATGCTCCCCTCTCTGGAAGTCTGAGACATGTGTGAAAATTTTCTAAGTCCAGAAAAAAAAATTTTTTCAACTTTTTTTCAAATTTCCCCCCCAGGGATATATATTTTACCCACACATTTGGAGCCCTCCTGGGATGCCCTCTAACATTCTATAACCTCATTTAGCAGAGATTTTCACAAAAAAGTGAAATTTTCAAAAAGTGAAAATTTTTCCAAAAAACGAATAAGTATGAAGGACTCATCGGGTGAAACATTCTGGAACTGAAATCGGATGCGCTTACAGACATGCTCCCCTCTCTGGAAGTCTGAGACATGTGTGAAAATTTTCTAAGTCCAGAAAAAAAAAATTTTTCAACTTTTTTTCAAATTTCCCCCCAAGGGATATATATTTTACCCACACATTTGGAGCACTCCAGGTATGCCCTCTAACATACTATAACCTCATTTAGCAGAGATTTTCACAAAAAAGTGAAATTTTCAAAAAGTCAGAAATTTTGCAAAAAACGACTAAGTATGAAGGACTCATAGGGTGAAACGCTCTGGAACTGAAATCGGATGCGCGCACTGACATGCTCCCCTCTCTGGAAGTCTGAGACATGTGTGAAAATTTTCTAATTCCAGAAAAAAAAATTTTCAACTTTTTATCAAATTTCCCCCCAAGGGATATATATTTTACCCACACATTTGGAGCCCTCCTGGGATGCCCTCTAACATACTATAACCTCATTTAGCAGAGATTTTCACAAAAAAGTGAAATTTTCAAAAAGTGAAAAATTTTCCAAAAAATGACTAAGTATGAAGGACTCATCGGGTGAAACACTCTGTAACTGAAATCGGATGCGCTTACAGACATGCTCCCCTCTCTGGAAGTCTGAGACATGTGTGAAAATTTTCTAAGTCCAGAAAAAAAAAATTTTCAACTTTTTTTCAAATTTCCCCCCAAGGGATATATATTTTACCCACACATTTGGAGCCCTCCTGCGATGCCCTCTAACATACTATAACCTCATTTAGCGGAGATTTTCACAAAAAAGTGAAATTTTCAAAAAGTCAGAAATTTTGCAAAAAACGACAAGTATGAAGGACTCATCGGGTGAATCGCTCTGGAACTGAAATCGGATGCATGCACTGACATGCTCCCCTCTCTGGAAGTCTGAGACATGTGTGAAAATTTTCTAAGTCCAGAAAAAAATATTTTTTCAACTTGTTTTCAAATTTCCCCCCAAGGGATATATATTTTACCCACACATTTGGAGCCCTCCTGTGATGCCCTCTAACATACTATAACCTCATTTAGCGGAGATTTTCACAAAAAAGTGAAATTTTCAAAAAGTGAAAATTTTTCCAAAAAACGACTAAGTATGAAGGACTCATCGGGTGAATCGCTCTGGAACTGAAATCGGATGCGCTTACAGTCATGCTCCCCTCTCTGGAAGTCTGAGACATGTGTGAAAATTTTCTAAGTCCAGAAAAAAGAATTTTTTCAATTTTTTATCAAATTTCCCCCCAAGGGATATATATTTTACCCACACATTTGGAACCCTCCTGGGATGCCCTCTAACATACTATAACCTCATTTAGCGGAGATTTTCACAAAAAAGTGAAATTTTCAAAAAGTCAGAAATTTTGCAAAAAACGACAAGTATGAAGGACTCATCGGTTGAATCGCTCTGGAACTGAAATCGGATGCACGCACTGACATGCTCCCCTCTCTGGAAGTTTGAGACATGTGTGAAAATTTTCTAAGTCCAGAAAAAAAAATTTTTTCAACTTTTTTTCAAATTTCCCCCCCAGGGATATATATTTTACCCACACATTTGGAGCCCTCCTGGGATGCCCTCTAACATTCTATAACCTCATTTAGCAGAGATTTTCACAAAAAAGTGAAATTTTCAAAAAGTGAAAATTTTTCCAAAAAACGAATAAGTATGAAGGACTCATCGGGTGAAACATTCTGGAACTGAAATCGGATGCGCTTACAGACATGCTCCCCTCTCTGGAAGTCTGAGACATGTGTGAAAATTTTCTAAGTCCAGAAAAAAAAAATTTTTCAACTTTTTTTCAAATTTCCCCCCAAGGGATATATATTTTACCCACACATTTGGAGCACTCCAGGTATGCCCTCTAACATACTATAACCTCATTTAGCAGAGATTTTCACAAAAAAGTGAAATTTTCAAAAAGTCAGAAATTTTGCAAAAAACGACTAAGTATGAAGGACTCATAGGGTGAAACGCTCTGGAACTGAAATCGGATGCGCGCACTGACATGCTCCCCTCTCTGGAAGTCTGAGACATGTGTGAAAATTTTCTAATTCCAGAAAAAAAAATTTTCAACTTTTTATCAAATTTCCCCCCAAGGGATATATATTTTACCCACACATTTGGAGCCCTCCTGGGATGCCCTCTAACATACTATAACCTCATTTAGCAGAGATTTTCACAAAAAAGTGAAATTTTCAAAAAGTGAAAAATTTTCCAAAAAATGACTAAGTATGAAGGACTCATCGGGTGAAACACTCTGTAACTGAAATCGGATGCGCTTACAGACATGCTCCCCTCTCTGGAAGTCTGAGACATGTGTGAAAATTTTCTAAGTCCAGAAAAAAAAAATTTTCAACTTTTTTTCAAATTTCCCCCCAAGGGATATATATTTTACCCACACATTTGGAGCCCTCCTGCGATGCCCTCTAACATACTATAACCTCATTTAGCGGAGATTTTCACAAAAAAGTGAAATTTTCAAAAAGTCAGAAATTTTGCAAAAAACGACAAGTATGAAGGACTCATCGGGTGAATCGCTCTGGAACTGAAATCGGATGCATGCACTGACATGCTCCCCTCTCTGGAAGTCTGAGACATGTGTGAAAATTTTCTAAGTCCAGAAAAAAATATTTTTTCAACTTGTTTTCAAATTTCCCCCCAAGGGATATATATTTTACCCACACATTTGGAGCCCTCCTGTGATGCCCTCTAACATACTATAACCTCATTTAGCGGAGATTTTCACAAAAAAGTGAAATTTTCAAAAAGTGAAAATTTTTCCAAAAAACGACTAAGTATGAAGGACTCATCGGGTGAATCGCTCTGGAACTGAAATCGGATGCGCTTACAGTCATGCTCCCCTCTCTGGAAGTCTGAGACATGTGTGAAAATTTTCTAAGTCCAGAAAAAAGAATTTTTTCAATTTTTTATCAAATTTCCCCCCAAGGGATATATATTTTACCCACACATTTGGAACCCTCCTGGGATGCCCTCTAACATACTATAACCTCATTTAGCGGAGATTTTCACAAAAAAGTGAAATTTTCAAAAAGTCAGAAATTTTGCAAAAAACGACAAGTATGAAGGACTCATCGGTTGAATCGCTCTGGAACTGAAATCGGATGCACGCACTGACATGCTCCCCTCTCTGGAAGTTTGAGACATGTGTGAAAATTTTCTAAGTCCAGAAAAAAAAAATTTTTCAACTTTTTTTCAAATTTCCCCCCAAGGGATATATATTTTACCCACACATTTGGAGCCCTCCTGGGATGCCCTCTAACATTCTATAACCTAATTTAGCAGAGATTTTCACAAAAAAGTGAAATTTTCAAAAAGTGAAAATTTTTCCAAAAAACGACTAAGTATGAAGGACTCATCGGGTGAAACGCTCTGGAACTGAAATCGGATGCGCTTACAGACATGCTCCCCTCTCTGGAAGTCTGAGACATGTGTGAAAATTTTCTAAGTCCAGAAAAAAAAAATTTTTCAACGTTTTTTCAAATTTCCCCCCCCGGGATATATATTTTACCCACACATTTGGAGCCCTCCTGGGATGCCCTCTAACATTCTATAACCTCATTTAGCAGAGATTTTCACAAAAAAGTGAAATTTTCAAAAAGTGAAAATTTTTCCAAAAAACGACTAAGTGTGAAGGACTCATCGGGTGAAACACTCTGGAACTGAAATCGGATGCGCTTACAGACATGCTCCCCTCTCTGGAAGTCTGAGACATGTGTGAAAATTTTCTAAGTCCAGAAAAAAAAAATTTTTAAACTTTTTTTCAAATTTCCCCCCAAGGGATATATATTTTACCCACACATTTGGAGCCCTCCTGGTATGCCCTCTAACATACTATAACCTCATTTAGCAGAGATTTTCACAAAAAAGTGAAATTTTCAAAAAGTCAGAAATTTTGCAAAAAACGACAAGTATGAAGGACTCATCGGGTGAATCGCTCTGGAACTGAAATCGGATGCACGCACTGACATGCTCCCCTCTCTGGAAGTCTGAGACATGTGTGAAAATTTTCTAAGTCCAGAAAAAAAATTTTTTTCAACTTTTTTTCAAATTTCCCCCCCAGGGATATATATTTTACCCACACATTTGGAGCCCTCCTGGGATGCCCTCTAACATTCTATAACCTCATTTAGCAGAGATTTTCACAAAAAAGTGAAATTTTCAAAAAGTGAAAATTTTTCCAAAAAACGAATAAGTATGAAGGACTCATCGGGTGAAACACTCTGGAACTGAAATCGGATGCGCTTACAGACATGCTCCCCTCTCTGGAAGTCTGAGACATGTGTGAAAATTTTCTAAGTCCAGAAAAAAAAAATTTTTCAACTTTTTTTCAAATTTCCCCCCAAGGGATATATATTTTACCCACACATTTGGAGCACTCCAGGTATGCCCTCTAACATACTATAACCTCATTTAGCAGAGATTTTCACAAAAAAGTGAAATTTTCAAAAAGTCAGAAATTTTGCAAAAAACGACTAAGTATGAAGGACTCATCGGGTGAAACGCTCTGGAACTGAAATCGGATGCGCGCACTGACATGCTCCCCTCTCTGGAAGTCTGAGACATGTGTGAAAATTTTCTAAGTCCAGAAAAAAAAAAATTTTTCAACTTTTTTTCAAATTTCCCCCCAAGGGATATATATTTTACCCACACATTTGGAGCCCTCCTGCGATGCCCTCTAACATACTATAACCTCATTTAGCGGAGATTTTCACAAAAAAAGTGAAATTTTCAAAAAGTCAGAAATTTTGCAAAAAATGACAAGTATGAAGGACTCATCGGGTGAATCGCTCTGGAACTGAAATCGGATGCACGCACTGACATGCTCCCCTCTCTGGAAGTTTGAGACATGTGTGAAAATTTTCTAAGTCCAGAAAAAAAAAATTTTTCAACTTTTTTTCAAATTTCCCCCCAAGGGATATATATTTTACCCACACATTTGGAGCACTCCTGGGATGCCCTCTAACATACTATAACCTCATTTAGCGGAGATTTTCACAAAAAAGTGAAATTTTCAAAAAGTGAAAATTTTTCCAAAAAACGACTAAGTATGAAGGACTCATCGGGTGAATCGCTCTGGAACTGAAATCGGATGCGCTTACAGTCATGCTCCCCTCTCTGGAAGTCTGAGACATGTGTGAAAATTTTCTAAGTCCAGAAAAAAGAATTTTTTCAATTTTTTATCAAATTTCCCCCCAAGGGATATATATTTTACCCACACATTTGGAGCCCTCCTGGGATGCCCTCTAACATACTATAACCTCATTTAGCGGAGATTTTCACAAAAAAGTGAAATTTTCAAAAAGTCCGAAATTTTGCAAAAAACGACAAGAATGAAGGACTCATCGGGTGAATCGCTCTGGAACTGAAATCGGATGCTCGCACTGACATGCTCCCCTCTCTGGAAGTTTGAGACATGTGTGAAAATTTTCTAAGTCCAGAAAAAAAAAATTTTTCAACTTTTTTTCAAATTTCCCCCCAAGGGATATATATTTTACCCACACATTTGGAGCTCTCCTGGGATGCCCTCTAACATTCTATAACCTCATTTAGCAGAGATTTTCACAAAAAAGTGAAATTTTCAAAAAGTGAAAATTTTTTCAAAAAACGACTAAGTATGAAGAACTCATCGGGTGAAACGCTCTGGAACTGAAATCGGATGCGCTTACAGACATGTTCCCCTCTCTGGAAGTCTGAGACATGTGTGAAAGTTTTCTAAGTCCAGAAAAAAAAAATTTTTCAACTTTTTTTCAAATTTCCCCCCAAGGGATATTTTATTTTACCCACACATTTGGAGCCCTCCTGTGATGCCCTCTAACATACTATAACCTCATTTAGCTGAGATTTTCACAAAAAAGTGAAATTTTCATAAAGTGAAAATTTTTCCAAAAAACGACTAAGTATGAAGGACTCATCGGGTGAATCGCTCTGGAACTGAAATCGGATGTGCTTACAGACATGCTCCCCTCTCTGGAAGTCTGAGACATGTGTGAAAATTTTCTAAGTCCAGAAAAAAGAATTTTTTCAATTTTTTATCAAATTTCCCCCCAAGGGATATATATTTTACCCACACATTTGGAACACTCCTGGGATGCCCTCTAACATACTATAACCTCATTTAGCGGAGATTTTCACAAAAAAGTGAAATTTTCAAAAAGTGAAAATTTTTCCAAAAAACGACTAAGTATGAAGGACTCATCGGGTGAATCGCTCTGGAACTGAAATCGGATGCGCTTACAGTCATGCTCCCCTCTCTGGAAGTCTGAGACATGTGTGAAAATTTTCTAAGTCCAGAAAAAAAAAATTTTTCAACTTTTTTTCAAATTTCCCCCCAAGGGATATATATTTTACCCACACATTTGGAGCACTCCAGGTATGCCCTCTAACATACTATAACCTCATTTAGCAGAGATTTTCACAGAAAAGTGAAATTTTCAAAAAGTCAGAAATTTTGCAAAAAACGACTAAGTATGAAGGACTTATCGGGTGAAACGCTCTGGAACTGAAATCGGATGCGCGCACTGACATGCTCCCCTCTCTGGAAGTCTGAGACATGTGTGAAAATTTTCTAATTCCAGAAAAAAAAAATTTTCAACTATTTATCAATTTTCCCCCCAAGGGATATATATTTTACCCACACATTTGGAGCCCTCCTGGGATGCCCTCTAACATACTATAACCTCATTTAGCGGAGATTTTCACAAAAAAGTGAAATTTTCAAAAAGTGAAAATTTTTCCAAAAAACGACTAAGTATGAAGGACTCATCGGGTGAAACGCTCTGGAACTGAAATCGGATGCACTTACAGACATGTTCCCCTCTCTGGAAGTCTGAGACATGTGTGAAAATTTTCTAAGTCCAGAAAAAAAAAAATTTTCAACTTTTTTTCAAATTTCCCCCCAAGGGATATATATTTTACCCACACATTTGGAGCCCTCCTGCGATGCCCTCTAACATACTATAACCTCATTTAGCGGAGATTTTCACAAAAAAGTGAAATTTTCAAAAAGTCAGAAATTTTGCAAAAAACGACAAGTATGAAGGACTCATCGGGTGAATCGCTCTGGAACTGAAATCGGATGCACGCACTGACATGCTCCCCTCTCTGGAAGTCTGAGACATGTGTGAAAATTTTCTAAGTCCAGAAAAAAATATTTTTTCAACTTTTTTTCAAATTTCCCCCCAAGGGATATATATTTTACCCACACATTTGGAGCCCTCCTGTGATGCCCTCTAACATACTATAACCTCATTTAGCGGAGATTTTCACAAAAAAGTGAAATTTTCAAAAAGTGAAAATTTTTCCAAAAAACGACTAAGTATGAAGGACTCATCGGGTGAATCGCTCTGGAACTGAAATCGGATGCGCTTACAGTCATGCTCCCCTCTCTGGAAGTCTGAGACATGTGTGAAAATTTTCTAAGTCCAGAAAAAAGATTTTTTTCAATTTTTTATCAAATTTCCCCCCAAGGGATATATATTTTACCCACACATTTGGAGCCCTCCTGTGATGCCCTCTAACATACTATAACCTCATTTAGCGGAGATTTTCACAAAAAAGTGAAATTTTCAAAAAGTGAAAATTTTTCCAAAAAACGACTAAGTATGAAGGACTCATCGGGTGAATCGCTCTGGAACTGAAATCGGATGCGCTTACAGTCATGCTCCCCTCTCTGGAAGTCTGAGACATGTGTGAAAATTTTCTAAGTCCAGAAAAAAAAAATTTTTCAACTTTTTTTCAAATTTCCCCCAAGGGATATATATTTTACCCACACATTTGGAGCCCTCCTGGGATGCCCTCTAACATACTATAACCTCATTTAGCGGAGATTTTCACAAAAAAGTGAAATTTTCAAAAAGTCAGAAATTTTGCAAAAAACGACAAGAATGAAGGACTCATCGGGTGAATCGCTCTGGAACTGAAATCGGATGCACGCACTGACATGCTCCCCTCTCTGGAAGTTTGAGACATGTGTGAAAATTTTCTAAGTCCAGAAAAAAAAAAATTTTCAACTTTTTTTCAAATTTCCCCCCAAAGGATATATATTTTACCCACACATTTGGAGCCCTCCTGGGATGCCCTCTAACATTCTATAACCTCATTTAGCAGAGATTTTCACAAAAAAGTGAAATTTTCAAAAAGTGAAAATTTTTCCAAAAAACGACTAAGTATGAAGGACTCATCGGGTGAAACGCTCTGGAACTGAAATCGGATGCGCTTACAGACATGTTCCCCTCTCTGGAAGTCTGAGACATGTGTGAAAGTTTTCTAAGTCCAGAAAAAAAAAAATTTTCAACTTTTTTTCAAATTTCCCCCCAAAGGATATATATTTTACCCACACATTTGGAGCCCTCCTGGGATGCCCTCTAACATTCTATAACCTCATTTAGCGAAGATTTTCACAAAAAAGTGAAATTTTCAAAAAGTCAGAAATTTTGCAAAAAACGACAAGTATGAAGGACTCATCGGGTGAATCGCTCTGGAACTGAAATCGGATGCACGCACTGACATGCTCCCCTCTCTGGAAGTCTGAGACATGTGTGAAAATTTTCTAAGTCCAGAAAAAAAAATATTTTCAACTTTTTTTCAAATTTCCCCCCAAGGGATATATATTTTACCCACACATTTGGAGCCCTCCTGGGATGCCCTCTAACATTCTATAACCTCATTTAGCAGAGATTTTCACAAAAAAGTGAAATTTTCAAAAAGTGAAAATTTTTCCAAAAAACGAATAAGTATGAAGGACTCATCGGGTGAAACACTCTGGAACTGAAATCGGATGCGCTTACAGACATGCTCCCCTCTCTGGAAGTCTGAGACATGTGTGAAAATTTTCTAAGTCCAGAAAAAAATTTTTTTTCAACTTTTTTTCAAATTTCCCCCCAAGGGATATATATTTTACCCACACATTTGGAGCCCTCCTGGGATGCCCTCTAACATACTATAACCTCATTTAGCGGAGATTTTCACAAAAAAGTGAAATTTTCAAAAAGTGAAAATTTTTCCAAAAAACGACTAAGTATGAAGGACTCATCGGGTGAATCGCTCTGGAACTGAAATCGGATGCGCTTACAGTCATGCTCCCCTCTCTGGAAGTCTGAGACATGTGTGAAAATTTTCTAAGTCCAGAAAAAAAAAATTTTTCAACTTTTTTTCAAATTTCCCCCCAAGGGATATATATTTTACCCACACATTTGGAGCCCTCCTGCGATGCCCTCTAACATACTATAACCTCATTTAGCGGAGATTTTCACAAAAAAGTGAAATTTTCAAAAAGTCAGAAATTTTGCAAAAAACGACAAGTATGAAGGACTCATCGGGTGAATCGCTCTGGAACTGAAATCGGATGCACGCACTGACATGCTCCCCTCTCTGGAAGTCTGAGACATGTGTGAAAATTTTCTAAGTCCAGAAAAAAATATTTTTTCAACTTTTTTTCAAATTTCCCCCCAAGGGATATATATTTTACCCACACATTTGGAGCCCTCCTGGGATGCCCTCTAACATTCTATAACCTCATTTAGCAGAGATTTTCACAAAAAAGTGAAATTTTCAAAAAGTGAAAATTTTTCCAAAAAACGAATAAGTATGAAGGACTCATCGGGTGAAACACTCTGGAACTAAAATCGGATGCGCTTACAGACATGCTCCCCTCTCTGGAAGTCTGAGACATGTGTGAAAATTTTCTAAGTCCAGAAAAAAAAATTTTTTCAACTTTTTTTCAAATTTCCCCCCAAGGGATATATATTTTACCCACACATTTGGAGCCCTCCTGGGATGCCCTCTAACATACTATAACCTCATTTAGCGGAGATTTTCACAAAAAAGTGAAATTTTCAAAAAGTGAAAATTTTTCCAAAAAACGACTAAGTATGAAGGACTTAGTCACACATTTGGAGCCCTCCTGTGATGCCCTCTAACATACTATAACCTCATTTAGCTGAGATTTTCACAAAAAAGTGAAATTTTCAAAAAGTCAGAAATTTTGCAAAAAACGACAAGTATGAAGGACTCATCGGGTGAATCGCTCTGGAACTGAAATCGGATGCACGCACTGACATGCTCCCCTCTCTGGAAGTCTGAGACATGTGTGAAAATTTTCTAAGTCCAGAAAAAAATATTTTTTCAACTTTTTTTCAAATTTCCCCCCAAGGGATATATATTTTACCCACACATTTGGAGCCCTCCTGTGATGCCCTCTAACATACTATAACCTCATTTAGCGGAGATTTTCACAAAAAAGTGAAATTTTCAAAAAGTGAAAATTTTTCCAAAAAACGACTAAGTATGAAGGACTCATCGGGTGAATCGCTCTGGAACTGAAATCGGATGCGCTTACAGTCATGCTCCCCTCTCTGGAAGTCTGAGACATGTGTGAAAATTTTCTAAGTCCAGAAAAAAGAATTTTTTCAATTTTTTATCAAATTTCCCCCCAAGGGATATATATTTTACCCACACATTTGGAGCCCTCCTGGGATGCCCTCTAACATAATATAACCTCATTTAGCGGAGATTTTCACAAAAAAGTGAAATTTTCAAAAAGTCAGAAATTTTGCAAAAAACGACAAGAATGAAGGACTCATCGGGTGAATCGCTCTGGAACTGAAATCGGATGCACGCACTGACATGCTCCCCTCTCTGGAAGTTTGAGACATGTGTGAAAATTTTCTAAGTCCAGAAGAAAAAAATTTTTCAACTTTTTTTCAAATTTCCCCCCAAAGGATATATATTTTACCCACACATTTGGAGCCCTCCTGGGATGCCCTCTAACATTCTATAACCTCATTTAGCAGAGATTTTCACAAAAAAGTGAAATTTTCAAAAAGTGAAAATTTTTCCAAAAAACGACTAAGTATGAAGGACTCATCGGGTGAAACGCTCTGGAACTGAAATCGGATGCGCTTACAGACATGTTCCCCTCTCTGGAAGTCTGAGACATGTGTGAAAATTTTCTAAGTCCAGAAAAAAAAATATTTTCAACTTTTTTTCAAATTTCCCCCCAAGGGATATATATTTTACCCACACATTTGGAGCCCTCCTGGGATGCCCTCTAACATTCTATAACCTCATTTAGCAGAGATTTTCACAAAAAAGTGAAATTTTCAAAAAGTGAAAATTTTTCCAAAAAACGAATAAGTATGAAGGACTCATCGGGTGAAACACTCTGGAACTAAAATCGGATGCGCTTACAGACATGCTCCCCTCTCTGGAAGTCTGAGACATGTGTGAAAATTTTCTAAGTCCAGAAAAAAAAATTTTTTCAACTTTTTTTCAAATTTCCCCCCAAGGGATATATATTTTACCCACACATTTGGAGCCCTCCTGGGATGCCCTCTAACATACTATAACCTCATTTAGCGGAGATTTTCACAAAAAAGTGAAATTTTCAAAAAGTGAAAATTTTTCCAAAAAACGACTAAGTATGAAGGACTTAGTCACACATTTGGAGCCCTCCTGTGATGCCCTCTAACATACTATAACCTCATTTAGCTGAGATTTTCACAAAAAAGTGAAATTTTCAAAAAGTGAAAATTTTTCCAAAAAACGACTAAGTATGAAGGACTCATCGGGTGAATCGCTCTGGAACTGAAATCGGATGCGCTTACAGACATGCTCCCCTCTCTGGAAGTCTGAGACATGTGTGAAAATTTTCTAAGTCCAGAAAAAAGAATTTTTTCAATTTTTTATCAAATTTCCCCCCAAGGGATATATATTTTACCCACACATTTGGAACACTCCTGGGATGCCCTCTAACATACTATAACCTCATTTAGCGAAGATTTTCACAAAAAAGTGAAATTTTCAAAAAGTCAGAAATTTTGCAAAAAACGACAAGTATGAAGAACTCATCGGGTGAATCGCTCTGGAACTGAAATCGGATGCACGCACTGACATGTTCCCCTCTCTGGAAGTCTGAGACATGTGTGAAAATTTTCTAAGTCCAGAAAAAAAAATTTTTTCAACTTTTTTTCAAATTTCCCCCCAAGGGATATATATTTTACCCACACATTTGGAGCCCTCCTGGGATGCCCTCTAACATACTATAACCTCATTTAGCGGAGATTTTCACAAAAAAGTGAAATTTTCAAAAAGTCAGAAATTTTGCAAAAAACGACAAGTATGAAGGACTCATCGGGTGAATCGCTCTGGAACTGAAATCGGATGCACGCACTGACATGCTCCCCTCTCTGGAAGTTTGAGACATGTGTGAAAATTTTCTAAGTCCAGAAAAAAAAAATTTTTCAACTTTTTTTCAAATTTCCCCCAAGGGATATATATTTTACCCACACATTTGGAGCCCTCCTGGGATGCCCTCTAACATTCTATAACCTCATTTAGCAGAGATTTTCACAAAAAAGTGAAATTTTCAAAAAGTGAAAATTTTTCCAAAAAACGACTAAGTATGAAGGACTCATCGGGTGAAACACTCTGGAACTGAAATCGGATGCGCTTACAGACATGCTCCCCTCTCTGGAAGTCTGAGACATGTGTGAAAATTTTCTAAGTCCAGAAAAAAAAAATTTTTCAACTTTTTTTCAAATTTCCCCCCAAGGGAGATATATTTTACCCACACATTTGGAGCCCTCCTGGGATGCCCTCTAACATACTATAACCTCATTTAGCGGAGATTTTCACAAAATAGTGAAATTTTCAAAAAGTGAAAATTTTTCCAAAAAACGACTAAGTATGAAGGACTCATCGGGTGAATCGCTCTGAAACTGAAATCGGATGCGCGCACTGACATGCTCCCCTCTCTGGAAGTCTGAGACATGTGTGAAAATTTTCTAAGTCCAGAAAAAAAAATTTTTTCAACTTTTTTTCAAATTTCCCCTCAAGGGATATATATTTTACCCACACATTTGGAGCCCTCCTGGGATGCCCTCTAACATACTATAACCTCATTTAGCAGAGATTTTCACAAAAAAGTGAAATTTTCAAAAAGTGAAAATTTTTCCAAAAAACGACTAAGTATGAAGGACTCATCGGGTGAAACGCTCTGGAACTGAAATCGGATGCGCTTACAGACATGTTCCCCTCTCTGGAAGTCTGAGACATGTGTGAAAATTTTCTAAGTCCAGAAAAAAAAAATTTTCAACTTTTTTTCACATTTCCCCCCAAGGGATATATATTTTACCCACACATTTGGAGCACTCCAGGTATGCCCTCTAACATACTATAACCTCATTTAGCAGAGATTTTCACAAAAAAGTGAAATTTTCAAAAAGTCAGAAATTTTGCAAAAAACGACTAAGTATGAAGGACTCATCGGGTGAAACGCTCTGGAACTGAAATCGGATGCGCGCACTGACATGCTCCCCTCTCTGGAAGTCTGAGACATGTGTGAAAATTTTCTAATTCCAGAAAAAAAAAAATTTCAACTTTTTATCAATTTTCCCCCCAAGGGATATATATTTTACCCACACATTTGGAGCCCTCCTGGGATGCCCTCTAACATACTATAACCTCATTTAGCGGAGATTTTCACAAAAAAGTGAAATTTTCAAAAAGTCAGAAATTTTGCAAAAAACGACTAAGTATGAAGGACTCATCGGGTTAATCGCTCTGGAACTGAAATCGGATGTGCGCACTGACATGCTCCCCTCTCTGGAAGTCTGAGACATGTGTGAAAATTTTCTAAGTCCAAAAAAAAAAAAATTTTCAACTTTTTTTCAAATTACCCCCCAAGGGATATATATTTTACCCACACATTTGGAGTCCTCCAGGGATGCCCTCTAACATACTATAACCTCATTTAGCGGAGATTTTCACAAAAAAGTGAACTTTTCAAAAAGTGAAAATTTTTCCAAAAAACGACTAAGTATGAAGGACTCATCGGGTGAAACGCTCTGGAACTGAAATCAGATGCGCTTACAGACATGCTCCCCTCTCTGGAAGTCTGAGACATGTGTGAAAATTTTCTAAGTCCAGAAAAAAAAAAAATTTCAACTTTTTTTCAAATTTCCCCCCAAGGGATATATATTTTACCCACACATTTGGAGCCGTCCTGCGATGCCCTCTAACATACTATAACCTCATTTAGCGGAGATTTTCACAAAAAAGTGAAATTTTCAAAAAGTCAGAAATTTTGCAAAAAACGACAAGTATGGAGGACTCATCGGGTGAATCGCTCTGGAACTGAAATCGGATGCACGCACTGACATGCTCCCCTCTCTGGAAGTCTGAGACATGTGTGAAAATTTTCTAAGTCCAGAAAAAAATATTTTTTCAACTTTTTTTCAAATTTCCCCCCAAGGGATATATATTTTACCCACACATTTGGAGCCCTCCTGTGATGCCCTCTAACATACTATAACCTCATTTAGCGGAGATTTTCACAAAAAAGTGAAATTTTCAAAAAGTGAAAATTTTTCCAAAAAACGACTAAGTATGAAGGACTCATCGGGTGAATCGCTCTGGAACTGAAATCGGATGCGCTTACAGTCATGCTCCCCTCTCTGGAAGTCTGAGACATGTGTGAAAATTTTCTAAGTCCAGAAAAAAGAATTTTTTCAATTTTTTATCAAATTTCCCCCCAAGGGATATATATTTTACCCACACATTTGGAGCCCTCCTGGGATGCCCTCTAACAAACTATAACCTCATTTAGCGGAGATTTTCACAAAAAAGTGAAATTTTCAAAAAGTCAGAAATTTTGCAAAAAACGACAAGTATGAAGGACTCATCGGGTGAATCGCTCTGGAACTGAAATCGGATGCACTCACTGACATGCTCCCCTCTCTGGAAGTTTGAGACATGTGTGAAAATTTTCTAAGTCCAGAAAAAAAAAAATTTTCAACTTTTTTTCAAATTTCCCCCCAAGGGATATATATTTTACCCACACATTTGGAGCCCTCCTGGGATGCCCTCTAACATTCTATAACCTCATTTAGCAGAGATTTTCACAAAAAAGTGAAATTTTCAAAAAGTGAAAATTTTTCCAAAAAACGACTAAGTATGAAGGACTCATCGGGTGAAACACTCTGGAACTGAAATCGGATGCGCTTACAGACATGCTCCCCTCTCTGGAAGTCTGAGACATGTGTGAAAATTTTCTAAGTCCAGAAAAAAAAAATTTTTCAACTTTTTTTCAAATTTCCCCCCAAGGGATATATATTTTACCCACACATTTGGAGCCCTCCTGGGATGCCCTCTAACATACTATAACCTCATTTAGCAGAGATTTTCACAAAAAAGTGAAATTTTCAAAAAGTGAAAATTTTTCCACAAAACGGCTAAGTATGAAGGACTCATCGGGTGAATCGCTCTGGAACTGAAATCGGATGCACTTACAGACATGCTCCCCTCTCTGGAAGTCTGAGACATGTGTGAAAATTTTCTAAGTAAAGAAAAAAAAATTTTTTTAACTTTTTTTCAAATTTCCCCCCAAGGGATATATATTTTACCCACACATTTGGAGCCCTCCTGGGATGCCCTCTAACATACTATAACCTCATTTAGCAGAGATTTTCACAAAAAAGTGAAATTTTCAAAAAGTGAAAATTTTTCCAAAAAACGACTAAGTATGAAGGACTCATCGGGTGAAACGCTCTGGAACTGAAATCGGATGCGCTTACAGACATGTTCCCCTCTCTGGAAGTCTGAGACATGTGTGAAAATTTTCTAAGTCCAGAAAAAAAAAATTTTCAACTTTTTTTCACATTTCCCCCCAAGGGATATATATTTTACCCACACATTTGGAGCACTCCAGGTATGCCCTCTAACATACTATAACCTCATTTAGCAGAGATTTTCACAAAAAAGTGAAATTTTCAAAAAGTCAGAAATTTTGCAAAAAACGACTAAGTATGAAGGACTCATCGGGTGAAACGCTCTGGAACTGAAATCGGATGCGCGCACTGACATGCTCCCCTCTCTGGAAGTCTGAGACATGTGTGAAAATTTTCTAATTCCAGAAAAAAAAAAATTTCAACTTTTTATCAATTTTCCCCCCAAGGGATATATATTTTACCCACACATTTGGAGCCCTCCTGGGATGCCCTCTAACATACTATAACCTCATTTAGCAGAGATTTTCACAAAAAAGTGAAATTTTCAAAAAGTCAGAAATTTTGCAAAAAACGACTAAGTATGAAGGACTCATCGGGTGAAACGCTCTGGAACTGAAATCAGATGCGCTTACAGACATGCTCCCCTCTCTGGAAGTCTGAGACATGTGTGAAAATTTTCTAAGTCCAGAAAAAAAAAAAAAATTTCAACTTTTTTTCAAATTTCCCCCCAAGGGATATATATTTTACCCACACATTTGGAACACTCCTGGGATGCCCTCTAACATACTATAACCTCATTTAGCGGAGATTTTCACAAAAAAGTGAAATTTTCAAAAAGTCAGAAATTTTGCAAAAAACGACAAGTATGGAGGACTCATCGGGTGAATCGCTCTGGAACTGAAATCGGATGCACGCACTGACATGCTCCCCTCTCTGGAAGTCTGAGACATGTGTGAAAATTTTCTAAGTCCAGAAAAAAATATTTTTTCAACTTTTTTTCAAATTTCCCCCCAAGGGATATATATTTTACCCACACATTTGGAGCCCTCCTGTGATGCCCTCTAACATACTATAACCTCATTTAGCGGAGATTTTCACAAAAAAGTGAAATTTTCAAAAAGTGAAAATTTTTCCAAAAAACGACTAAGTATGAAGGACTCATCGGGTGAATCGCTCTGGAACTGAAATCGGATGCGCTTACAGTCATGCTCCCCTCTCTGGAAGTCTGAGACATGTGTGAAAATTTTCTAAGTCCAGAAAAAAGAATTTTTTCAATTTTTTATCAAATTTCCCCCCAAGGGATATATATTTTACCCACACATTTGGAGCCCTCCTGGGATGCCCTCTAACAAACTATAACCTCATTTAGCGGAGATTTTCACAAAAAAGTGAAATTTTCAAAAAGTCAGAAATTTTGCAAAAAACGACAAGTATGAAGGACTCATCGGGTGAATCGCTCTGGAACTGAAATCGGATGCACTCACTGACATGCTCCCCTCTCTGGAAGTTTGAGACATGTGTGAAAATTTTCTAAGTCCAGAAAAAAAAAAATGTTCAACTTTTTTTCAAATTTCCCCCCAAGGGATATATATTTTACCCACACATTTGGAGCCCTCCTGGGATGCCCTCTAACATTCTATAACCTCATTTAGCAGAGATTTTCACAAAAAAGTGAAATTTTCAAAAAGTGAAAATTTTTCCAAAAAACGACTAAGTATGAAGGACTCATCGGGTGAAACGCTCTGGAACTGAAATCAGATGCGCTTACAGACATGCTCCCCTCTCTGGAAGTCTGAGACATGTGTGAAAATTTTCTAAGTCCAGAAATAAAAAAAAATTTTCAACTTTTTTTCAAATTTCCCCTCAAGGGATATATATTTTACCCACACATTTGGAGCCCTCCTGGGATGCCCTCTAACATTTTATAACCTCATTTAGCAGAGATTTTCACAAAAAAGTGAAATTTTCAAAAAGTGAAAATTTTTCCAAAAAACGGCTAAGTATGAAGGACTCATCGGGTGAATCGCTCTGGAACTGAAATCGGATGCGCTTACAGACATGCTCCCCTCTCTGGAAGTCTGAGACATGTGTGAAAATTTTCTAAGTAAAGAAAAAAACATTTTTTTAACTTTTTTTCAAATTTCCCCCCAAGGGATATATATTTTACCCACACATTTGGAGCCCTCCTGGGATGCCCTCTAACATACTATAACCTCATTTAGCAGAGATTTTCACAAAAAAGTGAAATTTTCAAAAAGTGAAAATTTTTCCAAAAAACGACTAAGTATGAAGGACTCATCGGGTGAAACGCTCTGGAACTGAAATCGGATGCGCTTACAGACATGTTCCCCTCTCTGGAAGTCTGAGACATGTGTGAAAATTTTCTAAGTCCAGAAAAAAAAAATTTTTCAACTTTTTTTCACATTTCCCCCCAAGGGATATATATTTTACCCACACATTTGGAGCCCTCCTGTGATGCCCTCTAACATACTATAACCTCATTTAGCGGAGTTTTTCACAAAAAAGTGAAATTTTCAAAAAGTCAGAAATTTTGCAAAAAACGACAAGTATGAAGGACTCATCGGGTGAAACGCTCTGGAACTGAAATCGGATGTGCGCACTGACATGCTCCCCTCTCTGGAAGTCTGAGACATGTGTGAAAATTTTCTAAGTCCAGAAAAAAAAAATTTTCAACTTTTTATCAATTTTCCCCCCAAGGGATATATATTTTACCCACACATTTGGAGCCCTCCTGGGATGCCCTCTAACATACTATAACCTCATTTAGCAGAGATTTTCACAAAAAAGTGAAATTTTCAAAAAGTCAGAAATTTTGCAAAAAACGACTAAGTATGAAGGACTCATCGGGTGAATCGCTCTGGAAGTGAAATCGGATGCGCTTACAGACATGCTCCCCTCTCTGGAAGTCTGAGACATGTGTGAAAATTTTCTAAGTCCAGAAAAAAAAATTTTTTCAACTTTTTTTCAAATTTCCCCCCAAGGGATATATATTTTACCCACACATTTGGAGTCCTCCAGGGATGCCCTCTAACATACTATAACCTCATTTAGCGGAGATTTTCACAAAAAAGTGAACTTTTCAAAAAGTGAAAATTTTTCCAAAAAACGACTAAGTATGAAGGACTCATTGGGTGAAACGCTCTGGAACTGAAATCGGATGCGCTTACAGACATGCTCCCCTCTCTGGAAGTTTGAGACGTGTGTGAAAATTTTCTAAGTCCAGAAAAAAAATTTTTTTCAACTTTTTTTCAAATTTCCCCCCAAGGGATATATATTTTACCCACACATTTGGAGCCCTCCTGGGATGCCCTCTAACATAATATAACCTCATTTAGCGGAGATTTTCACAAAAAAGTGAAATTTTCAAAAAGTCAGAAATTTTGCAAAAAACGACAAGAATGAAGGACTCATCGGGTGAATCGCTCTGGAACTGAAATCGGATGCACGCCCTGACATGCTCCCCTCTCTGGAAGTCTGAGACATGTGTGAAAATTTTCTAAGTCCAGAAAAAAAAATTTTTCAACTTTTTATCAATTTTCCCCCCCAGGGATATATATTTTACCCACACATTTGGAGCCCTCCTGGGATGCCCTCTAACATACTATAACCTCATTTAGCAGAGATTTTCACAAAAAAGTGAAATTTTCAAAAAGTCAGAAATTTTGCAAAAAACGACTAAGTATGAAGGACTCATTGGGTGAAACGCTCTGGAACTGAAATCGGATGCGCTTACAGACATGCTCCCCTCTCTGGAAGTCTGAGACATGTGTGAAAATTTTCTAAGTCCAGAAAAAAAAATTTTTTCAACTTTTTTTCAAATTTCCCCCCAAGGGATATATATTTTACCCACACATTTGGAGTCCTCCAGGGATGCCCTCTAACATACTATAACCTCATTTAGCAGAGACTTTCACAAAAAAGTGAAATTTTCAAAAAGTCAGAAATTTTGCAAAAAACGACAAGTATGAAGGACTCATCGGGTGAAACGCTCTGGAACTGAAATCGGATGCGCGCACTGACATGCTCCCCTCTCTGGAAGTCTGAGACATGTGTGAAAATTTTCTAAGTCCAGAAAAAAAAAATTTTCAACTTTTTATCAATTTTCCCCCCAAGGGATATATATTTTACCCACACATTTGGAGCCCTCCTGGGATGCCCTCTAACATACTATAACCTCATTTAGCAGAGATTTTCACAAAAAAGTGAAATTTTCAAAAAGTGAAAATTTTTCCAAAAAACGACTAAGTATGAAGGACTCATCGGGTGAAACGCTCTGGAACTGAAATCAGATGCGCTTACAGACATGCTCCCCTCTCTGGAAGTCTGAGACATGTGTGAAAATTTTCTAAGTCCAGAAATAAAAAAAAATTTTCAACTTTTTTTCAAATTTCCCCTCAAGGGATATATATTTTACCCACACATTTGGAGCCCTCCTGGGATGCCCTCTAACATTTTATAACCTCATTTAGCAGAGATTTTCACAAAAAAGTGAAATTTTCAAAAAGTGAAAATTTTTCCAAAAAACGGCTAAGTATGAAGGACTCATCGGGTGAATCGCTCTGGAACTGAAATCGGATGCGCTTACAGACATGCTCCCCTCTCTGGAAGTCTGAGACATGTGTGAAAATTTTCTAAGTAAAGAAAAAAAAATTTTTTTAACTTTTTTTCAAATTTCCCCCCAAGGGATATATATTTTACCCACACATTTGGAGCCCTCCTGGGATGCCCTCTAACATACTATAACCTCATTTAGCAGAGATTTTCACAAAAAAGTGAAATTTTCAAAAAGTGAAAATTTTTCCAAAAAACGACTAAGTATGAAGGACTCATCGGGTGAAACGCTCTGGAACTGAAATCGGATGCGCTTACAGACATGTTCCCCTCTCTGGAAGTCTGAGACATGTGTGAAAATTTTCTAAGTCCAGAAAAAAAAAATTTTTCAACTTTTTTTCACATTTCCCCCCAAGGGATATATATTTTACCCACACATTTGGAGCCCTCCTGTGATGCCCTCTAACATACTATAACCTCATTTAGCGGAGTTTTTCACAAAAAAGTGAAATTTTCAAAAAGTCAGAAATTTTGCAAAAAACGACAAGTATGAAGGACTCATCGGGTGAAACGCTCTGGAACTGAAATCGGATGCGCGCACTGACATGCTCCCCTCTCTGGAAGTCTGAGACATGTGTGAAAATTTTCTAAGTCCAGAAAAAAAAAATTTTCAACTTTTTATCAATTTTCCCCCCAAGGGATATATATTTTACCCACACATTTGGAGCCCTCCTGGGATGCCCTCTAACATACTATAACCTCATTTAGCAGAGATTTTCACAAAAAAGTGAAATTTTCAAAAAGTCAGAAATTTTGCAAAAAACGACTAAGTATGAAGGACTCATCGGGTGAATCGCTCTGGAAGTGAAATCGGATGCGCTTACAGACATGCTCCCCTCTCTGGAAGTCTGAGACATGTGTGAAAATTTTCTAAGTCCAGAAAAAAGAATTTTTTCAATTTTTTATCAAATTTCCCCCCAAGGGATATATATTTTACCCACACATTTGGAGCCCTCCTGGGATGCCCTCTAACATACTATAACCTCATTTAGCGGAGATTTTCACAAAAAAGTGAAATTTTCAAAAAGTCAGAAATTTTGCAAAAAACGACAAGTATGAAGGACTCATCGGGTGAATCGCTCTGGAACTGAAATCGGATGCACGCCCTGACATGCTCCCCTCTCTGGAAGTCTGAGACATGTGTGAAAATTTTCTAAGTCCAGAAAAAAAATTTTTTCAACTTTTTATCAATTTTCCCCCCCAGGGATATATATTTTACCCACACATTTGGAGCCCTCCTGGGATGCCCTCTAACATACTATAACCTCATTTAGCAGAGATTTTCACAAAAAAGTGAAATTTTCAAAAAGTCAGAAATTTTGCAAAAAACGACAAGTATGAAGGACTCATCGGGTGAAACGCTCTGGAACTGAAATCGGATGCGCGCACTGACATGCTCCCCTCTCTGGAAGTCTGAGACATGTGTGAAAATTTTCTAAGTCCAGAAAAAAAAATTTTTCAACTTTTTATCAATTTTCCCCCCAAGGGATATATATTTTACCCACACATTTGGAGCCCTCCTGGGATGCCCTCTAACATACTATAACCTCATTTAGCAGAGATTTTCACAAAAAAGTGAAATTTTCAAAAAGTCAGAAATTTTGCAAAAAACGACTAAGTATGAAGGACTCATCGGGTGAATCGCTCTGGAAGTGAAATCGGATGCGCTTACAGACATGCTCCCCTCTCTGGAAGTCTGAGACATGTGTGAAAATTTTCTAAGTCCAGAAAAAAGAATTTTTTCAATTTTTTATCAAATTTCCCCCCAAGGGATATATATTTTACCCACACATTTGGAGCCCTCCTGGGATGCCCTCTAACATACTATAACCTCATTTAGCGGAGATTTTCACAAAAAAGTGAAATTTTCAAAAAGTCAGAAATTTTGCAAAAAACGACAAGTATGAAGGACTCATCGGGTGAATCGCTCTGGAACTGAAATCGGATGCACGCCCTGACATGCTCCCCTCTCTGGAAGTCTGAGACATGTGTGAAAATTTTCTAAGTCCAGAAAAAAATTTTTTTCAACTTTTTATCAATTTTCCCCCCCAGGGATATATATTTTACCCACACATTTGGAGCCCTCCTGGGATGCCCTCTAACATACTATAACCTCATTTAGCAGAGATTTTCACAAAAAAGTGAAATTTTCAAAAAGTCAGAAATTTTGCAAAAAACGACTAAGTATGAAGGACTCATTGGGTGAAACGCTCTGGAACTGAAATCGGATGCGCTTACAGACATGCTCCCCTCTCTGGAAGTCTGAGACATGTGTGAAAATTTTCTAAGTCCAGAAAAAAAAATTTTTTCAACTTTTTTTCAAATTTCCCCCCAAGGGATATATATTTTACCCACACATTTGGAGTCCTCCAGGGATGCCCTCTAACATACTATAACCTCATTTAGCGGAGATTTTCACAAAAAAGTGAACTTTTCAAAAAGTGAAAATTTTTCCAAAAAACGACTAAGTATGAAGGACTCATTGGGTGAAACGCTCTGGAACTGAAATCGGATGCGCTTACAGACATGCTCCCCTCTCTGGAAGTTTGAGACGTGTGTGAAAATTTTCTAAGTCCAGAAAAAAAATTTTTTTCAACTTTTTTTCAAATTTCCCCCCAAGGGATATATATTTTACCCACACATTTGGAGCCCTCCTGGGATGCCCTCTAACATACTATAACCTCATTTAGCAGAGACTTTCACAAAAAAGTGAAATTTTCAAAAAGTCAGAAATTTTGCAAAAAACGACAAGTATGAAGGACTCATCGGGTGAAACGCTCTGGAACTGAAATCGGATGCGCTTACAGACATGCTCCCCTCTCTGGAAGTTTGAGACGTGTGTGAAAATTTTCTAAGTCCAGAAAAAAAATTTTTTTCAACTTTTTTTCAAATTTCCTCCCAAGGGATATATATTTTACCCACACATTTGGAGCCCTCCTGGGATGCCCTCTAACATACTATAACCTCATTTAGCAGAGACTTTCACAAAAAAGTGAAATTTTCAAAAAGTCAGAAATTTTGCAAAAAACGACAAGTATGAAGGACTCATCGGGTGAAACGCTCTGGAACTGAAATCGGATGCGCGCACTGACATGCTCCCCTCTCTGGAAGTCTGAGACATGTGTGAAAATTTTCTAAGTCCAGAAAAAAAAAATTTTCAACTTTTTATCAATTTTCCCCCCAAGGGATATATATTTTACCCACACATTTGGAGCCCTCCTGGGATGCCCTCTAACATACTATAACCTCATTTAGCAGAGATTTTCACAAAAAAGTGAAATTTTCAAAAAGTCAGAAATTTTGCAAAAAACGACTAAGTATGAAGGACTCATCGGGTGAATCGCTCTGGAACTGAAATCGGATGCGCTTACAGACATGCTCCCCTCTCTGGAAGTCTGAGACATGTGTGAAAATTTTCTAAGTCCAGAAAAAAAAATTTTTTCAACTTTTTTTCAAATTTCCCCCCAAGGGAAATATATTTTACCCACACATTTGGAGTCCTCCAGGGATGCCCTCTAACATACTATAACCTCATTTAGCGGAGATTTTCACAAAAAAGTGAACTTTTCAAAAAGTGAAAATTTTTCCAAAAAACGACTAAGTATGAAGGACTCATTGGGTGAAACGCTCTGGAACTGAAATCGGATGCGCTTACAGACATGCTCCCCTCTCTGGAAGTTTGAGACGTGTGTGAAAATTTTCTAAGTCCAGAAAAAAAATTTTTTTCAACTTTTTTTCAAATTTCCCCCCAAGGGATATATATTTTACCCACACATTTGGAGCCCTCCTGGGATGCCCTCTAACATACTATAACCTCATTTAGCAGAGATTTTCACAAAAAAGTGAAATTTTCAAAAAGTCAGAAATTTTGCAAAAAACGACTAAGTATGAAGGACTCATCGGGTGAATCGCTCTGGAAGTGAAATCGGATGCGCTTACAGACATGCTCCCCTCTCTGGAAGTCTGAGACATGTGTGAAAATTTTCTAAGTCCAGAAAAAAGAATTTTTTCAATTTTTTATCAAATTTCCCCCCAAGGGATATATATTTTACCCACACATTTGGAGCCCTCCTGGGATGCCCTCTAACATACTATAACCTCATTTAGCGGAGATTTTCACAAAAAAGTGAAATTTTCAAAAAGTCAGAAATTTTGCAAAAAACGACAAGTATGAAGGACTCATCGGGTGAATCGCTCTGGAACTGAAATCGGATGCACGCCCTGACATGCTCCCCTCTCTGGAAGTCTGAGACATGTGTGAAAATTTTCTAAGTCCAGAAAAAAAAATTTTTCAACTTTTTATCAATTTTCCCCCCCAGGGATATATATTTTACCCACACATTTGGAGCCCTCCTGGGATGCCCTCTAACATACTATAACCTCATTTAGCAGAGATTTTCACAAAAAAGTGAAATTTTCAAAAAGTCAGAAATTTTGCAAAAAACGACTAAGTATGAAGGACTCATTGGGTGAAACGCTCTGGAACTGAAATCGGATGCGCTTACAGACATGCTCCCCTCTCTGGAAGTCTGAGACATGTGTGAAAATTTTCTAAGTCCAGAAAAAAAAATTTTTTCAACTTTTTTTCAAATTTCCCCCCAAGGGATATATATTTTACCCACACATTTGGAGTCCTCCAGGGATGCCCTCTAACATACTATAACCTCATTTAGCGGAGATTTTCACAAAAAAGTGAACTTTTCAAAAAGTGAAAATTTTTCCAAAAAACGACTAAGTATGAAGGACTCATCGGGTGAAACGCTCTGGAACTGAAATCGGATGCGCTTACAGACATGCTCCCCTCTCTGGAAGTTTGAGACGTGTGTGAAAATTTCCTAAGTCCAGAAAAAAAATTTTTTTCAACTTTTTTTCAAATTTCCTCCCAAGGGATATATATTTTACCCACACATTTGGAGCCCTCCTGGGATGCCCTCTAACATACTATAACCTCATTTAGCAGAGACTTTCACAAAAAAGTGAAATTTTCAAAAAGTCAGAAATTTTGCAAAAAACGACAAGTATGAAGGACTCATCGGGTGAAACGCTCTGGAACTGAAATCGGATGCGCGCACTGACATGCTCCCCTCTCTGGAAGTCTGAGACATGTGTGAAAATTTTCTAAGTCCAGAAAAAAAAAATTTTCAACTTTTTATCAATTTTCCCCCCAAGGGATATATATTTTACCCACACATTTGGAGCCCTCCTGGGATGCCCTCTAACATACTATAACCTCATTTAGCAGAGATTTTCACAAAAAAGTGAAATTTTCAAAAAGTCAGAAATTTTGCAAAAAACGACTAAGTATGAAGGACTCATCGGGTGAATCGCTCTGGAAGTGAAATCGGATGCGCTTACAGACATGCTCCCCTCTCTGGAAGTCTGAGACATGTGTGAAAATTTTCTAAGTCCAGAAAAAAAAAATTTTTCAACTTTTTTTCAAATTTCCCCCCAAGGGATATATATTTTACCCACACATTTGGAGTCCTCCAGGGATGCCCTCTAACATACTATAACCTCATTTAGCGGAGATTTTCACAAAAAAGTGAACTTTTCAAAAAGTGAAAATTTTTCCAAAAAACGACTAAGTATGAAGGACTCATCGGGTGAAACGCTCTGGAACTGAAATCAGATGCGCTTACAGACATGCTCCCCTCTCTGGAAGTCTGAGACATGTGTGAAAATTTTCTAAGTCCAGAAAAAAAAAAAATTTCAACTTTTTTTCAAATTTCCCCCCAAGGGATATATATTTTACCCACACATTTGGAGCCGTCCTGCGATGCCCTCTAACATACTATAACCTCATTTAGCGGAGATTTTCACAAAAAAGTGAAATTTTCAAAAAGTGAAAATTTTTCCAAAAAACGACTAAGTATGAAGGACTCATCGGGTGAATCGCTCTGGAACTGAAATCGGATGCGCTTACAGTCATGCTCCCCTCTCTGGAAGTCTGAGACATGTGTGAAAATTTTCTAAGTCCAGAAAAAAGAATTTTTTCAATTTTTTATCAAATTTCCCCCCAAGGGATATATATTTTACCCACACATTTGGAGCCCTCCTGGGATGCCCTCTAACAAACTATAACCTCATTTAGCGGAGATTTTCACAAAAAAGTGAAATTTTCAAAAAGTCAGAAATTTTGCAAAAAACGACAAGTATGAAGGACTCATCGGGTGAATCGCTCTGGAACTGAAATCGGATGCACTCACTGACATGCTCCCCTCTCTGGAAGTTTGAGACATGTGTGAAAATTTTCTAAGTCCAGAAAAAAAAAAATGTTCAACTTTTTTTCAAATTTCCCCCCAAGGGATATATATTTTACCCACACATTTGGAGCCCTCCTGGGATGCCCTCTAACATTCTATAACCTCATTTAGCAGAGATTTTCACAAAAAAGTGAAATTTTCAAAAAGTGAAAATTTTTCCAAAAAACGACTAAGTATGAAGGACTCATCGGGTGAAACGCTCTGGAACTGAAATCAGATGCGCTTACAGACATGCTCCCCTCTCTGGAAGTCTGAGACATGTGTGAAAATTTTCTAAGTCCAGAAAAAAAAAAAATTTCAACTTTTTTTCAAATTTCCCCCCAAGGGATATATATTTTACCCACACATTTGGAGCCGTCCTGCGATGCCCTCTAACATACTATAACCTCATTTAGCGGAGATTTTCACAAAAAAGTGAAATTTTCAAAAAGTGAAAATTTTTCCAAAAAACGACTAAGTATGAAGGACTCATCGGGTGAATCGCTCTGGAACTGAAATCGGATGCGCTTACAGTCATGCTCCCCTCTCTGGAAGTCTGAGACATGTGTGAAAATTTTCTAAGTCCAGAAAAAAGAATTTTTTCAATTTTTTATCAAATTTCCCCCCAAGGGATATATATTTTACCCACACATTTGGAGCCCTCCTGGGATGCCCTCTAACAAACTATAACCTCATTTAGCGGAGATTTTCACAAAAAAGTGAAATTTTCAAAAAGTCAGAAATTTTGCAAAAAACGACAAGTATGAAGGACTCATCGGGTGAATCGCTCTGGAACTGAAATCGGATGCACTCACTGACATGCTCCCCTCTCTGGAAGTTTGAGACATGTGTGAAAATTTTCTAAGTCCAGAAAAAAAAAAATGTTCAACTTTTTTTCAAATTTCCCCCCAAGGGATATATATTTTACCCACACATTTGGAGCCCTCCTGGGATGCCCTCTAACATTCTATAACCTCATTTAGCAGAGATTTTCACAAAAAAGTGAAATTTTCAAAAAGTGAAAATTTTTCCAAAAAACGACTAAGTATGAAGGACTCATCGGGTGAAACGCTCTGGAACTGAAATCAGATGCGCTTACAGACATGCTCCCCTCTCTGGAAGTCTGAGACATGTGTGAAAATTTTCTAAGTCCAGAAATAAAAAAAAAATTTCAACTTTTTTTCAAATTTCCCCCCAAGGGATATATATTTTACCCACACATTTGGAGCCCTCCTGCGATGCCCTCTAACATACTATAACCTCATTTAGCGGAGATTTTCACAAAAAAGTGAAATTTTCAAAAAGTCAGAAATTTTGCAAAAAACGACAAGTATGAAGGACTCATCGGGTGAATCGCTCTGGAACTGAAATCGGATGCACGCACTGACATGCTCCCCTCTCTGGAAGTCTGAGACATGTGTGAAAATTTTCTAAGTCCAGAAAAAAATATTTTTTCAACTTTTTTTCAAATTTCCCCCCAAGGGATATATATTTTACCCACACATTTGGAGCCCTCCTGTGATGCCCTCTAACATACTATAACCTCATTTAGCGGAGATTTTCACAAAAAAGTGAAATTTTCAAAAAGTGAAAATTTTTCCAAAAAACGGCTAAGTATGAAGGACTCATCGGGTGAATCGCTCTGGAACTGAAATCGGATGCGCTTACAGATATGCTCCCCTCTCTGGAAGTCTGAGACATGTGTGAAAATTTTCTAAGTCCAGAAAAAAAAAATTTTTCAACTTTTTTTCACATTTCCCCCCAAGGGATATATATTTTACCCACACATTTGGAGCCCTCCTGTGATGCCCTCTAACATACTATAACCTCATTTAGCGGAGTTTTTCACAAAAAAGTGAAATTTTCAAAAAGTCAGAAATTTTGCAAAAAACGACAAGTATGAAGGACTCATCGGGTGAAACGCTCTGGAACTGAAATCGGATGCGCGCACTGACATGCTCCCCTCTCTGGAAGTCTGAGACATGTGTGAAAATTTTCTAAGTCCAGAAAAAAAAAATTTTCAACTTTTTATCAATTTTCCCCCCAAGGGATATATATTTTACCCACACATTTGGAGCCCTCCTGGGATGCCCTCTAACATACTATAACCTCATTTAGCGGAGATTTTCACAAAAAAGTGAAATTTTCAAAAAGTCAGAAATTTTGCAAAAAACGACAAGTATGAAGGACTCATCGGGTGAATCGCTCTGGAACTGAAATCGGATGCACGCCCTGACATGCTCCCCTCTCTGGAAGTCTGAGACATGTGTGAAAATTTTCTAAGTCCAGAAAAAAATTTTTTTCAACTTTTTATCAATTTTCCCCCCCAGGGATATATATTTTACCCACACATTTGGAGCCCTCCTGGGATGCCCTCTAACATACTATAACCTCATTTAGCAGAGATTTTCACAAAAAAGTGAAATTTTCAAAAAGTCAGAAATTTTGCAAAAAATGACTAAGTATGAAGGACTCATTGGGTGAAACGCTCTGGAACTGAAATCGGATGCGCTTACAGACATGCTCCCCTCTCTGGAAGTCTGAGACATGTGTGAAAATTTTCTAAGTCCAGAAAAAAAAATTTTTTCAACTTTTTTTCAAATTTCCCCCCAAGGGATATATATTTTACCCACACATTTGGAGTCCTCCAGGGATGCCCTCTAACATACTATAACCTCATTTAGCGGAGATTTTCACAAAAAAGTGAACTTTTCAAAAAGTGAAAATTTTTCCAAAAAACGACTAAGTATGAAGGACTCATTGGGTGAAACGCTCTGGAACTGAAATCGGATGCGCTTACAGACATGCTCCCCTCTCTGGAAGTTTGAGACGTGTGTGAAAATTTTCTAAGTCCAGAAAAAAAATTTTTTTCAACTTTTTTTCAAATTTCCCCCCAAGGGATATATATTTTACCCACACATTTGGAGCCCTCCTGGGATGCCCTCTAACATACTATAACCTCATTTAGCAGAGACTTTCACAAAAAAGTGAAATTTTCAAAAAGTCAGAAATTTTGCAAAAAACGACAAGTATGAAGGACTCATCGGGTGAAACGCTCTGGAACTGAAATCGGATGCGCTTACAGACATGCTCCCCTCTCTGGAAGTTTGAGACATGTGTGAAAATTTTCTAAGTCCAGAAAAAAAAAAATGTTCAACTTTTTTTCAAATTTCCCCCCAAGGGATATATATTTTACCCACACATTTGGAGCCCTCCTGGGATGCCCTCTAACATTCTATAACCTCATTTAGCAGAGATTTTCACAAAAAAGTGAAATTTTCAAAAAGTGAAAATTTTTCCAAAAAACGACTAAGTATGAAGGACTCATCGGGTGAAACGCTCTGGAACTGAAATCAGATGCGCTTACAGACATGCTCCCCTCTCTGGAAGTCTGAGACATGTGTGAAAATTTTCTAAGTCCAGAAATAAAAAAAAAATTTCAACTTTTTTTCAAATTTCCCCCCAAGGGATATATATTTTACCCACACATTTGGAGCCCTCCTGCGATGCCCTCTAACATACTATAACCTCATTTAGCGGAGATTTTCACAAAAAAGTGAAATTTTCAAAAAGTCAGAAATTTTGCAAAAAACGACAAGTATGAAGGACTCATCGGGTGAATCGCTCTGGAACTGAAATCGGATGCACGCACTGACATGCTCCCCTCTCTGGAAGTCTGAGACATGTGTGAAAATTTTCTAAGTCCAGAAAAAAATATTTTTTCAACTTTTTTTCAAATTTCCCCCCAAGGGATATATATTTTACCCACACATTTGGAGCCCTCCTGTGATGCCCTCTAACATACTATAACCTCATTTAGCGGAGATTTTCACAAAAAAGTGAAATTTTCAAAAAGTGAAAATTTTTCCAAAAAACGGCTAAGTATGAAGGACTCATCGGGTGAATCGCTCTGGAACTGAAATCGGATGCGCTTACAGACATGCTCCCCTCTCTGGAAGTCTGAGACATGTGTGAAAATTTTCTAAGTAAAGAAAAAAAAATTTTTTTAACTTTTTTTCAAATTTCCCCCCAAGGGATATATATTTTACCCACACATTTGGAGCCCTCCTGGGATGCCCTCTAACATACTATAACCTCATTTAGCAGAGATTTTCACAAAAAAGTGAAATTTTCAAAAAGTGAAAATTTTTCCAAAAAACGACTAAGTATGAAGGACTCATCGGGTGAAACGCTCTGGAACTGAAATCGGATGCGCTTACAGACATGTTCCCCTCTCTGGAAGTCTGAGACATGTGTGAAAATTTTCTAAGTCCAGAAAAAAAAAAATTTTCAACTTTTTTTCACATTTCCCCCCAAGGGATATATATTTTACCCACACATTTGGAGCCCTCCTGTGATGCCCTCTAACATACTATAACCTCATTTAGCGGAGTTTTTCACAAAAAAGTGAAATTTTCAAAAAGTCAGAAATTTTGCAAAAAACGACAAGTATGAAGGACTCATCGGGTGAAACGCTCTGGAACTGAAATCGGATGCGCGCACTGACATGCTCCCCTCTCTGGAAGTCTGAGACATGTGTGAAAATTTTCTAAGTCCAGAAAAAAAAAATTTTCAACTTTTTATCAATTTTCCCCCCAAGGGATATATATTTTACCCACACATTTGGAGCCCTCCTGGGATGCCCTCTAACATACTATAACCTCATTTAGCAGAGATTTTCACAAAAAAGTGAAATTTTCAAAAAGTCAGAAATTTTGCAAAAAACGACTAAGTATGAAGGACTCATCGGGTGAATCGCTCTGGAAGTGAAATCGGATGCGCTTACAGACATGCTCCCCTCTCTGGAAGTCTGAGACATGTGTGAAAATTTTCTAAGTCCAGAAAAAAGAATTTTTTCAATTTTTTATCAAATTTCCCCCCAAGGGATATATATTTTACCCACACATTTGGAGCCCTCCTGGGATGCCCTCTAACATACTATAACCTCATTTAGCGGAGATTTTCACAAAAAAGTGAAATTTTCAAAAAGTCAGAAATTTTGCAAAAAACGACAAGTATGAAGGACTCATCGGGTGAATCGCTCTGGAACTGAAATCGGATGCACGCCCTGACATGCTCCCCTCTCTGGAAATCTGAGACATGTGTGAAAATTTTCTAAGTCCAGAAAAAAAATTTTTTCAACTTTTTATCAATTTTCCCCCCCAGGGATATATATTTTACCCACACATTTGGAGCCCTCCTGGGATGCCCTCTAACATACTATAACCTCATTTAGCAGAGATTTTCACAAAAAAGTGAAATTTTCAAAAAGTCAGAAATTTTGCAAAAAACGACTAAGTATGAAGGACTCATTGGGTGAAACGCTCTGGAACTGAAATCGGATGCGCTTACAGACATGCTCCCCTCTCTGGAAGTCTGAGACATGTGTGAAAATTTTCTAAGTCCAGAAAAAAAAAATTTTTCAACTTTTTTTCAAATTTCCCCCCAAGGGATATATATTTTACCCACACATTTGGAGTCCTCCAGGGATGCCCTCTAACATACTATAACCTCATTTAGCGGAGATTTTCACAAAAAAGTGAACTTTTCAAAAAGTGAAAATTTTTCCAAAAAACGACTAAGTTTGAAGGACTCATTGGGTGAAACGCTCTGGAACTGAAATCGGATGCGCTTACAGACATGCTCCCCTCTCTGGAAGTTTGAGACGTGTGTGAAAATTTTCTAAGTCCAGAAAAAAAATTTTTTTCAACTTTTTTTCAAATTTCCCCCCAAGGGATATATATTTTACCCACACATTTGGAGCCCTCCTGGGATGCCCTCTAACATACTATAACCTCATTTAGCAGAGACTTTCACAAAAAAGTGAAATTTTCAAAAAGTCAGAAATTTTGCAAAAAACGACAAGTATGAAGGACTCATCGGGTGAAACGCTCTGGAACTGAAATCGGATGCGCGCACTGACATGCTCCCCTCTCTGGAAGTCTGAGACATGTGTGAAAATTTTCTAAGTCCAGAAAAAAAAAATTTTCAACTTTTTATCAATTTTCCCCCCAAGGGATATATATTTTACCCACACATTTGGAGCCCTCCTGGGATGCCCTCTAACATACTATAACCTCATTTAGCAGAGATTTTCACAAAAAAGTGAAATTTTCAAAAAGTCAGAAATTTTGCAAAAAACGACTAAGTATGAAGGACTCATCGGGTGAATCGCTCTGGAAGTGAAATCGGATGCGCTTACAGACATGCTCCCCTCTCTGGAAGTCTGAGACATGTGTGAAAATTTTCTAAGTCCAGAAAAAAGAATTTTTTCAATTTTTTATCAAATTTCCCCCCAAGGGATATATATTTTACCCACACATTTGGAGCCCTCCTGGGATGCCCTCTAACATACTATAACCTCATTTAGCGGAGATTTTCACAAAAAAGTGAAATTTTCAAAAAGTCAGAAATTTTGCAAAAAACGACAAGTATGAAGGACTCATCGGGTGAATCGCTCTGGAACTGAAATCGGATGCACGCCCTGACATGCTCCCCTCTCTGGAAGTCTGAGACATGTGTGAAAATTTTCTAAGTCCAGAAAAAAAAATTTTTCAACTTTTTATCAATTTTCCCCCCCAGGGATATATATTTTACCCACACATTTGGAGCCCTCCTGGGATGCCCTCTAACATACTATAACCTCATTTAGCAGAGATTTTCACAAAAAAGTGAAATTTTCAAAAAGTCAGATATTTTGCAAAAAACGACTAAGTATGAAGGACTCATTGGGTGAAACGCTCTGGAACTGAAATCGGATGCGCTTACAGACATGCTCCCCTCTCTGGAAGTCTGAGACATGTGTGAAAATTTTCTAAGTCCAGAAAAAAAAATTTTTTCAACTTTTTTTCAAATTTCCCCCCAAGGGATATATATTTTACCCACACATTTGGAGTCCTCCAGGGATGCCCTCTAACATACTATAACCTCATTTAGCGGAGATTTTCACAAAAAAGTGAACTTTTCAAAAAGTGAAAATTTTTCCAAAAAACGACTAAGTATGAAGGACTCATCGGGTGAAACGCTCTGGAACTGAAATCGGATGCGCTTACAGACATGCTCCCCTCTCTGGAAGTTTGAGACGTGTGTGAAAATTTTCTAAGTCCAGAAAAAAAATTTTTTTCAACTTTTTTTCAAATTTCCTCCCAAGGGATATATATTTTACCCACACATTTGGAGCCCTCCTGGGATGCCCTCTAACATACTATAACCTCATTTAGCAGAGACTTTCACAAAAAAGTGAAATTTTCAAAAAGTCAGAAATTTTGCAAAAAACGACAAGTATGAAGGACTCATCGGGTGAAACGCTCTGGAACTGAAATCGGATGCGCGCACTGACATGCTCCCCTCTCTGGAAGTCTGAGACATGTGTGAAAATTTTCTAAGTCCAGAAAAAAAAAATTTTCAACTTTTTATCAATTTTCCCCCCAAGGGATATATATTTTACCCACACATTTGGAGCCCTCCTGGGATGCCCTCTAACATACTATAACCTCATTTAGCAGAGATTTTCACAAAAAAGTGAAATTTTCAAAAAGTCAGAAATTTTGCAAAAAACGACTAAGTATGAAGGACTCATCGGGTGAATCGCTCTGGAAGTGAAATCGGATGCGCTTACAGACATGCTCCCCTCTCTGGAAGTCTGAGACATGTGTGAAAATTTTCTAAGTCCAGAAAAAAAAAATTTTTCAACTTTTTTTCAAATTTCCCCCCAAGGGATATATATTTTACCCACACATTTGGAGTCCTCCAGGGATGCCCTCTAACATACTATAACCTCATTTAGCGGAGATTTTCACAAAAAAGTGAACTTTTCAAAAAGTGAAAATTTTTCCAAAAAACGACTAAGTTTGAAGGACTCATCGGGTGAAACGCTCTGGAACTGAAATCAGATGCGCTTACAGACATGCTCCCCTCTCTGGAAGTCTGAGACATGTGTGAAAATTTTCTAAGTCCAGAAAAAAAAAAAAATTCAACTTTTTTTCAAATTTCCCCCCAAGGGATATATATTTTACCCACACATTTGGAGCCGTCCTGCGATGCCCTCTAACATACTATAACCTCATTTAGCGGAGATTTTCACAAAAAAGTGAAATTTTCAAAAAGTGAAAATTTTTCCAAAAAACGACTAAGTATGAAGGACTCATCGGGTGAATCGCTCTGGAACTGAAATCGGATGCGCTTACAGTCATGCTCCCCTCTCTGGAAGTCTGAGACATGTGTGAAAATTTTCTAAGTCCAGAAAAAAGAATTTTTTCAATTTTTTATCAAATTTCCCCCCAAGGGATATATATTTTACCCACACATTTGGAGCCCTCCTGGGATGCCCTCTAACAAACTATAACCTCATTTAGCGGAGATTTTCACAAAAAAGTGAAATTTTCAAAAAGTCAGAAATTTTGCAAAAAACGACAAGTATGAAGGACTCATCGGGTGAATCGCTCTGGAACTGAAATCGGATGCACTCACTGACATGCTCCCCTCTCTGGAAGTTTGAGACATGTGTGAAAATTTTCTAAGTCCAGAAAAAAAAAAATGTTCAACTTTTTTTCAAATTTCCCCCCAAGGGATATATATTTTACCCACACATTTGGAGCCCTCCTGGGATGCCCTCTAACATTCTATAACCTCATTTAGCAGAGATTTTCACAAAAAAGTGAAATTTTCAAAAAGTGAAAATTTTTCCAAAAAACGACTAAGTATGAAGGACTCATCGGGTGAAACGCTCTGGAACTGAAATCAGATGCGCTTACAGACATGCTCCCCTCTCTGGAAGTCTGAGACATGTGTGAAAATTTTCTAAGTCCAGAAATAAAAAAAAATTTTCAACTTTTTTTCAAATTTCCCCCCAAGGGATATATATTTTACCCACACATTTGGAGCCCTCCTGCGATGCCCTCTAACATACTATAACCTCATTTAGCGGAGATTTTCACAAAAAAGTGAAATTTTCAAAAAGTCAGAAATTTTGCAAAAAACGACAAGTATGAAGGACTCATCGGGTGAATCGCTCTGGAACTGAAATCGGATGCACGCACTGACATGCTCCCCTCTCTGGAAGTCTGAGACATGTGTGAAAATTTTCTAAGTCCAGAAAAAAATATTTTTTCAACTTTTTTTCAAATTTCCCCCCAAGGGATATATATTTTACCCACACATTTGGAGCCCTCCTGTGATGCCCTCTAACATACTATAACCTCATTTAGCGGAGATTTTCACAAAAAAGTGAAATTTTCAAAAAGTGAAAATTTTTCCAAAAAACGACTAAGTATGAAGGACTCATCGGGTGAATCGCTCTGGAACTGAAATCGGATGCGCTTACAGTCATGCTCCCCTCTCTGGAAGTCTGAGACATGTGTGAAAATTTTCTAAGTCCGGAAAAAAAAATTTTTTCAACTTTTATTCAAATTTCCCCTCAAGGGATATATATTTTACCCACACATTTGGAGCCCTCCTGGGATGCCCTCTAACATTTTATAACCTCATTTAGCAGAGATTTTCACAAAAAAGTGAAATTTTCAAAAAGTGAAAATTTTTCCAAAAAACGGCTAAGTATGAAGGACTCATCGGGTGAATCGCTCTGGAACTGAAATCGGATGCGCTTACAGACATGCTCCCCTCTCTGGAAGTCTGAGACATGTGTGAAAATTTTATAAGTCCAGAAAAAAAAAATTTTTCAACTTTTTTTCACATTTCCCCCCAAGGGATATATATTTTACCCACACATTTGGAGCCCTCCTGTGATGCCCTCTAACATACTATAACCTCATTTAGCGGAGTTTTTCACAAAAAAGTGAAATTTTCAAAAAGTCAGAAATTTTGCAAAAAACGACAAGTATGAAGGACTCATCGGGTGAATCGCTCTGAAACTGAAATCGGATGCACGCCCTGACATGCTCCCCTCTCTGGAAGTCTGAGACATGTGTGAAAATTTTCTAAGTCCAGAAAAAAAAATTTTTCAACTTTTTATCAATTTTCCCCCCCAGGGATATATATTTTACCCACACATTTGGAGCCCTCCTGGGATGCCCTCTAACATACTATAACCTCATTTAGCGGAGATTTTCACAAAAAAGTGAAATTTTCAAAAAGTCAGAAATTTTGCAAAAAACGACAAGTATGAAGGACTCATCGGGTGAATCGCTCTGGAACTGAAATCGGATGCACGCCCTGACATGCCCCCCTCTCTGGAAGTCTGAGACATGTGTGAAAATTTTCTAAGTCCAGAAAAAAAATTTTTTCAACTTTTTATCAATTTTCCCCCCCAGGGATATATATTTTACCCACACATTTGGAGCCCTCCTGGGATGCCCTCTAACATACTATAACCTCATTTAGCAGAGATTTTCACAAAAAAGTGAAATTTTCAAAAAGTCAGAAATTTTGCAAAAAACGACTAAGTATGAAGGACTCATTGGGTGAAACGCTCTGGAACTGAAATCGGATGCGCTTACAGACATGCTCCCCTCTCTGGAAGTCTGAGACATGTGTGAAAATTTTCTAAGTCCAGAAAAAAAAATTTTTTCAACTTTTTTTCAAATTTCCCCCCAAGGGATATATATTTTACCCACACATTTGGAGTCCTCCAGGGATGCCCTCTAACATACTATAACCTCATTTAGCGGAGATTTTCACAAAAAAGTGAACTTTTCAAAAAGTGAAAATTTTTCCAAAAAACGACTAAGTATGAAGGACTCATTGGGTGAAACGCTCTGGAACTGAAATCGGATGCGCTTACAGACATGCTCCCCTCTCTGGAAGTTTGAGACGTGTGTGAAAATTTTCTAAGTCCAGAAAAAAAATTTTTTTCAACTTTTTTTCAAATTTCCCCCCAAGGGATATATATTTTACCCACACATTTGGAGCCCTCCTGGGATGCCCTCTAACATACTATAACCTCATTTAGCAGAGACTTTCACAAAAAAGTGAAATTTTCAAAAAGTCAGAAATTTTGCAAAAAACGACAAGTATGAAGGACTCATCGGGTGAAACGCTCTGGAACTGAAATCGGATGCGCGCACTGACATGCTCCCCTCTCTGGAAGTCTGAGACATGTGTGAAAATTTTCTAAGTCCAGAAAAAAAAAATTTTCAACTTTTTATCAATTTTCCCCCCAAGGGATATATATTTTACCCACACATTTGGAGCCCTCCTGGGATGCCCTCTAACATACTATAACCTCATTTAGCAGAGATTTTCACAAAAAAGTGAAATTTTCAAAAAGTCAGAAATTTTGCAAAAAACGACTAAGTATGAAGGACTCATCGGGTGAATCGCTCTGGAAGTGAAATCGGATGCGCTTACAGACATGCTCCCCTCTCTGGAAGTCTGAGACATGTGTGAAAATTTTCTAAGTCCAGAAAAAAGAATTTTTTCAATTTTTTATCAAATTTCCCCCCAAGGGATATATATTTTACCCACACATTTGGAGCCCTCCTGGGATGCCCTCTAACA
The DNA here is from genome assembly GCF_046119375.1 of Phyllobates terribilis. NCBI lineage: Eukaryota > Metazoa > Chordata > Amphibia > Anura > Dendrobatidae > Phyllobates > Phyllobates terribilis. The sequence continues at coordinate 315,120 of NW_027362853.1, forward strand.
TACTATAACCTCATTTAGCGGAGATTTTCACAAAAAAGTGAAATTTTCAAATAGTCAGAAATTTTGCAAAAAACGACAAGTATGAAGGACTCATCGGGTGAATCGCTCTGGAACTGAAATCGGATGCACGCCCTGACATGCTCCCCTCTCTGGAAGTCTGAGACATGTGTGAAAATTTTCTAAGTCCAGAAAAAAAAATTTTTCAACTTTTTATCAATTTTCCCCCCCAGGGATATATATTTTACCCACACATTTGGAGCCCTCCTGGGATGCCCTCTAACATACTATAACCTCATTTAGCAGAGATTTTCACAAAAAAGTGAAATTTTCAAAAAGTCAGATATTTTGCAAAAAACGACTAAGTATGAAGGACTCATTGGGTGAAACGCTCTGGAACTGAAATCGGATGCGCTTACAGACATGCTCCCCTCTCTGGAAGTCTGAGACATGTGTGAAAATTTTCTAAGTCCAGAAAAAAAAATTTTTTCAACTTTTTTTCAAATTTCCCCCCAAGGGATATATATTTTACCCACACATTTGGAGTCCTCCAGGGATGCCCTCTAACATACTATAACCTCATTTAGCGGAGATTTTCACAAAAAAGTGAACTTTTCAAAAAGTGAAAATTTTTCCAAAAAACGACTAAGTATGAAGGACTCATCGGGTGAAACGCTCTGGAACTGAAATCGGATGCGCTTACAGACATGCTCCCCTCTCTGGAAGTTTGAGACGTGTGTGAAAATTTTCTAAGTCCAGAAAAAAAATTTTTTTCAACTTTTTTTCAAATTTCCTCCCAAGGGATATATATTTTACCCACACATTTGGAGCCCTCCTGGGATGCCCTCTAACATACTATAACCTCATTTAGCAGAGACTTTCACAAAAAAGTGAAATTTTCAAAAAGTCAGAAATTTTGCAAAAAACGACAAGTATGAAGGACTCATCGGGTGAAACGCTCTGGAACTGAAATCGGATGCGCGCACTGACATGCTCCCCTCTCTGGAAGTCTGAGACATGTGTGAAAATTTTCTAAGTCCAGAAAAAAAAAATTTTCAACTTTTTATCAATTTTCCCCCCAAGGGATATATATTTTACCCACACATTTGGAGCCCTCCTGGGATGCCCTCTAACATACTATAACCTCATTTAGCAGAGATTTTCACAAAAAAGTGAAATTTTCAAAAAGTCAGAAATTTTGCAAAAAACGACTAAGTATGAAGGACTCATCGGGTGAATCGCTCTGGAAGTGAAATCGGATGCGCTTACAGACATGCTCCCCTCTCTGGAAGTCTGAGACATGTGTGAAAATTTTCTAAGTCCAGAAAAAAAAAAAAATTCAACTTTTTTTCAAATTTCCCCCCAAGGGATATATATTTTACCCACACATTTGGAGCCGTCCTGCGATGCCCTCTAACATACTATAACCTCATTTAGCGGAGATTTTCACAAAAAAGTGAAATTTTCAAAAAGTGAAAATTTTTCCAAAAAACGACTAAGTCTGAAGGACTCATCGGGTGAATCGCTCTGGAACTGAAATCGGATGCGCTTACAGTCATGCTCCCCTCTCTGGAAGTCTGAGACATGTGTGAAAATTTTCTAAGTCCAGAAAAAAGAATTTTTTCAATTTTTTATCAAATTTCCCCCCAAGGGATATATATTTTACCCACACATTTGGAGCCCTCCTGGGATGCCCTCTAACAAACTATAACCTCATTTAGCGGAGATTTTCACAAAAAAGTGAAATTTTCAAAAAGTCAGAAATTTTGCAAAAAACGACAAGTATGAAGGACTCATCGGGTGAATCGCTCTGGAACTGAAATCGGATGCACTCACTGACATGCTCCCCTCTCTGGAAGTTTGAGACATGTGTGAAAATTTTCTAAGTCCAGAAAAAAAAAAATGTTCAACTTTTTTTCAAATTTCCCCCCAAGGGATATATATTTTACCCACACATTTGGAGCCCTCCTGCGATGCTCTCTAACATACTATAACCTCATTTAGCGGAGATTTTCACAAAAAAGTGAAATTTTCAAAAAGTCAGAAATTTTGCAAAAAACGACAAGTATGAAGGACTCATCGGGTGAATCGCTCTGGAACTGAAATCGGATGCACGCACTGACATGCTCCCCTCTCTGGAAGTCTGAGACATGTGTGAAAATTTTCTAAGTCCAGAAAAAAATATTTTTTCAACTTTTTTTCAAATTTCCCCCCAAGGGATATATATTTTACCCACACATTTGGAGCCCTCCTGTGATGCCCTCTAACATACTATAACCTCATTTAGCGGAGATTTTCACAAAAAAGTGAAATTTTCAAAAAGTGAAAATTTTTCCAAAAAACGACTAAGTATGAAGGACTCATCGGGTGAATCGCTCTGGAACTGAAATCGGATGCGCTTACAGTCATGCTCCCCTCTCTGGAAGTCTGAGACATGTGTGAAAATTTTCTAAGTCCGGAAAAAAAAATTTTTTCAACTTTTATTCAAATTTCCCCTCAAGGGATATATATTTTACCCACACATTTGGAGCCCTCCTGGGATGCCCTCTAACATTTTATAACCTCATTTAGCAGAGATTTTCACAAAAAAGTGAAATTTTCAAAAAGTGAAAATTTTTCCAAAAAACGGCTAAGTATGAAGGACTCATCGGGTGAATCGCTCTGGAACTGAAATCGGATGCGCTTACAGACATGCTCCCCTCTCTGGAAGTCTGAGACATGTGTGAAAATTTTCTAAGTAAAGAAAAAAAAATTTTTTTAACTTTTTTTCAAATTTCCCCCCAAGGGATATATATTTTACCCACACATTTGGAGCCCTCCTGGGATGCCCTCTAACATACTATAACCTCATTTAGCAGAGATTTTCACAAAAAAGTGAAATTTTCAAAAAGTGAAAATTTTTCCAAAAAACGACTAAGTATGAAGGACTCATCGGGTGAAACGCTCTGGAACTGAAATCGGATGCGCTTACAGACATGTTCCCCTCTCTGGAAGTCTGAGACATGTGTGAAAATTTTATAAGTCCAGAAAAAAAAAATTTTTCAACTTTTTTTCACATTTCCCCCCAAGGGATATATATTTTACCCACACATTTGGAGCCCTCCTGTGATGCCCTCTAACATACTATAACCTCATTTAGCGGAGTTTTTCACAAAAAAGTGAAATTTTCAAAAAGTCAGAAATTTTGCAAAAAACGACAAGTATGAAGGACTCATCGGGTGAATCGCTCTGAAACTGAAATCGGATGCACGCCCTGACATGCTCCCCTCTCTGGAAGTCTGAGACATGTGTGAAAATTTTCTAAGTCCAGAAAAAAAAATTTTTCAACTTTTTATCAATTTTCCCCCCCAGGGATATATATTTTACCCACACATTTGGAGCCCTCCTGGGATGCCCTCTAACATACTATAACCTCATTTAGCAGAGATTTTCACAAAAAAGTGAAATTTTCAAAAAGTCAGAAATTTTGCAAAAAACGACTAAGTATGAAGGACTCATTGGGTGAAACGCTCTGGAACTGAAATCGGATGCGCTTACAGACATGCTCCCCTCTCTGGAAGTCTGAGACATGTGTGAAAATTTTCTAAGTCCAGAAAAAAAAATTTTTTCAACTTTTTTTCAAATTTCCCCCCAAGGGATATATATTTTACCCACACATTTGGAGTCCTCCAGGGATGCCCTCTAACATACTATAACCTCATTTAGCGGAGATTTTCACAAAAAAGTGAACTTTTCAAAAAGTGAAAATTTTTCCAAAAAACGACTAAGTATGAAGGACTCATCGGGTGAAACGCTCTGGAACTGAAATCGGATGCGCTTACAGACATGCTCCCCTCTCTGGAAGTTTGAGACGTGTGTGAAAATTTTCTAAGTCCAGAAAAAAAATTTTTTTCAACTTTTTTTCAAATTTCCCCCCAAGGGATATATATTTTACCCACACATTTGGAGCCCTCCTGGGATGCCCTCTAACATACTATAACCTCATTTAGCAGAGACTTTCACAAAAAAGTGAAATTTTCAAAAAGTCAGAAATTTTGCAAAAAACGACAAGTATGAAGGACTCATCGGGTGAAACGCTCTGGAACTGAAATCGGATGCGCGCACTGACATGCTCCCCTCTCTGGAAGTCTGAGACATGTGTGAAAATTTTCTAAGTCCAGAAAAAAAAAATTTTCAACTTTTTATCAATTTTCCCCCCAAGGGATATATATTTTACCCACACATTTGGAGCCCTCCTGGGATGCCCTCTAACATACTATAACCTCATTTAGCAGAGATTTTCACAAAAAAGTGAAATTTTCAAAAAGTCAGAAATTTTGCAAAAAACGACTAAGTATGAAGGACTCATCGGGTGAATCGCTCTGGAAGTGAAATCGGATGCGCTTACAGACATGCTCCCCTCTCTGGAAGTCTGAGACATGTGTGAAAATTTTCTAAGTCCAGAAAAAAGAATTTTTTCAATTTTTTATCAAATTTCCCCCCAAGGGATATATATTTTACCCACACATTTGGAGCCCTCCTGGGATGCCCTCTAACATACTATAACCTCATTTAGCGGAGATTTTCACAAAAAAGTGAAATTTTCAAAAAGTCAGAAATTTTGCAAAAAACGACAAGTATGAAGGACTCATCGGGTGAATCGCTCTGGAACTGAAATCGGATGCACGCCCTGACATGCTCCCCTCTCTGGAAGTCTGAGACATGTGTGAAAATTTTCTAAGTCCAGAAAAAAAAATTTTTCAACTTTTTATCAATTTTCCCCCCCAGGGATATATATTTTACCCACACATTTGGAGCCCTCCTGGGATGCCCTCTAACATACTATAACCTCATTTAGCGGAGATTTTCACAAAAAAGTGAAATTTTCAAAAAGTCAGAAATTTTGCAAAAAACGACAAGTATGGAGGACTCATCGGGTGAATCGCTCTGGAACTGAAATCGGATGCACGCACTGACATGCTCCCCTCTCTGGAAGTCTGAGACATGTGTGAAAATTTTCTAAGTCCAGAAAAAAATATTTTTTCAACTTTTTTTCAAATTTCCCCCCAAGGGATATATATTTTACCCACACATTTGGAGCCCTCCTGTGATGCCCTCTAACATACTATAACCTCATTTAGCGGAGATTTTCACAAAAAAGTGAAATTTTCAAAAAGTGAAAATGTTTCCAAAAAACGACTAAGTATGAAGGACTCATCGGGTGAATCGCTCTGGAACTGAAATCGGATGCGCTTACAGTCATGCTCCCCTCTCTGGAAGTCTGAGACATGTGTGAAAATTTTCTAAGTCCAGAAAAAAGAATTTTTTCAATTTTTTATCAAATTTCCCCCCAAGGGATATATATTTTACCCACACATTTGGAGCCCTCCTGGGATGCCCTCTAACAAACTATAACCTCATTTAGCGGAGATTTTCACAAAAAAGTGAAATTTTCAAAAAGTCAGAAATTTTGCAAAAAACGACAAGTATGAAGGACTCATCGGGTGAATCGCTCTGGAACTGAAATCGGATGCACTCACTGACATGCTCCCCTCTCTGGAAGTTTGAGACATGTGTGAAAATTTTCTAAGTCCAGAAAAAAAAAAATGTTCAACTTTTTTTCAAATTTCCCCCCAAGGGATATATATTTTACCCACACATTTGGAGCCCTCCTGGGATGCCCTCTAACATTCTATAACCTCATTTAGCAGAGATTTTCACAAAAAAGTGAAATTTTCAAAAAGTGAAAATTTTTCCAAAAAACGACTAAGTATGAAGGACTCATCGGGTGAAACGCTCTGGAACTGAAATCAGATGCGCTTACAGACATGCTCCCCTCTCTGGAAGTCTGAGACATGTGTGAAAATTTTCTAAGTCCAGAAATAAAAAAAAATTTTCAACTTTTTTTCAAATTTCCCCCCAAGGGATATATATTTTACCCACACATTTGGAGCCCTCCTGCGATGCCCTCTAACATACTATAACCTCATTTAGCGGAGATTTTCACAAAAAAGTGAAATTTTCAAAAAGTCAGAAATTTTGCAAAAAACGACAAGTATGAAGGACTCATCGGGTGAATCGCTCTGGAACTGAAATCGGATGCACGCACTGACATGCTCCCCTCTCTGGAAGTCTGAGACATGTGTGAAAATTTTGTAAGTCCAGAAAAAAATATTTTTTCAACTTTTTTTCAAATTTCCCCCCAAGGGATATATATTTTACCCACACATTTGGAGCCCTCCTGGGATGCCCTCTAACATACTATAACCTCATTTAGCAGAGATTTTCACAAAAAAGTGAAATTTTCAAAAAGTCAGAAATTTTGCAAAAAACGACTAAGTATGAAGGACTCATTGGGTGAAACGCTCTGGAACTGAAATCGGATGCGCTTACAGACATGCTCCCCTCTCTGGAAGTCTGAGACATGTGTGAAAATTTTCTAAGTCCAGAAAAAAAAATTTTTTCAACTTTTTTCAAATTTCCCCCCAAGGGATATATATTTTACCCACACATTTGGAGTCCTCCAGGGATGCCCTCTAACATACTATAACCTCATTTAGCGGAGATTTTCACAAAAAAGTGAACTTTTCAAAAAGTGAAAATTTTTCCAAAAAACGACTAAGTATGAAGGACTCATCGGGTGAAACGCTCTGGAACTGAAATCGGATGCGCTTACAGACATGCTCCCCTCTCTGGAAGTTTGAGACGTGTGTGAAAATTTTCTAAGTCCAGAAAAAAAAATTTTTTCAACTTTTTTTCAAATTTCCCCCCAAGGCATATATATTTTACCCACACATTTGGAGCCCTCCTGGGATGCCCTCTAACATACTATAACCTCATTTAGCAGAGACTTTCACAAAAAAGTGAAATTTTCAAAAAGTCAGAAATTTTGCAAAAAACGACAAGTATGAAGGACTCATCGGGTGAAACGCTCTGGAACTGAAATCGGATGCGCGCACTGACATGCTCCCCTCTCTGGAAGTCTGAGACATGTGTGAAAATTTTCTAAGTCCAGAAAAAAAAATTTTTCAACTTTTTATCAATTTTCCCCCCAAGGGATATATATTTTACCCACACATTTGGAGCCCTCCTGGGATGCCCTCTAACATACTATAACCTCATTTAGCAGAGATTTTCACAAAAAAGTGAAATTTTCAAAAAGTCAGAAATTTTGCAAAAAACGACTAAGTATGAAGGACTCATCGGGTGAATCGCTCTGGAAGTGAAATCGGATGCGCTTACAGACATGCTCCCCTCTCTGGAAGTCTGAGACATGTGTGAAAATTTTCTAAGTCCAGAAAAAAGAATTTTTTCAATTTTTTATCAAATTTCCCCCCAAGGGATATATATTTTACCCACACATTTGGAGCCCTCCTGGGATGCCCTCTAACATACTATAACCTCATTTAGCGGAGATTTTCACAAAAAAGTGAAATTTTCAAAAAGTCAGAAATTTTGCAAAAAACGACAAGTATGAAGGACTCATCGGGTGAATCGCTCTGGAACTGAAATCGGATGCACGCCCTGACATGCTCCCCTCTCTGGAAGTCTGAGACATGTGTGAAAATTTTCTAAGTCCAGAAAAAAAAATTTTTCAACTTTTTATCAATTTTCCCCCCCAGGGATATATATTTTACCCACACATTTGGAGCCCTCCTGGGATGCCCTCTAACATACTATAACCTCATTTAGCAGAGATTTTCACAAAAAAGTGAAATTTTCAAAAAGTCAGAAATTTTGCAAAAAACGACTAAGTATGAAGGACTCATTGGGTGAAACGCTCTGGAACTGAAATCGGATGCGCTTACAGACATGCTCCCCTCTCTGGAAGTCTGAGACATGTGTGAAAATTTTCTAAGTCCAGAAAAAAAAATTTTTTCAACTTTTTTTCAAATTTCCCCCCAAGGGATATATATTTTACCCACACATTTGGAGTCCTCCAGGGATGCCCTCTAACATACTATAACCTCATTTAGCGGAGATTTTCACAAAAAAGTGAACTTTTCAAAAAGTGAAAATTTTTCCAAAAAACGACTAAGTATGAAGGACTCATCGGGTGAAACGCTCTGGAACTGAAATCGGATGCGCTTACAGACATGTTCCCCTCTCTGGAAGTCTGAGACATGTGTGAAAATTTTCTAAGTCCAGAAAAAAAAAATTTTTCAACTTTTTTTCACATTTCCCCCCAAGGGATATATATTTTACCCACACATTTGGAGCCCTCCTGTGATGCCCTCTAACATACTATAACCTCATTTAGCGGAGTTTTTCACAAAAAAGTGAAATTTTCAAAAAGTCAGAAATTTTGCAAAAAACGACAAGTATGAAGGACTCATCGGGTGAAACGCTCTGGAACTGAAATCGGATGCGCGCACTGACATGCTCCCCTCTCTGGAAGTCTGAGACATGTGTGAAAATTTTCTAAGTCCAGAAAAAAAAAATTTTCAACTTTTTATCAATTTTCCCCCCAAGGGATATATATTTTACCCACACATTTGGAGCCCTCCTGGGATGCCCTCTAACATACTATAACCTCATTTAGCAGAGATTTTCACAAAAAAGTGAAATTTTCAAAAAGTCAGAAATTTTGCAAAAAACGACTAAGTATGAAGGACTCATCGGGTGAATCGCTCTGGAAGTGAAATCGGATGCGCTTACAGACATGCTCCCCTCTCTGGAAGTCTGAGACATGTGTGAAAATTTTCTAAGTCCAGAAAAAAGAATTTTTTCAATTTTTTATCAAATTTCCCCCCAAGGGATATATATTTTACCCACACATTTGGAGCCCTCCTGGGATGCCCTCTAACATACTATAACCTCATTTAGCGGAGATTTTCACAAAAAAGTGAAATTTTCAAAAAGTCAGAAATTTTGCAAAAAACGACAAGTATGAAGGACTCATCGGGTGAATCGCTCTGGAACTGAAATCGGATGCACGCCCTGACATGCTCCCCTCTCTGGAAGTCTGAGACATGTGTGAAAATTTTCTAAGTCCAGAAAAAAAAAATTTTTCAACTTTTTTTCAAATTTCCCCCCAAGGGATATATATTTTACCCACACATTTGGAGTCCTCCAGGGATGCCCTCTAACATACTATAACCTCATTTAGCGGAGATTTTCACAAAAAAGTGAACTTTTCAAAAAGTGAAAATTTTTCCAAAAAACGACTAAGTATGAAGGACTCATCGGGTGAAACGCTCTGGAACTGAAATCAGATGCGCTTACAGACATGCTCCCCTCTCTGGAAGTCTGAGACATGTGTGAAAATTTTCTAAGTCCAGAAAAAAAAAAATTTCAACTTTTTTTCAAATTTCCCCCCAAGGGATATATATTTTACCCACACATTTGGAGCCGTCCTGCGATGCCCTCTAACATACTATAACCTCATTTAGCGGAGATTTTCACAAAAAAGTGAAATTTTCAAAAAGTCAGAAATTTTGCAAAAAACGACAAGTATGGAGGACTCATCGGGTGAATCGCTCTGGAACTGAAATCGGATGCACGCACTGACATGCTCCCCTCTCTGGAAGTCTGAGACATGTGTGAAAATTTTCTAAGTCCAGAAAAAAATATTTTTTCAACTTTTTTTCAAATTTCCCCCCAAGGGATATATATTTTACCCACACATTTGGAGCCCTCCTGTGATGCCCTCTAACATACTATAACCTCATTTAGCGGAGATTTTCACAAAAAAGTGAAATTTTCAAAAAGTGAAAATTTTTCCAAAAAACGACTAAGTATGAAGGACTCATCGGGTGAATCGCTCTGGAACTGAAATCGGATGCGCTTACAGTCATGCTCCCCTCTCTGGAAGTCTGAGACATGTGTGAAAATTTTCTAAGTCCAGAAAAAAGAATTTTTTCAATTTTTTATCAAATTTCCCCCCAAGGGATATATATTTTACCCACACATTTGGAGCCCTCCTGGGATGCCCTCTAACAAACTATAACCTCATTTAGCGGAGATTTTCACAAAAAAGTGAAATTTTCAAAAAGTCAGAAATTTTGCAAAAAACGACAAGTATGAAGGACTCATCGGGTGAATCGCTCTGGAACTGAAATCGGATGCACTCACTGACATGCTCCCCTCTCTGGAAGTTTGAGACATGTGTGAAAATTTTCTAAGTCCAGAAAAAAAAAAATGTTCAACTTTTTTTCAAATTTCCCCCCAAGGGATATATATTTTACCCACACATTTGGAGCCCTCCTGGGATGCCCTCTAACATTCTATAACCTCATTTAGCAGAGATTTTCACAAAAAAGTGAAATTTTCAAAAAGTGAAAATTTTTCCAAAAAACGACTAAGTATGAAGGACTCATCGGGTGAAACGCTCTGGAACTGAAATCAGATGCGCTTACAGACATGCTCCCCTCTCTGGAAGTCTGAGACATGTGTGAAAATTTTCTAAGTCCAGAAATAAAAAAAAATTTTCAACTTTTTTTCAAATTTCCCCCCAAGGGATATATATTTTACCCACACATTTGGAGCCCTCCTGCGATGCCCTCTAACATACTATAACCTCATTAAGCGGAGATTTTCACAAAAAAGTGAAATTTTCAAAAAGTCAGAAATTTTGCAAAAAACGACAAGTATGAAGGACTCATCGGGTGAATCGCTCTGGAACTGAAATCGGATGCACGCACTGACATGCTCCCCTCTCTGGAAGTCTGAGACATGTGTGAAAATTTTCTAAGTCCGGAAAAAAAAAATTTTTCAACTTTTTTTCAAATTTCCCCTCAAGGGATATATATTTTACCCACACATTTGGAGCCCTCCTGGGATGCCCTCTAACATTTTATAACCTCATTTAGCAGAGATTTTCACAAAAAAGTGAAATTTTCAAAAAGTGAAAATTTTTCCAAAAAACGGCTAAGTATGAAGGACTCATCGGGTGAATCGCTCTGGAACTGAAATCGGATGCGCTTACAGACATGCTCCCCTCTCTGGAAGTCTGAGACATGTGTGAAAATTTTCTAAGTAAAGAAAAAATTTTTTTTTTAACTTTTTTTCAAATTTCCCCCCAAGGGATATATATTTTACCCACACATTTGGAGCCCTCCTGGGATGCCCTCTAACATACTATAACCTCATTTAGCAGAGATTTTCACAAAAAAGTGAAATTTTCAAAAAGTGAAAATTTTTCCAAAAAACGACTAAGTATGAAGGACTCATCGGGTGAAACGCTCTGGAACTGAAATCGGATGCGCTTACAGACATGCTCCCCTCTCTGGAAGTTTGAGACGTGTGTGAAAATTTTCTAAGTCCAGAAAAAAAATTTTTTTCAACTTTTTTTCAAATTTCCCCCCAAGGGATATATATTTTACCCACACATTTGGAGCCCTCCTGGGATGCCCTCTAACATACTATAACCTCATTTAGCAGAGACTTTCACAAAAAAGTGAAATTTTCAAAAAGTCAGAAATTTTGCAAAAAACGACAAGTATGAAGGACTCATCGGGTGAAACGCTCTGGAACTGAAATCGGATGCGCGCACTGACATGCTCCCCTCTCTGGAAGTCTGAGACATGTGTGAAAATTTTCTAAGTCCAGAAAAAAAAAATTTTCAACTTTTTATCAATTTTCCCCCCAAGGGATATATATTTTACCCACACATTTGGAGCCCTCCTGGGATGCCCTCTAACATACTATAACCTCATTTAGCAGAGATTTTCACAAAAAAGTGAAATTTTCAAAAAGTCAGAAATTTTGCAAAAAACGACTAAGTATGAAGGACTCATCGGGTGAATCGCTCTGGAAGTGAAATCGGATGCGCTTACAGACATGCTCCCCTCTCTGGAAGTCTGAGACATGTGTGAAAATTTTCTAAGTCCAGAAAAAAGAATTTTTTCAATTTTTTATCAAATTTCCCCCCAAGGGATATATATTTTACCCACACATTTGGAGCCCTCCTGGGATGCCCTCTAACATACTATAACCTCATTTAGCGGAGATTTTCACAAAAAAGTGAAATTTTCAAAAAGTCAGAAATTTTGCAAAAAACGACAAGTATGAAGGACTCATCGGGTGAATCGCTCTGGAACTGAAATCGGATGCACGCCCTGACATGCTCCCCTCTCTGGAAGTCTGAGACATGTGTGAAAATTTTCTAAGTCCAGAAAAAAAAATTTTTCAACTTTTTATCAATTTTCCCCCCCAGGGATATATATTTTACCCACACATTTGGAGCCCTCCTGGGATGCCCTCTAACATACTATAACCTCATTTAGCAGAGATTTTCACAAAAAAGTGAAATTTTCAAAAAGTGAAAATTTTTCCAAAAAACTACTAAGTATGAAGGACTCATCGGGTGAAACGCTCAGGAACTGAAATCGGATGCACTTACAGACATGCTCTCTGGAAGTCTGAGACATGTGTGAAAATTTTCTAAGTCCAGAAAAAAATTTTTTTTCAACTTTTTTTCAAATTTCCCCCCAAGGGATATATATTTTACCCACACATTTGGAGTCCTCCAGGGATGCCCTCTAACATACTATAACCTCATTTAGCGGAGATTTTCACAAAAAAGTGAACTTTTCAAAAAGTGAAAATTTTTCCAAAAAACGACTAAGTATGAAGGACTCATTGGGTGAAACGCTCTGGAACTGAAATCGGATGCGCTTTCAGACATGCTCCCCTCTCTGGAAGTCTGAGACATGTGTGAATATTTTCTAAGTCCAGAAAAAAAAATTTTTTCAACTTTTTTCAAATTTCCCCCCATGGGATATATATTTTACCCACACATTTGGAGCCCTCCTGGGATGCCCTCTTACATACTATAACCTCATTTAGCAGAGACTTTCACAAAAAAGTGAAATTTTCAAAAAGTCAGAAATTTTGCAAAAAACGACTAAGTATGAAGGACTCATCGGGTGAAACGCTCTGGAACTGAAATCGGATGCGCTTACAGACATGCTCTCTGGAAGTCTGAGACATGTGTGAAAATTTTCTAAGTCCAGAAAAAAAAAATTTTTCAACTTTTTTTCAAATTTCCCCCCAAGGGATATATATTTTACCCAAACATTTGGAGCCCTCCTGGGATGCCCTCTAACATACTATAACCTCATTTAGCGGAGATTTTCACAAAAAAGTGAAATTTTCAAAAAGTGAGAAATTTTGCAAAAAACGACTAAGTATGAAGGACTCATCGGGTGAATCGCTCTGGAACTGAAATCCGATGCACGCACTGACATGCTCCCCTCTCTGGAAGTCTGAGACATGTGTGAAAATTTTCTAAGTCCAGAAAAAAAAAAATGTTCAACTTTTTTTCAAATTTCCCCGCAAGGGATATATATTTTACCCACACATTTGGAGCCCTCCAGGGATGCCCTCTAACATACTATAACCTCATTTAGCAGAGATTTTCACAAAAAAAGTGAAATTTTCAAAAAGTGAAAATTTTTCCAAAAAACGACTAAGTATGAAGGACTCATCGGGTGAAACTCTCTGGAACTGAAATCAGATGCGCTTACAGACATGCTCCCCTCTCTGGAAGTCTGAGACATGTGTGAAAATTTTCTAAGTCCAGAAAAAAAAAATTTTTCAACTTTTTTTCAAATTTCCCCCCAAGGGATATATATTTTACCCACACATTTGGAGCCCTCCTGGGATGCCCTCTAACATACTATAACCTCATTTAGCAGAGACTTTCACAAAAAAGTGAAATTTTCAAAAAGTCAGAAGTTTTTCATAAAACGACTAAGTATGAAGGACTCATCGGGTTAATCGCTCTGGAACTGAAATCGGATGCGCGCACTGACATGCTCCCCTCTCTGGAAGTCTGAGACATGTGTGAAAATTTTCTAAGTCCAGAAAAAAAAAATTTTTCAACTTTTTTTCAAATTAACCCCCAAGGGATATATATTTTACCCACACATTTGGAACACTCCTGGGATGCCCTCTAACATACTATAACCTCATTTAGCAGAGATTTTCACAAAAAAGTGAAATTTTCAAAAAGTGAACATTTTTCCAAAAAACGACTAAGTATGAAGGACTCATCGGGTGAAACGCTCTGGAACTGAAATCGGATGCGCTTACAGACATGCTCTCTGGAAGTCTGAGACATGTGTGAAAATTTTCTAAGTCCAGAAAAAAAAAATTTTCAACTTTTTTTCAAATTTCCCCCCACGGGATATATATTTTACCCACACATTTGGAGCCCTCCTGGGATGCCCTCTAACATACTATAACCTCATTTAGCAGAGACTTTCACAAAAAAGTGAAATTTTCAAAAATGAGAAATTTTGCAAAAAACGACTAAGTATGAAGGATTCATCGGGTTAATCGCTCTGGAACTGAAATCGGATGCGCGCACTGACATGCTCCCCTCTCTGGAAGTCTGAGACATGTGTGAAAATTTTCTAAGTCCAGAAAAAAAAAATTTTTCAACTTTTTTTCAAATTTCCCCCCAAGGGATATATATTTTACCCACACATTTGGAGCCCTCCTGGGATGCCCTCTAACATACTATAACCTCATTTAGCAGAGACTTTCACAAAAAGTGTAATTTTCAAAAAGTCAGAAATTTTGCAAAAAACGACTAAGTATGAAGGACTCATCGGGTGAAACGCTCTGGAACTGAAATCGGATGCACTTACAGACATGCTCCCCTCTCTGGAAGTCTGAGACATGTGTGAAAATTTTCTAAGTCCAGAAAAACAAAAATTTTCAACTTTTTTTCTAATTTCCCCCCAAGGGATATATATTTTACCCACACATTTGGAGCCCTCCTGGGATGTCCTCTAACATACTATAACCTCATTTAGCGGAGATTTTCACAAAAAAGTGAAATTTTCAAAAAGTCAGAAATTTTGCAAAAAACGACTAAGTATGAAGGACTCATCGGGTTAATCGCTCTGGAACTGAAATCGGATGCGCACACTGACATGCTCCCCTCTCTGGAAGTCTGAGACATGTGTGAAAATTTTCTAAGTCCAGAAAACAAAAATTTTTCAACTTTTTTTCAAATTAAACCCCAAGGGATATATATTTTACCCACACATTTGGAACACTCCTGGGATGCCCTCTAACATACTATAACCTCATTTAGCAGAGATTTTCACAAAAAAGTGAAATTTTCAAAAAGTGAACATTTTTCCAAAAAACGACTAAGTATGAAGGACTCATTGGGTGAAAAGCTCTGGAACTGAAATCGGATGCGCTTACAGACATGCTCTCTGGAAGTCTGAGACATGTGTGAAAATTTTCTAAGTCCAGAAAAAAAAAAATTTTCAACTTTTTTTCAAATTTCCCCCCACGGGATATATATTTTACCCACACATTTGGAGCCCTCCTGGGATGCCCTCTAACATACTATAACCTCATTTAGCAGAGACTTTCACAAAAAAGTGAAATTTTCAAAAATGAGAAATTTTGCAAAAAACGACTAAGTATGAAGGACTCATCGGGTTAATCGCTCTGGAACTGAAATCGGATGCTCGCACTGACATGCTCCCCTCTCTGGAAGTCTGAGACATGTGTGAAAATTTTCTAAGTCCAGAAAAAATTTTTTTTTCAACTTTTCAAATTTCCCCCCAAGGGATATATATTTTACCCACACATTTGGAGCCCTCCTGGGATGCCCTCTAACATACTATAACCTCATTTAGCAGAGACTTTCACAAAAAGTGAAATTTTCAAAAAGTCAGAAATTTTGCAAAAAACGACTAAGTATGAAGGACTCATCGGGTTAATCGCTCTGGAACTGAAATCGGATGCGCGCACTGACATGCTCCCCTCTCTGGAAGTCTGAGACATGTGTGAAAATTTTCTAAGTCCAGAAAAAAAAAAATTTTCAACTTTTTTTCAAATTACCCCCCAAGGGATATATATTTTACCCACACATTTGGAGCCCTCCTGGGATGCCCTCTAACATACTATAACCTCATTTAGCAGAGATTTTCACAAAAAAGTGAAATTTTCAAAAAGTGAAAATTTTTCCAAAAAACGACTAAGTATGAAGGACTCATCGGGTGAAACGCTCTGGAACTGAAATCAGATGCGCTTACAGACATGCTCCCCTCTCTGGAAGTCTGAGACATGTGTGAAAATTTTCTAAGTCCAGAAATAAAAAAAAATTTTCAACTTTTTTTCAAATTTCCCCCCAAGGGATATATATTTTACCCACACATTTGGAGCCCTCCTGCGATGCCCTCTAACATACTATAACCTCATTAAGCGGAGATTTTCACAAAAAAGTGAAATTTTCAAAAAGTCAGAAATTTTGCAAAAAACGACAAGTATGAAGGACTCATCGGGTGAATCGCTCTGGAACTGAAATCGGATGCACGCACTGACATGCTCCCCTCTCTGGAAGTCTGAGACATGTGTGAAAATTTTCTAAGTCCGGAAAAAAAAAATTTTTCAACTTTTTTTCAAATTTCCCCTCAAGGGATATATATTTTACCCACACATTTGGAGCCCTCCTGGGATGCCCTCTAACATTTTATAACCTCATTTAGCAGAGATTTTCACAAAAAAGTGAAATTTTCAAAAAGTGAAAATTTTTCCAAAAAACGGCTAAGTATGAAGGACTCATCGGGTGAATCGCTCTGGAACTGAAATCGGATGCGCTTACAGACATGCTCCCCTCTCTGGAAGTCTGAGACATGTGTGAAAATTTTCTAAGTAAAGAAAAAATTTTTTTTTTAACTTTTTTTCAAATTTCCCCCCAAGGGATATATATTTTACCCACACATTTGGAGCCCTCCTGGGATGCCCTCTAACATACTATAACCTCATTTAGCAGAGATTTTCACAAAAAAGTGAAATTTTCAAAAAGTGAAAATTTTTCCAAAAAACGACTAAGTATGAAGGACTCATCGGGTGAAACGCTCTGGAACTGAAATCGGATGCGCTTACAGACATGCTCCCCTCTCTGGAAGTTTGAGACGTGTGTGAAAATTTTCTAAGTCCAGAAAAAAAATTTTTTTCAACTTTTTTTCAAATTTCCCCCCAAGGGATATATATTTTACCCACACATTTGGAGCCCTCCTGGGATGCCCTCTAACATACTATAACCTCATTTAGCAGAGACTTTCACAAAAAAGTGAAATTTTCAAAAAGTCAGAAATTTTGCAAAAAACGACAAGTATGAAGGACTCATCGGGTGAAACGCTCTGGAACTGAAATCGGATGCGCGCACTGACATGCTCCCCTCTCTGGAAGTCTGAGACATGTGTGAAAATTTTCTAAGTCCAGAAAAAAAAAATTTTCAACTTTTTATCAATTTTCCCCCCAAGGGATATATATTTTACCCACACATTTGGAGCCCTCCTGGGATGCCCTCTAACATACTATAACCTCATTTAGCAGAGATTTTCACAAAAAAGTGAAATTTTCAAAAAGTCAGAAATTTTGCAAAAAACGACTAAGTATGAAGGACTCATCGGGTGAATCGCTCTGGAAGTGAAATCGGATGCGCTTACAGACATGCTCCCCTCTCTGGAAGTCTGAGACATGTGTGAAAATTTTCTAAGTCCAGAAAAAAGAATTTTTTCAATTTTTTATCAAATTTCCCCCCAAGGGATATATATTTTACCCACACATTTGGAGCCCTCCTGGGATGCCCTCTAACATACTATAACCTCATTTAGCGGAGATTTTCACAAAAAAGTGAAATTTTCAAAAAGTCAGAAATTTTGCAAAAAACGACAAGTATGAAGGACTCATCGGGTGAATCGCTCTGGAACTGAAATCGGATGCACGCCCTGACATGCTCCCCTCTCTGGAAGTCTGAGACATGTGTGAAAATTTTCTAAGTCCAGAAAAAAAAATTTTTCAACTTTTTATCAATTTTCCCCCCCAGGGATATATATTTTACCCACACATTTGGAGCCCTCCTGGGATGCCCTCTAACATACTATAACCTCATTTAGCAGAGATTTTCACAAAAAAGTGAAATTTTCAAAAAGTGAAAATTTTTCCAAAAAACTACTAAGTATGAAGGACTCATCGGGTGAAACGCTCAGGAACTGAAATCGGATGCGCTTACAGACATGCTCTCTGGAAGTCTGAGACATGTGTGAAAATTTTCTAAGTCCAGAAAAAAAAAATTTTTCAACTTTTTTTCAAATTTCCCCCCAAGGGATATATATTTTACCCAAACATTTGGAGCCCTCCTGGGATGCCCTCTAACATACTATAACCTCATTTAGCGGAGATTTTCACAAAAAAGTGAAATTTTCAAAAAGTGAGAAATTTTGCAAAAAACGACTAAGTATGAAGGACTCATCGGGTGAATCGCTCTGGAACTGAAATCCGATGCACGCACTGACATGCTCCCCTCTCTGGAAGTCTGAGACATGTGTGAAAATTTTCTAAGTCCAGAAAAAAAAAAATGTTCAACTTTTTTTCAAATTTCCCCGCAAGGGATATATATTTTACCCACACATTTGGAGCCCTCCAGGGATGCCCTCTAACATACTATAACCTCATTTAGCAGAGATTTTCACAAAAAAAGTGAAATTTTCAAAAAGTGAAAATTTTTCCAAAAAACGACTAAGTATGAAGGACTCATCGGGTGAAACTCTCTGGAACTGAAATCAGATGCGCTTACAGACATGCTCCCCTCTCTGGAAGTCTGAGACATGTGTGAAAATTTTCTAAGTCCAGAAAAAAAAAATTTTTCAACTTTTTTTCAAATTTCCCCCCAAGGGATATATATTTTACCCACACATTTGGAGCCCTCCTGGGATGCCCTCTAACATACTATAACCTCATTTAGCAGAGACTTTCACAAAAAAGTGAAATTTTCAAAAAGTCAGAAGTTTTTCATAAAACGACTAAGTATGAAGGACTCATCGGGTTAATCGCTCTGGAACTGAAATCGGATGCGCGCACTGACATGCTCCCCTCTCTGGAAGTCTGAGACATGTGTGAAAATTTTCTAAGTCCAGAAAAAAAAAATTTTTCAACTTTTTTTCAAATTAACCCCCAAGGGATATATATTTTACCCACACATTTGGAACACTCCTGGGATGCCCTCTAACATACTATAACCTCATTTAGCAGAGATTTTCACAAAAAAGTGAAATTTTCAAAAAGTGAACATTTTTCCAAAAAACGACTAAGTATGAAGGACTCATCGGGTGAAACGCTCTGGAACTGAAATCGGATGCGCTTACAGACATGCTCTCTGGAAGTCTGAGACATGTGTGAAAATTTTCTAAGTCCAGAAAAAAAAATTTTTCAACTTTTTTTCAAATTTCCCCCCACGGGATATATATTTTACCCACACATTTGGAGCCCTCCTGGGATGCCCTCTAACATACTATAACCTCATTTAGCAGAGACTTTCACAAAAAAGTGAAATTTTCAAAAATGAGAAATTTTGCAAAAAACGACTAAGTATGAAGGATTCATCGGGTTAATCGCTCTGGAACTGAAATCGGATGCGCGCACTGACATGCTCCCCTCTCTGGAAGTCTGAGACATGTGTGAAAATTTTCTAAGTCCAGAAAAAAAAAATTTTTCAACTTTTTTTCAAATTTCCCCCCAAGGGATATATATTTTACCCACACATTTGGAGCCCTCCTGGGATGCCCTCTAACATACTATAACCTCATTTAGCAGAGACTTTCACAAAAAGTGTAATTTTCAAAAAGTCAGAAATTTTGCAAAAAACGACTAAGTATGAAGGACTCATCGGGTGAAACGCTCTGGAACTGAAATCGGATGCACTTACAGACATGCTCCCCTCTCTGGAAGTCTGAGACATGTGTGAAAATTTTCTAAGTCCAGAAAAACAAAAATTTTCAACTTTTTTTCTAATTTCCCCCCAAGGGATATATATTTTACCCACACATTTGGAGCCCTCCTGGGATGCCCTCTAACATACTATAACCTCATTTAGCGGAGATTTTCACAAAAAAGTGAAATTTTCAAAAAGTCAGAAATTTTGCAAAAAACGACTAAGTATGAAGGACTCATCGGGTTAATCGCTCTGGAACTGAAATCGGATGCGCACACTGACATGCTCCCCTCTCTGGAAGTCTGAGACATGTGTGAAAATTTTCTAAGTCCAGAAAACAAAAATTTTTCAACTTTTTTTCAAATTAAACCCCAAGGGATATATATTTTACCCACACATTTGGAACACTCCTGGGATGCCCTCTAACATACTATAACCTCATTTAGCAGAGATTTTCACAAAAAAGTGAAATTTTCAAAAAGTGAACATTTTTCCAAAAAACGACTAAGTATGAAGGACTCATTGGGTGAAAAGCTCTGGAACTGAAATCGGATGCGCTTACAGACATGCTCTCTGGAAGTCTGAGACATGTGTGAAAATTTTCTAAGTCCAGAAAAAAAAAAATTTTCAACTTTTTTTCAAATTTCCCCCCACGGGATATATATTTTACCCACACATTTGGAGCCCTCCTGGGATGCCCTCTAACATACTATAACCTCATTTAGCAGAGACTTTCACAAAAAAGTGAAATTTTCAAAAATGAGAAATTTTGCAAAAAACGACTAAGTATGAAGGACTCATCGGGTTAATCGCTCTGGAACTGAAATCGGATGCTCGCACTGACATGCTCCCCTCTCTGGAAGTCTGAGACATGTGTGAAAATTTTCTAAGTCCAGAAAAAATTTTTTTTTCAACTTTTCAAATTTCCCCCCAAGGGATATATATTTTACCCACACATTTGGAGCCCTCCTGGGATGCCCTCTAACATACTATAACCTCATTTAGCAGAGACTTTCACAAAAAGTGAAATTTTCAAAAAGTCAGAAATTTTGCAAAAAACGACTAAGTATGAAGGACTCATCGGGTTAATCGCTCTGGAACTGAAATCGGATGCGCGCACTGACATGCTCCCCTCTCTGGAAGTCTGAGACATGTGTGAAAATTTTCTAAGTCCAGAAAAAAAAAAATTTTCAACTTTTTTTCAAATTACCCCCCAAGGGATATATATTTTACCCACACATTTGGAGCCCTCCTGGGATGCCCTCTAACATACTATAACCTCATTTAGCAGAGATTTTCACAAAAAAGTGAAATTTTCAAAAAGTGAAAATTTTTCCAAAAAACGACTAAGTATGAAGGACTCATCGGGTGAAACGCTCTGGAACTGAAATCGGATGCGCTTACAGACATGCTCTCTGGAAGTCTGAGACATGTGTGAAAATTTTCTAAGTCCAGAAAAAAAAAATTTTTCAACTTTTTTTCAAATTTCCCCACAAGGGATATATATTTTACCCACACATTTGGAGCCCTCCTGGGATGCCCTCTAACATACTATAACCTCATTTAGCAGAGATTTTCACAAAAAAGTGAAATTTTCAAAATGTCAGAAATTTTGCAAAAAACGACTAAGTATGAAGGACTCATCGGGTGAAACGCTCTGGAACTGAAATCGGATGCGCTTACAGACATGCTCCCCTCTCTGGAAGTCTGAGACATGTGTGAAAATTTTCAAAGTCCAGAAAAACAAAAATTTTCAACTTTTTTTCTAATTTCCCCCCAAGGGATATATATTTTACCCACACATTTGGAGCCCTTCTGGGATGCCCTCTAACATACTATAACCTCATTTAGCGGAGATTTTCACAAAAAAGTGAAATTTTCAATAAGTGAGAAATTTTGCAAAAAACGACTAAGTATGAAGGACTCATCGGGTTAATCGCTCTGGAACTGAAATCGGATGCGCGCAATGACATGCTCCCCTCTCTGGAAGTCTGAGACATGTGTGAAAATTTTCTAAGTCCAGAAAAAAAAAATGTTTCAACTTTTTTCAAATTTCCCCCCAAGGGATATATATTTTACCCACACATTTGGAGCCCTCCTGGGATGCCCTCTAACATACTATAACCTCATTTAGCAGAGACTTTCACAAAAAAGTGAAATTTTCAATAAGTCAGAAGTTTTTCAAAAAACGACTAAGTATGAAGGACTCATCAGGTTAATCGCTCTGGAACTGAAATCGGATGCGCGCAATGACATGCTCCCCTCTCTGGAAGTCTGAGACATGTGTGAAAATTTTCTAAGTCCAGAAAAAAAAAAATTTTCAACTTTTTTTCAAATTTCCCCCCAAGGGATATATATTTTACCCACACATTTGGAACCCTCCTGGGATGCCCTCTAACATACTATAACCTCATTTAGCAGAGATTTTCACAAAAAAGTGAAATTTTCAAAAAGTGAAAATTTTTCCAAAAAATGACTAAGTATGAAGGACTCATCGGGTGAAACGCTCTGGAACTGAAATCGGATGCGCTTACAGACATGTTCCCCTCTCTGGAAGTCTGAGACATGTGTGAAAATTTTCTAAGTCCAGAAAAAAAAAATTTTTCAACTTTTTTTCAAATTTCCCCCCAAGGGATATATATTTTACCCACACATTTGGAGCCCTTCTGGGATGCCCTCTAACATACTATAACCTCATTTAGCAGAGACTTTCACAAAAAAGTGAAATTTTCAATAAGTCAGAAGTTTTTCAAAAAACGACTAAGTATGAAGGACTCATCGGGTTAATCGCTCTGGAACTGAAATCGGATGTGCGCAATGACATAATCCCCTCTCTGGAAGTCTGAGACATGTGTGAAAATTTTCTAAGTCCAGAAAAAATAAAATTTTTTCAACTTTTTTTTGAAATTTCCCCCCAAGGGATATAAATTTTACCCACACATTTGGAGCCCTCCTGGGATGCCCTCTAACATACTATAACCTCATTTAGCAGAGATTTTCACAAAAAAGTGAAATTTTCAAAAAGTCAGAAATTTTGCAAAAAACGACTAAGTATGAAGGACTCATCGGGTTAATCGCTCTGGAACTGAAATCGGATGCGCGCACTGACATGCTCCCCTCTCTGGAAGTCTGAGACATGTGTGAAAATTTTCTAAGTCCAGAAAAAAAAAATTTTTCAACTTTTTTTCAAATTCCCCCCCAAGGGATATATATTTTACCCACACATTTGGAGCCCTCCTGGGATGCCCTCTAACATACTATAACCTCATTTAGCAGAGACTTTCACAAAAAAGTGAAATTTTCAAAAAGTCAGAAATTTTGCAAAAAACGACTAAGTATGAAGGACTCATCGGGTTAATCGCTCTGGAACTGAAATCGGATGCGCGCACTGACATGCTCCCCTCTCTGGAAGTCTGAGACATGTGTGAAAATTTTCTAAGTCCAGAAAAAAAATTTTTTTCAACTTTTTTTCAAATTACCCCCCAATGGATATATATTTTACCCACACATTTGGAACACTCCTGGGATGCCCTCTAACATACTATAACCTCATTTAGCAGAGATTTTCACAAAAAAGTGAAATTTTCAAAAAGTGAAAATTTTTCCAAAAAACGACTAAGTATGAAGGACTCATCGGGTGAAATGCTCTGGAACTGAAATCGGATGCGCTTACAGACATGCTCTCTGGAAGTCTGAGACATGTGTGAAAATTTTCTAAGTCCAGAAAAAAAAAATTTTTCAACTTTTTTTCAAATTTCCCCCCAAGGGATATATATTTTACCCACACATTTGGAGCCCTCCTGGGATGCCCTCTAACATACTATAACCTCATTTAGCAGAGACTTTCACAAAAAAGTGAAATTTTCAATAAGTCAGAAGTTTTTCAAAAAACGACTAAGTATGAAGGACTCATCGGGTTAATCGCTCTAGAACTGAAATCGGATGCGCGCAATGACATGCTCCCCTCTCTGGAAGTCTGAGACATGTGTGAAAATTTTCTAAGTCAAGAAAAAAAAAAATTTTCAACTTTTTTTCAAAATTCCCCCCAAGGGATATATATTTTACCCACACATTTGGAACCCTCCTGGGATGCCCTCTAACATACTATAACCTCATTTAGCAGAGATTTTCACAAAAAAGTGAAATTTTCAAAAAGTGAAAATTTTTCCAAAAAATGACTAAGTATGAAGGACTCATCGCGTGAAACGCTCTGGAACTGAAATCGGATGCGCTTACAGACATGTTCCCCTCTCTGGAAGTCTGAGACATGTGTGAAAATTTTCTAAGTCCAGAAAAAATAAAATTTTTTCAACTTTTTTTTGAAATTTCCCCCCAAGGGATATAAATTTTACCCACACATTTGGAGCCCTCCTGGGATGCCCTCTAACATACTATAACCTCATTTAGCAGAGATTTTCACAAAAAAGTGAAATTTTCAAAAAGTGAAAATTTTTCCAAAAAACGACTAAGTATGAAGGACTCATCGGGTGAAACGCTCTGGAACTGAAATCGGATGCGCTTACAGACATGCTCTCTGGAAGTCTGAGACATGTGTGAAAATTTTCTAAGTCCAGAAAAAAAAAATTTTTCAACTTTTTTTCAAATTTCCCCACAAGGGATATATATTTTACCCACACATTTGGAGCCCTCCTGGGATGCCCTCTAACATACTATAACCTCATTTAGCAGAGATTTTCACAAAAAAGTGAAATTTTCAAAATGTCAGAAATTTTGCAAAAAACGACTAAGTATGAAGGACTCATCGGGTGAAACGCTCTGGAACTGAAATCGGATGCGCTTACAGACATGCTCCCCTCTCTGGAAGTCTGAGACATGTGTGAAAATTTTCTAAGTCCAGAAAAACAAAAATTTTCAACTTTTTTTCTAATTTCCCCCCAAGGGATATATATTTTACCCACACATTTGGAGCCCTTCTGGGATGCCCTCTAACATACTATAACCTCATTTAGCAGAGACTTTCACAAAAAAGTGAAATTTTCAATAAGTCAGAAGTTTTTCAAAAAACGACTAAGTATGAAGGACTCATCAGGTTAATCGCTCTGGAACTGAAATCGGATGCGCGCAATGACATACTCCCCTCTCTGGAAGTCTGAGACATGTGTGAAAATTTTCTAAGTCCAGAAAAAAAAAAATTTTCAACTTTTTTTCAAATTTCCCCCCAAGGGATATATATTTTACCCACACATTTGGAACCCTCCTGGGATGCCCTCTAACATACTATAACCTCATTTAGCAGAGATTTTCACAAAAAAGTGAAATTTTCAAAAAGTGAAAATTTTTCCAAAAAACGACTAAGTATGAAGGACTCATCGGGTGAAATGCTCTGGAACTGAAATCGGATGCGCTTACAGACATGCTCTCTGGAAGTCTGAGACATGTGTGAAAATTTTCTAAGTCCAGAAAAAATAAAATTTTTTCAACTTTTTTTTGAAATTTCCCCCCAAGGGATATAAATTTTACCCACACATTTGGAGCCCTCCTGGGATGCCCTCTAACATACTATAACCTCATTTAGCAGAGATTTTCACAAAAAAGTGAAATTTTCAAAAAGTCAGAAATTTTGCAAAAAACGACTAAGTATGAAGGACTCATCGGGTTAATCGCTCTGGAACTGAAATCGGATGCACGCACTGACATGCTCCCCTCTCTGGAAGTCTGAGACATGTGTGAAAATTTTCTAAGTCCAGAAAAAAAAAATTTTTCAACTTTTTTTCAAATTCCCCCCCAAGGGATATATATTTTACCCACACATTTGGAGCCCTCCTGGGATGCCCTCTAACATACTATAACCTCATTTAGCAGAGACTTTCACAAAAAAGTGAAATTTTAAAAAAGTCAGAAATTTTGCAAAAAACGACTAAGTATGAAGGACTCATCGGGTTAATCGCTCTGGAACTGAAATCGGATGCGCGCACTGACATGGTCCCCTCTCTGGAAGTCTGAGACATGTGTGAAAATTTTCTAAGTCCAGAAAAAAAAAATTTTTCAACTTTTTTTCAAATTCCCCCCCAAGGGATATATATTTTACCCACACATTTGGAGCCCTCCTGGGATGCCCTCTAACATACTATAACCTCATTTAGCAGAGACTTTCACAAAAAAGTGAAATTTTCAAAAAGTCAGAAATTTTGCAAAAAACGACTAAGTATGAAGGACTCATCGGGTTAATCGCTCTGGAACTGAAATCGGATGCACGCACTGACATGCTCCCCTCTCTGGAAGTCTGAGACATGTGTGAAAATTTTCTAAGTCCAGAAAAAAAATTTTTTTCAACTTTTTTTCAAATTACCCCCCAAGGGATATATATTTTACCCACACATTTGGAACACTCCTGGGATGCCCTCTAACATACTATAACCTCATTTAGCAGAGATTTTCACAAAAAAGTGAAATTTTCAAAAAGTGAAAATTTTTCCAAAAAACGACTAAGTATGAAGGACTCATCGGGTGAAATGCTCTGGAACTGAAATCGGATGCGCTTACAGACATGCTCTCTGGAAGTCTGAGACATGTGTGAAAATTTTCTAAGTCCAGAAAAAAAATTTTTTTCAACTTTTTTTCAAATTTCCCCCCAAGGGATATATATTTTACCCACACATTTGGAGCCCTCCTGGGATGCCCTCTAACATACTATAACCTCATTTAGCAGAGACTTTCACAAAAAAGTGAAATTTTCAATAAGTCAGAAGTTTTTCAAAAAACGACTAAGTATGAAGGACTCATCGGGTTAATCGCTCTGGAACTGAAATCGGATGCGCGCAATGACATGCTCCCCTCTCTGGAAGTCTGAGACATGTGTGAAAATTTTCTAAGTCAAGAAAAAAAAAAATTTTCAACTTTTTTTCAAATTTCCCCCCAAGGGATATATATTTTACCCACACATTTGGAACCCTCCTGGGATGCCCTCTAACATACTATAACCTCATTTAGCAGAGATTTTCACAAAAAAGTGAAATTTTCAAAAAGGGAAAATTTTTCCAAAAAATGACTAAGTATGAAGGACTCATCGCGTGAAACGCTCTGGAACTGAAATCGGATGCGCTTACAGACATGTTCCCCTCTCTGGAAGTTTGAGACATGTGTGAAAATTTTCTAAGTCCAGAAAAAATAAAATTTTTTCAACTTTTTTTTGAAATTTCCCCCCAAGGGATATAAATTTTACCCACACATTTGGAGCCCTCCTGGGATGCCCTCTAACATACTATAACCTCATTTAGCAGAGATTTTCACAAAAAAGTGAAATTTTCAAAAAGTCAGAAATTTTGCAAAAAACGACTAAGTATGAAGGACTCATCGGGTTAATCGCTCTGGAACTGAAATCGGATGCGCGCACTGACATGCTCCCCTCTCTGGAAGTCTGAGACATGTGTGAAAATTTTCTAAGTCCAGAAAAACAAAAATTTTCAACTTTTTTTCTAATTTCCCCCCAAGGGATATATATTTTGCCCACACATTTGGAGCCCTTCTGGGATGCCCTCTAACATACTATAACCTCATTTAGCGGAGATTTTCACAAAAAAGTGAAATTTTCAATAAGTGAGAAATTTTGCAAAAAACGACTAAGTATGAAGGACTCATCGGGTTAATCGCTCTGGAACTGAAATCGGATGCGCGCAATGACATGCTCCCCTCTCTGGAAGTCTGAGACATGTGTGAAAATTTTCTAAGTCCAGAAAAAAAAAATGTTTCAACTTTTTTCAAATTTCCCCCCAAGGGATATATATTTTACCCACACATTTGGAGCCCTCCTGGGATGCCCTCTAACATACTATAACCTCATTTAGCAGAGATTTTCACAAAAAAGTGAAATTTTCAAAATGTCAGAAATTTTGCAAAAAACGACTAAGTATGAAGGACTCATCGGGTGAAACGCTCTGGAACTGAAATCGGATGCGCTTACAGACATGCTCCCCTCTCTGGAAGTCTGAGACATGTGTGAAAATTTTCTAAGTCCAGAAAAACAAAAATTTTCAACTTTTTTTCTAATTTCCCCCCAAGGGATATATATTTTACCCACACATTTGGAGTCCTTCTGGGATGCCCTCTAACATACTATAACCTCATTTAGCGGAGATTTTCACAAAAAAGTGAAATTTTCAATAAGTGAGAAATTTTGCAAAAAACGACTAAGTATGAAGGACTCATCGGGTTAATCGCTCTGGAACTGAAATCGGATGCGCGCAATGACATGCTCCCCTCTCTGGAAGTCTGAGACATGTGTGAAAATTTTCTAAGTCCAGAAAAAAAAAATGTTTCAACTTTTTTCAAATTTCCCCCCAAGGGATATATATTTTACCCACACATTTGGAGCCCTCCTGGGATGCCCTCTAACATACTATAACCTCATTTAGCAGAGATTTTCACAAAAAAGTGAAATTTTCAAAATGTCAGAAATTTTGCAAAAAACGACTAAGTATGAAGGACTCATCGGGTGAAACGCTCTGGAACTGAAATCGGATGCGCTTACAGACATGCTCCCCTCTCTGGAAGTCTGAGACATGTGTGAAAATTTTCTAAGTCCAGAAAAACAAAAATTTTCAACTTTTTTTCTAATTTCCCCCCAAGGGATATATATTTTACCCACACATTTGGAGTCCTTCTGGGATGCCCTCTAACATACTATAACCTCATTTAGCGGAGATTTTCACAAAAAAGTGAAATTTTCAATAAGTGAGAAATTTTGCAAAAAACGACTAAGTATGAAGGACTCATCGGGTTAATCGCTCTGGAACTGAAATCGGATGCGCGCAATGACATGCTCCCCTCTCTGGAAGTCTGAGACATGTGTGAAAATTTTCTAAGTCCAGAAAAAATAAAATTTTTTCAACTTTTTTTTGAAATTTCCCCCCAAGGGATATAAATTTTACCCACACATTTGGAGCCCTCCTGGGATGCCCTCTAACATACTATAACCTCATTTAGCAGAGATTTTCACAAAAAAGTGAAATTTTCAAAAAGTCAGAAATTTTGCAAAAAACGACTAAGTATGAAGGACTCATCGGGTTAATCGCTCTGGAACTGAAATCGGATGCGCGCACTGACATGCTCCCCTCTCTGGAAGTCTGAGACATGTGTGAAAATTTTCTAAGTCCAGAAAAAAAAAATTTTTCAACTTTTTTTCAAATTCCCCCCAAGGGATATATATTTTACCCACACATTTGGAGCCCTCCTGGGATGCCCTCTAACATACTATAACCTCATTTAGCAGAGACTTTCACAAAAAAGTGAAATTTTCAAAAAGTCAGAAATTTTGCAAAAAACGACTAAGTATGAAGGACTCATCGGGTTAATCGCTCTGGAACTGAAATCGGATGCGCGCACTGACATGCTCCCCTCTCTGGAAGTCTGAGACATGTGTGAAAATTTTCTAAGTCCAGAAAAAAAATTTTTTTCAACTTTTTTTCAAATTACCCCCCAAGGGATATATATTTTACCCACACATTTGGAACACTCCTGGGATGCCCTCTAACATACTATAACCTCATTTAGCAGAGATTTTCACAAAAAAGTGAAATTTTCAAAAAGTGAAAATTTTTCCAAAAAACGACTAAGTATGAAGGACTCATCGGGTGAAATGCTCTGGAACTGAAATCGGATGCGCTTACAGACATGCTCTCTGGAAGTCTGAGACATGTGTGAAAATTTTCTAAGTCCAGAAAAAAAAATTTTTTCAACTTTTTTTCAAATTTCCCCCCAAGGGATATATATTTTACCCACACATTTGGAGCCCTCCTGGGATGCCCTCTAACATACTATAACCTCATTTAGCAGAGACTTTCACAAAAAAGTGAAATTTTCAATAAGTCAGAAGTTTTTCAAAAAACGACTAAGTATGAAGGACTCATCGGGTTAATCGCTCTGGAACTGAAATCGGATGCGCGCAATGACATGCTCCCCTCTCTGGAAGTCTGAGACATGTGTGAAAATTTTCTAAGTCAAGAAAAAAAAAAATTTTCAACTTTTTTTCAAATTTCCCCCCAAGGGATATATATTTTACCCACACATTTGGAACCCTCCTGGGATGCCCTCTAACATACTATAACCTCATTTAGCAGAGATTTTCACAAAAAAGTGAAATTTTCAAAAAGTGAAAATTTTTCCAAAAAATGACTAAGTATGAAGGACTCATCGCGTGAAACGCTCTGGAACTGAAATCGGATGCGCTTACAGACATGTTCCCCTCTCTGGAAGTCTGAGACATGTGTGAAAATTTTCTAAGTCCAGAAAAAATAAAATTTTTTCAACTTTTTTTTGAAATTTCCCCCCAAGGGATATAAATTTTACCCACACATTTGGAGCCCTCCTGGGATGCCCTCTAACATACTATAACCTCATTTAGCAGAGATTTTCACAAAAAAGTGAAATTTTCAAAAAGTCAGAAATTTTGCAAAAAACGACTAAGTATGAAGGACTCATCGGGTTAATCGCTCTGGAACTGAAATCGGATGCGCGCACTGACATGCTCCCCTCTCTGGAAGTCTGAGACATGTGTGAAAATTTTCTAAGTCCAGAAAAAAAAAAATTTTCAAGTTTTTTTCAAATTACCCCCCAAGGGATATATATTTTACCCACACATTTGGAGCCCTCCTGGGATGCCGTCTAACATACTATAACCTCATTTAGCAGAGATTTTCACAAAAAAGTGAAATTTTCAAAAAGTGAAAATTTTTCCAAAAAACGACTAAGTATGAAGGACTCATCGGGTGAAACGCTCTGGAACTGAAATCGGATGCGCTTACAGACATGCTCCCCTCTCTGGAAGTCTGAGACATGTGTGAAAATTTTCTAAGTCCAGAAAAACAAAAATTTTCAACTTTTTTTCTAATTTCCCCCCAAGGGATATATATTTTGCCCACACATTTGGAGCCCTTCTGGGATGCCCTCTAACATACTATAACCTCATTTAGCGGAGATTTTCACAAAAAAGTGAAATTTTCAATAAGTGAGAAATTTTGCAAAAAACGACTAAGTATGAAGGACTCATCGGGTTAATCGCTCTGGAACTGAAATCGGATGCGCGCAATGACATGCTCCCCTCTCTGGAAGTCTGAGACATGTGTGAAAATTTTCTAAGTCCAGAAAAAAAAAATGTTTCAACTTTTTTCAAATTTCCCCCCAAGGGATATATATTTTACCCACACATTTGGAGCCCTCCTGGGATGCCCTCTAACATACTATAACCTCATTTAGCAGAGATTTTCACAAAAAAGTGAAATTTTCAAAATGTCAGAAATTTTGCAAAAAACGACTAAGTATGAAGGACTCATCGGGTGAAACGCTCTGGAACTGAAATCGGATGCGCTTACAGACATGCTCCCCTCTCTGGAAGTCTGAGACATGTGTGAAAATTTTCTAAGTCCAGAAAAACAAAAATTTTCAACTTTTTTTCTAATTTCCCCCCAAGGGATATATATTTTACCCACACATTTGGAGCCCTTCTGGGATGCCCTCTAACATACTATAACCTCATTTAGCGGAGATTTTCACAAAAAAGTGAAATTTTCAATAAGTGAGAAATTTTGCAAAAAACGACTAAGTATGAAGGACTCATCGGGTTAATCGCTCTGGAACTGAAATCGGATGCGCGCAATGACATGCTCCCCTCTCTGGAAGTCTGAGACATGTGTGAAAATTTTCTAAGTCCAGAAAAAAAAAATGTTTCAACTTTTTTCAAATTTCCCCCCAAGGGATATATATTTTACCCACACATTTGGAGCCCTCCTGGGATGCCCTCTAACATACTATAACCTCATTTAGCAGAGACTTTCACAAAAAAGTGAAATTTTCAATAAGTCAGAAGTTTTTCAAAAAACGACTAAGTATGAAGGACTCATCAGGTTAATCGCTCTGGAACTGAAATCGGATGCGCGCAATGACATGCTCCCCTCTCTGGAAGTCTGAGACATGTGTGAAAATTTTCTAAGTCCAGAAAAAAAAAAATTTTCAACTTTTTTTCAAATTTCCCCCCAAGGGATATATATTTTACCCACACATTTGGAACCCTCCTGGGATGCCCTCTAACATACTATAACCTCATTTAGCAGAGATTTTCACAAGAAAGTGAAATTTTCAAAAAGTGAAAATTTTTCCAAAAAATGACTAAGTATGAAGGACTCATCGGGTGAAACGCTCTGGAACTGAAATCGGATGCGCTTACAGACATGTTCCCCTCTCTGGAAGTCTGAGACATGTGTGAAAATTTTCTAAGTCCAGAAAAAAAAAATTTTTCAACTTTTTTTCAAATTTCCCCCCAAGGGATATATATTTTACCCACACATTTGGAGCCCTCCTGGGATGCCCTCTAACATACTATAACCTCATTTAGCAGAGACTTTCACAAAAAAGTGAAATTTTCAAAAAGTCAGAAATTTTGCAAAAAACGACTAAGTATGAAGGACTCATCGGGTTAATCGCTCTGGAACTGAAATCGGATGCGCGCAATGACATGCTCCCCTCTCTGGAAGTCTGAGACATGTGTGAAAATTTTCTAAGTCCAGAAAAAATAAAATTTTTTCAACTTTTTTTTGAAATTTCCCCCCAAGGGATATAAATTTTACCCACACATTTGGAGCCCTCCTGGGATGCCCTCTAACATACTATAACCTCATTTAGCAGAGATTTTCACAAAAAAGTGAAATTTTCAAAAAGTCAGAAATTTTGCAAAAAACGACTAAGTATGAAGGACTCATCGGGTTAATCGCTCTGGAACTGAAATCGGATGCGCGCACTGACATGCTCCCCTCTCTGGAAGTCTGAGACATGTGTGAAAATTTTCTAAGTCCAGAAAAAAAAAATTTTTCAACTTTTTTTCAAATTCCCCCCAAGGGATATATATTTTACCCACACATTTGGAGCCCTCCTGGGATGCCCTCTAACATACTATAACCTCATTTAGCAGAGACTTTCACAAAAAAGTGAAATTTTCAAAAAGTCAGAAATTTTGCAAAAAACGACTAAGTATGAAGGACTCATCGGGTTAATCGCTCTGGAACTGAAATCGGATGCGCGCACTGACATGCTCCCCTCTCTGGAAGTCTGAGACATGTGTGAAAATTTTCTAAGTCCAGAAAAAAAATTTTTTTCAACTTTTTTTCAAATTACCCCCCAAGGGATATATATTTTACCCACACATTTGGAACACTCCTGGGATGCCCTCTAACATACTATAACCTCATTTAGCAGAGATTTTCACAAAAAAGTGAAATTTTCAAAAAGTGAAAATTTTTCCAAAAAACGACTAAGTATGAAGGACTCATCGGGTGAAATGCTCTGGAACTGAAATCGGATGCGCTTACAGACATGCTCTCTGGAAGTCTGAGACATGTGTGAAAATTTTCTAAGTCCAGAAAAAAAAATTTTTTCAACTTTTTTTCAAATTTCCCCCCAAGGGATATATATTTTACCCACACATTTGGAGCCCTCCTGGGATGCCCTCTAACATACTATAACCTCATTTAGCAGAGACTTTCACAAAAAAGTGAAATTTTCAATAAGTCAGAAGTTTTTCAAAAAACGACTAAGTATGAAGGACTCATCGGGTTAATCGCTCTGGAACTGAAATCGGATGCGCGCAATGACATGCTCCCCTCTCTGGAAGTCTGAGACATGTGTGAAAATTTTCTAAGTCAAGAAAAAAAAAAATTTTCAACTTTTTTTCAAATTTCCCCCCAAGGGATATATATTTTACCCACACATTTGGAACCCTCCTGGGATGCCCTCTAACATACTATAACCTCATTTAGCAGAGATTTTCACAAAAAAGTGAAATTTTCAAAAAGTGAAAATTTTTCCAAAAAATGACTAAGTATGAAGGACTCATCGCGTGAAACGCTCTGGAACTGAAATCGGATGCGCTTACAGACATGTTCCCCTCTCTGGAAGTCTGAGACATGTGTGAAAATTTTCTAAGTCCAGAAAAAATAAAATTTTTTCAACTTTTTTTTGAAATTTCCCCCCAAGGGATATAAATTTTACCCACACATTTGGAGCCCTCCTGGGATGCCCTCTAACATACTATAACCTCATTTAGCAGAGATTTTCACAAAAAAGTGAAATTTTCAAAAAGTCAGAAATTTTGCAAAAAACGACTAAGTATGAAGGACTCATCGGGTTAATCGCTCTGGAACTGAAATCGGATGCGCGCACTGACATGCTCCCCTCTCTGGAAGTCTGAGACATGTGTGAAAATTTTCTAAGTCCAGAAAAAAAAAAATTTTCAAGTTTTTTTCAAATTACCCCCCAAGGGATATATATTTTACCCACACATTTGGAGCCCTCCTGGGATGCCGTCTAACATACTATAACCTCATTTAGCAGAGATTTTCACAAAAAAGTGAAATTTTCAAAAAGTGAAAATTTTTCCAAAAAACGACTAAGTATGAAGGACTCATCGGGTGAAACGCTCTGGAACTGAAATCGGATGCGCTTACAGACATGCTCCCCTCTCTGGAAGTCTGAGACATGTGTGAAAATTTTCTAAGTCCAGAAAAACAAAAATTTTCAACTTTTTTTCTAATTTCCCCCCAAGGGATATATATTTTGCCCACACATTTGGAGCCCTTCTGGGATGCCCTCTAACATACTATAACCTCATTTAGCGGAGATTTTCACAAAAAAGTGAAATTTTCAATAAGTGAGAAATTTTGCAAAAAACGACTAAGTATGAAGGACTCATCGGGTTAATCGCTCTGGAACTGAAATCGGATGCGCGCAATGACATGCTCCCCTCTCTGGAAGTCTGAGACATGTGTGAAAATTTTCTAAGTCCAGAAAAAAAAAATGTTTCAACTTTTTTCAAATTTCCCCCCAAGGGATATATATTTTACCCACACATTTGGAGCCCTCCTGGGATGCCCTCTAACATACTATAACCTCATTTAGCAGAGATTTTCACAAAAAAGTGAAATTTTCAAAATGTCAGAAATTTTGCAAAAAACGACTAAGTATGAAGGACTCATCGGGTGAAACGCTCTGGAACTGAAATCGGATGCGCTTACAGACATGCTCCCCTCTCTGGAAGTCTGAGACATGTGTGAAAATTTTCTAAGTCCAGAAAAACAAAAATTTTCAACTTTTTTTCTAATTTCCCCCCAAGGGATATATATTTTACCCACACATTTGGAGCCCTTCTGGGATGCCCTCTAACATACTATAACCTCATTTAGCGGAGATTTTCACAAAAAAGTGAAATTTTCAATAAGTGAGAAATTTTGCAAAAAACAACTAAGTATGAAGGACTCATCGGGTTAATCGCTCTGGAACTGAAATCGGATGCGCGCAATGACATGCTCCCCTCTCTGGAAGTCTGAGACATGTGTGAAAATTTTCTAAGTCCAGAAAAAAAAAATGTTTCAACTTTTTTCAAATTTCCCCCCAAGGGATATATATTTTACCCACACATTTGGAGCCCTCCTGGGATGCCCTCTAACATACTATAACCTCATTTAGCAGAGACTTTCACAAAAAAGTGAAATTTTCAATAAGTCAGAAGTTTTTCAAAAAACGACTAAGTATGAAGGACTCATCAGGTTAATCGCTCTGGAACTGAAATCGGATGCGCGCAATGACATGCTCCCCTCTCTGGAAGTCTGAGACATGTGTGAAAATTTTCTAAGTCCAGAAAAAAAAAAATTTTCAACTTTTTTTCAAATTTCCCCCCAAGGGATATATATTTTACCCACACATTTGGAACCCTCCTGGGATGCCCTCTAACATACTATAACCTCATTTAGCAGAGATTTTCACAAGAAAGTGAAATTTTCAAAAAGTGAAAATTTTTCCAAAAAATGACTAAGTATGAAGGACTCATCGGGTGAAACGCTCTGGAACTGAAATCGGATGCGCTTACAGACATGTTCCCCTCTCTGGAAGTCTGAGACATGTGTGAAAATTTTCTAAGTCCAGAAAAAAAAAATTTTTCAACTTTTTTTCAAATTTCCCCCCAAGGGATATATATTTTACCCACACATTTGGAGCCCTCCTGGGATGCCCTCTAACATACTATAACCTCATTTAGCAGAGACTTTCACAAAAAAGTGAAATTTTCAAAATGTCAGAAATTTTGCAAAAAACGACTAAGTATGAAGGACTCATCGGGTTAATCGCTCTGGAACTGAAATCGGATGCGCGCAATGACATGCTCCCCTCTCTGGAAGTCTGAGACATGTGTGAAAATTTTCTAAGTCAAGAAAAAAAAAAATTTTCAACTTTTTTTCAAATTTCCCCCCAAGGGATATATATTTTACCCACACATTTGGAACCCTCCTGGGATGCCGTCTAACATACTATAACCTCATTTAGCAGAGATTTTCACAAAAAAGTGAAATTTTCAAAAAGTCAGAAATTTTGCAAAAAACGACTAAGTATGAAGGACTCATCGGGTTAATCGCTCTGGAACTGAAATCGGATGCGCGCACTGACATGCTCCCCTCTCTGGAAGTCTGAGACATGTGTGAAAATTTTCTAAGTCCAGAAAAAAAAAATTTTTCAACTTTTTTTCAAATTCCCCCCCAAGGGATATATATTTTACCCACACATTTGGAGCCCTCCTCGGATGCCCTCTAACATACTATAACCTCATTTAGCAGAGACTTTCACAAAAAAGTGAAATTTTCAAAAAGTCAGAAATTTTGCAAAAAACGACTAAGTATGAAGGACTCATCGGGTTAATCGCTCTGGAACTGAAATCGGATGCGCGCACTGACATGCTCCCCTCTCTGGAAGTCTGAGACATGTGTGAAAATTTTCTAAGTCCAGAAAAACAAAAATTTTCAACTTTTTTTCTAATTTCCCCCCAAGGTATATATATTTTACCCACACATTTGGAGCCCTCCTGGGATGCCCTCTAACATACTATAACCTCATTTAGCGGAGATTTTCACAAAAAAGTGAAATTTTCAAAAAGTGAAAATTTTTCCAAAAAACGACTAAGTATGAAGGACTCATCGGGTTAATCGCTCTGGAACTGAAATCGGATGCGCGCAATGACATGCTCCCCTCTCTGGAAGTCTGAGACATGTGTGAAAATTTTCTAAGTCAAGAAAAAAAAAAATTTTCAACTTTTTTTCAAATTTCCCCCCAAGGGATATATATTTTACCCACACATTTGGAACCCTCCTGGGATGCCCTCTAACATACTATAACCTCATTTAGCAGAGATTTTCACAAAAAAGTGAAATTTTCAAAAAGTGAAAATTTTTCCAAAAAATGACTAAGTATGAAGGACTCATCGCGTGAAACGCTCTGGAACTGAAATCGGATGCGCTTACAGACATGTTCCCCTCTCTGGAAGTCTGAGACATGTGTGAAAATTTTCTAAGTCCAGAAAAAATAAAATTTTTTCAACTTTTTTTTGAAATTTCCCCCGAAGGGATATAAATTTTACCCACACATTTGGAGCCCTCCTGGGATGCCCTCTAACATACTATAACCTCATTTAGCAGAGATTTTCACAAAAAAGTGAAATTTTCAAAAAGTCAGAAATTTTGCAAAAAACGACTAAGTATGAAGGACTCATCGGGTTAATCGCTCTGGAACTGAAATCGGATGCGCGCACTGACATGCTCCCCTCTCTGGAAGTCTGAGACATGTGTGAAAATTTTCTAAGTCCAGAAAAAAAAAATTTTTCAACTTTTTTTCAAATTTCCCCCCAAGGGATATATATTTTACCCACACATTTGGAGCCCTCCTGGGATGCCCTCTAACATACTATAACCTCATTTAGCAGAGACTTTCACAAAAAAGTGAAATTTTCAAAAAGTCAGAAATTTTGCAAAAAACGACTAAGTATGAAGGACTCATCGGGTTAATCGCTCTGGAACTGAAATCGGATGCACGCACTGACATGCTCCCCTCTCTGGAAGTCTGAGACATGTGTGAAAATTTTCTAAGTCCAGAAAAAAAAAATTTTTCAACTTTTTTTCAAATTACCCCCCAAGGGATATATATTTTACCCACACATTTGGAACACTCCTGGGATGCCCTCTAACATACTATAACCTCATTTAGCAGAGATTTTCACAAAAAAGTGAAATTTTCAAAAAGTGAAAATTTTTCCAAAAAACGACTAAGTATGAAGGACTCATCGGGTGAAATGCTCTGGAACTGAAATCGGATGCGCTTACAGACATGCTCTCTGGAAGTCTGAGACATGTGTGAAAATTTTCTAAGTCCAGAAAAAAAAAATTTTTCAACTTTTTTTCAAATTTCCCCCCAAGGGATATATATTTTACCCACACATTTGGAGCCCTCCTGGGATGCCCTCTAACATACTATAACCTCATTTAGCAGAGACTTTCACAAAAAAGTGAAATTTTCAAAAAGTCAGAAATTTTGCAAAAAACGACTAAGTATGAAGGACTCATCGGGTTAATCGCTCTGGAACTGAAATCGGATGCACGCACTGACATGCTCCCCTCTCTGGAAGTCTGAGACATGTGTGAAAATTTTCTAAGTCCAGAAAAAAAAATTTTTTCAACTTTTTTTCAAATTACCCCCCAAGAGATATATATTTTACCCACACATTTGGAACACTCCTGGGATGCCCTCTAACATACTATAACCTCATTTAGCAGAGATTTTCACAAAAAAGTGAAATTTTCAAAAAGTGAAAATTTTTCCAAAAAACGACTAAGTATGAAGGACTCATCGGGTGAAATGCTCTGGAACTGAAATCGGATGCGCTTACAGACATGCTCTCTGGAAGTCTGAGACATGTGTGAAAATTTTCTAAGTCCAGAAAAAAAAAAATTTTCAACTTTTTTTCAAATTTCCCCCCAAGGGATATATATTTTACCCACACATTTGGAGCCCTCCTGGGATGCCCTCTAACATACTATAACCTCATTTAGCAGAGACTTTCACAAAAAAGTGAAATTTTCAAAAAGTCAGAAATTTTGCAAAAAACGACTAAGTATGAAGGACTCATCGGGTTAATCGCTCTGGAACTGAAATCGGATGCACGCACTGAAATGCTCCCCTCTCTGGAAGTCTGAGACATGTGTGAAAATTTTCTAAGTCCAGAAAAAAAAAATTTTTCAACTTTTTTTCAAATTCCCCCCCAAGGGATATATATTTTACCCACACATTTGGAGCCCTCCTGGGATGCCCTCTAACATACTATAACCTCATTTAGCAGAGACTTTCACAAAAAAGTGAAATTTTCAAAAAGTCAGAAATTTTGCAAAAAACGACTAAGTATGAAGGACTCATCGGGTTAATCGCTCTGGAACTGAAATCGGATGCGCGCACTGACATGCTCCCCTCTCTGGAAGTCTGAGACATGTGTGAAAATTTTCTAAGTCCAGAAAAAAAAAATTTTTCAACTTTTTTTCAAATTCCCCCCCAAGGGATATATATTTTACCCACACATTTGGAGCCCTCCTCGGATGCCCTCTAACATACTATAACCTCATTTAGCAGAGACTTTCACAAAAAAGTGAAATTTTCAAAAAGTCAGAAATTTTGCAAAAAACGACTAAGTATGAAGGACTCATCGGGTTAATCGCTCTGGAACTGAAATCGGATGCGCGCACTGACATGCTCCCCTCTCTGGAAGTCTGAGACATGTGTGAAAATTTTCTAAGTCCAGAAAAACAAAAATTTTCAACTTTTTTTCTAATTTCCCCCCAAGGTATATATATTTTACCCACACATTTGGAGCCCTCCTGGGATGCCCTCTAACATACTATAACCTCATTTAGCGGAGATTTTCACAAAAAAGTGAAATTTTCAAAAAGTGAAAATTTTTCCAAAAAACGACTAAGTATGAACCACTCATCGGGTTAATCGCTCTGGAACTGAAATCGGATGCGCGCAATGACATGCTCCCCTCTCTGGAAGTCTGAGACATGTGTGAAAATTTTCTAAGTCAAGAAAAAAAAAAATTTTCAACTTTTTTTCAAATTTCCCCCCAAGGGATATATATTTTACCCACACATTTGGAACCCTCCTGGGATGCCCTCTAACATACTATAACCTCATTTAGCAGAGATTTTCACAAAAAAGTGAAATTTTCAAAAAGTGAAAATTTTTCCAAAAAATGACTAAGTATGAAGGACTCATCGCGTGAAACGCTCTGGAACTGAAATCGGATGCGCTTACAGACATGTTCCCCTCTCTGGAAGTCTGAGACATGTGTGAAAATTTTCTAAGTCCAGAAAAAATAAAATTTTTTCAACTTTTTTTTGAAATTTCCCCCCAAGGGATATATATTTTACCCACACATTTGGAACACTCCTGGGATGCCCTCTTACATACTATAACCTCATTTAGCAGAGATTTTCACAAAAAAGTGAAATTTTCAAAAAGTGAAAATTTTTCCAAAAAACGACTAAGTATGAAGGACTCATCGGGTGAAACGCTCTGGAACTGAAATCGGATGCGCTTACAGACATGCTCTCTGGAAGTCTGAGACATGTGTGAAAATTTTCTAAGTCCAGAAAAAAAAATTTTTTCAACTTTTTTTCAAATTTCCCCCCAAGGGATATATATTTTACCCACACATTTGGAGCCCTCCTGGGATGCCCTCTAACATACTATAACCTCATTTAGCGGAGATTTTCACAAAAAAGTGAAATTTTCAAAAAGTGAGATATTTTGCAAAAAACGACTAAGTATGAAGGACTCATCGGGTGAATCGCTCTGGAACTGAAATCGGATGCACGCACTGACTTGCTCCCCTCTCTGGAAGTCTGAGACATGTGTGAAAATTTTCTAAGTCCAGAAAAAAATTTTTTTTCAACTTTTTTTCAAATTTCCCCCCAAGGGATATATATTTTACCACACATTTGGAGCCCTCCAGGGATGCCCTCTAACATACTATAACCTCATTTAGCAGAGACTTTCACAAAAAAGTGAAATTTTCAAAAAGTGAAAATTTTTCCAAAAAACGACTAAGTATGAAGGACTCATCGGGTGAAATGCTCTGGAACTGAAATCGGATGTGCTTACAGACATGCTCTCTGGAAGTCTGAGACATGTGTGAAAATTTTCTAAGTCCAGAAAAAAAAAATTTTTCAACTTTTTTTCAAATTTCCCCCCAAGGGATATATATTTTACCCACACATTTGGAGCCCTCCTGGGATGCCCTCTAACATACTATAACCTCATTTAGCAGAGATTTTCACAAAAAAGTGAAATTTTCAAAATGGCAGAAATTTTGCAAAAAACGACCAAGTATGAAGGACTCATCGGGTGAAACGCTCTGGAACTGAAATCGGATGCGCTTACAGACATGCTCCCCTCTCTGGAAGTCTGAGACATGTGTGAAAATTTTCTAAGTCCAGAAAAACAAAAATTTTCAACTTTTTTTCTAATTTCCCCCCAAGGTATATATATTTTACCCACACATTTGGAGCCCTCCTGGGATGCCCTCTAACATACTATAACCTCATTTAGCGGAGATTTTCACAAAAAAGTGAAATTTTCAAAAAGTGAGAAATTTTGCAAAAAACGACTAAGTATGAAGGACTCATCGGGTGAATCGCTCTGGAACTGAAATCGGATGCGCGCAATGACATGCTCCCCTCTCTGGAAGTCTGAGACATGTGTGAAAATTTTCTAAGTCCAGAAAAAAAAAATGTTTCAACTTTTTTCAAATTTCCCCCCAAGGGATATATATTTTACCCACACATTTGGAGCCCTCCTGGGATGCCCTCTAACATACTATAACCTCATTTAGCAGAGATTTTCACAAAAAAGTGAAATTTTCAAAATGTCAGAAATTTTGCAAAAAACGACTAAGTATGAAGGACTCATCGGGTGAAACGCTCTGGAACTGAAATCGGATGCGCTTACAGACATGCTCCCCTCTCTGGAAGTCTGAGACATGTGTGAAAATTTTCTAAGTCCAGAAAAACAAAAATTTTCAACTTTTTTTCTAATTTCCCCCCAAGGGATATATATTTTACCCACACATTTGGAGCCCTTCTGGGATGCCCTCTAACATACTATAACCTCATTTAGCGGAGATTTTCACAAAAAAGTGAAATTTTCAATAAGTGAGAAATTTTGCAAAAAACGACTAAGTATGAAGGACTCATCGGGTTAATCGCTCTGGAACTGAAATCGGATGCGCGCACTGACATGCTCCCCTCTCTGGAAGTCTGAGACATGTGTGAAAATTTTCTAAGTCCAGAAAAAAAAATTTTTCAACTTTTTTTCAAATTTCCCCCCAAGGGATATATATTTTACCCACACATTTGGAGCCCTCCTGGGATGCCCTCTAACATACTATAACCTCATTTAGCGGAGATTTTCACAAAAAAGTG
Organism: Phyllobates terribilis; assembly: GCF_046119375.1. NCBI lineage: Eukaryota > Metazoa > Chordata > Amphibia > Anura > Dendrobatidae > Phyllobates > Phyllobates terribilis. The sequence continues at coordinate 357,075 of NW_027362853.1, forward strand.
AAATTTTCAAAAAGTTAGAAATTTTGCAAAAAACGACTAAGTATGAAGGACTCATCGGGTTAATCGCTCTGGAACTGAAATCGGATGCACGCACTGACATGCTCCCCTCTCTGGAAGTCTGAGACATGTGTGAAAATTTTCTAAGTCAAGAAAAAAAAAAATTTTCAACTTTTTTTCAAATTTCCCCCCAAGGGATATATATTTTACCCACACATTTGGAGCCCTCCTGGGATGCCCTCTAACATACTATAACCTCATTTAGCAGAGACTTTCACAAAAAAGTGAAATTTTCAATAAGTCAGAAGTTTTTCAAAAAACGACTAAGTATGAAGGACTCATCGGGTTAATCTCTCTGGAACTGAAATCGGATGCGCGCAATGACATGCTCCCCTCTCTGGAAGTCTGAGACATGTGTGAAAATTTTCTAAGTCCAGAAAAAAAAAATTTTTCAACTTTTTTTCAAATTTCCCCCCAAGGGATATATATTTTACCCACACATTTGGAGCCCTCCTGGGATGCCCTCTAACATACTATAACCTCATTTAGCAGAGACTTTCACAAAAAAGTGAAATTTTCAAAAAGTGGAAATTTTTCCAAAAAACGACTAAGTATGAAGGACTCATCGGGTGAAATGCTCTGGAACTGAATTCGGATGTGCTTACAGACATGCTCTCTGGAAGTCTGAGACATGTGTGAAAATTTTCTAAGTCCAGAAAAAAAAAATTTTTCAACTTTTTTTCAAATTTCCCCCCAAGGGATATATATTTTACCCACACATTTGGAACACTCCTGGGATGCCCTCTTACATACTATAACCTCATTTAGCAGAGATTTTCACAAAAAAGTGAAATTTTCAAAAAGTGAAAATTTTTCCAAAAAACGACTAAGTATGAAGGACTCATCGGGTGAAACGCTCTGGAACTGAAATCGGATGCGCTTACAGACATGCTCTCTGGAAGTCTGAGACATGTGTGAAAATTTTCTAAGTCCAGAAAAAAAAATTTTTTCAACTTTTTTTCAAATTTCCCCCCAAGGGATATATATTTTACCCACACATTTGGAGCCCTCCTGGGATGCCCTCTAACATACTATAACCTCATTTAGCGGAGATTTTCACAAAAAAGTGAAATTTTCAAAAAGTGAGATATTTTGCAAAAAACGACTAAGTATGAAGGACTCATCGGGTGAATCGCTCTGGAACTGAAATCGGATGCACGCACTGACTTGCTCCCCTCTCTGGAAGTCTGAGACATGTGTGAAAATTTTCTAAGTCCAGAAAAAAAATTTTTTTCAACTTTTTTTCAAATTTCCCCCCAAGGGATATATATTTTACCCACACATTTGGAGCCCTCCAGGGATGCCCTCTAACATACTATAACCTCATTTAGCAGAGATTTTCACAAAAAAGTGAAATTTTCAAAAAGTCAGAAGTTTTTCAAAAAACGACTAAGTATGAAGGACTCATCGGGTTAATCGCTCTGGAACTGAAATCGGATGCGCGCACTGACATGCTCCCCTCTCTGGAAGTCTGAGACATGTGTGAAAATTTTCTAAGTCCAGAAAAAAAAAATTTTTCAACTTTTTTTCAAATTTCCCCCCAAGGGATATATATTTTACCCACACATTTGGAGCCCTCCTGGGATGCCCTCTAACATACTATAACCTCATTTAGCGGAGATTTTCACAAAAAAGTGAAATTTTCAAAAAGTTAGAAATTTTGCAAAAAACGACTAAGTATGAAGGACTCATCGGGTTAATCGCTCTGGAACTGAAATCGGATGCACGCACTGACATGCTCCCCTCTCTGGAAGTCTGAGACATGTGTGAAAATTTTCTAAGTCAAGAAAAAAAAAAATTTTCAACTTTTTTTCAAATTTCCCCCCAAGGGATATATATTTTACCCACACATTTGGAGCCCTCCTGGGATGCCCTCTAACATACTATAACCTCATTTAGCAGAGACTTTCACAAAAAAGTGAAATTTTCAATAAGTCAGAAGTTTTTCAAAAAACGACTAAGTATGAAGGACTCATCGGGTTAATCTCTCTGGAACTGAAATCGGATGCGCGCAATGACATGCTCCCCTCTCTGGAAGTCTGAGACATGTGTGAAAATTTTCTAAGTCCAGAAAAAAAAAATTTTTCAACTTTTTTTCAAATTTCCCCCCAAGGGATATATATTTTACCCACACATTTGGAGCCCTCCTGGGATGCCCTCTAACATACTATAACCTCATTTAGCAGAGACTTTCACAAAAAAGTGAAATTTTCAAAAAGTGAAAATTTTTCCAAAAAACGACTAAGTATGAAGGACTCATCGGGTGAAATGCTCTGGAACTGAAATCGGATGTGCTTACAGACATGCTCTCTGGAAGTCTGAGACATGTGTGAAAATTTTCTAAGTCCAGAAAAAAAAAATTTTTCAACTTTTTTTCAAATTTCCCCCCAAGGGATATATATTTTACCCACACATTTGGAGCCCTCCTGGGATGCCCTCTAACATACTATAACCTCATTTAGCAGAGATTTCCACAAAAAAGTGAAATTTTCAAAATGGCAGAAATTTTGCAAAAAACGACTAAGTATGAAGGACTCATCGGGTGAAACGCTCTGGAACTGAAATCGGATGCGCTTACAGACATGCTCCCCTCTCTGGAAGTCTGAGACATGTGTGAAAATTTTCTAAGTCCAGAAAAACAAAAATTTTCAACTTTTTTTCTAATTTCCCCCCAAGGTATATATATTTTACCCACACATTTGGAGCCCTCCTGGGATGCCCTCTAACATACTATAACCTCATTTAGCGGAGATTTTCACAAAAAAGTGAAATTTTCAAAAAGTGAGAAATTTTGCAAAAAACGACTAAGTATGAAGGACTCATCGGGTGAATCGCTCTGGAACTGAAATCGGATGCGCGCAATGACATGCTCCCCTCTCTGGAAGTCTGAGACATGTGTGAAAATTTTCTAAGTCCAGAAAAAAAAAATGTTTCAACTTTTTTCAAATTTCCCCCCAAGGGATATATATTTTACCCACACATTTGGAGCCCTCCTGGGATGCCCTCTAACATACTATAACCTCATTTAGCAGAGATTTTCACAAAAAAGTGAAATTTTCAAAATGTCAGAAATTTTGCAAAAAACGACTAAGTATGAAGGACTCATCGGGTGAAACGCTCTGGAACTGAAATCGGATGCGCTTACAGACATGCTCCCCTCTCTGGAAGTCTGAGACATGTGTGAAAATTTTCTAAGTCCAGAAAAACAAAAATTTTCAACTTTTTTTCTAATTTCCCCCCAAGGGATATATATTTTACCCACACATTTGGAGCCCTTCTGGGATGCCCTCTAACATACTATAACCTCATTTAGCGGAGATTTTCACAAAAAAGTGAAATTTTCAATAAGTGAGAAATTTTGCAAAAAACGACTAAGTATGAAGGACTCATCGGGTTAATCGCTCTGGAACTGAAATCGGATGCGCGCAATGACATGCTCCCCTCTCTGGAAGTCTGAGACATGTGTGAAAATTTTCTAAGTCCAGAAAAAAAAAATGTTTCAACTTTTTTCAAATTTCCCCCCAAGGGATATATATTTTACCCACACATTTGGAGCCCTCCTGGGATGCCCTCTAACATACTATAACCTCATTTAGCAGAGACTTTCACAAAAAAGTGAAATTTTCAATAAGTCAGAAGTTTTTCAAAAAACGACTAAGTATGAAGGACTCATCAGGTTAATCGCTCTGGAACTGAAATCGGATGCGCGCAATGACATGCTCCCCTCTCTGGAAGTCTGAGACATGTGTGAAAATTTTCTAAGTCCAGAAAAAAAAAAATTTTCAACTTTTTTTCAAATTTCCCCCCAAGGGATATATATTTTACCCACACATTTGGAACCCTCCTGGGATGCCCTCTAACATACTATAACCTCATTTAGCAGAGATTTTCACAAGAAAGTGAAATTTTCAAAAAGTGAAAATTTTTCCAAAAAATGACTAAGTATGAAGGACTCATCGGGTGAAACGCTCTGGAACTGAAATCGGATGCGCTTACAGACATGTTCCCCTCTCTGGAAGTCTGAGACATGTGTGAAAATTTTCTAAGTCCAGAAAAAAAAATTTTTTCAACTTTTTTTCAAATTTCCCCCCAAGGGATATTTATTTTACCCACACATTTGGAGCCCTCCTGGGATGCCCTCTAACATACTATAACCTCATTTAGCAGAGACTTTCACAAAAAAGTGAAATTTTCAAAAAGTCAGAAATTTTGCAAAAAACGACTAAGTATGAAGGACTCATCGGGTTAATCGCTCTGGAACTGAAATCGGATGTGCGCAATGACATGCTCCCCTCTCTGGAAGTCTGAGACATGTGTGAAAATTTTCTAAGTCCAGAAAAAAAATTTTTTCAACTTTTTTTCAAATTTCCCCCCAAGGGACATATATTTTACCCACACATTTGGAACCCTCCTGGGATGCCCTCTAACATACTATAACCTCATTTAGCAGAGATTTTCACAAAAAAGTGAAATTTTCAAAAAGTGAAAATTTTTCCAAAAAATGACTAAGTATGAAGGACTCATCGCGTGAAACGCTCTGGAACTGAAATCGGATGCGCTTACAGACATGTTCCCCTCTCTGGAAGTCTGAGACATGTGTGAAAATTTTCTAAGTCCAGAAAAAATAAAATTTTTTCAACTTTTTTTTGAAATTTCCCCCCAAGGGATATAAATTTTACCCACACATTTGGAGCCCTCCTGGGATGCCCTCTAACATACTATAACCTCATTTAGCAGACATTTTCACAAAAAAGTGAAATTTTCAAAAAGTCAGAAATTTTGCAAAAAACGACTAAGTATGAAGGACTCATCGGGTTAATCGCTCTGGAACTGAAATCGGATGCGCGCACTGACATGCTCCCCTATCTGGAAGTCTGAGACATGTGTGAAAATTTTCTAAGTCCAGAAAAAAAAAATTTTTCAACTTTTTTTCAAATTTCCCCCCAAGGGATATATATTTTACCCACACATTTGGAGCCCTCCTGGGATGCCCTCTAACATACTATAACCTCATTTAGCAGAGACTTTCACAAAAAAGTGAAATTTTCAAAAAGTCAGAAATTTTGCAAAAAACGACTAAGTATGAAGGACTCATCGGGTTAATCGCTCTGGAACTGAAATCGGATGCACGCACTGACATGCTCCCCTCTCTGGAAGTCTGAGACATGTGTGAAAATTTTCTAAGTCCAGAAAAAAAAATTTTTTCAACTTTTTTTCAAATTACCCCCCAAGGGATATATATTTTACCCACACATTTGGAACACTCCTGGGATGCCCTCTAACATACTATAACCTCATTTAGCAGAGATTTTCACAAAAAAGTGAAATTTTCAAAAAGTGAAAATTTTTCCAAAAAACGACTAAGTATGAAGGACTCATCGCGTGAAACGCTCTGGAACTGAAATCGGATGCGCTTACAGACATGCTCTCTGGAAGTCTGAGACATGTGTGAAAATTTTCTAAGTCCAGAAAAAAAAATTTTTTCAACTTTTTTTCAAATTTCCCCCCAAGGGATATATATTTTACCCACACATTTGGAGCCCTCCTGGGATGCCCTCTAACATACTATAACCTCATTTAGCGGAGATTTTCACAAAAAAGTGAAATTTTCAAAAAGTGAGATATTTTGCAAAAAACGACTAAGTATGAAGGACTCATCGGGTGAATCGCTCTGGAACTGAAATCGGATGCACGCACTGACTTGCTCCCCTCTCTGGAAGTCTGAGACATGTGTGAAAATTTTCTAAGTCCAGAAAAAAAATTTTTTTCAACTTTTTTTCAAATTTCCCCCCAAGGGATATATATTTTACCCACACATTTGGAGCCCTCCAGGGATGCCCTCTAACATACTATAACCTCATTTAGCAGAGATTTTCACAAAAAAGTGAAATTTTCAAAAAGTCAGAAGTTTTTCAAAAAACGACTAAGTATGAAGGACTCATCGGGTTAATCGCTCTGGAACTGAAATCGGATGCGCGCACTGACATGCTCCCCTCTCTGGAAGTCTGAGACATGTGTGAAAATTTTCTAAGTCCAGAAAAAAAAAATTTTTCAACTTTTTTTCAAATTTCCCCCCAAGGGATATATATTTTACCCACACATTTGGAGCCCTCCTGGGATGCCCTCTAACATACTATAACCTCATTTAGCGGAGATTTTCACAAAAAAGTGAAATTTTCAAAAAGTTAGAAATTTTGCAAAAAACGACTAAGTATGAAGGACTCATCGGGTTAATCGCTCTGGAACTGAAATCGGATGCACGCACTGACATGCTCCCCTCTCTGGAAGTCTGAGACATGTGTGAAAATTTTCTAAGTCAAGAAAAAAAAAAATTTTCAACTTTTTTTCAAATTTCCCCCCAAGGGATATATATTTTACCCACACATTTGGAGCCCTCCTGGGATGCCCTCTAACATACTATAACCTCATTTAGCAGAGACTTTCACAAAAAAGTGAAATTTTCAATAAGTCAGAAGTTTTTCAAAAAACGACTAAGTATGAAGGACTCATCGGGTTAATCTCTCTGGAACTGAAATCGGATGCGCGCAATGACATGCTCCCCTCTCTGGAAGTCTGAGACATGTGTGAAAATTTTCTAAGTCCAGAAAAAAAAAATTTTTCAACTTTTTTTCAAATTTCCCCCCAAGGGATATATATTTTACCCACACATTTGGAGCCCTCCTGGGATGCCCTCTAACATACTATAACCTCATTTAGCAGAGACTTTCACAAAAAAGTGAAATTTTCAAAAAGTGAAAATTTTTCCAAAAAACGACTAAGTATGAAGGACTCATCGGGTGAAATGCTCTGGAACTGAAATCGGATGTGCTTACAGACATGCTCTCTGGAAGTCTGAGACATGTGTGAAAATTTTCTAAGTCCAGAAAAAAAAATTTTTCAACTTTTTTTCAAATTTCCCCCCAAGGGATATATATTTTACCCACACATTTGGAGCCCTCCTGGGATGCCCTCTAACATACTATAACCTCATTTAGCAGAGATTTTCACAAAAAAGTGAAATTTTCAAAATGGCAGAAATTTTGCAAAAAACGACTAAGTATGAAGGACTCATCGGGTGAAACGCTCTGGAACTGAAATCGGATGCGCTTACAGACATGCTCCCCTCTCTGGAAGTCTGAGACATGTGTGAAAATTTTCTAAGTCCAGAAAAACAAAAATTTTCAACTTTTTTTCTAATTTCCCCCCAAGGTATATATATTTTACCCACACATTTGGAGCCCTCCTGGGATGCCCTCTAACATACTATAACCTCATTTAGCGGAGATTTTCACAAAAAAGTGAAATTTTCAAAAAGTGAGAAATTTTGCAAAAAACGACTAAGTATGAAGGACTCATCGGGTGAATCGCTCTGGAACTGAAATCGGATGCGCGCAATGACATGCTCCCCTCTCTGGAAGTCTGAGACATGTGTGAAAATTTTCTAAGTCCAGAAAAAAAAAATTTTTCAACTTTTTTTCAAATTTCCCCCCAAGGGATATATATTTTACCCACACATTTGGAGCCCTCCTGGGATGCCCTCTAACATACTATAACCTCATTTAGCAGAGACTTTCACAAAAAAGCGAAATTTTCAATAAGTCAGAAGTTTTTCAAAAAACGACTAAGTATGAAGGACTCATCGGGTTAATCGCTCTGGAACTGAAATCGGATGCGCGCAATGACATGCTCCCCTCTCTGGAAGTCTGAGACATGTGTGAAAATTTTCTAAGTCCAGAAAAAAAAAATTTTTCAACTTTTTTTCAAATTTCCCCCCAAGGGATATATATTTTACCCACACATTTGGAGCCCTCCTGGGATGCCCTCTAACATACTATAACCTCATTTAGCAGAGACTTTCACAAAAAAGTGAAATTTTCAATAAGTCAGAAGTTTTTCAAAAAACGACTAAGTATGAAGGACTCATCGGGTTAATCGCTCTGGAACTGAAATCGGATGCGCGCAATGACATGCTCCCCTCTCTGGAAGTCTGAGACATGTGTGAAAATTTTCTAAGTCCAGAAAAAATAAAATTTTTTCAACTTTTTTTTGAAATTTCCCCCCAAGGGATATAAATTTTACCCACACATTTGGAGCCCTCCTGGGATGCCCTCTAACATACTATAACCTCATTTAGCAGAGATTTTCACAAAAAAGTGAAATTTTCAAAAAGTCAGAAATTTTGCAAAAAACGACTAAGTATGAAGGACTCATCGGGTTAATCGCTCTGGAACTGAAATCGGATGCGCGCACTGACATGCTCCCCTCTCTGGAAGTCTGAGACATGTGTGAAAATTTTCTAAGTCCAGAAAAAAAAAAATTTTCAACTTTTTTTCAAATTCCCCCCCAAGGGATATATATTTTACCCACACATTTGGAGCCCTCCTGGGATGCCCTCTAACATACTATAACCTCATTTAGCAGAGATTTTCACAAAAAAGTGAAATTTTCAAAAAGTCAGAAATTTTGCAAAAAACGACTAAGTATGAAGGACTCATCGGGTTAATCGCTCTGGAACTGAAATCGGATGCGCGCACTGACATGCTCCCCTCTCTGGAAGTCTGAGACATGTGTGAAAATTTTCTAAGTCTAGAAAAAAAAAATTTTTCAACTTTTTTTCAAATTTCCCCCCAAGGGATATATATTTTACCCACACATTTGGAGCCCTCCTGGGATGCCCTCTAACATACTATAACCTCATTTAGCAGAGACTTTCACAAAAAAGTGAAATTTTCAAAAAGTCAGAAATTTTGCAAAAAACGACTAAGTATGAAGGACTCATCGGGTTAATCGCTCTGGAACTGAAATCGGATGCAAGCACTGACATGCTCCCCTCTCTGGAAGTCTGAGACATGTGTGAAAATTTTCTAAGTCCAGAAAAAAAATTTTTTTCAACTTTTTTTCAAATTACCCCCCAAGGGATATATATTTTACCCACACATTTGGAACACTCCTGGGATGCCCTCTAACATACTATAACCTCATTTAGCAGAGATTTTCACAAAAAAGTGAAATTTTCAAAAAGTGAAAATTTTTCCAAAAAACGACTAAGTATGAAGGACTCATCGGGTGAAATGCTCTGGAACTGAAATCGGATGCGCTTACAGACATGCTCTCTGGAAGTCTGAGACATGTGTGAAAATTTTCTAAGTCCAGAAAAAAAAAATTTTTCAACTTTTTTTCAAATTTCCCCCCAAGGTATATATATTTTACCCACACATTTGGAGCCCTCCTGGGATGCCCTCTAACATACTATAACCTCATTTAGCAGAGACTTTCACAAAAAAGTGAAATTTTCAAAATGTCAGAAATTTTGAAAAAAACGACTAAGTATGAAGGACTCATCGGGTGAAACGCTCTGGAACTGAAATCGGATGCGCTTACAGACATGCTCTCTGGAAGTCTGAGACATGTGTGAAAATTTTCTAAGTCCAGAAAAAAATTTTTTTTCAACTTTTTTTCAAATTTCCCCCCAAGGGATATATATTTTACCCACACATTTGGAGCCCTCCAGGGATGCCCTCTAACATACTATAACCTCATTTAGCAGAGATTTTCACAAAAAAGTGAAATTTTCAAAAAGTCAGAAGTTTTTCAAAAAACGACTAAGTATGAAGGACTCATCGGGTTAATCGCTCTGGAACTGAAATCGGATGCGCGCACTGACATGCTCCCCTCTCTGGAAGTCTGAGACATGTGTGAAAATTTTCTAAGTCCAGAAAAAAAAAATTTTTCAACTTTTTTTCAAATTTCCCCCCAAGGGATATATATTTTACCCACACATTTGGAGCCCTCCTGGGATGCCCTCTAACATACTATAACCTCATTTAGCGGAGATTTTCACAAAAAAGTGAAATTTTCAAAAAGTTAGAAATTTTGCAAAAAACGACTAAGTATGAAGGACTCATCGGGTGAATCGCTCTGGAACTGAAATCGGATGCGCGCAATGACATGCTCCCCTCTCTGGAAGTCTGAGACATGTGTGAAAATTTTCTAAGTCCAGAAAAAAAAAAATTTTCAACTTTTTTTCAAATTTCCCCCCAAGGGATATATATTTTACCCACACATTTGGAGCCCTCCTGGGATGCCCTCTAACATACTATAACCTCATTTAGCAGAGACTTTCACAAAAAAGTGAAATTTTCAAAAAGTGAAAATTTTTCCAAAAAACGACTAAGTATGAAGGACTCATCGGGTGAAATGCTCTGGAACTGAAATCGGATGTGCTTACAGACATGCTCTCTGGAAGTCTGAGACATGTGTGAAAATTTTCTAAGTCCAGAAAAAAAAAATTTTTCAACTTTTTTTCAAATTTCCCCCCAAGGGATATATATTTTACCCACACATTTGGAGCCCTCCTGGGATGCCCTCTAACATACTATAACCTCATTTAGCAGAGATTTTCACAAAAAAGTGAAATTTTCAAAATGGCAGAAATTTTGCAAAAAACGACTAAGTATGAAGGACTCATCGGGTGAAACGCTCTGGAACTGAAATCGGATGCGCTTACAGACATGCTCCCCTCTCTGGAAGTCTGAGACATGTGTGAAAATTTTCTAAGTCCAGAAAAACAAAAATTTTCAACTTTTTTTCTAATTTCCCCCCAAGGTATATATATTTTACCTACACATTTGGAGCCCTCCTGGGATGCCCTCTAACATACTATAACCTCATTTAGCGGAGATTTTCACAAAAAAGTGAAATTTTCAAAAAGTGAGAAATTTTGCAAAAAACGACTAAGTATGAAGGACTCATCGGGTGAATCGCTCTGGAACTGAAATCGGATGCGCGCAATGACATGCTCCCCTCTCTGGAAGTCTGAGACATGTGTGAAAATTTTCTAAGTCCAGAAAAAAAAATTTTTTCAACTTTTTTTCAAATTTCCCCCCAAGGGATATATATTTTACCCACACATTTGGAGCCCTCCTGGGATGCCCTCTAACATACTATAACCTCATTTAGCAGAGACTTTCACAAAAAAGTGAAATTTTCAATAAGTCAGAAGTTTTTCAAAAAACGACTAAGTATGAAGGACTCATCGGGTTAATCGCTCTGGAACTGAAATCGGATGCGCGCAATGACATGCTCCCCTCTCTGGAAGTCTGAGACATGTGTGAAAATTTTCTAAGTCCAGAAAAAAAAAAATTTTCAACTTTTTTTCAAATTTCCCCCCAAGGGATATATATTTTACCCACACATTTGGAGCCCTCCTAGGATGCCCTCTAACATACTATAGCCTCATTTAGCGGAGATTTTCACAAAAAAGTGAAATTTTCAAAAAGTTAGAAATTTTGCAAAAAACGACTAAGTATGAAGGACTCATCGGGTGAATCGCTCTGGAACTGAAATCGGATGCACGCACTGACATGCTCCCCTCTCTGGAAGTCTGAGACATGTGTGAAAATTTTCTAAGTCCAGAAAAAAAAAATTTTTCAACTTTTTTTCAAATTTCCCCCCAAGGGATATATATTTTACCCACACATTTGGAGCCCTCCTGGGATGCCCTCTAACATACTATAACCTCATTTAGCAGAGACTTTCACAAAAAAGTGAAATTTTCAATAAGTCAGAAGTTTTTCAAAAAACGACTAAGTATGAAGGACTCATCGGGTGAATCGCTCTGGAACTGAAATCGGATGCGCGCACTGACATGCTCCCCTCTCTGGAAGTCTGAGACAAGTGTGAAAATTTTCTAAGTCCAGAAAAAAAAAATTTTTCAACTTTTTTTCAAATTACCCCCCCAGGGATATATATTTTACCCACACATTTGGAACACTCCTGGGATGCCCTCTTACATATTATAACCTCATTTAGCAGAGATTTTCACAAAAAAGTGAAATTTTCAAAAAGTGAAAATTTTTCCAAAAAACGACTAAGTATGAAGGACTCATCGGGTGAAACGCTCTGGAACTGAAATCGGATGCGCTTACAGACATGCTCTCTGGAAGTCTGAGACATGTGTGAAAATTTTCTAAGTCCAGAAAAAAAAATTTTTTCAACTTTTTTTCAAATTTCCCCCCAAGGGATATATATTTTACCCACACATTTGGAGCCCTCCTGGGATGCCCTCTAACATACTATAACCTCATTTAGCGGAGATTTTCACAAAAAAGTGAAATTTTCAAAAAGTGAGATATTTTGCAAAAAACGACTAAGTATGAAGGACTCATCGGGTGAATCGCTCTGGAACTGAAATCGGATGCACGCACTGACTTGCTCCCCTCTCTGGAAGTCTGAGACATGTGTGAAAATTTTCTAAGTCCAGAAAAAAAATTTTTTTCAACTTTTTTTCAAATTTCCCCCCAAGGGATATATATTTTACCCACACATTTGGAGCCCTCCAGGGATGCCCTCTAACATACTATAACCTCATTTAGCGGAGATTTTCACAAAAAAGTGAAATTTTCAAAAAGTTAGAAATTTTGCAAAAAACTACTAAGTATGAAGGACTCATCGGGTGAATCGCTCTGGAACTGAAATCGGATGCACGCACTGACATGCTCCCCTCTCTGGAAGTCTGAGACATGTGTGAAAATTTTCTAAGTCAAGAAAAAAAAAAATTTTCAACTTTTTTTCAAATTTCCCCCCAAGGGATATATATTTTACCCACACATTTGGAGCCCTCCTGGGATGCCCTCTAACATACTATAACCTCATTTAGCGGAGATTTTCACAAAAAAGTGAAATTTTCAAAAAGGTAGAAATTTTGCAAAAAACGACTAAGTATGAAGGACTCATCGGGTGAATCGCTCTGGAACTGAAATCGGATGCACGCACTGACATGCTCCCCTCTCTGGAAGTCTGAGACATGTGTGAAAATTTTCTAAGTCAAGAAAAAAAAAATTTTTCAACTTTTTTTCAAATTTCCCCCCAAGGGATATATATTTTACCCACACATTTGGAGCCCTCCTGGGATGCCCTCTAACATACTATAACCTCATTTAGCGGAGATTTTCACAAAAAAGTGAAATTTTCAAAAAGTTAGAAATTTTGCAAAAAACGACTAAGTATGAAGGACTCATCGGGTGAATCGCTCTGGAACTGAAATCGGATGCACGCACTGACTTGCTCCCCTCTCTGGAAGTCTGAGACATGTGTGAAAATTTTCTAAGTCCAGAAAAAAAAATTTTTTCAACTTTTTTTCAAATTTCCCCCCAAGGGATATATATTTTACCCACACATTTGGAGCCCTCCAGGGATGCCCTCTAACATACTATAACCTCATTTAGCAGAGATTTTCACAAAAAAGTGAAATTTTCAAAAAGTCAGAAGTTTTTCAAAAAACGACTAAGTATGAAGGACTCATCGGGTTAATCGCTCTGGAACTGAAATCGGATGCGCGCACTGACATGCTCCCCTCTCTGGAAGTCTGAGACATGTGTGAAAATTTTCTAAGTCCAGAAAAAAAAAATTTTTCAACTTTTTTTCAAATTTCCCCCCAAGGGATATATATTTTACCCACACATTTGGAGCCCTCCTGGGATGCCCTCTAACATACTATAACCTCATTTAGCAGAGACTTTCACAAAAAAGTGAAATTTTCAAAAAGTGAAAATTTTTCCAAAAAACGACTAAGTATGAAGGACTCATCGGGTGAAATGCTCTGGAACTGAAATCGGATGTGCTTACAGACATGCTCTCTGGAAGTCTGAGACATGTGTGAAAATTTTCTAAGTCCAGAAAAAAAAAATTTTTCAACTTTTTTTCAAATTTCCCCCCAAGGGATATATATTTTACCCACACATTTGGAGCCCTCCTGGGATGCCCTCTAACATACTATAACCTCATTTAGCAGAGATTTTCACAAAAAAGTGAAATTTTCAAAATGGCAGAAATTTTGCAAAAAACGACTAAGTATGAAGGACTCATCGGGTGAAACGCTCTGGAACTGAAATCGGATGCGCTTACAGACATGCTCCCCTCTCTGGAAGTCTGAGACATGTGTGAAAATTTTCTAAGTCCAGAAAAAAGAATTTTTTCAATTTTTTATCAAATTTCCCCCCAAGGGATATATATTTTACCCACACATTTGGAGCCCTCCTGGGATGCCCTCTAACATACTATAACCTCATTTAGCGGAGATTTTCACAAAAAATTGAAATTTTCAAAAAGTCAGAAATTTTGCAAAAAACGACAAGTATGAAGGACTCATCGGGTTAATCGCTCTGGAACTGAAATCGGATGCGCGCACTGACATGCTCCCCTCTCTGGAAGTCTGAGACATGTGTGAAAATTTTCTAAGTCCAGAAAAAAAAAAAATTTCAACTTTTTTTCAAATTTCCCCCCAAGGGATATATATTTTACCCACACATTTGGAGCCCTCCTGCGATGCCCTCTAACATACTATAACCTCATTTAGCGGAGATTTTCACAAAAAAGTGAAATTTTCAAAAAGTGAAAATTTTTCCAAAAAACGACTAAGTATGAAAGACTCATCGGGTGAGTCACTCTGGAACTGAAATCAGATGCGCGCACTGACATGCTCCCCTCTCTGGAAGTCTGAGACGTGTGAAAATTTTCTAAGTCCAGAAAAAAAATTTTTTTCAACTTTTTTTCAAATTTCCCCCCAAGGGATATATATTTTACCCACACATTTGGAACCCTCCTGCGATGCCCTCTAACATACTATAACCTCATTTAGCAGAGATTTTCACAAAAAAGTGAAATTTTCAAAAAGTGAAAATTTTTCCAAAAAATGACTAAGTATGAAGGATTCATCGGGTGAATCGCTCTGGAACTGAATTCGGAATCGCACTGACATGCTCCCCTCTCTGGAAGTCTGAGACGTGTGAAAATTTTCTAAGTCCAGAAAAAAAAAATTTTCAACTTTTTATCAAATTTCCCCCCAAGGGATATATATTTTACCCACACATTTGGAGCCCTCCTGGGATGCCCTCTAACATTCTATAACCTCATTTAGCAGAGACTTTCACAAAAAAGTGAAATTTTCAATAAGTCAGAAGTTTTTCAAAAAACGACTAAGTATGAAGGACTCATCGTTTGAAACGCTCTGGAACTGAAATCGGATGCGCTTACAGACATGTTCCCCTCTCTGGAAGTCTGAGACATGTGTGAAAATTTTCTAAGTCCAGAAAAAAAAAAAATTTCAACTTTTTTTCAAATTTCCCCCCAAGGGATATATATTTTACCCACACATTTGGAGCCCTCCTGGGATGCCCTCTAACATACTATAACCTCATTTAGTGGAGATTTTCACAAAATAGTGAAATTTTCAAAAAGTGAAAATTTTTCCAAAAAACGACTAAGTATGAAGGACTCATCGGGTGAATCGCTCTGGAACTGAAATCGGATGCGCGCACTGACATGCTCCCCTCTCTGGAAGTCTGAGACATGTGTGAAAATTTTCTAAGTCCAGAAAAAAGAATTTTTTCAATTTTTTATCAAATTTCCCCCCAAGGGATATATATTTTACCCACACATTTGGAGCCCTCCTGGGATGCCCTCTAACATACTATAACCTCATTTAGCGGAGATTTTCACAAAAAATTGAAATTTTCAAAAAGTCTGAAATTTTGCAAAAAACGACAAGTATGAAGGACTCATCGGGTGAATCGCTCTGGAACTGAAATCGGATGCACGCACTGACATGCTCCCCTCTCTGGAAGTCTGAGACATGTGTGAAAATTTTCTAAGTCCAGAAAAAAATTTTTTTTCAACTTTTTTTCAAATTTCCCCCCAAGGGATATATATTTTACCCACACATTTGGAGCCCTCCTGCGATGCCCTCTAACATACTATAACCTCATTTAGCGGAGATTTTCACAAAAAAGTGAAATTTTCAAAACGTGAAAATTTTTCCAAAAAACGACTAAGTATGAAAGACTCATCGGGTGAGTCGCTCTGGAACTGAAATCAGATGCGCGCACTGACATGCTCCCCTCTCTGGAAGTCTGAGACATGTGTGAAAATTTTCTAAGTCCAGAAAAAAATTTTTTTTCAACTTTTTTTCAAATTTCCCCCCAAGGGATATATATTTTACCCACACATTTGGAACCCTCCTGCGATGCCCTCTAACATACTATAACCTCATTTAGCAGAGATTTTCACAAAAAAGTGAAATTTTCAAAAAGTGAAAATTTTTCCAAAAAATGACTAAGTATGAAGGACTCATCGGGTGAATCGCTCTGGAACTGAAATCGGAATCGCACTGACATGCTCCCCTCTCTGGAAGTCTGAGACGTGTGAAAATTTTCTAAGTCCAGAAAAAAAAAATTTTCAACTTTTTATCAAATTTCCCCCCAAGGGATATATATTTTACCCACACATTTGGAGCCCTCCTGGGATGCCCTCAAACATTCTATAACCTCATTTAGCAGAGACTTTCACAAAAAAGTGAAATTTTCAATAAGTCAGAAGTTTTTCAAAAAACGACTAAGTATGAAGGACTCATCGGGTGAAACGCTCTGGAACTGAAATCGGATGCGCTTACAGACATGTTCCCCTCTCTGGAAGTCTGAGACATGTGTGAAAATTTTCTAAGTCCAGAAAAAAAAAAATTTCAACTTTTTTTCAAATTTCCCCCCAAGGGATATATATTTTACCCACACATTTGGAGCCCTCCTGCGATGCCCTCTAACATACTATAACCTCATTTAGCGGAGATTTTCACAAAAAAGTGAAATTTTCAAAAAGTGAAAATTTTTCCAAAAAACGACTAAGTATGAAAGACTCATCGGGTGAGTCGCTCTGGAACTGAAATCAGATGCGCGCACTGACATGCTCCCCTCTCTGGAAGTCTGAGACGTGTGAAAATTTTCTAAGTCCAGAAAAAAAATTTTTTTCAACTTTTTTTCAAATTTCCCCCCAAGGGATATATATTTTACCCACACATTTGGAACCCTCCTGCGATGCCCTCTAACATACTATAACCTCATTTAGCAGAGATTTTCACAAAAAAGTGAAATTTTCAAAAAGTGAAAATTTTTCCACAAAATGACTAAGTATGAAGGATTCATCGGGTGAATCGCTCTGGAACTGAAATCGGAATCGCACTGACATGCTCCCCTCTCTGGAAGTCTGAGACGTGTGAAAATTTTCTAAGTCCAGAAAAAAAAAATTTTCAACTTTTTATCAAATTTCCCCCCAAGGGATATATATTTTACCCACACATTTGGAGCCCTCCTGGGATGCCCTCTAACATTCTATAACCTCATTTAGCAGAGACTTTCACAAAAAAGTGAAATTTTCAATAAGTCAGAAGTTTTTCAAAAAACGACTAAGTATGAAGGACTCATCGGGTGAAACGCTCTGGAACTGAAATCGGATGCGCTTACAGACATGTTCCCCTCTCTGGAAGTCTGAGACATGTGTGAAAATTTTCTAAGTCCAGAAAAAAAAAAAATTTCAACTTTTTTTCAAATTTCCCCCCAAGGGATATATATTTTACCCACACATTTGGAGCCCTCCTGGGATGCCCTCTAACATACTATAACCTCATTTAGTGGAGATTTTCACAAAATAGTGAAATTTTCAAAAAGTGAAAATTTTTCCAAAAAACGACTAAGTATGAAGGACTCATCGGGTGAATCGCTCTGGAACTGAAATCGGATGCGCGCACTGACATGCTCCCCTCTCTGGAAGTCTGAGACATGTGTGAAAATTTTCTAAGTCCAGAAAAAAGAATTTTTTCAATTTTTTATCAAATTTCCCCCCAAGGGATATATATTTTACCCACACATTTGGAACCCTCCTGCGATGCCCTCTAACATACTATAACCTCATTTAGCAGAGATTTTCACAAAAAAGTGAAATTTTCAAAAAGTGAAAATTTTTCCAAAAAATGACTAAGTATGAAGGACTCATCGGGTGAATCGCTCTGGAACTGAAATCGGAATCGCACTGACATGCTCCCCTCTCTGGAAGTCTGAGACGTGTGAAAATTTTCTAAGTCCAGAAAAAAAAAATTTTCAACTTTTTATCAAATTTCCCCCCAAGGGATATATATTTTACCCACACATTTGGAGCCCTCCTGGGATGCCCTCTAACATTCTATAACCTCATTTAGCAGAGACTTTCACAAAAAAGTGAAATTTTCAATAAGTCAGAAGTTTTTCAAAAAACGACTAAGTATGAAGGACTCATCGGGTGAAACGCTCTGGAACTGAAATCGGATGCGCTTACAGACATGTTCCCCTCTCTGGAAGTCTGAGACATGTGTGAAAATTTTCTAAGTCCAGAAAAAAAAAAATTTTCAACTTTTTTTCAAATTTCCCCCCAAGGGATATATATTTTACCCACACATTTGGAGCCCTCCTGGGATGCCCTCTAACATACTATAACCTCATTTAGTGGAGATTTTCACAAAATAGTGAAATTTTCAAAAAGTGAAAATTTTTCCAAAAAACGACTAAGTATGAAGGACTCATCGGGTGAATCGCTCTGGAACTGAAATCGGATGCGCGCACTGACATGCTCCCCTCTCTGGAAGTCTGAGACATGTGTGAAAATTTTCTAAGTTGAGAAAAAATAATTTTTTCAATTTTTTATCAAATTTCCCCCCAAGGGATATATATTTTACCCACACATTTGGAGCCCTCCTGGGATGCCCTCTAACATACTATAACCTCATTTAGCGGAGATTTTCACAAAAAATTGAAATTTTCAAAAAGTCAGAAATTTTGCAAAAAACGACAAGTATGAAGGACTCATCGGGTGAATCGCTCTGGAACTGAAATCGGATGCACGCACTGACATGCTCCCCTCTCTGGAAGTCTGAGACATGTGTGAAAATTTTCTAAGTCCAGAAAAAAAAAAATTTCAACTTTTTTTCAAATTTCCCCCCAAGGGATATATATTTTACCCACACATTTGGAGCCCTCCTGCGATGCCCTCTAACATACTATAACCTCATTTAGCGGAGATTTTCACAAAATAGTGAAATTTTCAAAAAGTGAAAATTTTTCCAAAAAACGACTAAGTATGAAGGACTCATCGGGTGAATCGCTCTGGAACTGAAATCGGATGCGCGCACTGACATGCTCCCCTCTCTGGAAGTCTGAGACATGTGTGAAAATTTTCTAAGTCCAGAAAAAAGAATTTTTTCAATTTTTTATCAAATTTCCCCCCAAGGGATATATATTTTACCCACACATTTGGAGCCCTCCTGGGATGCCCTCTAACATACTATAACCTCATTTAGCGGAGATTTTCACAAAAAATTGAAATTTTCAAAAAGTCAGAAATTTTGCAAAAAACGACAAGTATGAAGGACTCATCGGGTGAATCGCTCTGGAACTGAAATCGGATGCACGCACTGACATGCTCCCCTCTCTGGAAGTCTGAGACATGTGTGAAAATTTTCTAAGTCCAGAAAAAAAATTTTTTTCAACTTTTTTTCAAATTTCCCCCCAAGGGATATATATTTTACCCACACATTTGGAGCCCTCCTGGGATGCCCTCTAACATTCTATAACCTCATTTAGCAGAGATTTTCTCAAAAAAGTGAAATTTTCAAAAAGTGAAAATTTTTCCAAAAAACGACTGAGTTTGAAGGACTAATCGGGTGAATCGCTCTGGAACTGAAATCGGAATCGCACTGACATGCTCCCCTCTCTGGAAGTCTGAGACGTGTGAAAATTTTCTAAGTCCAGAAAAAAAAAAAATTTCAACTTTTTTTCAAATTTCCCCCCAAGGGATATATATTTTACCCACACATTTGGAGGACTCCTGGGATGCCCTCTAACATACTATAACCTCATTTAGTGGAGATTTTCACAAAATAGTGAAATTTTCAAAAAGTGAAAATTTTTCCAAAAAACGACTAAGTATGAAGGACTCATCGGGTGAATCGCTCTGGAACTGAAATCGGATGCGTGCACTGACATGCTCCCCTCTCTGGAAGTCTGAGACATGTGTGAAAATTTTCTAAGTCCAGAAAAAAGAATTTTTTCAATTTTTTATCAAATTTCCCCCCAAGGGATATATATTTTACCCACACATTTGGAGCCCTCCTGGGATGCCCTCTAACATACTATAACCTCATTTAGCGGAGATTTTCACAAAAAATTGAAATTTTCAAAAAGTCAGAAATTTTGCAAAAAACGACAAGTATGAAGGACTCATCGGGTGAATCGCTCTGGAACTGAAATTGGATGCACGCACTGACATGCTCCCCTCTCTGGAAGTCTGAGACATGTGTGAAAATTTTCTAAGTCCAGAAAAAAAAAAATTTCAACTTTTTTTCAAATTTCCCCCCAAGGGATATATATTTTACCCACACATTTGGAGCCCTCCTGGGATGCCCTCTAACATACTATAACCTCATTTAGTGGAGATTTTCACAAAATAGTGAAATTTTCAAAAAGTGAAAATTTTTCCAAAAAACGACTAAGTATGAAGGACTCATCGGGTGAATCGCTCTGGAACTGAAATCGGATGCGCGCACTGACATGCTCCCCTCTCTGGAAGTCTGAGACATGTGTGAAAATTTTCTAAGTCCAGAAAAAAGAATTTTTTCAATTTTTTATCAAATTTCCCCCCAAGGGATATATATTTTACCCACACATTTGGAACCCTCCTGCGATGCCCTCTAACATACTATAACCTCATTTAGCAGAGATTTTCACAAAAAAGTGAAATTTTCAAAAAGTGAAAATTTTTCCAAAAAATGACTAAGTATGAAGGACTCATCGGGTGAATCGCTCTGGAACTGAAATCGGAATCGCACTGACATGCTCCCCTCTCTGGAAGTCTGAGACGTGTGAAAATTTTCTAAGTCCAGAAAAAAAAAATTTTCAACTTTTTATCAAATTTCCCCCCAAGGGATATATATTTTACCCACACATTTGGAGCCCTCCTGGGATGCCCTCTAACATTCTATAACCTCATTTAGCAGAGACTTTCACAAAAAAGTGAAATTTTCAATAAGTCAGAAGTTTTTCAAAAAACGACTAAGTATGAAGGACTCATCGGGTGAATCGCTCTGGAACTGAAATCGGATGCGCGCACTGACATGCTCCCCTCTCTGGAAGTCTGAGACATGTGTGAAAATTTTCTAAGTCCAGAAAAAATAATTTTTTCAATTTTTTATCAAATTTCCCCCCAAGGGATATATATTTTACCCACACATTTGGAGCCCTCCTGGGATGCCCTCTAACATACTATAACCTCATTTAGCGGAGATTTTCACAAAAAATTGAAATTTTCAAAAAGTCAGAAATTTTGCAAAAAACGACAAGTATGAAGGACTCATCGGGTGAATCGCTCTGGAACTGAAATCGGATGCACGCACTGACATGCTCCCCTCTCTGGAAGTCTGAGACATGTGTGAAAATTTTCTAAGTCCAGAAAAAAAAAAATTTCAACTTTTTTTCAAATTTCCCCCCAAGGGATATATATTTTACCCACACATTTGGAGCCCTCCTGCGATGCCCTCTAACATACTATAACCTCATTTAGCGGAGATTTTCACAAAAAAGTGAAATTTTCAAAAAGTGAAAATTTTTCCAAAAAACGACTAAGTATGAAAGACTCATCGGGTGAGTCGCTCTGGAACTGAAATCAGATGCGCGCACTGACATGCTCCCCTCTCTGGAAGTCTGAGACGTGTGAAAATTTTCTAAGTCCAGAAAAAAAATTTTTTTCAACTTTTTTTCAAATTTCCCCCCAAGGGATATATATTTTACCCACACATTTGGAACCCTCCTGCGATGCCCTCTAACATACTATAACCTCATTTAGCAGAGATTTTCACAAAAAAGTGAAATTTTCAAAAAGTGAAAATTTTTCCACAAAATGACTAAGTATGAAGGATTCATCGGGTGAATCGCTCTGGAACTGAAATCGGAATCGCACTGACATGCTCCCCTCTCTGGAAGTCTGAGACGTGTGAAAATTTTCTAAGTCCAGAAAAAAAAAATTTTCAACTTTTTATCAAATTTCCCCCCAAGGGATATATATTTTACCCACACATTTGGAGCCCTCCTGGGATGCCCTCTAACATTCTATAACCTCATTTAGCAGAGACTTTCACAAAAAAGTGAAATTTTCAATAAGTCAGAAGTTTTTCAAAAAACGACTAAGTATGAAGGACTCATCGGGTGAAACGCTCTGGAACTGAAATCGGATGCGCTTACAGACATGTTCCCCTCTCTGGAAGTCTGAGACATGTGTGAAAATTTTCTAAGTCCAGAAAAAAAAAAAATTTCAACTTTTTTTCAAATTTCCCCCCAAGGGATATATATTTTACCCACACATTTGGAGCCCTCCTGGGATGCCCTCTAACATACTATAACCTCATTTAGTGGAGATTTTCACAAAATAGTGAAATTTTCAAAAAGTGAAAATTTTTCCAAAAAACGACTAAGTATGAAGGACTCATCGGGTGAATCGCTCTGGAACTGAAATCGGATGCGCGCACTGACATGCTCCCCTCTCTGGAAGTCTGAGACATGTGTGAAAATTTTCTAAGTCCAGAAAAAAGAATTTTTTCAATTTTTTATCAAATTTCCCCCCAAGGGATATATATTTTACCCACACATTTGGAACCCTCCTGCGATGCCCTCTAACATACTATAACCTCATTTAGCAGAGATTTTCACAAAAAAGTGAAATTTTCAAAAAGTGAAAATTTTTCCAAAAAATGACTAAGTATGAAGGACTCATCGGGTGAATCGCTCTGGAACTGAAATCGGAATCGCACTGACATGCTCCCCTCTCTGGAAGTCTGAGACGTGTGAAAATTTTCTAAGTCCAGAAAAAAAAAATTTTCAACTTTTTATCAAATTTCCCCCCAAGGGATATATATTTTACCCACACATTTGGAGCCCTCCTGGGATGCCCTCTAACATTCTATAACCTCATTTAGCAGAGACTTTCACAAAAAAGTGAAATTTTCAATAAGTCAGAAGTTTTTCAAAAAACGACTAAGTATGAAGGACTCATCGGGTGAAACGCTCTGGAACTGAAATCGGATGCGCTTACAGACATGTTCCCCTCTCTGGAAGTCTGAGACATGTGTGAAAATTTTCTAAGTCCAGAAAAAAAAAAATTTTCAACTTTTTTTCAAATTTCCCCCCAAGGGATATATATTTTACCCACACATTTGGAGCCCTCCTGGGATGCCCTCTAACATACTATAACCTCATTTAGTGGAGATTTTCACAAAATAGTGAAATTTTCAAAAAGTGAAAATTTTTCCAAAAAACGACTAAGTATGAAGGACTCATCGGGTGAATCGCTCTGGAACTGAAATCGGATGCGCGCACTGACATGCTCCCCTCTCTGGAAGTCTGAGACATGTGTGAAAATTTTCTAAGTTGAGAAAAAATAATTTTTTCAATTTTTTATCAAATTTCCCCCCAAGGGATATATATTTTACCCACACATTTGGAGCCCTCCTGGGATGCCCTCTAACATACTATAACCTCATTTAGCGGAGATTTTCACAAAAAATTGAAATTTTCAAAAAGTCAGAAATTTTGCAAAAAACGACAAGTATGAAGGACTCATCGGGTGAATCGCTCTGGAACTGAAATCGGATGCACGCACTGACATGCTCCCCTCTCTGGAAGTCTGAGACATGTGTGAAAATTTTCTAAGTCCAGAAAAAAAAAAATTTCAACTTTTTTTCAAATTTCCCCCCAAGGGATATATATTTTATCCACACATTTGGAGCCCTCCTGCGATGCCCTCTAACATACTATAACCTCATTTAGCGGAGATTTTCACAAAATAGTGAAATTTTCAAAAAGTGAAAATTTTTCCAAAAAACGACTAAGTATGAAGGACTCATCGGGTGAATCGCTCTGGAACTGAAATCGGATGCGCGCACTGACATGCTCCCCTCTCTGGAAGTCTGAGACATGTGTGAAAATTTTCTAAGTCCAGAAAAAAGAATTTTTTCAATTTTTTATCAAATTTCCCCCCAAGGGATATATATTTTACCCACACATTTGGAGCCCTCCTGGGATGCCCTCTAACATACTATAACCTCATTTAGCGGAGATTTTCACAAAAAATTGAAATTTTCAAAAAGTCAGAAATTTTGCAAAAAACGACAAGTATGAAGGACTCATCGGGTGAATCGCTCTGGAACTGAAATCGGATGCACGCACTGACATGCTCCCCTCTCTGGAAGTCTGAGACATGTGTGAAAATTTTCTAAGTCCAGAAAAAAAATTTTTTTCAACTTTTTTTCAAATTTCCCCCCAAGGGATATATATTTTACCCACACATTTGGAGCCCTCCTGGGATGCCCTCTAACATTCTATAACCTCATTTAGCAGAGATTTTCTCAAAAAAGTGAAATTTTCAAAAAGTGAAAATTTTTCCAAAAAACGACTGAGTTTGAAGGACTAATCGGGTGAATCGCTCTGGAACTGAAATCGGAATCGCACTGACATGCTCCCCTCTCTGGAAGTCTGAGACGTGTGAAAATTTTCTAAGTCCAGAAAAAAAAAAAATTTCAACTTTTTTTCAAATTTCCCCCCAAGGGATATATATTTTACCCACACATTTGGAGGACTCCTGGGATGCCCTCTAACATACTATAACCTCATTTAGTGGAGATTTTCACAAAATAGTGAAATTTTCAAAAAGTGAAAATTTTTCCAAAAAACGACTAAGTATGAAGGACTCATCGGGTGAATCGCTCTGGAACTGAAATCGGATGCGTGCACTGACATGCTCCCCTCTCTGGAAGTCTGAGACATGTGTGAAAATTTTCTAAGTCCAGAAAAAAGAATTTTTTCAATTTTTTATCAAATTTCCCCCCAAGGGATATATATTTTACCCACACATTTGGAGCCCTCCTGGGATGCCCTCTAACATACTATAACCTCATTTAGCGGAGATTTTCACAAAAAATTGAAATTTTCAAAAAGTCAGAAATTTTGCAAAAAACGACAAGTATGAAGGACTCATCGGGTGAATCGCTCTGGAACTGAAATTGGATGCACGCACTGACATGCTCCCCTCTCTGGAAGTCTGAGACATGTGTGAAAATTTTCTAAGTCCAGAAAAAAAAAAAATTTCAACTTTTTTTCAAATTTCCCCCCAAGGGATATATATTTTACCCACACATTTGGAGCCCTCCTGGGATGCCCTCTAACATACTATAACCTCATTTAGTGGAGATTTTCACAAAATAGTGAAATTTTCAAAAAGTGAAAATTTTTCCAAAAAACGACTAAGTATGAAGGACTCATCGGGTGAATCGCTCTGGAACTGAAATCGGATGCGCGCACTGACATGCTCCCCTCTCTGGAAGTCTGAGACATGTGTGAAAATTTTCTAAGTCCAGAAAAAAGAATTTTTTCAATTTTTTATCAAATTTCCCCCCAAGGGATATATATTTTACCCACACATTTGGAACCCTCCTGCGATGCCCTCTAACATACTATAACCTCATTTAGCAGAGATTTTCACAAAAAAGTGAAATTTTCAAAAAGTGAAAATTTTTCCAAAAAATGACTAAGTATGAAGGACTCATCGGGTGAATCGCTCTGGAACTGAAATCGGAATCGCACTGACATGCTCCCCTCTCTGGAAGTCTGAGACGTGTGAAAATTTTCTAAGTCCAGAAAAAAAAAATTTTCAACTTTTTATCAAATTTCCCCCCAAGGGATATATATTTTACCCACACATTTGGAGCCCTCCTGGGATGCCCTCTAACATTCTATAACCTCATTTAGCAGAGACTTTCACAAAAAAGTGAAATTTTCAATAAGTCAGAAGTTTTTCAAAAAACGACTAAGTATGAAGGACTCATCGGGTGAATCGCTCTGGAACTGAAATCGGATGCGCGCACTGACATGCTCCCCTCTCTGGAAGTCTGAGACATGTGTGAAAATTTTCTAAGTCCAGAAAAAATAATTTTTTCAATTTTTTATCAAATTTCCCCCCAAGGGATATATATTTTACCCACACATTTGGAGCCCTCCTGGGATGCCCTCTAACATACTATAACCTCATTTAGCGGAGATTTTCACAAAAAATTGAAATTTTCAAAAAGTCAGAAATTTTGCAAAAAACGACAAGTATGAAGGACTCATCGGGTGAATCGCTCTGGAACTGAAATCGGATGCACGCACTGACATGCTCCCCTCTCTGGAAGTCTGAGACATGTGTGAAAATTTTCTAAGTCCAGAAAAAAAAAAATTTCAACTTTTTTTCAAATTTCCCCCCAAGGGATATATATTTTACCCACACATTTGGAGCCCTCCTGCGATGCCCTCTAACATACTATAACCTCATTTAGCGGAGATTTTCACAAAAAAGTGAAATTTTCAAAAAGTGAAAATTTTTCCAAAAAACGACTAAGTATGAAAGACTCATCGGGTGAGTCGCTCTGGAACTGAAATCAGATGCGCGCACTGACATGCTCCCCTCTCTGGAAGTCTGAGACATGTGTGAAAATTTTCTAAGTCCAGAAAAAATTTTTTTTTCAACTTTTTTTCAAATTTCCCCCCAAGGGATATATATTTTACCCACACATTTGGAACCCTCCTGCGATGCCCTCTAACATACTATAACCTCATTTAGCAGAGATTTTCACAAAAAAGTGAAATTTTCAAAAAGTGAAAATTTTTCCAAAAAATGACTAAGTATGAAGGACTCATCGGGTGAATCGCTCTGGAACTGAAATCGGAATCGCACTGACATGCTCCCCTCTCTGGAAGTCTGAGACGTGTGAAAATTTTCTAAGTCCAGAAAAAAAAATTTTTCAACTTTTTATCAAATTTCCCCCCAAGGGATATATATTTTACCCACACATTTGGAGCCCTCCTGGGATGCCCTCAAACATTCTATAACCTCATTTAGCAGAGACTTTCACAAAAAAGTGAAATTTTCAATAAGTCAGAAGTTTTTCAAAAAACGACTAAGTATGAAGGACTCATCGGGTGAAACGCTCTGGAACTGAAATCGGATGCGCTTACAGACATGTTCCCCTCTCTGGAAGTCTGAGACATGTGTGAAAATTTTCTAAGTCCAGAAAAAAAAAAATTTTCAACTTTTTTTCAAATTTCCCCCCAAGGGATATATATTTTACCCACACATTTGGAGCCCTCCTGGGATGCCCTCTAACATACTATAACCTCATTTAGTGGAGATTTTCACAAAATAGTGAAATTTTCAAAAAGTGAAAATTTTTCCAAAAAACGACTAAGTATGAAGGACTCATCGGGTGAATCGCTCTGGAACTGAAATCGGATGCGTGCACTGACATGCTCCCCTCTCTGGAAGTCTGAGACATGTGTGAAAATTTTCTAAGTCCAGAAAAAAGAATTTTTTCAATTTTTTATCAAATTTCCCCCCAAGGGATATATATTTTACCCACACATTTGGAGCCCTCCTGGGATGCCCTCTAACATTCTATAACCTCATTTAGCAGAGACTTTCACAAAAAAGTGAAATTTTCAATAAGTCAGAAGTTTTTCAAAAAACGACTAAGTATGAAGGACTCATCGGGTTAATCGCTCTGGAACTGAAATCGGATGCGCGCAATGACATGCTCCCCTCTCTGGAAGTCTGAGACATGTGTCAAAATTTTCTAAGTCCAGAAAAAAAAAAATGTTCAACTTTTTTTCAAATTTCCCCCCAAGGGATATATATTTTACCCACACATTTGGAGCCCTCCTGGGATGCCCTCTAACATACTATAACCTCATTTAGCGGAGATTTTCACAAAAAAGTGAACTTTTCAAAAAGTCTGAAATTTTGCAAAAAACGACTAAGTATGAAGGACTCATCGGGTGAATTGCTCTGGAACTGAAATCGGATGCGCGCTCTGACATGCTCCCCTCTCTGGAAGTCTGAGACATGTGTGAAAATTTTCTAAGTCCAGAAAAAAACATTTTTTCAACTTTTTTTCAAATTTCCCCCATAGGGATATATATTTTACCCACACATTTGGAGCCCTCCTGGGATGCCCTCTAACATACTATAACCTCATTTAGCGGAGATTTTCACAAAATAGTGAAATTTTCAAAAAGTGAAAATTTTTCCAAAAAACGACTAAGTATGAAGGACTCATCGGGTGAATCGCTCTGGAACTGAAATCGGATGCGCGCACTGACATGCTCCCCTCTCTGGAAGTCTGAGACATGTGTGAAAATTTTCTAAGTCCAGAAAAAAGAATTTTTTCAATTTTTTATCAAATTTCCCCCCAAGGGATATATATTTTACCCACACATTTGGAGCCCTCCTGGGATGCCCTCTAACATACTATAACCTCATTTAGCGGAGATTTTCACAAAAAATTGAAATTTTCAAAAAGTCAGAAATTTTGCAAAAAACGACAAGTATGAAGGACTCATCGGGTGAATCGCTCTGGAACTGAAATCGGATGCACGCACTGACATGCTCCCCTCTCTGGAAGTCTGAGACATGTGTGAAAATTTTCTAAGTCCAGAAAAAAAATTTTTTTCAACTTTTTTTCAAATTTCCCCCCAAGGGATATATATTTTACCCACACATTTGGAGCCCTCCTGGGATGCCCTCTAACATTCTATAACCTCATTTAGCAGAGATTTTCTCAAAAAAGTGAAATTTTCAAAAAGTGAAAATTTTTCCAAAAAACGACTGAGTTTGAAGGACTAATCGGGTGAATCGCTCTGGAACTGAAATCGGAATCGCACTGACATGCTCCCCTCTCTGGAAGTCTGAGACGTGTGAAAATTTTCTAATTCCAGAAAAAAAAAAAATTTCAACTTTTTTTCAAATTTCCCCCCAAGGGATATATATTTTACCCACACATTTGGAGGACTCCTGGGATGCCCTCTAACATACTATAACCTCATTTAGTGGAGATTTTCACAAAATAGTGAAATTTTCAAAAAGTGAAAATTTTTCCAAAAAACGACTAAGTATGAAGGACTCATCGGGTGAATCGCTCTGGAACTGAAATCGGATGCGCGCACTGACATGCTCCCCTCTCTGGAAGTCTGAGACATGTGTGAAAATTTTCTAAGTCCAGAAAAAAGAATTTTTTCAATTTTTTATCAAATTTCCCCCCAAGGGATATATATTTTACCCACACATTTGGAGCCCTCCTGGGATGCCCTCTAACATACTATAACCTCATTTAGCGGAGATTTTCACAAAAAATTGAAATTTTCAAAAAGTCAGAAATTTTGCAAAAAACGACAAGTATGAAGGACTCATCGGGTGAATCGCTCTGGAACTGAAATTGGATGCACGCACTGACATGCTCCCCTCTCTGGAAGTCTGAGACATGTGTGAAAATTTTCTAAGTCCAGAAAAAAAAAACATTTCAACTTTTTTTCAAATTTCCCCCCAAGGGATATATATTTTACCCACACATTTGGAGCCCTCCTGGGATGCCCTCTAACATACTATAACCTCATTTAGTGGAGATTTTCACAAAATAGTGAAATTTTCAAAAAGTGAAAATTTTTCCAAAAAACGACTAAGTATGAAGGACTCATCGGGTGAATCGCTCTGGAACTGAAATCGGATGCGCGCACTGACATGCTCCCCTCTCTGGAAGTCTGAGACATGTGTGAAAATTTTCTAAGTCCAGAAAAAAGAATTTTTTC
Source organism: Phyllobates terribilis (assembly GCF_046119375.1). Lineage (NCBI taxonomy): Eukaryota > Metazoa > Chordata > Amphibia > Anura > Dendrobatidae > Phyllobates > Phyllobates terribilis. The sequence continues at coordinate 386,648 of NW_027362853.1, forward strand.
AATTTTTTATCAAATTTCCCCCCAAGGGATATATATTTTACCCACACATTTGGAACCCTCCTGCGATGCCCTCTAACATACTATAACCTCATTTAGCAGAGATTTTCACAAAAAAGTGAAATTTTCAAAAAGTGAAAATTTTTCCAAAAAATGACTAAGTATGAAGGACTCATCGGGTGAATCGCTCTGGAACTGAAATCGGAATCGCACTGACATGCTCCCCTCTCTGGAAGTCTGAGACGTGTGAAAATTTTCTAAGTCCAGAAAAAAAAAATTTTCAACTTTTTATCAAATTTCCCCCCAAGGGATATATATTTTACCCACACATTTGGAGCCCTCCTGGGATGCCCTCTAACATTCTATAACCTCATTTAGCAGAGACTTTCACAAAAAAGTGAAATTTTCAATAAGTCAGAAGTTTTTCAAAAAACGACTAAGTATGAAGGACTCATCGGGTGAATCGCTCTGGAACTGAAATCGGATGCACGCACTGACATGCTCCCCTCTCTGGAAGTCTGAGACATGTGTGAAAATTTTCTAAGTCCAGAAAAAAAAAAATTTCAACTTTTTTTCAAATTTCCCCCCAAGGGATATATATTTTACCCACACATTTGGAGCCCTCCTGCGATGCCCTCTAACATACTATAACCTCATTTAGTGGAGATTTTCACAAAATAGTGAAATTTTCAAAAAGTGAAAATTTTTCCAAAAAACGACTAAGTATGAAGGACTCATCGGGTGAATCGCTCTGGAACTGAAATCGGATGCGCGCACTGACATGCTCCCCTCTCTGGAAGTCTGAGACATGTGTGAAAATTTTCTAAGTCCAGAAAAAAGAATTTTTTCAATTTTTTATCAAATTTCCCCCCAAGGGATATATATTTTACCCACATATTTGGAGCCCTCCTGGGATGCCCTCTAACATTCTATAACCTCATTTAGCAGAGACTTTCACAAAAAAGTGAAATTTTCAATAAGTCAGAAGTTTTTCAAAAAACGACTAAGTATGAAGGACTCATCGGGTTAATCGCTCTGGAACTGAAATCGGATGCGCGCAATGACATGCTCCCCTCTCTGGAAGTCTGAGACATGTGTCAAAATTTTCTAAGTCCAGAAAAAAAAAAATTTTCAACTTTTTTTCAAATTTCCCCCCAAGGGATATATATTTTACCCACACATTTGGAGCCCTCCTGGGATGCCCTCTAACATACTATAACCTCATTTAGCGGAGATTTTCACAAAAAAGTGAACTTTTCAAAAAGTCTGAAATTTTGCAAAAAACGACTAAGTATGAAGGACTCATCAGGTGAATTGCTCTGGAACTGAAATCGGATGCGCGCTCTGACATGCTCCCCTCTCTGGAAGTCTGAGACATGTGTGAAAATTTTCTAAGTCCAGAAAAAAAATTTTTTTCAACTTTTTTTCAAATTTCCCCCCAAGGGATATATATTTTACCCACACATCTGGAGCCCTCCTGGGATGCCCTCTAACATTCTATAACCTCATTTAGCAGAGATTTTCTCAAAAAAGTGAAATTTTCAAAAAGTGAAAATTTTTCCAAAAAACGACTGAGTTTGAAGGACTCATCGGGTGAATCGCTCTGGAACTGAAATCGGAATCGCACTGACATGCTCCCCTCTCTGGAAGTCTGAGACATGTGTGAAAATTTTCTAAGTCCAGAAAAAAAAAAATTTTCAACTTTTTTTCAAATTTCCCCCCAAGGGATATATATTTTACCCACACATTTGGAGCCCTCCTGGGATGCCCTCTAACATACTATAACCTCATTTAGTGGAGATTTTCACAAAATAGTGAAATTTTCAAAAAGTGAAAATTTTTCCAAAAAACGACTAAGTATGAAGGACTCATCGGGTGAATCGCTCTGGAACTGAAATCGGATGCGCGCACTGACATGCTCCCCTCTCTGGAAGTCTGAGACATGTGTGAAAATTTTCTAAGTCCAGAAAAAAGAATTTTTTCAATTTTTTATCAAATTTCCCCCCAAGGGATATATATTTTACCCACACATTTGGAACCCTCCTGCGATGCCCTCTAACATACTATAACCTCATTTAGCAGAGATTTTCACAAAAAAGTGAAATTTTCAAAAAGTGAAAATTTTTCCAAAAAATGACTAAGTATGAAGGACTCATCGGGTGAATCGCTCTGGAACTGAAATCGGAATCGCACTGACATGCTCCCCTCTCTGGAAGTCTGAGACGTGTGAAAATTTTCTAAGTCCAGAAAAAAAAAATTTTCAACTTTTTATCAAATTTCCCCCCAAGGGATATATATTTTACCCACACATTTGGAGCCCTCCTGGGATGCCCTCTAACATTCTATAACCTCATTTAGCAGAGACTTTCACAAAAAAGTGAAATTTTCAATAAGTCAGAAGTTTTTCAAAAAACGACTAAGTATGAAGGACTCATCGGGTGAAACGCTCTGGAACTGAAATCGGATGCGCTTACAGACATGTTCCCCTCTCTGGAAGTCTGAGACATGTGTGAAAATTTTCTAAGTCCAGAAAAAAAAAAATTTTCAACTTTTTTTCAAATTTCCCCCCAAGGGATATATATTTTACCCACACATTTGGAGCCCTCCTGGGATGCCCTCTAACATACTATAACCTCATTTAGTGGAGATTTTCACAAAATAGTGAAATTTTCAAAAAGTGAAAATTTTTCCAAAAAACGACTAAGTATGAAGGACTCATCGGGTGAATCGCTCTGGAACTGAAATCGGATGCGCGCACTGACATGCTCCCCTCTCTGGAAGTCTGAGACATGTGTGAAAATTTTCTAAGTCCAGAAAAAAGAATTTTTTCAATTTTTTATCAAATTTCCCCCCAAGGGATATATATTTTACCCACACATTTGGAACCCTCCTGCGATGCCCTCTAACATACTATAACCTCATTTAGCAGAGATTTTCACAAAAAAGTGAAATTTTCAAAAAGTGAAAATTTTTCCAAAAAATGACTAAGTATGAAGGACTCATCGGGTGAATCGCTCTGGAACTGAAATCGGAATCGCACTGACATGCTCCCCTCTCTGGAAGTCTGAGACGTGTGAAAATTTTCTAAGTCCAGAAAAAAAAAATTTTCAACTTTTTATCAAATTTCCCCCCAAGGGATATATATTTTACCCACACATTTGGAGCCCTCCTGGGATGCCCTCTAACATTCTATAACCTCATTTAGCAGAGACTTTCACAAAAAAGTGAAATTTTCAATAAGTCAGAAGTTTTTCAAAAAACGACTAAGTATGAAGGACTCATCGGGTGAAACGCTCTGGAACTGAAATCGGATGCGCTTACAGACATGTTCCCCTCTCTGGAAGTCTGAGACATGTGTGAAAATTTTCTAAGTCCAGAAAAAAAAAAATTTTCAACTTTTTTTCAAATTTCCCCCCAAGGGATATATATTTTACCCACACATTTGGAGCCCTCCTGGGATGCCCTCTAACATACTATAACCTCATTTAGTGGAGATTTTCACAAAATAGTGAAATTTTCAAAAAGTGAAAATTTTTCCAAAAAACGACTAAGTATGAAGGACTCATCGGGTGAATCGCTCTGGAACTGAAATCGGATGCGCGCACTGACATGCTCCCCTCTCTGGAAGTCTGAGACATGTGTGAAAATTTTCTAAGTCCAGAAAAAAGAATTTTTTCAATTTTTTATCAAATTTCCCCCCAAGGGATATATATTTTACCCACACATTTGGAACCCTCCTGCGATGCCCTCTAACATACTATAACCTCATTTAGCAGAGATTTTCACAAAAAAGTGAAATTTTCAAAAAGTGAAAATTTTTCCAAAAAATGACTAAGTATGAAGGACTCATCGGGTGAATCGCTCTGGAACTGAAATCGGAATCGCACTGACATGCTCCCCTCTCTGGAAGTCTGAGACGTGTGAAAATTTTCTAAGTCCAGAAAAAAAAAATTTTCAACTTTTTATCAAATTTCCCCCCAAGGGATATATATTTTACCCACACATTTGGAGCCCTCCTGGGATGCCCTCTAACATTCTATAACCTCATTTAGCAGAGACTTTCACAAAAAAGTGAAATTTTCAATAAGTCAGAAGTTTTTCAAAAAACGACTAAGTATGAAGGACTCATCGGGTGAAACGCTCTGGAACTGAAATCGGATGCGCTTACAGACATGTTCCCCTCTCTGGAAGTCTGAGACATGTGTGAAAATTTTCTAAGTCCAGAAAAAAAAAAATTTTCAACTTTTTTTCAAATTTCCCCCCAAGGGATATATATTTTACCCACACATTTGGAGCCCTCCTGGGATGCCCTCTAACATACTATAACCTCATTTAGTGGAGATTTTCACAAAATAGTGAAATTTTCAAAAAGTGAAAATTTTTCCAAAAAACGACTAAGTATGAAGGACTCATCGGGTGAATCGCTCTGGAACTGAAATCGGATGCGCGCACTGACATGCTCCCCTCTCTGGAAGTCTGAGACATGTGTGAAAATTTTCTAAGTCCAGAAAAAAGAATTTTTTCAATTTTTTATCAAATTTCCCCCCAAGGGATATATATTTTACCCACACATTTGGAACCCTCCTGCGATGCCCTCTAACATACTATAACCTCATTTAGCAGAGATTTTCACAAAAAAGTGAAATTTTCAAAAAGTGAAAATTTTTCCAAAAAATGACTAAGTATGAAGGACTCATCGGGTGAATCGCTCTGGAACTGAAATCGGAATCGCACTGACATGCTCCCCTCTCTGGAAGTCTGAGACGTGTGAAAATTTTCTAAGTCCAGAAAAAAAAAATTTTCAACTTTTTATCAAATTTCCCCCCAAGGGATATATATTTTACCCACACATTTGGAGCCCTCCTGGGATGCCCTCTAACATTCTATAACCTCATTTAGCAGAGACTTTCACAAAAAAGTGAAATTTTCAATAAGTCAGAAGTTTTTCAAAAAACGACTAAGTATGAAGGACTCATCGGGTGAAACGCTCTGGAACTGAAATCGGATGCGCTTACAGACATGTTCCCCTCTCTGGAAGTCTGAGACATGTGTGAAAATTTTCTAAGTCCAGAAAAAAAAAAATTTTCAACTTTTTTTCAAATTTCCCCCCAAGGGATATATATTTTACCCACACATTTGGAGCCCTCCTGGGATGCCCTCTAACATACTATAACCTCATTTAGTGGAGATTTTCACAAAATAGTGAAATTTTCAAAAAGTGAAAATTTTTCCAAAAAACGACTAAGTATGAAGGACTCATCGGGTGAATCGCTCTGGAACTGAAATCGGATGCGCGCACTGACATGCTCCCCTCTCTGGAAGTCTGAGACATGTGTGAAAATTTTCTAAGTCCAGAAAAAAGAATTTTTTCAATTTTTTATCAAATTTCCCCCCAAGGGATATATATTTTACCCACACATTTGGAACCCTCCTGCGATGCCCTCTAACATACTATAACCTCATTTAGCAGAGATTTTCACAAAAAAGTGAAATTTTCAAAAAGTGAAAATTTTTCCAAAAAATGACTAAGTATGAAGGACTCATCGGGTGAATCGCTCTGGAACTGAAATCGGAATCGCACTGACATGCTCCCCTCTCTGGAAGTCTGAGACGTGTGAAAATTTTCTAAGTCCAGAAAAAAAAAATTTTCAACTTTTTATCAAATTTCCCCCCAAGGGATATATATTTTACCCACACATTTGGAGCCCTCCTGGGATGCCCTCTAACATTCTATAACCTCATTTAGCAGAGACTTTCACAAAAAAGTGAAATTTTCAATAAGTCAGAAGTTTTTCAAAAAACGACTAAGTATGAAGGACTCATCGGGTGAAACGCTCTGGAACTGAAATCGGATGCGCTTACAGACATGTTCCCCTCTCTGGAAGTCTGAGACATGTGTGAAAATTTTCTAAGTCCAGAAAAAAAAAAATTTTCAACTTTTTTTCAAATTTCCCCCCAAGGGATATATATTTTACCCACACATTTGGAGCCCTCCTGGGATGCCCTCTAACATACTATAACCTCATTTAGTGGAGATTTTCACAAAATAGTGAAATTTTCAAAAAGTGAAAATTTTTCCAAAAAACGACTAAGTATGAAGGACTCATCGGGTGAATCGCTCTGGAACTGAAATCGGATGCGCGCACTGACATGCTCCCCTCTCTGGAAGTCTGAGACATGTGTGAAAATTTTCTAAGTCCAGAAAAAAGAATTTTTTCAATTTTTTATCAAATTTCCCCCCAAGGGATATATATTTTACCCACACATTTGGAACCCTCCTGCGATGCCCTCTAACATACTATAACCTCATTTAGCAGAGATTTTCACAAAAAAGTGAAATTTTCAAAAAGTGAAAATTTTTCCAAAAAATGACTAAGTATGAAGGACTCATCGGGTGAATCGCTCTGGAACTGAAATCGGAATCGCACTGACATGCTCCCCTCTCTGGAAGTCTGAGACGTGTGAAAATTTTCTAAGTCCAGAAAAAAAAAAATTTCAACTTTTTATCAAATTTCCCCCCAAGGGATATATATTTTACCCACACATTTGGAGCCCTCCTGGGATGCCCTCTAACATTCTATAACCTCATTTAGCAGAGACTTTCACAAAAAAGTGAAATTTTCAATAAGTCAGAAGTTTTTCAAAAAACGACTAAGTATGAAGGACTCATCGGGTGAAACGCTCTGGAACTGAAATCGGATGCGCTTACAGACATGTTCCCCTCTCTGGAAGTCTGAGACATGTGTGAAAATTTTCTAAGTCCAGAAAAAAAAAAATTTTCAACTTTTTTTCAAATTTCCCCCCAAGGGATATATATTTTACCCACACATTTGGAGCCCTCCTGGGATGCCCTCTAACATACTATAACCTCATTTAGTGGAGATTTTCACAAAATAGTGAAATTTTCAAAAAGTGAAAATTTTTCCAAAAAACGACTAAGTATGAAGGACTCATCGGGTGAATCGCTCTGGAACTGAAATCGGATGCGCGCACTGACATGCTCCCCTCTCTGGAAGTCTGAGACATGTGTGAAAATTTTCTAAGTTGAGAAAAAAGAATTTTTTCAATTTTTTATCAAATTTCCCCCCAAGGGATATATATTTTACCCACACATTTGGAGCCCTCCTGGGATGCCCTCTAACATACTATAACCTCATTTAGCGGAGATTTTCACAAAAAATTGAAATTTTCAAAAAGTCAGAAATTTTGCAAAAAACGACAAGTATGAAGGACTCATCGGGTGAATCGCTCTGGAACTGAAATTGGATGCACGCACTGACATGCTCCCCTCTCTGGAAGTCTGAGACATGTGTGAAAATTTTCTAAGTCCAGAAAAAAAAAAAATTTCAACTTTTTTTCAAATTTCCCCCCAAGGGATATATATTTTACCCACACATTTGGAGCCCTCCTGCGATGCCCTCTAACATACTATAACCTCATTTAGCGGAGATTTTCACAAAAAAGTGAAATTTTCAAAAAGTGAAAATTTTTCCAAAAAACGACTAAGTATGAAAGACTCATCGGGTGAGTCGCTCTGGAACTGAAATCAGATGCGCGCACTGACATGCTCCCCTCTCTGGAAGTCTGAGACATGTGTGAAAATTTTCTAAGTCCAGAAAAAAATTTTTTTTCAACTTTTTTTCAAATTTCCCCCCAAGGGATATATATTTTACCCACACATTTGGAACCCTCCTGCGATGCCCTCTAACATACTATAACCTCATTTAGCAGAGATTTTCACAAAAAAGTGAAATTTTCAAAAAGTGAAAATTTTTCCAAAAAATGACTAAGTATGAAGGACTCATCGGGTGAATCGCTCTGGAACTGAAATCGGAATCGCACTGACATGCTCCCCTCTCTGGAAGTCTGAGACGTGTGAAAATTTTCTAAGTCCAGAAAAAAAAAAAATTTCAACTTTTTTTCAAATTTCCCCCTTAGGGATATATATTTTACCCACACATTTGGAGCCCTCCTGGGATGCCCTCTAACATTCTATAACCTCATTTAGCAGAGACTTTCACAAAAAAGTGAAATTTTCAATAAGTCAGAAGTTTTTCAAAAAACGACTAAGTATGAAGGACTCATCGGGTGAAACGCTCTGGAACTGAAATCGGATGCGCTTACAGACATGTTCCCCTCTCTGGAAGTCTGAGACATGTGTGAAAATTTTCTAAGTCCAGAAAAAAATAAATTTTCAACTTTTTTTCAAATTTCCCCCCAAGGGATATATATTTTACCCACACATTTGGAGCCCTCCTGGGATGCCCTCTAACATACTATAACCTCATTTAGTGGAGATTTTCACAAAATAGTGAAATTTTCAAAAAGTGAAAATTTTTCCAAAAAACGACTAAGTATGAAGGACTCATCGGGTGAATCGCTCTGGAACTGAAATCGGATGCACGCACTGACATGCTCCCCTCTCTGGAAGTCTGAGACATGTGTGAAAATTTTCTAAGTCCAGAAAAAAAAAAAATTTCAACTTTTTTTCAAATTTCCCCCCAAGGGATATATATTTTACCCACACATTTGGAGCCCTCCTGCGATGCCCTCTAACATACTATAACCTCATTTAGCGGAGATTTTCACAAAAAAGTGAAATTTTCAAAAAGTGAAAATTTTTCCAAAAAACGACTAAGTATGAAAGACTCATCGGGTGAGTCGCTCTGGAACTGAAATCAGATGCGCGCACTGACATGCTCCCCTCTCTGGAAGTCTGAGACATGTGTGAAAATTTTCTAAGTCCAGAAAAATTTTTTTTTTCAACTTTTTTTCAAATTTCCCCCCAAGGGATATATATTTTACCCACACATTTGGAACCCTCCTGCGATGCCCTCTAACATACTATAACCTCATTTAGCAGAGATTTTCACAAAAAAGTGAAATTTTCAAAAAGTGAAAATTTTTCCAAAAAATGACTAAGTATGAAGGACTCATCGGGTGAATCGCTCTGGAACTGAAATCGGAATCGCACTGACATGCTCCCCTCTCTGGAAGTCTGAGACGTGTGAAAATTTTCTAAGTCCAGAAAAAAAAAATTTTCAACTTTTTATCAAATTTCCCCCCAAGGGATATATATTTTACCCACACATTTGGAGCCCTCCTGGGATGCCCTCTAACATTCTATAACCTCATTTAGCAGAGACTTTCACAAAAAAGTGAAATTTTCAATAAGTCAGAAGTTTTTCAAAAAACGACTAAGTATGAAGGACTCATCGGGTGAAACGCTCTGGAACTGAAATCGGATGCGCTTACAGACATGTTCCCCTCTCTGGAAGTCTGAGACATGTGTGAAAATTTTCTAAGTCCAGAAAAAAAAAAATTTTCAACTTTTTTTCAAATTTCCCCCCAAGGGATATATATTTTACCCACACATTTGGAGCCCTCCTGGGATGCCCTCTAACATACTATAACCTCATTTAGTGGAGATTTTCACAAAATAGTGAAATTTTCAAAAAGTGAAAATTTTTCTAAAAAACGACTAAGTATGAAGGACTCATCGGGTGAATCGCTCTGGAACTGAAATCGGATGCGCGCACTGACATGCTCCCCTCTCTGGAAGTCTGAGACATGTGTGAAAATTTTCTAAGTCCAGAAAAAAGAATTTTTTCAATTTTTTATCAAATTTCCCCCCAAGGGATATATATTTTACCCACACATTTGGAGCCCTCCTGGGATGCCCTCTAACATACTATAACCTCATTTAGCGGAGATTTTAACAAAAAGTTGAAATTTTCAAAAAGTCAGAAATTTTGCAAAAAACGACAAGTATGAAGGACTCATCGGGTGAATCGCTCTGGAACAGAAATCGGATGCACGCACTGACATGCTCCCCTCTCTGGAAGTCTGAGACATGTGTGAAAATTTTCTAAGTCCAGAAAAAAAAAAAATTTCAACTTTTTTTCAAATTTCCCCCCAAGGGATATATATTTTACCCACACATTTGGAGCCCTCCTGCGATGCCCTCTAACATACTATAACCTCATTTAGCGGAGATTTTCACAAAAAAGTGAAATTTTCAAAAAGTGAAAATTTTTCCAAAAAACGACTAAGTATGAAAGACTCATCGGGTGAGTCGCTCTGGAACTGAAATCAGATGCGCGCACTGACATGCTCCCCTCTCTGGAAGTCTGAGACATGTGTGAAAATTTTCTAAGTCCAGAAAAAAATTTTTTTTCAACTTTTTTTCAAATTTCCCCCCAAGGGATATATATTTTACCCACACATTTGGAACCCTCCTGCGATGCCCTCTAACATACTATAACCTCATTTAGCAGAGATTTTCACAAAAAAGTGAAATTTTCAAAAAGTGAAAATTTTTCCAAAAAATGACTAAGTATGAAGGACTCATCGGGTGAATCGCTCTGGAACTGAAATCGGAATCGCACTGACATGCTCCCCTCTCTGGAAGTCTGAGACGTGTGAAAATTTTCTAAGTCCAGAAAAAAAAAATTTTCAACTTTTTATCAAATTTCCCCCCAAGGGATATATATTTTACCCACACATTTGGAGCCCTCCTGGGATGCCCTCTAACATTCTATAACCTCATTTAGCAGAGACTTTCACAAAAAAGTGAAATTTTCAATAAGTCAGAAGTTTTTCAAAAAACGACTAAGTATGAAGGACTCATCGGGTGAAACGCTCTGGAACTGAAATCGGATGCGCGCACTGACATGCTCCCCTCTCTGGAAGTCTGAGACATGTGTGAAAATTTTCTAAGTCCAGAAAAAATAATTTTTTCAATTTTTTATCAAATTTCCCCCCAAGGGATATATATTTTACCCACACATTTGGAGCCCTCCTGGGATGCCCTCTAACATACTATAACCTCATTTAGCGGAGATTTTCACAAAAAATTGAAATTTTCAAAAAGTCAGAAATTTTGCAAAAAACGACAAGTATGAAGGACTCATCGGGTGAATCGCTCTGGAACTGAAATCGGATGCACGCACTGACATGCTCCCCTCTCTGGAAGTCTGAGACATGTGTGAAAATTTTCTAAGTCCAGAAAAAAAAAAATTTCAACTTTTTTTCAAATTTCCCCACAAGGGATATATATTTTACCCACACATTTGGAGCCCTCCTGCGATGCCCTCTAACATACTATAACCTCATTTAGCGGAGATTTTCACAAAACAGTGAAATTTTCAAAAAGTGAAAATTTTTCCAAAAAACGACTAAGTATGAAAGACTCATCGGGTGAGTCGCTCTGGAACTGAAATCAGATGCGCGCACTGACATGCTCCCCTCTCTGGAAGTCTGAGACATGTGTGAAAATTTTCTAAGTCCAGAAAAAATTTTTTTTTCAACTTTTTTTCAAATTTCCCCCCAAGGGATATATATTTTACCCACACATTTGGAACCCTCCTGCGATGCCCTCTAACATACTATAACCTCATTTAGCAGAGATTTTCACAAAAAAGTGAAATTTTCAAAAAGTGAAAATTTTTCCAAAAAATGACTAAGTATGAAGGACTCATCGGGTGAATCGCTCTGGAACTGAAATCGGAATCGCACTGACATGCTCCCCTCTCTGGAAGTCTGAGACGTGTGAAAATTTTCTAAGTCCAGAAAAAAAAAATTTTCAACTTTTTATCAAATTTCCCCCCAAGGGATATATATTTTACCCACACATTTGGAGCCCTCCTGGGATGCCCTCTAACATTCTATAACCTCATTTAGCAGAGACTTTCACAAAAAAGTGAAATTTTCAATAAGTCAGAAGTTTTTCAAAAAACGACTAAGTATGAAGGACTCATCGGGTGAAACGCTCTGGAACTGAAATCGGATGCGCTTACAGACATGTTCCCCTCTCTGGAAGTCTGAGACATGTGTGAAAATTTTCTAAGTCCAGAAAAAAAAAATTTTTCAACTTTTTTTCAAATTTCCCCCCAAGGGATATATATTTTACCCACACATTTGGAGCCCTCCTGGGATGCCCTCTAACATACTATAACCTCATTTAGTGGAGATTTTCACAAAATAGTGAAATTTTCAAAAAGTGAAAATTTTTCCAAAAAACGACTAAGTATGAAGGACTCATCGGGTGAATCGCTCTGGAACTGAAATCGGATGCGCGCACTGACATGCTCCCCTCTCTGGAAGTCTGAGACATGTGTGAAAATTTTCTAAGTCCAGAAAAAATAATTTTTTCAATTTTTTATCAAATTTCCCCCCAAGGGATATATATTTTACCCACACATTTGGAGCCCTCCTGGGATGCCCTCTAACATACTATAACCTCATTTAGCGGAGATTTTCACAAAAAATTGAAATTTTCAAAAAGTCAGAAATTTTGCAAAAAACGACAAGTATGAAGGACTCATCGGGTGAATCGCTCTGGAACTGAAATCGGATGCACGCACTGACATGCTCCCCTCTCTGGAAGTCTGAGACATGTGTGAAAATTTTCTAAGTCCAGAAAAAAAAAAATTTCAACTTTTTTTCAAATTTCCCCACAAGGGATATATATTTTACCCACACATTTGGAGCCCTCCTGCGATGCCCTCTAACATACTATAACCTCATTTAGCGGAGATTTTCACAAAAAAGTGAAATTTTCAAAAAGTGAAAATTTTTCCAAAAAACGACTAAGTATGAAAGACTCATCGGGTGAGTCGCTCTGGAACTGAAATCAGATGCGCGCACTGACATGCTCCCCTCTCTGGAAGTCTGAGACATGTGTGAAAATTTTCTAAGTCCAGAAAAAATTTTTTTTTCAACTTTTTTTCAAATTTCCCCCCAAGGGATATATATTTTACCCACACATTTGGAACCCTCCTGCGATGCCCTCTAACATACTATAACCTCATTTAGCAGAGATTTTCACAAAAAAGTGAAATTTTCAAAAAGTGAAAATTTTTCCAAAAAATGACTAAGTATGAAGGACTCATCGGGTGAATCGCTCTGGAACTGAAATCGGAATCGCACTGACATGCTCCCCTCTCTGGAAGTCTGAGACGTGTGAAAATTTTCTAAGTCCAGAAAAAAAAAATTTTCAACTTTTTATCAAATTTCCCCCCAAGGGATATATATTTTACCCACACATTTGGAGCCCTCCTGGGATGCCCTCTAACATTCTATAACCTCATTTAGCAGAGACTTTCACAAAAAAGTGAAATTTTCAATAAGTCAGAAGTTTTTCAAAAAACGACTAAGTATGAAGGACTCATCGGGTGAATCGCTCTGGAACTGAAATCGGATGCGCGCTCTGACATGCTCCCCTCTCTGGAAGTCTGAGACATGTGTGAAAATTTTCTAAGTCCAGAAAAAAACATTTTTTCAACTTTTTTTCAAATTTCCCCCATAGGGATATATATTTTACCCAAACATTTGGAGCCCTCCTGGGATGCCCTCTAACATTCTATAACCTCATTTAGCAGAGATTTTCTCAAAAAAGTGAAATTTTCAAAAAGTGAAAATTTTTCCAAAAAACGACTGAGTTTGAAGGACTCATCGGGTGAATCGCTCTGGAACTGAAATCGGAATCGCACTGACATGCTCCCCTCTCTGGAAGTCTGAGACGTGTGAAAATTTTCTAAGTCCAGAAAAAAAAAAAATTTCAACTTTTTTTCAAATTTCCCCCCAAGGGATATATATTTTACCCACACATTTGGAGCCCTCCTGGGATGCCCTCTAACATACTATAACCTCATTTAGTGGAGATTTTCACAAAATAGTGAAATTTTCAAAAAGTGAAAATTTTTCCAAAAAACGACTAAGTATGAAGGACTCATCGGGTGAATCGCTCTGGAACTGAAATCGGATGCGCGCACTGACATGCTCCCCTCTCTGGAAGTCTGAGACATGTGTGAAAATTTTCTAAGTCCAGAAAAAAGAATTTTTTCAATTTTTTATCAAATTTCCCCCCAAGGGATATATATTTTACCCACACATTTGGAGCCCTCCTGGGATGCCCTCTAACATACTATAACCTCATTTAGCGGAGATTTTCACAAAAAATTGAAATTTTCAAAAAGTAAGAAATTTTGCAAAAAACGACAAGTATGAAGGACTCATCGGGTGAATCGCTCTGGAACTGAAATTGGATGCACGCACTGACATGCTCCCCTCTCTGGAAGTCTGAGACATGTGTGAAAATTTTCTAAGTCCAGAAAAAAAAAAAATTTCAACTTTTTTTCAAATTTCCCCCCAAGGGATATATATTTTACCCACACATTTGGAGCCCTCCTGCGATGCCCTCTAACATACTATAACCTCATTTAGCGGAGATTTTCACAAAAAAGTGAAATTTTCAAAAAGTGAAAATTTTTCCAAAAAACGAATAAGTATGAAAGACTCATCGGGTGAGTCGCTCTGGAACTGAAATCAGATGCGCGCACTGACATGCTCCCCTCTCTGGAAGTCTGAGACATGTGTGAAAATTTTCTAAGTCCAGAAAAATTTTTTTTTTCAACTTTTTTTCAAATTTCCCCCCAAGGGATATATATTTTACCCACACATTTGGAACCCTCCTGCGATGCCCTCTAACATACTATAACCTCATTTAGCAGAGATTTTCACAAAAAAGTGAAATTTTCAAAAAGTGAAAATTTTTCCAAAAAATGACTAAGTATGAAGGACTCATCGGGTGAATCGCTCTGGAACTGAAATCAGAATCGCACTGACATGCTCCCCTCTCTGGAAGTCTGAGACGTGTGAAAATTTTCTAAGTCCAGAAAAAAAAAAAATTTCAACTTTTTTTCAAATTTCCCCCCAAGGGATATATATTTTACCCACACATTTGGAGCCCTCCTGGGATGCCCTCTAACATTCTATAACCTCATTTAGCAGAGACTTTCACAAAAAAGTGAAATTTTCAATAAGTCAGAAGTTTTTCAAAAAACGACTAAGTATGAAGGACTCATCGGGTGAAACGCTCTGGAACTGAAATCGGATGCGCTTACAGACATGTTCCCCTCTCTGGAAGTCTGAGACATGTGTGAAAATTTTCTAAGTCCAGAAAAAAAAAAATTTTCAACTTTTTTTCAAATTTCCCCCCAAGGGATATATATTTTACCCACACATTTGGAGCCCTCCTGGGATGCCCTCTAACATACTATAACCTCATTTAGTGGAGATTTTCACAAAATAGTGAAATTTTCAAAAAGTGAAAATTTTTCCAAAAAACGACTAAGTATGAAGGACTCATCGGGTGAATCGCTCTGGAACTGAAATCGGATGCGCGCACTGACATGCTCCCCTCTCTGGAAGTCTGAGACATGTGTGAAAATTTTCTAAGTCCAGAAAAAAGAATTTTTTCAATTTTTTATCAAATTTCCCCCCAAGGGATATATATTTTACCCACACATTTGGAGCCCTCCTGGGATGCCCTCTAACATACTATAACCTCATTTAGCGGAGATTTTCACAAAAAATTGAAATTTTCAAAAAGTCAGAAATTTTGCAAAAAACGACAAGTATGAAGGACTCATCGGGTGAATCGCTCTGGAACTGAAATCGGATGCACGCACTGACATGCTCCCCTCTCTGGAAGTCTGAGACATGTGTGAAAATTTTCTAAGTCCAGAAAAAAAAATTTTTTCAACTTTTTTTCAAATTTCCCCCCAAGGGATATATATTTTACCCACACATTTGGAGCCCTCCTGGGATGCCCTCTAACATTCTATAACCTCATTTAGCAGAGATTTTCTCAAAAAAGTGAAATTTTCAAAAAGTGAAAATTTTTCCAAAAAACGACTGAGTTTGAAGGACTCATCGGGTGAATCGCTCTGGAACTGAAATCGGAATCGCACTGACATGCTCCCCTCTCTGGAAGTCTGAGACGTGTGAAAATTTTCTAAGTCCAGAAAAAAAAAATTTTCAACTTTTTATCAAATTTCCCCCCAAGGGATATATATTTTACCCACACATTTGGAGCCCTCCTGGGATGCCCTCTAACATTCTATAACCTCATTTAGCAGAGACTTTCACAAAAAAGTGAAATTTTCAATAAGTCAGAAGTTTTTCAAAAAACGACTAAGTATGAAGGACTCATCGGGTTAATCGCTCTGGAACTGAAATCGGATGCGCGCAATGACATGCTCCCCTCTCTGGAAGTCTGAGACATGTGTCAAAATTTTCTAAGTCCAGAAAAAAAAAAATTTTCAACTTTTTTTCAAATTTCCCCCCAAGGGATATATATTTTACCCACACATTTGGAGCCCTCCTGGGATGCCCTCTAACATACTATAACCTCATTTAGCGGAGATTTTCACAAAAAAGTGAACTTTTCAAAAAGTCAGAAATTTTGCAAAAAACGACTAAGTATGAAGGACTCATCGGGTGAATTGCTCTGGAACTGAAATCGGATGCGCGCTCTGACATGCTCCCCTCTCTGGAAGTCTGAGACATGTGTGAAAATTTTCTAAGTCCAGAAAAAAACATTTTTTCAACTTTTTTTCAAATTTCCCCCATAGGGATATATATTTTACCCACACATTTGGAGCCCTCCTGGGATGCCCTCTAACATACTATAACCTCATTTAGCGGAGATTTTCACAAAATAGTGAAATTTTCAAAAAGTGAAAATTTTTCCAAAAAACGACTAAGTATGAAGGACTCATCGGGTGAATCGCTCTGGAACTGAAATCGGATGCGCGCACTGACATGCTCCCCTCTCTGGAAGTCTGAGACATGTGTGAAAATTTTCTAAGTCCAGAAAAAAGAATTTTTTCAATTTTTTATCAAATTTCCCCCCAAGGGACATATATTTTACCCACACATTTGGAGCCCTCCTGGGATGCCCTCTAACATACTATAACCTCATTTAGCGGAGATTTTCACAAAAAATTGAAATTTTCAAAAAGTCAGAAATTTTGCAAAAAACGACAAGTATGAAGGACTCATCGGGTGAATCGCTCTGGAACTGAAATCGGATGCACGCACTGACATGCTCCCCTCTCTGG
Organism: Phyllobates terribilis; assembly: GCF_046119375.1. NCBI lineage: Eukaryota > Metazoa > Chordata > Amphibia > Anura > Dendrobatidae > Phyllobates > Phyllobates terribilis. The sequence goes on from NW_027362853.1 coordinate 403,552, forward strand.
AAGTCTGAGACATGTGTGAAAATTTTCTAAGTCCAGAAAAAAATTTTTTTTCAACTTTTTTTCAAATTTCCCCCCAAGGGATATATATTTTACCCACACATTTGGAGCCCTCCTGGGATGCCCTCTAACATTCTATAACCTCATTTAGCAGAGATTTTCTCAAAAAAGTGAAACTTTCAAAAAGTGAAAATTTTTCCAAAAAACGACTGAGTTTGAAGGACTCATCGGGTGAATCGCTCTGGAACTGAAATCGGAATCGCACTGACATGCTCCCCTCTCTGGAAGTCTGAGACGTGTGAAAATTTTCTAAGTCCAGAAAAAAAAAAATTTCAACTTTTTATCAAATTTCCCCCCAAGGGATATATATTTTACACACACATTTGGAGCCCTCCTGGGATGCCCTCTAACATTCTATAACCTCATTTAGCAGAGACTGTCAAAAAAAGTGAAATTTTCAATAAGTCAGAAGTTTTTCAAAAAACGACTAAGTATGAAGGACTCATCGGGTTAATCGCTCTGGAACTGAAATCGGATGCGCGCAATGACATGCTCCCCTCTCTGGAAGTCTGAGACATGTGTCAAAATTTTCTAAGTCCAGAAAAAAAAAAATTTTCAACTTTTTTTCAAATTTCCCCCCAAGGGATATATATTTTACCCACACATTTGGAGCCCTCCTGGGATGCCCTCTAACATACTATAACCTCATTTAGCAGAGATTTTCACAAAAAAGTGAAATTTTCAAAAAGTCAGAAATTTTGCAAAAAACGACTAAGTATGAAGGACTCATCGGGTGAATCGCTCTGGAACTGAAATCGGATGCGCGCTCTGACATGCTCCCCTCTCTGGAAGTCTGAGACATGTGTGAAAATTTTCTAAGTCCAGAAAAAAACATTTTTTCAACTTTTTTTCAAATTTCCCCCAAAGGGATATATATTTTACCCACACATTTGGAGCCCTCCTGGGATGCCCTCTAACATACTATAACCTCATTTAGCGGAGATTTTCACAAAAAAGTGAAATTTTCAAAAAGTGAAAATTTTTCCAAAAAACTACTAAGTATGAAGGACTCATCGGGTGAATCGCTCTGGAACTGAAATCGGATGCGCGCACTGACATGCTCCCCTCTCTGGAAGTCTGAGATATGTGTGAAAATTTTCTAAGTCCAGAAAAAAGAATTTTTTCAATTTTTTATCAAATTTCCCCCCAAGGGATATATATTTTACCCACACATTTGGAGCCCTCCTGGGATGCCCTCTAACATACTATAACCTCATTTAGCGGAGATTTTCACAAAAAAGTGAACTTTTCAAAAAGTGAAAATTTTTCCAAAAAACGACTAAGTATGAAGGACTCATCGGGTGAATTACTCTGGAACTGAAATCGGATGCGCGCACTGACAGGCTCCCCTCTCTGGAAGTCTGAGATATGTGTGAAAATTTTCTAAGTCCAGAATAAAAAAATTTTTCAACTTTTTTTTTAAATTTCCCCCCAAGGGATATAAATTTTACCCACGCATTTGGAGCCCTCCAGTGATGCCCTCTAACATACTATAACCTCATTTAGCGGAGATTTTCACAAAAAAAGTGAAATTTTCAAAAAGTGAAAATTTTTCCAAAAAACGACTAAGTATGAAGGACTCATCGGGTGAATCGCTCTGGAACTGAAATCGGATGCGCGCACTGACATGCTCCCCTCTCTGGAAGTCTGAGACATGTGTGAAAATTTTCTAAGTCCAGAAAAAAGAATTTTTTCAATTTTTTATCAAATTTCCCCCCAAGGGATATATATTTTACCCACACATTTGGAGCCCTCCTGGGATGCCCTCTAACATACTATAACCTCATTTAGCGGAGATTTTCACAAAAAATTGAAATTTTCAAAAAGTCAGAAATTTTGCAAAAAACGACAAGTATGAAGGACTCATCGGGTGAATCGCTCTGGAACTGAAATCGGATGCACGCACTGACATGCTCCCCTCTCTGGAAGTCTGAGACATGTGTGAAAATTTTCTAAGTCCAGAAAAAAAAATTTTTTCAACTTTTTTTCAAATTTCCCCCCAAGGGATATATATTTTACCCACACATTTGGAGCCCTCCTGGGATGCCCTCTAACATTCTATAACCTCATTTAGCAGAGATTTTCTCAAAAAAGTGAAATTTTCAAAAAGTGAAAATTTTTCCAAAAAACGACTGAGTTTGAAGGACTCATCGGGTGAATCGCTCTGGAACTGAAATCGGAATCGCACTGACATGCTCCCCTCTCTGGAAGTCTGAGACGTGTGAAAATTTTCTAAGTCCAGAAAAAAAAAATTTTCAACTTTTTATCAAATTTCCCCCCAAGGGATATATATTTTACCCACACATTTGGAGCCCTCCTGGGATGCCCTCTAACATTCTATAACCTCATTTAGCAGAGACTTTCACAAAAAAGTGAAATTTTCAATAAGTCAGAAGTTTTTCAAAAAACGACTAAGTATGAAGGACTCATCGGGTTAATCGCTCTGGAACTGAAATCGGATGCGCGCAATGACATGCTCCCCTCTCTGGAAGTCTGAGACATGTGTCAAAATTTTCTAAGTCCAGAAAAAAAAAAATTTTCAACTTTTTTTCAAATTTCCCCCCAAGGGATATATATTTTACCCACACATTTGGAGCCCTCCTGGGATGCCCTCTAACATACTATAACCTCATTTAGCGGAGATTTTCACAAAAAAGTGAACTTTTCAAAAAGTCAGAAATTTTGCAAAAAACGACTAAGTATGAAGGACTCATCGGGTGAATTGCTCTGGAACTGAAATCGGATGTGCGCTCTGACATGCTCCCCTCTCTGGAAGTCTGAGACATGTGTGAAAATTTTCTAAGTCCAGAAAAAAACATTTTTTCAACTTTTTTTCAAATTTCCCCCATAGGGATATATATTTTACCCACACATTTGGAGCCCTCCTGGGATGCCCTCTAACATACTATAACCTCATTTAGCGGAGATTTTCACAAAATAGTGAAATTTTCAAAAAGTGAAAATTTTTCCAAAAAACGACTAAGTATGAAGGACTCATCGGGTGAATCGCTCTGGAACTGAAATCGGATGCGCGCACTGACATGCTCCCCTCTCTGGAAGTCTGAGACATGTGTGAAAATTTTCTAAGTCCAGAAAAAAGAATTTTTTCAATTTTTTATCAAATTTCCCCCCAAGGGACATATATTTTACCCACACATTTGGAGCCCTCCTGGGATGCCCTCTAACATACTATAACCTCATTTAGCGGAGATTTTCACAAAAAATTGAAATTTTCAAAAAGTCAGAAATTTTGCAAAAAACGACAAGTATGAAGGACTCATCGGGTGAATCGCTCTGGAACTGAAATCGGATGCACGCACTGACATGCTCCCCTCTCTGGAAGTCTGAGACATGTGTGAAAATTTTCTAAGTCCAGAAAAAAATTTTTTTTCAACTTTTTTTCAAATTTCCCCCCAAGGGATATATATTTTACCCACACATTTGGAGCCCTCCTGGGATGCCCTCTAACATTCTATAACCTCATTTAGCAGAGATTTTCTCAAAAAAGTGAAACTTTCAAAAAGTGAAAATTTTTCCAAAAAACGACTGAGTTTGAAGGACTCATCGGGTGAATCGCTCTGGAACTGAAATCGGAATCGCACTGACATGCTCCCCTCTCTGGAAGTCTGAGACGTGTGAAAATTTTCTAAGTCCAGAAAAAAAAAAATTTCAACTTTGTATCAAATTTCCCCCCAAGGGATATATATTTTACACACACATTTGGAGCCCTCCTGGGATGCCCTCTAACATTCTATAACCTCATTTAGCAGAGACTGTCAAAAAAAGTGAAATTTTCAATAAGTCAGAAGTTTTTCAAAAAACGACTAAGTATGAAGGACTCATCGGGTTAATCGCTCTGGAACTGAAATCGGATGCGCGCAATGACATGCTCCCCTCTCTGGAAGTCTGAGACATGTGTCAAAATTTTCTAAGTCCAGAAAAAAAAAAATTTTCAACTTTTTTTCAAATTTCCCCCCAAGGGATATATATTTTACCCACACATTTGGAGCCCTCCTGGGATGCCCTCTAACATACTATAACCTCATTTAGCAGAGATTTTCACAAAAAAGTGAAATTTTCAAAAAGTCAGAAATTTTGCAAAAAACGACTAAGTATGAAGGACTCATCGGGTGAATCGCTCTGGAACTGAAATCGGATGCGCGCTCTGACATGCTCCCCTCTCTGGAAGTCTGAGACATGTGTGAAAATTTTCTAAGTCCAGAAAAAAACATTTTTTCAACTTTTTTTCAAATTTCCCCCAAAGGGATATATATTTTACCCACACATTTGGAGCCCTCCTGGGATGCCCTCTAACATACTATAACCTCATTTAGCGGAGATTTTCACAAAAAAGTGAAATTTTCAAAAAGTGAAAATTTTTCCAAAAAACTACTAAGTATGAAGGACTCATCGGGTGAATCGCTCTGGAACTGAAATCGGATGCGCGCACTGACATGCTCCCCTCTCTGGAAGTCTGAGATATGTGTGAAAATTTTCTAAGTCCAGAAAAAAGAATTTTTTCAATTTTTTATCAAATTTCCCCCCAAGGGATATATATTTTACCCACACATTTGGAGCCCTCCTGGGATGCCCTCTAACATACTATAACCTCATTTAGCGGAGATTTTCACAAAAAAGTGAACTTTTCAAAAAGTGAAAATTTTTCCAAAAAACGACTAAGTATGAAGGACTCATCGGGTGAATTACTCTGGAACTGAAATCGGATGCGCGCACTGACAGGCTCCCCTCTCTGGAAGTCTGAGATATGTGTGAAAATTTTCTAAGTCCAGAATAAAAAAATTTTTCAACTTTTTTTTTAAATTTCCCCCCAAGGGATATAAATTTTACCCACGCATTTGGAGCCCTCCAGTGATGCCCTCTAACATACTATAACCTCATTTAGCGGAGATTTTCACAAAAAAAGTGAAATTTTCAAAAAGTGAAAATTTTTCCAAAAAACGACTAAGTATGAAGGACTCATCGGGTGAATTACTCTGGAACTGAAATCGGATGCGCGCACTGACAGGCTCCCCTCTCTGGAAGTCTGAGACATGTGTGAAAATTTTCTAAGTCCAGTAAAAAAAAATTTTTCAACTTTTTTTCAAATTTCCTCCCAAGGGATATATATTTTACCCACACATTTGGAGCCCTCCTGGGATGCCCTCTAACATACTATAACCTCATTTAGCAGAGACTTTCACAAAAAAGTGAAATTTTCAATAAGTCAGAAGTTTTTCAAAAAACGACTAAGTATGAAGGACTCATCGGGTTAATCGCTCTGGAACTGAAATCGGATGCGCGCAATGACATGCTCCCCTCTCTGGAAGTCTGAGACATGTGTGAAAATTTTCTAAGTCCAGAAAAAAAAAATTTTTCAAATTTTTTTCAAATTTCCGCCCAAGGGATATATATTTTACCCACACATTTGGAACCCTCCTGGGATGCCCTCTAACATACTATAACCTCATTTAGCAGAGATTTTCACAAAAAAGTGAAATTTTCAAAAAGTGAAAATTTTTCCAAAAAATGACTAAGTATGAAGGACTCATCGGGTGAAACGCTCTGGAACTGAAATCGGATGCGCTTACAGACATGTTCCCCTCTCTGGAAGTCTGAGACATGTGTGAAAATTTTCTAAGTCCAGAAAAAAGAATTTTTTCAATTTTTTATCAAATTTCCCCCCAAGGGATATATATTTTACCCACACATTTGGAGCCCTCCTGGGATGCCCTCTAACATACTATAACCTCATTTAGCGGAGATTTTCACAAAAAAGTGAACTTTTCAAAAAGTGAAAATTTTTCCAAAAAACGACTAAGTATGAAGGACTCATCGGGTGAATTACTCTGGAACTGAAATCGGATGCGCGCACTGACAGGCTCCCCTCTCTGGAAGTCTGAGACATGTGTGAAAATTTTCTAAGTCCAGTAAAAAAAAATTTTTCAACTTTTTTTCAAATTTCCTCCCAAGGGATATATATTTTACCCACACATTTGGAGCCCTCCTGGGATGCCCTCTAACATACTATAACCTCATTTAGCAGAGACTTTCACAAAAAAGTGAAATTTTCAATAAGTCAGAAGTTTTTCAAAAAACGACTAAGTATGAAGGACTCATCGGGTTAATCGCTCTGGAACTGAATTCGGATGCGCGCAATGACATGCTCCCCTCTCTGGAAGTCTGAGACATGTGTGAAAATTTTCTAAGTCCAGAAAAAAAAAAATTTTCAAATTTTTTTCAAATTTCCCCCCAAGGGATATATATTTTACCCACACATTTGGAACCCTCCTGGGATGCCCTCTAACATACTATAACCTCATTTAGCAGAGATTTTCACAAAAAAGTGAAATTTTCAAAAAGTGAAAATTTTTCCAAAAAATGACTAAGTATGAAGGACTCATCGGGTGAAACGCTCTGGAACTGAAATCGGATGCGCATACAGACATGTTCCCCTCTCTGGAAGTCTGAGACATGTGTGAAAATTTTCTAAGTCCAGAAAAAAAAAAATGTTCAACTTTTTTTCAAATTTCCCCCCAAGGGATATATATTTTACCCACACATTTGGAGCCCTCCTGGGATGCCCTCTAACATTCTATAACCTCATTTAGCAGAGACTTTCACAAAAAAGTGAAATTTTCAATAAGTCAGAAGTTTTTCAAAAAACGACTAAGTATGAAGGACTCATCGGGTTAATCGCTCTGGAACTGAAATCGGATGCGCGCAATGACATGCTCCCCTCTCTGGAAGTCTGAGACATGTGTCAAAATTTTCTAAGTCCAGAAAAAAAAAATTTTCAACTTTTTTTCAAATTTCCCCCCAAGGGATATATATTTTACCCACACATTTGGAGCCCTCCTGGGATGCCCTCTAACATACTATAACCTCATTTAGCGGAGATTTTCACAAAAAAGTGAACTTTTCAAAAAGTCAGAAATTTTGCAAAAAACGACTAAGTATGAAGGACTCATCGGGTGAATCGCTCTGGAACTGAAATCGGATGCGCGCTCTGACATGCTCCCCTCTCTGGAAGTCTGAGACATGTGTGAAAATTTTTTAAGTCCAGAAAAAAACATTTTTTCAACTTTTTTTCAAATTTCCCCCCAAGGGATATATATTTTACCCACACATTTGGAGCCCTCATGGGATGCCCACTAACATACTATAACCTCATTTAGCAGAGATTTTCACAAAAAAGTGAAATTTTCAAAAAGTGGAAATTTTTGCAAAAAACGACTAAGTATGAAGGACTCATTGGGTGAAACGCTCTGAAACTGAAATCGGATGCGCTTATAGTCATGATCCCCTCTCTGGAAGTCTGAGACATGTGTGAAAATTTTCTAAGTCCACAGAAAAAAAATTTTTCAACTTTTTTTCAAATTTCCCCCCAAGGGATATATATTTTACCCACACATTTGGAGCCCTCCTGGGATGCCCTCTAACATACTATAACCTCATTTAGCGGAGATTTTCACAAAAAAGTGAAATTTTCAAAAAGTGAAAATTTTTCCAAAAAACTACTAAGTATGAAGGACTCATCGGGTGAATCGCTCTGGAACTGAAATCGGATGCGCGCACTGACATGCTCCCCTCTCTGGAAGTCTGAGATATGTGTGAAAATTTTCTAAGTCCAGAAAAAAAATTTTTTTCAACTTTTTTTTTAAATTTCCCCCCAAAGGATATAAATGTTACCCACACATTTGGAGCCCTCCAGTGATGCCCTCTAACATACTATAAACTCATTTAGCGGAGATTTTCACAAAAAAGTGAAATTTTCAAAAAGTGAAAATTTTTCCAAAAAACGACTAAGTATGAAGGACTCATCGGGTGAATTACTCTGGAACTGAAATCGGATGCGCGCACTGACAGGCTCCCCTCTCTGGAAGTCTGAGACATGTGTGAAAATTTTCTAAGTCCAGTAAAAAAAAATTTTTCAACTTTTTTTCAAATTTCCTCCCAAGGATATATATTTTACCCACACATTTGGAGCCCTCCTGGGATGCCCTCTAACATACTATAACCTCATTTAGCAGAGACTTTCACAAAAAAGTGAAATTTTCAAAAAGTGAAAATTTTTCCAAAAAATGACTAAGTATGAAGGACTCATCGGGTGAAACGCTCTGGAACTGAAATCGGATGCGCTTACAGACATGTTCCCCTCTCTGGAAGTCTGAGACATATGTGAAAATTTTCTAAGTCCAGAAAAAAGAATTTTTTCAATTTTTTATCAAATTTCCCCCCAAGGGATATATATTTTACCCACACATTTGGAGCCCTCCTGGGATGCCCTCTAACATACTATAACCTCATTTAGCGGAGATTTTCACAAAAAAGTGAACTTTTCAAAAAGTCAGAAATTTTGCAAAAAACGACTAAGTATGAAGGACTCATCGGGTGAATCGCTCTGGAACTGAAATCGGATGCGCGCTCTGACATGCTCCCCTCTCTGGAAGTCTGAGACATGTGTGAAAATTTTCTAAGTCCAGAAAAAAACATTTTTTCAACTTTTTTTCAAATTTCCCCCCAAGGGATATATATTTTACCCACACATTTGGAGCCCTCCTGGGATGCCCTCTAACATACTATAACCTCATTTAGCAGAGATTTTCACAAAAAAGTGAAATTTTCAAAAAGTGAAAATTTTTCCAAAAAACTACTAAGTATGAAGGACTCATCGGGTGAATCGCTCTGGAACTGAAATCGGATGCGCGCACTGACATGCTCCCCTCTCTGGAAGTCTGAGATATGTGTGAAAATTTTCTAAGTCCAGAAAAAAAAATTTTTTCAACTTTTTTTTAAAATTTCCCCCCAAGGGATATAAATTTTACCCACACATTTGGAGCCCTCCAGTGATGCCCTCTAACATACTATAACCTCATTTAGCGGAGATTTTCACAAAAAAGTGAAATTTTCAAAAAGTGAAAATTTTTCCAAAAAACGACTAAGTATGAAGGACTCATTGGGTGAATTACTCTGGAACTGAAATCGGATGCGCGCACTGATATGCTCCCCTCTCTGGAAGTCTGAGACATGTGTGAGAATTTTCTAAGTCCAGAAAAAAACATTTTTTCAACTTTTTTCAAATTTTCCCCCAAGGGATATATATTTTACCCACACATTTGGAGCCCTCCTGGGATGCCCTCTAACACACTATAACCTCATTTAGCGGAGATTTTCACAAAAAAGTGAAATTTTCAAATAGTCAGAAATTTTGCAAAAAACGACTAAGTATGAAGGACTCATCAGGTGAATCGCTCTGGAACTGAAATCGGATGCGCGCTCTGACATGCTCCCCTCTCTGGAAGTCTGAGACATGTGTGAAAATTTTCTAAGTCCAGAAAAAAAAAATTTTTCAACTTTTTTTTTAAATTTCCCCCCAAGTGATATAAATGTTACCCACACATTTGGAGCCCTCCTGGGATGCCCTCTAACATACTATAACCTCATTTAGCAGAGACTTTCACAAAAAAGTGAAATTTTCAATAAGTCAGAAGTTTTTCAAAAAACGACTAAGTATGAAGGACTCATCGGGTTAATCGCTCTGGAACTGAAATCGGATGCGCGCAATGACATGCTCCCCTCTCTGGAAGTCTGAGATATGTGTGAAAATTTTCTAAGTTCAGAAAAAAAAATTTTTTCAACTTTTTTTTTAAATTTCCCCCCAAGGGATATAAATGTTACCCACACATTTGGAGCCCTCCAGTGATGCCCTCTAACATACTATAACCTCATTTAGTGGAGATTTTCACAAAAAAGTGAAATTTTCAAAAAGTGAAAATTTTTCCAAAAAACGACTAAGTATGAAGGACTCATCGGGTGAATTACTCTGGAACTGAAATCGGATGCGCGCACTGACAGGCTCCCCTCTCTGGAAGTCTGAGACATGTGTGAAAATTTTCTAAGTCCAGTAAAAAAAAATTTTTCAACTTTTTTTCAAATTTCCCCCCAAGGGATATATATTTTACCCACACATTTGGAGCCCTCCTGGGATGCCCTCTAACATACTATAACCTCATTTAGCAGAGACTTTCACAAAAAAGTGAAATTTTCAATAAGTCAGAAGTTTTTCAAAAAACGACTAAGTATGAAGGACTCATCGGGTTAATCGCTCTGGAACTGAAATCGGATGCGCGCAATGACATGCTCCCCTCTCTGGAAGTCTGAGACATGTGTGAAAATTTTCTAAGTCCAGAAAAAAAAAAATGTTCAAATTTTTTTCAAATTTCCCCCCAAGGGATATATATTTTACCCACACATTTGGAACCCTCCTGGGATGCCCTCTAACATACTATAACCTCATTTAGCAGAGATTTTCACAAAAAAGTGAAATTTTCAAAAAGTGAAAATTTTTCCAAAAAATGACTAAGTATGAAGGACTCATCGGGTGAAATGCTCTGGAACTGAAATCGGATGCGCTTACAGACATGTTCCCCTCTCTGGAAGTCTGAGATATGTGTGAAAATTTTCTAAGTCCAGAAAAAAAAAAAATTTCAACTTTTTTTCAAATTTCCCCCCAAGGGATATATATTTTACCCACACATTTGAAGCCCTCCTGGGATGCCCTCTAACATACTATAACCTCATTTAGCGGAGATTTTCACAAAAAAGTGAAATTTTCAAAAAGTGAAAATTTTTCCAAAAAACGACTAAGTATGAAGGACTCATCGGGTGAATTACTCTGGAACTGAAATCGGATGCGCGCACTGACAGGCTCCCCTCTCTGGAAGTCTGAGACATGTGTGAAAATTTTCTAAGTCCAGTAAAAAAAAATTTTTCAACTTTTTTTCAAATTTCCCCCCAAGGGATATATATTTTACCCACACATTTGGAGCCCTCCTGGGATGCCCTCTAACATACTATAACCTCATTTAGCGGAGATTTTCACAAAAAAGTGAACTTTTCAAAAAGTCAGAAATTTTGCAAAAAACGACTAAGTATGAAGGACTCATCGGGTGAATCGCTCTGGAACTGAAATCGGATGCGCGCTCTGACATGCTCCCCTCTCTGGAAGTCTGAGACATGTGTGAAAATTTTCTAAGTCCAGAAAAAAACATTTTTTCAACTTTTTTTCAAATTTCCCCCCAAGGGATATATATTTTACCCACACATTTGGAGCCCTCCTGGGATGCCCTCTAACATACTATAACCTCATTTAGCAGAGATTTTCACAAAAAAGTGAAATTTTCAAAAAGTGAAAATTTTTCCAAAAAACTACTAAGTATGAAGGACTCATCGGGTGAATCGCTCTGGAACTGAAATCGGATGCGCGCACTGACATGCTCCCCTCTCTGGAAGTCTGAGATATGTGTGAAAATTTTCTAAGTCCAGAAAAAAAAATTTTTTCAACTTTTTTTTTAAATTTCCGCCCAAGGGATATAAATTTTACCCACACATTTATAGCCCTCCAGTGATGCCCTCTAACATACTATAACCTCATTTAGCGGAGATTTTCACAAAAAAGTGAAATTTTCAAAAAGTGAAAATTTTTCCAAAAAACGACTAAGTATGAAGGACTCATTGGGTGAATTACTCTGGAACTGAAATCGGATGCGCGCACTGATATGCTCCCCTCTCTGGAAGTCTGAGACATGTGTGAGAATTTTCTAAGTCCAGAAAAAAACATTTTTTCAACTTTTTTCAAATTTTCCCCCAAGGGATATATATTTTACCCACACATTTGGAGCCCTCCTGGGATGCCCTCTAACACACTATATCCTCATTTAGCGGAGATTTTCACAAAAAAGTGAAATTTTCAAAAAGTCAGAAATTTTGCAAAAAATGACTAAGTATGAAGGACTCATCGGGTGAATCGCTCTGGAACTGAAATCGGATGCGCGCTCTGACATGCTCCCCTCTCTGGAAGTCTGAGACATGTGTGAAAATTTTCTAAGTCCAGAAAAAAACATTTTTTCAACTTTTTTTCAAATTTCCCCCCAAGGGATATATATTTTACCCACACATTTGGAGCCCTCCTGGGATGCCCTCTAACATACTATAACCTCATTTAGCAGAGATTTTCACAAAAAAGTGAAATTTTCAAAAAGTGAAAATTTTTGCAAAAAATGACTAAGTATGAAGGACTCATCGGGTGAAACGCTCTGAAACTGAAATCGGATGCGCTTACAGTCATGCTCCCCTCTCTGGAAGTCTGAGACATGTGTGAAAATTTTCTAAGTCCACAGAAAAAAATTTTTTCAACTTTTTTTCAAATTTCCCCCCAAGGGATATATATTTTACCCACACATTTGGAGCCCTCCTGGGATGCCCTCTAACATACTATAACTTCATTTAGCGGAGATTTTCACAAAAAAGTGAAATTTTCAAAAAGTGAAAATTTTTCCAAAAAACTACTAAGTATGAAGGACTCATCGGGTGAATCGCTCTGGAACTGAAATCGGATGCGCGCACTGACATGCTCCCCTCTCTGGAAGTCTGAGATATGTGTGAAAATTTTCTAAGTTCAGAAAAAAAAATTTTTTCAACTTTTTTTTTAAATTTCCCCCCAAGGGATATAAATGTTACCCACACATTTGGAGCCCTCCAGTGATGCCCTCTAACATACTATAACCTCATTTAGTGGAGATTTTCACAAAAAAGTGAAATTTTCAAAAAGTGAAAATTTTTCCAAAAAACGACTAAGTATGAAGGACTCATCGGGTGAATTACTCTGGAACTGAAATCGGATGCGCGCACTGACAGGCTCCCCTCTCTGGAAGTCTGAGACATGTGTGAAAATTTTCTAAGTCCAGTAAAAAAAAAATTTTCAACTTTTTTTCAAATTTCCCCCCAAGGGATATATATTTTACCCACACATTTGGAGCCCTCCTGGGATGCCCTCTAACATACTATAACCTCATTTAGCAGAGACTTTCACAAAAAAGTGAAATTTTCAATAAGTCAGAAGTTTTTCAAAAAACGACTAAGTATGAAGGACTCATCGGGTGAAATGCTCTGGAACTGAAATCGGATGCGCTTACAGACATGTTCCCCTCTCTGGAATTCTGAGACATGTGTGAAAATTTTCTAAGTCCAGAAAAAAAAAATTTTTCAACTTTTTTTCAAATTTCCCCCCAAGGGATATATATTTTACCCACACATTTGGAGCCCTCCTGGGATGCCCTCTAACATACTATAACCTCATTTAGCGGAGATTTTCACAAAAAAGTGAAATTTTCAAAAAGTGAAAATTTTTCCAAAAAACGACTAAGTATGAAGGACTCATCGGGTGAATTACTCTGGAACTGAAATCGGATGCGCGCACTGACAGGCTCCCCTCTCTGGAAGTCTGAGACATGTGTGAAAATTTTCTAAGTCCAGTAAAAAAAAAATTTTCAACTTTTTTTCAAATTTCCCCCCAAGGGATATATATTTTACCCACACATTTGGAGCCCTCCTGGGATGCCCTCTAACATACTATAACCTCATTTAGCGGAGATTTTCACAAAAAAGTGAACTTTTCAAAAAGTCAGAAATTTTGCAAAAAACGACTAAGTATGAAGGACTCATCGAGTGAATCGCTCTGGAACTGAAATCGGATGCGCGCTCTGACATGCTCCCCTCTCTGGAAGTCTGAGACATGTGTGAAAATTTTCTAAGTCCAGAAAAAAACATTTTTTCAACTTTTTTTCAAATTTCCCCCCAAGGGATATATATTTTACCCACACATTTGGAGCCCTCCTGGGATGCCCTCTAACATACTATAACCTCATTTAGCAGAGATTTTCACAAAAAAGTGAAATTTTCAAAAAGTGAAAATTTTTCCAAAAAACTACTAAGTATGAAGGACTCATCGGGTGAATCGCTCTGGAACTGAAATCGGATGCGCGCACTGACATGCTCCCCTCTCTGGAAGTCTGAGATATGTGTGAAAATTTTCTAAGTCCAGAAAAAAAAATTTTTTCAACTTTTTTTTTAAATTTCCGCCCAAGGGATATAAATTTTACCCACACATTTGGAGCCCTCCAGTGATGCCCTCTAACATACTATAACCTCATTTAGCGGAGATTTTCACAAAAAAGTGAAATTTTCAAAAAGTGAAAATTTTTCCAAAAAACGACTAAGTATGAAGGACTCATTGGGTGAATTACTCTGGAACTGAAATCGGATGCGCGCACTGATATGCTCCCCTCTCTGGAAGTCTGAGACATGTGTGAGAATTTTCTAAGTCCAGAAAAAAACATTTTTTCAACTTTTTTCAAATTTTCCCCCAAGGGATATATATTTTACCCACACATTTGGAGCCCTCCTGGGATGCCCTCTAACACACTATAACCTCATTTAGCGGAGATTTTCACAAAAAAGTGAACTTTTCAAAAAGTCAGAAATTTTGCAAAAAACGACTAAGTATGAAGGACTCATCGGGTGAATCGCTCTGGAACTGAAATCGGATGCGCGCTCTGACATGCTCCCCTCTCTGGAAGTCTGAGACATGTGTGAAAATTTTCTAAGTCCAGAAAAAAACATTTTTTCAACTTTTTTTCAAATTTCCCCCCAAGGGATATATATTTTACCCACACATTTGGAGCCCTCCTGGGATGCCCTCTAACATACTATAACCTCATTTAGCAGAGATTTTCACAAAAAAGTGAAATTTTCAAAAAGTGAAAATTTTTGCAAAAAATGACTAAGTATGAAGGACTCATCGGGTGAAACGCTCTGAAACTGAAATCGGATGCGCTTACAGTCATGCTCCCCTCTCTGGAAGTCTGAGACATGTGTGAAAATTTTCTAAGTCCACAGAAAAAATTTTTTTCAACTTTTTTTCAAATTTCCCCCCAAGGGATATATATTTTACCCACACATTTGGAGCCCTCCTGGGATGCCCTCTAACATACTATAACCTCATTTAGCGGAGATTTTCACAAAAAAGTGAAATTTTCAAAAAGTGAAAATTTTTCCAAAAAACTACTAAGTATGAAGGACTCATCGGGTGAATCGCTCTGGAACTGAAATCGGATGCGCGCACTGACATGCTCCCCTCTCTGGAAGTCTGAGATATGTGTGAAAATTTTCTAAGTCCAGAAAAAAAAAATTTTTCAACTTTTTTTTTAAATTTCCCCCCAAAGGATATAAATGTTACCCACACATTTGGAGCCCTCCAGTGATGCCCTCTAACATACTATAACCTCATTTAGCGGAGATTTTCACAAAAAAGTGAAATTTTCAAAAAGTGAAAATTTTTCCAAAAAACGACTAAGTATGAAGGACTCATCGGGTGAATTACTCTGGAACTGAAATCGGATGCGCGAACTGACAGGCTCCCCTCTCTGGAAGTCTGAGACATGTGTGAAAATTTTCTAAGTCCAGTAAAAAAAAATTTTTCAACTTTTTTTCAAATTTCCCCCCAAGGGATATATATTTTACCCACACATTTGGAGCCCTCCTGGGATGCCCTCTAACATACTATAACCTCATTTAGCAGAGACTTTCACAAAAAAGTGAAATTTTCAATAAGTCAGAAGTTTTTCAAAAAACGACTAAGTATGAAGGACTCATCGGGTTAATCGCTCTGGAACTGAAATCGGATGCGCGCAATGACATGCTCCCCTCTCTGGAAGTCTGAGACATGTGTGAAAATTTTCTAAGTCCAGAAAAAAAAAAATTTTCAAATTTTTTTCAAATTTCCCCCCAAGGGATATATATTTTACCCACACATTTGGAACCCTCCTGGGATGCCCTCTAACATACTATAACCTCATTTAGCACAGATTTTCACAAAAAAGTGAAATTTTCAAAAAGTGAAAATTTTTCCAAAAAATGACTAAGTATGAAGGACTCATCGGGTGAAATGCTCTGGAACTGAAATCGGATGCGCTTACAGACATGTTCCCCTCTCTGGAAGTCTGAGACATGTGTGAAAATTTTCTAAGTCCAGAAAAAAAAAATTTTTCAACTTTTTTTCAAATTTCCCCCCAAGGGATATATATTTTACCCACACATTTGGAGCCCTCCTGGGATGCCCTCTAACATACTATAACCTCATTTAGCGGAGATTTTCACAAAAAAGTGAAATTTTCAAAAAGTGAAAATTTTTCCAAAAAACGACTAAGTATGAAGGACTCATCGGGTGAATTACTCTGGAACTGAAATCGGATGCGCGCACTGACAGGCTCCCCTCTCTGGAAGTCTGAGACATGTGTGAAAATTTTCTAAGTCCAGTAAAAAAAAAATTTTCAACTTTTTTTCAAATTTCCCCCCAAGGGATATATATTTTACCCACACATTTGGAGCCCTCCTGGGATGCCCTCTAACATACTATAACCTCATTTAGCGGAGATTTTCACAAAAAAGTGAACTTTTCAAAAAGTCAGAAATTTTGCAAAAAACGACTAAGTATGAAGGACTCATCGGGTGAATCGCTCTGGAACTGAAATCGGATGCGCGCTCTGACATGCTCCCCTCTCTGGAAGTCTGAGACATGTGTGAAAATTTTCTAAGTCCAGAAAAAAACATTTTTTCAACTTTTTTTCAAATTTCCCCCCAAGGGATATATATTTTACCCACACATTTGGAGCCCTCCTGGGATGCCCTCTAACATACTATAACCTCATTTAGCAGAGATTTTCACAAAAAAGTGAAATTTTCAAAAAGTGAAAATTTTTGCAAAAAATGACTAAGTATGAAGGACTCATCGGGTGAAACGCTCTGAAACTGAAATCGGATGCGCTTACAGTCATGCTCCCCTCTCTGGAAGTCTGAGACATGTGTGAAAATTTTCTAAGTCCAGAAAAAAAAATTTTTTCAACTTTTTTTTTAAATTTCCGCCCAAGGGATATAAATTTTACCCACACATTTGGAGCCCTCCAGTGATGCCCTCTAACATACTATAACCTCATTTAGCGGAGATTTTCACAAAAAAGTGAAATTTTCAAAAAGTGAAAATTTTTCCAAAAAACGACTAAGTATGAAGGACTCATTGGGTGAATTACTCTGGAACTGAAATCGGATGCGCGCACTGATATGCTCCCCTCTCTGGAAGTCTGAGACATGTGTGAGAATTTTCTAAGTCCAGAAAAAAACATTTTTTCAACTTTTTTCAAATTTTCCCCCAAGGGATATATATTTTACCCACACATTTGGAGCCCTCCTGGGATGCCCTCTAACACACTATAACCTCATTTAGCGGAGATTTTCACAAAAAAGTGAAATTTTCAAAAAGTCAGAAATTTTGCAAAAAACGACTAAGTATGAAGGACTCATCGGGTGAATCGCTCTGGAACTGAAATCGGATGCGCGCTCTGACATGCTCCCCTCTCTGGAAGTCTGAGACATGTGTGAAAATTTTCTAAGTCCAGAAAAAAACATTTTTTCAACTTTTTTTCAAATTTCCCCCCAAGGGATATATATTTTACCCACACATTTGGAGCCCTCCTGGGATGCCCTCTAACATACTATAACCTCATTTAGCAGAGATTTTCACAAAAAAGTGAAATTTTCAAAAAGTGAAAATTTTTGCAAAAAATGACTAAGTATGAAGGACTCATCGGGTGAAACGCTCTGAAACTGAAATCGGATGCGCTTACAGTCATGCTCCCCTCTCTGGAAGTCTGAGACATGTGTGAAAATTTTCTAAGTCCACAGAAAAAAATTTTTTCAACTTTTTTTCAAATTTCCCCCCAAGGGATATATATTTTACCCACACATTTGGAGCCCTCCTGGGATGCCCTCTAACATACTATAACTTCATTTAGCGGAGATTTTCACAAAAAAGTGAAATTTTCAAAAAGTGAAAATTTTTCCAAAAAACTACTAAGTATGAAGGACTCATCGGGTGAATCGCTCTGGAACTGAAATCGGATGCGCGCACTGACATGCTCCCCTCTCTGGAAGTCTGAGATATGTGTGAAAATTTTCTAAGTTCAGAAAAAAAAATTTTTTCAACTTTTTTTTTAAATTTCCCCCCAAGGGATATAAATGTTACCCACACATTTGGAGCCCTCCAGTGATGCCCTCTAACATACTATAACCTCATTTAGTGGAGATTTTCACAAAAAAGTGAAATTTTCAAAAAGTGAAAATTTTTCCAAAAAACGACTAAGTATGAAGGACTCATCGGGTGAATTACTCTGGAACTGAAATCGGATGCGCGCACTGACAGGCTCCCCTCTCTGGAAGTCTGAGACATGTGTGAAAATTTTCTAAGTCCAGTAAAAAAAAATTTTTCAACTTTTTTTCAAATTTCCCCCCAAGGGATATATATTTTACCCACACATTTGGAGCCCTCCTGGGATGCCCTCTAACATACTATAACCTCATTTAGCAGACTTTCACAAAAAAGTGAAATTTTCAATAAGTCAGAAGTTTTTCAAAAAACGACTAAGTATGAAGGACTCATCGGGTTAATCGCTCTGGAACTGAAATCGGATGCGCGCAATGACATGCTCCCCTCTCTGGAAGTCTGAGACATGTGTGAAAATTTTCTAAGTCCAGAAAAAAAAAAAATTTCAAATTTTTTTCAAATTTCCCCCCAAGGGATATATATTTTACCCACACATTTGGAACCCTCCTGGGATGCCCTCTAACATACTATAACCTCATTTAGCAGAGATTTTCACAAAAAAGTGAAATTTTCAAAAAGTGAAAATTTTTCCAAAAAACGACTAAGTATGAAGGACTCATCGGGTGAATTACTCTGGAACTGAAATCGGATGCGCGCACTGACAGGCTCCCCTCTCTGGAAGTCTGAGACATGTGTGAAAATTTTCTAAGTCCAGAAAAAAACATTTTTTCAACTTTTTTTCAAATTTCCCCCCAAGGGATATATATTTTACCCACACATTTGGAGCCCTCCTGGGATGCCCTCTAACATACTATAACCTCATTTAGCAGAGATTTTCACAAAAAAGTGAAATTTTCAAAAAGTGAAAATTTTTGCAAAAAATGACTAAGTATGAAGGACTCATCGGGTGAAACGCTCTGAAACTGAAATCGGATGCGCTTACAGTCATGCTCCCCTCTCTGGAAGTCTGAGACATGTGTGAAAATTTTCTAAGTCCACAGAAAAAAATTTTTTCAACTTTTTTTCAAATTTCCCCCCAAGGGATATATATTTTACCCACACATTTGGAGCCCTCCTGGGATGCCCTCTAACATACTATAACTTCATTTAGCGGAGATTTTCACAAAAAAGTGAAATTTTCAAAAAGTGAAAATTTTTCCAAAAAACTACTAAGTATGAAGGACTCATCGGGTGAATCGCTCTGGAACTGAAATCGGATGCGCGCACTGACATGCTCCCCTCTCTGGAAGTCTGAGATATGTGTGAAAATTTTCTAAGTTCAGAAAAAAAAATTTTTTCAACTTTTTTTTTAAATTTCCCCCCAAGGGATATAAATGTTACCCACACATTTGGAGCCCTCCAGTGATGCCCTCTAACATACTATAACCTCATTTAGTGGAGATTTTCACAAAAAAGTGAAATTTTCAAAAAGTGAAAATTTTTCCAAAAAACGACTAAGTATGAAGGACTCATCGGGTGAATTACTCTGGAACTGAAATCGGATGCGCGCACTGACAGGCTCCCCTCTCTGGAAGTCTGAGACATGTGTGAAAATTTTCTAAGTCCAGTAAAAAAAAATTTTTCAACTTTTTTTCAAATTTCCCCCCAAGGGATATATATTTTACCCACACATTTGGAGCCCTCCTGGGATGCCCTCTAACATACTATAACCTCATTTAGCAGACTTTCACAAAAAAGTGAAATTTTCAATAAGTCAGAAGTTTTTCAAAAAACGACTAAGTATGAAGGACTCATCGGGTTAATCGCTCTGGAACTGAAATCGGATGCGCGCAATGACATGCTCCCCTCTCTGGAAGTCTGAGACATGTGTGAAAATTTTCTAAGTCCAGAAAAAAAAAAAATTTCAAATTTTTTTCAAATTTCCCCCCAAGGGATATATATTTTACCCACACATTTGGAACCCTCCTGGGATGCCCTCTAACATACTATAACCTCATTTAGCAGAGATTTTCACAAAAAAGTGAAATTTTCAAAAAGTGAAAATTTTTCCAAAAAACGACTAAGTATGAAGGACTCATCGGGTGAATTACTCTGGAACTGAAATCGGATGCGCGCACTGACAGGCTCCCCTCTCTGGAAGTCTGAGACATGTGTGAAAATTTTCTAAGTCCAGTAAAAAAAAATTTTTCAACTTTTTTTCAAATTTCCCCCCAAGGGATATATATTTTACCCACACATTTGGAGCCCTCCTGGGATGCCCTCTAACATACTATAACCTCATTTAGCGGAGATTTTCACAAAAAAGTGAACTTTTCAAAAAGTCAGAAATTTTGCAAAAAACGACTAAGTATGAAGGACTCATCGGGTGAATCGCTCTGGAACTGAAATCGGATGCGCGCTCTGACATGCTCCCCTCTCTGGAAGTCTGAGACATGTGTGAAAATTTTCTAAGTCCAGAAAAAAACATTTTTTCAACTTTTTTTCAAATTTCCCCCCAAGGGATATATATTTTACCCACACATTTGGAGCCCTCCTGGGATGCCCTCTAACATACTATAACCTCATTTAGCAGAGATTTTCACAAAAAAGTGAAATTTTCAAAAAGTGAAAATTTTTGCAAAAAATGACTAAGTATGAAGGACTCATCGGGTGAAACGCTCTGAAACTGAAATCGGATGCGCTTACAGTCATGCTCCCCTCTCTGGAAGTCTGAGACATGTGTGAAAATTTTCTAAGTCCACAGAAAAAAATTTTTTCAACTTTTTTTCAAATTTCCCCCCAAGGGATATATATTTTACCCACACATTTGGAGCCCTCCTGGGATGCCCTCTAACATACTATAACCTCATTTAGCGGAGATTTTCACAAAAAAGTGAAATTTTCAAAAAGTGAAAATTTTTCCAAAAAACTACTAAGTATGAAGGACTCATCGGGTGAATCGCTCTGGAACTGAAATCGGATGCGCGCACTGACATGCTCCCCTCTCTGGAAGTCTGAGATATGTGTGAAAATTTTCTAAGTCCAGAAAAAAAAATTTTTTCAACTTTTTTTTTAAATTTCCCCCCAAAGGATATAAATGTTACCCACACATTTGGAGCCCTCCAGTGATGCCCTCTAACATACTATAACCTCATTTAGCGGAGATTTTCACAAAAAAGTGAAATTTTCAAAAAGTGAAAATTTTTCCAAAAAACGACTAAGTATGAAGGACTCATCGGGTGAATTACTCTGGAACTGAAATCGGATGCGCGAACTGACAGGCTCCCCTCTCTGGAAGTCTGAGACATGTGTGAAAATTTTCTAAGTCCAGTAAAAAAAAATTTTTCAACTTTTTTTCAAATTTCCCCCCAAGGGATATATATTTTACCCACACATTTGGAGCCCTCCTGGGATGCCCTCTAACATACTATAACCTCATTTAGCAGAGACTTTCACAAAAAAGTGAAATTTTCAATAAGTCAGAAGTTTTTCAAAAAACGACTAAGTATGAAGGACTCATCGGGTTAATCGCTCTGGAACTGAAATCGGATGCGCGCAATGACATGCTCCCCTCTCTGGAAGTCTGAGACATGTGTGAAAATTTTCTAAGTCCAGAAAAAAAAAATTTTCAATTTTTTTTCAAATTTCCCCCCAAGGGATATATATTTTACCCACACATTTGGAACCCTCCTGGGATGCCCTCTAACATACTATAACCTCATTTAGCAGAGATTTTCACAAAAAAGTGAAATTTTCAAAAAGTGAAAATTTTTCCAAAAAATGACTAAGTATGAAGGACTCATCGGGTGAAACGCTCTGGAACTGAAATCGGATGCGCTTACAGACATGTTCCCCTCTCTGGAAGTCTGAGACATGTGTGAAAATTTTCTAAGTCCACAGAAAAATTTTTTTTCAACTTTTTTTCAAATTTCCCCCCAAGGGATATATATTTTACCCACACATTTGGAGCCCTCCTGGGATGCCCTCTAACATACTATAACCTCATTTAGCGAAGATTTTCACAAAAAAGTGAACTTTTCAAAAAGTCAGAAATTTTGCAAAAAACGACTAAGTATGAAGGACTCATCGGGTGAATCGCTCTGGAACTGAAATCGGATGCGCGCTCTGACATGCTCCCCTCTCTGGAAGTCTGAGACATGTGTGAAAATTTTCTAAGTCCAGAAAAAAACATTTTTTCAACTTTTTTTCAAATTTCCCCCCAAGGGATATATATTTTACCCACACATTTGGAGCCCTCCTGGGATGCCCTCTAACATACTATAACCTCATTTAGCAGAGATTTTCACAAAAAAGTGAAATTTTCAAAAAGTGAAAATTTTTCCAAAAAACTACTAAGTATGAAGGACTCATCGGGTGAATCGCTCTGGAACTGAAATCGGATGCGCGCACTGACATGCTCCCCTCTCTGGAAGTCTGAGATATGTGTGAAAATTTTCTAAGTCCAGAAAAAAAAATTTTTTCAACTTTTTTTTTAAATTTCCCCCCAAGGGATATAAATTTTACCCACACATTTGGAGCCCTCCAGTGATGCCCTCTAACATACTATAACCTCATTTAGCGGAGATTTTCACAAAAAAGTGAAATTTTCAAAAAGTGAAAATTTTTCCAAAAAACGACTAAGTATGAAGGACTCATTGGGTGAATTACTCTGGAACTGAAATCGGATGCGCGCACTGATATGCTCCCCTCTCTGGAAGTCTGAGACATGTGTGAGAATTTTCTAAGTCCAGAAAAAAACATTTTTTCAACTTTTTTCAAATTTTCCCCCAAGGGATATATATTTTACCCACACATTTGGAGCCCTCCTGGGATGCCCTCTAACACACTATAACCTCATTTAGCGGAGATTTTCACAAAAAAGTGAAATTTTCAAAAAGTCAGAAATTTTGCAAAAAACGACTAAGTATGAAGGACTCATCGGGTGAATCGCTCTGGAACTGAAATCGGATGCGCGCTCTGACATGCTCCCCTCTCTGGAAGTCTGAGACATGTGTGAAAATTTTCTAAGTCCAGAAAAAAACATTTTTTCAACTTTTTTTCAAATTTCCCCCCAAGGGATATATATTTTACCCACACATTTGGAGCCCTCCTGGGATGCCCTCTAACATACTATAACCTCATTTAGCAGAGATTTTCACAAAAAAGTGAAATTTTCAAAAATTGAAAATTTTTGCAAAAAATGACTAAGTATGAAGGACTCATCGGGTGAAACGCTCTGAAACTGAAATCTGATGCGCTTACAGTCATGCTCCCCTCTCTGGAAGTCTGAGACATGTAATTTCCCCCCAAGGGATATATATTTTACCCACACATTTGGAGCCCTCCTGGGATGCCCTCTAACATACTATAACTTCATTTAGCGGAGATTTTCACAAAAAAGTGAAATTTTCAAAAAGTGAAAATTTTTCCAAAAAACGACTAAGTATGAAGGACTCATCGGGTGAATCGCTCTGGAACTGAAATCGGATGCGCGCACTGACATGCTCCCCTCTCTGGAAGTCTGAGATATGTGTGAAAATTTTCTAAGTTCAGAAAAAAAAATTTTTTCAACTTTTTTTTTAAATTTCCCCCCAAGGGATATAAATGTTACCCACACATTTGGAGCCCTCCAGTGATGCCCTCTAACATACTATAACCTCATTTAGTGGAGATTTTCACAAAAAAGTGAAATTTTCAAAAAGTGAAAATTTTTCCAAAAAACGACTAAGTATGAAGGACTCATCGGGTGAATTACTCTGGAACTGAAATCGGATGCGCGCACTGACAGGCTCCCCTCTCTGGAAGTCTGAGACATGTGTGAAAATTTTCTAAGTCCAGTAAAAAAAAATTTTTCAACTTTTTTTCAAATTTCCCCCCAAGGGATATATATTTTACCCACACATTTGGAGCCCTCCTGGGATGCCCTCTAACATACTATAACCTCATTTAGCAGAGACTTTCACAAAAAAGTGAAATTTTCAATAAGTCAGAAGTTTTTCAAAAAACGACTAAGTATGAAGGACTCATCGGGTTAATCGCTCTGGAACTGAAATCGGATGCGCGCAATGACATGCTCCCCTCTCTGGAAGTCTGAGACATGTGTGAAAATTTTCTAAGTCCAGAAAAAAAAAAATTTTCAAATTTTTTTCAAATTTCCCCCCAAGGGATATATATTTTACCCACACATTTGGAACCCTCCTGGGATGCCCTCTAACATACTATAACCTCATTTAGCAGAGATTTTCACAAAAAAGTGAACTTTTCAAAAAGTCAGAAATTTTGCAAAAAACGACTAAGTATGAAGGACTCATCGGGTGAATCGCTCTGGAACTGAAATCGGATGCGCGCTCTGACATGCTCCCCTCTCTGGAAGTCTGAGACATGTGTGAAAATTTTCTAAGTCCAGAAAAAAAAAAAATTTCAAATTTTTTTCAAATTTCCCCCCAAGGGATATATATTTTACCCACACATTTGGAACCCTCCTGGGATGCCCTCTAACATACTATAACCTCATTTAGCAGAGATTTTCACAAAAAAGTGAAATTTTCAAAAAGTGAAAATTTTTCCAAAAAATGACTAAGTATGAAGGACTCATCGGGTGAAATGCTCTGGAACTGAAATCGGATGCGCTTACAGACATGTTCCCCTCTCTGGAAGTCTGAGACATGTGTGAAAATTTTCTAAGTCCAGAAAAAAAAAATTTTTCAACTTTTTTTCAAATTTCCCCCCAAGGGATATATATTTTACCCACACATTTGGAGCCCTCCTGGGATGCCCTCTAACATACTATAACCTCATTTAGCGGAGATTTTCACAAAAAAGTGACATTTTCAAAAAGTGAAAATTTTTCCAAAAAACGACTAAGTATGAAGGACTCATCGGGTGAATTACTCTGGAACTGAAATCGGATGCGCGCACTGACAGGCTCCCCTCTCTGGAAGTCTGAGACATGTGTGAAAATTTTCTAAGTCCAGTAAAAAAAAAATTTTCAACTTTTTTTCAAATTTCCCCCCAAGGGATATATATTTTACCCACACATTTGGAGCCCTCCTGGGATGCCCTCTAACATACTATAACCTCATTTAGCGGAGATTTTCAC
Organism: Phyllobates terribilis; assembly: GCF_046119375.1. Taxonomy (NCBI): domain Eukaryota; kingdom Metazoa; phylum Chordata; class Amphibia; order Anura; family Dendrobatidae; genus Phyllobates; species Phyllobates terribilis. The sequence continues at coordinate 428,643 of NW_027362853.1, forward strand.
AAAAAAGTGAACTTTTCAAAAAGTCAGAAATTTTGCAAAAAACGACTAAGTATGAAGGACTCATCGGGTGAATCGCTCTGGAACTGAAATCGGATGCGCGCTCTGACATGCTCCCCTCTCTGGAAGTCTGAGACATGTGTGAAAATTTTCTAAGTCCAGAAAAAAACATTTTTTCAACTTTTTTTCAAATTTCCCCCCAAGGGATATATATTTTACCCACACATTTGGAGCCCTCCTGGGATGCCCTCTAACATACTATAACCTCATTTAGCAGAGATTTTCACAAAAAAGTGAAATTTTCAAAAAGTGAAAATTTTTGCAAAAAATGACTAAGTATGAAGGACTCATCGGGTGAAACGCTCTGAAACTGAAATCGGATGCGCTTACAGTCATGCTCCCCTCTCTGGAAGTCTGAGACATGTGTGAAAATTTTCTAAGTCCACAGAAAAAATTTTTTTCAACTTTTTTTCAAATTTCCCCCCAAGGGATATATATTTTACCCACACATTTGGAGCCCTCCTGGGATGCCCTCTAACATACTATAACCTCATTTAGCGGAGATTTTCACAAAAAAGTGAAATTTTCAAAAAGTGAAAATTTTTCCAAATAAACTACTAAGTATGAAGGACTCATCGGGTGAATCGCTCTGGAACTGAAATCGGATGCGCGCACTGACATGCTCCCCTCTCTGGAAGTCTGAGATATGTGTGAAAATTTTCTAAGTCCAGAAAAAAAATTTTTTTCAACTTTTTTTTTAAATTTCCCCCCAAAGGATATAAATGTTACCCACACATTTGGAGCCCTCCAGTGATGCCCTCTAACATACTATAACCTCATTTAGCGGAGATTTTCACAAAAAAGTGAAATTTTCAAAAAGTGAAAATTTTTCCAAAAAACGACTAAGTATGAAGGACTCATCGGGTGAATTACTCTGGAACTGAAATCGGATGCGCGAACTGACAGGCTCCCCTCTCTGGAAGTCTGAGACATGTGTGAAAATTTTCTAAGTCCAGTAAAAAAAAATTTTTCAACTTTTTTTAAAATTTCCCCCCAAGGGATATATATTTTACCCACACATTTGGAGCCCTCCTGGGATGCCCTCTAACATACTATAACCTCATTTAGCAGAGACTTTCACAAAAAAGTGAAATTTTCAATAAGTCAGAAGTTTTTCAAAAAACGACTAAGTATGAAGGACTCATCGGGTTAATCGCTCTGGAACTGAAATCGGATGCGCGCAATGACATGCTCCCCTCTCTGGAAGTCTGAGACATGTGTGAAAATTTTCTAAGTCCAGAAAAAAAAAAATTTTCAATTTTTTTTCAAATTTCCCCCCAAGGGATATATATTTTACCCACACATTTGGAACCCTCCTGGGATGCCCTCTAACATACTATAACCTCATTTAGCAGAGATTTTCACAAAAAAGTGAAATTTTCAAAAAGTGAAAATTTTTCCAAAAAATGACTAAGTATGAAGGACTCATCGGGTGAAACGCTCTGGAACTGAAATCGGATGCGCGCACTGACATGCTCCCCTCTCTGGAAGTCTGAGATATGTGTGAAAATTTTCTAAGTTCAGAAAAAAAAATTTTTTCAACTTTTTTTTTAAATTTCCCCCCAAGGGATATAAATGTTACCCACACATTTGGAGCCCTCCAGTGATGCCCTCTAACATACTATAACCTCATTTAGTGGAGATTTTCACAAAAAAGTGAAATTTTCAAAAAGTGAAAATTTTTCCAAAAAACGACTAAGTATGAAGGACTCATCGGGTGAATTACTCTGGAACTGAAATCGGATGCGCGCACTGACAGGCTCCCCTCTCTGGAAGTCTGAGACATGTGTGAAAATTTTCTAAGTCCAGTAAAAAAAAATTTTTCAACTTTTTTTCAAATTTCCCCCCAAGGGATATATATTTTACCCACACATTTGGAGCCCTCCTGGGATGCCCTCTAACATACTATAACCTCATTTAGCAGAGACTTTCACAAAAAAGTGAAATTTTCAATAAGTCAGAAGTTTTTCAAAAAACGACTAAGTATGAAGGACTCATCGGGTTAATCGCTCTGGAACTGAAATCGGATGCGCGCAATGACATGCTCCCCTCTCTGGAAGTCTGAGACATGTGTGAAAATTTTCTAAGTCCAGAAAAAAAAAAATTTTCAAATTTTTTTCAAATTTCCCCCCAAGGGATATATATTTTACCCACACATTTGGAACCCTCCTGGGATGCCCTCTAACATACTATAACCTCATTTAGCAGAGATTTTCACAAAAAAGTGAACTTTTCAAAAAGTCAGAAATTTTGCAAAAAACGACTAAGTATGAAGGACTCATCGGGTGAATCGCTCTGGAACTGAAATCGGATGCGCGCTCTGACATGCTCCCCTCTCTGGAAGTCTGAGACATGTGTGAAAATTTTCTAAGTCCAGAAAAAAAAAAAATTTCAAATTTTTTTCAAATTTCCCCCCAAGGGATATATATTTTACCCACACATTTGGAACCCTCCTGGGATGCCCTCTAACATACTATAACCTCATTTAGCAGAGATTTTCACAAAAAAGTGAAATTTTCAAAAAGTGAAAATTTTTCCAAAAAATGACTAAGTATGAAGGACTCATCGGGTGAAATGCTCTGGAACTGAAATCGGATGCGCTTACAGACATGTTCCCCTCTCTGGAAGTCTGAGACATGTGTGAAAATTTTCTAAGTCCAGAAAAAAAAAATTTTTCAACTTTTTTTCAAATTTCCCCCCAAGGGATATATATTTTACCCACACATTTGGAGCCCTCCTGGGATGCCCTCTAACATACTATAACCTCATTTAGCGGAGATTTTCACAAAAAAGTGACATTTTCAAAAAGTGAAAATTTTTCCAAAAAACGACTAAGTATGAAGGACTCATCGGGTGAATTACTCTGGAACTGAAATCGGATGCGCGCACTGACAGGCTCCCCTCTCTGGAAGTCTGAGACATGTGTGAAAATTTTCTAAGTCCAGTAAAAAAAAAATTTTCAACTTTTTTTCAAATTTCCCCCCAAGGGATATATATTTTACCCACACATTTGGAGCCCTCCTGGGATGCCCTCTAACATACTATAACCTCATTTAGCGGAGATTTTCACAAAAAAGTGAACTTTTCAAAAAGTCAGAAATTTTGCAAAAAACGACTAAGTATGAAGGACTCATCGGGTGAATCGCTCTGGAACTGAAATCGGATGCGCGCTCTGACATGCTCCCCTCTCTGGAAGTCTGAGACATGTGTGAAAATTTTCTAAGTCCAGAAAAAAACATTTTTTCAACTTTTTTTCAAATTTCCCCCCAAGGGATATATATTTTACCCACACATTTGGAGCCCTCCTGGGATGCCCTCTAACATACTATAACCTCATTTAGCAGAGATTTTCACAAAAAAGTGAAATTTTCAAAAAGTGAAAATTTTTGCAAAAAATGACTAAGTATGAAGGACTCATCGGGTGAAACGCTCTGAAACTGAAATCGGATGCGCTTACAGTCATGCTCCCCTCTCTGGAAGTCTGAGACATGTGTGAAAATTTTCTAAGTCCACAGAAAAAATTTTTTTCAACTTTTTTTCAAATTTCCCCCCAAGGGATATATATTTTACCCACACATTTGGAGCCCTCCTGGGATGCCCTCTAACATACTATAACCTCATTTAGCGGAGATTTTCACAAAAAAGTGAAATTTTCAAAAAGTGAAAATTTTTCCAAATAAACTACTAAGTATGAAGGACTCATCGGGTGAATCGCTCTGGAACTGAAATCGGATGCGCGCACTGACATGCTCCCCTCTCTGGAAGTCTGAGATATGTGTGAAAATTTTCTAAGTCCAGAAAAAAAATTTTTTTCAACTTTTTTTTTAAATTTCCCCCCAAAGGATATAAATGTTACCCACACATTTGGAGCCCTCCAGTGATGCCCTCTAACATACTATAACCTCATTTAGCGGAGATTTTCACAAAAAAGTGAAATTTTCAAAAAGTGAAAATTTTTCCAAAAAACGACTAAGTATGAAGGACTCATCGGGTGAATTACTCTGGAACTGAAATCGGATGCGCGAACTGACAGGCTCCCCTCTCTGGAAGTCTGAGACATGTGTGAAAATTTTCTAAGTCCAGTAAAAAAAAATTTTTCAACTTTTTTTAAAATTTCCCCCCAAGGGATATATATTTTACCCACACATTTGGAGCCCTCCTGGGATGCCCTCTAACATACTATAACCTCATTTAGCAGAGACTTTCACAAAAAAGTGAAATTTTCAATAAGTCAGAAGTTTTTCAAAAAACGACTAAGTATGAAGGACTCATCGGGTTAATCGCTCTGGAACTGAAATCGGATGCGCGCAATGACATGCTCCCCTCTCTGGAAGTCTGAGACATGTGTGAAAATTTTCTAAGTCCAGAAAAAAAAAAATTTTCAATTTTTTTTCAAATTTCCCCCCAAGGGATATATATTTTACCCACACATTTGGAACCCTCCTGGGATGCCCTCTAACATATTATAACCTCATTTAGCAGAGATTTTCACAAAAAAGTGAAATTTTCAAAAAGTGAAAATTTTTCCAAAAAATGACTAAGTATGAAGGACTCATCGGGTGAAACGCTCTGGAACTGAAATCGGATGCGCTTACAGACATGTTCCCCTCTCTGGAAGTCTGAGACATGTGTGAAAATTTTCTAAGTCCACAGAAAAATTTTTTTTCAACTTTTTTTCAAATTTCCCCCCAAGGGATATATATTTTACCCACACATTTGGAGCCCTCCTGGGATGCCCTCTAACATACTATAACCTCATTTAGCGGAGATTTTCACAAAAAAGTGAACTTTTCAAAAAGTCAGAAATTTTGCAAAAAACGACTAAGTATGAAGACTCATCGGGTGAATCGCTCTGGAACTGAAATCGGATGCGCGCTCTGACATGCTCCCCTCTCTGGAAGTCTGAGACATGTGTGAAAATTTTCTAAGTCCAGAAAAAAACATTTTTTCAACTTTTTTTCAAATTTCCCCCCAAGGGATATATATTTTACCCACACATTTGGAGCCCTCCTGGGATGCCCTCTAACATACTATAACCTCATTTAGCAGAGATTTTCACAAAAAAGTGAAATTTTCAAAAAGTGAAAATTTTTGCAAAAAACGACTAAGTATGAAGGACTCATCGGGTGAAACGCTCTGAAACTGAAATCGGATGCGCTTACAGTCATGCTCCCCTCTCTGGAAGTCTGAGATATGTGTGAAAATTTTCTAAGTCCAGAAAAAAAAAAAATTTCAACTTTTTTTCAAATTTCCCCCCAAGGGATATATATTTTACCCACACATTTGGAGCCCTCCTGGGATGCCCTCTAACATACTATAACCTCATTTAGCGGAGATTTTCACAAAAAAGTGAACTTTTCAAAAAGTCAGAAATTTTGCAAAAAACGACTAAGTATGAAGGACTCATCGGGTGAATCGCTCTGGAACTGAAATCGGATGCGCGCTCTGACATGCTCCCCTCTCTGGAAGTCTGAGACATGTGTGAAAATTTTCTAAGTCCAGAAAAAAGCATTTTTTCAACTTTTTTTCAAATTTCCCCCCAAGGGATATATATTTTACCCACACATTTGGAGCCCTCCTGGGATGCCCTCTAACATACTATAACCTCATTTAGCAGAGATTTTCACAAAAAAGTGAAATTTTCAAAAAGTGAAAATTTTTGCAAAAAACGACTAAGTATGAAGGACTCATCGGGTGAAACGCTCTGAAACTGAAATCGGATGCGCTTACAGTCATGCTCCCCTCTCTGGAAGTCTGAGACATGTGTGAAAATTTTCTAAGTCCACAGAAAAATTTTTTTTCAACTTTTTTTCAAATTTCCCCCCAAGGGATATATATTTTACCCACACATTTGGAGCCGTCCTGGGATGCCCTCTAACATACTATAACCTCATTTAGCGGAGATTTTCACAAAAAAGTGAAATTTTCAAAAAGTGAAAATTTTTCCAAAAAACTACTAAGTATGAAGGACTCATCGGGTGAATCGCTCTGGAACTGAAATCGGATGCGCGCACTGACATGCTCCCCTCTCTGGAAGTCTGAGATATGTGTGAAAATTTTCTAAGTCCAGAAAAAAAAATTTTTTCAACTTTTTTTTTAAATTTCCCCCCAAGGGATATAAATTTTACCCACACATTTGGAGCCCTCCAGTGATGCCCTCTAACATACTATAACCTCATTTAGCGGAGATTTTCACAAAAAAGTGAAATTTTCAAAAAGTGAAAATTTTTGCAAAAAACGACTAAGTATGAAGGACTCATCGGGTGAAACGCTCTGGAACTGAAATCGGATGCGCTTACAGACATGTTCCCCTCTCTGGAAGTCTGAGACATGTGTGAAAATTTTCTAAGTCCAGAAAAAAAAAAATTTTCAACTTTTTTTCAAATTTCCCCCCAAGGGATATATATTTTACCCACACATTTGGAGCCCTCCTGGGATGCCCTCTAACATACTATAACCTCATTTAGCGGAGATTTTCACAAAAAAGTGAACTTTTCAAAAAGTCAGAAATTTTGCAAAAAACGACTAAGTATGAAGGACTCATCGGGTGAATCGCTCTGGAACTGAAATCGGATGCGCGCTCTGACATGCTCCCCTCTCTGGAAGTCTGAGACATGTGTGAAAATTTTCTAAGTCCAGAAAAAAACATTTTTTCAACTTTTTTTCAAATTTCCCCCCAAGGGATATAAATGTTACCCACACATTTGGAGCCCTCCAGTGATGCCCTCTAACATACTATAACCTCATTTAGTGGAGATTTTCACAAAAAAGTGAAATTTTCAAAAAGTGAAAATTTTTCCAAAAAACGACTAAGTATGAAGGACTCATTGGGTGAATTACTCTGGAACTGAAATCGGATGCGCGCACTGACAGGCTCCCCTCTCTGGAAGTCTGAGACATGTGTGAAAATTTTCTAAGTCCAGTAAAAAAAAATTTTTCAACTTTTTTTCAAATTTCCCCCCAAGGGATATATATTTTACCCACACATTTGGAGCCCTCCTGGGATGCCCTCTAACATACTATAACCTCATTTAGCAGAGACTTTCACAAAAAAGTGAAATTTTCAATAAGTCAGAAGTTTTTCAAAAAACGACTAAGTATGAAGGACTCATCGGGTTAATCGCTCTGGAACTGAAATCGGATGCGCGCAATGACATGCTCCCCTCTCTGGAAGTCTGAGACATGTGTGAAAATTTTCTAAGTCCAGAAAAAAAAAAATTTTCAAATTTTTTTCAAATTTCCCCCCAAGGGATATATATTTTACCCACACATTTGGAACCCTCCTGGGATGCCCTCTAACATACTATAACCTCATTTAGCAGAGATTTTCACAAAAAAGTGAAATTTTCAAAAAGTGAAAATTTTTCCAAAAAATGACTAAGTATGAAGGACTCATCGGGTGAAACGCTCTGGAACTGAAATCGGATGCGCTTACAGACATGTTCCCCTCTCTGGAAGTCTGAGACATGTGTGAAAATTTTCTAAGTCCAGAAAAAAAAAAATTTTCAACTTTTTTTCAAATTTACCCCCAAGGGATATATATTTTACCCACACATTTGGAGCCCTCCTGGGATGCCCTCTAACATACTATAACCTCATTTAGCGGAGATTTTCACAAAAAAGTGAACTTTTCAAAAAGTCAGAAATTTTGCAAAAAACGACTAAGTATGAAGGACTCATCGGGTGAAACGCTCTGAAACTGAAATCGGATGCGCTTACAGTCATGCTCCCCTCTCTGGAAGTCTGAGACATGTGTGAAAATTTTCTAAGTCCACAGAAAAAAATTTTTTCAACTTTTTTTCAAATTTCCCCCCAAGGGATATATATTTTACCCACACATTTGGAGCCCTCCTGGGATGCCCTCTAACATACTATAACCTCATTTAGCGGAGATTTTCACAAAAAAGTGAAATTTTCAAAAAGTGAAAATTTTTCCAAAAAACTACTAAGTATGAAGGACTCATCGGGTGAATCGCTCTGGAACTGAAATCGGATGCGCGCACTGACATGCTCCCCTCTCTGGAAGTCTGAGATATGTGTGAAAATTTTCTAAGTCCAGAAAAAAAATTTTTTTCAACTTTTTTTTTAAATTTCCCCCCAAAGGATATAAATGTTACCCACACATTTGGAGCCCTCCAGTGATGCCCTCTAACATACTATAAACTCATTTAGCGGAGATTTTCACAAAAAAGTGAAATTTTCAAAAAGTGAAAATTTTTCCAAAAAACGACTAAGTATGAAGGACTCATCGGGTGAATTACTCTGGAACTGAAATCGGATGCGCGAACTGACAGGCTCCCCTCTCTGGAAGTCTGAGACATGTGTGAAAATTTTCTAAGTCCAGTAAAAAAAAATTTTTCAACTTTTTTTCAAATTTCCCCCCAAGGGATATATATTTTACCCACACATTTGGAGCCCTCCTGGGATGCCCTCTAACATACTATAACCTCATTTAGCAGAGACTTTCACAAAAAAGTGAAATTTTCAATAAGTCAGAAGTTTTTCAAAAAACGACTAAGTATGAAGGACTCATCGGGTTAATCGCTCTGGAACTGAAATCGGATGCGCGCAATGACATGCTCCCCTCTCTGGAAGTCTGAGACATGTGTGAAAATTTTCTAAGTCCAGAAAAAAAAAAATTTTCAATTTTTTTTCAAATTTCCCCCCAAGGGATATATATTTTACCCACACATTTGGAACCCTCCTGGGATGCCCTCTAACAGACTATAACCTCATTTAGCAGAGATTTTCACAAAAAAGTGAAATTTTCAAAAAGTGAAAATTTTTCCAAAAAATGACTAAGTATGAAGGACTCATCGGGTGAAACGCTCTGGAACTGAAATCGGATGCGCTTACAGACATGTTCCCCTCTCTGGAAGTCTGAGACATGTGTGAAAATTTTCTAAGTCCACAGAAAAATTTTTTTTCAACTTTTTTTCAAATTTCCCCCCAAGGGATATATATTTTACCCACACATTTGGAGCCCTCCTGGGATGCCCTCTAACATACTATAACCTCATTTAGCGGAGATTTTCACAAAAAAGTGAAATTTTCAAAAAGTGAAAATTTTTGCAAAAAACGACTAAGTATGAAGGACTCATCGGGTGAAACGCTCTGGAACTGAAATCGGATGCGCTTACAGACATGTTCCCCTCTCTGGAAGTCTGAGACATGTGTGAAAATTTTCTAAGTCCAGAAAAAAAAAAATTTTCAACTTTTTTTCAAATTTCCCCCCAAGGGATATATATTTTACCCACACATTTGGAGCCCTCCTGGGATGCCCTCTAACATACTATAACCTCATTTAGCGGAGATTTTCACAAAAAAGTGAACTTTTCAAAAAGTCAGAAATTTTGCAAAAAACTACTAAGTATGAAGGACTCATCGGGTGAATCGCTCTGGAACTGAAATCGGATGCGCGCTCTGACATGCTCCCCTCTCTGGAAGTCTGAGACATGTGTGAAAATTTTCTAAGTCCAGAAAAAAACATTTTTTCAACTTTTTTTCAAATTTCCCCCCAAGGGATATATATTTTACCCACACATTTAGAGCCCTCCTGGGATGCCCTCTAACATACTATAACCTCATTTAGCAGAGATTTTCACAAAAAAGTGAAATTTTCAAAAAGTGAAATTTTTTGCAAAAAACGACTAAGTATGAAGGACTCATCGGGTGAAACGCTCTGAAACTGAAATCGGATGCGCTTACAGTCATGCTCCCCTCTCTGGAAGTCTGAGACATGTGTGAAAATTTTCTAAGTCCACAGAAAATTTTTTTTTCAACTTTTTTTCAAATTTCCCCCCAAGGGATATATATTTTACCCACACATTTGGAGCCCTCCTGGGATGCCCTCTAACATACTATAACCTCATTTAGCGGAGATTTTCACAAAAAAGTGAAATTTTCAAAAAGTGAAAATTTTTCCAAAAAACTACTAAGTATGAAGGACTCATCGGGTGAATCGCTCTGGAACTGAAATCGGATGCGCGCACTGACATGCTCCCCTCTCTGGAAGTCTGAGATATGTGTGAAAATTTTCTAAGTCCAGAAAAAAAAAATTTTTCAACTTTTTTTTTAAATTTCCCCCCAAGTGATATAAATTTTACCCACACATTTGGAGCTCTCCAGTGATGCCCTCTAACATACTATAACTAGTGTTGAGCGATACCTTCCGATATCGGGAAATATCGGATCGGATTGGATCGGACCGATACCGAAAAAGTATCGGATATCGCCGATTCCGATACCGGAAACCAATGCAAGTCAATGGGACATAAATATCGGAATTAAAATAAACCCTTTCTTTCCTTGTAGGTTATTTCTACATGAAGGAAAACAACTAAGAATAATGTAGAATGTATTGGGGGAGGTGGGGGAGACAATAAAGGCATAGAGGTTTAGCCCAGTCAAATGGAATAGCAGGAATTAATATTTTTTTATTATGTTCTGAGTTACGGAAATATTAACTATGTTAAGTATTTTTATATTTTGTCAGATATTTATGTTTCACTACTTCCATGCTCTTCACCTTCTTTTTTACTTCTCCCACACTTTCTCCTTCATCATCCTCAGCATCTTTTTCATCCACTTCTTCTTCACCTTCTTCTTCTTCACCTTCTTCGTATTATTCTTTTTTTTACATTCTTCATATTCTACTTCTTCATCTTCTTCATATTCTTCTTCTTCATCATATTCTTATTTGTGACAGGCATTCCTGTAGTTGTTATCTATAAAAGGTTGGACATTACACCTTTCGTTCTGCCCGTCACAAAAGATTTACAACAGGATTTGTCCGCGTTCAGTTTGGCCTGCAGCAGCAGGTCTTTTCCAGGGGCACCACGAGAAGGAACAGACTCACCCCCATACACTGCTTAGTCATCTTCTGCTTATAATTTAGATATTATCTTTTGCTCTGATTTTTAGTCTTATGCTTAATGTTCTTCCGCTTTTTGTTCTGCAGCTTCTTGTATTTCTGCTTCTTGGTTTTCTGTCTCTTGTTTTTCTGTATCTTGGTGCTTGTCTTCTCTTCTTTGTCTTCTTGGTCAACTTCTTCAGGGTCATCTTCTTGGTCTTCTTCGGGGTGGTCTTCAGGGTCGTCGTCTTCGGGGGTCCTCGTCTTCGGGGTCCTCGTCTTCTTCGGGTTGGTCTTCTGGGTCCTCGTCTTCGGGGTCCTCGTCTTCTTCGGGGTGGTCTTCAGGGTCCTCGTCTTCTTCGGGGTGGTCTTCAGGGTCCTCGTCTTCTTCGGGGTGGTCTTCAGGGTCCTCGTCTTCAGGGTCATTGTCTTCGGGGTCCTCGTCTTCTTAGGGTTGGTCTTCAGGGTCCTCGTCTTCAGGGTCCTCGTCAGGGAGATCCAGAGTGATTACCAAGAACCATTTCAAAAAGCTTGAACTTGGAAATGTAGCAGAAGGTACAAGAAAGCTGAGGAACTACCGAGGACCAGCTGACGGTACTGGAACCCGGATGGATAGCAGAAGGTACAAGAGCCAATGGAACTACCGAGGACCAGCTGATGTTACTGGAACTCGGTTACTAAGCAGGAGGTACCTGTGCCAGAAAGCACTACCAAGGACCAGCAGACGTTGGTGGAACTTGGATACCGAGAAGGAGGCACCTAATCCAAAGGCACTGCCGAGAACCAGCTGACGGTACTGGAACCCGGATGGGTAGCAGAAGGTACAAGAGCCAATGGAACTACCGAGGACCAGCTGATGTTACTGGAACCCGGATGGGTAGCAGAAGGTACAAGAGCCAATGGAACTACCGAGGACCAGCTGATGTTACTGGAACTCGGTTACTAAGCAGGAGGTACCTGTGCCAGAAAGCACTACCAAGGACCAGCAGACGTTGGTGGAACTTGGATACCGAGAAGGAGGCACCTAATCCAAAGGCACTGCCGAGAACCAGCTGACGGTACTGGAACCCGGATGGGTAGCAGAAGGTACCCATGTAAAAAAAAAGTTCAAGGCCGCGAGCCGGCCGCAGTTACCAAAACCCACAGTCCTACAGAGGGTGCTTGTCCTATTGGCACTATGGAACCAGCCTTCATTGCCAGATCCCGCAGCCCACATAGGAGTCACCTAAACTGCAGGCACCATAGAGTCGGCTAACCCGACCGCAACACGACAGGACAACGCATTGGAGGCAAAGTGACGTTGACACTACCCGGAAACAGCTGGCGTGCTGGAACCAGGCTGGGCAGGAGGAAGTACCCGTGCCAAAGACACTGCCGAGAACCAGCTGACTGTACTGGAACCCGGATGGGTAGCAGAAGATACAAGAGCAAATGGAACTACCGAGGACCAGCTGACGGTACTGGAACCCGGATGGGTAGCAGAAGGTACAAGAGCCAATGGAACTACCGAGGACCAGCTGATGTTACTGGAACTCGGTTACTAAGCAGGAGGTACCTGTGCCAGAAAGCACTACCAAGGACCAGCAGACGTTGGTGGAACTTGGATACCGAGAAGGAGGCACCTAATCCAAAGGCACTGCCGAGAACCAGCTGACGGTACTGGAACCTGGATGGGTAGCAGAAGGTACCCATGTAAAAAAAAGTTCAAGGCCGCGAGCCAGCCGCAGTTACCAAAACCCACAGTCCTACAGGGGGTGCTTGTCCTATTGGCACTATGGAACCAGCCTTCATTGCCAGATCCCGCAGCCCACATAGGAGTCACCTAAACTGCAGGCACCATAGAGTCGGCTAACCCGACCGCAACACGACAGGACAACGCATTGGAGGCAAAGTGACGTTGACACTACCCGGAAACAGCTGGCGTGCTGGAACCAGGCTGGGCAGGAGGGAGTACCCGTGCCAAAGACACTGCCGAGAACCAGCTGACGGTACTGGAACCCGGATGGGTAGCAGAAGATACAAGAGCAAATGGAACTACCGAGGACCAGCTGACGGTACTGGAACCCGGATGGGTAGCAGAAGGTACAAGAGCCAATGGAACTACCGAGGACCAGCTGATGTTACTGGAACTCGGTTACTAAGCAGGAGGTACCTGTGCCAGAAAGCACTACCAAGGACCAGCAGACGTTGGTGGAACTTGGATACCGAGAAGGAGGCACCTAATCCAAAGGCACTGCCGAGAACCAGCTGACGGTACTGGAACCCGGATGGGTAGCAGAAGGTACCCATGTAAAAAAAAAGTTCAAGGCCGCGAGCCGGCCGCAGTTACCAAAACCCACAGTCCTACAGAGGGTGCTTGTCCTATTGGCACTATGGAACCAGCCTTCATTGCCAGATCCCGCAGCCCACATAGGAGTCACCTAAACTGCAGGCACCATAGAGTCGGCTAACCCGACCGCAACACGACAGGACAACGCATTGGAGGCAAAGTGACGTTGACACTACCCGGAAACAGCTGGCGTGCTGGAACCAGGCTGGGCAGGAGGGAGTACCCGTGCCAAAGACACTGCCGAGAACCAGCTGACGGTACTGGAACCCGGATGGGTAGCAGAAGATATAAGAGCAAATGGAACTACCGAGGACCAGCTGACGGTACTGGAACCCGGATGGGTAGCAGAAGGTACAAGAGCCAATGGAACTACCGAGGACCAGCTGATGTTACTGGAACTCGGTTACTAAGCAGGAGGTACCTGTGCCAGAAAGCACTACCAAGGACCAGCAGACGTTGGTGGAACTTGGATACCGAGAAGGAGGCACCTAATCCAAAGGCACTGCCGAGAACCAGCTGACGGTACTGGAACCCGGATGGGTAGCAGAAGGTACCCATGTAAAAAAAAAGTTCAAGGCCGCGAGCCGGCCGCAGTTACCAAAACCCACAGTCCTACAGAGGGTGCTTGTCCTATTGGCACTATGGAACCAGCCTTCATTGCCAGATCCCGCAGCCCACATAGGAGTCACCTAAACTGCAGGCACCATAGAGTCGGCTAACCCGACCGCAACACGACAGGACAACGCATTGGAGGCAAAGTGACGTTGACACTACCCGGAAACAGCTGGCGTGCTGGAACCAGGCTGGGCAGGAGGGAGTACCCGTGCCAAAGACACTGCCGAGAACCAGCTGACGGTACTGGAACCCGGATGGGTAGCAGAAGATACAAGAGCAAATGGAACTACCGAGGACCAGCTGACGGTACTGGAACCCGGATGGGTAGCAGAAGGTACAAGAGCCAATGGAACTACCGAGGACCAGCTGATGTTACTGGAACTCGGTTACTAAGCAGGAGGTACCTGTGCCAGAAAGCACTACCAAGGACCAGCAGACGTTGGTGGAACTTGGATACCGAGAAGGAGGCACCTAATCCAAAGGCACTGCCGAGAACCAGCTGACGGTACTGGAACCCGGATGGGTAGCAGAAGGTACCCATGTAAAAAAAAAGTTCAAGGCCGCGAGCCGGCCGCAGTTACCAAAACCCACAGTCCTACAGAGGGTGCTTGTCCTATTGGCACTATGGAACCAGCCTTCATTGCCAGATCCCGCAGCCCACATAGGAGTCACCTAAACTGCAGGCACCATAGAGTCGGCTAACCCGACCGCAACACGACAGGACAACGCATTGGAGGCAAAGTGACGTTGACACTACCCGGAAACAGCTGGCGTGCTGGAACCAGGCTGGGCAGGAGGGAGTACCCGTGCCAAAGACACTGCCGAGAACCAGCTGACGGTACTGGAACCCGGATGGGTAGCAGAAGATACAAGAGCAAATGGAACTACCGAGGACCAGCTGACGGTACTGGAACCCGGATGGGTAGCAGAAGGTACAAGAGCCAATGGAACTACCGAGGACCAGCTGATGTTACTGGAACTCGGTTACTAAGCAGGAGGTACCTGTGCCAGAAAGCACTACCAAGGACCAGCAGACGTTGGTGGAACTTGGATACCGAGAAGGAGGCACCTAATCCAAAGGCACTGCCGAGAACCAGCTGACGGTACTGGAACCCGGATGGGTAGCAGAAGGTACCCATGTAAAAAAAAAGTTCAAGGCCGCGAGCCGGCCGCAGTTACCAAAACCCACAGTCCTACAGAGGGTGCTTGTCCTATTGGCACTATGGAACCAGCCTTCATTGCCAGATCCCGCAGCCCACATAGGAGTCACCTAAACTGCAGGCACCATAGAGTCGGCTAACCCGACCGCAACACGACAGGACAACGCATTGGAGGCAAAGTGACGTTGACACTACCCGGAAACAGCTGGCGTGCTGGAACCAGGCTGGGCAGGAGGGAGTACCCGTGCCAAAGACACTGCCGAGAACCAGCTGACGGTACTGGAACCCGGATGGGTAGCAGAAGATACAAGAGCAAATGGAACTACCGAGGACCAGCTGACGGTACTGGAACCCGGATGGGTAGCAGAAGGTACAAGAGCCAATGGAACTACCGAGGACCAGCTGATGTTACTGGAACTCGGTTACTAAGCAGGAGGTACCTGTGCCAGAAAGCACTACCAAGGACCAGCAGACGTTGGTGGAACTTGGATACCGAGAAGGAGGCACCTAATCCAAAGGCACTGCCGAGAACCAGCTGACGGTACTGGAACCCGGATGGGTAGCAGAAGGTACCCATGTAAAAAAAAAGTTCAAGGCCGCGAGCCGGCCGCAGTTACCAAAACCCACAGTCCTACAGAGGGTGCTTGTCCTATTGGCACTATGGAACCAGCCTTCATTGCCAGATCCCGCAGCCCACATAGGAGTCACCTAAACTGCAGGCACCATAGAGTCGGCTAACCCGACCGCAACACGACAGGACAACGCATTGGAGGCAAAGTGACGTTGACACTACCCGGAAACAGCTGGCGTGCTGGAACCAGGCTGGGCAGGAGGGAGTACCCGTGCCAAAGACACTGCCGAGAACCAGCTGACGGTACTGGAACCCGGATGGGTAGCAGAAGGTACAAGAGCCAATGGAACTGCCGAGAACCAGCTGGCGGTGCTGGAGCCCAGGGTAAATACTAAAAACAGAAGAGCCAGAGGTGTATTTGGAGGAGGTTTTAAATCCGTACTACAGTGGATGTGGACAAAGCAGGAGAATTTGCCGGACACACAGCTGGGGATCAGCTGACGTTACTGAATCCCAATAACACTGGAGCAAGCGTTGACTGTGCAGACGGCACTTCTGAGCAGCAACTAGCGGTATTGGAGCCCAGGGTAAATACTAAAAACGGAGGAGCCAGAGGTGTAATTGGAGCAAGTTTTAAATAAGTAGCACAGTGAATATGGACAGAGCAGGAGAAATTGCCGTGAACACAGCAGGGGAACAGCTGACGTTACCGAACCCCAATAACACCGCAGCAAGTGTTGACTGTGCAGACGGCACTTCCGTGCGCCAACTGGCGGTGTTGGAGCTCAGGGATAATACTGAAAACAGAGGAGCCAGAGGTGTAATTGGAGCAACTTTAAAATCTGTAGTAGTGAGAATGTGGACAGAGCAGGAGAAATTGCCGTCCGCACAGCAGGGGAACAGCTGACGTTACTGAACCCCAATAACACGGCAGCAAGTGTTGACTGTGCAGACGGCACTTCCGAGCGCCAACTGGCGGTGCTGGAGCCCAGGGATAAGAATGAAAACAGAGGAGCCAGAGGTGTAATTCGAGCAACTTTAAAATGTGTAGTACAGTGGATTTGGACAAAGCAGGAGAAATTGCCGTCCGCACAGCAGGAGAACAGCTGACGTTACTGAACCCCAATAACACGGCAGCAAGTGTTGACTGTGCAGACGGCACTTCCGTGCGCCAACTGGCGGTGTTGGAGCTCAGGGATAATACTGAAAACAGAGGAGCCAGAGGTGTAATTGGAGCAACTTTAAAATCTGTAGTAGTGAGAATGTGGACAGAGCAGGAGAAATTGCCGTCCGCACAGCAGGGGAACAGCTGACGTTACTGAACCCCAATAACACGGCAGCAAGTGTTGACTGTGCAGACAGCACTTCCGAGCGCCAACTGGCGGTGCTGGAGCCCAGGGATAAGAATGAAAACAGAGGAGCCAGAGGTGTAATTGGAGCAACTTTAAAATCTGTAGTAGTGAGAATGTGGACAGAGCAGGAGAAATTGCCGTCCGCACAGCAGGGGAACAGCTGACGTTACTGAACCCCAATAACATGGTAGCAAGTGTTGACTGTGCAGACAGCACTTCCGAGCGCCAACTGGCGGTGCTGGAGCCCAGGGATAAGAATGAAAACAGAGGAGCCAGAGGTGTAATTGGAGCAACTTTAAAATCTGTAGTAGTGAGAATGTGGACAGAGCAGGAGAAATTGCCGTCCGCACAGCAGGGGAACAGCTGACGTTACTGAACCCCAATAACACGGCAGCAAGTGTTGACTGTGCAGACGGCACTTCCGAGCGCCAACTGGCGGTGCTGGAGCCCAGGGATAAGAATGAAAACAGAGGAGCCAGAGGTGTAATTCGAGCAACTTTAAAATGTGTAGTACAGTGGATGTGGACAAAGCAGGAGAAATTGCCGTCCGCACAGCAGGAGAACAGCTGACGTTACTGAACCCCAATAACACGGCAGCAAGTGTTGACTGTGCAGACGGCACTTCCGAGCGCCAACTGGCGGTGCTGGAGCCCAGGGATAAGAATGAAAACAGAGGAGCCAGAGGAGTAATTGGAGCAACTTTAAAATGTGTAGTACAGTGGATGTGGACAAATCAGGAGAAATTGCCGTCCGCAGAGCAGGAGAACAGCTGACGTTACTGAACCCCAATAACACGGCAGCAAGTGTTGACTGTGCAGACGGCACTTCCGAGCGCCAACTGGCGGTGCTGGAGCCCAGGGATAAGAATGAAAACAGAGGAGCCAGAGGAGTAATTGGAGCAACTTTAAAATGTGTAGTACAGTGGATGTGGACAAATCAGGAGAAATTGCCGTCCGCACAGCAGGAGAACAGCTGACGTTACTGAACCCCAATAACACGGCAGCAAGTGTTGACTGTGCAGACGGCACTTCCGAGCGCCAACTGGCGGTGCTGGAGCCCAGGGATAAGAATGAAAACAGAGGAGCCAGAGGTGTAATTGGAGCAACTTTAAAATCTGTAGTAGTGAGAATGTGGACAGAGCAGGAGAAATTGCCGTCCGCACAGCAGGGGAACAGCTGACGTTACTGAACCCCAATAACATGGTAGCAAGTGTTGACTGTGCAGACAGCACTTCCGAGCGCCAACTGGCGGTGCTGGAGCCCAGGGATAAGAATGAAAACAGAGGAGCCAGAGGTGTAATTGGAGCAACTTTAAAATCTGTAGTAGTGAGAATGTGGACAGAGCAGGAGAAATTGCCGTCCGCACAGCAGGGGAACAGCTGACGTTACTGAACCCCAATAACACGGCAGCAAGTGTTGACTGTGCAGACGGCACTTCCGAGCGCCAACTGGCGGTGCTGGAGCCCAGGGATAAGAATGAAAACAGAGGAGCCAGAGGTGTAATTCGAGCAACTTTAAAATGTGTAGTACAGTGGATTTGGACAAAGCAGGAGAAATTGCCGTCCGCACAGCAGGAGAACAGCTGACGTTACTGAACCCCAATAACACGGCAGCAAGTGTTGACTGTGCAGACAGCACTTCCGAGCGCCAACTGGCGGTGTTGGAGCCCAGGGTAAATACTAAAAACGGAGGAGCCAGAGGTGTAATTGGAGCAAGTTTTAAATAAGTAGCACAGTGAATATGGACAGAGCAGGAGAAATTGCCGTGAACACAGCAGGGGAACAGCTGACGTTACTGAACCCCAATAACATGGTAGCAAGTGTTGACTGTGCAGACGGCACTTCCGAGCGCCAACTGGCGGTGCTGGAGCCCAGGGATAAGAATGAAAACAGAGGAGCCAGAGGTGTAATTCGAGCAACTTTAAAATGTGTAGTACAGTGGATGTGGACAAAGCAGGAGAAATTGCCGTCCGCACAGCAGGGGAACAGCTGACGTTACTGAACCCCAATAACATGGTAGCAAGTGTTGACTGTGCAGACAGCACTTCCGAGCGCCAACTGGCGGTGCTGGAGCCCAGGGATAAGAATGAAAACAGAGGAGCCAGAGGAGTAATTGGAGCAACTTTAAAATGTGTAGTACAGTGGATGTGGACAAATCAGGAGAAATTGCCGTCCGCACAGCAGGAGAACAGCTGACGTTACTGAACCCCAATAACACGGCAGCAAGTGTTGACTGTGCAGACGGCACTTCCGAGCGCCAACTGGCGGTGTTGGAGCTCAGGGATTACAGTTCAGGTGGTAGAAACATGAACAGAACAGGAGACCTGGATACTGTTGCCAACCAATTATTTATTCTGGAAGAGGACTGGCAAATTCATGAGAGATCCAGGCCTTGTTCATTTTGAGAAAAGTAAGCCGGTCAACGTTATCGGAGGATAGTCGCATGCGACGGTCTGTTAGTACACCACCTGCGGCACTAAAGACGCGTTCCGATAATACACTAGCAGCAGGGCAAGCTAGCACCTCCAGTGCATACTGACTAAGCTCTGGCCATGTATCCAGCTTACAGACCCAAAACTTGAAGGGAGAAGAGCCGTCTGGGAGTACACTAAGAGGGCAAGACATGTAGTCTGTCACCATCTGACGGAAACGTTGCCTCCTGCTGACTGGAGCTGTCTGTGATGGTGTAGACATTTGTGGCGGCGGGGACACAAAACTTTGCCACATTTCGGCCATACTGGTCTTGCCTTGTGCTGAGGCGCTGCTTCTGCTCCCTCTTTGTGCAGAGCTTCCTCCACTGCCTCGACGCACTGAGCTGCTTTGTAAAGCACTAGCAGCACTGCTCTCGGTTGGAATGGAGAACATGATGGAATGCACCAGTGCGTCTTGGTACTCCCGCATTTTACGCTCCCGGTTCAATGGTGTTATGAGGCTTTGTAAGTTGTCCCGGTAGCGAGGATCTAGGAGGGTGGACACCCAATAATCAGCCGTGTTGAGAATGTGGGCGATGCGGAGGTCGTTTCTGAGGCACTGCAGCATGAAATCAACCATGTGCTGCAGACTGCCAACTGGCCAAGAAACGCTGTCCCCTGCTTGAGGCGTGATCTCTGCCTGCTCTGCATCACCCCACCCTCGCTCTAGATACTGACTACTAGAGCATTGTGTACCTCCCTCCTCTGGACAGATGTCTTCCTCATCCATTGACTCCTCCTCATCCTCCTCACAAAGTGTCCCCTGCCTAGGCCTTTGTGAGGAACCACATTGCGCAGACTGTAGAGAAGCAGATGGCATTTGTGACTCCTCATCCTCCACCTCTTCCAAAACCTCGTCCCTTAGTGCTTGCAGTGTTTTTTCAAGCAGGCAGATAAGGGGGATAGTCATGCTGACTAGTGCATCATCTGCACTCGCCATCCGCGTGGAATAATCGAAGGCACGCAAAACGTGGCAAATGTCCTTCATAGAGGCCCACTCAGTGGTGGTGAAGTGTGAACGGCGCGCACTGCGACTTGTTTGCGCCTGCTGCAGCTGGTACTCCATTACTGCTGCCTGCTGCTCACACAACCTCTCCAACATATGTAACGTTGAATTCCACCTGGTGGGTAGGTCACATATGATGCGATGTTCCGGAAGACATAATCGGCGCTGCAGAGCTGCAATGCGTGATCTTGCATTGCTGGAACGCCGCAAGTGAGCGCACTCTATGCGGACCTTGTGAAGCAGTGCATCAAGATCCGGATAGTCCCTCAAAAAACTCTGCACGACCAAGTTGAGCACATGTGCCAGACATGGGATGTGAGTGAGGTTGCCTAGGCCCAGAGCTGCCACCAGATTTCGGCCATTGTCACACACTACCATGCCTGGCTGGAGATTCGCAGGCACAAACCACACGTCACTCTGCTGCTTGATGGCATTCCAGAGCTCCTGCGCTGTGTGGCTTCGATTCCCCAAAGAAATTAATTTTAATACGGCCTGTTGACGTTTGGCCACGGCTGTGCTCATATCGGTCATCATAACAGGTAACCGTTCACGGGTCGATGTGGAGGTAGACCGTGACGGCTCCTGCAGCGCTGATTCAGAGGAACTGGAGTATGAGGAGGAGTCAATGTGTACAGACTGGATTCCTGCAATCCTTGGAGTTGGCAGAACACGTACAGCGCCACTCTCAAGATCTGTACCCGGCTCCACAACATTTACCCAATGGGCAGTGAGGGAAAGGTATCGTCCCTGTCCATGCTTACTGGTCCACGCATCAGTGGTCAGGTGGACCTTGCTACTGACGGCGTTTTGTAGCGCATGTTTAATTTTTCCCTCCACATGATGTTGCAGGGCAGGGACGGCTTGCCTGCTGAAATAAAAGCGGCTGGGCACGTTGTATTGTGGGACTGCCAATGCCATAAAGTTACGGAATGTGTCAGTCTCCACCAGCCTGAATGATAGCATTTCAAGGGCCAGTAGTTTAGCAATGCCAGCATTCAGAGCCTGTGCTCGGGGGTGGTTTGCCGAGTATGGGCGCCTTTTCTCCCATGCCTGTGCTAACGATGGCTGTAGACTGGCCTGGGAGTGTGAGGATGACTGGGAAAGTGGTGCTGTGGGTGGAATTACACTGTGTCTCTGTACAACAGTGCCAGAGATTCTTCCATGGCGATCCTGTGAGGAAGCCGAACCAGCTGTGTGTGAGCTGGAGGAAGAGGCTACAACACGAGCTGAAGAGGTGGTAGGTGGCGCTGTAGGTTGGCCTAGGTCTTCAGTGTGTTTGTGTAACTCCACCACGTGCTTGGTCCGCACATGTTTCCACATATTTGTGGTATTGAGGTTGCTGACACTTTTCCCTCTTTTCACCTTCTGATTACACAGCTTGCATTTGACAAAGCAAATGTCATCTGCAACTGTGTCAAAAAAGGACCAGGCACTGCAAGTCTTGGGAGCGCCCGCTTTGGATTTTGGAAGAGCCATGCTCCTAATGGGTGCCGAAGTGGAGGCTACAGGCAACCAAGTCTGCCCCCTCCCTCTCCCTCCTTTTTGGGCCGTTCGGGGAATCTCTTCCTCAGAGCTGCTCCCACCACCTTCCTGTCCCTCACGCCATGATGGGTCAAGGACCTCATCATCTACACCACCCTCTTCAAACAACTGCTTCTCCTGGGTAGTCTCGACAGCACAGTACGCACCAGAAAGTGGCACCTGAGTCTCATCATCAGATGCGTACTGAGGTGTGCTGCTGACCATAGGCACTGGCCCACCCGCCTCTTCAGATTCAGAGAGACAAAATGGTTGCGCATCACTGCATACTACCTCTTCTTCAAATTCTCGAATTCTGCTTGGCTGGCCCCCTCTTTCCAAGCCAAGAGATTCAGAGAACAGAAGTAGAGATGGCTCCTGTCCAGGGCTCTCTGACTGCCTGGGCAATTTGGCAGGTGGTGAAGAGACAGATGGGTGCTCTTCAGTGCTCAGGACCTGAGAGGATCTGGAACTAATTGAAGTCGATGCGTTAGCTGCCATCCATCCGACAACGGCTTCAATTTGGTCCTCGCGCAGCAGTGGGGTACGGCTAGCTCCTACAAAGCTGCGCATAAAGGACTGTTCCCTGGTAAAACTGGGGGATGCTGAGTCACTGGTGCCCGCAGCAGGCACAGAATCCCCACGTCCTCTCCCTGCAGGCACAGAATCCTCACGTCCTCTCCCTGCAGAAACTCCACGCCCACGCCCACGACCACGACCACATGCCTTACTCCCTGCCTTCTTCATCTTGGTAGACTGATAAAGATAGGCAGAAAAGTACTAAGGGCTTAGTGTGCTTATTCCTGAACAGCTGCTAACAGGTATAAGAAACACTAATTTTATAAAGTGTGGACTAGACTTTAATATGAGCTAATGTGGCCTACACAACTGTAAAGTGGAGTGTTTGGTGAACTTTATTTAGGTTTTTTTTGTCACAAAAAGACACTGGATGTGCCTAAAGATGTAATAACGATAGTATCACAAACTTTTTGTAGCTATTACAATGTAGGAAGGTAACCTACAATGCAATAGATGAGGCTGCAAAAAATAGGCTAATACTAATCTGGCTGGGGCTGCAGGGCCCAATGCTGCAGAAAGGCTCCTCTATCTACTCCTATATAGTGTGTTTGGAATCAATTTAGCTGAATATGGATGGAACCACCACACTAATAGGAGATATCAGGAAAAATTATGAATTGGCAATAAAGGACAATGTATGAGGCAGTGACACACACTGAGTGCACTACAACCAGACGGGGTTGAAGCACACACTACAGGGTGAGCTGCACTCACACACCAGACCTTGCAGACAGCGGTGAACAGTACAGATGCAGAGCACTGTGCACTAGTGCTGCAAGACGGAAAAAAAATTCTCTATCTACTCCTATATAGTGTGTTTGGAACCAATTTACCTGAATACAGATGGAACCACCACACTAATAGGAGATATCAGGAAAAATTATGAATTGGCAAAAAAGGACAATGTATGAGGCAGTGACACACACTGAGTGCACTACAACCAGACTTGGCTGAAGCACACACTACAGGGTGAGCTGCACTCACACACACAGACCTTGCAGATAGCGGTGAACAGCACAGGGAACTGTGCACTAGCACTGCAAGGCACAGTGATTTAGAAAGTAGCTTGGGTAAAGCAGTATAGAGCAAATAGGTAGCTAAAACTGTCCCTCAGAACAACAGCGTCCTATCCCTAACTGAATTCACAGCAGAGTGAGCTCAAAATGGCGGCGGTGGCTTTTATAGTGCATCATGACATCATTTCAGCAGCCAATCACAGCCATGCCATTAGTTAAGATGCCTACATGCCTAACAGGATGTGCCCACACTTCTTAGGATCCTCATTGGCTGAATAAAATGAAAATGTCTCATTGCATTATGGGAACTTCCGATTCCGGTATACGATATTGCAATAGTATCGGAATTAAGTATCGGAATTCCGATACCGCGAATATCGGCCGATACCCGATATTTCAGTATCGGAATGCTCAACACTAACTATAACCTCATTTAGCGGAGATTTTCACAAAAAAGTGAAATTTTCAAAAAGTGAAAATTTTTCCAAAAAACGACTAAGTATGAAGGACTCATCGGGTGAATTACTCTGGAACTGAAATCGGATGCGCGCACTGACAGGCTCCCCTCTCTGGAAGTCTGAGACATGTGTGAAAATTTTCTAAGTCCAGTAAAAAAAAATTTTTCAACTTTTTTTCAAATTTCCCCCCAAGGGATATATATTTTACCCACACATTTGGAGCCCTCCTGGGATGCCCTCTAACACACTATAACCTCATTTAGCGGAGATTTTCACAAAAAAGTGAAATTTTCAAAAAGTCAGAAATTTTTCCAAAAAACGACTAAGTATGAAGGACTCATCGGGTCAATTACTCTGGAACTGAAATCGGATGCGCGCACTGACATGCTCCCCTCTCTGGAAGTCTGAGATATGTGTGAAAATTTTCTAAGTCCTGAAAAAAAAATTTTTTCAACTTTTTTTTTAAATTTCCCCCCAAGGGATATAAATTTTACCCACACATTTGGAGCCCTCCAGTGATGCCCTCTAACATACTATAACCTCATTTAGTGAAGATTTTCACAAAAAAGTGAAATTTTCAAAAAGTGAAAATTTTTGCAAAAAACGACTAAGTATGAAGGACTCATCGGGTGAAACGCTATGGAACTGAAATCGGATGCGCTTACAGACATGTTCCCCTCTCTGGAAGTCTGAGACATGTGTGAAAATTTTCTAAGTCCAGAAAAAAAAAAATTTTCAACTTTTTTTCAAATTTCCCCCCAAGGGATATATATTTTACCCACACATTTGGAGCCCTCCTGGGATGCCCTCTAACATACTATAACCTCATTTAGCGGAGATTTTCACAAAAAAGTGAACTTTTCAAAAAGTCAGAAATTTTGCAAAAAACGACTAAGTATGAAGGACTCATCGGGTGAATCGCTCTGGAACTGAAATCGGATGCGCGCTCTGACATGCTCCCCTCTCTGGAAGTCTGAGACATGTGTGAAAATTTTCTAAGTCCAGAAAAAAACATTTTTTCAACTTTTTTTCAAATTTCCCCCCAAGGGATATATATTTTACCCACACATTTGGAGCCCTCCTGGGATGCCCTCTAACATACTATAACCTCATTTAGCAGAGATTTTCACAAAAAAGTGAAATTTTCAAAAAGTGAAAATTTTTGCAAAAAACAACTAAGTATGAAGGACTCATCGGGTGAAACGCTCTGAAACTGAAATCGGATGCGCTTACAGTCATGCTCCCCTCTCTGGAAGTATGAGACATGTGTGAAAATTTTCTAAGTCCACAGAAAATTTTTTTTTCAACTTTTTTTCAAATTTCCCCCCAAGGGATATATATTTTACCGACACATTTGGAGCCCTCCTGGGATGCCCTCTAACATACTATAACCTCATTTAGCGGAGATTTTCACAAAAAAGTGAAATTTTCAAAAAGTGAAAATTTTTCCAAAAAACGACTAAGTATGAAGGACTCATCGGGTGAATTACTCTGGAACTGAAATCGGATGCGCGCACTGACAGGCTCCCCTCTCTGGAAGTCTGAGACATGTGTGAAAATTTTCTAAGTCCAGTAAAAAAAAATTTTTCAACTTTTTTTCAAATTTCCCCCCAAGGGATATATATTTTACCCACACATTTGGAGCCCTCCTGGGATGCCCTCTAACATACTATAACCTCATTTAGCAGAGATTTTCACAAAAAAGTGAAATTTTCAAAAAGTGAAAATTTTTGCAAAAAACGACTAAGTATGAAGGACTCATCGGGTGAATCGCTCTGGAACTGAAATCGGATGCACGCACTGATATGCTCCCCTCTCTGGAAGTCTGAGACATGTGTGAGAATTTTCTAAGTCCAGAAAAAAACATTTTTTCAACTTTTTTTCAAATTTTCCCCCAAGGGATATATATTTTACCCACACATTTGGAGCCCTTCTGGGATGCCCTCTAACATACTATAACCTCATTTAGCAGAGATTTTCACAAAAAAGTGAAATTTTCAAAAAGTGAAAATTTTTGCAAAAAACGACTAAGTATGAAGGACTCATCGGGTGAACCGCTCTGGAACTGAAATCGGATGCGCGCACTGACATGCTCCCCTCTCTGGAAGTCTGAGACATGTGTGAAAATTTTCTAAGTCCAGAAAAAAAATGTTTTTCAAATTTTTTTCAAATTTCCCCCCAAGGGATATATATTTTACCCACACATTTGGAGCCCTCTTGGGATGCCCTCTAACATACTATAACTTAATTTAGCGGAGATTTTCACAAAAAAGTGAAATTTTCAAAAAGTCTGAAGTTTTGCAAAAAACGACTAAGTATGAAGGACTCATCGGGTGAATAGCTCTGGAACTGAAATCGGATGCACGCACTGACATGCTCCCCTCTCTGGAAGTCTGAGACATGTGTGAAAATTTTCTAAGTAAAGAAAAAAAATTTTTTAAAACTTTTTTTCAAATTCCCCCCCAAGGGATATATATTTTACCCACACATTTGGAGCCCTCCTAGGATGCCCTCTAACATACTATAACCTCATTTAGGAGAGATTTTCACAAAGAAGTGAAATTTTCAAAAAGTCAGAAATTTTGCAAAAAACCACTAAGTATGAAGGACTCATTGGGTGAAACGCTCTGGAACTGAAATAGGATGCACTTACAGACATGCTACCCTCTCTGGAAGTCTGAGACATGTGTGAAAATTTTCTAAGTCCAGAAAAAAAAAAAATTTCAACTTTTTTTCAAATTTCCCCCCAAGGGATATATATTTTACCCACACATTTGGAGCCCTCCTGCGATGCCCTCTAACATAATATAACCTCATTTAGCGGAGATTTTCACAAAAAAGTGAAATTTTCAAAAAGTGAAAATTTTTCCAAAAAACGATTAAGTATGAAGGACTCATCGGGTGAATCGCTCTGGAACTGAAATCAGATGCTCGCACTGACATGCTCCCCTCTCTGGAAGTCTGAGACATGTGTGAAAATTTTCTAAGTCCAGAAAAAAAAATTTTTTAAACTTTTTTTCAAATTTCCCCACAAGGGATATATATTTTACCCACACATTTGGAGCCCTCCTGGGATGCCCTCTAACATTCTATAACCTCATTTAGCAGAGATTTTCACAAAAAAGTGAAATTTTCAAAAAGTGAAAATTTTTCCAAAAAACGACTAAGTATGAAGGACTCATCGGGTGAAACACTCTGGAACTGAAATCGGATGCACTTACAGACATGTTCCCCTCTCTGGAAGTCTGAGACATGTGTGAAAATTTTCTAAGTCCAGAAATAAGAATTTTTTCAATTTTTTATCAAATTTCCCCCCAAGGGATATATATTTTACCCAAACATTTGGAGCCCTCCTGGGATGCCCTCTAACATACTATAACCTCATTTAGCGGAGATTTTCACAAAAAAGTGAAATTTTCAAAAAGTGAAAATTTTTCCAAAAAACGACTAAGTATGAAGGACTCATCGGGTGAATCGCTCTGGAACTGAAATCAGATGCTCGCACTGACATGCTCCCCTCTCTGGAAGTCTGAGACATGTGTGAAAATTTTCTAAGTCCAGAAAAAAAAAATTTTTAAACTTTTTTTCAAATTTCCCCCCAAGGGATATATATTTTACCCACACATTTGGAGCCCTCCTGGGATGCCCTCTAACATTCTATAACCTCATTTAGCAGAGATTTTCACAAAAAAGTGAAATTTTCAAAAAGTGAAAATTTTTCCAAAAAACGACTAAGTATGAAGGACTCATCGGGTGAAACACTCTGGAACTGAAATCGGATGCACTTACAGACATGTTCCCCTCTCTGGAAGTCTGAGACATGTGTGAAAATTTTCTAAGTCCAGAAATAAGAATTTTTTCAATTTTTTATCAAATTTCCCCCCAAGGGATATATATTTTACCCAAACATTTGGAGCCCTCCTGGGATGCCCTCTAACATACTATAACCTCATTTAGCGGAGATTTTCACAAAAAAGTGAAATTTTCAAAAAGTGAAAATTTTTCCAAAAAATAACTAAGTATGAAGGACTCATCGGGTGAAACACTCTGGAACTGAAATCGGATGCGCTTACAGACATGCTCCCCTCTCTGGAAGTCTGAGACATGTGTGAAAATTTTCTAAGTCCAGAAAAAAAAAAAATTTCAACTTTTTTTCAAATTTCCCCCCAAGGGATATATATTTTACCCACACATTTGTAGCCCTCCTGGGATGCCCTCTAACATACTATAACCTAATTTAGCGGAGATTTTCACAAAAAAGTGAAATTTTCAAAAAGTCAGAAATTTTGCAAAAAACGACAAGTATGAAGGACTCATCGGGTGAATCGCTCTGGAACTGAAATCGGATGCACGCACTAACATGCTCCCCTCTCTGGAAGTCTGAGACATGTGTGAAAATTTTCTAAGTCCAGAAAAAAAAAATTTTTCAACTTTTTTTCAAATTTCCCCCCAAGGGATATATATTTTACCCACACATTTGGAGCCCTCCTGGGATGCCCTCTAACATACTATAACCTAATTTAGCGGAGATTTTCACAAAAAAGTGAAATTTTCAAAAAGTCAGAAATTTTGCCAAAAAACGACTAAGTATGAAGGACTCATCGGGTGAAACACTCTGGAACTGAAATCGGATGCGCTTACAGACATGTTCCCCTCTCTGGAAGTCTGAGACATGTGTGAATATTTTCTAAGTCCAGAAAAAAGAATTTTTTCAATTTTTTATCAAATTTCCCCCCAAGGGATATATATTTTACCCACACATTTGTAGCCCTCCTGGGATGACCTCTAACATACTATAACCTCATTTAGCGGAGATTTTCACAAAAAAGTGAAATTTTCAAAAAGTCAGAAATTTTGCAAAAAACGACAAGTATGAAGGAATCATCGGGTGAATCGCTCTGGAACTGAAATCGGATGCGCGCACTGACATGCTCCCCTCTCTGGAAGTCTGAGACGTGTGAAAATTTTCTAAGTCCAGAAAAAAAAAATTTTCAACATTTTATCAAATCTCCCCCCAAGGGATATATATTTTACCCACAGATTTGGAGCCCTCCTGGGATGCCCTCTAACATTCTATAACCTCATTTAGCAGAGATTTTCACAAAAAAGTGAAATTTTCAAAAAGTGAAAATTTTTCCAAAAAACGACTAAGTATGAAGGACTCATCGGGTGAAACACTCTGGAACTGAAATCGGATGCACTTACAGACATGTTCCCCTCTCTGGAAGTCTGAGACATGTGTGAAAATTTTCTAAGTCCAGAAATAAGAATTTTTTCAATTTTTTATCAAATTTCCCCCCAAGGGATATATATTTTACCCAAACATTTGGAGCCCTCCTGGGATGCCCTCTAACATACTATAACCTCATTTAGCGGAGATTTTCACAAAAAAGTGAAATTTTCAAAAAGTGAAAATTTTTCCAAAAAATGACTAAGTATGAAGGACTCATCGGGTGAAACACTCTGGAACTGAAATCGGATGCGCTTACAGACATGCTCCCCTCTCTGGAAGTCTGAGACATGTGTGAAAATTTTCTAAGTCCAGAAATAAGAATTTTTTCAATTTTTTATCAAATTTCCCCCCAAGGGATATATATTTTACCCACACATTTGGAGCCCTCCTGGGATGCCCTCTAACATACTATAACCTCATTTAGCGGAGATTTTCACAAAAAAGTGAAATTTTCAAAAAGTGAAAATTTTTCCAAAAAATGACTAAGTATGAAGGACTCATCGGGTGAATCGCTCTGGAACTGAAATCGGATGCATGCACTGACATGCTCCCCTCTCTGGAAGTCTGAGACATGTGTGAAAATTTTCTAAGTCCAGAAAAAAAAAATTTTTCAACTTTTTTTCAAATTTCCCCCCAAGGGATATATATTTTACCCACACATTTGGAGCCCTCCTGGGATGCCCTCTAACATTCTATAACCTCATTTAGCAGAGATTTTCACAAAAAAGTGAAATTTTCAAAAAGTGAAAATTTTTCCAAAAAACGACTAAGTATGAAGGACTCATCGGGTGAATCGCTCTGGAACTGAAATCGGATGCGCGCACTGACATGCTCCCCTCTCTGGAAGTCTGAGACATGTGTGAAAATTTTCTAAGTCCAGAAAAAAAAAAATTTCAACATTTTATCAAATCTCCCCCCAAGGGATATATATTTTACCCACACATTTGGAGCCCTCCTGGGATGCCCTCTAACATTCTATAACCTCATTTAGCAGAGATTTTCACAAAAAAGTGAAATTTTCAAAAAGTGAAAATTTTTCCAAAAAACGACTAAGTATGAAGGACTCATCGGGTGAAACACTCTGGAACTGAAATCGGATGCGCTTACAGACATGCTCCCCTCTCTGGAAGTCTGAGACATGTGTGAAAATTTTCTAAGTCCAGAAAAAAAAAATTTTTCAATTTTTTATCAAATTTCCCCCCAAGGGATATATATTTTACCCAAACATTTGGAGCCCTCCTGGGATGCCCTCTAACATACTATAACCTCATTTAGCGGAGATTTTCACAAAAAAGTGAAATTTTCAAAAAGTGAAAATTTTTCCAAAAAATGACTAAGTATGAAGGACTCATCGGGTGAAACACTCTGGAACTGAAATCGGATGCGCTTACAGACATGCTCCCCTCTCTGGAAGTCTGAGACATGTGTGAAAATTTTCTAAGTCCAGAAATAAGAATTTTTTCAATTTTTTATCAAATTTCCCCCCAAGGGATATATATTTTACCCACACATTTGGAGCCCTCCTGGGATGCCCTCTAACATACTATAACCTCATTTAGCGGAGATTTTCACAAAAAAGTGAAATTTTCAAAAAGTGAAAATTTTTCCAAAAAATGACTAAGTATGAAGGACTCATCGGGTGAATCGCTCTGGAACTGAAATCGGATGCATGCACTGACATGCTCCCCTCTCTGGAAGTCTGAGACATGTGTGAAAATTTTCTAAGTCCAGAAAAAAAAATTTTTTCAACTTTTTTTCAAATTTCCCCCCAAGGGATATATATTTTACCCACACATTTGGAGCCCTCCTGGGATGCCCTCTAACATTCTATAACCTCATTTAGCAGAGATTTTCACAAAAAAGTGAAATTTTCAAAAAGTGAAAATTTTTCCAAAAAACGACTAAGTATGAAGGACTCATCGGGTGAATCGCTCTGGAACTGAAATCGGATGCGCGCACTGACATGCTCCCCTCTCTGGAAGTCTGAGACATGTGTGAAAATTTTCTAAGTCCAGAAAAAAAAAAATTTCAACATTTTATCAAATCTCCCCCCAAGGGATATATATTTTACCCACACATTTGGAGCCCTCCTGGGATGCCCTCTAACATTCTATAACCTCATTTAGCAGAGATTTTCACAAAAAAGTGAAATTTTCAAAAAGTGAAAATTTTTCCAAAAAACGACTAAGTATGAAGGACTCATCGGGTGAAACACTCTGGAACTGAAATCGGATGCGCTTACAGACATGCTCCCCTCTCTGGAAGTCTGAGACATGTGTGAAAATTTTCTAAGTCCAGAAAAAAAAAATTTTTCAAATTTTTTTCAAATTTCCCCCCAAGGGATATATATTTTACCCACACATTTGTAGCCCTCCTGGGATGCCCTCTAACATACTATAACCTAATTTAGCGGAGATTTTCACAAAAAAGTGAAATTTTCAAAAAGTGAAAATTTTTCCAAAAAACGACTAAGTATGAAGGACTCATCGGGTGAAACACTCTGGAACTGAAATCGGATGCACTTACAGACATGTTCCCCTCTCTGGAAGTCTGAGACATGTGTGAAAATTTTCTAAGTCCAGAAATAAGAATTTTTTCAATTTTTTATCAAATTTCCCCCCAAGGGATATATATTTTACCCAAACATTTGGAGCCCTCCTGGGATGCCCTCTAACATACTATAACCTCATTTAGCGGAGATTTTCACAAAAAAGTGAAATTTTCAAAAAGTGAAAATTTTTCCAAAAAATAACTAAGTATGAAGGACTCATCGGGTGAAACACTCTGGAACTGAAATCGGATGCGCTTACAGACATGCTCCCCTCTCTGGAAGTCTGAGACATGTGTGAAAATTTTCTAAGTCCAGAAAAAAAAAATTTTTCAACTTTTTTTCAAATTTCCCCCCAAGGGATATATATTTTACCCACACATTTGTAGCCCTCCTGGGATGCCCTCTAACATACTATAACCTAATTTAGCGGAGATTTTCACAAAAAAGTGAAATTTTCAAAAAGTCAGAAATTTTGCAAAAAACGACAAGTATGAAGGACTCATCGGGTGAATCGCTCTGGAACTGAAATTGGATGCGCGCACTGACATGCTCCCCTCTCTGGAAGTCTGAGACGTGTGAAAATTTTCTAAGTCCAGAAAAAAAAAATTTTCAACATTTTATCAAATCTCCCCCCAAGGGATATATATTTTACCCACACATTTGGAGCCCTCCTGGGATGCCCTCTAACATTCTATAACCTCATTTAGCAGAGATTTTCACAAAAAAGTGAAATTTTCAAAAAGTGAAAATTTTTCCAAAAAACGACTAAGTATGAAGGACTCATCGGGTGAAACACTCTGGAACTGAAATCGGATGCACTTACAGACATGTTCCCCTCTCTGGAAGTCTGAGACATGTGTGAAAATTTTCTAAGTCCAGAAAAAAAAAAATTTTCAAATTTTTTTCAAATTTCCCCCCAAGGGATATATATTTTACCCACACATTTGTAGCCCTCCTGGGATGCCCTCTAACATACTATAACCTAATTTAGCGGAGATTTTCACAAAAAAGTGAAATTTTCAAAAAGTCAGAAATTTTGCAAAAAACGACAAGTATGAAGGACTCATCGGGTGAATCGCTCTGGAACTGAAATCGGATGCACGCACTAACATGCTCCCCTCTCTGGAAGTCTGAGACATGTGTGAAAATTTTCTAAGTCCAGAAAAAAAAATTTTTTCAACTTTTTTTCAAATTTCCCCCCAAGGGATATATATTTTACCCACACATTTGGAGCCCTCCTGGGATGCCCTCTAACATTCTATAACCTCATTTAGCAGAGATTTTCACAAAAAAGTGAAATTTTCAAAAAGTGAAAATTTTTCCAAAAAACGACTAAGTATGAAGGACTCATCGGGTGAATCGCTCTGGAACTGAAATCGGATGCGCGCACTGACATGCTCCCCTCTCTGGAAGTCTGAGACGTGTGAAAATTTTCTAAGTCCAGAAAAAAAAATTTTTCAACATTTTATCAAATCTCCCCCCAAGGGATATATATTTTACCCACACATTTGGAGCCCTCCTGGGATGCACTCTAACATTCTATAACCTCATTTAGCAGAGATTTTCACAAAAAAGTGAAATTTTCAAAAAGTGAAAATTTTTCCAAAAAACGACTAAGTATGAAGGACTCATCGGGTGAAACACTCTGGAACTGAAATCGGATGCGCTTACAGACATGTTCCCCTCTCTGGAAGTCTGAGACATGTGTGAAAATTTTCTAAGTCCAGAAGAAAGAATTTTTTCAATTTTTTATCAAATTTCCCCCCAAGGGATATATATTTTACCCACACATTTGGAGCCCTCCTGGGATGCCCTCTAACATACTATAACCTCATTTAGCGGAGATTTTCACAAAAAAGTGAAATTTTCAAAAAGTGAAAATTTTTCCAAAAAACGACTAAGTATGAAGGAATCATCGGGTGAATCGCTCTGGAACTGAAATCGGATGCACGCACTGACATGCTCCACTCTCTGGAAGTCTGAGACGTGTGAAAATTTTCTAAGTCCAGAAAAAAAAATTTTCAACATTTTATCAAATCTCCCCCCAAGGGATATATATTTTACCCACACATTTGGAGCCCTCCAGGGATGCCCTCTAACATTCTATAACCTCATTTAGCAGAGATTTTCACAAAAAAGTGAAATTTTCAAAAAGTGAAAATTTTTGCAAAAAACGACTAAGTATGAAGGACTCATCGGGTGAATCGCTCTGGAACTGAAATCGGATGCACGCACTGATATGCTCCCCTCTCTGGAAGTCTGAGACATGTGTGAGAATTTTCTAAGTCCAGAAAAAAACATTTTTTCAACTTTTTTTCAAATTTTCCCCCAAGGGATATATATTTTACCCACACATTTGGAGCCCTTCTGGGATGCCCTCTAACATACTATAACCTCATTTAGCAGAGATTTTCACAAAAAAGTGAAATTTTCAAAAAGTGAAAATTTTTGCAAAAAACGACTAAGTATGAAGGACTCATCGGGTGAACCGCTCTGGAACTGAAATCGGATGCGCGCACTGACATGCTCCCCTCTCTGGAAGTCTGAGACATGTGTGAAAATTTTCTAAGTCCAGAAAAAAAATGTTTTTCAAATTTTTTTCAAATTTCCCCCCAAGGGATATATATTTTACCCACACATTTGGAGCCCTCTTGGGATGCCCTCTAACATACTATAACTTAATTTAGCGGAGATTTTCACAAAAAAGTGAAATTTTCAAAAAGTCTGAAGTTTTGCAAAAAACGACTAAGTATGAAGGACTCATCGGGTGAATAGCTCTGGAACTGAAATCGGATGCACGCACTGACATGCTCCCCTCTCTGGAAGTCTGAGACATGTGTGAAAATTTTCTAAGTAAAGAAAAAAAATTTTTTAAAACTTTTTTTCAAATTCCCCCCCAAGGGATATATATTTTACCCACACATTTGGAGCCCTCCTGGGATGCCCTCTAACATACTATAACCTCATTTAGGAGAGATTTTCACAAAGAAGTGAAATTTTCAAAAAGTCAGAAATTTTGCAAAAAACCACTAAGTATGAAGGACTCATTGGGTGAAACGCTCTGGAACTGAAATAGGATGCACTTACAGACATGCTACCCTCTCTGGAAGTCTGAGACATGTGTGAAAATTTTCTAAGTCCAGAAAAAAAAAAAATTTCAACTTTTTTTCAAATTTCCCCCCAAGGGATATATATTTTACCCACACATTTGGAGCCCTCCTGCGATGCCCTCTAACATAATATAACCTCATTTAGCGGAGATTTTCACAAAAAAGTGAAATTTTCAAAAAGTGAAAATTTTTCCAAAAAACGATTAAGTATGAAGGACTCATCGGGTGAATCGCTCTGGAACTGAAATCAGATGCTCGCACTGACATGCTCCCCTCTCTGGAAGTGTGAGACATGTGTGAAAATTTTCTAAGTCCAGAAAAAAAAATTTTTTAAACTTTTTTTCAAATTTCCCCACAAGGGATATATATTTTACCCACACATTTGGAGCCCTCCTGGGATGCCCTCTAACATTCTATAACCTCATTTAGCAGAGATTTTCACAAAAAAGTGAAATTTTCAAAAAGTGAAAATTTTTCCAAAAAACGACTAAGTATGAAGGACTCATCGGGTGAAACACTCTGGAACTGAAATCGGATGCACTTACAGACATGTTCCCCTCTCTGGAAGTCTGAGACATGTGTGAAAATTTTCTAAGTCCAGAAATAAGAATTTTTTCAATTTTTTATCAAATTTCCCCCCAAGGGATATATATTTTACCCAAACATTTGGAGCCCTCCTGGGATGCCCTCTAACATACTATAACCTCATTTAGCGGAGATTTTCACAAAAAAGTGAAATTTTCAAAAAGTGAAAATTTTTCCAAAAAACGACTAAGTATGAAGGACTCATCGGGTGAATCGCTCTGGAACTGAAATCAGATGCTCGCACTGACATGCTCCCCTCTCTGGAAGTCTGAGACATGTGTGAAAATTTTCTAAGTCCAGAAAAAAAAAATTTTTAAACTTTTTTTCAAATTTCCCCCCAAGGGATATATATTTTACCCACACATTTGGAGCCCTCCTGGGATGCCCTCTAACATTCTATAACCTCATTTAGCAGAGATTTTCACAAAAAAGTGAAATTTTCAAAAAGTGAAAATTTTTCCAAAAAACGACTAAGTATGAAGGACTCATCGGGTGAAACACTCTGGAACTGAAATCGGATGCACTTACAGACATGTTCCCCTCTCTGGAAGTCTGAGACATGTGTGAAAATTTTCTAAGTCCAGAAATAAGATTTTTTTCAATTTTTTATCAAATTTCCCCCCAAGGGATATATATTTTACCCAAACATTTGGAGCCCTCCTGGGATGCCCTCTAACATACTATAACCTCATTTAGCGGAGATTTTCACAAAAAAGTGAAATTTTCAAAAAGTGAAAATTTTTCCAAAAAATGACTAAGTATGAAGGACTCATCGGGTGAAACACTCTGGAACTGAAATCGGATGCGCTTACAGACATGCTCCCCTCTCTGGAAGTCTGAGACATGTGTGAAAATTTTCTAAGTCCAGAAAAAAAAAAAATTTCAACTTTTTTTCAAATTTCCCCCCAAGGGATATATATTTTACCGACACATTTGTAGCCCTCCTGGGATGCCCTCTAACATACTATAACCTAATTTAGCGGAGATTTTCACAAAAAAGTGAAATTTTCAAAAAGTCAGAAATTTTGCAAAAAACGACAAGTATGAAGGACTCATCGGGTGAATCGCTCTGGAACTGAAATCGGATGCAAGCACTAACATGCTCCCCTCTCTGGAAGTCTGAGACATGTGTGAAAATTTTCTAAGTCCAGAAAAAAAAAATTTTTCAACTTTTTTTCAAATTTCCCCCCAAGGGATATATATTTTACCCACACATTTGGAGCCCTCCTGGGATGCCCTCTAACATACTATAACCTAATTTAGCGGAGATTTTCACAAAAAAGTGAAATTTTCAAAAAGTCAGAAATTTTGCCAAAAAACGACTAAGTATGAAGGACTCATCGGGTGAAACACTCTGGAACTGAAATCGGATGCGCTTACAGACATGTTCCCCTCTCTGGAAGTCTGAGACATGTGTGAATATTTTCTAAGTCCAGAAAAAAGAATTTTTTAAATTTTTTATCAAATTTCCCCCCAAGGGATATATATTTTACCCACACATTTGTAGCCCTCCTGGGATGACCTCTAACATACTATAACCTCATTTAGCGGAGATTTTCACAAAAAAGTGAAATTTTCAAAAAGTCAGAAATTTTGCAAAAAACGACAAGTATGAAGGAATCATCGGGTGAATCGCTCTGGAACTGAAATCGGATGCGCGCACTGACATGCTCCCCTCTCTGGAAGTCTGAGACGTGTGAAAATTTTCTAAGTCCAGAAAAAAAAAATTTTCAACATTTTATCAAATCTCCCCCCAAGGGATATATATTTTACCCACAGATTTGGAGCCCTCCTGGGATGCCCTCTAACATTCTATAACCTCATTTAGCAGAGATTTTCACAAAAAAGTGAAATTTTCAAAAAGTGAAAATTTTTCCAAAAAACGACTAAGTATGAAGGACTCATCGGGTGAAACACTCTGGAACTGAAATCGGATGCACTTACAGACATGTTCCCCTCTCTGGAAGTCTGAGACATGTGTGAAAATTTTCTAAGTCCAGAAATAAGAATTTTTTCAATTTTTTATCAAATTTCCCCCCAAGGGATATATATTTTACCCAAACATTTGGAGCCCTCCTGGGATGCCCTCTAACATACTATAACCTCATTTAGCGGAGATTTTCACAAAAAAGTGAAATTTTCAAAAAGTGAAAATTTTTCCAAAAAATGACTAAGTATGAAGGACTCATCGGGTGAAACACTCTGGAACTGAAATCGGATGCGCTTACAGACATGCTCCCCTCTCTGGAAGTCTGAGACATGTGTGAAAATTTTCTAAGTCCAGAAATAAGAATTTTTTCAATTTTTTATCAAATTTCCCCCCAAGGGATATATATTTTACCCACACATTTGGAGCCCTCCTGGGATGCCCTCTAACATACTATAACCTCATTTAGCGGAGATTTTCACAAAAAAGTGAAATTTTCAAAAAGTGAAAATTTTTCCAAAAAATGACTAAGTATGAAGGACTCATCGGGTGAATCGCTCTGGAACTGAAATCGGATGCATGCACTGACATGCTCCCCTCTCTGGAAGTCTGAGACATGTGTGAAAATTTTCTAAGTCCAGAAAAAAAAATTTTTTCAACTTTTTTTCAAATTTCCCCCCAAGGGATATATATTTTACCCACACATTTGGAGCCCTCCTGGGATGCCCTCTAACATTCTATAACCTCATTTAGCAGAGATTTTCACAAAAAAGTGACATTTTCAAAAAGTGAAAATTTTTCCAAAAAACGACTAAGTATGAAGGACTCATCGGGTGAATCGCTCTGGAACTGAAATCGGATGCGCGCACTGACATGCTCCCCTCTCTGGAAGTCTGAGACATGTGTGAAAATTTTCTAAGTCCAGAAAAAAAAAAATTTCAACATTTTATCAAATCTCCCCCCAAGGGATATATATTTTACCCACACATTTGGAGCCCTCCTGGGATGCCCTCTAACATTCTATAACCTCATTTAGCAGAGATTTTCACAAAAAAGTGAAATTTTCAAAAAGTGAAAATTTTTCCAAAAAACGACTAAGTATGAAGGACTCATCGGGTGAAACACTCTGGAACTGAAATCGGATGCGCTTACAGACATGCTCCCCTCTCTGGAAGTCTGAGACATGTGTGAAAATTTTCTAAGTCCAGAAAAAAAAAATTTTTCAAATTTTTTTCAAATTTCCCCTCAAGGGATATATATTTTACCCACACATTTGTAGCCCTCCTGGGATGCCCTCTAACATACTATAACCTAATTTAGCGGAGATTTTCACAAAAAAGTGAAATTTTCAAAAAGTGAAAATTTTTCCAAAAAACGACTAAGTATGAAGGACTCATCGGGTGAAACACTCTGGAACTGAAATCGGATGCACTTACAGACATGTTCCCCTCTCTGGAAGTCTGAGACATGTGTGAAAATTTTCTAAGTCCAGAAATAAGAATTTTTTCAATTTTTTATCAAATTTCCCCCCAAGGGATATATATTTTACCCAAACATTTGGAGCCCTCCTGGGATGCCCTCTAACATACTATAACCTCATTTAGCGGAGATTTTCACAAAAAAGTGAAATTTTCAAAAAGTGAAAATTTTTCCAAAAAATAACTAAGTATGAAGGACTCATCGGGTGAAACACTCTGGAACTGAAATCGGATGCGCTTACAGACATGCTCCCCTCTCTGGAAGTCTGAGACATGTGTGAAAATTTTCTAAGTCCAGAAAAAAAAAATTTTTCAACTTTTTTTCAAATTTCCCCCCAAGGGATATATATTTTACCCACACATTTGTAGCCCTCCTGGGATGCCCTCTAACATACTATAACCTAATTTAGCGGAGATTTTCACAAAAAAGTGAAATTTTCAAAAAGTCAGAAATTTTGCAAAAAACGACAAGTATGAAGGACTCATCGGGTGAATCGCTCTGGAACTGAAATTGGATGCGCGCACTGACATGCTCCCCTCTCTGGAAGTCTGAGACGTGTGAAAATTTTCTAAGTCCAGAAAAAAAAAATTTTCAACATTTTATCAAATCTCCCCCCAAGGGATATATATTTTACCCACACATTTGGAGCCCTCCTGGGATGCCCTCTAACATTCTATAACCTCATTTAGCAGAGATTTTCACAAAAAAGTGAAATTTTCAAAAAGTGAAAATTTTTCCAAAAAACGACTAAGTATGAAGGACTCATCGGGTGAAACACTCTGGAACTGAAATCGGATGCACTTACAGACATGTTCCCCTCTCTGGAAGTCTGAGACATGTGTGAAAATTTTCTAAGTCCAGAAAAAAAAAAATTTTCAAATTTTTTTCAAATTTCCCCCCAAGGGATATATATTTTACCCACACATTTGTAGCCCTCCTGGGATGCCCTCTAACATACTATAACCTAATTTAGCGGAGATTTTCACAAAAAAGTGAAATTTTCAAAAAGTCAGAAATTTTGCAAAAAACGACAAGTATGAAGGACTCATCGGGTGAATCGCTCTGGAACTGAAATCGGATGCACGCACTAACATGCTCCCCTCTCTGGAAGTCTGAGACATGTGTGAAAATTTTCTAAGTCCAGAAAAAAAAATTTTTTCAACTTTTTTTCAAATTTCCCCCCAAGGGATATATATTTTACCCACACATTTGGAGCCCTCCTGGGATGCCCTCTAACATTCTATAACCTCATTTAGCAGAGATTTTCACAAAAAAGTGAAATTTTCAAAAAGTGAAAATTTTTCCAAAAAACGACTAAGTATGAAGGACTCATCGGGTGAATCGCTCTGGAACTGAAATCGGATGCGCGCACTGACATGCTCCCCTCTCTGGAAGTCTGAGACGTGTGAAAATTTTCTAAGTCCAGAAATAAGAATTTTTTCAATTTTTTATCAAATCTCCCCCCAAGGGATATATATTTTACCCACACATTTGGAGCCCTCCTGGGATGCACTCTAACATTCTATAACCTCATTTAGCAGAGATTTTCACAAAAAAAGTGAAATTTTCAAAAAGTGAAAATTTTTCCAAAAAACGACTAAGTATGAAGGACTCATCGGGTGAAACACTCTGGAACTGAAATCGGATGCGCTTACAGACATGTTCCCCTCTCTGGAAGTCTGAGACATGTGTGAAAATTTTCTAAGTCCAGAAGAAAGAATTTTTTCAATTTTTTATCAAATTTCCCCTCAAGGGATATATATTTTACCCACACATTTGGAGCCCTCCTGGGATGCCCTCTAACATACTATAACCTCATTTAGCGGAGATTTTCACAAAAAAGTGAAATTTTCAAAAAGTGAAAATTTTTCCAAAAAATGACTAAGTATGAAGGACTCATCGGGTGAATCGCTCTGGAACTGAAATCGGATGCACGCACTGACATGCTCCCCTCTCTGGAAGTCTGAGACATGTGTGAAAATTTTCTAAGTCCAGAAAAAAAAATTTTTTCAACTTTTTTTCAAATTTCCCCCCAAGGGATATATATTTTACCCACACATTTGGAGCCCTCCTGGGATGCCCTCTAACATTCTATAACC
The DNA here is from genome assembly GCF_046119375.1 of Phyllobates terribilis. Taxonomy (NCBI): domain Eukaryota; kingdom Metazoa; phylum Chordata; class Amphibia; order Anura; family Dendrobatidae; genus Phyllobates; species Phyllobates terribilis. The sequence continues at coordinate 469,609 of NW_027362853.1, forward strand.
TCATTTAGCAGAGATTTTCACAAAAAAGTGAAATTTTCAAAAAGTGAAAATTTTTCCAAAAAACGACTAAGTATGAAGGAATCATCGGGTGAATCGCTCTGGAACTGAAATCGGATGCACGCACTGACATGCTCCACTCTCTGGAAGTCTGAGACGTGTGAAAATTTTCTAAGTCCAGAAAAAAAAATTTTCAACATTTTATCAAATCTCCCCCCAAGGGATATATATTTTACCCACACATTTGTAGCCCTCCTGGGATGCCCTCTAACATACTATAACCTAATTTAGCGGAGATTTTCACAAAAAAGTGAAATTTTCAAAAAGTCAGAAATTTTGCAAAAAACGACAAGTATGAAGGACTCATCGGGTGAATCGCTCTGGAACTGAAATCGGATGCACGCACTAACATGCTCCCCTCTCTGGAAGTCTGAGACATGTGTGAAAATTTTCTAAGTCCAGAAAAAAAAAATTTTTCAACTTTTTTTCAAATTTCCCCCCAAGGGATATATATTTTACCCACACATTTGGAGCCCTCCTGGGATGCCCTCTAACATACTATAACCTCATTTAGCGGAGATTTTCAAAAAAAAGTGAAATTTTCAAAAAGTGAAAATTTTTCCAAAAAATGACTAAGTATGAAGGACTCATCGGGTGAAACACTCTGGAACTGAAATCGGATGCGCTTACAGACATGTTCCCCTCTCTGGAAGTCTGAGACATGTGTGAAAATTTTCTAAGTCCAGAAATAAGAATTTTTTCAATTTTTTATCAAATTTCCCCCCAAGGGATATATATTTTACCCACACATTTGGAGCCCTCCTGGGATGCCCTCTAACATACTATAACCTCATTTAGCGGAGATTTTCACTAAAAAGTGAAATTTTCAAAAAGTGAAAATTTTTCCAAAAAATGACTAAGTATGAAGGACTCATCGGGTGAAACACTCTGGAACTGAAATCGGATGCGCTTACAGACATGCTCCCCTCTCTGGAAGTCTGAGACATGTGTGAAAATTTTCTAAGTCCAGAAAAAAAAAATTTTTCAACTTTTTTTCAAATTTCCCCCCAAGGGATATATATTTTACCCACACATTTGTAGCCCTCCTGGGATGCCCTCTAACATACTATAACCTTATTTAGCGGAGATTTTCACAAAAAAGTGAAATTTTCAAAAAGTCAGAAATTTTGCAAAAAACGACAAATATGAAGGACTCATCGGGTGAATCGCTCTGGAACTGAAATCGGATGCACGCACTAACATGCTCCCCTCTCTGGAAGTCTGAGACATGTGTGAAAATTTTCTAAGTCCAGAAAAAAAAAATTTTTCAACTTTTTTTCAAATTTCCCCCCAAGGGATATATATTTTACCCACACATTTGGAGCCCTCCTGGGATGCCCTCTAACATTCTATAACCTCATTTAGCAGAGATTTTCACAAAAAAGTGAAATTTTCAAAAAGTGAAAATTTTTCCAAAAAACGACTAAGTATGAAGGACTCATCGGGTGAATCGCTCTGGAACTGAAATCGGATGCGCGCACTGACATGCTCCCCTCTCTGGAAGTCTGAGACGTGTGAAAATTTTCTAAGTCCAGAAAAAAGAATTTTTTCAATTTTTTATCAAATTTCCCCCCAAGGGATATATATTTTACCCACACATTTGGAGCCCTCCTGGGATGCCCTCTAACATTCTATAACCTCATTTAGCAGAGATTTTCACAAAAAAGTGAAATTTTCAAAAAGTGAAAATTTTTCCAAAAAACGACTAAGTATGAAGGACTCATCGGGTGAATCGCTCTGGAACTGAAATCGGATGCGCGCACTGACATGCTCCCCTCTCTGGAAGTCTGAGACGTGTGAAAATTTTCTAAGTCCAGAAAAAAGAATTTTTTCAATTTTTTATCAAATTTCCCCCCAAGGGATATATATTTTACCCACACATTTGGAGCCCTCCTGCGATGCCCTCTAACATACTATAACCTCATTTAGCGGAGATTTTCACAAAAAAGTGAAATTTTCAAAAAGTGAAAATTTTTCCAAAAAACGACTAAGTATGAAGGACTCATCGGGTGAAACACTCTGGAACTGAAATCGGATGCGCTTACAGACATGTTCCCCTCTCTGGAAGTCTGAGACATGTGTGAAAATTTTCTAAGTCCAGAAAAAAGAATTTTTTCAATTTTTTATCAAATTTCCCCCCAAGGGATATATATTTTACCCACACATTTGGAGCCCTCCTGCGATGCCCTCTAACATACTATAACCTCATTTAGCGGAGATTTTCACAAAAAAGTGAAATTTTCAAAAAGTGAAAATTTTTCCAAAAAACGACTAAGTATGAAGGACTCATCAGGTGAAACGCTCTGGAACTGAAATCGGATGCGCTTACAGACATGTTCCCCTCTCTGGAAGTCTGAGACATGTGTGAAAATTTTCTAAGTCCAGAAAAAAAAAAAATTTCAACTTTTTTTCAAATTTCCCCCCAAGGGATATATATTTTACCCACACATTTGTAGCCCTCCTGGGATGCCCTCTAACATACTATAACCTAATTTAGCGGAGATTTTCACAAAAAAGTGAAATTTTCAAAAAGTCAGAAATTTTGCAAAAAACGACAAGTATGAAGGACTCATCGGGTGAATCGCTCTGGAACTGAAATCGGATGCACGCACTAACATGCTCCCCTCTCTGGAAGTCTGAGACATGTGTGAAAATTTTCTAAGTCCAGAAAAAAAAAATTTTTCAACTTTTTTTCAAATTTCCCCCCAAGGGATATATATTTTACCCACACATTTGGAGCCCTCCTGGGATGCCCTCTAACATTCTATAACCTCATTTAGCAGAGATTTTCACAAAAAAGTGAAATTTTCAAAAAGTGAAAATTTTTCCAAAAAACGACTAAGTATGAAGGACTCATCGGGTGAATCGCTCTGGAACTGAAATCGGATGCGCGCACTGACATGCTCCCCTCTCTGGAAGTCTGAGACGTGTGAAAATTTTCTAAGTCCAGAAAAAAGAATTTTTTCAATTTTTTATCAAATTTCCCCCCAAGGGATATATATTTTACCCACACATTTGGAGCCCTCCTGCGATGCCCTCTAACATACTATAACCTCATTTAGCGGAGATTTTCACAAAAAAGTGAAATTTTCAAAAAGTGAAAATTTTTCCAAAAAACGACTAAGTATGAAGGACTCATCGGGTGAAACACTCTGGAACTGAAATCGGATGCGCTTACAGACATGTTCCCCTCTCTGGAAGTCTGAGACATGTGTGAAAATTTTCTAAGTCCAGAAAAAAGAATTTTTTCAATTTTTTATCAAATTTCCCCCCAAGGGATATATATTTTACCCACACATTTGGAGCCCTCCTGCGATGCCCTCTAACATACTATAACCTCATTTAGCGGAGATTTTCACAAAAAAGTGAAATTTTCAAAAAGTGAAAATTTTTCCAAAAAACGACTAAGTATGAAGGACTCATCAGGTGAAACGCTCTGGAACTGAAATCGGATGCGCTTACAGACATGTTCCCCTCTCTGGAAGTCTGAGACATGTGTGAAAATTTTCTAAGTCCAGAAAAAAAAAAAATTTCAACTTTTTTTCAAATTTCCCCCCAAGGGATATATATTTTACCCACACATTTGTAGCCCTCCTGGGATGCCCTCTAACATACTATAACCTAATTTAGCGGAGATTTTCACAAAAAAGTGAAATTTTCAAAAAGTCAGAAATTTTGCAAAAAACGACAAGTATGAAGGACTCATCGGGTGAATCGCTCTGGAACTGAAATCGGATGCACGCACTAACATGCTCCCCTCTCTGGAAGTCTGAGACATGTGTGAAAATTTTCTAAGTCCAGAAAAAAAAAATTTTTCAACTTTTTTTCAAATTTCCCCCCAAGGGATATATATTTTACCCACACATTTGGAGCCCTCCTGGGATGCCCTCTAACATTCTATAACCTCATTTAGCAGAGATTTTCACAAAAAAGTGAAATTTTCAATAAGTGAAAATTTTTCCAAAAAACGACTAAGTATGAAGGACTCATCGGGTGAATCGCTCTGGAACTGAAATCGGATGCGCGCACTGACATGCTCCACTCTCTGGAAGTCTGAGACGTGTGAAAATTTTCTAAGTCCAGAAAAAAAAAATTTTCAACATTTTATCAAATCTCCCCCCAAGGGATATATATTTTACCCACACATTTGGAGCCCTCCTGGGATGCCCTCTAACATTCTATAACCTCATTTAGCAGAGATTTTCACAAAAAAGTGAAATTTTCAAAAAGTGAAAATTTTTCCAAAAAACGACTAAGTATGAAGGACTCATCGGGTGAAACACTCTGGAACTGAAATCGGATGCGCTTACAGACATGTTCCCCTCTCTGGAAGTCTGAGACATGTGTGAAAATTTTCTAAGTCCAGAAATAAGAATTTTTTCAATTTTTTATCAAATTTCCCCCCAAGGGATATATATTTTACCCACACATTTGGAGCCCTCCTGGGATGCCCTCTAACATACTATAACCTCATTTAGCGGAGATTTTCACAAAAAAGTGAAATTTTCAAAAAGTGAAAATTTTTCCAAAAAATGACTAAGTATGAAGGACTCATCGGGTGAAACACTCTGGAACTGAAATCGGATGCGCTTACAGACATGCTCCCCTCTCTGGAAGTCTGAGACATGTGTGAAAATTTTCTAAGTCCAGAAAAAAGAATTTTTTCAATTTTTTATCAAATTTCCCCCCAAGGGATATATATTTTACCCACACATTTGGAGCCCTCCTGGGATGCCCTCTAACATACTATAACCTCATTTAGCGGAGATTTTCACAAAAAAGTGAAATTTTCAAAAAGTGAAAATTTTTCCAAAAAATGACTAAGTATGAAGGACTCATCGGGTGAATCGCTCTGGAACTGAAATCGGATGCACGCACTGACATGCTCCCCTCTCTGGAAGTCTGAGACATGTGTGAAAATTTTCTAAGTCCAGAAAAAAAAAATTTTCAACATTTTATCAAATCTCCCCCCAAGGGATATATATTTTACCCACACATTTGGAGCCCTCCTGGGATGCCCTCTAACATTCTATAACCTCATTTAGCAGAGATTTTCACAAAAAAGTGAAATTTTCAAAAAGTGAAAATTTTTCCAAAAAACGACTAAGTATGAAGGACTCATCGGGTGAATCGCTCTGGAACTGAAATCGGATGCGCGCACTGACATGCTCCCCTCTCTGGAAGTCTGAGACGTGTGAAAATTTTCTAAGTCCAGAAAAAAGAATTTTTTCAATTTTTTATCAAATTTCCCCCCAAGGGATATATATTTTACCCACACATTTGGAGCCCTCCTGGGATGCCCTCTAACATTCTATAACCTCATTTAGCAGAGATTTTCACAAAAAAGTGAAATTTTCAAAAAGTGAAAATTTTTCCAAAAAACGACTAAGTATGAAGGACTCATCGGGTGAATCGCTCTGGAACTGAAATCGGATGCGCGCACTGACATGCTCCCCTCTCTGGAAGTCTGAGACGTGTGAAAATTTTCTAAGTCCAGAAAAAAGAATTTTTTCAATTTTTTATCAAATTTCCCCCCAAGGGATATATATTTTACCCACACATTTGGAGCCCTCCTGCGATGCCCTCTAACATACTATAACCTCATTTAGCGGAGATTTTCACAAAAAAGTGAAATTTTCAAAAAGTGAAAATTTTTCCAAAAAACGACTAAGTATGAAGGACTCATCGGGTGAAACACTCTGGAACTGAAATCGGATGCGCTTACAGACATGTTCCCCTCTCTGGAAGTCTGAGACATGTGTGAAAATTTTCTAAGTCCAGAAAAAAGAATTTTTTCAATTTTTTATCAAATTTCCCCCCAAGGGATATATATTTTACCCACACATTTGGAGCCCTCCTGCGATGCCCTCTAACATACTATAACCTCATTTAGCGGAGATTTTCACAAAAAAGTGAAATTTTCAAAAAGTGAAAATTTTTCCAAAAAACGACTAAGTATGAAGGACTCATCAGGTGAAACGCTCTGGAACTGAAATCGGATGCGCTTACAGACATGTTCCCCTCTCTGGAAGTCTGAGACATGTGTGAAAATTTTCTAAGTCCAGAAAAAAAAAAAATTTCAACTTTTTTTCAAATTTCCCCCCAAGGGATATATATTTTACCCACACATTTGTAGCCCTCCTGGGATGCCCTCTAACATACTATAACCTAATTTAGCGGAGATTTTCACAAAAAAGTGAAATTTTCAAAAAGTCAGAAATTTTGCAAAAAACGACAAGTATGAAGGACTCATCGGGTGAATCGCTCTGGAACTGAAATCGGATGCACGCACTAACATGCTCCCCTCTCTGGAAGTCTGAGACATGTGTGAAAATTTTCTAAGTCCAGAAAAAAAAAATTTTTCAACTTTTTTTCAAATTTCCCCCCAAGGGATATATATTTTACCCACACATTTGGAGCCCTCCTGGGATGCCCTCTAACATTCTATAACCTCATTTAGCAGAGATTTTCACAAAAAAGTGAAATTTTCAATAAGTGAAAATTTTTCCAAAAAACGACTAAGTATGAAGGACTCATCGGGTGAATCGCTCTGGAACTGAAATCGGATGCGCGCACTGACATGCTCCACTCTCTGGAAGTCTGAGACGTGTGAAAATTTTCTAAGTCCAGAAAAAAAAAATTTTCAACATTTTATCAAATCTCCCCCCAAGGGATATATATTTTACCCACACATTTGGAGCCCTCCTGGGATGCCCTCTAACATTCTATAACCTCATTTAGCAGAGATTTTCACAAAAAAGTGAAATTTTCAAAAAGTGAAAATTTTTCCAAAAAACGACTAAGTATGAAGGACTCATCGGGTGAAACACTCTGGAACTGAAATCGGATGCGCTTACAGACATGTTCCCCTCTCTGGAAGTCTGAGACATGTGTGAAAATTTTCTAAGTCCAGAAATAAGAATTTTTTCAATTTTTTATCAAATTTCCCCCCAAGGGATATATATTTTACCCACACATTTGGAGCCCTCCTGGGATGCCCTCTAACATACTATAACCTCATTTAGCGGAGATTTTCACAAAAAAGTGAAATTTTCAAAAAGTGAAAATTTTTCCAAAAAATGACTAAGTATGAAGGACTCATCGGGTGAAACACTCTGGAACTGAAATCGGATGCGCTTACAGACATGTTCCCCTCTCTGGAAGTCTGAGACATGTGTGAAAATTTTCTAAGTCCAGAAATAAGAATTTTTTCAATTTTTTATCAAATTTCCCCCCAAGGGATATATATTTTACCCACACATTTGGAGCCCTCCTGGGATGCCCTCTAACATACTATAACCTCATTTAGCGGAGATTTTCACAAAAAAGTGAAATTTTCAAAAAGTGAAAATTTTTCCAAAAAATGACTAAGTATGAAGGACTCATCGGGTGAAACACTCTGGAACTGAAATCGGATGCGCTTACAGACATGCTCCCCTCTCTGGAAGTCTGAGACATGTGTGAAAATTTTCTAAGTCCAGAAAAAAGAATTTTTTCAATTTTTTATCAAATTTCCCCCCAAGGGATATATATTTTACCCACACATTTGGAGCCCTCCTGGGATGCCCTCTAACATACTATAACCTCATTTAGCGGAGATTTTCACAAAAAAGTGAAATTTTCAAAAAGTGAAAATTTTTCCAAAAAATGACTAAGTATGAAGGACTCATCGGGTGAATCGCTCTGGAACTGAAATCGGATGCACGCACTGACATGCTCCCCTCTCTGGAAGTCTGAGACGTGTGAAAATTTTCTAAGTCCAGAAAAAAAAAATTTTCAACATTTTATCAAATCTCCCCCCAAGGGATATATATTTTACCCACACATTTGGAGCCCTCCTGGGATGCCCTCTAACATTCTATAACCTCATTTAGCGGAGATTTTCACAAAAAAGTGAAATTTTCAAAAAGTCAGAAATTTTGCAAAAAACGACAAGTATGAAGGACTCATCGGGTGAATCGCTCTGGAACTGAAATCGGATGCACGCACTAACATGCTCCCCTCTCTGGAAGTCTGAGACATGTGTGAAAATTTTCTAAGTCCAGAAAAAAAAATTTTTTCAACTTTTTTTCAAATTTCCCCCCAAGGGATATATATTTTACCCACACATTTGGAGCCCTCCTGGGATGCCCTCTAACATTCTATAACCTCATTTAGCAGAGATTTTCACAAAAAAGTGAAATTTTCAAAAAGTGAAAATTTTTCCAAAAAACGACTAAGTATGAAGGACTCATCGGGTGAATCGCTCTGGAACTGAAATCGGATGCGCGCACTGACATGCTCCCCTCTCTGGAAGTCTGAGACGTGTGAAAATTTTCTAAGTCCAGAAAAAAAAAATTTTCAACATTTTATCAAATCTCCCCCCAAGGGATATATATTTTACCCACACATTTGGAGCCCTCCTGGGATGCCCTCTAACATTCTATAACCTCATTTAGCAGAGATTTTCACAAAAAAGTGAAATTTTCAAAAAGTGAAAATTTTTCCAAAAAACGACTAAGTATGAAGGACTCATCGGGTGAAACACTCTGGAACTGAAATCGGATGCGCTTACAGACATGTTCCCCTCTCTGGAAGTCTGAGACATGTGTGAAAATTTTCTAAGTCCAGAAAAAAGAATTTTTTCAATTTTTTATCAAATTTCCCCCCAAGGGATATATATTTTACCCACACATTTGGAGCCCTCCTGCGATGCCCTCTAACATACTATAACCTCATTTAGCGGAGATTTTCACAAAAAAGTGAAATTTTCAAAAAGTGAAAATTTTTCCAAAAAACGACTAAGTATGAAGGACTCATCGGGTGAAACACTCTGGAACTGAAATCGGATGCGCTTACAGACATGTTCCCCTCTCTGGAAGTCTGAGACATGTGTGAAAATTTTCTAAGTACAGAAAAAAGAATTTTTTCAATTTTTTATCAAATTTCCCCCCAAGTGATATATATTTTACCCACACATTTGGAGCCCTCCTGCGATGCCCTCTAACATACTATAACCTCATTTAGCGGAGATTTTCACAAAAAAGTGAAATTTTCAAAAAGTGAAAATTTTTCCAAAAAACGACTAAGTATGAAGGACTCATCAGGTGAAACGCTCTGGAACTGAAATCGGATGCGCTTACAGACATGTTCCCCTCTCTGGAAGTCTGAGACATGTGTGAAAATTTTCTAAGTCCAGAAAAAAAAAAAATTTCAACTTTTTTTCAAATTTCCCCCCAAGGGATATATATTTTACCCACACATTTGTAGCCCTCCTGGGATGCCCTCTTACATACTATAACCTAATTTAGCGGAGATTTTCACAAAAAAGTGAAATTTTCAAAAAGTCAGAAATTTTGCAAAAAACGACAAGTATGAAGGACTCATCGGGTGAATCGCTCTGGAACTGAAATCGGATGCACGCACTAACATGCTCCCCTCTCTGGAAGTCTGAGACATGTGTGAAAATTTTCTAAGTCCAGAAAAAAAAAATTTTTCAACTTTTTTTCAAATTTCCCCCCAAGGGATATATATTTTACCCACACATTTGGAGCCCTCCTGGGATGCCCTCTAACATTCTATAACCTCATTTAGCAGAGATTTTCACAAAAAAGTGAAATTTTCAAAAAGTGAAAATTTTTCCAAAAAACGACTAAGTATGAAGGACTCATGGGGTGAATCGCTCTGAAACTGAAATCGGATGCGCGCACTGACATGCTCCACTCTCTGGAAGTCTGAGACGTGTGAAAATTTTCTAAGTCCAGAAAAAAAAAATTTTCAACATTTTATCAAATCTCCCCCCAAGGGATATATATTTTACGCACACATTTGGAGCCCTCCTGGGATGCCCTCTAACATTCTATAACCTCATTTAGCAGAGATTTTCACAAAAAAGTGAAATTTTCAAAAAGTGAAAATTTTTCCAAAAAACGACTAAGTATGAAGGACTCATCGGGTGAAACACTCTGGAACTGAAATCGGATGCGCTTACAGACATGTTCCCCTCTCTGGAAGTCTGAGACATGTGTGAAAATTTTCTAAGTCCAGAAATAAGAATTTTTTCAATTTTTTATCAAATTTCCCCCCAGGGGATATATATTTTACCCACACATTTGGAGCCCTCCTGGGATGCCCTCTAACATACTATAACCTCATTTAGCGGAGATTTTCACAAAAAAGTGAAATTTTCAAAAAGTGAAAATTTTTCCAAAAAATGACTAAGTATGAAGGACTCATCGGGTGAAACACTCTGGAACTGAAATCGGATGCGCTTTCAGACATGCTCCCCTCTCTGGAAGTCTGAGACGTGTGAAAATTTTCTAAGTCCAGAAAAAAGAATTTTTTCAATTTTTTATCAAATTTCCCCCCAAGGGATATATATTTTACCCACACATTTGGAGCCCTCCTGGGATGCCCTCTAACATACTATAACCTCATTTAGCGGAGATTTTCACAAAAAAGTGAAATTTTCAAAAAGTGAAAATTTTTCCAAAAAATGACTAAGTATGAAGGACTCATCGGGTGAATCGCTCTGGAACTGAAATCGGATGCACGCACTGACATGCTCCCCTCTCTGGAAGTCTGAGACATGTGTGAAAATTTTCTAAGTCCAGAAAAAAAAAATTTTTCAACTTTTTTTCAAATTTCCCCCCAAGGGATATATATTTTACCCACACATTTGTAGCCCTCCTGGGATGCCCTCTAACATACTATAACCTAATTTAGCGGAGATTTTCACAAAAAAGTGAAATTTTCAAAAAGTCAGAAATTTTGCAAAAAACGACAAGTATGAAGGACTCATCGGGTGAATCGCTCTGGAACTGAAATCGGATGCACGCACTAACATGCTCCCCTCTCTGGAAGTCTGAGACATGTGTGAAAATTTTCTAAGTCCAGAAAAAAAAAATTTTTCAACTTTTTTTCAAATTTCCCCCCAAGGGATATATATTTTACCCACACATTTGGAGCCCTCCTGGGATGCCCTCTAACATTCTATAACCTCATTTAGCAGAGATTTTCACAAAAAAGTGAAATTTTCAAAAAGTGAAAATTTTTCCAAAAAACGACTAAGTATGAAGGACTCATCGGGTGAAACACTCTGGAACTGAAATCGGATGCGCTTACAGACATGTTCCCCTCTCTGGAAGTCTGAGACATGTGTGAAAATTTTCTAAGTCCAGAAAAAAGAATTTTTTCAATTTTTTATCAAATTTCCCCCCAAGGGATATATATTTTACCCACACATTTGGAGCCCTCCTGCGATGCCCTCTAACATACTATAACCTCATTTAGCGGAGATTTTCACAAAAAAGTGAAATTTTCAAAAAGTGAAAATTTTTCCAAAAAACGACTAAGTATGAAGGACTCATCGGGTGAAACACTCTGGAACTGAAATCGGATGCGCTTACAGACATGTTCCCCTCTCTGGAAGTCTGAGACATGTGTGAAAATTTTCTAAGTCCAGAAAAAAGAATTTTTTCAATTTTTTATCAAATTTCCCCCCAAGGGATATATATTTTACCCACACATTTGGAGCCCTCCTGCGATGCCCTCTAACATACTATAACCTCATTTAGCGGAGATTTTCACAAAAAAGTGAAATTTTCAAAAAGTGAAAATTTTTCCAAAAAACGACTAAGTATGAAGGACTCATCAGGTGAAACGCTCTGGAACTGAAATCGGATGCGCTTACAGACATGTTCCCCTCTCTGGAAGTCTGAGACATGTGTGAAAATTTTCTAAGTCCAGAAAAAAAAAAAATTTCAACTTTTTTTCAAATTTCCCCCCAAGGGATATATATTTTACCCACACATTTGGAGCCCTCCTGGGATGCCCTCTAACATACTATAACCTCATTTAGCGGAGATTTTCACAAAAAAGTGAAATTTTCAAAAAGTGAAAATTTTTCCAAAAAATGACTAAGTATGAAGGACTCATCGGGTGAAACACTCTGGAACTGAAATCGTATGCGCTTACAGACATGCTCCCCTCTCTGGAAGTCTGAGACATGTGTGAAAATTTTCTAAGTCCAGAAAAAAAAAATTTTTCAACTTTTTTTCAAATTTCCCCCCAAGGGATATATATTTTACCCACACATTTGTAGCCCTCCTGGGATGCCCTCTAACATACTATAACCTAATTTAGCGGAGATTTTCACAAAAAAGTGAAATTTTCAAAAAGTCAGAAATTTTGCAAAAAACGACAAGTATGAAGGACTCATCGGGTGAATCGCTCTGGAACTGAAATCGGATGCACGCACTAACATGCTCCCCTCTCTGGAAGTCTGAGACATGTGTGAAAATTTTCTAAGTCCAGAAAAAAAAAATTTTTCAACTTTTTTTCAAATTTCCCCCCAAGGGATATATATTTTACCCACACATTTGGAGCCCTCCTGGGATGCCCTCTAACATTCTATAACCTCATTTAGCAGAGATTTTCACAAAAAAGTGAAATTTTCAAAAAGTGAAAATTTTTCCAAAAAACGAATAAGTATGAAGGACTCATCGGGTGAATCGCTCTGGAACTGAAATCGGATGCGCGCACTGACATGCTCCCCTCTCTGGAAGTCTGAGACGTGTGAAAATTTTCTAAGTCCAGAAAAAAAAAATTTTCAACATTTTATCAAATCTCCCCCCAAGGGATATATATTTTACCCACACATTTGGAGCCCTCCTGGGATGCCCTCTAACATTCTATAACCTCATTTAGCAGAGATTTTCACAAAAAAGTGAAATTTTCAAAAAGTGAAAATTTTTCCAAAAAACGACTAAGTATGAAGGACTCATCGGGTGAAACACTCTGGAACTGAAATCGGATGCGCTTACAGACATGTTCCCCTCTCTGGAAGTCTGAGACATGTGTGAAAATTTTCTAAGTCCAGAAATAAGAATTTTTTCAATTTTTTATCAAATTTCCCCCCAGGGGATATATATTTTACCCACACATTTGGAGCCCTCCTGGGATGCCCTCTAACATACTATAACCTCATTTAGCGGAGATTTTCACAAAAAAGTGAAATTTTCAAAAAGTGAAAATTTTTCCAAAAAATGACTAAGTATGAAGGACTCATCGGGTGAAACACTCTGGAACTGAAATCGGATGCGCTTTCAGACATGCTCCCCTCTCTGGAAGTCTGAGACGTGTGAAAATTTTCTAAGTCCAGAAAAAAGAATTTTTTCAATTTTTTATCAAATTTCCCCCCAAGGGATATATATTTTACCCACACATTTGGAGCCCTCCTGGGATGCCCTCTAACATACTATAACCTCATTTAGCGGAGATTTTCACAAAAAAGTGAAATTTTCAAAAAGTGAAAATTTTTCCAAAAAATGACTAAGTATGAAGGACTCATCGGGTGAATCGCTCTGGAACTGAAATCGGATGCACGCACTGACATGCTCCCCTCTCTGGAAGTCTGAGACATGTGTGAAAATTTTCTAAGTCCAGAAAAAAAAAATTTTTCAACTTTTTTTCAAATTTCCCCCCAAGGGATATATATTTTACCCACACATTTGTAGCCCTCCTGGGATGCCCTCTAACATACTATAACCTAATTTAGCGGAGATTTTCACAAAAAAGTGAAATTTTCAAAAAGTCAGAAATTTTGCAAAAAACGACAAGTATGAAGGACTCATCGGGTGAATCGCTCTGGAACTGAAATCGGATGCACGCACTAACATGCTCCCCTCTCTGGAAGTCTGAGACATGTGTGAAAATTTTCTAAGTCCAGAAAAAAAAAATTTTTCAACTTTTTTTCAAATTTCCCCCCAAGGGATATATATTTTACCCACACATTTGGAGCCCTCCTGGGATGCCCTCTAACATTCTATAACCTCATTTAGCAGAGATTTTCACAAAAAAGTGAAATTTTCAAAAAGTGAAAATTTTTCCAAAAAACGACTAAGTATGAAGGACTCATCGGGTGAAACACTCTGGAACTGAAATCGGATGCGCTTACAGACATGTTCCCCTCTCTGGAGGTCTGAGACATGTGTGAAAATTTTCTAAGTCCAGAAAAAAGAATTTTTTCAATTTTTTATCAAATTTCCCCCCAAGGGATATATATTTTACCCACACATTTGGAGCCCTCCTGGGATGCCCTCTAACATTCTATAACCTCATTTAGCAGAGATTTTCACAAAAAAGTGAAATTTTCAAAAAGTGAAAATTTTTCCAAAAAACGACTAAGTATGAAGGACTCATCGGGTGAAACACTCTGGAACTGAAATCGGATGCGCTTACAGACATGTTCCCCTCTCTGGAAGTCTGAGACATGTGTGAAAATTTTCTAAGTCCAGAAAAAAGAATTTTTTCAATTTTTTATCAAATTTCCCCCCAAGGGATATATATTTTACCCACACATTTGGAGCCCTCCTGCGATGCCCTCTAACATACTATAACCTCATTTAGCGGAGATTTTCACAAAAAAGTGAAATTTTCAAAAAGTGAAAATTTTTCCAAAAAACGACTAAGTATGAAGGACTCATCGGGTGAAACACTCTGGAACTGAAATCGGATGCGCTTACAGACATGTTCCCCTCTCTGGAAGTCTGAGACATGTGTGAAAATTTTCTAAGTCCAGAAAAAAGAATTTTTTCAATTTTTTATCAAATTTCCCCCCAAGGGATATATATTTTACCCACACATTTGGAGCCCTCCTGCGATGCCCTCTAACATACTATAACCTCATTTAGCGGAGATTTTCACAAAAAAGTGAAATTTTCAAAAAGTGAAAATTTTTCCAAAAAACGACTAAGTATGAAGGACTCATCAGGTGAAACGCTCTGGAACTGAAATCGGATGCGCTTACAGACATGTTCCCCTCTCTGGAAGTCTGAGACATGTGTGAAAATTTTCTAAGTCCAGAAAAAAAAAAAATTTCAACTTTTTTTCAAATTTCCCCCCAAGGGATATATATTTTACCCACACATTTGGAGCCCTCCTGGGATGCCCTCTAACATACTATAACCTCATTTAGCGGAGATTTTCACAAAAAAGTGAAATTTTCAAAAAGTGAAAATTTTTCCAAAAAATGACTAAGTATGAAGGACTCATCGGGTGAAACACTCTGGAACTGAAATCGTATGCGCTTACAGACATGCTCCCCTCTCTGGAAGTCTGAGACATGTGTGAAAATTTTCTAAGTCCAGAAAAAAAAAATTTTTCAACTTTTTTTCAAATTTCCCCCCAAGGGATATATATTTTACCCACACATTTGTAGCCCTCCTGGGATGCCCTCTAACATACTATAACCTAATTTAGCGGAGATTTTCACAAAAAAGTGAAATTTTCAAAAAGTCAGAAATTTTGCAAAAAACGACAAGTATGAAGGACTCATCGGGTGAATCGCTCTGGAACTGAAATCGGATGCACGCACTAACATGCTCCCCTCTCTGGAAGTCTGAGACATGTGTGAAAATTTTCTAAGTCCAGAAAAAAAAAATTTTTCAACTTTTTTTCAAATTTCCCCCCAAGGGATATATATTTTACCCACACATTTGGAGCCCTCCTGGGATGCCCTCTAACATTCTATAACCTCATTTAGCAGAGATTTTCACAAAAAAGTGAAATTTTCAAAAAGTGAAAATTTTTCCAAAAAACGAATAAGTATGAAGGACTCATCGGGTGAATCGCTCTGGAACTGAAATCGGATGCGCGCACTGACATGCTCCCCTCTCTGGAAGTCTGAGACGTGTGAAAATTTTCTAAGTCCAGAAAAAAAAAATTTTCAACATTTTATCAAATCTCCCCCCAAGGGATATATATTTTACCCACACATTTGGAGCCCTCCTGGGATGCCCTCTAACATTCTATAACCTCATTTAGCAGAGATTTTCACAAAAAAGTGAAATTTTTAAAAAGTGAAAATTTTTCCAAAAAACGACTAAGTATGAAGGACTCATCGGGTGAAACACTCTGGAACTGAAATCGGATGCGCTTACAGACATGTTCCCCTCTCTGGAAGTCTGAGACATGTGTGAAAATTTTCTAAGTCCAGAAAAAAGAATTTTTTCAATTTTTTATCAAATTTCCCCCCAAGGGATATATATTTTACCCACACATTTGGAGCCCTCCTGGGATGCCCTCTAACATTCTATAACCTCATTTAGCAGAGATTTTCACAAAAAAGTGAAATTTTCAAAAAGTGAAAATTTTTCCAAAAAACGACTAAGTATGAAGGACTCATCGGGTGAAACACTCTGGAACTGAAATCGGATGCGCTTACAGACATGTTCCCCTCTCTGGAAGTCTGAGACATGTGTGAAAATTTTCTAAGTCCAGAAAAAAGAATTTTTTCAATTTTTTATCAAATTTCCCCCCAAGGGATATATATTTTACCCACACATTTGGAGCCCTCCTGCGATGCCCTCTAACATACTATAACCTCATTTAGCGGAGATTTTCACAAAAAAGTGAAATTTTCAAAAAGTGAAAATTTTTCCAAAAAACGACTAAGTATGAAGGACTCATCGGGTGAAACACTCTGGAACTGAAATCGGATGCGCTTACAGACATGTTCCCCTCTCTGGAAGTCTGAGACATGTGTGAAAATTTTCTAAGTCCAGAAAAAACAATTTTTTCAATTTTTTATCAAATTTCCCCCCAAGGGATATATATTTTACCCACACATTTGGAGCCCTCCTGCGATGCCCTCTAACATACTATAACCTCATTTAGCGGAGATTTTCACAAAAAAGTGAAATTTTCAAAAAGTGAAAATTTTTCCAAAAAACGACTAAGTATGAAGGACTCATCAGGTGAAACGCTCTGGAACTGAAATCGGATGCGCTTACAGACATGTTCCCCTCTCTGGAAGTCTGAGACATGTGTGAAAATTTTCTAAGTCCAGAAAAAAAAAAAATTTCAACTTTTTTTCAAATTTCCCCCCAAGGGATATATATTTTACCCACACATTTGTAGCCCTCCTGGGATGCCCTCTAACATACTATAACCTAATTTAGCGGAGATTTTCACAAAAAAGTGAAATTTTCAAAAAGTCAGAAATTTTGCAAAAAACGACAAGTATGAAGGACTCATCGGGTGAATCGCTCTGGAACTGAAATCGGATGCACGCACTAACATGCTCCCCTCTCTGGAAGTCTGAGACATGTGTGAAAATTTTCTAAGTCCAGAAAAAAAAAATTTTTCAACTTTTTTTCAAATTTCCCCCCAAGGGATATATATTTTACCCACACATTTGGAGCCCTCCTGGGATGCCCTCTAACATTCTATAACCTCATTTAGCAGAGATTTTCACAAAAAAGTGAAATATTCAAAAAGTGAAAATTTTTCCAAAAAACGACTAAGTATGAAGGACTCATCGGGTGAATCGCTCTGGAACAGAAATCGGATGCGCGCACTGACATGCTCCACTCTCTGGAAGTCTGAGACGTGTGAAAATTTTCTAAGTCCAGAAAAAAAAAATTTTCAACATTTTATCAAATCTCCCCCCAAGGGATATATATTTTACCCACACATTTGGAGCCCTCCTGGGATGCCCTCTAACATTCTATAACCTCATTTAGCAGAGATTTTCACAAAAAAGTGAAATTTTCAAAAAGTGAAAATTTTTCCAAAAAACGACTAAGTATGAAGGACTCATCGGGTGAATCGCTCTGGAACAGAAATCGGATGCGCGCACTGACATGCTCCACTCTCTGGAAGTCTGAGACGTGTGAAAATTTTCTAAGTCCAGAAAAAAAAAATTTTCAACATTTTATCAAATCTCCCCCCAAGGGATATATATTTTACCCACACATTTGGAGCCCTCCTGGGATGCCCTCTAACATTCTATAACCTCATTTAGCAGAGATTTTCACAAAAAAGTGAAATTTTCAAAAAGTGAAAATTTTTCCAAAAAACGACTAAGTATGAAGGACTCATCGGGTGAATCGCTCTGGAACAGAAATCGGATGCGCGCACTGACATGCTCCACTCTCTGGAAGTCTGAGACGTGTGAAAATTTTCTAAGTCCAGAAAAAAAAAATTTTCAACATTTTATCAAATCTCCCCCCAAGGGATATATATTTTACCCACACATTTGGAGCCCTCCTGGGATGCCCTCTAACATTCTATAACCTCATTTAGCAGAGATTTTCACAAAAAAGTGAAATTTTCAAAAAGTGAAAATTTTTCCAAAAAATGACTAAGTATGAAGGACTCATCGGGTGAAACACTCTGGAACTGAAATCGGATGCGCTTACAGACATGTTCCCCTCTCTGGAAGTCTGAGACATGTGTGAAAATTTTCTAAGTCCAGAAATAAGAATTTTTTCAATTTTTTATCAAATTTCCCCCCAAGGGATATATATTTTACCCACACATTTGGAGCCCTCCTGGGATGCCCTCTAACATACTATAACCTCATTTAGCGGAGATTTTCACAAAAAAGTGAAATTTTCAAAAAGTGAAAATTTTTCCAAAAAATGACTAAGTATGAAGGACTCATCGGGTGAATCGCTCTGGAACTGAAATCGGATGCACGCACTGACATGCTCCCCTCTCTGGAAGTCTGAGACATGTGTGAAAATTTTCTAAGTCCAGAAAAAAAAATTTTCAACATTTTATCAAATCTCCCCCCAAGGGATATATATTTTACCCACACATTTGGAGCCCTCCTGGGATGCCCTCTAACATTCTATAACCTCATTTAGCAGAGATTTTCACAAAAAAGTGAAATTTTCAAAAAGTGAAAATTTTTCCAAAAAACGACTAAGTATGAAGGACTCATCGGGTGAAACACTCTGGAACTGAAATCGGATGCGCTTACAGACATGCTCCCCTCTCTGGAAGTCTGAGACATGTGTGAAAATTTTCTAAGTCCAGAAAAAAAAAATTTTTCAACTTTTTTTCAAATTTCCCCCCAAGGGATATATATTTTACCCACACATTTGGAGCCCTCCTGGGATGCCCTCGAACATACTATAACCTTATTTAGCGGAGATTTTCACAAAAAAGTGAAATTTTCAAAAAGTCAGAAATTTTGCAAAAAACGACAAGTATGAAGGACTCATCGGGTGAATCGCTCTGGAACTGAAATCGGATGCACGCACTAACATGCTCCCCTCTCTGGAAGTCTGAGACATGTGTGAAAATTTTCTAAGTCCAGAAAAAAAAATTTTTTCAACTTTTTTTCAAATTTCCCCCCAAGGGATATATATTTTACCCACACATTTGGAGCCCTCCTGGGATGCCCTCTAACATTCTATAACCTCATTTAGCAGAGATTTTCACAAAAAAGTGAAATTTTCAAAAAGTGAAAATTTTTCCAAAAAACGACTAAGTATGAAGGACTCATCGGGTGAATCGCTCTGGAACTGAAATCGGATGCGCGCACTGACATGCTCCACTCTCTGGAAGTCTGAGACGTGTGAAAATTTTCTAAGTCCAGAAAAAAAAAATTTTCAACATTTTATCAAATCTCCCCCCAAGGGATATAAATTTTACCCACACATTTGGAGCCCTCCTGGGATGCCCTCTAACATTCTATAACCTCATTTAGCAGAGATTTTCACAAAAAAGTGAAATTTTCAAAAAGTGAAAATTTTTCCAAAAAACGACTAAGTATGAAGGACTCATCGGGTGAAACACTCTGGAACTGAAATCGGATGCGCTTACAGACATGTTCCCCTCTCTGGAAGTCTGAGACATGTGTGAAAATTTTCTAAGTCCAGAAATAAGAATTTTTTCAATTTTTTATCAAATTTCCCCCCAAGGGATATATATTTTACCCACACATTTGGAGCCCTCCTGGGATGCCCTCTAACATACTATAACCTCATTTAGCGGAGATTTTCACAAAAAAGTGAAATTTTCAAAAAGTGAAAATTTTTCCAAAAAATGACTAAGTATGAAGGACTCATCGGGTGAAACACTCTGGAACTGAAATCGGATGCGCTTACAGACATGCTCCCCTCTCTGGAAGTCTGAGACATGTGTGAAAATTTTCTAAGTCCAGAAAAAAGAATTTTTTCAATTTTTTATCAAATTTCCCCCCAAGGGATATATATTTTACCCACACATTTGGAGCCCTCCTGGGATGCCCTCTAACATACTATAACCTCATTTAGCGGAGATTTTCACAAAAAAGTGAAATTTTCAAAAAGTGAAAATTTTTCCAAAAAATGACTAAGTATGAAGGACTCATCGGGTGAATCGCTCTGGAACTGAAATCGGATGCACGCACTGACATGCTCCCCTCTCTGGAAGTCTGAGACATGTGTGAAAATTTTCTAAGTCCAGAAAAAAAAAATTTTCAACATTTTATCAAATCTCCCCCCAAGGGATATATATTTTACCCACACATTTGGAGCCCTCCTGGGATGCCCTCTAACATTCTATAACCTCATTTAGCAGAGATTTTCACAAAAAAGTGAAATTTTCAAAAAGTGAAAATTTTTCCAAAAAACGACTAAGTATGAAGGACTCATCGGGTGAAACACTCTGGAACTGAAATCGGATGCGCTTACAGACATGCTCCCCTCTCTGGAAGTCTGAGACATGTGTGAAAATTTTCTAAGTCCAGAAAAAAAAAATTTTTCAACTTTTTTTCAAATTTCCCCCCAAGGGATATATATTTTACCCACACATTTGGAGCCCTCCTGGGATGCCCTCGAACATACTATAACCTTATTTAGCGGAGATTTTCACAAAAAAGTGAAATTTTCAAAAAGTGAAAATTTTTCCAAAAAACGACTAAGTATGAAGGACTCATCGGGTGAATCGCTCTGGAACAGAAATCGGATGCGCGCACTGACATGCTCCACTCTCTGGAAGTCTGAGACGTGTGAAAATTTTCTAAGTCCAGAAAAAAAAAATTTTCAACATTTTATCAAATCTCCCCCCAAGGGATATATATTTTACCCACACATTTGGAGCCCTCCTGGGATGCCCTCTAACATTCTATAACCTCATTTAGCAGAGATTTTCACAAAAAAGTGAAATTTTCAAAAAGTGAAAATTTTTCCAAAAAACGACTAAGTATGAAGGACTCATCGGGTGAATCGCTCTGGAACAGAAATCGGATGCGCGCACTGACATGCTCCACTCTCTGGAAGTCTGAGACGTGTGAAAATTTTCTAAGTCCAGAAAAAAAAAATTTTCAACATTTTATCAAATCTCCCCCCAAGGGATATATATTTTACCCACACATTTGGAGCCCTCCTGGGATGCCCTCTAACATTCTATAACCTCATTTAGCAGAGATTTTCACAAAAAAGTGAAATTTTCAAAAAGTGAAAATTTTTCCAAAAAACGACTAAGTATGAAGGACTCATCGGGTGAAACACTCTGGAACTGAAATCGGATGCGCTTACAGACATGTTCCCCTCTCTGGAAGTCTGAGACATGTGTGAAAATTTTCTAAGTCCAGAAATAAGAATTTTTTCAATTTTTTATCAAATTTCCCCCCAAGGGATATATATTTTACCCACACATTTGGAGCCCTCCTGGGATGCCCTCTAACATACTATAACCTCATTTAGCGGAGATTTTCACAAAAAAGTGAAATTTTCAAAAAGTGAAAATTTTTCCAAAAAATGACTAAGTATGAAGGACTCATCGGGTGAATCGCTCTGGAACTGAAATCGGATGCACGCACTGACATGCTCCCCTCTCTGGAAGTCTGAGACATGTGTGAAAATTTTCTAAGTCCAGAAAAAAAAATTTTCAACATTTTATCAAATCTCCCCCCAAGGGATATATATTTTACCCACACATTTGGAGCCCTCCTGGGATGCCCTCTAACATTCTATAACCTCATTTAGCAGAGATTTTCACAAAAAAGTGAAATTTTCAAAAAGTGAACATTTTTCCAAAAAACGACTAAGTATGAAGGACTCATCGGGTGAAACACTCTGGAACTGAAATCGGATGCGCTTACAGACATGCTCCCCTCTCTGGAAGTCTGAGACATGTGTGAAAATTTTCTAAGTCCAGAAAAAAAAAAAATTTCAACTTTTTTTCAAATTTCCCCCCAAGGGATATATATTTTACCCACACATTTGTAGCCCTCCTGGGATGCCCTCTAACATACTATAACCTAATTTAGCGGAGATTTTCACAAAAAAGTGAAATTTTCAAAAAGTCAGAAATTTTGCAAAAAACGACAAGTATGAAGGACTCATCGGGTGAATCGCTCTGGAACTGAAATCGGATGCACGCACTAACATGCTCCCCTCTCTGGAAGTCTGAGACATGTGTGAAAATTTTCTAAGTCCAGAAAAAAAAAATTTTTCAACTTTTTTTCAAATTTCCCCCCAAGGGATATATATTTTACCCACACATTTGGAGCCCTCCTGGGATGCCCTCTAACATACTATAACCTCATTTAGCGGAGATTTTCACAAAAAAGTGAAATTTTCAAAAAGTGAAAATTTTTCCAAAAAATGACTAAGTATGAAGGACTCATCGGGTGAAACACTCTGGAACTGAAATCGGATGCGCTTACAGACATGCTCCCCTCTCTGGAAGTCTGAGACATGTGTGAAAATTTTCTAAGTCCAGAAAAAAGAATTTTTTCAATTTTTTATCAAATTTCCCCCCAAGGGATATATATTTTACCCACACATTTGGAGCCCTCCTGGGATGCCCTCTAACATACTATAACCTCATTTAGCGGAGATTTTCACAAAAAAGTGAAATTTTCAAAAAGTGAAAATTTTTCCAAAAAATGACTAAGTATGAAGGACTCATCGGGTGAATCGCTCTGGAACTGAAATCGGATGCACGCACTGACATGCTCCCCTCTCTGGAAGTCTGAGACATGTGTGAAAATTTTCTAAGTCCAGAAAAAAAAAAATTTCAACATTTTATCAAATCTCCCCCCAAGGGATATATATTTTACCCACACATTTGGAGCCCTCCTGGGATGCCCTCTAACATTCTATAACCTCATTTAGCAGAGATTTTCACAAAAAAGTGAAATTTTCAAAAAGTGAAAATTTTTCCAAAAAACGACTAAGTATGAAGGACTCATCGGGTGAAACACTCTGGAACTGAAATCGGATGCGCTTACAGACATGCTCCCCTCTCTGGAAGTCTGAGACATGTGTGAAAATTTTCTAAGTCCAGAAAAAAAAAATTTTTCAACTTTTTTACAAATTTCCCCCCAAGGGATATATATTTTACCCACACATTTGGAGCCCTCCTGGGATGCCCTCGAACATACTATAACCTTATTTAGCGGAGATTTTCACAAAAAAGTGAAATTTTCAAAAAGTCAGAAATTTTGCAAAAAACGACAAGTATGAAGGACTCATCGGGTGAATCGCTCTGGAACTGAAATCGGATGCACGCACTAACATGCTCCCCTCTCTGGAAGTCTGAGACATGTGTGAAAATTTTCTAAGTCCAGAAAAAAAAATTTTTTCAACTTTTTTTCAAATTTCCCCCCAAGGGATATATATTTTACCCACACATTTGGAGCCCTCCTGGGATGCCCTCTAACATTCTATAACCTCATTTAGCAGAGATTTTCACAAAAAAGTGAAATTTTCAAAAAGTGAAAATTTTTCCAAAAAACGACTAAGTATGAAGGACTCATCGGGTGAATCGCTCTGGAACTGAAATCGGATGCGCGCACTGACATGCTCCCCTCTCTGGAAGTCTGAGACGTGTGAAAATTTTCTAAGTCCAGAAAAAAAAAATTTTCAACATTTTATCAAATCTCCCCCCAAGGGATATATATTTTACCCACACATTTGGAGCCCTCCTGGGATGCCCTCTAACATTCTATAACCTCATTTAGCAGAGATTTTCACAAAAAAGTGAAATTTTCAAAAAGTGAAAATTTTTCCAAAAAACGACTAAGTATGAAGGACTCATCGGGTGAAACACTCTGGAACTGAAATCGGATGCGCTTACAGACATGTTCCCCTCTCTGGAAGTCTGAGACATGTGTGAAAATTTTCTAAGTCCAGAAATAAGAATTTTTTCAATTTTTTATCAAATTTCCCCCCAAGGGATATATATTTTACCCACACATTTGGAGCCCTCCTGGGATTCCCTCTAACATACTATAACCTCATTTAGCGGAGATTTTCACAAAAAAGTGAAATTTTCAAAAAGTGAAAATTTTTCCAAAAAATGACTAAGTATGAAGGACTCATCGGGTGAAACACTCTGGAACTGAAATCGGATGCGCTTACAGACATGCTCCCCTCTCTGGAAGTCTGAGACATGTGTGAAAATTTTCTAAGTCCAGAAAAAAGAATTTTTTCAATTTTTTATCAAATTTCCCCCCAAGGGATATATATTTTACCCACACATTTGGAGCCCTCCTGGGATGCCCTCTAACATACTATAACCTCATTTAGCGGAGATTTTCACAAAAAAGTGAAATTTTCAAAAAGTCAGAAATTTTGCAAAAAACGACAAGTATGAAGGACTCATCGGGTGAATCGCTCTGGAACTGAAATCGGATGCACGCACTAACATGCTCCCCTCTCTGGAAGTCTGAGACATGTGTGAAAATTTTCTAAGTCCAGAAAAAAAAAAATTTTCAACTTTTTTTCAAATTTCCCCCCAAGGGATATATATTTTACCCACACATTTGGAGCCCTCCTGGGATGCCCTCTAACATTCTATAACCTCATTTAGCAGAGATTTTCACAAAAAAGTGAAATTTTCAAAAAGTGAAAATTTTTCCAAAAAACGAATAAGTATGAAGGACTCATCGGGTGAATCGCTCTGGAACTGAAATCGGATGCGCGCACTGACATGCTCCCCTCTCTGGAAGTCTGAGACGTGTGAAAATTTTCTAAGTCCAGAAAAAAAAAATTTTCAACATTTTATCAAATCTCCCCCCAAGGGATATATATTTTACCCACACATTTGGAGCCCTCCTGGGATGCCCTCTAACATTCTATAACCTCATTTAGCAGAGATTTTCACAAAAAAGTGAAATTTTCAAAAAGTGAAAATTTTTCCAAAAAACGACTAAGTATGAAGGACTCATCGGGTGAAACACTCTGGAACTGAAATCGGATGCGCTTACAGACATGTTCCCCTCTCTGGAAGTCTGAGACATGTGTGAAAATTTTCTAAGTCCAGAAAAAAGAATTTTTTCAATTTTTTATCAAATTTCCCCCCAAGGGATATATATTTTACCCACACATTTGGAGCCCTCCTGGGATGCCCTCTAACATGCTATAACCTCATTTAGCAGAGATGTTCACAAAAAAGTGAAATTTTCAAAAAGTGAAAATTTTTCCAAAAAACGACTAAGTATGAAGGACTCATCGGGTGAAACACTCTGGAACTGAAATCGGATGCGCTTACAGACATGTTTCCCTCTCTGGAAGTCTGAGACATGTGTGAAAATTTTCTAAGTCCAGAAAAAAGAATTTTTTCAATTTTTTATCAAATTTCCCCCCAAGGGATATATATTTTACCCACACATTTGGAGCCCTCCTGCGATGCCCTCTAACATACTATAACCTCATTTAGCGGGGATTTTCACAAAAAAGTGAAATTTTCAAAAAGTGAAAATTTTTCCAAAAAACGACTAAGTATGAAGGACTCATCAGGTGAAACGCTCTGGAACTGAAATCGGATGCGCTTACAGACATGTTCCCCTCTCTGGAAGTCTGAGACATGTGTGAAAATTTTCTAAGTCCAGAAAAAAAAAAAATTTCAACTTTTTTTCAAATTTCCCCCCAAGGGATATATATTTTACCCACACATTTGTAGCCCTCCTGGGATGCCCTCTAACATACTATAACCTAATTTAGCGGAGATTTTCACAAAAAAGTGAAATTTTCAAAAAGTCAGAAATTTTGCAAAAAACGACAAGTATGAAGGACTCATCGGGTGAATCGCTCTGGAACTGAAATCGGATGCACGCACTAACATGCTCCCCTCTCTGGAAGTCTGAGACATGTGTGAAAATTTTCTAAGTCCAGAAAAAAAAATTTTTTCAACTTTTTTTCAAATTTCCCCCCAAGGGATATATATTTTACCCACACATTTGGAGCCCTCCTGGGATGCCCTCTAACATTCTATAACCTCATTTAGCAGAGATTTTCACAAAAAAGTGAAATTTTCAAAAAGTGAAAATTTTTCCAAAAAACGACTAAGTATGAAGGACTCATCGGGTGAATCGCTCTGGAACTGAAATCGGATGCGCGCACTGACATGCTCCCCTCTCTGGAAGTCTGAGACGTGTGAAAATTTTCTAAGTCCAGAAAAAAAAAATTTTCAACATTTTATCAAATCTCCCCCCAAGGGATATATATTTTACCCACACATTTGGAGCCCTCCTGGGATGCCCTCTAACATTCTATAACCTCATTTAGCAGAGATTTTCACAAAAAAGTGAAATTTTCAAAAAGTGAAAATTTTTCCAAAAAACGACTAAGTATGAAGGACTCATCGGGTGAAACACTCTGGAACTGAAATCGGATGCGCTTACAGACATGTTCCCCTCTCTGGAAGTCTGAGACATGTGTGAAAATTTTCTAAGTCCAGAAAAAAGAATTTTTTCAATTTTTTATCAAATTTCCCCCCAAGGGATATATATTTTACCCACACATTTGGAGCCCTCCTGCGATGCCCTCTAGCATACTATAACCTCATTTAGCGGAGATTTTCACAAAAAAGTGAAATTTTCAAAAAGTGAAAATTTTTCCAAAAAACGACTAAGTATGAAGGACTCATCGGGTGAAACACTCTGGAACTGAAATCGGATGCGCTTACAGACATGTTCCCCTCTCTGGAAGTCTGAGACATGTGTGAAAATTTTCTAAGTCCAGAAAAAAGAATTTTTTCAATTTTTTATCAAATTTCCCCCCAAGGGATATATATTTTACCCACACATTTGGAGCCCTCCTGCGATGCCCTCTAACATACTATAACCTCATTTAGCGGAGATTTTCACAAAAAAGTGAAATTTTCAAAAAGTGAAAATTTTTCCAAAAAACGACTAAGTATGAAGGACTCATCAGGTGAAACGCTCTGGAACTGAAATCGGATGCGCTTACAGACATGTTCCCCTCTCTGGAAGTCTGAGACATGTGTGAAAATTTTCTAAGTCCAGAAATAAGAATTTTTTCAATTTTTTATCAAATTTCCCCCCAAGGGATATATATTTTACCCACACATTTGGAGCCCTCCTGGGATGCCCTCTAACATACTATAACCTCATTTAGCGGAGATTTTCACAAAAAAGTGAAATTTTCAAAAAGTGAAAATTTTTCCAAAAAATGACTAAGTATGAAGGACTCATCGGGTGAAACACTCTGGAACTGAAATCGGATGCGCTTACAGACATGCTCCCCTCTCTGGAAGTCTGAGACATGTGTGAAAATTTTCTAAGTCCAGAAAAAAGAATTTTTTCAATTTTTTATCAAATTTCCCCCCAAGGGATATATATTTTACCCACACATTTGGAGCCCTCCTGGGATGCCCTCTAACATACTATAACCTCATTTAGCGGAGATTTTCACAAAAAAGTGAAATTTTCAAAAAGTCAGAAATTTTGCAAAAAACGACAAGTATGAAGGACTCATCGGGTGAATCGCTCTGGAACTGAAATCGGATGCACGCACTAACATGCTCCCCTCTCTGGAAGTCTGAGACATGTGTGAAAATTTTCTAAGTCCAGAAAAAAAAAAATTTTCAACTTTTTTTCAAATTTCCCCCCAAGGGATATATATTTTACCCACACATTTGGAGCCCTCCTGGGATGCCCTCTAACATTCTATAACCTCATTTAGCAGAGATTTTCACAAAAAAGTGAAATTTTCAAAAAGTGAAAATTTTTCCAAAAAACGAATAAGTATGAAGGACTCATCGGGTGAATCGCTCTGGAACTGAAATCGGATGCGTGCACTGACATGCTCCCCTCTCTGGAAGTCTGAGACGTGTGAAAATTTTCTAAGTCCAGAAAAAAAAAATTTTCAACATTTTATCAAATCTCCCCCCAAGGGATATATATTTTACCCACACATTTGGAGCCCTCCTAGGATGCCCTCTAACATTCTATAACCTCATTTAGCAGAGATTTTCACAAAAAAGTGAAATTTTCAAAAAGTGAAAATTTTTCCAAAAAACGACTAAGTATGAAGGACTCATCGGGTGAAACACTCTGGAACTGAAATCGGATGCGCTTACAGACATGTTCCCCTCTCTGGAAGTCTGAGACATGTGTGAAAATTTTCTAAGTCCAGAAAAAAGAATTTTTTCAATTTTTTATCAAATTTCCCCCCAAGGGATATATATTTTACCCACACATTTGGAGCCCTCCTGGGATGCCCTCTAACATTCTATAACCTCATTTAGCAGAGATTTTCACAAAAAAGTGAAATTTTCAAAAAGTGAAAATTTTTCCAAAAAACGACTAAGTATGAAGGACTCATCGGGTGAAACACTCTGGAACTGAAATCGGATGCGCTTACAGACATGTTCCCCTCTCTGGAAGTCTGAGACATGTGTGAAAATTTTCTAAGTCCAGAAAAAAGAATTTTTTCAATTTTTTATCAAATTTCCCCCCAAGGGATATATATTTTACCCACACATTTGGAGCCCTCCTGCGATGCCCTCTAACATACTATAACCTCATTTAGCGGGGATTTTCACAAAAAAGTGAAATTTTCAAAAAGTGAAAATTTTTCCAAAAAACGACTAAGTATGAAGGACTCATCAGGTGAAACGCTCTGGAACTGAAATCGGATGCGCTTACAGACATGTTCCCCTCTCTGGAAGTCTGAGACATGTGTGAAAATTTTCTAAGTCCAGAAAAAAAAAAAATTTCAACTTTTTTTCAAATTTCCCCCCAAGGGATATATATTTTACCCACACATTTGTAGCCCTCCTGGGATGCCCTCTAACATACTATAACCTAATTTAGCGGAGATTTTCACAAAAAAGTGAAATTTTCAAAAAGTCAGAAATTTTGCAAAAAACGACAAGTATGAAGGACTCATCGGGTGAATCGCTCTGGAACTGAAATCGGATGCACGCACTAACATGCTCCCCTCTCTGGAAGTCTGAGACATGTGTGAAAATTTTCTAAGTCCAGAAAAAAAAAATTTTTCAACTTTTTTTCAAATTTCCCCCCAAGGGATATATATTTTACCCACACATTTGGAGCCCTCCTGGGATGCCCTCTAACATTCTATAACCTCATTTAGCAGAGATTTTCACAAAAAAGTGAAATTTTCAAAAAGTGAAAATTTTTCCAAAAAACGACTAAGTATGAAGGACTCATCGGGTGAATCGCTCTGGAACAGAAATCGGATGCACGCACTGACATGCTCCACTCTCTGGAAGTCTGAGACGTGTGAAAATTTTCTAAGTCCAGAAAAAAAAAATTTTCAACATTTTATCAAATCTCCCCCCAAGGGATATATATTTTACCCACACATTTGGAGCCCTCCTGGGATGCCCTCTAACATTCTATAACCTCATTTAGCAGAGATTTTCACAAAAAAGTGAAATTTTCAAAAAGTGAAAATTTTTCCAAAAAACGACTAAGTATGAAGGACTCATCGGGTGAAACACTCTGGAACTGAAATCGGATGCGCTTACAGACATGTTCCCCTCTCTGGAAGTCTGAGACATGTGTGAAAATTTTCTAAGTCCAGAAATAAGAATTTTTTCAATTTTTTATCAAATTTCCCCCCAAGGGATATATATTTTACCCACACATTTGGAGCCCTCCTGGGATGCCCTCTAACATACTATAACCTCATTTAGCGGAGATTTTCACAAAAAAGTGAAATTTTCAAAAAGTGAAAATTTTTCCAAAAAACGACTAAGTATGAAGGACTCATCGGGTGAATCGCTCTGGAACTGAAATCGGATGCGCGCACTGACATGCTCCACTCTCTGGAAGTCTGAGACGTGTGAAAATTTTCTAAGTCCAGAAAAAAAAAATTTTCAACATTTTATCAAATCTCCCCCCAAGGGATATATATTTTACCCACACATTTGGAGCCCTCCTGGGATGCCCTCTAACATTCTATAACCTCATTTAGCAGAGATTTTCACAAAAAAGTGAAATTTTCAAAAAGTGAAAATTTTTCCAAAAAATGACTAAGTATGAAGGACTCATCGGGTGAAACACTCTGGAACTGAAATCGGATGCGCTTACAGACATGTTCCCCTCTCTGGAAGTCTGAGACATGTGTGAAAATTTTCTAAGTCCAGAAATAAGAATTTTTTCAATTTTTTATCAAATTTCCCCCCAAGGGATATATATTTTACCCACACATTTGGAGCCCTCCTGGGATGCCCTCTAACATACTATAACCTCATTTAGCGGAGATTTTCACAAAAAAGTGAAATTTTCAAAAAGTGAAAATTTTTCCAAAAAATGACTAAGTATGAAGGACTCATCGGGTGAAACACTCTGGAACTGAAATCGGATGCGCTTACAGACATGCTCCCCTCTCTGGAAGTCTGAGACATGTGTGAAAATTTTCTAAGTCCAGAAAAAAGAATTTTTTCAATTTTTTATCAAATTTCCCCCCAAGGGATATATATTTTACCCACACATTTGGAGCCCTCCTGGGATGCCCTCTAACATACTATAACCTCATTTAGCGGAGATTTTCACAAAAAAGTGAAATTTTCAAAAAGTGAAAATTTTTCCAAAAAATGACTAAGTATGAAGGACTCATCGGGTGAATCGCTCTGGAACTGAAATCGGATGCACGCACTGACATGCTCCCCTCTCTGGAAGTCTGAGACATGTGTGAAAATTTTCTAAGTCCAGAAAAAAAAAATTTTCAACATTTTATCAAATCTCCCCCCAAGGGATATATATTTTACCCACACATTTGGAGCCCTCCTGGGATGCCCTCTAACATTCTATAACTTCATTTAGCAGAGATTTTCACAAAAAAGTGAAATTTTCAAAAAGTGAAAATTTTTCCAAAAAACGACTAAGTATGAAGGACTCATCGGGTGAAACACTCTGGAACTGAAATCGGATGCGCTTACAGACATGTTCCCCTCTCTGGAAGTCTGAGACATGTGTGAAAATTTTCTAAGTCCAGAAAAAAGAATTTTTTCAATTTTTTATCAAATTTCCCCCCAAGGGATATATATTTTACCCACACATTTGGAGCCCTCCTGCGATGCCCTCTAACATACTATAACCTCATTTAGCGGAGATTTTCACAAAAAAGTGAAATTTTCAAGAAGTGAAAATTTTTCCAAAAAACGACTAAGTATGAAGGACTCATCGGGTGAAACACTCTGGAACTGAAATCGGATGCGCTTACAGACATGTTCCCCTCTCTGGAAGTCTGAGACATGTGTGAAAATTTTCTAAGTCCAGAAAAAAGAATTTTTTCAATTTTTTATCAAATTTCCCCCCAAGGGATATATATTTTACCCACACATTTGGAGCCCTCCTGCGATGCCCTCTAACATACTATAACCTCATTTAGCGGGGATTTTCACAAAAAAGTGAAATTTTCAAAAAGTGAAAATTTTTCCAAAAAACGACTAAGTATGAAGGACTCATCAGGTGAAACGCTCTGGAACTGAAATCGGATGCGCTTACAGACATGTTCCCCTCTCTGGAAGTCTGAGACATGTGTGAAAATTTTCTAAGTCCAGAAAAAAAAAAAATTTCAACTTTTTTTCAAATTTCCCCCCAAGGGATATATATTTTACCCACACATTTGTAGCCCTCCTGGGATGCCCTCTAACATACTATAACCTAATTTAGCGGAGATTTTCACAAAAAAGTGAAATTTTCAAAAAGTCAGAAATTTTGCAAAAAACGACAAGTATGAAGGACTCATCGGGTGAATCGCTCTGGAACTGAAATCGGATGCACGCACTAACATGCTCCCCTCTCTGGAAGTCTGAGACACGTGTGAAAATTTTCTAAGTCCAGAAAAAAAATATTTTCAACATTTTATCAAATCTCCCCCCAAGGGATATATATTTTACCCACACATTTGGAGCCCTCCTGGGATGCCCTCTAACATTCTATAACCTCATTTAGCAGAGATTTTCACAAAAAAGTGAAATTTTCAAAAAGTGAAAATTTTTCCAAAAAACGACTAAGTATGAAGGACTCATCGGGTGAAACACTCTGGAACTGAAATCGGATGCGCTTACAGACATGTTCCCCTCTCTGGAAGTCTGAGACATGTGTGAAAATTTTCTAAGTCCAGAAATAAGAATTTTTTCAATTTTTTATCAAATTTCCCCCCAAGGGATATATATTTTACCCACACATTTGGAGCCCTCCTGGGATGCCCTCTAACATACTATAACCTCATTTAGCGGAGATTTTCACAAAAAAGTGAAATTTTCAAAAAGTGAAAATTTTTCCAAAAAATGACTAAGTATGAAGGACTCATCGGGTGAATCGCTCTGGAACTGAAATCGGATGCACGCACTGACATGCTCCCCTCTCTGGAAGTCTGAGACATGTGTGAAAATTTTCTAAGTCCAGAAAAAAAAATTTTCAACATTTTATCAAATCTCCCCCCAAGGGATATATATTTTACCCACACATTTGGAGCCCTCCTGGGATGCCCTCTAACATTCTATAACCTCATTTAGCAGAGATTTTCACAAAAAAGTGAAATTTTCAAAAAGTGAAAATTTTTCCAAAAAACGACTAAGTATGAAGGACTCATCGGGTGAAACACTCTGGAACTGAAATCGGATGCGCTTACAGACATGCTCCCCTCTCTGGAAGTCTGAGACATGTGTGAAAATTTTCTAAGTCCAGAAAAAAAAAAAATTTCAACTTTTTTTCAAATTTCCCCCCAAGGGATATATATTTTACCCACACATTTGTAGCCCTCCTGGGATGCCCTCTAACATACTATAACCTAATTTAGCGGAGATTTTCACAAAAAAGTGAAATTTTCAAAAAGTCAGAAATTTTGCAAAAAACGACAAGTATGAAGGACTCATCGGGTGAATCGCTCTGGAACTGAAATCGGATGCACGCACTAACATGCTCCCCTCTCTGGAAGTCTGAGACATGTGTGAAAATTTTCTAAGTCCAGAAAAAAAAAATTTTTCAACTTTTTTTCAAATTTCCCCCCAAGGGATATATATTTTACCCACACATTTGGAGCCCTCCTGGGATGCCCTCTAACATTCTATAACCTCATTTAGCAGAGATTTTCACAAAAAAGTGAAATTTTCAAAAAGTGAAAATTTTTCCAAAAAACGACTAAGTATGAAGGACTCATCGGGTGAATCGCTCTGGAACTGAAATCGGATGCGCGCACTGACATGCTCCACTCTCTGGAAGTCTGAGACGTGTGAAAATTTTCTAAGTCCAGAAAAAAAAAATTTTCAACATTTTATCAAATCTCCCCCCAAGGGATATATATTTTACCCACACATTTGGAGCCCTCCTGGGATGCCCTCTAACATTCTATAACCTCATTTAGCAGAGATTTTCACAAAAAAGTGAAATTTTCAAAAAGTGAAAATTTTTCCAAAAAACGACTAAGTATGAAGGACTCATCGGGTGAAACACTCTGGAACTGAAATCGGATGCGCTTACAGACATGTTCCCCTCTCTGGAAGTCTGAGACATGTGTGAAAATTTTCTAAGTCCAGAAATAAGAATTTTTTCAATTTTTTATCAAATTTCCCCCCAAGGGATATATATTTTACCCACACATTTGGAGCCCTCCTGGGATGCCCTCTAACATACTATAACCTCATTTAGCGGAGATTTTCACAAAAAAGTGAAATTTTCAAAAAGTGAAAATTTTTCCAAAAAATGACTAAGTATGAAGGACTCATCGGGTGAAACACTCTGGAACTGAAATCGGATGCGCTTACAGACATGCTCCCCTCTCTGGAAGTCTGAGACATGTGTGAAAATTTTCTAAGTCCAGAAAAAAAAAATTTTCAACATTTTATCAAATCTCCCCCCAAGGGATATATATTTTACCCACACATTTGGAGCCCTCCTGGGATGCCCTCTAACATTCTATAACTTCATTTAGCAGAGATTTTCACAAAAAAGTGAAATTTTCAAAAAGTGAAAATTTTTCCAAAAAACGACTAAGTATGAAGGACTCATCGGGTGAAACACTCTGGAACTGAAATCGGATGCGCTTACAGACATGCTCCCCTCTCTGGAAGTCTGAGACATGTGTGAAAATTTTCTAAGTCCAGAAAAAAAAAATTTTTCAACTTTTTTTCAAATTTCCCCCCAAGGGATATATATTTTACCCACACATTTGGAGCCCTCCTGGGATGCCCTCGAACATACTATAACCTTATTTAGCGGAGATTTTCACAAAAAAGTGAAATTTTCAAAAAGTCAGAAATTTTGCAAAAAACGACAAGTATGAAGGACTCATCGGGTGAATCGCTCTGGAACTGAAGTCGGATGCACGCACTAACATGCTCCCCTCTCTGGAAGTCTGAGACATGTGTGAAAATTTTCTAAGTCCAGAAAAAAAAATTTTTTCAACTTTTTTTCAAATTTCCCCCCAAGGGATATATATTTTACCCACACATTTGGAGCCCTCCTGGGATGCCCTCTAACATTCTATAACCTCATTTAGCAGAGATTTTCACAAAAAAGTGAAATTTTCAAAAAGTGAAAATTTTTCCAAAAAACGACTAAGTATGAAGGACTCATCGGGTGAATCGCTCTGGAACTGAAATCGGATGCGCGCACTGACATGCTCCCCTCTCTGGAAGTCTGAGACGTGTGAAAATTTTCTAAGTCCAGAAAAAAAAAATTTTCAACATTTTATCAAATCTCCCCCCAAGGGATATATATTTTACCCACACATTTGGAGCCCTCCTGGGATGCCCTCTAACATTCTATAACCTCATTTAGCAGAGATTTTCACAAAAAAGTGAAATTTTCAAAAAGTGAAAATTTTTCCAAAAAACGACTAAGTATGAAGGACTCATCGGGTGAAACACTCTGGAACTGAAATCGGATGCGCTTACAGACATGTTCCCCTCTCTGGAAGTCTGAGACATGTGTGAAAATTTTCTAAGTCCAGAAAAAAGAATTTTTTCAATTTTTTATCAAATTTCCCCCCAAGGGATATATATTTTACCCACACATTTGGAGCCCTCCTGCGATGCCCTCTAACATACTATAACCTCATTTAGCGGAGATTTTCACAAAAAAGTGAAATTTTCAAAAAGTGAAAATTTTTCCAAAAAACGACTAAGTATGAAGGACTCATCGGGTGAAACACTCTGGAACTGAAATCGGATGCGCTTACAGACATGTTCCCCTCTCTGGAAGTCTGAGACATGTGTGAAAATTTTCTAAGTCCAGAAAAAAGAATTTTTTCAATTTTTTATCAAATTTCCCCCCAAGGGATATATATTTTACCCACACATTTGGAGCCCTCCTGCGATGCCCTCTAACATACTATAACCTCATTTAGCGGAGATTTTCACAAAAAAGTGAAATTTTCAAAAAGTGAAAATTTTTCCAAAAAACGACTAAGTATGAAGGACTCATCAGGTGAAACGCTCTGGAACTGAAATCGGATGCGCTTACAGACATGTTCCCCTCTCTGGAAGTCTGAGACATGTGTGAAAATTTTCTAAGTCCAGAAAAAAAAAAAATTTCAACTTTTTTTCAAATTTCCCCCCAAGGGATATATATTTTACCCACACATTTGGAGCCCTCCTGGGATGCCCTCTAACATTCTATAACCTCATTTAGCAGAGATTTTCACAAAAAAGTGAAATTTTCAAAAAGTGAAAATTTTTCCAAAAAACGACTAAGTATGAAGGACTCATCGGGTGAATCGCTCTGGAACAGAAATCGGATGCGCGCACTGACATGCTCCACTCTCTGGAAGTCTGAGACATGTGTGAAAATTTTCTAAGTCCAGAAATAAGAATTTTTTCAATTTTTTATCAAATTTCCCCCCAAGGGATATATATTTTACCCACACATTTGGAGCCCTCCTGGGATGCCCTCTAACATACTATAACCTCATTTAGCGGAGATTTTCACAAAAAAGTGAAATTTTCAAAAAGTGAAAATTTTTCCAAAAAATGACTAAGTATGAAGGACTCATCGGGTGAATCGCTCTGGAACTGAAATCGGATGCACGCACTGACATGCTCCCCTCTCTGGAAGTCTGAGACATGTGTGAAAATTTTCTAAGTCCAGAAAAAAAAAAAATTTCAACTTTTTTTCAAATTTCCCCCCAAGGGATATATATTTTACCCACACATTTGTAGCCCTCCTGGGATGCCCTCTAACATACTATAACCTAATTTAGCGGAGATTTTCACAAAAAAGTGAAATTTTCAAAAAGTCAGAAATTTTGCAAAAAACGACAAGTATGAAGGACTCATCGGGTGAATCGCTCTGGAACTGAAATCGGATGCACGCACTAACATGCTCCCCTCTCTGGAAGTCTGAGACATGTGTGAAAATTTTCTAAGTCCAGAAAAAAAAAATTTTTCAACTTTTTTTCAAATTTCCCCCCAAGGGATATATATTTTACCCACACATTTGGAGCCCTCCTGGGATGCCCTCTAACATTCTATAACCTCATTTAGCA
Organism: Phyllobates terribilis; assembly: GCF_046119375.1. Taxonomy (NCBI): domain Eukaryota; kingdom Metazoa; phylum Chordata; class Amphibia; order Anura; family Dendrobatidae; genus Phyllobates; species Phyllobates terribilis. The sequence goes on from NW_027362853.1 coordinate 506,139, forward strand.
GAGATTTTCACAAAAAAGTGAAATTTTCAAAAAGTGAAAATTTTTCCAAAAAACGACTAAGTATGAAGGACTCATCGGGTGAATCGCTCTGGAACTGAAATCGGATGCGCGCACTGACATGCTCCACTCTCTGGAAGTCTGAGACGTGTGAAAATATTCTAAGTCCAGAAAAAAAAAATTTTCAACATTTTATCAAATCTCCCCCCAAGGGATATATATTTTACCCACACATTTGGAGCCCTCCTGGGATGCCCTCTAACATTCTATAACCTCATTTAGCAGAGATTTTCACAAAAAAGTGAAATTTTCAAAAAGTGAAAATTTTTCCAAAAAACGACTAAGTATGAAGGACTCATCGGGTGAAACACTCTGGAACTGAAATCGGATGCGCTTACAGACATGTTCCCCTCTCTGGAAGTCTGAGACATGTGTGAAAATTTTCTAAGTCCAGAAATAAGAATTTTTTCAATTTTTTATCAAATTTCCCCCCAAGGGATATATATTTTACCCACACATTTGGAGCCCTCCTGGGATGCCCTCTAACATACTATAACCTCATTTAGCGGAGATTTTCACAAAAAAGTGAAATTTTCAAAAAGTGAAAATTTTTCCAAAAAATGACTAAGTATGAAGGACTCATCGGGTGAAACACTCTGGAACTGAAATCGGATGCGCTTACAGACATGCTCCCCTCTCTGGAAGTCTGAGACATGTGTGAAAATTTTCTAAGTCCAGAAAAAAGAATTTTTTCAATTTTTTATCAAATTTCCCCCCAAGGGATATATATTTTACCCACACATTTGGAGCCCTCCTGGGATGCCCTCTAACATACTATAACCTCATTTAGCGGAGATTTTCACAAAAAAGTGAAATTTTCAAAAAGTGAAAATTTTTCCAAAAAATGACTAAGTATGAAGGACTCATCGGGTGAATCGCTCTGGAACTGAAATCGGATGCACGCACTGACATGCTCCCCTCTCTGGAAGTCTGAGACATGTGTGAAAATTTTCTAAGTCCAGAAAAAAAAAATTTTCAACATTTTATCAAATCTCCCCCCAAGGGATATATATTTTACCCACACATTTGGAGCCCTCCTGGGATGCCCTCTAACATTCTATAACCTCATTTAGCAGAGATTTTCACAAAAAAGTGAAATTTTCAAAAAGTGAAAATTTTTCCAAAAAACGACTAAGTATGAAGGACTCATCGGGTGAAACACTCTGGAACTGAAATCGGATGCGCTTACAGACATGCTCCCCTCTCTGGAAGTCTGAGACATGTGTGAAAATTTTCTAAGTCCAGAAAAAAAAAATTTTTCAACTTTTTTTCAAATTTCCCCCCAAGGGATATATATTTTACCCACACATTTGGAGCCCTCCTGGGATGCCCTCTAACATTCTATAACCTCATTTAGCAGAGATTTTCACAAAAAAGTGAAATTTTCAAAAAGTGAAAATTTTTCCAAAAAACGACTAAGTATGAAGGACTCATCGGGTGAATCGCTCTGGAACTGAAATCGGATGCGCGCACTGACATGCTCCCCTCTCTGGAAGTCTGAGACGTGTGAAAATTTTCTAAGTCCAGAAAAAAAAAATTTTCAACATTTTATCAAATCTCCCCCCAAGGGATATATATTTTACCCACACATTTGGAGCCCTCCTGGGATGCCCTCTAGCATTCTATAACCTCATTTAGCAGAGATTTTCACAAAAAAGTGAAATTTTCAAAAAGTGAAAATTTTTCCAAAAAACGACTAAGTATGAAGGACTCATCGGGTGAAACACTCTGGAACTGAAATCGGATGCGCTTACAGACATGTTCCCCTCTCTGGAAGTCTGAGACATGTGTGAAAATTTTCTAAGTCCAGAAAAAAGAATTTTTTCAATTTTTTATCAAATTTCCCCCCAAGGGATATATATTTTACCCACACATTTGGAGCCCTCCTGCGATGCCCTCTAACATACTATAACCTCATTTAGCGGAGATTTTCACAAAAAAGTGAAATTTTCAAAAAGTGAAAATTTTTCCAAAAAACGACTAAGTATGAAGGACTCATCGGGTGAAACACTCTGGAACTGAAATCGGATGCGCTTACAGACATGTTCCCCTCTCTGGAAGTCTGAGACATGTGTGAAAATTTTCTAAGTCCAGAAAAAAGAATTTTTTCAATTTTTTATCAAATTTCCCCCCAAGGGATATATATTTTACCCACACATTTGGAGCCCTCCTGCGATGCCCTCTAACATACTATAACCTCATTTAGCGGAGATTTTCACAAAAAAGTGAAATTTTCAAAAAGTGAAAATTTTTCCAAAAAACGACTAAGTATGAAGGACTCATCAGGTGAAACGCTCTGGAACTGAAATCGGATGCGCTTACAGACATGTTCCCCTCTCTGGAAGTCTGAGACATGTGTGAAAATTTTCTAAGTCCAGAAATAAGAATTTTTTCAATTTTTTATCAAATTTCCCCCCAAGGGATATATATTTTACCCACACATTTGGAGCCCTCCTGGGATGCCCTCTAACATACTATAACCTCATTTAGCGGAGATTTTCACAAAAAAGTGAAATTTTCAAAAAGTGAAAATTTTTCCAAAAAATGACTAAGTATGAAGGACTCATCGGGTGAAACACTCTGGAACTGAAATCGGATGCGCTTACAGACATGCTCCCCTCTCTGGAAGTCTGAGACATGTGTGAAAATTTTCTAAGTCCAGAAAAAAGAATTTTTTCAATTTTTTATCAAATTTCCCCCCAAGGGATATATATTTTACCCACACATTTGGAGCCCTCCTGGGATGCCCTCTAACATACTATAACCTCATTTAGCGGAGATTTTCACAAAAAAGTGAAATTTTCAAAAAGTGAAAATTTTTCCAAAAAATGACTAAGTATGAAGGACTCATCGGGTGAATCGCTCTGGAACTGAAATCGGATGCACGCACTGACATGCTCCCCTCTCTGGAAGTCTGAGACATGTGTGAAAATTTTCTAAGTCCAGAAAAAAAAAATTTTCAACATTTTATCAAATCTCCCCCCAAGGGATATATATTTTACCCACACATTTGGAGCCCTCCTGGGATGCCCTCTAACATTCTATAACCTCATTTAGCAGAGATTTTCACAAAAAAGTGAAATTTTCAAAAAGTGAAAATTTTTCCAAAAAACGACTAAGTATGAAGGACTCATCGGGTGAAACACTCTGGAACTGAAATCGGATGCGCTTACAGACATGCTCCCCTCTCTGGAAGTCTGAGACATGTGTGAAAATTTTCTAAGTCCAGAAAAAAAAAAATTTTCAACTTTTTTTCAAATTTCCCCCCAAGGGATATATATTTTACCCACACATTTGGAGCCCTCCTGGGATGCCCTCGAACATACTATAACCTTATTTAGCGGAGATTTTCACAAAAAAGTGAAATTTTCAAAAAAGTCAGAAATTTTGCAAAAAACGACAAGTATGAAGGACTCATCGGGTGAATCGCTCTGGAACTGAAATCGGATGCACGCACTAACATGCTCCCCTCTCTGGAAGTCTGAGACATGTGTGAAAATTTTCTAAGTCCAGAAAAAAAAATTTTTTCAACTTTTTTTCAAATTTCCCCCCAAGGGATATATATTTTACCCACACATTTGGAGCCCTCCTGGGATGCCCTCTAACATTCTATAACCTCATTTAGCAGAGATTTTCACAAAAAAGTGAAATTTTCAAAAAGTGAAAATTTTTCCAAAAAACGACTAAGTATGAAGGACTCATCGGGTGAATCGCTCTGGAACAGAAATCGGATGCGCGCACTGACATGCTCCACTCTCTGGAAGTCTGAGACGTGTGAAAATTTTCTAAGTCCAGAAAAAAAAAATTTTCAACATTTTATCAAATCTCCCCCCAAGGGATATATATTTTACCCACACATTTGGAGCCCTCCTGGGATGCCCTCTAACATTCTATAACCTCATTTAGCAGAGATTTTCACAAAAAAGTGAAATTTTCAAAAAGTGAAAATTTTTCCAAAAAACGACTAAGTATGAAGGACTCATCGGGTGAAACACTCTGGAACTGAAATCGGATGCGCTTACAGACATGTTCCCCTCTCTGGAAGTCTGAGACATGTGTGAAAATTTTCTAAGTCCAGAAATAAGAATTTTTTCAATTTTTTATCAAATTTCCCCCCAAGGGATATATATTTTACCCACACATTTGGAGCCCTCCTGGGATGCCCTCTAACATACTATAACCTCATTTAGCGGAGATTTTCACAAAAAAGTGAAATTTTCAAAAAGTGAAAATTTTTCCAAAAAATGACTAAGTATGAAGGACTCATCGGGTGAAACACTCTGGAACTGAAATCGGATGCGCTTACAGACATGCTCCCCTCTCTGGAAGTCTGAGACATGTGTGAAAATTTTCTAAGTCCAGAAAAAAGAATTTTTTCAATTTTTTATCAAATTTCCCCCCAAGGGATATATATTTTACCCACACATTTGGAGCCCTCCTGGGATGCCCTCTAACATACTATAACCTCATTTAGCGGAGATTTTCACAAAAAAGTGAAATTTTCAAAAAGTGAAAATTTTTCCAAAAAATGACTAAGTATGAAGGACTCATCGGGTGAATCGCTCTGGAACTGAAATCGGATGCACGCACTGACATGCTCCCCTCTCTGGAAGTCTGAGACATGTGTGAAAATTTTCTAAGTCCAGAAAAAAAAAAATTTCAACATTTTATCAAATCTCCCCCCAAGGGATATATATTTTACCCACACATTTGGAGCCCTCCTGGGATGCCCTCTAACATTCTATAACCTCATTTAGCAGAGATTTTCACAAAAAAGTGAAATTTTCAAAAAGTGAAAATTTTTCCAAAAAACGACTAAGTATGAAGGACTCATCGGGTGAAACACTCTGGAACTGAAATCGGATGCGCTTACAGACATGTTCCCCTCTCTGGAAGTCTGAGACATGTGTGAAAATTTTCTAAGTCCAGAAATAAGAATTTTTTCAATTTTTTATCAAATTTCCCCCCAAGGGATATATATTTTACCCACACATTTGGAGCCCTCCTGGGATGCCCTCTAACATACTATAACCTCATTTAGCGGAGATTTTCACAAAAAAGTGAAATTTTCAAAAAGTGAAAATTTTTCCAAAAAATGACTAAGTATGAAGGACTCATCGGGTGAAACACTCTGGAACTGAAATCGGATGCGCTTACAGACATGCTCCCCTCTCTGGAAGTCTGAGACATGTGTGAAAATTTTCTAAGTCCAGAAAAAAGAATTTTTTCAATTTTTTATCAAATTTCCCCCCAAGGGATATATATTTTACCCACACATTTGGAGCCCTCCTGGGATGCCCTCTAACATACTATAACCTCATTTAGCGGAGATTTTCACAAAAAAGTTAAATTTTCAAAAAGTGAAAATTTTTCCAAAAAATGACTAAGTATGAAGGACTCATCGGGTGAATCGCTCTGGAACTGAAATCGGATGCACGCACTGACATGCTCCCCTCTCTGGAAGTCTGAGACATGTGTGAAAATTTTCTAAGTCCAGAAAAAAAAAATTTTCAACATTTTATCAAATCTCCCCCCAAGGGATATATATTTTACCCACACATTTGGAGCCCTCCTGGGATGCCCTCTAACATTCTATAACCTCATTTAGCAGAGATTTTCACAAAAAAGTGAAATTTTCAAAAAGTGAAAATTTTTCCAAAAAACGACTAAGTATGAAGGACTCATCGGGTGAAACACTCTGGAACTGAAATCGGATGCGCTTACAGACATGTTCCCCTCTCTGGAAGTCTGAGACATGTGTGAAAATTTTCTAAGTCCAGAAATAAGAATTTTTTCAATTTTTTATCAAATTTCCCCCCAAGGGATATATATTTTACCCACACATTTGGAGCCCTCCTGGGATGCCCTCTAACATACTATAACCTCATTTAGCGGAGATTTTCACAAAAAAGTGAAATTTTCAAAAAGTGAAAATTTTTCCAAAAAATGACTAAGTATGAAGGACTCATCGGGTGAAACACTCTGGAACTGAAATCGGATGCGCTTACAGACATGCTCCCCTCTCTGGAAGTCTGAGACATGTGTGAAAATTTTCTAAGTCCAGAAAAAAGAATTTTTTCAATTTTTTATCAAATTTCCCCCCAAGGGATATATATTTTACCCACACATTTGGAGCCCTCCTGGGATGCCCTCTAACATACTATAACCTCATTTAGCGGAGATTTTCACAAAAAAGTGAAATTTTCAAAAAGTGAAAATTTTTCCAAAAAATGACTAAGTATGAAGGACTCATCGGGTGAATCGCTCTGGAACTGAAATCGGATGCACGCACTGACATGCTCCCCTCTCTGGAAGTCTGAGACATGTGTGAAAATTTTCTAAGTCCAGAAAAAAAAAAATTTCAACATTTTATCAAATCTCCCCCCAAGGGATATATATTTTACCCACACATTTGGAGCCCTCCTGGGATGCCCTCTAACATTCTATAACCTCATTTAGCAGAGATTTTCACAAAAAAGTGAAATTTTCAAAAAGTGAAAATTTTTCCAAAAAACGACTAAGTATGAAGGACTCATCGGGTGAAACACTCTGGAACTGAAATCGGATGCGCTTACAGACATGTTCCCCTCTCTGGAAGTCTGAGACATGTGTGAAAATTTTCTAAGTCCAGAAATAAGAATTTTTTCAATTTTTTATCAAATTTCCCCCCAAGGGATATATATTTTACCCACACATTTGGAGCCCTCCTGGGATGCCCTCTAACATACTATAACCTCATTTAGCGGAGATTTTCACAAAAAAGTGAAATTTTCAAAAAGTGAAAATTTTTCCAAAAAATGACTAAGTATGAAGGACTCATCGGGTGAAACACTCTGGAACTGAAATCGGATGCGCTTACAGACATGCTCCCCTCTCTGGAAGTCTGAGACATGTGTGAAAATTTTCTAAGTCCAGAAAAAAGAATTTTTTCAATTTTTTATCAAATTTCCCCCCAAGGGATATATATTTTACCCACACATTTGGAGCCCTCCTGGGATGCCCTCTAACATACTATAACCTCATTTAGCGGAGATTTTCACAAAAAAGTTAAATTTTCAAAAAGTGAAAATTTTTCCAAAAAATGACTAAGTATGAAGGACTCATCGGGTGAATCGCTCTGGAACTGAAATCGGATGCACGCACTGACATGCTCCCCTCTCTGGAAGTCTGAGACATGTGTGAAAATTTTCTAAGTCCAGAAAAAAAAAATTTTCAACATTTTATCAAATCTCCCCCCAAGGGATATATATTTTACCCACACATTTGGAGCCCTCCTGGGATGCCCTCTAACATTCTATAACCTCATTTAGCAGAGATTTTCACAAAAAAGTGAAATTTTCAAAAAGTGAAAATTTTTCCAAAAAACGACTAAGTATGAAGGACTCATCGGGTGAAACACTCTGGAACTGAAATCGGATGCGCTTACAGACATGCTCCCCTCTCTGGAAGTCTGAGACATGTGTGAAAATTTTCTAAGTCCAGAAAAAAAAAATTTTTCAACTTTTTTTCAAATTTCCCCCCAAGGGATATATATTTTACCCACACATTTGGAGCCCTCCTGGGATGCCCTCTAACATTCTATAACCTCATTTAGCAGAGATTTTCACAAAAAAGTGAAATTTTCAAAAAGTGAAAATTTTTCCAAAAAACGACTAAGTATGAAGGACTCATCGGGTGAATCGCTCTGGAACTGAAATCGGATGCGCGCACTGACATGCTCCCCTCTCTGGAAGTCTGAGACGTGTGAAAATTTTCTAAGTCCAGAAAAAAAAAATTTTCAACATTTTATCAAATCTCCCCCCAAGGGATATATAATTTACCCACACATTTGGAGCCCTCCTGGGATGCCCTCTAGCATTCTATAACCTCATTTAGCAGAGATTTTCACAAAAAAGTGAAATTTTCAAAAAGTGAAAATTTTTCCAAAAAACGACTAAGTATGAAGGACTCATCGGGTGAAACACTCTGGAACTGAAATCGGATGCGCTTACAGACATGTTCCCCTCTCTGGAAGTCTGAGACATGTGTGAAAATTTTCTAAGTCCAGAAAAAAGAATTTTTTCAATTTTTTATCAAATTTCCCCCCAAGGGATATATATTTTACCCACACATTTGGAGCCCTCCTGCGATGCCCTCTAACATACTATAACCTCATTTAGCGGAGATTTTCACAAAAAAGTGAAATTTTCAAAAAGTGAAAATTTTTCCAAAAAATGACTAAGTATGAAGGACTCATCGGGTGAATCGCTCTGGAACTGAAATCGGATGCACGCACTGACATGCTCCCCTCTCTGGAAGTCTGAGACATGTGTGAAAATTTTCTAAGTCCAGAAAAAAAAAAATTTCAACATTTTATCAAATCTCCCCCCAAGGGATATATATTTTACCCACACATTTGGAGCCCTCCTGGGATGCCCTCTAACATTCTATAACCTCATTTAGCAGAGATTTTCACAAAAAAGTGAAATTTTCAAAAAGTGAAAATTTTTCCAAAAAACGACTAAGTATGAAGGACTCATCGGGTGAAACACTCTGGAACTGAAATCGGATGCGCTTACAGACATGTTCCCCTCTCTGGAAGTCTGAGACATGTGTGAAAATTTTCTAAGTCCAGAAATAAGAATTTTTTCAATTTTTTATCAAATTTCCCCCCAAGGGATATATATTTTACCCACACATTTGGAGCCCTCCTGGGATGCCCTCTAACATACTATAACCTCATTTAGCGGAGATTTTCACAAAAAAGTGAAATTTTCAAAAAGTGAAAATTTTTCCAAAAAATGACTAAGTATGAAGGACTCATCGGGTGAAACACTCTGGAACTGAAATCGGATGCGCTTACAGACATGCTCCCCTCTCTGGAAGTCTGAGACATGTGTGAAAATTTTCTAAGTCCAGAAAAAAGAATTTTTTCAATTTTTTATCAAATTTCCCCCCAAGGGATATATATTTTACCCACACATTTGGAGCCCTCCTGGGATGCCCTCTAACATACTATAACCTCATTTAGCGGAGATTTTCACAAAAAAGTTAAATTTTCAAAAAGTGAAAATTTTTCCAAAAAATGACTAAGTATGAAGGACTCATCGGGTGAATCGCTCTGGAACTGAAATCGGATGCACGCACTGACATGCTCCCCTCTCTGGAAGTCTGAGACATGTGTGAAAATTTTCTAAGTCCAGAAAAAAAAAATTTTCAACATTTTATCAAATCTCCCCCCAAGGGATATATATTTTACCCACACATTTGGAGCCCTCCTGGGATGCCCTCTAACATTCTATAACCTCATTTAGCAGAGATTTTCACAAAAAAGTGAAATTTTCAAAAAGTGAAAATTTTTCCAAAAAACGACTAAGTATGAAGGACTCATCGGGTGAAACACTCTGGAACTGAAATCGGATGCGCTTACAGACATGCTCCCCTCTCTGGAAGTCTGAGACATGTGTGAAAATTTTCTAAGTCCAGAAAAAAAAAATTTTTCAACTTTTTTTCAAATTTCCCCCCAAGGGATATATATTTTACCCACACATTTGGAGCCCTCCTGGGATGCCCTCTAACATTCTATAACCTCATTTAGCAGAGATTTTCACAAAAAAGTGAAATTTTCAAAAAGTGAAAATTTTTCCAAAAAACGACTAAGTATGAAGGACTCATCGGGTGAATCGCTCTGGAACTGAAATCGGATGCGCGCACTGACATGCTCCCCTCTCTGGAAGTCTGAGACGTGTGAAAATTTTCTAAGTCCAGAAAAAAAAAATTTTCAACATTTTATCAAATCTCCCCCCAAGGGATATATAATTTACCCACACATTTGGAGCCCTCCTGGGATGCCCTCTAGCATTCTATAACCTCATTTAGCAGAGATTTTCACAAAAAAGTGAAATTTTCAAAAAGTGAAAATTTTTCCAAAAAACGACTAAGTATGAAGGACTCATCGGGTGAAACACTCTGGAACTGAAATCGGATGCGCTTACAGACATGTTCCCCTCTCTGGAAGTCTGAGACATGTGTGAAAATTTTCTAAGTCCAGAAAAAAGAATTTTTTCAATTTTTTATCAAATTTCCCCCCAAGGGATATATATTTTACCCACACATTTGGAGCCCTCCTGCGATGCCCTCTAACATACTATAACCTCATTTAGCGGAGATTTTCACAAAAAAGTGAAATTTTCAAAAAGTGAAAATTTTTCCAAAAAATGACTAAGTATGAAGGACTCATCGGGTGAAACACTCTGGAACTGAAATCGGATGCGCTTACAGACATGCTCCCCTCTCTGGAAGTCTGAGACATGTGTGAAAATTTTCTAAGTCCAGAAAAAAGAATTTTTTCAATTTTTTATCAAATTTCCCCCCAAGGGATATATATTTTACCCACACATTTGGAGCCCTCCTGGGATGCCCTCTAACATACTATAACCTCATTTAGCGGAGATTTTCACAAAAAAGTTAAATTTTCAAAAAGTGAAAATTTTTCCAAAAAATGACTAAGTATGAAGGACTCATCGGGTGAATCGCTCTGGAACTGAAATCGGATGCACGCACTGACATGCTCCCCTCTCTGGAAGTCTGAGACATGTGTGAAAATTTTCTAAGTCCAGAAAAAAAAAATTTTCAACATTTTATCAAATCTCCCCCCAAGGGATATATATTTTACCCACACATTTGGAGCCCTCCTGGGATGCCCTCTAACATTCTATAACCTCATTTAGCAGAGATTTTCACAAAAAAGTGAAATTTTCAAAAAGTGAAAATTTTTCCAAAAAACGACTAAGTATGAAGGACTCATCGGGTGAAACACTCTGGAACTGAAATCGGATGCGCTTACAGACATGCTCCCCTCTCTGGAAGTCTGAGACATGTGTGAAAATTTTCTAAGTCCAGAAAAAAAAAATTTTTCAACTTTTTTTCAAATTTCCCCCCAAGGGATATATATTTTACCCACACATTTGGAGCCCTCCTGGGATGCCCTCTAACATTCTATAACCTCATTTAGCAGAGATTTTCACAAAAAAGTGAAATTTTCAAAAAGTGAAAATTTTTCCAAAAAACGACTAAGTATGAAGGACTCATCGGGTGAATCGCTCTGGAACTGAAATCGGATGCGCGCACTGACATGCTCCCCTCTCTGGAAGTCTGAGACGTGTGAAAATTTTCTAAGTCCAGAAAAAAAAAATTTTCAACATTTTATCAAATCTCCCCCCAAGGGATATATAATTTACCCACACATTTGGAGCCCTCCTGGGATGCCCTCTAGCATTCTATAACCTCATTTAGCAGAGATTTTCACAAAAAAGTGAAATTTTCAAAAAGTGAAAATTTTTCCAAAAAACGACTAAGTATGAAGGACTCATCGGGTGAAACACTCTGGAACTGAAATCGGATGCGCTTACAGACATGTTCCCCTCTCTGGAAGTCTGAGACATGTGTGAAAATTTTCTAAGTCCAGAAAAAAGAATTTTTTCAATTTTTTATCAAATTTCCCCCCAAGGGATATATATTTTACCCACACATTTGGAGCCCTCCTGCGATGCCCTCTAACATACTATAACCTCATTTAGCGGAGATTTTCACAAAAAAGTGAAATTTTCAAAAAGTGAAAATTTTTCCAAAAAACGACTAAGTATGAAGGACTCATCGGGTGAAACACTCTGGAACTGAAATCGGATGCGCTTACAGACATGTTCCCCTCTCTGGAAGTCTGAGACATGTGTGAAAATTTTCTAAGTCCAGAAAAAAGAATTTTTTCAATTTTTTATCAAATTTCCCCCCAAGGGATATATATTTTACCCACACATTTGGAGCCCTCCTGCGATGCCCTCTAACATACTATAACCTCATTTAGCGGAGATTTTCACAAAAAAGTGAAATTTTCAAAAAGTGAAAATTTTTCCAAAAAACGACTAAGTATGAAGGACTCATCAGGTGAAACGCTCTGGAACTGAAATCGGATGCGCTTACAGACATGTTCCCCTCTCTGGAAGTCTGAGACATGTGTGAAAATTTTCTAAGTCCAGAAAAAAGAATTTTTTCAATTTTTTATCAAATTTCCCCCCAAGGGATATATATTTTACCCACACATTTGGAGCCCTCCTGGGATGCCCTCTAACATACTATAACCTCATTTAGCGGAGATTTTCACAAAAAAGTGAAATTTTCAAAAAGTGAAAATTTTTCCAAAAAATGACTAAGTATGAAGGACTCATCGGGTGAATCGCTCTGGAACTGAAATCGGATGCACGCACTGACATGCTCCCCTCTCTGGAAGTCTGAGACATGTGTGAAAATTTTCTAAGTCCAGAAAAAAAAAATTTTCAACATTTTATCAAATCTCCCCCCAAGGGATATATATTTTACCCACACATTTGGAGCCCTCCTGGGATGCCCTCTAACATTCTATAACCTCATTTAGCAGAGATTTTCACAAAAAAGTGAAATTTTCAAAAAGTGAAAATTTTTCCAAAAAACGACTAAGTATGAAGGACTCATCGGGTGAAACACTCTGGAACTGAAATCGGATGCGCTTACAGACATGCTCCCCTCTCTGGAAGTCTGAGACATGTGTGAAAATTTTCTAAGTCCAGAAAAAAAAAATTTTTCAACTTTTTTTCAAATTTCCCCCCAAGGGATATATATTTTACCCACACATTTGGAGCCCTCCTGGGATGCCCTCGAACATACTATAACCTTATTTAGCGGAGATTTTCACAAAAAAGTGAAATTTTCAAAAAGTCAGAAATTTTGCAAAAAACGACAAGTATGAAGGACTCATCGGGTGAATCGCTCTGGAACTGAAATCGGATGCACGCACTAACATGCTCCCCTCTCTGGAAGTCTGAGACATGTGTGAAAATTTTCTAAGTCCAGAAAAAAAAATTTTTTCAACTTTTTTTCAAATTTCCCCCCAAGGGATATATATTTTACCCACACATTTGGAGCCCTCCTGGGATGCCCTCTAACATTCTATAACCTCATTTAGCAGAGATTTTCACAAAAAAGTGAAATTTTCAAAAAGTGAAAATTTTTCCAAAAAACGACTAAGTATGAAGGACTCATCGGGTGAATCGCTCTGGAACTGAAATCGGATGCGCGCACTGACATGCTCCCCTCTCTGGAAGTCTGAGACGTGTGAAAATTTTCTAAGTCCAGAAAAAAAAAATTTTCAACATTTTATCAAATCTCCCCCCAAGGGATATATATTTTACCCACACATTTGGAGCCCTCCTGGGATGCCCTCTAACATTCTATAACCTCATTTAGCAGAGATTTTCACAAAAAAGTGAAATTTTCAAAAAGTGAAAATTTTTCCAAAAAACGACTAAGTATGAAGGACTCATCGGGTGAAACACTCTGGAACTGAAATCGGATGCGCTTACAGACATGTTCCCCTCTCTGGAAGTCTGAGACATGTGTGAAAATTTTCTAAGTCCAGAAAAAAGAATTTTTTCAATTTTTTATCAAATTTCCCCCCAAGGGATATATATTTTACCCACACATTTGGAGCCCTCCTGCGATGCCCTCTAACATACTATAACCTCATTTAGCGGAGATTTTCACAAAAAAGTGAAATTTTCAAAAAGTGAAAATTTTTCCAAAAAACGACTAAGTATGAAGGACTCATCGGGTGAAACACTCTGGAACTGAAATCGGATGCGCTTACAGACATGTTCCCCTCTCTGGAAGTCTGAGACATGTGTGAAAATTTTCTAAGTCCAGAAAAAAGAATTTTTTCAATTTTTTATCAAATTTCCCCCCAAGGGATATATATTTTACCCACACATTTGGAGCCCTCCTGCGATGCCCTCTAACATACTATAACCTCATTTAGCGGAGATTTTCACAAAAAAGTGAAATTTTCAAAAAGTGAAAATTTTTCCAAAAAACGACTAAGTATGAAGGACTCATCAGGTGAAACGCTCTGGAACTGAAATCGGATGCGCTTACAGACATGTTCCCCTCTCTGGAAGTCTGAGACATGTGTGAAAATTTTCTAAGTCCAGAAAAAAGAATTTTTTCAATTTTTTATCAAATTTCCCCCCAAGGGATATATATTTTACCCACACATTTGGAGCCCTCCTGGGATGCCCTCTAACATACTATAACCTCATTTAGCGGAGATTTTCACAAAAAAGTGAAATTTTCAAAAAGTGAAAATTTTTCCAAAAAATGACTAAGTATGAAGGACTCATCGGGTGAATCGCTCTGGAACTGAAATCGGATGCACGCACTGACATGCTCCCCTCTCTGGAAGTCTGAGACATGTGTGAAAATTTTCTAAGTCCAGAAAAAAAAAATTTTCAACATTTTATCAAATCTCCCCCCAAGGGATATATATTTTACCCACACATTTGGAGCCCTCCTGGGATGCCCTCTAACATTCTATAACCTCATTTAGCAGAGATTTTCACAAAAAAGTGAAATTTTCAAAAAGTGAAAATTTTTCCAAAAAACGACTAAGTATGAAGGACTCATCGGGTGAAACACTCTGGAACTGAAATCGGATGCGCTTACAGACATGCTCCCCTCTCTGGAAGTCTGAGACATGTGTGAAAATTTTCTAAGTCCAGAAAAAAAAAATTTTTCAACTTTTTTTCAAATTTCCCCCCAAGGGATATATATTTTACCCACACATTTGGAGCCCTCCTGGGATGCCCTCGAACATACTATAACCTTATTTAGCGGAGATTTTCACAAAAAAGTGAAATTTTCAAAAAGTCAGAAATTTTGCAAAAAACGACAAGTATGAAGGACTCATCGGGTGAATCGCTCTGGAACTGAAATCGGATGCACGCACTAACATGCTCCCCTCTCTGGAAGTCTGAGACATGTGTGAAAATTTTCTAAGTCCAGAAAAAAAAATTTTTTCAACTTTTTTTCAAATTTCCCCCCAAGGGATATATATTTTACCCACACATTTGGAGCCCTCCTGGGATGCCCTCTAACATTCTATAACCTCATTTAGCAGAGATTTTCACAAAAAAGTGAAATTTTCAAAAAGTGAAAATTTTTCCAAAAAACGACTAAGTATGAAGGACTCATCGGGTGAATCGCTCTGGAACTGAAATCGGATGCGCGCACTGACATGCTCCCCTCTCTGGAAGTCTGAGACGTGTGAAAATTTTCTAAGTCCAGAAAAAAAAAATTTTCAACATTTTATCAAATCTCCCCCCAAGGGATATATATTTTACCCACACATTTGGAGCCCTCCTGGGATGCCCTCTAACATTCTATAACCTCATTTAGCAGAGATTTTCACAAAAAAGTGAAATTTTCAAAAAGTGAAAATTTTTCCAAAAAACGACTAAGTATGAAGGACTCATCGGGTGAAACACTCTGGAACTGAAATCGGATGCGCTTACAGACATGTTCCCCTCTCTGGAAGTCTGAGACATGTGTGAAAATTTTCTAAGTCCAGAAAAAAGAATTTTTTCAATTTTTTATCAAATTTCCCCCCAAGGGATATATATTTTACCCACACATTTGGAGCCCTCCTGCGATGCCCTCTAACATACTATAACCTCATTTAGCGGAGATTTTCACAAAAAAGTGAAATTTTCAAAAAGTGAAAATTTTTCCAAAAAACGACTAAGTATGAAGGACTCATCGGGTGAAACACTCTGGAACTGAAATCGGATGCGCTTACAGACATGTTCCCCTCTCTGGAAGTCTGAGACATGTGTGAAAATTTTCTAAGTCCAGAAAAAAGAATTTTTTCAATTTTTTATCAAATTTCCCCCCAAGGGATATATATTTTACCCACACATTTGGAGCCCTCCTGCGATGCCCTCTAACATACTATAACCTCATTTAGCGGAGATTTTCACAAAAAAGTGAAATTTTCAAAAAGTGAAAATTTTTCCAAAAAACGACTAAGTATGAAGGACTCATCAGGTGAAACGCTCTGGAACTGAAATCGGATGCGCTTACAGACATGTTCCCCTCTCTGGAAGTCTGAGACATGTGTGAAAATTTTCTAAGTCCAGAAAAAAAAAAAATTTCAACTTTTTTTCAAATTTCCCCCCAAGAGATATATATTTTACCCACACATTTGTAGCCCTCCTGGGATGCCCTCTAACATACTATTACCTAATTTAGCGGAGATTTTCACAAAAAAGTGAAATTTTCAAGAAGTCAGAAATTTTGCAAAAAACGACAAGTATGAAGGACTCATCGGGTGAATCGCTCTGGAACTGAAATCGGATGCACGCACTAACATGCTCCCCTCTCTGGAAGTCTGAGACATGTGTGAAAATTTTCTAAGTCCAGAAAAAAAAAATTTTTCAACTTTTTTTCAAATTTCCCCCCAAGGGATATATATTTTACCCACACATTTGGAGCCCTCCTGGGATGCCCTCTAACATTCTATAACCTCATTTAGCAGAGATTTTCACAAAAAAGTGAAATTTTCAAAAAGTGAAAATTTTTCCAAAAAACGACTAAGTATGAAGGACTCATCGGGTGAATCGCTCTGGAACAGAAATCGGATGCGCGCACTGACATGCTCCACTCTCTGGAAGTCTGAGACGTGTGAACATTTTCTAAGTCCAGAAAAAAAAAATTTTCAACATTTTATCAAATCTCCCCCCAAGGGATATATATTTTACCCACACATTTGGAGCCCTCCTGGGATGCCCTCTAACATTCTATAACCTCATTTAGCAGAGATTTTCACAAAAAAGTGAAATTTTCAAAAAGTGAAAATTTTTCCAAAAAACGACTAAGTATGAAGGACTCATCGGGTGAAACACTCTGGAACTGAAATCGGATGCGCTTACAGACATGTTCCCCTCTCTGGAAGTCTGAGACATGTGTGAAAATTTTCTAAGTCCAGAAATAAGAATTTTTTCAATTTTTTATCAAATTTCCCCCCAAGGGATATATATTTTACCCACACATTTGGAGCCCTCCTGGGATGCCCTCTAACATACTATAACCTCATTTAGCGGAGATTTTCACAAAAAAGTGAAATTTTCAAAAAGTGAAAATTTTTCCAAAAAATGACTAAGTATGAAGGACTCATCGGGTGAATCGCTCTGGAACTGAAATCGGATGCACGCACTGACATGCTCCCCTCTCTGGAAGTCTGAGACATGTGTGAAAATTTTCTAAGTCCAGAAAAAAAAATTTTCAACATTTTATCAAATCTCCCCCCAAGGGATATATATTTTACCCACACATTTGGAGCCCTCCTGGGATGCCCTCTAACATTCTATAACCTCATTTAGCAGAGATTTTCACAAAAAAGTGAAATTTTCAAAAAGTGAAAATTTTTCCAAAAAACGACTAAGTATGAAGGACTCATCGGGTGAAACACTCTGGAACTGAAATCGGATGCGCTTACAGACATGCTCCCCTCTCTGGAAGTCTGAGACATGTGTGAAAATTTTCTAAGTCCAGAAAAAAAAAAAATTTCAACTTTTTTTCAAATTTCCCCCCAAGGGATATATATTTTACCCACACATTTGTAGCCCTCCTGGGATGCCCTCTAACATACTATAACCTAATTTAGCGGAGATTTTCACAAAAAAGTGAAATTTTCAAAAAGTCAGAAATTTTGCAAAAAACGACAAGTATGAAGGACTCATCGGGTGAATCGCTCTGGAACTGAAATCGGATGCACGCACTAACATGCTCCCCTCTCTGGAAGTCTGAGACATGTGTGAAAATTTTCTAAGTCCAGAAAAAAAAAATTTTTCAACTTTTTTTCAAATTTCCCCCCAAGGGATATATATTTTACCCACACATTTGGAGCCCTCCTGGGATGCCCTCTAACATTCTATAACCTCATTTAGCAGAGATTTTCACAAAAAAGTGAAATTTTCAAAAAGTGAAAATTTTTCCAAAAAACGACTAAGTATGAAGGACTCATCGGGTGAATCGCTCTGGAACTGAAATCGGATGCGCGCACTGACATGCTCCACTCTCTGGAAGTCTGAGACGTGTGAAAATTTTCTAAGTCCAGAAAAAAAAAATTTTCAACATTTTATCAAATCTCCCCCCAAGGGATATATATTTTACCCACACATTTGGAGCCCTCCTGGGATGCCCTCTAACATTCTATAACCTCATTTAGCAGAGATTTTCACAAAAAAGTGAAATTTTCAAAAAGTGAAAATTTTTCCAAAAAACGACTAAGTATGAAGGACTCATCGGGTGAAACACTCTGGAACTGAAATCGGATGCGCTTACAGACATGTTCCCCTCTCTGGAAGTCTGAGACATGTGTGAAAATTTTCTAAGTCCAGAAATAAGAATTTTTTCAATTTTTTATCAAATTTCCCCCCAAGGGATATATATTTTACCCACACATTTGGAGCCCTCCTGGGATGCCCTCTAACATACTATAACCTCATTTAGCGGAGATTTTCACAAAAAAGTGAAATTTTCAAAAAGTGAAAATTTTTCCAAAAAATGACTAAGTATGAAGGACTCATCGGGTGAAACACTCTGGAACTGAAATCGGATGCGCTTACAGACATGCTCCCCTCTCTGGAAGTCTGAGACATGTGTGAAAATTTTCTAAGTCCAGAAAAAAGAATTTTTTCAATTTTTTATCAAATTTCCCCCCAAGGGATATATATTTGACCCACACATTTGGAGCCCTCCTGGGATGCCCTCTAACATACTATAACCTCATTTAGCGGAGATTTTCACAAAAAAGTGAAATTTTCAAAAAGTGAAAATTTTTCCAAAAAATGACTAAGTATGAAGGACTCATCGGGTGAATCGCTCTGGAACTGAAATCGGATGCACGCACTGACATGCTCCCCTCTCTGGAAGTCTGAGACATGTGTGAAAATTTTCTAAGTCCAGAAAAAAAAAAATTTCAACATTTTATCAAATCTCCCCCCAAGGGATATATATTTTACCCACACATTTGGAGCCCTCCTGGGATGCCCTCTAACATTCTATAACCTCATTTAGCAGAGATTTTCACAAAAAAGTGAAATTTTCAAAAAGTGAAAATTTTTCCAAAAAACGACTAAGTATGAAGGACTCATCGGGTGAAACACTCTGGAACTGAAATCGGATGCGCTTACAGACATGCTCCCCTCTCTGGAAGTCTGAGACATGTGTGAAAATTTTCTAAGTCCAGAAAAAAAAAAATTTTCAACTTTTTTTCAAATTTCCCCCCAAGGGATATATATTTTACCCACACATTTGGAGCCCTCCTGGGATGCCCTCTAACATTCTATAACCTCATTTAGCAGAGATTTTCACAAAAAAGTGAAATTTTCAAAAAGTGAAAATTTTTCCAAAAAACGACTAAGTATGAAGGACTCATCGGGTGAATCGCTCTGGAACTGAAATCGGATGCGCGCACTGACATGCTCCCCTCTCTGGAAGTCTGAGACGTGTGAAAATTTTCTAAGTCCAGAAAAAAAAAATTTTCAACATTTTATCAAATCTCCCCCCAAGGGATATATATTTTACCCACACATTTGGAGCCCTCCTGGGATGCCCTCTAGCATTCTATAACCTCATTTAGCAGAGATTTTCACAAAAAAGTGAAATTTTCAAAAAGTGAAAATTTTTCCAAAAAACGACTAAGTTTGAAGGACTCATCGGGTGAAACACTCTGGAACTGAAATCGGATGCGCTTACAGACATGTTCCCCTCTCTGGAAGTCTGAGACATGTGTGAAAATTTTCTAAGTCCAGAAAAAAGAATTTTTTCAATTTTTTATCAAATTTCCCCCCAAGGGATATATTTTTTACCCACACATTTGGAGCCCTCCTGCGATGCCCTCTAACATACTATAACCTCATTTAGCGGAGATTTTCACAAAAAAGTGAAATTTTCAAAAAGTGAAAATTTTTCCAAAAAACGACTAAGTATGAAGGACTCATCGGGTGAAACACTCTGGAACTGAAATCGGATGCGCTTACAGACATGTTCCCCTCTCTGGAAGTCTGAGACATGTGTGAAAATTTTCTAAGTCCAGAAAAAAGAATTTTTTCAATTTTTTATCAAATTTCCCCCCAAGGGATATATATTTTACCCACACATTTGGAGCCCTCCTGCGATGCCCTCTAACATACTATAACCTCATTTAGCGGAGATTTTCACAAAAAAGTGAAATTTTCAAAAAGTGAAAATTTTTCCAAAAAACGACTAAGTATGAAGGACTCATCAGGTGAAACGCTCTGGAACTGAAATCGGATGCGCTTACAGACATGTTCCCCTCTCTGGAAGTCTGAGACATGTGTGAAAATCTTCTAAGTCCAGAAATAAGAATTTTTTCAATTTTTTATCAAATTTCCCCCCAAGGGATATATATTTTACCCACACATTTGGAGCCCTCCTGGGATGCCCTCTAACATACTATAACCTCATTTAGCGGAGATTTTCACAAAAAAGTGAAATTTTCAAAAAGTGAAAATTTTTCCAAAAAATGACTAAGTATGAAGGACTCATCGGGTGAAACACTCTGGAACTGAAATCGGATGCGCTTACAGACATGCTCCCCTCTCTGGAAGTCTGAGACATGTGTGAAAATTTTCTAAGTCCAGAAAAAAGAATTTTTTCAATTTTTTATCAAATTTCCCCCCAAGGGATATATATTTTACCCACACATTTGGAGCCCTCCTGGGATGCCCTCTAACATACTATAACCTCATTTAGCGGAGATTTTCACAAAAAAGTGAAATTTTCAAAAAGTGAAAATTTTTCCAAAAAATGACTAAGTATGAAGGACTCATCGGGTGAATCGCTCTGGAACTGAAATCGGATGCACGCACTGACATGCTCCCCTCTCTGGAAGTCTGAGACATGTGTGAAAATTTTCTAAGTCCAGAAAAAAAAAATTTTCAACATTTTATCAAATCTCCCCCCAAGGGATATATATTTTACCCACACATTTGGAGCCCTCCTGGGATGCCCTCTAACATTCTATAACCTCATTTAGCAGAGATTTTCACAAAAAAGTGAAATTTTCAAAAAGTGAAAATTTTTCCAAAAAACGACTAAGTATGAAGGACTCATCGGGTGAAACACTCTGGAACTGAAATCGGATGCGCTTACAGACATGCTCCCCTCTCTGGAAGTCTGAGACATGTGTGAAAATTTTCTAAGTCCAGAAAAAAAAAATTTTTCAACTTTTTTTCAAATTTCCCCCCAAGGGATATATATTTTACCCACACATTTGGAGCCCTCCTGGGATGCCCTCTAACATTCTATAACCTCATTTAGCAGAGATTTTCACAAAAAAGTGAAATTTTCAAAAAGTGAAAATTTTTCCAAAAAACGACTAAGTATGAAGGACTCATCGGGTGAAACACTCTGGAACTGAAATCGGATGCGCTTACAGACATGCTCCCCTCTCTGGAAGTCTGAGACATGTGTGAATATTTTCTAAGTCCAGAAAAAAAAAAAATTTCAACTTTTTTTCAAATTTCCCCCCAAGGGATATATATTTTACCCACACATTTGTAGCCCTCCTGGGATGCCCTCTAACATACTATAACCTAATTTAGCGGAGATTTTCACAAAAAAGTGAAATTTTCAAAAAGTCAGAAATTTTGCAAAAAACGACAAGTATGAAGGACTCATCGGGTGAATCGCTCTGGAACTGAAATCGGATGCACGCACTAACATGCTCCCCTCTCTGGAAGTCTGAGACATGTGTGAAAATTTTCTAAGTCCAGAAAAAAAAAATTTTTCAACTTTTTTTCAAATTTCCCCCCAAGGGATATATATTTTACCCACACATTTGGAGCCCTCCTGGGATGCCCTCTAACATTCTATAACCTCATTTAGCAGAGATTTTCACAAAAAAGTGAAATTTTCAAAAAGTGAAAATTTTTCCAAAAAACGACTAAGTATGAAGGACTCATCGGGTGAATCGCTCTGGAACTGAAATCGGATGCGCGCACTGACATGCTCCACTCTCTGGAAGTCTGAGACGTGTGAAAATTTTCTAAGTCCAGAAAAAAAAAATTTTCAACATTTTATCAAATCTCCCCCCAAGGGATATATATTTTACCCACACATTTGGAGCCCTCCTGGGATGCCCTCTAACATTCTATAACCTCATTTAGCAGAGATTTTCACAAAAAAGTGAAATTTTCAAAAAGTGAAAATTTTTCCAAAAAACGACTAAGTATGAAGGACTCATCGGGTGAAACACTCTGGAACTGAAATCGGATGCGCTTACAGACATGTTCCCCTCTCTGGAAGTCTGAGACATGTGTGAAAATTTTCTAAGTCCAGAAATAAGAATTTTTTCAATTTTTTATCAAATTTCCCCCCAAGGGATATATATTTTACCCACACATTTGGAGCCCTCCTGGGATGCCCTCTAACATACTATAACCTCATTTAGCGGAGATTTTCACAAAAAAGTGAAATTTTCAAAAAGTGAAAATTTTTCCAAAAAATGACTAAGTATGAAGGACTCATCGGGTGAAACACTCTGGAACTGAAATCGGATGCGCTTACAGACATGCTCCCCTCTCTGGAAGTCTGAGACATGTGTGAAAATTTTCTAAGTCCAGAAAAAAGAATTTTTTCAATTTTTTATCAAATTTCCCCCCAAGGGATATATATTTTACCCACACATTTGGAGCCCTCCTGGGATGCCCTCTAACATACTATAACCTCATTTAGCGGAGATTTTCACAAAAAAGTGAAATTTTCAAAAAGTGAAAATTTTTCCAAAAAATGACTAAGTATGAAGGACTCATCGGGTGAATCGCTCTGGAACTGAAATCGGATGCACGCACTGACATGCTCCCCTCTCTGGAAGTCTGAGACATGTGTGAAAATTTTCTAAGTCCAGAAAAAAAAAAATTTCAACATTTTATCAAATCTCCCCCCAAGGGATATATATTTTACCCACACATTTGGAGCCCTCCTGGGATGCCCTCTAACATTCTATAACCTCATTTAGCAGAGATTTTCACAAAAAAGTGAAATTTTCAAAAAGTGAAAATTTTTCCAAAAAACGACTAAGTATGAAGGACTCATCGGGTGAAACACTCTGGAACTGAAATCGGATGCGCTTACAGACATGCTCCCCTCTCTGGAAGTCTGAGACATGTGTGAAAATTTTCTAAGTCCAGAAAAAAAAAATTTTTCAACTTTTTTTCAAATTTCCCCCCAAGGGATATATATTTTACCCACACATTTGGAGCCCTCCTGGGATGCCCTCTAACATTCTATAACCTCATTTAGCAGAGATTTTCACAAAAAAGTGAAATTTTCAAAAAGTGAAAATTTTTCCAAAAAACGACTAAGTATGAAGGACTCATCGGGTGAATCGCTCTGGAACTGAAATCGGATGCGCGCACTGACATGCTCCCCTCTCTGGAAGTCTGAGACGTGTGAAAATTTTCTAAGTCCAGAAAAAAAAAATTTTCAACATTTTATCAAATCTACCCCCAAGGGATATATATTTTACCCACACATTTGGAGCCCTCCTGGGATGCCCTCTAGCATTCTATAACCTCATTTAGCAGAGATTTTCACAAAAAAGTGAAATTTTCAAAAAGTGAAAATTTTTCCAAAAAACGACTAAGTATGAAGGACTCATCGGGTGAAACACTCTGGAACTGAAATCGGATGCGCTTACAGACATGTTCCCCTCTCTGGAAGTCTGAGACATGTGTGAAAATTTTCTAAGTCCAGAAAAAAGAATTTTTTCAATTTTTTATCAAATTTCCCCCCAAGGGATATATATTTTACCCACACATTTGGAGCCCTCCTGCGATGCCCTCTAACATACTATAACCTCATTTAGCGGAGATTTTCACAAAAAAGTGAAATTTTCAAAAAGTGAAAATTTTTCCAAAAAACGACTAAGTATGAAGGACTCATCGGGTGAAACACTCTGGAACTGAAATCGGATGCGCTTACAGACATGTTCCCCTCTCTGGAAGTCTGAGACATGTGTGAAAATTTTCTAAGTCCAGAAAAAAGAATTTTTTCAATTTTTTATCAAATTTCCCCCCAAGGGATATATATTTTACCCACACATTTGGAGCCCTCCTGCGATGCCCTCTAACATACTATAACCTCATTTAGCGGAGATTTTCACAAAAAAGTGAAATTTTCAAAAAGTGAAAATTTTTCCAAAAAACGACTAAGTATGAAGGACTCATCAGGTGAAACGCTCTGGAACTGAAATCGGATGCGCTTACAGACATGTTCCCCTCTCTGGAAGTCTGAGACATGTGTGAAAATTTTCTAAGTCCAGAAATAAGAATTTTTTCAATTTTTTATCAAATTTCCCCCCAAGGGATATATATTTTACCCACACATTTGGAGCCCTCCTGGGATGCCCTCTAACATACTATAACCTCATTTAGCGGAGATTTTCACAAAAAAGTGAAATTTTCAAAAAGTGAAAATTTTTCCAAAAAATGACTAAGTATGAAGGACTCATCGGGTGAAACACTCTGGAACTGAAATCGGATGCGCTTACAGACATGCTCCCCTCTCTGGAAGTCTGAGACATGTGTGAAAATTTTCTAAGTCCAGAAAAAAGAATTTTTTCAATTTTTTATCAAATTTCCCCCCAAGGGATATATATTTTACCCACACATTTGGAGCCCTCCTGGGATGCCCTCTAACATACTATAACCTCATTTAGCGGAGATTTTCACAAAAAAGTGAAATTTTCAAAAAGTGAAAATTTTTCCAAAAAATGACTAAGTATGAAGGACTCATCGGGTGAATCGCTCTGGAACTGAAATCGGATGCACGCACTGACATGCTCCCCTCTCTGGAAGTCTGAGACATGTGTGAAAATTTTCTAAGTCCAGAAAAAAAAAATTTTCAACATTTTATCAAATCTCCCCCCAAGGGATATATATTTTACCCACACATTTGGAGCCCTCCTGGGATGCCCTCTAACATTCTATAACCTCATTTAGCAGAGATTTTCACAAAAAAGTGAAATTTTCAAAAAGTGAAAATTTTTCCAAAAAACGACTAAGTATGAAGGACTCATCGGGTGAAACACTCTGGAACTGAAATCGGATGCGCTTACAGACATGCTCCCCTCTCTGGAAGTCTGAGACATGTGTGAAAATTTTCTAAGTCCAGAAAAAAAAAATTTTTCAACTTTTTTTCAAATTTCCCCCCAAGGGATATATATTTTACCCACACATTTGGAGCCCTCCTGGGATGCCCTCGAACATACTATAACCTTATTTAGCGGAGATTTTCACAAAAAAGTGAAATTTTCAAAAAGTCAGAAATTTTGCAAAAAACGACAAGTATGAAGGACTCATCGGGTGAATCGCTCTGGAACTGAAATCGGATGCACGCACTAACATGCTCCCCTCTCTGGAAGTCTGAGACATGTGTGAAAATTTTCTAAGTCCAGAAAAAAAAATTTTTTCAACTTTTTTTCAAATTTCCCCCCAAGGGATATATATTTTACCCACACATTTGGAGCCCTCCTGGGATGCCCTCTAACATTCTATAACCTCATTTAGCAGAGATTTTCACAAAAAAGTGAAATTTTCAAAAAGTGAAAATTTTTCCAAAAAACGACTAAGTATGAAGGACTCATCGGGTGAAACACTCTGGAACTGAAATCGGATGCGCTTACAGACATGTTCCCCTCTCTGGAAGTCTGAGACATGTGTGAAAATTTTCTAAGTCCAGAAAAAAGAATTTTTTCAATTTTTTATCAAATTTCCACCCAAGGGATATATATTTTACCCACACATTTGTAGCCCTCCTGGGATGCCCTCTAACATACTATTACCTAATTTAGCGGAGATTTTCACAAAAAAGTGAAATTTTCAAAAAGTCAGAAATTTTGCAAAAAACGACAAGTATGAAGGACTCATCGGGTGAATCGCTCTGGAACTGAAATCGGATGCACGCACTAACATGCTCCCCTCTCTGGAAGTCTGAGACATGTGTGAAAATTTTCTAAGTCCAGAAAAAAAAAATTTTTCAACTTTTTTTCAAATTTCCCCCCAAGGGATATATATTTTACCCACACATTTGGAGCCCTCCTGGGATGCCCTCTAACATTCTATAACCTCATTTAGCAGAGATTTTCACAAAAAAGTGAAATTTTCAAAAAGTGAAAATTTTTCCAAAAAACGACTAAGTATGAAGGACTCATCGGGTGAATCGCTCTGGAACAGAAATCGGATGCGCGCACTGACATGCTCCACTCTCTGGAAGTCTGAGACGTGTGAAAATTTTCTAAGTCCAGAAAAAAAAAATTTTCAACATTTTATCAAATCTCCCCCCAAGGGATATATATTTTACCCACACATTTGGAGCCCTCCTGGGATGCCCTCTAACATTCTATAACCTCATTTAGCAGAGATTTTCACAAAAAAGTGAAATTTTCAAAAAGTGAAAATTTTTCCAAAAAACGACTAAGTATGAAGGACTCATCGGGTGAAACACTCTGGAACTGAAATCGGATGCGCTTACAGACATGTTCCCCTCTCTGGAAGTCTGAGACATGTGTGAAAATTTTCTAAGTCCAGAAATAAGAATTTTTTCAATTTTTTATCAAATTTCCCCCCAAGGGATATATATTTTACCCACACATTTGGAGCCCTCCTGGGATGCCCTCTAACATACTATAACCTCATTTAGCGGAGATTTTCACAAAAAAGTGAAATTTTCAAAAAGTGAAAATTTTTCCAAAAAATGACTAAGTATGAAGGACTCATCGGGTGAATCGCTCTGGAACTGAAATCGGATGCACGCACTGACATGCTCCCCTCTCTGGAAGTCTGAGACATGTGTGAAAATTTTCTAAGTCCAGAAAAAAAAATTTTCAACATTTTATCAAATCTCCCCCCAAGGGATATATATTTTACCCACACATTTGGAGCCCTCCTGGGATGCCCTCTAACATTCTATAACCTCATTTAGCAGAGATTTTCACAAAAAAGTGACATTTTCAAAAAGTGAAAATTTTTCCAAAAAACGACTAAGTATGAAGGACTCATCGGGTGAATCGCTCTGGAACTGAAATCGGATGCGCGCACTGACATGCTCCCCTCTCTGGAAGTCTGAGACGTGTGAAAATTTTCTAAGTCCAGAAAAAAAAAATTTTCAACATTTTATCAAATCTCCCCCCAAGGGATATATATTTTACCCACACATTTGGAGCCCTCCTGGGATGCCCTCTAGCATTCTATAACCTCATTTAGCAGAGATTTTCACAAAAAAGTGAAATTTTCAAAAAGTGAAAATTTTTCCAAAAAACGACTAAGTATGAAGGACTCATCGGGTGAAACACTCTGGAACTGAAATCGGATGCGCTTACAGACATGTTCCCCTCTCTGGAAGTCTGAGACATGTGTGAAAATTTTCTAAGTCCAGAAAAAAGAATTTTTTCAATTTTTTATCAAATTTCCCCCCAAGGGATATATATTTTACCCACACATTTGGAGCCCTCCTGCGATGCCCTCTAACATACTATAACCTCATTTAGCGGAGATTTTCACAAAAAAGTGAAATTTTCAAAAAGTGAAAATTTTTCCAAAAAACGACTAAGTATGAAGGACTCATCGGGTGAAACACTCTGGAACTGAAATCGGATGCGCTTACAGACATGTTCCCCTCTCTGGAAGTCTGAGACATGTGTGAAAATTTTCTAAGTCCAGAAAAAAGAATTTTTTCAATTTTTTATCAAATTTCCCCCCAAGGGATATATATTTTACCCACACATTTGGAGCCCTCCTGCGATGCCCTCTAACATACTATAACCTCATTTAGCGGAGATTTTCACAAAAAAGTGAAATTTTCAAAAAGTGAAAATTTTTCCAAAAAACGACTAAGTATGAAGGACTCATCGGGTGAATCGCTCTGGAACTGAAATCGGATGCACGCACTGACATGCTCCCCTCTCTGGAAGTCTGAGACATGTGTGAAAATTTTCTAAGTCCAGAAAAAAAAAATTTTCAACATTTTATCAAATCTCCCCCCAAGGGATATATATTTTACCCACACATTTGGAGCCCTCCTGGGATGCCCTCTAACATTCTATAACCTCATTTAGCAGAGATTTTCACAAAAAAGTGAAATTTTCAAAAAGTGAAAATTTTTCCAAAAAACGACTAAGTATGAAGGACTCATCGGGTGAAACACTCTGGAACTGAAATCGGATGCGCTTACAGACATGCTCCCCTCTCTGGAAGTCTGAGACATGTGTGAAAATTTTCTAAGTCCAGAAAAAAGAATTTTTTCAATTTTTTATCAAATTTCCCCCCAAGGGATATATATTTTACCCACACATTTGGAGCCCTCCTGCGATGCCCTCTAACATACTATAACCTCATTTAGCGGAGATTTTCACAAAAAAGTGAAATTTTCAAAAAGTGAAAATTTTTCCAAAAAACGACTAAGTATGAAGGACTCATCGGGTGAAACACTCTGGAACTGAAATCGGATGCGCTTACAGACATGTTCCCCTCTCTGGAAGTCTGAGACATGTGTGAAAATTTTCTAAGTCCAGAAAAAAGAATTTTTTCAATTTTTTATCAAATTTCCCCCCAAGGGATATATATTTTACCCACACATTTGGAGCCCTCCTGCGATGCCCTCTAACATACTATAACCTCATTTAGCGGAGATTTTCACAAAAAAGTGAAATTTTCAAAAAGTGAAAATTTTTCCAAAAAACGACTAAGTATGAAGGACTCATCAGGTGAAACGCTCTGGAACTGAAATCGGATGCGCTTACAGACATGTTCCCCTCTCTGGAAGTCTGAGACATGTGTGAAAATTTTCTAAGTCCAGAAATAAGAATTTTTTCAATTTTTTATCAAATTTCCCCCCAAGGGATATATATTTTACCCACACATTTGGAGCCCTCCTGGGATGCCCTCTAACATACTATAACCTCATTTAGCGGAGATTTTCACAAAAAAGTGAAATTTTCAAAAAGTGAAAATTTTTCCAAAAAATGACTAAGTATGAAGGACTCATCGGGTGAAACACTCTGGAACTGAAATCGGATGCGCTTACAGACATGCTCCCCTCTCTGGAAGTCTGAGACATGTGTGAAAATTTTCTAAGTCCAGAAAAAAGAATTTTTTCAATTTTTTATCAAATTTCCCCCCAAGGGATATATATTTTACCCACACATTTGGAGCCCTCCTGGGATGCCCTCTAACATACTATAACCTCATTTAGCGGAGATTTTCACAAAAAAGTGAAATTTTCAAAAAGTGAAAATTTTTCCAAAAAATGACTAAGTATGAAGGACTCATCGGGTGAATCGCTCTGGAACTGAAATCGGATGCACGCACTGACATGCTCCCCTCTCTGGAAGTCTGAGACATGTGTGAAAATTTTCTAAGTCCAGAAAAAAAAAATTTTCAACATTTTATCAAATCTCCCCCCAAGGGATATATATTTTACCCACACATTTGGAGCCCTCCTGGGATGCCCTCTAACATTCTATAACCTCATTTAGCAGAGATTTTCACAAAAAAGTGAAATTTTCAAAAAGTGAAAATTTTTCCAAAAAACGACTAAGTATGAAGGACTCATCGGGTGAAACACTCTGGAACTGAAATCGGATGCGCTTACAGACATGCTCCCCTCTCTGGAAGTCTGAGACATGTGTGAAAATTTTCTAAGTCCAGAAAAAAAAAATTTTTCAACTTTTTTTCAAATTTCCCCCCAAGGGATATATATTTTACCCACACATTTGGAGCCCTCCTGGGATGCCCTCGAACATACTATAACCTTATTTAGCGGAGATTTTCACAAAAAAGTGAAATTTTCAAAAAGTCAGAAATTTTGCAAAAAACGACAAGTATGAAGGACTCATCGGGTGAATCGCTCTGGAACTGAAATCGGATGCACGCACTAACATGCTCCCCTCTCTGGAAGTCTGAGACATGTGTGAAAATTTTCTAAGTCCAGAAAAAAAAATTTTTTCAACTTTTTTTCAAATTTCCCCCCAAGGGATATATATTTTACCCACACATTTGGAGCCCTCCTGGGATGCCCTCTAACATTCTATAACCTCATTTAGCAGAGATTTTCACAAAAAAGTGAAATTTTCAAAAAGTGAAAATTTTTCCAAAAAACGACTAAGTATGAAGGACTCATCGGGTGAAACACTCTGGAACTGAAATCGGATGCGCTTACAGACATGTTCCCCTCTCTGGAAGTCTGAGACATGTGTGAAAATTTTCTAAGTCCAGAAAAAAGAATTTTTTCAATTTTTTATCAAATTTCCCCCCAAGGGATATATATTTTACCCACACATTTGGAGCCCTCCTGCGATGCCCTCTAACATACTATAACCTCATTTAGCGGAGATTTTCACAAAAAAGTGAAATTTTCAAAAAGTGAAAATTTTTCCAAAAAACGACTAAGTATGAAGGACTCATCGGGTGAATCGCTCTGGAACTGAAATCGGATGCGCGCACTGACATGCTCCCCTCTCTGGAAGTCTGAGACGTGTGAAAATTTTCTAAGTCCAGAAAAAAAAATTTTTCAACATTTTATCAAATCTCCCCCCAAGGGATATATATTTTACCCACACATTTGGAGCCCTCCTGAGATGCCCTCTAACATTCTATAACCTCATTTAGCAGAGATTTTCACAAAAAAGTGAAATTTTCAAAAAGTGAAAATTTTTCCAAAAAACGACTAAGTATGAAGGACTCATCGGGTGAAACACTCTGGAACTGAAATCGGATGCGCTTACAGACATGTTCCCCTCTCTGGAAGTCTGAGACATGTGTGAAAATTTTCTAAGTCCAGAAAAAAGAATTTTTTCAATTTTTTATCAAATTTCCCCCCAAGGGATATATATTTTACCCACACATTTGGAGCCCTCCTGCGATGCCCTCTAACATACTATAACCTCATTTAGCGGAGATTTTCACAAAAAAGTGAAATTTTCAAAAAGTGAAAATTTTTCCAAAAAACGACTAAGTATGAAGGACTCATCGGGTGAAACACTCTGGAACTGAAATCGGATGCGCTTACAGACATGTTCCCCTCTCTGGAAGTCTGAGACATGTGTGAAAATTTTCTAAGTCCAGAAAAAAGAATTTTTTCAATTTTTTATCAAATTTCCCCCCAAGGGATATATATTTTACCCACACATTTGGAGCCCTCCTGCGATGCCCTCTAACATACTATAACCTCATTTAGCGGAGATTTTCACAAAAAAGTGAAATTTTCAAAAAGTGAAAATTTTTCCAAAAAACGACTAAGTATGAAGGACTCATCGGGTGAAACACTCTGGAACTGAAATCGGATGCGCTTACAGACATGTTCCCCTCTCTGGAAGTCTGAGACATGTGTGAAAATTTTCTAAGTCCAGAAAAAAGAATTTTTTCAATTTTTTATCAAATTTCCCCCCAAGGGATATATATTTTACCCACACATTTGGAGCCCTCCTGCGATGCCCTCTAACATACTATAACCTCATTTAGCGGAGATTTTCACAAAAAAGTGAAATTTTCAAAAAGTGAAAATTTTTCCAAAAAACGACTAAGTATGAAGGACTCATCAGGTGAAACGCTCTGGAACTGAAATCGGATGCGCTTACAGACATGTTCCCCTCTCTGGAAGTCTGAGACGTGTGAAAATTTTCTAAGTCCAGAAAAAAGAATTTTTTCAATTTTTTATCAAATTTCCCCCCAAGGGATATATATTTTACCCACACATTTGGAGCCCTCCTGGGATGCCCTCTAACATACTATAACCTCATTTAGCGGAGATTTTCACAAAAAAGTGAAATTTTCAAAAAGTGAAAATTTTTCCAAAAAACGACTAAGTATGAAGGACTCATCGGGTGAAACACTCTGGAACTGAAATCGGATGCGCTTACAGACATGCTCCCCTCTCTGGAAGTCTGAGACATGTGTGAAAATTTTCTAAGTCCAGAAAAAAAAAAATTTCAACTTTTTTTCAAATTTCCCCCCAAGGGATATATATTTTACCCACACATTTGTAGCCCTCCTGGGATGCCCTCTAACATACTATAACCTAATTTAGCGGAGATTTTCACAAAAAAGTGAAATTTTCAAAAAGTCAGAAATTTTGCAAAAAACGACACGTATGAAGGACTCATCGGGTGAATCGCTCTGGAACTGAAATCGGATGCACGCACTAACATGCTCCCCTCTCTGGAAGTCTGAGACATGTGTGAAAATTTTCTAAGTCCAGAAAAAAAAAATTTTTCAACTTTTTTTCAAATTTCCCCCCAAGGGATATATATTTTACCCACACATTTGGAGCCCTCCTGGGATGCCCTCTAACATTCTATAACCTCATTTAGCAGAGATTTTCACAAAAAAGTGAAATTTTCAAAAAGTGAAAATTTTTCCAAAAAACGACTAAGTATGAAGGACTCATCGGGTGAATCGCTCTGGAACTGAAATCGGATGCGCGCACTGACATGCTCCACTCTCTGGAAGTCTGAGACGTGTGAAAATTTTCTAAGTCCAGAAAAAAAAAATTTTCAACATTTTATCAAATCTCCCCCCAAGGGATATATATTTTACCCACACATTTGGAGCCCTCCTGGGATGCCCTCTAACATTCTATAACCTCATTTAGCAGAGATTTTCACAAAAAAGTGAAATTTTCAAAAAGTGAAAATTTTTCCAAAAAACGACTAAGTATGAAGGACTCATCGGGTGAAACACTCTGGAACTGAAATCGGATGCGCTTACAGACATGTTCCCCTCTCTGGAAGTCTGAGACATGTGTGAAAATTTTCTAAGTCCAGAAAAAAGAATTTTTTCAATTTTTTATCAAATTTCCCCCCAAGGGATATATATTTTACCCACACATTTGGAGCCCTCCTGCGATGCCCTCTAACATACTATAACCTCATTTAGCGGAGATTTTCACAAAAAAGTGAAATTTTCAAAAAGTGAAAATTTTTCCAAAAAACGACTAAGTATGAAGGACTCATCAGGTGAAACGCTCTGGAACTGAAATCGGATGCGCTTACAGACATGTTCCCCTCTCTGGAAGTCTGAGACATGTGTGAAAATTTTCTAAGTCCAGAAAAAAAAAAAATTTCAACTTTTTTTCAAATTTCCCCCCAAGGGATATATATTTTACCCACACATTTGTAGCCCTCCTGGGATGCCCTCTAGCATACTATTACCTAATTTAGCGGAGATTTTCACAAAAAAGTGAAATTTTCAAAAAGTCAGAAATTTTGCAAAAAACGACAAGTATGAAGGACTCATCGGGTGAATCGCTCTGGAACTGAAATCGGATGCACGCACTAACATGCTCCCCTCTCTGGAAGTCTGAGACATGTGTGAAAATTTTCTAAGTCCAGAAAAAAAAAATTTTTCAACTTTTTTTCAAATTTCCCCCCAAGGGATATATATTTTACCCACACATTTGGAGCCCTCCTGGGATGCCCTCTAACATTCTATAACCTCATTTAGCAGAGATTTTCACAAAAAAGTGAAATTTTCAAAAAGTGAAAATTTTTCCAAAAAACGACTAAGTATGAAGGACTCATCGGGTGAATCGCTCTGGAACAGAAATCGGATGCGCGCACTGACATGCTCCACTCTCTGGAAGTCTGAGACGTGTGAAAATTTTCTAAGTCCAGAAAAAAAAAATTTTCAACATTTTATCAAATCTCCCCCCAAGGGATATATATTTTACCCACACATTTGGAGCCCTCCTGGGATGCCCTCTAACATTCTATAACCTCATTTAGCAGAGATTTTCACAAAAAAGTGAAATTTTCAAAAAGTGAAAATTTTTCCAAAAAACGACTAAGTATGAAGGACTCATCGGGTGAAACACTCTGGAACTGAAATCGGATGCGCTTACAGACATGTTCCCCTCTCTGGAAGTCTGAGACATGTGTGAAAATTTTCTAAGTCCAGAAATAAGAATTTTTTCAATTTTTTATCAAATTTCCCCCCAAGGGATATATATTTTACCCACACATTTGGAGCCCTCCTGGGATGCCCTCTAACATACTATAACCTCATTTAGCGGAGATTTTCACAAAAAAGTGAAATTTTCAAAAAGTGAAAATTTTTCCAAAAAATGACTAAGTATGAAGGACTCATCGGGTGAATCGCTCTGGAACTGAAATCGGATGCACGCACTGACATGCTCCCCTCTCTGGAAGTCTGAGACATGTGTGAAAATTTTCTAAGTCCAGAAAAAAAAATTTTCAACATTTTATCAAATCTCCCCCCAAGGGATATATATTTTACCCACACATTTGGAGCCCTCCTGGGATGCCCTCTAACATTCTATAACCTCATTTAGCAGAGATTTTCACAAAAAAGTGAAATTTTCAAAAAGTGAAAATTTTTCCAAAAAACGACTAAGTATGAAGGACTCATCGGGTGAAACACTCTGGAACTGAAATCGGATGCGCTTACAGACATGCTCCCCTCTCTGGAAGTCTGAGACATGTGTGAAAATTTTCTAAGTCCAGAAAAAAAAAAAATTTCAACTTTTTTTCAAATTTCCCCCCAAGGGATATATATTTTACCCACACATTTGTAGCCCTCCTGGGATGCCCTCTAACATACTATAACCTAATTTAGCGGAGATTTTCACAAAAAAGTGAAATTTTCAAAAAGTCAGAAATTTTGCAAAAAACGACAAGTATGAAGGACTCATCGGGTGAATCGCTCTGGAACTGAAATCGGATGCACGCACTAACATGCTCCCCTCTCTGGAAGTCTGAGACATGTGTGAAAATTTTCTAAGTCCAGAAAAAAAAAATTTTTCAACTTTTTTTCAAATTTCCCCCCAAGGGATATATATTTTACCCACACATTTGGAGCCCTCCTGGGATGCCCTCTAACATTCTATAACCTCATTTAGCAGAGATTTTCACAAAAAAGTGAAATTTTCAAAAAGTGAAAATTTTTCCAAAAAACGACTAAGTATGAAGGACTCATCGGGTGAATCGCTCTGGAACTGAAATCGGATGCGCGCACTGACATGCTCCACTCTCTGGAAGTCTGAGACGTGTGAAAATTTTCTAAGTCCAGAAAAAAAAAATTTTCAACATTTTATCAAATCTCCCCCCAAGGGATATATATTTTACCCACACATTTGGAGCCCTCCTGGGATGCCCTCTAACATTCTATAACCTCATTTAGCAGAGATTTTCACAAAAAAGTGAAATTTTCAAAAAGTGAAAATTTTTCCAAAAAACGACTAAGTATGAAGGACTCATCGGGTGAAACACTCTGGAACTGAAATCGGATGCGCTTACAGACATGTTCCCCTCTCTGGAAGTCTGAGACATGTGTGAAAATTTTCTAAGTCCAGAAATAAGAATTTTTTCAATTTTTTATCAAATTTCCCCCCAAGGGATATATATTTTACCCACACATTTGGAGCCCTCCTGGGATGCCCTCTAACATACTATAACCTCATTTAGCGGAGATTTTCACAAAAAAGTGAAATTTTCAAAAAGTGAAAATTTTTCCAAAAAATGACTAAGTATGAAGGACTCATCGGGTGAAACACTCTGGAACTGAAATCGGATGCGCTTACAGACATGCTCCCCTCTCTGGAAGTCTGAGACATGTGTGAAAATTTTCTAAGTCCAGAAAAAAGAATTTTTTCAATTTTTTATCAAATTTCCCCCCAAGGGATATATATTTTACCCACACATTTGGAGCCCTCCTGGGATGCCCTCTAACATACTATAACCTCATTTAGCGGAGATTTTCACAAAAAAGTGAAATTTTCAAAAAGTGAAAATTTTTCCAAAAAATGACTAAGTATGAAGGACTCATCGGGTGAATCGCTCTGGAACTGAAATCGGATGCACGCACTGACATGCTCCCCTCTCTGGAAGTCTGAGACATGTGTGAAAATTTTCTAAGTCCAGAAAAAAAAAATTTTCAACATTTTATCAAATCTCCCCCCAAGGGATATATATTTTACCCACACATTTGGAGCCCTCCTGGGATGCCCTCTAACATTCTATAACCTCATTTAGCAGAGATTTTCACAAAAAAGTGAAATTTTCAAAAAGTGAAAATTTTTCCAAAAAACGACTAAGTATGAAGGACTCATCGGGTGAAACACTCTGGAACTGAAATCGGATGCGCTTACAGACATGCTCCCCTCTCTGGAAGTCTGAGATATGTGTGAAAATTTTCTAAGTCCAGAAAAAAAAAATTTTCAACTTTTTTTCAAATTTCCCCCCAAGGGATATATATTTTACCCACACATTTGGAGCCCTCCTGGGATGCCCTCTAACATTCTATAACCTCATTTAGCAGAGATTTTCACAAAAAAGTGAAATTTTCAAAAAGTGAAAATTTTTCCAAAAAACGACTAAGTATGAAGGACTCATCGGGTGAATCGCTCTGGAACTGAAATCGGATGCGCGCACTGACATGCTCCCCTCTCTGGAAGTCTGAGACGTGTGAAAATTTTCTAAGTCCAGAAAAAAAAAATTTTCAACATTTTATCAAATCTCCCCCCAAGGGATATATATTTTACCCACACATTTGGAGCCCTCCTGAGATGCCCTCTAACATTCTATAACCTCATTTAGCAGAGATTTTCACAAAAAAGTGAAATTTTCAAAAAGTGAAAATTTTTCCAAAAAACGACTAAGTATGAAGGACTCATCGGGTGAAACACTCTGGAACTGAAATCGGATGCGCTTACAGACATGTTCCCCTCTCTGGAAGTCTGAGACATGTGTGAAAATTTTCTAAGTCCAGAAAAAAGAATTTTTTCAATTTTTTATCAAATTTCCCCCCAAGGGATATATATTTTACCCACACATTTGGAGCCCTCCTGCGATGCCCTCTAACATACTATAACCTCATTTAGCGGAGATTTTCACAAAAAAGTGAAATTTTCAAAAAGTGAAAATTTTTCCAAAAAACGACTAAGTATGAAGGACTCATCGGGTGAAACACTCTGGAACTGAAATCGGATGCGCTTACAGACATGTTCCCCTCTCTGGAAGTCTGAGACATGTGTGAAAATTTTCTAAGTCCAGAAAAAAGAATTTTTTCAATTTTTTATCAAATTTCCCCCCAAGGGATATATATTTTACCCACACATTTGGAGCCCTCCTGCGATGCCCTCTAACATACTATAACCTCATTTAGCGGAGATTTTCACAAAAAAGTGAAATTTTCAAAAAGTGAAAATTTTTCCAAAAAACGACTAAGTATGAAGGACTCATCGGGTGAAACACTCTGGAACTGAAATCGGATGCGCTTACAGACATGTTCCCCTCTCTGGAAGTCTGAGACATGTGTGAAAATTTTCTAAGTCCAGAAAAAAGAATTTTTTCA
Source organism: Phyllobates terribilis (assembly GCF_046119375.1). Taxonomy (NCBI): domain Eukaryota; kingdom Metazoa; phylum Chordata; class Amphibia; order Anura; family Dendrobatidae; genus Phyllobates; species Phyllobates terribilis. The sequence continues at coordinate 543,431 of NW_027362853.1, forward strand.
ATTTTTTATCAAATTTCCCCCCAAGGGATATATATTTTACCCACACATTTGGAGCCCTCCTGCGATGCCCTCTAACATACTATAACCTCATTTAGCGGAGATTTTCACAAAAAAGTGAAATTTTCAAAAAGTGAAAATTTTTCCAAAAAACGACTAAGTATGAAGGACTCATCGGGTGAAACACTCTGGAACTGAAATCGGATGCGCTTACAGACATGTTCCCCTCTCTGGAAGTCTGAGACATGTGTGAAAATTTTCTAAGTCCAGAAAAAAGAATTTTTTCAATTTTTTATCAAATTTCCCCCCAAGGGATATATATTTTACCCACACATTTGGAGCCCTCCTGCGATGCCCTCTAACATACTATAACCTCATTTAGCGGAGATTTTCACAAAAAAGTGAAATTTTCAAAAAGTGAAAATTTTTCCAAAAAACGACTAAGTATGAAGGACTCATCGGGTGAAACACTCTGGAACTGAAATCGGATGCGCTTACAGACATGTTCCCCTCTCTGGAAGTCTGAGACATGTGTGAAAATTTTCTAAGTCCAGAAAAAAGAATTTTTTCAATTTTTTATCAAATTTCCCCCCAAGGGATATATATTTTACCCACACATTTGGAGCCCTCCTGCGATGCCCTCTAACATACTATAACCTCATTTAGCGGAGATTTTCACAAAAAAGTGAAATTTTCAAAAAGTGAAAATTTTTCCAAAAAACGACTAAGTATGAAGGACTCATCAGGTGAAACGCTCTGGAACTGAAATCGGATGCGCTTACAGACATGTTCCCCTCTCTGGAAGTCTGAGACGTGTGAAAATTTTCTAAGTCCAGAAAAAAGAATTTTTTCAATTTTTTATCAAATTTCCCCCCAAGGGATATATATTTTACCCGCACATTTGTAGCCCTCCTGGGATGCCCTCTAACATACTATAACCTAATTTAGCGGAGATTTTCACAAAAAAGTGAAATTTTCAAAAAGTCAGAAATTTTGCAAAAAACGACAAGTATGAAGGACTCATCGGGTGAATCGCTCTGGAACAGAAATCGGATGCGCGCACTGACATGCTCCACTCTCTGGAAGTCTGAGACGTGTGAAAATTTTCTAAGTCCAGAAAAAAAAAATTTTCAACATTTTATCAAATCTCCCCCCAAGGGATATATATTTTACCCACACATTTGGAGCCCTCCTGGGATGCCCTCTAACATTCTATAACCTCATTTAGCAGAGATTTTCACAAAAAAGTGAAATTTTCAAAAAGTGAAAATTTTTCCAAAAAACGACTAAGTATGAAGGACTCATCGGGTGAAACACTCTGGAACTGAAATCGGATGCGCTTACAGACATGCTCCCCTCTCTGGAAGTCTGAGACATGTGTGAAAATTTTCTAAGTCCAGAAAAAAAAAAATTTCAACTTTTTTTCAAATTTCCCCCCAAGGGATATATATTTTACCCACACATTTGTAGCCCTCCTGGGATGCCCTCTAACATACTATAACCTAATTTAGCGGAGATTTTCACAAAAAAGTGAAATTTTCAAAAAGTCAGAAATTTTGCAAAAAACGACACGTATGAAGGACTCATCGGGTGAATCGCTCTGGAACTGAAATCGGATGCACGCACTAACATGCTCCCCTCTCTGGAAGTCTGAGACATGTGTGAAAATTTTCTAAGTCCAGAAAAAAAAAATTTTTCAACTTTTTTTCAAATTTCCCCCCAAGGGATATATATTTTACCCACACATTTGGAGCCCTCCTGGGATGCCCTCTAACATTCTATAACCTCATTTAGCAGAGATTTTCACAAAAAAGTGAAATTTTCAAAAAGTGAAAATTTTTCCAAAAAACGACTAAGTATGAAGGACTCATCGGGTGAATCGCTCTGGAACTGAAATCGGATGCGCGCACTGACATGCTCCACTCTCTGGAAGTCTGAGACGTGTGAAAATTTTCTAAGTCCAGAAAAAAAAAATTTTCAACATTTTATCAAATCTCCCCCCAAGGGATATATATTTTACCCACACATTTGGAGCCCTCCTGGGATGCCCTCTAACATTCTATAACCTCATTTAGCAGAGATTTTCACAAAAAAGTGAAATTTTCAAAAAGTGAAAATTTTTCCAAAAAACGACTAAGTATGAAGGACTCATCGGGTGAAACACTCTGGAACTGAAATCGGATGCGCTTACAGACATGTTCCCCTCTCTGGAAGTCTGAGACATGTGTGAAAATTTTCTAAGTCCAGAAATAAGAATTTTTTCAATTTTTTATCAAATTTCCCCCCAAGGGATATATATTTTACCCACACATTTGGAGCCCTCCTGCGATGCCCTCTAACATACTATAACCTCATTTAGCGGAGATTTTCACAAAAAAGTGAAATTTTCAAAAAGTGAAAATTTTTCCAAAAAACGACTAAGTATGAAGGACTCATCGGGTGAAACACTCTGGAACTGAAATCGGATGCGCTTACAGACATGTTCCCCTCTCTGGAAGTCTGAGACATGTGTGAAAATTTTCTAAGTCCAGAAAAAAGAATTTTTTCAATTTTTTATCAAATTTCCCCCCAAGGGATATATATTTTACCCACACATTTGGAGCCCTCCTGCGATGCCCTCTAACATACTATAACCTCATTTAGCGGAGATTTTCACAAAAAAGTGAAATTTTCAAAAAGTGAAAATTTTTCCAAAAAACGACTAAGTATGAAGGACTCATCAGGTGAAACGCTCTGGAACTGAAATCGGATGCGCTTACAGACATGTTCCCCTCTCTGGAAGTCTGAGACGTGTGAAAATTTTCTAAGTCCAGAAAAAAGAATTTTTTCAATTTTTTATCAAATTTCCCCCCAAGGGATATATATTTTACCCACACATTTGGAGCCCTCCTGGGATGCCCTCTAACATACTATAACCTCATTTAGCGGAGATTTTCACAAAAAAGTGAAATTTTCAAAAAGTGAAAATTTTTCCAAAAAATGACTAAGTATGAAGGACTCATCGGGTGAAACACTCTGGAACTGAAATCGGATGCGCTTACAGACATGCTCCCCTCTCTGGAAGTCTGAGACATGTGTGAAAATTTTCTAAGTCCAGAAAAAAAAAATTTTTCAACTTTTTTTCAAATTTCCCCCCAAGGGATATATATTTTACCCGCACATTTGTAGCCCTCCTGGGATGCCCTCTAACATACTATAACCTAATTTAGCGGAGATTTTCACAAAAAAGTGAAATTTTCAAAAAGTCAGAAATTTTGCAAAAAACGACAAGTATGAAGGACTCATCGGGTGAATCGCTCTGGAACAGAAATCGGATGCGCGCACTGACATGCTCCACTCTCTGGAAGTCTGAGACGTGTGAAAATTTTCTAAGTCCAGAAAAAAAAAATTTTCAACATTTTATCAAATCTCCCCCCAAGGGATATATATTTTACCCACACATTTGGAGCCCTCCTGGGATGCCCTCTAACATTCTATAACCTCATTTAGCAGAGATTTTCACAAAAAAGTGAAATTTTCAAAAAGTGAAAATTTTTCCAAAAAACGACTAAGTATGAAGGACTCATCGGGTGAAACACTCTGGAACTGAAATCGGATGCGCTTACAGACATGCTCCCCTCTCTGGAAGTCTGAGACATGTGTGAAAATTTTCTAAGTCCAGAAAAAAAAAAATTTCAACTTTTTTTCAAATTTCCCCCCAAGGGATATATATTTTACCCACACATTTGTAGCCCTCCTGGGATGCCCTCTAACATACTATAACCTAATTTAGCGGAGATTTTCACAAAAAAGTGAAATTTTCAAAAAGTCAGAAATTTTGCAAAAAACGACACGTATGAAGGACTCATCGGGTGAATCGCTCTGGAACTGAAATCGGATGCACGCACTAACATGCTCCCCTCTCTGGAAGTCTGAGACATGTGTGAAAATTTTCTAAGTCCAGAAATAAGAATTTTTTCAATTTTTTATCAAATTTCCCCCCAAGGGATATATATTTTACCCACACATTTGGAGCCCTCCTGGGATGCCCTCTAACATACTATAACCTCATTTAGCGGAGATTTTCACAAAAAAGTGAAATTTTCAAAAAGTGAAAATTTTTCCAAAAAATGACTAAGTATGAAGGACTCATCGGGTGAAACACTCTGGAACTGAAATCGGATGCGCTTACAGACATGCTCCCCTCTCTGGAAGTCTGAGACATGTGTGAAAATTTTCTAAGTCCAGAAAAAAGAATTTTTTCAATTTTTTATCAAATTTCCCCCCAAGGGATATATATTTTACCCACACATTTGGAGCCCTCCTGGGATGCCCTCTAACATACTATAACCTCATTTAGCGGAGATTTTCACAAAAAAGTGAAATTTTCAAAAAGTGAAAATTTTTCCAAAAAATGACTAAGTATGAAGGACTCATCGGGTGAATCGCTCTGGAACTGAAATCGGATGCACGCACTGACATGCTCCCCTCTCTGGAAGTCTGAGACATGTGTGAAAATTTTCTAAGTCCAGAAAAAAAAAATTTTCAACATTTTATCAAATCTCCCCCCAAGGGATATATATTTTACCCACACATTTGGAGCCCTCCTGGGATGCCCTCTAACATTCTATAACCTCATTTAGCAGAGATTTTCACAAAAAAGTGAAATTTTCAAAAAGTGAAAATTTTTCCAAAAAACGACTAAGTATGAAGGACTCATCGGGTGAAACACTCTGGAACTGAAATCGGATGCGCTTACAGACATGCTCCCCTCTCTGGAAGTCTGAGATATGTGTGAAAATTTTCTAAGTCCAGAAAAAAAAAATTTTCAACTTTTTTTCAAATTTCCCCCCAAGGGATATATATTTTACCCACACATTTGGAGCCCTCCTGGGATGCCCTCTAACATTCTATAACCTCATTTAGCAGAGATTTTCACAAAAAAGTGAAATTTTCAAAAAGTGAAAATTTTTCCAAAAAACGACTAAGTATGAAGGACTCATCGGGTGAATCGCTCTGGAACTGAAATCGGATGCGCGCACTGACATGCTCCCCTCTCTGGAAGTCTGAGACGTGTGAAAATTTTCTAAGTCCAGAAAAAAAAAATTTTCAACATTTTATCAAATCTCCCCCCAAGGGATATATATTTTACCCACACATTTGGAGCCCTCCTGAGATGCCCTCTAACATTCTATAACCTCATTTAGCAGAGATTTTCACAAAAAAGTGAAATTTTCAAAAAGTGAAAATTTTTCCAAAAAACGACTAAGTATGAAGGACTCATCGGGTGAAACACTCTGGAACTGAAATCGGATGCGCTTACAGACATGTTCCCCTCTCTGGAAGTCTGAGACATGTGTGAAAATTTTCTAAGTCCAGAAAAAAGAATTTTTTCAATTTTTTATCAAATTTCCCCCCAAGGGATATATATTTTACCCACACATTTGGAGCCCTCCTGCGATGCCCTCTAACATACTATAACCTCATTTAGCGGAGATTTTCACAAAAAAGTGAAATTTTCAAAAAGTGAAAATTTTTCCAAAAAACGACTAAGTATGAAGGACTCATCGGGTGAAACACTCTGGAACTGAAATCGGATGCGCTTACAGACATGTTCCCCTCTCTGGAAGTCTGAGACATGTGTGAAAATTTTCTAAGTCCAGAAAAAAGAATTTTTTCAATTTTTTATCAAATTTCCCCCCAAGGGATATATATTTTACCCACACATTTGGAGCCCTCCTGCGATGCCCTCTAACATACTATAACCTCATTTAGCGGAGATTTTCACAAAAAAGTGAAATTTTCAAAAAGTGAAAATTTTTCCAAAAAACGACTAAGTATGAAGGACTCATCGGGTGAAACACTCTGGAACTGAAATCGGATGCGCTTACAGACATGTTCCCCTCTCTGGAAGTCTGAGACATGTGTGAAAATTTTCTAAGTCCAGAAAAAAGAATTTTTTCAATTTTTTATCAAATTTCCCCCCAAGGGATATATATTTTACCCACACATTTGGAGCCCTCCTGCGATGCCCTCTAACATACTATAACCTCATTTAGCGGAGATTTTCACAAAAAAGTGAAATTTTCAAAAAGTGAAAATTTTTCCAAAAAACGACTAAGTATGAAGGACTCATCGGGTGAAACACTCTGGAACTGAAATCGGATGCGCTTACAGACATGTTCCCCTCTCTGGAAGTCTGAGACATGTGTGAAAATTTTCTAAGTCCAGAAAAAATAATTTTTTCCATTTTTTATCAAATTTCCCCCCAAGGGATATATATTTTACCCACACATTTGGAGCCCTCCTGCGATGCCCTCTAACATACTATAACCTCATTTAGCGGAGATTTTCACAAAAAAGTGAAATTTTCAAAAAGTGAAAATTTTTCCAAAAAACGACTAAGTATGAAGGACTCATCGGGTGAAACACTCTGGAACTGAAATCGGATGCGCTTACAGACATGTTCCCCTCTCTGGAAGTCTGAGACATGTGTGAAAATTTTCTAAGTCCAGAAAAAAGAATTTTTTCAATTTTTTATCAAATTTCCCCCCAAGGGATATATATTTTACCCACACATTTGGAGCCCTCCTGCGATGCCCTCTAACATACTATAACCTCATTTAGCGGAGATTTTCACAAAAAAGTGAAATTTTCAAAAAGTGAAAATTTTTCCAAAAAACGACTAAGTATGAAGGACTCATCAGGTGAAACGCTCTGGAACTGAAATCGGATGCGCTTACAGACATGTTCCCCTCTCTGGAAGTCTGAGACGTGTGAAAATTTTCTAAGTCCAGAAAAAAGAATTTTTTCAATTTTTTATCAAATTTCCCCCCAAGGGATATATATTTTACCCACACATTTGGAGCCCTCCTGGGATGCCCTCTAACATACTATAACCTCATTTAGCGGAGATTTTCACAAAAAAGTGAAATTTTCAAAAAGTGAAAATTTTTCCAAAAAATGACTAAGTATGAAGGACTCATCGGGTGAAACACTCTGGAACTGAAATCGGATGCGCTTACAGACATGCTCCCCTCTCTGGAAGTCTGAGACATGTGTGAAAATTTTCTAAGTCCAGAAAAAAAAAATTTTTCAACTTTTTTTCAAATTTCCCCCCAAGGGATATATATTTTACCCGCACATTTGTAGCCCTCCTGGGATGCCCTCTAACATACTATAACCTAATTTAGCGGAGATTTTCACAAAAAAGTGAAATTTTCAAAAAGTCAGAAATTTTGCAAAAAACGACAAGTATGAAGGACTCATCGGGTGAATCGCTCTGGAACAGAAATCGGATGCGCGCACTGACATGCTCCACTCTCTGGAAGTCTGAGACGTGTGAAAATTTTCTAAGTCCAGAAAAAAAAAATTTTCAACATTTTATCAAATCTCCCCCCAAGGGATATATATTTTACCCACACATTTGGAGCCCTCCTGGGATGCCCTCTAACATTCTATAACCTCATTTAGCAGAGATTTTCACAAAAAAGTGAAATTTTCAAAAAGTGAAAATTTTTCCAAAAAACGACTAAGTATGAAGGACTCATCGGGTGAAACACTCTGGAACTGAAATCGGATGCGCTTACAGACATGCTCCCCTCTCTGGAAGTCTGAGACATGTGTGAAAATTTTCTAAGTCCAGAAAAAAAAAAATTTCAACTTTTTTTCAAATTTCCCCCCAAGGGATATATATTTTACCCACACATTTGTAGCCCTCCTGGGATGCCCTCTAACATACTATAACCTAATTTAGCGGAGATTTTCACAAAAAAGTGAAATTTTCAAAAAGTCAGAAATTTTGCAAAAAACGACACGTATGAAGGACTCATCGGGTGAATCGCTCTGGAACTGAAATCGGATGCACGCACTAACATGCTCCCCTCTCTGGAAGTCTGAGACATGTGTGAAAATTTTCTAAGTCCAGAAAAAAAAAATTTTTCAACTTTTTTTCAAATTTCCCCCCAAGGGATATATATTTTACCCACACATTTGGAGCCCTCCTGGGATGCCCTCTAACATTCTATAACCTCATTTAGCAGAGATTTTCACAAAAAAGTGAAATTTTCAAAAAGTGAAAATTTTTCCAAAAAACGACTAAGTATGAAGGACTCATCGGGTGAAACACTCTGGAACTGAAATCGGATGCGCTTACAGACATGTTCCCCTCTCTGGAAGTCTGAGACATGTGTGAAAATTTTCTAAGTCCAGAAAAAAGAATTTTTTCAATTTTTTATCAAATTTCCCCCCAAGGGATATATATTTTACCCACACATTTGGAGCCCTCCTGCGATGCCCTCTAACATACTATAACCTCATTTAGCGGAGATTTTCACAAAAAAGTGAAATTTTCAAAAAGTGAAAATTTTTCCAAAAAACGACTAAGTATGAAGGACTCATCGGGTGAAACACTCTGGAACTGAAATCGGATGCGCTTACAGACATGTTCCCCTCTCTGGAAGTCTGAGACATGTGTGAAAATTTTCTAAGTCCAGAAAAAAGAATTTTTTCAATTTTTTATCAAATTTCCCCCCAAGGGATATATATTTTACCCACACATTTGGAGCCCTCCTGCGATGCCCTCTAACATACTATAACCTCATTTAGCGGAGATTTTCACAAAAAAGTGAAATTTTCAAAAAGTGAAAATTTTTCCAAAAAACGACTAAGTATGAAGGACTCATCAGGTGAAACGCTCTGGAACTGAAATCGGATGCGCTTACAGACATGTTCCCCTCTCTGGAAGTCTGAGACATGTGTGAAAATTTTCTAAGTCCAGAAATAAGAATTTTTTCAATTTTTTATCAAATTTCCCCCCAAGGGATATATATTTTACCCACACATTTGGAGCCCTCCTGGGATGCCCTCTAACATACTATAACCTCATTTAGCGGAGATTTTCACAAAAAAGTGAAATTTTCAAAAAGTGAAAATTTTTCCAAAAAATGACTAAGTATGAAGGACTCATCGGGTGAAACACTCTGGAACTGAAATCGGATGCGCTTACAGACATGCTCCCCTCTCTGGAAGTCTGAGACATGTGTGAAAATTTTCTAAGTCCAGAAAAAAGAATTTTTTCAATTTTTTATCAAATTTCCCCCCAAGGGATATATATTTTACCCACACATTTGGAGCCCTCCTGGGATGCCCTCTAACATACTATAACCTCATTTAGCGGAGATTTTCACAAAAAAGTGAAATTTTCAAAAAGTGAAAATTTTTCCAAAAAATGACTAAGTATGAAGGACTCATCGGGTGAATCGCTCTGGAACTGAAATCGGATGCACGCACTGACATGCTCCCCTCTCTGGAAGTCTGAGACATGTGTGAAAATTTTCTAAGTCCAGAAAAAAAAAATTTTCAACATTTTATCAAATCTCCCCCCAAGGGATATATATTTTACCCACACATTTGGAGCCCTCCTGGGATGCCCTCTAACATTCTATAACCTCATTTAGCAGAGATTTTCACAAAAAAGTGAAATTTTCAAAAAGTGAAAATTTTTCCAAAAAACGACTAAGTATGAAGGACTCATCGGGTGAAACACTCTGGAACTGAAATCGGATGCGCTTACAGACATGCTCCCCTCTCTGGAAGTCTGAGACATGTGTGAAAATTTTCTAAGTCCAGAAAAAAAAAATTTTTCAACTTTTTTTCAAATTTCCCCCCAAGGGATATATATTTTACCCACACATTTGAAGCCCTCCTGGGATGCCCTCGAACATACTATAACCTTATTTAGCGGAGATTTTCACAAAAAAGTGAAATTTTCAAAAAGTCAGAAATTTTGCAAAAAACGACAAGTATGAAGGACTCATCGGGTGAATCTCTCTGGAACTGAAATCGGATGCACGCACTAACATGCTCCCCTCTCTGGAAGTCTGAGACATGTGTGAAAATTTTCTAAGTCCAGAAAAAAAAATTTTTTCAACTTTTTTTCAAATTTCCCCCCAAGGGATATATATTTTACCCACACATTTGGAGCCCTCCTGGGATGCCCTCTAACATTCTATAACCTCATTTAGCAGAGATTTTCACAAAAAAGTGAAATTTTCAAAAAGTGAAAATTTTTCCAAAAAACGACTAAGTATGAAGGACTCATCGGGTGAATCGCTCTGGAACTGAAATCGGATGCACGCACTGACATGCTCCCCTCTCTGGAAGTCTGAGACGTGTGAAAATTTTCTAAGTCCAGAAAAAAAAAATTTTCAACATTTTATCAAATCTCCCCCCAAGGGATATATATTTTACCCACACATTTGGAGCCCACCTGGGATGCCCTCTAACATTCTATAACCTCATTTAGCAGAGATTTTCACAAAAAAGTGAAATTTTCAAAAAGTGAAAATTTTTCCAAAAAACGACTAAGTATGAAGGACTCATCGGGTGAAACACTCTGGAACTGAAATCGGATGCGCTTACAGACATGTTCCCCTCTCTGGAAGTCTGAGACATGTGTGAAAATTTTCTAAGTCCAGAAAAAAGAATTTTTTCAATTTTTTATCAAATTTCCCCCCAAGGGATATATATTTTACCCACACATTTGGAGCCCTCCTGCGATGCCCTCTAACATACTATAACCTCATTTAGCGGAGATTTTCACAAAAAAGTGAAATTTTCAAAAAGTGAAAATTTTTCCAAAAAACGACTAAGTATGAAGGACTCATCGGGTGAAACACTCTGGAACTGAAATCGGATGCGCTTACAGACATGTTCCCCTCTCTGGAAGTCTGAGACATGTGTGAAAATTTTCTAAGTCCAGAAAAAAGAATTTTTTCAATTTTTTATCAAATTTCCCCCCAAGGGATATATATTTTACCCACACATTTGGAGCCCTCCTGCGATGCCCTCTAACATACTATAACCTCATTTAGCGGAGATTTTCACAAAAAAGTGAAATTTTCAAAAAGTGAAAATTTTTCCAAAAAACGACTAAGTATGAAGGACTCATCAGGTGAAACGCTCTGGAACTGAAATCGGATGCGCTTACAGACATGTTCCCCTCTCTGGAAGTCTGAGACATGTGTGAAAATTTTCTAAGTCCAGAAAAAAAAAAAATTTCAACTTTTTTTCAAATTTCCCCCCAAGGGATATATATTTTACCCACACATTTGTAGCCCTCCTGGGATGCCCTCTAACATACTATTACCTAATTTAGCGGAGATTTTCACAAAAAAGTGAAATTTTCAAAAAGTCAGAAATTTTCCAAAAAACGACTAAGTATGAAGGACTCATCGGGTGAATCGCTCTGGAACAGAAATCGGATGCGCGCACTGACATGCTCCACTCTCTGGAAGTCTGAGACGTGTGAAAATTTTCTAAGTCCAGAAAAAAAAAATTTTCAACATTTTATCAAATCTCCCCCCAAGGGATATATATTTTACCCACACATTTGGAGCCCTCCTGGGATGCCCTCTAACATTCTATAACCTCATTTAGCAGAGATTTTCACAAAAAAGTGAAATTTTCAAAAAGTGAAAATTTTTCCAAAAAACGACTAAGTATGAAGGACTCATCGGGTGAAACACTCTGGAACTGAAATCGGATGCGCTTACAGACATGTTCCCCTCTCTGGAAGTCTGAGACATGTGTGAAAATTTTCTAAGTCCAGAAATAAGAATTTTTTCAATTTTTTATCAAATTTCCCCCCAAGGGATATATATTTTACCCACACATTTGGAGCCCTCCTGGGATGCCCTCTAACATACTATAACCTCATTTAGCGGAGATTTTCACAAAAAAGTGAAATTTTCAAAAAGTGAAAATTTTTCCAAAAAATGACTAAGTATGAAGGACTCATCGGGTGAATCGCTCTGGAACTGAAATCGGATGCACGCACTGACATGCTCCCCTCTCTGGAAGTCTGAGACATGTGTGAAAATTTTCTAAGTCCAGAAAAAAAAATTTTCAACATTTTATCAAATCTCCCCCCAAGGGATATATATTTTACCCACACATTTGGAGCCCTCCTGGGATGCCCTCTAACATTCTATAACCTCATTTAGCAGAGATTTTCACAAAAAAGTGAAATTTTCAAAAAGTGAAAATTTTTCCAAAAAACGACTAAGTATGAAGGACTCATCGGGTGAAACACTCTGGAACTGAAATCGGATGCGCTTACAGACATGCTCCCCTCTCTGGAAGTCTGAGACATGTGTGAAAATTTTCTAAGTCCAGAAAAAAAAAAAATTTCAACTTTTTTTCAAATTTCCCCCCAAGGGATATATATTTTACCCACACATTTGTAGCCCTCCTGGGATGCTCTCTAACATACTATAACCTAATTTAGCGGAGATTTTCACAAAAAAGTGAAATTTTCAAAAAGTCAGAAATTTTGCAAAAAACGACAAGTATGAAGGACTCATCGGGTGAATCGCTCTGGAACTGAAATCGGATGCACGCACTAACATGCTCCCCTCTCTGGAAGTCTGAGACATGTGTGAAAATTTTCTAAGTCCAGAAAAAAAAAATTTTTCAACTTTTTTTCAAATTTCCCCCGAAGGGATATATATTTTACCCACACATTTGGAGCCCTCCTGGGATGCCCTCTAACATTTTATAACCTCATTTAGCAGAGATTTTCACAAAAAAGTGAAATTTTCAAAAAGTGAAAATTTTTCCAAAAAACGACTAAGTATGAAGGACTCATCGGGTGAATCGCTCTGGAACTGAAATCGGATGCGCGCACTGACATGCTCCACTCTCTGGAAGTCTGAGACGTGTGAAAATTTTCTAAGTCCAGAAATAAGAATTTTTTCAATTTTTTATCAAATTTCCCCCCAAGGGATATATATTTTACCCACACATTTGGAGCCCTCCTGGGATGCCCTCTAACATACTATAACCTCATTTAGTGGAGATTTTCACAAAAAAGTGAAATTTTCAAAAAGTGAAAATTTTTCCAAAAAATGACTAAGTATGAAGGACTCATCGGGTGAATCGCTCTGGAACTGAAATCGGATGCACGCACTGACATGCTCCCCTCTCTGGAAGTCTGAGACATGTGTGAAAATTTTCTAAGTCCAGAAAAAAAAAATTTTTCAACTTTTTTTCAAATTTCCCCCCAAGGGATATATATTTTACCCACACATTTGGAGCCCTCCTGGGATGCCCTCTAACATTCTATAACCTCATTTAGCAGAGATTTTCACAAAAAAGTGAAATTTTCAAAAAGTGAAAATTTTTCCAAAAAACGACTAAGTATGAAGGACTCATCGGGTGAATCGCTCTGGAACTGAAATCGGATGCGCGCACTGACATGCTCCCCTCTCTGGAAGTCTGAGACGTGTGAAAATTTTCTAAGTCCAGAAAAAAAAAATTTTCAACATTTTATCAAATCTCCCCCCAAGGGATATATATTTTACCCACACATTTGGAGCCCTCCTGGGATGCCCTCTAACATTCTATAACCTCATTTAGCAGAGATTTTCACAAAAAAGTGAAATTTTCAAAAAGTGAAAATTTTTCCAAAAAACGACTAAGTATGAAGGACTCATCGGGTGAAACACTCTGGAACTGAAATCGGATGCGCTTACAGACATGTTCCCCTCTCTGGAAGTCTGAGACATGTGTGAAAATTTTCTAAGTCCAGAAAAAAGAATTTTTTCAATTTTTTATCAAATTTCCCCCCAAGGGATATATATTTTACCCACACATTTGGAGCCCTCCTGCGATGCCCTCTAACATACTATAACCTCATTTAGCGGAGATTTTCACAAAAAAGTGAAATTTTCAAAAAGTGAAAATTTTTCCAAAAAACGACTAAGTATGAAGGACTCATCGGGTGAAACACTCTGGAACTGAAATCGGATGCGCTTACAGACATGTTCCCCTCTCTGGAAGTCTGAGACATGTGTGAAAATTTTCTAAGTCCAGAAAAAAGAATTTTTTCAATTTTTTATCAAATTTCCCCCCAAGGGATATATATTTTACCCACACATTTGGAGCCCTCCTGCGATGCCCTCTAACATACTATAACCTCATTTAGCGGAGATTTTCACAAAAAAGTGAAATTTTCAAAAAGTGAAAATTTTTCCAAAAAACGACTAAGTATGAAGGACTCATCAGGTGAAACGCTCTGGAACTGAAATCGGATGCGCTTACAGACATGTTCCCCTCTCTGGAAGTCTGAGACGTGTGAAAATTTTCTAAGTCCAGAAAAAAGAATTTTTTCAATTTTTTATCAAATTTCCCCCCAAGGGATATATATTTTACCCACACATTTGGAGCCCTCCTGGGATGCCCTCTAACATACTATAACCTAATTTAGCGGAGATTTTCACAAAAAAGTGAAATTTTCAAAAAGTCAGAAATTTTGCAAAAAACGACAAGTATGAAGGACTCATCGGGTGAATCGCTCTGGAACTGAAATCGGATGCACGCACTAACATGCTCCCCTCTCTGGAAGTCTGAGACATGTGTGAAAATTTTCTAAGTCCAGAAAAAAAAAATTTTTCAACTTTTTTTCAAATTTCCCCCCAAGGGATATATATTTTACCCACACATTTGGAGCCCTCCTGGGATGCCCTCTAACATTCTATAACCTCATTTAGCAGAGATTTTCACAAAAAAGTGAAATTTTCAAAAAGTGAAAATTTTTCCAAAAAACGACTAAGTATGAAGGACTCATCGGGTGAATCGCTCTGGAACTGAAATCGGATGCGCGCACTGATATGCTCCCCTCTCTGGAAGTCTGAGACGTGTGAAAATTTTCTAAGTCCAGAAAAAAAAAAATTTCAACATTTTATCAAATCTCCCCCCAAGGGATATATATTTTACCCACACATTTGGAGCCCTCCTGGGATGCCCTCTAACATTCTATAACCTCATTTAGCAGAGATTTTCACAAAAAAGTGAAATTTTCAAAAAGTGAAAATTTTTCCAAAAAACGACTAAGTATGAAGGACTCATCGGGTGAAACACTCTGGAACTGAAATCGGATGCGCTTACAGACATGTTCCCCTCTCTGGAAGTCTGAGACATGTGTGAAAATTTTCTAAGTCCAGAAAAAAGAATTTTTTCAATTTTTTATCAAATTTCCCCCCAAGGGATATATATTTTACCCACACATTTGGAGCCCTCCTGGGATGCCCTCTAACATACTATAACCTCATTTAGCGGAGATTTTCACAAAAAAGTGAAATTTTCAAAAAGTGAAAATTTTTCCAAAAAACGACTAAGTATGAAGGACTCATCGGGTGAAACGCTCTGGAACTGAAATCGGATGCGCGCACTGACATGCTCCCCTCTCTGGAAGTCTGAGACGTGTGAAAATTTTCTAAGTCCAGAAAAAAAAAATTTTCAACATTTTATCAAATCTCCCCCCAAGGGATATATATTTTACCCACACATTTGGAGCCCTCCTGGGATGCCCTCTAACATTCTATAACCTCATTTAGCAGAGATTTTCACAAAAAAGTGAAATTTTCAAAAAGTGAAAATTTTTCCAAAAAACGACTAAGTATGAAGGACTCATCGGGTGAAACACTCTGGAACTGAAATCGGATGCGCTTACAGACATGTTCCCCTCTCTGGAAGTCTGAGACATGTGTGAAAATTTTCTAAGTCCAGAAAAAAGAATTTTTTCAATTTTTTATCAAATTTCCCCCCAAGGGATATATATTTTACCCAAACATTTGGAGCCCTCCTGCGATGCCCTCTAACATACTATAACCTCATTTAGCGGAGATTTTCACAAAAAAGTGAAATTTTCAAAAAGTGAAAATTTTTCCAAAAAACGACTAAGTATGAAGGACTCATCGGGTGAAACACTCTGGAACTGAAATCGGATGCGCTTACAGACATGCTCCCCTCTCTGAAAGTCTGAGACATGCGTGAAAATTTTCTAAGTCCAGAAAAAAAAATTTTTTCAACTTTTTTTCAAATTTCCCCCCAAGGGATATATATTTTACCCACACATTTGGAGCCCTCCTGGGATGCCCTCTAACATTCTATAACCTCATTTAGCAGAGATTTTCACAAAAAAGTGAAATTTTCAAAAAGTGAAAATTTTTCCAAAAAACGACTAAGTATGAAGGACTCATCGGGTGAATCGCTCTGGAACTGAAATCGGATGCGCGCACTGACATGCTCCCCTCTCTGGAAGTCTGAGACGTGTGAAAATTTTCTAAGTCCAGAAAAAAAAAATTTTCAACATTTTATCAAATCTCCCCCCAAGGGATATATATTTTACCCACACATTTGGAGCCCTCCTGGGATGCCCTCTAACATTCTATAACCTCATTTAGCAGAGATTTTCACAAAAAAGTGAAATTTTCAAAAAGTGAAAATTTTTCCAAAAAACGACTAAGTATGAAGGACTCATCGGGTGAAACACTCTGGAACTGAAATCGGATGCGCTTACAGACATGTTCCCCTCTCTGGAAGTCTGAGACATGTGTGAAAATTTTCTAAGTCCAGAAAAAAGAATTATTTCAATTTTTTATCAAATTTCCCCCCAAGGGATATATATTTTACCCACACATTTGGAGCCCTCCTGGGATGCCCTCTAACATACTATAACCTCATTTAGCGGAGATTTTCACAAAAAAGTGAAATTTTCAAAAAGTGAAAATTTTTCCAAAAAACGACTAAGTATGAAGGACTCATCGGGTGAATCGCTCTGGAACTGAAATCGGATGCGCGCACTGACATGCTCCCCTCTCTGGAAGTCTGAGACGTGTGAAAATTTTCTAAGTCCAGAAAAAAAAAATTTTCAACATTTTATCAAATCTCCCCCCAAGGGATATATATTTTACCCACACATTTGGAGCCCTCCTGGGATGCCCTCTAACATTCTATAACCTCATTTAGCAGAGATTTTCACAAAAAAGTGAAATTTTCAAAAAGTGAAAATTTTTCCAAAAAACGACTAAGTATGAAGGACTCATCGGGTGAAACACTCTGGAACTGAAATCGGATGCGCTTACAGACATGTTCCCCTCTCTGGAAGTCTGAGACATGTGTGAAAATTTTCTAAGTCCAGAAAAAAGAATTTTTTCAATTTTTTATCAAATTTCCCCCCAAGGGATATATATTTTACCCAAACATTTGGAGCCCTCCTGCGATGCCCTCTAACATACTATAACCTCATTTAGCGGAGATTTTCACAAAAAAGTGAAATTTTCAAAAAGTGAAAATTTTTCCAAAAAACGACTAAGTATGAAGGACTCATCGGGTGAAACACTCTGGAACTGAAATCGGATGCGCTTACAGACATGCTCCCCTCTCTGGAAGTCTGAGACATGTGTGAAAATTTTCTAAGTCCAGAAAAAAAAAATTTTTCAACTTTTTTTCAAATTTCCCCCCAAGGGATATATATTTTACCCACACATTTGGAGCCCTCCTGGGATGCCCTCGAACATACTATAACCTTATTTAGCGGAGATTTTCACAAAAAAGTGAAATTTTCAAAAAGTCAGAAATTTTGCAAAAAACGACAAGTATGAAGGACTCATCGGGTGAATCGCTCTGGAACTGAAATCGGATGCACGCACTAACATGCTCCCCTCTCTGGAAGTCTGAGACATGTGTGAAAATTTTCTAAGTCCAGAAAAAAGAATTATTTCAATTTTTTATCAAATTTCCCCCCAAGGGATATATATTTTACCCACACATTTGGAGCCCTCCTGGGATGCCCTCTAACATACTATAACCTCATTTAGCGGAGATTTTCACAAAAAAGTGAAATTTTCAAAAAGTGAAAATTTTTCCAAAAAACGACTAAGTATGAAGGACTCATCGGGTGAATCGCTCTGGAACTGAAATCGGATGCGCGCACTGACATGCTCCCCTCTCTGGAAGTCTGAGACGTGTGAAAATTTTCTAAGTCCAGAAAAAAAAAATTTTCAACATTTTATCAAATCTCCCCCCAAGGGATATATATTTTACCCACACATTTGGAGCCCTCCTGGGATGCCCTCTAACATTCTATAACCTCATTTAGCAGAGATTTTCACAAAAAAGTGAAATTTTCAAAAAGTGAAAATTTTTCCAAAAAACGACTAAGTATGAAGGACTCATCGGGTGAAACACTCTGGAACTGAAATCGGATGCGCTTACAGACATGTTCCCCTCTCTGGAAGTCTGAGACATGTGTGAAAATTTTCTAAGTCCAGAAAAAAGAATTATTTCAATTTTTTATCAAATTTCCCCCCAAGGGATATATATTTTACCCACACATTTGGAGCCCTCCTGGGATGCCCTCTAACATACTATAACCTCATTTAGCGGAGATTTTCACAAAAAAGTGAAATTTTCAAAAAGTGAAAATTTTTCCAAAAAACGACTAAGTATGAAGGACTCATCGGGTGAATCGCTCTGGAACTGAAATCGGATGCGCGCACTGACATGCTCCCCTCTCTGGAAGTCTGAGACGTGTGAAAATTTTCTAAGTCCAGAAAAAAAAAATTTTCAACATTTTATCAAATCTCCCCCCAAGGGATATATATTTTACCCACACATTTGGAGCCCTCCTGGGATGCCCTCTAACATTCTATAACCTCATTTAGCAGAGATTTTCACAAAAAAGTGAAATTTTCAAAAAGTGAAAATTTTTCCAAAAAACGACTAAGTATGAAGGACTCATCGGGTGAAACACTCTGGAACTGAAATCGGATGCGCTTACAGACATGTTCCCCTCTCTGGAAGTCTGAGACATGTGTGAAAATTTTCTAAGTCCAGAAAAAATAATTTTTTCAATTTTTTATCAAATTTCCCCCCAAGGGATATATATTTTACCCAAACATTTGGAGCCCTCCTGCGATGCCCTCTAACATACTATAACCTCATTTAGCGGAGATTTTCACAAAAAAGTGAAATTTTCAAAAAGTGAAAATTTTTCCAAAAAACGACTAAGTATGAAGGACTCATCGGGTGAAACACTCTGGAACTGAAATCGGATGCGCGCACTGACATGCTCCCCTCTCTGGAAGTCTGAGACATGTGTGAAAATTTTCTAAGTCCAGAAAAAAAAAATTTTCAACATTTTATCAAATCTCCCCCCAAGGGATATATATTTTACCCACACATTTGGAGCCCTCCTGGGATGCCCTCTAACATTCT
The DNA here is from genome assembly GCF_046119375.1 of Phyllobates terribilis. Classification (NCBI taxonomy): domain Eukaryota; kingdom Metazoa; phylum Chordata; class Amphibia; order Anura; family Dendrobatidae; genus Phyllobates; species Phyllobates terribilis. The sequence continues at coordinate 562,469 of NW_027362853.1, forward strand.
ATAACCTCATTTAGCAGAGATTTTCACAAAAAAGTGAAATTTTCAAAAAGTGAAAATTTTTCCAAAAAACGACTAAGTATGAAGGACTCATCGGGTGAAACACTCTGGAACTGAAATCGGATGCGCTTACAGACATGCTCCCCTCTCTGGAAGTATGAGACATGTGTGAAAATTTTCTAAGTCCAGAAAAAAAAAATTTTTCAACTTTTTTTCAAATTTCCCCCCAAGGGATATATATTTTACCCACACATTTGGAGCCCTCCTGGGATGCCCTCGAACATACTATAACCTTATTTAGCGGAGATTTTCACAAAAAAGTGAAATTTTCAAAAAGTCAGAAATTTTGCAAAAAACGACAAGTATGAAGGACTCATCGGGTGAATCGCTCTGGAACTGAAATCGGATGCACGCACTAACATGCTCCCCTCTCTGGAAGTCTGAGACATGTGTGAAAATTTTCTAAGTCCAGAAAAAAAAATTTTTTCAACTTTTTTTCAAATTTCCCCCCAAGGGATATATATTTTACCCACACATTTGGAGCCCTCCTGGGATGCCCTCTAACATTCTATAACCTCATTTAGCAGAGATTTTCACAAAAAAGTGAAATTTTCAAAAAGTGAAAATTTTTCCAAAAAACGACTAAGTATGAAGGACTCATCGGGTGAATCGCTCTGGAACTGAAATCGGATGCGCGCACTGACATGCTCCCCTCTCTGGAAGTCTGAGACGTGTGAAAATTTTCTAAGTCCAGAAAAAAAAAATTTTCAACATTTTATCAAATCTCCCCCCAAGGGATATATATTTTACCCACACATTTGGAGCCCTCCTGGGATGCCGTCTAACATTCTATAACCTCATTTAGCAGAGATTTTCACAAAAAAGTGAAATTTTCAAAAAGTGAAAATTTTTCCAAAAAACGACTAAGTATGAAGGACTCATCGGGTGAAACACTCTGGAACTGAAATCGGATGCGCTTACAGACATGTTCCCCTCTCTGGAAGTCTGAGACATGTGTGAAAATTTTCTAAGTCCAGAAAAAAGAATTTTTTCAATTTTTTATCAAATTTCCCCCCAAGGGATATATATTTTACCCACACATTTGGAGCCCTCCTGCGATGCCCTCTAACATTCTATAACCTCATTTAGCAGAGATTTTCACAAAAAAGTGAAATTTTCAAAAAGTGAAAATTTTTCCAAAAAACGACTAAGTATGAAGGACTCATCGGGTGAAACACTCTGGAACTGAAATCGGATGCGCTTACAGACATGTTCCCCTCTCTGGAAGTCTGAGACATGTGTGAAAATTTTCTAAGTCCAGAAAAAAGAATTTTTTCAATTTTTTATCAAATTTTCCCCCAAGGGATATATATTTTACCCACACATTTGGAGCCCTCCTGCGATGCCCTCTAACATACTATAACCTCATTTAGCAGAGATTTTCACAAAAAAGTGAAATTTTCAAAAAGTGAAAATTTTTCCAAAAAACGACTAAGTATGAAGGACTCATCAGGTGAAACGCTCTGGAACTGAAATCGGATGCGCTTGCAGACATGTTCCCCTCTCTGGAAGTCTGAGACGTGTGAAAATTTTCTAAGTCCAGAAAAAAGAATTTTTTCAATTTTTTATCAAATTTCCCCCCAAGGGATATATATTTTACCCACACATTTGGAGCCCTCCTGGGATGCCCTCTAACATACTATAACCTAATTTAGCGGAGATTTTCACAAAAAAGTGAAATTTTCAAAAAGTCAGAAATTTTGCAAAAAACGACAAGTATGAAGGACTCATCGGGTGAATCGCTCTGGAACTGAAATCGGATGCACGCACTAACATGCTCCCCTCTCTGGAAGTCTGAGACATGTGTGAAAATTTTCTAAGTCCAGAAAAAAAAAATTTTTCAACTTTTTTTCAAATTTCCCCCCAAGGGATATATATTTTACCCACACATTTGGAGCCCTCCTGGGATGCACTCTAACATTCTATAACCTCATTTAGCAGAGATTTTCACAAAAAAGTGAAATTTTCAAAAAGTGAAAATTTTTCCAAAAACGACTAAGTATGAAGGACTCATCGGGTGAATCGCTCTGGAACTGAAATCGGATGCGCGCACTGACATGCTCCACTCTCTGGAAGTCTGAGACATGTGTGAAAATTTTCTAAGTCCAGAAAAAAAAAATTTTCAACATTTTATCAAATCTCCCCCCAAGGGATATATATTTTACCCACACATTTGGAGCCCTCCTGGGATGCCCTCTAACATTCTATAACCTCATTTAGCAGAGATTTTCACAAAAAAGTGAAATTTTCAAAAAGTGAAAATTTTTCCAAAAAACGACTAAGTATGAAGGACTCATCGGGTGAAACACTCTGGAACTGAAATCGGATGCGCTTACAGACATGTTCCCCTCTCTGGAAGTCTGAGACATGTGTGAAAATTTTCTAAGTCCAGAAATAAGAATTTTTTCAATTTTTTATCAAAATTCCCCCCAAGGGATATATATTTTACCCACAAATTTGGAGCCCTCCTGGGATGCCCTCTAACATACTATAACCTCATTTAGCGGAGATTTTCACAAAAAAGTGAAATTTTCAAAAAGTGAAAATTTTTCCAAAAAATGACTAAGTATGAAGGACTCATCGGGTGAAACACTCTGGAACTGAAATCGGATGCGCTTACAGACATGCTCCCCTCTCTGGAAGTCTGAGACATGTGTGAAAATTTTCTAAGTCCAGAAAAAAGAATTTTTTCAATTTTTTATCAAATTTCCCCCCAAGGGATATATATTTTACCCACACATTTGGAGCCCTCCTGGGATGCCCTCTAACATACTATAACCTCATTTAGCGGAGATTTTCACAAAAAAGTGAAATTTTCAAAAAGTGAAAATTTTTCCAAAAAATGACTAAGTATGAAGGACTCATCGGGTGAATCGCTCTGGAACTGAAATCGGATGCACGCACTGACATGCTCCCCTCTCTGGAAGTCTGAGACATGTGTGAAAATTTTCTAAGTCCAGAAAAAAAAAATTTTCAACATTTTATCAAATCTCCCCCCAAGGGATATATATTTTACCCACACATTTGGAGCCCTCCTGGGATGCCCTCTAACATTCTATAACCTCATTTAGCAGAGATTTTCACAAAAAAGTGAAATTTTCAAAAAGTGAAAATTTTTCCAAAAAACGACTAAGTATGAAGGACTCATCGGGTGAAACACTCTGGAACTGAAATCGGATGCGCTTACAGACATGTTCCCCTCTCTGGAAGTCTGAGACATGTGTGAAAATTTTCTAAGTCCAGAAAAAAGAATTTTTTCAATTTTTTATCAAATTTCCCCCCAAGGGATATATATTTTACCCACACATTTGGAGCCCTCCTGCGATGCCCTCTAACATACTATAACCTAATTTAGCGGAGATTTTCACAAAAAAGTGAAATTTTCAAAAAGTCAGAAATTTTGCAAAAAACGACAAGTATGAAGGACTCATCGGGTGAATCGCTCTGGAACTGAAATCGGATGCACGCACTAACATGCTCCCCTCTCTGGAAGTCTGAGACATGTGTGAAAATTTTCTAAGTCCAGAAAAAAAAAATTTTCAACATTTTATCAAATCTCCCCCCAAGGGATATATATTTTACCCACACATTTGGAGCCCTCCTGGGATGCCCTCTAACATTCTATAACCTCATTTAGCAGAGATTTTCACAAAAAAGTGAAATTTTCAAAAAGTGAAAATTTTTCCAAAAAACGACTAAGTATGAAGGACTCATCGGGTGAAACACTCTGGAACTGAAATCGGATGCGCTTACAGACATGTTCCCCTCTCTGGAAGTCTGAGACATGTGTGAAAATTTTCTAAGTCCAGAAATAAGAATTTTTTCAATTTTTTATCAAAATTCCCCCCAAGGGATATATATTTTACCCACACATTTGGAGCCCTCCTGAGATGCCCTCTAACATACTATAACCTCATTTAGCGGAGATTTTCACAAAAAAGTGAAATTTTCAAAAAGTGAAAATTTTTCCAAAAAATGACTAAGTATGAAGGACTCATCGGGTGAATCGCTCTGGAACTGAAATCGGATGCACGCACTGACATGCTCCCCTCTCTGGAAGTCTGAGACATGTGTGAAAATTTTCTAAGTCCAGAAAAAAAAAATTTTCAACATTTTATCAAATCTCCCCCCAAGGGATATATATTTTACCCACACATTTGGAGCCCTCCTGGGATGCCCTCTAACATTCTATAACCTCATTTAGCAGAGATTTTCACAAAAAAGTGAAATTTTCAAAAAGTGAAAATTTTTCCAAAAAACGACTAAGTATGAAGGACTCATCGGGTGAAACACTCTGGAACTGAAATCGGATGCGCTTACAGACAGGCTCCCCTCTCTGGAAGTCTGAGACATGTGTGAAAATTTTCTAAGTCCAGAAAAAAAAAATTTTTCAACTTTTTTTCAAATTTCCCCCCAAGGGATATATATTTTACCCACACATTTGGAGCCCTCCTGGGATGCCCTCGAACATACTATAACCTTATTTAGCGGAGATTTTCACAAAAAAGTGAAATTTTCAAAATGTCAGAAATTTTGCAAAAAACGACAAGTATGAAGGACTCATCGGGTGAATCGCTCTGGAACTGAAATCGGATGCACGCACTAACATGCTCCCCTCTCTGGAAGTCTGAGACATGTGTGAAAATTTTCTAAGTCCAGAAAAAAAAATTTTTTCAACTTTTTTTCAAATTTCCCCCCAAGGGATATATATTTTACCCACACATTTGGAGCCCTCCTGGGATGCCCGCTAACATTCTATAACCTCATTTAGCAGAGATTTTCACAAAAAAGTGAAATTTTCAAAAAGTGAAAATTTTTCCAAAAAACGACTAAGTATGAAGGACTCATCGGGTGAATCGCTCTGGAACTGAAATCGGATGCGCGCACTGACATGCTCCCCTCTCTGGAAGTCTGAGACGTGTGAAAATTTTCTAAGTCCAGAAAAAAAAAATTTTCAACATTTTATCAAATCTCCCCCCAAGGGATATATATTTTACCCACACATTTGGAGCCCTCCTGGGATGCCCTCTAACATTCTATAACCTCATTTAGCAGAGATTTTCACAAAAAAGTGAAATTTTCAAAAAGTGAAAATTTTTCCAAAAAACGACTAAGTATGAAGGACTCATCGGGTGAAACACTCTGGAACTGAAATCGGATGCGCTTACAGACATGTTCCCCTCTCTGGAAGTCTGAGACATGTGTGAAAATTTTCTAAGTCCAGAAAAAAGAATTTTTTCAATTTTTTATCAAATTTCCCCCCAAGGGATATATATTTTACCCACACATTTGGAGCCCTCCTGCGATGCCCTCTAACATACTATAACCTCATTTAGCGGAGATTTTCACAAAAAAGTGAAATTTTCAAAAAGTGAAAATTTTTCCAAAAAACGACTAAGTATGAAGGACTCATCGGGTGAAACACTCTGGAACTGAAATCGGATGCGCTTACAGACATGTTCCCCTCTCTGGAAGTCTGAGACATGTGTGAAAATTTTCTAAGTCCAGAAAAAAGAATTTTTTCAATTTTTTATCAAATTTCCCCCCAAGGGATATATATTTTACCCACACATTTGGAGCCCTCCTGCGATGCCCTCTAACATACTATAACCTCATTTAGCGGAGATTTTCACAAAAAAGTGAAATTTTCAAAAAGTGAAAATTTTTCCAAAAAATGACTAAGTATGAAGGACTCATCGGGTGAAACACTCTGGAACTGAAATCGGATGTGCTTACAGACATGCTCCCCTCTCTGGAAGTCTGAGACATGTGTGAAAATTTTCTAAGTCCAGAAAAAAAAAATTTTTCAACTTTTTTTCAAATTTCCCCCCAAGGGATATATATTTTACCCACACATTTGTAGCCCTCCTGGGATGCCCTCTAACATACTATAACCTAATTTAGCGGAGATTTTCACAAAAAAGTGAAATTTTCAAAAAGTCAGAAATTTTGCAAAAAACGACAAGTATGAAGGACTCATCGGGTGAATCGCTCTGGAACTGAAATCGGATGCACGCACTAACATGCTCCCCTCTCTGGAAGTCTGAGACATGTGTGAAAATTTTCTAAGTCCAGAAAAAAAAAATTTTTCAACTTTTTTTCAAATTTCCCCCCAAGGGATATATATTTTACCCACACATTTGGAGCCCTCCTGGGATGCCCTCTAACATACTATAACCTCATTTAGCGGAGATTTTCAAAAAAAAGTGAAATTTTCAAAAAGTGAAAATTTTTCCAAAAAATGACTAAGTATGAAGGACTCATCGGGTGAAACACTCTGGAACTGAAATCGGATGCGCTTACAGACATGCTCCCCTCTCTGGAAGTCTGAGACATGTGTGAAAATTTTCTAAGTCCAGAAAAAAAAAAAATTTTCAACTTTTTTTCAAATTTCCCCCCAAGGGATATATATTTTACCCACACATTTGTAGCCCTCCTGGGATGCCCTCTAACATACTATAACCTAATTTAGCGGAGATTTTCACAAAAAAGTGAAATTTTCAAAAAGTCAGAAATTTTGCAAAAAACGACAAGTATGAAGGACTCATCGGGTGAATCGCTCTGGAACTGAAATCGGATGCACGCACTAACATGCTCCCCTCTCTGGAAGTCTGAGACATGTGTGAAAATTTTCTAAGTCCAGAAAAAAAAAATTTTTCAACTTTTTTTCAAATTTCCCCCCAAGGGATATATATTTTACCCACACATTTGGAGCCCTCCTGGGATGCCCTCTAACATACTATAACCTCATTTAGCGGAGATTTTCAAAAAAAAGTGAAATTTTCAAAAAGTGAAAATTTTTCCAAAAAATGACTAAGTATGAAGGACTCATCGGGTGAAACACTCTGGAACTGAAATCGGATGCGCTTACAGACATGCTCCCCTCTCTGGAAGTCTGAGACATGTGTGAAAATTTTCTAAGTCCAGAAAAAAAAAAAATTTTCAACTTTTTTTCAAATTTCCCCCCAAGGGATATATATTTTACCCACACATTTGTAGCCCTCCTGGGATGCCCTCTAACATACTATAACCTAATTTAGCGGAGATTTTCACAAAAAAGTGAAATTTTCAAAAAGTCAGAAATTTTGCAAAAAACGACAAGTATGAAGGACTCATCGGGTGAATCGCTCTGGAACTGAAATCGGATGCACGCACTAACATGCTCCCCTCTCTGGAAGTCTGAGACATGTGTGAAAATTTTCTAAGTCCAGAAAAAAAAAATTTTTCAACTTTTTTTCAAATTTCCCCCCAAGGGATATATATTTTACCCACACATTTGGAGCCCTCCTGGGATGCCCTCTAACATTCTATAACCTCATTTAGCAGAGATTTTCACAAAAAAGTGAAATTTTCAAAAAGTGAAAATTTTTCCAAAAAACGACTAAGTATGAAGGACTCATCGGGTGAAACACTCTGGAACTGAAATCGGATGCGCTTACAGACATGTTCCCCTCTCTGGAAGTCTGAGACATGTGTGAAAATTTTCTAAGTCCAGAAATAATAATTTTTTCAATTTTTTATCAAATTTAACCCCAAGGGATATATATTTTACCCACACATTTGGAGCCCTCCTGGGATGCCCTCTAACATACTATAACCTCATTTAGCGGAGATTTTCACAAAAAAGTGAAATTTTCAAAAAATGAAAATTTTTCCAAAAAATGACTAAGTATGAAGGACTCATCGGGTGAAACACTCTGGAACTGAAATCGGATGCGCTTACAGACATGCTCCCCTCTCTGGAAGTCTGAGACATGTGTGAAAATTTTCTAAGTCCAGAAAAAAAAAATTTTTCAACTTTTTTTCAAATTTCCCCCCAAGGGATATATATTTTACCCACACATTTGTAGCCCTCCTGGGATGCCCTCTAACATACTATAACCTTATTTAGCGGAGATTTTCACAAAAAAGTGAAATTTTCAAAAAGTCAGAAATTTTGCAAAAAACGACAAGTATGAAGGACTCATCGGGTGAATCGCTCTGGAACTGAAATCGGATGCGCGCACTGACATGCTCCCCTCTCTGGAAGTCTGAGACGTGTGAAAATTTTCTAAGTCCAGAAAAAAAAAATTTTCAATTTTTTATCAAATTTCCCCCCAAGGGATATATATTTTACCCACACATTTGGAGCCCTCCTGCGATGCCCTCTAACATACTATAACCTCATTTGGCAGAGATTTTCACAAAAAAGTGAAATTTTCAAAAAGTGAAAATTTTTCCAAAAAACGACTAAGTATGAAGGACTCATCGGGTGAAACACTCTGGAACTGAAATCGGATGCGCTTACAGACATGTTCCCCTCTCTGGAAGTCTGAGACATGTGTGAAAATTTTCTAAGTCCAGAAAAAAGAATTTTTTCAATTTTTTATCAAATTTCCCCCCAAGGGATATATATTTTACCCACACATTTGGAGCCCTCCTGCGATGCCCTCTAACATACTATAACCTCATTTAGCGGAGATTTTCACAAAAAAGTGAAATTTTCAAAAAGTGAAAATTTTTCCAAAAAAAGACTAAGTATGAAGGACTCATCAGGTGAAACGCTCTGGAACTGAAATCGGATGCGCTTACAGACATGTTCCCCTCTCTGGAAGTCTGAGATATGTGTGAAAATTTTCTAAGTCCAGAAAAAAAAAAAATTTCAACTTTTTTTCAAATTTCCCCCCAAGGGATATATATTTTACACACACATTTGGAGCCCTCCTGGGATGCCCTCTAACATACTATAACCTCATTTAGCGGAGATTTTCACAAAAAAGTGAAATTTTCAAAAAGTGAAAATTTTTCAAAAAAATGACTAAGTATGAAGGACTCATCGGGTGAAACACTCTGGAACTGAAATCGGATGCGCTTACAGACATGCTCCCCTCTCTGGAAGTCTGAGACATGTGTGAAAATTTTCTAAGTCCAGAAAAAAAAAATTTTTCAACTTTTTTTCAAATTTCCCCCCAAGGGATATATATTTTACCCACACATTTGTAGCCCTCCTGGGATGCCCTCTAACATACTATAACCTAATTTAGCGGAGATTTTCACAAAAAAGTGAAATTTTCAAAAAGTCAGAAATTTTGCAAAAAACGACAAGTATGAAGGACTCATCGGGTGAATCGCTCTGGAACTGAAATCGGATGCACGCACTAACATGCTCCCCTCTCTGGAAGTCTGAGACATGTGTGAAAATTTTCTAAGTCCAGAACAAAAAAATTTTTCAACTTTTTTTCAAATTTCCCCCCAAGGGATATATATTTTACCCACACATTTGGAGCCCTCCTGGGATGCCCTCTAACATACTATAACCTTATTTAGCGGAGATTTTCACAAAAAAGTGAAATTTTCAAAAAGTCAGAAATTTTGCAAAAAACGACAAGTATGAAGGACTCATCGGGTGAATCGCTCTGGAACTGAAATCGGATGCGCGCACTGACATGCTCCCCTCTCTGGAAGTCTGAGACGTGTGAAAATTTTCTAAGTCCAGAAAAAAAAAATTTTCAATTTTTTATCAAATTTCCCCCCAAGGGATATATATTTTACCCACACATTTGGAGCCCTCCTGCAATGCCCTCTAACATACTATAACCTCATTTGGCAGAGATTTTCACAAAAAAGTGAAATTTTCAAAAAGTGAAAATTTTTCCAAAAAACGACTAAGTATGAAGGACTCATCGGGTGAAACACTCTGGAACTGAAATCGGATGCGCTTACAGACATGTTCCCCTCTCTGGAAGTCTGAGACATGTGTGAAAATTTTCTAAGTCCAGAAAAAAGAATTTTTTCAATTTTTTATCAAATTTCCCCCCAAGGGATATATATTTTACCCACACATTTGGAGCCCTCCTGCGATGCCCTCTAACATACTATAACCTCATTTAGCGGAGATTTTCACAAAAAAGTGAAATTTTCAAAAAGTGAAAATTTTTCCAAAAAATGACTAAGTATGAAGGACTCATCAGGTGAAACGCTCTGGAACTGAAATCGGATGCGCTTACAGACATGTTCCCCTCTCTGGAAGTCTGAGATATGTGTGAAAATTTTCTAAGTCCAGAAAAAAAAAAAATTTCAACTTTTTTTCAAATTTCCCCCCAAGGGATATATATTTTACACACACATTTGGAGCCCTCCTGGGATGCCCTCTAACATACTATAACCTCATTTAGCGGAGATTTTCACAAAAAAGTGAAATTTTCAAAAAGTGAAAATTTTTCAAAAAAATGACTAAGTATGAAGGACTCATCGGGTGAAACACTCTGGAACTGAAATCGGATGCGCTTACAGACATGCTCCCCTCTCTGGAAGTCTGAGACATGTGTGAAAATTTTCTAAGTCCAGAAAAAAAAAATTTTTCAACTTTTTTTCAAATTTCCCCCCAAGGGATATATATTTTACCCACACATTTGTAGCCCTCCTGGGATGCCCTCTAACATACTATAACCTAATTTAGCGGAGATTTTCACAAAAAAGTGAAATTTTCAAAAAGTCAGAAATTTTGCAAAAAACGACAAGTATGAAGGACTCATCGGGTGAATCGCTCTGGAACTGAAATCGGATGCACGCACTAACATGCTCCCCTCTCTGGAAGTCTGAGACATGTGTGAAAATTTTCTAAGTCCAGAAAAAAAAAATTTTTCAACTTTTTTTCAAATTTCCCCCCAAGGGATATATATTTTACCCACACATTTGGAGCCCTCCTGGGATGCCCTCTAACATTCTATAACCTCATTTAGCAGAGATTTTCACAAAAAAGTGAAATTTTCAAAAAGTGAAAATTTTTCCAAAAAACGACTAAGTATGAAGGACTCATCGGGTGAATCGCTCTGGAACTGAAATCGGATGCGCGCACTGACATGCTCCCCTCTCTGGAAGTCTGAGACGTGTGAAAATTTTCTAAGTCCAGAAAAAAAAAATTTTCAACATTTTATCAAATCTCCCCCCAAGGGATATATATTTTACCCACACATTTGGAGCCCTCCTGGGATGCCATCTAACATTCTATAACCTCATTTAGCAGAGATTTTCACAAAAAAGTGAAATTTTCAAAAAGTGAAAATTTTTCCAAAAAACGACTAAGTATGAAGGACTCATCGGGTGAAACACTCTGGAACTGAAATCGGATGCGCTTACAGACATGTTCCCCTCTCTGGAAGTCTGAGACATGTGTGAAAATTTTCTAAGTCCAGAAAAAAGAATTTTTTCAATTTTTTATCAAATTTCCCCCCAAGGGATATATATTTTACCCACACATTTGGAGCCCTCCTGGGATGCCCTCTAACATACTATAACCTCATTTAGCGGAGATTTTCACAAAAAAGTGAAATTTTCAAAAAGTGAAAATTTTTCCAAAAAATGACTAAGTATGAAGGACTCATCGGGTGAATCGCTCTGGAACTGAAATCGGATGCACGCACTGACATGCTCCCCTCTCTGGAAGTCTGAGACATGTGTGAAAATTTTCTAAGTCCAGAAAAAAGAATTTTTTCAATTTTTTATCAAATTTCCCCCCAAGGGATATATATTTTACCCACACATTTGGAGCCCTCCTGGAATGCCCTCTAACATACTATAACCTCATTTAGCGGAGATTTTCACAAAAAAGTGAAATTTTCAAAAAGTGAAAATTTTTCCAAAAAATGACTAAGTATGAAGGACTCATCGGGTGAATCGCTCTGGAACTGAAATCGGATGCACGCACTGACATGCTCCCCTCTCTGGAAGTCTGAGACATGTGTGAAAATTTTCTAAGTCCAGAAAAAAGAATTTTTTCAATTTTTTATCAAATTTCCCCCCAAGGGATATATATTTTACCCACACATTTGGAGCCCTCCTGGGATGCCCTCTAACATACTATAACCTCATTTAGCGGAGATTTTCACAAAAAAGTGAAATTTTCAAAAAGTGAAAATTTTTCCAAAAAATGACTAAGTATGAAGGACTCATCGGGTGAATCGCTCTGGAACTGAAATCGGATGCACGCACTGACATGCTCCCCTCTCTGGAAGTCTGAGACATGTGTGAAAATTTTCTAAGTCCAGAAAAAAGAATTTTTTCAATTTTTTATCAAATTTCCCCCCAAGGGATATATATTTTACCCACACATTTGGAGCCCTCCTGCGATGCCCTCTAACATACTATAACCTCATTTAGCGGAGATTTTCACAAAAAAGTGAAATTTTCAAAAAGTGAAAATTTTTCCAAAAAATGACTAAGTATGAAGGACTCATCGGGTGAAACACTCTGGAACTGAAATCGGATGTGCTTACAGACATGCTCCCCTCTCTGGAAGTCTGAGACATGTGTGAAAATTTTCTAAGTCCAGAAAAAAAAAATTTTTCAACTTTTTTTCAAATTTCCCCCCAAGGGATATATATTTTACCCACACATTTGTAGCCCTCCTGGGATGCCCTCTAACATACTATAACCTAATTTAGCGGAGATTTTCACAAAAAAGTGAAATTTTCAAAAAGTCAGAAATTTTGCAAAAAACGACAAGTATGAAGGACTCATCGGGTGAATCGCTCTGGAACTGAAATCGGATGCACGCACTAACATGCTCCCCTCTCTGGAAGTCTGAGACATGTGTGAAAATTTTCTAAGTCCAGAAAAAAAAAATTTTTCAACTTTTTTTCAAATTTCCCCCCAAGGGATATATATTTTACCCACACATTTGGAGCCCTCCTGGGATGCCCTCTAACATACTATAACCTCATTTAGCGGAGATTTTCAAAAAAAAGTGAAATTTTCAAAAAGTGAAAATTTTTCCAAAAAATGACTAAGTATGAAGGACTCATCGGGTGAAACACTCTGGAACTGAAATCGGATGCGCTTACAGACATGTTCCCCTCTCTGGAAGTCTGAGACATGTGTGAAAATTTTCTAAGTCCAGAAAAAAGAATTTTTTCAATTTTTTATCAAATTTCCCCCCAAGGGATATATATTTTACCCACACATTTGGAGCCCTCCTGGGATGCCCTCTAACATACTATAACCTCATTTAGCGGAGATTTTCACAAAAAAGTGAAATTTTCAAAAAGTGAAAATTTTTCCAAAAAATGACTAAGTATGAAGGACTCATCGGGTGAATCGCTCTGGAACTGAAATCGGATGCACGCACTGACATGCTCCCCTCTCTGGAAGTCTGAGACATGTGTGAAAATTTTCTAAGTCCAGAAAAAAGAACTTTTTCAATTTTTTATCAAATTTCCCCCCAAGGGATATATATTTTACCCACACATTTGGAGCCCTCCTGGGATGCCCTCTAACATACTATAACCTCATTTAGCGGAGATTTTCACAAAAAAGTGAAATTTTCAAAAAGTGAAAATTTTTCCAAAAAATGACTAAGTATGAAGGACTCATCGGGTGAATCGCTCTGGAACTGAAATCGGATGCACGCACTGACATGCTCCCCTCTCTGGAAGTCTGAGACATGTGTGAAAATTTTCTAAGTCCAGAAAAAAGAATTTTTTCAATTTTTTATCAAATTTCCCCCCAAGGGATATATATTTTACCCACACATTTGGAGCCCTCCTGGGATGCCCTCTAACATACTATAACCTCATTTAGCGGAGATTTTCACAAAAAAGTGAAATTTTCAAAAAGTGAAAATTTTTCCAAAAAATGACTAAGTATGAAGGACTCATCGGGTGAATCGCTCTGGAACTGAAATCGGATGCACGCACTGACATGCTCCCCTCTCTGGAAGTCTGAGACATGTGTGAAAATTTTCTAAGTCCAGAAAAAAGAATTTTTTCAATTTTTTATCAAATTTCCCCCCAAGGGATATATATTTTACCCACACATTTGGAGCCCTCCTGCGATGCCCTCTAACATACTATAACCTCATTTAGCGGAGATTTTCACAAAAAAGTGAAATTTTCAAAAAGTGAAAATTTTTCCAAAAAATGACTAAGTATGAAGGACTCATCGGGTGAAACACTCTGGAACTGAAATCGGATGTGCTTACAGACATGCTCCCCTCTCTGGAAGTCTGAGACATGTGTGAAAATTTTCTAAGTCCAGAAAAAAAAAATTTTTCAACTTTTTTTCAAATTTCCCCCCAAGGGATATATATTTTACCCACACATTTGTAGCCCTCCTGGGATGCCCTCTAACATACTATAACCTAATTTAGCGGAGATTTTCACAAAAAAGTGAAATTTTCAAAAAGTCAGAAATTTTGCAAAAAACGACAAGTATGAAGGACTCATCGGGTGAATCGCTCTGGAACTGAAATCGGATGCACGCACTAACATGCTCCCCTCTCTGGAAGTCTGAGACATGTGTGAAAATTTTCTAAGTCCAGAAAAAAAAAATTTTTCAACTTTTTTTCAAATTTCCCCCCAAGGGATATATATTTTACCCACACATTTGGAGCCCTCCTGGGATGCCCTCTAACATACTATAACCTCATTTAGCGGAGATTTTCAAAAAAAAGTGAAATTTTCAAAAAGTGAAAATTTTTCCAAAAAATGACTAAGTATGAAGGACTCATCGGGTGAAACACTCTGGAACTGAAATCGGATGCGCTTACAGACATGCTCCCCTCTCTGGAAGTCTGAGACATGTGTGAAAATTTTCTAAGTCCAGAAAAAAAAAAAATTTTCAACTTTTTTTCAAATTTCCCCCCAAGGGATATATATTTTACCCACACATTTGTAGCCCTCCTGGGATGCCCTCTAACATACTATAACCTAATTTAGCGGAGATTTTCACAAAAAAGTGAAATTTTCAAAAAGTCAGAAATTTTGCAAAAAACGACAAGTATGAAGGACTCATCGGGTGAATCGCTCTGGAACTGAAATCGGATGCACGCACTAACATGCTCCCCTCTCTGGAAGTCTGAGACATGTGTGAAAATTTTCTAAGTCCAGAAAAAAAAAATTTTTCAACTTTTTTTCAAATTTCCCCCCAAGGGATATATATTTTACCCACACATTTGGAGCCCTCCTGGGATGCCCTCTAACATTCTATAACCTCATTTAGCAGAGATTTTCACAAAAAAGTGAAATTTTCAAAAAGTGAAAATTTTTCCAAAAAACGACTAAGTATGAAGGACTCATCGGGTGAAACACTCTGGAACTGAAATCGGATGCGCTTACAGACATGTTCCCCTCTCTGGAAGTCTGAGACATGTGTGAAAATTTTCTAAGTCCAGAAATAATAATTTTTTCAATTTTTTATCAAATTTAACCCCAAGGGATATATATTTTACCCACACATTTGGAGCCCTCCTGGGATGCCCTCTAACATACTATAACCTCATTTAGCGGAGATTTTCACAAAAAAGTGAAATTTTCAAAAAGTGAAAATTTTTCCAAAAAATGACTAAGTATGAAGGACTCATCGGGTGAAACACTCTGGAACTGAAATCGGATGCGCTTACAGACATGCTCCCCTCTCTGGAAGTCTGAGACATGTGTGAAAATTTTCTAAGTCCAGAAAAAAAAAATTTTTCAACTTTTTTTCAAATTTCCCCCCAAGGGATATATATTTTACCCACACATTTGTAGCCCTCCTGGGATGCCCTCTAACATACTATAACCTTATTTAGCGGAGATTTTCACAAAAAAGTGAAATTTTCAAAAAGTCAGAAATTTTGCAAAAAACGACAAGTATGAAGGACTCATCGGGTGAATCGCTCTGGAACTGAAATCGGATGCGCGCACTGACATGTTCCCCTCTCTGGAAGTCTGAGACATGTGTGAAAATTTTCTAAGTCCAGAAAAAAGAATTTTTTCAATTTTTTATCAAATTTCCCCCCAAGGGATATATATTTTACCCACACATTTGGAGCCCTCCTGCGATGCCCTCTAACATACTATAACCTCATTTAGCGGAGATTTTCACAAAAAAGTGAAATTTTCAAAAAGTGAAAATTTTTCCAAAAAACGACTAAGTATGAAGGACTCATCGGGTGAAACACTCTGGAACTGAAATCGGATGCGCTTACAGACATGCTCCCCTCTCTGGAAGTCTGAGACATGTGTGAAAATTTTCTAAGTCCAGAAAAAAAAAATTTTTCAACTTTTTTTCAAATTTCCCCCCAAGGGATATATATTTTACCCACACATTTGTAGCCCTCCTGGGATGCCCTCTAACATACTATAACCTTATTTAGCGGAGATTTTCACAAAAAAGTGAAATTTTCAAAAAGTCAGAAATTTTGCAAAAAACGACAAGTATGAAGGACTCATCGGGTGAATCGCTCTGGAACTGAAATCGGATGCGCGCACTGACATGCTCCCCTCTCTGGAAGTCTGAGACGTGTGAAAATTTTCTAAGTCCAGAAAAAAAAAATTTTCAATTTTTTATCAAATTTCCCCCCAAGGGATATATATTTTACCCACACATTTGGAGCCCTCCTGCGATGCCCTCTAACATACTATAACCTCATTTAGCAGAGATTTTCACAAAAAAGTGAAATTTTCAAAAAGTGAAAATTTTTCCAAAAAACGACTAAGTATGAAGGACTCATCGGGTGAAACACTCTGGAACTGAAATCGGATGCGCTTACAGACATGTTCCCCTCTCTGGAAGTCTGAGACATGTGTGAAAATTTTCTAAGTCCAGAAAAAAGAATTTTTTCAATTTTTTATCAAATTTCCCCCCAAGGGATATATATTTTACCCACACATTTGGAGCCCTCCTGCGATGCCCTCTAACATACTATAACCTCATTTAGCGGAGATTTTCACAAAAAAGTGAAATTTTCAAAAAGTGAAAATTTTTCCAAAAAATGACTAAGTATGAAGGACTCATCGGGTGAATCGCTCTGGAACTGAAATCGGATGCGCTTACAGACATGTTCCCCTCTCTGGAAGTCTGAGACATGTGTGAAAATTTTCTAAGTCCAGAAAAAAGAATTTTTTCAATTTTTTATCAAATTTCCCCCCAAGGGATATATATTTTACCCACACATTTGGAGCCCTCCTGCGATGCCCTCTAACATACTATAACCTCATTTAGCGGAGATTTTCACAAAAAAGTGAAATTTTCAAAAAGTGAAAATTTTTCCAAAAAATGACTAAGTATGAAGGACTCATCGGGTGAAACACTCTGGAACTGAAATCGGATGTGCTTACAGACATGCTCCCCTCTCTGGAAGTCTGAGACATGTGTGAAAATTTTCTAAGTCCAGAAAAAAAAAATTTTTCAACTTTTTTTCAAATTTCCCCCCAAGGGATATATATTTTACCCACACATTTGTAGCCCTCCTGGGATGCCCTCTAACATACTATAACCTAATTTAGCGGAGATTTTCACAAAAAAGTGAAATTTTCAAAAAGTCAGAAATTTTGCAAAAAACGACAAGTATGAAGGACTCATCGGGTGAATCGCTCTGGAACTGAAATCGGATGCACGCACTAACATGCTCCCCTCTCTGGAAGTCTGAGACATGTGTGAAAATTTTCTAAGTCCAGAAAAAAAAAATTTTTCAACTTTTTTTCAAATTTCCCCCCAAGGGATATATATTTTACCCACACATTTGGAGCCCTCCTGGGATGCCCTCTAACATACTATAACCTCATTTAGCGGAGATTTTCAAAAAAAAGTGAAATTTTCAAAAAGTGAAAATTTTTCCAAAAAATGACTAAGTATGAAGGACTCATCGGGTGAAACACTCTGGAACTGAAATCGGATGCGCTTACAGACATGTTCCCCTCTCTGGAAGTCTGAGACATGTGTGAAAATTTTCTAAGTCCAGAAATAATAATTTTTTCAATTTTTTATCAAATTTAACCCCAAGGGATATATATTTTACCCACACATTTGGAGCCCTCCTGGGATGCCCTCTAACATACTATAACCTCATTTAGCGGAGATTTTCACAAAAAAGTGAAATTTTCAAAAAGTGAAAATTTTTCCAAAAAATGACTAAGTATGAAGGACTCATCGGGTGAAACACTCTGGAACTGAAATCGGATGCGCTTACAGACATGCTCCCCTCTCTGGAAGTCTGAGACATGTGTGAAAATTTTCTAAGTCCAGAAAAAAAAAATTTTTCAACTTTTTTTCAAATTTCCCCCCAAGGGATATATATTTTACCCACACATTTGTAGCCCTCCTGGGATGCCCTCTAACATACTATAACCTTATTTAGCGGAGATTTTCACAAAAAAGTGAAATTTTCAAAAAGTCAGAAATTTTGCAAAAAACGACAAGTATGAAGGACTCATCGGGTGAATCGCTCTGGAACTGAAATCGGATGCGCGCACTGACATGCTCCCCTCTCTGGAAGTCTGAGACGTGTGAAAATTTTCTAAGTCCAGAAAAAAAAAATTTTCAATTTTTTATCAAATTTCCCCCCAAGGGATATATATTTTACCCACACATTTGGAGCCCTCCTGCGATGCCCTCTAACATACTATAACCTCATTTAGCAGAGATTTTCACAAAAAAGTGAAATTTTCAAAAAGTGAAAATTTTTCCAAAAAACGACTAAGTATGAAGGACTCATCGGGTGAAACACTCTGGAACTGAAATCGGATGCGCTTACAGACATGTTCCCCTCTCTGGAAGTCTGAGACATGTGTGAAAATTTTCTAAGTCCAGAAAAAAGAATTTTTTCAATTTTTTATCAAATTTCCCCCCAAGGGATATATATTTTACCCACACATTTGGAGCCCTCCTGCGATGCCCTCTAACATACTATAACCTCATTTAGCGGAGATTTTCACAAAAAAGTGAAATTTTCAAAAAGTGAAAATTTTTCCAAAAAACGACTAAGTATGAAGGACTCATCGGGTGAAACACTCTGGAACTGAAATCGGATGCGCTTACAGACATGCTCCCCTCTCTGGAAGTCTGAGACATGTGTGAAAATTTTCTAAGTCCAGAAAAAAAAAATTTTTCAACTTTTTTTCAAATTTCCCCCCAAGGGATATATATTTTACCCACACATTTGTAGCCCTCCTGGGATGCCCTCTAACATACTATAACCTTATTTAGCGGAGATTTTCACAAAAAAGTGAAATTTTCAAAAAGTCAGAAATTTTGCAAAAAACGACAAGTATGAAGGACTCATCGGGTGAATCGCTCTGGAACTGAAATCGGATGCGCGCACTGACATGCTCCCCTCTCTGGAAGTCTGAGACGTGTGAAAATTTTCTAAGTCCAGAAAAAAAAAATTTTCAATTTTTTATCAAATTTCCCCCCAAGGGATATATATTTTACCCACACATTTGGAGCCCTCCTGCGATGCCCTCTAACATACTATAACCTCATTTAGCAGAGATTTTCACAAAAAAGTGAAATTTTCAAAAAGTGAAAATTTTTCCAAAAAACGACTAAGTATGAAGGACTCATCGGGTGAAACACTCTGGAACTGAAATCGGATGCGCTTACAGACATGTTCCCCTCTCTGGAAGTCTGAGACATGTGTGAAAATTTTCTAAGTCCAGAAAAAAGAATTTTTTCAATTTTTTATCAAATTTCCCCCCAAGGGATATATATTTTACCCACACATTTGGAGCCCTCCTGCGATGCCCTCTAACATACTATAACCTCATTTAGCGGAGATTTTCACAAAAAAGTGAAATTTTCAAAAAGTGAAAATTTTTCCAAAAAATGACTAAGTATGAAGGACTCATCGGGTGAATCGCTCTGGAACTGAAATCGGATGCGCTTACAGACATGTTCCCCTCTCTGGAAGTCTGAGACATGTGTGAAAATTTTCTAAGTCCAGAAAAAAGAATTTTTTCAATTTTTTATCAAATTTCCCCCCAAGGGATATATATTTTACCCACACATTTGGAGCCCTCCTGCGATGCCCTCTAACATACTATAACCTCATTTAGCGGAGATTTTCACAAAAAAGTGAAATTTTCAAAAAGTGAAAATTTTTCCAAAAAACGACTAAGTATGAAGGACTCATCGGGTGAAACACTCTGGAACTGAAATCGGATGCGCTTACAGACATGCTCCCCTCTCTGGAAGTCTGAGACATGTGTGAAAATTTTCTAAGTCCAGAAAAAAAAAATTTTTCAACTTTTTTTCAAATTTCCCCCCAAGGGATATATATTTTACCCACACATTTGTAGCCCTCCTGGGATGCCCTCTAACATACTATAACCTAATTTAGCGGAGATTTTCACAAAAAAGTGAAATTTTCAAAAAGTCAGAAATTTTGCAAAAAACGACAAGTATGAAGGACTCATCGGGTGAATCGCTCTGGAACTGAAATCGGATGCACGCACTAACATGCTCCCCTCTCTGGAAGTCTGAGACATGTGTGAAAATTTTCTAAGTCCAGAAAAAAAAAATTTTTCAACTTTTTTTCAAATTTCCCCCCAAGGGATATATATTTTACCCACACATTTGGAGCCCTCCTGGGATGCCCTCTAACATACTATAACCTCATTTAGCGGAGATTTTCAAAAAAAAGTGAAATTTTCAAAAAGTGAAAATTTTTCCAAAAAATGACTAAGTATGAAGGACTCATCGGGTGAAACACTCTGGAACTGAAATCGGATGCGCTTACAGACATGTTCCCCTCTCTGGAAGTCTGAGACATGTGTGAAAATTTTCTAAGTCCAGAAATAATAATTTTTTCAATTTTTTATCAAATTTAACCCCAAGGGATATATATTTTACCCACACATTTGGAGCCCTCCTGGGATGCCCTCTAACATACTATAACCTCATTTAGCGGAGATTTTCACAAAAAAGTGAAATTTTCAAAAAGTGAAAATTTTTCCAAAAAATGACTAAGTATGAAGGACTCATCGGGTGAAACACTCTGGAACTGAAATCGGATGCGCTTACAGACATGCTCCCCTCTCTGGAAGTCTGAGACATGTGTGAAAATTTTCTAAGTCCAGAAAAAAAAAATTTTTCAACTTTTTTTCAAATTTCCCCCCAAGGGATATATATTTTACCCACACATTTGTAGCCCTCCTGGGATGCCCTCTAACATACTATAACCTTATTTAGCGGAGATTTTCACAAAAAAGTGAAATTTTCAAAAAGTCAGAAATTTTGCAAAAAACGACAAGTATGAAGGACTCATCGGGTGAATCGCTCTGGAACTGAAATCGGATGCGCGCACTGACATGCTCCCCTCTCTGGAAGTCTGAGACGTGTGAAAATTTTCTAAGTCCAGAAAAAAAAAATTTTCAATTTTTTATCAAATTTCCCCCCAAGGGATATATATTTTACCCACACATTTGGAGCCCTCCTGCGATGCCCTCTAACATACTATAACCTCATTTAGCAGAGATTTTCACAAAAAAGTGAAATTTTCAAAAAGTGAAAATTTTTCCAAAAAACGACTAAGTATGAAGGACTCATCGGGTGAAACACTCTGGAACTGAAATCGGATGCGCTTACAGACATGTTCCCCTCTCTGGAAGTCTGAGACATGTGTGAAAATTTTCTAAGTCCAGAAAAAAGAATTTTTTCAATTTTTTATCAAATTTCCCCCCAAGGGATATATATTTTACCCACACATTTGGAGCCCTCCTGCGATGCCCTCTAACATACTATAACCTCATTTAGCGGAGATTTTCACAAAAAAGTGAAATTTTCAAAAAGTGAAAATTTTTCCAAAAAACGACTAAGTATGAAGGACTCATCGGGTGAAACACTCTGGAACTGAAATCGGATGCGCTTACAGACATGCTCCCCTCTCTGGAAGTCTGAGACATGTGTGAAAATTTTCTAAGTCCAGAAAAAAAAAATTTTTCAACTTTTTTTCAAATTTCCCCCCAAGGGATATATATTTTACCCACACATTTGTAGCCCTCCTGGGATGCCCTCTAACATACTATAACCTTATTTAGCGGAGATTTTCACAAAAAAGTGAAATTTTCAAAAAGTCAGAAATTTTGCAAAAAACGACAAGTATGAAGGACTCATCGGGTGAATCGCTCTGGAACTGAAATCGGATGCGCGCACTGACATGCTCCCCTCTCTGGAAGTCTGAGACGTGTGAAAATTTTCTAAGTCCAGAAAAAAAAAATTTTCAATTTTTTATCAAATTTCCCCCCAAGGGATATATATTTTACCCACACATTTGGAGCCCTCCTGCGATGCCCTCTAACATACTATAACCTCATTTAGCAGAGATTTTCACAAAAAAGTGAAATTTTCAAAAAGTGAAAATTTTTCCAAAAAACGACTAAGTATGAAGGACTCATCGGGTGAAACACTCTGGAACTGAAATCGGATGCGCTTACAGACATGTTCCCCTCTCTGGAAGTCTGAGACATGTGTGAAAATTTTCTAAGTCCAGAAAAAAGAATTTTTTCAATTTTTTATCAAATTTCCCCCCAAGGGATATATATTTTACCCACACATTTGGAGCCCTCCTGCGATGCCCTCTAACATACTATAACCTCATTTAGCGGAGATTTTCACAAAAAAGTGAAATTTTCAAAAAGTGAAAATTTTTCCAAAAAATGACTAAGTATGAAGGACTCATCGGGTGAATCGCTCTGGAACTGAAATCGGATGCGCTTACAGACATGTTCCCCTCTCTGGAAGTCTGAGACATGTGTGAAAATTTTCTAAGTCCAGAAAAAAGAATTTTTTCAATTTTTTATCAAATTTCCCCCCAAGGGATATATATTTTACCCACACATTTGGAGCCCTCCTGCGATGCCCTCTAACATACTATAACCTCATTTAGCGGAAATTTTCACAAAAAAGTGAAATTTTCAAAAAGTGAAAATTTTTCCAAAAAATGACTAAGTATGAAGGACTCATCGGGTGAAACACTCTGGAACTGAAATCGGATGAGCTTACAGACATGCTCCCCTCTCTGGAAGTCTGAGACATGTGTGAAAATTTTCTAAGTCCAGAAAAAAAAAATTTTTCAACTTTTTTTCAAATTTCCCCCCAAGGGATATATATTTTACCCACACATTTGTAGCCCTCCTGGGATGCCCTCTAACATACTATAACCTAATTTAGCGGAGATTTTCACAAAAAAGTGAAATTTTCAAAAAGTCAGAAATTTTGCAAAAAACGACAAGTATGAAGGACTCATCGGGTGAATCGCTCTGGAACTGAAATCGGATGCACGCACTAACATGCTCCCCTCTCTGGAAGTCTGAGACATGTGTGAAAATTTTCTAAGTCCAGAAAAAAAAAATTTTTCAACTTTTTTTCAAATTTCCCCCCAAGGGATATATATTTTACCCACACATTTGGAGCCCTCCTGGGATGCCCTCTAACATACTATAACCTCATTTAGCGGAGATTTTCAAAAAAAAGTGAAATTTTCAAAAAGTGAAAATTTTTCCAAAAAATGACTAAGTATGAAGGACTCATCGGGTGAAACACTCTGGAACTGAAATCGGATGCGCTTACAGACATGTTCCCCTCTCTGGAAGTCTGAGACATGTGTGAAAATTTTCTAAGTCCAGAAAAAAGAATTTTTTCAATTTTTTATCAAATTTCCCCCCAAGGGATATATATTTTACCCACACATTTGGAGCCCTCCTGGGATGCCCTCTAACATACTATAACCTCATTTAGCGGAGATTTTCACAAAAAAGTGAAATTTTCAAAAAGTGAAAATTTTTCCAAAAAATGACTAAGTATGAAGGACTCATCGGGTGAATCGCTCTGGAACTGAAATCGGATGCACGCACTGACATGCTCCCCTCTCTGGAAGTCTGAGACATGTGTGAAAATTTTCTAAGTCCAGAAAAAAGAACTTTTTCAATTTTTTATCAAATTTCCCCCCAAGGGATATATATTTTACCCACACATTTGGAGCCCTCCTGGGATGCCCTCTAACATACTATAACCTCATTTAGCGGAGATTTTCACAAAAAAGTGAAATTTTCAAAAAGTGAAAATTTTTCCAAAAAATGACTAAGTATGAAGGACTCATCGGGTGAATCGCTCTGGAACTGAAATCGGATGCACGCACTGACATGCTCCCCTCTCTGGAAGTCTGAGACATGTGTGAAAATTTTCTAAGTCCAGAAAAAAGAATTTTTTCAATTTTTTATCAAATTTCCCCCCAAGGGATATATATTTTACCCACACATTTGGAGCCCTCCTGCGATGCCCTCTAACATACTATAACCTCATTTAGCGGAGATTTTCACAAAAAAGTGAAATTTTCAAAAAGTGAAAATTTTTCCAAAAAATGACTAAGTATGAAGGACTCATCGGGTGAAACACTCTGGAACTGAAATCGGATGTGCTTACAGACATGCTCCCCTCTCTGGAAGTCTGAGACATGTGTGAAAATTTTCTAAGTCCAGAAAAAAAAAAATTTTCAACTTTTTTTCAAATTTCCCCCCAAGGGATATATATTTTACCCACACATTTGTAGCCCTCCTGGGATGCCCTCTAACATACTATAACCTAATTTAGCGGAGATTTTCACAAAAAAGTGAAATTTTCAAAAAGTCAGAAATTTTGCAAAAAACGACAAGTATGAAGGACTCATCGGGTGAATCGCTCTGGAACTGAAATCGGATGCACGCACTAACATGCTCCCCTCTCTGGAAGTCTGAGACATGTGTGAAAATTTTCTAAGTCCAGAAAAAAAAAATTTTTCAACTTTTTTTCAAATTTCCCCCCAAGGGATATATATTTTACCCACACATTTGGAGCCCTCCTGGGATGCCCTCTAACATACTATAACCTCATTTAGCGGAGATTTTAAAAAAAAAGTGAAATTTTCAAAAAGTGAAAATTTTTCCAAAAAATGACTAAGTATGAAGGACTCATCGGGTGAAACACTCTGGAACTGAAATCGGATGCACTTACAGACATGCTCCCCTCTCTGGAAGTCTGAGACATGTGTGAAAATTTTCTAAGTCCAGAAAAAAAAAAAATTTTCAACTTTTTTTCAAATTTCCCCCCAAGGGATATATATTTTACCCACACATTTGTAGCCCTCCTGGGATGCCCTCTAACATACTATAACCTAATTTAGCGGAGATTTTCACAAAAAAGTGAAATTTTCAAAAAGTCAGAAATTTTGCAAAAAACGACAAGTATGAAGGACTCATCGGGTGAATCGCTCTGGAACTGAAATCGGATGCACGCACTAACATGCTCCCCTCTCTGGAAGTCTGAGACATGTGTGAAAATTTTCTAAGTCCAGAAAAAAAAAATTTTTCAACTTTTTTTCAAATTTCCCCCCAAGGGATATATATTTTACCCACACATTTGGAGCCCTCCTGGGATGCCCTCTAACATTCTATAACCTCATTTAGCAGAGATTTTCACAAAAAAGTGAAATTTTCAAAAAGTGAAAATTTTTCCAAAAAACGACTAAGTATGAAGGACTCATCGGGTGAAACACTCTGGAACTGAAATCGGATGCGCTTACAGACATGTTCCCCTCTCTGGAAGTCTGAGACATGTGTGAAAATTTTCTAAGTCCAGAAATAATAATTTTTTCAATTTTTTATCAAATTTAACCCCAAGGGATATATATTTTACCCACACATTTGGAGCCCTCCTGGGATGCCCTCTAACATACTATAACCTCATTTAGCGGAGATTTTCACAAAAAAGTGAAATTTTCAAAAAGTGAAAATTTTTCCAAAAAATGACTAAGTATGAAAGACTCATCGGGTGAAACACTCTGGAACTGAAATCGGATGCGCTTACAGACATGCTCCCCTCTCTGGAAGTCTGAGACATGTGTGAAAATTTTCTAAGTCCAGAAAAAAAAAATTTTTCAACTTTTTTTCAAATTTCCCCCCAAGGGATATATATTTTACCCACACATTTGTAGCCCTCCTGGGATGCCCTCTAACATACTATAACCTTATTTAGCGGAGATTTTCACAAAAAAGTGAAATTTTCAAAAAGTCAGAAATTTTGCAAAAAACGACAAGTATGAAGGACTCATCGGGTGAATCGCTCTGGAACTGAAATCGGATGCGCGCACTGACATGCTCCCCTCTCTGGAAGTCTGAGACGTGTGAAAATTTTCTAAGTCCAGAAAAAAAAAATTTTCAATTTTTTATCAAATTTCCCCCCAAGGGATATATATTTTACCCACACATTTGGAGCCCTCCTGCGATGCCCTCTAACATACTATAACCTCATTTAGCAGAGATTTTCACAAAAAAGTGAAATTTTCAAAAAGTGAAAATTTTTCCAAAAAACGACTAAGTATGAAGGACTCATCGGGTGAAACACTCTGGAACTGAAATCGGATGCGCTTACAGACATGTTCCCCTCTCTGGAAGTCTGAGACATGTGTGAAAATTTTCTAAGTCCAGAAAAAAGAATTTTTTCAATTTTTTATCAAATTTCCCCCCAAGGGATATATATTTTACCCACACATTTGGAGCCCTCCTGCGATGCCCTCTAACATACTATAACCTCATTTAGCGGAGATTTTCACAAAAAAGTGAAATTTTCAAAAAGTGAAAATTTTTCCAAAAAACGACTAAGTATGAAGGACTCATCAGGTGAAACGCTCTGGAACTGAAATCGGATGCGCTTACAGACATGTTCCCCTCTCTGGAAGTCTGAGACATGTGTGAAAATTTTCTAAGTCCAGAAAAAAAAAAAATTTCAACTTTTTTTCAAATTTCCCCCCAAGGGATATATATTTTACACACACATTTGGAGCCCTCCTGGGATGCCCTCTAACATACTATAACCTCATTTAGCGGAGATTTTCACAAAAAAGTGAAATTTTCAAAAAGTGAAAATTTTTCCAAAAAACGACTAAGTATGAAGGACTCATCGGGTGAAACACTCTGGAACTGAAATCGGATGCGCTTACAGACATGTTCCCCTCTCTGGAAGTCTGAGACATGTGTGAAAATTTTCTAAGTCCAGAAAAAAGAATTTTTTCAATTTTTTATCAAATTTCCCCCCAAGGGATATATATTTTACCCACACATTTGGAGCCCTCCTGCGATGCCCTCTAACATACTATAACCTCATTTAGCGGAGATTTTCACAAAAAAGTGAAATTTTCAAAAAGTGAAAATTTTTCCAAAAAACGACTAAGTATGAAGGACTCATCAGGTGAAACGCTCTGGAACTGAAATCGGATGCGCTTACAGACATGTTCCCCTCTCTGGAAGTCTGAGACATGTGTGAAAATTTTCTAAGTCCAGAAAAAAAAAAAATTTCAACTTTTTTTCAAATTTCCCCCCAAGGGATATATATTTTACACACACATTTGGAGCCCTCCTGGGATGCCCTCTAACATACTATAACCTCATTTAGCGGAGATTTTCACAAAAAAGTGAAATTTTCAAAAAGTGAAAATTTTTCAAAAAAATGACTAAGTATGAAGGACTCATCGGGTGAAACACTCTGGAACTGAAATCGGATGCGCTTACAGACATGCTCCCCTCTCTGGAAGTCTGAGACATGTGTGAAAATTTTCTAAGTCCAGAAAAAAAAAATTTTTCAACTTTTTTTCAAATTTCCCCCCAAGGGATATATATTTTACCCACACATTTGTAGCCCTCCTGGGATGCCCTCTAACATACTATAACCTAATTTAGCGGAGATTTTCACAAAAAAGTGAAATTTTCAAAAAGTCAGAAATTTTGCAAAAAACGACAAGTATGAAGGACTCATCGGGTGAATCGCTCTGGAACTGAAATCGGATGCACGCACTAACATGCTCCCCTCTCTGGAAGTCTGAGACATGTGTGAAAATTTTCTAAGTCCAGAAAAAAAAAATTTTTCAACTTTTTTTCAAATTTCCCCCCAAGGGATATATATTTTACCCACACATTTGGAGCCCTCCTGGGATGCCCTCTAACATTCTATAACCTCATTTAGCAGAGATTTTCACAAAAAAGTGAAATTTTCAAAAAGTGAAAATTTTTCCAAAAAACGACTAAGTATGAAGGACTCATCGGGTGAAACAGTCTGGAACTGAAATCGGATGCGCTTACAGACATGTTCCCCTCTCTGGAAGTCTGAGACATGTGTGAAAATTTTCTAAGTCCAGAAAAAAGAATTTTTTCAATTTTTTATCAAATTTCCCCCCAAGGGATATATATTTTACCCACACATTTGGAGCCCTCCTGGGATGCCCTCTAACATACTATAACCTCATTTAGCGGAGATTTTCACAAAAAAGTGAAATTTTCAAAAAGTGAAAATTTTTCCAAAAAATGACTAAGTATGAAGGACTCATCGGGTGAATCGCTCTGGAACTGAAATCGGATGCACGCACTGACATGCTCCCCTCTCTGGAAGTCTGAGACATGTGTGAAAATTTTCTAAGTCCAGAAAAAAGAATTTTTTCAATTTTTTATCAAATTTCCCCCCAAGGGATATATATTTTACCCACACATTTGGAGCGCTCCTGGGATGCCCTCTAACATACTATAACCTCATTTAGCGGAGATTTTCACAAAAAAGTGAAATTTTCAAAAAGTGAAAATTTTTCCAAAAAATGACTAAGTATGAAGGACTCATCGGGTGAATCGCTCTGGAACTGAAATCGGATGCACGCACTGACATGCTCCCCTCTCTGGAAGTCTGAGACATGTGTGAAAATTTTCTAAGTCCAGAAAAAAGAATTTTTTCAATTTTTTATCAAATTTCCCCCCAAGGGATATATATTTTACCCACACATTTGGAGCCCTCCTGCGATGCCCTCTAACATACTATAACCTCATTTAGCGGAGATTTTCACAAAAAAGTGAAATTTTCAAAAAGTGAAAATTTTTCCAAAAAACGACTAAGTATGAAGGACTCATCAGGTGAAACGCTCTGGAACTGAAATCGGATGCGCTTACAGACATGTTCCCCTCTCTGGAAGTCTGAGACATGTGTGAAAATTTTCTAAGTCCAGAAAAAAAAAAAATTTCAACTTTTTTTCAAATTTCCCCCCAAGGGATATATATTTTACCCACACATTTGGAGCCCTCCTGGGATGCCCTCTAACATACTATAACCTCATTTAGCGGAGATTTTCACAAAAAAGTGAAATTTTCAAAAAGTGAAAATTTTTCCAAAAAATGACTAAGTATGAAGGACTCATCGGGTGAAACACTCTGGAACTGAAATCGGATGCGCTTACAGACATGCTCCCCTCTCTGGAAGTCTGAGACATGTGTGAAAATTTTCTAAGTCCAGAAAAAAAAAATTTTTCAACTTTTTTTCAAATTTCCCCCCAAGGGATATATATTTTACCCACACATTTGTAGCCCTCCTGTGATGCCCTCTAACATACTATAACCTAATTTAGCGGAGATTTTCACAAAAAAGTGAAATTTTCAAAAAGTCAGAAATTTTGCAAAAAACGACAAGTATGAAGGACTAATCGGGTGAATCGCTCTGGAACTGAAATCGGATGCACGCACTAACATGCTCCCCTCTCTGGAAGTCTGAGACATGTGTGAAAATTTTCTAAGTCCAGAAAAAAAAAATTTTTCAACTTTTTTTCAAATTTCCCCCCAAGGGATATATATTTTACCCACACATTTGGAGCCCTCCTGGGATGCCCTCTAACATTCTATAACCTCATTTAGCAGAGATTTTCACAAAAAAGTGAAATTTCCAAAAAGTGAAAATTTTTCCAAAAAACGACTAAGTATGAAGGACTCATCGGGTGAATCGCTCTGGAACTGAAATCGGATGCGCGCACTGACATGCTCCCCTCTCTGGAAGTCTGAGACGTGTGAAAATTTTCTAAGTCCAGAAAAAAAAAATTTTCAACATTTTATCAAATCTCCCCCCAAGGGATATATATTTTACCCACACATTTGGAGCCCTCCTGGGATGCCCTCTAACATTCTATAACCTCATTTAGCAGAGATTTTCACAAAAAAGTGAAATTTTCATAAAGTGAAAATTTTTCCAAAAAACGACTAAGTATGAAGGACTCATCGGGTGAAACACTCTGGAACTGAAATCGGATGCCCTTACAGACATGTTCCCCTCTCTGGAAGTCTGAGACATGTGTGAAAATTTTCTAAGTCCAGAAAAAAGAATTTTTTCAATTTTTTATCAAATTTCCCCCCAAGGGATATATATTTTACCCACACATTTGGAGCCCTCCTGGGATGCCCTCTAACATACTATAACCTCATTTAGCGGAGATTTTCACAAAAAAGTGAAATTTTCAAAAAGTGAAAATTTTTCCAAAAAACGACTAAGTATGAAGGACTCATCGGGTGAATCGCTCTGGAACTGAAATCGGATGCGCGCACTGACATGCTCCCCTCTCTGGAAGTCTGAGACGTGTGAAAATTTTCTAAGTCCAGAAAAAAAAAATTTTCAACATTTTATCAAATCTCCCCCCAAGGGATATATATTTTACCCACACATTTGGAGCCCTCCTGCGATGCCCTCTAACATACTATAACCTCATTTAGTGGAGATTTTCACAAAAAAGTGAAATTTTCAAAAAGTGAAAATTTTTCCAAAAAACGACTAAGTATGAAGGACTCATCGGGTGAAACACTCTGGAACTGAAATCGGATGCGCTTACAGACATGTTCCCCTCTCTGGAAGTCTGAGACATGTGTGAAAATTTTCTAAGTCCAGAAAAAAGAATTTTTTCAATTTTTTATCAAATTTCCCCCCAAGGGATATATATTTTACCCACACATTTGGAGCCCTCCTGCGATGCCCTCTAACATACTATAACCTCATTTAGCGGAGATTTTCACAAAAAAGTGAAATTTTCAAAAAGTGAAAATTTTTCCAAAAAACGACTAAGTATGAAGGACTCATCACGTGAAACGCTCTGGAACTGAAATCGGATGCGCTTACAGACATGTTCCCCTCTCTGGAAGTCTGAGACATGTGTGAAAATTTTCTAAGTCCAGAAAAAAAAAAAAATTCAACTTTTTTTCAAATTTCCCCCCAAGGGATATATATTTTACCCACACATTTGGAGCCCTCCTGGGATGCCCTCTAACATTCTATAACCTCATTTAGCAGAGATTTTCACAAAAAAGTGAAATTTCCAAAAAGTGAAAATTTTTCCAAAAAACGACTAAGTATGAAGGACTCATCGGGTGAATCGCTCTGGAACTGAAATCGGATGCGCGCACTGACATGCTCCCCTCTCTGGAAGTCTGAGACGTGTGAAAATTTTCTAAGTCCAGAAAAAAAAAATTTTCAACATTTTATCAAATCTCCCCCCAAGGGATATATATTTTACCCACACATTTGGAGCCCTCCTGGGATGCCCTCTAACATTCTATAACCTCATTTAGCAGAGATTTTCACAAAAAAGTGAAATTTTCATAAAGTGAAAATTTTTCCAAAAAACGACTAAGTATGAAGGACTCATCGGGTGAAACACTCTGGAACTGAAATCGGATGCCCTTACAGACATGTTCCCCTCTCTGGAAGTCTGAGACATGTGTGAAAATTTTCTAAGTCCAGAAAAAAGAATTTTTTCAATTTTTTATCAAATTTCCCCCCAAGGGATATTTATTTTACCCACACATTTGGAGCCCTCCTGGGATGCCCTCTAACATACTATAACCTCATTTAGCGGAGATTTTCACAAAAAAGTGAAATTTTCAAAAAGTGAAAATTTTTCCAAAAAACGACTAAGTATGAAGGACTCATCGGGTGAATCGCTCTGGAACTGAAATCGGATGCGCGCACTGACATGCTCCCCTCTCTGGAAGTCTGAGACGTGTGAAAATTTTCTAAGTCCAGAAAAAAAAAATTTTCAACATTTTATCAAATCTCCC
This sequence comes from Phyllobates terribilis, assembly GCF_046119375.1. Classification (NCBI taxonomy): domain Eukaryota; kingdom Metazoa; phylum Chordata; class Amphibia; order Anura; family Dendrobatidae; genus Phyllobates; species Phyllobates terribilis. The sequence continues at coordinate 594,139 of NW_027362853.1, forward strand.
CCCAAGGGATATATATTTTACCCACACATTTGGAGCCCTCCTGGGATGCCCTCTAACATTCTATAACCTCATTTAGCAGAGATTTTCACAAAAAAGTGAAATTTTCAAAAAGTGAAAATTTTTCCAAAAAACGACTAAGTATGAAGGACTCATCGGGTGAAACACTCTGGAACTGAAATCGGATGCGCTTACAGACATGTTCCCCTCTCTGGAAGTCTGAGACATGTGTGAAAATTTTCTAAGTCCAGAAAAAAGAATTTTTTCAATTTTTGATCAAATTTCCCCCCAAGGGATATATATTTTACCCACACATTTGGAGCCCTCCTGCGATGCCCTCTAACATACTATAACCTCATTTAGCGGAGATTTTCACAAAAAAGTGAAATTTTCAAAAAGTGAAAATTTTTCCAAAAAACGACTAAGTATGAAGGACTCATCGGGTGAAACACTCTGGAACTGAAATCGGATGCGCTTACAGACATGTTCCCCTCTCTGGAAGTCTGAGACATGTGTGAAAATTTTCTAAGTCCAGAAAAAAGAATTTTTTCAATTTTTTATCAAATTTCCCCCCAAGGGATATATATTTTACCCACACATTTGGAGCCCTCCTGCGATGCCCTCTAACATACTATAACCTCATTTAGCGGAGATTTTCACAAAAAAGTGAAATTTTCAAAAAGTGAAAATTTTTCCAAAAAACGACTAAGTATGAAGGACTCATCACGTGAAACGCTCTGGAACTGAAATCGGATGCGCTTACAGACATGTTCCCCTCTCTGGAAGTCTGAGACATGTGTGAAAATTTTCTAAGTCCAGAAAAAAAAAAAAATTCAACTTTTTTTCAAATTTCCCCCCAAGGGATATATATTTTACCCACACATTTGGAGCCCTCCTGGGATGCCCTCTAACATACTATAACCTCATTTAGCGGAGATTTTCACAAAAAAGTGAAATTTTCAAAAAGTGAAAATTTTTCCAAAAAATGACTAAGTATGAAGGACTCATCGGGTGAAACACTCTGGAACTGAAATCGGATGCGCTTACAGACATGCTCCCCTCTCTGGAAGTCTGAGACATGTGTGAAAATTTTCTAAGTCCAGAAAAAAAAAATTTTTCAACTTTTTTTCAAATTTCCCCCCAAGGGATATATATTTTACCCACACATTTGGAGCCCTCCTGGGATGCCCTCTAACATTCTATAACCTCATTTAGCAGAGATTTTCACAAAAAAGTGAAATTTTCAAAAAGTGAAAATTTTTCCAAAAAACGACTAAGTATGAAGGACTCATCGGGTGAATCGCTCTGGAACTGAAATCGGATGCGCGCACTGACATGCTCCACTCTCTGGAAGTCTGAGACGTGTGAAAATTTTCTAAGTCCAGAAAAAAAAAATTTTTCAACTTTTTTTCAAATTTCCCCCCAAGGGATATATATTTTACCCACACATTTGGAGCCCTCCTGCGATGCCCTCTAACATACTATAACCTCATTTAGCGGAGATTTTCACAAAAAAGTGAAATTTTCAAAAAGTGAAAATTTTTCCAAAAAATGACTAAGTATGAAGGACTCATCGGGTGAAACACTCTGGAACTGAAATCGGATGTGCTTACAGACATGCTCCCCTCTCTGGAAGTCTGAGACATGTGTGAAAATTTTCTAAGTCCAGAAAAAAAAAATTTTTCAACTTTTTTTCAAATTTCCCCCCAAGGGATATATATTTTACCCACACATTTGTAGCCCTCCTGGGATGCCCTCTAACATACTATAACCTAATTTAGCGGAGATTTTCACAAAAAAGTGAAATTTTCAAAAAGTCAGAAATTTTGCAAAAAACGACAAGTATGAAGGACTCATCGGGTGAATCGCTCTGGAACTGAAATCGGATGCACGCACTAACATGCTCCCCTCTCTGGAAGTCTGAGACATGTGTGAAAATTTTCTAAGTCCAGAAAAAAAAAATTTTTCAACTTTTTTTCAAATTTCCCCCCAAGGGATATATATTTTACCCACACATTTGGAGCCCTCCTGGGATGCCCTCTAACATACTATAACCTCATTTAGCGGAGATTTTCAAAAAAAAGTGAAATTTTCAAAAAGTGAAAATTTTTCCAAAAAATGACTAAGTATGAAGGACTCATCGGGTGAAACACTCTGGAACTGAAATCGGATGCGCTTACAGACATGCTCCCCTCTCTGGAAGTCTGAGACATGTGTGAAAATTTTCTAAGTCCAGAAAAAAAAAAAATTTTCAACTTTTTTTCAAATTTCCCCCCAAGGGATATATATTTTACCCACACATTTGTAGCCCTCCTGGGATGCCCTCTAACATACTATAACCTAATTTAGCGGAGATTTTCACAAAAAAGTGAAATTTTCAAAAAGTCAGAAATTTTGCAAAAAACGACAAGTATGAAGGACTCATCGGGTGAATCGCTCTGGAACTGAAATCGGATGCACGCACTAACATGCTCCCCTCTCTGGAAGTCTGAGACATGTGTGAAAATTTTCTAAGTCCAGAAAAAAAAAATTTTTCAACTTTTTTTCAAATTTCCCCCCAAGGGATATATATTTTACCCACACATTTGGAGCCCTCCTGGGATGCCCTCTAACATTCTATAACCTCATTTAGCAGAGATTTTCACAAAAAAGTGAAATTTTCAAAAAGTGAAAATTTTTCCAAAAAACGACTAAGTATGAAGGACTCATCGGGTGAAACACTCTGGAACTGAAATCGGATGCGCTTACAGACATGTTCCCCTCTCTGGAAGTCTGAGACATGTGTGAAAATTTTCTAAGTCCAGAAATAATAATTTTTTCAATTTTTTATCAAATTTAACCCCAAGGGATATATATTTTACCCACACATTTGGAGCCCTCCTGGGATGCCCTCTAACATACTATAACCTCATTTAGCGGAGATTTTCACAAAAAAGTGAAATTTTCAAAAAGTGAAAATTTTTCCAAAAAATGACTAAGTATGAAGGACTCATCGGGTGAAACACTCTGGAACTGAAATCGGATGCGCTTACAGACATGTTCCCCTCTCTGGAAGTCTGAGACATGTGTGAAAATTTTCTAAGTCCAGAAAAAAGAATTTTTTCAATTTTTTATCAAATTTCCCCCCAAGGGATATATATTTTACCCACACATTTGGAGCCCTCCTGCGATGCCCTCTAACATACTATAACCTCATTTAGCGGAGATTTTCACAAAAAAGTGAAATTTTCAAAAAGTGAAAATTTTTCCAAAAAACGACTAAGTATGAAGGACTCATCGGGTGAAACACTCTGGAACTGAAATCGGATGCGCTTACAGACATGTTCCCCTCTCTGGAAGTCTGAGACATGTGTGAAAATTTTCTAAGTCCAGAAAAAAGAATTTTTTCAATTTTTTATCAAATTTCCCCCCAAGGGATATATATTTTACCCACACATTTGGAGCCCTCCTGCGATGCCCTCTAACATACTATAACCTCATTTAGCGGAGATTTTCACAAAAAAGTGAAATTTTCAAAAAGTGAAAATTTTTCCAAAAAATGACTAAGTATGAAGGACTCATCGGGTGAAACACTCTGGAACTGAAATCGGATGTGCTTACAGACATGCTCCCCTCTCTGGAAGTCTGAGACATGTGTGAAAATTTTCTAAGTCCAGAAAAAAAAAATTTTTCAACTTTTTTTCAAATTTCCCCCCAAGGGATATATATTTTACCCACACATTTGTAGCCCTCCTGGGATGCCCTCTAACATACTATAACCTAATTTAGCGGAGATTTTCACAAAAAAGTGAAATTTTCAAAAAGTCAGAAATTTTGCAAAAAACGACAAGTATGAAGGACTCATCGGGTGAATCGCTCTGGAACTGAAATCGGATGCACGCACTAACATGCTCCCCTCTCTGGAAGTCTGAGACATGTGTGAAAATTTTCTAAGTCCAGAAAAAAAAAATTTTTCAACTTTTTTTCAAATTTCCCCCCAAGGGATATATATTTTACCCACACATTTGGAGCCCTCCTGGGATGCCCTCTAACATACTATAACCTCATTTAGCGGAGATTTTCAAAAAAAAGTGAAATTTTCAAAAAGTGAAAATTTTTCCAAAAAATGACTAAGTATGAAGGACTCATCGGGTGAAACACTCTGGAACTGAAATCGGATGCGCTTACAGACATGTTCCCCTCTCTGGAAGTCTGAGACATGTGTGAAAATTTTCTAAGTCCAGAAAAAAGAATTTTTTCAATTTTTTATCAAATTTCCCCCCAAGGGATATATATTTTACCCACACATTTGGAGCCCTCCTGGGATGCCCTCTAACATACTATAACCTCATTTAGCGGAGATTTTCACAAAAAAGTGAAATTTTCAAAAAGTGAAAATTTTTCCAAAAAATGACTAAGTATGAAGGACTCATCGGGTGAATCGCTCTGGAACTGAAATCGGATGCACGCACTGACATGCTCCCCTCTCTGGAAGTCTGAGACATGTGTGAAAATTTTCTAAGTCCAGAAAAAAGAACTTTTTCAATTTTTTATCAAATTTCCCCCCAAGGGATATATATTTTACCCACACATTTGGAGCCCTCCTGGGATGCCCTCTAACATACTATAACCTCATTTAGCGGAGATTTTCACAAAAAAGTGAAATTTTCAAAAAGTGAAAATTTTTCCAAAAAATGACTAAGTATGAAGGACTCATCGGGTGAATCGCTCTGGAACTGAAATCGGATGCACGCACTGACATGCTCCCCTCTCTGGAAGTCTGAGACATGTGTGAAAATTTTCTAAGTCCAGAAAAAAGAATTTTTTCAATTTTTTATCAAATTTCCCCCCAAGGGATATATATTTTACCCACACATTTGGAGCCCTCCTGGGATGCCCTCTAACATACTATAACCTCATTTAGCGGAGATTTTCACAAAAAAGTGAAATTTTCAAAAAGTGAAAATTTTTCCAAAAAATGACTAAGTATGAAGGACTCATCGGGTGAATCGCTCTGGAACTGAAATCGGATGCACGCACTGACATGCTCCCCTCTCTGGAAGTCTGAGACATGTGTGAAAATTTTCTAAGTCCAGAAAAAAGAATTTTTTCAATTTTTTATCAAATTTCCCCCCAAGGGATATATATTTTACCCACACATTTGGAGCCCTCCTGCGATGCCCTCTAACATACTATAACCTCATTTAGCGGAGATTTTCACAAAAAAGTGAAATTTTCAAAAAGTGAAAATTTTTCCAAAAAATGACTAAGTATGAAGGACTCATCGGGTGAAACACTCTGGAACTGAAATCGGATGTGCTTACAGACATGCTCCCCTCTCTGGAAGTCTGAGACATGTGTGAAAATTTTCTAAGTCCAGAAAAAAAAAATTTTTCAACTTTTTTTCAAATTTCCCCCCAAGGGATATATATTTTACCCACACATTTGTAGCCCTCCTGGGATGCCCTCTAACATACTATAACCTAATTTAGCGGAGATTTTCACAAAAAAGTGAAATTTTCAAAAAGTCAGAAATTTTGCAAAAAACGACAAGTATGAAGGACTCATCGGGTGAATCGCTCTGGAACTGAAATCGGATGCACGCACTAACATGCTCCCCTCTCTGGAAGTCTGAGACATGTGTGAAAATTTTCTAAGTCCAGAAAAAAAAAATTTTTCAACTTTTTTTCAAATTTCCCCCCAAGGGATATATATTTTACCCACACATTTGGAGCCCTCCTGGGATGCCCTCTAACATACTATAACCTCATTTAGCGGAGATTTTCAAAAAAAAGTGAAATTTTCAAAAAGTGAAAATTTTTCCAAAAAATGACTAAGTATGAAGGACTCATCGGGTGAAACACTCTGGAACTGAAATCGGATGCGCTTACAGACATGCTCCCCTCTCTGGAAGTCTGAGACATGTGTGAAAATTTTCTAAGTCCAGAAAAAAAAAAAATTTTCAACTTTTTTTCAAATTTCCCCCCAAGGGATATATATTTTACCCACACATTTGTAGCCCTCCTGGGATGCCCTCTAACATACTATAACCTAATTTAGCGGAGATTTTCACAAAAAAGTGAAATTTTCAAAAAGTCAGAAATTTTGCAAAAAACGACAAGTATGAAGGACTCATCGGGTGAATCGCTCTGGAACTGAAATCGGATGCACGCACTAACATGCTCCCCTCTCTGGAAGTCTGAGACATGTGTGAAAATTTTCTAAGTCCAGAAAAAAAAAATTTTTCAACTTTTTTTCAAATTTCCCCCCAAGGGATATATATTTTACCCACACATTTGGAGCCCTCCTGGGATGCCCTCTAACATTCTATAACCTCATTTAGCAGAGATTTTCACAAAAAAGTGAAATTTTCAAAAAGTGAAAATTTTTCCAAAAAACGACTAAGTATGAAGGACTCATCGGGTGAAACACTCTGGAACTGAAATCGGATGCGCTTACAGACATGTTCCCCTCTCTGGAAGTCTGAGACATGTGTGAAAATTTTCTAAGTCCAGAAATAATAATTTTTTCAATTTTTTATCAAATTTAACCCCAAGGGATATATATTTTACCCACACATTTGGAGCCCTCCTGGGATGCCCTCTAACATACTATAACCTCATTTAGCGGAGATTTTCACAAAAAAGTGAAATTTTCAAAAAGTGAAAATTTTTCCAAAAAATGACTAAGTATGAAGGACTCATCGGGTGAAACACTCTGGAACTGAAATCGGATGCGCTTACAGACATGCTCCCCTCTCTGGAAGTCTGAGACATGTGTGAAAATTTTCTAAGTCCAGAAAAAAAAAATTTTTCAACTTTTTTTCAAATTTCCCCCCAAGGGATATATATTTTACCCACACATTTGTAGCCCTCCTGGGATGCCCTCTAACATACTATAACCTTATTTAGCGGAGATTTTCACAAAAAAGTGAAATTTTCAAAAAGTCAGAAATTTTGCAAAAAACGACAAGTATGAAGGACTCATCGGGTGAATCGCTCTGGAACTGAAATCGGATGCGCGCACTGACATGCTCCCCTCTCTGGAAGTCTGAGACGTGTGAAAATTTTCTAAGTCCAGAAAAAAAAAATTTTCAATTTTTTATCAAATTTCCCCCCAAGGGATATATATTTTACCCACACATTTGGAGCCCTCCTGCGATGCCCTCTAACATACTATAACCTCATTTAGCAGAGATTTTCACAAAAAAGTGAAATTTTCAAAAAGTGAAAATTTTTCCAAAAAACGACTAAGTATGAAGGACTCATCGGGTGAAACACTCTGGAACTGAAATCGGATGCGCTTACAGACATGTTCCCCTCTCTGGAAGTCTGAGACATGTGTGAAAATTTTCTAAGTCCAGAAAAAAGAATTTTTTCAATTTTTTATCAAATTTCCCCCCAAGGGATATATATTTTACCCACACATTTGGAGCCCTCCTGCGATGCCCTCTAACATACTATAACCTCATTTAGCGGAGATTTTCACAAAAAAGTGAAATTTTCAAAAAGTGAAAATTTTTCCAAAAAACGACTAAGTATGAAGGACTCATCGGGTGAAACACTCTGGAACTGAAATCGGATGCGCTTACAGACATGCTCCCCTCTCTGGAAGTCTGAGACATGTGTGAAAATTTTCTAAGTCCAGAAAAAAAAAATTTTTCAACTTTTTTTCAAATTTCCCCCCAAGGGATATATATTTTACCCACACATTTGTAGCCCTCCTGGGATGCCCTCTAACATACTATAACCTTATTTAGCGGAGATTTTCACAAAAAAGTGAAATTTTCAAAAAGTCAGAAATTTTGCAAAAAACGACAAGTATGAAGGACTCATCGGGTGAATCGCTCTGGAACTGAAATCGGATGCGCGCACTGACATGCTCCCCTCTCTGGAAGTCTGAGACGTGTGAAAATTTTCTAAGTCCAGAAAAAAAAAATTTTCAATTTTTTATCAAATTTCCCCCCAAGGGATATATATTTTACCCACACATTTGGAGCCCTCCTGCGATGCCCTCTAACATACTATAACCTCATTTAGCAGAGATTTTCACAAAAAAGTGAAATTTTCAAAAAGTGAAAATTTTTCCAAAAAACGACTAAGTATGAAGGACTCATCGGGTGAAACACTCTGGAACTGAAATCGGATGCGCTTACAGACATGTTCCCCTCTCTGGAAGTCTGAGACATGTGTGAAAATTTTCTAAGTCCAGAAAAAAGAATTTTTTCAATTTTTTATCAAATTTCCCCCCAAGGGATATATATTTTACCCACACATTTGGAGCCCTCCTGCGATGCCCTCTAACATACTATAACCTCATTTAGCGGAGATTTTCACAAAAAAGTGAAATTTTCAAAAAGTGAAAATTTTTCCAAAAAATGACTAAGTATGAAGGACTCATCGGGTGAATCGCTCTGGAACTGAAATCGGATGCGCTTACAGACATGTTCCCCTCTCTGGAAGTCTGAGACATGTGTGAAAATTTTCTAAGTCCAGAAAAAAGAATTTTTTCAATTTTTTATCAAATTTCCCCCCAAGGGATATATATTTTACCCACACATTTGGAGCCCTCCTGCGATGCCCTCTAACATACTATAACCTCATTTAGCGGAGATTTTCACAAAAAAGTGAAATTTTCAAAAAGTGAAAATTTTTCCAAAAAATGACTAAGTATGAAGGACTCATCGGGTGAAACACTCTGGAACTGAAATCGGATGTGCTTACAGACATGCTCCCCTCTCTGGAAGTCTGAGACATGTGTGAAAATTTTCTAAGTCCAGAAAAAAAAAATTTTTCAACTTTTTTTCAAATTTCCCCCCAAGGGATATATATTTTACCCACACATTTGTAGCCCTCCTGGGATGCCCTCTAACATACTATAACCTAATTTAGCGGAGATTTTCACAAAAAAGTGAAATTTTCAAAAAGTCAGAAATTTTGCAAAAAACGACAAGTATGAAGGACTCATCGGGTGAATCGCTCTGGAACTGAAATCGGATGCACGCACTAACATGCTCCCCTCTCTGGAAGTCTGAGACATGTGTGAAAATTTTCTAAGTCCAGAAAAAAAAAATTTTTCAACTTTTTTTCAAATTTCCCCCCAAGGGATATATATTTTACCCACACATTTGGAGCCCTCCTGGGATGCCCTCTAACATACTATAACCTCATTTAGCGGAGATTTTCAAAAAAAAGTGAAATTTTCAAAAAGTGAAAATTTTTCCAAAAAATGACTAAGTATGAAGGACTCATCGGGTGAAACACTCTGGAACTGAAATCGGATGCGCTTACAGACATGTTCCCCTCTCTGGAAGTCTGAGACATGTGTGAAAATTTTCTAAGTCCAGAAATAATAATTTTTTCAATTTTTTATCAAATTTAACCCCAAGGGATATATATTTTACCCACACATTTGGAGCCCTCCTGGGATGCCCTCTAACATACTATAACCTCATTTAGCGGAGATTTTCACAAAAAAGTGAAATTTTCAAAAAGTGAAAATTTTTCCAAAAAATGACTAAGTATGAAGGACTCATCGGGTGAAACACTCTGGAACTGAAATCGGATGCGCTTACAGACATGCTCCCCTCTCTGGAAGTCTGAGACATGTGTGAAAATTTTCTAAGTCCAGAAAAAAAAAATTTTTCAACTTTTTTTCAAATTTCCCCCCAAGGGATATATATTTTACCCACACATTTGTAGCCCTCCTGGGATGCCCTCTAACATACTATAACCTTATTTAGCGGAGATTTTCACAAAAAAGTGAAATTTTCAAAAAGTCAGAAATTTTGCAAAAAACGACAAGTATGAAGGACTCATCGGGTGAATCGCTCTGGAACTGAAATCGGATGCGCGCACTGACATGCTCCCCTCTCTGGAAGTCTGAGACGTGTGAAAATTTTCTAAGTCCAGAAAAAAAAAATTTTCAATTTTTTATCAAATTTCCCCCCAAGGGATATATATTTTACCCACACATTTGGAGCCCTCCTGCGATGCCCTCTAACATACTATAACCTCATTTAGCAGAGATTTTCACAAAAAAGTGAAATTTTCAAAAAGTGAAAATTTTTCCAAAAAACGACTAAGTATGAAGGACTCATCGGGTGAAACACTCTGGAACTGAAATCGGATGCGCTTACAGACATGTTCCCCTCTCTGGAAGTCTGAGACATGTGTGAAAATTTTCTAAGTCCAGAAAAAAGAATTTTTTCAATTTTTTATCAAATTTCCCCCCAAGGGATATATATTTTACCCACACATTTGGAGCCCTCCTGCGATGCCCTCTAACATACTATAACCTCATTTAGCGGAGATTTTCACAAAAAAGTGAAATTTTCAAAAAGTGAAAATTTTTCCAAAAAACGACTAAGTATGAAGGACTCATCGGGTGAAACACTCTGGAACTGAAATCGGATGCGCTTACAGACATGCTCCCCTCTCTGGAAGTCTGAGACATGTGTGAAAATTTTCTAAGTCCAGAAAAAAAAAATTTTTCAACTTTTTTTCAAATTTCCCCCCAAGGGATATATATTTTACCCACACATTTGTAGCCCTCCTGGGATGCCCTCTAACATACTATAACCTTATTTAGCGGAGATTTTCACAAAAAAGTGAAATTTTCAAAAAGTCAGAAATTTTGCAAAAAACGACAAGTATGAAGGACTCATCGGGTGAATCGCTCTGGAACTGAAATCGGATGCGCGCACTGACATGCTCCCCTCTCTGGAAGTCTGAGACGTGTGAAAATTTTCTAAGTCCAGAAAAAAAAAATTTTCAATTTTTTATCAAATTTCCCCCCAAGGGATATATATTTTACCCACACATTTGGAGCCCTCCTGCGATGCCCTCTAACATACTATAACCTCATTTAGCAGAGATTTTCACAAAAAAGTGAAATTTTCAAAAAGTGAAAATTTTTCCAAAAAACGACTAAGTATGAAGGACTCATCGGGTGAAACACTCTGGAACTGAAATCGGATGCGCTTACAGACATGTTCCCCTCTCTGGAAGTCTGAGACATGTGTGAAAATTTTCTAAGTCCAGAAAAAAGAATTTTTTCAATTTTTTATCAAATTTCCCCCCAAGGGATATATATTTTACCCACACATTTGGAGCCCTCCTGCGATGCCCTCTAACATACTATAACCTCATTTAGCGGAGATTTTCACAAAAAAGTGAAATTTTCAAAAAGTGAAAATTTTTCCAAAAAATGACTAAGTATGAAGGACTCATCGGGTGAATCGCTCTGGAACTGAAATCGGATGCGCTTACAGACATGTTCCCCTCTCTGGAAGTCTGAGACATGTGTGAAAATTTTCTAAGTCCAGAAAAAAGAATTTTTTCAATTTTTTATCAAATTTCCCCCCAAGGGATATATATTTTACCCACACATTTGGAGCCCTCCTGCGATGCCCTCTAACATACTATAACCTCATTTAGCGGAAATTTTCACAAAAAAGTGAAATTTTCAAAAAGTGAAAATTTTTCCAAAAAATGACTAAGTATGAAGGACTCATCGGGTGAAACACTCTGGAACTGAAATCGGATGTGCTTACAGACATGCTCCCCTCTCTGGAAGTCTGAGACATGTGTGAAAATTTTCTAAGTCCAGAAAAAAAAAATTTTTCAACTTTTTTTCAAATTTCCCCCCAAGGGATATATATTTTACCCACACATTTGTAGCCCTCCTGGGATGCCCTCTAACATACTATAACCTAATTTAGCGGAGATTTTCACAAAAAAGTGAAATTTTCAAAAAGTCAGAAATTTTGCAAAAAACGACAAGTATGAAGGACTCATCGGGTGAATCGCTCTGGAACTGAAATCGGATGCACGCACTAACATGCTCCCCTCTCTGGAAGTCTGAGACATGTGTGAAAATTTTCTAAGTCCAGAAAAAAAAAATTTTTCAACTTTTTTTCAAATTTCCCCCCAAGGGATATATATTTTACCCACACATTTGGAGCCCTCCTGGGATGCCCTCTAACATACTATAACCTCATTTAGCGGAGATTTTCAAAAAAAAGTGAAATTTTCAAAAAGTGAAAATTTTTCCAAAAAATGACTAAGTATGAAGGACTCATCGGGTGAAACACTCTGGAACTGAAATCGGATGCGCTTACAGACATGTTCCCCTCTCTGGAAGTCTGAAACATGTGTGAAAATTTTCTAAGTCCAGAAAAAAGAATTTTTTCAATTTTTTATCAAATTTCCCCCCAAGGGATATATATTTTACCCACACATTTGGAGCCCTCCTGGGATGCCCTCTAACATACTATAACCTCATTTAGCGGAGATTTTCACAAAAAAGTGAAATTTTCAAAAAGTGAAAATTTTTCCAAAAAATGACTAAGTATGAAGGACTCATCGGGTGAATCGCTCTGGAACTGAAATCGGATGCACGCACTGACATGCTCCCCTCTCTGGAAGTCTGAGACATGTGTGAAAATTTTCTAAGTCCAGAAAAAAGAACTTTTTCAATTTTTTATCAAATTTCCCCCCAAGGGATATATATTTTACCCACACATTTGGAGCCCTCCTGGGATGCCCTCTAACATACTATAACCTCATTTAGCGGAGATTTTCACAAAAAAGTGAAATTTTCAAAAAGTGAAAATTTTTCCAAAAAATGACTAAGTATGAAGGACTCATCGGGTGAATCGCTCTGGAACTGAAATCGGATGCACGCACTGACATGCTCCCCTCTCTGGAAGTCTGAGACATGTGTGAAAATTTTCTAAGTCCAGAAAAAAGAATTTTTTCAATTTTTTATCAAATTTCCCCCCAAGGGATATATATTTTACCCACACATTTGGAGCCCTCCTGGGATGCCCTCTAACATACTATAACCTCATTTAGCGGAGATTTTCACAAAAAAGTGAAATTTTCAAAAAGTGAAAATTTTTCCAAAAAATGACTAAGTATGAAGGACTCATCGGGTGAATCGCTCTGGAACTGAAATCGGATGCACGCACTGACATGCTCCCCTCTCTGGAAGTCTGAGACATGTGTGAAAATTTTCTAAGTCCAGAAAAAAGAATTTTTTCAATTTTTTATCAAATTTCCCCCCAAGGGATATATATTTTACCCACACATTTGGAGCCCTCCTGCGATGCCCTCTAACATACTATAACCTCATTTAGCGGAGATTTTCACAAAAAAGTGAAATTTTCAAAAAGTGAAAATTTTTCCAAAAAATGACTAAGTATGAAGGACTCATCGGGTGAAACACTCTGGAACTGAAATCGGATGTGCTTACAGACATGCTCCCCTCTCTGGAAGTCTGAGACATGTGTGAAAATTTTCTAAGTCCAGAAAAAAAAAATTTTTCAACTTTTTTTCAAATTTCCCCCCAAGGGATATATATTTTACCCACACATTTGTAGCCCTCCTGGGATGCCCTCTAACATACTATAACCTAATTTAGCGGAGATTTTCACAAAAAAGTGAAATTTTCAAAAAGTCAGAAATTTTGCAAAAAACGACAAGTATGAAGGACTCATCGGGTGAATCGCTCTGGAACTGAAATCGGATGCACGCACTAACATGCTCCCCTCTCTGGAAGTCTGAGACATGTGTGAAAATTTTCTAAGTCCAGAAAAAAAAAATTTTTCAACTTTTTTTCAAATTTCCCCCCAAGGGATATATATTTTACCCACACATTTGGAGCCCTCCTGGGATGCCCTCTAACATACTATAACCTCATTTAGCGGAGATTTTAAAAAAAAAGTGAAATTTTCAAAAAGTGAAAATTTTTCCAAAAAATGACTAAGTATGAAGGACTCATCGGGTGAAACACTCTGGAACTGAAATCGGATGCGCTTACAGACATGCTCCCCTCTCTGGAAGTCTGAGACATGTGTGAAAATTTTCTAAGTCCAGAAAAAAAAAAAATTTTCAACTTTTTTTCAAATTTCCCCCCAAGGGATATATATTTTACCCACACATTTGTAGCCCTCCTGGGATGCCCTCTAACATACTATAACCTAATTTAGCGGAGATTTTCACAAAAAAGTGAAATTTTCAAAAAGTCAGAAATTTTGCAAAAAACGACAAGTATGAAGGACTCATCGGGTGAATCGCTCTGGAACTGAAATCGGATGCACGCACTAACATGCTCCCCTCTCTGGAAGTCTGAGACATGTGTGAAAATTTTCTAAGTCCAGAAAAAAAAAATTTTTCAACTTTTTTTCAAATTTCCCCCCAAGGGATATATATTTTACCCACACATTTGGAGCCCTCCTGGGATGCCCTCTAACATTCTATAACCTCATTTAGCAGAGATTTTCACAAAAAAGTGAAATTTTCAAAAAGTGAAAATTTTTCCAAAAAACGACTAAGTATGAAGGACTCATCGGGTGAAACACTCTGGAACTGAAATCGGATGCGCTTACAGACATGTTCCCCTCTCTGGAAGTCTGAGACATGTGTGAAAATTTTCTAAGTCCAGAAATAATAATTTTTTCAATTTTTTATCAAATTTAACCCCAAGGGATATATATTTTACCCACACATTTGGAGCCCTCCTGGGATGCCCTCTAACATACTATAACCTCATTTAGCGGAGATTTTCACAAAAAAGTGAAATTTTCAAAAAGTGAAAATTTTTCCAAAAAATGACTAAGTATGAAGGACTCATCGGGTGAAACACTCTGGAACTGAAATCGGATGCGCTTACAGACATGCTCCCCTCTCTGGAAGTCTGAGACATGTGTGAAAATTTTCTAAGTCCAGAAAAAAAAAATTTTTCAACTTTTTTTCAAATTTCCCCCCAAGGGATATATATTTTACCCACACATTTGTAGCCCTCCTGGGATGCCCTCTAACATACTATAACCTTATTTAGCGGAGATTTTCACAAAAAAGTGAAATTTTCAAAAAGTCAGAAATTTTGCAAAAAACGACAAGTATGAAGGACTCATCGGGTGAATCGCTCTGGAACTGAAATCGGATGCGCGCACTGACATGCTCCCCTCTCTGGAAGTCTGAGACGTGTGAAAATTTTCTAAGTCCAGAAAAAAAAAATTTTCAATTTTTTATCAAATTTCCCCCCAAGGGATATATATTTTACCCACACATTTGGAGCCCTCCTGCGATGCCCTCTAACATACTATAACCTCATTTAGCAGAGATTTTCACAAAAAAGTGAAATTTTCAAAAAGTGAAAATTTTTCCAAAAAACGACTAAGTATGAAGGACTCATCGGGTGAAACACTCTGGAACTGAAATCGGATGCGCTTACAGACATGTTCCCCTCTCTGGAAGTCTGAGACATGTGTGAAAATTTTCTAAGTCCAGAAAAAAGAATTTTTTCAATTTTTTATCAAATTTCCCCCCAAGGGATATATATTTTACCCACACATTTGGAGCCCTCCTGCGATGCCCTCTAACATACTATAACCTCATTTAGCGGAGATTTTCACAAAAAAGTGAAATTTTCAAAAAGTGAAAATTTTTCCAAAAAACGACTAAGTATGAAGGACTCATCAGGTGAAACGCTCTGGAACTGAAATCGGATGCGCTTACAGACATGTTCCCCTCTCTGGAAGTCTGAGACATGTGTGAAAATTTTCTAAGTCCAGAAAAAAAAAAAATTTCAACTTTTTTTCAAATTTCCCCCCAAGGGATATATATTTTACACACACATTTGGAGCCCTCCTGGGATGCCCTCTAACATACTATAACCTCATTTAGCGGAGATTTTCACAAAAAAGTGAAATTTTCAAAAAGTGAAAATTTTTCCAAAAAACGACTAAGTATGAAGGACTCATCGGGTGAAACACTCTGGAACTGAAATCGGATGCGCTTACAGACATGTTCCCCTCTCTGGAAGTCTGAGACATGTGTGAAAATTTTCTAAGTCCAGAAAAAAGAATTTTTTCAATTTTTTATCAAATTTCCCCCCAAGGGATATATATTTTACCCACACATTTGGAGCCCTCCTGCGATGCCCTCTAACATACTATAACCTCATTTAGCGGAGATTTTCACAAAAAAGTGAAATTTTCAAAAAGTGAAAATTTTTCCAAAAAACGACTAAGTATGAAGGACTCATCAGGTGAAACGCTCTGGAACTGAAATCGGATGCGCTTACAGACATGTTCCCCTCTCTGGAAGTCTGAGACATGTGTGAAAATTTTCTAAGTCCAGAAAAAAAAAAAATTTCAACTTTTTTTCAAATTTCCCCCCAAGGGATATATATTTTACACACACATTTGGAGCCCTCCTGGGATGCCCTCTAACATACTATAACCTCATTTAGCGGAGATTTTCACAAAAAAGTGAAATTTTCAAAAAGTGAAAATTTTTCAAAAAAATGACTAAGTATGAAGGACTCATCGGGTGAAACACTCTGGAACTGAAATCGGATGCGCTTACAGACATGCTCCCCTCTCTGGAAGTCTGAGACATGTGTGAAAATTTTCTAAGTCCAGAAAAAAAAAATTTTTCAACTTTTTTTCAAATTTCCCCCCAAGGGATATATATTTTACCCACACATTTGTAGCCCTCCTGGGATGCCCTCTAACATACTATAACCTAATTTAGCGGAGATTTTCACAAAAAAGTGAAATTTTCAAAAAGTCAGAAATTTTGCAAAAAACGACAAGTATGAAGGACTCATCGGGTGAATCGCTCTGGAACTGAAATCGGATGCACGCACTAACATGCTCCCCTCTCTGGAAGTCTGAGACATGTGTGAAAATTTTCTAAGTCCAGAAAAAAAAAATTTTTCAACTTTTTTTCAAATTTCCCCCCAAGGGATATATATTTTACCCACACATTTGGAGCCCTCCTGGGATGCCCTCTAACATTCTATAACCTCATTTAGCAGAGATTTTCACAAAAAAGTGAAATTTTCAAAAAGTGAAAATTTTTCCAAAAAACGACTAAGTATGAAGGACTCATCGGGTGAAACAGTCTGGAACTGAAATCGGATGCGCTTACAGACATGTTCCCCTCTCTGGAAGTCTGAGACATGTGTGAAAATTTTCTAAGTCCAGAAAAAAGAATTTTTTCAATTTTTTATCAAATTTCCCCCCAAGGGATATATATTTTACCCACACATTTGGAGCCCTCCTGGGATGCCCTCTAACATACTATAACCTCATTTAGCGGAGATTTTCACAAAAAAGTGAAATTTTCAAAAAGTGAAAATTTTTCCAAAAAATGACTAAGTATGAAGGACTCATCGGGTGAATCGCTCTGGAACTGAAATCGGATGCACGCACTGACATGCTCCCCTCTCTGGAAGTCTGAGACATGTGTGAAAATTTTCTAAGTCCAGAAAAAAGAATTTTTTCAATTTTTTATCAAATTTCCCCCCAAGGGATATATATTTTACCCACACATTTGGAGCGCTCCTGGGATGCCCTCTAACATACTATAACCTCATTTAGCGGAGATTTTCACAAAAAAGTGAAATTTTCAAAAAGTGAAAATTTTTCCAAAAAATGACTAAGTATGAAGGACTCATCGGGTGAATCGCTCTGGAACTGAAATCGGATGCACGCACTGACATGCTCCCCTCTCTGGAAGTCTGAGACATGTGTGAAAATTTTCTAAGTCCAGAAAAAAGAATTTTTTCAATTTTTTATCAAATTTCCCCCCAAGGGATATATATTTTACCCACACATTTGGAGCCCTCCTGCGATGCCCTCTAACATACTATAACCTCATTTAGCGGAGATTTTCACAAAAAAGTGAAATTTTCAAAAAGTGAAAATTTTTCCAAAAAACGACTAAGTATGAAGGACTCATCAGGTGAAACGCTCTGGAACTGAAATCGGATGCGCTTACAGACATGTTCCCCTCTCTGGAAGTCTGAGACATGTGTGAAAATTTTCTAAGTCCAGAAAAAAAAAAAATTTCAACTTTTTTTCAAATTTCCCCCCAAGGGATATATATTTTACCCACACATTTGGAGCCCTCCTGGGATGCCCTCTAACATACTATAACCTCATTTAGCGGAGATTTTCACAAAAAAGTGAAATTTTCAAAAAGTGAAAATTTTTCCAAAAAATGACTAAGTATGAAGGACTCATCGGGTGAAACACTCTGGAAATGAAATCGGATGCGCTTACAGACATGCTCCCCTCTCTGGAAGTCTGAGACATGTGTGAAAATTTTCTAAGTCCAGAAAAAAAAAATTTTTCAACTTTTTTTCAAATTTCCCCCCAAGGGATATATATTTTACCCACACATTTGTAGCCCTCCTGGGATGCCCTCTAACATACTATAACCTAATTTAGCGGAGATTTTCACAAAAAAGTGAAATTTTCAAAAAGTCAGAAATTTTGCAAAAAACGACAAGTATGAAGGACTAATCGGGTGAATCGCTCTGGAACTGAAATCGGATGCACGCACTAACATGCTCCCCTCTCTGGAAGTCTGAGACATGTGTGAAAATTTTCTAAGTCCAGAAAAAAAAAATTTTTCAACTTTTTTTCAAATTTCCCCCCAAGGGATATATATTTTACCCACACATTTGGAGCCCTCCTGGGATGCCCTCTAACATTCTATAACCTCATTTAGCAGAGATTTTCACAAAAAAGTGAAATTTCCAAAAAGTGAAAATTTTTCCAAAAAACGACTAAGTATGAAGGACTCATCGGGTGAATCGCTCTGGAACTGAAATCGGATGCGCGCACTGACATGCTCCCCTCTCTGGAAGTCTGAGACGTGTGAAAATTTTCTAAGTCCAGAAAAAAAAAATTTTCAACATTTTATCAAATCTCCCCCCAAGGGATATATATTTTACCCACACATTTGGAGCCCTCCTGGGATGCCCTCTAACATTCTATAACCTCATTTAGCAGAGATTTTCACAAAAAAGTGAAATTTTCATAAAGTGAAAATTTTTCCAAAAAACGACTAAGTATGAAGGACTCATCGGGTGAAACACTCTGGAACTGAAATCGGATGCCCTTACAGACATGTTCCCCTCTCTGGAAGTCTGAGACATGTGTGAAAATTTTCTAAGTCCAGAAAAAAGAATTTTTTCAATTTTTTATCAAATTTCCCCCCAAGGGATATATATTTTACCCACACATTTGGAGCCCTCCTGGGATGCCCTCTAACATACTATAACCTCATTTAGCGGAGATTTTCACAAAAAAGTGAAATTTTCAAAAAGTGAAAATTTTTCCAAAAAACGACTAAGTATGAAGGACTCATCGGGTGAATCGCTCTGGAACTGAAATCGGATGCGCGCACTGACATGCTCCCCTCTCTGGAAGTCTGAGACGTGTGAAAATTTTCTAAGTCCAGAAAAAAAAAATTTTCAACATTTTATCAAATCTCCCCCCAAGGGATATATATTTTACCCACACATTTGGAGCCCTCCTGCGATGCCCTCTAACATACTATAACCTCATTTAGCGGAGATTTTCACAAAAAAGTGAAATTTTCAAAAAGTGAAAATTTTTCCAAAAAACGACTAAGTATGAAGGACTCATCGGGTGAAACACTCTGGAACTGAAATCGGATGCGCTTACAGACATGTTCCCCTCTCTGGAAGTCTGAGACATGTGTGAAAATTTTCTAAGTCCAGAAAAAAGAATTTTTTCAATTTTTTATCAAATTTCCCCCCAAGGGATATATATTTTACCCACACATTTGGAGCCCTCCTGCGATGCCCTCTAACATACTATAACCTCATTTAGCGGAGATTTTCACAAAAAAGTGAAATTTTCAAAAAGTGAAAATTTTTCCAAAAAACGACTAAGTATGAAGGACTCATCACGTGAAACGCTCTGGAACTGAAATCGGATGCGCTTACAGACATGTTCCCCTCTCTGGAAGTCTGAGACATGTGTGAAAATTTTCTAAGTCCAGAAAAAAAAAAAAATTCAACTTTTTTTCAAATTTCCCCCCAAGGGATATATATTTTACCCACACATTTGGAGCCCTCCTGGGATGCCCTCTAACATTCTATAACCTCATTTAGCAGAGATTTTCACAAAAAAGTGAAATTTCCAAAAAGTGAAAATTTTTCCAAAAAACGACTAAGTATGAAGGACTCATCGGGTGAATCGCTCTGGAACTGAAATCGGATGCGCGCACTGACATGCTCCCCTCTCTGGAAGTCTGAGACGTGTGAAAATTTTCTAAGTCCAGAAAAAAAAAATTTTCAACATTTTATCAAATCTCCCCCCAAGGGATATATATTTTACCCACACATTTGGAGCCCTCCTGGGATGCCCTCTAACATTCTATAACCTCATTTAGCAGAGATTTTCACAAAAAAGTGAAATTTTCATAAAGTGAAAATTTTTCCAAAAAACGACTAAGTATGAAGGACTCATCGGGTGAAACACTCTGGAACTGAAATCGGATGCCCTTACAGACATGTTCCCCTCTCTGGAAGTCTGAGACATGTGTGAAAATTTTCTAAGTCCAGAAAAAAGAATTTTTTCAATTTTTTATCAAATTTCCCCCCAAGGGATATTTATTTTACCCACACATTTGGAGCCCTCCTGGGATGCCCTCTAACATACTATAACCTCATTTAGCGGAGATTTTCACAAAAAAGTGAAATTTTCAAAAAGTGAAAATTTTTCCAAAAAACGACTAAGTATGAAGGACTCATCGGGTGAATCGCTCTGGAACTGAAATCGGATGCGCGCACTGACATGCTCCCCTCTCTGGAAGTCTGAGACGTGTGAAAATTTTCTAAGTCCAGAAAAAAAAAATTTTCAACATTTTATCAAATCTCCCCCCAAGGGATATATATTTTACCCACACATTTGGAGCCCTCCTGGGATGCCCTCTAACATTCTATAACCTCATTTAGCAGAGATTTTCACAAAAAAGTGAAATTTTCAAAAAGTGAAAATTTTTCCAAAAAACGACTAAGTATGAAGGACTCATCGGGTGAAACACTCTGGAACTGAAATCGGATGCGCTTACAGACATGTTCCCCTCTCTGGAAGTCTGAGACATGTGTGAAAATTTTCTAAGTCCAGAAAAAAGAATTTTTTCAATTTTTGATCAAATTTCCCCCCAAGGGATATATATTTTACCCACACATTTGGAGCCCTCCTGCGATGCCCTCTAACATACTATAACCTCATTTAGCGGAGATTTTCACAAAAAAGTGAAATTTTCAAAAAGTGAAAATTTTTCCAAAAAACGACTAAGTATGAAGGACTCATCGGGTGAAACACTCTGGAACTGAAATCGGATGCGCTTACAGACATGTTCCCCTCTCTGGAAGTCTGAGACATGTGTGAAAATTTTCTAAGTCCAGAAAAAAGAATTTTTTCAATTTTTTATCAAATTTCCCCCCAAGGGATATATATTTTACCCACACATTTGGAGCCCTCCTGCGATGCCCTCTAACATACTATAACCTCATTTAGCGGAGATTTTCACAAAAAAGTGAAATTTTCAAAAAGTGAAAATTTTTCCAAAAAACGACTAAGTATGAAGGACTCATCACGTGAAACGCTCTGGAACTGAAATCGGATGCGCTTACAGACATGTTCCCCTCTCTGGAAGTCTGAGACATGTGTGAAAATTTTCTAAGTCCAGAAAAAAAAAAAAATTCAACTTTTTTTCAAATTTCCCCCCAAGGGATATATATTTTACCCACACATTTGGAGCCCTCCTGGGATGCCCTCTAACATACTATAACCTCATTTAGCGGAGATTTTCACAAAAAAGTGAAATTTTCAAAAAGTGAAAATTTTTCCAAAAAATGACTAAGTATGAAGGACTCATCGGGTGAAACACTCTGGAACTGAAATCGGATGCGCTTACAGACATGCTCCCCTCTCTGGAAGTCTGAGACATGTGTGAAAATTTTCTAAGTCCAGAAAAAAAAAATTTTTCAACTTTTTTTCAAATTTCCCCCCAAGGGATATATATTTTACCCACACATTTGGAGCCCTCCTGGGATGCCCTCTAACATTCTATAACCTCATTTAGCAGAGATTTTCACAAAAAAGTGAAATTTTCAAAAAGTGAAAATTTTTCCAAAAAACGACTAAGTATGAAGGACTCATCGGGTGAATCGCTCTGGAACTGAAATCGGATGCGCGCACTGACATGCTCCACTCTCTGGAAGTCTGAGACGTGTGAAAATTTTCTAAGTCCAGAAAAAAAAAATTTTTCAACTTTTTTTCAAATTTCCCCCCAAGGGATATATATTTTACCCACACATTTGGAGCCCTCCTGCGATGCCCTCTAACATACTATAACCTCATTTAGCGGAGATTTTCACAAAAAAGTGAAATTTTCAAAAAGTGAAAATTTTTCCAAAAAATGACTAAGTATGAAGGACTCATCGGGTGAAACACTCTGGAACTGAAATCGGATGTGCTTACAGACATGCTCCCCTCTCTGGAAGTCTGAGACATGTGTGAAAATTTTCTAAGTCCAGAAAAAAAAAATTTTTCAACTTTTTTTCAAATTTCCCCCCAAGGGATATATATTTTACCCACACATTTGTAGCCCTCCTGGGATGCCCTCTAACATACTATAACCTAATTTAGCGGAGATTTTCACAAAAAAGTGAAATTTTCAAAAAGTCAGAAATTTTGCAAAAAACGACAAGTATGAAGGACTCATCGGGTGAATCGCTCTGGAACTGAAATCGGATGCACGCACTAACATGCTCCCCTCTCTGGAAGTCTGAGACATGTGTGAAAATTTTCTAAGTCCAGAAAAAAAAAATTTTTCAACTTTTTTTCAAATTTCCCCCCAAGGGATATATATTTTACCCACACATTTGGAGCCCTCCTGGGATGCCCTCTAACATACTATAACCTCATTTAGCGGAGATTTTCAAAAAAAAGTGAAATTTTCAAAAAGTGAAAATTTTTCCAAAAAATGACTAAGTATGAAGGACTCATCGGGTGAAACACTCTGGAACTGAAATCGGATGCGCTTACAGACATGCTCCCCTCTCTGGAAGTCTGAGACATGTGTGAAAATTTTCTAAGTCCAGAAAAAAAAAAAATTTTCAACTTTTTTTCAAATTTCCCCCCAAGGGATATATATTTTACCCACACATTTGTAGCCCTCCTGGGATGCCCTCTAACATACTATAACCTAATTTAGCGGAGATTTTCACAAAAAAGTGAAATTTTCAAAAAGTCAGAAATTTTGCAAAAAACGACAAGTATGAAGGACTCATCGGGTGAATCGCTCTGGAACTGAAATCGGATGCACGCACTAACATGCTCCCCTCTCTGGAAGTCTGAGACATGTGTGAAAATTTTCTAAGTCCAGAAAAAAAAAATTTTTCAACTTTTTTTCAAATTTCCCCCCAAGGGATATATATTTTACCCACACATTTGGAGCCCTCCTGGGATGCCCTCTAACATTCTATAACCTCATTTAGCAGAGATTTTCACAAAAAAGTGAAATTTTCAAAAAGTGAAAATTTTTCCAAAAAACGACTAAGTATGAAGGACTCATCGGGTGAAACACTCTGGAACTGAAATCGGATGCGCTTACAGACATGTTCCCCTCTCTGGAAGTCTGAGACATGTGTGAAAATTTTCTAAGTCCAGAAATAATAATTTTTTCAATTTTTTATCAAATTTAACCCCAAGGGATATATATTTTACCCACACATTTGGAGCCCTCCTGGGATGCCCTCTAACATACTATAACCTCATTTAGCGGAGATTTTCACAAAAAAGTGAAATTTTCAAAAAGTGAAAATTTTTCCAAAAAATGACTAAGTATGAAGGACTCATCGGGTGAAACACTCTGGAACTGAAATCGGATGCGCTTACAGACATGCTCCCCTCTCTGGAAGTCTGAGACATGTGTGAAAATTTTCTAAGTCCAGAAAAAAAAAATTTTTCAACTTTTTTTCAAATTTCCCCCCAAGGGATATATATTTTACCCACACATTTGTAGCCCTCCTGGGATGCCCTCTAACATACTATAACCTTATTTAGCGGAGATTTTCACAAAAAAGTGAAATTTTCAAAAAGTCAGAAATTTTGCAAAAAACGACAAGTATGAAGGACTCATCGGGTGAATCGCTCTGGAACTGAAATCGGATGCGCGCACTGACATGCTCCCCTCTCTGGAAGTCTGAGACGTGTGAAAATTTTCTAAGTCCAGAAAAAAAAAATTTTCAATTTTTTATCAAATTTCCCCCCAAGGGATATATATTTTACCCACACATTTGGAGCCCTCCTGCGATGCCCTCTAACATACTATAACCTCATTTAGCAGAGATTTTCACAAAAAAGTGAAATTTTCAAAAAGTGAAAATTTTTCCAAAAAACGACTAAGTATGAAGGACTCATCGGGTGAAACACTCTGGAACTGAAATCGGATGCGCTTACAGACATGTTCCCCTCTCTGGAAGTCTGAGACATGTGTGAAAATTTTCTAAGTCCAGAAAAAAGAATTTTTTCAATTTTTTATCAAATTTCCCCCCAAGGGATATATATTTTACCCACACATTTGGAGCCCTCCTGCGATGCCCTCTAACATACTATAACCTCATTTAGCGGAGATTTTCACAAAAAAGTGAAATTTTCAAAAAGTGAAAATTTTTCCAAAAAACGACTAAGTATGAAGGACTCATCAGGTGAAACGCTCTGGAACTGAAATCGGATGCGCTTACAGACATGTTCCCCTCTCTGGAAGTCTGAGACATGTGTGAAAATTTTCTAAGTCCAGAAAAAAAAAAAATTTCAACTTTTTTTCAAATTTCCCCCCAAGGGATATATATTTTACACACACATTTGGAGCCCTCCTGGGATGCCCTCTAACATACTATAACCTCATTTAGCGGAGATTTTCACAAAAAAGTGAAATTTTCAAAAAGTGAAAATTTTTCCAAAAAACGACTAAGTATGAAGGACTCATCGGGTGAAACACTCTGGAACTGAAATCGGATGCGCTTACAGACATGTTCCCCTCTCTGGAAGTCTGAGACATGTGTGAAAATTTTCTAAGTCCAGAAAAAAGAATTTTTTCAATTTTTTATCAAATTTCCCCCCAAGGGATATATATTTTACCCACACATTTGGAGCCCTCCTGCGATGCCCTCTAACATACTATAACCTCATTTAGCGGAGATTTTCACAAAAAAGTGAAATTTTCAAAAAGTGAAAATTTTTCCAAAAAACGACTAAGTATGAAGGACTCATCAGGTGAAACGCTCTGGAACTGAAATCGGATGCGCTTACAGACATGTTCCCCTCTCTGGAAGTCTGAGACATGTGTGAAAATTTTCTAAGTCCAGAAAAAAAAAAAATTTCAACTTTTTTTCAAATTTCCCCCCAAGGGATATATATTTTACACACACATTTGGAGCCCTCCTGGGATGCCCTCTAACATACTATAACCTCATTTAGCGGAGATTTTCACAAAAAAGTGAAATTTTCAAAAAGTGAAAATTTTTCAAAAAAATGACTAAGTATGAAGGACTCATCGGGTGAAACACTCTGGAACTGAAATCGGATGCGCTTACAGACATGCTCCCCTCTCTGGAAGTCTGAGACATGTGTGAAAATTTTCTAAGTCCAGAAAAAAAAAATTTTTCAACTTTTTTTCAAATTTCCCCCCAAGGGATATATATTTTACCCACACATTTGTAGCCCTCCTGGGATGCCCTCTAACATACTATAACCTAATTTAGCGGAGATTTTCACAAAAAAGTGAAATTTTCAAAAAGTCAGAAATTTTGCAAAAAACGACAAGTATGAAGGACTCATCGGGTGAATCGCTCTGGAACTGAAATCGGATGCACGCACTAACATGCTCCCCTCTCTGGAAGTCTGAGACATGTGTGAAAATTTTCTAAGTCCAGAAAAAAAAAATTTTTCAACTTTTTTTCAAATTTCCCCCCAAGGGATATATATTTTACCCACACATTTGGAGCCCTCCTGGGATGCCCTCTAACATTCTATAACCTCATTTAGCAGAGATTTTCACAAAAAAGTGAAATTTTCAAAAAGTGAAAATTTTTCCAAAAAACGACTAAGTATGAAGGACTCATCGGGTGAATCGCTCTGGAACTGAAATCGGATGCGCGCACTGACATGCTCCCCTCTCTGGAAGTCTGAGACGTGTGAAAATTTTCTAAGTCCAGAAAAAAAAAATTTTCAACATTTTATCAAATCTCCCCCCAAGGGATATATATTTTACCCACACATTTGGAGCCCTCCTGGGATGCCCTCTAACATTCTATAACCTCATTTAGCAGAGATTTTCACAAAAAAGTGAAATTTTCAAAAAGTGAAAATTTTTCCAAAAAACGACTAAGTATGAAGGACTCATCGGGTGAAACACTCTGGAACTGAAATCGGATGCGCTTACAGACATGTTCCCCTCTCTGGAAGTCTGAGACATGTGTGAAAATTTTCTAAGTCCAGAAAAAAGAATTTTTTCAATTTTTTATCAAATTTCCCCCCAAGGGATATATATTTTACCCACACATTTGGAGCCCTCCTGGGATGCCCTCTAACATACTATAACCTCATTTAGCGGAGATTTTCACAAAAAAGTGAAATTTTCAAAAAGTGAAAATTTTTCCAAAAAATGACTAAGTATGAAGGACTCATCGGGTGAATCGCTCTGGAACTGAAATCGGATGCACGCACTGACATGCTCCCCTCTCTGGAAGTCTGAGACATGTGTGAAAATTTTCTAAGTCCAGAAAAAAGAATTTTTTCAATTTTTTATCAAATTTCCCCCCAAGGGATATATATTTTACCCACACATTTGGAGCGCTCCTGGGATGCCCTCTAACATACTATAACCTCATTTAGCGGAGATTTTCACAAAAAAGTGAAATTTTCAAAAAGTGAAAATTTTTCCAAAAAATGACTAAGTATGAAGGACTCATCGGGTGAATCGCTCTGGAACTGAAATCGGATGCACGCACTGACATGCTCCCCTCTCTGGAAGTCTGAGACATGTGTGAAAATTTTCTAAGTCCAGAAAAAAGAATTTTTTCAATTTTTTATCAAATTTCCCCCCAAGGGATATATATTTTACCCACACATTTGGAGCCCTCCTGCGATGCCCTCTAACATACTATAACCTCATTTAGCGGAGATTTTCACAAAAAAGTGAAATTTTCAAAAAGTGAAAATTTTTCCAAAAAACGACTAAGTATGAAGGACTCATCAGGTGAAACGCTCTGGAACTGAAATCGGATGCGCTTACAGACATGTTCCCCTCTCTGGAAGTCTGAGACATGTGTGAAAATTTTCTAAGTCCAGAAAAAAAAAAAATTTCAACTTTTTTTCAAATTTCCCCCCAAGGGATATATATTTTACCCACACATTTGGAGCCCTCCTGGGATGCCCTCTAACATACTATAACCTCATTTAGCGGAGATTTTCACAAAAAAGTGAAATTTTCAAAAAGTGAAAATTTTTCCAAAAAATGACTAAGTATGAAGGACTCATCGGGTGAAACACTCTGGAACTGAAATCGGATGCGCTTACAGACATGCTCCCCTCTCTGGAAGTCTGAGACATGTGTGAAAATTTTCTAAGTCCAGAAAAAAAAAATTTTTCAACTTTTTTTCAAATTTCCCCCCAAGGGATATATATTTTACCCACACATTTGTAGCCCTCCTGGGATGCCCTCTAACATACTATAACCTAATTTAGCGGAGATTTTCACAAAAAAGTGAAATTTTCAAAAAGTCAGAAATTTTGCAAAAAACGACAAGTATGAAGGACTAATCGGGTGAATCGCTCTGGAACTGAAATCGGATGCACGCACTAACATGCTCCCCTCTCTGGAAGTCTGAGACATGTGTGAAAATTTTCTAAGTCCAGAAAAAAAAAAATTTTCAACTTTTTTTCAAATTTCCCCCCAAGGGATATATATTTTACCCACACATTTGGAGCCCTCCTGGGATGCCCTCTAACATTCTATAACCTCATTTAGCAGAGATTTTCACAAAAAAGTGAAATTTCCAAAAAGTGAAAATTTTTCCAAAAAACGACTAAGTATGAAGGACTCATCGGGTGAATCGCTCTGGAACTGAAATCGGATGCGCGCACTGACATGCTCCCCTCTCTGGAAGTCTGAGACGTGTGAAAATTTTCTAAGTCCAGAAAAAAAAAATTTTCAACATTTTATCAAATCTCCCCCCAAGGGATATATATTTTACCCACACATTTGGAGCCCTCCTGGGATGCCCTCTAACATTCTATAACCTCATTTAGCAGAGATTTTCACAAAAAAGTGAAATTTTCATAAAGTGAAAATTTTTCCAAAAAACGACTAAGTATGAAGGACTCATCGGGTGAAACACTCTGGAACTGAAATCGGATGCCCTTACAGACATGTTCCCCTCTCTGGAAGTCTGAGACATGTGTGAAAATTTTCTAAGTCCAGAAAAAAGAATTTTTTCAATTTTTTATCAAATTTCCCCCCAAGGGATATATATTTTACCCACACATTTGGAGCCCTCCTGGGATGCCCTCTAACATACTATAACCTCATTTAGCGGAGATTTTCACAAAAAAGTGAAATTTTCAAAAAGTGAAAATTTTTCCAAAAAACGACTAAGTATGAAGGACTCATCGGGTGAATCGCTCTGGAACTGAAATCGGATGCGCGCACTGACATGCTCCCCTCTCTGGAAGTCTGAGACGTGTGAAAATTTTCTAAGTCCAGAAAAAAAAAATTTTCAACATTTTATCAAATCTCCCCCCAAGGGATATATATTTTACCCACACATTTGGAGCCCTCCTGGGATGCCCTCTAACATTCTATAACCTCATTTAGCAGAGATTTTCACAAAAAAGTGAAATTTTCAAAAAGTGAAAATTTTTCCAAAAAACGACTAAGTATGAAGGACTCATCGGGTGAAACACTCTGGAACTGAAATCGGATGCGCTTACAGACATGTTCCCCTCTCTGGAAGTCTGAGACATGTGTGAAAATTTTCTAAGTCCAGAAAAAAGAATTTTTTCAATTTTTGATCAAATTTCCCCCCAAGGGATATATATTTTACCCACACATTTGGAGCCCTCCTGCGATGCCCTCTAACATACTATAACCTCATTTAGCGGAGATTTTCACAAAAAAGTGAAATTTTCAAAAAGTGAAAATTTTTCCAAAAAACGACTAAGTATGAAGGACTCATCACGTGAAACGCTCTGGAACTGAAATCGGATGCGCTTACAGACATGTTCCCCTCTCTGGAAGTCTGAGACATGTGTGAAAATTTTCTAAGTCCAGAAAAAAAAAAAAATTCAACTTTTTTTCAAATTTCCCCCCAAGGGATATATATTTTACCCACACATTTGGAGCCCTCCTGGGATGCCCTCTAACATTCTATAACCTCATTTAGCAGAGATTTTCACAAAAAAGTGAAATTTCCAAAAAGTGAAAATTTTTCCAAAAAACGACTAAGTATGAAGGACTCATCGGGTGAATCGCTCTGGAACTGAAATCGGATGCGCGCACTGACATGCTCCCCTCTCTGGAAGTCTGAGACGTGTGAAAATTTTCTAAGTCCAGAAAAAAAAAATTTTCAACATTTTATCAAATCTCCCCCCAAGGGATATATATTTTACCCACACATTTGGAGCCCTCCTGGGATGCCCTCTAACATTCTATAACCTCATTTAGCAGAGATTTTCACAAAAAAGTGAAATTTTCATAAAGTGAAAATTTTTCCAAAAAACGACTAAGTATGAAGGACTCATCGGGTGAAACACTCTGGAACTGAAATCGGATGCCCTTACAGACATGTTCCCCTCTCTGGAAGTCTGAGACATGTCTGAAAATTTTCTAAGTCCAGAAAAAAGAATTTTTTCAATTTTTTATCAAATTTCCCCCCAAGGGATATATATTTTACCCACACATTTGGAGCCCTCCTGCGATGCCCTCTAACATACTATAACCTCATTTAGCGGAGATTTTCACAAAAAAGTGAAATTTTCAAAAAGTGAAAATTTTTCCAAAAAACGACTAAGTATGAAGGACTCATCACGTGAAACGCTCTGGAACTGAAATCGGATGCGCTTACAGACATGTTCCCCTCTCTGGAAGTCTGAGACATGTGTGAAAATTTTCTAAGTCCAGAAAAAAAAAAAAATTCAACTTTTTTTCAAATTTCCCCCCAAGGGATATATATTTTACCCACACATTTGGAGCCCTCCTGGGATGCCCTCTAACATACTATAACCTCATTTAGCGGAGATTTTCACAAAAAAGTGAAATTTTCAAAAAGTGAAAATTTTTCCAAAAAATGACTAAGTATGAAGGACTCATCGGGTGAAACACTCTGGAACTGAAATCGGATGCGCTTACAGACATGCTCCCCTCTCTGGAAGTCTGAGACATGTGTGAAAATTTTCTAAGTCCAGAAAAAAAAAATTTTTCAACTTTTTTTCAAATTTCCCCCCAAGGGATATATATTTTACCCACACATTTGGAGCCCTCCTGGGATGCCCTCTAACATTCTATAACCTCATTTAGCAGAGATTTTCACAAAAAAGTGAAATTTTCAAAAAGTGAAAATTTTTCCAAAAAACGACTAAGTATGAAGGACTCATCGGGTGAATCGCTCTGGAACTGAAATCGGATGCGCGCACTGACATGCTCCACTCTCTGGAAGTCTGAGACGTGTGAAAATTTTCTAAGTCCAGAAAAAAAAAATTTTTCAACTTTTTTTCAAATTTCCCCCCAAGGGATATATATTTTACCCACACATTTGGAGCCCTCCTGGGATGCCCTCTAACATTCTATAACCTCATTTAGCAGAGATTTTCACAAAAAAGTGAAATTTTCAAAAAGTGAAAATTTTTCCAAAAAACGACTAAGTATGAAGGACTCATCGGGTGAATCGCTCTGGAACTGAAATCGGATGCGCGCACTGACATGCTCCACTCTCTGGAAGTCTGAGACGTGTGAAAATTTTCTAAGTCCAGAAAAAAAAAATTTTCAACATTTTATCAAATCTCCCCCCAAGGGATATATATTTTACCCACACATTTGGAGCCCTCCTGGGATGCCCTCTAACATTCTATAACCTCATTTAGCAGAGATTTTCACAAAAAAGTGAAATTTTCAAAAAGTGAAAATTTTTCCAAAAAACGACTAAGTATGAAGGACTCATCGGGTGAAACACTCTGGAACTGAAATCGGATGCGCTTACAGACATGTTCCCCTCTCTGGAAGTCTGAGACATGTGTGAAAATTTTCTAAGTCCAGAAATAAGAATTTTTTCAATTTTTTATCAAATTTAACCCCAAGGGATATATATTTTACCCACACATTTGGAGCCCTCCTGGGATGCCCTCTAACATACTATAACCTCATTTAGCGGAGATTTTCACAAAAAAGTGAAATTTTCAAAAAGTGAAAATTTTTCCAAAAAATGACTAAGTATGAAGGACTCATCGGGTGAAACACTCTGGAACTGAAATCGGATGCGCTTACAGACATGCTCCCCTCTCTGGAAGTCTGAGACATGTGTGAAAATTTTCTAAGTCCAGAAAAAAAAAATTTTTCAACTTTTTTTCAAATTTCCCCCCAAGGGATATATATTTTACCCACACATTTGTAGCCCTCCTGGGATGCCCTCTAACATACTATAACCTTATTTAGCGGAGATTTTCACAAAAAAGTGAAATTTTCAAAAAGTCAGAAATTTTGCAAAAAACGACAAGTATGAAGGACTCATCGGGTGAATCGCTCTGGAACTGAAAACGGATGCGCGCACTGACATGCTCCCCTCTCTGGAAGTCTGAGACGTGTGAAAATTTTCTAAGTCCAGAAAAAAAAAATTTTCAACATTTTATCAAATCTCCCCCCAAGGGATATATATTTTACCCACACATTTGGAGCCCTCCTGGGATGCCCTCTAACATTCTATAACCTCATTTAGCAGAGATTTTCACAAAAAAGTGAAATTTTCAAACAGTGAAAATTTTTCCAAAAAACGACTAAGTATGAAGGACTCATCGGGTGAATCGCTCTGGAACTGAAATCGGATGCGCGCACTGACATGCTCCCCTCTCTGGAAGTCTGAGACGTGTGAAAATTTTCTAAGTCCAGAAAAAAAAAAATTTCAACATTTTATCAAATCTCCCCCCAAGGGATATATATTTTACCCACACATTTGGAGCCCTCCTGGGATGCCCTCTAACATTCTATAACCTCATTTAGCAGAGATTTTCACAAAAAAGTGAAATTTTCAAAAAGTGAAAATTTTTCCAAAAAACGACTAAGTATGAAGGACTCATCGGGTGAAACACTCTGGAACTGAAATCGGATGCGCTTACAGACATGTTCCCCTCTCTGGAAGTCTGAGACATGTGTGAAAATTTTCTAAGTCCAGAAAAAAGAATTTTTTCAATTTTTTATCAAATTTCCCCCCAAGGGATATATATTTTACCCACACATTTGGAGCCCTCCTGCGATGCCCTCTAACATACTATAACCTAATTTAGCGGAGATTTTCACAAAAAAGTGAAATTTTCAAAAAGTCAGAAATTTTGCAAAAAACGACAAGTATGAAGGACTCATCGGGTGAATCGCTCTGGAACTGAAATCGGATGCACGCACTAACATGCTCCCCTCTCTGGAAGTCTGAGACATGTGTGAAAATTTTCTAAGTCCAGAAAAAAAAAATTTTTCAACTTTTTTTCAAATTTCCCCCCAAGGGATATATATTTTACCCACACATTTGGAGCCCTCCTGGGATGCCCTCTAACATTCTATAACCTCATTTAGCAGAGATTTTCACAAAAAAGTGAAATTTTCAAACAGTGAAAATTTTTCCAAAAAACGACTAAGTATGAAGGACTCATCGGGTGAATCGCTCTGGAACTGAAATCGGATGCGCTTACAGACATGTTCCCCTCTCTGGAAGTCTGAGACATGTGTGAAAATTTTCTAAGTCCAGAAATAAGAATTTTTTCAATTTTTTATCAAATTTAACCCCAAGGGATATATATTTTACCCACACATTTGGAGCTCTCCTGGGATGCCCTCTAACATACTATAACCTCATTTAGCGGAGATTTTCACAAAAAAGTGAAATTTTCAAAAAGTGAAAATTTTTCCAAAAAATGACTAAGTATGAAGGACTCATCGGGTGAAACACTCTGGAACTGAAATCGGATGCGCTTACAGACATGCTCCCCTCTCTGGAAGTCTGAGACATGTGTGAAAATTTTCTAAGTCCAGAAAAAAAAAATTTTTCAACTTTTTTTCAAATTTCCCCCCAAGGGATATATATTTTACCCACACATTTGTAGCCCTCCTGGGATGCCCTCTAACATACTATAACCTTATTTAGCGGAGATTTTCACAAAAAAGTGAAATTTTCAAAAAGTCAGAAATTTTGCAAAAAACGACAAGTATGAAGGACTCATCGGGTGAATCGCTCTGGAACTGAAATCGGATGCGCGCACTGACATGCTCCCCTCTCTGGAAGTCTGAGACGTGTGAAAATTTTCTAAGTCCAGAAAAAAAAAATTTTCAACATTTTATCAAATCTCCCCCCAAGGGATATATATACTTTACCCACACATTTGGAGCCCTCCTGGGATGCCCTCTAACATTCTATAACCTCATTTAGCAGAGATTTTCACAAAAAAGTGAAATTTTCAAAAAGTGAAAATTTTTCCAAAAAACGACTAAGTATGAAGGACTCATCGGGTGAAACACTCTGGAACTGAAATCGGATGCGCTTACAGACATGTTCCCCTCTCTGGAAGTCTGAGACATGTGTGAAAATTTTCTAAGTCCAGAAAAAAGAATTTTTTCAATTTTTTATCAAATTTCCCCCCAAGGGATATATATTTTACCCACACATTTGGAGCCCTCCTGCGATGCCCTCTAACATTCTATAACCTCATTTAGCAGAGATTTTCACAAAAAAGTGAAATTTTCAAAAAGTGAAAATTTTTCCAAAAAACGACTAAGTATGAAGGACTCATCGGGTGAAACACTCTGGAACTGAAATCGGATGCGCTTACAGACATGCTCCCCTCTCTGGAAGTCTGAGACATGTGTGAAAATTTTCTAAGTCCAGAAAAAAAAAATTTTTCAACTTTTTTTCAAATTTCCCCCCAAGGGATATATATTTTACCCACACATTTGGAGCCCTCCTGGGATGCCCTCGAACATACTATAACCTTATTTAGCGGAGATTTTCACAAAAAAGTGAAATTTTCAAAAAGTCAGAAATTTTGCAAAAAACGACAAGTATGAAGGACTCATCGGGTGAATCGCTCTGGAACTGAAATCGGATGCACGCACTAACATGCTCCCCTCTCTGGAAGTCTGAGACATGTGTGAAAATTTTCTAAGTCCAGAAAAAAAAATTTTTTCAACTTTTTTTCAAATTTCCCCCCAAGGGATATATATTTTACCCACACATTTGGAGCCCTCCTGGGATGCCCTCTAACATTCTATAACCTCATTTAGCAGAGATTTTCACAAAAAAGTGAAATTTTCAAAAAGTGAAAATTTTTCCAAAAAACGACTAAGTATGAAGGACTCATCGGGTGAATCGCTCTGGAACTGAAATCGGATGCGCGCACTGACATGCTCCCCTCTCTGGAAGTCTGAGACGTGTGAAAATTTTCTAAGTCCAGAAAAAAAAAATTTTCAACATTTTATCAAATCTCCCCCCATGGGATATATATTTTACCCACACATTTGGAGCCCTCCTGGGATGCCCTCTAACATTCTATAACCTCATTTAGCAGAGATTTTCACAAAAAAGTGAAATTTTCAAAAAGTGAAAATTTTTCCAAAAAACGACTAAGTATGAAGGACTCATCGGGTGAAACACTCTGGAACTGAAATCGGATGCGCTTACAGACATGTTCCCCTCTCTGGAAGTCTGAGACATGTGTGAAAATTTTCTAAGTCCAGAAAAAAGAATTTTTTCAATTTTTTATCAAATTTCCCCCCAAGGGATATATATTTTACCCACACATTTGGAGCCCTCCTGGGATGCCCTCTAACATTCTATAACCTCATTTAGCAGAGATTTTCACAAAAAAGTGAAATTTTCAAAAAGTGAAAATTTTTCCAAAAAACGACTAAGTATGAAGGACTCATCGGGTGAATCGCTCTGGAACTGAAATCGGATGCGCGCACTGACATGCTCCCCTCTCTGGAAGTCTGAGACGTGTGAAAATTTTCTAAGTCCAGAAAAAAAAAATTTTCAACATTTTATCAAATCTCCCCCCATGGGATATATATTTTACCCACACATTTGGAGCCCTCCTGGGATGCCCTCTAACATTCTATAACCTCATTTAGCAGAGATTTTCACAAAAAAGTGAAATTTTCAAAAAGTGAAAATTTTTCCAAAAAACGACTAAGTATGAAGGACTCATCGGGTGAATCGCTCTGGAACTGAAATCGGATGCGCGCACTGACATGCTCCCCTCTCTGGAAGTCTGAGACGTGTGAAAATTTTCTAAGTCCAGAAAAAAGAATTTTTTCAATTTTTTATCAAATTTCCCCCCAAGGGATATATATTTTACCCACACATTTGGAGCCCTCCTGCGATGCCCTCTAACATACTATAACCTCATTTAGCGGAGATTTTCACAAAAAAGTGAAATTTTCAAAAAGTGAAAATTTTTCCAAAAAACGACTAAGTATGAAGGACTCATCAGGTGAAACGCTCTGGAACTGAAATCGGATGCGCTTACAGACATGTTCCCCTCTCTGGAAGTCTGAGACATGTTTGAAAATTTTCTAAGTCCAGAAAAAAAAAAAATTTCAACTTTTTTTCAAATTTCCCCCCAAGGGATATATATTTTACCCACACATTTGGAGCCCTCCTGGGATGCCCTCTAACATACTATAACCTCATTTAGCGGAGATTTTCACAAAAAAGTGAAATTTTCAAAAAGTGAAAATTTTTCCAAAAAACGACTAAGTATGAAGGACTCATCGGGTGAAACACTCTGGAACTGAAATCGGATGCGCTTACAGACATGCTCCCCTCTCTGGAAGTCTGAGACATGTGTGAAAATTTTCTAAGTCCAGAAAAAAAAAATTTTTCAACTTTTTTTCAAATTTCCCCCCAAGGGATATATATTTTACCCACACATTTGTAGCCCTCCTGGGATGCCCTCTAACATACTATAACCTAATTTAGCGGAGATTTTCACAAAAAAGTGAAATTTTCAAAAAGTCAGAAATTTTGCAAAAAACGACAAGTATGAAGGACTCATCGGGTGAATCGCTCTGGAACTGAAATCGGATGCACGCACTAACATGCTCCCCTCTCTGGAAGTCTGAGACATGTGTGAAAATTTTCTAAGTCCAGAAAAAAAAAATTTTTCAACTTTTTTTCAAATTTCCCCCCAAGGGATATATATTTTACCCACACATTTGGAGCCCTCCTGGGATGCCCTCTAACATTCTATAACCTCATTTAGCAGAGATTTTCACAAAAAAGTGAAATTTTCAAAAAGTGAAAATTTTTCCAAAAAACGACTAAGTATGAAGGACTCATCGGGTGAATCGCTCTGGAACTGAAATCGGATGCGCGCACTGACATGCTCCCCTCTCTGGAAGTCTGAGACGTGTGAAAATTTTCTAAGTCCAGAAAAAAGAATTTTTTCAATTTTTTATCAAATTTCCCCCCAAGGGATATATATTTTACCCACACATTTGGAGCCCTCCTGCGATGCCCTCTAACATACTATAACCTCATTTAGCGGAGATTTTCACAAAAAAGTGAAATTTTCAAAAAGTGAAAATTTTTCCAAAAAACGACTAAGTATGAAGGACTCATCAGGTGAAACGCTCTGGAACTGAAATCGGATGCGCTTACAGACATGTTCCCCTCTCTGGAAGTCTGAGACATGTTTGAAAATTTTCTAAGTCCAGAAAAAAAAATTTTTTCAACTTTTTTTCAAATTTCCCCCCAAGGGATATATATTTTACCCACACATTTGGAGCCCTCCTGGGATGCCCTCTAACATTCTATAACCTCATTTAGCAGAGATTTTCACAAAAAAGTGAAATTTTCAAAAAGTGAAAATTTTTCCAAAAAACGACTAAGTATGAAGGACTCATCGGGTGAATCGCTCTGGAACTGAAATCGGATGCGCGCACTGACATGCTCCCCTCTCTGGAAGTCTGAGACGTGTGAAAATTTTCTAAGTCCAGAAAAAAAAAATTTTCAACATTTTATCAAATCTCCCCCCAAGGGATATATATTTTACCCACACATTTGGAGCCCTCCTGGGATGCCCTCTAACATTCTATAACCTCATTTAGCAGAGATTTTCACAAAAAAGTGAAATTTTCAAAAAGTGAAAATTTTTCCAAAAAACGACTAAGTATGAAGGACTCATCGGGTGAAACACTCTGGAACTGAAATCGGATGCGCTTACAGACATGCTCCCCTCTCTGGAAGTCTGAGACATGTGTGAAAATTTTCTAAGTCCAGAAAAAAAAAATTTTTCAACTTTTTTTCAAATTTCCCCCCAAGGGATATATATTTTACCCACACATTTGGAGCCCTCCTGGGATGCCCTCGAACATACTATAACCTTATTTAGCGGAGATTTTCACAAAAAAGTGAAATTTTCAAAAAGTCAGAAATTTTGCAAAAAACGACAAGTATGAAGGACTCATCGGGTGAATCGCTCTGGAACTGAAATCGGATGCACGCACTAACATGCTCCCCTCTCTGGAAGTCTGAGACATGTGTGAAAATTTTCTAAGTCCAGAAAAAAAAATTTTTTCAACTTTTTTTCAAATTTCCCCCCAAGGGATATATATTTTACCCACACATTTGGAGCCCTCCTGGGATGCCCTCTAACATTCTATAACCTCATTTAGCAGAGATTTTCACAAAAAAGTGAAATTTTCAAAAAGTGAAAATTTTTCCAAAAAACGACTAAGTATGAAGGACTCATCGGGTGAATCGCTCTGGAACTGAAATCGGATGCGCGCACTGACATGCTCCCCTCTCTGGAAGTCTGAGACGTGTGAAAATTTTCTAAGTCCAGAAAAAAAAAATTTTCAACATTTTATCAAATCTCCCCCCATGGGATATATATTTTACCCACACATTTGGAGCCCTCCTGGGATGCCCTCTAACATTCTATAACCTCATTTAGCAGAGATTTTCACAAAAAAGTGAAATTTTCAAAAAGTGAAAATTTTTCCAAAAAACGACTAAGTATGAAGGACTCATCGGGTGAAACACTCTGGAACTGAAATCGGATGCGCTTACAGACATGTTCCCCTCTCTGGAAGTCTGAGACATGTGTGAAAATTTTCTAAGTCCAGAAAAAAGAATTTTTTCAATTTTTTATCAAATTTCCCCCCAAGGGATATATATTTTACCCACACATTTGGAGCCCTCCTGGGATGCCCTCTAACATTCTATAACCTCATTTAGCAGAGATTTTCACAAAAAAGTGAAATTTTCAAAAAGTGAAAATTTTTCCAAAAAACGACTAAGTATGAAGGACTCATCGGGTGAATCGCTCTGGAACTGAAATCGGATGCGCGCACTGACATGCTCCCCTCTCTGGAATTCTGAGACGTGTGAAAATTTTCTAAGTCCAGAAAAAAAAAATTTTCAACATTTTATCAAATCTCCCCCCATGGGATATATATTTTACCCACACATTTGGAGCCCTCCTGGGATGCCCTCTAACATTCTATAACCTCATTTAGCAGAGATTTTCACAAAAAAGTGAAATTTTCAAAAAGTGAAAATTTTTCCAAAAAACGACTAAGTATGAAGGACTCATCGGGTGAATCGCTCTGGAACTGAAATCGGATGCGCGCACTGACATGCTCCCCTCTCTGGAAGTCTGAGACGTGTGAAAATTTTCTAAGTCCAGAAAAAAGAATTTTTTCAATTTTTTATCAAATTTCCCCCCAAGGGATATATATTTTACCCACACATTTGGAGCCCTCCTGCGATGCCCTCTAACATACTATAACCTCATTTAGCGGAGATTTTCACAAAAAAGTGAAATTTTCAAAAAGTGAAAATTTTTCCAAAAAACGACTAAGTATGAAGGACTCATCAGGTGAAACGCTCTGGAACTGAAATCGGATGCGCTTACAGACATGTTCCCCTCTCTGGAAGTCTGAGACATGTTTGAAAATTTTCTAAGTCCAGAAAAAAAAAAAATTTCAACTTTTTTTCAAATTTCCCCCCAAGGGATATATATTTTACCCACACATTTGGAGCCCTCCTGGGATGCCTTCTAACATACTATAACCTCATTTAGCGGAGATTTTCACAAAAAAGTGAAATTTTCAAAAAGTGAAAATTTTTCCAAAAAACGACTAAGTATGAAGGACTCATCGGGTGAAACACTCTGGAACTGAAATCGGATGCGCTTACAGACATGCTCCCCTCTCTGGAAGTCTGAGACATGTGTGAAAATTTTCTAAGTCCAGAAAAAAAAAATTTTTCAACTTTTTTTCAAATTTCCCCCCAAGGGATATATATTTTACCCACACATTTGTAGCCCTCCTGGGATGCCCTCTAACATACTATAACCTAATTTAGCGGAGATTTTCACAAAAAAGTGAAATTTTCAAAAAGTCAGAAATTTTGCAAAAAACGACAAGTATGAAGGACTCATCGGGTGAATCGCTCTGGAACTGAAATCGGATGCACGCACTAACATGCTCCCCTCTCTGGAAGTCTGAGACATGTGTGAAAATTTTCTAAGTCCAGAAAAAAAAAATTTTTCAACTTTTTTTCAAATTTCCCCCCAAGGGATATATATTTTACCCACACATTTGGAGCCCTCCTGGGATGCCCTCTAACATTCTATAACCTCATTTAGCAGAGATTTTCACAAAAAAGTGAAATTTTCAAAAAGTGAAAATTTTTCCAAAAAACGACTAAGTATGAAGGACTCATCGGGTGAATCGCTCTGGAACTGAAATCGGATGCGCGCACTGACATGCTCCCCTCTCTGGAAGTCTGAGACGTGTGAAAATTTTCTAAGTCCAGAAAAAAGAATTTTTTCAATTTTTTATCAAATTTCCCCCCAAGGGATATATATTTTACCCACACATTTGGAGCCCTCCTGGGATGCCCTCTAACATACTATAACCTCATTTAGCGGAGATTTTCACAAAAAAGTGAAATTTTCAAAAAGTGAAAATTTTTCCAAAAAACGACTAAGTATGAAGGACTCATCGGGTGAAACACTCTGGAACTGAA
The DNA here is from genome assembly GCF_046119375.1 of Phyllobates terribilis. Lineage (NCBI taxonomy): Eukaryota > Metazoa > Chordata > Amphibia > Anura > Dendrobatidae > Phyllobates > Phyllobates terribilis. Next base: position 634,255 of record NW_027362853.1, read on the forward strand.
ATCGGATGCGCTTACAGACATGCTCCCCTCTCTGGAAGTCTGAGACATGTGTGAAAATTTTCTAAGTCCAGAAAAAAAAAAATTTTCAACTTTTTTTCAAATTTCCCCCCAAGGGATATATATTTTACCCACACATTTGTAGCCCTCCTGGGATGCCCTCTAACATACTATAACCTAATTTAGCGGAGATTTTCACAAAAAAGTGAAATTTTCAAAAAGTCAGAAATTTTGCAAAAAACGACAAGTATGAAGGACTCATCGGGTGAATCGCTCTGGAACTGAAATCGGATGCACGCACTAACATGCTCCCCTCTCTGGAAGTCTGAGACATGTGTGAAAATTTTCTAAGTCCAGAAAAAAAAAATTTTTCAACTTTTTTTCAAATTTCCCCCCAAGGGATATATATTTTACCCACACATTTGGAGCCCTCCTGGGATGCCCTCTAACATTCTATAACCTCATTTAGCAGAGATTTTCACAAAAAAGTGAAATTTTCAAAAAGTGAAAATTTTTCCAAAAAACGACTAAGTATGAAGGACTCATCGGGTGAATCGCTCTGGAACTGAAATCGGATGCGCGCACTGACATGCTCCCCTCTCTGGAAGTCTGAGACGTGTGAAAATTTTCTAAGTCCAGAAAAAAAAAATTTTCAACATTTTATCAAATCTCCCCCCAAGGGATATATATTTTTTACCCACACATTTGGAGCCCTCCTGGGATGCCCTCTAACATTCTATAACCTCATTTAGCAGAGATTTTCACAAAAAAGTGAAATTTTCAAAAAGTCAGAAATTTTGCAAAAAACGACAAGTATGAAGGACTCATCGGGTGAATCGCTCTGGAACTGAAATCGGATGCACGCACTAACATGCTCCCCTCTCTGGAAGTCTGAGACATGTGTGAAAATTTTCTAAGTCCAGAAAAAAAAAATTTTTCAACTTTTTTTCAAATTTCCCCCCAAGAGATATATATTTTACCCACACATTTGGAGCCCTCCTGGGATGCCCTCTAACATTCTATAACCTCATTTAGCAGAGATTTTCACAAAAAAGTGAAATTTTCAAAAAGTGAAAATTTTTCCAAAAAACGACTAAGTATGAAAGACTCATCGGGTGAATCGCTCTGGAACTGAAATCGGATGCGCGCACTGACATGCTCCCCTCTCTGGAAGTCTGAGACGTGTGAAAATTTTCTAAGTCCAGAAAAAAAAAATTTTCAACATTTTATCAAATCTCCCCCCAAGGGATATATATTTTACCCACACATTTGGAGCCCTCCTGGGATGCCCTCTAACATTCTATAACCTCATTTAGCGGAGATTTTCACAAAAAAGTGAAATTTTCAAAAAGTGAAAATTTTTCCAAAAAATGACTAAGTATGAAGGACTCATCGGGTGAAACACTCTGGAACTGAAATCGGATGCGCTTACAGACATGCTCCCCTCTCTGGAAGTCTGAGACATGTGTGAAAATTTTCTAAGTCCAGAAAAAAAAAATTTTTCAACTTTTTTTCAAATTTCCCCCCAAGGGATATATATTTTACCCACACATTTGTAGCCCTCCTGGGATGCCCTCTAACATACTATAACCTTATTTAGCGGAGATTTTCACAAAAAAGTGAAATTTTCAAAAAGTCAGAAATTTTGCAAAAAACGACAAGTATGAAGGACTCATCGGGTGAATCGCTCTGGAACTGAAAACGGATGCGCGCACTGACATGCTCCCCTCTCTGGAAGTCTGAGACGTGTGAAAATTTTCTAAGTCCAGAAAAAAAAAATTTTCAACATTTTATCAAATCTCCCCCCAAGGGATATATATTTTACCCACACATTTGGAGCCCTCCTGGGATGCCCTCTAACATTCTATAACCTCATTTAGCAGAGATTTTCACAAAAAAGTGAAATTTTCAAACAGTGAAAATTTTTCCAAAAAACGACTAAGTATGAAGGACTCATCGGGTGAATCGCTCTGGAACTGAAATCGGATGCGCGCACTGACATGCTCCCCTCTCTGGAAGTCTGAGACGTGTGAAAATTTTCTAAGTCCAGAAAAAAAAAAATTTCAACATTTTATCAAATCTCCCCCCAAGGGATATATATTTTACCCACACATTTGGAGCCCTCCTGGGATGCCCTCTAACATTCTATAACCTCATTTAGCAGAGATTTTCACAAAAAAGTGAAATTTTCAAAAAGTGAAAATTTTTCCAAAAAACGACTAAGTATGAAGGACTCATCGGGTGAAACACTCTGGAACTGAAATCGGATGCGCTTACAGACATGTTCCCCTCTCTGGAAGTCTGAGACATGTGTGAAAATTTTCTAAGTCCAGAAAAAAGAATTTTTTCAATTTTTTATCAAATTTCCCCCCAAGGGATATATATTTTACCCACACATTTGGAGCCCTCCTGCGATGCCCTCTAACATACTATAACCTAATTTAGCGGAGATTTTCACAAAAAAGTGAAATTTTCAAAAAGTCAGAAATTTTGCAAAAAACGACAAGTATGAAGGACTCATCGGGTGAATCGCTCTGGAACTGAAATCGGATGCACGCACTAACATGCTCCCCTCTCTGGAAGTCTGAGACATGTGTGAAAATTTTCTAAGTCCAGAAAAAAAAAATTTTTCAACTTTTTTTCAAATTTCCCCCCAAGGGATATATATTTTACCCACACATTTGGAGCCCTCCTGGGATGCCCTCTAACATTCTATAACCTCATTTAGCAGAGATTTTCACAAAAAAGTGAAATTTTCAAACAGTGAAAATTTTTCCAAAAAACGACTAAGTATGAAGGACTCATCGGGTGAATCGCTCTGGAACTGAAATCGGATGCGCTTACAGACATGTTCCCCTCTCTGGAAGTCTGAGACATGTGTGAAAATTTTCTAAGTCCAGAAATAAGAATTTTTTCAATTTTTTATCAAATTTAACCCCAAGGGATATATATTTTACCCACACATTTGGAGCTCTCCTGGGATGCCCTCTAACATACTATAACCTCATTTAGCGGAGATTTTCACAAAAAAGTGAAATTTTCAAAAAGTGAAAATTTTTCCAAAAAATGACTAAGTATGAAGGACTCATCGGGTGAAACACTCTGGAACTGAAATCGGATGCGCTTACAGACATGCTCCCCTCTCTGGAAGTCTGAGACATGTGTGAAAATTTTCTAAGTCCAGAAAAAAAAAATTTTTCAACTTTTTTTCAAATTTCCCCCCAAGGGATATATATTTTACCCACACATTTGTAGCCCTCCTGGGATGCCCTCTAACATACTATAACCTTATTTAGCGGAGATTTTCACAAAAAAGTGAAATTTTCAAAAAGTCAGAAATTTTGCAAAAAACGACAAGTATGAAGGACTCATCGGGTGAATCGCTCTGGAACTGAAATCGGATGCGCGCACTGACATGCTCCCCTCTCTGGAAGTCTGAGACGTGTGAAAATTTTCTAAGTCCAGAAAAAAAAAATTTTCAACATTTTATCAAATCTCCCCCCAAGGGATATATATACTTTACCCACACATTTGGAGCCCTCCTGGGATGCCCTCTAACATTCTATAACCTCATTTAGCAGAGATTTTCACAAAAAAGTGAAATTTTCAAAAAGTGAAAATTTTTCCAAAAAACGACTAAGTATGAAGGACTCATCGGGTGAAACACTCTGGAACTGAAATCGGATGCGCTTACAGACATGTTCCCCTCTCTGGAAGTCTGAGACATGTGTGAAAATTTTCTAAGTCCAGAAAAAAGAATTTTTTCAATTTTTTATCAAATTTCCCCCCAAGGGATATATATTTTACCCACACATTTGGAGCCCTCCTGCGATGCCCTCTAACATTCTATAACCTCATTTAGCAGAGATTTTCACAAAAAAGTGAAATTTTCAAAAAGTGAAAATTTTTCCAAAAAACGACTAAGTATGAAGGACTCATCGGGTGAAACACTCTGGAACTGAAATCGGATGCGCTTACAGACATGCTCCCCTCTCTGGAAGTCTGAGACATGTGTGAAAATTTTCTAAGTCCAGAAAAAAAAAATTTTTCAACTTTTTTTCAAATTTCCCCCCAAGGGATATATATTTTACCCACACATTTGGAGCCCTCCTGGGATGCCCTCGAACATACTATAACCTTATTTAGCGGAGATTTTCACAAAAAAGTGAAATTTTCAAAAAGTCAGAAATTTTGCAAAAAACGACAAGTATGAAGGACTCATCGGGTGAATCGCTCTGGAACTGAAATCGGATGCACGCACTAACATGCTCCCCTCTCTGGAAGTCTGAGACATGTGTGAAAATTTTCTAAGTCCAGAAAAAAAAATTTTTTCAACTTTTTTTCAAATTTCCCCCCAAGGGATATATATTTTACCCACACATTTGGAGCCCTCCTGGGATGCCCTCTAACATTCTATAACCTCATTTAGCAGAGATTTTCACAAAAAAGTGAAATTTTCAAAAAGTGAAAATTTTTCCAAAAAACGACTAAGTATGAAGGACTCATCGGGTGAATCGCTCTGGAACTGAAATCGGATGCGCGCACTGACATGCTCCCCTCTCTGGAAGTCTGAGACGTGTGAAAATTTTCTAAGTCCAGAAAAAAAAAATTTTCAACATTTTATCAAATCTCCCCCCATGGGATATATATTTTACCCACACATTTGGAGCCCTCCTGGGATGCCCTCTAACATTCTATAACCTCATTTAGCAGAGATTTTCACAAAAAAGTGAAATTTTCAAAAAGTGAAAATTTTTCCAAAAAACGACTAAGTATGAAGGACTCATCGGGTGAAACACTCTGGAACTGAAATCGGATGCGCTTACAGACATGTTCCCCTCTCTGGAAGTCTGAGACATGTGTGAAAATTTTCTAAGTCCAGAAAAAAGAATTTTTTCAATTTTTTATCAAATTTCCCCCCAAGGGATATATATTTTACCCACACATTTGGAGCCCTCCTGGGATGCCCTCTAACATTCTATAACCTCATTTAGCAGAGATTTTCACAAAAAAGTGAAATTTTCAAAAAGTGAAAATTTTTCCAAAAAACGACTAAGTATGAAGGACTCATCGGGTGAATCGCTCTGGAACTGAAATCGGATGCGCGCACTGACATGCTCCCCTCTCTGGAAGTCTGAGACGTGTGAAAATTTTCTAAGTCCAGAAAAAAAAAATTTTCAACATTTTATCAAATCTCCCCCCATGGGATATATATTTTACCCACACATTTGGAGCCCTCCTGGGATGCCCTCTAACATTCTATAACCTCATTTAGCAGAGATTTTCACAAAAAAGTGAAATTTTCAAAAAGTGAAAATTTTTCCAAAAAACGACTAAGTATGAAGGACTCATCGGGTGAATCGCTCTGGAACTGAAATCGGATGCGCGCACTGACATGCTCCCCTCTCTGGAAGTCTGAGACGTGTGAAAATTTTCTAAGTCCAGAAAAAAGAATTTTTTCAATTTTTTATCAAATTTCCCCCCAAGGGATATATATTTTACCCACACATTTGGAGCCCTCCTGCGATGCCCTCTAACATACTATAACCTCATTTAGCGGAGATTTTCACAAAAAAGTGAAATTTTCAAAAAGTGAAAATTTTTCCAAAAAACGACTAAGTATGAAGGACTCATCAGGTGAAACGCTCTGGAACTGAAATCGGATGCGCTTACAGACATGTTCCCCTCTCTGGAAGTCTGAGACATGTTTGAAAATTTTCTAAGTCCAGAAAAAAAAAAAATTTCAACTTTTTTTCAAATTTCCCCCCAAGGGATATATATTTTACCCACACATTTGGAGCCCTCCTGGGATGCCCTCTAACATACTATAACCTCATTTAGCGGAGATTTTCACAAAAAAGTGAAATTTTCAAAAAGTGAAAATTTTTCCAAAAAACGACTAAGTATGAAGGACTCATCGGGTGAAACACTCTGGAACTGAAATCGGATGCGCTTACAGACATGCTCCCCTCTCTGGAAGTCTGAGACATGTGTGAAAATTTTCTAAGTCCAGAAAAAAAAAATTTTTCAACTTTTTTTCAAATTTCCCCCCAAGGGATATATATTTTACCCACACATTTGTAGCCCTCCTGGGATGCCCTCTAACATACTATAACCTAATTTAGCGGAGATTTTCACAAAAAAGTGAAATTTTCAAAAAGTCAGAAATTTTGCAAAAAACGACAAGTATGAAGGACTCATCGGGTGAATCGCTCTGGAACTGAAATCGGATGCACGCACTAACATGCTCCCCTCTCTGGAAGTCTGAGACATGTGTGAAAATTTTCTAAGTCCAGAAAAAAAAAATTTTTCAACTTTTTTTCAAATTTCCCCCCAAGGGATATATATTTTACCCACACATTTGGAGCCCTCCTGGGATGCCCTCTAACATTCTATAACCTCATTTAGCAGAGATTTTCACAAAAAAGTGAAATTTTCAAAAAGTGAAAATTTTTCCAAAAAACGACTAAGTATGAAGGACTCATCGGGTGAATCGCTCTGGAACTGAAATCGGATGCGCGCACTGACATGCTCCCCTCTCTGGAAGTCTGAGACGTGTGAAAATTTTCTAAGTCCAGAAAAAAGAATTTTTTCAATTTTTTATCAAATTTCCCCCCAAGGGATATATATTTTACCCACACATTTGGAGCCCTCCTGCGATGCCCTCTAACATACTATAACCTCATTTAGCGGAGATTTTCACAAAAAAGTGAAATTTTCAAAAAGTGAAAATTTTTCCAAAAAACGACTAAGTATGAAGGACTCATCAGGTGAAACGCTCTGGAACTGAAATCGGATGCGCTTACAGACATGTTCCCCTCTCTGGAAGTCTGAGACATGTTTGAAAATTTTCTAAGTCCAGAAAAAAAAATTTTTTCAACTTTTTTTCAAATTTCCCCCCAAGGGATATATATTTTACCCACACATTTGGAGCCCTCCTGGGATGCCCTCTAACATTCTATAACCTCATTTAGCAGAGATTTTCACAAAAAAGTGAAATTTTCAAAAAGTGAAAATTTTTCCAAAAAACGACTAAGTATGAAGGACTCATCGGGTGAATCGCTCTGGAACTGAAATCGGATGCGCGCACTGACATGCTCCCCTCTCTGGAAGTCTGAGACGTGTGAAAATTTTCTAAGTCCAGAAAAAAAAAATTTTCAACATTTTATCAAATCTCCCCCCAAGGGATATATATTTTACCCACACATTTGGAGCCCTCCTGGGATGCCCTCTAACATTCTATAACCTCATTTAGCAGAGATTTTCACAAAAAAGTGAAATTTTCAAAAAGTGAAAATTTTTCCAAAAAACGACTAAGTATGAAGGACTCATCGGGTGAAACACTCTGGAACTGAAATCGGATGCGCTTACAGACATGCTCCCCTCTCTGGAAGTCTGAGACATGTGTGAAAATTTTCTAAGTCCAGAAAAAAAAAATTTTTCAACTTTTTTTCAAATTTCCCCCCAAGGGATATATATTTTACCCACACATTTGGAGCCCTCCTGGGATGCCCTCGAACATACTATAACCTTATTTAGCGGAGATTTTCACAAAAAAGTGAAATTTTCAAAAAGTCAGAAATTTTGCAAAAAACGACAAGTATGAAGGACTCATCGGGTGAATCGCTCTGGAACTGAAATCGGATGCACGCACTAACATGCTCCCCTCTCTGGAAGTCTGAGACATGTGTGAAAATTTTCTAAGTCCAGAAAAAAAAATTTTTTCAACTTTTTTTCAAATTTCCCCCCAAGGGATATATATTTTACCCACACATTTGGAGCCCTCCTGGGATGCCCTCTAACATTCTATAACCTCATTTAGCAGAGATTTTCACAAAAAAGTGAAATTTTCAAAAAGTGAAAATTTTTCCAAAAAACGACTAAGTATGAAGGACTCATCGGGTGAATCGCTCTGGAACTGAAATTGGATGCGCGCACTGACATGCTCCCCTCTCTGGAAGTCTGAGACGTGTGAAAATTTTCTAAGTCCAGAAAAAAAAAATTTTCAACATTTTATCAAATCTCCCCCCATGGGATATATATTTTACCCACACATTTGGAGCCCTCCTGGGATGCCCTCTAACATTCTATAACCTCATTTAGCAGAGATTTTCACAAAAAAGTGAAATTTTCAAAAAGTGAAAATTTTTCCAAAAAACGACTAAGTATGAAGGACTCATCGGGTGAAACACTCTGGAACTGAAATCGGATGCGCTTACAGACATGTTCCCCTCTCTGGAAGTCTGAGACATGTGTGAAAATTTTCTAAGTCCAGAAAAAAGAATTTTTTCAATTTTTTATCAAATTTCCCCCCAAGGGATATATATTTTACCCACACATTTGGAGCCCTCCTGGGATGCCCTCTAACATTCTATAACCTCATTTAGCAGAGATTTTCACAAAAAAGTGAAATTTTCAAAAAGTGAAAATTTTTCCAAAAAACGACTAAGTATGAAGGACTCATCGGGTGAATCGCTCTGGAACTGAAATCGGATGCGCGCACTGACATGCTCCCCTCTCTGGAATTCTGAGACGTGTGAAAATTTTCTAAGTCCAGAAAAAAAAAATTTTCAACATTTTATCAAATCTCCCCCCATGGGATATATATTTTACCCACACATTTGGAGCCCTCCTGGGATGCCCTCTAACATTCTATAACCTCATTTAGCAGAGATTTTCACAAAAAAGTGAAATTTTCAAAAAGTGAAAATTTTTCCAAAAAACGACTAAGTATGAAGGACTCATCGGGTGAATCGCTCTGGAACTGAAATCGGATGCGCGCACTGACATGCTCCCCTCTCTGGAAGTCTGAGACGTGTGAAAATTTTCTAAGTCCAGAAAAAAGAATTTTTTCAATTTTTTATCAAATTTCCCCCCAAGGGATATATATTTTACCCACACATTTGGAGCCCTCCTGCGATGCCCTCTAACATACTATAACCTCATTTAGCGGAGATTTTCACAAAAAAGTGAAATTTTCAAAAAGTGAAAATTTTTCCAAAAAACGACTAAGTATGAAGGACTCATCAGGTGAAACGCTCTGGAACTGAAATCGGATGCGCTTACAGACATGTTCCCCTCTCTGGAAGTCTGAGACATGTTTGAAAATTTTCTAAGTCCAGAAAAAAAAAAAATTTCAACTTTTTTTCAAATTTCCCCCCAAGGGATATATATTTTACCCACACATTTGGAGCCCTCCTGGGATGCCTTCTAACATACTATAACCTCATTTAGCGGAGATTTTCACAAAAAAGTGAAATTTTCAAAAAGTGAAAATTTTTCCAAAAAACGACTAAGTATGAAGGACTCATCGGGTGAAACACTCTGGAACTGAAATCGGATGCGCTTACAGACATGCTCCCCTCTCTGGAAGTCTGAGACATGTGTGAAAATTTTCTAAGTCCAGAAAAAAAAAATTTTTCAACTTTTTTTCAAATTTCCCCCCAAGGGATATATATTTTACCCACACATTTGTAGCCCTCCTGGGATGCCCTCTAACATACTATAACCTAATTTAGCGGAGATTTTCACAAAAAAGTGAAATTTTCAAAAAGTCAGAAATTTTGCAAAAAACGACAAGTATGAAGGACTCATCGGGTGAATCGCTCTGGAACTGAAATCGGATGCACGCACTAACATGCTCCCCTCTCTGGAAGTCTGAGACATGTGTGAAAATTTTCTAAGTCCAGAAAAAAAAAATTTTTCAACTTTTTTTCAAATTTCCCCCCAAGGGATATATATTTTACCCACACATTTGGAGCCCTCCTGGGATGCCCTCTAACATTCTATAACCTCATTTAGCAGAGATTTTCACAAAAAAGTGAAATTTTCAAAAAGTGAAAATTTTTCCAAAAAACGACTAAGTATGAAGGACTCATCGGGTGAATCGCTCTGGAACTGAAATCGGATGCGCGCACTGACATGCTCCCCTCTCTGGAAGTCTGAGACGTGTGAAAATTTTCTAAGTCCAGAAAAAAGAATTTTTTCAATTTTTTATCAAATTTCCCCCCAAGGGATATATATTTTACCCACACATTTGGAGCCCTCCTGGGATGCCCTCTAACATACTATAACCTCATTTAGCGGAGATTTTCACAAAAAAGTGAAATTTTCAAAAAGTGAAAATTTTTCCAAAAAACGACTAAGTATGAAGGACTCATCGGGTGAAACACTCTGGAACTGAAATCGGATGCGCTTACAGACATGCTCCCCTCTCTGGAAGTCTGAGACATGTGTGAAAATTTTCTAAGTCCAGAAAAAAAAAAATTTTCAACTTTTTTTCAAATTTCCCCCCAAGGGATATATATTTTACCCACACATTTGTAGCCCTCCTGGGATGCCCTCTAACATACTATAACCTAATTTAGCGGAGATTTTCACAAAAAAGTGAAATTTTCAAAAAGTCAGAAATTTTGCAAAAAACGACAAGTATGAAGGACTCATCGGGTGAATCGCTCTGGAACTGAAATCGGATGCACGCACTAACATGCTCCCCTCTCTGGAAGTCTGAGACATGTGTGAAAATTTTCTAAGTCCAGAAAAAAAAAATTTTTCAACTTTTTTTCAAATTTCCCCCCAAGGGATATATATTTTACCCACACATTTGGAGCCCTCCTGGGATGCCCTCTAACATTCTATAACCTCATTTAGCAGAGATTTTCACAAAAAAGTGAAATTTTCAAAAAGTGAAAATTTTTCCAAAAAACGACTAAGTATGAAGGACTCATCGGGTGAATCGCTCTGGAACTGAAATCGGATGCGCGCACTGACATGCTCCCCTCTCTGGAAGTCTGAGACGTGTGAAAATTTTCTAAGTCCAGAAAAAAAAAATTTTCAACATTTTATCAAATCTCCCCCCAAGGGATATATATTTTTTACCCACACATTTGGAGCCCTCCTGGGATGCCCTCTAACATTCTATAACCTCATTTAGCAGAGATTTTCACAAAAAAGTGAAATTTTCAAAAAGTCAGAAATTTTGCAAAAAACGACAAGTATGAAGGACTCATCGGGTGAATCGCTCTGGAACTGAAATCGGATGCACGCACTAACATGCTCCCCTCTCTGGAAGTCTGAGACATGTGTGAAAATTTTCTAAGTCCAGAAAAAAAAAATTTTTCAACTTTTTTTCAAATTTCCCCCCAAGAGATATATATTTTACCCACACATTTGGAGCCCTCCTGGGATGCCCTCTAACATTCTATAACCTCATTTAGCAGAGATTTTCACAAAAAAGTGAAATTTTCAAAAAGTGAAAATTTTTCCAAAAAACGACTAAGTATGAAAGACTCATCGGGTGAATCGCTCTGGAACTGAAATCGGATGCGCGCACTGACATGCTCCCCTCTCTGGAAGTCTGAGACGTGTGAAAATTTTCTAAGTCCAGAAAAAAAAAATTTTCAACATTTTATCAAATCTCCCCCCAAGGGATATATATTTTACCCACACATTTGGAGCCCTCCTGGGATGCCCTCTAACATTCTATAACCTCATTTAGCAGAGATTTTCACAAAAAAGTGAAATTTTCAAAAAGTGAAAATTTTTCCAAAAAACGACTAAGTATGAAGGACTCATCGGGTGAATCGCTCTGGAACTGAAATCGGATTCGCGCACTGACATGCTCCCCTCTCTGGAAGTCTGAGACGTGTGAAAATTTTCTAAGTCCAGAAAAAAAAAATTTTTCAACTTTTTTTCAAATTTCCCCCCAAGAGATATATATTTTACCCACACATTTGGAGCCCTCCTGGGATGCCCTCTAACATTCTATAACCTCATTTAGCAGAGATTTTCACAAAAAAGTGAAATTTTCAAAAAGTGAAAATTTTTCCAAAAAACGACTAAGTATGAAGGACTCATCGGGTGAATCGCTCTGGAACTGAAATCGGATGCGCGCACTGACATGCTCCCCTCTCTGGAAGTCTGAGACGTGTGAAAATTTTCTAAGTCCAGAAAAAAAAAATTTTCAACATTTTATCAAATCTCCCCCCAAGGGATATATATTTTACCCACACATTTGGAGCCCTCCTGGGATGCCCTCTAACATTCTATAACCTCATTTAGCAGAGATTTTCACAAAAAAGTGAAATTTTCAAAAAGTGAAAATTTTTCCAAAAAACGACTAAGTATGAAGGACTCATCGGGTGAATCGCTCTGGAACTGAAATCGGATGCGCGCACTGACATGCTCCCCTCTCTGGAAGTCTGAGACGTGTGAAAATTTTCTAAGTCCAGAAAAAAAAAATTTTCAACATTTTATCAAATCTCCCCCCAAGGGATATATATTTTACCCACACATTTGGAGCCCTCCTGGGATGCCCTCTAACATTCTATAACCTCATTTAGCAGAGATTTTCACAAAAAAGTGAAATTTTCAAAAAGTGAAAATTTTTCCAAAAAACGACTAAGTATGAAGGACTCATCGGGTGAAACACTCTGTAACTGAAATCGGATGCGCTTACAGACATGTTCCCCTCTCTGGAAGTCTGAGACATGTGTGAAAATTTTCTAAGTCCAGAAAAAAGAATTTTTTCAATTTTTTATCAAATTTCCCCCCAAGGGATATATATTTTACCCACACATTTGGAGCCCTCCTGGGATGCCCTCTAACATACTATAACCTCATTTAGCGGAGATTTTCACAAAAAAGTGAAATTTTCAAAAAGTGAAAATTTTTCCAAAAAATGACTAAGTATGAAGGACTCATCGGGTGAATCGCTCTGGAACTGAAATCGGATGCACGCACTGACATGCTCCCCTCTCTGGAAGTCTGAGACATGTGTGAAAATTTTCTAAGTCCAGAAAAAAAAAATTTTTCAACTTTTTTTCAAATTTCCCCCCAAGGGATATATATTTTACCCACACATTTGTAGCCCTCCTGGGATGCCCTCTAACATACTATAACCTCATTTAGCGGAGATTTTCACAAAAAAGTGAAATTTTCAAAAAGTGAAAATTTTTCCAAAAAATGACTAAGTATGAAGGACTCATCGGGTGAAACACTCTGGAACTGAAATCGGATGCGCTTACAGACATGCTCCCCTCTCTGGAAGTCTGAGACATGTGTGAAAATTTTCTAAGTCCAGAAAAAAAAAATTTTTCAACTTTTTTTCAAATTTCCCCCCAAGGGATATATATTTTACCCACACATTTGTAGCCCTCCTGGGATGCCCTCTAACATACTATAACCTAATTTAGCGGAGATTTTCACAAAAAAGTGAAATTTTCAAAAAGTCAGAAATTTTGCAAAAAACGACAAGTATGAAGGACTCATCGGGTGAATCGCTCTGGAACTGAAATCGGATGCACGCACTAACATGCTCCCCTCTCTGGAAGTCTGAGACATGTGTGAAAATTTTCTAATTCCAGAAAAAAAAATTTTTTCAACTTTTTTTCAAATTTCCCCCCAAGGGATATATATTTTACCCACACATTTGGAGCCCTCCTGGGATGCCCTCTAACATTCTATAACCTCATTTCGCAGAGATTTTCACAAAAAAGTGAAATTTTCAAAAAGTGAAAATTTTTCCAAAAAACGACTAAGTATGAAGGACTCATCGGGTGAATCGCTCTGGAACTGAAATCGGATGCGCGCACTGACATGCTCCACTCTCTGGAAGTCTGAGACGTGTGAAAATTTTCTAAGTCCAGAAAAAAAAAATTTTCAACATTTTATCAAATCTCCCCCCAAGGGATATATATTTTACCCACACATTTGGAGCCCTCCTGGGATGCCCTCTAACATTCTATAACCTCATTTAGCAGAGATTTTCACAAAAAAGTGAAATTTTCAAAAAGTGAAAATTTTTCCAAAAAATGACTAAGTATGAAGGACTCATCGGGTGAAACACTCTGGAACTGAAATCGGATGCGCTTACAGACATGCTCCCCTCTCTGGAAGTCTGAGACATGTGTGAAAATTTTCTAAGTCCAGAAAAAAGAATTTTTTCAATTTTTTATCAAATTTCCCCCCAAGGGATATATATTTTACCCACACATTTGGAGCCCTCCTGGGATGCCCTCTAACATACTATAACCTCATTTAGCGGAGATTTTCACAAAAAAGTGAAATTTTCAAAAAGTGAAAATTTTTCCAAAAAATGACTAAGTATGAAGGACTCATCGGGTGAATCGCTCTGGAACTGAAATCGGATGCACGCACTGACATGCTCCCCTCTCTGGAAGTCTGAGACATGTGTGAAAATTTTCTAAGTCCAGAAAAAAAAAATTTTCAACATTTTATCAAATCTCCCCCCGAGGGATATATATTTTACCCACACATTTGGAGCCCTCCTGGGATGCCCTCTAACATTCTATAACCTCATTTAGCAGAGATTTTCACAAAAAAGTGAAATTTTCAAAAAGTGAAAATTTTTCCAAAAAACGACTAAGTATGAAGGACTCATCGGGTGAAACACTCTGGAACTGAAATCGGATGCGCTTACAGACATGCTCCCCTCTCTGGAAGTCTGAGACATGTGTGAAAATTTTCTAAGTCCAGAAAAAAGAATTTTTTCAATTTTTTATCAAATTTCCCCCCAAGGGATATATATTTTACCCACACATTTGGAGCCCTCCTGGGATGCCCTCTAACATACTATAACCTCATTTAGCGGAGATTTTCACAAAAAAGTGAAATTTTCAAAAAGTGAAAATTTTTCCAAAAAATGACTAAGTATGAAGGACTCATCGGGTGAATCGCTCTGGAACTGAAATCGGATGCACGCACTGACATGCTCCCCTCTCTGGAAGTCTGAGACATGTGTGAAAATTTTCTAAGTCCAGAAAAAAAAAATTTTCAACATTTTATCAAATCTCCCCCCAAGGGATATATATTTTACCCACACATTTGGAGCCCTCCTGGGATGCCCTCTAACATTCTATAACCTCATTTAGCAGAGATTTTCACAAAAAAGTGAAATTTTCAAAAAGTGAACATTTTTCCAAAAAACGACTAAGTATGAAGGACTCATCGGGTGAAACACTCTGGAACTGAAATCGGATGCGCTTACAGACATGCTCCCCTCTCTGGAAGTCTGAGACATGTGTGAAAATTTTCTAAGTCCAGAAAAAAAAAAATTTTCAACTTTTTTTCAAATTTCCCCCCAAGGGATATATATTTTACCCACACATTTGGAGCCCTCCTGGGATGCCCTCGAACATACTATAACCTTATTTAGCGGAGATTTTCACAAAAAAGTGAAATTTTCAAAAAGTCAGAAATTTTGCAAAAAACGACAAGTATGAAGGACTCATCGGGTGAATCGCTCTGGAACTGAAATCGGATGCACGCACTAACATGCTCCCCTCTCTGGAAGTCTGAGACATGTGTGAAAATTTTCTAATTCCAGAAAAAAAAATTTTTTCAACTTTTTTTCAAATTTCCCCCCAAGGGATATATATTTTACCCACACATTTGGAGCCCTCCTGGGATGCCCTCTAACATTCTATAACCTCATTTAGCAGAGATTTTCACAAAAAAGTGAAATTTTCAAAAAGTGAAAATTTTTCCAAAAAACGACTAAGTATGAAGGACTCATCGGGTGAATCGCTCTGGAACTGAAATCGGATGCGCGCACTGACATGCTCCCCTCTCTGGAAGTCTGAGACGTGTGAAAATTTTCTAAGTCCAGAAAAAAAAAATTTTCAACATTTTATCAAATCTCCCCCCAAGGGATATATATTTTACCCACACATTTGGAGCCCTCCTGGGATGCCCTCTAACATTCTATAACCTCATTTAGCAGAGATTTTCACAAAAAAGTGAAATTTTCAAAAAGTCAGAAATTTTGCAAAAAACGACAAGTATGAAGGACTCATCGGGTGAATGGCTCTGGAACTGAAATCGGATGCGCGCACTGACATGCTCCCCTCTCTGGAAGTCTGAGACGTGTGAAAATTTTCTAAGTCCAGAAAAAAAAAATTTTCAGCATTTTATCAAATCTCCCCCCAAGGGATATATATTTTACCCACACATTTGGAGCCCTCCTGGGATGCCCTCTAACATTCTATAACCTCATTTAGCAGAGATTTTCACAAAAAAGTGAAATTTTCAAAAAGTGAAAATTTTTCCAAAAAACGACTAAGTATGAAGGACTCATCGGGTGAAACACTCTGGAACTGAAATCGGATGCGCTTACAGACATGTTCCCCTCTCTGGAAGTCTGAGACATGTGTGAAAATTTTCTAAGTCCAGAAAAAAGAATTTTTTCAATTTTTTATCAAATTTCCCCCCAAGGGATATATATTTTACCCACACATTTGGAGCCCTCCTGGGATGCCCTCTAACATACTATAACCTCATTTAGCGGAGATTTTCACAAAAAAGTGAAATTTTCAAAAAGTGAAAATTTTTCCAAAAAATGACTAAGTATGAAGGACTCATCGGGTGAATCGCTCTGGAACTGAAATCGGATGCACGCACTGACATGCTCCCCTCTCTGGAAGTCTGAGACATGTGTGAAAATTTTCTAAGTCCAGAAAAAAAAAATTTTTCAACTTTTTTTCAAATTTCCCCCCAAGGGATATATATTTTACCCACACATTTGGAGCCCTCCTGGGATGCCCTCGAAGATACTATAACCTTATTTAGCGGAGATTTTCACAAAAAAGTGAAATTTTCAAAAAGTCAGAAATTTTGCAAAAAACGACAAGTATGAAGGACTCATCGGGTGAATCGCTCTGGAACTGAAATCGGATGCACGCACTAACATGCTCCCCTCTCTGGAAGTTTGAGACATGTGTGAAAATTTTCTAAGTCCAGAAAAAAAAATTTTTTCAACTTTTTTCAAATTTCCCCCCAAGGGATATATATTTTACCCACACATTTGGAGCCCTCCTGGGATGCCCTCTAACATTCTATAACCTCATTTAGCAGAGATTTTCACAAAAAAGTGAAATTTTCAAAAAGTGAAAATTTTTCCAAAAAACGACTAAGTATGAAGGACTCATCGGGTGAATCGCTCTGGAACTGAAATCGGATGCGCGCAATGACATGCTCCCCTCTCTGGAAGTCTGAGACGTGTGAAAATTTTCTAAGTCCAGAAAAAAAAAATTTTCAACATTTTATCAAATCTCCCCCCAAGGGATATATATTTTACCCACACATTTGGAGCCCTCCTGGGATGCCCTCTAACATTCTATAACCTCATTTAGCAGAGATTTTCACAAAAAAGTGAAATTTTCAAAAAGTCAGAAATTTTGCAAAAAACGACAAGTATGAAGGACTCATCGGGTGAATCGCTCTGGAACTGAAATCGGATGCACGCACTAACATGCTCCCCTCTCTGGAAGTCTGAGACATGTGTGAAAATTTTCTAAGTCCAGAAAAAAAAAATTTTTCAACTTTTTTTCAAATTTCCCCCCAAGGGATATATATTTTACCCACACATTTGGAGCCCTCCTGGGATGCCCTCTAACATTCTATAACCTCATTTAGCAGAGATTTTCACAAAAAAGTGAAATTTTCAAAAAGTGAAAATTTTTCCAAAAAACGACTAAGTATGAAGGACTCATCGGGTGAATCGCTCTGGAACTGAAATCGGATGCGCGCACTGACATGCTCCCCTCTCTGGAAGTCTGAGACATGTGTGAAAATTTTCTAAGTCCAGAAAAAAAAAATTTTTCAACTTTTTTTCAAATTTCCCCCCAAGGGATATATATTTTACCCACACATTTGGAGCCCTCCTGGGATGCCCTCTAACATTCTATAACCTCATTTAGCAGAGATTTTCACAAAAAAGTGAAATTTTCAAAAAGTGAAAATTTTTCCAAAAAACGACTAAGTATGAAGGACTCATCGGGTGAATCGCTCTGGAACTGAAATCGGATGCGCGCACTGACATGCTCCACTCTCTGGAAGTCTGAGACGTGTGAAAATTTTCTAAGTCCAGAAAAAAAAAATTTTCAACATTTTATCAAATCTCCCCCCAAGGGATATATATTTTACCCACACATTTGGAGCCCTCCTGGGATGCCCTCTAACATTCTATAACCTCATTTAGCAGAGATTTTCACAAAAAAGTGAAATTTTCAAAAAGTGAAAATTTTTCCAAAAAACGACTAAGTATGAAGGACTCATCGGGTGAAACACTCTGGAACTGAAATCGGATGCGCTTACAGACATGTTCCCCTCTCTGGAAGTCTGAGACATGTGTGAAAATTTTCTAAGTCCAGAAAAAAGAATTTTTTCAATTTTTTATCAAATTTCCCCCCAAGGGATATATATTTTACCCACACATTTGGAGCCCTCCTGGGATGCCCTCTAACATACTATAACCTCATTTAGCGGAGATTTTCACAAAAAAGTGAAATTTTCAAAAAGTCAGAAATTTTGCAAAAAACGACAAGTATGAAGGACTCATCGGGTGAATCGCTCTGGAACTGAAATCGGATGCACGCACTAACATGCTCCCCTCTCTGGAAGTCTGAGACATGTGTGAAAATTTTCTAAGTCCAGAAAAAAAAAATTTTTCAACTTTTTTTCAAATTTCCCCCCAAGGGATATATATTTTACCCACACATTTGGAGCCCTCCTGGGATGCCCTCTAACATTCTATAACCTCATTTAGCAGAGATTTTCACAAAAAAGTGAAATTTTCAAAAAGTGAAAATTTTTCCAAAAAACGACTAAGTATGAAGGACTCATCGGGTGAATCGCTCTGGAACTGAAATCGGATGCGCGCACTGACATGCTCCACTCTCTGGAAGTCTGAGACGTGTGAAAATTTTCTAAGTCCAGAAAAAAGAATTTTTTCAATTTTTTATCAAATTTCACCCCAAGGGATATATATTTTACCCACACATTTGGAGCCCTCCTGGGATGCCCTCTAACATACTATAACCTCATTTAGCGGAGATTTTCACAAAAAAGTGAAATTTTCAAAAAGTGAAAATTTTTCCAAAAAATGACTAAGTATGAAGGACTCATCGGGTGAATCGCTCTGGAACTGAAATCGGATGCACGCACTGACATGCTCCCCTCTCTGGAAGTCTGAGACATGTGTGAAAATTTTCTAAGTCCAGAAAAAAAAAATTTTCAACATTTTATCAAATCTCCCCCCGAGGGATATATATTTTACCCACACATTTGGAGCCCTCCTGGGATGCCCTCTAACATTCTATAACCTCATTTAGCAGAGATTTTCACAAAAAAGTGAAATTTTCAAAAAGTGAAAATTTTTCCAAAAAACGACTAAGTATGAAGGACTCATCGGGTGAAACACTCTGGAACTGAAATCGGATGCGCTTACAGACATGCTCCCCTCTCTGGAAGTCTGAGACATGTGTGAAAATTTTCTAAGTCCAGAAATAAGAATTTTTTCAATTTTTTATCAAATTTCCCCCCAAGGGATATATATTTTACCCACACATTTGGAGCCCTCCTGGGATGCCCTCTAACATACTATAACCTCATTTAGCGGAGATTTTCACAAAAAAGTGAAATTTTCAAAAAGTGAAAATTTTTCCAAAAAATGACTAAGTATGAAGGACTCATCGGGTGAAACACTCTGGAACTGAAATCGGATGCGCTTACAGACATGCTCCCCTCTCTGGAAGTCTGAGACATGTGTGAAAATTTTCTAAGTCCAGAAAAAAGAATTTTTTCAATTTTTTATCAAATTTCCCCCCAAGGGATATATATTTTACCCACACATTTGGAGCCCTCCTGGGATTCCCTCTAACATACTATAACCTCATTTAGCGGAGATTTTCACAAAAAAGTGAAATTTTCAAAAAGTGAAAATTTTTCCAAAAAATGACTAAGTATGAAGGACTCATCGGGTGAATCGCTCTGGAACTGAAATCGGATGCACGCACTGACATGCTCCCCTCTCTGGAAGTCTGAGACATGTGTGAAAATTTTCTAAGTCCAGAAAAAAAAAATTTTCAACATTTTATCAAATCTCCCCCCAAGGGATATATATTTTACCCACACATTTGGAGCCCTCCTGGGATGCCCTCGAAGATACTATAACCTTATTTAGCGGAGATTTTCACAAAAAAGTGAAATTTTCAAAAAGTCAGAAATTTTGCAAAAAACGACAAGTATGAAGGACTCATCGGGTGAATCGCTCTGGAACTGAAATCGGATGCACGCACTAACATGCTCCCCTCTCTGGAAGTCTGAGACATGTGTGAAAATTTTCTAAGTCCAGAAAAAAAAATTTTTTCAACTTTTTTCAAATTTCCCCCCAAGGGATATATATTTTACCCACACATTTGGAGCCCTCCTGGGATGCCCTCTAACATTCTATAACCTCATTTAGCAGAGATTTTCACAAAAAAGTGAAATTTTCAAAAAGTGAAAATTTTTCCAAAAAACGACTAAGTATGAAGGACTCATCGGGTGAATCGCTCTGGAACTGAAATCGGATGCGCGCACTGACATGCTCCCCTCTCTGGAAGTCTGAGACGTGTGAAAATTTTCTAAGTCCAGAAAAAAAAAATTTTCAACATTTTATCAAATCTCCCCCCAAGGGATATATATTTTACCCACACATTTGGAGCCCTCCTGGGATGCCCTCTAACATTCTATAACCTCATTTAGCAGAGATTTTCACAAAAAAGTGAAATTTTCAAAAAGTCAGAAATTTTGCAAAAAACGACAAGTATGAAGGACTCATCGGGTGAATCGCTCTGGAACTGAAATCGGATGCACGCACTAACATGCTCCCCTCTCTGGAAGTCTGAGACATGTGTGAAAATTTTCTAAGTCCAGAAAAAAAAAATTTTTCAACTTTTTTTCAAATTTCCCCCCAAGGGATATATATTTTACCCACACATTTGGAGCCCTCCTGGGATGCCCTCTAACATTCTATAACCTCATTTAGCAGAGATTTTCACAAAAAAGTGAAATTTTCAAAAAGTGAAAATTTTTCCAAAAAACGACTAAGTATGAAGGACTCATCGGGTGAATCGCTCTGGAACTGAAATCGGATGCGCGCACTGACATGCTCCCCTCTCTGGAAGTCTGAGACATGTGTGAAAATTTTCTAAGTCCAGAAAAAAAAAATTTTTCAACTTTTTTTCAAATTTCCCCCCAAGGGATATATATTTTACCCACACATTTGGAGCCCTCCTGGGATGCCCTCTAACATTCTATAACCTCATTTAGCAGAGATTTTCACAAAAAAGTGAAATTTTCAAAAAGTGAAAATTTTTCCAAAAAACGACTAAGTATGAAGGACTCATCGGGTGAATCGCTCTGGAACTGAAATCGGATGCGCGCACTGACATGCTCCACTCTCTGGAAGTCTGAGACGTGTGAAAATTTTCTAAGTCCAGAAAAAAAAAATTTTCAACATTTTATCAAATCTCCCCCCAAGGGATATATATTTTACCCACACATTTGGAGCCCTCCTGGGATGCCCTCTAACATTCTATAACCTCATTTAGCAGAGATTTTCACAAAAAAGTGAAATTTTCAAAAAGTGAAAATTTTTCCAAAAAACGACTAAGTATGAAGGACTCATCGGGTGAAACACTCTGGAACTGAAATCGGATGCGCTTACAGACATGTTCCCCTCTCTGGAAGTCTGAGACATGTGTGAAAATTTTCTAAGTCCAGAAAAAAGAATTTTTTCAATTTTTTATCAAATTTCCCCCCAAGGGATATATATTTTACCCACACATTTGGAGCCCTCCTGGGATGCCCTCTAACATACTATAACCTCATTTAGCGGAGATTTTCACAAAAAAGTGAAATTTTCAAAAAGTCAGAAATTTTGCAAAAAACGACAAGTATGAAGGACTCATCGGGTGAATCGCTCTGGAACTGAAATCGGATGCACGCACTAACATGCTCCCCTCTCTGGAAGTCTGAGACATGTGTGAAAATTTTCTAAGTCCAGAAAAAAAAAATTTTTCAACTTTTTTTCAAATTTCCCCCCAAGGGATATATATTTTACCCACACATTTGGAGCCCTCCTGGGATGCCCTCTAACATTCTATAACCTCATTTAGCAGAGATTTTCACAAAAAAGTGAAATTTTCAAAAAGTGAAAATTTTTCCAAAAAACGACTAAGTATGAAGGACTCATCGGGTGAATCGCTCTGGAACTGAAATCGGATGCGCGCACTGACATGCTCCACTCTCTGGAAGTCTGAGACGTGTGAAAATTTTCTAAGTCCAGAAAAAAAAAATTTTCAACATTTTATCAAATCTCCCCCCAAGGGATATATATTTTACCCACACATTTGGAGCCCTCCTGGGATGCCCTCTAACATTCTATAACCTCATTTAGCAGAGATTTTCACAAAAAAGTGAAATTTCCAAAAAGTGAAAATTTTTCCAAAAAATGACTAAGTATGAAGGACTCATCGGGTGAAACACTCTGGAACTGAAATCGGATGCGCTTACAGACATGCTCCCCTCTCTGGAAGTCTGAGACATGTGTGGAAATTTTCTAAGTCCAGAAAAAAGAATTTTTTCAATTTTTTATCAAATTTCACCCCAAGGGATATATATTTTACCCACACATTTGGAGCCCTCCTGGGATGCCCTCTAACATACTATAACCTCATTTAGCGGAGATTTTCACAAAAAAGTGAAATTTTCAAAAAGTGAAAATTTTTCCAAAAAATGACTAAGTATGAAGGACTCATCGGGTGAATCGCTCTGGAACTGAAATCGGATGCACGCACTGACATGCTCCCCTCTCTGGAAGTCTGAGACATGTGTGAAAATTTTCTAAGTCCAGAAAAAAAAAATTTTCAACATTTTATCAAATCTCCCCCCGAGGGATATATATTTTACCCACACATTTGGAGCCCTCCTGGGATGCCCTCTAACATTCTATAACCTCATTTAGCAGAGATTTTCACAAAAAAGTGAAATTTTCAAAAAGTGAAAATTTTTCCAAAAAACGACTAAGTATGAAGGACTCATCGGGTGAAACACTCTGGAACTGAAATCGGATGCGCTTACAGACATGCTCCCCTCTCTGGAAGTCTGAGACATGTGTGAAAATTTTCTAAGTCCAGAAATAAGAATTTTTTCAATTTTTTATCAAATTTCCCCCCAAGGGATATATATTTTACCCACACATTTGGAGCCCTCCTGGGATGCCCTCTAACATACTATAACCTCATTTAGCGGAGATTTTCACAAAAAAGTGAAATTTTCAAAAAGTGAAAATTTTTCCAAAAAATGACTAAGTATGAAGGACTCATCGGGTGAAACACTCTGGAACTGAAATCGGATGCGCTTACAGACATGCTCCCCTCTCTGGAAGTCTGAGACATGTGTGAAAATTTTCTAAGTCCAGAAAAAAGAATTTTTTCAATTTTTTATCAAATTTCCCCCCAAGGGATATATATTTTACCCACACATTTGGAGCCCTCCTGGGATGCCCTCTAACATACTATAACCTCATTTAGCGGAGATTTTCACAAAAAAGTGAAATTTTCAAAAAGTGAAAATTTTTCCAAAAAATGACTAAGTATGAAGGACTCATCGGGTGAATCGCTCTGGAACTGAAATCGGATGCACGCACTGACATGCTCCCCTCTCTGGAAGTCTGAGACATGTGTGAAAATTTTCTAAGTCCAGAAAAAAAAAATTTTCAACATTTTATCAAATCTCCCCCCAAGGGATATATATTTTACCCACACATTTGGAGCCCTCCTGGGATGCCCTCTAACATTCTATAACCTCATTTAGCAGAGATTTTCACAAAAAAGTGAAATTTTCAAAAAGTGAAAATTTTTCCAAAAAACGACTAAGTATGAAGGACTCATCGGGTGAAACACTCTGGAACTGAAATCGGATGCGCTTACAGACATGCTCCCCTCTCTGGAAGTCTGAGACATGTGTGAAAATTTTCTAAGTCCAGAAAAAAAAAATTTTTCAACTTTTTTTCAAATTTCCCCCCAAGGGATATATATTTTACCCACACATTTGGAGCCCTCCTGGGATGCCCTCGAACATACTATAACCTTATTTAGCGGAGATTTTCACAAAAAAGTGAAATTTTCAAAAAGTCAGAAATTTTGCAAAAAACGACAAGTATGAAGGACTCATCGGGTGAATCGCTCTGGAACTGAAATCGGATGCACGCACTAACATGCTCCCCTCTCTGGAAGTCTGAGACATGTGTGAAAATTTTCTAATTCCAGAAAAAAAAATTTTTTCAACTTTTTTTCAAATTTCCCCCCAAGGGATATATATTTTACCCACACATTTGGAGCCCTCCTGGGATGCCCTCTAACATTCTATAACCTCATTTAGCAGAGATTTTCACAAAAAAGTGAAATTTTCAAAAAGTGAAAATTTTTCCAAAAAACGACTAAGTATGAAGGACTCATCGGGTGAATCGCTCTGGAACTGAAATCGGATGCGCGCACTGACATGCTCCCCTCTCTGGAAGTCTGAGACGTGTGAAAATTTTCTAAGTCCAGAAAAAAAAAATTTTCAACATTTTATCAAATCTCCCCCCAAGGGATATATATTTTACCCACACATTTGGAGCCCTCCTGGGATGCCCTCTAACATTCTATAACCTCATTTAGCAGAGATTTTCACAAAAAAGTGAAATTTTCAAAAAGTCAGAAATTTTGCAAAAAACGACAAGTATGAAGGACTCATCGGGTGAATCGCTCTGGAACTGAAATCGGATGCACGCACTAACATGCTCCCCTCTCTGGAAGTCTGAGACATGTGTGAAAATTTTCTAAGTCCAGAAAAAAAAAATTTTTCAACTTTTTTTCAAATTTCCCCCCAAGGGATATATATTTTACCCACACATTTGGAGCCCTCCTGGGATGCCCTCTAACATTCTATAACCTCATTTAGCAGAGATTTTCACAAAAAAGTGAAATTTTCAAAAAGTGAAAATTTTTCCAAAAAACGACTAAGTATGAAGGACTCATCGGGTGAAACACTCTGGAACTGAAATCGGATGCGCTTACAGACATGTTCCCCTCTCTGGAAGTCTGAGACATGTGTGAAAATTTTCTAAGTCCAGAAAAAAGAATTTTTTCAATTTTTTATCAAATTTCCCCCCAAGGGATATATATTTTACCCACACATTTGGAGCCCTCCTGGGATGCCCTCTAACATACTATAACCTCATTTAGCGGAGATTTTCACAAAAAAGTGAAATTTTCAAAAAGTGAAAATTTTTCCAAAAAATGACTAAGTATGAAGGACTCATCGGGTGAATCGCTCTGGAACTGAAATCGGATGCACGCACTGACATGCTCCCCTCTCTGGAAGTCTGAGACATGTGTGAAAATTTTCTAAGTCCAGAAAAAAAAAATTTTTCAACTTATTTTCAAATTTCCCCCCAAGGGATATATATTTTACCCACACATTTGGAGCCCTCCTGGGATGCCCTCGAAGATACTATAACCTTATTTAGCGGAGATTTTCACAAAAAAGTGAAATTTTCAAAAAGTCAGAAATTTTGCAAAAAACGACAAGTATGAAGGACTCATCGGGTGAATCGCTCTGGAACTGAAATCGGATGCACGCACTAACATGCTCCCCTCTCTGGAAGTCTGAGACATGTGTGAAAATTTTCTAAGTCCAGAAAAAAAAATTTTTTCAACTTTTTTCAAATTTCCCCCCAAGGGATATATATTTTACCCACACATTTGGAGCCCTCCTGGGATGCCCTCTAACATTCTATAACCTCATTTAGCAGAGATTTTCACAAAAAAGTGAAATTTTCAAAAAGTGAAAATTTTTCCAAAAAACGACTAAGTATGAAGGACTCATCGGGTGAATCGCTCTGGAACTGAAATCGGATGCGCGCACTGACATGCTCCCCTCTCTGGAAGTCTGAGACATGTGTGAAAATTTTCTAAGTCCAGAAAAAAAAAATTTTTCAACTTTTTTTCAAATTTCCCCCCAAGGGATATATATTTTACCCACACATTTGGAGCCCTCCTGGGATGCCCTCTAACATTCTATAACCTCATTTAGCAGAGATTTTCACAAAAAAGTGAAATTTTCAAAAAGTGAAAATTTTTCCAAAAAACGACTAAGTATGAAGGACTCATCGGGTGAATCGCTCTGGAACTGAAATCGGATGCGCGCACTGACATGCTCCACTCTCTGGAAGTCTGAGACGTGTGAAAATTTTCTAAGTCCAGAAAAAAAAAATTTTCAACATTTTATCAAATCTCCCCCCAAGGGATATATATTTTACCCACACATTTGGAGCCCTCCTGGGATGCCCTCTAACATTCTATAACCTCATTTAGCAGAGATTTTCACAAAAAAGTGAAATTTTCAAAAAGTGAAAATTTTTCCAAAAAACGACTAAGTATGAAGGACTCATCGGGTGAAACACTCTGGAACTGAAATCGGATGCGCTTACAGACATGTTCCCCTCTCTGGAAGTCTGAGACATGTGTGAAAATTTTCTAAGTCCAGAAAAAAGAATTTTTTCAATTTTTTATCAAATTTCCCCCCAAGGGATATATATTTTACCCACACATTTGGAGCCCTCCTGGGATGCCCTCTAACATACTATAACCTCATTTAGCGGAGATTTTCACAAAAAAGTGAAATTTTCAAAAAGTGAAAATTTTTCCAAAAAATGACTAAGTATGAAGGACTCATCGGGTGAATCGCTCTGGAACTGAAATCGGATGCACGCACTGACATGCTCCCCTCTCTGGAAGTCTGAGACATGTGTGAAAATTTTCTAAGTCCAGAAAAAAAAAATTTTCAACATTTTATCAAATCTCCCCCCAAGGGATATATATTTTACCCACACATTTGGAGCCCTCCTGGGATGCCCTCTAACATTCTATAACCTCATTTAGCAGAGATTTTCACAAAAAAGTGAAATTTTCAAAAAGTGAAAATTTTTCCAAAAAACGACTAAGTATGAAGGACTCATCGGGTGAAACACTCTGGAACTGAAATCGGATGCGCTTACAGACATGCTCCCCTCTCTGGAAGTCTGAGACATGTGTGAAAATTTTCTAAGTCCAGAAAAAAAAAATTTTTCAACTTTTTTTCAAATTTCCCCCCAAGGGATATATATTTTACCCACACATTTGGAGCCCTCCTGGGATGCCCTCGAACATACTATAACCTTATTTAGCGGAGATTTTCACAAAAAAGTGAAATTTTCAAAAAGTCAGAAATTTTGCAAAAAACGACAAGTATGAAGGACTCATCGGGTGAATCGCTCTGGAACTGAAATCGGATGCACGCACTAACATGCTCCCCTCTCTGGAAGTCTGAGACATGTGTGAAAATTTTCTAAGTCCAGAAAAAAAAATTTTTTCAACTTTTTTTCAAATTTCCCCCCAAGGGATATATATTTTACCCACACATTTGGAGCCCTCCTGGGATGCCCTCTAACATTCTATAACCTCATTTAGCAGAGATTTTCACAAAAAAGTGAAATTTTCAAAAAGTGAAAATTTTTCCAAAAAACGACTAAGTATGAAGGACTCATCGGGTGAATCGCTCTGGAACTGAAATCGGATGCGCGCACTGACATGCTCCCCTCTCTGGAAGTCTGAGACGTGTGAAAATTTTCTAAGTCCAGAAAAAAAAAATTTTCAACATTTTATCAAATCTCCCCCCAAGGGATATATATTTTACCCACACATTTGTAGCCCTCCTGGGATGCCCTCTAACATTCTATAACCTCATTTAGCAGAGATTTTCACAAAAAAGTGAAATTTTCAAAAAGTCAGAAATTTTGCAAAAAACGACAAGTATGAAGGACTCATCGGGTGAATCGCTCTGGAACTGAAATCGGATGCACGCACTAACATGCTCCCCTCTCTGGAAGTCTGAGACATGTGTGAAAATTTTCTAAGTCCAGAAAAAAGAATTTTTTCAATTTTTTATCAAATTTCCCCCCAAGGGATATATATTTTACCCACACATTTGGAGCCCTCCTGGGATGCCCTCTAACATACTATAACCTCATTTAGCGGAGATTTTCACAAAAAAGTGAAATTTTCAAAAAGTGAAAATTTTTCCAAAAAATGACTAAGTATGAAGGACTCATCGGGTGAATCGCTCTGGAACTGAAATCGGATGCACGCACTGACATGCTCCCCTCTCTGGAAGTCTGAGACATGTGTGAAAATTTTCTAAGTCCAGAAAAAAAAAATTTTCAACATTTTATCAAATCTCCCCCCGAGGGATATATATTTTACCCACACATTTGGAGCCCTCCTGGGATGCCCTCTAACATTCTATAACCTCATTTAGCAGAGATTTTCACAAAAAAGTGAAATTTTCAAAAAGTGAAAATTTTTCCAAAAAACGACTAAGTATGAAGGACTCATCGGGTGAAACACTCTGGAACTGAAATCGGATGCGCTTACAGACATGCTCCCCTCTCTGGAAGTCTGAGACATGTGTGAAAATTTTCTAAGTCCAGAAAAAAAAAATTTTTCAACTTTTTTTCAAATTTCCCCCCAAGGGATATATATTTTACCCACACATTTGGAGCCCTCCTGGTATGCCCTCGAACATACTATAACCTTATTTAGCGGAGATTTTCACAAAAAAGTGAAATTTTCAAAAAGTCAGAAATTTTGCAAAAAACGACAAGTATGAAGGACTCATCGGGTGAATCGCTCTGGAACTGAAATCGGATGCACGCACTAACATGCTCCCCTCTCTGGAAGTCTGAGACATGTGTGAAAATTTTCTAATTCCAGAAAAAAAAATTTTTTCAACTTTTTTTCAAATTTCCCCCCAAGGGATATATATTTTACCCACACATTTGGAGCCCTCCTGGGATGCCCTCTAACATTCTATAACCTCATTTAGCAGAGATTTTCACAAAAAAGTGAAATTTTCAAAAAGTGAAAATTTTTCCAAAAAACGACTAAGTATGAAGGACTCATCGGGTGAAACACTCTGGAACTGAAATCGGATGCGCTTACAGACATGTTCCCCTCTCTGGAAGTCTGAGACATGTGTGAAAATTTTCTAAGTCCAGAAAAAAGAATTTTTTCAATTTTTTATCAAATTTCCCCCCAAGGGATATATATTTTACCCACACATTTGGAGCCCTCCTGGGATGCCCTCTAACATACTATAACCTCATTTAGCGGAGATTTTCACAAAAAAGTGAAATTTTCAAAAAGTGAAAATTTTTCCAAAAAATGACTAAGTATGAAGGACTCATCGGGTGAATCGCTCTGGAACTGAAATCGGATGCACGCACTGACATGCTCCCCTCTCTGGAAGTCTGAGACATGTGTGAAAATTTTCTAAGTCCAGAAAAAAAAAATTTTCAACATTTTATCAAATCTCCCCCCAAGGGATATATATTTTACCCACACATTTGGAGCCCTCCTGGGATGCCCTCTAACATTCTATAACCTCATTTAGCAGAGATTTTCACAAAAAAGTGAAATTTTCAAAAAGTGAAAATTTTTCCAAAAAACGACTAAGTATGAAGGACTCATCGGGTGAAACACTCTGGAACTGAAATCGGATGCGCTTACAGACATGCTCCCCTCTCTGGAAGTCTGAGACATGTGTGAAAATTTTCTAAGTCCAGAAAAAAAAAATTTTTCAACTTTTTTTCAAATTTCCCCCCAAGGGATATATATTTTACCCACACATTTGGAGCCCTCCTGGGATGCCCTCGAACATACTATAACCTTATTTAGCGGAGATTTTCACAAAAAAGTGAAATTTTCAAAAAGTCAGAAATTTTGCAAAAAACGACAAGTATGAAGGACTCATCGGGTGAATCGCTCTGGAACTGAAATCGGATGCACGCACTAACATGCTCCCCTCTCTGGAAGTCTGAGACATGTGTGAAAATTTTCTAAGTCCAGAAAAAAAAATTTTTTCAACTTTTTTTCAAATTTCCCCCCAAGGGATATATATTTTACCCACACATTTGGAGCCCTCCTGGGATGCCCTCTAACATTCTATAACCTCATTTAGCAGAGATTTTCACAAAAAAGTGAAATTTTCAAAAAGTGAAAATTTTTCCAAAAAACGACTAAGTATGAAGGACTCATCGGGTGAATCGCTCTGGAACTGAAATCGGATGCGCGCACTGACATGCTCCCCTCTCTGGAAGTCTGAGACGTGTGAAAATTTTCTAAGTCCAGAAAAAAAAAATTTTCAACATTTTATCAAATCTCCCCCCAAGGGATATATATTTTACCCACACATTTGTAGCCCTCCTGGGATGCCCTCTAACATTCTATAACCTCATTTAGCAGAGATTTTCACAAAAAAGTGAAATTTTCAAAAAGTCAGAAATTTTGCAAAAAACGACAAGTATGAAGGACTCATCGGGTGAATCGCTCTGGAACTGAAATCGGATGCACGCACTAACATGCTCCCCTCTCTGGAAGTCTGAGACATGTGTGAAAATTTTCTAAGTCCAGAAAAAAGAATTTTTTCAATTTTTTATCAAATTTCCCCCCAAGGGATATATATTTTACCCACACATTTGGAGCCCTCCTGGGATGCCCTCTAACATACTATAACCTCATTTAGCGGAGATTTTCACAAAAAAGTGAAATTTTCAAAAAGTGAAAATTTTTCCAAAAAATGACTAAGTATGAAGGACTCATCGGGTGAATCGCTCTGGAACTGAAATCGGATGCACGCACTGACATGCTCCCCTCTCTGGAAGTCTGAGACATGTGTGAAAATTTTCTAAGTCCAGAAAAAAAAAATTTTCAACATTTTATCAAATCTCCCCCCGAGGGATATATATTTTACCCACACATTTGGAGCCCTCCTGGGATGCCCTCTAACATTCTATAACCTCATTTAGCAGAGATTTTCACAAAAAAGTGAAATTTTCAAAAAGTGAAAATTTTTCCAAAAAACGACTAAGTATGAAGGACTCATCGGGTGAAACACTCTGGAACTGAAATCGGATGCGCTTACAGACATGCTCCCCTCTCTGGAAGTCTGAGACATGTGTGAAAATTTTCTAAGTCCAGAAAAAAAAAATTTTTCAACTTTTTTTCAAATTTCCCCCCAAGGGATATATATTTTACCCACACATTTGGAGCCCTCCTGGTATGCCCTCGAACATACTATAACCTTATTTAGCGGAGATTTTCACAAAAAAGTGAAATTTTCAAAAAGTCAGAAATTTTGCAAAAAACGACAAGTATGAAGGACTCATCGGGTGAATCGCTCTGGAACTGAAATCGGATGCACGCACTAACATGCTCCCCTCTCTGGAAGTCTGAGACATGTGTGAAAATTTTCTAATTCCAGAAAAAAAAATTTTTTCAACTTTTTTTCAAATTTCCCCCCAAGGGATATATATTTTACCCACACATTTGGAGCCCTCCTGGGATGCCCTCTAACATTCTATAACCTCATTTAGCAGAGATTTTCACAAAAAAGTGAAATTTTCAAAAAGAGAAAATTTTTCCAAAAAACGACTAAGTATGAAGGACTCATCGGGTGAATGGCTCTGGAACTGAAATCGGATGCGCGCACTGACATGCTCCCCTCTCTGGAAGTCTGAGACGTGTGAAAATTTTCTAAGTCCAGAAAAAAAAAATTTTCAGCATTTTATCAAATCTCCCCCCAAGGGATATATATTTTACCCACACATTTGGAGCCCTCCTGGGATGCCCTCTAACATTCTATAACCTCATTTAGCAGAGATTTTCACAAAAAAGTGAAATTTTCAAAAAGTGAAAATTTTTCCAAAAAACGACTAAGTATGAAGGACTCATCGGGTGAAACACTCTGGAACTGAAATCGGATGCGCTTACAGACATGTTCCCCTCTCTGGAAGTCTGAGACATGTGTGAAAATTTTCTAAGTCCAGAAAAAAGAATTTTTTCAATTTTTTATCAAATTTCCCCCCAAGGGATATATATTTTACCCACACATTTGGAGCCCTCCTGGGATGCCCTCTAACATACTATAACCTCATTTAGCGGAGATTTTCACAAAAAAGTGAAATTTTCAAAAAGTGAAAATTTTTCCAAAAAATGACTAAGTATGAAGGACTCATCGGGTGAATCGCTCTGGAACTGAAATCGGATGCACGCACTGACATGCTCCCCTCTCTGGAAGTCTGAGACATGTGTGAAAATTTTCTAAGTCCAGAAAAAAAAAATTTTTCAACTTATTTTCAAATTTCCCCCCAAGGGATATATATTTTACCCACACATTTGGAGCCCTCCTGGGATGCCCTCGAAGATACTATAACCTTATTTAGCGGAGATTTTCACAAAAAAGTGAAATTTTCAAAAAGTCAGAAATTTTGCAAAAAACGACAAGTATGAAGGACTCATCGGGTGAATCGCTCTGGAACTGAAATCGGATGCACGCACTAACATGCTCCCCTCTCTGGAAGTCTGAGACATGTGTGAAAATTTTCTAAGTCCAGAAAAAAAAATTTTTTCAACTTTTTTCAAATTTCCCCCCAAGGGATATATATTTTACCCACACATTTGGAGCCCTCCTGGGATGCCCTCTAACATTCTATAACCTCATTTAGCAGAGATTTTCACAAAAAAGTGAAATTTTCAAAAAGTGAAAATTTTTCCAAAAAACGACTAAGTATGAAGGACTCATCGGGTGAATCGCTCTGGAACTGAAATCGGATGCGCGCACTGACATGCTCCCCTCTCTGGAAGTCTGAGACATGTGTGAAAATTTTCTAAGTCCAGAAAAAAAAAATTTTTCAACTTTTTTTCAAATTTCCCCCCAAGGGATATATATTTTACCCACACATTTGGAGCCCTCCTGGGATGCCCTCTAACATTCTATAACCTCATTTAGCAGAGATTTTCACAAAAAAGTGAAATTTTCAAAAAGTGAAAATTTTTCCAAAAAACGACTAAGTATGAAGGACTCATCGGGTGAATCGCTCTGGAACTGAAATCGGATGCGCGCACTGACATGCTCCACTCTCTGGAAGTCTGAGACGTGTGAAAATTTTCTAAGTCCAGAAAAAAAAAATTTTCAACATTTTATCAAATCTCCCCCCAAGGGATATATATTTTACCCACACATTTGGAGCCCTCCTGGGATGCCCTCTAACATTCTATAACCTCATTTAGCAGAGATTTTCACAAAAAAGTGAAATTTTCAAAAAGTGAAAATTTTTCCAAAAAACGACTAAGTATGAAGGACTCATCGGGTGAAACACTCTGGAACTGAAATCGGATGCGCTTACAGACATGTTCCCCTCTCTGGAAGTCTGAGACATGTGTGAAAATTTTCTAAGTCCAGAAAAAAGAATTTTTTCAATTTTTTATCAAATTTCCCCCCAAGGGATATATATTTTACCCACACATTTGGAGCCCTCCTGGGATGCCCTCTAACATACTATAACCTCATTTAGCGGAGATTTTCACAAAAAAGTGAAATTTTCAAAAAGTGAAAATTTTTCCAAAAAATGACTAAGTATGAAGGACTCATCGGGTGAATCGCTCTGGAACTGAAATCGGATGCACGCACTGACATGCTCCCCTCTCTGGAAGTCTGAGACATGTGTGAAAATTTTCTAAGTCCAGAAAAAAAAAAATTTCAACATTTTATCAAATCTCCCCCCAAGGGATATATATTTTACCCACACATTTGGAGCCCTCCTGGGATGCCCTCTAACATTCTATAACCTCATTTAGCAGAGATTTTCACAAAAAAGTGAAATTTTCAAAAAGTGAAAATTTTTCCAAAAAACGACTAAGTATGAAGGACTCATCGGGTGAAACACTCTGGAACTGAAATCGGATGCGCTTACAGACATGCTCCCCTCTCTGGAAGTCTGAGACATGTGTGAAAATTTTCTAAGTCCAGAAAAAAAAAATTTTTCAACTTTTTTTCAAATTTCCCCCCAAGGGATATATATTTTACCCACACATTTGGAGCCCTCCTGGGATGCCCTCGAACATACTATAACCTTATTTAGCGGAGATTTTCACAAAAAAGTGAAATTTTCAAAAAGTCAGAAATTTTGCAAAAAACGACAAGTATGAAGGACTCATCGGGTGAATCGCTCTGGAACTGAAATCGGATGCACGCACTAACATGCTCCCCTCTCTGGAAGTCTGAGACATGTGTGAAAATTTTCTAAGTCCAGAAAAAAAAATTTTTTCAACTTTTTTTCAAATTTCCCCCCAAGGGATATATATTTTACCCACACATTTGGAGCCCTCCTGGGATGCCCTCTAACATTCTATAACCTCATTTAGCAGAGATTTTCACAAAAAAGTGAAATTTTCAAAAAGTGAAAATTTTTCCAAAAAACGACTAAGTATGAAGGACTCATCGGGTGAATCGCTCTGGAACTGAAATCGGATGCGCGCACTGACATGCTCCCCTCTCTGGAAGTCTGAGACGTGTGAAAATTTTCTAAGTCCAGAAAAAAAAAATTTTCAACATTTTATCAAATCTCCCCCCAAGGGATATATATTTTACCCACACATTTGTAGCCCTCCTGGGATGCCCTCTAACATTCTATAACCTCATTTAGCAGAGATTTTCACAAAAAAGTGAAATTTTCAAAAAGTCAGAAATTTTGCAAAAAACGACAAGTATGAAGGACTCATCGGGTGAATCGCTCTGGAACTGAAATCGGATGCACGCACTAACATGCTCCCCTCTCTGGAAGTCTGAGACATGTGTGAAAATTTTCTAAGTCCAGAAAAAAAAAATTTTTCAACTTTTTTTCAAATTTCCCCCCAAGGGATATATATTTTACCCACACATTTGGAGCCCTCCTGGGATGCCCTCTAACATTCTATAACCTCATTTAGCAGAGATTTTCACAAAAAAGTGAAATTTTCAAAAAGTGAAAATTTTTCCAAAAAACGACTAAGTATGAAGGACTCATCGGGTGAATCGCTCTGGAACTGAAATCGGATGCGCGCACTGACATGCTCCACTCTCTGGAAGTCTGAGACGTGTGAAAATTTTCTAAGTCCAGAAAAAAAAAATTTTCAACATTTTATCAAATCTCCCCCCAAGGGATATATATTTTACCCACACATTTGGAGCCCTCCTGGGATGCCCTCTAACATTCTATAACCTCATTTAGCAGAGATTTTCACAAAAAAGTGAAATTTTCAAAAAGTGAAAATTTTTCCAAAAAACGACTAAGTATGAAGGACTCATCGGGTGAAACACTCTGGAACTGAAATCGGATGCGCTTACAGACATGTTCCCCTCTCTGGAAGTCTGAGACATGTGTGAAAATTTTCTAAGTCCAGAAATAAGAATTTTTTCAATTTTTTATCAAATTTCCCCCCAAGGGATATATATTTTACCCACACATTTGGAGCCCTCCTGGGATGCCCTCTAACATACTATAACCTCATTTAGCGGAGATTTTCACAAAAAAGTGAAATTTTCAAAAAGTGAAAATTTTTCCAAAAAATGACTAAGTATGAAGGACTCATCGGGTGAATCGCTCTGGAACTGAAATCGGATGCACGCACTGACATGCTCCCCTCTCTGGAAGTCTGAGACATGTGTGAAAATTTTCTAAGTCCAGAAAAAAAAAATTTTCAACATTTTATCAAATCTCCCCCCAAGGGATATATATTTTACCCACACATTTGGAGCCCTCCTGGGATGCCCTCTAACATTCTATAACCTCATTTAGCAGAGATTTTCACAAAAAAGTGAAATTTTCAAAAAGTGAAAATTTTTCCAAAAAACGACTAAGTATGAAGGACTCATCGGGTGAAACACTCTGGAACTGAAATCGGATGCGCTTACAGACATGTTCCCCTCTCTGGAAGTCTGAGACATGTGTGAAAATTTTCTAAGTCCAGAAAAAAGAATTTTTTCAATTTTTTATCAAATTTCCCCCCAAGGGATATATATTTTACCCACACATTTGGAGCCCTCCTGGGATGCCCTCGAACATACTATAACCTTATTTAGCGGAGATTTTCACAAAAAAGTGAAATTTTCAAAAAGTCAGAAATTTTGCAAAAAACGACAAGTATGAAGGACTCATCGGGTGAATCGCTCTGGAACTGAAATCGGATGCACGCACTAACATGCTCCCCTCTCTGGAAGTCTGAGACATGTGTGAAAATTTTCTAAGTCCAGAAAAAAAAATTTTTTCAACTTTTTTCAAATTTCCCCCCAAGGGATATATATTTTACCCACACATTTGGAGTCCTCCTGGGATGCCCTCTAACATTCTATAACCTCATTTAGCAGAGATTTTCACAAAAAAGTGAAATTTTCAAAAAGTGAAAATTTTTCCAAAAAACGACTAAGTATGAAGGACTCATCGGGTGAATCGCTCTGGAACTGAAATCGGATGCGCGCACTGACATGCTCCCCTCTCTGGAAGTCTGAGACGTGTGAAAATTTTCTAAGTCCAGAAAAAAAAAATTTTCAACATTTTATCAAATCTCCCCCCAAGGGATATATATTTTACCCACACATTTGGAGCCCTCCTGGGATGCCCTCTAACATTCTATAACCTCATTTAGCAGAGATTTTCACAAAAAAGTGAAATTTTCAAAAAGTGAAAATTTTTCTAAAAAACGACTAAGTATGAAGGACTCATCGGGTGAAACACTCTGGAACTGAAATCGGATGCGCTTACAGACATGTTCCCCTCTCTGGAAGTCTGAGACATGTGTGAAAATTTTCTAAGTCCAGAAAAAAGAATTTTTTCAATTTTTTATCAAATTTCCCCCCAAGGGATATATATTTTACCCACACATTTGGAGCCCTCCTGGGATGCCCTCTAACATACTATAACCTCATTTAGCGGAGATTTTCACAAAAAAGTGAAATTTTCAAAAAGTGAAAATTTTTCCAAAAAACGACTAAGTATGAAGGACTCATCGGGTGAATCGCTCTGGAACTGAAATCGGATGCGCGCACTGACATGCTCCCCTCTCTGGAAGTCTGAGACGTGTGAAAATTTTCTAAGTCCAGAAAAAAAAAATTTTCAACATTTTATCAAATCTCCCCCCAAGGGATATATATTTTACCCACACATTTGGAGCCCTCCTGGGATGCCCTCTAACATTCTATAACCTCATTTAGCAGAGATTTTCACAAAAAAGTGAAATTTTCAAAAAGTGAAAATTTTTCCAAAAAACGACTAAGTATGAAGGACTCATCGGGTGAAACACTCTGGAACTGAAATCGGATGCGCTTACAGACATGTTCCCCTCTCTGGAAGTCTGAGACATGTGTGAAAATTTTCTAAGTCCAGAAAAAAGAATTTTTTCAATTTTTTATCAAATTTCCCCCCAAGGGATATATATTTTACCCACACATTTGGAGCCCTCCTGGGATGCCCTCTAACATACTATAACCTCATTTAGCGGAGATTTTCACAAAAAAGTGAAATTTTCAAAAAGTGAAAATTTTTCCAAAAAATGACTAAGTATGAAGGACTCATCGGGTGAATCGCTCTGGAACTGAAATCGGATGCACGCACTGACATGCTCCCCTCTCTGGAAGTCTGAGACATGTGTGAAAATTTTCTAAGTCCAGAAAAAAAAAATTTTCAACATTTTATCAAATCTCCCCCCAAGGGATATATATTTTACCCACACATTTGGAGCCCTCCTGGGATGCCCTCTAACATTCTATAACCTCATTTAGCAGAGATTTTCACAAAAAAGTGAAATTTTCAAAAAGTGAAAATTTTTCCAAAAAACGACTAAGTATGAAGGACTCATCGGGTGAAACACTCTGGAACTGAAATCGGATGCGCTTACAGACATGTTCCCCTCTCTGGAAGTCTGAGACATGTGTGAAAATTTTCTAAGTCCAGAAAAAAGAATTTTTTCAATTTTTTATCAAATTTCCCCCCAAGGGATATATATTTTACCCACACATTTGGAGCCCTCCTGGGATGCCCTCTAACATACTATAACCTCATTTAGCGGAGATTTTCACAAAAAAGTGAAATTTTCAAAAAGTGAAAATTTTTCCCAAAAATGACTAAGTATGAAGGACTCATCGGGTGAATCGCTCTGGAACTGAAATCGGATGCACGCACTGACATGCTCCCCTCTCTGGAAGTCTGAGACATGTGTGAAAATTTTCTAAGTCCAGAAAAAAAAAATTTTCAACATTTTATCAAATCTCCCCCCAAGGGATATATATTTTACCCACACATTTGGAGCCCTCCTGGGATGCCCTCGAACATACTATAACCTTATTTAGCGGAGATTTTCACAAAAAAGTGAAATTTTCAAAAAGTCAGAAATTTTGCAAAAAACGACAAGTATGAAGGACTCATCGGGTGAATCGCTCTGGAACTGAAATCGGATGCACGCACTAACATGCTCCCCTCTCTGGAAGTCTGAGACATGTGTGAAAATTTTCTAAGTCCAGAAAAAAAAATTTTTTCAACTTTTTTTCAAATTTCCCCCCAAGGGATATATATTTTACCCACACATTTGGAGCCCTCCTGGGATGCCCTCTAACATTCTATAACCTCATTTAGCAGAGATTTTCACAAAAAAGTGAAATTTTCAAAAAGTGAAAATTTTTCCAAAAAACGACTAAGTATGAAGGACTCATCGGGTGAATCGCTCTGGAACTGAAATCGGATGCGTGCACTGACATGCTCCCCTCTCTGGAAGTCTGAGACGTGTGAAAATTTTCTAAGTCCAGAAAAAAAAAATTTTCAACATTTTATCAAATCTCCCCCCAAGGGATATATATTTTACCCACACATTTGTAGCCCTCCTGGGATGCCCTCTAACATTCTATAACCTCATTTAGCAGAGATTTTCACAAAAAAGTGAAATTTTCAAAAAGTCAGAAATTTTGCAAAAAACGACAAGTATGAAGGACTCATCGGGTGAATCGCTCTGGAACTGAAATCGGATGCACGCACTAACATGCTCCGCTCTCTGGAAGTCTGAGACATGTGTGAAAATTTTCTACGTCCAGAAAAAAAAAATTTTTCAACTTTTTTTCAAATTTCCCCCCAAGGGATATATATTTTACCCACACATTTGGAGCCCTCCTGGGATGCCCTCTAACATACTATAACCTCATTTAGCGGAGATTTTCACAAAAAAGTGAAATTTTCAAAAAGTGAAAATTTTTCCAAAAAATGACTAAGTATGAAGGACTCATCGGGTGAATCGCTCTGGAACTGAAATCGGATGCACGCACTGACATGCTCCCCTCTCTGGAAGTCTGAGACATGTGTGAAAATTTTCTAAGTCCAGAAAAAAAAAATTTTCAACATTTTATCAAATCTCCCCCCAAGGGATATATATTTTACCCACACATTTGGAGCCCTCCTGGGATGCCCTCTAACATTCTATAACCTCATTTAGCAGAGATTTTCACAAAAAAGTGAAATTTTCAAAAAGTGAAAATTTTTCCAAAAAACGACTAAGTATGAAGGACTCATCGGGTGAAACACTCTGGAACTGAAATCGGATGCGCTTACAGACATGCTCCCCTCTCTGGAAGTCTGAGACATGTGTGAAAATTTTCTAAGTCCAGAAAAAAAAAATTTTTCAACTTTTTTTCAAATTTCCCCCCAAGGGATATATATTTTACCCACACATTTGGAGCCCTCCTGGGATGCCCTCGAACATACTATAACCTTATTTAGCAGAGATTTTCACAAAAAAGTGAAATTTTCAAAAAGTCAGAAATTTTGCAAAAAACGACAAGTATGAAGGACTCATCGGGTGAATCGCTCTGGAACTGAAATCGGATGCACGCACTAACATGCTCCCCTCTCTGGAAGTCTGAGACATGTGTGAAAATTTTCTAAGTCCAGAAAAAAAAATTTTTTCAACTTTTTTCAAATTTCCCCCCAAGGGATATATATTTTACCCACACATTTGGAGTCCTCCTGGGATGCCCTCTAACATTCTATAACCTCATTTAGCAGAGATTTTCACAAAAAAGTGAAATTTTCAAAAAGTGAAAATTTTTCCAAAAAACGAGTAAGTATGAAGGACTCATCGGGTGAATCGCTCTGGAACTGAAATCGGATGCGCGCACTGACATGCTCCCCTCTCTGGAAGTCTGAGACGTGTGAAAATTTTCTAAGTCCAGAAAAAAAAAATTTTCAACATTTTATCAAATCTCCCCCCAAGGGATATATATTTTACCCACACATTTGGAGCCCTCCTGGGATGCCCTCTAACATTCTATAACCTCATTTAGCAGAGATTTTCACAAAAAAGTGAAATTTTCAAAAAGTGAAAATTTTTCTAAAAAACGACTAAGTATGAAGGACTCATCGGGTGAAACACTCTGGAACTGAAATCGGATGCGCTTACAGACATGTTCCCCTCTCTGGAAGTCTGAGACATGTGTGAAAATTTTCTAAGTCCAGAAAAAAGAATTTTTTCAATTTTTTATCAAATTTCCCCCCAAGGGATATATATTTTACCCACACATTTGGAGCCCTCCTGGGATGCCCTCTAACATACTATAACCTCATTTAGCGGAGATTTTCACAAAAAAGTGAAATTTTCAAAAAGTGAAATTTTTTCCAAAAAACGACTAAGTATGAAGGACTCATCGGGTGAATCGCTCTGGAACTGAAATCGGATGCGCGCACTGACATGCTCCCCTCTCTGGAAGTCTGAGACGTGTGAAAATTTTCTAAGTCCAGAAAAAAAAAATTTTCAACATTTTATCAAATCTCCCCCCAAGGGATATATATTTTACCCACACATTTGGAGCCCTCCTGGGATGCCCTCTAACATTCTATAACCTCATTTAGCAGAGATTTTCACAAAAAAGTGAAATTTTCAAAAAGTGAAAATTTTTCCAAAAAACGACTAAGTATGAAGGACTCATCGGGTGAAACACTCTGGAACTGAAATCGGATGCGCTTACAGACATGTTCCCCTCTCTGGAAGTCTGAGACATGTGTGAAAATTTTCTAAGTCCAGAAAAAAGAATTTTTTCAATTTTTTA
The DNA here is from genome assembly GCF_046119375.1 of Phyllobates terribilis. Classification (NCBI taxonomy): domain Eukaryota; kingdom Metazoa; phylum Chordata; class Amphibia; order Anura; family Dendrobatidae; genus Phyllobates; species Phyllobates terribilis. The sequence goes on from NW_027362853.1 coordinate 675,079, forward strand.
TCAAATTTCCCCCCAAGGGATATATATTTTACCCACACATTTGGAGCCCTCCTGGGATGCCCTCTAACATACTATAACCTCATTTAGCGGAGATTTTCACAAAAAAGTGAAATTTTCAAAAAGTGAAAATTTTTCCAAAAAATGACTAAGTATGAAGGACTCATCGGGTGAATCGCTCTGGAACTGAAATCGGATGCACGCACTGACATGCTCCCCTCTCTGGAAGTCTGAGACATGTGTGAAAATTTTCTAAGTCCAGAAAAAAAAAATTTTCAACATTTTATCAAATCTCCCCCCAAGGGATATATATTTTACCCACACATTTGGAGCCCTCCTGGGATGCCCTCTAACATTCTATAACCTCATTTAGCAGAGATTTTCACAAAAAAGTGAAATTTTCAAAAAGTGAAAATTTTTCCAAAAAACGACTAAGTATGAAGGACTCATCGGGTGAAACACTCTGGAACTGAAATCGGATGCGCTTACAGACATGTTCCCCTCTCTGGAAGTCTGAGACATGTGTGAAAATTTTCTAAGTCCAGAAAAAAGAATTTTTTCAATTTTTTATCAAATTTCCCCCCAAGGGATATATATTTTACCCACACATTTGGAGCCCTCCTGGGATGCCCTCTAACATACTATAACCTCATTTAGCGGAGATTTTCACAAAAAAGTGAAATTTTCAAAAAGTGAAAATTTTTCCAAAAAATGACTAAGTATGAAGGACTCATCGGGTGAATCGCTCTGGAACTGAAATCGGATGCACGCACTGACATGCTCCCCTCTCTGGAAGTCTGAGACATGTGTGAAAATTTTCTAAGTCCAGAAAAAAAAAATTTTCAACATTTTATCAAATCTCCCCCCAAGGGATATATATTTTACCCACACATTTGGAGCCCTCCTGGGATGCCCTCGAACATACTATAACCTTATTTAGCGGAGATTTTCACAAAAAAGTGAAATTTTCAAAAAGTCAGAAATTTTGCAAAAAACGACAAGTATGAAGGACTCATCGGGTGAATCGCTCTGGAACTGAAATCGGATGCACGCACTAACATGCTCCCCTCTCTGGAAGTCTGAGACATGTGTGAAAATTTTCTAAGTCCAGAAAAAAAAATTTTTTCAACTTTTTTTCAAATTTCCCCCCAAGGGATATATATTTTACCCACACATTTGGAGCCCTCCTGGGATGCCCTCTAACATTCTATAACCTCATTTAGCAGAGATTTTCACAAAAAAGTGAAATTTTCAAAAAGTGAAAATTTTTCCAAAAAACGACTAAGTATGAAGGACTCATCGGGTGAATCGCTCTGGAACTGAAATCGGATGCGCGCACTGACATGCTCCCCTCTCTGGAAGTCTGAGACGTGTGAAAATTTTCTAAGTCCAGAAAAAAAAAATTTTCAACATTTTATCAAATCTCCCCCCAAGGGATATATATTTTACCCACACATTTGTAGCCCTCCTGGGATGCCCTCTAACATTCTATAACCTCATTTAGCAGAGATTTTCACAAAAAAGTGAAATTTTCAAAAAGTCAGAAATTTTGCAAAAAACGACAAGTATGAAGGACTCATCGGGTGAATCGCTCTGGAACTGAAATCGGATGCACGCACTAACATGCTCCGCTCTCTGGAAGTCTGAGACATGTGTGAAAATTTTCTACGTCCAGAAAAAAAAAATTTTTCAACTTTTTTTCAAATTTCCCCCCAAGGGATATATATTTTACCCACACATTTGGAGCCCTCCTGGGATGCCCTCTAACATACTATAACCTCATTTAGCGGAGATTTTCACAAAAAAGTGAAATTTTCAAAAAGTGAAAATTTTTCCAAAAAATGACTAAGTATGAAGGACTCATCGGGTGAATCGCTCTGGAACTGAAATCGGATGCACGCACTGACATGCTCCCCTCTCTGGAAGTCTGAGACATGTGTGAAAATTTTCTAAGTCCAGAAAAAAAAAATTTTCAACATTTTATCAAATCTCCCCCCAAGGGATATATATTTTACCCACACATTTGGAGCCCTCCTGGGATGCCCTCGAACATACTATAACCTTATTTAGCGGAGATTTTCACAAAAAAGTGAAATTTTCAAAAAGTCAGAAATTTTGCAAAAAACGACAAGTATGAAGGACTCATCGGGTGAATCGCTCTGGAACTGAAATCGGATGCACGCACTAACATGCTCCCCTCTCTGGAAGTCTGAGACATGTGTGAAAATTTTCTAAGTCCAGAAAAAAAAATTTTTTCAACTTTTTTTCAAATTTCCCCCCAAGGGATATATATTTTACCCACACATTTGGAGCCCTCCTGGGATGCCCTCTAACATTCTATAACCTCATTTAGCAGAGATTTTCACAAAAAAGTGAAATTTTCAAAAAGTGAAAATTTTTCCAAAAAACGACTAAGTATGAAGGACTCATCGGGTGAATCGCTCTGGAACTGAAATCGGATGCGCGCACTGACATGCTCCCCTCTCTGGAAGTCTGAGACGTGTGAAAATTTTCTAAGTCCAGAAAAAAAAAATTTTCAACATTTTATCAAATCTCCCCCCAAGGGATATATATTTTACCCACACATTTGTAGCCCTCCTGGGATGCCCTCTAACATTCTATAACCTCATTTAGCAGAGATTTTCACAAAAAAGTGAAATTTTCAAAAAGTCAGAAATTTTGCAAAAAACGACAAGTATGAAGGACTCATCGGGTGAATCGCTCTGGAACTGAAATCGGATGCACGCACTAACATGCTCCGCTCTCTGGAAGTCTGAGACATGTGTGAAAATTTTCTACGTCCAGAAAAAAAAAATTTTTCAACTTTTTTTCAAATTTCCCCCCAAGGGATATATATTTTACCCACACATTTGGAGCCCTCCTGGGATGCCCTCTAACATACTATAACCTCATTTAGCGGAGATTTTCACAAAAAAGTGAAATTTTCAAAAAGTGATAATTTTTCCAAAAAATGACTAAGTATGAAGGACTCATCGGGTGAATCGCTCTGGAACTGAAATCGGATGCACGCACTGACATGCTCCCCTCTCTGGAAGTCTGAGACATGTGTGAAAATTTTCTAAGTCCAGAAAAAAAAAATTTTCAACATTTTATCAAATCTCCCCCCGAGGGATATATATTTTACCCACACATTTGGAGCCCTCCTGGGATGCCCTCTAACATTCTATAACCTCATTTAGCAGAGATTTTCACAAAAAAGTGAAATTTTCAAAAAGTGAAAATTTTTCCAAAAAACGACTAAGTATGAAGGACTCATCGGGTGAAACACTCTGGAACTGAAATCGGATGCGCTTACAGACATGCTCCCCTCTCTGGAAGTCTGAGACATGTGTGAAAATTTTCTAAGTCCAGAAAAAAAAAATTTTTCAACTTTTTTTCAAATTTCCCCCCAAGGGATATATATTTTACCCACACATTTGGAGCCCTCCTGGTATGCCCTCGAACATACTATAACCTTATTTAGCGGAGATTTTCACAAAAAAGTGAAATTTTCAAAAAGTCAGAAATTTTGCAAAAAACGACAAGTATGAAGGACTCATCGGGTGAATCGCTCTGGAACTGAAATCGGATGCACGCACTAACATGCTCCCCTCTCTGGAAGTCTGAGACATGTGTGAAAATTTTCTAATTCCAGAAAAAAAAATTTTTTCAACTTTTTTTCAAATTTCCCCCCAAGGGATATATATTTTACCCACACATTTGGAGCCCTCCTGGGATGCCCTCTAACATTCTATAACCTCATTTAGCAGAGATTTTCACAAAAAAGTGAAATTTTCAAAAAGAGAAAATTTTTCCAAAAAACGACTAAGTATGAAGGACTCATCGGGTGAATGGCTCTGGAACTGAAATCGGATGCGCGCACTGACATGCTCCCCTCTCTGGAAGTCTGAGACGTGTGAAAATTTTCTAAGTCCAGAAAAAAAAAATTTTCAGCATTTTATCAAATCTCCCCCCAAGGGATATATATTTTACCCACACATTTGGAGCCCTCCTGGGATGCCCTCTAACATTCTATAACCTCATTTAGCAGAGATTTTCACAAAAAAGTGAAATTTTCAAAAAGTGAAAATTTTTCCAAAAAACGACTAAGTATGAAGGACTCATCGGGTGAAACACTCTGGAACTGAAATCGGATGCGCTTACAGACATGTTCCCCTCTCTGGAAGTCTGAGACATGTGTGAAAATTTTCTAAGTCCAGAAAAAAGAATTTTTTCAATTTTTTATCAAATTTCCCCCCAAGGGATATATATTTTACCCACACATTTGGAGCCCTCCTGGGATGCCCTCTAACATACTATAACCTCATTTAGCGGAGATTTTCACAAAAAAGTGAAATTTTCAAAAAGTGAAAATTTTTCCAAAAAATGACTAAGTATGAAGGACTCATCGGGTGAATCGCTCTGGAACTGAAATCGGATGCACGCACTGACATGCTCCCCTCTCTGGAAGTCTGAGACATGTGTGAAAATTTTCTAAGTCCAGAAAAAAAAAATTTTCAACATTTTATCAAATCTCCCCCCAAGGGATATATATTTTACCCACACATTTGTAGCCCTCCTGGGATGCCCTCTAACATTCTATAACCTCATTTAGCAGAGATTTTCACAAAAAAGTGAAATTTTCAAAAAGTCAGAAATTTTGCAAAAAACGACAAGTATGAAGGACTCATCGGGTGAATCGCTCTGGAACTGAAATCGGATGCACGCACTAACATGCTCCGCTCTCTGGAAGTCTGAGACATGTGTGAAAATTTTCTACGTCCAGAAAAAAAAAATTTTTCAACTTTTTTTCAAATTTCCCCCCAAGGGATATATATTTTACCCACACATTTGGAGCCCTCCTGGGATGCCCTCTAACATACTATAACCTCATTTAGCGGAGATTTTCACAAAAAAGTGAAATTTTCAAAAAGTGATAATTTTTCCAAAAAATGACTAAGTATGAAGGACTCATCGGGTGAATCGCTCTGGAACTGAAATCGGATGCACGCACTGACATGCTCCCCTCTCTGGAAGTCTGAGACATGTGTGAAAATTTTCTAAGTCCAGAAAAAAAAAATTTTCAACATTTTATCAAATCTCCCCCCGAGGGATATATATTTTACCCACACATTTGGAGCCCTCCTGGGATGCCCTCTAACATTCTATAACCTCATTTAGCAGAGATTTTCACAAAAAAGTGAAATTTTCAAAAAGTGAAAATTTTTCCAAAAAACGACTAAGTATGAAGGACTCATCGGGTGAAACACTCTGGAACTGAAATCGGATGCGCTTACAGACATGCTCCCCTCTCTGGAAGTCTGAGACATGTGTGAAAATTTTCTAAGTCCAGAAAAAAAAAATTTTTCAACTTTTTTTCAAATTTCCCCCCAAGGGATATATATTTTACCCACACATTTGGAGCCCTCCTGGTATGCCCTCGAACATACTATAACCTTATTTAGCGGAGATTTTCACAAAAAAGTGAAATTTTCAAAAAGTCAGAAATTTTGCAAAAAACGACAAGTATGAAGGACTCATCGGGTGAATCGCTCTGGAACTGAAATCGGATGCACGCACTAACATGCTCCCCTCTCTGGAAGTCTGAGACATGTGTGAAAATTTTCTAATTCCAGAAAAAAAAATTTTTTCAACTTTTTTTCAAATTTCCCCCCAAGGGATATATATTTTACCCACACATTTGGAGCCCTCCTGGGATGCCCTCTAACATTCTATAACCTCATTTAGCAGAGATTTTCACAAAAAAGTGAAATTTTCAAAAAGAGAAAATTTTTCCAAAAAACGACTAAGTATGAAGGACTCATCGGGTGAATGGCTCTGGAACTGAAATCGGATGCGCGCACTGACATGCTCCCCTCTCTGGAAGTCTGAGACGTGTGAAAATTTTCTAAGTCCAGAAAAAAAAAATTTTCAGCATTTTATCAAATCTCCCCCCAAGGGATATATATTTTACCCACACATTTGGAGCCCTCCTGGGATGCCCTCTAACATTCTATAACCTCATTTAGCAGAGATTTTCACAAAAAAGTGAAATTTTCAAAAAGTGAAAATTTTTCCAAAAAACGACTAAGTATGAAGGACTCATCGGGTGAAACACTCTGGAACTGAAATCGGATGCGCTTACAGACATGTTCCCCTCTCTGGAAGTCTGAGACATGTGTGAAAATTTTCTAAGTCCAGAAAAAAGAATTTTTTCAATTTTTTATCAAATTTCCCCCCAAGGGATATATATTTTACCCACACATTTGGAGCCCTCCTGGGATGCCCTCTAACATACTATAACCTCATTTAGCGGAGATTTTCACAAAAAAGTGAAATTTTCAAAAAGTGAAAATTTTTCCAAAAAATGACTAAGTATGAAGGACTCATCGGGTGAATCGCTCTGGAACTGAAATCGGATGCACGCACTGACATGCTCCCCTCTCTGGAAGTCTGAGACATGTGTGAAAATTTTCTAAGTCCAGAAAAAAAAAATTTTCAACATTTTATCAAATCTCCCCCCAAGGGATATATATTTTACCCACACATTTGGAGCCCTCCTGGGATGCCCTCTAACATTCTATAACCTCATTTAGCAGAGATTTTCACAAAAAAGTGAAATTTTCAAAAAGTGAAAATTTTTCCAAAAAACGACTAAGTATGAAGGACTCATCGGGTGAAACACTCTGGAACTGAAATCGGATGCGCTTACAGACATGTTCCCCTCTCTGGAAGTCTGAGACATGTGTGAAAATTTTCTAAGTCCAGAAAAAAGAATTTTTTCAATTTTTTATCAAATTTCCCCCCAAGGGATATATATTTTACCCACACATTTGGAGCCCTCCTGGGATGCCCTCTAACATACTATAACCTCATTTAGCGGAGATTTTCACAAAAAAGTGAAATTTTCAAAAAGTGAAAATTTTTCCAAAAAATGACTAAGTATGAAGGACTCATCGGGTGAATCGCTCTGGAACTGAAATCGGATGCACGCACTGACATGCTCCCCTCTCTGGAAGTCTGAGACATGTGTGAAAATTTTCTAAGTCCAGAAAAAAAAAATTTTCAACATTTTATCAAATCTCCCCCCAAGGGATATATATTTTACCCACACATTTGGAGCCCTCCTGGGATGCCCTCTAACATTCTATAACCTCATTTAGCAGAGATTTTCACAAAAAAGTGAAATTTTCAAAAAGTGAAAATTTTTCCAAAAAACGACTAAGTATGAAGGACTCATCGGGTGAAACACTCTGGAACTGAAATCGGATGCGCTTACAGACATGTTCCCCTCTCTGGAAGTCTGAGACATGTGTGAAAATTTTCTAAGTCCAGAAAAAAGAATTTTTTCAATTTTTTATCAAATTTCCCCCCAAGGGATATATATTTTACCCACACATTTGGAGCCCTCCTGGGATGCCCTCTAACATACTATAACCTCATTTAGCGGAGATTTTCACAAAAAAGTGAAATTTTCAAAAAGTGAAAATTTTTCCAAAAAATGACTAAGTATGAAGGACTCATCGGGTGAATCGCTCTGGAACTGAGATCGGATGCACGCACTGACATGCTCCCCTCTCTGGAAGTCTGAGACATGTGTGAAAATTTTCTAAGTCCAGAAAAAAAAAATTTTCAACATTTTATCAAATCTCCCCCCAAGGGATATATATTTTACCCACACATTTGGAGCCCTCCTGGGATGCCCTCGAACATACTATAACCTTATTTAGCGGAGATTTTCACAAAAAAGTGAAATTTTCAAAAAGTCAGAAATTTTGCAAAAAACGACAAGTATGAAGGACTCATCGGGTGAATCGCTCTGGAACTGAAATCGGATGCACGCACTAACATGCTCCCCTCTCTGGAAGTCTGAGACATGTGTGAAAATTTTCTAAGTCCAGAAAAAAAAATTTTTTCAACTTTTTTTCAAATTTCCCCCCAAGGGATATATATTTTACCCACACATTTGGAGCCCTCCTGGGATGCCCTCTAACATTCTATAACCTCATTTAGCAGAGATTTTCACAAAAAAGTGAAATTTTCAAAAAGTGAAAATTTTTCCAAAAAACGACTAAGTATGAAGGACTCATCGGGTGAATCGCTCTGGAACTGAAATCGGATGCGCGCACTGACATGCTCCCCTCTCTGGAAGTCTGAGACGTGTGAAAATTTTCTAAGTCCAGAAAAAAAAAATTTTCAACATTTTATCAAATCTCCCCCCAAGGGATATATATTTTACCCACACATTTGTAGCCCTCCTGGGATGCCCTCTAACATTCTATAACCTCATTTAGCAGAGATTTTCACAAAAAAGTGAAATTTTCAAAAAGTCAGAAATTTTGCAAAAAACGACAAGTATGAAGGACTCATCGGGTGAATCGCTCTGGAACTGAAATCGGATGCACGCACTAACATGCTCCGCTCTCTGGAAGTCTGAGACATGTGTGAAAATTTTCTACGTCCAGAAAAAAAAAATTTTTCAACTTTTTTTCAAATTTCCCCCCAAGGGATATATATTTTACCCACACATTTGGAGCCCTCCTGGGATGCCCTCTAACATACTATAACCTCATTTAGCGGAGATTTTCACAAAAAAGTGAAATTTTCAAAAAGTGAAAATTTTTCCAAAAAATGACTAAGTATGAAGGACTCATCGGGTGAATCGCTCTGGAACTGAAATCGGATGCACGCACTGACATGCTCCCCTCTCTGGAAGTCTGAGACATGTGTGAAAATTTTCTAAGTCCAGAAAAAAAAAATTTTCAACATTTTATCAAATCTCCCCCCGAGGGATATATATTTTACCCACACATTTGGAGCCCTCCTGGGATGCCCTCTAACATTCTATAACCTCATTTAGCAGAGATTTTCACAAAAAAGTGAAATTTTCAAAAAGTGAAAATTTTTCCAAAAAACGACTAAGTATGAAGGACTCATCGGGTGAAACACTCTGGAACTGAAATCGGATGCGCTTACAGACATGCTCCCCTCTCTGGAAGTCTGAGACATGTGTGAAAATTTTCTAAGTCCAGAAAAAAAAAATTTTTCAACTTTTTTTCAAATTTCCCCCCAAGGGATATATATTTTACCCACACATTTGGAGCCCTCCTGGTATGCCCTCGAACATACTATAACCTTATTTAGCGGAGATTTTCACAAAAAAGTGAAATTTTCAAAAAGTCAGAAATTTTGCAAAAAACGACAAGTATGAAGGACTCATCGGGTGAATCGCTCTGGAACTGAAATCGGATGCACGCACTAACATGCTCCCCTCTCTGGAAGTCTGAGACATGTGTGAAAATTTTCTAAGTCCAGAAAAAAAAAATTTTTCAACTTTTTTTCAAATTTCCCCCCAAGGGATATATATTTTACCCACACATTTGGAGCCCTCCTGGGATGCCCTCGAAGATACTATAACCTTATTTAGCGGAGATTTTCACAAAAAAGTGAAATTTTCAAAAAGTCAGAAATTTTGCAAAAAACGACAAGTATGAAGGACTCATCGGGTGAATCGCTCTGGAACTGAAATCGGATGCACGCACTAACATGCTCGCCTCTCTGGAAGTCTGAGACATGTGTGAAAATTTTCTAAGTCCAGAAAAAAAAATTTTTTCAACTTTTTTCAAATTTCCCCCCAAGGGATATATATTTTACCCACACATTTGGAGCCCTCCTGGGATGCCCTCTAACATTCTATAACCTCATTTAGCAGAGATTTTCACAAAAAAGTGAAATTTTCAAAAAGTGAAAATTTTTCCAAAAAACGACTAAGTATGAAGGACTCATCGGGTGAATCGCTCTGGAACTGAAATCGGATGCGCGCACTGACATGCTCCCCTCTCTGGAAGTCTGAGACGTGTGAAAATTTTCTAAGTCCAGAAAAAAAAAATTTTCAACATTTTATCAAATCTCCCCCCAAGGGATATATATTTTACCCACACATTTGGAGCCCTCCTGGGATGCCCTCTAACATTCTATAACCTCATTTAGCAGAGATTTTCACAAAAAAGTGAAATTTTCAAAAAGTCAGAAATTTTGCAAAAAACGACAAGTATGAAGGACTCATCGGGTGAATCGCTCTGGAACTGAAATCGGATGCACGCACTAACATGCTCCCCTCTCTGGAAGTCTGAGACATGTGTGAAAATTTTCTAAGTCCAGAAAAAAAAAATTTTTCAACTTTTTTTCAAATTTCCCCCCAAGGGATATATATTTTACCCACACATTTGGAGCCCTCCTGGGATGCCCTCTAACATTCTATAACCTCATTTAGCAGAGATTTTCACAAAAAAGTGAAATTTTCAAAAAGTGAAAATTTTTCCAAAAAACGACTAAGTATGAAGGACTCATCGGGTGAATCGCTCTGGAACTGAAATCGGATGCGCGCACTGACATGCTCCCCTCTCTGGAAGTCTGAGACATGTGTGAAAATTTTCTAAGTCCAGAAAAAAAAAATTTTTCAACTTTTTTTCAAATTTCCCCCCAAGGGATATATATTTTACCCACACATTTGGAGCCCTCCTGGGATGCCCTCTAACATTCTATAACCTCATTTAGCAGAGATTTTCACAAAAAAGTGAAATTTTCAAAAAGTGAAAATTTTTCCAAAAAACGACTAAGTATGAAGGACTCATCGGGTGAATCGCTCTGGAACTGAAATCGGATGCGCGCACTGACATGCTCCACTCTCTGGAAGTCTGAGACGTGTGAAAATTTTCTAAGTCCAGAAAAAAAAAATTTTCAACATTTTATCAAATCTCCCCCCAAGGGATATATATTTTACCCACACATTTGGAGCCCTCCTGGGATGCCCTCTAACATTCTATAACCTCATTTAGCAGAGATTTTCACAAAAAAGTGAAATTTTCAAAAAGTGAAAATTTTTCCAAAAAACGACTAAGTATGAAGGACTCATCGGGTGAAACACTCTGGAACTGAAATCGGATGCGCTTACAGACATGTTCCCCTCTCTGGAAGTCTGAGACATGTGTGAAAATTTTCTAAGTCCAGAAAAAAGAATTTTTTCAATTTTTTATCAAATTTCCCCCCAAGGGATATATATTTTACCCACACATTTGGAGCCCTCCTGGGATGCCCTCTAACATACTATAACCTCATTTAGCGGAGATTTTCACAAAAAAGTGAAATTTTCAAAAAGTGAAAATTTTTCCAAAAAATGACTAAGTATGAAGGACTCATCGGGTGAATCGCTCTGGAACTGAAATCGGATGCACGCACTGACATGCTCCCCTCTCTGGAAGTCTGAGACATGTGTGAAAATTTTCTAAGTCCAGAAAAAAAAAATTTTTCAACTTTTTTTCAAATTTCCCCCCAAGGGATATATATTTTACCCACACATTTGGAGCCCTCCTGGGATGCCCTCGAAGATACTATAACCTTATTTAGCGGAGATTTTCACAAAAAAGTGAAATTTTCAAAAAGTCAGAAATTTTGCAAAAAACGACAAGTATGAAGGACTCATCGGGTGAATCGCTCTGGAACTGAAATCGGATGCACGCACTAACATGCTCCCCTCTCTGGAAGTCTGAGACATGTGTGAAAATTTTCTAAGTCCAGAAAAAAAAATTTTTTCAACTTTTTTCAAATTTCCCCCCAAGGGATATATATTTTACCCACACATTTGGAGCCCTCCTGGGATGCCCTCTAACATTCTATAACCTCATTTAGCAGAGATTTTCACAAAAAAGTGAAATTTTCAAAAAGTGAAAATTTTTCCAAAAAACGACTAAGTATGAAGGACTCATCGGGTGAATCGCTCTGGAACTGAAATCGGATGCGCGCACTGACATGCTCCCCTCTCTGGAAGTCTGAGACGTGTGAAAATTTTCTAAGTCCAGAAAAAAAAAATTTTCAACATTTTATCAAATCTCCCCCCAAGGGATATATATTTTACCCACACATTTGGAGCCCTCCTGGGATGCCCTCTAACATTCTATAACCTCATTTAGCAGAGATTTTCACAAAAAAGTGAAATTTTCAAAAAGTCAGAAATTTTGCAAAAAACGACAAGTATGAAGGACTCATCGGGTGAATCGCTCTGGAACTGAAATCGGATGCACGCACTAACATGCTCCCCTCTCTGGAAGTCTGAGACATGTGTGAAAATTTTCTAAGTCCAGAAAAAAAAAATTTTTCAACTTTTTTTCAAATTTCCCCCCAAGGGATATATATTTTACCCACACATTTGGAGCCCTCCTGGGATGCCCTCTAACATTCTATAACCTCATTTAGCAGAGATTTTCACAAAAAAGTGAAATTTTCAAAAAGTGAAAATTTTTCCAAAAAACGACTAAGTATGAAGGACTCATCGGGTGAATCGCTCTGGAACTGAAATCGGATGCGCGCACTGACATGCTCCCCTCTCTGGAAGTCTGAGACATGTGTGAAAATTTTCTAAGTCCAGAAAAAAAAAATTTTTCAACTTTTTTTCAAATTTCCCCCCAAGGGATATATATTTTACCCACACATTTGGAGCCCTCCTGGGATGCCCTCTAACATTCTATAACCTCATTTAGCAGAGATTTTCACAAAAAAGTGAAATTTTCAAAAAGTGAAAATTTTTCCAAAAAACGACTAAGTATGAAGGACTCATCGGGTGAATCGCTCTGGAACTGAAATCGGATGCGCGCACTGACATGCTCCACTCTCTGGAAGTCTGAGACGTGTGAAAATTTTCTAAGTCCAGAAAAAAAAAATTTTCAACATTTTATCAAATCTCCCCCCAAGGGATATATATTTTACCCACACATTTGGAGCCCTCCTGGGATGCCCTCTAACATTCTATAACCTCATTTAGCAGAGATTTTCACAAAAAAGTGAAATTTTCAAAAAGTGAAAATTTTTCCAAAAAACGACTAAGTATGAAGGACTCATCGGGTGAAACACTCTGGAACTGAAATCGGATGCGCTTACAGACATGTTCCCCTCTCTGGAAGTCTGAGACATGTGTGAAAATTTTCTAAGTCCAGAAAAAAGAATTTTTTCAATTTTTTATCAAATTTCCCCCCAAGGGATATATATTTTACCCACACATTTGGAGCCCTCCTGGGATGCCCTCTAACATACTATAACCTCATTTAGCGGAGATTTTCACAAAAAAGTGAAATTTTCAAAAAGTGAAAATTTTTCCAAAAAATGACTAAGTATGAAGGACTCATCGGGTGAATCGCTCTGGAACTGAAATCGGATGCACGCACTGACATGCTCCCCTCTCTGGAAGTCTGAGACATGTGTGAAAATTTTCTAAGTCCAGAAAAAAAAAATTTTTCAACTTTTTTTCAAATTTCCCCCCAAGGGATATATATTTTACCCACACATTTGGAGCCCTCCTGGGATGCCCTCGAAGATACTATAACCTTATTTAGCGGAGATTTTCACAAAAAAGTGAAATTTTCAAAAAGTCAGAAATTTTGCAAAAAACGACAAGTATGAAGGACTCATCGGGTGAATCGCTCTGGAACTGAAATCGGATGCACGCACTAACATGCTCCCCTCTCTGGAAGTCTGAGACATGTGTGAAAATTTTCTAAGTCCAGAAAAAAAAATTTTTTCAACTTTTTTCAAATTTCCCCCCAAGGGATATATATTTTACCCACACATTTGGAGCCCTCCTGGGATGCCCTCTAACATTCTATAACCTCATTTAGCAGAGATTTTCACAAAAAAGTGAAATTTTCAAAAAGTGAAAATTTTTCCAAAAAACGACTAAGTATGAAGGACTCATCGGGTGAATCGCTCTGGAACTGAAATCGGATGCGCGCACTGACATGCTCCCCTCTCTGGAAGTCTGAGACGTGTGAAAATTTTCTAAGTCCAGAAAAAAAAAATTTTCAACATTTTATCAAATCTCCCCCCAAGGGATATATATTTTACCCACACATTTGGAGCCCTCCTGGGATGCCCTCTAACATTCTATAACCTCATTTAGCAGAGATTTTCACAAAAAAGTGAAATTTTCAAAAAGTCAGAAATTTTGCAAAAAACGACAAGTATGAAGGACTCATCGGGTGAATCGCTCTGGAACTGAAATCGGATGCACGCACTAACATGCTCCCCTCTCTGGAAGTCTGAGACATGTGTGAAAATTTTCTAAGTCCAGAAAAAAAAAATTTTTCAACTTTTTTTCAAATTTCCCCCCAAGGGATATATATTTTACCCACACATTTGGAGCCCTCCTGGGATGCCCTCTAACATTCTATAACCTCATTTAGCAGAGATTTTCACAAAAAAGTGAAATTTTCAAAAAGTGAAAATTTTTCCAAAAAACGACTAAGTATGAAGGACTCATCGGGTGAATCGCTCTGGAACTGAAATCGGATGCGCGCACTGACATGCTCCCCTCTCTGGAAGTCTGAGACATGTGTGAAAATTTTCTAAGTCCAGAAAAAAAAAATTTTTCAACTTTTTTTCAAATTTCCCCCCAAGGGATATATATTTTACCCACACATTTGGAGCCCTCCTGGGATGCCCTCTAACATTCTATAACCTCATTTAGCAGAGATTTTCACAAAAAAGTGAAATTTTCAAAAAGTGAAAATTTTTCCAAAAAACGACTAAGTATGAAGGACTCATCGGGTGAATCGCTCTGGAACTGAAATCGGATGCGCGCACTGACATGCTCCACTCTCTGGAAGTCTGAGACGTGTGAAAATTTTCTAAGTCCAGAAAAAAAAAATTTTCAACATTTTATCAAATCTCCCCCCAAGGGATATATATTTTACCCACACATTTGGAGCCCTCCTGGGATGCCCTCTAACATTCTATAACCTCATTTAGCAGAGATTTTCACAAAAAAGTGAAATTTTCAAAAAGTGAAAATTTTTCCAAAAAACGACTAAGTATGAAGGACTCATCGGGTGAAACACTCTGGAACTGAAATCGGATGCGCTTACAGACATGTTCCCCTCTCTGGAAGTCTGAGACATGTGTGAAAATTTTCTAAGTCCAGAAAAAAGAATTTTTTCAATTTTTTATCAAATTTCCCCCCAAGGGATATATATTTTACCCACACATTTGGAGCCCTCCTGGGATGCCCTCTAACATACTATAACCTCATTTAGCGGAGATTTTCACAAAAAAGTGAAATTTTCAAAAAGTGAAAATTTTTCCAAAAAATGACTAAGTATGAAGGACTCATCGGGTGAATCGCTCTGGAACTGAAATCGGATGCACGCACTGACATGCTCCCCTCTCTGGAAGTCTGAGACATGTGTGAAAATTTTCTAAGTCCAGAAAAAAAAAATTTTCAACATTTTATCAAATCTCCCCCCAAGGGATATATATTTTACCCACACATTTGGAGCCCTCCTGGGATGCCCTCTAACATTCTATAACCTCATTTAGCAGAGATTTTCACAAAAAAGTGAAATTTTCAAAAAGTGAAAATTTTTCCAAAAAACGACTAAGTATGAAGGACTCATCGGGTGAAACACTCTGGAACTGAAATCGGATGCGCTTACAGACATGCTCCCCTCTCTGGAAGTCTGAGACATGTGTGAAAATTTTCTAAGTCCAGAAAAAAAAAATTTTTCAACTTTTTTTCAAATTTCCCCCCAAGGGATATATATTTTACCCACACATTTGGAGCCCTCCTGGGATGCCCTCGAACATACTATAACCTTATTTAGCGGAGATTTTCACAAAAAAGTGAAATTTTCAAAAAGTCAGAAATTTTGCAAAAAACGACAAGTATGAAGGACTCATCGGGTGAATCGCTCTGCAACTGAAATCGGATGCACGCACTAACATGCTCCCCTCTCTGGAAGTCTGAGACATGTGTGAAAATTTTCTAAGTCCAGAAAAAAAATTTTTTTCAACTTTTTTCAAATTTCCCCCCAAGGGATATATATTTTACCCACACATTTGGAGTCCTCCTGGGATGCCCTCTAACATTCTATAACCTCATTTAGCAGAGATTTTCACAAAAAAGTGAAATTTTCAAAAAGTGAAAATTTTTCCAAAAAATGACTAAGTATGAAGGACTCATCGGGTGAATCGCTCTGGAACTGAAATCGGATGCACGCACTGACATGCTCCCCTCTCTGGAAGTCTGAGACATGTGTGAAAATTTTCTAAGTCCAGAAAAAAAAAATTTTCAACATTTTATCAAATCTCCCCCCAAGGGATATATATTTTACCCACACATTTGGAGCCCTCCTGGGATGCCCTCTAACATTCTATAACCTCATTTAGCAGAGATTTTCACAAAAAAGTGAAATTTTCAAAAAGTGAAAATTTTTCCAAAAAACGACTAAGTATGAAGGACTCATCGGGTGAAACACTCTGGAACTGAAATCGGATGCGCTTACAGACATGCTCCCCTCTCTGGAAGTCTGAGACATGTGTGAAAATTTTCTAAGTCCAGAAAAAAAAAATTTTTCAACTTTTTTTCAAATTTCCCCCCAAGGGATATATATTTTACCCACACATTTGGAGCCCTCCTGGGATGCCCTCGAACATACTATAACCTTATTTAGCGGAGATTTTCACAAAAAAGTGAAATTTTCAAAAAGTCAGAAATTTTGCAAAAAACGACAAGTATGAAGGACTCATCGGGTGAATCGCTCTGGAACTGAAATCGGATGCACGCACTAACATGTTCCCCTCTCTGGAAGTCTGAGACATGTGTGAAAATTTTCTAAGTCCAGAAAAAAGAATTTTTTCAATTTTTTATCAAATTTCCCCCCAAGGGATATATATTTTACCCACACATTTGGAGCCCTCCTGGGATGCCCTCTAACATACTATAACCTCATTTAGCGGAGATTTTCACAAAAAAGTGAAATTTTCAAAAAGTGAAAATTTTTCCAAAAAATGACTAAGTATGAAGGACTCATCGGGTGAATCGCTCTGGAACTGAAATCGGATGCACGCACTGACATGCTCCCCTCTCTGGAAGTCTGAGACATGTGTGAAAATTTTCTAAGTCCAGAAAAAAAAAATTTTCAACATTTTATCAAATCTCCCCCCAAGGGATATATATTTTACCCACACATTTGGAGCCCTCCTGGGATGCCCTCTAACATTCTATAACCTCATTTAGCAGAGATTTTCACAAAAAAGTGAAATTTTCAAAAAGTGAAAATTTTTCCAAAAAACGACTAAGTATGAAGGACTCATCGGGTGAAACACTCTGGAACTGAAATCGGATGCGCTTACAGACATGCTCCCCTCTCTGGAAGTCTGAGACATGTGTGAAAATTTTCTAAGTCCAGAAAAAAAAAATTTTTCAACTTTTTTTCAAATTTCCCCCCAAGGGATATATATTTTACCCACACATTTGGAGCCCTCCTGGGATGCCCTCGAACATACTATAACCTTATTTAGCGGAGATTTTCACAAAAAAGTGAAATTTTCAAAAAGTCAGAAATTTTGCAAAAAACGACAAGTATGAAGGACTCATCGGGTGAATCGCTCTGGAACTGAAATCGGATGCACGCACTAACATGCTCCCCTCTCTGGAAGTCTGAGACATGTGTGAAAATTTTCTAAGTCCAGAAAAAAAAATTTTTTCAACTTTTTTTCAAATTTCCCCCCAAGGGATATATATTTTACCCACACATTTGGAGCCCTCCTGGGATGCCCTCTAACATTCTATAACCTCATTTAGCAGAGATTTTCACAAAAAAGTGAAATTTTCAAAAAGTGAAAATTTTTCCAAAAAACGACTAAGTATGAAGGACTCATCGGGTGAATCGCTCTGGAACTGAAATCGGATGCGCGCACTGACATGCTCCCCTCTCTGGAAGTCTGAGACGTGTGAAAATTTTCTAAGTCCAGAAAAAAAAAATTTTCAACATTTTATCAAATCTCCCCCCAAGGGATATATATTTTACCCACACATTTGTAGCCCTCCTGGGATGCCCTCTAACATTCTATAACCTCATTTAGCAGAGATTTTCACAAAAAAGTGAAATTTTCAAAAAGTCAGAAATTTTGCAAAAAACGACAAGTATGAAGGACTCATCGGGTGAATCGCTCTGGAACTGAAATCGGATGCACGCACTAACATGCTCCGCTCTCTGGAAGTCTGAGACATGTGTGAAAATTTTCTACGTCCAGAAAAAAAAAATTTTTCAACTTTTTTTCAAATTTCCCCCCAAGGGATATATATTTTACCCACACATTTGGAGCCCTCCTGGGATGCCCTCTAACATACTATAACCTCATTTAGCGGAGATTTTCACAAAAAAGTGAAATTTTCAAAAAGTGAAAATTTTTCCAAAAAATGACTAAGTATGAAGGACTCATCGGGTGAATCGCTCTGGAACTGAAATCGGATGCACGCACTGACATGCTCCCCTCTCTGGAAGTCTGAGACATGTGTGAAAATTTTCTAAGTCCAGAAAAAAAAAATTTTCAACATTTTATCAAATCTCCCCCCAAGGGATATATATTTTACCCACACATTTGGAGCCCTCCTGGGATGCCCTCTAACATTCTATAACCTCATTTAGCAGAGATTTTCACAAAAAAGTGAAATTTTCAAAAAGTGAAAATTTTTCCAAAAAACGACTAAGTATGAAGGACTCATCGGGTGAAACACTCTGGAACTGAAATCGGATGCGCTTACAGACATGTTCCCCTCTCTGGAAGTCTGAGACATGTGTGAAAATTTTCTAAGTCCAGAAAAAAGAATTTTTTCAATTTTTTATCAAATTTCCCCCCAAGGGATATATATTTTACCCACACATTTGGAGCCCTCCTGGGATGCCCTCTAACATACTATAACCTCATTTAGCGGAGATTTTCACAAAAAAGTGAAATTTTCAAAAAGTGAAAATTTTTCCAAAAAATGACTAAGTATGAAGGACTCATCGGGTGAATCGCTCTGGAACTGAAATCGGATGCACGCACTGACATGCTCCCCTCTCTGGAAGTCTGAGACATGTGTGAAAATTTTCTAAGTCCAGAAAAAAAAAATTTTCAACATTTTATCAAATCTCCCCCCAAGGGATATATATTTTACCCACACATTTGGAGCCCTCCTGGGATGCCCTCTAACATTCTATAACCTCATTTAGCAGAGATTTTCACAAAAAAGTGAAATTTTCAAAAAGTGAACATTTTTCCAAAAAACGACTAAGTATGAAGGACTCATCGGGTTTAAACACTCTGGAACTGAAATCGGATGCGCTTACAGACATGCTCCCCTCTCTGGAAGTCTGAGACATGTGTGAAAATTTTCTAAGTCCAGAAAAAAGAAATTTTTCAACTTTTTTTCAAATTTCCCCCCAAGGGATATATATTTTACCCACACATTTGGAGCCCTCCTGGGATGCCCTCGAACATACTATAACCTTATTTAGCGGAGATTTTCACAAAAAAGTGAAATTTTCAAAAAGTCAGAAATTTTGCAAAAAACGACAAGTATGAAGGACTCATCGGGTGAATTGCTCTGGAACTGAAATCGGATGCACGCACTAACATGCTCCCCTCTCTGGAAGTCTGAGACATGTGTGAAAATTTTCTAAGTCCAGAAAAAAAAATTTTTTCAACTTTTTTCAAATTTCCCCCCAAGGGATATATATTTTACCCACACATTTGGAGCCCTCCTGGGATGCCCTCTAACATTCTATAACCTCATTTAGCAGAGATTTTCACAAAAAAGTGAAATTTTCAAAAAGTGAAAATTTTTCCAAAAAACGACTAAGTATGAAGGACTCATCGGGTGAATCGCTCTGGAACTGAAATCGGATGCGCGCACTGACATGCTCCCCTCTCTGGAAGTCTGAGACGTGTGAAAATTTTCTAAGTCCAGAAAAAAAAAATTTTCAACATTTTATCAAATCTCCCCCCAAGGGATATATATTTTACCCACACATTTGGAGCCCTCCTGGGATGCCCTCTAACATTCTATAACCTCATTTAGCAGAGATTTTCACAAAAAAGTGAAATTTTCAAAAAGTGAAAATTTTTCCAAAAAACGACTAAGTATGAAGGACTCATCGGGTGAATCGCTCTGGAACTGAAATCGGATGCGCGCACTGACATGCTCCACTCTCTGGAAGTCTGAGACGTGTGAAAATTTTCTAAGTCCAGAAAAAAAAAATTTTCAACATTTTATCAAATCTCCCCCCAAGGGATATATATTTTACCCACACATTTGGAGCCCTCCTGGGATGCCCTCTAACATTCTATAACCTCATTTAGCAGAGATTTTCACAAAAAAAGTGAAATTTTCAAAAAGTGAAAATTTTTCCAAAAAACGACTAAGTATGAAGGACTCATCGGGTGAAACACTCTGGAACTGAAATCGGATGCGCTTACAGACATGTTCCCCTCTCTGGAAGTCTGAGACATGTGTGAAAATTTTCTAAGTCCAGAAAAAAGAATTTTTTCAATTTTTTATCAAATTTCCCCCCAAGGGATATATATTTTACCCACACATTTGGAGCCCTCCTGGGATGCCCTCTAACATACTATAACCTCATTTAGCGGAGATTTTCACAAAAAAGTGAAATTTTCAAAAAGTGAAAATTTTTCCAAAAAATGACTAAGTATGAAGGACTCATCGGGTGAATCGCTCTGGAACTGAAATCGGATGCACGCACTGACATGCTCCCCTCTCTGGAAGTCTGAGACATGTGTGAAAATTTTCTAAGTCCAGAAAAAAAAAATTTTCAACATTTTATCAAATCTCCCCCCAAGGGATATATATTTTACCCACACATTTGGAGCCCTCCTGGGATGCCCTCTAACATTCTATAACCTCATTTAGCAGAGATTTTCACAAAAAAGTGAAATTTTCAAAAAGTGAAAATTTTTCCAAAAAACGACTAAGTATGAAGGACTCATCGGGTGAAACACTCTGGAACTGAAATCGGATGCGCTTACAGACATGCTCCCCTCTCTGGAAGTCTGAGACATGTGTGAAAATTTTCTAAGTCCAGAAAAAAAAAATTTTTCAACTTTTTTTCAAATTTCCCCCCAAGGGATATATATTTTACCCACACATTTGGAGCCCTCCTGGGATGCCCTCGAACATACTATAACCTTATTTAGCGGAGATTTTCACAAAAAAGTGAAATTTTCAAAAAGTCAGAAATTTTGCAAAAAACGACAAGTATGAAGGACTCATCGGGTGAATCGCTCTGGAACTGAAATCGGATGCACGCACTAACATGCTCCCCTCTCTGGAAGTCTGAGACATGTGTGAAAATTTTCTAAGTCCAGAAAAAAAAATTTTTTCAACTTTTTTTCAAATTTCCCCCCAAGGGATATATATTTTACCCACACATTTGGAGCCCTCCTGGGATGCCCTCTAACATTCTATAACCTCATTTAGCAGAGATTTTCACAAAAAAGTGAAATTTTCAAAAAGTGAAAATTTTTCCAAAAAACGACTAAGTATGAAGGACTCATCGGGTGAATCGCTCTGGAACTGAAATCGGATGCACGCACTAACATGCTCCCCTCTCTGGAAGTCTGAGACATGTGTGAAAATTTTCTAAGTCCAGAAAAAAAAAATTTTCAACATTTTATCAAATCTCCCCCCAAGGGATATATATTTTACCCACACATTTGGAGCCCTCCTGGGATGCCCTCTAACATTCTATAACCTCATTTAGCAGAGATTTTCACAAAAAAGTGAAATTTTCAAAAAGTGAAAATTTTTCCAAAAAACGACTAAGTATGAAGGACTCATCGGGTGAAACACTCTGGAACTGAAATCGGATGCGCTTACAGACATGCTCCCCTCTCTGGAAGTCTGAGACATGTGTGAAAATTTTCTAAGTCCAGAAAAAAAAAATTTTTCAACTTTTTTTCAAATTTCCCCCCAAGGGATATATATTTTACCCACACATTTGGAGCCCTCCTGGGATGCCCTCGAACATACTATAACCTTATTTAGCGGAGATTTTCACAAAAAAGTGAAATTTTCAAAAAGTCAGAAATTTTGCAAAAAACGACAAGTATGAAGGACTCATCGGGTGAATCGCTCTGCAACTGAAATCGGATGCACGCACTAACATGCTCCCCTCTCTGGAAGTCTGAGACATGTGTGAAAATTTTCTAAGTCCAGAAAAAAAATTTTTTTCAACTTTTTTCAAATTTCCCCCCAAGGGATATATATTTTACCCACACATTTGGAGTCCTCCTGGGATGCCCTCTAACATTCTATAACCTCATTTAGCAGAGATTTTCACAAAAAAGTGAAATTTTCAAAAAGTGAAAATTTTTCCAAAAAATGACTAAGTATGAAGGACTCATCGGGTGAATCGCTCTGGAACTGAAATCGGATGCACGCACTGACATGCTCCCCTCTCTGGAAGTCTGAGACATGTGTGAAAATTTTCTAAGTCCAGAAAAAAAAAATTTTCAACATTTTATCAAATCTCCCCCCAAGGGATATATATTTTACCCACACATTTGGAGCCCTCCTGGGATGCCCTCTAACATTCTATAACCTCATTTAGCAGAGATTTTCACAAAAAAGTGAAATTTTCAAAAAGTGAAAATTTTTCCAAAAAACGACTAAGTATGAAGGACTCATCGGGTGAAACACTCTGGAACTGAAATCGGATGCGCTTACAGACATGCTCCCCTCTCTGGAAGTCTGAGACATGTGTGAAAATTTTCTAAGTCCAGAAAAAAAAAATTTTTCAACTTTTTTTCAAATTTCCCCCCAAGGGATATATATTTTACCCACACATTTGGAGCCCTCCTGGGATGCCCTCGAACATACTATAACCTTATTTAGCGGAGATTTTCACAAAAAAGTGAAATTTTCAAAAAGTCAGAAATTTTGCAAAAAACGACAAGTATGAAGGACTCATCGGGTGAATCGCTCTGGAACTGAAATCGGATGCACGCACTAACATGTTCCCCTCTCTGGAAGTCTGAGACATGTGTGAAAATTTTCTAAGTCCAGAAAAAAGAATTTTTTCAATTTTTTATCAAATTTCCCCCCAAGGGATATATATTTTACCCACACATTTGGAGCCCTCCTGGGATGCCCTCTAACATACTATAACCTCATTTAGCGGAGATTTTCACAAAAAAGTGAAATTTTCAAAAAGTGAAAATTTTTCCAAAAAATGACTAAGTATGAAGGACTCATCGGGTGAATCGCTCTGGAACTGAAATCGGATGCACGCACTGACATGCTCCCCTCTCTGGAAGTCTGAGACATGTGTGAAAATTTCCTAAGTCCAGAAAAAAAAAATTTTCAACATTTTATCAAATCTCCCCCCAAGGGATATATATTTTACCCACACATTTGGAGCCCTCCTGGGATGCCCTCTAACATTCTATAACCTCATTTAGCAGAGATTTTCACAAAAAAGTGAAATTTTCAAAAAGTGAAAATTTTTCCAAAAAACGACTAAGTATGAAGGACTCATCGGGTGAAACACTCTGGAACTGAAATCGGATGCGCTTACAGACATGCTCCCCTCTCTGGAAGTCTGAGACATGTGTGAAAATTTTCTAAGTCCAGAAAAAAAAAATTTTTCAACTTTTTTTCAAATTTCCCCCCAAGGGATATATATTTTACCCACACATTTGGAGCCCTCCTGGGATGCCCTCGAACATACTATAACCTTATTTAGCGGAGATTTTCACAAAAAAGTGAAATTTTCAAAAAGTCAGAAATTTTGCAAAAAACGACAAGTATGAAGGACTCATCGGGTGAATCGCTCTGGAACTGAAATCGGATGCACGCACTAACATGCTCCCCTCTCTGGAAGTCTGAGACATGTGTGAAAATTTTCTAAGTCCAGAAAAAAAAATTTTTTCAACTTTTTTTCAAATTTCCCCCCAAGGGATATATATTTTACCCACACATTTGGAGCCCTCCTGGGATGCCCTCTAACATTCTATAACCTCATTTAGCAGAGATTTTCACAAAAAAGTGAAATTTTCAAAAAGTGAAAATTTTTCCAAAAAACGACTAAGTATGAAGGACTCATCGGGTGAATCGCTCTGGAACTGAAATCGGATGCGCGCACTGACATGCTCCCCTCTCTGGAAGTCTGAGACGTGTGAAAATTTTCTAAGTCCAGAAAAAAAAAATTTTCAACATTTTATCAAATCTCCCCCCAAGGGATATATATTTTACCCACACATTTGTAGCCCTCCTGGGATGCCCTCTAACATTCTATAACCTCATTTAGCAGAGATTTTCACAAAAAAGTGAAATTTTCAAAAAGTCAGAAATTTTGCAAAAAACGACAAGTATGAAGGACTCATCGGGTGAATCGCTCTGGAACTGAAATCGGATGCACGCACTAACATGCTCCGCTCTCTGGAAGTCTGAGACATGTGTGAAAATTTTCTACGTCCAGAAAAAAAAAATTTTTCAACTTTTTTTCAAATTTCCCCCCAAGGGATATATATTTTACCCACACATTTGGAGCCCTCCTGGGATGCCCTCTAACATACTATAACCTCATTTAGCGGAGATTTTCACAAAAAAGTGAAATTTTCAAAAAGTGAAAATTTTTCCAAAAAATGACTAAGTATGAAGGACTCATCGGGTGAATCGCTCTGGAACTGAAATCGGATGCACGCACTGACATGCTCCCCTCTCTGGAAGTCTGAGACATGTGTGAAAATTTTCTAAGTCCAGAAAAAAAAAATTTTCAACATTTTATCAAATCTCCCCCCAAGGGATATATATTTTACCCACACATTTGGAGCCCTCCTGGGATGCCCTCTAACATTCTATAACCTCATTTAGCAGAGATTTTCACAAAAAAGTGAAATTTTCAAAAAGTGAAAATTTTTCCAAAAAACGACTAAGTATGAAGGACTCATCGGGTGAAACACTCTGGAACTGAAATCGGATGCGCTTACAGACATGTTCCCCTCTCTGGAAGTCTGAGACATGTGTGAAAATTTTCTAAGTCCAGAAAAAAGAATTTTTTCAATTTTTTATCAAATTTCCCCCCAAGGGATATATATTTTACCCACAAATTTGGAGCCCTCCTGGGATGCCCTCTAACATACTATAACCTCATTTAGCGGAGATTTTCACAAAAAAGTGAAATTTTCAAAAAGTGAAAATTTTTCCAAAAAATGACTAAGTATGAAGGACTCATCGGGTGAATCGCTCTGGAACTGAAATCGGATGCACGCACTGACATGCTCCCCTCTCTGGAAGTCTGAGACATGTGTGAAAATTTTCTAAGTCCAGAAAAAAAAAATTTTCAACATTTTATCAAATCTCCCCCCAAGGGATATATATTTTACCCACACATTTGGAGCCCTCCTGGGATGCCCTCTAACATTCTATAACCTCATTTAGCAGAGATTTTCACAAAAAAGTGAAATTTTCAAAAAGTGAACATTTTTCCAAAAAACGACTAAGTATGAAGGACTCATCGGGTGAAACACTCTGGAACTGAAATCGGATGCGCTTACAGACATGCTCCCCTCTCTGGAAGTCTGAGACATGTGTGAAAATTTTCTAAGTCCAGAAAAAAGAAATTTTTCAACTTTTTTTCAAATTTCCCCCCAAGGGATATATATTTTACCCACACATTTGGAGCCCTCCTGGGATGCCCTCGAACATACTATAACCTTATTTAGCGGAGATTTTCACAAAAAAGTGAAATTTTCAAAAAGTCAGAAATTTTGCAAAAAACGACAAGTATGAAGGACTCATCGGGTGAATTGCTCTGGAACTGAAATCGGATGCACGCACTAACATGCTCCCCTCTCTGGAAGTCTGAGACATGTGTGAAAATTTTCTAAGTCCAGAAAAAAAAATTTTTTCAACTTTTTTCAAATTTCCCCCCAAGGGATATATATTTTACCCACACATTTGGAGCCCTCCTGGGATGCCCTCTAACATTCTATAACCTCATTTAGCAGAGATTTTCACAAAAAAGTGAAATTTTCAAAAAGTGAAAATTTTTCCAAAAAACGACTAAGTATGAAGGACTCATCGGGTGAATCGCTCTGGAACTGAAATCGGATGCGCACACTGACATGCTCCCCTCTCTGGAAGTCTGAGACGTGTGAAAATTTTCTAAGTCCAGAAAAAAAAAATTTTCAACATTTTATCAAATCTCCCCCCAAGGGATATATATTTTACCCACACATTTGGAGCCCTCCTGGGATGCCCTCTAACATTCTATAACCTCATTTAGCAGAGATTTTCACAAAAAAGTGAAATTTTCAAAAAGTGAAAATTTTTCCAAAAAACGACTAAGTATGAAGGACTCATCGGGTGAAACACTCTGGAACTGAAATCGGATGCGCTTACAGACATGTTCCCCTCTCTGGAAGTCTGAGACATGTGTGAAAATTTTCTAAGTCCAGAAAAAAAAAATTTTCAACATTTTATCAAATCTCCCCCCAAGGGATATATATTTTACCCACACATTTGGAGCCCTCCTGGGATGCCCTCTAACATTCTATAACCTCATTTAGCAGAGATTTTCACAAAAAAGTGAAATTTTCAAAAAGTGAAAATTTTTCCAAAAAACGACTAAGTATGAAGGACTCATCGGGTGAAACACTCTGGAACTGAAATCGGATGCGCTTACAGACATGCTCCCCTCTCTGGAAGTCTGAGACATGTGTGAAAATTTTCTAAGTCCAGAAAAAAAAAATTTTTCAACTTTTTTTCAAATTTCCCCCCAAGGGATATATATTTTACCCACACATTTGGAGCCCTCCTGGGATGCCCTCGAACATACTATAACCTTATTTAGCGGAGATTTTCACAAAAAAGTGAAATTTTCAAAAAGTCAGAAATTTTGCAAAAAACGACAAGTATGAAGGACTCATCGGGTGAAACACTCTGGAACTGAAATCGGATGCGCTTACAGACATGTTCCCCTCTCTGGAAGTCTGAGACATGTGTGAAAATTTTCTAAGTCCAGAAAAAAGAATTTTTTCAATTTTTTATCAAATTTCCCCCCAAGGGATATATATTTTACCCACACATTTGGAGCCCTCCTGGGATGCCCTCTAACATACTATAACCTCATTTAGCGGAGATTTTCACAAAAAAGTGAAATTTTCAAAAAGTGAAAATTTTTCCAAAAAACGACTAAGTATGAAGGACTCATCGGGTGAATCGCTCTGGAACTGAAATCGGATGCGCGCACTGACATGCTCCCCTCTCTGGAAGTCTGAGACGTGTGAAAATTTTCTAAGTCCAGAAAAAAAAATTTTTCAACATTTTATCAAATCTCCCCCCAAGGGATATATATTTTACCCACACATTTGGAGCCCTCCTGGGATGCCCTCTAACATTCTATAACCTCATTTAGCAGAGATTTTCACAAAAAAGTGAAATTTTCAAAAAGTGAAAATTTTTCCAAAAAACGACTAAGTATGAAGGACTCATCGGGTGAAACACTCTGGAACTGAAATCGGATGCGCTTACAGACATGTTCCCCTCTCTGGAAGTCTGAGACATGTGTGAAAATTTTCTAAGTCCAGAAAAAAGAATTTTTTCAATTTTTTATCAAATTTCCCCCCAAGGGATATATATTTTACCCAAACATTTGGAGCCCTCCTGCGATGCCCTCTAACATACTATAACCTCATTTAGCGGAGATTTTCACAAAAAAGTGAAATTTTCAAAAAGTGAAAATTTTTCCAAAAAACGACTAAGTATGAAGGACTCATCGGGTGAAACACTCTGGAACTGAAATCTGATGCGCTTACAGACATGCTCCCCTCTCTGGAAGTCTGAGACATGTGTGAAAATTTTCTAAGTCCAGAAAAAAAAAATTTTTCAACTTTTTTTCAAATTTCCCCCCAAGGGATATATATTTTACCCACACATTTGTAGCCCTCCTGGGATGCCCTCTAACATACTATAACCTAATTTAGCGGAGATTTTCACAAAAAAGT
Source organism: Phyllobates terribilis (assembly GCF_046119375.1). Lineage (NCBI taxonomy): Eukaryota > Metazoa > Chordata > Amphibia > Anura > Dendrobatidae > Phyllobates > Phyllobates terribilis. The sequence continues at coordinate 702,913 of NW_027362853.1, forward strand.
GAAATTTTCAAAAAGTCAGAAATTTTGCAAAAAACGACAAGTATGAAGGACTCATCGGGTGAATCGCTCTGGAACTGAAATCGGATGCACGCACTAACATGCTCCCCTCTCTGGAAGTCTGAGACATGTGTGAAAATTTTCTAAGTCCAGAAAAAAAAAAATTTTCAACTTTTTTTCAAATTTCCCCCCAAGGGATATATATTTTACCCACACATTTGGAGCCCTCCTGGGATGCCCTCTAACATTCTATAACCTCATTTAGCAGAGATTTTCACAAAAAAGTGAAATTTTCAAAAAGTGAAAATTTTTCCAAAAAACGACTAAGTATGAAGGGCTCATCGGGTGAATCGCTCTGGAACTGAAATCGGATGCGCGCACTGACATGCTCCCCTCTCTGGAAGTCTGAGACGTGTGAAAATTTTCTAAGTCCAGAAAAAAAAAATTTTCAACATTTTATCAAATCTCCCCCCAAGGGATATATATTTTACCCACACATTTGGAGCCCTCCTGGGATGCCCTCTAACATTCTATAACCTCATTTAGCAGAGATTTTCACAAAAAAGTGAAATTTTCAAAAAGTGAAAATTTTTCCAAAAAACGACTAAGTATGAAGGACTCATCGGGTGAAACACTCTGGAACTGAAATCGGATGCGCGCACTGACATGCTCCCCTCTCTGGAAGTCTGAGACGTGTGAAAATTTTCTAAGTCCAGAAAAAAAAAATTTTTCAACTTTTTTTCAAATTTCCCCCCAAGAGATATATATTTTACCCACACATTTGGAGCCCTCCTGGGATGCCCTCTAACATTCTATAACCTCATTTAGCAGAGATTTTCACAAAAAAGTGAAATTTTCAAAAAGTGAAAATTTTTCCAAAAAACGACTAAGTATGAAGGACTCATCGGGTGAATCGCTCTGGAACTGAAATCGGATGCACGCACTGACATGCTCCCCTCTCTGGAAGTCTGAGACATGTGTGAAAATTTTCTAAGTCCAGAAAAAAAAATTTTTCAACATTTTATCAAATCTCCCCCCAAGGGATATATATTTTACCCACACATTTGGAGCCCTCCTGGGATGCCCTCTAACATTCTATAACCTCATTTAGCAGAGATTTTCACAAAAAAGTGAAATTTTCAAAAAGTGAAAATTTTTCCAAAAAACGACTAAGTATGAAGGACTCATCGGGTGAAACACTCTGTAACTGAAATCGGATGCGCTTACAGACATGTTCCCCTCTCTGGAAGTCTGAGACATGTGTGAAAATTTTCTAAGTCCAGAAAAAAGAATTTTTTCAATTTTTTATCAAATTTCCCCCCAAGGGATATATATTTTACCCACACATTTGGAGCCCTCCTGGGATGCCCTCTAACATACTATAACCTCATTTAGCGGAGATTTTCACAAAAAAGTGAAATTTTCAAAAAGTGAAAATTTTTCCAAAAAATGACTAAGTATGAAGGACTCATCGGGTGAATCGCTCTGGAACTGAAATCGGATGCACGCACTGACATGCTCCCCTCTCTGGAAGTCTGAGACATGTGTGAAAATTTTCTAAGTCCAGAAAAAAAAAATTTTTCAACTTTTTTTCAAATTTCCCCCCAAGGGATATATATTTTACCCACACATTTGTAGCCCTCCTGGGATGCCCTCTAACATACTATAACCTAATTTAGCGGAGATTTTCACAAAAAAGTGAAATTTTCAAAAAGTCAGAAATTTTGCAAAAAACGACAAGTATGAAGGACTCATCGGGTGAATCGCTCTGGAACTGAAATCGGATGCACGCACTAACATGCTCCCCTCTCTGGAAGTCTGAGACATGTGTGAAAATTTTCTAAGTCCAGAAAAAAAAAATTTTTCAACTTTTTTTCAAATTTCCCCCAAGGGATATATATTTTACCCACACATTTGGAGCCCTCCTGGGATGCCCTCTAACATTCTATAACCTCATTTAGCAGAGATTTTCACAAAAAAGTGAAATTTTCAAAAAGTGAAAATTTTTCCAAAAAACGACTAAGTATGAAGGACTCATCGGGTGAAACACTCTGGAACTGAAATCGGATGCGCTTACAGACATGTTCCCCTCTCTGGAAGTCTGAGACATGTGTGAAAATTTTCTAAGTCCAGAAATAAGAATTTTTTCAATTTTTTATCAAATTTCCCCCCAAGGGATATATATTTTACCCACACATTTGGATCCCTCCTGGGATGCCCTCTAACATACTATAACCTCATTTAGCGGAGATTTTCACAAAAAAGTGAAATTTTCAAAAAGTGAAAATTTTTCCAAAAAATGACTAAGTATGAAGGACTCATCGGGTGAAACACTCTGGAACTGAAATCGGATGCGCTTACAGACATGCTCCCCTCTCTGGAAGTCTGAGACATGTGTGAAAATTTTCTAAGTCCAGAAAAAAGAATTTTTTCAATTTTTTATCAAATTTCCCCCCAAGGGATATATATTTTACCCACACATTTGGAGCCCTCCTGGGATGCCCTCTAACATACTATAACCTCATTTAGCGGAGATTTTCACAAAAAAGTGAAATTTTCAAAAAGTGAAAATTTTTCCAAAAAATGACTAAGTATGAAGGACTCATCGGGTGAATCGCTCTGGAACTGAAATCGGATGCACGCACTGACATGCTCCCCTCTCTGGAAGTCTGAGACATGTGTGAAAATTTTCTAAGTCCAGAAAAAAAAAATTTTCAACATTTTATCAAATCTCCCCCCAAGGGATATATATTTTACCCACACATTTGGAGCCCTCCTGGGATGCCCTCTAACATTCTATAACCTCATTTAGCAGAGATTTTCACAAAAAAGTGAAATTTTCAAAAAGTGAAAATTTTTCCAAAAAACGACTAAGTATGAAGGACTCATCGGGTGAAACACTCTGGAACTGAAATCGGATGCGCTTACAGACATGCTCCCCTCTCTGGAAGTCTGAGACATGTGTGAAAATTTTCTAAGTCCAGAAAAAAAAAATTTTTCAACTTTTTTTCAAATTTCCCCCCAAGGGATATATATTTTACCCACACATTTGGAGCCCTCCTGGGATGCCCTCGAACATACTATAACCTTATTTAGCGGAGATTTTCACAAAAAAGTGAAATTTTCAAAAAGTCAGAAATTTTGCAAAAAACGACAAGTATGAAGGACTCATCGGGTGAATCGCTCTGGAACTGAAATCGGATGCACGCACTAACATGCTCCCCTCTCTGGAAGTCTGAGACATGTGTGAAAATTTTCTAATTCCAGAAAAAAAAATTTTTTCAACTTTTTTTCAAATTTCCCCCCAAGGGATATATATTTTACCCACACATTTGGAGCCCTCCTGGGATGCCCTCTAACATTCTATAACCTCATTTAGCAGAGATTTTCACAAAAAAGTGAAATTTTCAAAAAGTGAAAATTTTTCCAAAAAACGACTAAGTATGAAGGACTCATCGGGTGAATCGCTCTGGAACTGAAATCGGATGCGCGCACTGACATGCTCCCCTCTCTGGAAGTCTGAGACGTGTGAAAATTTTCTAAGTCCAGAAAAAAAAAATTTTCAACATTTTATCAAATCTCCCCCCAAGGGATATATATTTTACCCACACATTTGGAGCCCTCCTGGGATGCCCTCTAACATTCTATAACCTCATTTAGCAGAGATTTTCACAAAAAAGTGAAATTTTCAAAAAGTCAGAAATTTTGCAAAAAACGACAAGTATGAAGGACTCATCGGGTGAATCGCTCTGGAACTGAAATCGGATGCACGCACTAACATGCTCCCCTCTCTGGAAGTCTGAGACATGTGTGAAAATTTTCTAAGTCCAGAAAAAAAAAATTTTTCAACTTTTTTTCAAATTTCCCCCCAAGGGATATATATTTTACCCACACATTTGGAGCCCTCCTGGGATGCCCTCTAACATTCTATAACCTCATTTAGCAGAGATTTTCACAAAAAAGTGAAATTTTCAAAAAGTGAAAATTTTTCCAAAAAATGACTAAGTATGAAGGACTCATCGGGTGAAACACTCTGGAACTGAAATCGGATGCGCTTACAGACATGCTCCCCTCTCTGGAAGTCTGAGACATTTGTGAAAATTTTCTAAGTCCAGAAAAAAGAATTTTTTCAATTTTTTATCAAATTTCCCCCCAAGGGATATATATTTTACCCACACATTTGGAGCCCTCCTGGGATGCCCTCTAACATACTATAACCTCATTTAGCGGAGATTTTCACAAAAAAGTGAAATTTTCAAAAAGTGAAAATTTTTCCAAAAAATGACTAAGTATGAAGGACTCATCGGGTGAATCGCTCTGGAACTGAAATCGGATGCACGCACTGACATGCTCCCCTCTCTGGAAGTCTGAGACATGTGTGAAAATTTTCTAAGTCCAGAAAAAAAAATTTTTCAACATTTTATCAAATCTCCCCCCAAGGGATATATATTTTACCCACACATTTGGAGCCCTCCTGGGATGCCCTCTAACATTCTATAACCTCATTTAGCAGAGATTTTCACAAAAAAGTGAAATTTTCAAAAAGTGAAAATTTTTCCAAAAAACGACTAAGTATGAAGGACTCATCGGGTGAAACACTCTGGAACTGAAATCGGATGCGCTTACAGACATGCTCCCCTCTCTGGAAGTCTGAGACATGTGTGAAAATTTTCTAAGTCCAGAAAAAAAAAATTTTTCAACTTTTTTTCAAATTTCCCCCCAAGGGATATATATTTTACCCACACATTTGGAGCCCTCCTGGGATGCCCTCGAACATACTATAACCTTATTTAGCGGAGATTTTCACAAAAAAGTGAAATTTTCAAAAAGTCAGAAATTTTGCAAAAAACGACAAGTATGAAGGACTCATCGGGTGAATCGCTCTGGAACTGAAATCGGATGCACGCACTAACATGCTCCCCTCTCTGGAAGTCTGAGACATGTGTGAAAATTTTCTAAGTCCAGAAAAAAAAATTTTTTCAACTTTTTTCAAATTTCCCCCCAAGGGATATATATTTTACCCACACATTTGGAGCCCTCCTGGGATGCCCTCTAACATTCTATAACCTCATTTAGCAGAGATTTTCACAAAAAAGTGAAATTTTCAAAAAGTGAAAATTTTTCCAAAAAACGACTAAGTATGAAGGACTCATCGGGTGAATCGCTCTGGAACTGAAATCGGATGCGCGCACTGACATGCTCCCCTCTCTGGAAGTCTGAGACGTGTGAAAATTTTCTAAGTCCAGAAAAAAAAAATTTTCAACATTTTATCAAATCTCCCCCCAAGGGATATATATTTTACCCACACATTTGGAGCCCTCCTGGGATGCCCTCTAACATTCTATAACCTCATTTAGCAGAGATTTTCACAAAAAAGTGAAATTTTCAAAAAGTCAGAAATTTTGCAAAAAACGACAAGTATGAAGGACTCATCGGGTGAATCGCTCTGGAACTGAAATCGGATGCACGCACTAACATGCTCCCCTCTCTGGAAGTCTGAGACATGTGTGAAAATTTTCTAAGTCCAGAAAAAAAAAATTTTTCAACTTTTTTTCAAATTTCCCCCCAAGGGATATATATTTTACCCACACATTTGGAGCCCTCCTGGGATGCCCTCTAACATTCTATAACCTCATTTAGCAGAGATTTTCACAAAAAAGTGAAATTTTCAAAAAGTGAAAATTTTTCCAAAAAACGACTAAGTATGAAGGACTCATCGGGTGAATCGCTCTGGAACTGAAATCGGATGCGCGCACTGACATGCTCCCCTCTCTGGAAGTCTGAGACATGTGTGAAAATTTTCTAAGTCCAGAAAAAAAAAATTTTTCAACTTTTTTTCAAATTTCCCCCCAAGGGATATATATTTTACCCACACATTTGGAGCCCTCCTGGGATGCCCTCTAACATTCTATAACCTCATTTAGCAGAGATTTTCACAAAAAAGTGAAATTTTCAAAAAGTGAAAATTTTTCCAAAAAACGACTAAGTATGAAGGACTCATCGGGTGAATCGCTCTGGAACTGAAATCGGATGCGCGCACTGACATGCTCCACTCTCTGGAAGTCTGAGACGTGTGAAAATTTTCTAAGTCCAGAAAAAAAAAATTTTCAACATTTTATCAAATCTCCCCCCAAGGGATATATATTTTACCCACACATTTGGAGCCCTCCTGGGATGCCCTCTAACATTCTATAACCTCATTTAGCAGAGATTTTCACAAAAAAGTGAAATTTTCAAAAAGTGAAAATTTTTCCAAAAAACGACTAAGTATGAAGGACTCATCGGGTGAAACACTCTGGAACTGAAATCGGATGCGCTTACAGACATGTTCCCCTCTCTGGAAGTCTGAGACATGTGTGAAAATTTTCTAAGTCCAGAAAAAAGAATTTTTTCAATTTTTTATCAAATTTCCCCCCAAGGGATATATATTTTACCCACACATTTGGAGCCCTCCTGGGATGCCCTCTAACATACTATAACCTCATTTAGCGGAGATTTTCACAAAAAAGTGAAATTTTCAAAAAGTGAAAATTTTTCCAAAAAATGACTAAGTATGAAGGACTCATCGGGTGAATCGCTCTGGAACTGAAATCGGATGCACGCACTGACATGCTCCCCTCTCTGGAAGTCTGAGACATGTGTGAAAATTTTCTAAGTCCAGAAAAAAAAAATTTTCAACATTTTATCAAATCTCCCCCCAAGGGATATATATTTTACCCACACATTTGGAGCCCTCCTGGGATGCCCTCTAACATTCTATAACCTCATTTAGCAGAGATTTTCACAAAAAAGTGAAATTTTCAAAAAGTGAAAATTTTTCCAAAAAACGACTAAGTATGAAGGACTCATCGGGTGAAACACTCTGGAACTGAAATCGGATGCGCTTACAGACATGCTCCCCTCTCTGGAAGTCTGAGACATGTGTGAAAATTTTCTAAGTCCAGAAAAAAAAAATTTTTCAACTTTTTTTCAAATTTCCCCCCAAGGGATATATATTTTACCCACACATTTGGAGCCCTCCTGGGATGCCCTCGAACATACTATAACCTTATTTAGCGGAGATTTTCACAAAAAAGTGAAATTTTCAAAAAGTCAGAAATTTTGCAAAAAACGACAAGTATGAAGGACTCATCGGGTGAATCGCTCTGGAACTGAAATCGGATGCACGCACTAACATGCTCCCCTCTCTGGAAGTCTGAGACATGTGTGAAAATTTTCTAAGTCCAGAAAAAAAAATTTTTTCAACTTTTTTTCAAATTTCCCCCCAAGGGATATATATTTTACCCACACATTTGGAGCCCTCCTGGGATGCCCTCTAACATTCTATAACCTCATTTAGCAGAGATTTTCACAAAAAAGTGAAATTTTCAAAAAGTGAAAATTTTTCCAAAAAACGACTAAGTATGAAGGACTCATCGGGTGAATCGCTCTGGAACTGAAATCGGATGCGCGCACTGACATGCTCCCCTCTCTGGAAGTCTGAGACGTGTGAAAATTTTCTAAGTCCAGAAAAAAAAAATTTTCAACATTTTATCAAATCTCCCCCCAAGGGATATATATTTTACCCACACATTTGTAGCCCTCCTGGGATGCCCTCTAACATTCTATAAACTCATTTAGCAGAGATTTTCACAAAAAAGTGAAATTTTCAAAAAGTCAGAAATTTTGCAAAAAACGACAAGTATGAAGGACTCATCGGGTGAATCGCTCTGGAACTGAAATCGGATGCACGCACTAACATGCTCCCCTCTCTGGAAGTCTGAGACATGTGTGAAAATTTTCTAAGTCCAGAAAAAAAAAATTTTTCAACTTTTTTTCAAATTTCCCCCCAAGGGATATATATTTTACCCACACATTTGGAGCCCTCCTGGGATGCCCTCTAACATTCTATAACCTCATTTAGCAGAGATTTTCACAAAAAAGTGAAATTTTCAAAAAGTGAAAATTTTTCCAAAAAACGACTAAGTATGAAGGACTCATCGGGTGAATCGCTCTGGAACTGAAATCGGATGTGCGCACTGACATGCTCCACTCTCTGGAAGTCTGAGACGTGTGAAAATTTTCTAAGTCCAGAAAAAAAAAATTTTCAACATTTTATCAAATCTCCCCCCAAGGGATATATATTTTACCCACACATTTGGAGCCCTCCTGGGATGCCCTCTAACATTCTATAACCTCATTTAGCAGAGATTTTCACAAAAAAGTGAAATTTTCAAAAAGTGAAAATTTTTCCAAAAAACGACTAAGTATGAAGGACTCATCGGGTGAAACACTCTGGAACTGAAATCGGATGCGCTTACAGACATGTTCCCCTCTCTGGAAGTCTGAGACATGTGTGAAAATTTTCTAAGTCCAGAAAAAAGAATTTTTTCAATTTTTTATCAAATTTCCCCCCAAGGGATATATATTTTACCCACACATTTGGAGCCCTCCTGGGATGCCCTCTAACATTCTATAACCTCATTTAGCAGAGATTTTCACAAAAAAGTGAAATTTTCAAAAAGTGAAAATTTTTCCAAAAAATGACTAAGTATGAAGGACTCATCGGGTGAAACACTCTGGAACTGAAATCGGATGCGCTTACAGACATGTTCCCCTCTCTGGAAGTCTGAGACATGTGTGAAAATTTTCTAAGTCCAGAAATAAGAATTTTTTCAATTTTTTATCAAATTTCCCCCCAAGGGATATATATTTTACCCACACATTTGGAGCCCTCCTGGGATGCCCTCTAACATACTATAACCTCATTTAGCGGAGATTTTCACAAAAAAGTGAAATTTTCAAAAAGTGAAAATTTTTCCAAAAAATGACTAAGTATGAAGGACTCATCGGGTGAAACACTCTGGAACTGAAATCGGATGCGCTTACAGACATGCTCCCCTCTCTGGAAGTCTGAGACATGTGTGAAAATTTTCTAAGTCCAGAAAAAAGAATTTTTTCAATTTTTTATCAAATTTCCCCCCAAGGGATATATATTTTACCCACACATTTGGAGCCCTCCTGGGATGCCCTCTAACATACTATAACCTCATTTAGCGGAGATTTTCACAAAAAAGTGAAATTTTCAAAAAGTGAAAATTTTTCCAAAAAATGACTAAGTATGAAGGACTCATCGGGTGAATCGCTCTGGAACTGAAATCGGATGCACGCACTGACATGCTCCCCTCTCTGGAAGTCTGAGACATGTGTGAAAATTTTCTAAGTCCAGAAAAAAAAAATTTTCAACATTTTATCAAATCTCCCCCCAAGGGATATATATTTTACCCACACATTTGGAGCCCTCCTGGGATGCCCTCTAACATTCTATAACCTCATTTAGCAGAGATTTTCACAAAAAAGTGAAATTTTCAAAAAGTGAAAATTTTTCCAAAAAACGACTAAGTATGAAGGACTCATCGGGTGAAACACTCTGGAACTGAAATCGGATGCGCTTACAGACATGTTCCCCTCTCTGGAAGTCTGAGACATGTGTGAAAATTTTCTAAGTCCAGAAAAAAGAATTTTTTCAATTTTTTATCAAATTTCCCCCCAAGGGATATATATTTTACCCACACATTTGGAGCCCTCCTGGGATGCCCTCTAACATACTATAACCTCATTTAGCGGAGATTTTCACAAAAAAGTGAAATTTTCAAAAAGTGAAAATTTTTCCAAAAAATGACTAAGTATGAAGGACTCATCGGGTGAATCGCTCTGGAACTGAAATCGGATGCACGCACTGACATGCTCCCCTCTCTGGAAGTCTGAGACATGTGTGAAAATTTTCTAAGTCCAGAAAAAAAAAATTTTCAACATTTTATCAAATCTCCCCCCAAGGGATATATATTTTACCCACACATTTGGAGCCCTCCTGGGATGCCCTCTAACATTCTATAACCTCATTTAGCAGAGATTTTCACAAAAAAGTGAAATTTTCAAAAAGTGAAAATTTTTCCAAAAAACGACTAAGTATGAAGGACTCATCGGGTGAATCACTCTGGAACTGAAATCAGATGCGCTTACAGACATGCTCCCCTCTCTGGAAGTCTGAGACATGTGTGAAAATTTTCTAAGTCCAGAAAAAAAAAATTTTTCAACTTTTTTTCAAATTTCCCCCCAAGGGATATATATTTTACCCACACATTTGGAGCCCTCCTGGGATGCCCTCGAACATACTATAACCTTATTTAGCGGAGATTTTCACAAAAAAGTGAAATTTTCAAAAAGTCAGAAATTTTGCAAAAAACGACAAGTATGAAGGACTCATCGGGTGAATCGCTCTGGAACTGAAATCGGATGCACGCACTAACATGCTCCCCTCTCTGGAAGTCTGAGACATGTGTGAAAATTTTCTAAGTCCAGAAAAAAAAATTTTTTCAACTTTTTTCAAATTTCCCCCGAAGGGATATATATTTTACCCACACATTTGGAGCCCTCCTGGGATGCCCTCTAACATTCTATAACCTCATTTAGCAGAGATTTTCACAAAAAAGTGAAATTTTCAAAAAGTGAAAATTTTTCCAAAAAACGACTAAGTATGAAGGACTCATCGGGTGAATCGCTCTGGAACTGAAATCGGATGCGCGCACTGACATGCTCCCCTCTCTGGAAGTCTGAGACGTGTGAAAATTTTCTAAGTCCAGAAAAAAAAAATTTTCAACATTTTATCAAATCTCCCCCCAAGGGATATATATTTTACCCACACATTTGGAGCCCTCCTGGGATGCCCTCTAACATTCTATAACCTCATTTAGCAGAGATTTTCACAAAAAAGTGAAATTTTCAAAAAGTGAAAATTTTTCTAAAAAACGACTAAGTATGAAGGACTCATCGGGTGAAACACTCTGGAACTGAAATCGGATGCGCTTACAGACATGTTCCCCTCTCTGGAAGTCTGAGACATGTGTGAAAATTTTCTAAGTCCAGAAAAAAGAATTTTTTCAATTTTTTATCAAATTTCCCCCCAAGGGATATATATTTTACCCACACATTTGGAGCCCTCCTGGGATGCCCTCTAACATACTATAACCTCATTTAGCGGAGATTTTCACAAAAAAGTGAAATTTTCAAAAAGTGAAAATTTTTCCAAAAAACGACTAAGTATGAAGGACTCATCGGGTGAATCGCTCTGGAACTGAAATCGGATGCGCGCACTGACATGCTCCCCTCTCTGGAAGTCTGAGACGTGTGAAAATTTTCTAAGTCCAGAAAAAAAAAATTTTCAACATTTTATCAAATCTCCCCCCAAGGGATATATATTTTACCCACACATTTGGAGCCCTCCTGGGATGCCCTCTAACATTCTATAACCTCATTTAGCAGAGATTTTCACAAAAAAGTGAAATTTTCAAAAAGTGAAAATTTTTCCAAAAAACGACTAAGTATGAAGGACTCATCGGGTGAAACACTCTGGAACTGAAATCGGATGCGCTTACAGACATGTTCCCCTCTCTGGAAGTCTGAGACATGTGTGAAAATTTTCTAAGTCCAGAAAAAAGAATTTTTTCAATTTTTTATCAAATTTCCCCCCAAGGGATATATATTTTACCCACACATTTGGAGCCCTCCTGGGATGCCCTCTAACATACTATAACCTCATTTAGCGGAGATTTTCACAAAAAAGTGAAATTTTCAAAAAGTGAAAATTTTTCCAAAAAATGACTAAGTATGAAGGACTCATCGGGTGAATCGCTCTGGAACTGAAATCGGATGCACGCACTGACATGCTCCCCTCTCTGGAAGTCTGAGACATGTGTGAAAATTTTCTAAGTCCAGAAAAAAAAATTTTTTCAACTTTTTTTCAAATTTCCCCCCAAGGGATATATATTTTACCCACACATTTGGAGCCCTCCTGGGATGCCCTCGAACATACTATAACCTTATTTAGCGGAGATTTTCACAAAAAAGTGAAATTTTCAAAAAGTCAGAAATTTTGCAAAAAACGACAAGTATGAAGGACTCATCAGGTGAATTGCTCTGGAACTGAAATCGGATGCACGCACTAACATGCTCCCCTCTCTGGAAGTCTGAGACATGTGTGAAAATTTTCTAAGTCCAGAAAAAAAAATTTTTTCAACTTTTTTCAAATTTCCCCCCAAGGGATATATATTTTACCCACACATTTGGAGCCCTCCTGGGATGCCCTCTAACATTCTATAACCTCATTTAGCAGAGATTTTCACAAAAAAGTGAAATTTTCAAAAAGTGAAAATTTTTCCAAAAAACGACTAAGTATGAAGGACTCATCGGGTGAATCGCTCTGGAACTGAAATCGGATGCGCGCACTGACATGCTCCCCTCTCTGGAAGTCTGAGACGTGTGAAAATTTTCTAAGTCCAGAAAAAAAAATTTTTCAACATTTTATCAAATCTCCCCCCAAGGGATATATATTTTACCCACACATTTGGAGCCCTCCTGGGATGCCCTCTAACATTCTATAACCTCATTTAGCAGAGATTTTCACAAAAAAGTGAAATTTTCAAAAAGTGAAAATTTTTCTAAAAAACGACTAAGTATGAAGGACTCATCGGGTGAAACACTCTGGAACTGAAATCGGATGCGCTTACAGACATGTTCCCCTCTCTGGAAGTCTGAGACATGTGTGAAAATTTTCTAAGTCCAGAAAAAAGAATTTTTTCAATTTTTTATCAAATTTCCCCCCAAGGGATATATATTTTACCCACACATTTGGAGCCCTCCTGGGATGCCCTCTAACATACTATAACCTCATTTAGCGGAGATTTTCACAAAAAAGTGAAATTTTCAAAAAGTGAAAATTTTTCCAAAAAACGACTAAGTATGAAGGACTCATCGGGTGAATCGCTCTGGAACTGAAATCGGATGCGCGCACTGACATGCTCCCCTCTCTGGAAGTCTGAGACGTGTGAAAATTTTCTAAGTACAGAAAAAAAAATTTTTCAACATTTTATCAAATCTCCCCCCAAGGGATATATATTTTACCCACACATTTGGAGCCCTCCTGGGATGCCCTCTAACATTCTATAACCTCATTTAGCAGAGATTTTCACAAAAAAGTGAAATTTTCAAAAAGTGAAAATTTTTCCAAAAAACGACTAAGTATGAAGGACTCATCGGGTGAAACACTCTGGAACTGAAATCGGATGCGCTTACAGACATGTTCCCCTCTCTGGAAGTCTGAGACATGTGTGAAAATTTTCTAAGTCCAGAAAAAAGAATTTTTTCAATTTTTTATCAAATTTCCCCCCAAGGGATATATATTTTACCCAAACATTTGGAGCCCTCCTGCGATGCCCTCTAACATACTATAACCTCATTTAGCGGAGACTTTCACAAAAAAGTGAAATTTTCAAAAAGTGAAAATTTTTCCAAAAAACGACTAAGTATGAAGGACTCATCGGGTGAAACACTCTGGAACTGAAATCGGATGCGCTTACAGACATGTTCCCCTCTCTGGAAGTCTGAGACATGTGTGAAAATTTTCTAAGTCCAGAAAAAAGAATTTTTTCAATTTTTTATCAAATTTCCCCCCAAGGGATATATATTTTACCCACACATTTGGAGCCCTCCTGCGATGCCCTCTAACATACTATAACCTCATTTAGCGGAGATTTTCACAAAAAAGTGAAATTTTCAAAAAGTGAAAATTTTTCCAAAAAATGACTAAGTATGAAGGACTCATCGGGTGAAACACTCTGGAACTGAAATCTGATGCGCTTACAGACATGCTCCCCTCTCTGGAAGTCTGAGACATGTGTGAAAATTTTCTAAGTCCAGAAAAAAAAAATTTTTCAACTTTTTTTCAAATTTCCCCCCAAGGGATATATATTTTACCCACACATTTGTAGCCCTCCTGGGATGCCCTCTAACATACTATAACCTAATTTAGCGGAGATTTTCACAAAAAAGTGAAATTTTCAAAAAGTCAGAAATTTTGCAAAAAACGACAAGTATGAAGGACTCATCGGGTGAATCGCTCTGGAACTGAAATCGGATGCACGCACTAACATGCTCCCCTCTCTGGAAGTCTGAGACATGTGTGAAAATTTTCTAAGTCCAGAAAAAAAAAATTTTTCAACTTTTTTTCAAATTTCCCCCCAAGGGATATATATTTTACCCACACATTTGGAGCCCTCCTGGGATGCCCTCTAACATTCTATAACCTCATTTAGCAGAGATTTTCACAAAAAAGTGAAATTTTCAAAAAGTGAAAATTTTTCCAAAAAACGACTAAGTATGAAGGACTCATCGGGTGAATCGCTCTGGAACTGAAATCGGATGCGCGCACTGACATGCTCCCCTCTCTGGAAGTCTGAGACGTGTGAAAATTTTCTAAGTCCAGAAAAAAAAAATTTTCAACATTTTATCAAATCTCCCCCCAAGGGATATATATTTTACCCACACATTTGGAGCCCTCCTGGGATGCCCTCTAACATTCTATAACCTCATTTAGCAGAGATTTTCACAAAAAAGTGAAATTTTCAAAAAGTGAAAATTTTTCTAAAAAACGACTAAGTATGAAGGACTCATCGGGTGAAACACTCTGGAACTGAAATCGGATGCGCTTACAGACATGTTCCCCTCTCTGGAAGTCTGAGACATGTGTGAAAATTTTCTAAGTCCAGAAAAAAGAATTTTTTCAATTTTTTATCAAATTTCCCCCCAAGGGATATATATTTTACCCACACATTTGGAGCCCTCCTGGGATGCCCTCTAACATACTATAACCTCATTTAGCGGAGATTTTCACAAAAAAGTGAAATTTTCAAAAAGTGAAAATTTTTCCAAAAAACGACTAAGTATGAAGGACTCATCGGGTGAATCGCTCTGGAACTGAAATCGGATGCGCGCACTGACATGCTCCCCTCTCTGGAAGTCTGAGACGTGTGAAAATTTTCTAAGTACAGAAAAAAAAATTTTTCAACATTTTATCAAATCTCCCCCCAAGGGATATATATTTTACCCACACATTTGGAGCCCTCCTGGGATGCCCTCTAACATTCTATAACCTCATTTAGCAGAGATTTTCACAAAAAAGTGAAATTTTCAAAAAGTGAAAATTTTTCCAAAAAACGACTAAGTATGAAGGACTCATCGGGTGAAACACTCTGGAACTGAAATCGGATGCGCTTACAGACATGTTCCCCTCTCTGGAAGTCTGAGACATGTGTGAAAATTTTCTAAGTCCAGAAAAAAGAATTTTTTCAATTTTTTATCAAATTTCCCCCCAAGGGATATATATTTTACCCAAACATTTGGAGCCCTCCTGCGATGCCCTCTAACATACTATAACCTCATTTAGCGGAGATTTTCACAAAAAAGTGAAATTTTCAAAAAGTGAAAATTTTTCCAAAAAACGACTAAGTATGAAGGACTCATCGGGTGAAACACTCTGGAACTGAAATCGGATGCGCTTACAGACATGTTCCCCTCTCTGGAAGTCTGAGACATGTGTGAAAATTTTCTAAGTCCAGAAAAAAGAATTTTTTCAATTTTTTATCAAATTTCCCCCCAAGGGATATATATTTTACCCACACATTTGGAGCCCTCCTGCGATGCCCTCTAACATACTATAACCTCATTTAGCGGAGATTTTCACAAAAAAGTGAAATTTTCAAAAAGTGAAAATTTTTCCAAAAAATGACTAAGTATGAAGGACTCATCGGGTGAAACACTCTGGAACTGAAATCTGATGCGCTTACAGACATGCTCCCCTCTCTGGAAGTCTGAGACATGTGTGAAAATTTTCTAAGTCCAGAAAAAAAAAATTTTTCAACTTTTTTTCAAATTTCCCCCCAAGGGATATATATTTTACCCACACATTTGTAGCCCTCCTGGGATGCCCTCTAACATACTATAACCTAATTTAGCGGAGATTTTCACAAAAAAGTGAAATTTTCAAAAAGTCAGAAATTTTGCAAAAAACGACAAGTATGAAGGACTCATCGGGTGAATCGCTCTGGAACTGAAATCGGATGCACGCACTAACATGCTCCCCTCTCTGGAAGTCTGAGACATGTGTGAAAATTTTCTAAGTCCAGAAAAAAAAAATTTTTCAACTTTTTTTCAAATTTCCCCCCAAGGGATATATATTTTACCCACACATTTGGAGCCCTCCTGGGATGCCCTCTAACATTCTATAACCTCATTTAGCAGAGATTTTCACAAAAAAGTGAAATTTTCAAAAAGTGAAAATTTTTCCAAAAAACGACTAAGTATGAAGGACTCATCGGGTGAATCGCTCTGGAACTGAAATCGGATGCGCGCACTGACATGCTCCCCTCTCTGGAAGTCTGAGACGTGTGAAAATTTTCTAAGTCCAGAAAAAAAAAATTTTCAACATTTTATCAAATCTCCCCCCAAGGGATATATATTTTACCCACACATTTGGAGCCCTCCTGGGATGCCCTCTAACATTCTATAACCTCATTTAGCAGAGATTTTCACAAAAAAGTGAAATTTTCAAAAAGTGAAAATTTTTCCAAAAAACGACTAAGTATGAAGGACTCATCGGGTGAAACACTCTGGAACTGAAATCGGATGCGCTTACAGACATGTTCCCCTCTCTGGAAGTCTGAGACATGTGTGAAAATTTTCTAAGTCCAGAAAAAAGAATTTTTTCAATTTTTTATCAAATTTCCCCCCAAGGGATATATATTTTACCCACACATTTGGAGCCCTCCTGGGATGCCCTCTAACATACTATAACCTCATTTAGCGGAGATTTTCACAAAAAAGTGAAATTTTCAAAAAGTGAAAATTTTTCCAAAAAACGACTAAGTATGAAGGACTCATCGGGTGAATCGCTCTGGAAGTGAAATCGGATGCGCGCACTGACTTGCTCCCCTCTCTGGAAGTCTGAGACGTGTGAAAATTTTCTAAGTCCAGAAAAAAAAAATTTTCAACATTTTATCAAATCTCCCCCCAAGGGATATATATTTTACCCACACATTTGGAGCCCTCCTGGGATGCCCTCTAACATTCTATAACCTCATTTAGCAGAGATTTTCACAAAAAAGTGAAATTTTCAAAAAGTGAAAATTTTTCCAAAAAACGACTAAGTATGAAGGACTCATCGGGTGAAACACTCTGGAAGTGAAATCGGATGCGCTTACAGACATGTTCCCCTCTCTGGAAGTCTGAGACATGTGTGAAAATTTTCTAAGTCCAGAAAAAAGAATTTTTTCAATTTTTTATCAAATTTCCCCCCAAGGGATATATATTTTACCCACACATTTGGAGCCCTCCTGCGATGCCCTCTAACATACTATAACCTCATTTAGCGGAGATTTTCACAAAAAAGTGAAATTTTCAAAAAGTGAAAATTTTTCCAAAAAATGACTAAGTATGAAGGACTCATCGGGTGAAACACTCTGGAACTGAAATCTGATGCGCTTACAGACATGCTCCCCTCTCTGGAAGTCTGAGACATGTGTGAAAATTTTCTAAGTCCAGAAAAAAAAAATTTTTCAACTTTTTTTCAAATTTCCCCCCAAGGGATATATATTTTACCCACACATTTGTAGCCCTCCTGGGATGCCCTCTAACATACTATAACCTAATTTAGCGGAGATTTTCACAAAAAAGTGAAATTTTCAAAAAGTCAGAAATTTTACAAAAAACGACAAGTATGAAGGACTCATCGGGTGAATCGCTCTGGAACTGAAATCGGATGCACGCACTAACATGCTCCCCTCTCTGGAAGTCTGAGACATGTGTGAAAATTTTCTAAGTCCAGAAAAAAAAAATTTTTCAACTTTTTTTCAAATTTCCCCCCAAGGGATATATATTTTACCCACACATTTGGAGCCCTCCTGGGATGCCCTCTAACATTCTATAACCTCATTTAGCAGAGATTTTCACAAAAAAGTGAAATTTTCAAAAAGTGAAAATTTTTCCAAAAAACGACTAAGTATGAAGGACTCATCGGGTGAATCGCTCTGGAACTGAAATCGGATGCGCGCACTGACATGCTCCCCTCTCTGGAAGTCTGAGACGTGTGAAAATTTTCTAAGTCCAGAAAAAAAAAATTTTCAACATTTTATCAAATCTCCCCCCAAGGGATATATATTTTACCCACACATTTGGAGCCCTCCTGGGATGCCCTCTAACATTCTATAACCTCATTTAGCAGAGATTTTCACAAAAAAGTGAAATTTTCAAAAAGTGAAAATTTTTCCAAAAAACGACTAAGTATGAAGGACTCATCGGGTGAAACACTCTGGAACTGAAATCGGATGCGCTTACAGACATGTTCCCCTCTCTGGAAGTCTGAGACATGTGTGAAAATTTTCTAAGTCCAGAAAAAAGAATTTTTTCAATTTTTTATCAAATTTCCCCCCAAGGGATATATATTTTACCCACACATTTGGAGCCCTCCTGGGATGCCCTCTAACATACTATAACCTCATTTAGCGGAGATTTTCACAAAAAAGTGAAATTTTCAAAAAGTGAAAATTTTTCCAAAAAACGACTAAGTATGAAGGACTCATCGGGTGAATCGCTCTGGAACTGAAATCGGATGCGCGCACTGACTTGCTCCCCTCTCTGGAAGTCTGAGACGTGTGAAAATTTTCTAAGTCCAGAAAAAAAAAATTTTCAACATTTTATCAAATCTCCCCCCAAGGGATATATATTTTACCCACACATTTGGAGCCCTCCTGGGATGCCCTCTAACATTCTATAACCTCATTTAGCAGAGATTTTCACAAAAAAGTGAAATTTTCAAAAAGTGAAAATTTTTCCAAAAAACGACTAAGTATGAAGGACTCATCGGGTGAAACACTCTGGAAGTGAAATCGGATGCGCTTACAGACATGTTCCCCTCTCTGGAAGTCTGAGACATGTGTGAAAATTTTCTAAGTCCAGAAAAAAGAATTTTTTCAATTTTTTATCAAATTTCCCCCCAAGGGATATATATTTTACCCACACATTTGGAGCCCTCCTGCGATGCCCTCTAACATACTATAACCTCATTTAGCGGAGATTTTCACAAAAAAGTGAAATTTTCAAAAAGTGAAAATTTTTCCAAAAAACGACTAAGTATGAAGGACTCATCAGGTGAAACGCTCTGGAACTGAAATCGGATGCGCTTACAGACATGTTCCCCTCTCTGGAAGTCTGAGACATGTGTGAAAATTTTCTAAGTCCAGAAAAAAAAAAAATTTCAACTTTTTTTCAAATTTCCCCCCAAGGGATATATATTTTACCCACACATTTGGATCCCTCCTGGGATGCCCTCTAACATACTATAACCTCATTTAGCGGAGATTTTCACAAAAAAGTGAAATTTTCAAAAAGTGAAAATTTTTCCAAAAAATGACTAAGTATGAAGGACTCATCGGGTGAAACACTCTGGAACTGAAATCTGATGCGCTTACAGACATGCTCCCCTCTCTGGAAGTCTGAGACATGTGTGAAAATTTTCTAAGTCCAGAAAAAAAAAAATTTTCAACTTTTTTTCAAATTTCCCCTCAAGGGATATATATTTTACCCACACATTTGTAGCCCTCCTGGGATGCCCTCTAACATACTATAACCTAATTTAGCGGAGATTTTCACAAAAAAGTGAAATTTTCAAAAAGTCAGAAATTTTGCAAAAAACGACAAGTATGAAGGACTCATCGGGTGAATCGCTCTGGAACTGAAATCGGATGCACGCACTAACATGCTCCCCTCTCTGGAAGTCTGAGACATGTGTGAAAATTTTCTAAGTCCAGAAAAAAAAAATTTTTCAACTTTTTTTCAAATTTCCCCCCAAGGGATATATATTTTACCCACACATTTGGAGCCCTCCTGGGATGCCCTCTAACATTCTATAACCTCATTTAGCAGAGATTTTCACAAAAAAGTGAAATTTTCAAAAAGTGAAAATTTTTCCAAAAAACGACTAAGTATGAAGGACTCATCGGGTGAATCGCTCTGGAACTGAAATCGGATGCGCGCACTGACATGCTCCACTCTCTGGAAGTCTGAGACGTGTGAAAATTTTCTAAGTCCAGAAAAAAAAAATTTTCAACATTTTATCAAATCTCCCCCCAAGGGATATATATTTTACCCACACATTTGGAGCCCTCCTGGGATGCCCACTAACATTCTATAACCTCATTTAGCAGAGATTTTCACAAAAAAGTGAAATTTTCAAAAAGTGAAAATTTTTCCAAAAAACGACTAAGTATGAAGGACTCATCGGGTGAAACACTCTGGAACTGAAATCGGATGCGCTTACAGACATGCTCCCCTCTCTGGAAGTCTGAGACATGTGTGAAAATTTTCTAAGTCCAGAAAAAAAAAATTTTTCAACTTTTTTTCAAATTTCCCCACAAGGGATATATATTTTACCCACACATTTGTAGCCCTCCTGGGATGCCCTCTAACATACTATAACCTTATTTAGCGGAGATTTTCACAAAAAAGTGAAATTTTCAAAAAGTCAGAAATTTTGCAAAAAACGACAAGTATGAAGGAC
Organism: Phyllobates terribilis; assembly: GCF_046119375.1. NCBI lineage: Eukaryota > Metazoa > Chordata > Amphibia > Anura > Dendrobatidae > Phyllobates > Phyllobates terribilis. The sequence continues at coordinate 723,335 of NW_027362853.1, forward strand.
TCATCGGGTGAATCGCTCTGGAACTGAAATCGGATGCGCGCACTGACATGCTCCCCTCTCTGGAAGTCTGAGACGTGTGAAAATTTTCTAAGTCCAGAAAAAAAAAATTTTCAATTTTTTATCAAATTTCCCCCCAAGGGATATATATTTTACCCACACATTTGGAGCCCTCCTGCGATGCCCTCTAACATACTATAACCTCATTTAGCAGAGATTTTCACAAAAAAGTGAAATTTTCAAAAAGTGAAAATTTTTCCAAAAAACGACTAAGTATGAAGGACTCATCGGGTGAAACACTCTGGAACTGAAATCGGATGCGCTTACAGACATGTTCCCCTCTCTGGAAGTCTGAGACATGTGTGAAAATTTTCTAAGTCCAGAAAAATGAATTTTTTCAATTTTTTATCAAATTTCCCCCCAAGGGATATATATTTTACCCACACATTTGGAGCCCTCCTGGGATGCCCTCTAACATACTATAACCTCATTTAGCGGAGATTTTCACAAAAAAGTGAAATTTTCAAAAAGTGAAAATTTTTCCAAAAAACGACTAAGTATGAAGGACTCATCAGGTGAAACGCTCTGGAACTGAAATCGGATGCGCTTACAGACATGTTCCCCTCTCTGGAACTCTGAGACATGTGTGAAAATTTTCTAAGTCCAGAAAAAAAAAAAATTTCAACTTTTTTTCAAATTTCCCCCCAAGGGATATATATTTTACACACACATTTGGAGCCCTCCTGGGATGCCCTCTAACATACTATAACCTCATTTAGCGGAGATTTTCACAAAAAAGTGAAATTTTCAAAAAGTGAAAATTTTTCCAAAAAATGACTAAGTATGAAGGACTCATCGGGTGAAACACTCTGGAACTGAAATCGGATGCGCTTACAGACATGCTCCCCTCTCTGGAAGTCTGAGACATGTGTGAAAATTTTCTAAGTCCAGAAAAAAAAAATTTTTCAACTTTTTTTCAAATTTCCCCCCAAGGGATATATATTTTACCCACACATTTGTAGCCCTCCTGGGATGCCCTCTAACATACTATAACCTAATTTAGCGGAGATTTTCACAAAAAAGTGAAATTTTCAAAAAGTCAGAAATTTTGCAAAAAACGACAAGTATGAAGGACTCATCGGGTGAATCGCTCTGGAACTGAAATCGGATGCACGCACTAACATGCTCCCCTCTCTGGAAGTCTGAGACATGTGTGAAAATTTTCTAAGTCCAGAAAAAAAAAATTTTTCAACTTTTTTTCAAATTTCACCCCAAGGGATATATATTTTACCCACACATTTGGAGCCCTCCTGGGATGCCCTCTAACATTCTATAACCTCATTTAGCAGAGATTTTCACAAAAAAGTGAAATTTTCAAAAAGTGAAAATTTTTCCAAAAAACGACTAAGTATGAAGGACTCATCGGGTGAATCGCTCTGGAACTGAAATCGGATGCGCGCACTGACATGCTCCCCTCTCTGGAAGTCTGAGACGTGTGAAAATTTTCTAAGTCCAGAAAAAAAAAATTTTCAACATTTTATCAAATCTCCCCCCAAGGGATATATATTTTACCCACACATTTGGAGCCCTCCTGGGATGCCCTCTAACATTCTATAACCTCATTTAGCAGAGATTTTCACAAAAAAGTGAAATTTTCAAAAAGTGAAAATTTTTCCAAAAAACGACTAAGTATGAAGGACTCATCGGGTGAAACACTCTGGAACTGAAATCGGATGCGCTTACAGACATGTTCCCCTCTCTGGAAGTCTGAGACATGTGTGAAAATTTTCTAAGTCCAGAAAAAAGAATTTTTTCAATTTTTTATCAAATTTCCCCCCAAGGGATATATATTTTACCCACACATTTGGAGCCCTCCTGGGATGCCCTCTAACATACTATAACCTCATTTAGCGGAGATTTTCACAAAAAAGTGAAATTTTCAAAAAGTGAAAATTTTTCCAAAAAATGACTAAGTATGAAGGACTCATCGGGTGAATCGCTCTGGAACTGAAATCGGATGCACGCACTGACATGCTCCCCTCTCTGGAAGTCTGAGACATGTGTGAAAATTTTCTAAGTCCAGAAAAAAGAATTTTTTCAATTTTTTATCAAATTTCCCCCCAAGGGATATATATTTTACCCACACATTTGGAGCCCTCCTGGGATGCCCTCTAACATACTATAACCTCATTTAGCGGAGATTTTCACAAAAAAGTGAAATTTTCAAAAAGTGAAAATTTTTCCAAAAAACGACTAAGTATGAAGGACTCATCGGGTGAAACACTCTGGAACTGAAATCGGATGCGCTTACAGACATGTTCCCCTCTCTGGAAGTCTGAGACATGTGTGAAAATTTTCTAAGTCCAGAAAAAAGAATTTTTTCAATTTTTTATCAAATTTCCCCCCAAGGGATATATATTTTACCCACACATTTGGAGCCCTCCTGGGATGCCCTCTAACATACTATAACCTCATTTAGCGGAGATTTTCACAAAAAAGTGAAATTTTCAAAAAGTGAAAATTTTTCCAAAAAATGACTAAGTATGAAGGACTCATCGGGTGAATCGCTCTGGAACTGAAATCGGATGCACGCACTGACATGCTCCCCTCTCTGGAAGTCTGAGACATGTGTGAAAATTTTCTAAGTCCAGAAAAAAGAATTTTTTCAATTTTTTATCAAATTTCCCCCCAAGGGATATATATTTTACCCACACATTTGGAGCCCTCCTGGGATGCCCTCTAACATACTATAACCTCATTTAGCGGAGATTTTCACAAAAAAGTGAAATTTTCAAAAAGTGAAAATTTTTCCAAAAAACGACTAAGTATGAAGGACTCATCGGGTGAAACACTCTGGAACTGAAATCGGATGCGCTTACAGACATGCTCCCCTCTCTGGAAGTCTGAGACATGTGTGAAAATTTTCTAAGTCCAGAAAAAAAAAATTTTTCAACTTTTTTTCAAATTTCCCCCCAAGGGATATATATTTTACCCACACATTTGTAGCCCTCCTGGGATGCCCTCTAACATACTATAACCTTATTTAGCGGAGATTTTCACAAAAAAGTGAAATTTTCAAAAAGTCAGAAATTTTGCAAAAAACGACAAGTATGAAGGACTCATCGGGTGAATCGCTCTGGAACTGAAATCGGATGCGCGCACTGACATGCTCCCCTCTCTGGAAGTCTGAGACGTGTGAAAATTTTCTAAGTCCAGAAAAAAAAAATTTTCAATTTTTTATCAAATTTCCCCCCAAGGGATATATATTTTACCCACACATTTGGAGCCCTCCTGCGATGCCCTCTAACATACTATAACCTCATTTAGCAGAGATTTTCACAAAAAAGTGAAATTTTCAAAAAGTGAAAATTTTTCCAAAAAACGACTAAGTATGAAGGACTCATCGGGTGAAACACTCTGGAACTGAAATCGGACGCGCTTACAGACATGTTCCCCTCTCTGGAAGTCTGAGACATGTGTGAAAATTTTCTAAGTCCAGAAAAAAGAATTTTTTCAATTTTTTATCAAATTTCCCCCCAAGGGATATATATTTTACCCACACATTTGGAGCCCTCCTGGGATGCCTTCTAACATACTATAACCTCATTTAGCGGAGATTTTCACAAAAAAGTGAAATTTTCAAAAAGTGAAAATTTTTCCAAAAAATGACTAAGTATGAAGGACTCATCGGGTGAAACACTCTGGAACTGAAATCGGATGCGCTTACAGACATGCTCCCCTCTCTGGAAGTCTGAGACATGTGTGAAAATTTTCTAAGTCCAGAAAAAAGAATTTTTTCAATTTTTTATCAAATTTCCCCCCAAGGGATATATATTTTACCCACACATTTGGAGCCCTCCTGCGATGCCCTCTAACATACTATAACCTCATTTAGCGGAGATTTTCACAAAAAAGTGAAATTTTCAAAAAGTGAAAATTTTTCCAAAAAACGACTAAGTATGAAGGACTCATCGGGTGAAACACTCTGGAACTGAAATCGGATGCGCTTACAGACATGCTCCCCTCTCTGGAAGTCTGAGACATGTGTGAAAATTTTCTAAGTCCAGAAAAAAAAAATTTTTCAACTTTTTTTCAAATTTCCCCCCAAGGGATATATATTTTACCCACACATTTGTAGCCCTCCTGGGATGCCCTCTAACATACTATAACCTTATTTAGCGGAGATTTTCACAAAAAAGTGAAATTTTCAAAAAGTCAGAAATTTTGCAAAAAACGACAAGTATGAAGGACTCATCGGGTGAATCGCTCTGGAACTGAAATCGGATGCGCGCACTGACATGCTCCCCTCTCTGGAAGTCTGAGACGTGTGAAAATTTTCTAAGTCCAGAAAAAAAAAATTTTCAATTTTTTATCAAATTTCCCCCCAAGGGATATATATTTTACCCACACATTTGGAGCCCTCCTGCGATGCCCTCTAACATACTATAACCTCATTTAGCAGAGATTTTCACAAAAAAGTGAAATTTTCAAAAAGTGAAAATTTTTCCAAAAAACGACTAAGTATGAAGGACTCATCGGGTGAAACACTCTGGAACTGAAATCGGACGCGCTTACAGACATGTTCCCCTCTCTGGAAGTCTGAGACATGTGTGAAAATTTTCTAAGTCCAGAAAAAAGAATTTTTTCAATTTTTTATCAAATTTCCCCCCAAGGGATATATATTTTACCCACACATTTGGAGCCCTCCTGGGATGCCTTCTAACATACTATAACCTCATTTAGCGGAGATTTTCACAAAAAAGTGAAATTTTCAAAAAGTGAAAATTTTTCCAAAAAATGACTAAGTATGAAGGACTCATCGGGTGAAACACTCTGGAACTGAAATCGGATGCGCTTACAGACATGCTCCCCTCTCTGGAAGTCTGAGACATGTGTGAAAATTTTCTAAGTCCAGAAAAAAGAATTTTTTCAATTTTTTATCAAATTTCCCCCCAAGGGATATATATTTTACCCACACATTTGGAGCCCTCCTGCGATGCCCTCTAACATACTATAACCTCATTTAGCGGAGATTTTCACAAAAAAGTGAAATTTTCAAAAAGTGAAAATTTTTCCAAAAAACGACTAAGTATGAAGGACTCATCAGGTGAAACGCTCTGGAACTGAAATCGGATGCGCTTACAGACATGTTCCCCTCTCTGGAAGTCTGAGACATGTGTGAAAATTTTCTAAGTCCAGAAAAAAAAAAAATTTCAACTTTTTTTCAAATTTCCCCCCAAGGGATATATATTTTACCCACACATTTGTAGCCCTCCTGGGATGCCCTCTAACATACTATAACCTAATTTAGCGGAGATTTTCACAAAAAAGTGAAATTTTCAAAAAGTCAGAAATTTTGCAAAAAACGACAAGTATGAAGGACTCATCGGGTGAATCGCTCTGGAACTGAAATCGGATGCACGCACTAACATGCTCCCCTCTCTGGAAGTCTGAGACATGTGTGAAAATTTTCTAAGTCCAGAAAAAAGAATTTTTTCAATTTTTTATCAAATTTCCCCCCAAGGGATATATATTTTACCCACACATTTGGAGCCCTCCTGGGATGCCCTCTAACATTCTATAACCTCATTTAGCAGAGATTTTCACAAAAAAGTGAAATTTTCAAAAAGTGAAAATTTTTCCAAAAAACGACTAAGTATGAAGGACTCATCGGGTGAATCGCTCTGGAACTGAAATCGGATGCGCGCTCTGACATGCTCCCCTCTCTGGAAGTCTGAGACGTGTGAAAATTTTCTAAGTCCAGAAAAAAAAAATTTTCAACATTTTATCAAATCTCCCCCCAAGGGATATATATTTTACCCACACATTTGGAGCCCTCCTGGGATGCCCTCTAACATTCTATAACCTCATTTAGCAGAGATTTTCACAAAAAAGTGAAATTTTCAAAAAGTGAAAATTTTTCCAAAAAACGACTAAGTATGAAGGACTCATCGGGTGAATCGCTCTGGAACTGAAATCGGATGCGCGCACTGACATGCTCCCCTCTCTGGAAGTCTGAGACGTGTGAAAATTTTCTAAGTCCAGAAAAAAGAATTTTTTCAATTTTTTATCAAATTTCCCCCCAAGGGATATATATTTTACCCACACATTTGGAGCCCTCCTGCGATGCCCTCTAACATACTATAACCTCATTTAGCGGAGATTTTCACAAAAAAGTGAAATTTTCAAAAAGTGAAAATTTTTCCAAAAAACGACTAAGTATGAAGGACTCATCAGGTGAAACGCTCTGGAACTGAAATCGGATGCGCTTACAGACATGTTCCCCTCTCTGGAAGTCTGAGACATGTGTGAAAATTTTCTAAGTCCAGAAAAAAAAAAAATTTCAACTTTTTTTCAAATTTCCCCCCAAGGGATATATATTTTACCCACACATTTGGAGCCCTCCTGGGATGCCCTCTAACATACTATAACCTCATTTAGCGGAGATTTTCACAAAAAAGTGAAATTTTCAAAAAGTGAAAATTTTTCCAAAAAATGACTAAGTATGAAGGACTCATCGGGTGAATCGCTCTGGAACTGAAATCGGATGCACGCACTGACATGCTCCCCTCTCTGGAGGTCTGAGACATGTGTGAAAATTTTCTAAGTCCAGAAAAAAGAATTTTTTCAATTTTTTATCAAATTTCCCCCCAAGGGATATATATTTTACCCACACATTTGGAGCCCTCCTGGGATGCCCTCTAACATACTATAACCTCATTTAGCGGAGATTTTCACAAAAAAGTGAAATTTTCAAAAAGTGAAAATTTTTCCAAAAAACGACTAAGTATGAAGGACTCATCGGGTGAATCGCTCTGGAACTGAAATCGGATGCGCGCACTGACATGCTCCCCTCTCTGGAAGTCTGAGACGTGTGAAAATTTTCTAAGTCCAGAAAAAAAAAATTTTCAACATTTTATCAAATCTCCCCCCAAGGGATATATATTTTACCCACACATTTGGAGCCCTCCTGGGATGCCCTCTAACATTCTATAACCTCATTTAGCAGAGATTTTCACAAAAAAGTGAAATTTTCAAAAAGTGAAAATTTTTCCAAAAAACGACTAAGTATGAAGGACTCATCGGGTGAATCGCTCTGGAACTGAAATCGGATGCGCGCTCTGACATGCTCCCCTCTCTGGAAGTCTGAGACGTGTGAAAATTTTCTAAGTCCAGAAAAAAAAAATTTTCAACATTTTATCAAATCTCCCCCCAAGGGATATATATTTTACCCACACATTTGGAGCCCTCCTGGGATGCCCTCTAACATTCTATAACCTCATTTAGCAGAGATTTTCACAAAAAAGTGAAATTTTCAAAAAGTGAAAATTTTTCCAAAAAACGACTAAGTATGAAGGACTCATCGGGTGAATCGCTCTGGAACTGAAATCGGATGCGCGCACTGACATGCTCCCCTCTCTGGAAGTCTGAGACGTGTGAAAATTTTCTAAGTCCAGAAAAAAGAATTTTTTCAATTTTTTATCAAATTTCCCCCCAAGGGATATATATTTTACCCACACATTTGGAGCCCTCCTGCGATGCCCTCTAACATACTATAACCTCATTTAGCGGAGATTTTCACAAAAAAGTGAAATTTTCAAAAAGTGAAAATTTTTCCAAAAAACGACTAAGTATGAAGGACTCATCAGGTGAAACGCTCTGGAACTGAAATCGGATGCGCTTACAGACATGTTCCCCTCTCTGGAAGTCTGAGACATGTGTGAAAATTTTCTAAGTCCAGAAAAAAAAAAAATTTCAACTTTTTTTCAAATTTCCCCCCAAGGGATATATATTTTACCCACACATTTGGAGCCCTCCTGGGATGCCCTCTAACATACTATAACCTCATTTAGCGGAGATTTTCACAAAAAAGTGAAATTTTCAAAAAGTGAAAATTTTTCCAAAAAATGACTAAGTATGAAGGACTCATCGGGTGAATCGCTCTGGAACTGAAATCGGATGCACGCACTGACATGCTCCCCTCTCTGGAGGTCTGAGACATGTGTGAAAATTTTCTAAGTCCAGAAAAAAGAATTTTTTCAATTTTTTATCAAATTTCCCCCCAAGGGATATATATTTTACCCACACATTTGGAGCCCTCCTGGGATGCCCTCTAACATACTATAACCTCATTTAGCGGAGATTTTCACAAAAAAGTGAAATTTTCAAAAAGTGAAAATTTTTCCAAAAAACGACTAAGTATGAAGGACTCATCGGGTGAATCGCTCTGGAACTGAAATCGGATGCGCGCACTGACATGCTCCCCTCTCTGGAAGTCTGAGACGTGTGAAAATTTTCTAAGTCCAGAAAAAAAAAATTTTCAACATTTTATCAAATCTCCCCCCAAGGGATATATATTTTACCCACACATTTGGAGCCCTCCTGGGATGCCCTCTAACATTCTATAACCTCATTTAGCAGAGATTTTCACAAAAAAGTGAAATTTTCAAAAAGTGAAAATTTTTCCAAAAAATGACTAAGTATGAAGGACTCATCGGGTGAAACACTCTGGAACTGAAATCGGATGCGCTTACAGACATGCTCCCCTCTCTGGAAGTCTGAGACATGTGTGAAAATTTTCTAAGTCCAGAAAAAAAAAATTTTTCAACTTTTTTTCAAATTTCCCCCCAAGGGATATATATTTTACCCACACATTTGTAGCCCTCCTGGGATGCCCTCTAACATACTATAACCTTATTTAGCGGAGATTTTCACAAAAAAGTGAAATTTTCAAAAAGTCAGAAATTTTGCAAAAAACGACAAGTATGAAGGACTCATCGGGTGAATCGCTCTGGAACTGAAATCGGATGCGCGCACTGACATGCTCCCCTCTCTGGAAGTCTGAGACGTGTGAAAATTTTCTAAGTCCAGAAAAAAAAAATTTTCAATTTTTTATCAAATTTCCCCCCAAGGGATATATATTTTACCCACACATTTGGAGCCCTCCTGCGATGCCCTCTAACATACTATAACCTCATTTAGCAGAGATTTTCACAAAAAAGTGAAATTTTCAAAAAGTGAAAATTTTTCCAAAAAACGACTAAGTATGAAGGACTCATCGGGTGAAACACTCTGGAACTGAAATCGGACGCGCTTACAGACATGTTCCCCTCTCTGGAAGTCTGAGACATGTGTGAAAATTTTCTAAGTCCAGAAAAAAGAATTTTTTCAATTTTTTATCAAATTTCCCCCCAAGGGATATATATTTTACCCACACATTTGGAGCCCTCCTGGGATGCCTTCTAACATACTATAACCTCATTTAGCGGAGATTTTCACAAAAAAGTGAAATTTTCAAAAAGTCAGAAATTTTGCAAAAAACGACAAGTATGAAGGACTCATCGGGTGAATCGCTCTGGAACTGGAATCGGATGCACGCACTAACATGCTCCCCTCTCTGGAAGTCTGAGACATGTGTGAAAATTTTCTAAGTCCAGAAAAAAGAATTTTTTCAATTTTTTATCAAATTTCCCCCCAAGGGATATATATTTTACCCACACATTTGGAGCCCTCCTGGGATGCCCTCTAACATTCTATAACCTCATTTAGCAGAGATTTTCACAAAAAAGTGAAATTTTCAAAAAGTGAAAATTTTTCCAAAAAACGACTAAGTATGAAGGACTCATCGGGTGAATCGCTCTGGAACTGAAATCGGATGCGCGCACTGACATGCTCCCCTCTCTGGAAGTCTGAGACGTGTGAAAATTTTCTAAGTCCAGAAAAAAGAATTTTTTCAATTTTTTATCAAATTTCCCCCCAAGGGATATATATTTTACCCACACATTTGGAGCCCTCCTGCGATGCCCTCTAACATACTATAACCTCATTTAGCGGAGATTTTCACAAAAAAGTGAAATTTTCAAAAAGTGAAAATTTTTCCAAAAAACGACTAAGTATGAAGGACTCATCAGGTGAATCGCTCTGGAACTGAAATCGGATGCACGCACTAACATGCTCCCCTCTCTGGAAGTCTGAGACATGTGTGAAAATTTTCTAAGTCCAGAAAAAAAAAATTTTTCAACTTTTTTTCAAATTTCCCCCCAAGGGATATATATTTTACCCACACATTTGGAGCCCTCCTGGGATGCCCTCGAACATACTATAACCTCATTTAGCGGAGATTTTCACAAAAAAGTGAAATTTTCAAAAAGTGAAAATTTTTCCAAAAAACGACTAAGTATGAAGGACTCATCGGGTGAATTACTCTGGAACTGAAATCGGATGCGCTTACAGACATGTTCCCCTCTCTGGAAGTCTGAGACATGTGTGAAAATTTTCTAAGTCCAGAAAAAAGAATTTTTTCAATTTTTTATCAAATTTCCCCCCAAGGGATATATATTTTACCCACACATTTGGAGCCCTCCTGCGATGCCCTCTAACATACTATAACCTCATTTAGCGGAGATTTTCACAAAAAAGTGAAATTTTCAAAAAGTGAAAATTTTTCCAAAAAACGACTAAGTATGAAGGACTCATCAGTTGAAACGCTCTGGAACTGAAATCGGATGCGCTTACAGACATGTTCCCCTCTCTGGAAGTCTGAGACATGTGTGAAAATTTTCTAAGTCCAGAAAAAAAAAATTTTTCAACTTTTTTTCAAATTTCCCCCCAAGGGATATATATTTTACCCACACATTTGGAGCCCTCCTGGGATGCCCTCTAACATTCTATAACCTCATTTAGCAGAGATTTTCACAAAAAAGTGAAATTTTCAAAAAGTGAAAATTTTTCCAAAAAACGACTAAGTATGAAGGACTCATCGGGTGAATCGCTCTGGAACTGAAATTGGATGTGCGCACTGACATGCTCCCCTCTCTGGAAGTCTGAGACGTGTGAAAATTTTCTAAGTCCAGAAAAAAAAAATTTTCAACATTTTATCAAATCTCCCCCCAAGGGATATATATTTTACCCACACATTTGGAGCCCTCCTGGGATGCCCTCTAACATTCTATAACCTCATTTAGCAGAGATTTTCACAAAAAAGTGAAATTTTCAAAAAGTGAAAATTTTTCCAAAAAACGACTAAGTATGAAGGACTCATCGGGTGAAACACTCTGGAACTGAAATCGGATGCGCTTACAGACATGTTCCCCTCTCTGGAAGTCTGAGACATGTGTGAAAATTTTCTAAGTCCAGAAAAAAGAATTTTTTCAATTTTTTATCAAATTTCCCCCCAAGGGATATATATTTTACCCACACATTTGGAGCCCTCCTGGGATGCCCTCTAACATACTATAACCTCATTTAGCGGAGATTTTCACAAAAAAGTGAAATTTTCAAAAAGTCAGAAATTTTGCAAAAAACGACAAGTATGAAGGACTCATCGGGTGAATCGCTCTGGAACTGAAATCGGATGCACGCACTAACATGCTCCCCTCTCTGGAAGTCTGAGACATGTGTGAAAATTTTCTAAGTCCAGAAAAAAAAAATTTTTCAACTTTTTTTCAAATTTCCCCCCAAGGGATATATATTTTACCCACACATTTGGAGCCCTCCTGCGATGCCCTCTAACATACTATAACCTCATTTAGCGGAGATTTTCACAAAAAAGTGAAATTTTCAAAAAGTGAAAATTTTTCCAAAAAATGACTAAGTATGAAGGACTCATCGGGTGAAACACTCTGGAACTGAAATCTGATGCGCTTACAGACATGCTCCCCTCTCTGGAAGTCTGAGACATGTGTGAAAATTTTCTAAGTCCAGAAAAAAAAAATTTTTCAACTTTTTTTCAAATTTCCCCCCAAGGGATATATATTTTACCCACACATTTGTAGCCCTCCTGGGATGCCCTCTAACATACTATAACCTAATTTAGCGGAGATTTTCACAAAAAAGTGAAATTTTCAAAAAGTCAGAAATTTTGCAAAAAACGACAAGTATGAAGGACTCATCGGGTGAATCGCTCTGGAACTGAAATCGGATGCACGCACTAACATGCTCCCCTCTCTGGAAGTCTGAGACATGTGTGAAAATTTTCTAAGTCCAGAAAAAAAAAATTTTTCAACTTTTTTTCAAATTTCCCCCCAAGGGATATATATTTTACCCACACATTTGGAGCCCTCCTGGGATGCCCTCTAACATTCTATAACCTCATTTAGCAGAGATTTTCACAAAAAAGTGAAATTTTCAAAAAGTGAAAATTTTTCCAAAAAACGACTAAGTATGAAGGACTCATCGGGTGAATCGCTCTGGAACTGAAATCGGATGCGCGCACTGACATGCTCCCCTCTCTGGAAGTCTGAGACGTGTGAAAATTTTCTAAGTCCAGAAAAAAAAAATTTTCAACATTTTATCAAATCTCCCCCCAAGGGATATATATTTTACCCACACATTTGGAGCCCTCCTGGGATGCCCTCTAACATTCTATAACCTCATTTAGCAGAGATTTTCACAAAAAAGTGAAATTTTCAAAAAGTGAAAATTTTTCCAAAAAACGACTAAGTATGAAGGACTCATCGGGTGAAACACTCTGGAACTGAAATCGGATGCGCTTACAGACATGTTCCCCTCTCTGGAAGTCTGAGACATGTGTGAAAATTTTCTAAGTCCAGAAAAAAGAATTTTTTCAATTTTTTATCAAATTTCCCCCCAAGGGATATATATTTTACCCACACATTTGGAGCCCTCCTGGGATGCCCTCTAACATACTATAACCTCATTTAGCGGAGATTTTCACAAAAAAGTGAAATTTTCAAAAAGTGAAAATTTTTCCAAAAAACGACTAAGTATGAAGGACTCATCGGGTGAATCGCTCTGGAACTGAAATCGGATGCGCGCACTGACTTGCTCCCCTCTCTGGAAGTCTGAGACGTGTGAAAATTTTCTAAGTCCAGAAAAAAAAAATTTTCAACATTTTATCAAATCTCCCCCCAAGGGATATATATTTTACCCACACATTTGGAGCCCTCCTGGGATGCCCTCTAACATTCTATAACCTCATTTAGCAGAGATTTTCACAAAAAAGTGAAATTTTCAAAAAGTGAAAATTTTTCCAAAAAACGACTAAGTATGAAGGACTCATCGGGTGAAACACTCTGGAAGTGAAATCGGATGCGCTTACAGACATGTTCCCCTCTCTGGAAGTCTGAGACATGTGTGAAAATTTTCTAAGTCCAGAAAAAAGAATTTTTTCAATTTTTTATCAAATTTCCCCCCAAGGGATATATATTTTACCCACACATTTGGAGCCCTCCTGCGATGCCCTCTAACATACTATAACCTCATTTAGCGGAGATTTTCACAAAAAAGTGAAATTTTCAAAAAGTGAAAATTTTTCCAAAAAATGACTAAGTATGAAGGACTCATCGGGTGAAACACTCTGGAACTGAAATCTGATGCGCTTACAGACATGCTCCCCTCTCTGGAAGTCTGAGACATGTGTGAAAATTTTCTAAGTCCAGAAAAAAAAAATTTTTCAACTTTTTTTCAAATTTCCCCCCAAGGGATATATATTTTACCCACACATTTGTAGCCCTCCTGGGATGCCCTCTAACATACTATAACCTAATTTAGCGGAGATTTTCACAAAAAAGTGAAATTTTCAAAAAGTCAGAAATTTTACAAAAAACGACAAGTATGAAGGACTCATCGGGTGAATCGCTCTGGAACTGAAATCGGATGCACGCACTAACATGCTCCCCTCTCTGGAAGTCTGAGACATGTGTGAAAATTTTCTAAGTCCAGAAAAAAAAAATTTTTCAACTTTTTTTCAAATTTCCCCCCAAGGGATATATATTTTACCCACACATTTGGAGCCCTCCTGGGATGCCCTCTAACATTCTATAACCTCATTTAGCAGAGATTTTCACAAAAAAGTGAAATTTTCAAAAAGTGAAAATTTTTCCAAAAAACGACTAAGTATGAAGGACTCATCGGGTGAATCGCTCTGGAACTGAAATCGGATGCGCGCACTGACATGCTCCCCTCTCTGGAAGTCTGAGACGTGTGAAAATTTTCTAAGTCCAGAAAAAAAAAATTTTCAACATTTTATCAAATCTCCCCCCAAGGGATATATATTTTACCCACACATTTGGAGCCCTCCTGGGATGCCCTCTAACATTCTATAACCTCATTTAGCAGAGATTTTCACAAAAAAGTGAAATTTTCAAAAAGTGAAAATTTTTCCAAAAAACGACTAAGTATGAAGGACTCATCGGGTGAAACACTCTGGAACTGAAATCGGATGCGCTTACAGACATGTTCCCCTCTCTGGAAGTCTGAGACATGTGTGAAAATTTTCTAAGTCCAGAAAAAAGAATTTTTTCAATTTTTTATCAAATTTCCCCCCAAGGGATATATATTTTACCCACACATTTGGAGCCCTCCTGGGATGCCCTCTAACATACTATAACCTCATTTAGCGGAGATTTTCACAAAAAAGTGAAATTTTCAAAAAGTGAAAATTTTTCCAAAAAACGACTAAGTATGAAGGACTCATCGGGTGAATCGCTCTGGAACTGAAATCGGATGCGCGCACTGACTTGCTCCCCTCTCTGGAAGTCTGAGACGTGTGAAAATTTTCTAAGTCCAGAAAAAAAAAATTTTCAACATTTTATCAAATCTCCCCCCAAGGGATATATATTTTACCCACACATTTGGAGCCCTCCTGGGATGCCCTCTAACATTCTATAACCTCATTTAGCAGAGATTTTCACAAAAAAGTGAAATTTTCAAAAAGTGAAAATTTTTCCAAAAAACGACTAAGTATGAAGGACTCATCGGGTGAAACACTCTGGAAGTGAAATCGGATGCGCTTACAGACATGTTCCCCTCTCTGGAAGTCTGAGACATGTGTGAAAATTTTCTAAGTCCAGAAAAAAGAATTTTTTCAATTTTTTATCAAATTTCCCCCCAAGGGATATATATTTTACCCACACATTTGGAGCCCTCCTGCGATGCCCTCTAACATACTATAACCTCATTTAGCGGAGATTTTCACAAAAAAGTGAAATTTTCAAAAAGTGAAAATTTTTCCAAAAAACGACTAAGTATGAAGGACTCATCAGGTGAAACGCTCTGGAACTGAAATCGGATGCGCTTACAGACATGTTCCCCTCTCTGGAAGTCTGAGACATGTGTGAAAATTTTCTAAGTCCAGAAAAAAAAAAAATTTCAACTTTTTTTCAAATTTCCCCCCAAGGGATATATATTTTACCCACACATTTGGATCCCTCCTGGGATGCCCTCTAACATACTATAACCTCATTTAGCGGAGATTTTCACAAAAAAGTGAAATTTTCAAAAAGTGAAAATTTTTCCAAAAAATGACTAAGTATGAAGGACTCATCGGGTGAAACACTCTGGAACTGAAATCTGATGCGCTTACAGACATGCTCCCCTCTCTGGAAGTCTGAGACATGTGTGAAAATTTTCTAAGTCCAGAAAAAAAAAAATTTTCAACTTTTTTTCAAATTTCCCCTCAAGGGATATATATTTTACCCACACATTTGTAGCCCTCCTGGGATGCCCTCTAACATACTATAACCTAATTTAGCGGAGATTTTCACAAAAAAGTGAAATTTTCAAAAAGTCAGAAATTTTGCAAAAAACGACAAGTATGAAGGACTCATCGGGTGAATCGCTCTGGAACTGAAATCGGATGCACGCACTAACATGCTCCCCTCTCTGGAAGTCTGAGACATGTGTGAAAATTTTCTAAGTCCAGAAAAAAAAAATTTTTCAACTTTTTTTCAAATTTCCCCCCAAGGGATATATATTTTACCCACACATTTGGAGCCCTCCTGGGATGCCCTCTAACATTCTATAACCTCATTTAGCAGAGATTTTCACAAAAAAGTGAAATTTTCAAAAAGTGAAAATTTTTCCAAAAAACGACTAAGTATGAAGGACTCATCGGGTGAATCGCTCTGGAACTGAAATCGGATGCGCGCACTGACATGCTCCCCTCTCTGGAAGTCTGAGACGTGTGAAAATTTTCTAAGTCCAGAAAAAAAAAATTGTCAACATTTTATCAAATCTCCCCCCAAGGGATATATATTTTACCCACACATTTGGAGCCCTCCTGGGATGCCCTCTAACATTCTATAACCTCATTTAGCAGAGATTTTCACAAAAAAGTGAAATTTTCAAAAAGTGAAAATTTTTCCAAAAAACGACTAAGTATGAAGGACTCATCGGGTGAAACACTCTGGAACTGAAATCGGATGCGCTTACAGACATGTTCCCCTCTCTGGAAGTCTGAGACATGTGTGAAAATTTTCTAAGTCCAGAAAAAAGAATTTTTTCAATTTTTTATCAAATTTCCCCCCAAGGGATATATATTTTACCCAAACATTTGGAGCCCTCCTGCGATGCCCTCTAACATACTATAACCTCATTTAGCGGAGATTTTCACAAAAAAGTGAAATTTACAAAAAGTGAAAATTTTTCCAAAAAACGACTAAGTATGAAGGACTCATCGGGTGAAACACTCTGGAAGTGAAATCGGATGCGCTTACAGACATGTTCCCCTCTCTGGAAGTCTGAGACATGTGTGAAAATTTTCTAAGTCCAGAAAAAAGAATTTTTTCAATTTTTTATCAAATTTCCCCCCAAGGGATATATATTTTACCCACACATTTGGAGCCCTCCTGCGATGCCCTCTAACATACTATAACCTCATTTAGCGGAGATTTTCACAAAAAAGTGAAATTTTCAAAAAGTGAAAATTTTTCCAAAAAACGACTAAGTATGAAGGACTCATCAGGTGAAACGCTCTGGAACTGAAATCGGATGCGCTTACAGACATGTTCCCCTCTCTGGAAGTCTGAGACATGTGTGAAAATTTTCTAAGTCCAGAAAAAAAAAAAATTTCAACTTTTTTTCAAATTTCCCCCCAAGGGATATATATTTTACCCACACATTTGGAGCCCTCCTGGGATGCCCTCTAACATACTATAACCTCATTTAGCGGAGATTTTCACAAAAAAGTGAAATTTTCAAAAAGTGAAAATTTTTCCAAAAAATGACTAAGTATGAAGGACTCATCGGGTGAAACACTCTGGAACTGAAATCGGATGCGCTTACAGACATGCTCCCCTCTCTGGAAGTCTGAGACATGTGTGAAAATTTTCTAAGTCCAGAAAAAAAAAAATTTTCAACTTTTTTTCAAATTTCCCCCCAAGGGATATATATTTTACCCACACATTTGTAGCCCTCCTGGGATGCCCTCTAACATACTATAACCTAATTTAGCGGAGATTTTCACAAAAAAGTGAAATTTTCAAAAAGTCAGAAATTTTGCAAAAAACGACAAGTATGAAGTACTCATCGGGTGAATCGCTCTGGAACTGAAATCGGATGCACGCACTAACATGCTCCCCTCTCTGGAAGTCTGAGACATGTGTGAAAATTTTCTAAGTCCAGAAAAAAAAAATTTTTCAACTTTTTTTCAAATTTCCCCCCAAGGGATATATATTTTACCCACACATTTGGAGCCCTCCTGGGATGCCCTCTAACATTCTATAACCTCATTTAGCAGAGATTTTCACAAAAAAGTGAAATTTTCAAAAAGTGAAAATTTTTCCAAAAAACGACTAAGTATGAAGGACTCATCGGGTGAATCGCTCTGGAACTGAAATCGGATGCGCGCACTGACATGCTCCACTCTCTGGAAGTCTGAGACGTGTGAAAATTTTCTAAGTCCAGAAAAAAAAAATTTTCAACATTTTATCAAATCTCCCCCCAAGGGATATATATTTTACCCACACATTTGGAGCCCTCCTGGGATGCCCACTAACATTCTATAACCTCATTTAGCAGAGATTTTCACAAAAAAGTGAAATTTTCAAAAAGTGAAAATTTTTCCAAAAAACGACTAAGTATGAAGGACTCATCGGGTGAAACACTCTGGAACTGAAATCGGATGCGCTTACAGACATGCTCCCCTCTCTGGAAGTCTGAGACATGTGTGAAAATTTTCTAAGTCCAGAAAAAAAAAATTTTTCAACTTTTTTTCAAATTTCCCCACAAGGGATATATATTTTACCCACACATTTGTAGCCCTCCTGGGATGCCCTCTAACATACTATAACCTTATTTAGCGGAGATTTTCACAAAAAAGTGAAATTTTCAAAAAGTCAGAAATTTTGCAAAAAACGACAAGTATGAAGGACTCATCGGGTGAATCGCTCTGGAACTGAAATCGGATGCGCGCACTGACATGCTCCCCTCTCTGGAAGTCTGAGACGTGTGAAAATTTTCTAAGTCCAGAAAAAAAAAATTTTCAATTTTTTATCAAATTTCCCCCCAAGGGATATATATTTTACCCACACATTTGGAGCCCTCCTGCGATGCCCTCTAACATACTATAACCTCATTTAGCAGAGATTTTCACAAAAAAGTGAAATTTTCAAAAAGTGAAAATTTTTCCAAAAAACGACTAAGTATGAAGGACTCATCGGGTGAAACACTCTGGAACTGAAATCGGATGCGCTTACAGACATGTTCCCCTCTCTGGAAGTCTGAGACATGTGTGAAAATTTTCTAAGTCCAGAAAAATGAATTTTTTCAATTTTTTATCAAATTTCCCCCCAAGGGATATATATTTTACCCACACATTTGGAGCCCTCCTGGGATGCCCTCTAACATACTATAACCTCATTTAGCGGAGATTTTCACAAAAAAGTGAAATTTTCAAAAAGTGAAAATTTTTCCAAAAAACGACTAAGTATGAAGGACTCATCAGGTGAAACGCTCTGGAACTGAAATCGGATGCGCTTACAGACATGTTCCCCTCTCTGGAACTCTGAGACATGTGTGAAAATTTTCTAAGTCCAGAAAAAAAAAAAATTTCAACTTTTTTTCAAATTTCCCCCCAAGGGATATATATTTTACACACACATTTGGAGCCCTCCTGGGATGCCCTCTAACATACTATAACCTCATTTAGCGGAGATTTTCACAAAAAAGTGAAATTTTCAAAAAGTGAAAATTTTTCCAAAAAATGACTAAGTATGAAGGACTCATCGGGTGAAACACTCTGGAACTGAAATCGGATGCGCTTACAGACATGCTCCCCTCTCTGGAAGTCTGAGACATGTGTGAAAATTTTCTAAGTCCAGAAAAAAAAAATTTTTCAACTTTTTTTCAAATTTCCCCCCAAGGGATATATATTTTACCCACACATTTGTAGCCCTCCTGGGATGCCCTCTAACATACTATAACCTAATTTAGCGGAGATTTTCACAAAAAAGTGAAATTTTCAAAAAGTCAGAAATTTTGCAAAAAACGACAAGTATGAAGGACTCATCGGGTGAATCGCTCTGGAACTGAAATCGGATGCACGCACTAACATGCTCCCCTCTCTGGAAGTCTGAGACATGTGTGAAAATTTTCTAAGTCCAGAAAAAAAAAATTTTTCAACTTTTTTTCAAATTTCCCCCCAAGGGATATATATTTTACCCACACATTTGGAGCCCTCCTGGGATGCCCTCTAACATTCTATAACCTCATTTAGCAGAGATTTTCACAAAAAAGTGAAATTTTCAAAAAGTGAAAATTTTTCCAAAAAACGACTAAGTATGAAGGACTCATCGGGTGAATCGCTCTGGAACTGAAATCGGATGCGCGCACTGACATGCTCCCCTCTCTGGAAGTCTGAGACGTGTGAAAATTTTCTAAGTCCAGAAAAAAAAAATTTTCAACATTTTATCAAATCTCCCCCCAAGGGATATATATTTTACCCACACATTTGGAGCCCTCCTGGGATGCCCTCTAACATTCTATAACCTCATTTAGCAGAGATTTTCACAAAAAAGTGAAATTTTCAAAAAGTGAAAATTTTTCCAAAAAACGACTAAGTATGAAGGACTCATCGGGTGAAACACTCTGGAACTGAAATCGGATGCGCTTACAGACATGTTCCCCTCTCTGGAAGTCTGAGACATGTGTGAAAATTTTCTAAGTCCAGAAAAAAGAATTTTTTCAATTTTTTATCAAATTTCCCCCCAAGGGATATATATTTTACCCACACATTTGGAGCCCTCCTGGGATGCCCTCTAACATACTATAACCTCATTTAGCGGAGATTTTCACAAAAAAGTGAAATTTTCAAAAAGTGAAAATTTTTCCAAAAAATGACTAAGTATGAAGGACTCATCGGGTGAATCGCTCTGGAACTGAAATCGGATGCACGCACTGACATGCTCCCCTCTCTGGAAGTCTGAGACATGTGTGAAAATTTTCTAAGTCCAGAAAAAAGAATTTTTTCAATTTTTTATCAAATTTCCCCCAAGGGATATATATTTTACCCACACATTTGGAGCCCTCCTGGGATGCCCTCTAACATACTATAACCTCATTTAGCGGAGATTTTCACAAAAAAGTGAAATTTTCAAAAAGTGAAAATTTTTCCAAAAAACGACTAAGTATGAAGGACTCATCGGGTGAATCGCTCTGGAACTGAAATCGGATGCGCGCACTGACATGCTCCCCTCTCTGGAAGTCTGAGACGTGTGAAAATTTTCTAAGTCCAGAAAAAAAAAATTTTCAACATTTTATCAAATCTCCCCCCAAGGGATATATATTTTACCCACACATTTGGAGCCCTCCTGGGATGCCCTCTAACATTCTATAACCTCATTTAGCAGAGATTTTCACAAAAAAGTGAAATTTTCAAAAAGTGAAAATTTTTCCAAAAAATGACTAAGTATGAAGGACTCATCGGGTGAAACACTCTGGAACTGAAATCGGATGCGCTTACAGACATGCTCCCCTCTCTGGAAGTCTGAGACATGTGTGAAAATTTTCTAAGTCCAGAAAAAAAAAATTTTTCAACTTTTTTTCAAATTTCCCCCCAAGGGATATATATTTTACCCACACATTTGTAGCCCTCCTGGGATGCCCTCTAACATACTATAACCTTATTTAGCGGAGATTTTCACAAAAAAGTGAAATTTTCAAAAAGTCAGAAATTTTGCAAAAAACGACAAGTATGAAGGACTCATCGGGTGAATCGCTCTGGAACTGAAATCGGATGCGCGCACTGACATGCTCCCCTCTCTGGAAGTCTGAGACGTGTGAAAATTTTCTAAGTCCAGAAAAAAAAAATTTTCAATTTTTTATCAAATTTCCCCCCAAGGGATATATATTTTACCCACACATTTGGAGCCCTCCTGCGATGCCCTCTAACATACTATAACCTCATTTAGCAGAGATTTTCACAAAAAAGTGAAATTTTCAAAAAGTGAAAATTTTTCCAAAAAACGACTAAGTATGAAGGACTCATCGGGTGAAACACTCTGGAACTGAAATCGGACGCGCTTACAGACATGTTCCCCTCTCTGGAAGTCTGAGACATGTGTGAAAATTTTCTAAGTCCAGAAAAAAGAATTTTTTCAATTTTTTATCAAATTTCCCCCCAAGGGATATATATTTTACCCACACATTTGGAGCCCTCCTGGGATGCCTTCTAACATACTATAACCTCATTTAGCGGAGATTTTCACAAAAAAGTGAAATTTTCAAAAAGTGAAAATTTTTCCAAAAAATGACTAAGTATGAAGGACTCATCGGGTGAAACACTCTGGAACTGAAATCGGATGCGCTTACAGACATGCTCCCCTCTCTGGAAGTCTGAGACATGTGTGAAAATTTTCTAAGTCCAGAAAAAAGAATTTTTTCAATTTTTTATCAAATTTCCCCCCAAGGGATATATATTTTACCCACACATTTGGAGCCCTCCTGCGATGCCCTCTAACATACTATAACCTCATTTAGCGGAGATTTTCACAAAAAAGTGAAATTTTCAAAAAGTGAAAATTTTTCCAAAAAACGACTAAGTATGAAGGACTCATCAGGTGAAACGCTCTGGAACTGAAATCGGATGCGCTTACAGACATGTTCCCCTCTCTGGAAGTCTGAGACATGTGTGAAAATTTTCTAAGTCCAGAAAAAAAAAAAATTTCAACTTTTTTTCAAATTTCCCCCCAAGGGATATATATTTTACCCACACATTTGTAGCCCTCCTGGGATGCCCTCTAACATACTATAACCTAATTTAGCGGAGATTTTCACAAAAAAGTGAAATTTTCAAAAAGTCAGAAATTTTGCAAAAAACGACAAGTATGAAGGACTCATCGGGTGAATCGCTCTGGAACTGAAATCGGATGCACGCACTAACATGCTCCCCTCTCTGGAAGTCTGAGACATGTGTGAAAATTTTCTAAGTCCAGAAAAAAGAATTTTTTCAATTTTTTATCAAATTTCCCCCCAAGGGATATATATTTTACCCACACATTTGGAGCCCTCCTGGGATGCCCTCTAACATTCTATAACCTCATTTAGCAGAGATTTTCACAAAAAAGTGAAATTTTCAAAAAGTGAAAATTTTTCCAAAAAACGACTAAGTATGAAGGACTCATCGGGTGAATCGCTCTGGAACTGAAA
The DNA here is from genome assembly GCF_046119375.1 of Phyllobates terribilis. Classification (NCBI taxonomy): domain Eukaryota; kingdom Metazoa; phylum Chordata; class Amphibia; order Anura; family Dendrobatidae; genus Phyllobates; species Phyllobates terribilis. The sequence goes on from NW_027362853.1 coordinate 745,718, forward strand.
TCGGATGCGCGCTCTGACATGCTCCCCTCTCTGGAAGTCTGAGACGTGTGAAAATTTTCTAAGTCCAGAAAAAAAAAATTTTCAACATTTTATCAAATCTCCCCCCAAGGGATATATATTTTACCCACACATTTGGAGCCCTCCTGGGATGCCCTCTAACATTCTATAACCTCATTTAGCAGAGATTTTCACAAAAAAGTGAAATTTTCAAAAAGTGAAAATTTTTCCAAAAAACGACTAAGTATGAAGGACTCATCGGGTGAATCGCTCTGGAACTGAAATCGGATGCGCGCACTGACATGCTCCCCTCTCTGGAAGTCTGAGACGTGTGAAAATTTTCTAAGTCCAGAAAAAAGAATTTTTTCAATTTTTTATCAAATTTCCCCCCAAGGGATATATATTTTACCCACACATTTGGAGCCCTCCTGCGATGCCCTCTAACATACTATAACCTCATTTAGCGGAGATTTTCACAAAAAAGTGAAATTTTCAAAAAGTGAAAATTTTTCCAAAAAACGACTAAGTATGAAGGACTCATCAGGTGAAACGCTCTGGAACTGAAATCGGATGCGCTTACAGACATGTTCCCCTCTCTGGAAGTCTGAGACATGTGTGAAAATTTTCTAAGTCCAGAAAAAAAAAAAATTTCAACTTTTTTTCAAATTTCCCCCCAAGGGATATATATTTTACCCACACATTTGGAGCCCTCCTGGGATGCCCTCTAACATACTATAACCTCATTTAGCGGAGATTTTCACAAAAAAGTGAAATTTTCAAAAAGTGAAAATTTTTCCAAAAAATGACTAAGTATGAAGGACTCATCGGGTGAATCGCTCTGGAACTGAAATCGGATGCACGCACTGACATGCTCCCCTCTCTGGAGGTCTGAGACATGTGTGAAAATTTTCTAAGTCCAGAAAAAAGAATTTTTTCAATTTTTTATCAAATTTCCCCCCAAGGGATATATATTTTACCCACACATTTGGAGCCCTCCTGGGATGCCCTCTAACATACTATAACCTCATTTAGCGGAGATTTTCACAAAAAAGTGAAATTTTCAAAAAGTGAAAATTTTTCCAAAAAACGACTAAGTATGAAGGACTCATCGGGTGAATCGCTCTGGAACTGAAATCGGATGCGCGCACTGACATGCTCCCCTCTCTGGAAGTCTGAGACGTGTGAAAATTTTCTAAGTCCAGAAAAAAAAAATTTTCAACATTTTATCAAATCTCCCCCCAAGGGATATATATTTTACCCACACATTTGGAGCCCTCCTGGGATGCCCTCTAACATTCTATAACCTCATTTAGCAGAGATTTTCACAAAAAAGTGAAATTTTCAAAAAGTGAAAATTTTTCCAAAAAACGACTAAGTATGAAGGACTCATCGGGTGAATCGCTCTGGAACTGAAATCGGATGCGCGCTCTGACATGCTCCCCTCTCTGGAAGTCTGAGACGTGTGAAAATTTTCTAAGTCCAGAAAAAAAAAATTTTCAACATTTTATCAAATCTCCCCCCAAGGGATATATATTTTACCCACACATTTGGAGCCCTCCTGGGATGCCCTCTAACATTCTATAACCTCATTTAGCAGAGATTTTCACAAAAAAGTGAAATTTTCAAAAAGTGAAAATTTTTCCAAAAAACGACTAAGTATGAAGGACTCATCGGGTGAATCGCTCTGGAACTGAAATCGGATGCGCGCACTGACATGCTCCCCTCTCTGGAAGTCTGAGACGTGTGAAAATTTTCTAAGTCCAGAAAAAAGAATTTTTTCAATTTTTTATCAAATTTCCCCCCAAGGGATATATATTTTACCCACACATTTGGAGCCCTCCTGCGATGCCCTCTAACATACTATAACCTCATTTAGCGGAGATTTTCACAAAAAAGTGAAATTTTCAAAAAGTGAAAATTTTTCCAAAAAACGACTAAGTATGAAGGACTCATCAGGTGAAACGCTCTGGAACTGAAATCGGATGCGCTTACAGACATGTTCCCCTCTCTGGAAGTCTGAGACATGTGTGAAAATTTTCTAAGTCCAGAAAAAAAAAAAATTTCAACTTTTTTTCAAATTTCCCCCCAAGGGATATATATTTTACCCACACATTTGGAGCCCTCCTGGGATGCCCTCTAACATACTATAACCTCATTTAGCGGAGATTTTCACAAAAAAGTGAAATTTTCAAAAAGTGAAAATTTTTCCAAAAAATGACTAAGTATGAAGGACTCATCGGGTGAATCGCTCTGGAACTGAAATCGGATGCACGCACTGACATGCTCCCCTCTCTGGAGGTCTGAGACATGTGTGAAAATTTTCTAAGTCCAGAAAAAAGAATTTTTTCAATTTTTTATCAAATTTCCCCCCAAGGGATATATATTTTACCCACACATTTGGAGCCCTCCTGGGATGCCCTCTAACATACTATAACCTCATTTAGCGGAGATTTTCACAAAAAAGTGAAATTTTCAAAAAGTGAAAATTTTTCCAAAAAACGACTAAGTATGAAGGACTCATCGGGTGAATCGCTCTGGAACTGAAATCGGATGCGCGCACTGACATGCTCCCCTCTCTGGAAGTCTGAGACGTGTGAAAATTTTCTAAGTCCAGAAAAAAAAAATTTTCAACATTTTATCAAATCTCCCCCCAAGGGATATATATTTTACCCACACATTTGGAGCCCTCCTGGGATGCCCTCTAACATTCTATAACCTCATTTAGCAGAGATTTTCACAAAAAAGTGAAATTTTCAAAAAGTGAAAATTTTTCCAAAAAATGACTAAGTATGAAGGACTCATCGGGTGAAACACTCTGGAACTGAAATCGGATGCGCTTACAGACATGCTCCCCTCTCTGGAAGTCTGAGACATGTGTGAAAATTTTCTAAGTCCAGAAAAAAAAAATTTTTCAACTTTTTTTCAAATTTCCCCCCAAGGGATATATATTTTACCCACACATTTGTAGCCCTCCTGGGATGCCCTCTAACATACTATAACCTTATTTAGCGGAGATTTTCACAAAAAAGTGAAATTTTCAAAAAGTCAGAAATTTTGCAAAAAACGACAAGTATGAAGGACTCATCGGGTGAATCGCTCTGGAACTGAAATCGGATGCGCGCACTGACATGCTCCCCTCTCTGGAAGTCTGAGACGTGTGAAAATTTTCTAAGTCCAGAAAAAAAAAATTTTCAATTTTTTATCAAATTTCCCCCCAAGGGATATATATTTTACCCACACATTTGGAGCCCTCCTGCGATGCCCTCTAACATACTATAACCTCATTTAGCAGAGATTTTCACAAAAAAGTGAAATTTTCAAAAAGTGAAAATTTTTCCAAAAAACGACTAAGTATGAAGGACTCATCGGGTGAAACACTCTGGAACTGAAATCGGACGCGCTTACAGACATGTTCCCCTCTCTGGAAGTCTGAGACATGTGTGAAAATTTTCTAAGTCCAGAAAAAAGAATTTTTTCAATTTTTTATCAAATTTCCCCCCAAGGGATATATATTTTACCCACACATTTGGAGCCCTCCTGGGATGCCTTCTAACATACTATAACCTCATTTAGCGGAGATTTTCACAAAAAAGTGAAATTTTCAAAAAGTGAAAATTTTTCCAAAAAATGACTAAGTATGAAGGACTCATCGGGTGAAACACTCTGGAACTGAAATCGGATGCGCTTACAGACATGCTCCCCTCTCTGGAAGTCTGAGACATGTGTGAAAATTTTCTAAGTCCAGAAAAAAGAATTTTTTCAATTTTTTATCAAATTTCCCCCCAAGGGATATATATTTTACCCACACATTTGGAGCCCTCCTGCGATGCCCTCTAACATACTATAACCTCATTTAGCGGAGATTTTCACAAAAAAGTGAAATTTTCAAAAAGTCAGAAATTTTGCAAAAAACGACAAGTATGAAGGACTCATCGGGTGAATCGCTCTGGAACTGAAATCGGATGCACGCACTAACATGCTCCCCTCTCTGGAAGTCTGAGACATGTGTGAAAATTTTCTAAGTCCAGAAAAAAGAATTTTTTCAATTTTTTATCAAATTTCCCCCCAAGGGATATATATTTTACCCACACATTTGGAGCCCTCCTGGGATGCCCTCTAACATTCTATAACCTCATTTAGCAGAGATTTTCACAAAAAAGTGAAATTTTCAAAAAGTGAAAATTTTTCCAAAAAACGACTAAGTATGAAGGACTCATCGGGTGAATCGCTCTGGAACTGAAATCGGATGCGCGCACTGACATGCTCCCCTCTCTGGAAGTCTGAGACGTGTGAAAATTTTCTAAGTCCAGAAAAAAGAATTTTTTCAATTTTTTATCAAATTTCCCCCCAAGGGATATATATTTTACCCACACATTTGGAGCCCTCCTGCGATGCCCTCTAACATACTATAACCTCATTTAGCGGAGATTTTCACAAAAAAGTGAAATTTTCAAAAAGTGAAAATTTTTCCAAAAAACGACTAAGTATGAAGGACTCATCAGGTGAATCGCTCTGGAACTGAAATCGGATGCACGCACTAACATGCTCCCCTCTCTGGAAGTCTGAGACATGTGTGAAAATTTTCTAAGTCCAGAAAAAAAAAATTTTTCAACTTTTTTTCAAATTTCCCCCCAAGGGATATATATTTTACCCACACATTTGGAGCCCTCCTGGGATGCCCTCGAACATACTATAACCTCATTTAGCGGAGATTTTCACAAAAAAGTGAAATTTTCAAAAAGTGAAAATTTTTCCAAAAAACGACTAAGTATGAAGGACTCATCGGGTGAATTACTCTGGAACTGAAATCGGATGCGCTTACAGACATGTTCCCCTCTCTGGAAGTCTGAGACATGTGTGAAAATTTTCTAAGTCCAGAAAAAAGAATTTTTTCAATTTTTTATCAAATTTCCCCCCAAGGGATATATATTTTACCCACACATTTGGAGCCCTCCTGCGATGCCCTCTAACATACTATAACCTCATTTAGCGGAGATTTTCACAAAAAAGTGAAATTTTCAAAAAGTGAAAATTTTTCCAAAAAACGACTAAGTATGAAGGACTCATCAGTTGAAACGCTCTGGAACTGAAATCGGATGCGCTTACAGACATGTTCCCCTCTCTGGAAGTCTGAGACATGTGTGAAAATTTTCTAAGTCCAGAAAAAAAAAATTTTTCAACTTTTTTTCAAATTTCCCCCCAAGGGATATATATTTTACCCACACATTTGGAGCCCTCCTGGGATGCCCTCTAACATTCTATAACCTCATTTAGCAGAGATTTTCACAAAAAAGTGAAATTTTCAAAAAGTGAAAATTTTTCCAAAAAACGACTAAGTATGAAGGACTCATCGGGTGAATCGCTCTGGAACTGAAATTGGATGTGCGCACTGACATGCTCCCCTCTCTGGAAGTCTGAGACGTGTGAAAATTTTCTAAGTCCAGAAAAAAAAAATTTTCAACATTTTATCAAATCTCCCCCCAAGGGATATATATTTTACCCACACATTTGGAGCCCTCCTGGGATGCCCTCTAACATTCTATAACCTCATTTAGCAGAGATTTTCACAAAAAAGTGAAATTTTCAAAAAGTGAAAATTTTTCCAAAAAACGACTAAGTATGAAGGACTCATCGGGTGAAACACTCTGGAACTGAAATCGGATGCGCTTACAGACATGTTCCCCTCTCTGGAAGTCTGAGACATGTGTGAAAATTTTCTAAGTCCAGAAAAAAGAATTTTTTCAATTTTTTATCAAATTTCCCCCCAAGGGATATATATTTTACCCACACATTTGGAGCCCTCCTGGGATGCCCTCTAACATACTATAACCTCATTTAGCGGAGATTTTCACAAAAAAGTGAAATTTTCAAAAAGTCAGAAATTTTGCAAAAAACGACAAGTATGAAGGACTCATCGGGTGAATCGCTCTGGAACTGAAATCGGATGCACGCACTAACATGCTCCCCTCTCTGGAAGTCTGAGACATGTGTGAAAATTTTCTAAGTCCAGAAAAAAAAAATTTTTCAACTTTTTTTCAAATTTCCCCCTAAGGGATATATATTTTACCCACACATTTGGAGCCCTCCTGGGATGCCCTCTAACATTCTATAACCTCATTTAGCAGAGATTTTCACAAAAAAGTGAAATTTTCAAAAAGTGAAAATTTTTCCAAAAAACGACTAAGTATGAAGGACTCATCGGGTGAATCGCTCTGGAACTGAAATCGGATGCGCGCACTGACATGCTCCCCTCTCTGGAAGTCTGAGACGTGTGAAAATTTTCTAAGTCCAGAAAAAAAAAAATTTCAACATTTTATCAAATCTCCCCCCAAGGGATATATATTTTACCCACACATTTGGAGCCCTCCTGGGATGCCCTCGAACATACTATAACCTCATTTAGCGGAGATTTTCACAAAAAAGTGAAATTTTCAAAAAGTGAAAATTTTTCCAAAAAACGACTAAGTATGAAGGACTCATCGGGTGAATTACTCTGGAACTGAAATCGGATGCGTGCACTGACATGCTCCCCTCTCTGGAAGTCTGAGACATGTGTGAAAATTTTCTAAGTCCAGAAAAAAAAATTTTTTCACATTTTTTTCAAATTTCCCCCCAAGGGATATATATTTTACCCACACATTTGTAGCCCTCCTGGGATGCCCTCTAACATACTATAACCTAATTTAGCGGAGATTTTCACAAAAAAGTGAAATTTTCAAAAAGTCAGAAATTTTGCAAAAAACGACAAGTATGAAGGACTCATCGGGTGAATCGCTCTGGAACTGAAATCGGATGCGCGCACTGACATGCTCCCCTCTCTGGAAGTCTGAGACGTGTGAAAATTTTCTAAGTCCAGAAAAAAAAAATTTTCAACATTTTATCAAATCTCCCCCCAAGGGATATATATTTTACCCACACATTTGGAGCCCTCCTGGGATGCCCTCTAACATTCTATAACGTCATTTAGCAGAGATTTTCACAAAAAAGTGAAATTTTCAAAAAGTGAAAATTTTTCCAAAAAACGACTAAGTATGAAGGACTCATCGGGTGAAACACTCTGGAACTGAAATCGGATGCGCTTACAGACATGTTCCCCTCTCTGGAAGTCTGAGACATGTGTGAAAATTTTCTAAGTCCAGAAAAAAGAATTTTTTCAATTTTTTATCAAATTTCCCCCCAAGGGATATATATTTTACCCACACATTTGGAGCCCTCCTGCGATGCCCTCTAACATACTATAACCTCATTTAGCGGAGATTTTCACAAAAAAGTGAAATTTTCAAAAAGTGAAAATTTTTCCAAAAAACGACTAAGTATGAAGGACTCATCGGGTGAAACACTCTGGAACTGAAATCGGATGCGCTTACAGACATGTTCCCCTCTCTGGAAGTCTGAGACATGTGTGAAAATTTTCTAAGTCCAGAAATAGAATTTTTTCAATTTTTTATCAAATTTCCCCCCAAGGGATATATATTTTACCCACACATTTGGAGCCCTCCTGGGATGCCCTCTAACATACTATAACCTCATTTAGCGGAGATTTTCACAAAAAAGTGAAATTTTCAAAAAGTCAGAAATTTTGCAAAAAACGACAAGTATGAAGGACTCATCGGGTGAATCGCTCTGGAACTGAAATCGGATGCACGCACTAACATGCTCCCCTCTCTGGAAGTCTGAGACATGTGTGAAAATTTTCTAAGTCCAGAAAAAAAAAATTTTTCAACTTTTTTTCAAATTTCCCCCCAAGGGATATATATTTTACCCACACATTTGGAGCCCTCCTGGGATGCCCTCTAACATTCTATAACCTCATTTAGCAGAGATTTTCACAAAAAAGTGAAATTTTCAAAAAGTGAAAATTTTTCCAAAAAACGACTAAGTATGAAGGACTCATCGGGTGAATCGCTCTGGAACTGAAATCGGATGCGCGCACTGACATGCTCCCCTCTCTGGAAGTCTGAGACGTGTGAAAATTTTCTAAGTCCAGAAAAAAAAAAATTTCAACATTTTATCAAATCTCCCCCCAAGGGATATATATTTTACCCACACATTTGGAGCCCTCCTGGGATGCCCTCGAACATACTATAACCTCATTTAGCGGAGATTTTCACAAAAAAGTGAAATTTTCAAAAAGTGAAAATTTTTCCAAAAAACGACTAAGTATGAAGGACTCATCGGGTGAATTACTCTGGAACTGAAATCGGATGCGTGCACTGACATGCTCCCCTCTCTGGAAGTCTGAGACATGTGTGAAAATTTTCTAAGTCCAGAAAAAAAAATTTTTTCAAATTTTTTTCAAATTTCCCCCCAAGGGATATATATTTTACCCACACATTTGTAGCCCTCCTGGGATGCCCTCTAACATACTATAACCTAATTTAGCGGAGATTTTCACAAAAAAGTGAAATTTTCAAAAAGTGAAAATTTTTCCAAAAAACGACTAAGTATGAAGGACTCATCGGGTGAAACACTCTGGAACTGAAATCGGATGCGCTTACAGACATGTTCCCCTCTCTGGAAGTCTGAGACATGTGTGAAAATTTTCTAAGTCCAGAAAAAAGAATTTTTTCAATTTTTTATCAAATTTCCCCCCAAGGGATATATATTTTACCCACACATTTGGAGCCCTCCTGCGATGCCCTCTAACATACTATAACCTCATTTAGCGGAGATTTTCACAAAAAAGTGAAATTTTCAAAAAGTGAAAATTTTTCCAAAAAACGACTAAGTATGAAGGACTCATCGGGTGAAACACTCTGGAACTGAAATCGGATGCGCTTACAGACATGTTCCCCTCTCTGGAAGTCTGAGACATGTGTGAAAATTTTCTAAGTCCAGAAAAAAGAATTTTTTCAATTTTTTATCAAATTTCCCCCCAAGGGATATATATTTTACCCACACATTTGGAGCCCTCCTGGGATGCCCTCTAACATACTATAACCTCATTTAGCGGAGATTTTCACAAAAAAGTGAAATTTTCAAAAAGTGAAAATTTTTCCAAAAAATGACTAAGTATGAAGGACTCATCGGGTGAAACACTCTGGAACTGAAATCGGATGCGCTTACAGACATGCTCCCCTCTCTGGAAGTCTGAGACATGTGTGAAAATTTTCTAAGTCCAGAAAAAAGAATTTTTTCAATTTTTTATCAAATTTCCCCCCAAGGGATATATATTTTACCCACACATTTGGAGCCCTCCTGCGATGCCCTCTAACATACTATAACCTCATTTAGCGGAGATTTTCACAAAAAAGTGAAATTTTCAAAAAGTGAAAATTTTTCCAAAAAACGACTAAGTATGAAGGACTCATCAGTTGAAACGCTCTGGAACTGAAATCGGATGCGCTTACAGACATGTTCCCCTCTCTGGAAGTCTGAGACATGTGTGAAAATTTTCTAAGTCCAGAAAAAAAAAATTTTTCAACTTTTTTTCAAATTTCCCCCCAAGGGATATATATTTTACCCACACATTTGGAGCCCTCCTGGGATGCCCTCTAACATTCTATAACCTCATTTAGCAGAGATTTTCACAAAAAAGTGAAATTTTCAAAAAGTGAAAATTTTTCCAAAAAACGACTAAGTATGAAGGACTCATCGGGTGAAACACTCTGGAACTGAAATCGGATGCGCTTACAGACATGTTCCCCTCTCTGGAAGTCTGAGACATGTGTGAAAATTTTCTAAGTCCAGAAAAAAGAATTTTTTCAATTTTTTATCAAATTTCCCCCCAAGGGATATATATTTTACCCACACATTTGGAGCCCTCCTGGGATGCCCTCTAACATACTATAACCTCATTTAGCGGAGATTTTCACAAAAAAGTGAAATTTTCAAAAAGTGAAAATTTTTCCAAAAAATGACTAAGTATGAAGGACTCATCGGGTGAATCGCTCTGGAACTGAAATCGGATGCACGCACTGACATGCTCCCCTCTCTGGAAGTCTGAGACATGTGTGAAAATTTTCTAAGTCCAGAAAAAAAAATTTTTTCAACTTTTTTTCAAATTTCCCCCCAAGGGATATATATTTTACCCACACATTTGGAGCCCTCCTGGGATGCCCTCTAACATTCTATAACCTCATTTAGCAGAGATTTTCACAAAAAAGTGAAATTTTCAAAAAGTGAAAATTTTTCCAAAAAACGACTAAGTATGAAGGACTCATCGGGTGAATCGCTCTGGAACTGAAATCGGATGCGCGCACTGACATGCTCCCCTCTCTGGAAGTCTGAGACGTGTGAAAATTTTCTAAGTCCAGAAAAAAAAAATTTTTCAACTTTTTTTCAAATTTCCCCCCAAGGGATATATATTTTACCCACACATTTGGAGCCCTCCTGGGATGCCCTCGAACATACTATAACCTTATTTAGCGGAGATTTTCACAAAAAAGTGAAATTTTCAAAAAGTCAGAAATTTTGCAAAAAACAACAAGTATGAAGGACTCATCGGGTGAATCGCTCTGGAACTGAAATCGGATGCACGCACTAACATGCTCCCCTCTCTGGAAGTCTGAGACATGTGTGAAAATTTTCTAAGTCCAGAAAAAAAAATTTTTTCAACTTTTTTTCAAATTTCCCCCCAAGGGATATATATTTTACCCACACATTTGGAGCCCTCCTGGGATGCCCTCTAACATTCTATAACCTCATTTAGCAGAGATTTTCACAAAAAAGTGAAATTTTCAAAAAGTGAAAATTTTTCCAAAAAACGACTAAGTATGAAGGACTCATCGGGTGAATCGCTCTGGAACTGAAATCGGATGCGCGCACTGACATGCTCCCCTCTCTGGAAGTCTGAGACGTGTGAAAATTTTCTAAGTCCAGAAAAAAGAATTTTTTCAATTTTTTATCAAATTTCCCCCCAAGGGATATATATTTTACCCACACATTTGGAGCCCTCCTGGGATGCCCTCTAACATACTATAACCTCATTTAGCGGAGATTTTCACAAAGAAGTGAAATTTTCAAAAAGTGAAAATTTTTCCAAAAAACGACTAAGTATGAAGGACTCATCAGGTGAAACGCTCTGGAACTGAAATCGGATGCGCTTACAGACATGTTCCCCTCTCTGGAAGTCTGAGACATGTGTGAAAATTTTCTAAGTCCAGAAAAAAAAAAAATTTCAACTTTTTTTCAAATTTCCCCCCAAGGGATATATATTTTACCCACACATTTGGAGCCCTCCTGGGATGCCCTCTAACATACTATAACCTCATTTAGCGGAGATTTTCACAAAAAAGTGAAATTTTCAAAAAGTGAAAATTTTTCCAAAAAATGACTAAGTATGAAGGACTCATCGGGTGAAACACTCTGGAACTGAAATCGGATGCGCTTACAGACATGCTCCCCTCTCTGGAAGTCTGAGACGTGTGAAAATTTTCTAAGTCCAGAAAAAAAAAATTTTCAACATTTTATCAAATCTCCCCCCAAGGGATATATATTTTACCCACACATTTGGAGCCCTCCTGGGATGCCCTCTAACATTCTATAACCTCATTTAGCAGAGATTTTCACAAAAAAGTGAAATTTTCAAAAAGTGAAAATTTTTCCAAAAAACGACTAAGTATGAAGGACTCATCGGGTGAAACACTCTGGAACTGAAATCGGATGCGCTTACAGACATGTTCCCCTCTCTGGAAGTCTGAGACATGTGTGAAAATTTTCTAAGTCCAGAAAAAAGAATTTTTTCAATTTTTTATCAAATTTCCCCCCAAGGGATATATATTTTACCCACACATTTGGAGCCCTCCTGCGATGCCCTCTAACATACTATAACCTCATTTAGCGGAGATTTTCACAAAAAAGTGAAATTTTCAAAAAGTGAAAATTTTTCCAAAAAACGACTAAGTATGAAGGACTCATCGGGTGAAACACTCTGGAACTGAAATCGGATGCGCTTACAGACATGTTCCCCTCTCTGGAAGTCTGAGACATGTGTGAAAATTTTCTAAGTCCAGAAAAAAGAATTTTTTCAATTTTTTATCAAATTTCCCCCCAAGGGATATATATTTTACCCACACATTTGGAGCCCTCCTGGGATGCCCTCTAACATACTATAACCTCATTTAGCGGAGATTTTCACAAAAAAGTGAAATTTTCAAAAAGTGAAAATTTTTCCAAAAAATGACTAAGTATGAAGGACTCATCGGGTGAAACACTCTGGAACTGAAATCGGATGCGCTTACAGACATGCTCCCCTCTCTGGAAGTCTGAGACATGTGTGAAAATTTTCTAAGTCCAGAAAAAAGAATTTTTTCAATTTTTTATCAAATTTCCCCCCAAGGGATATATATTTTACCCACACATTTGGAGCCCTCCTGCGATGCCCTCTAACATACTATAACCTCATTTAGCGGAGATTTTCACAAAAAAGTGAAATTTTCAAAAAGTGAAAATTTTTCCAAAAAACGACTAAGTATGAAGGACTCATCAGTTGAAACGCTCTGGAACTGAAATCGGATGCGCTTACAGACATGTTCCCCTCTCTGGAAGTCTGAGACATGTGTGAAAATTTTCTAAGTCCAGAAAAAAAAAATTTTTCAACTTTTTTTCAAATTTCCCCCCAAGGGATATATATTTTACCCACACATTTGGAGCCCTCCTGGGATGCCCTCTAACATTCTATAACCTCATTTAGCAGAGATTTTCACAAAAAAGTGAAATTTTCAAAAAGTGAAAATTTTTCCAAAAAACGACTAAGTATGAAGGACTCATCGGGTGAATCGCTCTGGAACTGAAATCGGATGCGCGCACTGACATGCTCCCCTCTCTGGAAGTCTGAGACGTGTGAAAATTTTCTAAGTCCAGAAAAAAAAAATTTTCAACATTTTATCAAATCTCCCCCCAAGGGATATATATTTTACCCACACATTTGGAGCCCTCCTGGGATGCCCTCTAACATTCTATAACCTCATTTAGCAGAGATTTTCACAAAAAAGTGAAATTTTCAAAAAGTGAAAATTTTTCCAAAAAACGACTAAGTATGAAGGACTCATCGGGTGAAACACTCTGGAACTGAAATCGGATGCGCTTACAGACATGCTCCCCTCTCTGGAAGTCTGAGACATGTGTGAAAATTTTCTAAGTCCAGAAAAAAAAAATTTTTCAACTTTTTTTCAAATTTCCCCCCAAGGGATATATATTTTACCCACACATTTGGAGCCCTCCTGGGATGCCCTCGAACATACCTTATTTAGCGGTGATTTTCACAAAAAAGTGAAATTTTCAAAAAGTCAGAAATTTTGCATAAAACGACAAGTATGAAGGACTCATCGGGTGAATCGCTCTGGAACTGAAATCGGATGCACGCACTAACATGCTCCCCTCTCTGGAAGTCTGAGACATGTGTGAAAATTTTCTAAGTCCAGAAAAAAAAATTTTTTCAACTTTTTTTCAAATTTCCCCCCAAGGGATATATATTTTACCCACACATTTGGAGCCCTCCTGGGATGCCCTCTAACATTCTATAACCTCATTTAGCAGAGATTTTCACAAAAAAGTGAAATTTTCAAAAAGTGAAAATTTTTCCAAAAAACGACTAAGTATGAAGGACTCATCGGGTGAATCGCTCTGGAACTGAAATCGGATGCGCGCACTGACATGCTCCCCTCTCTGGAAGTCTGAGACGTGTGAAAATTTTCTAAGTCCAGAAAAAAAAAAATTTCAACATTTTATCAAATCTCCCCCCAAGGGATATATATTTTACCCACACATTTGGAGCCCTCCTGGGATGCCCTCGAACATACTATAACCTCATTTAGCGGAGATTTTCACAAAAAAGTGAAATTTTCAAAAAGTGAAAATTTTTCCAAAAAACGACTAAGTATGAAGGACTCATCGGGTGAATTACTCTGGAACTGAAATCGGATGCGTGCACTGACATGCTCCCCTCTCTGGAAGTCTGAGACATGTGTGAAAATTTTCTAAGTCCAGAAAAAAAAATTTTTCAAATTTTTTTCAAATTTCCCCCCAAGGGATATATATTTTACCCACACATTTGTAGCCCTCCTGGGATGCCCTCTAACATACTATAACCTAATTTAGCGGAGATTTTCACAAAAAAGTGAAATTTTCAAAAAGTCAGAAATTTTGCAAAAAACGACAAGTATGAAGGACTCATCGGGTGAATCGCTCTGGAACTGAAATCGGATGCACGCACTAACATGCTCCCCTCTCTGGAAGTCTGAGACATGTGTGAAAATTTTCTAAGTCCAGAAAAAAAAAAATTTTCAACTTTTTTTCAAATTTCCCCCCAAGGGATATATATTTTACCCACACATTTGGAGCCCTCCTGGGATGCCCTCTAACATTCTATAACCTCATTTAGCAGAGATTTTCACAAAAAAGTGAAATTTTCAAAAAGTGAAAATTTTTCCAAAAAACGACTAAGTATGAAGGACTCATCGGGTGAATCGCTCTGGAACTGAAATCGGATGCGCGCACTGACATGCTCCCCTCTCTGGAAGTCTGAGACGTGTGAAAATTTTCTAAGTCCAGAAAAAAAAAATTTTCAACATTTTATCAAATCTCCCCCCAAGGGATATATATTTTACCCACACATTTGGAGCCCTCCTGGGATACCCTCTAACATTCTATAACCTCATTTAGCAGAAATTTTCACAAAAAAGTGAAATTTTCAAAAAGTGAAAATTTTTCCAAAAAACGACTAAGTATGAAGGACTCATCGGGTGAAACACTCTGGAACTGAAATCGGATGCGCGCACTGACATGCTCCCCTCTCTGGAAGTCTGAGACATGTGTGAAAATTTTCTAAGTCCAGAAAAAAAAAATTTTTCAACTTTTTTTCAAATTTCTTCCCAAGGGATATATATTTTACCCACACATTTGGAGCCCTCCTGGGATGCCCTCTAACATTCTATAACCTCATTTAGCAGAGATTTTCACAAAAAAGTGAAATTTTCAAAAAGTCAGAAATTTTGCAAAAAACGACAAGTATGAAGGACTCATCGGGTGAAACGCTCTGGAACTGAAATCGGATGCACGCACTAACATGCTCCCCTCTCTGGAAGTCTGAGACATGTGTGAAAATTTTCTAAGTCCAGAAAAAAAAATTTTTTCAACTTTTTTTCAAATTTCCCCCCAAGGGATATATATTTTACCCACACATTTGGAGCCCTCCTGGGATGCCCTCTAACATTCTATAACCTCATTTAGCAGAGATTTTCACAAAAAAGTGAAATTTTCAAAAAGTGAAAATTTTTCCAAAAAATGACTAAGTATGAAGGACTCATCGGGTGAAACACTCTGGAACTGAAATCGGATGCGCTTACAGACATGCTCCCCTCTCTGGAAGTCTGAGACATGTGTGAAAATTTTCTAAGTCCAGAAAAAAAAAATTTTTCAACTTTTTTTCAAATTTCCCCCCAAGGGATATATATTTTACCCACACATTTGTAGCCCTCCTGGGATGCCCTCTAACATACTATAACCTAATTTAGCGGAGATTTTCACAAAAAAGTGAAATTTTCAAAAAGTCAGAAATTTTGCAAAAAACGACAAGTATGAAGGACTCATCGGGTGAATCGCTCTGGAACTGAAATCGGATGCACGCACTAACATGCTCCCCTCTCTGGAAGTCTGAGACATGTGTGAAAATTTTCTAAGTCCAGAAAAAAAAAATTTTTCAACTTTTTTTCAAATTTCCCCCCAAGGGATATATATTTTACCCACACATTTGGAGCCCTCCTGGGATGCCCTCTAACATTCTATAACCTCATTTAGCAGAGATTTTCACAAAAAAGTGAAATTTTCAAAAAGTGAAAATTTTTCCAAAAAACGACTAAGTATGAAGGACTCATCGGGTGAATCGCTCTGGAACTGAAATCGGATGCGCGCACTGACATGCTCCCCTCTCTGGAAGTCTGAGACGTGTGAAAATTTTCTAAGTCCAGAAAAAAAAAATTTTCAACATTTTATCAAATCTCCCCCCAAGGGATATATATTTTACCCACACATTTGGAGCCCTCCTGGGATGCCCTCTAACATTCTATAACCTCATTTAGCAGAGATTTTCACAAAAAAGTGAAATTTTCAAAAAGTGAAAATTTTTCCAAAAAACGACTAAGTATGAAGGACTCATCGGGTGAAACACTCTGGAACTGAAATCGGATGCGCTTACAGACATGCTCCCCTCTCTGGAAGTCTGAGACATGTGTGAAAATTTTCTAAGTCCAGAAAAAAAAAATTTTTCAACTTTTTTTCAAATTTCCCCCCAAGGGATATATATTTTACCCACACATTTGGAGCCCTCCTGGGATGCCCTCGAACATACTATAACCTTATTTAGCGGAGATTTTCACAAAAAAGTGAAATTTTCAAAAAGTCAGAAATTTTGCAAAAAACGACAAGTATGAAGGACTCATCGGGTGAAACGCTCTGGAACTGAAATCGCATGCACGCACTAACATGCTCCCCTCTCTGGAAGTCTGAGACATGTGTGAAAATTTTCTAAGTCCAGAAAAAAGAATTTTTTCAATTTTTTATCAAATTTCCCCCCAAGGGATATAAGTTTTACCCACACATTTGGAGCCCTCCTGCGATGCCCTCTAACATACTATAACCTCATTTAGCGGAGATTTTCACAAAAAAGTGAAATTTTCAAAAAGTGAAAATTTTTCCAAAAAACGACTAAGTATGAAGGACTCATCAGGTGAAACGCTCAGGAACTGAAATCGGATGCGCTTACAGACATGTTCCCCTCTCTGGAAGTCTGAGACATGTGTGAAAATTTTCTAAGTCCAGAAAAAAAAAAAATTTCAACTTTTTTTCAAATTTCCCCCCAAGGGATATATATTTTACCCACACATTTGGAGCCCTCCTGGGATGCCCTCTAACATACTATAACCTCATTTAGCGGAGATTTTCACAAAAAAGTGAAATTTTCAAAAAGTGAAAATTTTTCCAAAAAATGACTAAGTATGAAGGACTCATCGGGTGAAACACTCTGGAACTGAAATCGGATGCGCTTACAGACATGCTCCCCTCTCTGGAAGTCTGAGACATGTGTGAAAATTTTCTAAGTCCAGAAAAAAAAAAATTTTTCAACTTTTTTTCAAATTTCCCCCCAAGGGATATATATTTTACCCACACATTTGTAGCCCTCCTGGGATGCCCTCTAACATACTATAACCTAATTTAGCGGAGATTTTCACAAAAAAGTGAAATTTTCAAAAAGTCAGAAATTTTGCAAAAAACGACAAGTATGAAGGACTCATCGGGTGAATCGCTCTGGAACTGAAATCGGATGCACGCACTAACATGCTCCCCTCTCTGGAAGTCTGAGACATGTGTGAAAATTTTCTAAGTCCAGAAAAAAAAAATTTTTCAACTTTTTTTCAAATTTCCCCCCAAGGGATATATATTTTACCCACACATTTGGAGCCCTCCTGGGATGCCCTCTAACATTCTATAACCTCATTTAGCAGAGATTTTCACAAAAAAGTGAAATTTTCAAAAAGTGAAAATTTTTCCAAAAAACGACTAAGTATGAAGGACTCATCGGGTGAAACACTCTGGAACTGAAATCGTATGCGCTTACAGACATGCTCCCCTCTCTGGAAGTCTGAGACATGTGTGAAAATTTTCTAAGTCCAGAAAAAAAAAAATTTTCAACTTTTTTTCAAATTTCCCCCCAAGGGATATATATTTTACCCACACATTTGGAGCCCTCCTGGGATGCCCTCGAACATACTATAACCTCATTTAGCGGAGATTTTCACAAAAAAGTGAAATTTTCAAAAAGTGAAAATTTTTCCAAAAAACGACTAAGTATGAAGGACTCATCGGGTGAAACACTCTGGAACTGAAATCGGATGCGCTTACAGACATGTTCCCCTCTCTGGAAGTCTGAGACATGTGTGAAAATTTTCTAAGTCCAGAAAAAAGAATTTTTTCAATTTTTTATCAAATTTCCCCCCAAGGGATATATATTTTACCCACACATTTGGAGCCCTCCTGGGATGCCCTCTAACATACTATAACCTCATTTAGCGGAGATTTTCACAAAAAAGTGAAATTTTCAAAAAGTGAAAATTTTTCCAAAAAACGACTAAGTATGAAGGACTCATCGGGTGAATCGCTCTGGAACTGAAATCGGATGCGCGCACTGACATGCTCCCCTCTCTGGAAGTCTGAGACGTGTGAAAATTTTCTAAGTCCAGAAAAAAAAAATTTTCAACATTTTATCAAATCTCCCCCCAAGGGATATATATTTCACCCACACATTTGGAGCCCTCCTGGGATGCCCTCTAACATTCTATAACCTCATTTAGCAGAGATTTTCACAAAAAAGTGAAATTTTCAAAAAGTGAAAATTTTTCCAAAAAATGACTAAGTATGAAGGACTCATCGGGTGAATCGCTCTGGAACTGAAATCGGATGCACGCACTAACATGCTCCCCTCTCTGGAAGTCTGAGACATGTGTGAAAATTTTCTAAGTCCAGAAAAAAAAAATTTTTCAACTTTTTTTCAAATTTCCCCCCAAGGGATATATATTTTACCCACACATTTGGAGCCCTCCTGGGATGCCCTCTAACATTCTATAACCTCATTTAGCAGAGATTTTCACAAAAAAGTGAAATTTTCAAAAAGTCAGAAATTTTGCAAAAAACGACAAGTATGAAGGACTCATCGGGTGAATCGCTCTGGAACTGAAATCGGATGCGCGCACTGACATGCTCCCCTCTCTGGAAGTCTGAGACGTGTGAAAATTTTCTAAGTCCAGAAAAAAAAAAATTTTCAACATTTTATCAAATCTCCCCCCAAGGGATATATATTTTACCCACACATTTGGAGCCCTCCTGGGATGCCCTCTAACATTCTATAACCTCATTTAGCAGAGATTTTCACAAAAAAGTGAAATTTTCAAAAAGTGAAAATTTTTCCAAAAAACGACTAAGTATGAAGGACTCATCGGGTGAAACACTCTGGAACTGAAATTGGATGCGCTTACAGACATGCTCCCCTCTCTGGAAGTCTGAGACATGTGTGAAAATTTTCTAAGTCCAGAAAAAAGAATTTTTTCAATTTTTTATCAAATTTCCCCCCAAGGGATATATATTTTACCCACACATTTGGAGCCCTCCTGGGATGCCCTCTAACATACTATAACCTCATTTAGCGGAGATTTTCACAAAAAAGTGAAATTTTCAAAAAGTGAAAATTTTTCCAAAAAATGACTAAGTATGAAGGACTCATCGGGTGAATCGCTCTGGAACTGAAATCGGATGCACGCACTGACATGCTCCCCTCTCTGGAAGTCTGAGACATGTGTGAAAATTTTCTAAGTCCAGAAAAAAAAAATTTTTCAACTTTTTTTCAAATTTCCCCCCAAGGGATATATATTTTACCCACACATTTGGAGCCCTCCTGGGATGCCCTCTAACATTCTATAACCTCATTTAGCAGAGATTATCACAAAAAAGTGAAATTTTCAAAAAGTCAGAAATTTTGCAAAAAACGACAAGTATGAAGGACTCATCGGGTGAATCGCTCTGGAACTGAAATCGGATGCACGCACTAACATGCTCCCCTCTCTGGAAGTCTGAGACATGTGTGAAAATTTTCTAAGTCCAGAAAAAAAAAATTTTTCAACTTTTTTTCAAATTTCCCCCCAAGGGATATATATTTTACCCACACATTTGGAGCCCTCCTGGGATGCCCTCTAACATTCTATAACCTCATTTAGCAGAGATTTTCACAAAAAAGTGAAATTTTCAAAAAGTGAAAATTTTTCCAAAAATCGACTAAGTATGAAGGACTCATCGGGTGAATCGCTCTGGAACTGAAATCGGATGCGCGCACTGACATGCTCCCCTCTCTGGAAGTCTGAGACATGTGTGAAAATTTTCTAAGTCCAGAAAAAAGAATTTTTTCAATTTTTTATCAAATTTCCCCCCAAGGGATATATATTTTACCCACACATTTGGAGCCCTCCTGGGATGCCCTCTAACATACTATAACCTCATTTAGCGGAGATTTTCACAAAAAAGTGAAATTTTCAAAAAGTGAAAATTTTTCCAAAAAATGACTAAGTATGAAGGACTCATCGGGTGAATCGCTCTGGAACTGAAATCGGATGCACGCACTGACATGCTCCCCTCTCTGGAAGTCTGAGACATGTGTGAAAATTTTCTAAGTCCAGAAAAAAAAAATTTTTCAACTTTTTTTCAAATTTCCCCCCAAGGGATATATATTTTACCCACACATTTGGAGTCCTCCTGGGATGCCCTCTAACATTCTATAACCTCATTTAGCAGAGATTTTCACAAAAAAGTGAAATTTTCAAAAAGTGAAAATTTTTCCAAAAAACGACTAAGTATGAAGGACTCATCGGGTGAATCGCTCTGGAACTGAAATCGGATGCGCGCACTGACATGCTCCCCTCTCTGGAAGTCTGAGACGTGTGAAAATTTTCTAAGTCCAGAAAAAAAAAATTTTCAACATTTTATCAAATCTCCCCCCAAGGGATATATATTTTACCCACACATTTGGAGCCCTCCTGGGATGCCCTCTAACATTCTATAACCTCATTTAGCAGAGATTTTCACAAAAAAGTGAAATTTTCAAAAAGTGAAAATTTTTCCAAAAAACGACTAAGTATGAAGGACTCATCGGGTGAAACACTCTGGAACTGAAATCGGATGCGCTTACAGACATGTTCCCCTCTCTGGAAGTCTGAGACATGTGTGAAAATTTTCTAAGTCCAGAAAAAAGAATTTTTTCAATTTTTTATCAAATTTCCCCCCAAGGGATATATATTTTACCCACACATTTGGAGCCCTCCTGGGATGCCCTCTAACATACTATAACCTCATTTAGCGGAGATTTTCACAAAAAAGTGAAATTTTCAAAAAGTGAAAATTTTTCCAAAAAATGACTAAGTATGAAGGACTCATCGGGTGAATCGCTCTGGAACTGAAATTGGATGCACGCACTAACATGCTCCCCTCTCTGGAAGTCTGAGACATGTGTGAAAATTTTCTAAGTCCAGAAAAAAAAAATTTTTCAACTTTTTTTCTAATTTCCCCCCAAGGGATATATATTTTACCCACACATTTGGAGCCCTCCTGGGATGCCCTCTAACATTCTATAACCTCATTTAGCAGAGATTTTCACAAAAAAGTGAAATTTTCAAAAAGTGAAAATTTTTCCAAAAAACGACTAAGTATGAAGGACTCATCGGGTGAATCGCTCTGGAACTGAAATCGGATGCGCGCACTGACATGCTCCCCTCTCTGGAAGTCTGAGACGTGTGAAAATTTTCTAAGTCCAGAAAAAAAAAATTTTCAACATTTTATCAAATCTCCCCACAAGGGATATATATTTTACCCACACATTTGGAGCCCTCCTGGGATGCCCTCTAACATTCTATAACCTCATTTAGCAGAGATTTTCACAAAAAAGTGAAATTTTCAAAAAGTGAAAATTTTTCCAAAAAATGACTAAGTATGAAGGACTCATCGGGTGAATCGCTCTGGAACTGAAATCGGATGCACGCACTGACATGCTCCCCTCTCTGGAAGTCTGAGACATGTGTGAAAATTTTCTAAGTCCAGAAAAAAAAAATTTTTCAACTTTTTTTCAAATTTCCCCCCAAGGGATATATATTTTACCCACACATTTGGAGCCCTCCTGGGATGCCCTCTAACATTCTATAACCTCATTTAGCAGAGATTATCACAAAAAAGTGAAATTTTCAAAAAGTCAGAAATTTTGCAAAAAACGACAAGTATGAAGGACTCATCGGGTGAATCGCTCTGGAACTGAAATCGGATGCACGCACTAACATGCTCCCCTCTCTGGAAGTCTGAGACATGTGTGAAAATTTTCTAAGTCCAGAAAAAAAAAATTTTTCAACTTTTTTTCAAATTTCCCCCCAAGGGATATATATTTTACCCACACATTTGGAGCCCTCCTGGGATGCCCTCTAACATTCTATAACCTCATTTAGCAGAGATTTTCACAAAAAAGTGAAATTTTCAAAAAGTGAAAATTTTTCCAAAAATCGACTAAGTATGAAGGACTCATCGGGTGAATCGCTCTGGAACTGAAATCGGATGCGCGCACTGACATGCTCCCCTCTCTGGAAGTCTGAGACATGTGTGAAAATTTTCTAAGTCCAGAAAAAAGAATTTTTTCAATTTTTTATCAAATTTCCCCCCAAGGGATATATATTTTACCCACACATTTGGAGCCCTCCTGGGATGCCCTCTAACATACTATAACCTCATTTAGCGGAGATTTTCACAAAAAAGTGAAATTTTCAAAAAGTGAAAATTTTTCCAAAAAATGACTAAGTATGAAGGACTCATCGGGTGAATCGCTCTGGAACTGAAATCGGATGCACGCACTGACATGCTCCCCTCTCTGGAAGTCTGAGACATGTGTGAAAATTTTCTAAGTCCAGAAAAAAAAAATTTTTCAACTTTTTTTCAAATTTCCCCCCAAGGGATATATATTTTACCCACACATTTGGAGTCCTCCTGGGATGCCCTCTAACATTCTATAACCTCATTTAGCAGAGATTTTCACAAAAAAGTGAAATTTTCAAAAAGTGAAAATTTTTCCAAAAAACGACTAAGTATGAAGGACTCATCGGGTGAATCGCTCTGGAACTGAAATCGGATGCGCGCACTGACATGCTCCCCTCTCTGGAAGTCTGAGACGTGTGAAAATTTTCTAAGTCCAGAAAAAAAAAATTTTCAACATTTTATCAAATCTCCCCCCAAGGGATATATATTTTACCCACACATTTGGAGCCCTCCTGGGATGCCCTCTAACATTCTATAACCTCATTTAGCAGAGATTTTCACAAAAAAGTGAAATTTTCAAAAAGTGAAAATTTTTCCAAAAAACGACTAAGTATGAAGGACTCATCGGGTGAAACACTCTGGAACTGAAATCGGATGCGCTTACAGACATGTTCCCCTCTCTGGAAGTCTGAGACATGTGTGAAAATTTTCTAAGTCCAGAAAAAAGAATTTTTTCAATTTTTTATCAAATTTCCCCCCAAGGGATATATATTTTACCCACACATTTGGAGCCCTCCTGGGATGCCCTCTAACATACTATAACCTCATTTAGCGGAGATTTTCACAAAAAAGTGAAATTTTCAAAAAGTGAAAATTTTTCCAAAAAATGACTAAGTATGAAGGACTCATCGGGTGAATCGCTCTGGAACTGAAATTGGATGCACGCACTAACATGCTCCCCTCTCTGGAAGTCTGAGACATGTGTGAAAATTTTCTAAGTCCAGAAAAAAAAAATTTTTCAACTTTTTTTCTAATTTCCCCCCAAGGGATATATATTTTACCCACACATTTGGAGCCCTCCTGGGATGCCCTCTAACATTCTATAACCTCATTTAGCAGAGATTTTCACAAAAAAGTGAAATTTTCAAAAAGTGAAAATTTTTCCAAAAAACGACTAAGTATGAAGGACTCATCGGGTGAATCGCTCTGGAACTGAAATCGGATGCGCGCACTGACATGCTCCCCTCTCTGGAAGTCTGAGACGTGTGAAAATTTTCTAAGTCCAGAAAAAAAAAATTTTCAACATTTTATCAAATCTCCCCACAAGGGATATATATTTTACCCACACATTTGGAGCCCTCCTGGGATGCCCTCTAACATTCTATAACCTCATTTAGCAGAGATTTTCACAAAAAAGTGAAATTTTCAAAAAGTGAAAATTTTTCCAAAAAACGACTAAGTATGAAGGACTCATAGGGTGAAACACTCTGGAACTGAAATCGGATGCGCTTACAGACATGCTCCCCTCTCTGGAAGTCTGAGACATGTGTGAAAATTTTCTAAGTCCAGAAAAAAAAAATTTTTCACATTTTTTTCAAATTTCTCCCCAAGGGATATATATTTTACCCACACATTTGGAGCCCTCTTGGGATGCCCTCTAACATACTATAACTTCATTTAGCGGAGATTTTCACAAAAAAGTGAAATTTTCAAAAAGTCAGAAGTTTTGCAAAAAACGACTAAGTATGAAGGACTCATCGGGTGAATCGCTCTGGAACTGAAATCGGATGCACGCACTGACATGCTCCCCTCTCTGGAAGTCTGAAACATGTGTGAAAATTTTCTAAGTCCAGAAAAAAGAATTTTTTCAATTTTTTATCAAATTTCCCCCCAAGGGATATATATTTTACCCACACATTTGGAGCCCTCCTGGGATGCCCTCTAACATACTATAACCTCATTTAGCGGAGATTTTCACAAAAAAGTGAAATTTTCAAAAAGTGAAAATTTTTCCAAAAAACGACTAAGTATGAAGGACTCATCGGGTGAAACACTCTGGAACTGAAATCGGATGCGCTTACAGACATGTTCCCCTCTCTGGAAGTCTGAGACATGTGTGAAAATTTTCTAAGTCCAGAAAAAAGAATTTTTTCAATTTTTTATCAAATTTCCCCCCAAGGGATATATATTTTACCCACACATTTGGAGCCCTCCTGGGATGCCCTCTAACATACTATAACCTCATTTAGCGGAGATTTTCACAAAAAAGTGAAATTTTCAAAAAGTGAAAATTTTTCCAAAAAATGACTAAGTATGAAGGACTCATCGGGTGAATTACTCTGGAACTGAAATCGGATGCGTGCACTGACATGCTCCCCTCTCTGGAAGTCTGAGACATGTGTGAAAATTTTCTAAGTCCAGAAAAAAAAAATTTTTCAAATTTTTTTCAAATTTCCCCCCAAGGGATATATATTTTACCCACACATTTGGAGCCCTCTTGGGATGCCCTCTAACATACTATAACTTCATTTAGCGGAGATTTTCACAAAAAAGTGAAATTTTCAAAAAGTCAGAAATTTTGCAAAAAACGACTAAGTATGAAGGACTCATCGGGTGAATCGCTCTGGAACTGAAATCGGATGCACGCACTGACATGCTCCCCTCTCTGGAAGTCTGAGACATGTGTGAAAATTTTCTAAGTAAAGAAAAAAAATTTTTTTAAACTTTTTTTCAAATTTCCCCCAAGGGATATATATTTTACCCACACATTTGGAGCCCTCCTGGGATGCCCTCTAACATACTATAACCTCATTTAGGAGAGATTTTCACAAAGAGGTGAAATTTTCAAAAAGTCAGAAATTTTGCAAAAAACCACTAAGTATGAAGGACTCATCGGGTGAAACGCTCTGGAACTGAAATAGGATGCACTTACAGACATGCTACCCTCTCTGGAAGTCTGAGACATGTGTGAAAATTTTCTAAGTCCAGAAAAAAAAAATTTTTCAACTTTTTTTCAAATTTCCCCCCAAGGGATATATATTTTATCCACACATTTGGAGCCCTCTTGGGATGCCCTCTAACATACTATAACCTCATTTAGCGGAGATTTTCACAAAAAAGTGAAATTTTCAAAAAGTGAAAATTTTTCCAAAAAATGACTAAGTATGAAGGACTCATCGGGTGAAACACTCTGGAACTGAAATCGGATGCGCTTACAGACATGCTCCCCTCTCTGGAAGTCTGAGACATGTGTGAAAATTTTCTAAGTCCAGAAAAAAAAAATTTTTCAACTTTTTTTCAAATTTCCCCCCAAGGGATATATATTTTACCCACACATTTGTAGCCCTCCTGGGATGCCCTCTAACATACTATAACATAATTTAGCGGAGATTTTCACAAAAAAGTGAAATTTTCAAAAAGTCAGAAATTTTGCAAAAAACGACAAGTATGAAGGACTCATCGGGTGAATCGCTCTGGAACTGAAATCGGATGCACGCACTGACATGCTCCCCTCTCTGGAAGTCTGAGACATGTGTGAAAATTTTCTAAGTCCAGAAAAAAAAAATTTTCAACATTTTATCAAATCTCCCCCCAAGGGATATATATTTTACCCACACATTTGGAGCCCTCCTGGGATGCCCTCTAACATTCTATAACCTCATTTAGCAGAGATTTTCACAAAAAAGTGAAATTTTCAAAAAGTGAAAATTTTTCCAAAAAACGACTAAGTATGAAGGACTCATCGGGTGAAACACTCTGGAACTGAAATCGGATGCGCTTACAGACATGTTCCCCTCTCTGGAAGTCTGAGACATGTGTGAAAATTTTCTAAGTCCAGAAAAAAGAATTTTTTCAATTTTTTATCAAATTTCCCCCCAAGGGATATATATTTTACCCACACATTTGGAGCCCTCCTGGGATGCCCTCTAACATACTATAACCTCATTTAGCGGAGATTTTCACAAAAAAGTGAAATTTTCAAAAAGTGAAAATTTTTCCAAAAAACGACTAAGTATGAAGGACTCATCGGGTGAATCGCTCTGGAACTGAAATTGGATGCACCACTGACATGCTCCCCTCTCTGGAAGTCTGAGACATGTGTGAAAATTTTCTAAGTAAAGAAAAAAAATTTTTTTAAACTTTTTTTCAAATTTCCCCCCAAGGGATATATATTTTACCCACACATTTGGAGCCCTCCTGGGATGCCCTGTAACATACTATAACCTCTTTTAGGAGAGATTTTCACAAAGAGGTGAAATTTTCAAAAAGTCAGAAATTTTGCAAGAAACCACTAAGTATGAAGGACTCATCGGGTGAAACGCTCTGGAACTGAAATAGGATGCACTTACAGACATGCTACCCTCTCTGGAAGTCTGAGACATGTGTGAAAATTTTCTAAGTCCAGAAAAAAAAAAATTTCAACTTTTTTTCAAATTTCCCCCCAAGGGATATATATTTTACCCACACATTTGGAGCCCTCCTGCGATGCCCTCTAACATACTATAACCTCATTTAGCGGAGATTTTCACAAAAAAGTGAAATTTTCAAAAAGTGAAAATTTTTCCAAAAAACGACTAAGTATGAAGGACTCATCAGGTGAAACGCTCTGGAACTGAAATCGGATGCGCTTACAGACATGTTCCCCTCTCTGGAAGTCTGAGACATGTGTGAAAATTTTCTAAGTCCAGAAAAAAAAAATTTTTCAACTTTTTTTCAAATTTCCCCCCAAGGGATATATATTTTA
Organism: Phyllobates terribilis; assembly: GCF_046119375.1. Lineage (NCBI taxonomy): Eukaryota > Metazoa > Chordata > Amphibia > Anura > Dendrobatidae > Phyllobates > Phyllobates terribilis. Next base: position 772,728 of record NW_027362853.1, read on the forward strand.
TCCACACATTTGGAGCCCTCCTGGGATGCCCTCTAACATACTATAACCTCATTTAGCGGAGATTTTCACAAAATAGTGAAATTTTCAAAAAGTGAAAATTTTTCCAAAAAACGACTAAGTATGAAGGACTCATCGGGTGAATCGCTCTGGAACTGAAATCGGATGCGCGCACTGACATGCTCCCCTCTCTGGAAGTCTGAGACATGTGTGAAAATTTTCTAAGTCCAGAAAAAAAATTTTTTTCAACTTTTTTTCAAATTTCCCCCTAAGGGATATATATTTTACCCACACATTTGGAGCCCTCCTGGGATGCCCTCTAACATTCTATAACCTCATTTAGCAGAGATTTTCACAAAAAAGTGAAATTTTCAAAAAGTGAAAATTTTTCCAAAAAACGACTAAGTATGAAGGACTCATAGGGTGAAACACTCTGGAACTGAAATCGGATGCGCTTACAGACATGCTCCCCTCTCTGGAAGTCTGAGACATGTGTGAAAATTTTCTAAGTCCAGAAAAAAAATTTTTTTCAACTTTTTTTCAAATTTCCCCCTAAGGGATATATATTTTACCCACACATTTGGAGCCCTCTTGGGATGCCCTCTAACATACTATAACTTCATTTAGCGGAGATTTTCACAAAAAAGTGAAATTTTCAAAAAGTCAGAAGTTTTGCAAAAAACGACTAAGTATGAAGGACTCATCGGGTGAATCGCTCTGGAACTGAAATCGGATGCACGCACTGACATGCTCCCCTCTCTGGAAGTCTGAGACATGTGTGAAAATTTTCTAAGTAAAGAAAAAAAATTTTTAAACTTTTTTTCAAATTTCCCCCCAAGGGATATATATTTTACCCACACATTTGGAGCCCTCCTGGGATGCCCTCTAACATACTATAACCTCATTTAGCAGAGATTTTCACAAAAAAGTGAAATTTTCAAAAAGTGAAAATTTTTCCAAAAAACGACTAAGTATGAAGGACTCATCGGGTGAAACACTCTGGAACTGAAATCGGATGCGCTTACAGACATGTTCCCCTCTCTGGAAGTCTGAGACATGTGTGAAAATTTTCTAAGTCCAGAAAAAAAAAAAATTTCAACTTTTTTTCAAATTTCCCCCCAAGGGATATATATTTTACCCACACATTTGGAGCCCTCATGGGATGCCCTCTAACATACTATAACCTCATTTAGCAGAGATTTTCACAAAAAAGTGAAATTTTCAAAAAGTGAAAATTTTTGCAAAAAACGACTAAGTATGAAGGACTCATCGGGTGAAACGCTCTGAAACTGAAATCGGATGCGTTTACAGTCATGCTCCCCTCTCTGGAAGTCTGAGACACGTGTGAAAATTTTCTAAGTCCACAGAAAAAATTTTTTTCAACTTTTTTTCAAATTCCCCCCCAAGGGATATATATTTTACCCACACATTTGGAGCCCTCCTGGGATGCCCTCTAACATACTATAACCTCATCTAGCGGAGATTTTCACAAAAAAGTGAAATTTTCAAAAAGTGAAAATTTTTCCAAAAAACTACTAAGTATGAAGGACTCATCGGGTGAATCGCTCTGGAACTGAAATCGGATGCGCGCACTGACATGCTCCCCTCTCTGGAAGTCTGAGATATGTGTGAAAATTTTCTAAGTCCAGAAAAAATTTTTTTTTCAACTTTTTTTTTAAATTTCCCCCCAAGGGATATAAATTTTACCCACACATTTGGAGCCCTCCAGTGATGCCCTCTAACATACTATAACCTCATTTAGCGGAGATTTTCACAAAAAAGTGAAATTTTCAAAAAGTGCAAATTTTTCCAAAAAACGACTAAGTATGAAGGACTCATCGGGTGAATTACTCTGGAACTGAAATCGGATGCGCGCACTGACAGGATCCCCTCTCTGGAAGTCTGAGACATGTGTGAAAATTTTCTAAGTCCAGTAAAAAAAAAATTTTCAACTTTTTTTCAAATTTCCCCCCAAGGGATATAAATTTTACCCACACATTTGGAGCCCTCCTGGGATGCCCTCTAACATACTATAACCTCATTTAGCAGAGATTTTCACAAAAAAGTGAAATTTTCAAAAAGTGAAAATTTTTGCAAAAAACGACTAAGTATGAAGGACTCATCGGGTGAATCGCTCTGGAACTGAAATCGGATGCGCGCACTGATATGCTCCCCTCTCTGGAAGTCTGAGACATGTCTGAGAATTTTCTAAGTCCAGAAAAAAACATTTTTTCAACTTTTTTCAAATTTTCCCCCAAGGGATATATATTTTACCCACACATTTGGAGCCCTTCTGGGATGCCCTCTAACATACTATAACCTCATTTAGCAGAGATTTTCACAAAAAAGTGAAATTTTCAAAAAGTGAAAATTTTTCCAAAAAACGACTAATTATGAAGGACTCATCGGGTGAAACGCTCTGGAACTGAAATCGGATGCGCTAACAGTCATGCTCCCGTCTCTGGAAGTCTGAGACATGTGTGAAAATTTTCTAAGTCCACAGAAAAAATTTTTTCAACTTTTTTTCAAATTTCCCCCAAGGGATATATATTTTACCCACACATTTGGAGCCCTCCAGGGATGCCCTCTAACATACTATAACCTCATTTAGCGGAGATTTTCACAAAAAAGTGAAAATTTCAAAAAGTGAAAATTTTTGCAAAAAACGACTAAGTATGAAGGACTCATCGGGTGAATCGCTCTGGAACTGAAATCGGATGCACGCACTGACATGCTCCCCTCTCTGGAAGTCTGAGACATGTGTGAAAATTTTCTAAGTAAAGAAAAAAAATTTTTTTAAACTTTTTTTCAAATTTTCCCCCAAGGGATATATATTTTACCCACACATTTGGAGCCCTCCTGGGATGCCCTCTAACATACTATAACCTCATTTAGCAGAGATTTTCACAAAAAAGTGAAATTTTCAAAAAGTGAAAATTTTTCCAAAAAACGACTAAGTATGAAGGACTCATCGGGTGAAACGCTCTGGAACTGAAATCGGATGCGCTTACAGACATGCTCCCCTCTCTGGAAGTCTGAGACATGTGTGAAAATTTTCTAAGTCCAGAAAAAAAAATTTTTCAACTTTTTTTCAAATTTCCCCCCAAGGGATATATATTTTACCCACACATTTGGAGCCCTCCTGGGATGCCCTCTAACATACTATAACCTCATTTAGGAGAGATTTTCACAAAGAAGTGAAATTTTCAAAAAGTCAGAAATTTTGCAAAAAACCACTAAGTATGAAGGACTCATTGGGTGAAACGCTCTGGAACTGAAATCGGATGCACTTACAGACATGCTACCCTCTCTGGAAGTCTGAGACATGTGTGAAAATTTTCTAAGTCCAGAAAAAAAAAAAAATTCAACTTTTTTTCAAATTTCCCCCCAAGGGATATATATTTTACCCACACATTTGGAGCCCTCCTGCGATGCCCTCTAACATACTATAACCTCATTTAGCGGAGATTTTCACAAAAAAGTGAAATTTTCAAAAAGTGAAAATTTTTCCAAAAAACGACTAAGTATGAAGGACTCATCGGGTGAAACACTCTGGAACTGAAATCGGATGCGCTTACAGACATGTTCCCCTCTCTGGAAGTCTGAGACATGTGTGAAAATTTTCTAAGTCCAGAAAAAAAAAAATTTTCAACTTTTTTTCAAATTTCCCCCCAAGGGATATATATTTTACCCACACATTTGGAACCCTCCTGGGATGCCCTCTAACATACTATAACCTCATTTAGCAGAGATTTTCACAAAAAAGTGAAATTTTCAAAAAGTGAAAATTTTTGCAAAAAACGATTAAGTATGAAGGACTCATCGGGTGAATCGCTCTGGAACTGAAATCGGATGCGCGCACTGACATGCTCCCCTCTCTGGAAGTCTGAGACATGTGTGAAAATTTTCTAAGTCCAGAAAAAAAAAATTTTTCAACTTTTTTTCAAATTTCCCCCCAAGGGATATATATTTTACCCACACATTTGGAGCCCTCCTGGGATGCCCTCTAACATACTATAACCTCATTTAGCAGAGATTTTCACAAAAAAGTGAAATTTTCAAAAAGTGAAAATTTTTCCAAAAAACGACTAATTATGAAGGACTCATCGGGTGAAACGCTCTGGAACTGAAATCGGATGCGCTAACAGTCATGCTCCCGTCTCTGGAAGTCTGAGACATGTGTGAAAATTTTCTAAGTCCACAGAAAAAATTTTTTCAACTTTTTTTCAAATTTCCCCCAAGGGATATATATTTTACCCACACATTTGGAGCCCTCCAGGGATGCCCTCTAACATACTATAACCTCATTTAGCGGAGATTTTCACAAAAAAGTGAAAATTTCAAAAAGTGAAAATTTTTGCAAAAAACGACTAAGTATGAAGGACTCATCGGGTGAATCGCTCTGGAACTGAAATCGGATGCACGCACTGACATGCTCCCCTCTCTGGAAGTCTGAGACATGTGTGAAAATTTTCTAAGTAAAGAAAAAAAATTTTTTTAAACTTTTTTTCAAATTTCCCCCCAAGGGATATATATTTTACCCACACATTTGGAGCCCTCCTGGGATGCCCTCTAACATACTATAACCTCATTTAGCAGAGATTTTCACAAAAAAGTGAAATTTTCAAAAAGTGAAAATTTTTCCAAAAAACGACTAAGTATGAAGGACTCATCGGGTGAAACGCTCTGGAACTGAAATCGGATGCGCTTACAGACATGCTCCCCTCTCTGGAAGTCTGAGACATGTGTGAAAATTTTCTAAGTCCAGAAAAAAAAATTTTTCAACTTTTTTTCAAATTTCCCCCCAAGGGATATATATTTTACCCACACATTTGGAGCCCTCCTGGGATGCCCTCTAACATACTATAACCTCATTTAGGAGAGATTTTCACAAAGAAGTGAAATTTTCAAAAAGTCAGAAATTTTGCAAAAAACCACTAAGTATGAAGGACTCATTGGGTGAAACGCTCTGGAACTGAAATCGGATGCACTTACAGACATGCTACCCTCTCTGGAAGTCTGAGACATGTGTGAAAATTTTCTAAGTCCAGAAAAAAAAAAAAATTCAACTTTTTTTCAAATTTCCCCCCAAGGGATATATATTTTACCCACACATTTGGAGCCCTCCTGCGATGCCCTCTAACATACTATAACCTCATTTAGCGGAGATTTTCACAAAAAAGTGAAATTTTCAAAAAGTGAAAATTTTTCCAAAAAACGACTAAGTATGAAGGACTCATCGGGTGAAACACTCTGGAACTGAAATCGGATGCGCTTACAGACATGTTCCCCTCTCTGGAAGTCTGAGACATGTGTGAAAATTTTCTAAGTCCAGAAAAAAAAAAATTTTCAACTTTTTTTCAAATTTCCCCCCAAGGGATATATATTTTACCCACACATTTGGAACCCTCCTGGGATGCCCTCTAACATACTATAACCTCATTTAGCAGAGATTTTCACAAAAAAGTGAAATTTTCAAAAAGTGAAAATTTTTGCAAAAAACGATTAAGTATGAAGGACTCATCGGGTGAATCGCTCTGGAACTGAAATCGGATGCGCGCACTGACATGCTCCCCTCTCTGGAAGTCTGAGACATGTGTGAAAATTTTCTAAGTCCAGAAAAAAAAAATTTTTCAACTTTTTTTCAAATTTCCCCCCAAGGGATATATATTTTACCCACACATTTGGAGCCCTCCTGGGATGCCCTCTAACATACTATAACCTCATTTAGCAGAGATTTTCACAAAAAAAAGAAATTTTCAAAAAGTGAAAAATTTTCCAAAAAATGACTAATTATGAAGGACTCATCGGGTGAAACGCTCTGGAACTGAAATCGGATGCGCTAACAGTCATGCTCCCGTCTCTGGAAGTCTGAGACATGTGTGAAAATTTTCTAAGTCCACAGAAAAAATTTTTTCAACTTTTTTTCAAATTTCCCCCCAAGGGATATATATTTTACCCACACATTTGGAGCCCTCCAGGGATGCCCTCTAACATACTATAACCTCATTTAGCGGAGATTTTCACAAAAAAGTGAAATTTTCAAAAAGTGAAAATTTTTCCAAAAAACGACTAAGTATGAAGGACTCATCGGGTGAAACGCTCTGGAACTGAAATCGGATGCGCTTACAGACATGCTCCCCTCTCTGGAAGTCTGAGACATGTGTGAAAATTTTCTAAGTCCAGAAAAAAAAATTTTTCAACTTTTTTTCAAATTTCCCCCCAAGGGATATATATTTTACCCACACATTTGGAGCCCTCCTGGGATGCCCTCTAACATACTATAACCTCATTTAGGAGAGATTTTCACAAAGAAGTGAAATTTTCAAAAAGTCAGAAATTTTGCAAAAAACCACTAAGTATGAAGGACTCATTGGGTGAAACGCTCTGGAACTGAAATCGGATGCACTTACAGACATGCTACCCTCTCTGGAAGTCTGAGACATGTGTGAAAATTTTCTAAGTCCAGAAAAAAAAAAAAATTCAACTTTTTTTCAAATTTCCCCCCAAGGGATATATATTTTACCCACACATTTGGAGCCCTCCTGCGATGCCCTCTAACATACTATAACCTCATTTAGCGGAGATTTTCACAAAAAAGTGAAATTTTCAAAAAGTGAAAATTTTTCCAAAAAACGACTAAGTATGAAGGACTCATCGGGTGAAACACTCTGGAACTGAAATCGGATGCGCTTACAGACATGTTCCCCTCTCTGGAAGTCTGAGACATGTGTGAAAATTTTCTAAGTCCAGAAAAAAAAAAATTTTCAACTTTTTTTCAAATTTCCCCCCAAGGGATATATATTTTACCCACACATTTGGAACCCTCCTGGGATGCCCTCTAACATACTATAACCTCATTTAGCAGAGATTTTCACAAAAAAGTGAAATTTTCAAAAAGTGAAAATTTTTGCAAAAAACGATTAAGTATGAAGGACTCATCGGGTGAATCGCTCTGGAACTGAAATCGGATGCGCGCACTGACATGCTCCCCTCTCTGGAAGTCTGAGACATGTGTGAAAATTTTCTAAGTCCAGAAAAAAAAAATTTTTCAACTTTTTTTCAAATTTCCCCCCAAGGGATATATATTTTACCCACACATTTGGAGCCCTCCTGGGATGCCCTCTAACATACTATAACCTCATTTAGCAGAGATTTTCACAAAAAAAAGAAATTTTCAAAAAGTGAAAAATTTTCCAAAAAATGACTAATTATGAAGGACTCATCGGGTGAAACGCTCTGGAACTGAAATCGGATGCGCTAACAGTCATGCTCCCGTCTCTGGAAGTCTGAGACATGTGTGAAAATTTTCTAAGTCCACAGAAAAAATTTTTTCAACTTTTTTTCAAATTTCCCCCCAAGGGATATATATTTTACCCACACATTTGGAGCCCTCCAGGGATGCCCTCTAACATACTATAACCTCATTTAGCGGAGATTTTCACAAAAAAGTGACATTTTCAAAAAGTGAAAATTTTTCCAAAAAACGACTAAGTATGAAGGACTCATCGGGTGAATCGCTCTGGAACTGAAATCGGATGCGCGCACTGACATGCTCCCCTCTCTGGAAGTCTGAGACATGTGTGAAAATTTTCTAAGTCCAGAAAAAAAATGTTTTTCAAATTTTTTTCAAATTTCCCCCCAAGGGATATATATTTTACCCACACATTTGGAGCCCTCTTGGGATGCCCTCTAACATACTATAACTTAATTTAGCGGAGATTTTCACAAAAAAGTGAAATTTTCAAAAAGTCAGAAGTTTTGCAAAAAACGACTAAGTATGAAGGACTCATCGGGTGAATCGCTCTGGAACTGAAATCGGATGCACGCACTGACATGCTCCCCTCTCTGGAAGTCTGAGACATGTGTGAAAATTTTCTAAGTAAAGAAAAAAAATTTTTTTAAACTTTTTTTCAAATTTCCCCCCAAGGGATATGTATTTTACCCACACATTTGGAGCCCTCCTGGGATGCCCTCTAACATACTATAACCTCATTTAGCAGAGATTTTCACAAAAAAGTGAAATTTTCAAAAAGTGAACATTTTTCCAAAAAACGACTAAGTATGAAGGACTCATCGGGTGAAACGCTCTGGAACTGAAATCGGATGCGCTTACAGACATGCTCCCCTCTCTGGAAGTCTGAGACATGTGTGAAAATTTTCTAAGTCCAGAAAAAAAAATTTTTCAACTTTTTTTCAAATTTCCCCCCAAGGGATATATATTTTACCCACACATTTGGAGCCCTCCTGGGATGCCCTCTAACATACTATAACCTCATTTAGGAGAGATTTTCACAAAGAAGTGAAATTTTCAAAAAGTCAGAAATTTTGCAAAAAAACACTAAGTATGAAGGACTCATTGGGTGAAACGCTCTGGAACTGAAATCGGATGCACGCACTGACATGCTCCCCTCTCTGGAAGTCTGAGACATGTGTGAAAATTTTCTAAGTCCAGAAAAAAAAAAATTTTCAACTTTTTTTCAAATTTCCCCCCAAGGGATATATATTTTACCCACACATTTGGAGCCCTCCTGGGATGCCCTCTAACATACTATAACCTCATTTAGCAGAGACTTTCACAAAAAAGTGAAATTTTCAATAAGTCAGAAGTTTTTCAAAAAACGACTAATTATGAAGGACTCATCGGGTTAATCGCTCTGGAACTGAAATCGGATGCGCTTACAGACATGTTCCCCTCTCTGGAAGTCTGAGACATGTGTGAAAATTTTCTAAGTCCAGAAAAAAAAAATTTTTCAACTTTTTTTCAAATTTCCCCCCAAAGGGATATATATTTTACCCACACATTTGGAGCCCTCCTGGGATGCCCTCTAACATACTATAACCTCATTTAGCGGAGATTTTCACAAAAAAGTGAAATTTTCAAAAAGTGAGAAATTTTGCAAAAAACGACTAAGTATGAAGGACTCATCGGGTTAATCGCTCTGGAACTGAAATCGGATGCACGCACTGACATGCTCCCCTCTCTGGAAGTCTGAGACATGTGTGAAAATTTTCTAAGTCCAGAAAAAAAAAAATTTTCAACTTTTTTTCAAATTTCCCCCCAAGGGATATATATTTTACCCACACATTTGGAGCCCTCCTGGGATGCCCTCGAACATACTATAACCTCATTTAGCAGAGACTTTCACAAAAAAGTGAAATTTTCAATAAGTCAGAAGTTTTTCAAAAAACGACTAAGTATGAAGGACTCATCGGGTTAATCGCTCTGGAACTGAAATCGGATGCGCTTACAGACATGCTCCCCTCTCTGGAAGTCTGAGACATGTGTGAAAATTTTCTAAGTCCAGAAAAAAAAAAATTTCAACTTTTTTTCAAATTTCCCCCCAAGGGATATATATTTTACCCACACATTTGGAACCCTCCTGGGATGCCCTCTAACATACTATAACCTCATTTAGCGGACATTTTCACAAAAAAGTGAAATTTTCAAAAAGTGAGAAATTTTGCAAAAAACGACTAAGTATGAAGGACTCATCGGGTTAATCGCTCTGGAACTGAAATCGGATGCGCGCAATGACATGCTCCCCTCTCTGGAAGTCTGAGACATGTGTGAAAATTTTCTAAGTCCAGAAAAAAAAAAAATTTCAACTTTTTTTCAAATTTCCCCCCAAGGGATATATATTTTACCCACACATTTGGAGCCCTCCTGGGATGCCCTCTAACATACTATAACCTCATTTAGCAGAGACTTTCACAAAAAAGTGAAATTTTCAATAAGTCAGAAGTTTTTCAAAAACGACTAAGTATGAAGGACTCATCGGGTTAATCGCTCTGGAACTGAAATCGGATGCGCGCAATGACATGCTCCCCTCTCTGGAAGTCTGAGACATGTGTGAAAATTTTCTAATTCCAGAAAAAAAAAAATTTTCAATTTTTTTTCAAATTTCCCCCCAAGGGATATATATTTTACCCACACATTTGGAACCCTCCTGGGATGCCCTCTAACATACTATAACCTCATTTAGCAGAGATTTTCACAAAAAAGTGAAATTTTCAAAAAGTGAAAATTTTTCCAAAAAATGACTAAGTATGAAGGACTCATCGGGTGAAACACTCTGGAACTGAAATCGGATGCGCTTACAGACATGCTCCCCTCTCTGGAAGTCTGAGACATGTGTGAAAATTTTCTAAGTCCAGAAAAAAGAATTTTTTCAATTTTTTATCAAATTTCCCCCCAAGGGATATATATTTTACCCACACGTTTGGAGCCCTCCTGGGATGCCCTCTAACATACTATAACCTCATTTAGCAGAGATTTTCACAAAAAAGTGAAATTTTCAAAAAGTGAAAATTTTTCCAAAAAATGACTAAGTATGAAGGACTCATCGGGTGAAACACTCTGGAACTGAAATCGGATGCGCTTACAGACATGCTCCCCTCTCTGGAAGTCTGAGACATGTGTGAAAATTTTCTAAGTCCAGAAAAAAAAAATTTTTCAACTTTTTTTCAAATTTCCCCCCAAGGGATATATATTTTACCCACACATTTGGAGCCCTCCTGGGATGCCCTCTAACATACTATAACCTCATTTAGCAGAGATTTTCACAAAAAAGTGAAATTTTCAAAAAGTGAAAATTTTTCCAAAAAACGACTAAGTATGAAGGACTCATCGGGTGAAACGCTCTGGAACTGAAATCGGATGCGCTTACAGACATGCTCCCCTCTCTGGAAGTCTGAGACATGTGTGAAAATTTTCTAAGTCCAGAAAAAAAAATTTTTCAACTTTTTTTCAAATTTCCCCCCAAGGGATATAAATTTTACCCACACATTTGGAGCCCTCCTGGGATGCCCTCTAACATACTATAACCTCATTTAGGAGAGATTTTCACAAAGAAGTGAAATTTTCAAAAAGTCAGAAATTTTGCAAAAAACCACTAAGTATGAAGGACTCATTGGGTGAAACGCTCTGGAACTGAAATCGGATGCACTTACAGACATGCTACCCTCTCTGGAAGTCTGAGACATGTGTGAAAATTTTCTAAGTCCAGAAAAAAAAAAAAATTCAACTTTTTTTCAAATTTCCCCCCAAGGGATATATATTTTACCCACACATTTGGAGCCCTCCTGCGATGCCCTCTAACATACTATAACCTCATTTAGCGGAGATTTTCACAAAAAAGTGAAATTTTCAAAAAGTGAAAATTTTTCCAAAAAACGACTAAGTATGAAGGACTCATCGGGTGAAACACTCTGGAACTGAAATCGGATGCGCTTACAGACATGTTCCCCTCTCTGGAAGTCTGAGACATGTGTGAAAATTTTCTAAGTCCAGAAAAAAAAAAATTTTCAACTTTTTTTCAAATTTCCCCCCAAGGGATATATATTTTACCCACACATTTGGAACCCTCCTGGGATGCCCTCTAACATACTATAACCTCATTTAGCAGAGATTTTCACAAAAAAGTGAAATTTTCAAAAAGTGAAAATTTTTGCAAAAAACGATTAAGTATGAAGGACTCATCGGGTGAATCGCTCTGGAACTGAAATCGGATGCGCGCACTGACATGCTCCCCTCTCTGGAAGTCTGAGACATGTGTGAAAATTTTCTAAGTCCAGAAAAAAAAAATTTTTCAACTTTTTTTCAAATTTCCCCCCAAGGGATATATATTTTACCCACACATTTGGAGCCCTCCTGGGATGCCCTCTAACATACTATAACCTCATTTAGCAGAGATTTTCACAAAAAAGTGAAATTTTCAAAAAGTGAAAATTTTTCCAAAAAACGACTAATTATGAAGGACTCATCGGGTGAAACGCTCTGGAACTGAAATCGGATGCGCTAACAGTCATGCTCCCGTCTCTGGAAGTCTGAGACATGTGTGAAAATTTTCTAAGTCCACAGAAAAAATTTTTTCAACTTTTTTTCAAATTTCCCCCAAGGGATATATATTTTACCCACACATTTGGAGCCCTCCAGGGATGCCCTCTAACATACTATAACCTCATTTAGCGGAGATTTTCACAAAAAAGTGAAAATTTCAAAAAGTGAAAATTTTTGCAAAAAACGACTAAGTATGAAGGACTCATCGGGTGAATCGCTCTGGAACTGAAATCGGATGCACGCACTGACATGCTCCCCTCTCTGGAAGTCTGAGACATGTGTGAAAATTTTCTAAGTAAAGAAAAAAAATTTTTTTAAACTTTTTTTCAAATTTCCCCCCAAGGGATATATATTTTACCCACACATTTGGAGCCCTCCTGGGATGCCCTCTAACATACTATAACCTCATTTAGCAGAGATTTTCACAAAAAAGTGAAATTTTCAAAAAGTGAAAATTTTTCCAAAAAACGACTAAGTATGAAGGACTCATCGGGTGAAACGCTCTGGAACTGAAATCGGATGCGCTTACAGACATGCTCCCCTCTCTGGAAGTCTGAGACATGTGTGAAAATTTTCTAAGTCCAGAAAAAAAAATTTTTCAACTTTTTTTCAAATTTCCCCCCAAGGGATATATATTTTACCCACACATTTGGAGCCCTCCTGGGATGCCCTCTAACATACTATAACCTCATTTAGGAGAGATTTTCACAAAGAAGTGAAATTTTCAAAAAGTCAGAAATTTTGCAAAAAACCACTAAGTATGAAGGACTCATTGGGTGAAACGCTCTGGAACTGAAATCGGATGCACTTACAGACATGCTACCCTCTCTGGAAGTCTGAGACATGTGTGAAAATTTTCTAAGTCCAGAAAAAAAAAAAAATTCAACTTTTTTTCAAATTTCCCCCCAAGGGATATATATTTTACCCACACATTTGGAGCCCTCCTGCGATGCCCTCTAACATACTATAACCTCATTTAGCGGAGATTTTCACAAAAAAGTGAAATTTTCAAAAAGTGAAAATTTTTCCAAAAAACGACTAAGTATGAAGGACTCATCGGGTGAAACACTCTGGAACTGAAATCGGATGCGCTTACAGACATGTTCCCCTCTCTGGAAGTCTGAGACATGTGTGAAAATTTTCTAAGTCCAGAAAAAAAAAAATTTTCAACTTTTTTTCAAATTTCCCCCCAAGGGATATATATTTTACCCACACATTTGGAACCCTCCTGGGATGCCCTCTAACATACTATAACCTCATTTAGCAGAGATTTTCACAAAAAAGTGAAATTTTCAAAAAGTGAAAATTTTTGCAAAAAACGATTAAGTATGAAGGACTCATCGGGTGAATCGCTCTGGAACTGAAATCGGATGCGCGCACTGACATGCTCCCCTCTCTGGAAGTCTGAGACATGTGTGAAAATTTTCTAAGTCCAGAAAAAAAAAATTTTTCAACTTTTTTTCAAATTTCCCCCCAAGGGATATATATTTTACCCACACATTTGGAGCCCTCCTGGGATGCCCTCTAACATACTATAACCTCATTTAGCAGAGATTTTCACAAAAAAAAGAAATTTTCAAAAAGTGAAAAATTTTCCAAAAAATGACTAATTATGAAGGACTCATCGGGTGAAACGCTCTGGAACTGAAATCGGATGCGCTAACAGTCATGCTCCCGTCTCTGGAAGTCTGAGACATGTGTGAAAATTTTCTAAGTCCACAGAAAAAATTTTTTCAACTTTTTTTCAAATTTCCCCCCAAGGGATATATATTTTACCCACACATTTGGAGCCCTCCAGGGATGCCCTCTAACATACTATAACCTCATTTAGCGGAGATTTTCACAAAAAAGTGACATTTTCAAAAAGTGAAAATTTTTCCAAAAAACGACTAAGTATGAAGGACTCATCGGGTGAATCGCTCTGGAACTGAAATCGGATGCGCGCACTGACATGCTCCCCTCTCTGGAAGTCTGAGACATGTGTGAAAATTTTCTAAGTCCAGAAAAAAAATGTTTTTCAAATTTTTTTCAAATTTCCCCCCAAGGGATATATATTTTACCCACACATTTGGAGCCCTCTTGGGATGCCCTCTAACATACTATAACTTAATTTAGCGGAGATTTTCACAAAAAAGTGAAATTTTCAAAAAGTCAGAAGTTTTGCAAAAAACGACTAAGTATGAAGGACTCATCGGGTGAATCGCTCTGGAACTGAAATCGGATGCACGCACTGACATGCTCCCCTCTCTGGAAGTCTGAGACATGTGTGAAAATTTTCTAAGTAAAGAAAAAAAATTTTTTTAAACTTTTTTTCAAATTTCCCCCCAAGGGATATGTATTTTACCCACACATTTGGAGCCCTCCTGGGATGCCCTCTAACATACTATAACCTCATTTAGCAGAGATTTTCACAAAAAAGTGAAATTTTCAAAAAGTGAACATTTTTCCAAAAAACGACTAAGTATGAAGGACTCATCGGGTGAAACGCTCTGGAACTGAAATCGGATGCGCTTACAGACATGCTCCCCTCTCTGGAAGTCTGAGACATGTGTGAAAATTTTCTAAGTCCAGAAAAAAAAATTTTTCAACTTTTTTTCAAATTTCCCCCCAAGGGATATATATTTTACCCACACATTTGGAGCCCTCCTGGGATGCCCTCTAACATACTATAACCTCATTTAGGAGAGATTTTCACAAAGAAGTGAAATTTTCAAAAAGTCAGAAATTTTGCAAAAAAACACTAAGTATGAAGGACTCATTGGGTGAAACGCTCTGGAACTGAAATCGGATGCACGCACTGACATGCTCCCCTCTCTGGAAGTCTGAGACATGTGTGAAAATTTTCTAAGTCCAGAAAAAAAAAAATTTTCAACTTTTTTTCAAATTTCCCCCCAAGGGATATATATTTTACCCACACATTTGGAGCCCTCCTGGGATGCCCTCTAACATACTATAACCTCATTTAGCAGAGACTTTCACAAAAAAGTGAAATTTTCAATAAGTCAGAAGTTTTTCAAAAAACGACTAATTATGAAGGACTCATCGGGTTAATCGCTCTGGAACTGAAATCGGATGCGCTTACAGACATGTTCCCCTCTCTGGAAGTCTGAGACATGTGTGAAAATTTTCTAAGTCCAGAAAAAAAAAATTTTTCAACTTTTTTTCAAATTTCCCCCCAAAGGGATATATATTTTACCCACACATTTGGAGCCCTCCTGGGATGCCCTCTAACATACTATAACCTCATTTAGCGGAGATTTTCACAAAAAAGTGAAATTTTCAAAAAGTGAGAAATTTTGCAAAAAACGACTAAGTATGAAGGACTCATCGGGTTAATCGCTCTGGAACTGAAATCGGATGCACGCACTGACATGCTCCCCTCTCTGGAAGTCTGAGACATGTGTGAAAATTTTCTAAGTCCAGAAAAAAAAAAATTTTCAACTTTTTTTCAAATTTCCCCCCAAGGGATATATATTTTACCCACACATTTGGAGCCCTCCTGGGATGCCCTCGAACATACTATAACCTCATTTAGCAGAGACTTTCACAAAAAAGTGAAATTTTCAATAAGTCAGAAGTTTTTCAAAAAACGACTAAGTATGAAGGACTCATCGGGTTAATCGCTCTGGAACTGAAATCGGATGCGCGCAATGACATGCTCCCCTCTCTGGAAGTCTGAGACATGTGTGAAAATTTTCTAAGTCCAGAAAAAAAAAAATTTCAACTTTTTTTCAAATTTCCCCCCAAGGGATATATATTTTACCCACACATTTGGAACCCTCCTGGGATGCCCTCTAACATACTATAACCTCATTTAGCGGACATTTTCACAAAAAAGTGAAATTTTCAAAAAGTGAGAAATTTTGCAAAAAACGACTAAGTATGAAGGACTCATCGGGTTAATCGCTCTGGAACTGAAATCGGATGCGCGCAATGACATGCTCCCCTCTCTGGAAGTCTGAGACATGTGTGAAAATTTTCTAAGTCCAGAAAAAAAAAAAATTTCAACTTTTTTTCAAATTTCCCCCCAAGGGATATATATTTTACCCACACATTTGGAGCCCTCCTGGGATGCCCTCTAACATACTATAACCTCATTTAGCAGAGACTTTCACAAAAAAGTGAAATTTTCAATAAGTCAGAAGTTTTTCAAAAACGACTAAGTATGAAGGACTCATCGGGTTAATCGCTCTGGAACTGAAATCGGATGCGCGCAATGACATGCTCCCCTCTCTGGAAGTCTGAGACATGTGTGAAAATTTTCTAATTCCAGAAAAAAAAAAATTTTCAATTTTTTTTCAAATTTCCCCCCAAGGGATATATATTTTACCCACACATTTGGAACCCTCCTGGGATGCCCTCTAACATACTATAACCTCATTTAGCAGAGATTTTCACAAAAAAGTGAAATTTTCAAAAAGTGAAAATTTTTCCAAAAAATGACTAAGTATGAAGGACTCATCGGGTGAAACACTCTGGAACTGAAATCGGATGCGCTTACAGACATGCTCCCCTCTCTGGAAGTCTGAGACATGTGTGAAAATTTTCTAAGTCCAGAAAAAAGAATTTTTTCAATTTTTTATCAAATTTCCCCCCAAGGGATATATATTTTACCCACACGTTTGGAGCCCTCCTGGGATGCCCTCTAACATACTATAACCTCATTTAGCAGAGATTTTCACAAAAAAGTGAAATTTTCAAAAAGTGAAAATTTTTCCAAAAAATGACTAAGTATGAAGGACTCATCGGGTGAAACACTCTGGAACTGAAATCGGATGCGCTTACAGACATGCTCCCCTCTCTGGAAGTCTGAGACATGTGTGAAAATTTTCTAAGTCCAGAAAAAAAAAATTTTTCAACTTTTTTTCAAATTTCCCCCCAAGGGATATATATTTTACCCACACATTTGGAGCCCTCCTGGGATGCCCTCTAACATTCTATAACCTCATTTAGCAGAGATTTTCACAAAAAAGTGAAATTTTCAAAAAGTGAAAATTTTTCCAAAAAACGACTAAGTATGAAGGACTCATCGGGTGAAACACTCTGGAACTGAAATCGGATGTGCTTACAGACATGCTCCCCTCTCTGGAAGTCTGAGACATGTGTGAAAATTTTCTAAGTCCAGAAAAAAAAAATTTTTCAACTTTTTTTCAAATTTCCCCCCAAGGGATATATATTTTACCCACACATTTGGAGCCCTCCTGGTATGCCCTCGAACATACTATAACCTCATTTAGCGTAGATTTTCACAAAAAAGTGAAATTTTCAAAAAGTGAAAATTTTTCCAAAAAACGACTAAGTATGAAGGACTCATCGGGTTAATCGCTCTGGAACTGAAATCGGATGCGCGCAATGACATGCTCCCCTCTCTGGAAGTCTGAGACATGTGTGAAAATTTTCTAAGTCCAGAAAAAAAAAAAAATTCAAATTTTTTTCAAATTTTCCCCCAAGGGATATATATTTTACCCACACATTTGGAACCCTCCTGGGATGCCCTCTAACATACTATAACCTCATTTAGCAGAGATTTTCACAAAAAAGTGAAATTTTCAAAAAGTGAAAATTTTTCCAAAAAATGACTAAGTATGAAGGACTCATCGGGTGAAACGCTCTTAAACTGAAATCGGATGCGCTTACAGTCATGCTCCCCTCTCTGGAAGTCTGAGACATGTGTGAAAATTTTCTAAGTCCAGAAAAAAAAAAATTTTCAAATTTTTTTCAAATTTCCCCCCAAGGGATATATATTTTACCCACACATTTGGAGCCCTCTTGGGATGCCCTCTAACATACTATAACTTCATTTAGCGGAGATTTTCACAAAAAAGTGAAATTTTCAAAAAGTCAGAAATTTTGCAAAAAACGACTAAGTATGAAGGACTCATCGGGTGAATCGCTCTGGAACTGAAATCGGATGCACGCACTGACATGCTCCCCTCTCTGGAAGTCTGAGACATGTGTGAAAATTTTCCAAGTAAAGAAAAAAAAATTTTTTAAACTTTTTTTCAAATTTCCCCCCAAGGGATATATATTTTACCCACACATTTGGAGCCCTCCTGGGATGCCCTCTAACATACTATAACCTCATTTAGGAGAGATTTTCACAAAGAAGTGAAATTTTCAAAAAGTCAGAAATTTTGCAAAAAACCACTAAGTATGAAGGACTCATTGGGTGAAACGCTCTGGAACTGAAATAAGATGCACTTACAGACATGCTACCCTCTCTGGAAGTCTGAGACATGTGTGAAAATTTTCTAAGTCCAGAAAAAAAAAAATTTCAACTTTTTTTCAAATTTCCCCCCAAGGGATATATATTTTACCCACACATTTGGAGCCCTCCTTCTGCGATGCCCTCTAACATACTATAACCTCATTTAGCAGAGATTTTCACAAAAAAGTGAAATTTTCAAAAAGTGAAAATTTTTCCAAAAAATGACTAAGTATGAAGGACTCATTGGGTTAATCGCTCTGGAACTGAAATCGGATGTGCGCAATGACATGCTCCCCTCTCTGGAAGTCTGAGACATGTGTGAAAATTTTCTAAGTCCAGAAAAAAAAAATTTTTCAACTTTTTTTCAAATTTCCCCCCAAGGGATATATATTTTACCCACACATTTGGAGCCCTCCTGGGATGCCCTCTAACATACTATAACCTCATTTAGCGGAGATTTTCACAAAAAAGTGAAATTTTCAAAAAGTGAAAATTTTTCCAAAAAACTACTAAGTATGAAGGACTCATCGGGTGAATCGCTCTGGAACTGAAATCGGATGCACGCACTGACATGCTCCCCTCTCTGGAAGTCTGAGACATGTGTGAAAATTTTCTAAGTCCAGAAAAAAAAAATTTTTCAACTTTTTTTCAAATTTCCCCCCAAGGGATATATATTTTACCCACACATTTGGAGCCCTCCTGGGATGCCCTCTAACATACTATAACCTCATTTAGCAGAGACTTTCACAAAAAAGTGAAATTTTCAATAAGTCAGAAGTTTTTCAAAAAACGACTAAGTATGAAGGACTCATCGGGTTAATCGCTCTGGAACTGAAATCGGATGCGCGCAATGACATGCTCCCCTCTCTGGAAGTCTGAGACATGTGTGAAAATTTTCTAAGTCCAGAAAAAAAAAAAATTCAAATTTTTTTCAAATTTCCCCCCAAGGGATATATATTTTACCCACACATTTGGAACCCTCCTGGGATGCCCTCTAACATACTATAACCTCATTTAGCAGAGATTTTCACAAAAAAGTGAAATTTTCAAAAAGTGAAAATTTTTCCAAAAAATGACTAAGTATGAAGGACTCATAGGGTGAAACGCTCTGGAACTGAAATCGGATGCGCTTACAGACATGTTCCCCTCTCTGGAAGTCTGAGACATGTGTGAAAATTTTCTAAGTCCAGAAAAAAAAAAATTTTCAACTTTTTTTCAAATTTCCCCCCAAGGGATATATATTTTACCCACACATTTGGAGCCCTCCTGGGATGCCCTCTAACATACTATAACCTCATTTAGCAGAGATTTTCACAAAAAAGTGAAATTTTCAAAAAGTGAAAATTTTTGCAAAAAACGACTAAGTATGAAGGACTCATCGGGTGAAACGCTCTTAAACTGAAATCGGATGCGCTTACAGTCATGCTCCCCTCTCTGGAAGTCTGAGACATGTGTGAAAATTTTCTAAGTCCACAGAAAAAAAATTTTTCAACTTTTTTTCAAATTTCCCCCAAGGGATATATATTTTTCCCACACATTTGGAGCCCTCCTGGTATGCCCTCGAACATACTATAACCTCATTTAGCGTAGATTTTCACAAAAAAGTGAAATTTTCAAAAAGTCAGAAATTTTGCAAAAAACGACTAAGTATGAAGGACTCATCGGGTGAATCGCTCTGGAACTGAAATCGGATGCACGCACTGACATGCTCCCCTCTCTGGAAGTCTGAGACATGTGTGAAAATTTTCCAAGTAAAGAAAAAAAATTTTTTTAAACTTTTTTTCAAATTTCCCCCCAAGGGATATATATTTTACCCACACATTTGGAGCCCTCCTGGGATGCCCTCTAACATACTATAACCTCATTTAGCGGAGATTTTCACAAAAAAGTGAAATTTTCAAAAAGTGAAAATTTTTCCAAAAAACTACTAAGTATGAAGGACTCATCGGGTGAATCGCTCTGGAACTGAAATCGGATGCACGCACTGACATGCTCCCCTCTCTGGAAGTCTGAGACATGTGTGAAAATTTTCTAAGTCCAGAAAAAAAAATTTTTTCAACTTTTTTTCAAATTTCCCCCCAAGTGATATATATTTTACCCACACATTTGGAGCCCTCCTGGGATGCCCTCTAACATTCTATAACCTCATTTAGCAGAGATTTTCACAAAAAAGTGAAATTTTCAAAAAGTGAAAATTTTTCCAAAAAACGACTAAGTATGAAGGACTCATCGGGTGAATTACTCTGGAACTGAAATCGGATGTGCGCACTGACATGCTCCCCTCTATGGAAGTCTGAGACATGTGTGAAAATTTTCTAAGTCCAGAAAAAAAAAAATTTTCAAATTTTTTTCAAATTTCCCCCCAAGGGATATATATTTTACCCACACATTTGGAGCCCTCTTGGGATGCCCTCTAACATACTATAACTTCATTTAGCGGAGATTTTCACAAAAAAGTGAAATTTTCAAAAAGTCAGAAATTTTGCAAAAAACGACTAAGTATGAAGGACTCATCGGGTGAATCGCTTTGGAACTGAAATCGGATGCACGCACTGACATGCTCCCCTCTCTGGAAGTCTGAGACATGTGTGAAAATTTTCCAAGTAAAGAAAAAAAATTTTTTTTAAATTTTTTTCAAATTTCCCCCCAAGGGATATATATTTTACCCACACATTTGGAGCCCTCCTGGGATGCCCTCTAACATACTATAACCTCATTTAGGAGAGATTTTCACAAAGAAGTGAAATTTTCAAAAAGTCAGAAATTTTGCAAAAAACCACTAAGTATGAAGGATTCATTGGGTGAAACGCTCTGGAACTGAAATAAGATGCACTTACAGACATGCTACCCTCTCTGGAAGTCTGAGACATGTGTGAAAATTTTCTAAGTCCAGAAAAAAAAAAATTTCAACTTTTTTTCAAATTTCCCCCCAAGGGATATATATTTTACCCACACATTTGGAGCCCTCCTTCTGCGATGCCCTCTAACATACTATAACCTCATTTAGCAGAGATTTTCACAAAAAAGTGAAATTTTCAAAAAGTGAAAATTTTTCCAAAAAATGACTAAGTATGAAGGACTCATTGGGTTAATCGCTCTGGAACTGAAATCGGATGCGCGCAATGACATGCTCCCCTCTCTGGAAGTCTGAGACATGTGTGAAAATTTTCTAAGTCCAGAAAAAAAAATTTTTTCAACTTTTTTTCAAATTTCCCCCCAAGGGATATATATTTTACCCACACATTTGGAGCCCTCCTGGGATGCCCTCTAACATTCTATAACCTCATTTAGCAGAGATTTTCACAAAAAAGTGAAATTTTCAAAAAGTGAAAATTTTTCCAAAAAACGACTAAGTATGAAGGACTCATCGGTTGAATTACTCTGGAACTGAAATCGGATGTGCGCACTGACATGCTCCCCTCTCTGGAAGTCTGAGACATGTGTGAAAATTTTCTAAGTCCAGAAAAAAAAAAATTTTCAAATTTTTTTCAAATTTCCCCCCAAGGGATATATATTTTACCCACACATTTGGAGCCCTCTTGGGATGCCCTCTAACATACTATAACTTCATTTAGCGGAGATTTTCACAAAAAAGTGAAATTTTCAAAAAGTCAGAAATTTTGCAAAAAACGACTAAGTATGAAGGACTCATCGGGTGAATCGCTCTGGAACTGAAATCGGATGCACGCACTGACATGCTCCCCTCTCTGGAAGTCTGAGACATGTGTGAAAATTTTCCAAGTAAAGAAAAAAAATTTTTTTAAACTTTTTTTCAAATTTCCCCCCAAGGGATATATATTTTACCCACACATTTGGAGCCCTCCTGGGATGCCCTCTAACATACTATAACCTCATTTAGGAGAGATTTTCACAAAGAAGTGAAATTTTCAAAAAGTCAGAAATTTTGCAAAAAACCACTAAGTATGAAGGACTCATTGGGTGAAACGCTCTGGAACTGAAATAAGATGCACTTACAGACATGCTACCCTCTCTGGAAGTCTGAGACATGTGTGAAAATTTTCTAAGTCCAGAAAAAAAAAAATTTCAACTTTTTTTCAAATTTCCCCCCAAGGGATATATATTTTACCCACACATTTGGAGCCCTCCTTCTGCGATGCCCTCTAACATACTATAACCTCATTTAGCAGAGATTTTCACAAAAAAGTGAAATTTTCAAAAAGTGAAAATTTTTCCAAAAAATGACTAAGTATGAAGGACTCATCGGGTGAAACAGTCTGGAACTGAAATCGGATGCGCTTACAGACATGCTCCCCTCTCTGGAAGTCTGAGACATGTGTGAAAATTTTCTAAGTCCAGAAAAAAGAATTTTTTCAATTTTTTATCAAATTTCCCCCCAAGGGATATATATTTTACCCACACATTTGGTGCCCTCCTGGGATGCCCTCTAACATACTATAACCTCATTTAGCAGAGACTTTCACAAAAAAGTGAAATTTTCAATAAGTCAGAAGTTTTTCAAAAAACGACTAAGTATGAAGGACTCATCGGGTTAATCGCTCTGGAACTGAAATCGGATGCGCGCAATGACATGCTCCCCTCTCTGGAAGTCTGAGACATGTGTGAAAATTTTCTAAGTCCAGAAAAAAAAAAAATTTCAAATTTTTTTCAAATTTCCCCCCAAGGGATATATATTTTACCCACACATTTGGAACCCTCCTGGGATGCCCTCTAACATACTATAACCTCATTTAGCAGAGATTTTCACAAAAAAGTGAAATTTTCAAAAAGTCAGAAATTTTGCAAAAAACCACTAAGTATGAAGGACTCATCGGGTGAAACGCTCTGGAACTGAAATAGGATGCACTTACAGACATGCTACCCTCTCTGGAAGTCTGAGACATGTGTGAAAATTTTCTAAGTCCAGAAAAAAAATTTTTTTCAACTTTTTTTCAAATTTCCCCCCAAGGGATATATATTTTACCCACACATTTGGAGCCCTCCTGGGATGCCCTCTAACATTCTATAACCTCATTTAGCAGAGATTTTCTCAAAAAAGTGAAATTTTCAAAAAGTGAAAATTTTTCCAAAAAACGACTGAGTTTGAAGGACTCATCGGGTGAATCGCTCTGGAACTGAAATCGGAATCGCACTGACATGCTCCCCTCTCTGGAAGTCTGAGACGTGTGAAAATTTTCTAAGTCCAGAAAAAAAAAAATTTCAACTTTTTATCAAATTTCCCCCCAAGGGATATATATTTTACCCACACATTTGGAGCCCTCCTGGGATGCCCTCTAACATTCTATAACCTCATTTAGCAGAGATTTTCTCAAAAAAGTGAAATTTTCAAAAAGTGAAAATTTTTCCAAAAAACGACTAAGTATGAAGGACTCATAGGGTGAAACACTCTGGAACTGAAATCGGATGCGCTTACAGACATGCTCCCCTCTCTGGAAGTCTGAGACATGTGTGAAAATTTTCTAAGTCCAGAAAAAAATTTTTTTTCAACTTTTTTTCAAATTTCCCCCCAAGGGATATATATTTTACCCACACATTTGGAGCCCTCCTGGGATGCCCTCTAACATACTATAACCTCATTTAGCGGAGATTTTCACAAAAAAGTGAAATTTTCAAAAGTGAAAATTTTTCCAAAAAACGACTAAGTATGAAGGACTCATCGGGTGAATTACTCTGGAACTGAAATCGGATGTGCGCACTGACATGCTTCCCTCTCTGGAAGTCTGAGACATGTGTGAAAATTTTCTAAGTCCAGAAAAAAAAAAATTTTCAAATTTTTTTCAAATTTCCCCCCAAGGGATATATATTTTACCCACACATTTGGAGCCCTCCTGGGATGCACTCTAACATACTATAACCTCATTTAGCAGAGACTTTCACAAAAAAGTGAAATTTTCAATAAGTCAGAAGTTTTTCAAAAAACGACTAAGTATGAAGGACTCATCGGGTTAATCGCTCTGGAACTGAAATCGGATGCGCGCAATGACATGCTCCCCTCTCTGGAAGTCTGAGACATGTGTGAAAATTTTCTAAGTCCAGAAAAAAAAAAATTTTCAACTTTTTTTCAAATTTCCCCCCAAGGGATATATATTTTACCCACACATTTGGAACCCTCCTGGGATGCCCTCTAACATACTAGAACCTCATTTAGCAGAGATTTTCACAAAAAAGTGAAATTTTCAAAAAGTCAGAAATTTTGCAAAAAACCACTAAGTATGAAGGACTCATCGGGTGAAACGCTCTGGAAATGAAATAGGATGCACTTACAGACATGCTACCCTCTCTGGAAGTCTGAGACATGTGTGAAAATTTTCTAAGTCCAGAAAAAAAAAAAATTCAACTTTTTTTCAAATTTCCCCCCAAGGGATATATATTTTACCCACACATTTGGAGCCCTCCTGCGATGCCCTCTAACATACTATAACCTCATTTAGCGGAGATTTTCACAAAAAAGTGAAATTTTCAAAAAGTGAAAATTTTTCCAAAAAACGACTAAGTATGAAGGACTCATCGGGTGAGTCGCTCTGGAACTGAAATCAGATGCGCGCACTGACCTGCTCCCCTCTCTGGAAGTCTGAGACATGTGTGAAAATTTTCTAAGTCCAGAAAAAAAATTTTTTTCAACTTTTTTCAAATTTCCCCCCAAGGGATATATATTTTACCCACACATTTGGAGCCCTCCTGGGATGCCCTCTAACATACTATAACCTCATTTAGCGGAGATTTTCACAAAAAAGTGAAATTTTCAAAAAGTGAAAATTTTTCCAAAAAACGACTAAGTATGAAGGACTCATCGGGTGAGTCGCTCTGGAACTGAAATCAGATGCGCGCACTGACATGCTCCCCTCTCTGGAAGTATGAGACATGTATGAAAATTTTCTAAGTCCAGAAAAAAAATTTTTTTCAACTTTTTTTCAAATTTCCCCCCAAGGGATATATATTTTACCCACACATTTGGAGCCCTCCTGGGATGCCCTCTAACATACTATAACCTCATTTAGCAGAGACTTTCACAAAAAAGTGAAATTTTCAATAAGTCAGAAGTTTTTCAAAAAACGACTAAGTATGAAGGACTCATCGGGTTAATCGCTCTGGAACTGAAATCGGATGCGCGCAATGACATGCTCCCCTCTCTGGAAGTCTGAGACATGTGTGAAAATTTTCTAAGTCCAGAAAAAAAAATTTTTTCAACTTTTTTTCAAATTTCCCCCCAAGGGATATATATTTTACCCACACATTTGGAACCCTCCTGGGATGCCCTCTAACATACTATAACCTCATTTAGCAGAGATTTTCACAAAAAAGTGAAATTTTCAAAAAGTCAGAAATTTTGCAAAAAACCACTAAGTATGAAGGACTCATCGGGTGAAACGCTCTGGAACTGAAATAGGATGCACTTACAGACATGCTACCCTCTCTGGAAGTCTGAGACATGTGTGAAAATTTTCTAAGTCCAGAAAAAAAAAAATTTCAACTTTTTTTCAAATTTCCCCCCAAGGGATATATATTTTACCCACACATTTGGAGCCCTCCTGCGATGCCCTCTAACCATACTATAACCTCATTTAGCGGAGATTTTCACAAAAAAGTGAAATTTTCAAAAAGTGAAAATTTTTCCAAAAAACGACTAAGTATGAAGGACTCATCGGGTGAGTCGCTCTGGAACTGAAATCAGATGCGCGCACTGACATGCTCCCCTCTCTGGAAGTCTGAGACATGTGTGAAAATTTTCTAAGTCCAGAAAAAAAAAAATTTTCTATTTTTTTTCAAATTTCCCCCCAAGGGATATATATTTTACCCACACATTTGGAACCCTCCTGCGATGCCCTCTAACATACTATAACCTCATTTAGCAGAGATTTTCACAAAAAGTGAAATTTTCAAAAAGTGAAAATTTTTCCAAAAAATGACTAAGTATGAAGGACTCATCAGGTGAAACGCTCTGGAACTGAAATCGGATGCGCTTACAGACATTTTCCCCTCTCTGGAAGTCTGAGACATGTGTGAAAATTTTCTAAGTCCAGAAAAAAAAAAATTTTCAACTTTTTTTCAAATTTCCCCCCAAGGGATATATATTTTACCCACACATTTGGAGCCCTCCTGGGATGCCCTCTAACATACTATAACCTCATTTAGCGGAGATTTTCACAAAATAGTGAAATTTTCAAAAAGTGAAAATTTTTCCAAAAAACGACTAAGTATGAAGGACTCATCGGGTGAATCGCTCTGGAACTGAAATCGGATGCGCGCACTGACATGCTCCCCTCTCTGGAAGTCTGAGACATGTGTGAAAATTTTCTAAGTCCAGAAAAAAGAATTTTTTCAATTTTTTATCAAATTTCCCCCCAAGGGATATATATTTTACCCACACATTTGGAGCCCTCCTGGGATGCCCTCTAACATACTATAACCTCATTTAGCGGAGATTTTCACAAAAAATTGAAATTTTCAAAAAGTCAGAAATTTTGCAAAAAACGACAAGTATGAAGGACTCATCGGGTGAATCGCTCTGGAACTGAAATCGGATGCACGCACTGACATGCTCCCCTCTCTGGAAGTCTGAGACATGTGTGAAAATTTTCTAAGTCCAGAAAAAAAATTTTTTTCAACTTTTTTTCAAATTTCCCCCCAAGGGATATATATTTTACCCACACATTTGGAGCCCTCCTGGGATGCCCTCTATCATTCTATAACCTCATTTAGCAGAGATTTTCTCAAAAAAGTGAAATTTTCAAAAAGTGAAAATTTTTCCAAAAAACTACTGAGTTTGAAGGACTCATCGGGTGAATCGCTTTGGAACTGAAATCGGAATCGCACTGACATGCTCCCCTCTCTGGAAGTCTGAGACGTGTGAAAATTTTCTAAGTCCAGAAAAAAAAAATTTTCAACTTTTTATCAAATTTCCCCCCAAGGGATATATATTTTACCCACACATTTGGAGCCCTCCTGGGATGCCCTCTAACATACTATAACCTCATTTAGCGGAGATTTTCACAAAATAGTGAAATTTTCAAAAAGTGAAAATTTTTCCAAAAAACGACTAAGTATGAAGGACTCATCGGGTGAATCGCTCTGGAACTGAAATCGGATGCGCGCACTGACATGCTCCCCTCTCTGGAAGTCTGAGACATGTGTGAAAATTTTCTAAGTCCAGAAAAAAGAATTTTTTCAATTTTTTATCAAATTTCCCCCCAAGGGATATATATTTTACCCACACATTTGGAGCCCTCCTGGGATGCCCTCTAACATACTATAACCTCATTTAGCGGAGATTTTCACAAAAAATTGAAATTTTCAAAAAGTCAGAAATTTTGCAAAAAACGACAAGTATGAAGGACTCATCGGGTGAATCGCTCTGGAACTGAAATCGGATGCACGCACTGACATGCTCCCCTCTCTGGAAGTCTGAGACATGTGTGAAAATTTTCTAAGTCCAGAAAAAAAATTTTTTTCAACTTTTTTTCAAATTTCCCCCCAAGGGATATATATTTTACCCACACATTTGGAGCCCTCCTGGGATGCCCTCTAACATTCTATAACCTCATTTAGCAGAGATTTTCTCAAAAAAGTGAAATTTTCAAAAAGTGAAAATTTTTCCAAAAAACTACTGAGTTTGAAGGACTCATCGGGTGAATCGCTTTGGAACTGAAATCGGAATCGCACTGACATGCTCCCCTCTCTGGAAGTCTGAGACGTGTGAAAATTTTCTAAGTCCAGAAAAAAAAAATTTTCAACTTTTTATCAAATTTCCCCCCAAGGGATATATATTTTACCCACACATTTGGAGCCCTCCTGGGATGCCCTCTAACATACTATAACCTCATTTAGCGGAGATTTTCACAAAATAGTGAAATTTTCAAAAAGTGAAAATTTTTCCAAAAAACGACTAAGTATGAAGGACTCATCGGGTGAATCGCTCTGGAACTGAAATCGGATGCGCGCACTGACATGCTCCCCTCTCTGGAAGTCTGAGACATGTGTGAAAATTTTCTAAGTCCAGAAAAAAGAATTTTTTCAATTTTTTATCAAATTTCCCCCCAAGGGATATATATTTTACCCACACATTTGGAGCCCTCCTGGGATGCCCTCTAACATACTATAACCTCATTTAGCGGAGATTTTCACAAAAAATTGAAATTTTCAAAAAGTCAGAAATTTTGCAAAAAACGACAAGTATGAAGGACTCATCGGGTGAATCGCTCTGGAACTGAAATCGGATGCACGCACTGACATGCTCCCCTCTCTGGAAGTCTGAGACATGTGTGAAAATTTTCTAAGTCCAGAAAAAAAAAAATTTTCTACTTTTTTTCAAATTTCCCCCCAAGGGATATATATTTTACCCACACATTTGGAACCCTCCTGCGATGCCCTCTAACATACTATAACCTCATTTAACAGAGATTTTCACAAAAAGTGAAATTTTCAAAAAGTGAAAATTTTTCCAAAAAATGACTAAGTATGAAGGACTCATCAGGTGAAACGCTCTGGAACTGAAATCGGATGCGCTTACAGACATTTTCCCCTCTCTGGAAGTCTGAGACATGTGTGAAAATTTTCTAAGTCCAGAAAAAAAAAAATTTTCAACTTTTTTTCAAATTTCCCCCCAAGGGATATATATTTTACCCACACATTTGGAGCCCTCCTGGGATGCCCTCTAACATACTATAACCTCATTTAGCGGAGATTTTCACAAAATAGTGAAATTTTCAAAAAGTGAAAATTTTTCCAAAAAACGACTAAGTATGAAGGACTCATCGGGTGAATCGCTCTGGAACTGAAATCGGATGCACGCACTGACATGCTCCCCTCTCTGGAAGTCTGAGACATGTGTGAAAATTTTCTAAGTCCAGAAAAAAAATTTTTTTCAACTTTTTTTCAAATTTCCCCCCAAGGGATATATATTTTACCCACACATTTGGAGCCCTCCTGGGATGCCCTCTAACATTCTATAACCTCATTTAGCAGAGATTTTCTCAAAAAAGTGAAATTTTCAAAAAGTGAAAATTTTTCCAAAAAACTACTGAGTTTGAAGGACTCATCGGGTGAATCGCTTTGGAACTGAAATCGGAATCGCACTGACATGCTCCCCTCTCTGGAAGTCTGAGACGTGTGAAAATTTTCTAAGTCCAGAAAAAAAAAATTTTCAACTTTTTATCAAATTTCCCCCCAAGGGATATATATTTTACCCACACATTTGGAGCCCTCCTGGGATGCCCTCTAACATACTATAACCTCATTTAGCGGAGATTTTCACAAAATAGTGAAATTTTCAAAAAGTGAAAATTTTTCCAAAAAACGACTAAGTATGAAGGACTCATCGGGTGAATCGCTCTGGAACTGAAATCGGATGCGCGCACTGACATGCTCCCCTCTCTGGAAGTCTGAGACATGTGTGAAAATTTTCTAAGTCCAGAAAAAAGAATTTTTTCAATTTTTTATCAAATTTCCCCCCAAGGGATATATATTTTACCCACACATTTGGAGCCCTCCTGGGATGCCCTCTAACATACTATAACCTCATTTAGCGGAGATTTTCACAAAAAATTGAAATTTTCAAAAAGTCAGAAATTTTGCAAAAAACGACAAGTATGAAGGACTCATCGGGTGAATCGCTCTGGAACTGAAATCGGATGCACGCACTGACATGCTCCCCTCTCTGGAAGTCTGAGACATGTGTGAAAATTTTCTAAGTCCAGAAAAAAAAAAATTTTCTACTTTTTTTCAAATTTCCCCCCAAGGGATATATATTTTACCCACACATTTGGAACCCTCCTGCGATGCCCTCTAACATACTATAACCTCATTTAACAGAGATTTTCACAAAAAGTGAAATTTTCAAAAAGTGAAAATTTTTCCAAAAAATGACTAAGTATGAAGGACTCATCAGGTGAAACGCTCTGGAACTGAAATCGGATGCGCTTACAGACATTTTCCCCTCTCTGGAAGTCTGAGACATGTGTGAAAATTTTCTAAGTCCAGAAAAAAAAAAATTTTCAACTTTTTTTCAAATTTCCCCCCAAGGGATATATATTTTACCCACACATTTGGAGCCCTCCTGGGATGCCCTCTAACATACTATAACCTCATTTAGCGGAGATTTTCACAAAATAGTGAAATTTTCAAAAAGTGAAAATTTTTCCAAAAAACGACTAAGTATGAAGGACTCATCGGGTGAATCGCTCTGGAACTGAAATCGGATGCACGCACTGACATGCTCCCCTCTCTGGAAGTCTGAGACATGTGTGAAAATTTTCTAAGTCCAGAAAAAAAATTTTTTTCAACTTTTTTTCAAATTTCCCCCCAAGGGATATATATTTTA
Source organism: Phyllobates terribilis (assembly GCF_046119375.1). NCBI lineage: Eukaryota > Metazoa > Chordata > Amphibia > Anura > Dendrobatidae > Phyllobates > Phyllobates terribilis. Next base: position 803,070 of record NW_027362853.1, read on the forward strand.
CCCACACATTTGGAGCCCTCCTGGGATGCCCTCTAACATTCTATAACCTCATTTAGCAGAGATTTTCTCAAAAAAGTGAAATTTTCAAAAAGTGAAAATTTTTCCAAAAAACTACTGAGTTTGAAGGACTCATCGGGTGAATCGCTTTGGAACTGAAATCGGAATCGCACTGACATGCTCCCCTCTCTGGAAGTCTGAGACGTGTGAAAATTTTCTAAGTCCAGAAAAAAAAAATTTTCAACTTTTTATCAAATTTCCCCCCAAGGGATATATATTTTACCCACACATTTGGAGCCCTCCTGGGATGCCCTCTAACATACTATAACCTCATTTAGCGGAGATTTTCACAAAATAGTGAAATTTTCAAAAAGTGAAAATTTTTCCAAAAAACGACTAAGTATGAAGGACTCATCGGGTGAATCGCTCTGGAACTGAAATCGGATGCGCGCACTGACATGCTCCCCTCTCTGGAAGTCTGAGACATGTGTGAAAATTTTCTAAGTCCAGAAAAAAGAATTTTTTCAATTTTTTATCAAATTTCCCCCCAAGGGATATATATTTTACCCACACATTTGGAGCCCTCCTGGGATGCCCTCTAACATACTATAACCTCATTTAGCGGAGATTTTCACAAAAAATTGAAATTTTCAAAAAGTCAGAAATTTTGCAAAAAACGACAAGTATGAAGGACTCATCGGGTGAATCGCTCTGGAACTGAAATCGGATGCACGCACTGACATGCTCCCCTCTCTGGAAGTCTGAGACATGTGTGAAAATTTTCTAAGCCCAGAAAAAAAAAAATTTTCTACTTTTTTTCAAATTTCCCCCCAAGGGATATATATTTTACCCACACATTTGGAACCCTCCTGCGATGCCCTCTAACATACTATAACCTCATTTAGCAGAGATTTTCACAAAAAGTGAAATTTTCAAAAAGTGAAAATTTTTCCAAAAAATGACTAAGTATGAAGGACTCATCAGGTGAAACGCTCTGGAACTGAAATCGGATGCGCTTACAGACATTTTCCCCTCTCTGGAAGTCTGAGACATGTGTGAAAATTTTCTAAGTCCAGAAAAAAAAAAATTTTCAACTTTTTTTCAAATTTCCCCCCAAGGGATATATATTTTACCCACACATTTGGAGCCCTCCTGGGATGCCCTCTAACATACTATAACCTCATTTAGCGGAGATTTTCACAAAATAGTGAAATTTTCAAAAAGTGAAAATTTTTCCAAAAAACGACTAAGTATGAAGGACTCATCGGGTGAATCGCTCTGGAACTGAAATCGGATGCACGCACTGACATGCTCCCCTCTCTGGAAGTCTGAGACATGTGTGAAAATTTTCTAAGTCCAGAAAAAAAATTTTTTTCAACTTTTTTTCAAATTTCCCCCCAAGGGATATATATTTTACCCACACATTTGGAGCCCTCCTGGGATGCCCTCTAACATTCTATAACCTCATTTAGCAGAGATTTTCTCAAAAAAGTGAAATTTTCAAAAAGTGAAAATTTTTCCAAAAAACTACTGAGTTTGAAGGACTCATCGGGTGAATCGCTTTGGAACTGAAATCGGAATCGCACTGACATGCTCCCCTCTCTGGAAGTCTGAGACGTGTGAAAATTTTCTAAGTCCAGAAAAAAAATTTTTTTCAACTTTTTTTCAAATTTCCCCCCAAGGGATATATATTTTACCCACACATTTGGAGCCCTCCTGGGATGCCCTCTAACATACTATAACCTCATTTAGCAGAGACTTTCACAAAAAAGTGAAATTTTCAATATGTCAGAAGTTTTTCAAAAAACGACTAAGTATGAAGGACTCATCGGGTTAATCGCTCTGGAACTGAAATCGGATGCGCGCAATGACATGCTCCCCTCTCTGGAAGTCTGAGATATGTGTGAAAATTTTCTAAGTCCAGAAAAAAAAATTTTTTCAACTTTTTTTCAAATTTCCCCCCAAGGGATATATATTTTACCCACACATTTGGAACCCTCCTGGGATGCCCTCTAACATACTATAACCTCATTTAGCAGAGATTTTCACAAAAAAGTGAAATTTTCAAAAAGTCAGAAATTTTGCAAAAAACCACTAAGTATGAAGGACTCATCGGGTGAAACGCTCTGGAACTGAAATAGGATGCACTTACAGACATGCTACCCTCTCTGGAAGTCTGAGACATGTGTGAAAATTTTCTAAGTCCAGAAAAAAAAAAAATTTCAACTTTTTTTCAAATTTCCCCCCAAGGGATATATATTTTACCCACACATTTGGAGCCCTCCTGCGATGCCCTCTAACATACTATAACCTCATTTAGCGGAGATTTTCACAAAAAAGTGAAATTTTCAAAAAGTGAAAATTTTTCCAAAAAACGACTAAGTATGAAGGACTCATCGGGTGAGTCGCTCTGGAACTGAAATCAGATGCGCGCACTGACATGCTCCCCTCTCTGGAAGTCTGAGACATGTGTGAAAATTTTCTAAGTCCAGAAAAAAAAAAATTTTCTACTTTTTTTCAAATTTCCCCCCAAGGGATATATATTTTACCCACACATTTGGAACCCTCCTGCGATGCCCTCTAACATACTATAACCTCATTTAGCAGAGATTTTCACAAAAAGTGAAATTTTCAAAAAGTGAAAATTTTTCCAAAAAATGACTAAGTATGAAGGACTCATCAGGTGAAACGCTCTGGAACTGAAATCGGATGCGCTTACAGACATTTTCCCCTCTCTGGAAGTCTGAGACATGTGTGAAAATTTTCTAAGTCCAGAAAAAAAAAAATTTTCAACTTTTTTTCAAATTTCCCCCCAAGGGATATATATTTTACCCACACATTTGGAGCCCTCCTGGGATGCCCTCTAACATACTATAACCTCATTTAGCGGAGATTTTCACAAAATAGTGAAATTTTCAAAAAGTGAAAATTTTTCCAAAAAACGACTAAGTATGAAGGACTCATCGGGTGAATCGCTCTGGAACTGAAATCGGATGCGCGCACTGACATGCTCCCCTCTCTGGAAGTCTGAGACATGTGTGAAAATTTTCTAAGTCCAGAAAAAAGAATTTTTTCAATTTTTTATCAAATTTCCCCCCAAGGGATATATATTTTACCCACACATTTGGAGCCCTCCTGGGATGCCCTCTAACATACTATAACCTCATTTAGCGGAGATTTTCACAAAAAATTGAAATTTTCAAAAAGTCAGAAATTTTGCAAAAAACGACAAGTATGAAGGACTCATCGGGTGAATCGCTCTGGAACTGAAATCGGATGCACGCACTGACATGCTCCCCTCTCTGGAAGTCTGAGACATGTGTGAAAATTTTCTAAGTCCAGAAAAAAAATTTTTTTCAACTTTTTTTCAAATTTCCCCCCAAGGGATATATATTTTACCCAAACATTTGGAGCCCTCCTGGGATGCCCTCTAACATTCTATAACCTCATTTAGCAGAGATTTTCTCAAAAAAGTGAAATTTTCAAAAAGTGAAAATTTTTCCAAAAAACTACTGAGTTTGAAGGACTCATCGGGTGAATCGCTTTGGAACTGAAATCGGAATCGCACTGACATGCTCCCCTCTCTGGAAGTCTGAGACGTGTGAAAATTTTCTAAGTCCAGAAAAAAAAAATTTTCAACTTTTTATCAAATTTCCCCCCAAGGGATATATATTTTACCCACACATTTGGAGCCCTCCTGGGATGCCCTCTAACATACTATAACCTCATTTAGCGGAGATTTTCACAAAATAGTGAAATTTTCAAAAAGTGAAAATTTTTCCAAAAAACGACTAAGTATGAAGGACTCATCGGGTGAATCGCTCTGGAACTGAAATCGGATGCGCGCACTGACATGCTCCCCTCTCTGGAAGTCTGAGACATGTGTGAAAATTTTCTAAGTCCAGAAAAAAGAATTTTTTCAATTTTTTATCAAATTTCCCCCCAAGGGATATATATTTTACCCACACATTTGGAGCCCTCCTGGGATGCCCTCTAACATACTATAACCTCATTTAGCGGAGATTTTCACAAAAAATTGAAATTTTCAAAAAGTCAGAAATTTTGCAAAAAACGACAAGTATGAAGGACTCATCGGGTGAATCGCTCTGGAACTGAAATCGGATGCACGCACTGACATGCTCCCCTCTCTGGAAGTCTGAGACATGTGTGAAAATTTTCTAAGCCCAGAAAAAAAAAAATTTTCTACTTTTTTTCAAATTTCCCCCCAAGGGATATATATTTTACCCACACATTTGGAACCCTCCTGCGATGCCCTCTAACATACTATAACCTCATTTAGCAGAGATTTTCACAAAAAGTGAAATTTTCAAAAAGTGAAAATTTTTCCAAAAAATGACTAAGTATGAAGGACTCATCAGGTGAAACGCTCTGGAACTGAAATCGGATGCGCTTACAGACATTTTCCCCTCTCTGGAAGTCTGAGACATGTGTGAAAATTTTCTAAGTCCAGAAAAAAAAAAATTTTCAACTTTTTTTCAAATTTCCCCCCAAGGGATATATATTTTACCCACACATTTGGAGCCCTCCTGGGATGCCCTCTAACATACTATAACCTCATTTAGCGGAGATTTTCACAAAATAGTGAAATTTTCAAAAAGTGAAAATTTTTCCAAAAAACGACTAAGTATGAAGGACTCATCGGGTGAATCGCTCTGGAACTGAAATCGGATGCACGCACTGACATGCTCCCCTCTCTGGAAGTCTGAGACATGTGTGAAAATTTTCTAAGTCCAGAAAAAAAATTTTTTTCAACTTTTTTTCAAATTTCCCCCCAAGGGATATATATTTTACCCACACATTTGGAGCCCTCCTGGGATGCCCTCTAACATTCTATAACCTCATTTAGCAGAGATTTTCTCAAAAAAGTGAAATTTTCAAAAAGTGAAAATTTTTCCAAAAAACTACTGAGTTTGAAGGACTCATCGGGTGAATCGCTTTGGAACTGAAATCGGAATCGCACTGACATGCTCCCCTCTCTGGAAGTCTGAGACGTGTGAAAATTTTCTAAGTCCAGAAAAAAAATTTTTTTCAACTTTTTTTCAAATTTCCCCCCAAGGGATATATATTTTACCCACACATTTGGAGCCCTCCTGGGATGCCCTCTAACATACTATAACCTCATTTAGCAGAGACTTTCACAAAAAAGTGAAATTTTCAATATGTCAGAAGTTTTTCAAAAAACGACTAAGTATGAAGGACTCATCGGGTTAATCGCTCTGGAACTGAAATCGGATGCGCGCAATGACATGCTCCCCTCTCTGGAAGTCTGAGATATGTGTGAAAATTTTCTAAGTCCAGAAAAAAAAATTTTTTCAACTTTTTTTCAAATTTCCCCCCAAGGGATATATATTTTACCCACACATTTGGAACCCTCCTGGGATGCCCTCTAACATACTATAACCTCATTTAGCAGAGATTTTCACAAAAAAGTGAAATTTTCAAAAAGTCAGAAATTTTGCAAAAAACCACTAAGTATGAAGGACTCATCGGGTGAAACGCTCTGGAACTGAAATAGGATGCACTTACAGACATGCTACCCTCTCTGGAAGTCTGAGACATGTGTGAAAATTTTCTAAGTCCAGAAAAAAAAAAAATTTCAACTTTTTTTCAAATTTCCCCCCAAGGGATATATATTTTACCCACACATTTGGAGCCCTCCTGCGATGCCCTCTAACATACTATAACCTCATTTAGCGGAGATTTTCACAAAAAAGTGAAATTTTCAAAAAGTGAAAATTTTTCCAAAAAACGACTAAGTATGAAGGACTCATCGGGTGAGTCGCTCTGGAACTGAAATCAGATGCGCGCACTGACATGCTCCCCTCTCTGGAAGTCTGAGACATGTGTGAAAATTTTCTAAGTCCAGAAAAAAAAAAATTTTCTACTTTTTTTCAAATTTCCCCCCAAGGGATATATATTTTACCCACACATTTGGAACCCTCCTGCGATGCCCTCTAACATACTATAACCTCATTTAGCAGAGATTTTCACAAAAAGTGAAATTTTCAAAAAGTGAAAATTTTTCCAAAAAATGACTAAGTATGAAGGACTCATCAGGTGAAACGCTCTGGAACTGAAATCGGATGCGCTTACAGACATTTTCCCCTCTCTTTAAGTCTGAGACATGTGTGAAAATTTTCTAAGTCCAGAAAAAAAAAAATTTTCAACTTTTTTTCAAATTTCCCCCCAAGGGATATATATTTTACCCACACATTTGGAGCCCTCCTGGGATGCCCTCTAACATACTATAACCTCATTTAGCGGAGATTTTCACAAAATAGTGAAATTTTCAAAAAGTGAAAATTTTTCCAAAAAACGACGAAGTATGAAGGACTCATCGGGTGAATCGCTCTGGAACTGAAATCGGATGCGCGCACTGACATGCTCCCCTCTCTGGAAGTCTGAGACATGTGTGAAAATTTTCTAAGTCCAGAAAAAAGAATTTTTTCAATTTTTTATCAAATTTCCCCCCAAGGGATATATATTTTACCCACACATTTGGAGCCCTCCTGGGATGCCCTCTAACATACTATAACCTCATTTAGCGGAGATTTTCACAAAAAATTGAAATTTTCAAAAAGTCAGAAATTTTGCAAAAAACGACAAGTATGAAGGACTCATCGGGTGAATCGCTCTGGAACTGAAATCGGATGCACGCACTGACATGCTCCCCTCTCTGGAAGTCTGAGACATGTGTGAAAATTTTCTAAGTCCAGAAAAAAAATTTTTTTCAACTTTTTTTCAAATTTCCCCCCAAGGGATATATATTTTACCCAAACATTTGGAGCCCTCCTGGGATGCCCTCTAACATTCTATAACCTCATTTAGCAGAGATTTTCTCAAAAAAGTGAAATTTTCAAAAAGTGAAAATTTTTCCAAAAAACTACTGAGTTTGAAGGACTCATCGGGTGAATCGCTTTGGAACTGAAATCGGAATCGCACTGACATGCTCCCCTCTCTGGAAGTCTGAGACGTGTGAAAATTTTCTAAGTCCAGAAAAAAAAAATTTTCAACTTTTTATCAAATTTCCCCCCAAGGGATATATATTTTACCCACACATTTGGAGCCCTCCTGGGATGCCCTCTAACATTCTATAACCTCATTTAGCAGAGATTTTCACAAAAAAGTGAAATTTTCAAAAAGTGAAAATTTTTCCAAAAAACGACTAAGTATGAAGGACTCATCGGGTGAATTACTCTGGAACTGAAATCGGATGTGCGCACTGACATGCTCCCCTCTCTGGAAGTCTGAGACATGTGTGAAAATTTTCTAAGTCCAGAAAAAAAAAATTTTCAACTTTTTTTCAAATTTCCCCCCAAGGGATATATATTTTACCCACACATTTGGAGCCCTCCTGGGATGCCCTCTAACATACTATAACCTCATTTAGCAGAGACTTTCACAAAAAAGTGAAATTTTCAATAAGTCAGAAGTTTTTCAAAAAATGACTAAGTATGAAGGACTCATCGGGTTAATCGCTCTGGAACTGAAATCGGATGCGCGCAATGACATGCTCCCCTCTCTGGAAGTCTGAGACATGTGTGAAAATTTTCTAAGTCCAGAAAAAAAAAAAATTTCAAATTTTTTTCAAATTTCCCCCCAAGGGATATATATTTTACCCACACATTTGGAACCCTCCTGGGATGCCCTCTAACATACTATAACCTCATTTAGCAGAGATTTTCTCAAAAAAGTGAAATTTTCAAAAAGTCAGAAATTTTGCAAAAAACCACTAAGTATGAAGGACTCATCGGGTGAAACGCTCTGGAACTGAAATAGGATGCACTTACAGACATGCTACCCTCTCTGGAAGTCTGAGATATGTGTGAAAATTTTCAAAGTCCAGAAAAAAAAATTTTTTCAACTTTTTTTCAAATTTCCCCCCAAGGGATATATATTTTACCCACACATTTGGAACCCTCCTGAGATGCCCTCTAACATACTATAACCTCATTTAGCAGAGATTTTCACAAAAAAGTGAAATTTTCAAAAAGTGAAAATTTTTCCAAAAAACGACTAAGTATGAAGGACTCATCGGGTGAATCGCTCTGGAACTGAAATCGGATGCGCGCACTGACATGCTCCCCTCTCTGGAAGTCTGAGACATGTGTGAAAATTTTCTAAGTCCAGAAAAAAGAATTTTTTCAATTTTTTATCAAATTTCCCCCCAAGGGATATATATTTTACCCACACATTTGGAGCCCTCCTGGGATGCCCTCTAACATACTATAACATCATTTAGCGGAGATTTTCACAAAAAATTGAAATTTTCAAAAAGTCAGAAATTTTGCAAAAAACGACAAGTATGAAGGACTCATCGGGTGAATCGCTCTGGAACTGAAATCGGATGCACGCACTGACATGCTCCCCTCTCTGGAAGTCTGAGAGATGTGTGAAAATTTTCTAAGTCCAGAAAAAAATTTTTTTTCAACTTTTTTTCAAATTTCCCCCCAAGGGATATATATTTTACCCACACATTTGGAGCCCTCCTGGGATGCCCTCTAACATACTATAACCTCATTTAGCGGAGATTTTCACAAAAAAGTGAAATTTTCAAAAAGTGAAAATTTTTCCAAAAAACGACTAATTATGAAGGACTCATCGGGTGAATTACTCTGGAACTGAAATCGGATGTGCGCACTGACATGCTCCCCTCTCTGGAAGTCTGAGACATGTGTGAAAATTTTCTAAGTCCAGAAAAAAAAAAAATTTCAAATTTTTTTCAAATTTCCCCCCAAGGGATATATATTTTACCCACACATTTGGAACCCTCCTGGGATGCCCTCTAACATACTATAACCTCATTTAGCAGAGATTTTCACAAAAAAGTGAAATTTTCAAAAAGTCAGAAATTTTGCAAAAAACCACTAAGTATGAAGGACTCATCGGGTGAAACGCTCTGGAACTGAAATAGGATGCACTTACAGACATGCTACCCTCTCTGGAAGTCTGAGACATGTGTGAAAATTTTCTAAGTCCAGAAAAAAAAAATTTCAACTTTTTTTCAAATTTCCCCCCAAGGGATATATATTTTACCCACACATTTGGAGCCCTCCTGCGATGCCCTCTAACATACTATAACCTCATTTAGCGGAGATTTTCACAAAAAAGTGAAATTTTCAAAAAGTGAAAATTTTTCCAAAAAACGACTAAGTATGAAGGACTCATCGGGTGAATCGCTCTGGAACTGAAATCGGATGCATGCACTGACATGCTCCCCTCTCTGGAAGTCTGAGATATGTGTGAAAATTTTCTAAGTCCAGAAAAAAATTTTTTTTCAACTTTTTTTCAAATTTCCCCCCAAGGGATATATATTTTACCCACACATTTGGAGCCCTCCTGGGATGCCCTCTAACATTCTATAACCTCATTTAGCAGAGACTTTCACAAAAAAGTGAAATTTTCAATAAGTCAGAAGTTTTTCAAAAACCGACTAAGTATGAAGGACTCATCGGGTTAATCGCTCTGGAACTGAAATCGGATGCGCGCAATGACATGCTCCCCTCTCTGGAAGTCTGAGTCATGTGTGAAAATTTTCTAAGTCCAGAAAAAAAAAAAATTTCAACTTTTTTTCAAATTTCCCCCCAAGGGATATATATTTTACCCACACATTTGGAGCACTCCTGGGATGCCCTCTAACATACTATAAACTCATTTAGCGGAGATTTTCACAAAAAAGTGAACTTTTCAAAAAGTCAGAAATTTTGCAAAAAACGACTAAGTATGAAGGACTCATCGGGTGAATCGCTCTGGAACTGAAATCGGATGCGCGCTCTGACATGCTCCCCTCTCTGGAAGTCTGAGACATGTGTGAAAATTTTCTAAGTCCACAGAAAAAAATTTTTTCAACTTTTTTTCAAATTTCCCCCCAAGGGATATATATTTTACCCACACATTTGGAGCCCTCCTGGGATGCCCTCTAACATACTATAACCTCATTTAGCGGAGATTTTCACAAAAAAGTGAAATTTTCAAAAAGTGAAAATTTTTCCAAAAAACTACTAAGTATGAAGGACTCATCGGGTGAATCGCTCTGGAACTGAAATCGGATGCGCGCACTGACATGCTCCCCTCTCTGGAAGTCTGAGATATGTGTGAAAATTTTCTAAGTCCAGAAAAAAAAAAATTTTCAACTTTTTTTTTAAATTTCCCCCCAAGGGATATAAATTTTACCCACACATTTGGAACCCTCCAGTGATGCCCACTAACATACTATAACCTCATTTAGCGGAGATTTTCACAAAAAAGTGAAATTTTCAAAAAGTGAAAATTTTTCCAAAAAACGACGAAGTATGAAGGACTCATCGGGTGAATTACTCTGGAACTGAAATCGGATGCGCGCACTGACACGCTCCCCTCTCTGGAAGTCTGAGACATGTGTGAAAATTTTCTAAGTCCAGTAAAAAAAAAATTTTCAACTTTTTTTCAAATTTCCCCCCAAGGGATATATATTTTACCCACACATTTGGAGCCCTCCTGGGATGCCCTCTACCACACTATAACCTCATTTAGCGGAGATTTTCACAAAAAAGTGAAATTTTCAAAAAGTCAGAAATTTTGCAAAAAACGACTAAGTATGAAGGACTCATCGGGTGAAACGCTCTGGAACTGAAATCGGATGCGCTTACAGTCATGCTCCCCTCTCTGGAAGTCTGAGACATGTGTGAAAATTTTCTAAGTCCACAGAAAAAAATTTTTTCAACTTTTTTTTTAAATTTCCCCCCAAGGGATATAAATTTTACCCACACATTTGGAGCCCTCCAGTGATGCCCTCTAACATACTATAACCTCATTTAGCGGAGATTTTCACAAAAAAGTGAAATTTTCAAAAAGTGAAAATTTTTCCAAAAAACGACTAAGTATGAAGGACTCATCGGGTGAATTACTCTGGAACTGAAATCGGATGCGCGCACTGACAGGCTCCCCTCTCTGGAAGTCTGAGACATGTGTGAAAATTTTCTAAGTCCAGTAAAAAAAAATTTTTCAACTTTTTTTCAAATTTCCCCCCAAGGGATATATATTTTACCCACACATTTGGAGCCCTCCTGGGATGCCCTCTAACACACTATAACCTCATTTAGCGGAGATTTTCACAAAAAAGTGAAATTTTCAAAAAGTCAGAAATTTTGCAAAAAACGACTAAGTATGAAGGACTCATCGGGTGAATCGCTCTGGAACTGAAATCGGATGCGCGATCTGACATGCTCCCCTCTCTGGAAGTCTGAGACATGTGTGAAAATTTTCTAAGTCCAGAAAAAAACATTTTTTCAACTTTTTTTCAAATTTCCCCCCAAGGGATATATATTTTACCCACACATTTGGAGCCCTCCTGGGATGCCCTCTAACATACTATAACCTCATTTAGCAGAGATTTTCACCAAAAAGTGAAATTTTCAAAAAGTGAAAATTTTTGCAAAAAACGACTAACTATGAAGGACTCATCGGGTGAAACGCTCTGGAACTGAAATCGGATGCGCTTACAGTCATGCTCCCCTCTCTGGAAGTCTGAGACATGTGTGAAAATTTTCTAAGTCCACAGAAAAAAATTTTTTCAACTTTTTTTTGAAATTTCCCCCCAAGGGATATAAATTTTACCCACACATTTGGAGCCCTCCTGGGATGCCCTCTAACATACTATAACCTCATTTAGCAGAGATTTTCACAAAAAAGTGAAATTTTCAAAAAGTGAAAATTTTTGCAAAAAACGACTAAGTATGAAGGACTCATCGGGTGAATCGCTCTGGAACTGAAATAGGATGCGCGCACTGATATGCTCCCCTCTCTGGAAGTCTGAGACATGTGTGAGAATTTTCTAAGTCCAGAAAAAAACATTTTTTCAACTTTTTTCAAATTTTCCCCCAAGGGATATATATTTTACCCACACATTTGGAGCCCTTCTGGGATGCCCTCTAACATACTATATCCTCATTTAGCAGAGATTTTCACAAAAAAGTGAAATTTTCAAAAAGTGAAAATTTTTCCAAAAAACGACTAAGTATGAAGGACTCATCGGGTTAATCGCTCTGGAACTGAAATCGGATGCGCGCAATGACATGCTCCCCTCTCTGGAAGTCTGAGACATGTGTGAAAATTTTCTAAGTCCAGAAAAAAACATTTTTTCAACTTTTTTTCAAATTTCCCCCCAAGGGATATATATTTTACCCACATATTTGGAGCCCTCCTGGGATGCCCTCTAACATACTATAACCTCATTTAGCAGAGATTTTCACAAAAAAGTGAAATTTTCAAAAAGTGAAAATTTTTGCAAAAAACGACTAAGTATGAAGGACTCATCGGGTGAAACGCTCTGAAACTGAAATCGGATGCGCTTACAGTCATGCTCCCCTCTCTGGAAGTCTGAGACATGTGTGAAAATTTTCTAAGTCCACAGAAAAATTTTTTTTCAACTTTTTTTCAAATTTCCCCCCAAGGGATATATGTTTTACCCACACATTTGGAGCCCTCCTGGGATGCCCTCTAACATACTATAACCTCATTTAGCGGAGATTTTCACAAAAAAGTGAAATTTTCAAAAAGTGAAAATTTTCCTAAAAACTACTAAGTATGAAGGACTCATCGGGTGAATCGCTCTGGAACTGAAATCGGATGCGCGCACTGACATGCTCCCCTCTCTGGAAGTCTGAGATATGTGTGAAAATTTTCTAAGTCCAGAAAAAAAAATTTTTTCAACTTTTTTTTTAAATTTCCCCCCAAGGGATATAAATTTTACCCACACATTTGGAGCCCTCCAGTGATGCCCTCTAACATACTATAACCTCATTTAGCGGAGATTTTCACAAAAAAGTGAAATTTTCAAAAAGTGAAAATTTTTCCAAAAAACGACTAAGTATGAAGGACTCATCGGGTGAATTACTCTGGAACTGAAATCGGATGCGCGCACTGACAGGCTCCCCTCTCTGGAAGTCTGAGACATGTGTGAAAATTTTCTAAGTCCAGTAAAAAAAAATTTTTCAACTTTTTTTCAAATTTCCCCCCAAGGGATATATATTTTACCCACACATTTGGAGCCCTCCTGGGATGCCCTCTAACACACTATAACCTCATTTAGCGGAGATTTTCACAAAAAAGTGAAATTTTCAAAAAGTGAAAATTTTTGCAAAAAACGACTAAGTATGAAGGACTCATCGGGTGAATCGCTCTGGAACTGAAATCGGATGCGCGCACTGATATGCTCCCCTCTCTGGAAGTCTGAGACATGTGTGAGAATTTTCTAAGTCCAGAAAAAAACATTTTTTCAACTTTTTTCAAATTTTCCCCCATGGGATATATATTTTACCCACACATTTGGAGCCCTTCTGGGATGCCCTCTAACATACTATAACCTCATTTAGCAGAGATTTTCACAAAAAAGTGAAATTTTAAAAAAGTGAAAATTTTTGCAAAAAACGACTAAGTATGAAGGACTCATCGGGTGAATCGCTCTGGAACTGAAATCGGATGCGCGCACTGACATGCTCCCCTCTCTGGAAGTCTGAGACATGTGTGAAAATTTTCTAAGTCCAGAAAAAAAATGTTTTTCAAATTTTTTTCAAATTTCCCCCCAAGGGATATATATTTTACCCACACATTTGGAGCCCTCTTGGGATGCCCTCTAACATACTATAACTTAATTTAGCGGAGATTTTCACAAAAAAGTGAAATTTTCAAAAAGTCAGAAGTTTTGCAAAAAACGACTAAGTATGAAGGACTCATCGGGTGAATCGCTCTGGAACTGAAATCGGATGCACGCACTGACATGCTCCCCTCTCTGGAAGTCTGAGACATGTGTGAAAATTTTCTAAGTAAAGAAAAAAAATTTTTTTAAACTTTTTTTCAAATTTCCCCCCAAGGGATATATATTTTACCCACACATTTGGAGCCCTCCTGGGATGCCCTCTAACATACTATAACCTCATTTAGCAGAGATTTTCACAAAAAAGTGAAATTTTCATAAAGTGAAAATTTTTCCAAAAAACGACTAAGTATGAAGGACTCATCGGGTGAAACGCTCTGGAACTGAAATCGAATGCGCTTACAGACATGCTCCCCTCTCTGGAAGTCTGAGACATGTGTGAAAATTTTCTAAGTCCAGAAAAAAAAATTTTTCAACTTTTTTTCAAATTTCCCCCCAAGGGATATATATTTTACCCACACATTTGGAGCCCTCCTGCGATGCCCTCTAACATACTATAACGTCATTTAGCGGAGATTTTCACAAAAAAGTGAAATTTTCAAAAAGTCAGAAATTTTGCAAAAAACGACTAAGTATGAAGGACTGATCGGGTTAATCGCTCTGGAACTGAAATCGGATGCGCGCACTGACATGCTCCCCTCTCTGGAAGTCTGAGACATGTGTGAAAATTTTCTAAGTCCAGAAAAAAAAAAAATTCAACTTTTTTTCAAATTTCCCCCCAAGGGATATATATTTTACCCACACATTTGGAACCCTCCTGGGATGCCCTCTAACATACTATAACCTCATTTAGCAGAGATTTTCACAAAAAAGTGAAATTTTCAAAAAGTGAAAATTTTTCCAAAAAACTACTAAGTATGAAGGACTCATCGGGTGAATTACTCTGGAACTGAAATCGGATGCGCTTACAGTCATGCTCCCCTCTCTGGAAGTCTGAGACATGTGTGAAAATTTTCTAAGTCCAGAAAAAAAAAAAATTTCAAATTTTTTTCAAATTTCCCCCCAAGGGATATATATTTTACCCACACATTTGGAGCCCTCTTGGGATGCCCTCTAACATACTATAACTTCATTTAGCGGAGATTTTCACAAAAAAGTGAAATTTTCAAAAAGTCAGAAATTTTGCAAAAAACGACTAAGTATGAAGGACTCATCGGGTGAATCGCTCTGGAACTGAAATCGGATGCACGCACTGACATGCTCCCCTCTCTGGAAGTCTGAGACATGTGTGAAAATTTTCTAAGTAAAGAAAAAAAATTTTTTTAAACTTTTTTTCAAATTTCCCCCCAAGGGATATATATTTTACCCACACATTTGGAGCCCTCCTGGGATGCCCTCTAACATACTATAACCTCATTTAGGAGAGATTTTCACAAAGAGGTGAAATTTTCAAAAAGTCAGAAATTTTGCAAAAAACCACTAAGTATGAAGGACTCATCGGGTAAAACGCTCTGGAACAGAAATAGGATGCACTTACAGACATGCTACCCTCTCTGGAAGTCTGAGACATGTGTGAAAATTTTCTAAGTCCAGAAAAAATAATTTTTTCAATTTTTTATCAAATTTTCCCCCAAGGGATATATATTTTACCCACACATTTGGAGCCCTCCTGGGATGCCCTCTAACATACTATAACCTCATTTAGCGGAGATTTTCACAAAAAATTGAAATTTTCAAAAAGTCAGAAATTTTGCAAAAAACGACAAGTATGAAGGACTCATCGGGTGAATCGCTCTGGAACTGAAATCGGATGCACGCACTGACATGCTCCCCTCTCTGGAAGTCTGAGACATGTGTGAAAATTTTCTAAGTCCAGAAAAAAATTTTTTTCAACTTTTTTTCAAATTTCCCCCCAAGGGATATATATTTTACCCACACATTTGGAGTCCTCCTGGGATGCCCTCGAACATACTATAACCTCATTTAGCGGAGATTTTCACAAAAAAGTGAAATTTTCAAAAAGTGAAAATTTTTCCAAAAAACGACTAAGTATGAAGGACTCATCGGGTGAATCGCTCTGGAACTGAAATCGGATGCGCGCACTGACATGCTCCCCTCTCTGGAAGTCTGAGACGTGTGAAAATTTTCTAAGTCCAGAAAAAAAAAATTTTCAACTTTTTATCAAATTTCCCCCCAAGGGATATATATTTTACCCACACATTTGGAGCCCTCCTGGGATGCCCTCTAACATTCTATAACCTCATTTAGCAGAGATTTTCACAAAAAAGTGAAATTTTCAAAAAGTGAAAATTTTTGCAAAAAACGACTAAGTATGAAGGACTCATCGGGTGAAACACTCTGGAACTGAAATCGGATGCGCTTACAGACATGCTCCCCTCTCTGGAAGTCTGAGACATGTGTGAAAATTTTCTAAGTCCAGAAAAAAATTTTTTTTCAACTTTTTTTCAAATTTCCCCCCAAGGGATATATATTTTACCCACACATTTGGAGCCCTCCTGGGATGCCCTCTAACATTCTATAACCTCATTTAGCGGAGATTTTCACAAAAAAGTGAAATTTTCAAAAAGTGAAAATTTTTCCAAAAAACGACTAAGTATGAAGGACTCATCGGGTGAATTACTCTGGAACTGAAATCGGATGTGCGCACTGACATGCTCCCCTCTCTGGAAGTCTGAGACATGTGTGAAAATTTTCTAAGTCCAGAAAAAAAAAAATTTTCACATTTTTTTCAAATTTCCCCCCAAGGGATATATATTTTACCCACACATTTGGAGCCCTCTTGGGATGCCCTCTAACATACTATAACTTCATTTAGCGGAGATTTTCACAAAAAAGTGAAATTTTCAAAAAGTCAGAAATTTTGCAAAAAACGACTAATTATGAAGGACTCATCGGGTGAATCGCTCTGGAACTGAAATCGGATGCACGCACTGACATGCTCCCCTCTCTGGAAGTCTGAGACATGTGTGAAAATTTTCTAAGTAAAGAAAAAAAATTTTTTTAAACTTTTTTTCAAATTTCCCCCCAAGGGATATATATTTTACCCACACATTTGGAGCCCTCCTGGGATGCCCTCTAACATACTATAACCTCATTTAGCGGAGATTTTCACAAAAAAGTGAAATTTTCAAAAAGTCAGAAATTTTGCAAAAAACGACAAGTATGAAGGACTCATCAGGTGAATCGCTCTGGAACTGAAATCGGATGCGCTTACAGACATGCTCCCCTCTCTGGAAGTCTGAGACATGTGTGAAAATTTTCTAAGTCCAGAAAAAAAAATTTTTTCAACTTTTTTTCAAATTTCCCCCCAAGGGATATATATTTTACCCACACATTTGGAGCCCTCCTGGAATGCCCTCGAACATACTATAACCTCATTTAGCGGAGATTTTCACAAAAAAGTGAAATTTTCAAAAAGTGAAAATTTTTCCAAAAAACTACTAAGTATGAAGGACTCATCGGGTGAATTACTCTGGAACTGAAATCGGATGCGCTTACAGTCATGCTCCCCTCTCTGGAAGTCTGAGACATGTGTGAAAATTTTCTAAGTCCAGAAAAAAGAATTTTTTCAATTTTTTATCAAATTTCCCCCCAAGGGATATATATTTTACCCACACATTTGGAGCCCTCCTGGGATGCCCTCTAACATACTATAACCTCATTTAGCGGAGAATTTCACAAAAAATTGAAATTTTCAAAAAGTCAGAAATTTTGCAAAAAACGACAAGTATGAAGGACTCATCGGGTGAATCGCTCTGGAACTGAAATCGGATGCACGCACTGACATGCTCCCCTCTCTGGAAGTCTGAGACATGTGTGAAAATTTTCTAAGTCCAGAAAAAAATTTTTTTCAACTTTTTTTCAAATTTCCCCCCAAGGGATATATATTTTACCCACACATTTGGAGTCCTCCTGGGATGCCCTCGAACATACTATAACCTCATTTAGCGGAGATTTTCACAAAAAAGTGAAATTTTCAAAAAGTGAAAATTTTTCCAAAAAACGACTAAGTATGAAGGACTCATCGGGTGAATCGCTCTGGAACTGAAATCGGATGCGCGCACTGACATGTTCCCCTCTCTGGAAGTCTGAGACATGTGTGAAAATTTTCTAAGTCCAGAAAAAAACATTTTTTCAACTTTTTTTCAAATTTCCCCCCAAGGGATATATATTTTACCCACACAATTGGAGCCCTCCTGGGATGCCCTCTAACATACTATAACCTCATTTAGCAGAGATTTTCACAAAAAAGTGAAATTTTCAAAAAGTGAAAATTTTTGCAAAAAATGACTAAGTATGAAGGACTCATCGGGTGAAACGCTCTGAAACTGAAATCGGATGCGCTTACAGTCATGCTCCCCTCTCTGGAAGTCTGAGACATGTGTGAAAATTTTCTAAGTCCAGAAAAAAAAATTTTTTCAACTTTTTTTTTAAATTTCCCCCCAAGGGATATAAATTTTACCCACACATTTGGAGCCCTCCAGTGATGCCCTCTAACATACTATAACCTCATTTAGCGGAGATTTTCACAAAAAAGTGAAATTTTCAAAAAGTGAAAATTTTTCCAAAAAACGACTAAGTATGAAGGACTCATCGGGTGAATTACTCTGGAACTGAAATCGGATGCGCGCACTGACAGGCTCCCCTCTCTGGAAGTCTGAGACATGTGTGAAAATTTTCTAAGTCCAGTAAAAAAAAATTTTTCAACTTTTTTTCAAATTTCCCCCCAAGGGATATATATTTTACCCACACATTTGGAGCCCTCCTGGGATGCCCTCTAACATACTATAACCTCATTTAGCAGAGACTTTCAAAAAAAATTAAATTTTCAATAAGTCAGAAGTTTTTCAAAAAACGACTAAGTATGAAGGACTCATCGGGTTAATCGCTCTGGAACTGAAATCGGATGCGCGCAATGACATGCTCCCCTCTCTGGAAGTCTGAGACATGTGTGAAAATTTTCTAAGTCCAGAAAAAAACATTTTTTCAACTTTTTTTCAACTTTCCCCCCAAGGGATATATATTTTACCCACATATTTGGAGCCCTCCTGGGATGCCCTCTAACATACTATAACCTCATTTAGCAGAGATTTTCACAAAAAAGTGAAATTTTCAAAAAGTGAAAATTTTTGCAAAAAACGACTAAGTATGAAGGACTCATCGGGTGAAACGCTCTGAAACTGAAATCGGATGCGCTTACAGTCATGCTCCCCTCTCTGGAAGTCTGAGACATGTGTGAAAATTTTCTAAGTCCACAGAAAAATTTTTTTTCAACTTTTTTTCAAATTTCCCCCCAAGGGATATATGTTTTACCCACACATTTGGAGCCCTCCTGGGATGCCCTCTAACATACTATAACCTCATTTAGCGGAGATTTTCACAAAAAAGTGAAATTTTCAAAAAGTGAAAATTTTCCTAAAAACTACTAAGTATGAAGGACTCATCGGGTGAATCGCTCTGGAACTGAAATCGGATGCGCGCACTGACATGCTCCCCTCTCTGGAAGTCTGAGATATGTGTGAAAATTTTCTAAGTCCAGAAAAAAAAATTTTTTCAACTTTTTTTTTAAATTTCCCCCCAAGGGATATAAATTTTACCCACACATTTGGAGCCCTCCAGTGATGCCCTCTAACATACTATAACCTCATTTAGCGGAGATTTTCACAAAAAAGTGAAATTTTCAAAAAGTGAAAATTTTTCCAAAAAACGACTAAGTATGAAGGACTCATCGGGTGAATTACTCTGGAACTGAAATCGGATGCGCGCACTGACAGGCTCCCCTCTCTGGAAGTCTGAGACATGTGTGAAAATTTTCTAAGTCCAGTAAAAAAAAATTTTTCAACTTTTTTTCAAATTTCCCCCCAAGGGATATATATTTTACCCACACATTTGGAGCCCTCCTGGGATGCCCTCTAACACACTATAACCTCATTTAGCGGAGATTTTCACAAAAAAGTGAAATTTTCAAAAAGTGAAAATTTTTGCAAAAAACGACTAAGTATGAAGGACTCATCGGGTGAATCGCTCTGGAACTGAAATCGGATGCGCGCACTGATATGCTCCCCTCTCTGGAAGTCTGAGACATGTGTGAGAATTTTCTAAGTCCAGAAAAAAACATTTTTTCAACTTTTTTCAAATTTTCCCCCATGGGATATATATTTTACCCACACATTTGGAGCCCTTCTGGGATGCCCTCTAACATACTATAACCTCATTTAGCAGAGATTTTCACAAAAAAGTGAAATTTTAAAAAAGTGAAAATTTTTGCAAAAAACGACTAAGTATGAAGGACTCATCGGGTGAATCGCTCTGGAACTGAAATCGGATGCGCGCACTGACATGCTCCCCTCTCTGGAAGTCTGAGACATGTGTGAAAATTTTCTAAGTCCAGAAAAAAAATGTTTTTCAAATTTTTTTCAAATTTCCCCCCAAGGGATATATATTTTACCCACACATTTGGAGCCCTCTTGGGATGCCCTCTAACATACTATAACTTAATTTAGCGGAGATTTTCACAAAAAAGTGAAATTTTCAAAAAGTCAGAAGTTTTGCAAAAAACGACTAAGTATGAAGGACTCATCGGGTGAATCGCTCTGGAACTGAAATCGGATGCACGCACTGACATGCTCCCCTCTCTGGAAGTCTGAGACATGTGTGAAAATTTTCTAAGTAAAGAAAAAAAATTTTTTTAAACTTTTTTTCAAATTTCCCCCCAAGGGATATATATTTTACCCACACATTTGGAGCCCTCCTGGGATGCCCTCTAACATACTATAACCTCATTTAGCAGAGATTTTCACAAAAAAGTGAAATTTTCATAAAGTGAAAATTTTTCCAAAAAACGACTAAGTATGAAGGACTCATCGGGTGAAACGCTCTGGAACTGAAATCGGATGCGCTTACAGACATGCTCCCCTCTCTGGAAGTCTGAGACATGTGTGAAAATTTTCTAAGTCCAGAAAAAAAAATTTTTCAACTTTTTTTCAAATTTCCCCCCAAGGGATATATATTTTACCCACACATTTGGAGCCCTCCTGCGATGCCCTCTAACATACTATAACGTCATTTAGCGGAGATTTTCACAAAAAAGTGAAATTTTCAAAAAGTGAAAATTTTTCCAAAAAACGACTAAGTATGAAGAACTCATCCGGTGAATCGCTCTGGAACTGAAATCAGATGCGCGCACTGACATGCTCCCCTCTCTGGAAATCTGAGACATGTGTGAAAATTTTCTAAGTCCAGAAAAAAGAATTTTTTCAATTTTTTATCAAATTTCCCCCCAAGGGATATATATTTTACCCACACATTTGTAGCCCTCCTGGGATGCCCTCTAACATACTATAACCTCATTTAGCAGAGATTTTCACAAAAAAGTGAAATTTTCAAAAAGTGAAAATTTTTCCAAAAAACTACTAAGTATGAAGGACTCATCGGGTGAATTACTCTGGAACTGAAATCGGATGCGCTTACAGTCATGCTCCCCTCTCTGGAAGTCTGAGACATGTGTGAAAATTTTCTAAGTCCAGAAAAAAAAAAAATTTCAAATTTTTTTCAAATTTCCCCCCAAGGGATATATATTTTACCCACACATTTGGAGCCCTCTTGGGATGCCCTCTAACATACTATAACTTCATTTAGCGGAGATTTTCACAAAAAAGTGAAATTTTCAAAAAGTCAGAAATTTTGCAAAAAACGACTAAGTATGAAGGACTCATCGGGTGAATCGCTCTGGAACTGAAATCGGATGCACGCACTGACATGCTCCCCTCTCTGGAAGTCTGAGACATGTGTGAAAATTTTCTAAGTAAAGAAAAAAAATTTTTTTAAACTTTTTTTCAAATTTCCCCCCAAGGGATATATATTTTACCCACACATTTGGAGCCCTCCTGGGATGCCCTCTAACATACTATAACCTCATTTAGGAGAGATTTTCACAAAGAGGTGAAATTTTCAAAAAGTCAGAAATTTTGCAAAAAACCACTAAGTATGAAGGACTCATCGGGTGAAACGCTCTGGAACTGAAATAGGATGCACTTACAGACATGCTACCCTCTCTGGAAGTCTGAGACATGTGTGAAAATTTTCTAAGTCCAGAAAAAAAAATTTTTTCAACTTTTTTTCAAATTTCCCCCCAAGGGATATATATTTTACCCACAAATTTGGAGCCCTCCTGGGATGCCCTCTAACATACTATAACCTCATTTAGCGGAGATTTTCACAAAATAGTGAAATTTTCAAAAAGTGAAAATTTTTCCAAAAAACGACTAAGTATGAAGGACTCATCGGGTGAATCGCTCTGGAACTGAAATAGGATGCACTTACAGACATGCTACCCTCTCTGGAAGTCTGAGACATGTGTGAAAATTTTCTAAGTCCAGAAAAAAGAATTTTTTCAATTTTTTATCAAATTTCCCCCCAAGGGATATATATTTTACCCACACATTTGGAGCCCTCCTGGGATGCCCTCTAACATACTATAACCTCATTTAGCGGAGATTTTCACAAAAAATTGAAATTTTCAAAAAGTCAGAAATTTTGCAAAAAACGACAAGTATGAAGGACTCATCGGGTGAATCGCTCTGGAACTGAAATCGGATGCACGCACTGACATGCTCCCCTCTCTGGAAGTCTGAGACATGTGTGAAAATTTTCTAAGTCCAGAAAAAAATTTTTTTCAACTTTTTTTCAAATTTCCCCCCAAGGGATATATATTTTACCCACACATTTGGAGTCCTCCTGGGATGCCCTCGAACATACTATAACCTCATTTAGCGGAGATTTTCACAAAAAAGTGAAATTTTCAAAAAGTGAAAATTTTTCCAAAAAACGACTAAGTATGAAGGACTCATCGGGTGAATCGCTCTGGAACTGAAATCGGATGCGCGCACTGACATGCTCCCCTCTCTGGAAGTCTGAGACGTGTGAAAATTTTCTAAGTCCAGAAAAAAAAAATTTTCAACTTTTTATCAAATTTCCCCCCAAGGGATATATATTTTACCCACACATTTGGAGCCCTCCTGGGATGCCCTCTAACATTCTATAACCTCATTTAGCAGAGATTTTCACAAAAAAGTGAAATTTTCAAAAAGTGAAAATTTTTGCAAAAAACGACTAAGTATGAAGGACTCATCGGGTGAAACACTCTGGAACTGAAATCGGATGCGCTTACAGACATGCTCCCCTCTCTGGAAGTCTGAGACATGTGTGAAAATTTTCTAAGTCCAGAAAAAAATTTTTTTTCAACTTTTTTTCAAATTTCCCCCCAAGGGATATATATTTTACCCACACATTTGGAGCCCTCCTGGGATGCCCTCTAACATTCTATAACCTCATTTAGCGGAGATTTTCACAAAAAAGTGAAATTTTCAAAAAGTGAAAATTTTTCCAAAAAACGACTAAGTATGAAGGACTCATCGGGTGAATTACTCTGGAACTGAAATCGGATGTGCGCACTGACATGCTCCCCTCTCTGGAAGTCTGAGACATGTGTGAAAATTTTCTAAGTCCAGAAAAAAAAATTTTTTCACATTTTTTTCAAATTTCCCCCCAAGGGATATATATTTTACCCACACATTTGGAGCCCTCTTGGGATGCCCTCTAACATACTATAACTTCATTTAGCGGAGATTTTCACAAAAAAGTGAAATTTTCAAAAAGTCAGAAATTTTGCAAAAAACGACTAATTATGAAGGACTCATCGGGTGAATCGCTCTGGAACTGAAATCGGATGCACGCACTGACATGCTCCCCTCTCTGGAAGTCTGAGACATGTGTGAAAATTTTCTAAGTAAAGAAAAAAAATTTTTTTAAACTTTTTTTCAAATTTCCCCCCAAGGGATATATATTTTACCCACACATTTGGAGCCCTCCTGGGATGCCCTCTAACATACTATAACCTCATTTAGCGGAGATTTTCACAAAAAAGTGAAATTTTCAAAAAGTCAGAAATTTTGCAAAAAACGACAAGTATGAAGGACTCATCAGGTGAATCGCTCTGGAACTGAAATCGGATGCGCTTACAGACATGCTCCCCTCTCTGGAAGTCTGAGACATGTGTGAAAATTTTCTAAGTCCAGAAAAAAAAATTTTTTCAACTTTTTTTCAAATTTCCCCCCAAGGGATATATATTTTACCCACACATTTGGAGCCCTCCTGGAATGCCCTCGAACATACTATAACCTCATTTAGCGGAGATTTTCACAAAAAAGTGAAATTTTCAAAAAGTGAAAATTTTTCCAAAAAACTACTAAGTATGAAGGACTCATCGGGTGAATTACTCTGGAACTGAAATCGGATGCGCTTACAGTCATGCTCCCCTCTCTGGAAGTCTGAGACATGTGTGAAAATTTTCTAAGTCCAGAAAAAAAAAAAATTTCAAATTTTTTTCAAATTTCCCCCCAAGGGATATATATTTTACCCACACATTTGGAGCCCTCTTGGGATGCCCTCTAACATACTATAACTTCATTTAGCGGAGATTTTCACAAAAAAGTGAAATTTTCAAAAAGTCAGAAATTTTGCAAAAAACGACTAAGTATGAAGGACTCATCGGGTGAATCGCTCTGGAACTGAAATCGGATGCACGCACTGACATGCTCCCCTCTCTGGAAGTCTGAGACATGTGTGAAAATTTTCTAAGTAAAGAAAAAAAATTTTTTTAAACTTTTTTTCAAATTTCCCCCCAAGGGATATATATTTTACCCACACATTTGGAGACCTCCTGGGATGCCCTCTAACATACTATAACCTCATTTAGGAGAGATTTTCACAAAGAGGTGAAATTTTCAAAAAGTCAGAAATTTTGCAAAAAACCACTAAGTATGAAGGACTCATCGGGTGAAACGCTCTGGAACTGAAATAGGATGCACTTACAGACATGCTACCCTCTCTGGAAGTCTGAGACATGTGTGAAAATTTTCTAAGTCCAGAAAAAAAAATTTTTTCAACTTTTTTTCAAATTTCCCCCCAAGGGATATATATTTTACCCACAAATTTGGAGCCCTCCTGGGATGCCCTCTAACATACTATAACCTCATTTAGCAGAGATTTTCACAAAATAGTGAAATTTTCAAAAAGTGAAAATTTTTCCAAAAAACGACTAAGTATGAAGGACTCATCGGGTGAATCGCTCTGGAACTGAAATAGGATGCACTTACAGACATGCTACCCTCTCTGGAAGTCTGAGACATGTGTGAAAATTTTCTAAGTCCAGAAAAAAGAATTTTTTCAATTTTTTATCAAATTTCCCCCCAAGGGATATATATTTTACCCACACATTTGGAGCCCTCCTGGGATGCCCTCTAACATACTATAACCTCATTTAGCGGAGAATTTCACAAAAAATTGAAATTTTCAAAAAGTCAGAAATTTTGCAAAAAACGACAAGTATGAAGGACTCATCGGGTGAATCGCTCTGGAACTGAAATCGGATGCACGCACTGACATGCTCCCCTCTCTGGAAGTCTGAGACATGTGTGAAAATTTTCTAAGTCCAGAAAAACATTTTTTTCAACTTTTTTTCAAATTTCCCCCCAAGGGATATATATTTTACCCACACATTTGGAGTCCTCCTGGGATGCCCTCGAACATACTATAACCTCATTTAGCGGAGATTTTCACAAAAAAGTGAAATTTTCAAAAAGTGAAAATTTTTCCAAAAAACGACTAAGTATGAAGGACTCATCGGGTGAATCGCTCTGGAACTGAAATCGGATGCGCGCACTGACATGCTCCCCTCTCTGGAAGTCTGAGACGTGTGAAAATTTTCTAAGTCCAGAAAAAAAATTTTTTTCAACTTTTTTTCAAATTTCCCCCCAAGGGATATATATTTTACCCACACATTTGGAGCCCTCCTGGGATGCCCTCTAACATTCTATAACCTCATTTAGCGGAGATTTTCACAAAAAAGTGAAATTTTCAAAAAGTCAGAAATTTTGCAAAAAACGACTAATTATGAAGGACTCATCGGGTGAATCGCTCTGGAACTGAAATCGGATGCACGCACTGACATGCTCCCCTCTCTGGAAGTCTGAGACATGTGTGAAAATTTTCTAAGTAAAGAAAAAAAATTTTTTTAAACTTTTTTTCAAATTTCCCCCCAAGGGATATATATTTTACCCACACATTTGGAGCCCTCCTGGGATGCCCTCTAACATACTATAACCTCATTTAGCAGAGATTTTCACAAAAAAGTGAAATTTTTAAAAAGTGAAAATTTTTCCAAAAAACGACTAAGTATGAAGGACTCATCGGGTGAAACGCTCTGGAACTGAAATCGGATGCGCTTACAGACATGCTCCCCTCTCTGGAAGTCTGAGACATGTGTGAAAATTTTCTAAGTCCAGAAAAAATAATTTTTTCAATTTTTTATCAAATTTCCCCCCAAGGGATATATATTTTACCCACACATTTGGAGCCCTCCTGGGATGCCCTCTAACATACTATAACCTCATTTAGCGGAGATTTTCACAAAAAAGTGAAAATTTCAAAAAGTCAGAAATTTTGCAAAAAACGACAAGTATGAAGGACTCATCGGGTGAATCGCTCTGGAACTGAAATCGGATGCACGCACTGACATGCTCCCCTCTCTGGAAGTCTGAGACATGTGTGAAAATTTTCTAAGTCCAGAAAAAAAAATTTTTTCAACTTTTTTTCAAATTTCCCCCCAAGGGATATATATTTTACCCACACATTTGGAGCCCTCCTGGGATGCCCTCTAACATTCTATAAGCTCATTTAGCAGAGATTTTCACAAAAAAGTGAAATTTTCAAAAAGTGAAAATTTTTCCAAAAAACGACTAAGTATGAAGGACTCATCGGGTGAAACACTCTGGAACTGAAATCGGATGCGCTTACAGACATGTTCCCCTCTCTGGAAGTCTGAGACATGTGTGAAAATTTTCTAAGTCCAGAAAAAAGAATTTTTTCAATTTTTTATCAAATTTCCCCCCAAGGGATATATATTTTACCCACACATTTGGAGCCCTCCTGGGATGCCCTCTAACGTAGTATAACCTCATTTAGCGGAGATTTTTACAAAAAAGTGAAATTTTCAAAAAGTGAAAATTTTTCCAAAAAACGACTAAGTATGAAGGACTCATCGGGTGAATTACTCTGGAACTGAAATCGGATGCGCGCACTGACATGCTCCCCTCTCTGGAAGTCTGAGACATGTGTGAAAATTTTCTAAGTCCAGAAAAAAAAAATTTTTCAAATTTTTTTCAAATTTCCCCCCAAGGGATATATATTTTACCCACACATTTGGAGCCCTCTTGGGATGCCCTCTAACATACTATAACTTCATTTAGCGGAGATTTTCACAAAAAAGTGAAATTTTCAAAAAGTCAGAAATTTTGCAAAAAACGACTAAGTATGAAGGACTCATCGGGTGAATCGCTCTGGAACTGAAATCGGATGCACGCACTGACATGCTCCCCTCTCTGGAAGTCTGAGACATGTGTGAAAATTTTCTAAGTAAAGAAAAAAAATTTTTTTAAACTTTTTTCAAATTTCCCCCCAAGGGATATATATTTTACCCACACATTTGGAGCCCTCCTGGGATGCCCTCTAACATACTATAAGCTCATTTAGCAGAGATTTTCACAAAAAAGTGAAATTTTTAAAAAGTGAAAATTTTTCCAAAAAACGACTAAGTATGAAGGACTCATCGGGTGCAACGCTCTGGAACTGAAATCGGATGCGCTTACAGACATGCTCCCCTCTCTGGAAGTCTGAGACATGTGTGAAAATTTTCTAAGTCCAGAAAAAAAAATTTTTTCAATTTTTTATCAAATTTCCCCCCAAGGGATATATATTTTACCCAAACATTTGGAGCCCTCCTGGGATGCCCTCTAACATACTATAACCTCATTTAGGAGAGATTTTCACAAAGAAGTGAAATTTTCAAAAAGTCAGAAATTTTGCAAAAAACCACTAAGTATGAAGGACTCATCGGGTAAAACGCTCTGGAACTGAAATAGGATGCTCTTACAGACATGCTACCCTCTCTGGAAGTCTGAGACATGTGTGAAAATTTTCTAAGTCCAGAAAAAAAAAAAATTTCAACTTTTTTTCAAATTTCCCCCCAAGGGATATATATTTTACCCACACATTTGGAGCCCTCCTGCGATGCCCTCTAACATACTATAACCTCATTTAGCGGAGATTTTCACAAAAAAGTGAAATTTTCAAAAAGTGAAAATTTTTCCAAAAAACGACTAAGTATGAAGGACTCATCGGGTGAAACGCTCTGGAACTGAAATCGGATGCGCTTACAGACATGCTCCCCTCTCTGGAAGTCTGAGACATGTGTGAAAATTTTCTAAGTCCAGAAAAAAGAATTTTTTCAATTTTTTATCAAATTTCCCCCCAAGGGATATATATTTTACCCACAAATTTGGAGCCCTCCTGGGATGCCCTCTAACATACTATAACCTCATTTAGCGGAGATTTTCACAAAAAAGTGAAATTTTCAAAAAGTGAAAATTTTTCCAAAAAACGACTAAGTATGAAGGACTCATCGGGTGAATTACTCTGGAACTGAAATCGGATGCGCGCACTGACATGCTCCCCTCTCTGGAAGTCTGAGACATGTGTGAAAATTTTCTAAGTCCAGAAAAAAAAAAAATTTCAAATTTTTTTCAAATTTCCCCCCAAGGGATATATATTTTACCCACACATTTGGAGCCCTCTTGGGATGCCCTCTAACATACTATAACTTCATTTAGCGGAGATTTTCACAAAAAAGTGAAATTTTCAAAAAGTCAGAAATTTTGCAAAAAACGACTAAGTATGAAGGACTCATCGGGTGAATCGCTCTGGAACTGAAATCGGATGCACGCACTGACATGCTCCCCTCTCTGGAAGTCTGAGACATGTGTGAAAATTTTCTAAGTAAAGAAAAAAAATTTTTTTAAACTTTTTTTCAAATTTCCCCCCAAGGGATATATATTTTACCCACACATTTGGAGCCCTCCTGGGATGCCCTCTAACATACTATAACCTCATTTAGGAGAGATTTTCACAAAGAGGTGAAATTTTCAAAAAGTCAGAAATTTTGCAAAAAACCACTAAGTATGAAGGACTCATCGGGTGAAACGCTCTGGAACTGAAATAGGATGCACTTACAGACATGCTACCCTCTCTGGAAGTCTGAGACATGTGTGAAAATTTTCTAAGTCCAGAAAAAAAAATTTTTTCAACTTTTTTTCAAATTTCCCCCCAAGGGATATATATTTTACCCACAAATTTGGAGCCCTCCTGGGATGCCCTCTAACATACTATAACCTCATTTAGCGGAGATTTTCACAAAATAGTGAAATTTTCAAAAAGTGAAAATTTTTCCAAAAAACGACTAAGTATGAAGG
Source organism: Phyllobates terribilis (assembly GCF_046119375.1). Classification (NCBI taxonomy): domain Eukaryota; kingdom Metazoa; phylum Chordata; class Amphibia; order Anura; family Dendrobatidae; genus Phyllobates; species Phyllobates terribilis. The sequence continues at coordinate 832,107 of NW_027362853.1, forward strand.
ACTCATCGGGTGAATCGCTCTGGAACTGAAATAGGATGCACTTACAGACATGCTACCCTCTCTGGAAGTCTGAGACATGTGTGAAAATTTTCTAAGTCCAGAAAAAAGAATTTTTTCAATTTTTTATCAAATTTCCCCCCAAGGGATATATATTTTACCCACACATTTGGAGCCCTCCTGGGATGCCCTCTAACATACTATAACCTCATTTAGCGGAGATTTTCACAAAAAATTGAAATTTTCAAAAAGTCAGAAATTTTGCAAAAAACGACAAGTATGAAGGACTCATCGGGTGAATCGCTCTGGAACTGAAATCGGATGCACGCACTGACATGCTCCCCTCTCTGGAAGTCTGAGACATGTGTGAAAATTTTCTAAGTCCAGAAAAAAATTTTTTTCAACTTTTTTTCAAATTTCCCCCCAAGGGATATATATTTTACCCACACATTTGGAGTCCTCCTGGGATGCCCTCGAACATACTATAACCTCATTTAGCGGAGATTTTCACAAAAAAGTGAAATTTTCAAAAAGTGAAAATTTTTCCAAAAAACGACTAAGTATGAAGGACTCATCGGGTGAATCGCTCTGGAACTGAAATCGGATGCGCGCACTGACATGCTCCCCTCTCTGGAAGTCTGAGACGTGTGAAAATTTTCTAAGTCCAGAAAAAAAAAATTTTCAACTTTTTATCAAATTTCCCCCCAAGGGATATATATTTTACCCACACATTTGGAGCCCTCCTGGGATGCCCTCTAACATTCTATAACCTCATTTAGCAGAGATTTTCACAAAAAAGTGAAATTTTCAAAAAGTGAAAATTTTTGCAAAAAACGACTAAGTATGAAGGACTCATCGGGTGAAACACTCTGGAACTGAAATCGGATGCGCTTACAGACATGCTCCCCTCTCTGGAAGTCTGAGACATGTGTGAAAATTTTCTAAGTCCAGAAAAAAATTTTTTTTCAACTTTTTTTCAAATTTCCCCCCAAGGGATATATATTTTACCCACACATTTGGAGCCCTCCTGGGATGCCCTCTAACATTCTATAACCTCATTTAGCGGAGATTTTCACAAAAAAGTGAAATTTTCAAAAAGTGAAAATTTTTCCAAAAAACGACTAAGTATGAAGGACTCATCGGGTGAATTACTCTGGAACTGAAATCGGATGTGCGCACTGACATGCTCCCCTCTCTGGAAGTCTGAGACATGTGTGAAAATTTTCTAAGTCCAGAAAAAAAAATTTTTTCACATTTTTTTCAAATTTCCCCCCAAGGGATATATATTTTACCCACACATTTGGAGCCCTCTTGGGATGCCCTCTAACATACTATAACTTCATTTAGCGGAGATTTTCACAAAAAAGTGAAATTTTCAAAAAGTCAGAAATTTTGCAAAAAACGACTAATTATGAAGGACTCATCGGGTGAATCGCTCTGGAACTGAAATCGGATGCACGCACTGACATGCTCCCCTCTCTGGAAGTCTGAGACATGTGTGAAAATTTTCTAAGTAAAGAAAAAAAATTTTTTTAAACTTTTTTTCAAATTTCCCCCCAAGGGATATATATTTTACCCACACATTTGGAGCCCTCCTGGGATGCCCTCTAACATACTATAACCTCATTTAGCGGAGATTTTCACAAAAAAGTGAAATTTTCAAAAAGTCAGAAATTTTGCAAAAAACGACAAGTATGAAGGACTCATCAGGTGAATCGCTCTGGAACTGAAATCGGATGCGCTTACAGACATGCTCCCCTCTCTGGAAGTCTGAGACATGTGTGAAAATTTTCTAAGTCCAGAAAAAAAAATTTTTTCAACTTTTTTTCAAATTTCCCCCCAAGGGATATATATTTTACCCACACATTTGGAGCCCTCCTGGAATGCCCTCGAACATACTATAACCTCATTTAGCGGAGATTTTCACAAAAAAGTGAAATTTTCAAAAAGTGAAAATTTTTCCAAAAAACTACTAAGTATGAAGGACTCATCGGGTGAATTACTCTGGAACTGAAATCGGATGCGCTTACAGTCATGCTCCCCTCTCTGGAAGTCTGAGACATGTGTGAAAATTTTCTAAGTCCAGAAAAAAAAAAAATTTCAAATTTTTTTCAAATTTCCCCCCAAGGGATATATATTTTACCCACACATTTGGAGCCCTCTTGGGATGCCCTCTAACATACTATAACTTCATTTAGCGGAGATTTTCACAAAAAAGTGAAATTTTCAAAAAGTCAGAAATTTTGCAAAAAACGACTAAGTATGAAGGACTCATCGGGTGAATCGCTCTGGAACTGAAATCGGATGCACGCACTGACATGCTCCCCTCTCTGGAAGTCTGAGACATGTGTGAAAATTTTCTAAGTAAAGAAAAAAAATTTTTTTAAACTTTTTTTCAAATTTCCCCCCAAGGGATATATATTTTACCCACACATTTGGAGACCTCCTGGGATGCCCTCTAACATACTATAACCTCATTTAGGAGAGATTTTCACAAAGAGGTGAAATTTTCAAAAAGTCAGAAATTTTGCAAAAAACCACTAAGTATGAAGGACTCATCGGGTGAAACGCTCTGGAACTGAAATAGGATGCACTTACAGACATGCTACCCTCTCTGGAAGTCTGAGACATGTGTGAAAATTTTCTAAGTCCAGAAAAAAAAATTTTTTCAACTTTTTTTCAAATTTCCCCCCAAGGGATATATATTTTACCCACAAATTTGGAGCCCTCCTGGGATGCCCTCTAACATACTATAACCTCATTTAGCAGAGATTTTCACAAAATAGTGAAATTTTCAAAAAGTGAAAATTTTTCCAAAAAACGACTAAGTATGAAGGACTCATCGGGTGAATCGCTCTGGAACTGAAATAGGATGCACTTACAGACATGCTACCCTCTCTGGAAGTCTGAGACATGTGTGAAAATTTTCTAAGTCCAGAAAAAAGAATTTTTTCAATTTTTTATCAAATTTCCCCCCAAGGGATATATATTTTACCCACACATTTGGAGCCCTCCTGGGATGCCCTCTAACATACTATAACCTCATTTAGCGGAGAATTTCACAAAAAATTGAAATTTTCAAAAAGTCAGAAATTTTGCAAAAAACGACAAGTATGAAGGACTCATCGGGTGAATCGCTCTGGAACTGAAATCGGATGCACGCACTGACATGCTCCCCTCTCTGGAAGTCTGAGACATGTGTGAAAATTTTCTAAGTCCAGAAAAAAATTTTTTTCAACTTTTTTTCAAATTTCCCCCCAAGGGATATATATTTTACCCACACATTTGGAGTCCTCCTGGGATGCCCTCGAACATACTATAACCTCATTTAGCGGAGATTTTCACAAAAAAGTGAAATTTTCAAAAAGTGAAAATTTTTCCAAAAAACGACTAAGTATGAAGGACTCATCGGGTGAATCGCTCTGGAACTGAAATCGGATGCGCGCACTGACATGCTCCCCTCTCTGGAAGTCTGAGACGTGTGAAAATTTTCTAAGTCCAGAAAAAAAATTTTTTTCAACTTTTTTTCAAATTTCCCCCCAAGGGATATATATTTTACCCACACATTTGGAGCCCTCCTGGGATGCCCTCTAACATTCTATAACCTCATTTAGCGGAGATTTTCACAAAAAAGTGAAATTTTCAAAAAGTCAGAAATTTTGCAAAAAACGACTAATTATGAAGGACTCATCGGGTGAATCGCTCTGGAACTGAAATCGGATGCACGCACTGACATGCTCCCCTCTCTGGAAGTCTGAGACATGTGTGAAAATTTTCTAAGTAAAGAAAAAAAATTTTTTTAAACTTTTTTTCAAATTTCCCCCCAAGGGATATATATTTTACCCACACATTTGGAGCCCTCCTGGGATGCCCTCTAACATACTATAACCTCATTTAGCAGAGATTTTCACAAAAAAGTGAAATTTTTAAAAAGTGAAAATTTTTCCAAAAAACGACTAAGTATGAAGGACTCATCGGGTGAAACGCTCTGGAACTGAAATCGGATGCGCTTACAGACATGCTCCCCTCTCTGGAAGTCTGAGACATGTGTGAAAATTTTCTAAGTCCAGAAAAAATAATTTTTTCAATTTTTTATCAAATTTCCCCCCAAGGGATATATATTTTACCCACACATTTGGAGCCCTCCTGGGATGCCCTCTAACATACTATAACCTCATTTAGCGGAGATTTTCACAAAAAAGTGAAAATTTCAAAAAGTCAGAAATTTTGCAAAAAACGACAAGTATGAAGGACTCATCGGGTGAATCGCTCTGGAACTGAAATCGGATGCACGCACTGACATGCTCCCCTCTCTGGAAGTCTGAGACATGTGTGAAAATTTTCTAAGTCCAGAAAAAAAAATTTTTTCAACTTTTTTTCAAATTTCCCCCCAAGGGATATATATTTTACCCACACATTTGGAGCCCTCCTGGGATGCCCTCTAACATTCTATAAGCTCATTTAGCAGAGATTTTCACAAAAAAGTGAAATTTTCAAAAAGTGAAAATTTTTCCAAAAAACGACTAAGTATGAAGGACTCATCGGGTGAAACACTCTGGAACTGAAATCGGATGCGCTTACAGACATGTTCCCCTCTCTGGAAGTCTGAGACATGTGTGAAAATTTTCTAAGTCCAGAAAAAAGAATTTTTTCAATTTTTTATCAAATTTCCCCCCAAGGGATATATATTTTACCCACACATTTGGAGCCCTCCTGGGATGCCCTCTAACGTAGTATAACCTCATTTAGCGGAGATTTTTACAAAAAAGTGAAATTTTCAAAAAGTGAAAATTTTTCCAAAAAACGACTAAGTATGAAGGACTCATCGGGTGAATTACTCTGGAACTGAAATCGGATGCGCGCACTGACATGCTCCCCTCTCTGGAAGTCTGAGACATGTGTGAAAATTTTCTAAGTCCAGAAAAAAAAAATTTTTCAAATTTTTTTCAAATTTCCCCCCAAGGGATATATATTTTACCCACACATTTGGAGCCCTCTTGGGATGCCCTCTAACATACTATAACTTCATTTAGCGGAGATTTTCACAAAAAAGTGAAATTTTCAAAAAGTCAGAAATTTTGCAAAAAACGACTAAGTATGAAGGACTCATCGGGTGAATCGCTCTGGAACTGAAATCGGATGCACGCACTGACATGCTCCCCTCTCTGGAAGTCTGAGACATGTGTGAAAATTTTCTAAGTAAAGAAAAAAAATTTTTTTAAACTTTTTTCAAATTTCCCCCCAAGGGATATATATTTTACCCACACATTTGGAGCCCTCCTGGGATGCCCTCTAACATACTATAAGCTCATTTAGCAGAGATTTTCACAAAAAAGTGAAATTTTTAAAAAGTGAAAATTTTTCCAAAAAACGACTAAGTATGAAGGACTCATCGGGTGCAACGCTCTGGAACTGAAATCGGATGCGCTTACAGACATGCTCCCCTCTCTGGAAGTCTGAGACATGTGTGAAAATTTTCTAAGTCCAGAAAAAAAAATTTTTTCAATTTTTTATCAAATTTCCCCCCAAGGGATATATATTTTACCCAAACATTTGGAGCCCTCCTGGGATGCCCTCTAACATACTATAACCTCATTTAGGAGAGATTTTCACAAAGAAGTGAAATTTTCAAAAAGTCAGAAATTTTGCAAAAAACCACTAAGTATGAAGGACTCATCGGGTAAAACGCTCTGGAACTGAAATAGGATGCTCTTACAGACATGCTACCCTCTCTGGAAGTCTGAGACATGTGTGAAAATTTTCTAAGTCCAGAAAAAAAAAAAATTTCAACTTTTTTTCAAATTTCCCCCCAAGGGATATATATTTTACCCACACATTTGGAGCCCTCCTGCGATGCCCTCTAACATACTATAACCTCATTTAGCGGAGATTTTCACAAAAAAGTGAAATTTTCAAAAAGTGAAAATTTTTCCAAAAAACGACTAAGTATGAAGGACTCATCGGGTGAAACGCTCTGGAACTGAAATCGGATGCGCTTACAGACATGCTCCCCTCTCTGGAAGTCTGAGACATGTGTGAAAATTTTCTAAGTCCAGAAAAAAGAATTTTTTCAATTTTTTATCAAATTTCCCCCCAAGGGATATATATTTTACCCACAAATTTGGAGCCCTCCTGGGATGCCCTCTAACATACTATAACCTCATTTAGCGGAGATTTTCACAAAAAAGTGAAATTTTCAAAAAGTGAAAATTTTTCCAAAAAACGACTAAGTATGAAGGACTCATCGGGTGAATTACTCTGGAACTGAAATCGGATGCGCGCACTGACATGCTCCCCTCTCTGGAAGTCTGAGACATGTGTGAAAATTTTCTAAGTCCAGAAAAAAAAAAAATTTCAAATTTTTTTCAAATTTCCCCCCAAGGGATATATATTTTACCCACACATTTGGAGCCCTCTTGGGATGCCCTCTAACATACTATAACTTCATTTAGCGGAGATTTTCACAAAAAAGTGAAATTTTCAAAAAGTCAGAAATTTTGCAAAAAACGACTAAGTATGAAGGACTCATCGGGTGAATCGCTCTGGAACTGAAATCGGATGCACGCACTGACATGCTCCCCTCTCTGGAAGTCTGAGACATGTGTGAAAATTTTCTAAGTAAAGAAAAAAAATTTTTTAAAACTTTATTTCAAATTTCCCCCCAAGGGATATATATTTTACCCACACATTTGGAGCCCTCCTGGGATGCCCTCTAACATTCTATAAGCTCATTTAGCAGAGATTTTCACAAAAAAGTGAAATTTTCAAAAAGTGAAAATTTTTCCAAAAAACGACTAAGTATGAAGGACTCATCGGGTGAAACACTCTGGAACTGAAATCGGATGCGCTTACAGACATGTTCCCCTCTCTGGAAGTCTGAGACATGTGTGAAAATTTTCTAAGTCCAGAAAAAAGAATTTTTTCAATTTTTTATCAAATTTCCCCCCAAGGGATATATATTTTACCCACACATTTGGAGCCCTCCTGGGATGCCCTCTAACGTACTATAACCTCATTTAGCGGAGATTTTTACAAAAAAGTGAAATTTTCAAAAAGTGAAAATTTTTCCAAAAAACGACTAAGTATGAAGGACTCATCGGGTGAATTACTCTGGAACTGAAATCGGATGCGCGCACTGACATGCTCCCCTCTCTGGAAGTCTGAGACATGTGTGAAAATTTTCTAAGTCCAGAAAAAAAAAATTTTTCAAATTTTTTTCAAATTTCCCCCCAAGGGATATATATTTTACCCACACATTTGGAGCCCTCCTGCGATGCCCTCTAACATACTATAACCTCATTTAGCGGAGATTTTCACAAAAAAGTGAAATTTTCAAAAAGTGAAAATTTTTCCAAAAAACGACTAAGTATGAAGGACTCATCGGGTGAAACGCTCTGGAACTGAAATCGGATGCGCTTACAGACATGCTCCCCTCTCTGGAAGTCTGAGACATGTGTGAAAATTTTCTAAGTCCAGAAAAAAGAATTTTTTCAATTTTTTATCAAATTTCCCCCCAAGGGATATATATTTTACCCACAAATTTGGAGCCCTCCTGGGATGCCCTCTAACATACTATAACCTCATTTAGCGGAGATTTTCACAAAAAAGTGAAATTTTCAAAAAGTGAAAATTTTTCCAAAAAACGACTAAGTATGAAGGACTCATCGGGTGAATTACTCTGGAACTGAAATCGGATGCGCGCACTGACATGCTCCCCTCTCTGGAAGTCTGAGACATGTGTGAAAATTTTCTAAGTCCAGAAAAAAAAAAAATTTCAAATTTTTTTCAAATTTCCCCCCAAGGGATATATATTTTACCCACACATTTGGAGCCCTCTTGGGATGCCCTCTAACATACTATAACTTCATTTAGCGGAGATTTTCACAAAAAAGTGAAATTTTCAAAAAGTCAGAAATTTTGCAAAAAACGACTAAGTATGAAGGACTCATCGGGTGAATCGCTCTGGAACTGAAATCGGATGCACGCACTGACATGCTCCCCTCTCTGGAAGTCTGAGACATGTGTGAAAATTTTCTAAGTAAAGAAAAAAAATTTTTTAAAACTTTATTTCAAATTTCCCCCCAAGGGATATATATTTTACCCACACATTTGGAGCCCTCCTGGGATGCCCTCTAACATTCTATAAGCTCATTTAGCAGAGATTTTCACAAAAAAGTGAAATTTTCAAAAAGTGAAAATTTTTCCAAAAAACGACTAAGTATGAAGGACTCATCGGGTGAAACACTCTGGAACTGAAATCGGATGCGCTTACAGACATGTTCCCCTCTCTGGAAGTCTGAGACATGTGTGAAAATTTTCTAAGTCCAGAAAAAAGAATTTTTTCAATTTTTTATCAAATTTCCCCCCAAGGGATATATATTTTACCCACACATTTGGAGCCCTCCTGGGATGCCCTCTAACGTACTATAACCTCATTTAGCGGAGATTTTTACAAAAAAGTGAAATTTTCAAAAAGTGAAAATTTTTCCAAAAAACGACTAAGTATGAAGGACTCATCGGGTGAATTACTCTGGAACTGAAATCGGATGCGCGCACTGACATGCTCCCCTCTCTGGAAGTCTGAGACATGTGTGAAAATTTTCTAAGTCCAGAAAAAAAAAATTTTTCAAATTTTTTTCAAATTTCCCCCCAAGGGATATATATTTTACCCACACATTTGGAGCCCTCTTGGGATGCCCTCTAACATACTATAACTTCATTTAGCGGAGATTTTCACAAAAAAGTGAAATTTTCAAAAAGTCAGAAATTTTGCAAAAAACGACTAAGTATGAAGGACTCATCGGGTGAATCGCTCTGGAACTGAAATCGGATGCACGCACTGACATGCTCCCCTCTCTGGAAGTCTGAGACATGTGTGAAAATTTTCTAAGTAAAGAAAAAAAAATTTTTTAAACTTTTTTTCAAATTTCCCCCCAAGGGATATATATTTTACCCACACATTTGGAGCCCTCCTGGGATGCCCTCTAACATACTATAACCTCATTTAGCAGAGATTTTCACAAAAAAGTGAAATTTTCAAAAAGTGAAAATTTTTCCAAAAAACGACTAAGTATGAAGGACTCATCGGGTGAATCGCTCTGGAACTGAAATCGGATGCACGCACTGACATGCTCCCCTCTCTGGAAGTCTGAGACATGTGTGAAAATTTTCTAAGTAAAGAAAAAAAATTTTTTTAAACTTTTTTCAAATTTCCCCCCAAGGGATATATATTTTACCCACACATTTGGAGCCCTCCTGGGATGCCCTCTAACATACTATAAGCTCATTTAGCAGAGATTTTCACAAAAAAGTGAAATTTTTAAAAAGTGAAAATTTTTCCAAAAAACGACTAAGTATGAAGGACTCATCGGGTGCAACGCTCTGGAACTGAAATCGGATGCGCTTACAGACATGCTCCCCTCTCTGGAAGTCTGAGACATGTGTGAAAATTTTCTAAGTCCAGAAAAAATAATTTTTTCAATTTTTTATCAAATTTCCCCCCAAGGGATATATATTTTACCCACACATTTGGAGCCCTCCTGGGATGCCCTCTAACATACTATAACCTCATTTAGCGGAGATTTTCACAAAAAAGTGAAAATTTCAAAAAGTCAGAAATTTTGCAAAAAACGACAAGTATGAAGGACTCATCGGGTGAATCGCTCTGGAACTGAAATCGGATGCACGCACTGACATGCTCCCCTCTCTGGAAGTCTGAGACATGTGTGAAAATTTTCTAAGTCCAGAAAAAAAAATTTTTTCAACTTTTTTTCAAATTTCCCCCCAAGGGATATATATTTTACCCACACATTTGGAGCCCTCCTGGGATGCCCTCTAACATTCTATAAGCTCATTTAGCAGAGATTTTCACAAAAAAGTGAAATTTTCAAAAAGTGAAAATTTTTCCAAAAAACGACTAAGTATGAAGGACTCATCGGGTGAAACACTCTGGAACTGAAATCGGATGCGCTTACAGACATGTTCCCCTCTCTGGAAGTCTGAGACATGTGTGAAAATTTTCTAAGTCCAGAAAAAAGAATTTTTTCAATTTTTTATCAAATTTCCCCCCAAGGGATATATATTTTACCCACACATTTGGAGCCCTCCTGGGATGCCCTCTAACGTAGTATAACCTCATTTAGCGGAGATTTTTACAAAAAAGTGAAATTTTCAAAAAGTGAAAATTTTTCCAAAAAACGACTAAGTATGAAGGACTCATCGGGTGAATTACTCTGGAACTGAAATCGGATGCGCGCACTGACATGCTCCCCTCTCTGGAAGTCTGAGACATGTGTGAAAATTTTCTAAGTCCAGAAAAAAAAAATTTTTCACATTTTTTTCAAATTTCCCCCCAAGGGATATATATTTTACCCACACATTTGGAGCCCTCTTGGGATGCCCTCTAACATACTATAACTTCATTTAGCGGAGATTTTCACAAAAAAGTGAAATTTTCAAAAAGTCAGAAATTTTGCAAAAAACGACTAAGTATGAAGGACTCATCGGGTGAATCGCTCTGGAACTGAAATCGGATGCACGCACTGACATGCTCCCCTCTCTGGAAGTCTGAGACATGTGTGAAAATTTTCTAAGTAAAGAAAAAAAAATTTTTTAAACTTTTTTTCAAATTTCCCCCCAAGGGATATATATTTTACCCACACATTTGGAGCCCTCCTGGGATGCCCTCTAACATACTATAACCTCATTTAGGAGAGATTTTCACAAAGAAGTGAAATTTTCAAAAAGTCAGAAATTTTGCAAAAAACCACTAAGTATGAAGGACTCATCGGGTAAAACGCTCTGGAACTGAAATAGGATGCACTTACAGACATGCTACCCTCTCTGGAAGTCTGAGACATGTGTGAAAATTTTCTAAGTCCAGAAAAAAAAAAAATTTCAACTTTTTTTCAAATTTCCCCCCAAGGGATATATATTTTACCCACACATTTGGAGCCCTCCTGCGATGCCCTCTAACATACTATAACCTCATTTAGCGGAGATTTTCACAAAAAAGTGAAATTTTCAAAAAGTGAAAATTTTTCCAAAAAACGACTAAGTATGAAGGACTCATCGGGTGAATTACTCTGGAACTGAAATCGGATGCGCGCACTGACATGCTCCCCTCTCTGGAAGTCTGAGACATGTGTGAAAATTTTCTAAGTCCAGAAAAAAAAAATTTTTCAAATTTTTTTCAAATTTCCCCCCAAGGGATATATATTTTACCCACACATTTGGAGCCCTCTTGGGATGCCCTCTAACATACTATAACTTCATTTAGCGGAGATTTTCACAAAAAAGTGAAATTTTCAAAAAGTCAGAAATTTTGCAAAAAACGACTAAGTATGAAGGACTCATCGGGTGAATCGCTCTGGAACTGAAATCGGATGCACGCACTGACATGCTCCCCTCTCTGGAAGTCTGAGACATGTGTGAAAATTTTCTAAGTAAAGAAAAAAAAATTTTTTTAACTTTTTTTCAAATTTCCCCCTAAGGGATATATATTTTACCCACACATTTGGAGCCCTCCTGGGATGCCCTCTAACATACTATAACCTCATTTAGCAGAGATTTTCACAAAAAAGTGAAATTTTCAAAAAGTGAAAATTTTTCCAAAAAACGACTAAGTATGAAGGACTCATCGGGTGAAACGCTCTGGAACTGAAATCGGATGCGCTTACAGACATGCTCCCCTCTCTGGAAGTCTGAGACATGTGTGAAAATTTTCTAAGTCCAGAAAAAAAAAATTTTCAACTTTTTTTCAAATTTCCCCCCAAGGGATATATATTTTACCCACACATTTGGAGCCCTTATGGGATGCCCTCTAACATACTATAACCTCATTTAGGAGAGATTTTCACAAAGAAGTGAAATTTTCAAAAAGTCAGAAATTTTGCAAAAAACCACTAAGTATGAAGGACTCATCGGGTAAAACGCTCTGGAACTGAAATAGGATGCACTTACAGACATGCTACCCTCTCTGGAAGTCTGAGACATGTGTGAAAATTTTCTAAGTCCAGAAAAAAAAAAAATTTCAACTTTTTTTCAAATTTCCCCCCAAGGGATATATATTTTACCCACACATTTGGAGCCCTCCTGCGATGCCCTCTAACATACTATAACCTCATTTAGCGGAGATTTTCACAAAAAAGTGAAATTTTCAAAAAGTGAAAATTTTTCCAAAAAACGACTAAGTATGAAGGACTCATCGGGTGAATCGCTCTGGAACTGAAATCGGATGCGCTCACTGACATGCTCCCCTCTCTGGAAGTCTGAGACATGTGTGAAAATTTTCTAAGCCCAGAAAAAAGAATTTTTTCAATTTTTTATCAAATTTCCCCCCAAGGGATATATATTTTACTCACAAATTTGGAGCCCTCCTGGGATGCCCTCTAACATACTATAACCTCATTTAGCGGAGATTTTCACAAAAAAGTGAAATTTTCAAAAAGTGAAAATTTTTCCAAAAAACGACTAAGTATGAAGGACTCATCGGGTGAATTACTCTGGAACTGAAATCGGATGCGCGCACTGACATGCTCCCCTCTCTGGAAGTCTGAGACATGTGTGAAAATTTTCTAAGTCCAGAAAAAAAAAAATTTTCAAATTTTTTTCAAATTTCCCCCCAAGGGATATATATTTTACCCACACATTTGGAGCCCTCTTGGGATGCCCTCTAACATACTATAACTTCATTTAGCGGAGATTTTCACAAAAAAATGAAATTTTCAAAAAGTCAGAAATTTTGCAAAAAACGACTAAGTATGAAGGACTCATCGGGTGATTCGCTCTGGAACTGAAATCGGATGCACGCACTGACATGCTCCCCTCTCTGGAAGTCTGAGACATGTGTGAAAATTTTCTAAGTAAAGAAAAAAACTTTTTTAAAACTTTATTTCAAATTTCCCCACAAGGGATATATATTTTACCCACACATTTGGAGCCCTCCTGGGATGCCCTCTAACATATTATAACCTCATTTAGCAGAGATTTTCACAAAAAAGTGAAATTTTCAAAAAGTGAAAATTTTTCCAAAAAATGACTAAGTATGAAGGACTCATCGGGTAAAACGCTCTGGAACTGAAATAGGATGCACTTACAGACATGCTACCCTCTCTGGAAGTCTGAGACATGTGTGACAATTTTCTAAGTCCAGAAAAAAAAAAATTTCAACTTTTTTTCAAATTTACCCCCAAGGGATATATATTTTACCCACACATTTGGAGCCCTCCTGCGATGCCCTCTAACATACTATAACCTCATTTAGCGGAGATTTTCACAAAAAAGTGAAATTTTCAAAAAGTGAAAATTTTTCCAAAAAACGACTAAGTATGAAGGACTCATCGGGTGAATCGCTCTGGAACTGAAATCACATGCGCGCACTGACATGCTCCCCTCTCTGGAAGTCTGAGACATGTGTGAAAATTTTCTAAGTCCAGAAAAAAGAAATTTTTCAATTTTTTATCAAATTTCCCCCCAAGGGATATATATTTTACCCACACATTTGGAGCCCTCCTGGGATGCCCTCTAACATACTATAACCTCATTTAGCGGAGATTTTCACAAAATAGTGAAATTTTCAAAAAGTGAAAATTTTTCCAAAAAACGACTAAGTATGAAGGACTCATCGGGTGAAACGCTCTGGAACTGAAATCGGATGCGCTTACAGACATGCTCCCCTCTCTGGAAGTCTGAGACATGTGTAAATATTTTCTAAGTCCAGAAAAAAAAAAATTTCAACTTTTTTTCAAATTTCCCCCCAAGGGATATATATTTTACCCACACATTTGGAGCCCTCCTGGGATGCCCTCTAACATACTATAACCTCATTGAGGAGAGATTTTCACAAAGAAGTGAAATTTTCAAAAAGTCAGAAATTTTGCAAAAAACCACTAAGTATGAAGGACTCATCGGGTAAAACGCTCTGGATCTGAAATAGGATGCACTTACAGACATGCGACCCTCTCTGGAAGTCTGAGACATGTGTGAAAATTTTCTAAGTCCAGAAAAAAACATTTTTTCAACTTTTTTCAAATTTTCCCCCAAGGGATATATATTTTACCCACACATTTGGAGCCCTTCTGGGATGCCCTCTAACATACTATAACCTCATTTAGCAGAGATTTTCACAAAAAAGTGAAATTTTCAAAAAGTGAAAATTTTTCCAAAAAACGACTAAGTATGAAGGACTCATCGGGTGAATTACTCTGGAACTGAAATCGGATGTGCGCACTGACATGCTCCCCTCTCTGGAAGTCTGAGACATGTGTGAAAATTTTCTAAGTCCAGAAAAAAAAAAATTTTCAAATTTTTTTCAAATTTCCCCCCAAGGGATATATATTTTACCCACACATTTGGAGCCCTCTTGGGATGCCCTCTAACATACTATAACTTCATTTAGCGGAGATTTTCACAAAAAAATGAAATTTTCAAAAAGTCAGAAATTTTGCAAAAAACGACTAAGTATGAAGGACTCATCGGGTGAATCGCTCTGGAACTGAAATCGGATGCACGCACTGACATGCTCCCCTCTCTGGAAGTCTGAGACATGTGTGAAAATTTTCTAAGTAAAGAAAAAAAATTTTTTAAAACTTTATTTCAAATTTCCCCACAAGGGATATATAATTTACCCACACATTTGGAGCCCTCCTGGGATGCCCTCTAACATATTATAACCTCATTTAGCAGAGATTTTCACAAAAAAGTGAAATTTTCAAAAAGTGAAAATTTTTCCAAAAAATGACTAAGTATGAAGGACTCATCCGGTGAAACGCTCTGGAACTGAAATCGGATGCGCTTACAGACATGCTCCCCTCTCTGGAAGTCTGAGACATGTGTGAAAATTTTCTAAGTCCAGAAAAAAAAATTTTTCAACTTTTTTTCAAATTTCCCCCCAAGGGATATATATTTTACCCACACATTTGGAGCCCTCCTGGGATGCCCTCTAACATACTATAACCTCATTTAGGAGAGATTTTCACAAAGAAGTGAAATTTTCAAAAAGTCAGAAATTTTGCAAAAAACCACTAAGTATGAAGGACTCATCGGGTAAAACGCTCTGGAACTGAAATAGGATGCACTTACAGACATGCTACCCTCTCTGGAAGTCTGAGACATGTGTGAAAATTTTCTAAGTCCAGAAAAAAACATTTTTTCAACTTTTTTCAAATTTTCCCCCAAGGGATATATATTTTACCCACACATTTGGAGCCCTTCTGGGATGCCCTCTAACATACTATAACCTCATTTAGCAGAGACTTTCACAAAAAAGTGAAATTTTCAATAAGTCAGAAGTTTTTCAAAAAACGACTAAGTATGAAGGACTCATCGGGTGAAACGCTCTGGAACTGAAATCGGATGCGCTTACAGACATGTTCCCCTCTCTGGAAGTCTGAGACATGTGTGAAAATTTTCTAAGTCCAGAAAAAAAAAAATTTTCAACTTTTTTTCAAATTTCCCCCCAAGGGATATATATTTTACCCACACATTTGGAGCCCTCCTGGGATGCCCTCTAACATACTATAACCTCATTTAGCGGAGATTTTCAAAAAAAAGTGAACTTTTCAAAAAGTCAGAAATTTTGCAAAAAACGACTAAGTATGAAGGACTCATCGGGTGAATCGCTCTGGAACTGAAATCGGATGCGCGCTCTGACATGCTCCCCTCTCTGGAAGTCTGAGACATGTGTGAAAATTTTCTAAGTCCAGAAAAAAACATTTTTTCAACTTTTTTTCAAATTTCCCCCCAAGGGATATATATTTTACCCACACAATTGGAGCCCTCCTGGGATGCCCTCTAACATACTATAACCTCATTTAGCAGAGATTTTCACAAAAAAGTGAAATTTTCAAAAAGTGAAAATTTTTGCAAAAAATGACTAAGTATGAAGGACTCATCGGGTGAAACGCTCTGAAACTGAAATCGGATGCGCTTACAGTCATGCTCCCCTCTCTGGAAGTCTGAGACATGTGTGAAAATTTTCTAAGTCCACAGAAAAAAAATTTTTCAACTTTTTTTCAAATTTCCCCCCAAGGGATATATATTTTACCCACACATTTGGAGCCCTCCTGGGATGCCCTCTAACATACTATAACCTCATTTAGTGGAGATTTTCACAAAAAAGTGAAATTTTCAAAAAGTGAAAATTTTTCCAAAAAACTACTAAGTATGAATGACTCATCGGGTGAATCGCTCTGGAACTGAAATCGGATGCGCGTACTGACATGCTCCCCTCTCTGGAAGTCTGAGATATGTGTGAAAATTTTCTAAGTCCAGAAAAAAAATTTTTTTCAACTTTTTTTTTAAATTTCCCCCCAAGGGATATAAATTTTACCCACACAATTGGAGCCCTCCAGTGATGCCCTCTAACATTCTATAACCTCATTTAGCGGAGATTTTCACAAAAAAGTGAAATTTTCAAAAAGTGAAAATTTTTCCAAAAAACGACTAAGTATGAAGGACTCATCGGGTGAATTACTCTGGAACTGAAATCGGATGCGCGCACTGACATGCTCCCCTCTCTGGAAGTCTGAGACATGTGTGAAAATTTTCTAAGTCCAGAAAAAAAATGTTTTTCAAATTTTTTTCAAATTTCCCCCCAAGGGATATATATTTTACCCACACATTTGGAGCCCTCTTGGGATGCCCTCTAACATACTATAACTTAATTTAGCGGAGATTTTCACAAAAAAGTGAAATTTTCAAAAAGTCAGAAGTTTTGCAAAAAACGACTAAGTATGAAGGACTCATCGGGTGAATCGCTCTGGAACTGAAATCGGATGCACGCACTGACATGCTCCCCTCTCTGGAAGTCTGAGACATGTGTGAAAATTTTCTAAGTCCAGAAAAAAGAATTTTTTCAATTTTTTATCAAATTTCCCCCCAAGGGATATATATTTTACCCACACATTTGGAGCCCTCCTGGGATGCCCTCTAACATACTATAACCTCATTTAGTGGAGATTTTCACAAAGAAGTGAAATTTTCAAAAAGTCAGAAATTTTGCAAAAAACCACTAAGTATGAAGGACTCATCGGGTAAAACGCTCTGGAACTGAAATAGGATGCACTTACAGACATGCTACCCTCTCTGGAAGTCTGAGACATGTGTGAAAATTTTCTAAGTCCAGAAAAAAACATTTTTTCAACTTTTTTCAAATTTTCCCCCAAGGGATATATATTTTACCCACACATTTGGAGCCCTTCTGGGATGCCCTCTAACATACTATAACCTCATTTAGCAGAGATTTTCACAAAAAAGTGAAATTTTCAAAAAGTGAAAATTTTTCCAAAAAACGACTAAGTATGAAGGACTCATCGGGTGAATTACTCTGGAACTGAAATCGGATGTGCGCACTGACATGCTCCCCTCTCTGGAAGTCTGAGACATGTGTGAAAATTTTCTAAGTCCAGAAAAAAAAATTTTTCAAATTTTTTTCAAATTTCCCACCAAGGGATATATATTTTACCCACACATTTGGATCCCTCCTGGGATGCCCTCTAACATACTATAACCTCATTTAGCAGAGACTTTCACAAAAAAGTGAAATTTTCAATAAGTCAGAAGTTTTTCAAAAAACGACTAAGTATGAAGGACTCATCGGGTGAAACGCTCTGGAACTGAAATCGGATGCGCTTACAGACATGTTCCCCTCTCTGGAAGTCTGAGACATGTGTGAAAATTTTCTAAGTCCAGAAAAAAAAATTTTTCAAATTTTTTTCAAATTTCCCCCCAAGGGATATATATTTTACCCACACATTTGGATCCCTCCTGGGATGCCCTCTAACATACTATAACCTCATTTAGCAGAGACTTTCACAAAAAAGTGAAATTTTCAATAAGTCAGAAGTTTTTCAAAAAACGACTAAGTATGAAGGACTCATCGGGTGAAACGCTCTGGAACTGAAATCGGATGCGCTTACAGACATGTTCCCCTCTCTGGAAGTCTGAGACATGTGTGAAAATTTTCTAAGTCCAGAAAAAAAAAAATTTTCAACTTTTTTTCAAATTTCCCCCCAAGGGATATATATTTTACCCACACATTTGGAGCCCTCCTGGGATGCCCTCTAACATACTATAACCTCATTTAGCGGAGATTTTCACAAAAAAGTGAACTTTTCAAAAAGTCAGAAATTTTGCAAAAAACGACTAAGTATGAAGGACTCATCGGGTGAATCGCTCTGGAACTGAAATCGGATGCGCGCTCTGACATGCTCCCCTCTCTGGAAGTCTGAGACATGTGTGAAAATTTTCTAAGTCCAGAAAAAAACATTTTTTCAACTTTTTTTCAAATTTCCCCCCAAGGGATATATATTTTACCCACACAATTGGAGCCCTCCTGGGATGCCCTCTAACATACTATAACCTCATTTAGCAGAGATTTTCACAAAAAAGTGAAATTTTCAAAAAGTGAAAATTTTTGCAAAAAATGACTAAGTATGAAGGACTCATCGGGTGAAACGCTCTGAAACTGAAATCGGATGCGCTTACAGTCATGCTCCCCTCTCTGGAAGTCTGAGACATGTGTGAAAATTTTCTAAGTCCACAGAAAAAAAATTTTTCAACTTTTTTTCAAATTTCCCCCCAAGGGATATATATTTTACCCACACATTTGGAGCCCTCCTGGGATGCCCTCTAACATACTATAACCTCATTTAGTGGAGATTTTCACAAAAAAGTGAAATTTTCAAAAAGTGAAAATTTTTCCAAAAAACTACTAAGTATGAATGACTCATCGGGTGAATCGCTCTGGAACTGAAATCGGATGCGCGTACTGACATGCTCCCCTCTCTGGAAGTCTGAGATATGTGTGAAAATTTTCTAAGTCCAGAAAAAAAAATTTTTTCAACTTTTTTTTTAAATTTCCCCCCAAGGGATATAAATTTTACCCACACAATTGGAGCCCTCCAGTGATGCCCTCTAACATACTATAACCTCATTTAGCGGAGATTTTCACAAAAAAGTGAAATTTTCAAAAAGTGAAAATTTTTCCAAAAAACGACTAAGTATGAAGGACTCATCGGGTGAATTACTCTGGAACTGAAATCGGATGCGCGCACTGACATGCTCCCCTCTCTGGAAGTCTGAGACATGTGTGAAAATTTTCTAAGTCCAGAAAAAAAATGTTTTTCAAATTTTTTTCAAATTTCCCCCCAAGGGATATATATTTTACCCACACATTTGGAGCCCTCTTGGGATGCCCTCTAACATACTATAACTTAATTTAGCGGAGATTTTCACAAAAAAGTGAAATTTTCAAAAAGTCAGAAGTTTTGCAAAAAACGACTAAGTATGAAGGACTCATCGGGTGAATCGCTCTGGAACTGAAATCGGATGCACGCACTGACATGCTCCCCTCTCTGGAAGTCTGAGACATGTGTGAAAATTTTCTAAGTCCAGAAAAAAGAATTTTTTCAATTTTTTATCAAATTTCCCCCCAAGGGATATATATTTTACCCACACATTTGGAGCCCTCCTGGGATGCCCTCTAACATACTATAACCTCATTTAGTGGAGATTTTCACAAAGAAGTGAAATTTTCAAAAAGTCAGAAATTTTGCAAAAAACCACTAAGTATGAAGGACTCATCGGGTAAAACGCTCTGGAACTGAAATAGGATGCACTTACAGACATGCTACCCTCTCTGGAAGTCTGAGACATGTGTGAAAATTTTCTAAGTCCAGAAAAAAACATTTTTTCAACTTTTTTCAAATTTTCCCCCAAGGGATATATATTTTACCCACACATTTGGAGCCCTTCTGGGATGCCCTCTAACATACTATAACCTCATTTAGCAGAGATTTTCACAAAAAAGTGAAATTTTCAAAAAGTGAAAATTTTTCCAAAAAACGACTAAGTATGAAGGACTCATCGGGTGAATTACTCTGGAACTGAAATCGGATGTGCGCACTGACATGCTCCCCTCTCTGGAAGTCTGAGACATGTGTGAAAATTTTCTAAGTCCAGAAAAAAAAATTTTTCAAATTTTTTTCAAATTTCCCCCCAAGGGATATATATTTTACCCACACATTTGGATCCCTCCTGGGATGCCCTCTAACATACTATAACCTCATTTAGCAGAGACTTTCACAAAAAAGTGAAATTTTCAATAAGTCAGAAGTTTTTCAAAAAACGACTAAGTATGAAGGACTCATCGGGTGAAACGCTCTGGAACTGAAATCGGATGCGCTTACAGACATGTTCCCCTCTCTGGAAGTCTGAGACATGTGTGAAAATTTTCTAAGTCCAGAAAAAAAAAAATTTTCAACTTTTTTTCAAATTTCCCCCCAAGGGATATATATTTTACCCACACATTTGGAGCCCTCCTGGGATGCCCTCTAACATACTATAACCTCATTTAGCGGAGATTTTCACAAAAAAGTGAACTTTTCAAAAAGTCAGAAATTTTGCAAAAAACGACTAAGTATGAAGGACTCATCGGGTGAATCGCTCTGGAACTGAAATCGGATGCGCGCTCTGACATGCTCCCCTCTCTGGAAGTCTGAGACATGTGTGAAAATTTTCTAAGTCCAGAAAAAAACATTTTTTCAACTTTTTTTCAAATTTCCCCCCAAGGGATATATATTTTACCCACACAATTGGAGCCCTCCTGGGATGCCCTCTAACATACTATAACCTCATTTAGCAGAGATTTTCACAAAAAAGTGAAATTTTCAAAAAGTGAAAATTTTTGCAAAAAATGACTAAGTATGAAGGACTCATCGGGTGAAACGCTCTGAAACTGAAATCGGATGCGCTTACAGTCATGCTCCCCTCTCTGGAAGTCTGAGACATGTGTGAAAATTTTCTAAGTCCACAGAAAAAAAATTTTTCAACTTTTTTTCAAATTTCCCCCCAAGGGATATATATTTTACCCACACATTTGGAGCCCTCCTGGGATGCCCTCTAACATACTATAACCTCATTTAGTGGAGATTTTCACAAAAAAGTGAAATTTTCAAAAAGTGAAAATTTTTCCAAAAAACTACTAAGTATGAATGACTCATCGGGTGAATCGCTCTGGAACTGAAATCGGATGCGCGTACTGACATGCTCCCCTCTCTGGAAGTCTGAGACATGTGTGAAAATTTTCTAAGTCCAGAAAAAAAATGTTTTTCAAATTTTTTTCAAATTTCCCCCCAAGGGATATATATTTTACCCACACATTTGGAGCCCTCTTGGGATGCCCTCTAACATACTATAACTTAATTTAGCGGAGATTTTCACAAAAAAGTGAAATTTTCAAAAAGTCAGAAGTTTTGCAAAAAACGACTAAGTATGAAGGACTCATCGGGTGAATCGCTCTGGAACTGAAATCGGATGCACGCACTGACATGCTCCCCTCTCTGGAAGTCTGAGACATGTGTGAAAATTTTCTTAGTCCAGAAAAAAGAATTTTTTCAATTTTTTATCAAATTTCCCCCCAAGGGATATATATTTTACCCACACATTTGGAGCCCTCCTGGGATGCCCTCTAACATACTATAACCTCATTTAGTGGAGATTTTCACAAAAAAGTGAAATTTTCAAAAAGTCAGAAATTTTGCAAAAAACGACTAAGTATGAAGGACTCATCGGGTGAATCGCTCTGGAACTGAAATCGGATGCAAGCACTGACATGCTCCCCTCTCTGGAAGTCTGAGACATGTGTGAAAATTTTCTAAGTCCAGAAAAAAAAAATTTTTCAACTTTTTTTCAAATTTCCCCCCAAGGGATATATATTTTACCTACACATTTGGAGCCCTCCTGGGATGCCCTCTAACATTCTATAACCTCATTTAGCAGAGATTTTCACAAAAAAGTGAAATTTTCAAAAAGTGAAAATTTTTCCAAAAAACGACTAAGTATGAAGGACTCATCGGGTGAATCGCTCTTTAACTGAAATCGGATGCGCGCACTGACATGCTCCCCTCTCTGGAAGTCTGAGACGTGTGAAAATTTTCTAAGTCCAGAAAAAAAAAATTTTCAACTTTTTATCAAATTTCCCCCAAGGGATATATATTTTACCCACACATTTGGAGCCCTCCTGGGATGCCCTCTAACATACTATAACCTCATTTAGCAGAGATTTTCACAAAAAAGTGAAATTTTCAAAAAGTGAAAATTTTTCCAAAAAACGACTAAGTATGAAGGACTCATCGGGTGAAACACTCTGGAACTGAAATCGGATGCGCTTACAGACATGCTCCCCTCTCTGGAAGTCTGAGACATGTGTGAAAATTTTCTAAGTCCATAAAAAAAATTTTTTCCAACTCTTTTTCAAATTTCCCCCCAAGGGATATATATTTTACCCACACATTTGGAGCCCTCCTGGGATGCCCTCTAACATACTATAACCTCATTTAGCGGAGATTTTCACAAAAAAGTGAAATTTTCAAAAAGTGAAAATTTTTCCAAAAAACGACTAAGTATGAAGGACTCATCGGGTGAAACGCTCTGGAACTGAAATCGGATGCGCTTACAGACATGCTCCCCTCTCTGGAAGTCTGAGACATGTGTGAATATTTTCTAAGTCCAGAAAAAAAAAATTTTCAACTTTTTTTCAAATTTCCCCCCAAGGGATATATATTTTACCCACA
This sequence comes from Phyllobates terribilis, assembly GCF_046119375.1. Lineage (NCBI taxonomy): Eukaryota > Metazoa > Chordata > Amphibia > Anura > Dendrobatidae > Phyllobates > Phyllobates terribilis. The sequence continues at coordinate 854,678 of NW_027362853.1, forward strand.
CATTTGGAGCCCTCCTGGGATGCCCTCTAACATACTATAACCTCATTTAGGAGAGATTTTCACAAAGAAGTGAAATTTTCAAAAAGTCAGAAATTTTGCAAAAAACCACTAAGTATGAAGGACTCATCGGGTAAAACGCTCTGGAACTGAAATAGGAAGCACTTACAGACATGCTACCCTCTCTGGAAGTCTGAGACATGTGTGAAAATTTTCTAAGTCCAGAAAAAAACATTTTTTCAAATTTTCCCCCAAGGGATATATATTTTACCCACACATTTGGAGCCCTTCTGGGATGCCCTCTAACATACTATAACCTCATTTAGCAGAGATTTTCACAAAAAAGTGAAATTTTCAAAAAGTGAAAATTTTTCCAAAAAACGACTAAGTATGAAGGACTCATCGGGTGAATTACTCTGGAACTGAAATCGGATGTGCGCACTGACATGCTCCCCTCTCTGGAAGTCTGAGACATGTGTGAAAATTTTCTAAGTCCAGAAAAAAAAATTTTTCAAATTTTTTTCAAATTTCCCCCCAAGGGATATATATTTTACCCACACATTTGGATCCCTCCTGGGATGCCCTCTAACATACTATAACCTCATTTAGCAGAGACTTTCACAAAAAAGTGAAATTTTCAATAAGTCAGAAGTTTTTCAAAAAACGACTAAGTATGAAGGACTCATCGGGTTAATCGCTCTGGAACTGAAATCGGATGCGCGCAATGACATGCTCCCCTCTCTGGAAGTCTGAGACATGTGTGAAAATTTTCTAAGTCCAGAAAAAAAAAAATTTTCAAATTTTTTTCAAATTTCCCCCCAAGGGATATATATTTTACCCACACATTTGGAACCCTCCTGGGATGCCCTCTAACATACTATAACCTCATTTAGCAGAGATTTTCACAAAAAAGTGAAATTTTCAAAAAGTGAAAATTTTTCCAAAAAATGACTAAGTATGAAGGACTCATCGGGTGAAACGCTCTGAAACTGAAATCGGATGCGCTTACAGTCATGCTCCCCTCTCTGGAAGTCTGAGACATGTGTGAAAATTTTCTAAGTCCACAGAAAAAAAATTTTTCAACTTTTTTTCAAATTTCCCCCCAAGGGATATATATTTTACCCACACATTTGGAGCCCTCCTGGGATGCCCTCTAACATACTATAACCTCATTTAGTGGAGATTTTCACAAAAAAGTGAAATTTTCAAAAAGTGAAAATTTTTCCAAAAAACTACTAAGTATGAAGGACTCATCGGGTGAATTACTCTGGAACTGAAATCGGATGTGCGCACTGACATGCTCCCCTCTCTGGAAGTCTGAGACATGTGTGAAAATTTTCTAAGTCCAGAAAAAAAAATTTTTCAAATTTTTTTCAAATTTCCCCCCAAGGGATATATATTTTACCCACACATTTGGATCCCTCCTGGGATGCCCTCTAACATACTATAACCTCATTTAGCAGAGACTTTCACAAAAAAGTGAAATTTTCAATAAGTCAGAAGTTTTTCAAAAAACGACTAAGTATGAAGGACTCATCGGGTTAATCGCTCTGGAACTGAAATCGGATGCGCGCAATGACATGCTCCCCTCTCTGGAAGTCTGAGACATGTGTGAAAATTTTCTAAGTCCAGAAAAAAAAAAATTTTCAAATTTTTTTCAAATTTCCCCCCAAGGGATATATATTTTACCCACACATTTGGAACCCTCCTGGGATGCCCTCTAACATACTATAACCTCATTTAGCAGAGATTTTCACAAAAAAGTGAAATTTTCAAAAAGTGAAAATTTTTCCAAAAAATGACTAAGTATGAAGGACTCATCGGGTGAAACGCTCTGAAACTGAAATCGGATGCGCTTACAGTCATGCTCCCCTCTCTGGAAGTCTGAGACATGTGTGAAAATTTTCTAAGTCCACAGAAAAAAAATTTTTCAACTTTTTTTCAAATTTCCCCCCAAGGGATATATATTTTACCCACACATTTGGAGCCCTCCTGGGATGCCCTCTAACATACTATAACCTCATTTAGTGGAGATTTTCACAAAAAAGTGAAATTTTCAAAAAGTGAAAATTTTTCCAAAAAACTACTAAGTATGAAGGACTCATCGGGTTAATCGCTCTGGAACTGAAATCGGATGCGCGCAATGACATGCTCCCCTCTCTGGAAGTCTGAGACATGTGTGAAAATTTTCTAAGTCCAGAAAAAAAAAAATTTTCAAATTTTTTTCAAATTTCCCCCCAAGGGATATATATTTTACCCACACATTTGGAACCCTCCTGGGATGCCCTCTAAAATACTATAACCTCATTTAGCAGAGATTTTCACAAAAAAGTGAAATTTTCAAAAAGTGAAAATTTTTCCAAAAAATGACTAAGTATGAAGGACTCATCGGGTGAAACGCTCTGGAACTGAAATCGGATGCGCTTACAGACATGTTCCCCTCTCTGGAAGTCTGAGACATGTGTGAAAATTTTCTAAGTCCAGAAAAAAAAAATTTTCAACTTCTTTTCAAATTTTCCCCCAAGGGATATATATTTTACCCACACATTTGGAGCCCTCCTGGGATGCCCTCTAACATACTATAACCTCATTTAGCGGAGATTTTCACAAAATAGTGAAATTTTCAAAAAGTGAAAATTTTTCCAAAAAACGACTAAGTATGAAGGACTCATCGGGTGAAACGCTCTGGAACTGAAATCGGATGCGCTTACAGACATGCTCCCCTCTCTGGAAGTCTGAGACATGTGTGAATATTTTCTAAGTCCAGAAAAAAAAATTTTCAACTTTTTTTCAAATTTCCCCCCAAGGGATATATATTTTACCCACACATTTGGAGCCCTCCTGGGATGCCCTCTAACATACTATAACCTCATTTAGGAGAGATTTTCACAAAGAAGTGAAATTTTCAAAAAGTCAGAAATTTTGCAAAAAACCACTAAGTATGAAGGACTCATCGGGTAAAACGCTCTGGAACTGAAATAGGATGCACTTACAGACATGCTACCCTCTCTGGAAGTCTGAGACATGTGTGAAAATTTTCTAAGTCCAGAAAAAAACATTTTTTCAACTTTTTTCAAATTTTCCCCCAAGGGATATATATTTTACCCACACATTTGGAGCCCTTCTGGGATGCCCTCTAACATACTATAACCTCATTTAGCAGAGATTTTCACAAAAAAGTGAAATTTTCAAAAAGTGAAAATTTTTCCAAAAAACGACTAAGTATGAAGGACTCATCGGGTGAATTACTCTGGAACTGAAATCGGATGTGCGCACTGACATGCTCCCCTCTCTGGAAGTCTGAGACATGTGTGAAAATTTTCTAAGTCCAGAAAAAAAAATTTTTCAAATTTTTTTCAAATTTCCCCCCAAGGGATATATATTTTACCCACACATTTGGATCCCTCCTGGGATGCCCTCTAACATACTATAACCTCATTTAGCAGAGACTTTCACAAAAAAGTGAAATTTTCAATAAGTCAGAAGTTTTTCAAAAAACGACTAAGTATGAAGGACTCATCGGGTTAATCGCTCTGGAACTGAAATCGGATGCGCGCAATGACATGCTCCCCTCTCTGGAAGTCTGAGACATGTGTGAAAATTTTCTAAGTCCAGAAAAAAAAAAATTTTCAAATTTTTTTCAAATTTCCCCCCAAGGGATATATATTTTACCCACACATTTGGAACCCTCCTGGGATGCCCTCTAACATACTATAACCTCATTTAGCAGAGATTTTCACAAAAAAGTGAAATTTTCAAAAAGTGAAAATTTTTCCAAAAAATGACTAAGTATGAAGGACTCATCGGGTGAAACGCTCTGAAACTGAAATCGGATGCGCTTACAGTCATGCTCCCCTCTCTGGAAGTCTGAGACATGTGTGAAAATTTTCTAAGTCCACAGAAAAAAAATTTTTCAACTTTTTTTCAAATTTCCCCCCAAGGGATATATATTTTACCCACACATTTGGAGCCCTCCTGGGATGCCCTCTAACATACTATAACCTCATTTAGTGGAGATTTTCACAAAAAAGTGAAATTTTCAAAAAGTGAAAATTTTTCCAAAAAACTACTAAGTATGAAGGACTCATCGGGTTAATCGCTCTGGAACTGAAATCGGATGCGCGCAATGACATGCTCCCCTCTCTGGAAGTCTGAGACATGTGTGAAAATTTTCTAAGTCCAGAAAAAAAAAAATTTTCAAATTTTTTTCAAATTTCCCCCCAAGGGATATATATTTTACCCACACATTTGGAACCCTCCTGGGATGCCCTCTAAAATACTATAACCTCATTTAGCAGAGATTTTCACAAAAAAGTGAAATTTTCAAAAAGTGAAAATTTTTCCAAAAAATGACTAAGTATGAAGGACTCATCGGGTGAAACGCTCTGGAACTGAAATCGGATGCGCTTACAGACATGTTCCCCTCTCTGGAAGTCTGAGACATGTGTGAAAATTTTCTAAGTCCAGAAAAAAAAAATTTTCAACTTCTTTTCAAATTTTCCCCCAAGGGATATATATTTTACCCACACATTTGGAGCCCTCCTGGGATGCCCTCTAACATACTATAACCTCATTTAGCGGAGATTTTCACAAAATAGTGAAATTTTCAAAAAGTGAAAATTTTTCCAAAAAACGACTAAGTATGAAGGACTCATCGGGTGAAACGCTCTGGAACTGAAATCGGATGCGCTTACAGACATGCTCCCCTCTCTGGAAGTCTGAGACATGTGTGAATATTTTCTAAGTCCAGAAAAAAAAAATTTTCAACTTTTTTTCAAATTTCCCCCCAAGGGATATATATTTTACCCACACATTTGGAGCCCTCCTGGGATGCCCTCTAACATACTATAACCTCATTTAGGAGAGATTTTCACAAAGAAGTGAAATTTTCAAAAAGTCAGAAATTTTGCAAAAAACCACTAAGTATGAAGGACTCATCGGGTAAAACGCTCTGGAACTGAAATAGGATGCACTTACAGACATGCTACCCTCTCTGGAAGTCTGAGACATGTGTGAAAATTTTCTAAGTCCAGAAAAAAACATTTTTTCAACTTTTTTCAAATTTTCCCCCAAGGGATATATATTTTACCCACACATTTGGAGCCCTTCTGGGATGCCCTCTAACATACTATAACCTCATTTAGCAGAGATTTTCACAAAAAAGTGAAATTTTCAAAAAGTGAAAATTTTTCCAAAAAACGACTAAGTATGAAGGACTCATCGGGTGAATTACTCTGGAACTGAAATCGGATGTGCGCACTGACATGCTCCCCTCTCTGGAAGTCTGAGACATGTGTGAAAATTTTCTAAGTCCAGAAAAAAAAATTTTTCAAATTTTTTTCAAATTTCCCCCCAAGGGATATATATTTTACCCACACATTTGGATCCCTCCTGGGATGCCCTCTAACATACTATAACCTCATTTAGCAGAGACTTTCACAAAAAAGTGAAATTTTCAATAAGTCAGAAGTTTTTCAAAAAACGACTAAGTATGAAGGACTCATCGGGTTAATCGCTCTGGAACTGAAATCGGATGCGCGCAATGACATGCTCCCCTCTCTGGAAGTCTGAGACATGTGTGAAAATTTTCTAAGTCCAGAAAAAAAAAAATTTTCAAATTTTTTTCAAATTTCCCCCCAAGGGATATATATTTTACCCACACATTTGGAACCCTCCTGGGATGCCCTCTAACATACTATAACCTCATTTAGCAGAGATTTTCACAAAAAAGTGAAATTTTCAAAAAGTGAAAATTTTTCCAAAAAATGACTAAGTATGAAGGACTCATCGGGTGAAACGCTCTGAAACTGAAATCGGATGCGCTTACAGTCATGCTCCCCTCTCTGGAAGTCTGAGACATGTGTGAAAATTTTCTAAGTCCACAGAAAAAAAATTTTTCAACTTTTTTTCAAATTTCCCCCCAAGGGATATATATTTTACCCACACATTTGGAGCCCTCCTGGGATGCCCTCTAACATACTATAACCTCATTTAGTGGAGATTTTCACAAAAAAGTGAAATTTTCAAAAAGTGAAAATTTTTCCAAAAAACTACTAAGTATGAAGGACTCATCGGGTTAATCGCTCTGGAACTGAAATCGGATGCGCGCAATGACATGCTCCCCTCTCTGGAAGTCTGAGACATGTGTGAAAATTTTCTAAGTCCAGAAAAAAAAAAATTTTCAAATTTTTTTCAAATTTCCCCCCAAGGGATATATATTTTACCCACACATTTGGAACCCTCCTGGGATGCCCTCTAAAATACTATAACCTCATTTAGCAGAGATTTTCACAAAAAAGTGAAATTTTCAAAAAGTGAAAATTTTTCCAAAAAATGACTAAGTATGAAGGACTCATCGGGTGAAACGCTCTGGAACTGAAATCGGATGCGCTTACAGACATGTTCCCCTCTCTGGAAGTCTGAGACATGTGTGAAAATTTTCTAAGTCCAGAAAAAAAAAATTTTCAACTTCTTTTCAAATTTTCCCCCAAGGGATATATATTTTACCCACACATTTGGAGCCCTCCTGGGATGCCCTCTAACATACTATAACCTCATTTAGCGGAGATTTTCACAAAATAGTGAAATTTTCAAAAAGTGAAAATTTTTCCAAAAAACGACTAAGTATGAAGGACTCATCGGGTGAAACGCTCTGGAACTGAAATCGGATGCGCTTACAGACATGCTCCCCTCTCTGGAAGTCTGAGACATGTGTGAATATTTTCTAAGTCCAGAAAAAAAAAATTTTCAACTTTTTTTCAAATTTCCCCCCAAGGGATATATATTTTACCCACACATTTGGAGCCCTCCTGGGATGCCCTCTAACATACTATAACCTCATTTAGGAGAGATTTTCACAAAGAAGTGAAATTTTCAAAAAGTCAGAAATTTTGCAAAAAACCACTAAGTATGAAGGACTCATCGGGTAAAACGCTCTGGAACTGAAATAGGATGCACTTACAGACATGCTACCCTCTCTGGAAGTCTGAGACATGTGTGAAAATTTTCTAAGTCCAGAAAAAAACATTTTTTCAAATTTTCCCCCAAGGGATATATATTTTACCCACACATTTGGAGCCCTTCTGGGATGCCCTCTAAGATACTATAACCTCATTTAGCAGAGATTTTCACAAAAAAGTGAAATTTTCAAAAAGTGAAAATTTTTCCAAAAAACGACTAAGTATGAAGGACTCATCGGGTGAATTACTCTGGAACTGAAATCGGATGTGCGCACTGACATGCTCCCCTCTCTGGAAGTCTGAGACATGTGTGAAAATTTTCTAAGTCCAGAAAAAAAAATTTTTCAAATTTTTTTCAAATTTCCCCCCAAGGGATATATATTTTACCCACACATTTGGATCCCTCCTGGGATGCCCTCTAACATACTATAACCTCATTTAGCAGAGACTTTCACAAAAAAGTGAAATTTTCAATAAGTCAGAAGTTTTTCAAAAAACGACTAAGTATGAAGGACTCATCGGGTTAATCGCTCTGGAACTGAAATCGGATGCGCGCAATGACATGCTCCCCTCTCTGGAAGTCTGAGACATGTGTGAAAATTTTCTAAGTCCAGAAAAAAAAAAATTTTCAAATTTTTTTCAAATTTCCCCCCAAGGGATATATATTTTACCCACACATTTGGAACCCTCCTGGGATGCCCTCTAAAATATTATAACCTCATTTAGCAGAGATTTTCACAAAAAAGTGAAATTTTCAAAAAGTGAAAATTTTTCCAAAAAATGACTAAGTATGAAGGACTCATCGGGTGAAACGCTCTGGAACTGAAATCGGATGCGCTTACAGACATGTTCCCCTCTCTGGAAGTCTGAGACATGTGTGAAAATTTTCTAAGTCGAGAAAAAAAAAATTTTCAACTTCTTTTCAAATTTTCCCCCAAGGGATATATATTTTACCCACACATTTGGAGCCCTCCTGGGATGCCCTCTAACATACTATAACCTCATTTAGCGGAGATTTTCACAAAATAGTGAAATTTTCAAAAAGTGAAAATTTTTCCAAAAAACGACTAAGTATGAAGGATTCATCGGGTGAAACGCTCTGGAACTGAAATCGGATGCGCTTACAGACATGCTCCCCTCTCTGGAAGTCTGAGACATGTGTGAATATTTTCTAAGTCCAGAAAAAAAAAAAATTCAACTTTTTTTCAAATTTCCCCCCAAGGGATATATATTTTACCCACACATTTGGAGCCCTCCTGGGATGCCCTCTAACATACTATAACCTCATTTAGGAGAGATTTTCACAAAGAAGTGAAATTTTCAAAAAGTCAGAAATTTTGCAAAAAAACTCTAAGTATGAAGGACTCATCGGGTAAAACGCTCTGGAACTGAAATAGGATGCACTTACAGACATGCTACCCTCTCTGGAAGTCTGAGACATGTGTGAAAATTTTCTAAGTCCAGAAAAAAACATTTTTTCAACTTTTTTCAAATTTTCCCCCAAGGGATATATATTTTACCCACACATTTGGAGCCCTTCTGGGATGCCCTCTAACATACTATAACCTCATTTAGCAGAGATTTTCACAAAAAAGTGAAATTTTCAAAAAGTGAAAATTTTTCCAAAAAACGACTAAGTATGAAGGACTCATCGGGTGAATTACTCTGGAACTGAAATCGGATGTGCGCACTGACATGCTCCCCTCTCTGGAAGTCTGAGACATGTGTGAAAATTTTCTAAGTCCAGAAAAAAAAATTTTTCAAATTTTTTTCAAATTTCCCCCCAAGGGATATATATTTTACGCACACATTTGGATCCCTCCTGGGATGCCCTCTAACATACTATAACCTCATTTAGCAGAGACTTTCACAAAAAAGTGAAATTTTCAAAAAGTGAAAATTTTTCCAAAAAATGACTAAGTATGAAGGACTCATCGGGTGAAACGCTCTGGAACTGAAATCGGATGCGCTTACAGACATGTTCCCCTCTCTGGAAGTCTGAGACATGTGTGAAAATTTTCTAAGTCCAGAAAAAAAAAAATTTTCAACTTTTTTTCAAATTTCCCCCCAAGGGATATATATTTTACCCACACATTTGGAGCCCTCCTGGGATGCCCTCTAACATACTATAACCTCATTTAGCGGAGATTTTCACAAAAAAGTGAACTTTTCAAAAAGTCAGAAATTTTGCAAAAAACGACTAAGTATGAAGGACTCATCGGGTGAATCGCTCTGGAACTGAAATCGGATGCGCGCTCTGACATGCTCCCCTCTCTGGAAGTCTGAGACATGTGTGAAAATTTTCTAAGTCCAGAAAAAAACATTTTTTCAACTTTTTTTCAAATTTCCCCCCAAGGGATATATATTTTACCCACACAATTGGAGCCCTCCTGGGATGCCCTCTAACATACTATAACCTCATTTAGCAGAGATTTTCACAAAAAAGTGAAATTTTCAAAAAGTGAAAATTTTTGCAAAAAATGACTAAGTATGAAGGACTCATCGGGTGAAACGCTCTGAAACTGAAATCGGATGCGCTTACAGTCATGCTCCCCTCTCTGGAAGTCTGAGACATGTGTGAAAATTTTCTAAGTCCACAGAAAAAAAATTTTTCAAGTTTTTTTCAAATTTCCCCCCAAGGGATATATATTTTACCCACACATTTGGAGCCCTCCTGGGATGCCCTCTAACATACTATAACCTCATTTAGTGGAGATTTTCACAAAAAAGTGAAATTTTCAAAAAGTGAAAATTTTTCCAAAAAACGACTAAGTATGAAGGACTCATCGGGTGAATTACTCTGGAACTGAAATCGGATGCGCGCACTGACATGCTCCCCTCTCTGGAAGTCTGAGACATGTGTGAAAATTTTCTAAGTCCAGAAAAAAAATGTTTTTCAAATTTTTTTCAAATTTCCCCCCAAGGGATATATATTTTACCCACACATTTGGAGCCCTCTTGGGATGCCCTCTAACATACTATAACTTAATTTAGCGGAGATTTTCACAAAAAAGTGAAATTTTCAAAAAGTCAGAAGTTTTGCAAAAAACGACTAAGTATGAAGGACTCATCGGGTGAATCGCTCTGGAACTGAAATCGGATGCACGCACTGACATGCTCCCCTCTCTGGAAGTCTGAGACATGTGTGAAAATTTTCTAAGTCCAGAAAAAAGAATTTTTTCAATTTTTTATCAAATTTCCCCCCAAGGGATATATATTTTACCCACACATTTGGAGCCCTCCTGGGATGCCCTCTAACATACTATAACCTCATTTAGCGGAGATTTTCACAAAAAAGTGAAATTTTCAAAAAGTCAGAAATTTTGCAAAAAACGACTAAGTATGAAGGACTCATCGGGTGAATCGCTCTGGAACTGAAATCGGATGCACGCACTGACATGCTCCCCTCTCTGGAAGTCTGAGACATGTGTGAAAATTTTCTAAGTCCAGAAAAAAAAAATTTTTCAACTTTTTTTCAAATTTCCCCCCAAGGGATATATATTTTACCTACACATTTGGAGCCCTCCTGGGATGCCCTCTAACATTCTATAACCTCATTTAGCAGAGATTTTCACAAAAAAGTGAAATTTTCAAAAAGTGAAAATTTTTCCAAAAAACGACTAAGTATGAAGGACTCATCGGGTGAATCGCTCTTTAACTGAAATCGGATGCGCGCACTGACATGCTCCCCTCTCTGGAAGTCTGAGACGTGTGAAAATTTTCTAAGTCCAGAAAAAAAAATTTTTCAACTTTTTATCAAATTTCCCCCAAGGGATATATATTTTACCCACACATTTGGAGCCCTCCTGGGATGCCCTCTAACATACTATAACCTCATTTAGCAGAGATTTTCACAAAAAAGTGAAATTTTCAAAAAGTGAAAATTTTTCCAAAAAACGACTAAGTATGAAGGACTCATCGGGTGAAACACTCTGGAACTGAAATCGGATGCGCTTACAGACATGCTCCCCTCTCTGGAAGTCTGAGACATGTGTGAAAATTTTCTAAGTCCAGAAAAAAAAATTTTTTCAACTCTTTTTCAAATTTCCCCCCAAGGGATATATATTTTACCCACACATTTGGAGCCCTCCTGGGATGCCCTCTAACATACTATAACCTCATTTAGCGGAGATTTTCACAAAAAAGTGAAATTTTCAAAAAGTCAGAAATTTTGCAAAAAACGACTAAGTATGAAGGACTCATCGGGTGAATCGCTCTTTAACTGAAATCGGATGCGCGCACTGACATGCTCCCCTCTCTGGAAGTCTGAGACGTGTGAAAATTTTCTAAGTCCAGAAAAAAAAATTTTTCAACTTTTTATCAAATTTCCCCCAAGGGATATATATTTTACCCACACATTTGGAGCCCTTCTGGGATGCCCTCTAACATACTATAACCTCATTTAGCGGAGATTTTCACAAAAAAGTGAAATTTTCAAAAAGTGAAAATTTTTCCAAAAAACGACTAAGTATGAAGGACTCATCGGGTGAATTACTCTGGAACTGAAATCGGATGCGCGCACTGACATGCTCCCCTCTCTGGAAGTCTGAGACATGTGTGAAAATTTTCTAAGTCCAGAAAAAAAAAAATTTTCAACTTTTTTTCAAATTACCCCCCAAGGGATATATATATTTTACCCACACATTTGGAACCCTCCTGGGATGCCCTCTAACATACTATAACCTCATTTAGCAGAGATTTTCACAAAAAAGTGAAATTTTCAAAAAGTAAGAAATTTTGCAAAAACGACTAAGTATGAAGGACTCATTGGGTGAAACGCTCTGGAAATGAAATAGGATGCGCTTACAGACATGCTCCCCTCTCTGGAAGTCTGAGACATGTGTGAAAATTTTCTAAGTCCAGAAAAAAAAAATTTTTCAACTTTTTTTCAAATTTCCCCCCAAGGGATATATATTTTACCCACACATTTGGAGCCCTCCTGGTATGCCCTCTAACATACTATAACCTCATTTAGCAGAGATTTTCACAAAAAAGTGAAATTTTCAAAAAGTCAGAAATTTTGCAAAAAACGACTAAGTATGAAGGACTCATCGGGTGAATCGCTCTGGAACTGAAATCGGATGCGCGCACTGACATGGTCCCCTCTCTGGAAGTCTGAGACATGTGTGAAAATTTTCTAAGTCCAGAAAAAAAAAAATTTCAAATTTTTATCAATTTTCCCCCCAAGGGATATATATTTTACCCACACATTTGGAGCCCTCCTGGGATGCCCTCTAACATACTATAACCTCATTTAGCGGAGATTTTCACAAAAAAGTGAAATTTTCAAAAAGTCAAAAATTTTGCAAAAAACGACTAAGTATGAAGGACTCATCGGGTTAATCGCTCTGGAACTGAAATCGGATGCGCGCACTGACATGCTCCCCTCTCTGGAAGTCTGAGACATGTGTGAAAATTTTCTAAGTCCAGAAAAAAAAAAATTTTCAACTTTTTTTCAAATTACCCCCCAAGGGATATATATTTTACCCACACATTTGGAACCCTCCTGGGATGCCCTCTAACATACTATAACCTCATTTAGCAGAGATTTTCACAAATGTGAAATTTTCAAAAAGTCAGAAATTTTGCAAAAAACGACTAAGTATGAAGGACTCATCGGGTGAATCGCTCTGGAACTGAAATCGGATGCGTGCACTGACATGCTCCCCTCTCTGGAAGTCTGAGACATGTGTGAAAATTTTCTAAGTCCAGAAAAAAAAAATTTTCAAATTTTTATCAATTTTCCCCCCAAGGGATATATATTTTACCCACACATTTGGAGCCCTCCTGGGATGCCCTATAACATACTATAACCTCATTTAGCGGAGATTTTCACAAAAAGTGAAATTTTCAAAAAGTCAGAAATTTTGCAAAAAACGACTAAGTATGAAGGACTCATTGGGTGAAACGCTCTGGAACTGAAATCGGATGCGCTTACAGACATGCTCCCCTCTCTGGAAGTCTGAGACATGTGTGAAAATTTTCTAAGTCCAGAAAAAAAAAAATTTTCAACTTTTTTTCAAATTTCCCCCCAAGGGATATATATTTTACCCACACATTTGGAGCCCTCCAGGGATGCCCTCTAACATACTATAACCTCAGTTAGCAGAGATTTTCACAAAAATGTGAACTTTTCAAAAAGTGAAAATTTTTCCAAAAAACGACTAAGTATGAAGGACTCATCGGGTGAAACGCTCTGGAACTGAAATCGGATACTCTTACAGACATGCTCCCCTCTCTGGAAGTCTGAGACATGTGTGAAAATTTTCTAAGTCCAGAAAAAAAAAAATTTTCAACTTTTTTTCAAATTTCCCCCCAAGGGATATATATTTTACCCACACATTTGGAGCCCTCCTGGGATGCCCTCTAACATACTATAACCTCATTTAGCGGAGATTTTCACAAAAAAGTGAAATTTTCAAAAAGTCAAAAATTTTGCAAAAAACGACTAAGTATGAAGGACTCATCGGGTTAATCGCTCTGGAACTGAAATCGGATGCGCGCACTGACATGCTCCCCTCTCTGGAAGTCTGAGACATGTGTGAAAATTTTCTAAGTCCAGAAAAAAAAAAATTTTCAAATTTTTTTCAAATTTCCCCCCAAGGGATATATATTTTACCCACACATTTGGAACCCTCCTGGGATGCCCTCTAACATACTATAACCTCATTTAGCAGAGATTTTCACAAAAAAGTGAAACTTTCAAAAAGTGAAAATTTTTCCAAAAAATGACTAAGTATGAAGGACTCATCGGGTGAAACGCTCTGGAACTGAAATCGGATGCGCTTACAGACATGTTCCCCTCTCTGGAAGTCTGAGACATGTGTGAAAATTTTCTAAGTCCAGAAAAAAAAAAATTTTCAACTTTTTTTCAAATTTCCCCCCAAGGGATATATATTTTACCCACACATTTGGAGCCCTCCTGGGATGCCCTCTAACATACTATAACCTCATTTAGCGGAGATTTTCACAAAAAAGTGAACTTTTCAAAAAGTCAGAAATTTTGCAAAAAACGACTAAGTATGAAGGACTCATCGGGTGAATCGCTCTGGAACTGAAATCGGATGCGCGCTCTGACATGCTCCCCTCTCTGGAAGTCTGAGACATGTGTGAAAATTTTCTAAGTCCAGAAAAAAACATTTTTTCAACTTTTTTTCAAATTTCCCCCCAAGGGTTATATATTTTACCCACACAATTGGAGCCCTCCTGGGATGCCCTCTAACATACTATAACCTCATTTAGCAGAGATTTTCACAAAAAAGTGAAATTTTCAAAAAGTGAAAATTTTTGCAAAAAATGACTAAGTATGAAGGACTCATCGGGTGAAACGCTCTGAAACTGAAATCGGATGCGCTTACAGTCATGCTCCCCTCTCTGGAAGTCTGAGACATGTGTGAAAATTTTCTAAGTCCACAGAAAAAAAATTTTTCAACTTTTTTTCAAATTTCCCCCCAAGGGATATTTTTTTACCCACACATTTGGAGCCCTCCTGGGATGCCCTCTAACATACTATAACCTCATTTAGTGGAGATTTTCACAAAAAAGTGAAATTTTCAAAAAGTGAAAATTTTTCCAAAAAACTACTAAGTATGAATGACTCATCGGGTGAATCGCTCTGGAACTGAAATCGGATGCGCGTACTGACATGCTCCCCTCTCTGGAAGTCTGAGATATGTGTGAAAATTTTCTAAGTCCAGAAAAAAAAATTTTTTCAACTTTTATTTTAAATTTCCCCCCAAGGGATATAAATTTTACCCACACATTTGGAGCACTCCAGTGATGCCCTCTAACATACTATAACCTCATTTAGCGGAGATTTTCACAAAAAAGTGAAATTTTCAAAAAGTGAAAATTTTTCCAAAAAACGACTAAGTATGAAGGACTCATCGGGTGAATTACTCTGGAACTGAAATCGGATGCGCGCACTGACATGCTCCCCTCTCTGGAAGTCTGAGACATGTGTGAAAATTTTCTAAGTCCAGAAAAAAAATGTTTTTCAAATTTTTTTCAAATTTCCCCCCAAGGGATATATATTTTACCCACACATTTGGAGCCCTCTTGGGATGCCCTCTAACATACTATAACTTAATTTAGCGGAGATTTTCACAAAAAAGTGAAATTTTCAAAAAGTCAGAAGTTTTGCAAAAAACGACTAAGTATGAAGGACTCATCGGGTGAATCGCTCTGGAACTGAAATCGGATGCACGCACTGACATGCTCCCCTCTCTGGAAGTCTGAGACATGTGTGAAAATTTTCTAAGTCCAGAAAAAAGAATTTTTTCAATTTTTTATCAAATTTCCCCCCAAGGGATATATATTTTACCCACACATTTGGAGCCCTCCTGGGATGCCCTCTAACATACTATAACCTCATTTAGCGGAGATTTTCACAAAAAAGTGAAATTTTCAAAAAGTCAGAAATTTTGCAAAAAACGACTAAGTATGAAGGACTCATCGGGTGAATCGCTCTGGAACTGAAATCGGATGCACGCACTGACATGCTCCCCTCTCTGGAAGTCTGAGACATGTGTGAAAATTTTCTAAGTCCAGAAAAAAAAAATTTTTCAACTTTTTTTCAAATTTCCCCCCAAGGGATATATATTTTACCTACACATTTGGAGCCCTCCTGGGATGCCCTCTAACATTCTATAACCTCATTTAGCAGAGATTTTCACAAAAAAGTGAAATTTTCAAAAAGTGAAAATTTTTCCAAAAAACGACTAAGTATGAAGGACTCATCGGGTGAATCGCTCTTTAACTGAAATCGGATGCGCGCACTGACATGCTCCCCTCTCTGGAAGTCTGAGACGTGTGAAAATTTTCTAAGTCCAGAAAAAAAAATTTTTCAACTTTTTATCAAATTTCCCCCAAGGGATATATATTTTACCCACACATTTGGAGCCCTCCTGGGATGCCCTCTAACATACTATAACCTCATTTAGCAGAGATTTTCACAAAAAAGTGAAATTTTCAAAAAGTGAAAATTTTTCCAAAAAACGACTAAGTATGAAGGACTCATCGGGTGAAACACTCTGGAACTGAAATCGGATGCGCTTACAGACATGCTCCCCTCTCTGGAAGTCTGAGACATGTGTGAAAATTTTCTAAGTCCAGAAAAAAATTTTTTTTCAACTCTTTTTGAAATTTCCCCCCAAGGGATATATATTTTACCCACACATTTGGAGCCCTCCTGGGATGCCCTCTAACATACTATAACCTCATTTAGCGGAGATTTTCACAAAAAAGTGAAATTTTCAAAAAGTGAACATTTTTCCAAAAAACGACTAAGTATGAAGGACTCATCGGGTGAATTACTCTGGAACTGAAATCGGATGCGCGCACTGACATGGTCCCCTCTCTGGAAGTCTGAGACATGTGTGAAAATTTTCTAAGTCCAGAAAAAAAAAAAATTCAAATTTTTATCAATTTTCCCCCCAAGGGATATATATTTTACCCACACATTTGTAGCCCTCCTGGGATGCCCTCTAACATACTATAACCTCATTTAGCGGAGATTTTCACAAAAAAGTGAAATTTTCAAAAAGTCAAAAATTTTGCAAAAAACGACTAAGTATGAAGGACTCATCGGGTTAATCGCTCTGGAACTGAAATCGGATGCGCGCACTGACATGCTCCCCTCTCTGGAAGTCTGAGACATGTGTGAAAATTTTCTAAGTCCAGAAAAAAAAAAATTTTCAACTTTTTTTCAAATTACCCCCCAAGGGATATATATTTTACCCACACATTTGGAGCCCTCCTGGGATGCCCTCTAACATACTATAACCTCATTTAGCGGAGATTTTCACAAAAAGTGAAATTTTCAAAAAGTCAGAAATTTTGCAAAAAACGACTAAGTATGAAGGACTCATTGGGTGAAACGCTCTGGAACTGAAATCGGATGCGCTTACAGACATGCTCCCCTCTCTGGAAGTCTGAGACATGTGTGAAAATTTTCTAAGTCCAGAAAAAAAAAAATTTTCAACTTTTTTTCAAATTTCCCCCCAAGGGATATATATTTTACCCACACATTTGGAGCCCTCCAGGGATGCCCTCTAACATACTATAACCTCATTTAGCAGAGATTTTCACAAAAAAGTGAAATTTTCAAAAAGTGAAAATTTTTGCAAAAAATGACTAAGTATGAAGGACTCATCGGGTGAAACGCTCTGAAACTGAAATCGGATGCGCTTACAGTCATGCTCCCCTCTCTGGAAGTCTGAGACATGTGTGAAAATTTTCTAAGTCCACAGAAAAAAAATTTTTCAACTTTTTTTCAAATTTCCCCCCAAGGGATATATATTTTACCCACACATTTGGAGCCCTCCTGGGATGCCCTCTAACATACTATAACCTCATTTAGTGGAGATTTTCACAAAAAAGTGAAATTTTCAAAAAGTGAAAATTTTTCCAAAAAACTACTAAGTATGAATGACTCATCGGGTGAATCGCTCTGGAACTGAAATCGGATGCGCGTACTGACATGCTCCCCTCTCTGGAAGTCTGAGATATGTGTGAAAATTTTCTAAGTCCAGAAAAAAAATTTTTTTCAACTTTTATTTTAAATTCCCCCCCAAGGGATATAAATTTTACCCACACATTTGGAGCACTCCAGTGATGCCCTCTAACATACTATAACCTCATTTAGCGGAGATTTTCACAAAAAAGTGAAATTTTCAAAAAGTGAAAATTTTTCCAAAAAACGACTAAGTATGAAGGACTCATCGGGTGAATTACTCTGGAACTGAAATCGGATGCGCACACTGACATGCTCCCCTCTCTGGAAGTCTGAGACATGTGTGAAAATTTTCTAAGTCCAGAAAAAAAATGTTTTTCAAATTTTTTTCAAATTTCCCCCCAAGGGATATATATTTTACCCACACATTTGGAGCCTCTTGGGATGCCCTCTAACATACTATAACTTAATTTAGCGGAGATTTTCACAAAAAAGTGAAATTTTCAAAAAGTCAGAAGTTTTGCAAAAAACGACTAAGTATGAAGGACTCATCGGGTGAATCGCTCTGGAACTGAAATCGGATGCACGCACTGACATGCTCCCCTCTCTGGAAGTCTGAGACATGTGTGAAAATTTTCTAAGTCCAGAAAAAAGAATTTTTTCAATTTTTTATCAAATTTCCCCCCAAGGGATATATATTTTACCCACACATTTGGAGCCCTCCTGGGATGCCCTCTAACATACTATAACCTCATTTAGCGGAGATTTTCACAAAAAAGTGAAATTTTCAAAAAGTGAAAATTTTTCCAAAAAACGACTAAGTATGAAGGACTCATCGGGTGAAACACTCTGGAACTGAAATCGGATGCGCTTACAGACATGCTCCCCTCTCTGGAAGTCTGAGACATGTGTGAAAATTTTCTAAGTCCACAGAAAAAAAATTTTTCAACTTTTTTTCAAATTTCCCCCCAAGGGATATATATTTTACCCACACATTTGGAGCCCTCCTGGGATGCCCTCTAACATACTATAACCTCATTTAGCGGAGATTTTCACAAAAAAGTGAAATTTTCAAAAAGTGAAAATTTTTCCAAAAAACGACTAAGTATGAAGGACTCATCGGGTGAATTACTCTGGAACTGAAATCGGATGCGCGCACTGACATGCTCCCCTCTCTGGAAGTCTGAGACATGTGTGAAAATTTTCTAAGTCCAGAAAAAAAATGTTTTTCAAATTTTTTTCAAATTTCCCCCCAAGGGATATATATTTTACCCACACATTTGGAGCCTCTTGGGATGCCCTCTAACATACTATAACTTAATTTAGCGGAGATTTTCACAAAAAAGTGAAATTTTCAAAAAGTCAGAAGTTTTGCAAAAAACGACTAAGTATGAAGGACTCATCGGGTGAATCGCTCTGGAACTGAAAACGGATGCACGCACTGACATGCTCCCCTCTCTGGAAGTCTGAGACATGTGTGAAAATTTTCTAAGTCCAGAAAAAAGAATTTTTTCAATTTTTTATCAAATTTCCCCCCAAGGGATATATATTTTACCCACACATTTGGAGCCCTCCTGGGATGCCCTCTAACATACTATAACCTCATTTAGCGGAGATTTTCACAAAAAAGTGAAATTTTCAAAAAGTGAAAATTTTTCCAAAAAACGACTAAGTATGAAGGACTCATCGGGTGAAACACTCTGGAACTGAAATCGGATGCGCTTACAGACATGCTCCCCTCTCTGGAAGTCTGAGACATGTGTGAAAATTTTCTAAGTCCACAGAAAAAAAATTTTTCAACTTTTTTTCAAATTTCCCCCCAAGGGATATATATTTTACCCACACATTTGGAGCCCTCCAGTGATGCCCTCTAACATACTATAACCTCATTTAGCGGAGATTTTCACAAAAAAGTGAAATTTTCAAAAAGTGAAAATTTTTCCAAAAAACGACTAAGTATGAAGGACTCATCGGGTGAATTACTCTGGAACTGAAATCGGATGCGCGCACTGACATGCTCCCCTCTCTGGAAGTCTGAGACATGTGTGAAAATTTTCTAAGTCCAGAAAAAAAATGTTTTTCAAATTTTTTTCAAATTTCCCCCCAAGGGATATATATTTTACCCACACATTTGGAGCCCTCTTGGGATGCCCTCTAACATACTATAACTTAATTTAGCGGAGATTTTCACAAAAAAGTGAAATTTTTAAAAAGTCAGAAGTTTTGCAAAAAACGACTAAGTATGAAGGACTCATCGGGTGAATCGCTCTGGAACTGAAATCGGATGCACGCACTGACATGCTCCCCTCTCTGGAAGTCTGAGACATGTGTGAAAATTTTCTAAGTCCAGAAAAAAGAATTTTTTCAATTTTTTATCAAATTTCCCCCCAAGGGATATATATTTTACCCACACATTTGGAGCCCTCCTGGGATGCCCTCTAACATACTATAACCTCATTTAGCGGAGATTTTCACAAAAAAGTGAAATTTTCAAAAAGTCAGAAATTTTGCAAAAAACGACTAAGTATGAAGGACTCATCGGGTGAATCGCTCTGGAACTGAAATCGGATGCACGCACTGACATGCTCCCCTCTCTGGAAGTCTGAGACATGTGTGAAAATTTTCTAAGTCCAGAAAAAAAAAATTTTTCAACTTTTTTTCAAATTTCCCCCCAAGGGATATATATTTTACCTACACATTTGGAGCCCTCCTGGGATGCCCTCTAACATTCTATAACCTCATTTAGCAGAGATTTTCACAAAAAAGTGAAATTTTCAAAAAGTGAAAATTTTTCCAAAAAACGACTAAGTATGAAGGACTCATCGGGTGAATCGCTCTTTAACTGAAATCGGATGCGCGCACTGACATGCTCCCCTCTCTGGAAGTCTGAGACGTGTGAAAATTTTCTAAGTCCAGAAAAAAAAATTTTTCAACTTTTTATCAAATTTCCCCCAAGGGATATATATTTTACCCACACATTTGGAGCCCTCCTGGGATGCCCTCTAACATACTATAACCTCATTTAGCAGAGATTTTCACCAAAAAGTGAAATTTTCAAAAAGTGAAAATTTTTCCAAAAAACGACTAAGTATGAAGGACTCATCGGGTGAAACACTCTGGAACTGAAATCGGATGCGTTTACAGTCATGCTCCCCTCTCTGGAAGTCTGAGACATGTGTGAAAATTTTCTAAGTCCACAGAAAAAAAATTTTTCAACTTTTTTTCAAATTTCCCCCCAAGGGATATATATTTTACCCACACATTTGGAGCCCTCCTGGGATGCCCTCTAACATACTATAACCTCATTTAGTGGAGATTTTCACAAAAAAGTGAAATTTTCAAAAAGTGAAAATTTTTCCAAAAAACTACTAAGTATGAATGACTCATCGGGTGAATCGCTCTGGAACTGAAATCGGATGCACGCACTGACATGCTCCCCTCTCTGGAAGTCTGAGACATGTGTGAAAATTTTCTAAGTCCAGAAAAAAGAATTTTTTCAATTTTTTATCAAATTTCCCCCCAAGGGATATATATTTTACCCACACATTTGGAGCCCTCCTGGGATGCCCTCTAACATACTATAACCTCATTTAGCGGAGATTTTCACAAAAAAGTGAAATTTTCAAAAAGTGAAAATTTTTCCAAAAAACGACTAAGTATGAAGGACTCATCGGGTGAAACACTCTGGAACTGAAATCGGATGCGCTTACAGACATGCTCCCCTCTCTGGAAGTCTGAGACATGTGTGAAAATTTTCTAAGTCCACAGAAAAAAAATTTTTCAACTTTTTTTCAAATTTCCCCCCAAGGGATATATATTTTACCCACACATTTGGAGCCCTCCTGGGATGCCCTCTAACATACTATAACCTCATTTAGCGGAGATTTTCACAAAAAAGTGAAATTTTCAAAAAGTGAAAATTTTTCCAAAAAACGACTAAGTATGAAGGACTCATCGGGTGAATTACTCTGGAACTGAAATCGGATGCGCGCACTGACATGCTCCCCTCTCTGGAAGTCTGAGACATGTGTGAAAATTTTCTAAGTCCAGAAAAAAAATGTTTTTCAAATTTTTTTCAAATTTCCCCCCAAGGGATATATATTTTACCCACACATTTGGAGCCTCTTGGGATGCCCTCTAACATACTATAACTTAATTTAGCGGAGATTTTCACAAAAAAGTGAAATTTTCAAAAAGTCAGAAGTTTTGCAAAAAACGACTAAGTATGAAGGACTCATCGGGTGAATCGCTCTGGAACTGAAAACGGATGCACGCACTGACATGCTCCCCTCTCTGGAAGTCTGAGACATGTGTGAAAATTTTCTAAGTCCAGAAAAAAGAATTTTTTCAATTTTTTATCAAATTTCCCCCCAAGGGATATATATTTTACCCACACATTTGGAGCCCTCCTGGGATGCCCTCTAACATACTATAACCTCATTTAGCGGAGATTTTCACAAAAAAGTGAAATTTTCAAAAAGTGAAAATTTTTCCAAAAAACGACTAAGTATGAAGGACTCATCGGGTGAAACACTCTGGAACTGAAATCGGATGCGCTTACAGACATGCTCCCCTCTCTGGAAGTCTGAGACATGTGTGAAAATTTTCTAAGTCCACAGAAAAAAAATTTTTCAACTTTTTTTCAAATTTCCCCCCAAGGGATATATATTTTACCCACACATTTGGAGCCCTCCAGTGATGCCCTCTAACATACTATAACCTCATTTAGCGGAGATTTTCACAAAAAAGTGAAATTTTCAAAAAGTGAAAATTTTTCCAAAAAACGACTAAGTATGAAGGACTCATCGGGTGAATTACTCTGGAACTGAAATCGGATGCGCGCACTGACATGCTCCCCTCTCTGGAAGTCTGAGACATGTGTGAAAATTTTCTAAGTCCAGAAAAAAAATGTTTTTCAAATTTTTTTCAAATTTCCCCCCAAGGGATATATATTTTACCCACACATTTGGAGCCCTCTTGGGATGCCCTCTAACATACTATAACTTAATTTAGCGGAGATTTTCACAAAAAAGTGAAATTTTCAAAAAGTCAGAAGTTTTGCAAAAAACGACTAAGTATGAAGGACTCATCGGGTGAATCGCTCTGGAACTGAAATCGGATGCATGCACTGACATGCTCCCCTCTCTGGAAGTCTGAGACATGTGTGAAAATTTTCTAAGTCCAGAAAAAAGAATTTTTTCAATTTTTTATCAAATTTCCCCCCAAGGGATATATATTTTACCCACACATTTGGAGCCCTCCTGGGATGCCCTCTAACATACTATAACCTCATTTAGCGGAGATTTTCACAAAAAAGTGAAATTTTCAAAAAGTCAGAAATTTTGCAAAAAACGACTAAGTATGAAGGACTCATCGGGTGAATCGCTCTGGAACTGAAATCGGATGCACGCACTGACATGCTCCCCTCTCTGGAAGTCTGAGACATGTGTGAAAATTTTCTAAGTCCAGAAAAAAAAAATTTTTCAACTTTTTTTCAAATTTCCCCCCAAGGGATATATATTTTACCTACACATTTGGAGCCCTCCTGGGATGCCCTCTAACATTCTATAACCTCATTTAGCAGAGATTTTCACAAAAAAGTGAAATTTTCAAAAAGTGAAAATTTTTCCAAAAAACGACTAAGTATGAAGGACTCATCGGGTGAATCGCTCTTTAACTGAAATCGGATGCGCGCACTGACATGCTCCCCTCTCTGGAAGTCTGAGACGTGTGAAAATTTTCTAAGTCCAGAAAAAAAAATTTTTCAACTTTTTATCAAATTTCCCCCAAGGGATATATATTTTACCCACACATTTGGAGCCCTCCTGGGATGCCCTCTAACATACTATAACCTCATTTAGCAGAGATTTTCACCAAAAAGTGAAATTTTCAAAAAGTGAAAATTTTTCCAAAAAACGACTAAGTATGAAGGACTCATCGGGTGAAACACTCTGGAACTGAAATCGGATGCGTTTACAGTCATGCTCCCCTCTCTGGAAGTCTGAGACATGTGTGAAAATTTTCTAAGTCCACAGAAAAAAAATTTTTCAACTTTTTTTCAAATTTCCCCCCAAGGGATATATATTTTACCCACACATTTGGAGCCCTCCTGGGATGCCCTCTAACATACTATAACCTCATTTAGTGGAGATTTTCACAAAAAAGTGAAATTTTCAAAAAGTGAAAATTTTTCCAAAAAACTACTAAGTATGAATGACTCATCGGGTGAATCGCTCTGGAACTGAAATCGGATGCGCGTACTGACATGCTCCCCTCTCTGGAAGTCTGAGATATGTGTGAAAATTTTCTAAGTCCAGAAAAAAAAATTTTTTCAACTTTTATTTTAAATTTCCCCCCAAGGGATATAAATTTTACCCACACATTTGGAGCCCTCCAGTGATGCCCTCTAACATACTATAACCTCATTTAGCGGAGATTTTCACAAAAAAGTGAAATTTTCAAAAAGTGAAAATTTTTCCAAAAAACGACTAAGTATGAAGGACTCATCGGGTGAATTACTCTGGAACTGAAATCGGATGCGCGCACTGACATGCTCCCCTCTCTGGAAGTCTGAGACATGTGTGAAAATTTTCTAAGTCCAGAAAAAAAATGTTTTTCAAATTTTTTTCAAATTTCCCCCCAAGGGATATATATTTTACCCACACATTTGGAGCCCTCTTGGGATGCCCTCTAACATACTATAACTTAATTTAGCGGAGATTTTCACAAAAAAGTGAAATTTTCAAAAAGTCAGAAGTTTTGCAAAAAACGACTAAGTATGAAGGACTCATCGGGTGAATCGCTCTGGAACTGAAATCGGATGCACGCACTGACATGCTCCCCTCTCTGGAAGTCTGAGACATGTGTGAAAATTTTCTAAGTCCAGAAAAAAGAATTTTTTCAATTTTTTATCAAATTTCCCCCCAAGGGATATATATTTTACCCACACATTTGGAGCCCTCCTGGGATGCCCTCTAACATACTATAACCTCATTTAGCGGAGATTTTCACAAAAAAGTGAAATTTTCAAAAAGTCAGAAATTTTGCAAAAAACGACTAAGTATGAAGGACTCATCGGGTGAATCGCTCTGGAACTGAAATCGGATGCACGCACTGACATGCTCCCCTCTCTGGAAGTCTGAGACATGTGTGAAAATTTTCTAAGTCCAGAAAAAAAAAATTTTTCAACTTTTTTTCAAATTTCCCCCCAAGGGATATATATTTTACCTACACATTTGGAGCCCTCCTGGGATGCCCTCTAACATTCTATAACCTCATTTAGCAGAGATTTTCACAAAAAAGTGAAATTTTCAAAAAGTGAAAATTTTTCCAAAAAACGACTAAGTATGAAGGACTCATCGGGTGAATCGCTCTTTAACTGAAATCGGATGCGCGCACTGACATGCTCCCCTCTCTGGAAGTCTGAGACGTGTGAAAATTTTCTAAGTCCAGAAAAAAAAATTTTTCAACTTTTTATCAAATTTCCCCCAAGGGATATATATTTTACCCACACATTTGGAGCCCTCCTGGGATGCCCTCTAACATACTATAACCTCATTTAGCAGAGATTTTCACAAAAAAGTGAAATTTTCAAAAAGTGAAAATTTTTCCAAAAAACGACTAAGTATGAAGGACTCATCGGGTGAAACACTCTGGAACTGAAATCGGATGCGCTTACAGACATGCTCCCCTCTCTGGAAGTCTGAGACATGTGTGAAAATTTTCTAAGTCCAGAAAAAAAATTTTTTTCAACTCTTTTTCAAATTTCCCCCCAAGGGATATATATTTTACCCACACATTTGGAGCCCTCCTGGGATGCCCTCTAACATACTATAACCTCATTTAGCGGAGATTTTCACAAAAAAGTGAAATTTTCAAAAAGTGAAAATTTTTCCAAAAAATGACTAAGTATGAAGGACTCATCGGGTGAAACACTCTGGAACTGAAATCGGATGCGCTTACAGACATGCTCCCCTCTCTGGAAGTCTGAGACATGTGTGAAAATTTTCTAAGTCCAGAAAAAAAATTTTTTTCAACTTTTTTTCAAATTTCCCCCCAAGGGATATATATTTTACCCACCCATTTGGAGCCCTCCTGGGATGCCCTCTAACATACTATAACCTCATTTAGCGGAGATTTTCACAAAAAAGTGAAATTTTCAAAAAGTGAAAATTTTTCCAAAAAACGACTAAGTATGAAGGACTTAGTCACACATTTGGAGCCCTCCTGTGATGCCCTCTAACATACTATAACCTCATTTAGCTGAGATTTTCACAAAAAAGTGAAATTTTCAAAAAGTCAGAAATTTTGCAAAAAACGACAAGTATGAAGGACTCATCGGGTGAATTACTCTGGAACTGAAATCGGATGCGCGCACTGACATGCTCCCCTCTCTGGAAGTCTGAGACATGTGTGAAAATTTTCTAAGTCCAGAAAAAAAAAATTTTTCAACTTTTTTTCAAATTACCCCCCAAGGGATATATATTTTACCCACACATTTGGAACCCTCCTGGGATGCCCTCTAACATACTATAACCTCATTTAGCAGAGATTTTCACAAAAAAGTGAAATTTTCAAAAAGTCAGAAATTTTGCAAAAACGACTAAGTATGAAGGACTCATTGGGTGAAACGCTCTGGAAATGAAATCGGATGCGCTTACAGACATGCTCCCCTCTCTGGAAGTCTGAGACATGTGTGAAAATTTTCTAAGTCCAGAAAAAAAAAATTTTTCAACTTTTTTTCAAATTTCCCCCCAAGGGATATATATTTTACCCACACATTTGGAGCCCTACTGGTATGCCCTCTAACATACTATAACCTCATTTAGCAGAGATTTTCACAAAAAAGTGAAATTTTCAAAAAGTCAGAAATTTTGCAAAAAACGACTAAGTATGAAGGACTCATCGGGTGAATCGCTCTGGAACTGAAATCGGATGCGCGCACTGACATGGTCCCCTCTCTGGAAGTCTGAGACATGTGTGAAAATTTTCTAAGTCCAGAAAAAAAAAAATTTCAAATTTTTATCAATTTTCCCCCCAAGGGATATATATTTTACCCACACATTTGGAACCCTCCTGGGATGCCCTCTAACATACTATAACCTCATTTAGCAGAGATTTTCACAAAAAAGTGAAATTTTCAAAAAGTCAGAAATTTTGCAAAAAACGACTAAGTATGAAGGACTCATCGGGTGAATCGCTCTGGAACTGAAATCGGATGCGTGCACTGACATGCTCCCCTCTCTGGAAGTCTGAGACATGTGTGAAAATTTTCTAAGTCCAGAAAAAAAAATTTTTCAAATTTTTATCAATTTTCCCCCCAAGGGATATATATTTTACCCACACATTTGGAGCCCTCCTGGGATGCCCTCTAACATACTATAACCTCATTTAGCGGAGATTTTCACAAAAAGTGAAATTTTCAAAAAGTCAGAAATTTTGCAAAAAACGACTAAGTATGAAGGACTCATTGGGTGAAACGCTCTGGAACTGAAATCGGATGCGCTTACAGACATGCTCCCCTCTCTGGAAGTCTGAGACATGTGTGAAAATTTTCTAAGTCCAGAAAAAAAAAAATTTTCAACTTTTTTTCAAATTTCCCCCCAAGGGATATATATTTTACCCACACATTTGGAGCCCTCCTGGGATGCCCTCTAACATACTATAACCTCATTTAGCGGAGATTTTCACAAAAAAGTGAACTTTTCAAAAAGTCAGAAATTTTGCAAAAAACGACTAAGTATGAAGGACTCATCGGGTGAATCGCTCTGGAACTGAAATCGGATGCGCGCTCTGACATGCTCCCCTCTCTGGAAGTCTGAGACATGTGTGAAAATTTTCTAAGTCCAGAAAAAAACATTTTTTCAACTTTTTTTCAAATTTCCCCCCAAGGGTTATATATTTTACCCACACAATTGGAGCCCTCCTGGGATGCCCTCTAACATACTATAACCTCATTTAGCAGAGATTTTCACAAAAAAGTGAAATTTTCAAAAAGTGAAAATTTTTGCAAAAAATGACTAAGTATGAAGGACTCATCGGGTGAAACGCTCTGAAACTGAAATCGGATGCGCTTACAGTCATGCTCCCCTCTCTGGAAGTCTGAGACATGTGTGAAAATTTTCTAAGTCCACAGAAAAAAAATATTTCAACTTTTTTTCAAATTTCCCCCCAAGGGATATATATTTTACCCACACATTTGGAGCCCTCCTGGGATGCCCTCTAACATACTATAACCTCATTTAGTGGAGATTTTCACAAAAAAGTGAAATTTTCAAAAAGTGAAAATTTTTCCAAAAAACTACTAAGTATGAATGACTCATCGGGTGAATCGCTCTGGAACTGAAATCGGATGCGCGTACTGACATGCTCCCCTCTCTGGAAGTCTGAGATATGTGTGAAAATTTTCTAAGTCCAGAAAAAAAAATTTTTTCAACTTTTATTTTAAATTTCCCCCCAAGGGATATAAATTTTACCCACACATTTGGAGCACTCCAGTGATGCCCTCTAACATACTATAACCTCATTTAGCGGAGATTTTCACAAAAAAGTGAAATTTTCAAAAAGTGAAAATTTTTCCAAAAAACGACTAAGTATGAAGGACTCATCGGGTGAATTACTCTGGAACTGAAATCGGATGCGCGCACTGACATGCTCCCCTCTCTGGAAGTCTGAGACATGTGTGAAAATTTTCTAAGTCCAGAAAAAAAATGTTTTTCAAATTTTTTTCAAATTTCCCCCCAAGGGATATATATTTTACCCACACATTTGGAGCCCTCTTGGGATGCCCTCTAACATACTATAACTTAATTTAGCGGAGATTTTCACAAAAAAGTGAAATTTTCAAAAAGTCAGAAGTTTTGCAAAAAACGACTAAGTATGAAGGACTCATCGGGTGAAACACTCTGGAACTGAAATCGGATGCGCTTACAGACATGCTCCCCTCTCTGGAAGTCTGAGACATGTGTGAAAATTTTCTAAGTCCAGAAAAAAATTTTTTTTCAACTCTTTTTCAAATTTCCCCCCAAGGGATATATATTTTACCCACACATTTGGAGCCCTCCTGGGATGCCCTCTAACATACTATAACCTCATTTAGCGGAGATTTTCACAAAAAAGTGAAATTTTCAAAAAGTGAAAATTTTTCCAAAAAACTACTAAGTATGAATGACTCATCGGGTGAATCGCTCTGGAACTGAAATCGGATGCGCGTACTGACATGCTCCCCTCTCTGGAAGTCTGAGATATGTGTGAAAATTTTCTAAGTCCAGAAAAAAAAATTTTTTCAACTTTTATTTTAAATTTCCCCCCAAGGGATATAAATTTTACCCACACATTTGGAGCCCTCCAGTGATGCCCTCTAACATACTATAACCTCATTTAGCGGAGATTTTCACAAAAAAGTGAAATTTTCAAAAAGTGAAAATTTTTCCAAAAAACGACTAAGTATGAAGGACTCATCGGGTGAATTACTCTGGAACTGAAATCGGATGCGCGCACTGACATGCTCCCCTCTCTGGAAGTCTGAGACATGTGTGAAAATTTTCTAAGTCCAGAAAAAAGAATTTTTTCAATTTTTTATCAAATTTCCCCCCAAGGGATATATATTTTACCCACACATTTGGAGCCCTCCTGGGATGCCCTCTAACATACTATAACCTCATTTAGCGGAGATTTTCACAAAAAAGTGAAATTTTCAAAAAGTCAGAAATTTTGCAAAAAACGACTAAGTATGAAGGACTCATCGGGTGAATCGCTCTGGAACTGAAATCGGATGCACGCACTGACATGCTCCCCTCTCTGGAAGTCTGAGACATGTGTGAAAATTTTCTAAGTCCAGAAAAAAAAAATTTTTCAACTTTTTTTCAAATTTCCCCCCAAGGGATATATATTTTACCTACACATTTGGAGCCCTCCTGGGATGCCCTCTAACATTCTATAACCTCATTTAGCAGAGATTTTCACAAAAAAGTGAAATTTTCAAAAAGTGAAAATTTTTCCAAAAAACGACTAAGTATGAAGGACTCATCGGGTGAATCGCTCTTTAACTGAAATCGGATGCGCGCACTGACATGCTCCCCTCTCTGGAAGTCTGAGACGTGTGAAAATTTTCTAAGTCCAGAAAAAAAAATTTTTCAACTTTTTATCAAATTTCCCCCAAGGGATATATATTTTACCCACACATTTGGAGCCCTCCTGGGATGCCCTCTAACATACTATAACCTCATTTAGCAGAGATTTTCACAAAAAAGTGAAATTTTCAAAAAGTGAAAATTTTTCCAAAAAACGACTAAGTATGAAGGACTCATCGGGTGAAACACTCTGGAACTGAAATCGGATGCGCTTACAGACATGCTCCCCTCTCTGGAAGTCTGAGACATGTGTGAAAATTTTCTAAGTCCAGAAAAAAAATTTTTTTCAACTTTTTTTCAAATTTCCCCCCAAGGGATATATATTTTACCCACCCATTTGGAGCCCTCCTGGGATGCCCTCTAACATACTATAACCTCATTTAGCGGAGATTTTCACAAAAAAGTGAAATTTTCAAAAAGTGAAAATTTTTCCAAAAAACGACTAAGTATGAAGGACTCATCGGGTGAATTACTCTGGAACTGAAATCGGATGCGCGCACTGACATGCTCCCCTCTCTGGAAGTCTGAGACATGTGTGAAAATTTTCTAAGTCCAGAAAAAAAAAAATTTTCAACTTTTTTTCAAATTACCCCCCAAGGGATATATATTTTACCCACACATTTGGAACCCTCCTGGGATGCCCTCTAACATACTATAACCTCATTTAGCAGAGATTTTCACAAAAAAGTGAAATTTTCAAAAAGTCAGAAATTTTGCAAAAACGACTAAGTATGAAGGACTCATTGGGTGAAACGCTCTGGAAATGAAATCGGATGCGCTTACAGACATGCTCCCCTCTCTGGAAGTCTGAGACATGTGTGAAAATTTTCTAAGTCCAGAAAAAAAAAATTTTTCAACTTTTTTTCAAATTTCCCCCCAAGGGATATATATTTTACCCACACATTTGGAGCCCTCCTGGTATGCCCTCTAACATACTATAACCTCATTTAGCAGAGATTTTCACAAAAAAGTGAAATTTTCAAAAAGTCAGAAATTTTGCAAAAAACGACTAAGTATGAAGGACTCATCGGGTGAATCGCTCTGGAACTGAAATCGGATGCGCGCACTGACATGGTCCCCTCTCTGGAAGTCTGAGACATGTGTGAAAATTTTCTAAGTCCAGAAAAAAAAAAATTTCAAATTTTTATCAATTTTCCCCCCAAGGGATATATATTTTACCCACACATTTGGAACCCTCCTGGGATGCCCTCTAACATACTATAACCTCATTTAGCAGAGATTTTCACAAAAAAGTGAAATTTTCAAAAAGTCAGAAATTTTGCAAAAAACGACTAAGTATGAAGGACTCATCGGGTGAATCGCTCTGGAACTGAAATCGGATGCGTGCACTGACATGCTCCCCTCTCTGGAAGTCTGAGACATGTGTGAAAATTTTCTAAGTCCAGAAAAAAAAATTTTTCAAATTTTTATCAATTTTCCCCCCAAGGGATATATATTTTACCCACACATTTGGAGCCCTCCTGGGATGCCCTCTAACATACTATAACCTCATTTAGCGGAGATTTTCACAAAAAGTGAAATTTTCAAAAAGTCAGAAATTTTGCAAAAAACGACTAAGTATGAAGGACTCATTGGGTGAAACGCTCTGGAACTGAAATCGGATGCGCTTACAGACATGCTCCCCTCTCTGGAAGTCTGAGACATGTGTGAAAATTTTCTAAGTCCAGAAAAAAAAAAATTTTCAACTTTTTTTCAAATTTCCCCCCAAGGGATATATATTTTACCCACACATTTGGAGCCCTCCAGGGATGCCCTCTAACATACTATAACCTCAGTTAGCGGAGATTTTCACAAAAATGTGAACTTTTCAAAAAGTGAAAATTTTTCCAAAAAACGACTAAGTATGAAGGACTCATCGGGTGAAACGCTCTGGAACTGAAATCGTATACTCTTACAGACATGCTCCCCTCTCTGGAAGTCTGAGACATGTGTGAAAATTTTCTAAGTCCAGAAAAAAAAAATTTTTCAACTTTTTTTCAAATTTCCCCCCAAGGGATATATATTTTACCCACACATTTGGAGCCCTCCTGGGATGCCCTCTAACATACTATAACCTCATTTAGCGGAGATTTTCACAAAAAAGTGAAATTTTCAAAAAGTCAAAAATTTTGCAAAAAACGACTAAGTATGAAGGACTCATCGGGTTAATCGCTCTGGAACTGAAATCGGATGCGCGCACTGACATGCTCCCCTCTCTGGAAGTCTGAGACATGTGTGAAAATTTTCTAAGTCCAGAAAAAAAAATTTTTTCAAATTTTTTTCAAATTTCCCCCCAAGGGATATATATTTTACCCACACATTTGGAACCCTCCTGGGATGCCCTCTAACATACTATAACCTCATTTAGCAGAGATTTTCACAAAAAAGTGAAACTTTCAAAAAGTGAAAATTTTTCCAAAAAATGACTAAGTATGAAGGACTCATCGGGTGAAACGCTCTGGAACTGAAATCGGATGCGCTTACAGACATGTTCCCCTCTCTGGAAGTCTGAGACATGTGTGAAAATTTTCTAAGTCCAGAAAAAAAAAAATTTTCAACTTTTTTTCAAATTTCCCCCCAAGGGATATATATTTTACCCACACATTTGGAGCCCTCCTGGGATGCCCTCTAACATACTATAACCTCATTTAGCGGAGATTTTCACAAAAAAGTGAACTTTTCAAAAAGTCAGAAATTTTGCAAAAAACGACTAAGTATGAAGGACTCATCGGGTGAATCGCTCTGGAACTGAAATCGGATGCGCGCTCTGACATGCTCCCCTCTCTGGAAGTCTGAGACATGTGTGAAAATTTTCTAAGTCCAGAAAAAAACATTTTTTCAACTTTTTTTCAAATTTCCCCCCAAGGGTTATATATTTTACCCACACAATTGGAGCCCTCCTGGGATGCCCTCTAACATACTATAACCTCATTTAGCAGAGATTTTCACAAAAAAGTGAAATTTTCAAAAAGTGAAAATTTTTGCAAAAAATGACTAAGTATGAAGGACTCATCGGGTGAAACACTCTGAAACTGAAATCGGATGCGCTTACAGTCATGCTCCCCTCTCTGGAAGTCTGAGACATGTGTGAAAATTTTCTAAGTCCACAGAAAAAAAATATTTCAACTTTTTTTCAAATTTCCCCCCAAGGGATATATATTTTACCCACACATTTGGAGCCCTCCTGGGATGCCCTCTAACATACTATAACCTCATTTAGTGGAGATTTTCACAAAAAAGTGAAATTTTCAAAAAGTGAAAATTTTTCCAAAAAACTACTAAGTATGAATGACTCATCGGGTGAATCGCTCTGGAACTGAAATCGGATGCGCGTACTGACATGCTCCCCTCTCTGGAAGTCTGAGATATGTGTGAAAATTTTCTAAGTCCAGAAAAAAAAATTTTTTCAACTTTTATTTTAAATTTCCCCCCAAGGGATATAAATTTTACCCACACATTTGGAGCACTCCAGTGATGCCCTCTAACATACTATAACCTCATTTAGCGGAGATTTTCACAAAAAAGTGAAATTTTCAAAAAGTGAAAATTTTTCCAAAAAACGACTAAGTATGAAGGACTCATCGGGTGAATTACTCTGGAACTGAAATTGGATGCGCGCACTGACATGCTCCCCTCTCTGGAAGTCTGAGACATGTGTGAAAATTTTCTAAGTCCAGAAAAAAAATGTTTTTCAAATTTTTTTCAAATTTCCCCCCAAGGGATATATATTTTACCCACACATTTGGAGCCCTCTTGGGATGCCCTCTAACATACTATAACTTAATTTAGCGGAGATTTTCACAAAAAAGTGAAATTTTCAAAAAGTCAGAAGTTTTGCAAAAAACGACTAAGTATGAAGGACTCATCGGGTGAATCGCTCTGGAACTGAAATCGGATGCACGCACTGACATGCTCCCCTCTCTGGAAGTCTGAGACATGTGTGAAAATTTTCTAAGTAAAGAAAAAAAATTTTTTTAAACTTTTTTTCAAATTTCCCCCCAAGGGATATATATTTTACCTACACATTTGGAGCCCTCCTGGGATGCCCTCTAACATTCTATAACCTCATTTAGCAGAGATTTTCACAAAAAAGTGAAATTTTCAAAAAGTGAAAATTTTTCCAAAAAACGACTAAGTATGAAGGACTCATCGGGTGAATCGCTCTTTAACTGAAATCGGATGCGCGCACTGACATGCTCCCCTCTCTGGAAGTCTGAGACGTGTGAAAATTTTCTAAGTCCAGAAAAAAAAATTTTTCAACTTTTTATCAAATTTCCCCCAAGGGATATATATTTTACCCACACATTTGGAGCCCTCCTGGGATGCCCTCTAACATACTATAACCTCATTTAGCAGAGATTTTCACAAAAAAGTGAAATTTTCAAAAAGTGAAAATTTTTCCAAAAAACGACTAAGTATGAAGGACTCATTGGGTGAAACGCTCTGGAAATGAAATCGGATGCGCTTACAGACATGCTCCCCTCTCTGGAAGTCTGAGACATGTGTGAAAATTTTCTAAGTCCAGAAAAAAAAAAATTTTCAACTTTTTTTCAAATTTCCCCCCAAGGGATATATATTTTACCCACACATTTGGAGCCCTCCTGGTATGCCCTCTAACATACTATAACCTCATTTAGCAGAGATTTTCACAAAAAAGTGAAATTTTCAAAAAGTCAGAAATTTTGCAAAAAACGACTAAGTATGAAGGACTCATCGGGTGAATCGCTCTGGAACTGAAATCGGATGCGCGCACTGACATGGTCCTCTCTCTGGAAGTCTGAGACATGTGTGAAAATTTTCTAAGTCCAGAAAAAAAAAAATTTCAAATTTTTATCAATTTTCCCCCCAAGGGATATATATTTTACCCACACATTTGGAACCCTCCTGGGATGCCCTCTAACATACTATAACCTCATTTAGCAGAGATTTTCACAAAAAAGTGAAATTTTCAAAAAGTCAGAAATTTTGCAAAAAACGACTAAGTATGAAGGACTCATCGGGTGAATCGCTCTGGAACTGAAATCGGATGCGTGCACTGACATACTCCCCTCTCTGGAAGTCTGAGACATGTGTGAAAATTTTCTAAGTCCAGAAAAAAAAATTTTTCAAATTTTTATCAATTTTCCCCCCAAGGGATATATATTTTACCCACACATTTGGAGCCCTCCTGGGATGCCCTCTAACATACTATAACCTCATTTAGCGGAGATTTTCACAAAAAGTGAAATTTTCAAAAAGTCAGAAATTTTGCAAAAAACGACTAAGTATGAAGGACTCATTGGGTGAAACGCTCTGGAACTGAAATCGGATGCGCTTACAGACATGCTCCCCTCTCTGGAAGTCTGAGACATGTGTGAAAATTTTCTAAGTCCAGAAAAAAAAAAATTTTCAACTTTTTTTCAAATTTCCCCCCAAGGGATATATATTTTACCCACACATTTGGAGCCCTCCAGGGATGCCCTCTAACATACTATAACCTCAGTTAGCGGAGATTTTCACAAAAATGTGAACTTTTCAAAAAGTGAAAATTTTTCCAAAAAACGACTAAGTATGAAGGACTCATCGGGTGAAACGCTCTGGAACTGAAATCGGATACTCTTACAGACATGCTCCCCTCTCTGGAAGTCTGAGACATGTGTGAAAATTTTCTAAGTCCAGAAAAAAAAAATTTTTCAACTTTTTTTCAAATTTCCCCCCAAGGGATATATATTTTACCCACACATTTGGAGCCCTCCTGGGATGCCCTCTAACATACTATAACCTCATTTAGCGGAGATTTTCACAAAAAAGTGAAATTTTCAAAAAGTCAGAAATTTTGCAAAAAACGACAAGTATGAAGGACTCATCGGGTGAATCGCTCTGGAACTGAAATCGGATGCACGCACGGACATGCTCCCCTCTCTGGAAGTCTGAGACATGTGTGAAAATTTTCTAAGTCCAGAAAAAAAAAATTTTTCAACTTTTTTTCAAATTTCCCCCCAAGGGATATATATTTTACCCACACATTTGGAGCCCTCCTGGGATGCCCTCTAACATACTATAACCTCATTTAGCGGAGATTTTCACAAAAAAGTGAAATTTTCAAAAAGTCAAAAATTTTGCAAAAAACGACTAAGTATGAAGGACTCATCGGGTTAATCGCTCTGGAACTGAAATCGGATGCGCGCACTGACATGCTCCCCTCTCTGGAAGTCTGAGACATGTGTGAAAATTTTCTAAGTCCAGAAAAAAAAAAATTTCAACTTTTTTTCAAATTTCCCCCCAAGGGATATATATTTTACCCACACATTTGGAACCCTCCTGGGATGCCCTCTAACATACTATAACCTCATTTAGCAGAGATTTTCACAAAAAAGTGAAATTTTCAAAAAGTCAGAAATTTGCAAAAAACGACTAACTATGAAGGACTCATTGGGTGAAACGCTCTGGAACTGAAATCGGATGCGCTTACAGACATGCTCCCCTCTCTGGAAGTCTGAGACATGTGTGAAAATTTTCTAAGTCCAGAAAAAAAAAAATTTCAACTTTTTTTCAAATTTCCCCCCAAGGGATATATATTTTACCCACACATTTGGAGCCCTCCAGGGATGCCCTCTAACATACTATAACCTCAGTTAGCAGAGATTTTCACAAAAAAGTGAACTTTTCAAAAAGTGAAAATTTTTCCAAAAAACGACTAAGTATGAAGGACTCATCGGGTGAAACGCTCTGGAACTGAAATCGGATACGCTTACAGACATGCTCCCCTCTCTGGAAGTCTGAGACATGTGTGAAAATTTTCTAAGTCCAGAAAAAAAAATTTTTTCAACTTTTTTCAAATTTCCCCCCAAGGGATATATATTTTACCCACACATTTGGAGCCCTCCTGGGATGCCCTCTAACATACTATAACCTCATTTAGCGGAGATTTTCACAAAAAAGTGAAATTTTCAAAAAGTCAGAAATTTTGCAAAAAACGACAAGTATGAAGGACTCATCGGGTGAATCGCTCTGGAACTGAAATCGGATGCACGCACGGACATGCTCCCCTCTCTGGAAGTCTGAGACATGTGTGAAAATTTTCTAAGTCCAGAAAAAAAAAATTTTTCAACTTTTTTTCAAATTTCCCCCCAAGGGATATATATTTTACCCACACATTTGGAACACTCCTGGGATGCCCTCTAACATACTATAACCTCATTTAGCAGAGATTTTCACAAAAAAGTGAAATTTTCAAAAAGTCAGAAATTTTGCAAAAACGACTAAGTATGAAGGACTCATTGGGTGAAACGCTCTGGAAATGAAATAGGATGCGCTTACAGACATGCTCCCCTCTCTGGAAGTCTGAGACATGTGTGAAAATTTTCTAAGTCCAGAAAAAAAAAAAAATTCAACTTTTTTTCAAATTTCCCCCCAAGGGATATATATTTTACCCACACATTTGGAGCCCTCCTGGGATGCCCTCTAACATACTATAACCTCATTTAGCGGAGATTTTCACAAAAAAGTGAACTTTTCAAAAAGTCAGAAATTTTGCAAAAAACGACTAAGTATGAAGGACTCATCGGGTGAATCGCTCTGGAACTGAAATCGGATGCGCGCTCTGACATGCTCCCCTCTCTGGAAGTCTGAGACATGTGTGAAAATTTTCTAAGTCCAGAAAAAAACATTTTTTCAACTTTTTTTCAAATTTCCCCCCAAGGGTTATATATTTTACCCACACATTTGGAGCCCTCCAGGGATGCCCTCTAACATACTATAACCTCAGTTAGCAGAGATTTTCACAAAAAAGTGAACTTTTCAAAAAGTGAAAATTTTTCCAAAAAACGACTAAGTATGAAGGACTCATCGGGTGAAACGCTCTGGAACTGAAATCGGATACGCTTACAGACATGCTCCCCTCTCTGGAAGTCTGAGACATGTGTGAAAATTTTCTAAGTCCAGAAAAAAAAATTTTTTCAACTTTTTTCAAATTTCCCCCCAAGGGATATATATTTTACCCACACATTTGGAGCCCTCCTGGGATGCCCTCTAACATACTATAACCTCATTTAGCGGAGATTTTCACAAAAAAGTGAACTTTTCAAAAAGTCAGAAATTTTGCAAAAAACGACTAAGTATGAAGGACTCATCGGGTGAATCGCTCTGGAACTGAAATCGGATGCGCGCTCTGACATGCTCCCCTCTCTGGAAGTCTGAGACATGTGTGAAAATTTTCTAAGTCCAGAAAAAAACATTTTTTCAACTTTTTTTCAAATTTCCCCCCAAGGGTTATATATTTTACCCACACATTTGGAGCCCTCCAGGGATGCCCTCTAACATACTATAACCTCAGTTAGCAGAGATTTTCACAAAAAAGTGAACTTTTCAAAAAGTGAAAATTTTTCCAAAAAACGACTAAGTATGAAGGACTCATCGGGTGAAACGCTCTGGAACTGAAATCGGATACGCTTACAGACATGCTCCCCTCTCTGGAAGTCTGAGACATGTGTGAAAATTTTCTAAGTCCAGAAAAAAAAATTTTTTCAACTTTTTTCAAATTTCCCCCCAAGGGATATATATTTTACCCACACATTTGGAGCCCTCCTGGGATGCCCTCTAACATACTATAACCTCATTTAGCAGAGACTTTCACAAAAAATGAAATTTTCAAAAAGTCAGAAATTTTGCAAAAAACGACTAAGTATGAAGGACTCATCGGGTTAATCGCTCTGGAACTGAAATCGGATGCGCGCACTGACATGCTCCCCTCTCTGGAAGTCTGAGACATGTGTGAAAATTTTCTAAGTCCAGAAAAAAAAATTTTTCAACTTTTTTTCAAATTAACCCCCAAGGGATATATATTTTACCCACACATTTGGAGCCCTCCTGGTATGCCCTCTAACATACTATAACCTCATTTAGCAGAGATTTTCACAAAAAAAGTGAAATTTTCAAAAAGTCAGAAATTTTGCAAAAAACGACTAAGTATGAAGGACTCATCGGGTGAATCGCTCTGGAACTGAAATCGGATGCGCGCACTGACATGCTCCCCTCTCTGGAAGTCTGAGACATGTGTGAAAATTTTCTAAGTCCAGAAAAAACAAAAATTCAAATTTTTATCAATTTTCCCCCCAAGGGATATATATTTTACCCACACATTTGGAGCCCTCCTGGGATGCCCTCTAACATACTATAACCTCATTTAGCGGAGATTTTCACAAAAAAGTGAAATTTTCAAAAAGTCAGAAATTTTGCAAAAAACGACAAGTATGAAGGACTCATCGGGTGAATCGCTCTGGAACTGAAATCGGATGCACGCACGGACATGCTCCCCTCTCTGGAAGTCTGAGACATGTGTGAAAATTTTCTAAGTCCAGAAAAAAAAAATTTTTCAACTTTTTTTCAAATTTCCCCCCAAGGGATATATATTTTACCCACACATTTGGAGCCCTCCTGGGATGCCCTCTAACATACTATAACCTCATTTAGCGGAGATTTTCACAAAAAAGTGAACTTTTCAAAAAGTCAGAAATTTTGCAAAAAACGACTAAGTATGAAGGACTCATCGGGTGAATCGCTCTGGAACTGAAATCGGATGCGCGCTCTGACATGCTCCCCTCTCTGGAAGTCTGAGACATGTGTGAAAATTTTCTAAGTCCAGAAAAAAACATTTTTTCAACTTTTTTTCAAATTTCCCCCCAAGGGTTATATATTTTACCCACACAATTGGAGCCCTCCTGGGATGCCCTCTAACATACTATAACCTCATTTAGCAGAGATTTTCACAAAAAAGTGAAATTTTCAAAAAGTGAAAATTTTTGCAAAAAATGACTAAGTATGAAGGACTCATCGGGTGAAACGCTCTGAAACTGAAATCGGATGCGCTTACAGTCATGCTCCCCTCTCTGGAAGTCTGAGACATGTGTGAAAATTTTCTAAGTCCAGAAAAAAAAATTTTTTAACTTTTTTTCAAATTTCCCCCCAAGGGATATATATTTTACCCACACATTTGGAGCCCTCCTGGGATGCCCTCTAACATACTATAACCTCAGTTAGCGGAGATTTTCACAAAAAAGTGAACTTTTCAAAAAGTGAAAATTTTTCCAAAAAACGACTAAGTATGAAGGACTCATCGGGTGAAACGCTCTGGAACTGAAATCGGATACGCTTACAGACATGCTCCCCTCTCTGGAAGTCTGAGACATGTGTGAAAATTTTCTAAGTCCAGAAAAAAAAATTTTTTCAACTTTTTTCAAATTTCCCCCCAAGGGATATATATTTTACCCACACATTTGGAGCCCTCCTGGGATGCCCTCTAACATACTATAACCTCATTTAGCAGAGACTTTCACAAAAAATGAAATTTTCAAAAAGTCAGAAATTTTGCAAAAAACGACTAAGTATGAAGGACTCATCGGGTGAATCGCTCTGGAACTGAAATCGGATGCACGCACGGACATGCTCCCCTCTCTGGAAGTCTGAGACATGTGTGAAAATTTTCTAAGTCCAGAAAAAAAAAATTTTTCAACTTTTTTTCAAATTTCCCCCCAAGGGATATATATTTTACCCACACATTTGGAGCCCTCCTGGGATGCCCTCTAACATACTATAACCTCATTTAGCGGAGATTTTCACAAAAAAGTGAAATTTTCAAAAAGTCAAAAATTTTGCAAAAAACGACTAAGTATGAAGGACTCATAGGGGTTAATCGCTCTGGAACTGAAATCGGATGCGCGCACTGACATGCTCCCCTCTCTGGAAGTCTGAGACATGTGTGAAAATTTTCTAAGTCCAGAAAAAAAAA
The DNA here is from genome assembly GCF_046119375.1 of Phyllobates terribilis. Classification (NCBI taxonomy): domain Eukaryota; kingdom Metazoa; phylum Chordata; class Amphibia; order Anura; family Dendrobatidae; genus Phyllobates; species Phyllobates terribilis. Next base: position 894,983 of record NW_027362853.1, read on the forward strand.
AATTTCAACTTTTTTTCAAATTTCCCCCCAAGGGATATATATTTTACCCACACATTTGGAACCCTCCTGGGATGCCCTCTAACATACTATAACCTCATTTAGCAGAGATTTTCACAAAAAAGTGAAATTTTCAAAAAGTCAGAAATTTTGCAAAAAACGACTAACTATGAAGGACTCATTGGGTGAAACGCTCTGGAACTGAAATCGGATGCGCTTACAGACATGCTCCCCTCTCTGGAAGTCTGAGACATGTGTGAAAATTTTCTAAGTCCAGAAAAAAAAAAATTTCAACTTTTTTTCAAATTTCCCCCCAAGGGATATATATTTTACCCACACATTTGGAGCCCTCCAGGGATGCCCTCTAACATACTATAACCTCAGTTAGCAGAGATTTTCACAAAAAAGTGAACTTTTCAAAAAGTGAAAATTTTTCCAAAAAACGACTAAGTATGAAGGACTCATCGGGTGAAACGCTCTGGAACTGAAATCGGATACGCTTACAGACATGCTCCCCTCTCTGGAAGTCTGAGACATGTGTGAAAATTTTCTAAGTCCAGAAAAAAAAATTTTTTCAACTTTTTTCAAATTTCCCCCCAAGGGATATATATTTTACCCACACATTTGGAGCCCTCCTGGGATGCCCTCTAACATACTATAACCTCATTTAGCAGAGACTTTCACAAAAAATGAAATTTTCAAAAAGTCAGAAATTTTGCAAAAAACGACTAAGTATGAAGGACTCATCGGGTTAATCGCTCTGGAACTGAAATCGGATGCGCGCACTGACATGCTCCCCTCTCTGGAAGTCTGAGACATGTGTGAAAATTTTCTAAGTCCAGAAAAAAAAATTTTTCAACTTTTTTTCAAATTAACCCCCAAGGGATATATATTTTACCCACACATTTGGAGCCCTCCTGGTATGCCCTCTAACATACTATAACCTCATTTAGCAGAGATTTTCACAAAAAAAGTGAAATTTTCAAAAAGTCAGAAATTTTGCAAAAAACGACTAAGTATGAAGGACTCATCGGGTGAATCGCTCTGGAACTGAAATCGGATGCGCGCACTGACATGCTCCCCTCTCTGGAAGTCTGAGACATGTGTGAAAATTTTCTAAGTCCAGAAAAAACAAAAATTCAAATTTTTATCAATTTTCCCCCCAAGGGATATATATTTTACCCACACATTTGGAGCCCTCCTGGGATGCCCTCTAACATACTATAACCTCATTTAGCGGAGATTTTCACAAAAAAGTGAAATTTTCAAAAAGTCAGAAATTTTGCAAAAAACGACAAGTATGAAGGACTCATCGGGTGAATCGCTCTGGAACTGAAATCGGATGCACGCACGGACATGCTCCCCTCTCTGGAAGTCTGAGACATGTGTGAAAATTTTCTAAGTCCAGAAAAAAAAAATTTTTCAACTTTTTTTCAAATTTCCCCCCAAGGGATATATATTTTACCCACACATTTGGAACACTCCTGGGATGCCCTCTAACATACTATAACCTCATTTAGCAGAGATTTTCACAAAAAAGTGAAATTTTCAAAAAGTCAGAAATTTTGCAAAAACGACTAAGTATGAAGGACTCATTGGGTGAAACGCTCTGGAAATGAAATAGGATGCGCTTACAGACATGCTCCCCTCTCTGGAAGTCTGAGACATGTGTGAAAATTTTCTAAGTCCAGAAAAAAAAAAAAATTCAACTTTTTTTCAAATTTCCCCCCAAGGGATATATATTTTACCCACACATTTGGAGCCCTCCTGGTATGCCCTCTAACATACTATAACCTCATTTAGCAGAGATTTTCACAAAAAAGTGAAATTTTCAAAAAGTCAGAAATTTTGCAAAAAACGACTAAGTATGAAGGACTCATCGGGTGAATCGCTCTGGAGCTGTAATCGGATGCGCGCACTGACATGCTCCCCTCTCTGGAAGTCTGAGACATGTGTGAAAATTTTCTAAGTCCAGAAAAAAAAATTTTTTAACTTTTTTTCAAATTTCCCCCCAAGGGATATATATTTTACCCACACATTTGGAGCCCTCCTGGGATGCCCTCTAACATACTATAACCTCAGTTAGCGGAGATTTTCACAAAAAAGTGAACTTTTCAAAAAGTGAAAATTTTTCCAAAAAACGACTAAGTATGAAGGACTCATCGGGTGAAACGCTCTGGAACTGAAATCGGATACGCTTACAGACATGCTCCCCTCTCTGGAAGTCTGAGACATGTGTGAAAATTTTCTAAGTCCAGAAAAAAAAATTTTTTCAACTTTTTTCAAATTTCCCCCCAAGGGATATATATTTTACCCACACATTTGGAGCCCTCCTGGGATGCCCTCTAACATACTATAACCTCATTTAGCAGAGACTTTCACAAAAAATGAAATTTTCAAAAAGTCAGAAATTTTGCAAAAAACGACTAAGTATGAAGGACTCATCGGGTTAATCGCTCTGGAACTGAAATCGGATGCATGCAGTGACATGCTCCCCTCTCTGGAAGTCTGAGACATGTGTGAAAATTTTCTAAGTCCAGAAAAAAAAAATTTTTCAACTTTTTTTCAAATTTCCCCCCAAGGGATATATATTTTACCCACACATTTGGAACCCTCCTGGGATGCCCTCTAACATACTATAACCTCATTTAGCAGAGATTTTCACAAAAAAGTGAAATTTTCAAAAAGTCAGAAATTTTGCAAAAAACGACTAAGTATGAAGGACTCATCGGGTTAATCGCTCTGGAACTGAAATCGGATGCGCGCACTGACATGCTCCCCTCTCTGGAAGTCTGAGACATGTGTGAAAATTTTCTAAGTCCAGAAAAAAAAAAAATTTCAACTTTTTTTCAAATTACCCCCCAAGGGATATATATTTTACCCACACATTTGGAACCCTCCTGGGATGCCCTCTAACATACTATAACCTCATTTAGCAGAGATTTTCACAAAAAAGTGAAATTTTCAAAAAGTCAGAAATTTTGCAAAAACGACTAAGTATGAAGGACTCATTGGGTGAAACGCTCTGGAAATGAAATAGGATGCGCTTACAGACATGCTCACCTCTCTGGAAGTCTGAGACATGTGTGAAAATTTTCTAAGTCCAGAAAAAAAAAATTTTTCAACTTTTTTTCAAATTTCCCCCCAAGGGATATATATTTTACCCACACATTTGGAACACTCCTGGGATGCCCTCTAACATACTATAACCTCATTTAGCAGAGATTTTCACAAAAAAGTGAAATTTTCAAAAAGTCAGAAATTTTGCAAAAAACGACAAGTATGAAGGACTCATCGGGTTAATCGCTCTGGAACTGAAATCGGATGCGCGCACTGACATGCTCCCCTCTCTGGAAGTCTGAGACATGTGTGAAAATTTTCTAAGTCCAGAAAAAAAAAATTTTTCAACTTTTTTTCAAATTAACCCCCAAGGGATATATATTTTACCCACACATTTGGAACACTCCTGGGATGCCCTCTAACATACTATAACCTCATTTAGCAGAGATTTTCACAAAAAAGTGAAATTTTCAAAAAGTCAGAAATTTTGCAAAAAACGACAAGTATGAAGGACTCATCGGGTGAATCGCTCTGGAACTGAAATCGGATGCACGCACGGACATGCTCCCCTCTCTGGAAGTCTGAGACATGTGTGAAAATTTTCTAAGTCCAGAAAAAAAAAAATTTTCAACTTTTTTTCAAATTTCCCCCCAAGGGATATATATTTTACCCACACATTTGGAGCCCTCCTGGTATGCCCTCTAACATACTATAACCTCATTTAGCAGAGATTTTCACAAAAAAAGTGAAATTTTCAAAAAGTCAGAAATTTTGCAAAAAACGACTAAGTATGAAGGACTCATCGGGTGAATCGCTCTGGAACTGAAATCGGATGCGCGCACTGACATGCTCCCCTCTCTGGAAGTCTGAGACATGTGTGAAAATTTTCTAAGTCCAGAAAAAACAAAAATTCAAATTTTTATCAATTTTCCCCCCAAGGGATATATATTTTACCCACACATTTGGAGCCCTCCTGGGATGCCCTCTAACATACTATAACCTCATTTAGCGGAGATTTTCACAAAAAGTGAAATTTTCAAAAAGTCAGAAATTTTGCAAAAAACGACTAAGTATGAAGGACTCATCGGGTTAATCGCTCTGGAACTGAAATCGGATGCGCGCACTGACATGCTCCCCTCTCTGGAAGTCTGAGACATGTGTGAAAATTTTCTAAGTCCAGAAAAAAAAAAATTTCAACTTTTTTTCAAATTACCCCCCAAGGGATATATATTTTACCCACACATTTGGAACCCTCCTGGGATGCCCTCTAACATACTATAACCTCATTTAGCAGAGATTTTCACAAAAAAGTGAAATTTTCAAAAAGTCAGAAATTTTGCAAAAACGACTAAGTATGAAGGACTCATTGGGTGAAACGCTCTGGAAATGAAATAGGATGCGCTTACAGACATGCTCCCCTCTCTGGAAGTCTGAGACATGTGTGAAAATTTTCTAAGTCCAGAAAAAAAAAATTTTTCAACTTTTTTTCAAATTTCCCCCCAAGGGATATATATTTTAACCACACATTTGGAACACTCCTGGGATGCCCTCTAACATACTATAACCTCATTTAGCAGAGATTTTCACAAAAAAGTGAAATTTTCAAAAAGTCAGAAATTTTGCAAAAAACGACAAGTATGAAGGACTCATCGGGTGAATCGCTCTGGAACTGAAATCGGATGCACGCACGGACATGCTCCCCTCTCTGGAAGTCTGAGACATGTGTGAAAATTTTCTAAGTCCAGAAAAAAAAAATTTTTCAACTTTTTTTCAAATTTCCCCCCAAGGGATATATATTTTACCCACACATTTGGAACACTCCTGGGATGCCCTCTAACATACTATAACCTCATTTAGCAGAGATTTTCACAAAAAAGTGAAATTTTCAAAAAGTCAGAAATTTTGCAAAAACGACTAAGTATGAAGGACTCATTGGGTGAAACGCTCTGGAAATGAAATAGGATGCGCTTACAGACATGCTCCCCTCTCTGGAAGTCTGAGACATGTGTGAAAATTTTCTAAGTCCAGAAAAAAAAAAAAATTCAACTTTTTTTCAAATTTCCCCCCAAGGGATATATATTTTACCCACACATTTGGAGCCCTCCTGGTATGCCCTCTAACATACTATAACCTCATTTAGCAGAGATTTTCACAAAAAAGTGAAATTTTCAAAAAGTCAGAAATTTTGCAAAAAACGACTAAGTATGAAGGACTCATCGGGTTAATCGCTCTGGAACTGAAATCGGATGCGCGCACTGACATGCTCCCCTCTCTGGAAGTCTGAGACATGTGTGAAAATTTTCTAAGTCCAGAAAAAAAAAAATTTCAACTTTTTTTCAAATTACCCCCCAAGGGATATATATTTTACCCACACATTTGGAACCCTCCTGGGATGCCCTCTAACATACTATAACCTCATTTAGCAGAGATTTTCACAAAAAAGTGAAATTTTCAAAAAGTCAGAAATTTTGCAAAAACGACTAAGTATGAAGGACTCATTGGGTGAAACGCTCTGGAAATGAAATAGGATGCGCTTACAGACATGCTCCCCTCTCTGGAAGTCTGAGACATGTGTGAAAATTTTCTAAGTCCAGAAAAAAAAAATTTTTCAACTTTTTTTCAAATTTCCCCCCAAGGGATATATATTTTAACCACACATTTGGAACACTCCTGGGATGCCCTCTAACATACTATAACCTCATTTAGCAGAGATTTTCACAAAAAAGTGAAATTTTCAAAAAGTCAGAAATTTTGCAAAAAACGACAAGTATGAAGGACTCATCGGGTGAATCGCTCTGGAACTGAAATCGGATGCACGCACGGACATGCTCCCCTCTCTGGAAGTCTGAGACATGTGTGAAAATTTTCTAAGTCCAGAAAAAAAAAATTTTTCAACTTTTTTTCAAATTTCCCCCCAAGGGATATATATTTTACCCACACATTTGGAACACTCCTGGGATGCCCTCTAACATACTATAACCTCATTTAGCAGAGATTTTCACAAAAAAGTGAAATTTTCAAAAAGTCAGAAATTTTGCAAAAACGACTAAGTATGAAGGACTCATTGGGTGAAACGCTCTGGAAATGAAATAGGATGCGCTTACAGACATGCTCCCCTCTCTGGAAGTCTGAGACATGTGTGAAAATTTTCTAAGTCCAGAAAAAAAAAAAAATTCAACTTTTTTTCAAATTTCCCCCCAAGGGATATATATTTTACCCACACATTTGGAGCCCTCCTGGTATGCCCTCTAACATACTATAACCTCATTTAGCAGAGATTTTCACAAAAAAGTGAAATTTTCAAAAAGTCAGAAATTTTGCAAAAAACGACTAAGTATGAAGGACTCATCGGGTGAATCGCTCTGGAGCTGTAATCGGATGCGCGCACTGACATGCTCCCCTCTCTGGAAGTCTGAGACATGTGTGAAAATTTTCTAAGTCCAGAAAAAAAAATTTTTTAACTTTTTTTCAAATTTCCCCCCAAGGGATATATATTTTACCCACACATTTGGAGCCCTCCTGGGATGCCCTCTAACATACTATAACCTCAGTTAGCGGAGATTTTCACAAAAAAGTGAACTTTTCAAAAAGTGAAAATTTTTCCAAAAAACGACTAAGTATGAAGGACTCATCGGGTGAAACGCTCTGGAACTGAAATCGGATACGCTTACAGACATGCTCCCCTCTCTGGAAGTCTGAGACATGTGTGAAAATTTTCTAAGTCCAGAAAAAAAAATTTTTTCAACTTTTTTCAAATTTCCCCCCAAGGGATATATATTTTACCCACACATTTGGAGCCCTCCTGGGATGCCCTCTAACATACTATAACCTCATTTAGCAGAGACTTTCACAAAAAATGAAATTTTCAAAAAGTCAGAAATTTTGCAAAAAACGACTAAGTATGAAGGACTCATCGGGTTAATCGCTCTGGAACTGAAATCGGATGCATGCAGTGACATGCTCCCCTCTCTGGAAGTCTGAGACATGTGTGAAAATTTTCTAAGTCCAGAAAAAAAAAATTTTTCAACTTTTTTTCAAATTTCCCCCCAAGGGATATATATTTTACCCACACATTTGGAACCCTCCTGGGATGCCCTCTAACATACTATAACCTCATTTAGCAGAGATTTTCACAAAAAAGTGAAATTTTCAAAAAGTCAGAAATTTTGCAAAAAACGACTAAGTATGAAGGACTCATCGGGTTAATCGCTCTGGAACTGAAATCGGATGCGCGCACTGACATGCTCCCCTCTCTGGAAGTCTGAGACATGTGTGAAAATTTTCTAAGTCCAGAAAAAAAAAAAATTTCAACTTTTTTTCAAATTACCCCCCAAGGGATATATATTTTACCCACACATTTGGAACCCTCCTGGGATGCCCTCTAACATACTATAACCTCATTTAGCAGAGATTTTCACAAAAAAGTGAAATTTTCAAAAAGTCAGAAATTTTGCAAAAACGACTAAGTATGAAGGACTCATTGGGTGAAACGCTCTGGAAATGAAATAGGATGCGCTTACAGACATGCTCACCTCTCTGGAAGTCTGAGACATGTGTGAAAATTTTCTAAGTCCAGAAAAAAAAAATTTTTCAACTTTTTTTCAAATTTCCCCCCAAGGGATATATATTTTACCCACACATTTGGAACACTCCTGGGATGCCCTCTAACATACTATAACCTCATTTAGCAGAGATTTTCACAAAAAAGTGAAATTTTCAAAAAGTCAGAAATTTTGCAAAAAACGACAAGTATGAAGGACTCATCGGGTTAATCGCTCTGGAACTGAAATCGGATGCGCGCACTGACATGCTCCCCTCTCTGGAAGTCTGAGACATGTGTGAAAATTTTCTAAGTCCAGAAAAAAAAAATTTTTCAACTTTTTTTCAAATTAACCCCCAAGGGATATATATTTTACCCACACATTTGGAACACTCCTGGGATGCCCTCTAACATACTATAACCTCATTTAGCAGAGATTTTCACAAAAAAGTGAAATTTTCAAAAAGTCAGAAATTTTGCAAAAAACGACAAGTATGAAGGACTCATCGGGTGAATCGCTCTGGAACTGAAATCGGATGCACGCACGGACATGCTCCCCTCTCTGGAAGTCTGAGACATGTGTGAAAATTTTCTAAGTCCAGAAAAAAAAAAATTTTCAACTTTTTTTCAAATTTCCCCCCAAGGGATATATATTTTACCCACACATTTGGAGCCCTCCTGGTATGCCCTCTAACATACTATAACCTCATTTAGCAGAGATTTTCACAAAAAAAGTGAAATTTTCAAAAAGTCAGAAATTTTGCAAAAAACGACTAAGTATGAAGGACTCATCGGGTGAATCGCTCTGGAACTGAAATCGGATGCGCGCACTGACATGCTCCCCTCTCTGGAAGTCTGAGACATGTGTGAAAATTTTCTAAGTCCAGAAAAAACAAAAATTCAAATTTTTATCAATTTTCCCCCCAAGGGATATATATTTTACCCACACATTTGGAGCCCTCCTGGGATGCCCTCTAACATACTATAACCTCATTTAGCGGAGATTTTCACAAAAAGTGAAATTTTCAAAAAGTCAGAAATTTTGCAAAAAACGACTAAGTATGAAGGACTCATCGGGTTAATCGCTCTGGAACTGAAATCGGATGCGCGCACTGACATGCTCCCCTCTCTGGAAGTCTGAGACATGTGTGAAAATTTTCTAAGTCCAGAAAAAAAAAAATTTCAACTTTTTTTCAAATTACCCCCCAAGGGATATATATTTTACCCACACATTTGGAACCCTCCTGGGATGCCCTCTAACATACTATAACCTCATTTAGCAGAGATTTTCACAAAAAAGTGAAATTTTCAAAAAGTCAGAAATTTTGCAAAAACGACTAAGTATGAAGGACTCATTGGGTGAAACGCTCTGGAAATGAAATAGGATGCGCTTACAGACATGCTCCCCTCTCTGGAAGTCTGAGACATGTGTGAAAATTTTCTAAGTCCAGAAAAAAAAAATTTTTCAACTTTTTTTCAAATTTCCCCCCAAGGGATATATATTTTAACCACACATTTGGAACACTCCTGGGATGCCCTCTAACATACTATAACCTCATTTAGCAGAGATTTTCACAAAAAAGTGAAATTTTCAAAAAGTCAGAAATTTTGCAAAAAACGACAAGTATGAAGGACTCATCGGGTGAATCGCTCTGGAACTGAAATCGGATGCACGCACGGACATGCTCCCCTCTCTGGAAGTCTGAGACATGTGTGAAAATTTTCTAAGTCCAGAAAAAAAAAATTTTTCAACTTTTTTTCAAATTTCCCCCCAAGGGATATATATTTTACCCACACATTTGGAACACTCCTGGGATGCCCTCTAACATACTATAACCTCATTTAGCAGAGATTTTCACAAAAAAGTGAAATTTTCAAAAAGTCAGAAATTTTGCAAAAACGACTAAGTATGAAGGACTCATTGGGTGAAACGCTCTGGAAATGAAATAGGATGCGCTTACAGACATGCTCCCCTCTCTGGAAGTCTGAGACATGTGTGAAAATTTTCTAAGTCCAGAAAAAAAAAAAAATTCAACTTTTTTTCAAATTTCCCCCCAAGGGATATATATTTTACCCACACATTTGGAGCCCTCCTGGTATGCCCTCTAACATACTATAACCTCATTTAGCAGAGATTTTCACAAAAAAGTGAAATTTTCAAAAAGTCAGAAATTTTGCAAAAAACGACTAAGTATGAAGGACTCATCGGGTTAATCGCTCTGGAACTGAAATCGGATGCGCGCACTGACATGCTCCCCTCTCTGGAAGTCTGAGACATGTGTGAAAATTTTCTAAGTCCAGAAAAAAAAAAATTTCAACTTTTTTTCAAATTACCCCCCAAGGGATATATATTTTACCCACACATTTGGAACCCTCCTGGGATGCCCTCTAACATACTATAACCTCATTTAGCAGAGATTTTCACAAAAAAGTGAAATTTTCAAAAAGTCAGAAATTTTGCAAAAACGACTAAGTATGAAGGACTCATTGGGTGAAACGCTCTGGAAATGAAATAGGATGCGCTTACAGACATGCTCCCCTCTCTGGAAGTCTGAGACATGTGTGAAAATTTTCTAAGTCCAGAAAAAAAAAATTTTTCAACTTTTTTTCAAATTTCCCCCCAAGGGATATATATTTTAACCACACATTTGGAACACTCCTGGGATGCCCTCTAACATACTATAACCTCATTTAGCAGAGATTTTCACAAAAAAGTGAAATTTTCAAAAAGTCAGAAATTTTGCAAAAAACGACAAGTATGAAGGACTCATCGGGTGAATCGCTCTGGAACTGAAATCGGATGCACGCACGGACATGCTCCCCTCTCTGGAAGTCTGAGACATGTGTGAAAATTTTCTAAGTCCAGAAAAAAAAAATTTTTCAACTTTTTTTCAAATTTCCCCCCAAGGGATATATATTTTACCCACACATTTGGAACACTCCTGGGATGCCCTCTAACATACTATAACCTCATTTAGCAGAGATTTTCACAAAAAAGTGAAATTTTCAAAAAGTCAGAAATTTTGCAAAAACGACTAAGTATGAAGGACTCATTGGGTGAAACGCTCTGGAAATGAAATAGGATGCGCTTACAGACATGCTCCCCTCTCTGGAAGTCTGAGACATGTGTGAAAATTTTCTAAGTCCAGAAAAAAAAAAAAATTCAACTTTTTTTCAAATTTCCCCCCAAGGGATATATATTTTACCCACACATTTGGAGCCCTCCTGGTATGCCCTCTAACATACTATAACCTCATTTAGCAGAGATTTTCACAAAAAAGTGAAATTTTCAAAAAGTCAGAAATTTTGCAAAAAACGACTAAGTATGAAGGACTCATCGGGTGAATCGCTCTGGAGCTGTAATCGGATGCGCGCACTGACATGCTCCCCTCTCTGGAAGTCTGAGACATGTGTGAAAATTTTCTAAGTCCAGAAAAAAAAATTTTTTAACTTTTTTTCAAATTTCCCCCCAAGGGATATATATTTTACCCACACATTTGGAGCCCTCCTGGGATGCCCTCTAACATACTATAACCTCAGTTAGCGGAGATTTTCACAAAAAAGTGAACTTTTCAAAAAGTGAAAATTTTTCCAAAAAACGACTAAGTATGAAGGACTCATCGGGTGAAACGCTCTGGAACTGAAATCGGATACGCTTACAGACATGCTCCCCTCTCTGGAAGTCTGAGACATGTGTGAAAATTTTCTAAGTCCAGAAAAAAAAATTTTTTCAACTTTTTTCAAATTTCCCCCCAAGGGATATATATTTTACCCACACATTTGGAGCCCTCCTGGGATGCCCTCTAACATACTATAACCTCATTTAGCAGAGACTTTCACAAAAAATGAAATTTTCAAAAAGTCAGAAATTTTGCAAAAAACGACTAAGTATGAAGGACTCATCGGGTTAATCGCTCTGGAACTGAAATCGGATGCGCGCACTGACATGCTCCCCTCTCTGGAAGTCTGAGACATGTGTGAAAATTTTCTAAGTCCAGAAAAATAAAATTTTTCAACTTTTTTTCAAATTTCCCCCCAAGGGATATATATTTTACCCACACATTTGGAGCCCTCCTGGGATGCCCTCTAACATACTATAACCTCATTTAGCGGAGATTTTCACAAAAAGTGAAATTTTCAAAAAGTCAGAAATTTTGCAAAAAACGACTAAGTATGAAGGACTCATCGGGTTAATCGCTCTGGAACTGAAATCGGATGCGCGCACTGACATGCTCCCCTCTCTGGAAGTCTGAGACATGTGTGAAAATTTTCTAAGTCCAGAAAAAAAAAAAATTTCAACTTTTTTTCAAATTACCCCCCAAGGGATATATATTTTACCCACACATTTGGAACCCTCCTGGGATGCCCTCTAACATACTATAACCTCATTTAGCAGAGATTTTCACAAAAAAGTGAAATTTTCAAAAAGTCAGAAATTTTGCAAAAACGACTAAGTATGAAGGACTCATTGGGTGAAACGCTCTGGAAATGAAATAGGATGCGCTTACAGACATGCTCCCCTCTCTGGAAGTCTGAGACATGTGTGAAAATTTTCTAAGTCCAGAAAAAAAAAATTTTTCAACTTTTTTTCAAATTTCCCCCCAAGGGATATATATTTTACCCACACATTTGGAACACTCCTGGGATGCCCTCTAACATACTATAACCTCATTTAGCAGAGATTTTCACAAAAAAGTGAAATTTTCAAAAAGTCAGAAATTTTGCAAAAAACGACAAGTATGAAGGACTCATCGGGTGAATCGCTCTGGAACTGAAATCGGATGCACGCACGGACATGCTCCCCTCTCTGGAAGTCTGAGACATGTGTGAAAATTTTCTAAGTCCAGAAAAAAAAAATTTTTCAACTTTTTTTCAAATTTCCCCCCAAGGGATATATATTTTACCCACACATTTGGAACACTCCTGGGATGCCCTCTAACATACTATAACCTCATTTAGCAGAGATTTTCACAAAAAAGTGAAATTTTCAAAAAGTCAGAAATTTTGCAAAAAACGACTAAGTATGAAGGACTCATCGGGTTAATCGCTCTGGAACTGAAATCGGATGCGCGCACTGACATGCTCCCCTCTCTGGAAGTCTGAGACATGTGTGAAAATTTTCTAAGTCCAGAAAAAAAAAAATTTCAACTTTTTTTCAAATTACCCCCCAAGGGATATATATTTTACCCACACATTTGGAACCCTCCTGGGATGCCCTCTAACATACTATAACCTCATTTAGCAGAGATTTTCACAAAAAAGTGAAATTTTCAAAAAGTCAGAAATTTTGCAAAAACGACTAAGTATGAAGGACTCATTGGGTGAAACGCTCTGGAACTGAAATCGGATGCGCGCACTGACATGCTCCCCTCTCTGGAAGTCTGAGACATGTGTGAAAATTTTCTAAGTCCAGAAAAAAAAAAAATTCAAATTTTTATCAATTTTCCCCCCAAGGGATATATATTTTACCCACACATTTGGAGCCCTCCTGGGATGCCCTCTAACATACTATAACCTCATTTAGCGGAGATTTTCACAAAAAGTGAAATTTTCAAAAAGTCAGAAATTTTGCAAAAAACGACTAAGTATGAAGGACTCATCGGGTTAATCGCTCTGGAACTGAAATCGGATGCGCGCACTGACATGCTCCCCTCTCTGGAAGTCTGAGACATGTGTGAAAATTTTCTAAGTCCAGAAAAAAAAAAATTTTCAACTTTTTTTCAAATTACCCCCCAAGGGATATATATTTTACCCACACATTTGGAACCCTCCTGGGATGCCCTCTAACATACTATAACCTCATTTAGCAGAGATTTTCACAAAAAAGTGAAATTTTCAAAAAGTCAGAAATTTTGCAAAAACGACTAAGTATGAAGGACTCATTGGGTGAAACGCTCTGGAAATGAAATAGGATGCGCTTACAGACATGCTCCCCTCTCTGGAAGTCTGAGACATGTGTGAAAATTTTCTAAGTCCAGAAAAAAAAAAAAATTCAACTTTTTTTCAAATTTCCCCCCAAGGGATATATATTTTACCCACACATTTGGAGCCCTCCTGGTATGCCCTCTAACATACTATAACCTCATTTAGCAGAGATTTTCACAAAAAAGTGAAATTTTCAAAAAGTCAGAAATTTTGCAAAAAACGACTAAGTATGAAGGACTCATCGGGTTAATCGCTCTGGAACTGAAATCGGATGCGCGCACTGACATGCTCCCCTCTCTGGAAGTCTGAGACATGTGTGAAAATTTTCGAAGTCCAGAAAAAAAAAAAAATTCAACTTTTTTTCAAATTTCCCCCCAAGGGATATATATTTTACCCACACATTTGGAACCCTCCTGGGATGCCCTCTAACATACTATAACCTCATTTAGCAGAGATTTTCACAAAAAAGTGAAATTTTCAAAAAGTCAGAAATTTTGCAAAAAACTACTAAGTATGAAGGACTCATTGGGTGAAACGCTCTGAAACTGAAATCGGATGCGCTTACAGACATGCTCCCCTCTCTGGAAGTCTGAGACATGTGTGAAAATTTTCTAAGTCCAGAAAAAAAAAAATTTTCAACTTTTTTTCAAATTTCCCCCCAAGGGATATATATTTTACCCACACATTTGGAGCCCTCCAGGGATGCCCTCTAACATACTATAACCTCAGTTAGCGGAGATTTTCACAAAAAAGTGAACTTTTCAAAAAGTGAAAATTTTTCCAAAAAACGACTAAGTATGAAGGACTCATCGGGTGAATCGCTCTGGAACTGAAATCGGATGCGTGCAGTGACATGCTCCCCTCTCTGGAAGTCTGAGACATGTGTGAAAATTTTCTATGTCCCGAAAAAAAAAAATTTCAAATTTTTATCAATTTTCCCCCCAAGGGATATATATTTTACCCACACATTTGGAGCCCTCCTGGGATGCCCTCTAACATACTATAACCTCATTTAGCGGAGATTTTCACAAAAAGTGAAATTTTCAAAAAGTCAGAAATTTTGCAAAAAACGACTAAGTATGAAGGACTCATCGGGTTAATCGCTCTGGAACTGAAATCGGATGCGCGCACTGACATGCTCCCCTCTCTGGAAGTCTGAGACATGTGTGAAAATTTTCTAAGTCCAGAAAAAAAAAAAATTTCAACTTTTTTTCAAATTACCCCCCAAGGGATATATATTTTACCCACACATTTGGAACCCTCCTGGGATGCCCTCTAACATACTATAACCTCATTTAGCAGAGATTTTCACAAAAAAGTGAAATTTTCAAAAAGTCAGAAATTTTGCAAAAACGACTAAGTATGAAGGACTCATTGGGTGAAACGCTCTGGAAATGAAATAGGATGCGCTTACAGACATGCTCCCCTCTCTGGAAGTCTGAGACATGTGTGAAAATTTTCTAAGTCCAGAAAAAAAAAATTTTTCAACTTTTTTTCAAATTTCCCCCCAAGGGATATATATTTTACCCACACATTTGGAGCCCTCCTGGGATGCCCTCTAACATACTATAACCTCATTTAGCAGAGACTTTCACAAAAAATGAAATTTTCAAAAAGTCAGAAATTTTGCAAAAAACGACTAAGTATGAAGGACTCATCGGGTTAATCGCTCTGGAACTGAAATCGTATGCGCGCACTGACATGCTCCCCTCTCTGGAAGTCTGAGACATTTGTGAAAATTTTCTAAGTCCAGAAAAAAAAAAATTTCAAATTTTTATCAATTTTCCCCCCAAGGGATATATATTTTACCCACACATTTGGAGCCCTCCTGGGATGCCCTCTAACATACTATAACCTCATTTAGCGGAGATTTTCACAAAAAGTGAAATTTTCAAAAAGTCAGAAATTTTGCAAAAAACGACTAAGTATGAAGGACTCATCGGGTTAATCGCTCTGGAACTGAAATCGGATGCGCGCACTGACATGCTCCCCTCTCTGGAAGTCTGAGACATGTGTGAAAATTTTCTAAGTCCAGAAAAAAAAAAATTTTCAACTTTTTTTCAAATTACCCCCCAAGGGATATATATTTTACCCACACATTTGGAACCCTCCTGGGATGCCCTCTAACATACTATAACCTCATTTAGCAGAGATTTTCACAAAAAAGTGAAATTTTCAAAAAGTCAGAAATTTTGCAAAAAACGACAAGTATGAAGGACTCATCGGGTGAATCGCTCTGGAACTGAAATCGGATGCACGCACTGACATGCTCCCCTCTCTGGAAGTCTGAGACATGTGTGAAAATTTTCTAAGTCCAGAAAAAAAAAAATTTTCAACTTTTTTTCAAATTTCCCCCCAAGGGATATATATTTTACCCACACATTTGGAGCCCTCCTGTTATGCCCTCTAACATACTATAACCTCATTTAGCAGAGATTTTCACAAAAAAAGTGAAATTTTCAAAAAGTCAGAAATTTTGCAAAAAACGACTAAGTATGAAGGACTCATCGGGTGAATCGCTCTGGAACTGAAATCGGATGCGTGCAGTGACATGCTCCCCTCTCTGGAAGTCTGAGACATGTGTGAAAATTTTCTAAGTCCCGAAAAAAAAAAAATTCAAATTTTTATCAATTTTCCCCCCAAGGGATATATATTTTACCCACACATTTGGAGCCCTCCTGGGATGCCCTCTAACATACTATAACCTCATTTAGCGGAGATTTTCACAAAAAGTGAAATTTTCAAAAAGTCAGAAATTTTGCAAAAAACGACTAAGTATGAAGGACTCATCGGGTTAATCGCTCTGGAACTGAAATCGGATGCGCGCACTGACATGCTCCCCTCTCTGGAAGTCTGAGACATGTGTGAAAATTTTCTATGTCCAGAAAAAAAAAAATTTTCAACTTTTTTTCAAATTACCCCCCAAGGGATATATATTTTACCCACACATTTGGAACCCTCCTGGGATGCCCTCTAACATACTATAACCTCATTTAGCAGAGATTTTCACAAAAAAGTGAAATTTTCAAAAAGTCAGAAATTTTGCAAAAACGACTAAGTATGAAGGACTCATTGGGTGAAACGCTCTGGAAATGAAATAGGATGCGCTTACAGACATGCTCCCCTCTCTGGAAGTCTGAGACATGTGTGAAAATTTTCTAAGTCCAGAAAAAAAAAAAAATTCAACTTTTTTTCAAATTTCCCCCCAAGGGATATATATTTTACCCACACATTTGGAGCCCTCCTGGTATGCCCTCTAACATACTATAACCTCATTTAGCAGAGATTTTCACAAAAAAGTGAAATTTTCAAAAAGTCAGAAATTTTGCAAAAAACGACTAAGTATGAAGGACTCATCGGGTTAATCGCTCTGGAACTGAAATCGGATGCGCGCACTGACATGCTCCCCTCTCTGGAAGTCTGAGACATGTGTGAAAATTTTCGAAGTCCAGAAAAAAAAAAAAATTCAACTTTTTTTCAAATTTCCCCCCAAGGGATATATATTTTACCCACACATTTGGAACCCTCCTGGGATGCCCTCTAACATACTATAACCTCATTTAGCAGAGATTTTCACAAAAAAGTGAAATTTTCAAAAAGTCAGAAATTTTGCAAAAAACTACTAAGTATGAAGGACTCATTGGGTGAAACGCTCTGAAACTGAAATCGGATGCGCTTACAGACATGCTCCCCTCTCTGGAAGTCTGAGACATGTGTGAAAATTTTCTAAGTCCAGAAAAAAAAAAATTTTCAACTTTTTTTCAAATTTCCCCCCAAGGGATATATATTTTACCCACACATTTGGAGCCCTCCAGGGATGCCCTCTAACATACTATAACCTCAGTTAGCGGAGATTTTCACAAAAAAGTGAACTTTTCAAAAAGTGAAAATTTTTCCAAAAAACGACTAAGTATGAAGGACTCATCGGGTGAATCGCTCTGGAACTGAAATCGGATGCGTGCAGTGACATGCTCCCCTCTCTGGAAGTCTGAGACATGTGTGAAAATTTTCTATGTCCCGAAAAAAAAAAATTTCAAATTTTTATCAATTTTCCCCCCAAGGGATATATATTTTACCCACACATTTGGAGCCCTCCTGGGATGCCCTCTAACATACTATAACCTCATTTAGCGGAGATTTTCACAAAAAGTGAAATTTTCAAAAAGTCAGAAATTTTGCAAAAAACGACTAAGTATGAAGGACTCATCGGGTTAATCGCTCTGGAACTGAAATCGGATGCGCGCACTGACATGCTCCCCTCTCTGGAAGTCTGAGACATGTGTGAAAATTTTCTAAGTCCAGAAAAAAAAAAAATTTCAACTTTTTTTCAAATTACCCCCCAAGGGATATATATTTTACCCACACATTTGGAACCCTCCTGGGATGCCCTCTAACATACTATAACCTCATTTAGCAGAGATTTTCACAAAAAAGTGAAATTTTCAAAAAGTCAGAAATTTTGCAAAAACGACTAAGTATGAAGGACTCATTGGGTGAAACGCTCTGGAAATGAAATAGGATGCGCTTACAGACATGCTCCCCTCTCTGGAAGTCTGAGACATGTGTGAAAATTTTCTAAGTCCAGAAAAAAAAAATTTTTCAACTTTTTTTCAAATTTCCCCCCAAGGGATATATATTTTACCCACACATTTGGAGCCCTCCTGGGATGCCCTCTAACATACTATAACCTCATTTAGCAGAGACTTTCACAAAAAATGAAATTTTCAAAAAGTCAGAAATTTTGCAAAAAACGACTAAGTATGAAGGACTCATCGGGTTAATCGCTCTGGAACTGAAATCGTATGCGCGCACTGACATGCTCCCCTCTCTGGAAGTCTGAGACATTTGTGAAAATTTTCTAAGTCCAGAAAAAAAAAAATTTCAAATTTTTATCAATTTTCCCCCCAAGGGATATATATTTTACCCACACATTTGGAGCCCTCCTGGGATGCCCTCTAACATACTATAACCTCATTTAGCGGAGATTTTCACAAAAAGTGAAATTTTCAAAAAGTCAGAAATTTTGCAAAAAACGACTAAGTATGAAGGACTCATCGGGTTAATCGCTCTGGAACTGAAATCGGATGCGCGCACTGACATGCTCCCCTCTCTGGAAGTCTGAGACATGTGTGAAAATTTTCTAAGTCCAGAAAAAAAAAAATTTTCAACTTTTTTTCAAATTACCCCCCAAGGGATATATATTTTACCCACACATTTGGAACCCTCCTGGGATGCCCTCTAACATACTATAACCTCATTTAGCAGAGATTTTCACAAAAAAGTGAAATTTTCAAAAAGTCAGAAATTTTGCAAAAAACGACAAGTATGAAGGACTCATCGGGTGAATCGCTCTGGAACTGAAATCGGATGCACGCACTGACATGCTCCCCTCTCTGGAAGTCTGAGACATGTGTGAAAATTTTCTAAGTCCAGAAAAAAAAAAATTTTCAACTTTTTTTCAAATTTCCCCCCAAGGGATATATATTTTACCCACACATTTGGAGCCCTCCTGTTATGCCCTCTAACATACTATAACCTCATTTAGCAGAGATTTTCACAAAAAAAGTGAAATTTTCAAAAAGTCAGAAATTTTGCAAAAAACGACTAAGTATGAAGGACTCATCGGGTGAATCGCTCTGGAACTGAAATCGGATGCGTGCAGTGACATGCTCCCCTCTCTGGAAGTCTGAGACATGTGTGAAAATTTTCTAAGTCCCGAAAAAAAAAAAATTCAAATTTTTATCAATTTTCCCCCCAAGGGATATATATTTTACCCACACATTTGGAGCCCTCCTGGGATGCCCTCTAACATACTATAACCTCATTTAGCGGAGATTTTCACAAAAAGTGAAATTTTCAAAAAGTCAGAAATTTTGCAAAAAACGACTAAGTATGAAGGACTCATCGGGTTAATCGCTCTGGAACTGAAATCGGATGCGCGCACTGACATGCTCCCCTCTCTGGAAGTCTGAGACATGTGTGAAAATTTTCTATGTCCAGAAAAAAAAAAATTTTCAACTTTTTTTCAAATTACCCCCCAAGGGATATATATTTTACCCACACATTTGGAACCCTCCTGGGATGCCCTCTAACATACTATAACCTCATTTAGCAGAGATTTTCACAAAAAAGTGAAATTTTCAAAAAGTCAGAAATTTTGCAAAAAACGACTAAGTATGAAGGACTCATCGGGTTAATCGCTCTGGAACTGAAATCGGATGCGCGCACTGACATGCTCCCCTCTCTGGAAGTCTGAGACATGTGTGAAAATTTTCTAAGTCCAGAAAAAAAAAAATTTTCAACTTTTTTTCAAATTACCCCCCAAGGGATATATATTTTACCCACACATTTGGAACCCTCCTGGGATGCCCTCTAACATACTATAACCTCATTTAGCAGAGATTTTCACAAAAAAGTGAAATTTTCAAAAAGTCAGAAATTTTGCAAAAAACGACAAGTATGAAGGACTCATCGGGTGAATCGCTCTGGAACTGAAATCGGATGCACGCACTGACATGCTCCCCTCTCTGGAAGTCTGAGACATGTGTGAAAATTTTCTAAGTCCAGAAAAAAAAAATTTTTCAACTTTTTTTCAAATTTCCCCCCAAGGGATATATATTTTACCCACACATTTGGAGCCCTCCTGTTATGCCCTCTAACATACTATAACCTCATTTAGCAGAGATTTTCACAAAAAAAGTGAAATTTTCAAAAAGTCAGAAATTTTGCAAAAAACGACTAAGTATGAAGGACTCATCGGGTGAATCGCTCTGGAACTGAAATCGGATGCGTGCAGTGACATGCTCCCCTCTCTGGAAGTCTGAGACATGTGTGAAAATTTTCTAAGTCCCGAAAAAAAAAAATTTCAAATTTTTATCAATTTTCCCCCCAAGGGATATATATTTTACCCACACATTTGGAGCCCTCCTGGGATGCCCTCTAACATACTATAACCTCATTTAGCAGAGATTTTCACAAAAAAGTGAAATTTTCAAAAAGTCAGAAATTTTGCAAAAACGACTAAGTATGAAGGACTCATTGGGTGAAACGCTCTGGAACTGAAATCGGATGCGCGCACTGACATGCTCCCCTCTCTGGAAGTCTGAGACATGTGTGAAAATTTTCTAAGTCCAGAAAAAAAAAAAATTCAAATTTTTATCAATTTTCCCCCCAAGGGATATATATTTTACCCACACATTTGGAGCCCTCCTGGGATGCCCTCTAACATACTATAACCTCATTTAGCGGAGATTTTCACAAAAAGTGAAATTTTCAAAAAGTCAGAAATTTTGCAAAAAACGACTAAGTATGAAGGACTCATCGGGTTAATCGCTCTGGAACTGAAATCGGATGCGCGCACTGACATGCTCCCCTCTCTGGAAGTCTGAGACATGTGTGAAAATTTTCGAAGTCCAGAAAAAAAAAAAAATTCAACTTTTTTTCAAATTTCCCCCCAAGGGATATATATTTTACCCACACATTTGGAACCCTCCTGGGATGCCCTCTAACATACTATAACCTCATTTAGCAGAGATTTTCACAAAAAAGTGAAATTTTCAAAAAGTCAGAAATTTTGCAAAAAACTACTAAGTATGAAGGACTCATTGGGTGAAACGCTCTGAAACTGAAATCGGATGCGCTTACAGACATGCTCCCCTCTCTGGAAGTCTGAGACATGTGTGAAAATTTTCTAAGTCCAGAAAAAAAAAAATTTTCAACTTTTTTTCAAATTTCCCCCCAAGGGATATATATTTTACCCACACATTTGGAGCCCTCCAGGGATGCCCTCTAACATACTATAACCTCAGTTAGCGGAGATTTTCACAAAAAAGTGAACTTTTCAAAAAGTGAAAATTTTTCCAAAAAACGACTAAGTATGAAGGACTCATCGGGTGAATCGCTCTGGAACTGAAATCGGATGCGTGCAGTGACATGCTCCCCTCTCTGGAAGTCTGAGACATGTGTGAAAATTTTCTATGTCCCGAAAAAAAAAAATTTCAAATTTTTATCAATTTTCCCCCCAAGGGATATATATTTTACCCACACATTTGGAGCCCTCCTGGGATGCCCTCTAACATACTATAACCTCATTTAGCGGAGATTTTCACAAAAAGTGAAATTTTCAAAAAGTCAGAAATTTTGCAAAAAACGACTAAGTATGAAGGACTCATCGGGTTAATCGCTCTGGAACTGAAATCGGATGCGCGCACTGACATGCTCCCCTCTCTGGAAGTCTGAGACATGTGTGAAAATTTTCTAAGTCCAGAAAAAAAAAAAATTTCAACTTTTTTTCAAATTACCCCCCAAGGGATATATATTTTACCCACACATTTGGAACCCTCCTGGGATGCCCTCTAACATACTATAACCTCATTTAGCAGAGATTTTCACAAAAAAGTGAAATTTTCAAAAAGTCAGAAATTTTGCAAAAACGACTAAGTATGAAGGACTCATTGGGTGAAACGCTCTGGAAATGAAATAGGATGCGCTTACAGACATGCTCCCCTCTCTGGAAGTCTGAGACATGTGTGAAAATTTTCTAAGTCCAGAAAAAAAAAATTTTTCAACTTTTTTTCAAATTTCCCCCCAAGGGATATATATTTTACCCACACATTTGGAGCCCTCCTGGGATGCCCTCTAACATACTATAACCTCATTTAGCAGAGACTTTCACAAAAAATGAAATTTTCAAAAAGTCAGAAATTTTGCAAAAAACGACTAAGTATGAAGGACTCATCGGGTTAATCGCTCTGGAACTGAAATCGTATGCGCGCACTGACATGCTCCCCTCTCTGGAAGTCTGAGACATTTGTGAAAATTTTCTAAGTCCAGAAAAAAAAAAATTTCAAATTTTTATCAATTTTCCCCCCAAGGGATATATATTTTACCCACACATTTGGAGCCCTCCTGGGATGCCCTCTAACATACTATAACCTCATTTAGCGGAGATTTTCACAAAAAGTGAAATTTTCAAAAAGTCAAAAATTTTGCAAAAAACGACTAAGTATGAAGGACTCATCGGGTTAATCGCTCTGGAACTGAAATCGGATGCGCGCACTGACATGCTCCCCTCTCTGGAAGTCTGAGACATGTGTGAAAATTTTCTAAGTCCAGAAAAAAAAAAATTTTCAACTTTTTTTCAAATTACCCCCCAAGGGATATATATTTTACCCACACATTTGGAACCCTCCTGGGATGCCCTCTAACATACTATAACCTCATTTAGCAGAGATTTTCACAAAAAAGTGAAATTTTCAAAAAGTCAGAAATTTTGCAAAAAACGACAAGTATGAAGGACTCATCGGGTGAATCGCTCTGGAACTGAAATCGGATGCACGCACTGACATGCTCCCCTCTCTGGAAGTCTGAGACATGTGTGAAAATTTTCTAAGTCCAGAAAAAAAAAATTTTTCAACTTTTTTTCAAATTTCCCCCCAAGGGATATATATTTTACCCACACATTTGGAGCCCTCCTGTTATGCCCTCTAACATACTATAACCTCATTTAGCAGAGATTTTCACAAAAAAAGTGAAATTTTCAAAAAGTCAGAAATTTTGCAAAAAACGACTAAGTATGAAGGACTCATCGGGTGAATCGCTCTGGAACTGAAATCGGATGCGTGCAGTGACATGCTCCCCTCTCTGGAAGTCTGAGACATGTGTGAAAATTTTCTAAGTCCCGAAAAAAAAAAAATTCAAATTTTTATCAATTTTCCCCCCAAGGGATATATATTTTACCCACACATTTGGAGCCCTCCTGGGATGCCCTCTAACATACTATAACCTCATTTAGCGGAGATTTTCACAAAAAGTGAAATTTTCAAAAAGTCAGAAATTTTGCAAAAAACGACTAAGTATGAAGGACTCATCGGGTTAATCGCTCTGGAACTGAAATCGGATGCGCGCACTGACATGCTCCCCTCTCTGGAAGTCTGAGACATGTGTGAAAATTTTCTATGTCCAGAAAAAAAAAAATTTTCAACTTTTTTTCAAATTACCCCCCAAGGGATATATATTTTACCCACACATTTGGAACCCTCCTGGGATGCCCTCTAACATACTATAACCTCATTTAGCAGAGATTTTCACAAAAAAGTGAAATTTTCAAAAAGTCAGAAATTTTGCAAAAAACGACTAAGTATGAAGGACTCATCGGGTTAATCGCTCTGGAACTGAAATCGGATGCGCGCACTGACATGCTCCCCTCTCTGGAAGTCTGAGACATGTGTGAAAATTTTCTAAGTCCAGAAAAAAAAAAATTTTCAACTTTTTTTCAAATTACCCCCCAAGGGATATATATTTTACCCACACATTTGGAACCCTCCTGGGATGCCCTCTAACATACTATAACCTCATTTAGCAGAGATTTTCACAAAAAAGTGAAATTTTCAAAAAGTCAGAAATTTTGCAAAAAACGACAAGTATGAAGGACTCATCGGGTGAATCGCTCTGGAACTGAAATCGGATGCACGCACTGACATGCTCCCCTCTCTGGAAGTCTGAGACATGTGTGAAAATTTTCTAAGTCCAGAAAAAAAAAATTTTTCAACTTTTTTTCAAATTTCCCCCCAAGGGATATATATTTTACCCACACATTTGGAGCCCTCCTGTTATGCCCTCTAACATACTATAACCTCATTTAGCAGAGATTTTCACAAAAAAAGTGAAATTTTCAAAAAGTCAGAAATTTTGCAAAAAACGACTAAGTATGAAGGACTCATCGGGTGAATCGCTCTGGAACTGAAATCGGATGCGCGCACTGACATGCTCCCCTCTCTGGAAGTCTGAGACATGTGTGAAAATTTTCGAAGTCCAGAAAAAAAAAAAAATTCAACTTTTTTTCAAATTTCCCCCCAAGGGATATATATTTTACCCACACATTTGGAACCCTCCTGGGATGCCCTCTAACATACTATAACCTCATTTAGCAGAGATTTTCACAAAAAAGTGAAATTTTCAAAAAGTCAGAAATTTTGCAAAAAACTACTAAGTATGAAGGACTCATTGGGTGAAACGCTCTGAAACTGAAATCGGATGCGCTTACAGACATGCTCCCCTCTCTGGAAGTCTGAGACATGTGTGAAAATTTTCTAAGTCCAGAAAAAAAAAAATTTTCAACTTTTTTTCAAATTTCCCCCCAAGGGATATATATTTTACCCACACATTTGGAGCCCTCCAGGGATGCCCTCTAACATACTATAACCTCAGTTAGCGGAGATTTTCACAAAAAAGTGAACTTTTCAAAAAGTGAAAATTTTTCCAAAAAACGACTAAGTATGAAGGACTCATCGGGTGAATCGCTCTGGAACTGAAATCGGATGCGTGCAGTGACATGCTCCCCTCTCTGGAAGTCTGAGACATGTGTGAAAATTTTCTATGTCCCGAAAAAAAAAAATTTCAAATTTTTATCAATTTTCCCCCCAAGGGATATATATTTTACCCACACATTTGGAGCCCTCCTGGGATGCCCTCTAACATACTATAACCTCATTTAGCGGAGATTTTCACAAAAAGTGAAATTTTCAAAAAGTCAGAAATTTTGCAAAAAACGACTAAGTATGAAGGACTCATCGGGTTAATCGCTCTGGAACTGAAATCGGATGCGCGCACTGACATGCTCCCCTCTCTGGAAGTCTGAGACATGTGTGAAAATTTTCTAAGTCCAGAAAAAAAAAAAATTTCAACTTTTTTTCAAATTACCCCCCAAGGGATATATATTTTACCCACACATTTGGAACCCTCCTGGGATGCCCTCTAACATACTATAACCTCATTTAGCAGAGATTTTCACAAAAAAGTGAAATTTTCAAAAAGTCAGAAATTTTGCAAAAACGACTAAGTATGAAGGACTCATTGGGTGAAACGCTCTGGAAATGAAATAGGATGCGCTTACAGACATGCTCCCCTCTCTGGAAGTCTGAGACATGTGTGAAAATTTTCTAAGTCCAGAAAAAAAAAATTTTTCAACTTTTTTTCAAATTTCCCCCCAAGGGATATATATTTTACCCACACATTTGGAGCCCTCCTGGGATGCCCTCTAACATACTATAACCTCATTTAGCAGAGACTTTCACAAAAAATGAAATTTTCAAAAAGTCAGAAATTTTGCAAAAAACGACTAAGTATGAAGGACTCATCGGGTTAATCGCTCTGGAACTGAAATCGTATGCGCGCACTGACATGCTCCCCTCTCTGGAAGTCTGAGACATTTGTGAAAATTTTCTAAGTCCAGAAAAAAAAAAATTTCAAATTTTTATCAATTTTCCCCCCAAGGGATATATATTTTACCCACACATTTGGAGCCCTCCTGGGATGCCCTCTAACATACTATAACCTCATTTAGCGGAGATTTTCACAAAAAGTGAAATTTTCAAAAAGTCAGAAATTTTGCAAAAAACGACTAAGTATGAAGGACTCATCGGGTTAATCGCTCTGGAACTGAAATCGGATGCGCGCACTGACATGCTCCCCTCTCTGGAAGTCTGAGACATGTGTGAAAATTTTCTAAGTCCAGAAAAAAAAAAATTTTCAACTTTTTTTCAAATTACCCCCCAAGGGATATATATTTTACCCACACATTTGGAACCCTCCTGGGATGCCCTCTAACATACTATAACCTCATTTAGCAGAGATTTTCACAAAAAAGTGAAATTTTCAAAAAGTCAGAAATTTTGCAAAAAACGACAAGTATGAAGGACTCATCGGGTGAATCGCTCTGGAACTGAAATCGGATGCACGCACTGACATGCTCCCCTCTCTGGAAGTCTGAGACATGTGTGAAAATTTTCTAAGTCCAGAAAAAAAAAATTTTTCAACTTTTTTTCAAATTTCCCCCCAAGGGATATATATTTTACCCACACATTTGGAGCCCTCCTGTTATGCCCTCTAACATACTATAACCTCATTTAGCAGAGATTTTCACAAAAAAAGTGAAATTTTCAAAAAGTCAGAAATTTTGCAAAAAACGACTAAGTATGAAGGACTCATCGGGTGAATCGCTCTGGAACTGAAATCGGATGCGTGCAGTGACATGCTCCCCTCTCTGGAAGTCTGAGACATGTGTGAAAATTTTCTAAGTCCCGAAAAAAAAAAAATTCAAATTTTTATCAATTTTCCCCCCAAGGGATATATATTTTACCCACACATTTGGAGCCCTCCTGGGATGCCCTCTAACATACTATAACCTCATTTAGCGGAGATTTTCACAAAAAGTGAAATTTTCAAAAAGTCAGAAATTTTGCAAAAAACGACTAAGTATGAAGGACTCATCGGGTTAATCGCTCTGGAACTGAAATCGGATGCGCGCACTGACATGCTCCCCTCTCTGGAAGTCTGAGACATGTGTGAAAATTTTCTATGTCCAGAAAAAAAAAAATTTTCAACTTTTTTTCAAATTACCCCCCAAGGGATATATATTTTACCCACACATTTGGAACCCTCCTGGGATGCCCTCTAACATACTATAACCTCATTTAGCAGAGATTTTCACAAAAAAGTGAAATTTTCAAAAAGTCAGAAATTTTGCAAAAAACGACTAAGTATGAAGGACTCATCGGGTTAATCGCTCTGGAACTGAAATCGGATGCGCGCACTGACATGCTCCCCTCTCTGGAAGTCTGAGACATGTGTGAAAATTTTCTAAGTCCAGAAAAAAAAAAATTTTCAACTTTTTTTCAAATTACCCCCCAAGGGATATATATTTTACCCACACATTTGGAACCCTCCTGGGATGCCCTCTAACATACTATAACCTCATTTAGCAGAGATTTTCACAAAAAAGTGAAATTTTCAAAAAGTCAGAAATTTTGCAAAAAACGACAAGTATGAAGGACTCATCGGGTGAATCGCTCTGGAACTGAAATCGGATGCACGCACTGACATGCTCCCCTCTCTGGAAGTCTGAGACATGTGTGAAAATTTTCTAAGTCCAGAAAAAAAAAATTTTTCAACTTTTTTTCAAATTTCCCCCCAAGGGATATATATTTTACCCACACATTTGGAGCCCTCCTGTTATGCCCTCTAACATACTATAACCTCATTTAGCAGAGATTTTCACAAAAAAAGTGAAATTTTCAAAAAGTCAGAAATTTTGCAAAAAACGACTAAGTATGAAGGACTCATCGGGTGAATCGCTCTGGAACTGAAATCGGATGCGTGCAGTGACATGCTCCCCTCTCTGGAAGTCTGAGACATGTGTGAAAATTTTCTAAGTCCCGAAAAAAAAAAATTTCAAATTTTTATCAATTTTCCCCCCAAGGGATATATATTTTACCCACACATTTGGAGCCCTCCTGGGATGCCCTCTAACATACTATAACCTCATTTAGCGGAGATTTTCACAAAAAGTGAAATTTTCAAAAAGTCAGAAATTTTGCAAAAAACGACTAAGTATGAAGGACTCATCGGGTTAATCGCTCTGGAACTGAAATCGGATGCGCGCACTGACATGCTCCCCTCTCTGGAAGTCTGAGACATGTGTGAAAATTTTCTATGTCCAGAAAAAAAAAAATTTTCAACTTTTTTTCAAATTACCCCCCAAGGGATATATATTTTACCCACACATTTGGAACCCTCCTGGGATGCCCTCTAACATACTATAACCTCATTTAGCAGAGATTTTCACAAAAAAGTGAAATTTTCAAAAAGTCAGAAATTTTGCAAAAACGACTAAGTATGAAGGACTCATTGGGTGAAACGCTCTGGAAATGAAATAGGATGCGCTTACAGACATGCTCCCCTCTCTGGAAGTCTGAGACATGTGTGAAAATTTTCTAAGTCCAGAAAAAAAAATTTTTCAACTTTTTTTCAAATTAACCTCCAAGGGATATATATTTTACCCACACATTTGGAACACTCCTGGGATGCCCTCTAACATACTATAACCTCATTTAGCAGAGATTTTCACAAAAAAGTGAAATTTTCAAAAAGTCAGAAATTTTGCAAAAAACGACAAGTATGAAGGACTCATCGGGTGAATCGCTCTGGAACTGAAATCGGATGCACGCACTGACATGCTCCCCTCTCTGGAAGTCTGAGACATGTGTGAAAATTTTCTAAGTCCAGAAAAAAAAAAATTTTCAACTTTTTTTCAAATTTCCCCCCAAGGGATATATATTTTACCCACACATTTGGAGCCCTCCTGGGATGCCCTCTAACATACTATAACCTCATTTAGCGGAGATTTTCACAAAAAGTGAAATTTTCAAAAAGTCAGAAATTTTGCAAAAAACGACTAAGTATGAAGGACTCATCGGGTTAATCGCTCTGGAACTGAAATCGGATGCGCGCACTGACATGCTCCCCTCTCTGGAAGTCTGAGACATGTGTGAAAATTTTCTATGTCCAGAAAAAAAAAAATTTTCAACTTTTTTTCAAATTACCCCCCAAGGGATATATATTTTACCCACACATTTGGAACCCTCCTGGGATGCCCTCTAACATACTATAACCTCATTTAGCAGAGATTTTCACAAAAAAGTGAAATTTTCAAAAAGTCAGAAATTTTGCAAAAACGACTAAGTATGAAGGACTCATTGGGTGAAACGCTCTGGAAATGAAATAGGATGCGCTTACAGACATGCTCCCCTCTCTGGAAGTCTGAGACATGTGTGAAAATTTTCTAAGTCCAGAAAAAAAAAATTTTTCAACTTTTTTTCAAATTTCCCCCCAAGGGATATATATTTTACCCACACATTTGGAGCCCTCCTGGGATGCCCTCTAACATACTATAACCTCATTTAGCAGAGACTTTCACAAAAAATGAAATTTTCAAAAAGTCAGAAATTTTGCAAAAAATGACTAAGTATGAAGGACTCATCGGGTTAATCGCTCTGGAACTGAAATCGTATGCGCGCACTGACATGCTCCCCTCTCTGGAAGTCTGAGACATGTGTGAAAATTTTCTAAGTCCAGAAAAAAAAATTTTTCAACTTTTTTTCAAATTAACCTCCAAGGGATATATATTTTACCCACACATTTGGAACACTCCTGGGATGCCCTCTAACATACTATAACCTCATTTAGCAGAGATTTTCACAAAAAAGTGAAATTTTCAAAAAGTCAGAAATTTTGCAAAAAACGACAAGTATGAAGGACTCATCGGGTGAATCGCTCTGGAACTGAAATCGGATGCACGCACTGACATGCTCCCCTCTCTGGAAGTCTGAGACATGTGTGAAAATTTTCTAAGTCCAGAAAAAAAAAAATTTTCAACTTTTTTTCAAATTTCCCCCCAAGGGATATATATTTTACCCACACATTTGGAGCCCTCCTGGTATGCCCTCTAACATACTATAACCTCATTTAGCAGAGATTTTCACAAACAAAGTGAAATTTTCAAAAAGTCAGAAATTTTGCAAAAAACGACTAAGTATGAAGGACTCATCGGGTTAATCGCTCTGGAACTGAAATCGGATGCGCGCACTGACATGCTCCCCTCTCTGGAAGTCTGAGACATGTGTGAAAATTTTCTAAGTCCAGAAAAAAAAAATTTTTCAACTTTTTTTCAAATTAACCCCCAAGGGATATATATTTTACCCACACATTTGGAACACTCCTGGGATGCCCTCTAACATACTATAACCTCATTTAGCAGAGATTTTCACAAAAAAGTGAAATTTTCAAAAAGTCAGAAATTTTGCAAAAAACGACAAGTATGAAGGACTCATCGGGTGAATCGCTCTGGAACTGAAATCGGATGCACGCACTGACATGCTCCCCTCTCTGGAAGTCTGAGACATGTGTGAAAATTTTCTAAGTCCAGAAAAAAAAAAAATTTCAACTTTTTTTCAAATTTCCCCCCAAGGGATATATATTTTACCCACACATTTGGAGCCCTCCTGGTATGCCCTCTAACATACTATAACCTCATTTAGCAGAGATTTTCACAAAAAAAGTGAAATTTTCAAAAAGTCAGAAATTTTGCAAAAAACGACTAAGTATGAAGGACTCATCGGGTTAATCGCTCTGGAACTGAAATCGGATGCGCGCACTGACATGCTCCCCTCTCTGGAAGTCTGAGACATGTGTGAAAATTTTCTAAGTCCAGAAAAAAAAAATTTTTCAACTTTTTTTCAAATTAACCCCCAAGGGATATATATTTTACCCACACATTTGGAACACTCCTGGGATGCCCTCTAACATACTATAACCTCATTTAGCAGAGATTTTCACAAAAAAGTGAAATTTTCAAAAAGTCAGAAATTTTGCAAAAAACGACAAGTATGAAGGACTCATCGGGTGAATCGCTCTGGAACTGAAATCGGATGCACGCACTGACATGCTCCCCTCTCTGGAAGTCTGAGACATGTGTGAAAATTTTCTAAGTCCAGAAAAAAAAAAATTTTCAACTTTTTTTCAAATTTCCCCCCAAGGGATATATATTTTACCCACACATTTGGAGCCCTCCTGGTATGCCCTCTAACATACTATAACCTCATTTAGCAGAGATTTTCACAAAAAAGTGAAATTTTCAAAAAGTCAGAAATTTTGCAAAAAACGACTAAGTATGAAGGACTCATCGGGTTAATCGCTCTGGAACTGAAATCGGATGCGCGCACTGACATGCTCCCCTCTCTGGAAGTCTGAGACATGTGTGAAAATTTTCTAAGTCCAGAAAAAAAAAATTTTTCAACTTTTTTTCAAATTAACCCCCAAGGGATATATATTTTACCCACACATTTGGAACACTCCTGGGATGCCCTCTAACATACTATAACCTCATTTAGCAGAGATTTTCACAAAAAAGTGAAATTTTCAAAAAGTCAGAAATTTTGCAAAAAACGACAAGTATGAAGGACTCATCGGGTGAATCGCTCTGGAACTGAAATCGGATGCACGCACTGACATGCTCCCCTCTCTGGAAGTCTGAGACATGTGTGAAAATTTTCTAAGTCCAGAAAAAAAAAAATTTTCAACTTTTTTTCAAATTTCCCCCCAAGGGATATATATTTTACCCACACATTTGGAGCCCTCCTGGTATGCCCTCTAACATACTATAACCTCATTTAGCAGAGATTTTCACAAAAAAAGTGAAATTTTCAAAAAGTCAGAAATTTTGCAAAAAACGACTAAGTATGAAGGACTCATCGGGTGAATCGCTCTGGAACTGAAATCGGATGCGTGCAGTGACATGCTCCCCTCTCTGGAAGTCTGAGACATGTGTGAAAATTTTCTAAGTCCCGAAAAAAAAAAATTTCAAATTTTTATCAATTTTCCCCCCAAGGGATATATATTTTACCCACACATTTGGAGCCCTCCTGGGATGCCCTCTAACATACTATAACCTCATTTAGCGGAGATTTTCACAAAAAGTGAAATTTTCAAAAAGTCAGAAATTTTGCAAAAAACGACTAAGTATGAAGGACTCATCGGGTTAATCGCTCTGGAACTGAAATCGGATGCGCGCACTGACATGCTCCCCTCTCTGGAAGTCTGAGACATGTGTGAAAATTTTCTAAGTCCAGAAAAAAAAAAAATTTCAACTTTTTTTCAAATTACCCCCCAAGGGATATATATTTTACCCACACATTTGGAACCCTCCTGGGATGCCCTCTAACATACTATAACCTCATTTAGCGGAGATTTTCACAAAAAGTGAAATTTTCAAAAAGTCAGAAATTTTGCAAAAAACGACTAAGTATGAAGGACTCATCGGGTTAATCGCTCTGGAACTGAAATCGGATGCGCGCACTGACATGCTCCCCTCTCTGGAAGTCTGAGACATGTGTGAAAATTTTCTAAGTCCAGAAAAAAAAAAAATTTCAACTTTTTTTCAAATTACCCCCCAAGGGATATATATTTTACCCACACATTTGGAACCCTCCTGGGATGCCCTCTGACATACTATAACCTCATTTAGCAGAGATTTTCACAAAAAAGTGAAATTTTCAAAAAGTCAGAAATTTTGCAAAAACGACTAAGTATGAAGGACTCATTGGGTGAAACGCTCTGGAAATGAAATAGGATGCGCTTACAGACATGCTCCCCTCTCTGGAAGTCTGAGACATGTGTGAAAATTTTCTAAGTCCAGAAAAAAAAATTTTTTCAACTTTTTTTCAAATTTCCCCCCAAGGGATATATATTTTACCCACACATTTGGAGCCCTCCTGGTATGCCCTCTAACATACTATAACCTCATTTAGCAGAGATTTTCACAAAAAAAGTGAAATTTTCAAAAAGTCAGAAATTTTGCAAAAAACGACTAAGTATGAAGGACTCATCGGGTGAATCGCTCTGGAACTGAAATCGGATGCGTGCAGTGACATGCTCCCCTCTCTGGAAGTCTGAGACATGTGTGAAAATTTTCTAAGTCCCGAAAAAAAAAAATTTCAAATTTTTATCAATTTTCCCCCCAAGGGATATATATTTTACCCACACATTTGGAGCCCTCCTGGGATGCCCTCTAACATACTATAACCTCATTTAGCGGAGATTTTCACAAAAAGTGAAATTTTCAAAAAGTCAGAAATTTTGCAAAAAACGACTAAGTATGAAGGACTCATCGGGTTAATCGCTCTGGAACTGAAATCGGATGCGCGCACTGACATGCTCCCCTCTCTGGAAGTCTGAGACATGTGTGAAAATTTTCTAAGTCCAGAAAAAAAAAAATTTTCAACTTTTTTTCAAATTACCCCCCAAGGGATATATATTTTACCCACACATTTGGAACCCTCCTGGGATGCCCTCTAACATACTATAACCTCATTTAGCAGAGATTTTCACAAAAAAGTGAAATTTTCAAAAAGTCAGAAATTTTGCAAAAACGACTAAGTATGAAGGACTCATTGGGTGAAACGCTCTGGAAATGAAATAGGATGCGCTTACAGACATGCTCCCCTCTCTGGAAGTCTGAGACATGTGTGAAAATTTTCTAAGTCCAGAAAAAAAAAATTTTTCAACTTTTTTTCAAATTTCCCCCCAAGGGATATATATTTTACCCACACATTTGGAGCCCTCCTGGGATGCCCTCTAACATACTATAACCTCATTTAGCAGAGACTTTCACAAAAAATGAAATTTTCAAAAAGTCAGAAATTTTGCAAAAAATGACTAAGTATGAAGGACTCATCGGGTTAATCGCTCTGGAACTGAAATCGTATGCGCGCACTGACATGCTCCCCTCTCTGGAAGTCTGAGACATGTGTGAAAATTTTCTAAGTCCAGAAAAAAAAATTTTTCAACTTTTTTTCAAATTAACCCCCAAGGGATATATATTTTACCCACACATTTGGAACACTCCTGGGATGCCCTCTAACATACTATAACCTCATTTAGCAGAGATTTTCACAAAAAAGTGAAATTTTCAAAAAGTCAGAAATTTTGCAAAAAACGACAAGTATGAAGGACTCATCGGGTGAATCGCTCTGGAACTGAAATCGGATGCACGCACTGACATGCTCCCCTCTCTGGAAGTCTGAGACATGTGTGAAAATTTTCTAAGTCCAGAAAAAAAAAAATTTTCAACTTTTTTTCAAATTTCCCCCCAAGGGATATATATTTTACCCACACATTTGGAGCCCTCCTGGTATGCCCTCTAACATACTATAACCTCATTTAGCAGAGATTTTCACAAACAAAGTGAAATTTTCAAAAAGTCAGAAATTTTGCAAAAAACGACTAAGTATGAAGGACTCATCGGGTTAATCGCTCTGGAACTGAAATCGGATGCGCGCACTGACATGCTCCCCTCTCTGGAAGTCTGAGACATGTGTGAAAATTTTCTAAGTCCAGAAAAAAAAAATTTTTCAACTTTTTTTCAAATTAACCCCCAAGGGATATATATTTTACCCACACATTTGGAACACTCCTGGGATGCCCTCTAACATACTATAACCTCATTTAGCAGAGATTTTCACAAAAAAGTGAAATTTTCAAAAAGTCAGAAATTTTGCAAAAAACGACAAGTATGAAGGACTCATCGGGTGAATCGCTCTGGAACTGAAATCGGATGCACGCACTGACATGCTCCCCTCTCTGGAAGTCTGAGACATGTGTGAAAATTTTCTAAGTCCAGAAAAAAAAAAATTTTCAACTTTTTTTCAAATTTCCCCCCAAGGGATATATATTTTACCCACACATTTGGAGCCCTCCTGGTATGCCCTCTAACATACTATAACCTCATTTAGCAGAGATTTTCACAAACAAAGTGAAATTTTCAAAAAGTCAGAAATTTTGCAAAAAACGACTAAGTATGAAGGACTCATCGGGTTAATCGCTCTGGAACTGAAATCGGATGCGCGCACTGACATGCTCCCCTCTCTGGAA
Organism: Phyllobates terribilis; assembly: GCF_046119375.1. NCBI lineage: Eukaryota > Metazoa > Chordata > Amphibia > Anura > Dendrobatidae > Phyllobates > Phyllobates terribilis. Next base: position 929,769 of record NW_027362853.1, read on the forward strand.
GTCTGAGACATGTGTGAAAATTTTCTAAGTCCAGAAAAAAAAAATTTTTCAACTTTTTTTCAAATTAACCCCCAAGGGATATATATTTTACCCACACATTTGGAACACTCCTGGGATGCCCTCTAACATACTATAACCTCATTTAGCAGAGATTTTCACAAAAAAGTGAAATTTTCAAAAAGTCAGAAATTTTGCAAAAAACGACAAGTATGAAGGACTCATCGGGTGAATCGCTCTGGAACTGAAATCGGATGCACGCACTGACATGCTCCCCTCTCTGGAAGTCTGAGACATGTGTGAAAATTTTCTAAGTCCAGAAAAAAAAAAATTTTCAACTTTTTTTCAAATTTCCCCCCAAGGGATATATATTTTACCCACACATTTGGAGCCCTCCTGGTATGCCCTCTAACATACTATAACCTCATTTAGCGGAGATTTTCACAAAAAGTGAAATTTTCAAAAAGTCAGAAATTTTGCAAAAAACGACTAAGTATGAAGGACTCATCGGGTTAATCGCTCTGGAACTGAAATCGGATGCGCGCACTGACATGCTCCCCTCTCTGGAAGTCTGAGACATGTGTGAAAATTTTCTAAGTCCAGAAAAAAAAAAAATTTCAACTTTTTTTCAAATTACCCCCCAAGGGATATATATTTTACCCACACATTTGGAACCCTCCTGGGATGCCCTCTAACATACTATAACCTCATTTAGCAGAGATTTTCACAAAAAAGTGAAATTTTCAAAAAGTCAGAAATTTTGCAAAAACGACTAAGTATGAAGGACTCATTGGGTGAAACGCTCTGGAAATGAAATAGGATGCGCTTACAGACATGCTCCCCTCTCTGGAAGTCTGAGACATGTGTGAAAATTTTCTAAGTCCAGAAAAAAAAATTTTTCAACTTTTTTTCAAATTAACCCCCAAGGGATATATATTTTACCCACACATTTGGAACACTCCTGGGATGCCCTCTAACAAACTATAACCTCATTTAGCAGAGATTTTCACAAAAAAGTGAAATTTTCAAAAAGTCAGAAATTTTGCAAAAAATGACAAGTATGAAGGACTCATCGGGTGAATCGCTCTGGAACTGAAATCGGATGCACGCACTGACATGCTCCCCTCTCTGGAAGTCTGAGACATGTGTGAAAATTTTCTAAGTCCAGAAAAAAAAAATTTTTCAACTTTTTTTCAAATTAACCCCCAAGGGATATATATTTTACCCACACATTTGGAACACTCCTGGGATGCCCTCTAACAAACTATAACCTCATTTAGCAGAGATTTTCACAAAAAAGTGAAATTTTCAAAAAGTCAGAAATTTTGCAAAAACGACTAAGTATGAAGGACTCATTGGGTGAAACGCTCTGGAAATGAAATAGGATGCGCTTACAGACATGCTCCCCTCTCTGGAAGTCTGAGACATGTGTGAAAATTTTCTAAGTCCAGAAAAAAAAATATTTCAAATTTTTATCAATTTTCCCCCCAAGGGATATATATTTTACCCACACATTTGGAGCCCTCCTGGGATGCCCTCTAACATACTATAACCTCATTTAGCGGAGATTTTCACAAAAAAGTGAAATTTTCAAAAAGTCAAAAATTTTGCAAAAAACGACTAAGTATGAAGGACTCATCGGGTTAATCGCTCTGGAACTGAAATCGGATGCGCGCACTGACATGCTCCCCTCTCTGGAAGTCTGAGACATGTGTGAAAATTTTCTAAGTCCAGAAAAAAAAAAATTTTCAACTTTTTTTCAAATTACCCCCCAAGGGATATATATTTTACCCACACATTTGGAACCCTCCTGGGATGCCCTCTAACATACTATAACCTCATTTAGCAGAGATTTTCACAAAAAAGTGAAATTTTCAAAAAGTCAGAAATTTTGCAAAAACGACTAAGTATGAAGGACTCATTGGGTGAAACGCTCTGGAAATGAAATAGGATGCGCTTACAGACATGCTCCCCTCTCTGGAAGTCTGAGACATGTGTGAAAATTTTCTAAGTCCAGAAAAAAAAAATTTTTCAACTTTTTTTCAAATTTCCCCCCAAGGGATATATATTTTACCCACACATTTGGAGCCCTCCTGGGATGCCCTCTAACATACTATAACCTCATTTAGCAGAGACTTTCACAAAAAATGAAATTTTCAAAAAGTCAGAAATTTTGCAAAAAACGACTAAGTATGAAGGACTCATCGGGTTAATCGCTCTGGAACTGAAATTGTATGCGCGCACTGACATGCTCCCCTCTCTGGAAGTCTGAGACATGTGTGAAAATTTTCTAAGTCCAGAAAAAAAAATTTTTCAACTTTTTTTCAAATTAACCCCCAAGGGATATATATTTTACCCACACATTTGGAACACTCCTGGGATGCCCTCTAACAAACTATAACCTCATTTAGCAGAGATTTTCACAAAAAAGTGAAATTTTCAAAAAGTCAGAAATTTTGCAAAAAACGACAAGTATGAAGGACTCATCGGGTGAATCGCTCTGGAACTGAAATCGGATGCACGCTTACAGACATGCTCCCCTCTCTGGAAGTCTGAGACATGTGTGAAAATTTTCTAAGTCCAGAAAAAAAAATATTTCAAATTTTTATCAATTTTCCCCCCAAGGGATATATATTTTACCCACACATTTGGAGCCCTCCTGGGATGCCCTCTAACATACTATAACCTCATTTAGCGGAGATTTTCACAAAAAAGTGAAATTTTCAAAAAGTCAAAAATTTTGCAAAAAACGACTAAGTATGAAGGACTCATCGGGTGAAACGCTCTGGAACTGAAATCGGATACGCTTACAGACATGCTCCCCTCTCTGGAAGTCTGAGACATGTGTGAAAATTTTCTAAGTCCAGAAAAAAAATTTTTTTCAACTTTTTTCAAATTTCCCCCCAAGGGATATATATTTTACCCACACATTTGGAGCCCTCCTGGGATGCCCTCTAACATACTATAACCTCATTTAGCAGAGACTTTCACAAAAAATGAAATTTTCAAAAAGTCAGAAATTTTGCAAAAAACGACTAAGTATGAAGGACTCATCGGGTGAATCGCTCTGGAACTGAAATCGGATGCGCGCACTGACATGCTCCCCTCTCTGGAAGTCTGAGACATGTGTGAAAATTTTCTAAGTCCCGAAAAAAAAAAATTTCAAATTTTTATCAATTTTCCCCCCAAGGGATATATATTTTACCCACACATTTGGAGCCCTCCTGGGATGCCCTCTAACATACTATAACCTAATTTAGCGGAGATTTTCACAAAAAGTGAAATTTTCAAAAAGTCAGAAATTTTGCAAAAAACGACTAAGTATGAAGGACTCATTGGGTGAAACGCTCTGGAAATGAAATAGGATGCGCTTACAGACATGCTCCCCTCTCTGGAAGTCTGAGACATGTGTGAAAATTTTCTAAGTCCAGAAAAAAAATTTTTTTCAACTTTTTTCAAATTTCCCCCCAAGGGATATATATTTTACCCACACATTTGGAGCCCTCCTGGGATGCCCTCTAACATACTATAACCTCATTTAGCAGAGACTTTCACAAAAAATGAAATTTTCAAAAAGTCAGAAATTTTGCAAAAAACGACTAAGTATGAAGGACTCATCGGGTTAATCGCTCTGGAACTGAAATCGGATGCGCGCACTGACATGCTCCCCTCTCTGGAAGTCTGAGACATGTGTGAAAATTTTCTAAGTCCAGAAAAAAAAAATTTTTCAACTTTTTTTCAAATTAACCCCCAAGGGATATATATTTTACCCACACATTTGGAACACTCCTGGGATGCCCTCTAACATACTATAACCTCATTTAGCAGAGATTTTCACAAAAAAGTGAAATTTTCAAAAAGTCAGAAATTTTGCAAAAAACGACAAGTATGAAGGACTCATCGGGTGAATCGCTCTGGAACTGAAATCGGATGCGCGCACTGACATGCTCCCCTCTCTGGAAGTCTGAGACATGTGTGAAAATTTTCTAAGTCCAGAAAAAAAAAAAATTCAAATTTTTATCAATTTTCCCCCCAAGGGATATATATTTTACCCACACATTTGGAGCCCTCCTGGGATGCCCTCTAACATAATATAACCTCATTTAGCGGAGATTTTCACAAAAAAAGTGAAATTTTCAAAAAGTCAGAAATTTTGCAAAAAACGTCTAAGTATGAAGGACTCATCGGGTTAATCGCTCTGGAACTGAAATCGGATGCGCGCACTGACATGCTCCCCTCTCTGGAAGTCTGAGACATGTGTGAAAATTTTCTAAGTCCAGAAAAAAAAAAATTTTCAACTTTTTTTCAAATTACCCCCCAAGGGATATATATTTTACCCACACATTTGGAACCCTCCTGGGATGCCCTCTAACATACTATAACCTCATTTAGCAGAGATTTTCACAAAAAAGTGAAATTTTCAAAAAGTCAGAAATTTTGCAAAAACGACTAAGTATGAAGGACTCATTGGGTGAAACGCTCTGGAAATGAAATAGGATGCGCTTACAGACATGCTCCCCTCTCTGGAAGTCTGAGACATGTGTGAAAATTTTCTAAGTCCAGAAAAAAAAATATTTCAAATTTTTATCAATTTTCCCCCCAAGGGATATTTATTTTACCCACACATTTGGAGCCCTCCTGGGATGCCCTCTAACATACTATAACCTCATTTAGCGGAGATTTTCACAAAAAAGTGAAATTTTCAAAAAGTCAAAAATTTTGCAAAAAACGACTAAGTATGAAGGACTCATCGGGTTAATCGCTCTGGAACTGAAATCGGATGCGCGCACTGACATGCTCCCCTCTCTGGAAGTCTGAGACATGTGTGAAAATTTTCTAAGTCCAGAAAAAAAAAATTTTCAACTTTTTTTCAAATTACCCCCCAAGGGATATATATTTTACCCACACATTTGGAACCCTCCTGGGATGCCCTCTAACATACTATAACCTCATTTAGCAGAGATTTTCACAAAAAAGTGAAATTTTCAAAAAGTCAGAAATTTTGCAAAAAACGACTAAGTATGAAGGACTCATTGGGTGAAACGCTCTGGAGCTGAAATCGGATGCGCTTACAGACATGCTCCCCTCTCTGGAAGTCTGAGACATGTGTGAAAATTTTCTAAGTCCAGAAAAAAAAAAATTTTCAACTTTTTTTCAAATTTCCCCCCAAGGGATATATATTTTACCAACACATTTGGAGCCCTCCAGGGATGCCCTCTAACATACTATAACCTCAGTTAGCGGAGATTTTCACAAAAAAGTGAACTTTTCAAAAAGTGAATATTTTTCCAAAAAACGACTAAGTATATAGGACTCATCGGGTGAAACGCTCTGGAACTGAAATCGGATACGCTTACAGACATGCTCCCCTCTCTGGAAGTCTGAGACATGTGTGAAAATTTTCTAAGTCCAGAAAAAAAAATTTTTTCAACTTTTTTCAAATTTCCCCCCAAGGGATATATATTTTACCCACACATTTGGAGCCCTCCTGGGATTCCCTCTAACATACTATAACCTCATTTAGCAGAGACTTTCACAAAAAATGAAATTTTCAAAAAGTCAGAAATTTTGCAAAAAACGACTAAGTATGAAGGACTCATCGGGTTAATCGCTCTGGAACTGAAATCGGATGCGCGCACTGACATGCTCCCCTCTCTGGAAGTCTGAGACATGTGTGAAAATTTTCTAAGTCCAGAAAAAAAAAAATTTCAAATTTTTATCAATTTTCCCCCCAAGGGATATATATTTTACCCACACATTTGGAGCCCTCCTGGGATGCCCTCTAACATACTATAACCTCATTTAGCAGAGATTTTCACAAAAAAGTGAAATTTTCAAAAAGTCAGAAATTTTGCAAAAACGACTAAGTATGAAGGACTCATTGGGTGAAACGCTCTGGAAATGAAATAGGATGCGCTTACAGACATGCTCCCCTCTCTGGAAGTCTGAGACATGTGTGAAAATTTTCTAAGTCCAGAAAAAAAAATATTTCAAATTTTTATCAATTTTCCCCCCAAGGGATATTTATTTTACCCACACATTTGGAGCCCTCCTGGGATGCCCTCTAACATACTATAACCTCATTTAGCGGAGATTTTCACAAAAAAGTGAAATTTTCAAAAAGTCAAAAATTTTGCAAAAAACGACTAAGTATGAAGGACTCATCGGGTTAATCGCTCTGGAACTGAAATCGGATGCGCGCACTGACATGCTCCCCTCTCTGGAAGTCTGAGACATGTGTGAAAATTTTCTAAGTCCAGAAAAAAAAAATTTTCAACTTTTTTTCAAATTACCCCCCAAGGGATATATATTTTACCCACACATTTGGAACCCTCCTGGGATGCCCTCTAACATACTATAACCTCATTTAGCAGAGATTTTCACAAAAAAGTGAAATTTTCAAAAAGTCAGAAATTTTGCAAAAACGACTAAGTATGAAGGACTCATTGGGTGAAACGCTCTGGAAATGAAATAGGATGCGCTTACAGACATGCTCCCCTCTCTGGAAGTCTGAGACATGTGTGAAAATTTTCTAAGTCCAGAAAAAAAAATTTTTCAACTTTTTTTCAAATTAACCCCCAAGGGATATATATTTTACCCACACATTTGGAACACTCCTGGGATGCCCTCTAACAAACTATAACCTCATTTAGCAGAGATTTTCACAAAAAAGTGAAATTTTCAAAAAGTCAGAAATTTTGCAAAAAATGACAAGTATGAAGGACTCATCGGGTGAATCGCTCTGGAACTGAAATCGGATGCACGCACTGACATGCTCCCCTCTCTGGAAGTCTGAGACATGTGTGAAAATTTTCTAAGTCCAGAAAAAAAAAAATTTTCAACTTTTTTTCAAATTTCCCCCCAAGGGATATATATTTTACCCACACATTTGGAGCCCTCCTGGGATGCCCTCTAACATACTATAACCTCATTTAGCAGAGACTTTCACAAAAAATGAAATTTTCAAAAAGTCAGAAATTTTGCAAAAAACGACTAAGTATGAAGGACTCATCGGGTTAATCGCTCTGGAACTGAAATTGTATGCGCGCACTGACATGCTCCCCTCTCTGGAAGTCTGAGACATGTGTGAAAATTTTCTAAGTCCAGAAAAAAAAATTTTTCAACTTTTTTTCAAATTAACCCCCAAGGGATATATATTTTACCCACACATTTGGAACACTCCTGGGATGCCCTCTAACAAACTATAACCTCATTTAGCAGAGATTTTCACAAAAAAGTGAAATTTTCAAAAAGTCAGAAATTTTGCAAAAAACGACAAGTATGAAGGACTCATCGGGTGAATCGCTCTGGAACTGAAATCGGATGCACGCTTACAGACATGCTCCCCTCTCTGGAAGTCTGAGACATGTGTGAAAATTTTCTAAGTCCAGAAAAAAAAATATTTCAAATTTTTATCAATTTTCCCCCCAAGGGATATATATTTTACCCACACATTTGGAGCCCTCCTGGGATGCCCTCTAACATACTATAACCTCATTTAGCGGAGATTTTCACAAAAAAGTGAAATTTTCAAAAAGTCAAAAATTTTGCAAAAAACGACTAAGTATGAAGGACTCATCGGGTGAAACGCTCTGGAACTGAAATCGGATACGCTTACAGACATGCTCCCCTCTCTGGAAGTCTGAGACATGTGTGAAAATTTTCTAAGTCCAGAAAAAAAATTTTTTTCAACTTTTTTCAAATTTCCCCCCAAGGGATATATATTTTACCCACACATTTGGAGCCCTCCTGGGATGCCCTCTAACATACTATAACCTCATTTAGCAGAGACTTTCACAAAAAATGAAATTTTCAAAAAGTCAGAAATTTTGCAAAAAACGACTAAGTATGAAGGACTCATCGGGTGAATCGCTCTGGAACTGAAATCGGATGCGCGCACTGACATGCTCCCCTCTCTGGAAGTCTGAGACATGTGTGAAAATTTTCTAAGTCCCGAAAAAAAAAAATTTCAAATTTTTATCAATTTTCCCCCCAAGGGATATATATTTTACCCACACATTTGGAGCCCTCCTGGGATGCCCTCTAACATACTATAACCTAATTTAGCGGAGATTTTCACAAAAAGTGAAATTTTCAAAAAGTCAGAAATTTTGCAAAAAACGACTAAGTATGAAGGACTCATTGGGTGAAACGCTCTGGAAATGAAATAGGATGCGCTTACAGACATGCTCCCCTCTCTGGAAGTCTGAGACATGTGTGAAAATTTTCTAAGTCCAGAAAAAAAAAATTTTTCAACTTTTTTTCAAATTAACCCCCAAGGGATATATATTTTACCCACACATTTGGAACACTCCTGGGATGCCCTCTAACATACTATAACCTCATTTAGCAGAGATTTTCACAAAAAAGTGAAATTTTCAAAAAGTCAGAAATTTTGCAAAAAACGACAAGTATGAAGGACTCATCGGGTGAATCGCTCTGGAACTGAAATCGGATGCGCGCACTGACATGCTCCCCTCTCTGGAAGTCTGAGACATGTGTGAAAATTTTCTAAGTCCAGAAAAAAAAAAAATTCAAATTTTTATCAATTTTCCCCCCAAGGGATATATATTTTACCCACACATTTGGAGCCCTCCTGGGATGCCCTCTAACATAATATAACCTCATTTAGCGGAGATTTTCACAAAAAAAGTGAAATTTTCAAAAAGTCAGAAATTTTGCAAAAAACGTCTAAGTATGAAGGACTCATCGGGTTAATCGCTCTGGAACTGAAATCGGATGCGCGCACTGACATGCTCCCCTCTCTGGAAGTCTGAGACATGTGTGAAAATTTTCTAAGTCCAGAAAAAAAAAAATTTTCAACTTTTTTTCAAATTACCCCCCAAGGGATATATATTTTACCCACACATTTGGAACCCTCCTGGGATGCCCTCTAACATACTATAACCTCATTTAGCAGAGATTTTCACAAAAAAGTGAAATTTTCAAAAAGTCAGAAATTTTGCAAAAACGACTAAGTATGAAGGACTCATTGGGTGAAACGCTCTGGAAATGAAATAGGATGCGCTTACAGACATGCTCCCCTCTCTGGAAGTCTGAGACATGTGTGAAAATTTTCTAAGTCCAGAAAAAAAAATATTTCAAATTTTTATCAATTTTCCCCCCAAGGGATATTTATTTTACCCACACATTTGGAGCCCTCCTGGGATGCCCTCTAACATACTATAACCTCATTTAGCGGAGATTTTCACAAAAAAGTGAAATTTTCAAAAAGTCAAAAATTTTGCAAAAAACGACTAAGTATGAAGGACTCATCGGGTTAATCGCTCTGGAACTGAAATCGGATGCGCGCACTGACATGCTCCCCTCTCTGGAAGTCTGAGACATGTGTGAAAATTTTCTAAGTCCAGAAAAAAAAAATTTTCAACTTTTTTTCAAATTACCCCCCAAGGGATATATATTTTACCCACACATTTGGAACCCTCCTGGGATGCCCTCTAACATACTATAACCTCATTTAGCAGAGATTTTCACAAAAAAGTGAAATTTTCAAAAAGTCAGAAATTTTGCAAAAAACGACTAAGTATGAAGGACTCATTGGGTGAAACGCTCTGGAGCTGAAATCGGATGCGCTTACAGACATGCTCCCCTCTCTGGAAGTCTGAGACATGTGTGAAAATTTTCTAAGTCCAGAAAAAAAAAATTTTTCAACTTTTTTTCAAATTTCCCCCCAAGGGATATATATTTTACCAACACATTTGGAGCCCTCCAGGGATGCCCTCTAACATACTATAACCTCAGTTAGCGGAGATTTTCACAAAAAAGTGAACTTTTCAAAAAGTGAATATTTTTCCAAAAAACGACTAAGTATATAGGACTCATCGGGTGAAACGCTCTGGAACTGAAATCGGATACGCTTACAGACATGCTCCCCTCTCTGGAAGTCTGAGACATGTGTGAAAATTTTCTAAGTCCAGAAAAAAAAATTTTTTCAACTTTTTTCAAATTTCCCCCCAAGGGATATATATTTTACCCACACATTTGGAGCCCTCCTGGGATGCCCTCTAACATACTATAACCTCATTTAGCAGAGACTTTCACAAAAAATGAAATTTTCAAAAAGTCAGAAATTTTGCAAAAAACGACTAAGTATGAAGGACTCATCGGGTTAATCGCTCTGGAACTGAAATCGGATGCGCGCACTGACATGCTCCCCTCTCTGGAAGTCTGAGACATGTGTGAAAATTTTCTAAGTCCAGAAAAAAAAAAATTTCAAATTTTTATCAATTTTCCCCCCAAGGGATATAGATTTTACCCACACATTTGGAGCCCTCCTGGGATGCCCTCTAACATACTATAACCTCATTTAGCAGAGATTTTCACAAAAAAGTGAAATTTTCAAAAAGTCAGAAATTTTGCAAAAACGACTAAGTATGAAGGACTCATTGGGTGAAACGCTCTGGAAATGAAATAGGATGCGCTTACAGACATGCTCCCCTCTCTGGAAGTCTGAGACATGTGTGAAAATTTTCTAAGTCCAGAAAAAAAAATATTTCAAATTTTTATCAATTTTCCCCCCAAGGGATATTTATTTTACCCACACATTTGGAGCCCTCCTGGGATGCCCTCTAACATACTATAACCTCATTTAGCGGAGATTTTCACAAAAAAGTGAAATTTTCAAAAAGTCAAAAATTTTGCAAAAAACGACTAAGTATGAAGGACTCATCGGGTTAATCGCTCTGGAACTGAAATCGGATGCGCGCACTGACATGCTCCCCTCTCTGGAAGTCTGAGACATGTGTGAAAATTTTCTAAGTCCAGAAAAAAAAAATTTTCAACTTTTTTTCAAATTACCCCCCAAGGGATATATATTTTACCCACACATTTGGAACCCTCCTGGGATGCCCTCTAACATACTATAACCTCATTTAGCAGAGATTTTCACAAAAAAGTGAAATTTTCAAAAAGTCAGAAATTTTGCAAAAAACGACTAAGTATGAAGGACTCATTGGGTGAAACGCTCTGGAGCTGAAATCAGATGCGCTTACAGACATGCTCCCCTCTCTGGAAGTCTGAGACATGTGTGAAAATTTTCTAAGTCCAGAAAAAAAAAATTTTTCAACTTTTTTTCAAATTTCCCCCCAAGGGATATATATTTTACCAACACATTTGGAGCCCTCCAGGGATGCCCTCTAACATACTATAACCTCAGTTAGCGGAGATTTTCACAAAAAAGTGAACTTTTCAAAAAGTGAATATTTTTCCAAAAATCGACTAAGTATATAGGACTCATCGGGTGAAACGCTCTGGAACTGAAATCGGATACGCTTACAGACATGCTCCCCTCTCTGGAAGTCTGAGACATGTGTGAAAATTTTCTAAGTCCAGAAAAAAAAATTTTTTCAACTTTTTTCAAATTTCCCCCCAAGGGATATATATTTTACCCACACATTTGGAGCCCTCCTGGGATGCCCTCTAACATACTATAACCTCATTTAGCAGAGACTTTCACAAAAAATGAAATTTTCAAAAAGTCAGAAATTTTGCAAAAAACGACTAAGTATGAAGGACTCATCGGGTTAATCGCTCTGGAACTGAAATCGGATGCGCGCACTGACATGCTCCCCTCTCTGGAAGTCTGAGACATGTGTGAAATTTTCTAAGTCCAGAAAAAAAAAAATTTCAAATTTTTATCAATTTTCCCCCCAAGGGATATATATTTTACCCACACATTTGGAGCCCTCCTGGGATGCCCTCTAACATACTATAACCTCATTTAGCGGAGATTTTCACAAAAAGTGAAATTTTCAAAAAGTCAGAAATTTTGCAAAAAACGACTAAGTATGAAGGACTCATCGGGTTAATCGCTCTGGAACTGAAATCGGATGCGCGCACTGACATGCTCCCCTCTCTGGAAGTCTGAGACATGTGTGAAAATTTTCTAAGTCCAGAAAAAAAAAAATTTTCAACTTTTTTTCAAATTACCCCCCAAGGGATATATATTTTACCCACACATTTGGAACCCTCCTGGGATGCCCTCTAACATACTATAACCTCATTTAGCAGAGATTTTCACAAAAAAGTGAAATTTTCAAAAAGTCAGAAATTTTGCAAAAACGACTAAGTATGAAGGACTCATTGGGTGAAACGCTCTGGAAATGAAATAGGATGCGCTTACAGACATGCTCCCCTCTCTGGAAGTCTGAGACATGTGTGAAAATTTTCTAAGTCCAGAAAAAAAAAATTTTTCAACTTTTTTTCAAATTTCCCCCCAAGGGATATATATTTTACCCACACATTTGGAGCCCTCCTGGTATGCCCTCTAACATACTATAACCTCATTTAGCAGAGATTTTCACAAAAAAGTGAAATTTTCAAAAACTCAGAAATTTTGCAAAAAACGACTAAGTATGAAGGACTCATCGGGTGAATCGCTCTGGAACTGAAATCAGATGCGCGCACTGACATGCTCCCCTCTCTGGAAGTCTGAGACATGTGTGAAAATTTTCTAAGTCCAGAAAAAAAAATATTTCAAATTTTTATCAATTTTCCCCCCAAGGGATATATATTTTACCCACACATTTGGAGCCCTCCTTGGATGCCCTCTAACATACTATAACCTCATTTAACGGAGATTTTCACAAAAAAGTGAAATTTTCAAAAAGTCAAAAATTTTGCAAAAAACGACTAAGTATGAAGGACTCATCGGGTTAATCGCTCTGGAACTGAAATCGGATGCGCGCACTGACATGCTCCCCTCTCTGGAAGTCTGAGACATGTGTGAAAATTTTCTAAGTCCAGAAAAAAAAAAATTTTCAACTTTTTTTCAAATTACCCCCCAAGGGATATATATTTTACCCACACATTTGGAACCCTCCTGGGATGCCCTCTAACATACTATAACCTCATTTAGCAGAGATTTTCACAAAAAAGTGAAATTTTCAAAAAGTCAGAAATTTTGCAAAAAACGACTAAGTATGAAGGACTCATCGGGTTAATCGCTCTGGAACTGAAATCGGATGCGCGCACTGACATGCTCCCCTCTCTGGAAGTCTGAGACATGTGTGAAAATTTTCTAAGTCCAGAAAAAAAAAATTTTTCAACTTTTTTTCAAATTAACCCCCAAGGGATATATATTTTACCCACACATTTGGAACACTCCTGGGATGCCCTCTAACATACTATAACCTCATTTAGCAGAGATTTTCACAAAAAAGTGAAATTTTCAAAAAGTCAGAAATTTTGCAAAAAACGACAAGTATGAAGGACTCATCGGGTGAATCGCTCTGGAACTGAAATCAGATGCACGCACTGACATGCTCCCCTCTCTGGAAGTCTGAGACATGTGTGAAAATTTTCTAAGTCCAGAAAAAAAAAATTTTTCAACTTTTTTTCAAATTTCCCCCCAAGGGATATATATTTTACCCACACATTTGGAGCCCTCCTGGTATGCCCTCTAACATACTATAACCTCATTTAGCAGAGATTTTCACAAAAAAGTGAAATTTTCAAAAAGTCAGAAATTTTGCAAAAAACGACAAGTATGAAGGACTCATCGGGTGAATCGCTCTGGAACTGAAATCGGATGCACGCACTGACATGCTCCCCTCTCTGGAAGTCTGAGACATGTGTGAAAATTTTCTAAGTCCAGAAAAAAAAAAATTTTCAACTTTTTTTCAAATTACCCCCCAAGGGATATATATTTTACCCACACATTTGGAACCCTCCTGGGATGCCCTCTAACATACTATAACCTCATTTAGCAGAGATTTTCACAAAAAAGTGAAATTTTCAAAAAGTCAGAAATTTTGCAAAAAACGACTAAGTATGAAGGACTCATCGGGTTAATCGCTCTGGAACTGAAATCGGATGCGCGCACTGACATGCTCCCCTCTCTGGAAGTCTGAGACATGTGTGAAAATTTTCTAAGTCCAGAAAAAAAAAATTTTTCAACTTTTTTTCAAATTAACCCCCAAGGGATATATATTTTACCCACACATTTGGAACACTCCTGGGATGCCCTCTAACATACTATAACCTCATTTAGCAGAGATTTTCACAAAAAAGTGAAATTTTCAAAAAGTCAGAAATTTTGCAAAAAACGACAAGTATGAAGGACTCATCGGGTGAATCGCTCTGGAACTGAAATCGGATGCACGCACTGACATGCTCCCCTCTCTGGAAGTCTGAGACATGTGTGAAAATTTTCTAAGTCCAGAAAAAAAAAATTTTTCAACTTTTTTTCAAATTTCCCCCCAAGGGATATATATTTTACCCACACATTTGGAGCCCTCCTGGTATGCCCTCTAACATACTATAACCTCATTTAGCAGAGATTTTCACAAAAAAAGTGAAATTTTCAAAAAGTCAGAAATTTTGCAAAAAACGACTAAGTATGAAGGACTCATCGGGTGAATCGCTCTGGAACTGAAATCGGATGCGCGCACTGACATGCTCCCCTCTCTGGAAGTCTGAGACATGTGTGAAAATTTTCTAAGTCCAGAAAAAAAAAAATTTTCAACTTTTTTCAAATTACCCCCCAAGGGATATATATTTTACCCACACATTTGGAACCCTCCTGGGATGCCCTCTAACATACTATAACCTCATTTAGCAGAGATTTTCACAAAAAAGTGAAATTTTCAAAAAGTCAGAAATTTTGCAAAAAACGACTAAGTATGAAGGACTCATCGGGTTAATCGCTCTGGAACTGAAATCGGATGCGCGCACTGACATGCTCCCCTCTCTGGAAGTCTGAGACATGTGTGAAAATTTTCTAAGTCCAGAAAAAAAAAATTTTTCAACTTTTTTTCAAATTAACCCCCAAGGGATATATATTTTACCCACACATTTGGAACACTCCTGGGATGCCCTCTAACATACTATAACCTCATTTAGCAGAGATTTTCACAAAAAAGTGAAATTTTAAAAAAGTCAGAAATTTTGCAAAAAACGACAAGTATGAAGGACTCATCGGGTGAATCGCTCTGGAACTGAAATCGGATGCACGCACTGACATGCTCCCCTCTCTGGAAGTCTGAGACATGTGTGAAAATTTTCTAAGTCCAGAAAAAAAAAATTTTTCAACTTTTTTTCAAATTTACCCCCAAGGGATATATATTTTACCCACACATTTGGAGCCCTCCTGGTATGCCCTCTAACATACTATAACCTCATTTAGCAGAGATTTTCACAAAAAAGTGAAATTTTCAAAAACTCAGAAATTTTGCAAAAAACGACTAAGTATGAAGGACTCATCGGGTGAATCGCTCTGGAACTGAAATCAGATGCGCGCACTGACATGCTCCCCTCTCTGGAAGTCTGAGACATGTGTGAAAATTTTCTAAGTCCAGAAAAAAAAATATTTCAAATTTTTATCAATTTTCCCCCCAAGGGATATATATTTTACCCACACATTTGGAGCCCTCCTTGGATGCCCTCTAACATACTATAACCTCATTTAGCGGAGATTTTCACAAAAAAGTGAAATTTTCAAAAAGTCAAAAATTTTGCAAAAAACGACTAAGTATGAAGGACTCATCGGGTTAATCGCTCTGGAACTGAAATCGGATGCGCGCACTGACATGCTCCCCTCTCTGGAAGTCTGAGACATGTGTGAAAATTTTCTAAGTCCAGAAAAAAAAAAATTTTCAACTTTTTTTCAAATTACCCCCCAAGGGATATATATTTTACCCACACATTTGGAACCCTCCTGGGATGCCCTCTAACATACTATAACCTCATTTAGCAGAGATTTTCACAAAAAAGTGAAATTTTCAAAAAGTCAGAAATTTTGCAAAAAACGACTAAGTATGAAGGACTCATCGGGTGAATCGCTCTGGAACTGAAATCGGATGCACGCACTGACATGCTCCCCTCTCTGGAAGTCTGAGACATGTGTGAAAATTTTCTAAGTCCAGAAAAAAAAAATTTTTCAACTTTTTTTCAAATTTCCCCCCAAGGGATATATATTTTACCCACACATTTGGAGCCCTCCTGGTATGCCCTCTAACATACTATAACCTCATTTAGCAGAGATTTTCACAAAAAAGTGAAATTTTCAAAAAGTCAGAAATTTTGCAAAAAACGACAAGTATGAAGGACTCATCGGGTGAATCGCTCTGGAACTGAAATCGGATGCACGCACTGACATGCTCCCCTCTCTGGAAGTCTGAGACATGTGTGAAAATTTTCTAAGTCCAGAAAAAAAAAAATTTTCAACTTTTTTTCAAATTACCCCCCAAGGGATATATATTTTACCCACACATTTGGAACCCTCCTGGGATGCCCTCTAACATACTATAACCTCATTTAGCAGAGATTTTCACAAAAAAGTGAAATTTTCAAAAAGTCAGAAATTTTGCAAAAAACGACTAAGTATGAAGGACTCATCGGGTTAATCGCTCTGGAACTGAAATCGGATGCGCGCACTGACATGCTCCCCTCTCTGGAAGTCTGAGACATGTGTGAAAATTTTCTAAGTCCAGAAAAAAAAAATTTTTCAACTTTTTTTCAAATTAACCCCCAAGGGATATATATTTTACCCACAAATTTGGAACACTCCTGGGATGCCCTCTAACATACTATAACCTCATTTAGCAGAGATTTTCACAAAAAAGTGAAATTTTCAAAAAGTCAGAAATTTTGCAAAAAACGACAAGTATGAAGGACTCATCGGGTGAATCGCTCTGGAACTGAAATCGGATGCACGCACTGACATGCTCCCCTCTCTGGAAGTCTGAGACATGTGTGAAAATTTTCTAAGTCCAGAAAAAAAAAATTTTTCAACTTTTTTTCAAATTTCCCCCCAAGGGATATATATTTTACCCACACATTTGGAGCCCTCCTGGTATGCCCTCTAACATACTATAACCTCATTTAGCAGAGATTTTCACAAAAAAAGTGAAATTTTCAAAAAGTCAGAAATTTTGCAAAAAATGACTAAGTATGAAGGACTCATCGGGTGAATCGCTCTGGAACTGAAATCGGATGCGCGCACTGACATGCTCCCCTCTCTGGAAGTCTGAGACATGTGTGAAAATTTTCTAAGTCCAGAAAAAAAAAAATTTTCAACTTTTTTCAAATTACCCCCCAAGGGATATATATTTTACCCACACATTTGGAACCCTCCTGGGATGCCCTCTAACATACTATAACCTCATTTAGCAGAGATTTTCACAAAAAAGTGAAATTTTCAAAAAGTCAGAAATTTTGCAAAAAACGACTAAGTATGAAGGACTCATCGGGTTAATCGCTCTGGAACTGAAATCGGATGCGCGCACTGACATGCTCCCCTCTCTGGAAGTCTGAGACATGTGTGAAAATTTTCTAAGTCCAGAAAAAAAAAATTTTTCAACTTTTTTTCAAATTAACCCCCAAGGGATATATATTTTACCCACACATTTGGAACACTCCTGGGATGCCCTCTAACATACTATAACCTCATTTAGCAGAGATTTTCACAAAAAAGTGAAATTTTCAAAAAGTCAGAAATTTTGCAAAAAACGACAAGTATGAAGGACTCATCGGGTGAATCGCTCTGGAACTGAAATCGGATGCACGCACTGACATGCTCCCCTCTCTGGAAGTCTGAGACATGTGTGAAAATTTTCTAAGTCCAGAAAAAAAAAAATTTTCAACTTTTTTTCAAATTTCCCCCCAAGGGATATATATTTTACCCACACATTTGGAGCCCTCCTGGTATGCCCTCTAACATACTATAACCTCATTTAGCAGAGATTTTCACAAAAAAAGTGAAATTTTCAAAAAGTCAGAAATTTTGCAAAAAACGACTAAGTATGAAGGACTCATCGGGTGAATCGCTCTGGAACTGAAATCGGATGCGCGCACTGACATGCTCCCCTCTCTGGAAGTCTGAGACATGTGTGAAAATTTTCTAAGTCCAGAAAAAAAAAATTTTTCAACTTTTTTTCAAATTAACCCCCAAGGGATATATATTTTACCCACACATTTGGAACACTCCTGGGATGCCCTCTAACATACTATAACCTCATTTAGCAGAGATTTTCACAAAAAAGTGAAATTTTCAAAAAGTCAGAAATTTTGCAAAAAACGACAAGTATGAAGGACTCATCGGGTGAATCGCTCTGGAACTGAAATCGGATGCACGCACTGACATGCTCCCCTCTCTGGAAGTCTGAGACATGTGTGAAAATTTTCTAAGTCCAGAAAAAAAAAAATTTTCAACTTTTTTTCAAATTTCCCCCCAAGGGATATATATTTTACCCACACATTTGGAGCCCTCCTGGTATGCCCTCTAACATACTATAACCTCATTTAGCAGAGATTTTCACAAAAAAAGTGAAATTTTCAAAAAGTCAGAAATTTTGCAAAAAACGACTAAGTATGAAGGACTCATCGGGTGAATCGCTCTGGAACTGAAATCGGATGCGCGCACTGACATGCTCCCCTCTCTGGAAGTCTGAGACATGTGTGAAAATTTTCTAAGTCCAGAAAAAAAAAATTTTTCAACTTTTTTTCAAATTTCCCCCCAAGGGATATATATTTTACCCACACATTTGGAGCCCTCCTGGTATGCCCTCTAACATACTATAACCTCATTTAGCAGAGATTTTCACAAAAAAGTGAAATTTTCAAAAACTCAGAAATTTTGCAAAAAACGACTAAGTATGAAGGACTCATCGGGTGAATCGCTCTGGAACTGAAATCAGATGCGCGCACTGACATGCTCCCCTCTCTGGAAGTCTGAGACATGTGTGAAAATTTTCTAAGTCCAGAAAAAAAAATATTTCAAATTTTTATCAATTTTCCCCCCAAGGGATATATATTTTACCCACACATTTGGAGCCCTCCTTGGATGCCCTCTAACATACTATAACCTCATTTAGCGGAGATTTTCACAAAAAAGTGAAATTTTCAAAAAGTCTAAAATTTTGCAAAAAACGACTAAGTATGAAGGACTCATCGGGTTAATCGCTCTGGAACTGAAATCGGATGCGCGCACTGACATGCTCCCCTCTCTGGAAGTCTGAGACATGTGTGAAAATTTTCTAAGTCCAGAAAAAAAAAAATTTTCAACTTTTTTTCAAATTACCCCCCAAGGGATATATATTTTACCCACACATTTGGAACCCTCCTGGGATGCCCTCTAACATACTATAACCTCATTTAGCAGAGATTTTCACAAAAAAGTGAAATTTTCAAAAAGTCAGAAATTTTGCAAAAAACGACTAAGTATGAAGGACTCATCGGGTTAATCGCTCTGGAACTGAAATCGGATGCGCGCACTGACATGCTCCCCTCTCTGGAAGTCTGAGACATGTGTGAAAATTTTCTAAGTCCAGAAAAAAAAAAATTTTCAACTTTTTTTCAAATTAACCCCCAAGGGATATATATTTTACCCACACATTTGGAACACTCCTGGGATGCCCTCTAACATACTATAACCTCATTTAGCAGAGATTTTCACAAAAAAGTGAAATTTTCAAAAAGTCAGAAATTTTGCAAAAAACGACAAGTATGAAGGACTCATCGGGTGAATCGCTCTGGAACTGAAATCGGATGCACGCACTGACATGCTCCCCTCTCTGGAAGTCTGAGACATGTGTGAAAATTTTCTAAGTCCAGAAAAAAAAAATTTTTCAACTTTTTTTCAAATTTCCCCCCAAGGGATATATATTTTACCCACACATTTGGAGCCCTCCTGGTATGCCCTCTAACATACTATAACCTCATTTAGCAGAGATTTTCACAAAAAAGTGAAATTTTCAAAAAGTCAGAAATTTTGCAAAAAACGACAAGTATGAAGGACTCATCGGGTGAATCGCTCTGGAACTGAAATCGGATGCACGCACTGACATGCTCCCCTCTCTGGAAGTCTGAGACATGTGTGAAAATTTTCTAAGTCCAGAAAAAAAAAAATTTTCAACTTTTTTTCAAATTACCCCCCAAGGGATATATATTTTACCCACACATTTGGAACCCTCCTGGGATGCCCTCTAACATACTATAACCTCATTTAGCAGAGATTTTCACAAAAAAGTGAAATTTTCAAAAAGTCAGAAATTTTGCAAAAAACGACTAAGTATGAAGGACTCATCGGGTTAATCGCTCTGGAACTGAAATCGGATGCGCGCACTGACATGCTCCCCTCTCTGGAAGTCTGAGACATGTGTGAAAATTTTCTAAGTCCAGAAAAAAAAAATTTTTCAACTTTTTTTCAAATTAACCCCCAAGGGATATATATTTTACCCACACATTTGGAACACTCCTGGGATGCCCTCTAACATACTATAACCTCATTTAGCAGAGATTTTCACAAAAAAGTGAAATTTTCAAAAAGTCAGAAATTTTGCAAAAAACGACAAGTATGAAGGACTCATCGGGTGAATCGCTCTGGAACTGAAATCGGATGCACGCACTGACATGCTCCCCTCTCTGGAAGTCTGAGACATGTGTGAAAATTTTCTAAGTCCAGAAAAAAAAAATTTTTCAACTTTTTTTCAAATTTCCCCCCAAGGGATATATATTTTACCCACACATTTGGAGCCCTCCTGGTATGCCCTCTAACATACTATAACCTCATTTAGCAGAGATTTTCACAAAAAAAGTGAAATTTTCAAAAAGTCAGAAATTTTGCAAAAAACGACTAAGTATGAAGGACTCATCGGGTGAATCGCTCTGGAACTGAAATCGGATGCGCGCACTGACATGCTCCCCTCTCTGGAAGTCTGAGACATGTGTGAAAATTTTCTAAGTCCAGAAAAAAAAAAATTTTCAACTTTTTTCAAATTACCCCCCAAGGGATATATATTTTACCCACACATTTGGAACCCTCCTGGGATGCCCTCTAACATACTATAACCTCATTTAGCAGAGATTTTCACAAAAAAGTGAAATTTTCAAAAAGTCAGAAATTTTGCAAAAAACGACTAAGTATGAAGGACTCATCGGGTTAATCGCTCTGGAACTGAAATCGGATGCGCGCACTGACATGCTCCCCTCTCTGGAAGTCTGAGACATGTGTGAAAATTTTCTAAGTCCAGAAAAAAAAAATTTTTCAACTTTTTTTCAAATTAACCCCCAAGGGATATATATTTTACCCACACATTTGGAACACTCCTGGGATGCCCTCTAACATACTATAACCTCATTTAGCAGAGATTTTCACAAAAAAGTGAAATTTTCAAAAA
This sequence comes from Phyllobates terribilis, assembly GCF_046119375.1. Lineage (NCBI taxonomy): Eukaryota > Metazoa > Chordata > Amphibia > Anura > Dendrobatidae > Phyllobates > Phyllobates terribilis. Next base: position 950,903 of record NW_027362853.1, read on the forward strand.
GTCAGAAATTTTGCAAAAAACGACAAGTATGAAGGACTCATCGGGTGAATCGCTCTGGAACTGAAATCGGATGCACGCACTGACATGCTCCCCTCTCTGGAAGTCTGAGACATGTGTGAAAATTTTCTAAGTCCAGAAAAAAAAAAATTTTCAACTTTTTTTCAAATTTCCCCCCAAGGGATATATATTTTACCCACACATTTGGAGCCCTCCTGGTATGCCCTCTAACATACTATAACCTCATTTAGCAGAGATTTTCACAAAAAAAGTGAAATTTTCAAAAAGTCAGAAATTTTGCAAAAAACGACTAAGTATGAAGGACTCATCGGGTGAATCGCTCTGGAACTGAAATCGGATGCGCGCACTGACATGCTCCCCTCTCTGGAAGTCTGAGACATGTGTGAAAATTTTCTAAGTCCAGAAAAAAAAAAATTTCAAATTTTTATCAATTTTCCCCCCAAGGGATATATATTTTACCCACACATTTGGAGCCCTCCTGGGATGCCCTCTAACATACTATAACCTCATTTAGCGGAGATTTTCACAAAAAAGTGAAATTTTCAAAAAGTCAAAAATTTTGCAAAAAACGACTAAGTATGAAGGACTCATCGGGTTAATCGCTCTGGAACTGAAATCGGATGCGCGCACTGACATGCTCCCCTCTCTGGAAGTCTGAGACATGTGTGAAAATTTTCTAAGTCCAGAAAAAAAAAAATTTCAAATTTTTATCAATTTTCCCCCCAAGGGATATATATTTTACCCACACATTTGGAACCCTCCTGGGATGCCCTCTAACATACTATAACCTCATTTAGCGGAGATTTTCACAAAAAAGTGAAATTTTCAAAAAGTGAAAATTTTTCCAAAAAACGACTAAGTATGAAGGACTCATCGGGTGAAACGCTCTGGAACTGAAATCGGATACGCTTACAGACTTGCTCCCCTCTCTGGAAGTCTGAGACATGTGTGAAAATTTTCTAAGTCCAGAAAAAAAAAAAATTTCAACTTTTTTTCAAATTTCCCCCCAAGGGATATATATTTTACCCACACATTTGGAGCTCTCCAGGGATGCCCTCTAACATACTATAAACTCAGTTAGCGGAGATTTTCACAAAAAAGTGAACTTTTCAAAAAGTGAAAATTTTTCCAAAAAACGACTAAGTATGAAGGACTCATCGGGTTAATCGCTCTGGAACTGAAATCGGATGCGCGCACTGACATGCTCCCCTCTCTGGAAGTCTGAGACATGTGTGAAAATTTTCTAAGTCCAGAAAAAAAAAAAAATTCAACTTTTTTTCAAATTTCCCCCCAAGGGATATATATTTTACCCACACATTTGGAACCCTCCTGGGATGCCCTCTAACATACTATAACCTCATTTAGCAGAGATTTTCACAAAAAAGTGAAATTTTCAAAAAGTCAGAAATTTTGCAAAAAACGACTAAGTAAGAAGGACTCATTGGGTGAAACGCTCTGGAACTGAAATCGGATGCGCTTACAGACATGCTCCCCTCTCTGGAAGTCTGAGACATGTGTGAAAATTTTCTAAGTCCAGAAAAAAAAAAATTTTCAACTTTTTTTCAAATTTCCCCCCAAGGGATATATATTTTACCCACACATTTGGAGCCCTCCAGGGATGCCCTCTAACATACTATAACCTCAGTTAGAGGAGATTTTCACAAAAAAGTGAACTTTTCAAAAAGTGAAAATTTTTCCAAAAAACGACTAAGTATGAAGGACTCATCGGGTGAAACGCTCTGGAACTGAAATCGGATACGCTTACAGACATGCTCCCCTCTCTGGAAGTTTGAGACATGTGTGAAAATTTTCTAAGTCCAGAAAAAAAAATTTTTTCAACTTTTTTCAAATTTCCCCCCAAGGGATATATATTTTACCCACACATTTGGAGCCCTCCTGGGATGCCCTCTAACATACTATAACCTCATTTAGCAGAGACTTTCACAAAAAATGAAATTTTCAAAAAGTCAGAAATTTTGCAAAAAACGACTAAGTATGAAGGACTCATCGGGTTAATCGCTCTGGAACTGAAATCGGATGCGCGCACTGACATGCTCCCCTCTCTGGAAGTCTGAGACATGTGTGAAAATTTTCTAAGTCCAGAAAAAAAAATTTTTTCAACTTTTTTTCAAATTAACCCCCAAGGGATATATATTTTACCCACACATTTGGAACACTCCTGGGATGCCCTCTAACATACTATAACCTCATTTAGCAGAGATTTTCACAAAAAAGTGAAATTTTCAAAAAGTCAGAAATTTTGCAAAAAACGACAAGTATGAAGGACTCATCGGGTGAATCGCTCTGGAACTGAAATCGGATGCACGCACTGACATGCTCCCCTCTCTGGAAGTCTGAGACATGTGTGAAAATTTTCTAAGTCCAGAAAAAAAAAAATTTCAAATTTTTATCAATTTTCCCCCCAAGGGATATATATTTTACCCACACATTTGGAGCCCTCCTGGGATGCCCTCTAACATACTATAACCTCATTTAGTGGAGATTTTCACAAAAAGTGAAATTTTCAAAAAGTCAGAAATTTTGCAAAAAACGACTAAGTATGAAGGACTCATCGGGTTAATCGCTCTGGAACTGAAATCGGATGCGCGCACTGACATGCTCCCCTCTCTGGAAGTCTGAGACATGTGTGAAAATTTTCTAAGTCCAGAAAAAAAAAAATTTTCAACTTTTTTTCAAATTACCCCCCAAGGGATATATATTTTACCCACACATTTGGAACCCTCCTGGGATGCCCTCTAACATACTATAACCTCATTTAGCAGAGATTTTCACAAAAAAGTGAAATTTTCAAAAAGTCAGAAATTTTGCAAAAACGACTAAGTATGAAGGACTCATTGGGTGAAACGCTCTGGAAATGAAATAGGATGCGCTTACAGACATGCTCCCCTCTCTGGAAGTCTGAGACATGTGTGAAAATTTTCTAAGTCCAGAAAAAAAAAATTTTTCAACTTTTTTTCAAATTTCCCCCCAAGGGATATATATTTTACCCACACATTTGGAGCCCTCCTGGTATGCCCTCTAACATACTATAACCTCATTTAGCAGAGATTTTCACAAAAAAGTGAAATTTTCAAAAACTCAGAAATTTTGCAAAAAACGACTAAGTATGAAGGACTCATCGGGTGAATCGCTCTGGAACTGAAATCGGATGCGCGCACTGACATGCTCCCCTCTCTGGAAGTCTGAGACATGTGTGAAAATTTTCTAAGTCCAGAAAAAAAAATATTTCAAATTTTTATCAATTTTCCCCCCAAGGGATATATATTTTACCCACACATTTGGAGCCCTCCTGGGATGCCCTCTAACATACTATAACCTCATTTAGCAGAGATTTTCACAAAAAAGTGAAATTTTCAAAAAGTCAGAAATTTTGCAAAAAACGACTAAGTAAGAAGGACTCATTGGGTGAAACGCTCTGGAACTGAAATCGGATGCGCTTACAGACATGCTCCCCTCTCTGGAAGTCTGAGACATGTGTGAAAATTTTCTAAGTCCAGAAAAAAAAAATTTTTCAACTTTTTTTCAAATTTCCCCCCAAGGGATATATATTTTACCCACACATTTGGAGCCCTCCAGGGATGCCCTCTAACATACTATAACCTCAGTTAGAGGAGATTTTCACAAAAAAGTGAACTTTTCAAAAAGTGAAAATTTTTCCAAAAAACGACTAAGTATGAAGGACTCATCGGGTGAAACGCTCTGGAACTGAAATCGGATACGCTTACAGACATGCTCCCCTCTCTGGAAGTTTGAGACATGTGTGAAAATTTTCTAAGTCCAGAAAAAAAAATTTTTTCAACTTTTTTCAAATTTCCCCCCAAGGGATATATATTTTACCCACACATTTGGAGCCCTCCTGGGATGCCCTCTAACATACTATAACCTCATTTAGCAGAGACTTTCACAAAAAATGAAATTTTCAAAAAGTCAGAAATTTTGCAAAAAACGACTAAGTATGAAGGACTCATCGGGTTAATCGCTCTGGAACTGAAATCGGATGCGCGCACTGACATGCTCCCCTCTCTGGAAGTCTGAGACATGTGTGAAAATTTTCTAAGTCCAGAAAAAAAAATTTTTTCAACTTTTTTTCAAATTAACCCCCAAGGGATATATATTTTACCCACACATTTGGAACACTCCTGGGATGCCCTCTAACATACTATAACCTCATTTAGCAGAGATTTTCACAAAAAAGTGAAATTTTCAAAAAGTCAGAAATTTTGCAAAAAACGACAAGTATGAAGGACTCATCGGGTGAATCGCTCTGGAACTGAAATCGGATGCACGCACTGACATGCTCCCCTCTCTGGAAGTCTGAGACATGTGTGAAAATTTTCTAAGTCCAGAAAAAAAAAAATTTCAAATTTTTATCAATTTTCCCCCCAAGGGATATATATTTTACCCACACATTTGGAGCCCTCCTGGGATGCCCTCTAACATACTATAACCTCATTTAGTGGAGATTTTCACAAAAAGTGAAATTTTCAAAAAGTCAGAAATTTTGCAAAAAACGACTAAGTATGAAGGACTCATCGGGTTAATCGCTCTGGAACTGAAATCGGATGCGCGCACTGACATGCTCCCCTCTCTGGAAGTCTGAGACATGTGTGAAAATTTTCTAAGTCCAGAAAAAAAAAAATTTTCAACTTTTTTTCAAATTACCCCCCAAGGGATATATATTTTACCCACACATTTGGAACCCTCCTGGGATGCCCTCTAACATACTATAACCTCATTTAGCAGAGATTTTCACAAAAAAGTGAAATTTTCAAAAAGTCAGAAATTTTGCAAAAACGACTAAGTATGAAGGACTCATTGGGTGAAACGCTCTGGAAATGAAATAGGATGCGCTTACAGACATGCTCCCCTCTCTGGAAGTCTGAGACATGTGTGAAAATTTTCTAAGTCCAGAAAAAAAAAATTTTTCAACTTTTTTTCAAATTTCCCCCCAAGGGATATATATTTTACCCACACATTTGGAGCCCTCCTGGTATGCCCTCTAACATACTATAACCTCATTTAGCAGAGATTTTCACAAAAAAGTGAAATTTTCAAAAACTCAGAAATTTTGCAAAAAACGACTAAGTATGAAGGACTCATCGGGTGAATCGCTCTGGAACTGAAATCGGATGCGCGCACTGACATGCTCCCCTCTCTGGAAGTCTGAGACATGTGTGAAAATTTTCTAAGTCCAGAAAAAAAAATATTTCAAATTTTTATCAATTTTCCCCCCAAGGGATATATATTTTACCCACACATTTGGAGCCCTCCTGGGATGCCCTCTAACATACTATAACCTCATTTAGCAGAGATTTTCACAAAAAAGTGAAATTTTCAAAAAGTCAGAAATTTTGCAAAAAACGACTAAGTAAGAAGGACTCATTGGGTGAAACGCTCTGGAACTGAAATCGGATGCGCTTACAGACATGCTCCCCTCTCTGGAAGTCTGAGACATGTGTGAAAATTTTCTAAGTCCAGAAAAAAAAAATTTTTCAACTTTTTTTCAAATTTCCCCCCAAGGGATATATATTTTACCCACACATTTGGAGCCCTCCAGGGATGCCCTCTAACATACTATAACCTCAGTTAGAGGAGATTTTCACAAAAAAGTGAACTTTTCAAAAAGTGAAAATTTTTCCAAAAAACGACTAAGTATGAAGGACTCATCGGGTGAAACGCTCTGGAACTGAAATCGGATACGCTTACAGACATCCTCCCCTCTCTGGAAGTTTGAGACATGTGTGAAAATTTTCTAAGTCCAGAAAAAAAAATTTTTTCAACTTTTTTCAAATTTCCCCCCAAGGGATATACATTTTACCCACACATTTGGAGCCCTCCTGGGATGCCCTCTAACATACTATAACCTCATTTAGCAGAGACTTTCACAAAAAATGAAATTTTCAAAAAGTCAGAAATTTTGCAAAAAACGACTAAGTATGAAGGACTCATCGGGTTAATCGCTCTGGAACTGAAATCGGATGCGCGCACTGACATGCTCCCCTCTCTGGAAGTCTGAGACATGTGTGAAAATTTTCTAAGTCCAGAAAAAAAAATTTTTTCAACTTTTTTTCAAATTAACCCCCAAGGGATATATATTTTACCCACACATTTGGAACACTCCTGGGATGCCCTCTAACATACTATAACCTCATTTAGCAGAGATTTTCACAAAAAAGTGAAATTTTCAAAAAGTCAGAAATTTTGCAAAAAACGACAAGTATGAAGGACTCATCGGGTGAATCGCTCTGGAACTGAAATCGGATGCGCGCACTGACATGCTCCCCTCTCTGGAAGTCTGAGACATGTGTGAAAATTTTCTAAGTCCAGAAAAAAAAATATTTCAAATTTTTATCAATTTTCCCCCCAAGGGATATATATTTTACCCACACATTTGGAGCCCTCCTGGGATGCCCTCTAACATACTATAACCTCATTTAGCGGAGATTTTCACAAAAAGTGAAATTTTCAAAAAGTCAGAAATTTTGCAAAAAACGACTAAGTATGAAGGACTCATCGGGTTAATCGCTCTGGAACTGAAATCGGATGCGCGCACTGACATGCTCCCCTCTCTGGAAGTCTGAGACATGTGTGAAAATTTTCTAAGTCCAGAAAAAAAATAATTTTCAACTTTTTTTCAAATTACCCCCCAAGGGATATATATTTTACCCACACATTTGGAACCCTCCTGGGATGCCCTCTAACATACTATAACCTCATTTAGCAGAGATTTTCACAAAAAAGTGAAATTTTCAAAAAGTCAGAAATTTTGCAAAAACGACTAAGTATGAAGGACTCATTGGGTGAAACGCTCTGGAAATGAAATAGGATGCACTTACAGATATGCTCCCCTCTCTGGAAGTCTGAGACATGTGTGAAAATTTTCTAAGTCCAGAAAAAAAAAATTTTTCAACTTTTTTTCAAATTTCCCCCCAAGGGATATATATTTTACCCACACATTTGGAGCCCTCCTGGTATGCCCTCTAACATACTATAACCTCATTTAGCAGAGATTTTCACAAAAAAGTGAAATTTTCAAAAAGTCAGAAATTTTGCAAAAAACGACTAAGTAAGAAGGACTCATTGGGTGAAACGCTCTGGAACTGAAATCGGATGCGCTTACAGACATGCTCCCCTCTCTGGAAGTCTGAGACATGTGTGAAAATTTTCTAAGTCCAGAAAAAAAAAAATTTTCAACTTTTTTTCAAATTTCCCCCCAAGGGATATATATTTTACCCACACATTTGGAGCCCTCCTGGTATGCCCTCTAACATACTATAACCTCATTTAGCAGAGATTTTCACAAAAAAAGTGAAATTTTCAAAAAGTCAGAAATTTTGCAAAAAACGACTAAGTATGAAGGACTCATCGGGTGAATCGCTCTGGAACTGAAATCGGATGCGCGCACTGACATGCTCCCCTCTCTGGAAGTCTGAGACATGTGTGAAAATTTTCTAAGTCCAGAAAAAAAAAAATTTCAAATTTTTATCAATTTTCCCCCCAAGGGATATATATTTTACCCACACATTTGGAGCCCTCCTGGGATGCCCTCTAACATACTATAACCTCATTTAGCGGAGATTTTCACAAAAAAGTGAAATTTTCAAAAAGTCAAAAATTTTGCAAAAAACGACTAAGTATGAAGGACTCATCGGGTTAATCGCTCTGGAACTGAAATCGGATGCGCGCACTGACATGCTCCCCTCTCTGGAAGTCTGAGACATGTGTGAAAATTTTCTAAGTCCAGAAAAAAAAAAATTTCAAATTTTTATCAATTTTCCCCCCAAGGGATATATATTTTACCCACACATTTGGAACCCTCCTGGGATGCCCTCTAACATACTATAACCTCATTTAGCGGAGATTTTCACAAAAAAGTGAAATTTTCAAAAAGTCAAAAATTTTGCAAAAAACGACTAAGTATGAAGGACTCATCGGGTTAATCGCTCTGGAACTGAAATCGGATGCGCGCACTGACATGCTCCCCTCTCTGGAAGTCTGAGACATGTGTGAAAATTTTCTAAGTCCAGAAAAAAAAAAATTTTCAACTTTTTTTCAAATTACCCCCCAAGGGATATATATTTTACCCACACATTTGGAACCCTCCTGGGATGCCCTCTAACATACTATAACCTCAGTTAGCGGAGATTTTCAAAAAAAAGTGAACTTTTCAAAAAGTGAAAATTTTTCCAAAAAACGACTAAGTATGAAGGACTCATCGGGTGAAACGCTCTGGAACTGAAATCGGATACGCTTACAGACTTGCTCCCCTCTCTGGAAGTCTGAGACATGTGTGAAAATTTTCTAAGTCCAGAAAAAAAAAAAATTTCAACTTTTTTTCAAATTTCCCCCCAAGGGATATATATTTTACCCACACATTTGGAGCTCTCCAGGGATGCCCTCTAACATACTATAACCTCAGTTAGCGGAGATTTTCACAAAAAAGTGAACTTTTCAAAAAGTGAAAATTTTTCCAAAAAACGACTAAGTATGAAGGACTCATCGGGTTAATCGCTCTGGAACTGAAATCGGATGCGCGCACTGACATGCTCCCCTCTCTGGAAGTCTGAGACATGTGTGAAAATTTTCTAAGTCCAGAAAAAAAAAAAAATTCAACTTTTTTTCAAATTTCCCCCCAAGGGATATATATTTTACCCACACATTTGGAACCCTCCTGGGATGCCCTCTAACATACTATAACCTCATTTAGCAGAGATTTTCACAAAAAAGTGAAATTTTCAAAAAGTCAGAAATTTTGCAAAAAACGACTAAGTAAGAAGGACTCATTGGGTGAAACGCTCTGGAACTGAAATCGGATGCGCTTACAGACATGCTCCCCTCTCTGGAAGTCTGAGACATGTGTGAAAATTTTCTAAGTCCAGAAAAAAAAAAATTTTCAACTTTTTTTCAAATTTCCCCCCAAGGGATATATATTTTACCCACACATTTGGAGCCCTCCAGGGATGCCCTCTAACATACTATAACCTCAGTTAGAGGAGATTTTCACAAAAAAGTGAACTTTTCAAAAAGTGAAAATTTTTCCAAAAAACGACTAAGTATGAAGGACTCATCGGGTGAAACGCTCTGGAACTGAAATCGGATACGCTTACAGACATGCTCCCCTCTCTGGAAGTTTGAGACATGTGTGAAAATTTTCTAAGTCCAGAAAAAAAAATTTTTTCAACTTTTTTCAAATTTCCCCCCAAGGGATATATATTTTACCCACACATTTGGAGCCCTCCTGGGATGCCCTCTAACATACTATAACCTCATTTAGCAGAGACTTTCACAAAAAATGAAATTTTCAAAAAGTCAGAAATTTTGCAAAAAACGACTAAGTATGAAGGACTCATCGGGTTAATCGCTCTGGAACTGAAATCGGATGCGCGCACTGACATGCTCCCCTCTCTGGAAGTCTGAGACATGTGTGAAAATTTTCTAAGTCCAGAAAAAAAAATTTTTTCAACTTTTTTTCAAATTAACCCCCAAGGGATATATATTTTACCCACACATTTGGAACACTCCTGGGATGCCCTCTAACATACTATAACCTCATTTAGCAGAGATTTTCACAAAAAAGTGAAATTTTCAAAAAGTCAGAAATTTTGCAAAAAACGACAAGTATGAAGGACTCATCGGGTGAATCGCTCTGGAACTGAAATCGGATGCACGCACTGACATGCTCCCCTCTCTGGAAGTCTGAGACATGTGTGAAAATTTTCTAAGTCCAGAAAAAAAAAAATTTCAAATTTTTATCAATTTTCCCCCCAAGGGATATATATTTTACCCACACATTTGGAGCCCTCCTGGGATGCCCTCTAACATACTATAACCTCATTTAGTGGAGATTTTCACAAAAAGTGAAATTTTCAAAAAGTCAGAAATTTTGCAAAAAACGACTAAGTATGAAGGACTCATCGGGTTAATCGCTCTGGAACTGAAATCGGATGCGCGCACTGACATGCTCCCCTCTCTGGAAGTCTGAGACATGTGTGAAAATTTTCTAAGTCCAGAAAAAAAAAAATTTTCAACTTTTTTTCAAATTACCCCCCAAGGGATATATATTTTACCCACACATTTGGAACCCTCCTGGGATGCCCTCTAACATACTATAACCTCATTTAGCAGAGATTTTCACAAAAAAGTGAAATTTTCAAAAAGTCAGAAATTTTGCAAAAACGACTAAGTATGAAGGACTCATTGGGTGAAACGCTCTGGAAATGAAATAGGATGCGCTTACAGACATGCTCCCCTCTCTGGAAGTCTGAGACATGTGTGAAAATTTTCTAAGTCCAGAAAAAAAAAATTTTTCAACTTTTTTTCAAATTTCCCCCCAAGGGATATATATTTTACCCACACATTTGGAGCCCTCCTGGTATGCCCTCTAACATACTATAACCTCATTTAGCAGAGATTTTCACAAAAAAGTGAAATTTTCAAAAACTCAGAAATTTTGCAAAAAACGACTAAGTATGAAGGACTCATCGGGTGAATCGCTCTGGAACTGAAATCGGATGCGCGCACTGACATGCTCCCCTCTCTGGAAGTCTGAGACATGTGTGAAAATTTTCTAAGTCCAGAAAAAAAAATATTTCAAATTTTTATCAATTTTCCCCCCAAGGGATATATATTTTACCCACACATTTGGAGCCCTCCTGGGATGCCCTCTAACATACTATAACCTCATTTAGCAGAGATTTTCACAAAAAAGTGAAATTTTCAAAAAGTCAGAAATTTTGCAAAAAACGACTAAGTAAGAAGGACTCATTGGGTGAAACGCTCTGGAACTGAAATCGGATGCGCTTACAGACATGCTCCCCTCTCTGGAAGTCTGAGACATGTGTGAAAATTTTCTAAGTCCAGAAAAAAAAAATTTTTCAACTTTTTTTCAAATTTCCCCCCAAGGGATATATATTTTACCCACACATTTGGAGCCCTCCAGGGATGCCCTCTAACATACTATAACCTCAGTTAGAGGAGATTTTCACAAAAAAGTGAACTTTTCAAAAAGTGAAAATTTTTCCAAAAAACGACTAAGTATGAAGGACTCATCGGGTGAAACGCTCTGGAACTGAAATCGGATACGCTTACAGACATCCTCCCCTCTCTGGAAGTTTGAGACATGTGTGAAAATTTTCTAAGTCCAGAAAAAAAAATTTTTTCAACTTTTTTCAAATTTCCCCCCAAGGGATATACATTTTACCCACACATTTGGAACCCTCCTGGGATGCCCTCTAACATACTATAACCTCATTTAGCAGAGATTTTCACAAAAAAGTGAAATTTTCAAAAAGTCAGAAATTTTGCAAAAACGACTAAGTATGAAGGACTCATTGGGTGAAACGCTCTGGAAATGAAATAGGATGCGCTTACAGATATGCTCCCCTCTCTGGAAGTCTGAGACATGTGTGAAAATTTTCTAAGTCCAGAAAAAAAAAATTTTTCAACTTTTTTTCAAATTTCCCCCCAAGGGATATATATTTTACCCACACATTTGGAGCCCTCCTGGTATGCCCTCTAACATACTATAACCTCATTTAGCAGAGATTTTCACAAAAAAGTGAAATTTTCAAAAAGTCAGAAATTTTGCAAAAAACGACTAAGTAAGAAGGACTCATTGGGTGAAACGCTCTGGAACTGAAATCGGATGCGCTTACAGACATGCTCCCCTCTCTGGAAGTCTGAGACATGTGTGAAAATTTTCTAAGTCCAGAAAAAAAAAAATTTTCAACTTTTTTTCAAATTTCCCCCCAAGGGATATATATTTTACCCACACATTTGGAGCCCTCCTGGTATGCCCTCTAACATACTATAACCTCATTTAGCAGAGATTTTCACAAAAAAAGTGAAATTTTCAAAAAGTCAGAAATTTTGCAAAAAACGACTAAGTATGAAGGACTCATCGGGTGAATCGCTCTGGAACTGAAATCGGATGCGCGCACTGACATGCTCCCCTCTCTGGAAGTCTGAGACATGTGTGAAAATTTTCTAAGTCCAGAAAAAAAAAAATTTCAAATTTTTATCAATTTTCCCCCCAAGGGATATATATTTTACCCACACATTTGGAGCCCTCCTGGGATGCCCTCTAACATACTATAACCTCATTTAGCGGAGATTTTCACAAAAAAGTGAAATTTTCAAAAAGTCAAAAATTTTGCAAAAAACGACTAAGTATGAAGGACTCATCGGGTTAATCGCTCTGGAACTGAAATCGGATGCGCGCACTGACATGCTCCCCTCTCTGGAAGTCTGAGACATGTGTGAAAATTTTCTAAGTCCAGAAAAAAAAAAATTTTCAACTTTTTTTCAAATTACCCCCCAAGGGATATATATTTTACCCACACATTTGGAACCCTCCTGGGATGCCCTCTAACATACTATAACCTCATTTAGCAGAGATTTTCACAAAAAAGTGAAATTTTCAAAAAGTCAGAAATTTTGCAAAAACGACTAAGTATGAAGGACTCATTGGGTGAAACGCTCTGGAAATGAAATAGGATGCGCTTACAGACATGCTCCCCTCTCTGGAAGTCTGAGACATGTGTGAAAATTTTCTAAGTCCAGAAAAAAAAAATTTTTCAACTTTTTTTCAAATTTCCCCCCAAGGGATATATATTTTACCCACACATTTGGAGCCCTCCTGGTATGCCCTCTAACATACTATAACCTCATTTAGCAGAGATTTTCACAAAAAAGTGAAATTTTCAAAAACTCAGAAATTTTGCAAAAAACGACTAAGTATGAAGGACTCATCGGGTGAATCGCTCTGGAACTGAAATCGGATGCGCGCACTGACATGCTCCCCTCTCTGGAAGTCTGAGACATGTGTGAAAATTTTCTAAGTCCAGAAAAAAAAATATTTCAAATTTTTATCAATTTTCCCCCCAAGGGATATATATTTTACCCACACATTTGGAGCCCTCCTGGGATGCCCTCTAACATACTATAACCTCATTTAGCAGAGATTTTCACAAAAAAGTGAAATTTTCAAAAAGTCAGAAATTTTGCAAAAAACGACTAAGTAAGAAGGACTCATTGGGTGAAACGCTCTGGAACTGAAATCGGATGCGCTTACAGACATGCTCCCCTCTCTGGAAGTCTGAGACATGTGTGAAAATTTTCTAAGTCCAGAAAAAAAAAATTTTTCAACTTTTTTTCAAATTTCCCCCCAAGGGATATATATTTTACCCACACATTTGGAGCCCTCCAGGGATGCCCTCTAACATACTATAACCTCAGTTAGAGGAGATTTTCACAAAAAAGTGAACTTTTCAAAAAGTGAAAATTTTTCCAAAAAACGACTAAGTATGAAGGACTCATCGGGTGAAACGCTCTGGAACTGAAATCGGATACGCTTACAGACATCCTCCCCTCTCTGGAAGTTTGAGACATGTGTGAAAATTTTCTAAGTCCAGAAAAAAAAATTTTTTCAACTTTTTTCAAATTTCCCCCCAAGGGATATACATTTTACCCACACATTTGGAACCCTCCTGGGATGCCCTCTAACATACTATAACCTCATTTAGCAGAGATTTTCACAAAAAAGTGAAATTTTCAAAAAGTCAGAAATTTTGCAAAAACGACTAAGTATGAAGGACTCATTGGGTGAAACGCTCTGGAAATGAAATAGGATGCGCTTACAGATATGCTCCCCTCTCTGGAAGTCTGAGACATGTGTGAAAATTTTCTAAGTCCAGAAAAAAAAAATTTTTCAACTTTTTTTCAAATTTCCCCCCAAGGGATATATATTTTACCCACACATTTGGAGCCCTCCTGGTATGCCCTCTAACATACTATAACCTCATTTAGCAGAGATTTTCACAAAAAAGTGAAATTTTCAAAAAGTCAGAAATTTTGCAAAAAACGACTAAGTAAGAAGGACTCATTGGGTGAAACGCTCTGGAACTGAAATCGGATGCGCTTACAGACATGCTCCCCTCTCTGGAAGTCTGAGACATGTGTGAAAATTTTCTAAGTCCAGAAAAAAAAAAATTTTCAACTTTTTTTCAAATTTCCCCCCAAGGGATATATATTTTACCCACACATTTGGAGCCCTCCTGGTATGCCCTCTAACATACTATAACCTCATTTAGCAGAGATTTTCACAAAAAAAGTGAAATTTTCAAAAAGTCAGAAATTTTGCAAAAAACGACTAAGTATGAAGGACTCATCGGGTGAATCGCTCTGGAACTGAAATCGGATGCGCGCACTGACATGCTCCCCTCTCTGGAAGTCTGAGACATGTGTGAAAATTTTCTAAGTCCAGAAAAAAAAAAATTTCAAATTTTTATCAATTTTCCCCCCAAGGGATATATATTTTACCCACACATTTGGAGCCCTCCTGGGATGCCCTCTAACATACTATAACCTCATTTAGCGGAGATTTTCACAAAAAAGTGAAATTTTCAAAAAGTCAAAAATTTTGCAAAAAACGACTAAGTATGAAGGACTCATCGGGTTAATCGCTCTGGAACTGAAATCGGATGCGCGCACTGACATGCTCCCCTCTCTGGAAGTCTGAGACATGTGTGAAAATTTTCTAAGTCCAGAAAAAAAAAAATTTTCAACTTTTTTTCAAATTACCCCCCAAGGGATATATATTTTACCCACACATTTGGAACCCTCCTGGGATGCCCTCTAACATACTATAACCTCAGTTAGCGGAGATTTTCAAAAAAAAGTGAACTTTTCAAAAAGTGAAAATTTTTCCAAAAAACGACTAAGTATGAAGGACTCATCGGGTGAAACGCTCTGGAACTGAAATCGGATACGCTTACAGACTTGCTCCCCTCTCTGGAAGTCTGAGACATGTGTGAAAATTTTCTAAGTCCAGAAAAAAAAAAAATTTCAACTTTTTTTCAAATTTCCCCCCAAGGGATATATATTTTACCCACACATTTGGAGCTCTCCAGGGATGCCCTCTAACATACTATAACCTCAGTTAGCGGAGATTTTCACAAAAAAGTGAACTTTTCAAAAAGTGAAAATTTTTCCAAAAAACGACTAAGTATGAAGGACTCATCGGGTTAATCGCTCTGGAACTGAAATCGGATGCGCGCACTGACATGCTCCCCTCTCTGGAAGTCTGAGACATGTGTGAAAATTTTCTAAGTCCAGAAAAAAAAAAAAATTCAACTTTTTTTCAAATTTCCCCCCAAGGGATATATATTTTACCCACACATTTGGAACCCTCCTGGGATGCCCTCTAACATACTATAACCTCATTTAGCAGAGATTTTCACAAAAAAGTGAAATTTTCAAAAAGTCAGAAATTTTGCAAAAAACGACTAAGTAAGAAGGACTCATTGGGTGAAACGCTCTGGAACTGAAATCGGATGCGCTTACAGACATGCTCCCCTCTCTGGAAGTCTGAGACATGTGTGAAAATTTTCTAAGTCCAGAAAAAAAAAAATTTTCAACTTTTTTTCAAATTTCCCCCCAAGGGATATATATTTTACCCACACATTTGGAGCCCTCCAGGGATGCCCTCTAACATACTATAACCTCAGTTAGAGGAGATTTTCACAAAAAAGTGAACTTTTCAAAAAGTGAAAATTTTTCCAAAAAACGACTAAGTATGAAGGACTCATCGGGTGAAACGCTCTGGAACTGAAATCGGATACGCTTACAGACATGCTCCCCTCTCTGGAAGTTTGAGACATGTGTGAAAATTTTCTAAGTCCAGAAAAAAAAAATTTTTCAACTTTTTTTCAAATTTCCCCCCAAGGGATATATATTTTACCCACACATTTGGAGCCCTCCTGGTATGCCCTCTAACATACTATAACCTCATTTAGCAGAGATTTTCACAAAAAAGTGAAATTTTCAAAAAGTCAGAAATTTTGCAAAAAACGACTAAGTAAGAAGGACTCATTGGGTGAAACGCTCTGGAACTGAAATCGGATGCGCTTACAGACATGCTCCCCTCTCTGGAAGTCTGAGACATGTGTGAAAATTTTCTAAGTCCAGAAAAAAAAAAATTTTCAACTTTTTTTCAAATTTCCCCCCAAGGGATATATATTTTACCCACACATTTGGAGCCCTCCTGGTATGCCCTCTAACATACTATAACCTCATTTAGCAGAGATTTTCACAAAAAAAGTGAAATTTTCAAAAAGTCAGAAATTTTGCAAAAAACGACTAAGTATGAAGGACTCATCGGGTGAATCGCTCTGGAACTGAAATCGGATGCGCGCACTGACATGCTCCCCTCTCTGGAAGTCTGAGACATGTGTGAAAATTTTCTAAGTCCAGAAAAAAAAAAATTTCAAATTTTTATCAATTTTCCCCCCAAGGGATATATATTTTACCCACACATTTGGAGCCCTCCTGGGATGCCCTCTAACATACTATAACCTCATTTAGCGGAGATTTTCACAAAAAAGTGAAATTTTCAAAAAGTCAAAAATTTTGCAAAAAACGACTAAGTATGAAGGACTCATCGGGTTAATCGCTCTGGAACTGAAATCGGATGCGCGCACTGACATGCTCCCCTCTCTGGAAGTCTGAGACATGTGTGAAAATTTTCTAAGTCCAGAAAAAAAAAAATTTTCAACTTTTTTTCAAATTACCCCCCAAGGGATATATATTTTACCCACACATTTGGAACCCTCCTGGGATGCCCTCTAACATACTATAACCTCAGTTAGCGGAGATTTTCAAAAAAAAGTGAACTTTTCAAAAAGTGAAAATTTTTCCAAAAAACGACTAAGTATGAAGGACTCATCGGGTGAAACGCTCTGGAACTGAAATCGGATACGCTTACAGACTTGCTCCCCTCTCTGGAAGTCTGAGACATGTGTGAAAATTTTCTAAGTCCAGAAAAAAAAAAAATTTCAACTTTTTTTCAAATTTCCCCCCAAGGGATATATATTTTACCCACACATTTGGAGCTCTCCAGGGATGCCCTCTAACATACTATAACCTCAGTTAGCGGAGATTTTCACAAAAAAGTGAACTTTTCAAAAAGTGAAAATTTTTCCAAAAAACGACTAAGTATGAAGGACTCATCGGGTTAATCGCTCTGGAACTGAAATCGGATGCGCGCACTGACATGCTCCCCTCTCTGGAAGTCTGAGACATGTGTGAAAATTTTCTAAGTCCAGAAAAAAAAAAAAATTCAACTTTTTTTCAAATTTCCCCCCAAGGGATATATATTTTACCCACACATTTGGAACCCTCCTGGGATGCCCTCTAACATACTATAACCTCATTTAGCAGAGATTTTCACAAAAAAGTGAAATTTTCAAAAAGTCAGAAATTTTGCAAAAAACGACTAAGTAAGAAGGACTCATTGGGTGAAACGCTCTGGAACTGAAATCGGATGCGCTTACAGACATGCTCCCCTCTCTGGAAGTCTGAGACATGTGTGAAAATTTTCTAAGTCCAGAAAAAAAAAAATTTTCAACTTTTTTTCAAATTTCCCCCCAAGGGATATATATTTTACCCACACATTTGGAGCCCTCCAGGGATGCCCTCTAACATACTATAACCTCAGTTAGAGGAGATTTTCACAAAAAAGTGAACTTTTCAAAAAGTGAAAATTTTTCCAAAAAACGACTAAGTATGAAGGACTCATCGGGTGAAACGCTCTGGAACTGAAATCGGATACGCTTACAGACATGCTCCCCTCTCTGGAAGTTTGAGACATGTGTGAAAATTTTCTAAGTCCAGAAAAAAAAATTTTTTCAACTTTTTTCAAATTTCCCCCCAAGGGATATATATTTTACCCACACATTTGGAGCCCTCCTGGGATGCCCTCTAACATACTATAACCTCATTTAGCAGAGACTTTCACAAAAAATGAAATTTTCAAAAAGTCAGAAATTTTGCAAAAAACGACTAAGTATGAAGGACTCATCGGGTTAATCGCTCTGGAACTGAAATCGGATGCGCGCACTGACATGCTCCCCTCTCTGGAAGTCTGAGACATGTGTGAAAATTTTCTAAGTCCAGAAAAAAAAATTTTTTCAACTTTTTTTCAAATTAACCCCCAAGGGATATATATTTTACCCACACATTTGGAACACTCCTGGGATGCCCTCTAACATACTATAACCTCATTTAGCAGAGATTTTCACAAAAAAGTGAAATTTTCAAAAAGTCAGAAATTTTGCAAAAAACGACAAGTATGAAGGACTCATCGGGTGAATCGCTCTGGAACTGAAATCGGATGCACGCACTGACATGCTCCCCTCTCTGGAAGTCTGAGACATATGTGAAAATTTTCTAAGTCCAGAAAAAAAAAAATTTCAAATTTTTATCAATTTTCCCCCCAAGGGATATATATTTTACCCACACATTTGGAGCCCTCCTGGGATGCCCTCTAACATACTATAACCTCATTTAGTGGAGATTTTCACAAAAAGTGAAATTTTCAAAAAGTCAGAAATTTTGCAAAAAACGACTAAGTATGAAGGACTCATCGGGTTAATCGCTCTGGAACTGAAATCGGATGCGCGCACTGACATGCTCCCCTCTCTGGAAGTCTGAGACATGTGTGAAAATTTTCTAAGTCCAGAAAAAAAAAAATTTTCAACTTTTTTTCAAATTACCCCCCAAGGGATATATATTTTACCCACACATTTGGAACCCTCCTGGGATGCCCTCTAACATACTATAACCTCATTTAGCAGAGATTTTCACAAAAAAGTGAAATTTTCAAAAAGTCAGAAATTTTGCAAAAACGACTAAGTATGAAGGACTCATTGGGTGAAACGCTCTGGAAATGAAATAGGATGCGCTTACAGACATGCTCCCCTCTCTGGAAGTCTGAGACATGTGTGAAAATTTTCTAAGTCCAGAAAAAAAAAATTCTTCAACTTTTTTTCAAAATTTCCCCCCAAGGGATATATATTTTACCCACACATTTGGAGCCCTCCTGGTATGCCCTCTAACATACTATAACCTCATTTAGCAGAGATTTTCACAAAAAAGTGAAATTTTCAAAAACTCAGAAATTTTGCAAAAAACGACTAAGTATGAAGGACTCATCGGGTGAATCGCTCTGGAACTGAAATCGGATGCGCGCACTGACATGCTCCCCTCTCTGGAAGTCTGAGACATGTGTGAAAATTTTCTAAGTCCAGAAAAAAAAATATTTCAAATTTTTATCAATTTTCCCCCCAAGGGATATATATTTTACCCACACATTTGGAGCCCTCCTGGGATGCCCTCTAACATACTATAACCTCATTTAGCAGAGATTTTCACAAAAAAGTGAAATTTTCAAAAAGTCAGAAATTTTGCAAAAAACGACTAAGTAAGAAGGACTCATTGGGTGAAACGCTCTGGAACTGAAATCGGATGCGCTTACAGACATGCTCCCCTCTCTGGAAGTCTGAGACATGTGTGAAAATTTTCTAAGTCCAGAAAAAAAAAATTTTTCAACTTTTTTTCAAATTTCCCCCCAAGGGATATATATTTTACCCACACATTTGGAGCCCTCCAGGGATGCCCTCTAACATACTATAACCTCAGTTAGAGGAGATTTTCACAAAAAAGTGAACTTTTCAAAAAGTGAAAATTTTTCCAAAAAACGACTAAGTATGAAGGACTCATCGGGTGAAACGCTCTGGAACTGAAATCGGATACGCTTACAGACATCCTCCCCTCTCTGGAAGTTTGAGACATGTGTGAAAATTTTCTAAGTCCAGAAAAAAAATTTTTTTCAACTTTTTTCAAATTTCCCCCCAAGGGATATACATTTTACCCACACATTTGGAGCCCTCCTGGGATGCCCTCTAACATACTATAACCTCATTTAGCAGAGACTTTCACAAAAAATGAAATTTTCAAAAAGTCAGAAATTTTGCAAAAAACGACTAAGTATGAAGGACTCATCGGGTTAATCGCTCTGGAACTGAAATCGGATGCGCGCACTGACATGCTCCCCTCTCTGGAAGTCTGAGACATGTGTGAAAATTTTCTAAGTCCAGAAAAAAAAATTTTTTCAACTTTTTTTCAAATTAACCCCCAAGGGATATATATTTTACCCACACATTTGGAACACTCCTGGGATGCCCTCTAACATACTATAACCTCATTTAGCAGAGATTTTCACAAAAAAGTGAAATTTTCAAAAAGTCAGAAATTTTGCAAAAAACGACAAGTATGAAGGACTCATCGGGTGAATCGCTCTGGAACTGAAATCGGATGCGCGCACTGACATGCTCCCCTCTCTGGAAGTCTGAGACATGTGTGAAAATTTTCTAAGTCCAGAAAAAAAAATATTTCAAATTTTTATCAATTTTCCCCCCAAGGGATATATATTTTACCCACACATTTGGAGCCCTCCTGGGATGCCCTCTAACATACTATAACCTCATTTAGCGGAGATTTTCACAAAAAGTGAAATTTTCAAAAAGTCAGAAATTTTGCAAAAAACGACTAAGTATGAAGGACTCATCGGGTTAATCGCTCTGGAACTGAAATCGGATGCGCGCACTGACATGCTCCCCTCTCTGGAAGTCTGAGACATGTGTGAAAATTTTCTAAGTCCAGAAAAAAAATAATTTTCAACTTTTTTTCAAATTACCCCCCAAGGGATATATATTTTACCCACACATTTGGAACCCTCCTGGGATGCCCTCTAACATACTATAACCTCATTTAGCAGAGATTTTCACAAAAAAGTGAAATTTTCAAAAAGTCAGAAATTTTGCAAAAACGACTAAGTATGAAGGACTCATTGGGTGAAACGCTCTGGAAATGAAATAGGATGCGCTTACAGATATGCTCCCCTCTCTGGAAGTCTGAGACATGTGTGAAAATTTTCTAAGTCCAGAAAAAAAAAATTTTTCAACTTTTTTTCAAATTTCCCCCCAAGGGATATATATTTTACCCACACATTTGGAGCCCTCCTGGTATGCCCTCTAACATACTATAACCTCATTTAGCAGAGATTTTCACAAAAAAGTGAAATTTTCAAAAAGTCAGAAATTTTGCAAAAAACGACTAAGTAAGAAGGACTCATTGGGTGAAACGCTCTGGAACTGAAATCGGATGCGCTTACAGACATGCTCCCCTCTCTGGAAGTCTGAGACATGTGTGAAAATTTTCTAAGTCCAGAAAAAAAAAATTTTCAACTTTTTTTCAAATTTCCCCCCAAGGGATATATATTTTACCCACACATTTGGAGCCCTCCAGGGGTGCCCTCTAACATACTATAACCTCAGTTAGAGGAGATTTTCACAAAAAAGTGAACTTTTCAAAAAGTGAAAATTTTTCCAAAAAACGACTAAGTATGAAGGACTCATCGGGTGAAACGCTCTGGAACTGAAATCGGATACGCTTACAGACATGCTCCCCTCTCTGGAAGTTTGAGACATGTGTGAAAATTTTCTAAGTCCAGAAAAAAAAATTTTTTCAACTTTTTTCAAATTTCCCCCCAAGGGATATATATTTTACCCACACATTTGGAGCCCTCCTGGGATGCCCTCTAACATACTATAACCTCATTTAGCAGAGACTTTCACAAAAAATGAAATTTTCAAAAAGTCAGAAATTTTGCAAAAAACGACTAAGTATGAAGGACTCATCGGGTTAATCGCTCTGGAACTGAAATCGGATGCGCGCACTGACATGCTCCCCTCTCTGGAAGTCTGAGACATGTGTGAAAATTTTCTAAGTCCAGAAAAAAAAAATTTTTCAACTTTTTTTCAAATTAACCCCCAAGGGATATATATTTTACCCACACATTTGGAACACTCCTGGGATGCCCTCTAACATACTATAACCTCATTTAGCAGAGATTTTCACAAAAAAGTGAAATTTTCAAAAAGTCAGAAATTTTGCAAAAAACGACAAGTATGAAGGACTCATCGGGTGAATCGCTCTGGAACTGAAATCGGATGCACGCACTGACATGCTCCCCTCTCTGGAAGTCTGAGACATGTGTGAAAATTTTCTAAGTCCAGAAAAAAAAAATTTCAAATTTTTATCAATTTTCCCCCCAAGGGATATATATTTTACCCACACATTTGGAGCCCTCCTGGGATGCCCTCTAACATACTATAACCTCATTTAGCGGAGATTTTCACAAAAAGTGAAATTTTCAAAAAGTCAGAAATTTTGCAAAAAACGACTAAGTATGAAGGACTCATCGGGTTAATCGCTCTGGAACTGAAATCGGATGCGCGCACTGACATGCTCCCCTCTCTGGAAGTCTGAGACATGTGTGAAAATTTTCTAAGTCCAGAAAAAAAAAAATTTTCAACTTTTTTTCAAATTACCCCCCAAGGGATATATATTTTACCCACACATTTGGAACCCTCCTGGGATGCCCTCTAACATACTATAACCTCATTTAGCAGAGATTTTCACAAAAAAGTGAAATTTTCAAAAAGTCAGAAATTTTGCAAAAACGACTAAGTATGAAGGACTCATTGGGTGAAACGCTCTGGAAATGAAATAGGATGCGCTTACAGACATGCTCCCCTCTCTGGAAGTCTGAGACATGTGTGAAAATTTTCTAAGTCCAGAAAAAAAAAATTTTTCAACTTTTTTTCAAATTTCCCCCCAAGGGATATATATTTTACCCACACATTTGGAGCCCTCCTGGTATGCCCTCTAACATACTATAACCTCATTTAGCAGAGATTTTCACAAAAAAGTGAAATTTTCAAAAAGTCAGAAATTTTGCAAAAAACGACAAGTATGAAGGACTCATCGGGTGAATCGCTCTGGAACTGAAATCGGATGCGCGCACTGACATGCTCCCCTCTCTGGAAGTCTGAGACATGTGTGAAAATTTTCTAAGTCCAGAAAAAAAAATATTTCAAATTTTTATCAATTTTCCCCCCAAGGGATATATATTTTACCCACACATTTGGAGCCCTCCTGGGATGCCCTCTAACATACTATAACCTCATTTAGCGGAGATTTTCACAAAAAGTGACATTTTCAAAAAGTCAGAAATTTTGCAAAAAACGACTAAGTATGAAGGACTCATCGGGTTAATCGCTCTGGAACTGAAATCGGATGCGCGCACTGACATGCTCCCCTCTCTGGAAGTCTGAGACATGTGTGAAAATTTTCTAAGTCCAGAAAAAAAAATATTTCAAATTTTTATCAATTTTCCCCCCAAGGGATATATATTTTACCCACACATTTGGAGCCCTCCTGGGATGCCCTCTAACATACTATAACCTCATTTAGCAGAGATTTTCACAAAAAAGTGAAATTTTCAAAAACTCAGAAATTTTGCAAAAAACGACTAAGTATGAAGGACTCATCGGGTGAATCGCTCTGGAACTGAAATCGGATGCGCGCACTGACATGCTCCCCTCTCTGGAAGTCTGAGACATGTGTGAAAATTTTCTAAGTCCAGAAAAAAAAAAATTTTCAACTTTTTTTCAAATTACCCCCCAAGGGATATATATTTTACCCACACATTTGGAACCCTCCTGGGATGCCCTCTAACATACTATAACCTCATTTAGCAGAGATTTTCACAAAAAAGTGAAATTTTCAAAAAGTCAGAAATTTTGCAAAAACGACTAAGTATGAAGGACTCATTGGGTGAAACGCTCTGGAAATGAAATAGGATGCGCTTACAGACATGCTCCCCTCTCTGGAAGTCTGAGACATGTGTGAAAATTTTCTAAGTCCAGAAAAAAAAAATTTTTCAACTTTTTTTCAAATTTCCCCCCAAGGGATATATATTTTACCCACACATTTGGAGCCCTCCTGGTATGCCCTCTAACATACTATAACCTCATTTAGCAGAGATTTTCACAAAAAAGTGAAATTTTCAAAAAGTCAGAAATTTTGCAAAAAACGACAAGTATGAAGGACTCATCGGGTGAATCGCTCTGGAACTGAAATCGGATGCGCGCACTGACATGCTCCCCTCTCTGGAAGTCTGAGACATGTGTGAAAATTTTCTAAGTCCAGAAAAAAAAATATTTCAAATTTTTATCAATTTTCCCCCCAAGGGATATATATTTTACCCACACATTTGGAGCCCTCCTGGGATGCCCTCTAACATACTATAACCTCATTTAGCGGAGATTTTCACAAAAAGTGACATTTTCAAAAAGTCAGAAATTTTGCAAAAAACGACTAAGTATGAAGGACTCATCGGGTTAATCGCTCTGGAACTGAAATCGGATGCGCGCACTGACATGCTCCCCTCTCTGGAAGTCTGAGACATGTGTGAAAATTTTCTAAGTCCAGAAAAAAAAATATTTCAAATTTTTATCAATTTTCCCCCCAAGGGATATATATTTTACCCACACATTTGGAGCCCTCCTGGGATGCCCTCTAACATACTATAACCTCATTTAGCAGAGATTTTCACAAAAAAGTGAAATTTTCAAAAACTCAGAAATTTTGCAAAAAACGACTAAGTATGAAGGACTCATCGGGTGAATCGCTCTGGAACTGAAATCGGATGCGCGCACTGACATGCTCCCCTCTCTGGAAGTCTGAGACATGTGTGAAAATTTTCTAAGTCCAGAAAAAAAAATATTTCAAATTTTTATCAATTTTCCCCCCAAGGGATATATATTTTACCCACACATTTGGAGCCCTCCTGGGATGCCCTCTAACATACTATAACCTCATTTAGCAGAGATTTTCACAAAAAAGTGAAATTTTCAAAAAGTCAGAAATTTTGCAAAAAACGACTAAGTAAGAAGGACTCATTGGGTGAAACGCTCTGGAACTGAAATCGGATGCGCTTACAGACATGCTCCCCTCTCTGGAAGTCTGAGACATGTGTGAAAATTTTCTAAGTCCAGAAAAAAAAAAATTTTCAACTTTTTTTCAAATTTCCCCCCAAGGGATATATATTTTACCCACACATTTGGAGCCCTCCAGGGATGCCCTCTAACATACTATAACCTCAGTTAGAGGAGATTTTCACAAAAAAGTGAACTTTTCAAAAAGTGAAAATTTTTCCAAAAAACGACTAAGTATGAAGGACTCATCGGGTGAAACGCTCTGGAACTGAAATCGGATACGCTTACAGACATGCTCCCCTCTCTGGAAGTTTGAGACATGTGTGAAAATTTTCTAAGTCCAGAAAAAAAAATTTTTTCAACTTTTTTCAAATTTCCCCCCAAGGGATATATATTTTACCCACACATTTGGAGCCCTCCTGGGATGCCCTCTAACATACTATAACGTCATTTAGCAGAGACTTTCACAAAAAATGAAATTTTCAAAAAGTCAGAAATTTTGCAAAAAACGACTAAGTATGAAGGACTCATCGGGTTAATCGCTCTGGAACTGAAATCGGATGCGCGCACTGACATGCTCCCCTCTCTGGAAGTCTGAGACATGTGTGAAAATTTTATAAGTCCAGAAAAAAAAATTTTTTCAACTTTTTTTCAAATTAACCCCCAAGGGATATATATTTTACCCACACATTTGGAACACTCCTGGGATGCCCTCTAACATACTATAACCTCATTTAGCAGAGATTTTCACAAAAAAGTGAAATTTTCAAAAAGTCAGAAATTTTGCAAAAAACGACAAGTATGAAGGACTCATCGGGTGAATCGCTCTGGAACTGAAATCGGATGCACGCACTGACATGCTCCCCTCTCTGGAAGTCTGAGACATGTGTGAAAATTTTCTAAGTCCAGAAAAAAAAAAAATTTCAACTTTTTTTCAAATTACCCCCCAAGGGATATATATTTTACCCACACATTTGGAGCCCTCCTGGTATGCCCTCTAACATACTATAACCTCATTTAGTAGAGATTTTCACAAAAAAGTGAAATTTTCAAAAACTCAGAAATTTTGCAAAAAACGACTAAGTATGAAGGACTCATCGGGTGAATCGCTCTGGAACTGAAATCGGATGCGCGCACTGACATGCTCCCCTCTCTGGAAGTCTGAGACATGTGTGAAAATTTTCTAAGTCCAGAAAAAAAAATATTTCAAATTTTTATCAATTTTCCCCCCAAGGGATATATATTTTACCCACACATTTGGAGCCCTCCTGGGATGCCCTCTAACATACTATAACCTCATTTAGCGGAGATTTTCACAAAAAGTGAAATTTTCAAAAAGTCAGAAATTTTGCAAAAAACGACTAAGTATGAAGGACTCATCGGGTTAATCGCTCTGGAACTGAAATCGGATGTGCGCACTGACATGCTCCCCTCTCTGGAAGTCTGAGACATGTGTGAAAATTTTCTAAGTCCAGAAAAAAAAAATTTTCAACTTTTTTTCAAATTACCCCCCAAGGGATATATATTTTACCCACACATTTGGAACCCTCCTGGGATGCCCTCCAACATACTATAACCTCATTTAGCAGAGATTTTCACAAAAAAGTGAAATTTTCAAAAACTCAGAAATTTTGCAAAAAACGACTAAGTATGAAGGACTCATCGGGTGAATCGCTCTGGAACTGAAATCGGATGCGCGCACTGACATGCTCCCCTCTCTGGAAGTCTGAGACATGTGTGAAAATTTTCTAAGTCCAGAAAAAAAAATATTTCAAATTTTTATCAATTTTCCCCCCAAGGGATATATATTTTATCCACACATTTGGAGCCCTCCTGGGATGCCCTCTAACATACTATAACCTCATTTAGCAGAGATTTTCACAAAAAAGTGAAATTTTCAAAAAGTCAGAAATTTTGCAAAAAACGACTAAGTAAGAAGGACTCATTGGGTGAAACGCTCTGGAACTGAAATCGGATGCGCTTACAGACATGCTCCCCTCTCTGGAAGTCTGAGACATGTGTGAAAATTTTCTAAGTCCAGAAAAAAAAAAATTTTCAACTTTTTTTCAAATTTCCCCCCAAGGGATATATATTTTACCCACACATTTGGAGCCCTCCAGGGATGCCCTCTAACATACTATAACCTCAGTTAGAGGAGATTTTCACAAAAAAGTGAACTTTTCAAAAAGTGAAAATTTTTCCAAAAAACGACTAAGTATGAAGGACTCATCGGGTGAAACGCTCTGGAACTGAAATCGGATACGCTTACAGACATGCTCCCCTCTCTGGAAGTTTGAGACATGTGTGAAAATTTTCTAAGTCCAGAAAAAAAAATTTTTTCAACTTTTTTCAAATTTCCCCCCAAGGGATATATATTTTACCCACACATTTGGAGCCCTCCTGGGATGCCCTCTAACATACTATAACCTCATTTAGCAGAGACTTTCACAAAAAATGAAATTTTCAAAAAGTCAGAAATTTTGCAAAAAACGACTAAGTATGAAGGACTCATCGGGTTAATCGCTCTGGAACTGAAATCGGATGCGCGCACTGACATGCTCCCCTCTCTGGAAGTCTGAGACATGTGTGAAAATTTTCTAAGTCCAGAAAAAAAAATTTTTTCAACTTTTTTTCAAATTAACCCCCAAGGGATATATATTTTACCCACACATTTGGAACACTCCTGGGATGCCCTCTAACATACTATAACCTCATTTAGCAGAGATTTTCACAAAAAAGTGAAATTTTCAAAAAGTCAGAAATTTTGCAAAAAACGACAAGTATGAAGGACTCATCGGGTGAATCGCTCTGGAACTGAAATCGGATGCACGCACTGACATGCTCCCCTCTCTGGAAGTCTGAGACATGTGTGAAAATTTTCTAAGTCCAGAAAAAAAAAAATTTCAAATTTTTATCAATTTTCCCCCCAAGGGATATATATTTTACCCACACATTTGGAGCCCTCCTGGGATGCCCTCTAACATACTATAACCTCATTTAGCGGAGATTTTCACAAAAAGTGAAATTTTCAAAAAGTCAGAAATTTTGCAAAAAACGACTAAGTATGAA
Organism: Phyllobates terribilis; assembly: GCF_046119375.1. Taxonomy (NCBI): domain Eukaryota; kingdom Metazoa; phylum Chordata; class Amphibia; order Anura; family Dendrobatidae; genus Phyllobates; species Phyllobates terribilis. Next base: position 978,691 of record NW_027362853.1, read on the forward strand.
GGACTCATCGGGTTAATCGCTCTGGAACTGAAATCGGATGCGCGCACTGACATGCTCCCCTCTCTGGAAGTCTGAGACATGTGTGAAAATTTTCTAAGTCCAGAAAAAAAAAAATTTTCAACTTTTTTTCAAATTACCCCCCAAGGGATATATATTTTACCCACACATTTGGAACCCTCCTGGGATGCCCTCTAACATACTATAACCTCATTTAGCAGAGATTTTCACAAAAAAGTGAAATTTTCAAAAAGTCAGAAATTTTGCAAAAACGACTAAGTATGAAGGACTCATTGGGTGAAACGCTCTGGAAATGAAATAGGATGCGCTTACAGACATGCTCCCCTCTCTGGAAGTCTGAGACATGTGTGAAAATTTTCTAAGTCCAGAAAAAAAAAATTTTTCAACTTTTTTTCAAATTTCCCCCCAAGGGATATATATTTTACCCACACATTTGGAGCCCTCCTGGTATGCCCTCTAACATACTATAACCTCATTTAGCAGAGATTTTCACAAAAAAGTGAAATTTTCAAAAACTCAGAAATTTTGCAAAAAACGACTAAGTATGAAGGACTCATCGGGTGAATCGCTCTGGAACTGAAATCGGATGCGCGCACTGACATGCTCCCCTCTCTGGAAGTCTGAGACATGTGTGAAAATTTTCTAAGTCCAGAAAAAAAAATATTTCAAATTTTTATCAATTTTCCCCCCAAGGGATATATATTTTACCCACACATTTGGAGCCCTCCTGGGATGCCCTCTAACATACTATAACCTCATTTAGCGGAGATTTTCACAAAAAAAGTGAAATTTTCAAAAAGTCAAAAATTTTGCAAAAAACGACTAAGTATGAAGGACTCATCGGGTTAATCGCTCTGGAACTGAAATCGGATGCGCGCACTGACATGCTCCCCTCTCTGGAAGTCTGAGACATGTGTGAAAATTTTCTAAGTCCAGAAAAAAAAAAAATTTCAACTTTTTTTCAAATTTCCCCCCAAGGGATATATATTTTACCCACACATTTGGAGTCCTCCAGGGATGCCCTCTAACATACTATAACCTCAGTTAGCGGAGATTTTCACAAAAAAGTGAACTTTTCAAAAAGTGAAAATTTTTCCAAAAAACGACTAAGTATGAAGGACTCATCGGGTGAAACGCTCTGGAACTGAAATCGGATACGCTTACAGACTTGCTCCCCTCTCTGGAAGTCTGAGACATGTGTGAAAATTTTCTAAGTCCAGAAAAAAAAATTTTTTCAACTTTTTTCAAATTTCCCCCCAAGGGATATATATTTTACCCACACATTTGGAGCCCTCCTGGGATGCCCTCTAACATACTATAACCTCATTTAGTGGAGATTTTCACAAAAAAGTGAAATTTTCAAAAAGTCAAAAATTTTGCAAAAAACGACTAAGTATGAAGGACTCATCGGGTTAATCGCTCTGGAACTGAAATCGGATGCGCGCACTGACATGCTCCCCTCTCTGGAAGTCTGAGACATGTGTGAAAATTTTCTAAGTCCAGAAAAAAAAAAATTTTCAACTTTTTTTCAAATTACCCCCCAAGGGATATATATTTTACCCACACATTTGGAACCCTCCTGGGATGCCCTCTAACATACTATAACCTCATTTAGCAGAGATTTTCACAAAAAAGTGAAATTTTCAAAAAGTCAGAAATTTTGCAAAAAACGACTAAGTATGAAGGACTCATTGGGTGAAACGCTCTGGAGCTGAAATCGGATGCGCTTACAGACATGCTCCCCTCTCTGGAAGTCTGAGACATGTGTGAAAATTTTCTAAGTCCAGAAAAAAAAATTTTTTCAACTTTTTTCAAATTTCCCCCCAAGGGATATATATTTTTCCCACACATTTGGAGCCCTCCTGGGATGCCCTCTAACATACTATAACCTCATTTAGCAGAGACTTTCACAAAAAATGAAATTTTCAAAAAGTCAGAAATTTTGCAAAAAACGACTAAGTATGAAGGACTCATCGGGTTAATCGCTCTGGAACTGAAATCAGATGCGCGCACTGACATGCTCCCCTCTCTGGAAGTCTGAGACATGTGTGAAAATTTTCTAAGTCCAGAAAAAAAAAAAATTTCAACTTTTTTTCAAATTACCCCCCAAGGGATATATATTTTACCCACACATTTGGAGCCCTCTTGGGATGCCCTCTAACATACTATAACCTCATTTAGCGGAGATTTTCACAAAAAGTGAAATTTTCAAAAATCAGAAATTTTGCAAAAAACGACTAAGTATGAAGGACTGATCGGGTTAATCGCTCTGGAACTGAAATCGGATGCGCGCACTGACATGCTCCCCTCTCTGGAAGTCTGAGACATGTGTGAAAATTTTCTAAGTCCAGAAAAAAAAATTTTTTCAACTTTTTTCAAATTTCCCCCCAAGGGATATATATTTTACCCACACATTTGGAGCCCTCCTGGGATGCCCTCTAACATACTATAACCTCATTTAGCAGAGACTTTCACAAAAAATGAAATTTTCAAAAAGTCAGAAATTTTGCAAAAAACGACTAAGTATGAAGGACTCATCGGGTTAATCGCTCTGGAACTGAAATCAGATGCGCGCACTGACATGCTCCCCTCTCTGGAAGTCTGAGACATGTGTGAAAATTTTCTAAGTCCAGAAAAAAAAAAAATTTCAACTTTTTTTCAAATTACCCCCCAAGGGATATATATTTTACCCACACATTTGGAGCCCTCTTGGGATGCCCTCTAACATACTATAACCTCATTTAGCGGAGATTTTCACAAAAAGTGAAATTTTCAAAAATCAGAAATTTTGCAAAAAACGACTAAGTATGAAGGACTGATCGGGTTAATCGCTCTGGAACTGAAATCGGATGCGCGCACTGACATGCTCCCCTCTCTGGAAGTCTGAGACATGTGTGAAAATTTTCTAAGTCCAGAAAAAAAAAAATTTTCAACTTTTTTTCAAATTACCCCCCAAGGGATATATATTTTACCCACACATTTGGAACCCTCCTGGGATGCCCTCTAACATACTATAACCTCATTTAGCAGAGATTTTCACAAAAAAGTGAAATTTTCAAAAAGTCAGAAATTTTGCAAAAAACGACTAAGTATGAAGGACTCATTGGGTGAAACGCTCTGGAGCTGAAATCGGATGCGCTTACAGACATGCTCCCCTCTCTGGAAGTCTGAGACATGTGTGAAAATTTTCTAAGTCCAGAAAAAAAAATTTTTTCAACTTTTTTCAAATTTCCCCCCAAGGGATATATATTTTACCCACACATTTGGAGCCCTCTTGGGATGCCCTCTAACATACTATAACCTCATTTAGCGGAGATTTTCACAAAAAGTGAAATTTTCAAAAATCAGAAATTTTGCAAAAAACGACTAAGTATGAAGGACTCATCGGGTTAATCGCTCTGGAACTGAAATCGGATGCGCGCACTGACATGCTCCCCTCTCTGGAAGTCTGAGACATGTGTGAAAATTTTCTAAGTCCAGAAAAAAAAAAAATTCAACTTTTTTTCAAATTTCCCCCCAAGGGATATATATTTTACCCACACATTTGGAACCCTCCTGGGATGCCCTCTAACATACTATAACCTCATTTAGCAGAGATTTTCACAAAAAAGTGAAATTTTCAAAAAGTCAGAAATTTTGCAAAAAACGACTAAGTATGAAGGACTCATTGGGTGAAACGCTCTGGAACTGAAATCGGATGCGCTTACAGACATGCTCCCCTCTCTGGAAGTCTGAGACATGTGTGAAAATTTTCTAAGTCCAGAAAAAAAAAAAATTTCAACTTTTTTTCAAATTTCCCCCCAAGGGATATATATATTACCCACACATTTGGAGTCCTCCAGGGATGCCCTCTAACATACTATAACCTCAGTTAGCGGAGATTTTCACAAAAAAGTGAACTTTTCAAAAAGTGAAAATTTTTCCAAAAAACGACTAAGTATGAAGGACTCATCGGGTGAAACGCTCTGGAACTGAAATCGGATACGCTTACAGACATGCTCCCCTCTCTGGAAGTCTGAGACATGTGTGAAAATTTTCTAAGTCCAGAAAAAAAAAAATTTTCAACTTTTTTTCAAATTAACCCCCAAGGGATATATATTTTACCCACACATTTGGAACACTCCTGGGATGCCCTCTAACATACTATAACCTCATTTAGCAGAGACTTTCACAAAAAATGAAATTTTCAAAAAGTCAGAAATTTTGCAAAAAACGACTAAGTATGAAGGACTCATCGGGTTAATCGCTCTGGAACTGAAATCGGATGCGCGCACTGACATGCTCCCCTCTCTGGAAGTCTGAGACATGTGTGAAAATTTCCTAAGTCCAGAAAAAAAAAAATTTTCAACTTTTTTTCAAATTACCCCCCAAGGGATATATATTTTACCCACACATTTGGAACCCTCCTGGGATGCCCTCTAACATACTATAACCTCATTTAGCAGAGATTTTCACAAAAAAGTGAAATTTTCAAAAAGTCAGAAATTTTGCAAAAAACGACTAAGTATGAAGGACTCATCGGGTGAATCGCTCTGGAACTGAAATCGGATGCGTGCACTGACATGCTCCCCTCTCTGGAAGTCTGAGACATGTGTGAAAATTTTCTAAGTCCAGAAAAAAAAAATTTTCAAATTTTTATCAATTTTCCCCCCAAGGGATATATATTTTACCCACACATTTGGAGCCCTCTTGGGATGCCCTCTAACATACTATAACCTCATTTAGCGGAGATTTTCACAAAAAGTGAAATTTTCAAAAATCAGAAATTTTGCAAAAAACGACTAAGTATGAAGGACTCATCGGGTTAATCGCTCTGGAACTGAAATCGGATGCGCGCACTGACATGCTCCCCTCTCTGGAAGTCTGAGACATGTGTGAAAATTTTCTAAGTCCAGAAAAAAAAAAAATTCAACTTTTTTTCAAATTTCCCCCCAAGGGATATATATTTTACCCACACATTTGGAACCCTCCTGGGATGCCCTCTAACATACTATAACCTCATTTAGCAGAGATTTTCACAAAAAAGTGAAATTTTCAAAAAGTCAGAAATTTTGCAAAAAACGACTAAGTATGAAGGACTCATTGGGTGAAACGCTCTGGAACTGAAATCGGATGCGCTTACAGACATGCTCCCCTCTCTGGAAGTCTGAGACATGTGTGAAAATTTTCTAAGTCCAGAAAAAAAAAAAATTTCAACTTTTTTTCAAATTTCCCCCCAAGGGATATATATATTACCCAAACATTTGGAGTCCTCCAGGGATGCCCTCTAACATACTATAACCTCAGTTAGCGGAGATTTTCACAAAAAAGTGAACTTTTCAAAAAGTGAAATTTTTTCCAAAAAACGACTAAGTATGAAGGACTCATCGGGTGAAACGCTCTGGAACTGAAATCGTATACGCTTACAGACATGCTCCCCTCTCTGGAAGTCTGAGACATGTGTGAAAATTTTCTAAGTCCAGAAAAAAAAAAATTTTCAACTTTTTTTCAAATTAACCCCCAAGGGATATATATTTTACCCACACATTTGGAACACTCCTGGGATGCCCTCTAACATACTATAACCTCATTTAGCAGAGACTTTCACAAAAAATGAAATTTTCAAAAAGTCAGAAATTTTGCAAAAAACGACTAAGTATGAAGGACTCATCGGGTTAATCGCTCTGGAACTGAAATCGGATGCGCGCACTGACATGCTCCCCTCTCTGGAAGTCTGAGACATGTGTGAAAATTTTCTAAGTCCAGAAAAAAAAAAATTTTCAACTTTTTTTCAAATTACCCCCCAAGGGATATATATTTTACCCACACATTTGGAACCCTCCTGGGATGCCCTCTAACATACTATAACCTCATTTAGCAGAGATTTTCACAAAAAAGTGAAATTTTCAAAAAGTCAGAAATTTTGCAAAAAACGACTAAGTATGAAGGACTCATCGGGTGAATCGCTCTGGAACTGAAATCGGATGCGTGCACTGACATGCTCCCCTCTCTGGAAGTCTGAGACATGTGTGAAAATTTTCTAAGTCCAGAAAAAAAAAATTTTCAAATTTTTATCAATTTTCCCCCCAAGGGATATATATTTTACCCACACATTTGGAGCCCTCTTGGGATGCCCTCTAACATACTATAACCTCATTTAGCGGAGATTTTCACAAAAAGTGAAATTTTCAAAAATCAGAAATTTTGCAAAAAACGACTAAGTATGAAGGACTCATCGGGTTAATCGCTCTGGAACTGAAATCGGATGCGCGCACTGACATGCTCCCCTCTCTGGAAGTCTGAGACATGTGTGAAAATTTTCTAAGTCCAGAAAAAAAAAAAATTCAACTTTTTTTCAAATTTCCCCCCAAGGGATATATATTTTACCCACACATTTGGAACCCTCCTGGGATGCCCTCTAACATACTATAACCTCATTTAGCAGAGATTTTCACAAAAAAGTGAAATTTTCAAAAAGTCAGAAATTTTGCAAAAAACGACTAAGTATGAAGGACTCATTGGGTGAAACGCTCTGGAACTGAAATCGGATGCGCTTACAGACATGCTCCCCTCTCTGGAAGTCTGAGACATGTGTGAAAATTTTCTAAGTCCAGAAAAAAAAAAAATTTCAACTTTTTTTCAAATTTCCCCCCAAGGGATATATATATTACCCAAACATTTGGAGTCCTCCAGGGATGCCCTCTAACATACTATAACCTCAGTTAGCGGAGATTTTCACAAAAAAGTGAACTTTTCAAAAAGTGAAATTTTTTCCAAAAAACGACTAAGTATGAAGGACTCATCGGGTGAAACGCTCTGGAACTGAAATCGTATACGCTTACAGACATGCTCCCCTCTCTGGAAGTCTGAGACATGTGTGAAAATTTTCTAAGTCCAGAAAAAAAAAAATTTTCAACTTTTTTTCAAATTAACCCCCAAGGGATATATATTTTACCCACACATTTGGAACACTCCTGGGATGCCCTCTAACATACTATAACCTCATTTAGCAGAGACTTTCACAAAAAATGAAATTTTCAAAAAGTCAGAAATTTTGCAAAAAACGACTAAGTATGAAGGACTCATCGGGTTAATCGCTCTGGAACTGAAATCGGATGCGCGCACTGACATGCTCCCCTCTCTGGAAGTCTGAGACATGTGTGAAAATTTTCTAAGTCCAGAAAAAAAAAAAATTTTCAACTTTTTTTCAAATTAACCCCCAAGGGATATATATTTTACCCACACATTTGGAACACTCCTGGGATGCCCTCTAACATACTATAACCTCATTTAGCGGAGATTTTCACAAAAAAGTGAAATTTTCAAAAAGTCAAAAACTTTGCAAAAAACGACTAAGTATGAAGGACTCATCGGGTTAATCGCTCTGGAACAGAAATCGGATGCGCGCACTGACATGCTCCCCTCTCTGGAAGTCTGAGACATGTGTGAAAATTTTCTAAGTCCAGAAAAAAAAAAATTTTCAACTTTTTTTCAAATTACCCCCCAAGGGATATATATTTTACCCACACATTTGGAACCCTCCTGGGATGCCCTCTAACATATTATAACCTCATTTAGCAGAGATTTTCACAAAAAAGTGAAATTTTCAAAAAGTCAGAAATTTTGCAAAAACGACTAAGTATGAAGGACTCATTGGGTGAAACGCTCTGGAAATGAAATCGGATGCGCTTACAGACATGCTCCCCTCTCTGGAAGTCTGAGACATGTGTGAAAATTTTCTAAGTCCAGAAAAAAAAAAATTTTCAACTTTTTTTCAAATTAACCCCCAAGGGATATATATTTTACCCACACATTTGGAACACTCCTGGGATGCCCTCTAACATACTATAACCTCATTTAGCAGAGACTTTCACAAAAAATGAAATTTTCAAAAAGTCAGAAATTTTGCAAAAAACGACTAAGTATGAAGGACTCATCGGGTTAATCGCTCTGGAACTGAAATCGGATGCGCGCACTGACATGCTCCCCTCTCTGGAAGTCTGAGATATGTGTGAAAATTTTCTAAGTCCAGAAAAAAAAAATTTCAAATTTTTATCAATTTTCCCCCCAAGGGATATATATTTTACCCACACATTTGGAGCCCTCTTGGGATGCCCTCTAACATACTATAACCTCATTTAGCGGAGATTTTCACAAAAAGTGAAATTTTCAAAAATCATAAATTTTGCAAAAAACGACTAAGTATGAAGGACTCATCGGGTTAATCGCTCTGGAACTGAAATCGGATGCGCGCACTGACATGCTCCCCTCTCTGGAAGTCTGAGACATGTGTGAAAATTTTCTAAGTCCAGAAAAAAAAAAAATTCAACTTTTTTTCAAATTTCCCCCCAAGGGATATATATTTTACCCACACATTTGGAACCCTCCTGGGATGCCCTCTAACATACTATAACCTCATTTAGCAGAGATTTTCACAAAAAAGTGAAATTTTCAAAAAGTCAGAAATTTTGCAAAAAACGACTAAGTATGAAGGACTCATTGGGTGAAACGCTCTGGAACTGAAATCGGATGCGCTTACAGACATGCTCCCCTCTCTGGAAGTCTGAGACATGTGTGAAAATTTTCTAAGTCCAGAAAAAAAAAAAATTTCAACTTTTTTTCAAATTTCCCCCCAAGGGATATATATATTACCCACACATTTGGAGTCCTCCAGGGATGCCCTCTAACATACTATAACCTCAGTTAGCGGAGATTTTCACAAAAAAGTGAACTTTTCAAAAAGTGAAAATTTTTCCAAAAAACGACTAAGTATGAAGGACTCATCGGGTGAAACGCTCTGGAACTGAAATCGTATACGCTTACAGACATGCTCCCCTCTCTGGAAGTCTGAGACATGTGTGAAAATTTTCTAAGTCCAGAAAAAAAAAAATTTTCAACTTTTTTTCAAATTAACCCCCAAGGGATATATATTTTACCCACACATTTGGAACACTCCTGGGATGCCCTCTAACATACTATAACCTCATTTAGCAGAGACTTTCACAAAAAATGAAATTTTCAAAAAGTCAGAAATTTTGCAAAAAACGACTAAGTATGAAGGACTCATCGGGTTAATCGCTCTGGAACTGAAATCGGATGCGCGCACTGACATGCTCCCCTCTCTGGAAGTCTGAGACATGTGTGAAAATTTTCTAAGTCGAGAAAAAAAAAAAATTTTCAACTTTTTTTCAAATTAACCCCCAAGGGATATATATTTTACCCACACATTTGGAACACTCCTGGGATGCCCTCTAACATACTATAACCTCATTTAGCGGAGATTTTCACAAAAAAGTGAAATTTTCAAAAAGTCAAAAACTTTGCAAAAAACGACTAAGTATGAAGGACTCATCGGGTTAATCGCTCTGGAACAGAAATCGGATGCGCGCACTGACATGCTCCCCTCTCTGGAAGTCTGAGACGTGTGATAATTTTCTAAGTCCAGAAAAAAAAAAATTTTCAACTTTTTTTCAAATTACCCCCCAAGGGATATATATTTTACCCACACATTTGGAACCCTCCTGGGATGCCCTCTAACATATTATAACCTCATTTAGCAGAGATTTTCACAAAAAAGTGAAATTTTCAAAAAGTCAGAAATTTTGCAAAAACGACTAAGTATGAAGGACTCATTGGGTGAAACGCTCTGGAAATGAAATCGGATGCGCTTACAGACATGCTCCCCTCTCTGGAAGTCTGAGACATGTGTGAAAATTTTCTAAGTCCAGAAAAAAAAAAATTTTCAACTTTTTTTCAAATTACCCCCCAAGGGATATATATTTTACCCACACATTTGGAACCCTCCTGGGATGCCCTCTAACATATTATAACCTCATTTAGCAGAGATTTTCACAAAAAAGTGAAATTTTCAAAAAGTCAGAAATTTTGCAAAAACGACTAAGTATGAAGGACTCATTGGGTGAAACGCTCTGGAAATGAAATCGGATGCGCTTACAGACATGCTCCCCTCTCTGGAAGTCTGAGACATGTGTGAAAATTTTCTAAGTCCAGAAAAAAAAAAATTTTCAACTTTTTTTCAAATTAACCCCCAAGGGATATATATTTTACCCACACATTTGGAACACTCCTGGGATGCCCTCTAACATACTATAACCTCATTTAGCAGAGACTTTCACAAAAAATGAAATTTTCAAAAAGTCAGAAATTTTGCAAAAAACGACTAAGTATGAAGGACTCATCGGGTTAATCGCTCTGGAACTGAAATCGGATGCGCGCACTGACATGCTCCCCTCTCTGGAAGTCTGAGACATGTGTGAAAATTTTCTAAGTCCAGAAAAAAAAAATTTTCAAATTTTTATCAATTTTCCCCCCAAGGGATATATATTTTACCCACACATTTGGAGCCCTCTTGGGATGCCCTCTAACATACTATAACCTCATTTAGCGGAGATTTTCACAAAAAGTGAAATTTTCAAAAATCAGAAATTTTGCAAAAAACGACTAAGTATGAAGGACTCATCGGGTTAATCGCTCTGGAACTGAAATCGGATGCGCGCACTGACATGCTCCCCTCTCTGGAAGTCTGAGACATGTGTGAAAATTTTCTAAGTCCAGAAAAAAAAAAATTTTCAACTTTTTTTCAAATTACCCCCCAAGGGATATATATTTTACCCACACATTTGGAACCCTCCTGGGATGCCCTCTAACATATTACAACCTCATTTAGCAGAGATTTTCACAAAAAAGTGAAATTTTCAAAAAGTCAGAAATTTTGCAAAAACGACTAAGTATGAAGGACTCATTGGGTGAAACGCTCTGGAAATGAAATCGGATGCGCTTACAGACATGCTCCCCTCTCTGGAAGTCTGAGACATGTGTGAAAATTTTCTAAGTCCAGAAAAAAAAAATTTTTCAACTTTTTTTCAAATTAACCCCCAAGGGATATATATTTTACCCACACATTTGGAACACTCCTGGGATGCCCTCTAACATACTATAACCTCATTTAGCAGAGACTTTCACAAAAAATGAAATTTTCAAAAAGTCAGAAATTTTGCAAAAAACGACTAAGTATGAAGGACTCATCGGGTTAATCGCTCTGGAACTGAAATCGGATGCGCGCACTGACATGCTCCCCTCTCTGGAAGTCTGAGACATGTGTGAAAATTTTCTAAGTCCAGAAAAAAAAAAAATTCAACTTTTTTTCAAATTTCCCCCCAAGGGATATATATTTTACCCACACATTTGGAACCCTCCTGGGATGCCCTCTAACATACTATAACCTCATTTAGCAGAGATTTTCACAAAAAGTGAAATTTTCAAAAATCAGAAATTTTGCAAAAAACGACTAAGTATGAAGGACTCATCGGGTTAATCGCTCTGGAACTGAAATCGGATGCGCGCACTGACATGCTCCCCTCTCTGGAAGTCTGAGACATGTGTGAAAATTTTCTAAGTCCAGAAAAAAAAAAAATTCAACTTTTTTTCAAATTTCCCCCCAAGGGATATATATTTTACCCACACATTTGGAACCCTCCTGGGATGCCCTCTAACATACTATAACCTCATTTAGCAGAGATTTTCACAAAAAGTGAAATTTTCAAAAATCAGAAATTTTGCAAAAAACGACTAAGTATGAAGGACTCATTGGGTGAAACGCTCTGGAACTGAAATCGGATGCGCTTACAGACATGCTCCCCTCTCTGGAAGTCTGAGACATGTGTGAAAATTTTCTAAGTCCAGAAAAAAAAAAAATTTCAACTTTTTTTCAAATTTCCCCCCAAGGGATATATATATTACCCACACATTTGGAGTCCTCCAGGGATGCCCTCTAACATACTATAACCTCAGTTAGCGGAGATTTTCACAAAAAAGTGAACTTTTCAAAAAGTGAAAATTTTTCCAAAAAACGACTAAGTATGAAGGACTCATCGGGTGAAACGCTCTGGAACTGAAATCGTATACGCTTACAGACATGCTCCCCTCTCTGGAAGTCTGAGACATGTGTGAAAATTTTCTAAGTCCAGAAAAAAAAAAATTTTCAACTTTTTTTCAAATTAACCCCCAAGGGATATATATTTTACCCACACATTTGGAACACTCCTGGGATGCCCTCTAACATACTATAACCTCATTTAGCAGAGACTTTCACAAAAAATGAAATTTTCAAAAAGTCAGAAATTTTGCAAAAAACGACTAAGTATGAAGGACTCATCGGGTTAATCGCTCTGGAACTGAAATCGGATGCGCGCACTGACATGCTCCCCTCTCTGGAAGTCTGAGACATGTGTGAAAATTTTCTAAGTCCAGAAAAAAAAAAAATTTTCAACTTTTTTTCAAATTAACCCCCAAGGGATATATATTTTACCCACACATTTGGAACACTCCTGGGATGCCCTCTAACATACTATAACCTCATTTAGCGGAGATTTTCACAAAAAAGTGAAATTTTCAAAAAGTCAAAAACTTTGCAAAAAACGACTAAGTATGAAGGACTCATCGGGTTAATCGCTCTGGAACAGAAATCGGATGCGCGCACTGACATGCTCCCCTCTCTGGAAGTCTGAGACATGTGTGAAAATTTTCTAAGTCCAGAAAAAAAAAAATTTTCAACTTTTTTTCAAATTACCCCCCAAGGGATATATATTTTACCCACACATTTGGAACCCTCCTGGGATGCCCTCTAACATATTATAACCTCATTTAGCAGAGATTTTCACAAAAAAGTGAAATTTTCAAAAAGTCAGAAATTTTGCAAAAACGACTAAGTATGAAGGACTCATTGGGTGAAACGCTCTGGAAATGAAATCGGATGCGCTTACAGACATGCTCCCCTCTCTGGAAGTCTGAGACATGTGTGAAAATTTTCTAAGTCCAGAAAAAAAAAATTTTTCAACTTTTTTTCAAATTTCCCCCCAAGGGATATATATTTTACCCACTCATTTGGAGCCCTCCTGGTATGCCCTCTAACATACTATAACCTCATTTAGCAGAGATTTTCACAAAAAAGTGAAATTTTCAAAAAGTCAGAAATTTTGCAAAAAACGACTAAGTATGAAGGACTCATCGGGTGAATCGCTCTGGAACTGAAATCGGATGCGCGCACTGACAGGCTCCCCTCTCTGGAAGTCTGAGACATGTGTGAAAATTTTCTAAGTCCAGAAAAAAAAAAAATTCAAATTTTTATCAATTTTCCCCCCAAGGGATATATATTTTAGCCACACATTTGGAGCCCTCCTGGGATGCCCTCTAACATACTATAACCTCATTTAGCGGAGATTTTCACAAAAAAGTGAACTTTTCAAAAAGTGAAAATTTTTCCAAAAAACGACTAAGTATGAAGGACTCATCGGGTGAAACGCTCTGGAACTGAAATCGGATACGCTTACAGACTTGATCCCCTCTCTGGAAGTCTGAGACATGTGTGAAAATTTTCTAAGTCCAGAAAAAAAAAAATTTTCAACTTTTTTTCAAATTAACCCCCAAGGGATATATATTTTACCCACACATTTGGAACACTCCTGGGATGCCCTCTAACATACTATAACCTCATTTAGCAGAGATTTTCACAAAAAAGTGAAATTTTCAAAAAGTGAAATTTTTTCCAAAAAACGACTAAGTATGAAGGACTCATCGGGTGAAACGCTCTGGAACTGAAATCGGATGCGCTTACAGACATGCTCTCTGGAAGTCTGAGACATGTGTGAAAATTTTCTAAGTCCAGAAAAAAAAATTTTTTCAACTTTTTTTCAAATTTCCCCCCAAGGGATATATATTTTACCCACACATTTGGAGCCCTCCTGGGATGCCCTCTAACATACTATAACCTCATTTAGCAGAGACTTTCACAAAAAAGTGAAATTTTCAAAAAGTCAGAAATTTTGCAAAAAACGACTAAGTATGAAGGACTCATCGGGTTAATCGCTCTGGAACTGAAATCGGATGCGCGCACTGACATGCTCCCCTCTCTGGAAGTCTGAGACATGTGTGAAAATTTTCTAAGTCCAGAAAAACAAAAATTTTCAACTTTTTTTCTAATTTCCCCCCAAGGGATATATATTTTACCCACACATTTGGAGCCCTCCTGGGATGCCCTCTAACATACTATAACTAGAGATGAGCGTTGTTCTACTCGAACTGTTCGCCAATCTCAAATTCGAGCTGTCTTGGGCGGTGTTCGAGCCGTTCGGCGAACACGAACAATTTGAGAAAAATTCGGCTGTTCGAGGTTATGTTCGATAACTGTTCGTGCACCAAAATCATAACTGGATTTTTTCTCAGTAATGATGAAAATTAATGTTAATACGCAGTTTGAGTGTACAGCGGGGTGGGGGGAGGGGCAGGGGATGGATCTCTGCAGGAACAATGAAGATCTCCATTTTTTTTTCTCTTTCCCGCATTTACAGTGGGGAGGTGCAAACTGTCAGCCTATCAGCAGCGCACACACGGAGCGAAGTGCTTTTTTTCACTCAAGCAAGGGCATATGTCATTGGCAGTGTATGTCACATGTCCTTGCCCTATAAGACCAAGCCATTTTCCCCGTCGCCACCATTTTCTCACTGCTGCAGCTGCGTGTTAGACGGCACCGCTGTTGCTGGGTGCGCTATACCTTGTTAATTTCAAGCCAATTTTCGCACAAATATACAGATAGCTTGGGAGTAGGGAATAGTTGTGATTGCAGTCCTTTTAAGGACTAGGTTACAGCATTTCCTACGACTTTTATCAGGCAGGTCTGTGCTCTTAAATAGATAGGTTGTGGGAGTAAAGACTAATTGTAATTGGAGTCCTTTTCAGGACTAGGTTACATCAGTTCCTATCAGTTTTTGCCAGGCAGGTCTGTGCCAGTGCTGTGCAAGTTTTTTTCACAGCATTTGGCTGAATCTAGCAAAGCTAATCCTTTTTGGCTTATTGCAGAGTGTGTTAGTCAGTGGAGTAGCCTATCTGTGTTGCAAGATATACCACCTGTGTATAGAATACCAATTTTTTTACTGCACCTAGTGAAGTAAAATCTTTTGGGCATAGCATCATTCTATTAGTCCATCTATACTGACCTCCATCAGGTTGCAAACTGAATCTAATTTTTTTCTGCATCTAGCTCTGAAAAAATATTGGGCTTCTAGCTGTGTGTGGGTCTTGTTCTATTAATCCATCTATACTGACCTCCATCAGGTTGCAAACTGAATATAATTTTTTTCTGCATCTAGCTCTGAAAAAATATTGGGCTTCTAGCTGTGTGTGGGTCTTGTTCTATTAATCCATCTATACTGACCTCCATCAGGTTGCAAACTGAATATAATTTTTTTCTGCATCTTGCTCTGAAAAAATATTGGGCTTCTAGCTGTGTGTGGGTCTTGTTCTATTAATCCATCTATACTGACCTCCATCAGGTTGCAAACTGAATATAATTTTTTTCTGCATCTAGCTCTGAAAAAATATTTGGCCTTCTAGCAGTGTGTGGGACTTGTTCTATTAGTCCACCTATACTGACCTCCATCAGGTTGCAAACTGAATATATTTTTTTCTGCATCTACCTCTGAAAAAATATTGGGCTTCTAGCTGTGTGTGGGACTTGTTGTATTAGTCCATCTATACTGACCTCCATCAGGTTGCAAACTGAATATATTTTTTTCTGCATCTACCTCTGAAAAAATATTGGGCTTCTAGCTGTGTGTGGGTCTTGTTCTATTATTCCATCTATACTGACCTCCATCAGGTTGCAAACTGAATATAATTTTTTTCTGCATCTAGCTCTGAAAAAATATTGGGCTTCTAGCTGTGTGTGGGTCTTGTTCTATTAATCCATCTATACTGACCTCCATCAGGTTGCAAACTGAATATAATTTTTTTCTGCATCTAGCTCTGAAAAAATATTGGGCTTCTAGCTGTGTGTGGGTCTTGTTCTATTAATCCATCTATACTGACCTCCATCAGGTTGCAAACTGAATATAATTTTTTTCTGCATCTAGCTCTGAAAAAATATTGGGCTTCTAGCTGTGTGTGGGTCTTGTTCTATTAATCCATCTATACTGACCTCCATCAGGTTGCAAACTGAATATAATTTTTTTCTGCATCTAGCTCTGAAAAAATATTGGGCTTCTAGCTGTGTGTGGGTCTTGTTCTATTAATCCATCTATACTGACCTCCTTCAGGTTGCAAACTGAATATAATTTTTTTCTGCATCTAGCTCTGAAAAAATATTTGGCCTTCTAGCAGTGTGTGGGACTTGTTCTATTAGTCCACCTATACTGACCTCCATCAGGTTGCAAACTGAATATATTTTTTTCTGCATCTAGCTCTGAAAAAATATTGGGCTTCTAGCTGTGTGTGGGTCTTGTTCTATTAATCCATCTATACTGACCTCCATCAGGTTGCAAACTGAATATAATTTTTTTCTGCATCTAGCTCTGAAAAAATATTTGGCCTTCTAGTAGTGTGTGGGACTTGTTCTATTAGTCCACCTATACTGACCTCCATCAGGTTGCAAACTGAATATATTTTTTTCTGCATCTACCTCTGAAAAAATATTGGGCTTCTAGCTGTGTGTGGGACTTGTTGTATTAGTCCATCTATACTGACCTCCATCAGGTTGCAAACTGAATATATTTTTTTCTGCATCTACCTCTGAAAAAATACTGGGCTTCTAGCTGTGTGTGGGTCTTGTTCTATTAATCCATCTATACTGACCTCTATCAGGTTGCAAACTGAATATATTTTTTTCTGCATCTACCTCTGAAAAAATATTGGGCTTCTAGCTGTGTGTGGGACTTGTTGTATTAGTCCATCTATACTGACCTCCATCAGGTTGCAAACTGAATATAATTTTTTTCTGCATCTAGCTCTGAAAAAATATTGGGCTTCTAGCTGTGTGTGGGTCTTGTTCTATTAATCCATCTATACTGACCTCCATCAGGTTGCAAACTGAATATAATTTTTTTCTGCATCTAGCTCTGAAAAAATATTGGGCTTCTAGCTGTGTGTGGGTCTTGTTCTATTAATCCATCTATACTGACCTCCATCAGGTTGCAAACTGAATATAATTTTTTTCTGCATCTAGCTCTGAAAAAATATTTGGCCTTCTAGCAGTGTGTGGGACTTGTTCTATTAGTCCACCTATACTGACCTCCATCAGGTTGCAAACTGAATATATTTTTTTCTGCATCTAGCTCTGAAAAAATATTGGTCTTCTAGCTGTGTGTGGGTCTTGTTCTATTAATCCATCTATACTGACCTCCATCAGGTTGCAAACTGAATATAATTTTTTTCTGCATCTAGCTCTGAAAAAATATTTGGCCTTCTAGCAGTGTGTCTGACTTGTTCTATTAGTCCACCTATACTGACCTCCATCAGGTTGCAAACTGAATATATTTTTTTCTGCATCTACCTCTGAAAAAATATTGGGCTTCTAGCTGTGTGTGGGACTTGTTGTATTAGTCCATCTATACTGACCTCCATCAGGTTGCAAACTGAATATATTTTTTTCTGCATCTACCTCTGAAAAAATATTGGGCTTCTATCTGTGTGTGGGACTTGTTGCATTTGTCCATCTATACTGACCTCCATCAGGTTGCAAATTGAATATAATTTTTTTCTGCATCTAACCCAGCCATTAGTTTTGGCCTAATACCACAGTTTGGCCACTCAGCTCTGCTCGGTTACCATCCATTGTTTTTTTGTGCAAACAACTCCAGAGTTGTGAATTAGTTAACCACCAAAATGAGTGGAAAAAGGCCTGCTGCTGGTGGAAAGGGGAATAGGCGTGTTGGGAAGGGGAAAAAAGGTTGTGTCCGTGGGGTAGGTGCTAAAGCAACAGTAACATCTGCAGAAGAAAGACCATCTTCCAGCCAAACTAAAATGTCTACTTCTTTTAGCGGACAATGTGATAAGATCTCTTTCTTACGGCCACGCCAATCGCTACAAATTCCAGATGAGGCACAAAAACAGCAGGTGCTTCAACGGATATCAAGTGCTCCTTTAAGTGGGCTCTCCTCCACATCAACTTCAACATCACAAATACTCCAGTCCTCAAAGGTGTCACCCAAATCGCACTTGCTTCCTCACAGCTCCCAAATCTCCAGCTGCCCGTCTGAGTATGAGGTAGAACAGATGGTTGAGTCTGCAGAGCTGTTTACTCATACTATAGCCTGGGAATCAGAGGTCGACTCCAGCGCTTCTGTGAATCCAGACGAGGAAATGATCTGCACTGATGCCCAGAATCTTTATGAGTCGGATCCAGGACCAGACGCAGAAGGTTCTGACCATAATGTAGACCCTCATTCCCAAACTGTAACTCCTGTTGGTGGAGACAATGAGGAAGACGATGATAAGACTCAAATACCTGATTGGAGCGACAACTTTAGTTTTTTGTCAGGGCAGGAACAGGTTGGCTCTGAGGACGACGGGTGTGATAACACACAGGGTGATGATGATGAGGTTGGAGATCCCACTTACTGTCAACCCACAGTCAGCCAAGAGATGAGGTCAGCAGAGGAGGTGGAGGAAGATGCTAGTGACGACGAGGTCAGGTTGCGCCTTCCTGGACAGAGACGTAGTACTGGAAGCACGTCAACAACTGCATCCTCAAACACAACTCT
Source organism: Phyllobates terribilis (assembly GCF_046119375.1). Lineage (NCBI taxonomy): Eukaryota > Metazoa > Chordata > Amphibia > Anura > Dendrobatidae > Phyllobates > Phyllobates terribilis. The sequence continues at coordinate 997,239 of NW_027362853.1, forward strand.
GCCTCTCACCACAAGTCGTGGTGGCTCTTCAGGTCGCATGGGTGCTAAGCCTTGCATAGCCTGGACATTTTTTCAGATCGATAAAGATGACCCAACTCGTGTTATCTGTAACATTTGTCAGCAAAAGCTAAGTAGAGGCCAAAAAATACATAGTTTGAGTACTTCATGCATGAACCGGCACATGGACATGAAGCATAAGTTGCAGTGGGAAGCTCAGTGTGCTACAATGCGGCCTAGCCGGCCGGGCCAACCACCCTCTACCATATCTTGTGCATCCGCGGCCTCTTCATCCTCTGTGACTGGGGGGACAGCAGTCACACCTGTTTTGGGGCGCAGACCTGCCACCTCTTTACCCGCAACAGCCAGCGTGATTGGCAGGTCATCATTTTCTTTGGAGGTGGGAACACCAGCTGGTGTTGAGCGCTGTCCGACATCGATAGCACCACCTTTGGATCAAGGCAACCTAACATGTCCGCCTGCATCTTCCTCACAGACCGGCAGTTTGCCGGGGACACCCTTATCAACCCCGTCTAAGCACAATAGCCAGCCCTCGGTCCCTCAGATGTGGACAAGTAAAAGACCATTTCCTCCTAGCCATGAGAAAGCTAAGAGGTTGAATTTCACCATCTGGAAGCTCTTGGCTACAGAAATGCTGCCTTTCCGCCTGGTGGACACAGAGGATTTTCGAGACCTTATGTCCGTCGCAGTGCCCCAGTACCAGATGCCCAGTAGGCACTACTTCTCAAAGAAAGGTGTGCCTGCGCTCCACCAGCATGTCGCACACAACATCACCGCTTCTTTGAGAAACTCTGTGTGTGACAGGGTGCATTTCACCACAGACACTTGGACGAGTAGGCATGGACCGGGGCGTTACATGTCGCTGACTGGGCACTGGGTAAATATGATGACAGCAGGACAAGGGGCTGCTGTCCAAGTCTTGCCGTCCCCACGAGTTGTGCGTCAATCCTCTTTATGTCAAAGTTCCTCCACTGCTTCTGCCTCCTCAACCTCCTCTCTGTCTTCCACCTGCACCCAAAGCCTGTCTGGTCATGCCACAAGCTTTCTAACTGCGCAGAAGGGATCCTGCACACCTCCTTACTATGCTGGCAGTAGGGCTCAACGTCATCAGGCGGTTTTTACATTGAAATGTCTGGGAAATGTGAGTCACACAGCTGAGGAGTTGTGGTCAGCTCTGGAGAACCAATTTCATGAATGGTTGTCTCCACTGGACCTGAAACCAGGGAAGGCCGTGTGCGACAATGCTGCAAACCTGGGTGCGGCCCTTTGCCGGGGCAATGTCACACACGTGCCTTGTATGGCTCACGTGTTGAACCTGGTTGTCCAGCAATTTTTAGCCCACTATCCCAGACTAGATGGCCTTCTGCAGAGGGCACGGTCGCTGTGTGCTCACTTCCGCCGTTCGCATCCCGCAGCTCAGCGACTTACATCTCTACAGAAGTCGTTGGGCCTGCCACTTCACCGGCTAAAATGCGATGTGCCTACCCGATGGAATTCAACTCTGCACATGTTGCAGCGACTGTGGCAGCACCGACAAGCCCTGGTGCAATACGTTCTGACGTATAGCCTGGGCCAACGAGATTCAGAGGTGGGGCAAATCACGCTGGAGGAGTGGTCTCAGATCAAGGACCTATGCACCCTTCTGCACAGTTTTGAAATGGCGACGAAGATGTTTAGTGCTGACAATGCCATTATCAGCATGACTATTCCGGTGATTTACATGCTGGAGCACATGTTAAACAGAATTCGGAGTCAGGTGGTGGCACAAGAGGAGGTGGAGGAAGTAGAGGAGGAGGAGTTGTATGCGGAAGGGCTAACATCTGCAAGGTCCAGACGGTCGTCAGCAACAAGGCGGCAGGCATGTGAGGGTGGGGTAGATGGTTTTACCAGGGCGCATGGTAGCAGCCAAACTAGTGAGGAAGGTGCAGGAGCCCAGGAAGAAGTGGAGGACGAACTGATGGAAGACTCATCAGATGAGGGAGACCTTGATCACATTTCTGTTGTGCGAGGTTGGGGGGAGAGGACAGAGGAAGGAAGCATGATTGTTACCTCGCCACCAACACACAGGGACTTGGTGCTCCTGGATGCGCAACACACATGAGTGCCTTCTTGCTGCACTACCTGCAACATGACCCTCGAATTGTGAGAATTAGAAATAATCCTGACTACTGGGTTGCCACACTGTTAGATCCCCGGTACAAAAGTAAATTTGCAGAAATTATTCCTGCCATAGAAAGGGATGCACGCATGCAGGAGTATCAGCAGAGACTATTGCAGAATCTTACATGTGCTTTTCCACAAAATACCAGTGGTGCACGTAGTGAATCTCACAGTTCCAACTTGCCAACCGTGGGACCGTCAAGTGTTCAGCACTCAAACCGGAACAGAACCACAGTATCTGCTGGTAACATCAATTTTGCGGAATAATTTCACCACTTTTTCAGCCCATCCTTTGCAAGGCCACAGGAGACAAGAAGTCTGACACATAGTCAACGCCTAGAGACGATGATACAGGAGTATCTCCAAGTAAACATTGAAGCCACGACTGTGTCACTGGACCCTTGCTCTTTTTGGGCTTCCAATCTGGATAAATGGCCGGAGCTAGCCACTTACGCCTTGGAGATCTTGTCATGCCCCGCAGCCAGCGTTCTGTCTGAACGTGTGTTCAGCGCTGCTGGTGGTGTGCTGACAGATAAGCGCACGCGGCTCTCCACTGATAATGTAGACAGACTCACGTTCTTAAAGATGAACAAATCATGGATCCGAAACGACTTTTCTACCCCTGTGTCATCCTGGGGAGAGTAAAAGCTTGATGATTGGTTAAAATCACCCTACCAACCGTTTTAAGCTTTCAAATTACTAATCATGTTTATCTGTATCTTGGCTGGAAAATAATTTGGGCTTTGTAGCAGTGTGCAGCACTGATCCTATTAGGCCATCTATACTAAAGCTTCACCAGATTTAAAATTTAAAATAATTTTTAGCTGCATCTAGCCCGGAAAATAATTTTGGGGCTCCGAGATGCGCAAGACACATAAGTGCCTTCTTGCTGCACTACCTGCAGCATGACCCTCATATTGTCAGAATTCGAAGTAATCATGACTACTGGGTTGCCACACTCTTAGATCCCCCAAACTTTTCGATCAACCTTTTCATTTTAATAAAGACCAAAAAAATGGTCATTTTTGAAATTATAAGCATTAGCAGGTTGTTAGAAACTGAAATCAAACAGTTTTCAACTCAAAACTTTATTCTAGGTGATGTTACATTTTCACATAGGACCCCTTGTTCGAAAGGAGCTTCTGAACTCTCTCGTCCATTGAATTTGTCAGATTTTGGATGGTTTCTGCTTCAATTGTTTTGCATGAGGACAGAATACCCTCCCAGAGCTGTTGCTTAGATGTGAACTGCCTCCCGCCATCATAGACACTCCTTTTAATGATGCTCCAAAGGTTCTGAATGGGGTAGAGGTCAGGGGAGCATGGGGGTCACACCATAAGTTTGTCCCCTTTTATGCCCATATCAGCCAGAGATGCAGATGTTTTATGTGCAGCATGAGATGGTGCATTATCATGCAGAAAAATGATCTTGCTGTGAAATACACGGTTCTTCTTCTTGAACCATGGCAGGAAGTGCTGTTTGAGAAAATCCACATACATTATGGAGTTCATCTTTAGCGCCTTCAGGGATCCTAAAGGGGCCGACAATCTCTCTCCCCATGATTCCAGCCCAAAACATTACTCCACCTCCTCGTTGTTGGCGCTGTAGCCGTGTTTGCGTGGGGTGTCCATCAACCAGCCATCCTCCACTCCATCCATCTGGACCATCGAGCGCTGCACGGCACTCATCCGTGAACAAAACTGTTTTGAAATCAGTCTTCATGTAATGTTTGGCCCACTGGAGCCGTTTCTGCTTGTGTGAAGTGGATAGAGAAGGTCGACAGGATGGCGTATGCACAGCTGCAAACCTCTGAAGGACCCTGCATCTTGTTGTTCGGGGGACGTTGGAGGCACAAGCAGCTTCAAAAACTTGTCTGCTGCTATGACAAGGCTTTTTGGCCGCTGCTCTTTCAACCTGACGTAATTGCCTGTAGGAAAGAGTCCTCAATTTGCCCTTATCAGCACGCACACGTGTGTACTGTGAATCAGCTACATACTTCTTGATTGCCAAGACACTTCATCCTGATCATCGCACAATGTTGATTGTAGTCATGCCTTGACCTAAACACTCCACATTTTGTTGCTTCTCAGCAGCCGACACATCCTTTTTCTTTCCCATTTTGGCAGAAAATGTAGGCTGCTTAATAATGTGAGAGAGCCTTCTTAAGTAGTCTTGCCTTTCATTGGACACACCTGCCAAACTAATTAGCACAGGTGTCTGCAATTGCTTACAGTGATATAAAGAGCCCTGACACACATCACCATCAATGAGTTTAACTGACAAACAAACAAATTCTTCCCTTATCACTCCTAAACACTTTTTGCATAATAATTTGGAACGCAGTGTACATGTGCTTTTCCACAAAACACCAGCGGTTCACGTAGTGAATCTTACAGTTCTAACTTGCCAACCGTGGTCTGTATGGAGTTGTTCAATAAAGGGCCCAAAATTAAGATAACATAGATGGGAGAGGTCTCTATGAATAGGAATTCCTAAGTATTTGATACCCTGTGAGGGACAGGCAAAGGGAAAGTTGGACTGGATGGAATCCTATATGGATTTGGGGAGGGAGACATCGAGGGCCTCAGACTTCGCTGCATTGATTTTAAAATTTGACCATGTAACAAAGTGATCTATTTCAGCCATAACAGCAGGGATGGATATATGTGATTGAGTGATATATACTAGGACATCATCAGCAAATAGAGAGTACTTGTACTCGGTGCCTCCCACCTCAATCCACCTAATATTGGGGTTATGGCGAATTGATGAGAGCAGGTGCTCCGTCACTAGGATGTATAAGAGAGGGGACAGAGAACATCCCTGCCTTGTCCCATTGGTGATTGTGAAAGGTGATGAAAATGTTCTGACGCGCCCCCTGGGCCTTGGGACACCCGGAGCCGGACCCTTTTTGGTGGATGCTGGTGGTTGTAGTCTCCGTGGCGGCAACCCGCTTCCGTGGCTCAGGGCGGTCAAACCAGTGGCGGAACTATTTATGTGGTTTTGATGTTTAAATGTCCGACTACGCCACCCGTGGATTGCGGTCAGAGTGAACCGCCGCTCCAGGGCAGACCGCTGAAGCTGGTGTTGTGGGTGCAGCAGAGCGTAGCATAACTCCCCACGGGAGGAGTATAGCCTCAGGGCAGTGTATGCGGAGGATGGGGGTGATGGTGCAGGGCAGCAGCAGTAACGACACGGAGTCAGTGATGCAGTCCAGGGCCTTTACTCACAGTTCTTATTATCCAGACCACGTCTGCAGGTAACGGCTGCCCACGTCGTACTGTGCTCACCAGGTGAGGGGCTCAGACAACTCCAGGATAACTTTGGAGTACTTCACAGGACCCCCTTTGTGTGTCCTTTGTCTGGCCTTTCTTACCAACACTTCTGTCCTGCTGCCTCGGGCCTCCTCTTGGTAAACTTGGCGCCAGTTTCCCTGACCCTATGTGGTGCCTTCCTAGCGGGTGTAGCGAGGGGCTGCGCCACATAAAATGTCAGAGCCTCCGGTTTCTAGCTGAGGGTCGTTTCCTGCCTCCACTAGTTCGGGGACCGGTCTCCCCCTTTGGCCTGACCCCTCCACGCAGGTGGATTCGGGCGTGCTGTGGCGACTCGCCCGTCCGCACCCCTGGGATCCCTTCATTCCTCGTTCCTGGAGCCTTCTCCGCTCCTCTTCCTTCCTTCTCCCTCTTCCAGGCCTGGGCCTCTGTTACTAGGCCCGCCTCCGGAGCAGAGCTCATGCAGAGCCCCTGCTCCCTGCCACTTCTGCTCAGACTTCTCTGCACTGAACTAAGATGGTGCCCACCTTTTATACTCCCTTCTCAATGCACCCAGGCACTGCTTCCTCCCTGCTCCTGCACTACAGGGTTCCCCTTCCTCAGTGTTCCCTCCCCCCACTCCAGCCAGGGACAGGGACTTTCGTGCCCATCTCAGGGGCATATTGGTCGCCCTGCCCTACGGCAATGTGGTGTAATGCATGCAGGTGTCAGGTCCTGATCCACACTCCATTCTTACCTGAGAGTGAGATATCACACCTCTGGGTGAGGTGCAATACGTCTGTAGCAACCGAGCCCTCAGGGTGCTACAGTTCCATTTATCTTCAGCCTAGGTGACGTATTGCGATACAGGGCCGTGATTTTGGCTATAAAAGGGTCCCCTAGACCCCTACCCCAAGCTTTTTAAGAGAATCATATATGGCGTGCCAGGAGACTCTATGGAATTCTTTCTCAGCATCCAACGAGAGTATCTAATTACAAATTTTTAACTGCATCTAGCCCAGGAAATACTTTGTGCCTAGTAGCAGTGTCTGCTAGTCAGCGGATTATCCCGGCTGTTAAGCAAGCTACACCACCTGTAGTTTAGACACTTAATTTTTTCAAAGGAAATGATTCGGGACCATGGGATACTTAGTGAAGAGCATCAGGAGGTACCCCAAGGCATAGGGGCTGGGACTGGCATTAGGATGCCTTGCGGTGGACAGCCGAGCTCGATCCTTATAAAAGCTTTTTAACTGCAGCAGCTTTAGTGGACGCTACTGGAGCTGGAATTACGCAGCTGCTGGCATGAGACTTGCCCTCCAATAGATCCTTGTAAATGGATTTAAAGTGTATTCATTCAAATTAGAGAGACAATTTAAATTAAAAAGCTTAGAGCTGCCTCCACCACAGGGGGGCTCGCTCGACCCACCAGCGGACTGGCACCAGTATTGGGAGAGGGGGCTGGCCGTCAGGGTTCACCGCGGCTCTGGCACAAACCCGGCGACACGGAGGTGGCACGGGCAGGAGCGGACTGGCCGTGTCGGCTTCTCACTTTTTGGATTTTAGAAGGGCATGACATGCCTATATCTGTGTCTCCCCCTCCTTTTACTCCTCCACCTCTTTTATTTTCGCATGACTATATGTACTTGTCACTTTTCCATGTGTTAGTTATGTCTTCTGAGCAGTTTGTCAGCTTTTGGACACCTTTGAAGGTGTTTTCTATGTGTTTCTATGTGTTTTTGTTTGCCTGCCATTGGTTTTAACGGTGTTCGAAGGTGTTCGACGAACAGTTCGACGAACAGTTCGGCGAACACACGGGTGTTCGACGAACCGAACCGAACTCGAACACTACGGGGGTGGCTCAAAACTAACTCTAACCTCATTTAGCAGAGATTTTCACAAAAAAGTGAAATTTTCAAAAAGTGATAATTTTTCCAAAAAACGACTAAGTATGAAGGACTCATCGGGTGAAACGCTCTGGAACTGAAATCGGATGCGCTTACAGACATGCTCCCCTCTCTGGAAGTCTGAGACATGTGTGAAAATTTTCTAAGTCCAGAAAAAAAAAATTTTTCAACTTTTTTTCAAATTTCCCCCCAAGGGATATATATTTTACCCACACATTTGGAGCCCTCCTGGGATGCCCTCTAACATACTATAACATCATTTAGCGGAGATTTTCACAAAAAAGTGAAATTTTCAAAAAGTGAAAATTTTTCCAAAAAACGACTAAGTATGAAGGACTCATCGGATGAAACGCTCTGGAACTGAAATCGGATGCGCTTATAGACATGCTCCCCTCTCTGGAAGTCTGAGACATGTGTGAAAATTTTCTAAGTCCAGGAAAAAAAAAATTTCAACTTTTTTTCAAATTTCCCCCCAAGGGATATCTATTTTACCTACACATTTGGAGCCCTCCTGGGATGCCCTCTAACATACTATAACATCATTTAGCGGAGATTTTCACAAAAAAGTGAAATTTTCAAAAAGTGAAAATTTTTCCAAAAAACGACTAAGTATGAAGGACTCATCGGATGAAACGCTCGCACACACTCGCATGCACACACTCGCACACACACTCACACACACACACTCGCATACACACTCGCACACACTCGCACAAACTCCTACACACACTCGTACACACTCACACACACTCGCACACATACTTGCACACACTCGCACACACTCGCACATACACACATACACATTCGCACACACTCGCACACACACTCGCACACACAGTCCTACACACTCACACACACACTCGCAAACACTCGCACACACTCACACACACACTCACTCACACGTACACACTCGCGCACACTCGCACACAGTCACGCACACTAGCACACACTCGTAAGCATACACTCACACTCACTCACACACTTACTCACACGCACACACTCTCGCACACACTCACACACACTTGCGCACACTCGCACACACTCGCACGCCCACACTCGCACACTCTCGCACACATTTGCACACACTCGCACTCACTCGCACCCACTCGCACGCACACACTCACACACACTCATACACAATCACACAAACTCGCACATACACACTCACACACACAATCGCAAACACTCGCACAAACTCACACACACTCACTCAGACGCACACACTTGCGCACACTAGCACACACTCGCACGCCCACACTCACACAAATTCGCACTCACTCGCACGCACTCGCACGCACACACTCGCACAAACTCACACACACTCGCACACACTCATACACAATCGCACGCACACACACTCGCACACACACACTCGCACACTATCGCACACATTCGCACGCACTCGCACGCACACACTCGCACACACTCGCACAAACTCGCATGCACACACTCGCACACACACTCACACACACACACTCGCATACACACTCGCACACACTCGGATACACACACTCGCACACACACGCACACACACACACTCGCATACACACTCGCACACACTCGCACAAACTCCTACACACACTCGTACAAATTCCACACACTTGCACACACTCGCACATACACACATACACATTCACACACACTCGCACACACACTCGCACACACAGTCCTACACACTCACACACACACGCGCAAACACTCGCACACACTCACACACACACTCACTCACACGTACACACTCGCGCACACTCGCACACACTCACGCACACTAGCACACACTCGTAAGCATACACTCACACTCACTCACACACTTACTCACACGCACACACTCTCGCGCACACTTGCACACACTCGCATGCCCACACTCGCACACTCTCGCACACATTTGCACACACTCGCACTCACTCACACCCACTCGCACGCGCACACTTGCACACACTCATACACAATCACACAAACTCGCACACACACACTCGCACACATTCGCACACACTCGCACACACTCACTCACTCACACTCACTCGCACACACTTGCACACACTCGCACACACTCGCACACACAGTCCTACACACTCACACACACACTCGCAAACACTCGCACACACTCACACACACACTCACTCACACGTACACACTCGCGCACACTCGCACACACTCACGCACACTAGCACACACTCGTAAGCATACACTCACACTCACTCACACACTTACTCACACGCACACACTCTCGCGCACACTTGCACACACTCGCATGCCCACACTCGCACACTCTCGCACACATTTGCACACACTCGCACTCACTCACACCCACTCGCACGCGCACACTTGCACACACTCATACACAATCACACAAACTCGCACACACACACTCGCACACATTCGCACACACTCGCACACACTCACTCACTCACACTCACTCGCACACACTTGCACACACTCGCACACACTCGCACACACAGTCCTACACACTCACACACACACTCGCAAACACTCGCACACACTCACACACACACTCACTCACACGTACACACTCGCGCACACTCGCACACACTCACGCACACTAGCACACACTCGTAAGCATACACTCACACTCACTCACACACTTACTCACACGCACACACTCTCGCGCACACTTGCACACACTCGCATGCCCACACTCGCACACTCTCGCACACATTTGCACACACTCGCACTCACTCACACCCACTCGCACGCGCACACTTGCACACACTCATACACAATCACACAAACTCGCACACACACACTCGCACACATTCGCACACACTCGCACACACTCACTCACTCACACAAACTTGCACACACTCACACACACTCGCACACACAGTCCTACACACTCACACACACTCGCAAACACTCGCACAAACTCACACACTCACTCACACGCCCACACTTGCACTCACTCGCACGCACTCGCACGCACACACTCGCACACACTCGCACAAACTCACACACACTCGCACACACTCATACACAATCGCACGCACACACACTCGCACACACTCGCACACATTCGCACTCACATATACACAATCGCACACACACTCTAACACACACTCGCACACACTCGCACACACTCACTCACACACACACACACACACTCGCACACACTCACACACACTTGCACATACTCGCACACACTCGCACGCACACACACACACTCACACACACTCGCACACACTCACAAGCACACACTCACACACACACTCGCACACACTCACACGCACACACTCACACGCACACACTCGCACACACACTCGCACCCACTCGCACCCACTCACTCGTGCACACTCGCGCACATTTGCACACACTCGCACACACTCGCACACACTCGCACGCACACACTCGCACACACTCGCATGCATACAATCGCACACACACTCACACACACACACTCGCATACACACTCGCACAAACTCCTACACACAATCGTACACACTCACATACACCAGCACACACACACTCACACTCACATACACACTCGCACACACTCGCACAAACTCCTACACACACTCGTACACACTCACACACACTCGCACACACTCGCACACACTCGCACATACACACATACACATTCGCACACACTCGCACACACAGTCCTACACACTCACACACACACTCGCAAACACTCGCACACACTCACACACACACTCACTCACACGTACACACTTGTGCACACTCGCACACACTCACACACATTAGCACACACTCGTAAGCATACACTCACACTCACTCACACACTTACTCACACGCACACACTCTCGCACACACTCACACACACTCACGCACACTCGCACACACTCGCACGCCTACACTCGCACACTCTCGCACACATTTACACACACTCCCACTCACTCGCACCCACTCGCATGCACACACTCGCACACATTCGCACTCACTCGCACGCACTCGCACACACACACTCGCACAAACTCACACACACTCGCACACACTCATACACAATCGCACGCACACACACTCGCACACACACTCGCACACACTCGCACGCACTCGCACGCACACACTCGCACACACTCGCATGCACACACTCGCATACACACTCACACACACACACTCGCATACACACTCACACACAATCGCATGCACACACTCGCATACACACTCACACACACACACTCGCATACACACTCGCACACACTCGCACAAACTCCTACACACACTCGTACAAACTCACACACACTCGCACACACACTTGCACACACTCGCACACACTCGCACATACACACATACACATTCGCACACACTCGCACACACACTCGCACACACAGTCCTAAACACTCACACACACACTTGCAAACACTCGCACACACTCACACACACACTCACTCACACGTACACACTCGCGCACACTCGCACACACTCACACACACTAACACACACTCGTAAGCATACACTCACACTCACTCAAACACTTTCTCACACGCACACACTCTCGCACACACTCACACACACTCGCGCACACTCGCACACACTCGCACGCCCACACTCGCACACTCTCGCACACATTTGCACACACTCGCACTCACTCACACCCACTTGCACGCACACACTTGCACACACTCATACACAATCACATAAACTCGCACACACACACTCACTCACTCGCACACACTTGCACACACTCGCACACACTCGCACACACAGTCCTACACACTCACACACACTCGCAAACACTCGCACAAACTCACACACACTCACCCACACGCACACACATGCACACACTAGCACACACTCGCACACCCACACTTGCACTCACTCGCACGCACTCGCACGCACTCGCACAAACTCACACACACTCGCACACACTCATACAAAATCGCACGCACACACACTCGCACACACTTGCACACATTCGCACTCACTCGCACGCACTCGCACGCACACACTTGCACAAACTCACACACAGTCGCACACACTTATACACAATCGCACACACACTCTAACACACACGTGCACACACTCGCACACACTCACTCACACACACTCACACACACACACACTCGCACACACTCACACACACTTGCACACACTCGCACACACTCACACGCACACACTCACACACACACTCACACACACACGCACACACTCACAAGCACACACTCGCACACACTCGCACCCACTCACATGCACACACTCGCGCACATTCGGGCACATTTGCGCACACTCGCACACACTCGCACACTCTCGCACACCACTCGCACACACACTCGCACACACTCGAACACACTCGCACACACTCGCAAACACTCGCACATACATTACTACAAACTCACACACACTCACACACACTCACACACTCACACCCACACACAAACTGGCACACACTCAAACAGACTCACTCATACACACTCGCACACACTCACTCGCACACACACACACACACACTCGCACACACTCGCACCCAGTCACTCGAGCACACTCGCACACCCTCTCACGCACGCACACACTCACATGCACACACTCACGCACACACACTTGTGCACACTCGTGCACACTCGCACGCACACATTCGCACACATTCGCACTCACTTGCACACACTCGTACGCACACACTCGCACACACTCGCACGCACACACTTGCACACACTCGCATGCACACAATCGCACACACACTCACACACACACACTCGCATACACACTCGCACAAACTCCTACACACAATCGTACACACTCACATACACCAGCACGCACACACTCGCACACACTCGCACATACTCGCACACACTCGCACACACTCGCATGCACACACTCGCACACACACTCACACACACACACTCGCATACACACTCGCACAAACTCCTACACACACTCGTACACACTCACACACACTCGCACACACACTTGCACACACTCGCACATACACACATACACATTCGCACACACTCGCACACACAATCGCACACACAGTCCTACACACTCACACACACACTCGCAAACACTCACACACACTCACACACACACTCACTCACACGTACAAACTCGTGCACACTCACGCACACTAGCACACACTCGTAAGCATACACTCACACTCACTCACACACTTACTCACACGCACACACTCTCGCACACACTCACACACACTTGCGCACACTCGCACACACTCGCACGCCCACACTCGCACACTCTCGCACACATTTGCACACACTCGCACTCACTCGCACCCACTCGCACGCACACACTCGCACACACTCATACACAAACACACAAACTCGCACACACACACTCGCACACATTCACACACACTCGCACACACTCACTCACTCACACTCACTCGCACACACTTGCACACACTCGCACACACTCGCACACACAGTCGCAAACACTCGCACAAACTCACACACACTCACTCACACGCACACACTTGCGCACACTAGCACACACTCGCACGCCCACACTCGCACACATTCGCACTCACTTGCACACACTCGTACGCACACACTCGCACACACTCGCACACACTCGCACGCACACACTCGCACACACTCGCATGCACACAATCGCACACACACTCACACACACACACTCGCATACACACTCGCACAAACTCCTACACACAATCGTACACACTCACATACACCAGCACGCACACACTCGCACACACTCGCACATACTCGCACACACTCGCACACACTCGCATGCACACACTCGCACACACACTCACACACACACACTCGCATACACACTCGCACAAACTCCTACACACACTCGTACACACTCACACACACTCGCACACACACTTGCACACACTCGCACACACTCGCACATACACACATACACATTCGCACACACTCGCACACACACTCGCACACACAGTCCTACACACTCACACACACACTCGCAAACACTCGCACACACTCACACACACACTCACTCACACGTACAAACTCGCGCACACTCACGCACACTAGCACACACTCGTAAGCATACACTCACACTCACTCACACACTTACTCACACGCACACACTCTCGCACACACTCACACACACTTGCGCACACTCGCACACACTTGCACGCCCACACTCGCACACTCTCGCACACATTTGCACACACTCGCACTCACTCGCACCCACTCGCACACACACTCGCACACACTCATACACAAACACACAAACTCGCACACACACACTCGCACACATTCACACACACTCGCACACACTCACTCACTCACACTCACTCGCACACACTTGCACACACTCGCACACACTCGCACACACAGTCCTACACACTCACACACACACTCGCAAACACTCGCACAAACTCATACACACTCACTCACACGCACACACTTGCGCACACTAGCACACACTCGCATGCCCACACTCGCACACATTCGCACTCACTCGCATGCACTCGCACGCACACACTCGCACAAACTCACACACACTCGCACACACTCATACACAATCGCACGCACACACACTCGCACACACACACTCGCACACACTCGCAGACTCTCGCACACATTCACACTCACTCGCACGCACTCGCAAGCACACACTCACACACACTCGCACAAACTCACACACACTCGCACACACTTATACACAATCGCACACACACACTCGTACACACACTCGCACACACTCGCACACACTCACTCACACACACTCACACACACACTCGCACACACTTGCACACACTCACACGCACACACACTCGCACACACACTCACACACTCGCACACACTCACAAGCACACTCGCACACACTCAAATGCACACACTCACACGCACACACTCGCACACACAGTCGCACACACTCGCACCCACTCACTCGTGCATACTCGCGCACACTCGGGCACATTTGCACACACTCGCACACACTCGCACACTCTAGCACACACACTCGCACACACACTCGCACACACTCGAACACACTCGCAAACACTCGCACATACAGTCCTACAAACTCACACACACTCACACACACTCACACACTCGCACCCACACACAAACTGGCACACACTCAAACACACTCACTCATACACACTCGCACACACTCACTCGCACACACACACACACTCGCACACACTCGCACCCAGTCACTCGAGCACACTCGCACACACTCGCACGCACGCACGCACACACTCGCACACACTCACACGCACACACTCGCGCACACTCGTGCACACTCGCACGCACACATTCGCACACATTCGCACTCACTTGCACACACTCGTACGCACACACTGGCACACACTGGCACACACTGGCACACACACACTCGCACACACTTGCACACACTAGCACACACACACTCGCACACACTCGCACACACTCACTCACACACACTCACACACACACTCGCACACACTCACACACACTTGCACACACTTGCACACACTCACACGCACACACACTCGCACACACACTCACACACTCGCACACACTCACAAGCACACACTCGCACACACTCACACGCACACACTCACATGCACACACTCGCACACACAGTCGCACACACTCGCACCCACTCACTCGTGCATACTCGCGCACACTCGGGCACATTTGCACACACTCACACACACTCGCACACTCTCGCACACACACTCGCACACACTCGAACACACTCGCAAACACTCGCACATACAGTCCTACAAACTCACACACACTCACACACACTCACACACTCGCACCCACACACAAACTGGCACACACTCAAACACACTCACTCATACACACTCGCACACACTCACTCGCACACACACACACACTCGCACACACTCGCACCCAGTCACTCGAGCACACTCGCACACACTCGCACGCACGCACACACTCGCACACACTCACACGCACACACTCGTGCACACTCGTGCACACTCGCACGCACACATTCGCACACATTCACACTCACTTGCACACACTCGTACGCACACACTGGCACACACTGGCACACACTGGCACACACACACTTGCACACACTCGCACACACTTGCACACACTAGCACACACACACTCGCACATACTCGCACACACTCGCACACACTCGCACACACACACTCGCATGCACACACTCGCACACACACTCACACACACTCACATACACACTCACACACACTCGCACACACTCACAAGCACACACTCGCACACACACTCGCACACACTCACACGCACACACTCACACGCACACACTCGCACACACACTCGCACACACTCGCACCCACTCACTCGTGCACACTCGCGCACACTCGGGCACATTTGCACACACTCGCACACACTCGCACACTCTCGCACACACACTCACACACACACTCGCACACACTCGAACACACTCGCACACACTCGCAAACACTTGCACATACAGTCCTACAAATTCACACACACTCACACACACTCACACACTCGCACCCACACACAAACTGGCACACACTCAAACACACTCACTCATACACACTCGCACACACTCACTCGCACACACACACTCGCACACACTCGCACCCAGTCACTCGAGCACACTCGCACACACTCGCACGCACGCACACACTCGCACACACTCACACGCACACACTCGTGCACACTCGTGCACACTCGCACGCACACATTCGCACACATTCACACTCACTTGCACACACTCGTACGCACACACTGGCACACACTGGCACACACTGGCACACACACACTCGCACACACTCGCACACACTTGCACACACTAGCACACACACACTCGCACATACTCGCACACACTCGCACACACACACTCGCATGCACACACTCGCACACACACTCACACACACTCACATACACACTCGCACACACTCGCACAAACTCCTACACACACTCGTACACACTCACACACACTCGCACACACTCGCACACACTCGCACATACACACATACACATTCGCACACACTCGCACACACACTCGCACAAACAGTCCTACACACTCACACACACACTCGCAAACACTCGCACACACTCACACACACACTCACTCACACGTACACACTCGCGCACACTCGCACACACTCACACACACTAGCACACACTCGTAAGCATACACTCACACTCACTCACACACTTACTCACACGCACAAACTCTCGCACACACTCACACACACTCGCGCACACTCGCACACACTCGCACGCCCACACTCGCACACTCTCGCACACATTTGCACACACTTGAACTCACTCGCACCCACTCGCATGCACACACTCGCACACACTCATACACAATCACACAAACTGGCACACACACACTCGCACACAATTCGCACACACTCGCACACACGCACTCACTCACACTCACTCGCATACACTTGCACACACTCGCACACACAGTCCTACACACTCACACAAACACTCGCAAACACTCACACAAACTCACACACACTCACTCACACGCACACACTTGCGCACACTAGCACACACTTGCACGCCCACACTTGCACACATTCGCACTCACTCGCACGCACTCGCACGCACACACTCACACACACTCACACAAACTCACACACACTCGCACACACTCATACACAATCGCACGCACACACACTCGCACACACACACTCGCACACACTCGCACACATTCGCACTCACTCGCACGCACACACTCGCACACACTTGCACAAACTCACACACACTCGCACACACTTATACACAATCACACACACACACTCTAACACACACTCGCACACACTCGCACACACTCGCACACACTCACTCACACACACTCACACACACACTCGCACACACTCACACACTTGCACACACTCGCACACACTCACACGCACACACTCACACGCACACACACTCGCACACACACTCACACACACTCGCACACACTCACAAGCACACACTCGCACACACACTCGCACACACTCACACGCACACACTCACATGCACACACTCGCACACACACTCGCACACACTCGCACCCACTCACTCGTGCACACTCGCGCACACTCGGGCACATTTGCACACACTCGCACACACTCGCACACTCTCGCACACACACTCACACACACACTCGCACACACTCGAACACACTCGCACACACTCGCAAACACTTGCACATACAGTCCTACAAATTCACACACACTCACACACACTCACACACTCGCACCCACACACAAACTGGCACACACTCAAACACACTCACTCATACACACTCGCACACACTCACTCGCACACACACACTCGCACACACTCGCACCCAGTCACTCGAGCACACTCGCACACACTCGCACGCACGCACGCACACACTCACATGCACACACTCACGCACACACTCGTGCACACTCGCACGCACACATTCACACACATTCGCACTCACTTGCACACACTCGTACGCACACACTGGCACACACTCGCACACACTCGCACACACACACTCGCACACACTCACTCACACACACTCACACACACACACACTCGCACACACTCAAACACTTGCACACACTCGCACACACTCACACGCACACACTCACACACACACACACTCGCACACACACTCACACACACTCGCACACACTCACAAGCACACACTCGCACACACACTCGCACACACTCACACGCACACACTCACACGCACACACTCGCACACACACTCGCACACACTCGCACCCACTCACTCGTGCACACTCGCGCACACTCGGGCACATTTGCACACACTCGCACACACTCGCACACTCTCGCACACACACTCGCACACACACTCGCACACACTCGAACAAACTCGCACACACTCGCAAACACTTGCACATACAGTCCTACAAATTCACACACACTCACACAAAATCACACACTCGCACCCACACACAAACTGGCACACACTCAAACACACTCACTCATACACACTCGCACACACTCACTCGCACACACACACTCGCACACACTCGCACCCAGTCACTCGAGCACACTCGCACGCACGCACGCACACACTCACATGCACACACTCAGGCACACACTCGTGCACACTCGCACGCACACATTCACACACATTCGCACTCACTTGCACACACTCGTACGCACACACTGGCACACACTCGCACACACTAGCACACACACACTCGCACATACTCGCACACACTCGCACGCACACACTCGCACACACTCGCATGCACACACTCGCACACACACTCACACACACACACTCACATACACACTCACACACACTCGCACAAACTCCTGCACACACTCGTACACACTCACACACACTCGCACACACACTCGCACACACTCGCACACACTCGCACATACACACATACACATTCGCACACACTCGCAAACACACTCGCACACACTCGCACCCACTCACTCGTGCACACTCGCGCACACTCGGGCACATTTGCACACACTCGCACACACTCACACACTCTCGCACACAAACTCACACACACACTCGAACACACTCGCACACACTCGCAAACACTCGCACACACAGTCCTACACACTCACACACACACTCGCAAACACTCACACAAACTCACACACACTCACTCACACGCACACACTTGCGCACACCAGCACACACTTGCACGCCCACACTCGCACACATTCGCACTCACTCGCACGAACTCACACGCACACACTCGCACACACTCACACAAACTCACACACACTCGCACACACTCATACACAATCGCTCGCACACACACTCGCACACACACACTCGCACACACTCGCACACATTCGCACTCAATCGCACGCACACACTCGCACACACTCGCACAAACTCACACACACTCGCACACACTCATACACAATCGCACGCACACACACTCGCACACACACACTCGCACACACACACTCGCACACACACACTCGCACACATTCGCACTCACTCGCACGCACACACTCGCACATACACACACACACTCGCACACACTCGCACCCAGTCACAAGAGCACACTCGCACACACTCGCACACACGCACGCACACACTCACATGCACACACTCACGCACACACACTCTTGCACACTCGTGCACACTCACACGCACACATTCGCACACTTTCGCACACACTCGCACACACTCACACGCACACACTCGCGCACACTCGTGCACACTCGCACGCACACATTCGCACACATTCACACTCACTTGCACACACTCGTACGCACACACTGGCACACACTGGCACACACACACTCGCACACACTCGCACACACTTGCACACACTAGCACACACACACTCGCACATACTCGCACACACTCGCACACACTCGCACACACACACTCGCATGCACACACTCGCACACACACTCACACACACTCACATACACACTCGCACACACTCGCACAAACTCCTACACACACTCGTACACACTCACACACACTCGCACACACTCGCACACACTCGCACATACACACATACACATTCGCACACACTCGCACACACACTCGCACAAACAGTCCTACACACTCACACACACACTCGCAAACACTCACACACACACTCACTCACACGTACACACTCGCGCACACTCGCACACACTCACACACACTAGCACACACTCGTAAGCATACACTCACACTCACTCACACACTTACTCACACGCACAAACTCTCGCACACACTCACACACACTCGCGCACACTCGCACACACTCGCACGCCCACACTCGCACACTCTCGCACACATTTGCACACACTTGAACTCACTCGCACCCACTCGCATGCACACACTCGCACACACTCATACACAATCACACAAACTGGCACACACACACTCGCACACAATTTGCACACACTCGCACACACGCACTCACTCACACTCACTCGCATACACTTGCACACACTCGCACACACAGTCCTACACACTCACACACACACTCGCAAACACTCACACAAACTCACACACACTCACTCACACGCACACACTTGCGCACACTAGCACACACTTGCACGCCCACACTTGCACACATTCGCACTCACTCGCACGCACTCGCACGCACACACTCACACACACTCACACAAACTCACACACACTCGCACACACTCATACACAATCGCACGCACACACACTCGCACACACACACTCGCACACACTCGCACACATTCGCACTCACTCGCACGCACACACTCGCACACACTTGCACAAACTCACACACACTCGCACACACTTATACACAATCACACACACACACTCTAACACACACTCGCACACACTCGCACACACTCGCACACACTCACTCACACACACTCACACACACACTCGCACACACTCACACACTTGCACACACTCGCACACACTCACACGCACACACTCACACGCACACACACTCGCACACACACTCACACACACTCACAAGCACACACTCGCACACACACTCGCACACACTCACACGCACACACTCACACGCACACACTCGCACACACACTCGCACACACTCGCACCCACTCACTCGTGCACACTCGCGCACACTCGGGCACATTTGCACACACTCGCACACACTCGCACACTCTCGCACACACACTCACACACACACTCGCACACACTCGAACACACTCGCACACACTCGCAAACACTTGCACATACAGTCCTACAAATTCACACACACTCACACACACTCACACACTCGCACCCACACACAAACTGGCACACACTCAAACACACTCACTCATACACACTCGCACACACTCACTCGCACACACACACTCGCACACACTCACACCCAGTCACTCGAGCACACTCGCACACACTCGCACGCACGCACGCACACACTCACATGCACACACTCACGCACACACTCGTGCACACTCGCACGCACACATTCACACACATTCGCACTCACTTGCACACACTCGTACGCACACACTGGCACACACTCGCACACACTGGCACACACACACTCGCACACACTCGCACACACTTGCACACACTAGCACACACACACTCGCACATACTCGCACACACTCGCACACACACACTCGCATGCACACACTCGCACACACACTCACACACACTCACATACACACTCGCACACACTCGCACAAACTCCTACACACACTCGTACACACTCACACACACTCGCACACACTCGCACACACTCGCACATACACACATACACATTCGCACACACTCGCACACACACTCGCACAAACAGTCCTACACACTCACACACACACTCGCAAACACTCGCACACACTCACACACACACTCACTCACACGTACACACTCGCGCACACTCGCACACACTCACACACACTAGCACACACTCGTAAGCATACACTCACACTCACTCACACACTTACTCACACGCACAAACTCTCGCACACACTCACACACACTCGCGCACACTCGCACACACTCGCACGCCCACACTCGCACACTCTCGCACACATTTGCACACACTTGAACTCACTCGCACCCACTCGCATGCACACACTCGCACACACTCATACACAATCACACAAACTGGCACACACACACTCGCACACAATTCGCACACACTCGCACACACGCACTCACTCACACTCACTCGCATACACTTGCACACACTCGCACACACAGTCCTACACACTCACACAAACACTCGCAAACACTCACACAAACTCACACACACTCACTCACACGCACACACTTGCGCACACTAGCACACACTTGCACGCCCACACTTGCACACATTCGCACTCACTCGCACGCACTCGCACGCACACACTCACACACACTCACACAAACTCACACACACTCGCACACACTCATACACAATCGCACGCACACACACTCGCACACACACACTCGCACACACTCGCACACATTCGCACTCACTCGCACGCACACACTCGCACACACTTGCACAAACTCACACACACTCGCACACACTTATACACAATCACACACACACACTCTAACACACACTCGCACACACTCGCACACACTCGCACACACTCACTCACACACACTCACACACACACTCGCACACACTCACACACTTGCACACACTCGCACACACTCACACGCACACACTCACACGCACACACACTCGCACACACACTCACACACACTCGCACACACTCACAAGCACACACTCGCACACACACTCGCACACACTCACACGCACACACTCACATGCACACACTCGCACACACACTCGCACACACTCGCACCCACTCACTCGTGCACACTCGCGCACACTCGGGCACATTTGCACACACTCGCACACACTCGCACACTCTCGCACACACACTCACACACACACTCGCACACACTCGAACACACTCGCACACACTCGCAAACACTTGCACATACAGTCCTACAAATTCACACACACTCACACACACTCACACACTCGCACCCACACACAAACTGGCACACACTCAAACACACTCACTCATACACACTCGCACACACTCACTCGCACACACACACTCGCACACACTCGCACCCAGTCACTCGAGCACACTCGCACACACTCGCACGCACGCACGCACACACTCACATGCACACACTCACGCACACACTCGTGCACACTCGCACGCACACATTCACACACATTCGCACTCACTTGCACACACTCGTACGCACACACTGGCACACACTCGCACACACTCGCACACACACACTCGCACACACTCACTCACACACACTCACACACACACACACTCGCACACACTCAAACACTTGCACACACTCGCACACACTCACACGCACACACTCACACACACACACACTCGCACACACACTCACACACACTCGCACACACTCACAAGCACACACTCGCACACACACTCGCACACACTCACACGCACACACTCACACGCACACACTCGCACACACACTCGCACACACTCGCACCCACTCACTCGTGCACACTCGCGCACACTCGGGCACATTTGCACACACTCGCACACACTCGCACACTCTCGCACACACACTCGCACACACACTCGCACACACTCGAACAAACTCGCACACACTCGCAAACACTTGCACATACAGTCCTACAAATTCACACACACTCACACAAAATCACACACTCGCACCCACACACAAACTGGCACACACTCAAACACACTCACTCATACACACTCGCACACACTCACTCGCACACACACACTCGCACACACTCGCACCCAGTCACTCGAGCACACTCGCACGCACGCACGCACACACTCACATGCACACACTCAGGCACACACTCGTGCACACTCGCACGCACACATTCACACACATTCGCACTCACTTGCACACACTCGTACGCACACACTGGCACACACTCGCACACACTAGCACACACACACTCGCACATACTCGCACACACTCGCACGCACACACTCGCACACACTCGCATGCACACACTCGCACACACACTCACACACACACACTCACATACACACTCACACACACTCGCACAAACTCCTGCACACACTCGTACACACTCACACACACTCGCACACACACTCGCACACACTCGCACACACTCGCACATACACACATACACATTCGCACACACTCGCAAACACACTCGCACACACTCGCACCCACTCACTCGTGCACACTCGCGCACACTCGGGCACATTTGCACACAC
Organism: Phyllobates terribilis; assembly: GCF_046119375.1. Classification (NCBI taxonomy): domain Eukaryota; kingdom Metazoa; phylum Chordata; class Amphibia; order Anura; family Dendrobatidae; genus Phyllobates; species Phyllobates terribilis. Next base: position 1,022,088 of record NW_027362853.1, read on the forward strand.
TCGCACACACTCACACACTCTCGCACACAAACTCACACACACACTCGAACACACTCGCACACACTCGCAAACACTCGCACACACAGTCCTACACACTCACACACACACTCGCAAACACTCACACAAACTCACACACACTCACTCACACGCACACACTTGCGCACACCAGCACACACTTGCACGCCCACACTCGCACACATTCGCACTCACTCGCACGAACTCACACGCACACACTCGCACACACTCACACAAACTCACACACACTCGCACACACTCATACACAATCGCTCGCACACACACTCGCACACACACACTCGCACACACTCGCACACATTCGCACTCAATCGCACGCACACACTCGCACACACTCGCACAAACTCACACACACTCGCACACACTCATACACAATCGCACGCACACACACTCGCACACACACACTCGCACACACACACTCGCACACACACACTCGCACACATTCGCACTCACTCGCACGCACACACTCGCACATACACACACACACTCGCACACACTCGCACCCAGTCACAAGAGCACACTCGCACACACTCGCACACACGCACGCACACACTCACATGCACACACTCACGCACACACACTCTTGCACACTCGTGCACACTCACACGCACACATTCGCACACTTTCGCACACACTCGCACACACTCACACGCACACACTCGCGCACACTCGTGCACACTCGCACGCACACATTCGCACACATTCACACTCACTTGCACACACTCGTACGCACACACTGGCACACACTGGCACACACACACTCGCACACACTCGCACACACTTGCACACACTAGCACACACACACTCGCACATACTCGCACACACTCGCACACACTCGCACACACACACTCGCATGCACACACTCGCACACACACTCACACACACTCACATACACACTCGCACACACTCGCACAAACTCCTACACACACTCGTACACACTCACACACACTCGCACACACTCGCACACACTCGCACATACACACATACACATTCGCACACACTCGCACACACACTCGCACAAACAGTCCTACACACTCACACACACACTCGCAAACACTCACACACACACTCACTCACACGTACACACTCGCGCACACTCGCACACACTCACACACACTAGCACACACTCGTAAGCATACACTCACACTCACTCACACACTTACTCACACGCACAAACTCTCGCACACACTCACACACACTCGCGCACACTCGCACACACTCGCACGCCCACACTCGCACACTCTCGCACACATTTGCACACACTTGAACTCACTCGCACCCACTCGCATGCACACACTCGCACACACTCATACACAATCACACAAACTGGCACACACACACTCGCACACAATTTGCACACACTCGCACACACGCACTCACTCACACTCACTCGCATACACTTGCACACACTCGCACACACAGTCCTACACACTCACACACACACTCGCAAACACTCACACAAACTCACACACACTCACTCACACGCACACACTTGCGCACACTAGCACACACTTGCACGCCCACACTTGCACACATTCGCACTCACTCGCACGCACTCGCACGCACACACTCACACACACTCACACAAACTCACACACACTCGCACACACTCATACACAATCGCACGCACACACACTCGCACACACACACTCGCACACACTCGCACACATTCGCACTCACTCGCACGCACACACTCGCACACACTTGCACAAACTCACACACACTCGCACACACTTATACACAATCACACACACACACTCTAACACACACTCGCACACACTCGCACACACTCGCACACACTCACTCACACACACTCACACACACACTCGCACACACTCACACACTTGCACACACTCGCACACACTCACACGCACACACTCACACGCACACACACTCGCACACACACTCACACACACTCACAAGCACACACTCGCACACACACTCGCACACACTCACACGCACACACTCACACGCACACACTCGCACACACACTCGCACACACTCGCACCCACTCACTCGTGCACACTCGCGCACACTCGGGCACATTTGCACACACTCGCACACACTCGCACACTCTCGCACACACACTCACACACACACTCGCACACACTCGAACACACTCGCACACACTCGCAAACACTTGCACATACAGTCCTACAAATTCACACACACTCACACACACTCACACACTCGCACCCACACACAAACTGGCACACACTCAAACACACTCACTCATACACACTCGCACACACTCACTCGCACACACACACTCGCACACACTCACACCCAGTCACTCGAGCACACTCGCACACACTCGCACGCACGCACGCACACACTCACATGCACACACTCACGCACACACTCGTGCACACTCGCACGCACACATTCACACACATTCGCACTCACTTGCACACACTCGTACGCACACACTGGCACACACTCGCACACACTGGCACACACACACTCGCACACACTCGCACACACTTGCACACACTAGCACACACACACTCGCACATACTCGCACACACTCGCACACACACACTCGCATGCACACACTCGCACACACACTCACACACACTCACATACACACTCGCACACACTCGCACAAACTCCTACACACACTCGTACACACTCACACACACTCGCACACACTCGCACACACTCGCACATACACACATACACATTCGCACACACTCGCACACACACTCGCACAAACAGTCCTACACACTCACACACACACTCGCAAACACTCGCACACACTCACACACACACTCACTCACACGTACACACTCGCGCACACTCGCACACACTCACACACACTAGCACACACTCGTAAGCATACACTCACACTCACTCACACACTTACTCACACGCACAAACTCTCGCACACACTCACACACACTCGCGCACACTCGCACACACTCGCACGCCCACACTCGCACACTCTCGCACACATTTGCACACACTTGAACTCACTCGCACCCACTCGCATGCACACACTCGCACACACTCATACACAATCACACAAACTGGCACACACACACTCGCACACAATTCGCACACACTCGCACACACGCACTCACTCACACTCACTCGCATACACTTGCACACACTCGCACACACAGTCCTACACACTCACACAAACACTCGCAAACACTCACACAAACTCACACACACTCACTCACACGCACACACTTGCGCACACTAGCACACACTTGCACGCCCACACTTGCACACATTCGCACTCACTCGCACGCACTCGCACGCACACACTCACACACACTCACACAAACTCACACACACTCGCACACACTCATACACAATCGCACGCACACACACTCGCACACACACACTCGCACACACTCGCACACATTCGCACTCACTCGCACGCACACACTCGCACACACTTGCACAAACTCACACACACTCGCACACACTTATACACAATCACACACACACACTCTAACACACACTCGCACACACTCGCACACACTCGCACACACTCACTCACACACACTCACACACACACTCGCACACACTCACACACTTGCACACACTCGCACACACTCACACGCACACACTCACACGCACACACACTCGCACACACACTCACACACACTCGCACACACTCACAAGCACACACTCGCACACACACTCGCACACACTCACACGCACACACTCACATGCACACACTCGCACACACACTCGCACACACTCGCACCCACTCACTCGTGCACACTCGCGCACACTCGGGCACATTTGCACACACTCGCACACACTCGCACACTCTCGCACACACACTCACACACACACTCGCACACACTCGAACACACTCGCACACACTCGCAAACACTTGCACATACAGTCCTACAAATTCACACACACTCACACACACTCACACACTCGCACCCACACACAAACTGGCACACACTCAAACACACTCACTCATACACACTCGCACACACTCACTCGCACACACACACTCGCACACACTCGCACCCAGTCACTCGAGCACACTCGCACACACTCGCACGCACGCACGCACACACTCACATGCACACACTCACGCACACACTCGTGCACACTCGCACGCACACATTCACACACATTCGCACTCACTTGCACACACTCGTACGCACACACTGGCACACACTCGCACACACTCGCACACACACACTCGCACACACTCACTCACACACACTCACACACACACACACTCGCACACACTCAAACACTTGCACACACTCGCACACACTCACACGCACACACTCACACACACACACACTCGCACACACACTCACACACACTCGCACACACTCACAAGCACACACTCGCACACACACTCGCACACACTCACACGCACACACTCACACGCACACACTCGCACACACACTCGCACACACTCGCACCCACTCACTCGTGCACACTCGCGCACACTCGGGCACATTTGCACACACTCGCACACACTCGCACACTCTCGCACACACACTCGCACACACACTCGCACACACTCGAACAAACTCGCACACACTCGCAAACACTTGCACATACAGTCCTACAAATTCACACACACTCACACAAAATCACACACTCGCACCCACACACAAACTGGCACACACTCAAACACACTCACTCATACACACTCGCACACACTCACTCGCACACACACACTCGCACACACTCGCACCCAGTCACTCGAGCACACTCGCACGCACGCACGCACACACTCACATGCACACACTCAGGCACACACTCGTGCACACTCGCACGCACACATTCACACACATTCGCACTCACTTGCACACACTCGTACGCACACACTGGCACACACTCGCACACACTAGCACACACACACTCGCACATACTCGCACACACTCGCACGCACACACTCGCACACACTCGCATGCACACATTCGCACACACACTCACACACACACACTCACATACACACTCACACACACTCGCACAAACTCCTGCACACACTCGTACACACTCACACACACTCGCACACACACTCGCACACACTCGCACACACTCGCACATACACACATACACATTCGCACACACTCGCAAACACACTCGCACACACTCGCACCCACTCACTCGTGCACACTCGCGCACACTCGGGCACATTTGCACACACTCGCACACACTCACACACTCTCGCACACAAACTCACACACACACTCGAACACACTCGCACACACTCGCAAACACTCGCACACACAGTCCTACACACTCACACACACACTCGCAAACACTCACACAAACTCACACACACTCACTCACACGCACACACTTGCGCACACCAGCACACACTTGCACGCCCACACTCGCACACATTCGCACTCACTCGCACGAACTCACACGCACACACTCGCACACACTCACACAAACTCACACACACTCGCACACACTCATACACAATCGCTCGCACACACACTCGCACACACACACTCGCACACACTCGCACACATTCGCACTCAATCGCACGCACACACTCGCACACACTCGCACAAACTCACACACACTCGCACACACTCATACACAATCGCACGCACACACACTCGCACACACACACTCGCACACACACACTCGCACACACACACTCGCACACATTCGCACTCACTCGCACGCACACACTCGCACATACACACACACACTCGCACACACTCGCACCCAGTCACAAGAGCACACTCGCACACACTCGCACACACGCACGCACACACTCACATGCACACACTCACGCACACACACTCTTGCACACTCGTGCACACTCACACGCACACATTCGCACACTTTCGCACACACTCGCACACACTCACACGCACACACTCGCGCACACTCGTGCACACTCGCACGCACACATTCGCACACATTCACACTCACTTGCACACACTCGTACGCACACACTGGCACACACTGGCACACACACACTCGCACACACTCGCACACACTTGCACACACTAGCACACACACACTCGCACATACTCGCACACACTCGCACACACTCGCACACACACACTCGCATGCACACACTCGCACACACACTCACACACACTCACATACACACTCGCACACACTCGCACAAACTCCTACACACACTCGTACACACTCACACACACTCGCACACACTCGCACACACTCGCACATACACACATACACATTCGCACACACTCGCACACACACTCGCACAAACAGTCCTACACACTCACACACACACTCGCAAACACTCACACACACACTCACTCACACGTACACACTCGCGCACACTCGCACACACTCACACACACTAGCACACACTCGTAAGCATACACTCACACTCACTCACACACTTACTCACACGCACAAACTCTCGCACACACTCACACACACTCGCGCACACTCGCACACACTCGCACGCCCACACTCGCACACTCTCGCACACATTTGCACACACTTGAACTCACTCGCACCCACTCGCATGCACACACTCGCACACACTCATACACAATCACACAAACTGGCACACACACACTCGCACACAATTTGCACACACTCGCACACACGCACTCACTCACACTCACTCGCATACACTTGCACACACTCGCACACACAGTCCTACACACTCACACACACACTCGCAAACACTCACACAAACTCACACACACTCACTCACACGCACACACTTGCGCACACTAGCACACACTTGCACGCCCACACTTGCACACATTCGCACTCACTCGCACGCACTCGCACGCACACACTCACACACACTCACACAAACTCACACACACTCGCACACACTCATACACAATCGCACGCACACACACTCGCACACACACACTCGCACACACTCGCACACATTCGCACTCACTCGCACGCACACACTCGCACACACTTGCACAAACTCACACACACTCGCACACACTTATACACAATCACACACACACACTCTAACACACACTCGCACACACTCGCACACACTCGCACACACTCACTCACACACACTCACACACACACTCGCACACACTCACACACTTGCACACACTCGCACACACTCACACGCACACACTCACACGCACACACACTCGCACACACACTCACACACACTCACAAGCACACACTCGCACACACACTCGCACACACTCACACGCACACACTCACACGCACACACTCGCACACACACTCGCACACACTCGCACCCACTCACTCGTGCACACTCGCGCACACTCGGGCACATTTGCACACACTCGCACACACTCGCACACTCTCGCACACACACTCACACACACACTCGCACACACTCGAACACACTCGCACACACTCGCAAACACTTGCACATACAGTCCTACAAATTCACACACACTCACACACACTCACACACTCGCACCCACACACAAACTGGCACACACTCAAACACACTCACTCATACACACTCGCACACACTCACTCGCACACACACACTCGCACACACTCACACCCAGTCACTCGAGCACACTCGCACACACTCGCACGCACGCACGCACACACTCACATGCACACACTCACGCACACACTCGTGCACACTCGCACGCACACATTCACACACATTCGCACTCACTTGCACACACTCGTACGCACACACTGGCACACACTCGCACACACTCGCACACACACACTCGCACACACTCACTCACACACACTCACACACACACACTCGCACACACTCAAACACTTGCACACACTCGCACACACTCACACGCACACACTCACACGCACACACACTCGCACACACACTCACACACACTCGCACACACTAACAAGCACACACTCGCACACACACTCGCACACACTCACACGCACACACTCACACGCACACACTCGCACACACACTCGCACACACTCGCACCCACTCACTCGTGCACACTCGCGCACACTCGGGCACATTTGCACACACTCGCACACACTCGCACACTCTCGCACACACACTCGCACACACACTCGCACACACACTCGCACACACTCGAACAAACTCGCACACACTCGCAAACACTTGCACATACAGTCCTACAAATTCACACACACTCACACAAAATCACACACTCGCACCCACACACAAACTGGCACACACTCAAACACACTCACTCATACACACTCGCACACACTCACTCGCACACACACACTCGCACACACTCGCACCCAGTCACTCGAGCACACTCGCACGCACGCACGCACACACTCACATGCACACACTCACGCACACACTCGTGCACACTCGCACGCACACATTCGCACACATTCGCACTCACTTGCACACACTCGTACGCACACACTGGCACACACTGGCACACACTCGCACACACACACTCGCACATACTCGCACACACTCGCACGCACACACTCGCACACACTCGCATGCACACACTCGCACACACACTCACACAAACACACTCACATACACACTCACACACACTCGCACAAACTCCTGCACACACTCGTACACACTCACACACACTCGCACACACACTCGCACACACTCGCACACACTCGCACATACACACATACACATTCGCACACACTCGCAAACACACTCGCACACACTCGCACCCACTCACTCGTGCACACTCACGCACACTCGGGCACATTTGCACACACTAGCACACACTCACACACTCTCGCACACAAACTCGCACACACACTCGAACACACTCGCACACACTCGCAAACACTCGCACACACAGTCCTACACACTCACACACACACTCGCAAACACTCACACAAACTCACACACACTCACTCACACGCACACACTTGCGCACACCAGCACACACTTGCACGCCCACACTCGCACACATTCGCACTCACTCGCACGAACTCACACGCACACACTCGCACACACTCACACAAACTCACACACACTCGCACACACTCATACACAATCGCTCGCACACACACTCACACACACACTCGCACACACTCGCACACATTCGCACTCAATCGCACGCACACACTCGCACACACTCGCACAAACTCACACACACTCGCACACACTCATACACAATCGCACGCACACACACTCGCACACACACACTCGCACACACACACTCGCACACATTCGCACTCACTCGCACGCACACACTCGCACATACACACACACACTCGCACACACTCGCACCCAGTCACAAGAGCACACTCGCACACACTCGCACACACGCATGCACACACTCACATGCACACACTCACGCACACACACTCTTGCACACTCACACACACTCACTCACACACACTCACACACACACTCGCACACACTCACACACACTTGCACACACTCACACACACACACACTCGCACACACACTCACACACTCGCACACACTCACAAGCACACTCGCACACACTCACATGCACACACTCACACGCACACACTCGCACAAACAGTCGCACACACTCGCACCCACTCACTCGTGCATACTCGCGCACACTCGGGCACATTTGCACACACTCGCACACACTCGCACACTCTAGCACACACACTCGCACACACACTCGCACACACTCGAACACACTCGCAAACACTCGCACATACAGTCCTACAAACTCACACACACTCACACACACTCACACACTCGCACCCACACACAAACTGGCACACACTCAAACACACTCACTAATACACACTCGCACACACTCACTCGCACACACACACACACTCGCACCCAGTCACTCGAGCACACTCGCACACACTCGCACGCACGCACGCACACACTCGCACACCCTCACACGCACACACTCGCGCACACTCGTGCACACTCGCACGCACACATTCGCACACATTCGCACTCACTTGCACACACTCGTACGCACACACTGGCACACACTGGCACACACTGGCACACACACACTCGCACACACTCGCACACACTTGCACACACTAGCACACACACACTCGCACACACTCGCACACACTCACTCACACACACTCACACACACACTCGCACACACTCACACACACTTGCACACACTTGCACACACTCACATGCACACACACTCGCACACATACTCACACACTCGCACACACTCACAAGCACACACTCGCACACACTCACACGCACACACTCACATGCACACACTCGCACACACAGTCGCACACACTCGCACCCACTCACTCGTGCATACTCGCGCACACTCGGGCACATTTGCACACACTCACACACACTCGCACACTCTCGCACACACACTCGCACACACTCGAACACACTCGCAAACACTCGCACATACAGTCCTACAAACTCACACACACTCACACACACTCACACACTCGCACCCACACACAAACTGGCACACACTCAAACACACTCACTCATACACACTCGCACACACTCACTCGCACACACACACACACTCGCACACACTCGCACCCAGTCACTCGAGCACACTCGCACACACTCGCACGCACGCACACACTCGCACACACTCACACGCACACACTCGCGCACACTCGTGCACACTCGCACGCACACATTCGCACACATTCACACTCACTTGCACACACTCGTACGCACACACTGGCACACACTGGCACACACACACTCGCACACACTTGCACACACTAGCACACACACACTCGCACATACTCGCACACACTCGCACACACTCGCACACACACACTCGCATGCACACACTCGCACACACACTCACACACACTCACATACACACTCGCACACACTCGCACAAACTCCTACACACACTCGTACACACTCACACACACTCGCACACACTCGCACACACTCGCACATACACACATACACATTCGCACACACTCGCACACACACTCGCACAAACAGTCCTACACACTCACACACACACTCGCAAACACTCACACACACACTCACTCACACGTACACACTCGCGCACACTCGCACACACTCACACACACTAGCACACACTCGTAAGCATACACTCACACTCACTCACACACTTACTCACACGCACAAACTCTCGCACACACTCACACACACTCGCGCACACTCGCACACACTCGCACGCCCACACTCGCACACTCTCGCACACATTTGCACACACTTGAACTCACTCGCACCCACTCGCATGCACACACTCGCACACACTCATACACAATCACACAAACTGGCACACACACACTCGCACACAATTCGCACACACTCGCACACACGCACTCACTCACACTCACTCGCATACACTTGCACACACTCGCACACACAGTCCTACACACTCACACACACACTCGCAAACACTCACACAAACTCACACACACTCACTCACACGCACACACTTGCGCACACTAGCACACACTTGCACGCCCACACTTGCACACATTCGCACTCACTCGCACGCACTCGCACGCACACACTCACACACACTCACACAAACTCACACACACTCGCACACACTCATACACAATCGCACGCACACACACTCGCACACACACACTCGCACACACTCGCACACATTCGCACTCACTCGCACGCACACACTCGCACACACTTGCACAAACTCACACACACTCGCACACACTTATACACAATCACACACACACACTCTAACACACACTCGCACACACTCGCACACACTCGCACACACTCACTCACACACACTCACACACACACACCCGCACACACTCACACACTTGCACACACTCGCACACAATCACACGCACACACTCACACGCACACACACTCGCACACACACTCACACACACTCGCACACACTCACAAGCACACACTCGCACACACACTCGCACACACTCACACGCACACACTCACACGCACACACTCGCACACACACTCGCACACACTCGCACCCACTCACTCGTGCACACTCGCGCACACTCGGGCACATTTGCACACACTCGCACACACTCGCACACTCTCGCACACACACTCACACACACACTCGCACACACTCGAACACACTCGCACACACTCGCAAACACTTGCACATACAGTCCTACAAATTCACACACACTCACACACACTCACACACTCGCACCCACACACAAACTGGCACACACTCAAACACACTCACTCATACACACTCGCACACACTCACTCGCACACACACACTCGCACACACTCACACCCAGTCACTCGAGCACACTCGCACACACTCGCACGCACGCACGCACACACTCACATGCACACACTCACGCACACACTCGTGCACACTCGCACGCACACATTCACACACATTCGCACTCACTTGCACACACTCGTACGCACACACTGGCACACACTCGCACACACTCGCACACACACACTCGCACACACTCACTCACACACACTCACACACACACACTCGCACACACTCAAACACTTGCACACACTCGCACACACTCACACGCACACACTCACACGCACACACACTCGCACACACACTCACACACACTCGCACACACTCACAAGCACACACTCGCACACACACTCGCACACACTTACACGCACACACTCACACGCACACACTCGCACACACACTCGCACACACTCGCACCCACTCACTCGTGCACACTCGCGCACACTCGGGCACATTTGCACACACTCGCACACACTCGCACACTCTCGCACACACACTCGCACACACACTCGCACACACTCGAACAAACTCGCATACACTCGCAAACACTTGCACATACAGTCCTACAAATTCACACACACTCACACAAAATCACACACTCGCACCCACACACAAACTGGCACACACTGAAACACACTCACTCATACACACTCGCACACACTCACTCGCACACACACACTCGCACACACTCGCACCCAGTCACTCGAGCACACTCGCACGCACGCACGCACACACTCACATGCACACACTCACGCACACACTCGTGCACACTCGCACGCACACATTCGCACACATTCGCACTCACTTGCACACACTCGTACGCACACACTGGCACACACTCGCACACACTCGCACACACACACTCGCACATACTCGCACACACTCGCACGCACACACTCGCACACACTCGCATGCACACACTCGCACACACACTCACACACACACACTCACATACACACTCACACACACTCGCACAAACTCCTGCACACACTCGTACACACTCACACACACTCGCACACACACTCGCACACACTCGCACACACTCGCACATACACACATACACTTTCGCACACACTCGCAAACACACTCGCACACACTCGCACCCACTCACTCGTGCACACTCGCGCACACTCGGGCACATTTGCACACACTAGCACACACTCACACACTCTCGCACACAAACTCGCACACACACTCGAACACACTCGCACACACTCGCAAACACTCGCACACACAGTCCTACACACTCACACACACACTCGCAAACACTCACACAAACTCACACACACTCACTCACACGCACACACTTGCGCACACCAGCACACACTTGCACGCCCACACTCGCACACATTCGCACTCACTCGCACGAACTCACACGCACACACTCGCACACACTCACACAAACTCACACACACTCGCACACACTCACACACAATCGCTCGCACACACACTCGCACACACACACTCGCACACACTCGCACACATTCGCACTCAATCGCACGCACACACTCGCACACACTCGCACAAACTCACACACACTCGCACACACTCATACACAATCGCACGCACACACACTCGCACACACACACTCGCACACACACACTCGCACACACACACTCGCACACATTCGCACTCACTCGCACGCACACACTCGCACATACACACACACACTCGCACACACTCGCACCCAGTCACAAGAGCACACTCGCACACACTCGCACACACGCACGCACACACTCACATGCACACACTCACGCACACACACTCTTGCACACTCGTGCACACTCACACGCACACATTCGCACAATTTCGCACACACTCGCACACACTCGCACGCACACACTTGCACACACTCACACACACACTCACTCACATGCACACACTCACACACACTCACACACTCGCGCACACTAGCACACACTCGCACGCCCACACTCGCACACTCTCACACACATTTGCACACACTCGCACGCCCACACTCGCACACTCTCACACACATTTGCACACACTCGCTCTCACTCGCACGCATTTCTACGCACACACTCACACACACTCGCACAAACTCACACACACACTCGCACACACTCATACACAATCGCACACACACTCGCACACACTCGCACACGCTCGCACACACTCGCACATACTCACTCGAGCACACTTGCACACACTCGCACACACACACACTCGCACACACTCGCACATACTTGCACACACTCGCACATACACTCATACACACTCGCACACACTCACACACACACGCACACACACGCGCACACACACTCACACACTCGCACCCGCTCGCACACATTCGCACGTACACACTCGCAGACACTCGCATGCACACGCTCGCACACACTCGCACACACTCGCACACAATCGCACACACTCACTCGCACACACTCGCACACAAACTCGCACACACGCACACACTCAAACACACTCACTCATACACACTCGCATACACACAATTGCACACACTCACACACACACTCGCACACACTCGCACACAAACACTTGCACACACTCACACACATTCACACACAAACACTCCAACACACTCACACACACAGTCCTACACACTCACACACACAATCGCACACACTCGCACACACTCCTACACACAATCGTACACACTCACACACACTCGCACACACACTCACACACACACCCGCACATACACTCATACACATTCTCACACACTCGCACACACACTCGCACACACAGTCCTACACACTCACACACACACACACTCGCAAACACTCGCACACACTCACACACACTCACTCACTAACACGCACACACTCGCGCACACTCGCACACACTCATGCACACTAGCACACACTCGCAAGCACACACTCACAATCACACACACACTCACTCACACGCACACACTCGCGCACACTAGCACACACTCACACACACTTGCGCACACTCGCACACACTCACACGCCCACACGCGCACACATTTGCACTCACTCGCACGCACACACTCGCACACACTCGCACACACTCACACACTCGCGCACACTAGCACACACTCGCACGCCCAGACTCGCACAATCTCGCTCACATTTGCATGCATTCGCATACACTCGCACGTACTCGCACGCACACACCCACACACTCGCACAAACTCACACACACTCGCACACACTCATACACAATCACACAAACACTCGCACACACTCGCACACTCTCGCACACACTCGCACACACTCACTCGCACACACTTGCACACACTCGCACACACTCGTACTCACTAGCACATACACTGATACACACTCGCACACACTCACACACACTCGCACACACACTCACACACACTCGCACGCACACACTCGGACACACTCGCACACACACTCGCACACACACTCGCAAACACTCGCACACACTCACTCGCACACATTCGCACACACTCACTCGCACACACTCGCACACAAACTCGCACACGCGCACACACTCACACACACTCACTCATACACACTCGCACACACTCACACACACTCGCACACACTCACACTCATTCACTCGATCACACTCACACACACTTGCATGCACACACTCGCACACACTCACATGCACACACTCGTGCACACTCATGCACACTCGGACACACACACTCGCACACATTCGCACACACTCACACT
Organism: Phyllobates terribilis; assembly: GCF_046119375.1. Classification (NCBI taxonomy): domain Eukaryota; kingdom Metazoa; phylum Chordata; class Amphibia; order Anura; family Dendrobatidae; genus Phyllobates; species Phyllobates terribilis. Next base: position 1,037,839 of record NW_027362853.1, read on the forward strand.
CACTTGCACGCACTCGTATGCACACACTGGCACACACTCGCACACACTTGCACACACTTACACACTCGCACACACTCGCACACACTCGCACGCACACACTCATACACACTCGCATGCACACACACTCATAAACACTCGCACACACTCGCACATACAGCCCTACACACAATCGCACACATTCACACACACTCGCAAACACTCGTACACCCTCACTCACACTCACACACAATCGAGCACACTTACTCACACACACACTCGCACACACTAATACACAATCGCACACACTCGCACACACTCACACGCACACACACTCGCACACACACTCGCACACGCTCGCACACACTCACACGCTCACACTCACACACACTTGCACACAATCGCACTCACTCACTCATGCACACATGCACACACTCACACACACACACTCGCACACACTCACACACACTTGCACACACTCGCACACACTCACACGCACACACACTCGCACACACACTCGCACACGCTCACTCACACTCACACGCACACACTCATACACACTCGCACTCACTCACTCATGCACACATGCACACACTCACACACACTCACACACACACACTCGCACACACTCACACACACTTGCACACACTCGCACACACTCACACACACACACACACGCACACACACTCGCACACGCTCGCTCACACTCACACGCACACACTCATACACACTCGCACACACTCGCACCCACTCACTCATGCACACTCGCACACACTCGGGCACATTTGCACACACTCGCACACACTCGCACACTCTCGCACACACACTCACACACACTCGCACACACACTCGCACACACTCACACACACTCACACAAACTCGCAAACACTCGCACATACAGTCCTACAAGCTCACACACACTCGCACACAATCACACACTCGCACACACACGTAAACACTCGCACACACTCGTACGCACTCGCACACACACTCGCACAAACTCAAACACACTCGCACACACACTTGCACACACACGCGCACACACTCGCACACACACTCGCACACACTCACACACACACTCGCACACACTCACACACACACTCTCTTACTCACACGCACACACTCGCACACACTCGCACACACTCACACACTCGCGCACACTAGCACACACTCGCAAGCACACACTCGCACAGACTCACACACACTCACGCACACACTCGTGCACACTCACACACACTCGCACACGCTCGCACACATTTGTGCACACTCGCACTCACTTGCACACACTCGCACGCACACACCCGTGCACACTCACACACACACTCGCACACATTTTCACACACACTCGCACACACACACTCATACACAATCGCACACACACACTCGCACACACTCGCACACACTTTGACACACACTCGCACATACTCGCACACACTCACTCATACACAATCGCACACACACACTCGCACCCAGACCCACACGCACTCGCACACACTTGCACACACATGCACACACACTCATACACACTCGTACACATTCGCACACACACACACTCGCACACACTCACACACACAAACTGGCACACACTCGCACACACTCACTCATGCACACACTCGCATACACACACTCATACACACTCGCACACACACTCGAACACACTTGCACACTATCACACACACACTCGCACTCATACACAATCACACACAAACTCGCACACACACACTCACACACACACTTGCACACACTCACACACACTCGAACACACACACACTCGAACAGACTCGCACACACTCGCACATACAGTCCTACACACTCACACACAATCGCACACACTCGCACACACTCCTACACACACTCGCACACACTCACACACATTCGCACACACTCGCACACACTTGCACACACACTCGCACACACACTCGCACATACACTCATACACATTCGCTCACACACTCGCACACACAGTCCTACACACACACACTCGCAAACACTCGCACACACTCACACACACACTCACTCACACGCACACACTCATGTACACTCGCACACACACACTCACGCACACTAGCACACACTCGCAAGCACACACTCACTCTCACACACACACTCACTCACATGCACACCCTCGCACATACTCGCACACAGTCACACACACTCGCATACACTCGCACGCCCACACTTGCACACTCTCGCACACATTTGCACACACTCGCACTCACTCGCACGCACTCGCACGCACACACTTGCACACACTCGCACACACTCACACACACACTCGCACACACCATACACAATCGCACACACACACTCGCACACACTCTCGCACACATTCGCAAACACTCGCACACACTTATACACAATTGCACACAAACACTCCTACACACTCGCACACACTCACTCACACACTCGCAAACACACACTCGCACACACTTACACACTTGCACACACTCACACACACTCACACGCACACACACTCGCACACACTCACATGCACACACACTCGCACTCACTCGTGCACACTCGCGCACACTTGGGCACATTTGCACACACTCGCACACACTCGCACACTTTCGCACACACACTCGCACACACTCGCACACACACTCGCACACAATCGAACACACTCGCACACTCACACTCTCACACACACTCGTACACACACTCGTACACACACTCGCACACACTCGTACACACTCACTCACACACACTCGCACACACACACTCACACACACTCACATACACTTGCACACACTCGCACACACTCACACGCAAACACACTCACACACACACTCACACACACTCGCACACGCTCACACGCACAAACACTCGCACACACTCACACGCACACACACTTGCACACACACTCACACACACTCGCACACGCTCACACACACTCACACGCACACACTCGCACACACACTCGCACACACTCGCACCCACTAACTCGTGCACACTCGCGCACACTCGCGCACATTTGCACACACTCACACACTTGCACACACACTCGCACACACTCGCACACACTCACACACACTCACACACACTCGAACACACTCGCACACACTCGCAAACACTCGCACATACAGTCCTACAAGCTCAAACACACTCGCACACAATCACACACACTCACACACACTCGCACACACTCGCACGCACTCGTACGCACTCGCACACACTCAAACACACTCAAACACACTCGCACACACACTCGCACAGACACTCGCACATACACTCATATACACTCGCACACACTCGCACGCACTCGCACACACACTCGCACACACTCAAACACACTCGCACACACACTCGCACACACAGTCGTACACACTCACACACACACTCACACACACTCACTCACTTACTCACACGCACACACTCGCGCACACTCGCACACAATTGCAAGCACACACTCGCACAGACTCGCACACACTCACACACACACTCACTTACTCACACGCACACACTCGTGCACACTCACACACACTCGCACATGCTCGCACACATTTGCACACACTCACACTCACTCGCACGCACACACCCTTGCACACTCACACACACACTCACACACACTTTCACACACACTCGCACACACTCACTCATACACAATCGCACACACACACTCGCACACACTTTGACACACACTCGCACACACTTGCACACAGTCACTCATACACAATCGCACACACACACTCGCACACACTCACACACACTCGCACACACGCCCGCACGCACTCACACACACTTGCACACACACTCATACACACTCATACTTTCTCGCACACACACACACACACTCGCACACACACGCACGCACACACTCGCACACACACACTCACACACACTTGCACACGCTCGCACACACTCACACGCACACACTCGCACACACACTCGCACACACTCGCACCCACTCACTCGTGCACACTCGCGCACACTCGGGCACATTTGCACACACTCGCACACACTCGCACACACACTCGCACACACACTCGCACACACTCACACACACTCACACACACTCGAACACACTCACATGCACACACACTCGCACACACACTCACACACACTCGCACACGCTCGCACACACTCACACGCACACACTCGCACACACACTCGCACCCACTCGCACCCACTCACTCGTGCACACTCGCGCACACTCGGGCACATTTGCACACACTCGCACACACACTCGCACACACTCGCACACACACTCGCACACACTCACACACACTCACACACACTCGAACACACTCGCAAACACTCGCACATACAGTCCTACAAGCTTACACACACTCGCACACAATCACACACTCACACACACTCGCACACACTCGCACGCACTCGTACGACTCAAACACACTCAAACACACTCGCACACACACACACTCGCACACACTCGCACATACTTGCACACACTCGCACATACACTCATACACACTCGCACACACTCACACACACACGCACACACACGCGCACACACACTCACACACTCGCACCCGCTCGCACACATTCGCACGTACACACTCGCAGACACTCGCATACACACGCTCGCACACACTCGCACACACTCGCACACAATCGCACACACTCACTCGCACACACTCGCACACAAACTCGCACACACGCACACACTCAAACACACTCACTCATACACACTCGCATACACACAATTGCACACACTCACACACACACTCGCACACACTCGCACACACACACTTGCACACACTCACACACATTCACACACAAACACTCCAACACACTCACACACACAGTCCTACACACTCACACACACAATCGCACACACTCGCACACACTCCTACACACAATCGTACACACTCACACACACTCGCACACACACCCGCACATACACTCATACACATTCGCACACACTCGCACACACACTCGCACACACAGTCCTACACACTCACACACACACACACTCGCAAACACTCGCACACACTCACACACACTCACTCACTAACACGCACACACTCGCGCACACTCGCACACACTCATGCACACTAGCACACACTCGCAAGCACACACTCACAATCACACACATACTCACTCACACGCACACACTCGCGCACACTAGCACACACTCACACACACTTGCGCACACTCGCAGACACTCACACGCCAACACGCGCACACATTTGCACTCACTCGCACGCACACACTCGCACACACTCGCACAAACTCACACACACTCACACGCACACACTCGCACACACACTCGCACACACTCGCACCCACTAACTCATGCACACTCGCGCACACTCGTGCACATTTGCACACACTCACACACTTGCACACACACTCGCACACACTCGCACACACTCACACACACTCACACACACTCGAACACACTCGCACACACTCGCAAACACTCGCACATACAGTCCTACAAGCTCACACACACTCGCACACAATCACACACACTCACACACACTCGCACACACTCGCACGCACTCGTACGCACTCGCACACACTCAAACACACTCAAACACACTCGCACACACACTCGCACACACACTCGCACATACACTCATATACACTCGCACACACTCGCACGCACTCGCACACACACTCGCACACACTCAAACACACTCGCACACACACTCGCACACACAGTCGTACACACTCACACACACACTCACACACACTCACTCACTTACTCACACGCACACACTCGCGCACACTCGCACACAATTGCAAGCACACACTCGCACAGACTCGCACACACTCACACACACACTCACTTACTCACACGCACACACTCGTGCACACTCACACACACTCGCACATGCTCGCACACATTTGCACACACTCACACTCACTCGCACGCACACACCCGTGCACACTCACACACACACTCACACACACTTTCACACACACTCGCACACACTCACTCATACACAATCGCACACACACACTCGCACACACTTTGACACACACTCGCACACACTTGCACACACTCACTCATACACAATCGCACACACACACTCACACACACTCGCACACACTCGCACACACGCCCGCACGCACTCACACACACTTGCACACACACTCATACACACTCGTACTTTCTCGCACACACACACACACACTCGCACACACACGCACGCACACACTCGCACACACACTCGCACACACTCGCACCCACTCACTCGTGCACACTCGCGCACACTCGGGCACATTTGCACACACTCGCACACACTCGCACACACACTCGCACACACACTCGCACACACTCACACACACTCACACACACTCGAACACACTCACACGCACTCACACTCGCACACACACTCACACACACTCGCACATGCTCGCACACACTCACACGCACACACTCACACACACACTCGCACACACTCGCACCCACTCACTCGTGCACACTCGCGCACACTCGGGCACATTTGCACACACTCGCACACACACTCGCACACACTCGCACACACACTCGCACACACTCACACACACTCACACACACTCGAACACACTCGCAAACACTCGCACATACAGTCCTACAAGCTTACACACACTCGCACACAATCACACACTCACACACACTCGCACACACTCGCACGCACTCGTACGACTCAAACACACTCAAACACACTCGCACACACACACACTCGCACACACTCGCACATACTTGCACACACTCGCACATACACTCATACACACTCGCACACACTCACACACACACGCACACACACGCGCACACACACTCACACACTCGCACCCGCTCACACACATTCGCACGTACACACTCGCAGACACTCGCATACACACGCTCGCACACACTCGCATACACTCGCACACAATCGCACACACTCACTCGCACACACTCGCACACAAACTCGCACACACGCACACACTCAAACACACTCACTCATACACACTCGCATACACACAATTGCACACACTCACACACACACTCGCACACACTCGCACACACACACTTGCACACACTCACACACATTCACACACAAACACTCCAACACACTCACAGACACAGTCCTACACACTCACACACACAATCGCACACACTCGCACACACTCCTACACACAATCGTACACACTCACACACACACCCGCACATACACTCATACACATTCACACACACTCGCACACACACTCGCACACACAGTCCTACACACTCACACACACACACACTCGCAAACACTCGCACACACTCACACACACTCACTCATTAACACGCACACACTCGCGCACACTCGCACACACTCATGCACACTAGCACACACTCGCAAGCACACACTCACAATCACACACACACTCACTCACACGCACACACTCGCGCACACTAGCACACACTCACACACACTTGCGCACACTCGCACACACTCACACGCACACACGCGCACACATTTGCACTCACTCGCACGCACACACTCGCACAAACTCACACACACTCACACGCACACATTCGCACACACACTCGCACACACTCGCACCCACTAACTCGTGCACACTCGCGCACACTCGCGCACATTTGCACACACTCACACACTTGCACACACACTCGCACACACTCGCACACACTCACACACACTCACACACACTCGAACACACTCGCACACACTCGCACACACTTATACACAAACGCACACACACACTCGCACACACACTCGCACACACAGTCGTACACACTCACACACACACTCACACACACTCACTCACTTACTCACACGCACACACTCGCGCACACTCGCACACAATTGCAAGCACACACTCGCACAGACTCGCACACACTCACACACACACTCACTTACTCACACGCACACACTCGTGCACACTCACACACACTCGCACATGCTCGCACACATTTGCACACACTCACTCGCACGCACACACCCGTGCACACTCACACACACACTCACACACACTTTCACACACACTCGCACACACTCACTCATACACAATCGCACACACACACTCGCACACACTTTGACACACACTCGCACACACTTGCACACACTCACTCATACACAATCGCACACACACACTCGCACACACTCGCACACACTCGCACACACGCCCGCACGCACTCACACACTTGCACACACACTCATACACACTCGTACTTTCTCGCACACACACACACACACACTCGCACACACACGCACACACTCGCACACACACACTCACACACACTTGCACACGCTCGCACACACTCACACGCACACACTCGCACACACACGCACCCACTCACTCGTGCACACTCGCGCACACTCGGGCACATTTGCACACACTCGCACACACTCGCACACACACTCGCACACACACTCGCACACACTCACACACACTCACACACACTCGAACACACTCACACGCACACACACTCGCACACACACTCACACACACTCGCACACGCTCGCACACACTCACACGCACACACTCGCACCCACTCACTCGTGCACACTCGCGCACACTCGGGCACATTTGCACACACTCGCACACACACTCGCACACACTCGCACACACACTCACACACACTCACACACACTCACACACACTCGAACACACTCGCAAACACTCGCACATACAGTCCTACAAGCTTACACACACTCGCACAAAATCACACACACTCACACACACTCGCACACACTCGCACGCACTCGTACGACTCAAACACACTCAAACACACTCGCACACACACACACTCGCACACACTCGCACATACTTGCACACACTCGCACATACACTCATACACACTCGCACACACTCACACACACACGCACACACACGCGCACACACACTCACACACTCGCACCCGCTCGCACACATTCGCACGTACACACTCGCAGACACTCGCATACACACGCTCGCACACACTCGCACACACTCGCACACAATCGCACACACTCACTCGCACACACTCGCACACAAACTCGCACACACGCACACACTCAAACACACTCCCTCATACACACTCGCATACACAAAATTGCACACACTCACACACACACTCGCACACACTCGCACACACACACTTGCACACACTCACACACATTCACACACAAACACTCCAACACACTCACACACACAGTCCTACACACTCACACACACAATCGCACACACTCGCACACACTCCTACACACAATCATACACACTCGCACACACACCCGCACATACACTCATACACATTCGCACACACTCGCACACACACTCGCACACACAGTCCTACACACTCACACACATACACACTCGCAAACACTCGCACACACTCACACACACTCACTCACTAACACGCACACACTCGCGCACACTCGCACACACTCATGCACACTAGCACACACTCGCAAGCACACACTCACAATCACACACACACTCGCTCACACGCACACACTCGCGCACACTAGCACACACTCACACACACTTGCGCACACTCGCACACACTCACACGCCCACACGCGCACACATTTGCACTCACTCGCACGCACTCGCACGCACACACTCGCACACACTCGCACACACTCACACACTCGCGCACACTAGCACACACTCGCACGCCCAGACTTGCACAATCTCGCTCACATTTGCATGCATTCGCATACACTCGCACGTACTCGCACGCACACACACACACACTCGCACAAACTCACACACACTCGCACACACTCATACACAATCACACAAACACTCGCACACACTCGCACACTCTCGCACACACTCGCACACACTCACTCGCACAGACTCGCACACACACTCACTTACTCACACGCACACACTCGCGAACACTCGCACACAATTGCAAGCACACACTCGCACAGACTCGCACACACTCACACACACACTCACTTACTCACACGCACACACTCGTGCACACTCACACACACTCGCACATGCTCGCACACATGTGCACACACTCACACTCACTCGCACGCACACACCCGTGCACACTCACACACACACTCACACACACTTTCACACACACTCGCACACACTCACTCATACACAATCGCACACACACACTTGCACACACTTTGACACACACTCGCACACACTTGCACACACTCACTCATACACAATCGCACACACACACTCGCACACACTCGCACACACTCGCACACACGCCCGCACGCACTCACACACACTTGCACACACACTCATACACACTCGTACTTTCTCGCACACACACACACACTCGCACACACACGCACGCACACACTCGCACACAAACACTCACACACACTTGCACACGCTCGCACACACTCACACGCACACACTCGCACACACACTCGCACACACTCGCACCCACTCACTCGTGCACACTCGGGCACATTTGCACACACTCGCACACACTCGCACACACTCGCACACACACTCGCACACACTCACACACACTCACACACACTCGAACACACTCACACGCACACACACTCGCACACGCTCGCACACACTCACACGCACACACTCTCGCACACACTCGCACCCACTCACTCGTGCACACTCGCGCACACTCGGGCACATTTGCACACACTCGCACACACACTCGCACACACTCGCACACACACTCGCACACACTCACACACACTCACACACACTCGAACACACTCGCAAACACTCGCACATACAGTCCTACAAGCTTACACACACTCGCACACAATCACACACACTCACACACACTCGCACACACTCGCACGCACTCGTACGACTCAAACACACTCAAACACACTCGCACACACACACTCGCACACACTCGCACATACTTGCACACACTCGCACATACACTCATACACACTCACACACACATGCACACACACGCGCACACACACTCACACACTCGCACCCGCTCGCACACATTCGCACGTACACACTCGCAGACACTCGCATACACACGCTCGCACACACTCGCACACACTCGCACACAATCGCACACACTCACTCGCACACACTCGCACACAAACTCGCACACACACACACACTCAAACACACTCACTCATACACACTCGCATACACACAATTGCACACACTCACACACACACTCGAACACACTCGCACACACACACTTGCACACACTCACACACATTCACACACAAACACAACAACACACTCACACACACAGTCGTACACACTCACACACACAATCGCACACACTCGCACACACTCCTACACACAATCGTACACACTCACACACACTCGCACACACACCCGCACATACACTCATACACATTCGCACACAATCGCACACACACTCGCACACACAGTCCTACACACTCACACACACACACACTCGCAAACACTCGCACACACTCACACACACTCACTCACTAACACGCACACACTCGCGCACACTCGCACACACTCATGCACACTAGCACACACTCGCAAGCACACACTCACAATCACACACACACTCACTCACACGCACACACTCGCGCACACTAGCACACACTCACACACACTTGCGCACACTCGCACACACTCACACGCCCACACGCGCACACATTTGCACTCACTCGCACGCACACACTCGCACACTCGCACAAACTCACACACACTCACACGCACACACTCGCACACACACTCGCACACACTCGCACCCACTAACTCGTGCACACTCGCGCACACTCGCGCACATTTGCACACACTCACACACTTGCACACACACTCGCACACACTCGCACACACTCACACACACTCACACACACTCGAACACACTCGCACACACTCGCAAACACTCGCACATACAGTCCTACAAGCTCACACACACTCGCACACAATCACACACACTCACACACACTCGCACACACTCGCACGCACTCGTACGCACTCGCACACACTCAAACACACTCAAACACACTCGCACACACACTCGCACACACACTCGCACATACACTCATATACACTCGCACACACTCGCACGCACTCGCACACACATTCGCACACACTCAAACACACTCGCACACACACTCGCACACACAGTCGTACACACTCACACACACACACTCACACACACTCACTCACTTACTCACACGCACACACTCGCGCACACTCGCACACAATTGCAAGCACACACTCACACAGACTCGCACACACTCACACACACACTCACTTACTCACACGCACACACTCGTGCACACTCACACACACTCGCACATGCTCGCACACATTTGCACACACTCACACTCACTCGCACGCACACACCCGTGCACACTCACACACACACTCACACACACTTTCACACACACTCGCACACACTCACTCATACACAATCGCACACACACACTCGCACACACTTTGACACACACTCGCACACACTTGCACACACTCACTCATACACAATCGCACACACACACTCACACACACTCGCACACACCTGCACACACGCCCGAACGCACTCACACACACTTGCACACACACTCATACACACTCGTACTTTCTCACACACACACACACTCGCACACACACGCACGCACACACTCGCACACACACACTCACACACACTTGCACACGCTCGCACACACTCACACGCACACACTCGCACACACACTCGCACACACTCGCACCCACTCACTCGTGCACACTCGCGCACACTCGGGCACATTTGCACACACTCGCACACACTCGCACACACAATCGCACACACTCGCACACACACTCGCACACACTCACACACACTCACACACACTCAAACACACTCACACGCACACACACTCGCACACACACTCACACACACTCGCACACGCTCGCACACACTCACACGCACACACTCGCACACACACTCGCACACACTCGCACCCACTCACTCGTGCACACTCGCGCACACTCGGGCACATTTGCACACACTCGCACACACACTCGCACACACTCGCACACACACTCGCACACACTCACACACACTCACACACACTCGAACACACTCGCAAACACTCGCACATACAGTCCTACAAGCTTACACACACTCGCACACAATCACACACACTCACACACACTCGCACACACTCGCACGCACTCGTACGACTCAAACACACTCAAACACACTCGCACACACACACACTCGCACACACTCGCACATACTTGCACACACTCGCACATACACTCATACACACTCGCACACACTCACACACACACGCACACACACGCGCACACACACTCACACACTCGCACCCGCTCGCACACATTCGCACGTACACACTCGCAGACACTCGCATACACACGCTCGCACACACTCGCACACACTCGCACACAATCACACACACTCACTCGCACACACTCGCACACAAACTCGCACACACGCACACACTCAAACACACTCACTCATACACACTCGCATACACACAATTGCACACACTCACACACACACTCGCACACACTCGCACACACACACTTGCACACACTCACACACATTCACACACAAACACTCCAACACACTCACACACACAGTCCTACACACTCACACACACAATCGCACACACTCGCACACACTCCTACACACAATCGCACACACTCGCACACACACCCGCACATACACTCATACACATTCGCACACACTCGCACACACACTCGCACACACAGTCCTACACACTCACACACATACACACTCGCAAACACTCGCACACACTCACACACACTCACTCACTAACACGCACACACTTGCGCACACTCGCACACACTCATGCACACTAGCACACACTCGCAAGCACACACTCACAATCACACACACACTCACTCACACGCACACACTCGCGCACACTAGCACACACTCACACACACTTGCGCACACTCGCACACACTCACACGCCCACACGCGCACACATTTGCACTCACTCGCACGCACTCGCACGCACACACTCGCACACACTCGCACACACTCACACACTCGCGCACACTAGCACACACTCGCACGCCCAGACTCGCACAATCTCGCTCACATTTGCATGCATTCGCATACACTCGCACGTACACGCACGCACACACCCACACACTCGCACAAACTCACACACACTCGCACACACTCATACACAATCACACAAACACTCGCACACACTCGCACACTCTCGCACACACTCGCACACACTCACTCGCACACACTTGCACACACTCGCACACACTCGCACACACTAGGACATACACTGATACACACTCGCACACACTTGCACACACTCGCACACACTCGCACACACTAGCACATACACTGATACACACTTGCACACACTCACACACACTCGCACACACACTCACACACACTCGCACACACTCACTCGCACACACTCGCACACAAACTCGCACACACACACACACTCAAACACACTCACTCATACACACTCGCATACACACAATTGCACACACTCACACACACACTCGAACACACTCGCACACACACACTTGCACACACTCACACACATTCACACACAAACACAACAACACACTCACACACACAGTCGTACACACTCACACACACAATCGCACACACTCGCACACACTCCTACACACAATCGTACACACTCACACACACTCGCACACACACCCGCACATACACTCATACACATTCGCACACAATCGCACACACACTCGCACACACAGTCCTACACACTCACACACACACACACTCGCAAACACTCGCACACACTCACACACACTCACTCACTAACACGCACACACTCGCGCACACTCGCACACACTCATGCACACTAGCACACACTCGCAAGCACACACTCACAATCACACACACACTCACTCACACGCACACACTCGCGCACACTAGCACACACTCACACACACTTGCGCACACTCGCACACACTCACACGCCCACACGCGCACACATTTGCACTCACTCGCACGCACACACTCGCACACTCGCACAAACTCACACACACTCACACGCACACACTCGCACACACACTCGCACACACTCGCACCCACTAACTCGTGCACACTCGCGCACACTCGCGCACATTTGCACACACTCACACACTTGCACACACACTCGCACACACTCGCACACACTCACACACACTCACACACACTCGAACACACTCGCACACACTCGCAAACACTCGCACATACAGTCCTACAAGCTCACACACACTCGCACACAATCACACACACTCACACACACTCGCACACACTCGCACGCACTCGTACGCACTCGCACACACTCAAACACACTCAAACACACTCGCACACACACTCGCACACACACTCGCACATACACTCATATACACTCGCACACACTCGCACGCACTCGCACACACACTCGCACACACTCAAACACACTCGCACACACACTCGCACACACAGTCGTACACACTCACACACACACACTCACACACACTCACTCACTTACTCACACGCACACACTCGCGCACACTCGCACACAATTGCAAGCACACACTCACACAGACTCGCACACACTCACACACACACTCACTTACTCACACGCACACACTCGTGCACACTCACACACACTCGCACATGCTCGCACACATTTGCACACACTCACACTCACTCGCACGCACACACCCGTGCACACTCACACACACACTCACACACACTTTCACACACACTCGCACACACTCACTCATACACAATCGCACACACACACTCGCACACACTTTGACACACACTCGCACACACTTGCACACACTCACTCATACACAATCGCACACACACACTCACACACACTCGCACACACCTGCACACACGCCCGAACGCACTCACACACACTTGCACACACACTCATACACACTCGTACTTTCTCACACACACACACACTCGCACACACACGCACGCACACACTCGCACACACACACTCACACACACTTGCACACGCTCGCACACACTCACACGCACACACTCGCACACACACTCGCACACACTCGCACCCACTCACTCGTGCACACTCGCGCACACTCGGGCACATTTGCACACACTCGCACACACTCGCACACACAATCGCACACACTCGCACACACACTCGCACACACTCACACACACTCACACACACTCAAACACACTCACACGCACACACACTCGCACACACACTCACACACACTCGCACACGCTCGCACACACTCACACGCACACACTCGCACACACACTCGCACACACTCGCACCCACTCACTCGTGCACACTCGCGCACACTCGGGCACATTTGCACACACTCGCACACACACTCGCACACACTCGCACACACACTCGCACACACTCACACACACTCACACACACTCGAACACACTCGCAAACACTCGCACATACAGTCCTACAAGCTTACACACACTCGCACACAATCACACACACTCACACACACTCGCACACACTCGCACGCACTCGTACGACTCAAACACACTCAAACACACTCGCACACACACACACTCGCACACACTCGCACATACTTGCACACACTCGCACATACACTCATACACACTCGCACACACTCACACACACACGCACACACACGCGCACACACACTCACACACTCGCACCCGCTCGCACACATTCGCACGTACACACTCGCAGACACTCGCATACACACGCTCGCACACACTCGCACACACTCGCACACAATCACACACACTCACTCGCACACACTCGCACACAAACTCGCACACACGCACACACTCAAACACACTCACTCATACACACTCGCATACACACAATTGCACACACTCACACACACACTCGCACACACTCGCACACACACACTTGCACACACTCACACACATTCACACACAAACACTCCAACACACTCACACACACAGTCCTACACACTCACACACACAATCGCACACACTCGCACACACTCCTACACACAATCGCACACACTCGCACACACACCCGCACATACACTCATACACATTCGCACACACTCGCACACACACTCGCACACACAGTCCTACACACTCACACACATACACACTCGCAAACACTCGCACACACTCACACACACTCACTCACTAACACGCACACACTTGCGCACACTCGCACACACTCATGCACACTAGCACACACTCGCAAGCACACACTCACAATCACACACACACTCACTCACACGCACACACTCGTGCACACTAGCACACACTCACACACACTTGCGCACACTCGCACACACTCACACGCCCACACGCGCACACATTTGCACTCACTCGCACGCACTCGCACGCACACACTCGCACACACTCGCACACACTCACACACTCGCGCACACTAGCACACACTCGCACGCCCAGACTCGCACAATCTCGCTCACATTTGCATGCATTCGCATACACTCGCACGTACACGCACGCACACACCCACACACTCGCACAAACTCACACACACTCGCACACACTCATACACAATCACACAAACACTCGCACACACTCGCACACTCTCGCACACACTCGCACACACTCACTCGCACACACTTGCACACACTCGCACACACTCGCACACACTAGGACATACACTGATACACACTCGCACACACTTGCACACACTCGCACACACTCGCACACACTAGCACATACACTGATACACACTTGCACACACTCACACACACTCGCACACACACTCACACACACTCGCACGCACACACTCGGACACACTCGCACACACACTCGCACACACACTCGCAAACACTCGCACACACTCACTCGCACACATTCACACACACTCACTCGCACACACTCGCACACAAACTCGCACACGCGCACACACTCACACACACTCGCACACACTCATACACAATCACACAAACACTCGCACACACTCGCACACTCTCGCACACACTCGCACACACTCACTCGCACACACTTGCACACACTCGCACACACTCGCACACACTAGGACATACACTGATACACACTCGCACACACTTGCACACACTCGCACACACTCGCACACACTAGCACATACACTGATACACACTTGCACACACTCACACACACTCGCACACACACTCACACACACTCGCACGCACACACTCGGACACACTCGCACACACACTCGCACACACACTCGCAAACACTCGCACACACTCACTCGCACACATTCACACACACTCACTCGCACACACTCGCACACAAACTCGCACACGCGCACACACTCACACACACTCACTCATACACACTCGCACACACTCACTCGCACACACTCACACACACTCGCACACACTCACACTCATTCACTCGAGCACACTCGCACACACTTGCACGCACACACTCGCACACACTCACATGCACACACTCGTGCACACTCATGCACACTCGCACACACACACTCGCACACATTCGCACACACTCACACTCACTTGCACGCACTCGTTTGCACACACTGGCACACACTCGCACACACTTGCACACACTTACACACTCGCACACACTCGCACACACACACTCATACACACTCGCATGCACACACTCGCACACACTCGCACACACACTCTCGCACACACACACACTCATACACACTCGCACACACTCGCACATACAGCCCTACACACAATCGCACACATTCACACACACTCGCAAACACTCGTACACATTCACTCACACTCACACACAATCGAGCACACTTGCACCCTCACTCACACACACACTCGCACACACTAATACACAATCGCACACACTCGCACACACTCACACGCACACACACTCGCACACACACTCGCACACGCTCGCACACACTCACACGCACACACTCACACACACTTGCACACAATCGCACTCACTCACTCATGCACACATGCACACACTCACACACACTCACACACACACACTCGCACACACTCACACACACTTGCACACACTCGCACACACTCACACGCACACACACTCGCACACACACTCGCACACGCTCGCTCACACTCACACGCACACACTCATACACACTCGCACTCTTTCACTCATGCACACATGCACACACTCACACACACTCACACACACATACTCGCACACACTCACATACACTTGCACACACTCGCACACACACTCGCACACGCTCGCTCACACTCACACGCACACACTCATACACACTCGCACACACTCGCACCCACTCACTCATGCACACTCGCGCACACTCGGGCACATTTGCACACACTCGCACACACTCGCACACTCTCGCACACACACTCACACACAATCGCACACACACTCGCACACACTCACACACACTCACACAAACTCGCAAACACTCGCACATACAGTCCTACAAGCTCACACACACTCACACACAATCACACACTCGCACACACACGTAAACACTCACACACACTCGTACGCACTCACACACACACTCGCACAAACTCAAACACACTCGCACACACACGCGCACACACTCGCACACACTCTCGCACACACTCACACACACACTCGCACACACTCACACACACTCACTTACTCACACGCACACACTCGCGCACACTCGCACACACTCACACACTCGCGCACACTAGCACACACTCGCAAGCACACACTCGCACAGACTCACACACACTCACGCACACACTCGTGCACACTCACACACACTCGCACACGCTCGCACACATTTGTGCACACTCGCACTCACTTGCACACACTCGCACGCACACACCCGTGCACACTCACACACACACTCGCACACATTTTCACACACACTCGCACACACACACTCATACACAATCGCACACACACACTCGCACACACTCACACACACTTTGACACACACTCGCACATACTCGCACACACTCACTCATACAAAATCGCACACACACACTCGCACACACTCACACACACTCACTTACTCACACGCACACACTCGCGCACACTCGCACACACTCACACACTCGCGCACACTAGCACACACTCGCAAGCACACACTCGCACACACTCACACACACTTTGACACACACTCGCACATACTCGCACACACTCACTCATACACAATCGCACACACACACTCGCACACACTCGCACCCAGACCCACACGCACTCGCACACACTTGCACACACATGCACACACACTCATACACACTCGTACACATTCGCACACACACACACTCGCACACACTCACACACACACACACTGGCACACACTCGCACACACTCACTCATGCACACACTCGCATACACACACTCATACACACTCGCACACACACTCGAACACACTTGCACACTATCACACACACACTCGCACTCATACACAATCACACACAAACTCGCACACACACACTCACACACACACACTTGCACACACTCACACACACTCGAACACACACACACTCGAACAGACTCGCACACACTCGCACATACAGTCCTACACACTCACACACAATCGCACACACTCGCACACACTCCTACACACACTCGCACACACTCACACACATTCGCACACACTCGCACACACTTGCACACACACTCGCACTCACACTCGCACATACACTCATACACATTCGCTCACACACTCGCACACACAGTCCTACACACACACACTCGCAAACACTCGCACACACTCACACACACACTCACTCACACGCACACACTCATGTACACTCGCACACACACACTCACGCACACTAGCACACACTCGCAAGCACACACTCACTCTCACACACACACTCACTCACATGCACACCCTCGCGCATACTCGCACACAGTCACACACACTCGCATACACTCGCACGCCCACACTTGCACACTCGCACACATTTGCACACACTCGCACTCACTCGCACACACTCGCACGCACACACTTGCACACACTCGCACACACTCACACACACACTCGCACACACCATACACAATCGCACACACACACTCGCACACACTCTCGCACACATTCGCAAACACTCGCACACACTTATACACAATTGCACACACACACTCGTACACACTCGCACACACTCACTTACACACTCGCAAACACACACTCGCACACACTTACACACTTGCACACACTCACACACACTCACACGCGCACACACTCGCACACGCTCGCACACACTCACATGCACACACACTCGCAAACACTCACTCGTGCACACTCGCGCACACTTGGGCATATTTGCACACACTCGCACACACACGCACACTTTCGCACACACACTCGCACACACTCGCACACACACTCGCACACAATCGAACACACTCGCACACTCACACTCTCACACACACTCGTACACACACTCGTACACACACTCGCACACACTCGTACACACTCACTCACACACACTCGCACACACACACTCACACACACTCACATACACTTGCACACACTCGCACACACTCACACGCAAACACACTCACACAAACACTCACACACACTCGCACACGCTCACACGCACACACTCACACGCACACACACTTGCACACACACTCACACACACTCGCACACGCTCACACACACTCACACGCACACACTCGCACACACACTCGCACCCACTCACTCGTGCACACTCGCGCACACTCGGGCACATTTGCACACACTCGCACACACACTCGCACACACTCGCACACACACTCGCACACACTCACACACACTCACACACACTCGAACACACTCGCAAACACTCGCACATACAGTCCTACAAGCTTACACACACTCGCACACAATCACACACACTCACACACACTCGCACACACTCGCACGCACTCGTACGACTCAAACACACTCAAACACACTCGCACACACACACACTCGCACACACTCGCACATACTTGCACACACTCGCACATACACTCATACACACTCGCACACACTCACACACACACGCACACACACGCGCACACACACTCACACACTCGCACCCGCTCGCACACATTCGCACGTACACACTCGCAGACACTCGCATACACACGCTCGCACACACTCGCACACACTCGCACACAATCGCACACACTCACTCGCACACACTCGCACACAAACTCGCACACACGCACACACTCAAACACACTCACTCATACACACTCGCATACACACAATTGCACACACTCACACACACACTCGCACACACTCGCACACACACACTTGCACACACTCACACACATTCACACACAAACACTCCAACACACTCACACACACAGTCCTACACACTCACACACACAATCGCACACACTCGCACACACTCCTACACACAATCGCACACACTCGCACACACACCCGCACATACACTCATACACATTCGCACACACTCGCACACACACTCGCACACACAGTCCTACACACTCACACACATACACACTCGCAAACACTCGCACACACTCACACACACTCACTCACTAACACGCACACACTCGCGCACACTCGCACACACTCATGCACACTAGCACACACTCGCAAGCACACACTCACAATCACACACACACTCACTCAAACGCACACACTCGCGCACACTAGCACACACTCACACACACTTGCGCACACTCGCACACACTCACACGCCCACACGCGCACACATTTGCACTCACTCGCACGCACTCGCACGCACACACTCGCACACACTCGCACACACTCACACACTCGCGCACACTAGCACACACTCGCACGCCCAGACTCGCACAATCTCGCTCACATTTGCATGCATTCGCATACACTCGCACGTACACGCACGCACACACCCACACACTCGCACAAACTCACACACACTCGCACACACTCATACACAATCACACAAACACTCGCACACACTCGCACACTCTCGCACACACTCGCACACACTCACTCGCACACACTTGCACACACTCGCACACACTCGCA
The DNA here is from genome assembly GCF_046119375.1 of Phyllobates terribilis. Lineage (NCBI taxonomy): Eukaryota > Metazoa > Chordata > Amphibia > Anura > Dendrobatidae > Phyllobates > Phyllobates terribilis. The sequence goes on from NW_027362853.1 coordinate 1,060,506, forward strand.
CACACTAGGACATACACTGATACACACTCGCACACACTTGCACACACTCGCACACACTCGCACACACTAGCACATACACTGATACACACTTGCACACACTCACACACACTCGCACGCACACACTCGGACACACTCGCACACACACTCGCACACACACTCGCAAACACTCGCACACACTCACTCGCACACATTCACACACACTCACTCGCACACACTCGCACACAAACTCGCACACGCGCACACACTCACACACACTCACTCATACACACTCGCACACACTCACTCGCACACACTCACACACACTCGCACACACTCACACTCATTCACTCGAGCACACTCGCACACACTTGCACGCACACACTCGCACACACTCACATGCACACACTCGTGCACACTCATGCACACTCGCACACACACACTCGCACACATTCGCACACACTCACACTCACTTGCACGCACTCGTTTGCACACACTGGCACACACTCGCACACACTTGCACACACTTACACACTCGCACACACTCGCACACACACACTCATACACACTCGCATGCACACACTCGCACACACTCGCACACACACTCTCGCACACACACACACTCATACACACTCGCACACACTCGCACATACAGCCCTACACACAATCGCACACATTCACACACACTCGCAAACACTCGTACACATTCACTCACACTCACACACAATCGAGCACACTTGCACCCTCACTCACACACACACTCGCACACACTAATACACAATCGCACACACTCGCACACACTCACACGCACACACACTCGCACACACACTCGCACACGCTCGCACACACTCACACGCACACACTCACACACACTTGCACACAATCGCACTCACTCACTCATGCACACATGCACACACTCACACACACTCACACACACACACTCGCACACACTCACACACACTTGCACACACTCGCACACACTCACACGCACACACACTCGCACACACACTCGCACACGCTCGCTCACACTCACACGCACACACTCATACACACTCACACTCTTTCACTCATGCACACATGCACACACTCACACACACTCACACACACATACTCGCACACACTCACATACACTTGCACACACTCGCACACACACTCGCACACGCTCGCTCACACTCACACGCACACACTCATACACACTCGCACACACTCGCACCCACTCACTCATGCACACTCGCGCACACTCGGGCACATTTGCACACACTCGCACACACTCGCACACTCTCGCACACACACTCACACACAATCGCACACACACTCGCACACACTCACACACACTCACACAAACTCGCAAACACTCGCACATACAGTCCTACAAGCTCACACACACTCACACACAATCACACACTCGCACACACACGTAAACACTCGCACACACTCGTACGCACTCGCACACACACTCGCACAAACTCAAACACACTCGCACACACACTCGCACACACACGCGCACACACTCGCACACACTCTCGCACACACTCACACACACACTCGCACACACTCACACACACTCACTTACTCACACGCACACACTCGCGCACACTCGCACACACTCACACACTCGCGCACACTAGCACACACTCGCAAGCACACACTCGCACAGACTCACACACACTCACGCACACACTCGTGCACACTCACACACACTCGCACACGCTCGCACACATTTGTGCACACTCGCACTCACTTGCACACACTCGCACGCACACACCCGTGCACACTCACACACACACTCGCACACATTTTCACACACACTCGCACACACACACTCATACACAATCGCACACACACACTCGCACACACTCACACACACTTTGACACACACTCGCACATACTCGCACACACTCACTCATACAAAATCGCACACACACACTCGCACACACTCACACACACTCACTTACTCACACGCACACACTCGCGCACACTCGCACACACTCACACACTCGCGCACACTAGCACACACTCGCAAGCACACACTCGCACACACTCACACACACTTTGACACACACTCGCACATACTCGCACACACTCACTCATACACAATCGCACACACACACTCGCACACACTCGCACCCAGACCCACACGCACTCGCACACACTTGCACACACATGCACACACACTCATACACACTCGTACACATTCGCACACACACACACTCGCACACACTCACACACACACACACTGGCACACACTCGCACACACTCACTCATGCACACACTCGCATACACACACTCATACACACTCGCACACACACTCGAACACACTTGCACACTATCACACACACACTCGCACTCATACACAATCACACACAAACTCGCACACACACACTCACACACACACACTTGCACACACTCACACACACTCGAACACACACACACTCGAACAGACTCGCACACACTCGCACATACAGTCCTACACACTCACACACAATCGCACACACTCGCACACACTCCTACACACACTCGCACACACTCACACACATTCGCACACACTCGCACACACTTGCACACACACTCGCACTCACACTCGCACATACACTCATACACATTCGCTCACACACTCGCACACACAGTCCTACACACACACACTCGCAAACACTCGCACACACTCACACACACACTCACTCACACGCACACACTCATGTACACTCGCACACACACACTCACGCACACTAGCACACACTCGCAAGCACACACTCACTCTCACACACACACTCACTCACATGCACACCCTCGCGCATACTCGCACACAGTCACACACACTCGCATACACTCGCACGCCCACACTTGCACACTCGCACACATTTGCACACACTCGCACTCACTCGCACGCACTCGCACGCACACACTTGCACACACTCGCACACACTCACACACACACACTCGCACACACCATACACAATCGCACACACACACTCGCACACACTCTCGCACACATTCGCAAACACTCGCACACACTTATACACAATTGCACACACACACTCGTACACACTCGCACACACTCACTTACACACTCGCAAACACACACTCGCACACACTTACACACTTGCACACACTCACACACACTCACACGCGCACACACTCGCACACGCTCGCACACACTCACATGCACACACACTCGCAAACACTCACTCGTGCACACTCGCGCACACTTGGGCATATTTGCACACACTCGCACACACACGCACACTTTCGCACACACACTCGCACACACTCGCACACACACTCGCACACAATCGAACACACTCGCACACTCACACTCTCACACACACTCGTACACACACTCGTACACACACTCGCACACACTCGTACACACTCACTCACACACACTCGCACACACACACTCACACACACTCACATACACTTGCACACACTCGCACACACTCACACGCAAACACACTCACACAAACACTCACACACACTCGCACACGCTCACACGCACACACTCACACGCACACACACTTGCACACACACTCACACACACTCGCACACGCTCACACACACTCACACGCACACACTCGCACACACACTCGCACACACTCGCACCCACTCACTCGTGCACACTCGCGCACACTCGGGCACATTTGCACACACTCGCACACACACTCGCACACACTCGCACACACACTCGCACACACTCACACACACTCACACACACTCGAACACACTCGCAAACACTCGCACATACAGTCCTACAAGCTTACACACACTCGCACACAATCACACACACTCACACACACTCGCACACACTCGCACGCACTCGTACGACTCAAACACACTCAAACACACTCGCACACACACACACTCGCACACACTCGCACATACTTGCACACACTCGCACATACACTCATACACACTCGCACACACTCACACACACACGCACACACACGCGCACACACACTCACACACTCGCACCCGCTCGCACACATTCGCACGTACACACTCGCAGACACTCGCATACACACGCTCGCACACACTCGCACACACTCGCACACAATCGCACACACTCACTCGCACACACTCGCACACAAACTCGCACACACGCACACACTCAAACACACTCACTCATACACACTCGCATACACACAATTGCACACACTCACACACACACTCGCACACACTCGCACACACACACTTGCACACACTCACACACATTCACACACAAACACTCCAACACACTCACACACACAGTCCTACACACTCACACACACAATCGCACACACTCGCACACACTCCTACACACAATCGCACACACTCGCACACACACCCGCACATACACTCATACACATTCGCACACACTCGCACACACACTCGCACACACAGTCCTACACACTCACACACATACACACTCGCAAACACTCGCACACACTCACACACACTCACTCACTAACACGCACACACTCGCGCACACTCGCACACACTCATGCACACTAGCACACACTCACAAGCACACACTCACAATCACACACACACTCACTCACACGCACACACTCGCGCACACTAGCACACACTCACACACACTTGCGCACACTCGCACACACTCACACGCCCACACGCGCACACATTTGCACTCACTCGCACGCACTCGCACGCACACACTCGCACACACTCGCACACACTCACACACTCGCGCACACTAGCACACACTCGCACGCCCAGACTCGCACAATCTCGCTCACATTTGCATGCATTCGCATACACTCGCACGTACACGCACGCACACACCCACACACTCGCACAAACTCACACACACTCGCACACACTCATACACAATCACACAAACACTCGCACACACTCGCACACTCTCACACACACTCGCACACACTCACTCGCACACACTTGCACACACTCGCACACACTCGCACACACTAGGACATACACTGATACACACTCGCACACACTTGCACACACTCGCACACACTCGCACACACTAGCACATACACTGATACACACTTGCACACACTCACACACACTCGCACACACACTCACACACACTCGCACGCACACACTCGGACACACTCGCACACACACTCGCACACACACTCGCAAACACTCGCACACACTCACTCGCACACATTCACACACACTCACTCGCACACACTCGCACACAAACTCGCACACGCGCACACACTCACACACACTCACTCATACACACTCGCACACACTCACTCGCACACACTCACACACACTCGCACACACTCACACTCATTCACTCGAGCACACTCGCACACACTTGCACGCACACACTCGCACACACTCACATGCACACACTCGTGCACACTCATGCACACTCGCACACACACACTCGCACACATTCGCACACACTCACACTCACTTGCACGCACTCGTTTGCACACACTGGCACACACTCGCACACACTTGCACACACTTACACACTCGCACACACTCGCACACACACACTCATACACACTCGCATGCACACACTCGCACACACTCGCACACACACTCTCGCACACACACACACTCATACACACTCGCACACACTCACACATACAGCCCTACACACAATCGCACACATTCACACACACTCGCAAACACTCGTACACATTCACTCACACTCACACACAATCGAGCACACTTGCACCCTCACTCACACACACACTCGCACACACTAATACACAATCGCACACACTCGCACACACTCACACGCACACACACTCGCACACACACTCGCACACGCTCGCACACACTCACACGCACACACTCACACACACTTGCACACAATCGCACTCACTCACTCATGCACACATGCACACACTCACACACACTCACACACACACACTCACACACACTCACACACACTTGCACACACTCGCACACACTCACACGCACACACACTCGCACACACACTCGCACACGCTCGCTCACACTCACACGCACACACTCATACACACTCGCACTCTTTCACTCATGCACACATGCACACACTCACACACACTCACACACACATACTCGCACACACTCACATACACTTGCACACACTCGCACACACACTCGCACACGCTCGCTCACACTCACACGCACACACTCATACACACTCGCACACACTCGCACCCACTCACTCATGCACACTCGCGCACACTCGGGCACATTTGCACACACTCGCACACACTCGCACACTCTCGCACACACACTCACACACAATCGCACACACACTCGCACACACTCACACACACTCACACAAACTCGCAAACACTCGCACATACAGTCCTACAAGCTCACACACACTCACACACAATCACACACTCGCACACACACGTAAACACTCGCACACACTCGTACGCACTCGCACACACACTCGCACAAACTCAAACACACTCGCACACACACTCGCACACACACGCGCACACACTCGCACACACTCTCGCACACACTCACACACACACTCACACACACTCACTTACTCACACGCACACACTCGCGCACACTCGCACACACTCACACACTCGCGCACACTAGCACACACTCGCAAGCACACACTCGCACAGACTCACACACACTCACGCACACACTCGTGCACACTCACACACACTCGCACACGCTCGCACACATTTGTGCACACTCGCACTCACTTGCACACACTCGCACGCACACACCCGTGCACACTCACACACACACTCGCACACATTTTCACACACACTCGCACACACACACTCATACACAATCGCACACACACACTCGCACACACTCACACACACTTTGACACACACTCGCACATACTCGCACACACTCACTCATACAAAATCGCACACACACACTCGCACACACTCACACACACTCACTTACTCACACGCACACACTCGCGCACACTCGCACACACTCACACACTCGCGCACACTAGCACACACTCGCAAGCACACACTCGCACACACTCACACACACTTTGACACACACTCGCACATACTCGCACACACTCACTCATACACAATCGCACACACACACTCGCACACACTCGCACCCAGACCCACACGCACTCGCACACACTTGCACACACATGCACACACACTCATACACACTCGTACACATTCGCACACACACACACTCGCACACACTCACACACACACACACTGGCACACACTCGCACACACTCACTCATGCACACACTCGCATACACACACTCATACACACTCGCACACACACTCGAACACACTTGCACACTATTACACACACACTCGCACTCATACACAATCACACACAAACTCGCACACACACACTCACACACACACACTTGCACACACTCACACACACTCGAACACACACACACTCGAACAGACTCGCACACACTCGCACATACAGTCCTACACACTCACACACAATCGCACACACTCGCACACACTCCTACACACACTCGCACACACTCACACACATTCGCACACACTCGCACACACTTGCACACACACTCGCACTCACACTCGCACATACACTCATACACATTCGCTCACACACTCGCACACACAGTCCTACACACACACACTCGCAAACACTCGCACACACTCACACACACACTCACTCACACGCACACACTCATGTACACTCGCACACACACACTCACGCACACTAGCACACACTCGCAAGCACACACTCACTCTCACACACACACTCACTCACATGCACACCCTCGCGCATACTCGCACACAGTCACACACACTCGCATACACTCGCACGCCCACACTTGCACACTCGCACACATTTGCACACACTCGCACTCACTCGCACGCACTCGCACGCACACACTTGCACACACTCGCACACACTCACACACACACTCGCACACACCATACACAATCGCACACACACACTCGCACACACTCTCGCACACATTCGCAAACACTCGCACACACTTATACACAATTGCACACACACACTCGTACACACTCGCACACACTCACTTACACACTCGCAAACACACACTCGCACACACTTACACACTTGCACACACTCACACACACTCACACGCGCACACACTCGCACACGCTCGCACACACTCACATGCACACACACTCGCAAACACTCACTCGTGCACACTCGCGCACACTTGGGCATATTTGCACACACTCGCACACACACGCACACTTTCGCACACACACTCGCACACACTCGCACACACACTCGCACACAATCGAACACACTCGCACACTCACACTCTCACACACACTCGTACACACACTCGTACACACACTCGCACACACTCGTACACACTCACTCACACACACTCGCACACACACACTCACACACACTCACATACACTTGCACACACTCGCACACACTCACACGCAAACACACTCACACAAACACTCACACACACTCGCACACGCTGACACGCACACACTCACACGCACACACACTTGCACACACACTCACACACACTCGCACACGCTCGCACACACTCACACGCACACACTCGCACACACACTCGCACACACTCGCACCCACTAACTCGTGCACACTCGCGCACACTCGCGCACATTTGCACACACTCACACACTCGCACACACACTCGCACACACTCGCACACACTCGCACACACTCACACACACTCACACACACTCGAACACACTCGCACACACTCGCAAACACTCACACATACAGTCCTACAAGCTCACACACACTCGCACACACTCAAACACACTCGCACACACACTCGCACACACAGTCGTACACACTCACACACACACTCGCACACACGCACTCACTTACTCAGACGCACACACTCGCGCACACTCGCACAAAATCGCAAGCACACACTCGCACAGACTCGCACACACTCACACACTCACTCACTTACTCACACGCACACACTCGTGCACACTCACACACACTCGCACATGCTCGCACACATTTGCACACACTCACACTCACTCGCACGCACACACCCGTGCACACTCACACACACACTCACACACACTTTCACACACATTCACACACACTCACTCATACACAATCACACACACACACTCGCACACACTCGCACACACTTTGACACTCACTCGCACACACTTGCACACACTCACTCATACACAATCGCACACACACACTCGCACACACTCGCACACACTCGCACACACGCCCGCACGCACTCGCACACACTTGCACACACACTCATACACACTCGTACTTTCTCGCACACACGCACACACACTCGCACACACACGCACGCACACACTCGCACACACACACTCACACACTTGCACACGCTCGCACACACTCACACGCACACACTCGCACACACACTCGCACACACTCGCACCCACTCACTCGTGCACACTCGCGCACACTCGGGCACATTTGCACACACTCGCACACACTCGCACACACACTCGCACACACTCGCACACACACTCGCACACACTCACACACACTCACACACACACACTCACACACACTCGCACGCACACACTCGCACGCATACACTCGCACACACTCGCACACACACAGTCGCACACATTTGCACACATTCGCACACACTCACTCGCACACACTCACTCATACACACTCGCACACACTCACTCGCACACACTCACACACACTCGCACACACTCACACCCAGTCACTAGAGCACACTCGCACGCACACACTCGCGCATACTCACACGCACAAACTCGCACACATTCGCACGCACTCGCACTCACTTGCACACACTCGTACGCACACACTGGCACACAATCGCACTCACTCGCTCGCACACACTTGCACACACTCACACACACAGACTCGCACACACTCGCACACACATTCGCAAACACACTCGCACACACTCGCACGCACACACTCGCATGCACACACTCGCACGCACACACTCGCACACACACTCCCACACACACTCGCACACACACTCGCAAACACTCGCACACATTTGCACACACTCACTCGCACACACTCGCACACACTCACTCGCACACACTCGCACCCTTTCACTCGAGCACACTCGCACACACTCGCACGCACACACTCACACGCACACACTCCCACACACACTCGCACACACACTCGCACACACACTCGCAAACACTCGCACACACTAACTCGCACACATTCGCACACACTCACTCGCACACACTCGCACACACTCACTCGCACACACTCACACACACTCGCACACACTCGCACCCATTCACTCGAGCACACTCACACTCACTCACTCACACTCACTCGCACACACTTGCACACATTCGCACATACACTCATACACACTCGCACACACGCACACACACACTCACACACACTCGCATGCACACACTCGCACGCATACACTCGCACACACTCGCACACACACAGTCGCACACATTTGCACACATTCGCACACACTCACTCGCACACACTCACTCATACACACTCGCACACACTCACTCGCACACACACACACACACTCGCACACACTCACACCCAGTCACTAGAGCACACTCGCACACACTCGCACGCACACACTCGCGCACACTCACACGCACAAACTCGCACACATTCGCACGCAATCACACTCACTTGCACACACTCGTACGCACACACTGGCACACAATCGCACTCACTCGCTCGCACACACTTGCACACACTCACACACACAGACTTGCACACACTCGCACACACATTCGCAAACACACTCGCACGCACACACTCGCACGCACACACTCGCACGCACACACTCGCACACACACACTCGCACACACACTCCCACACACACTCGCACACACACTCGCAAACACTCGCACACATTCGCACACACTCACTCGCACACACTCACTTGCACACACTCGCACCCTTTCACTCGAGCACACTCGCACACACTCGCACGCACACACTCACACGCACACACTCCCACACACTCACACACACTCGAACACACTCGCAAACACTCGCACATACAGTCCTACAAGCTTACACACACTCACACACAATCACAAACACTCGCACGCACTCGTACGCACTCGCACACACTCAAACACACTCGCACACACACTCGCACACACACTCGCACACACTTGCACACACACTCGCACATACACTCATATACACTCGCACACACTCGCACGCACTCGCACACACAGTCGCACACACTTAAACACACTCGCACACACACTCGCACACACAGTCGTACACACTCACACACACACTCGCACACACTCACTCACTTACTCAGACGCACACACTCGCGCACACTCGCACACAATCGCAAGCACACACTCGCACAGACTCGCACACACTCACACACACTCACTTACTCACACGCACACACTCGTGCACACTCACACACACTCGCACATGCTCGCACACATTTGCACACACTCGCACTCACTCGCACGCACACACCCGTGCACACTCACACACACACTCACCCACACTTTCACACACACTCGCACACACTCACTCATACACAATCGCACACACACACTCGCACACACTTTCACACACACTCGCACACACTTGCACACACTCACTCATACACAATCGCACACACACACTCGCACACACTCGCACACACTCGCACACACACCCGCACGCACTCGCACACACTTGCACACACACGCACACACACTCATACACACTCGTACTCTCTCGCACACACACTCGCACACACACGCATGCACACACGCACACACACTCGCACGCACACACTCACACACACTCGCACACACTCACACACACACTCAAACACACTCGCACGCACACACTCACACACACTTGCACACACTCCCACACACACACTCCCACACACTCACTCATGCACACCCACACACACTCTCACACACACTCATACACACTCGCATACACACTCAAACACACTTGCACACACTCACACACACACTCACACTCATACACAATCACACACACACTCGCACACACATACGCACACACACTCACACACAGTCCTACATACACATACTTGCAAACACTCGCACACACTCACACACACACTCACTCACATGCACACACTCACGCACACTCGCACACACTCACACACTCACACACACTAGCACACACTCGCAAGCACACACTCACACTCACACACACACACACTCACTCACACGCACACCCTCGCGCATACTCGCACACACTCACACACACTCGCATACACTCGCACGCCCACACTTGCACACTCTCGCACACATTTGCAAACACTCGCACTCACTCGCACGCACTCGCACGCACACACTCGCACACACTCACACACACACTCGCACACACCATACACAATCGCACACACACTCGCACACACACACTCGCACACATTCGCACACACTCGCACACAGTCACTCACTCACACTCACTCGCACACACTTGCACACACTCGCACATACACTCATACACACTCGCACACAAGCACACACACACTCACACACACTCACACACACTCGCACGCACACACTCGCACGCATACACTCGCACACACTCGCACACACACAGTCGCACACATTTGCACACATTCGCACACACTCACTCGCACACACTCACTCATACACACTCGCACACACTCACTCGCACACACTCACACACACTCGCACACACTCACACCCAGTCACTCGAGCACACTCGCACACACTCGCACGCACACACTCACGCACACTCACACGCACAAACTCGCACACATTCGCATGCACTCGCACTCACTTGCACACACTCGTACGCACACACTGGCACACAATCGCACTCACTCGCTCGCACACACTTGCACACACTCACACACACAGACTCGCACACACTCGCACACACATTCGCAAACACACTCGCACACACTCGCACGCACACACTCGCACGCACATACTCGCACGCACACACTCGCACACACACTCCCACACACACTCGCACAAACACTCGCAAACACTCGCACACATTCGCACACACTCACTCGCACACACTCGCACACACTCACTCGCACACACTCGCACCCTTTCACTCGAGCACACTCGCACACATTCGCACGCACACACTCACACGCACACACTCACACACACACTCGCACACACACTCGCACACACACTCGCAAACACTCACACACACTCACTCGCACACACTCACACACACTCGCACACACTCGCACCCATTCACTCGAGCACACTCGCACACACTTGCACGCACACACTTGCACACAGTCACATGCACACACTCGTGCACACTCACGCACACTCGCACGCACACACTCAAACACATTCACACACACTCGCACTCATTTGCACGCACTCGTACGCACACACTCACACACACTTGCACACACTCACACACACACACTCCCACACACTCGCACACACTCACTCATGCACACCCACACACACTCGCACACACACTCATACACACTCGCATACACACTCGAACACACTTGCACACACTCACACACACACTCGCACTCATACACAATCACACACACACTCGCACACACACACTTGCACACACTCACACACACTCGCACTCACACATACTCAAACAGACTCGCACACACTCGCACATACAGTCCTACACACTCACACACATAATCGCACACACTCGCACACACTCCTACACACACTCGCACACACTCACACACACTCGCACACACACTCGCACACACACTCGCACATACACTCATACACATACGCACACACACTCACACACAGTCCTACACACACATACTTGCAAACACTCGCACACACTCACACACACACTCACTCACATGCACACACTCACGCACACTCGTACACACTCACACACACTAGCACACACTCGCAAACACACACTCACACTCACACACACACACACTCACTCACACGCACACCCTCGCGCATACTCGCACACACTCACACACACTCGCATACACTCGCACGCCCACACTTGCACACTCTCGCACACATTTCCACACACTCGCACTCACTCGCACGCACTCGCACGCACACACTCGCACACACTCACACACACATTCGGACAAACCATACACAATTGCACACACACTCGCACACACACACTCGCACACATTCGCACACACTCGCACACACTCACTCACTCACACTCACTCGCACACACTCATACACACTCGCACACTCGCACACACACACTCACACACACTCGCACGCACACACTCGCACGCATACACTCGCACACACTCACACACACACAGTCGCACACATTTGCACACATTCGCACACACTCACTCGCACACACTCACTCATACACACTCGCACACACTCACACACACTCGCACACACTCACACCCAGTCACTCGAGCACACTCGCACACACTCGCACGCACACACTCACGCACACTCACACGCACAAACTCGCACACATTCGCACGCACTCGCACTCACTTGCACACACTCGTACGCACACACTGGCACACAATCGCACTCACTCGCTCGCACACACTTGCACACACTCACACACACAGACTCGCACACACATTCGCAAACACACTCGCACACACTCGCATGCACACACTCGCACGCACATACTCGCACGCACACACTCGCACACACACTCCCACACACACTCGCACACACACTCGCAAACACTCGCACACATTCGCACACACTCACTCGCACACACTCGCACACACTCACTCGCGCACACTCGCACCCTTTCACTCGAGCACACTCGCACACATTCGCACGCACACACTCACACGCACACACTCACACACACACTCGCACACACACTTGCACACACACTCGCAAACACTCACACACACTCACTCGCACACATTCGCACACACTCACTCGCACACACTCGCACACACTCACTCGCACACACTCACACACACTCGCACACACTCGCACCCATTCACTCGAGCACACTCGCACACACTCGCACGCACACACTTGCACACAGTCACATGCACACACTCGTGCACACTCACGCACACACTCACACACATTCACACACACTCGCACTCATTTGCACGCACTCGTAAGCACACACTCACACACACTTGCACACACTCACACACACACACTCCCACACACTCGCACACACTCACTCATGCACACCCACACACACTCATACACACTCGCATACACACTCGAACACACTTGCACACACTCACACACACACTCGCACTCATACACAATCACACACACACTCGCACACACACACTTGCACACACTCACACACACTCGCACACACACATACTCAAACAGACTCGCACACACTCGCACATACAGTCCTACACACTCACACACATAATCGCACACACTCGCACACACTCCTACACACACTCGCACACACTCGCACACACTCGCACACACACTCGCACACACACTCGCACATACACTCATACACATACGCACACACACTCACACACAGTCCTACACACACATACTTGCAAACACTCGCACACACTCACACACACACTCACTCACATGCACACACTCACGCACACTCGTACACACTCACACACTCACACACACTAGCACACACTCGCAAGCACACACTCACAGTCACACACACACACACTCACTCACACGCACACCCTCGCGCATACTCGCACACACTCACACACACTCGCATACACTCGCACGCCCACACTTGCACACTCTCGCACACATTTCCACACACTCGCACTCACTCGCACGCACTCGCACGCACACACTCGCACACACTCACACACACACTCGCACAAACCATACACAATCGCACACACACTCGTACACACACACTCGCACACATTCGCACACACTCGCACACACTCACTCACTCACACTCACTCGCACACACTTGCACACACTCGCACATACACTCATACACACTCGCACACACACACTCACACACACTCGCACCCATACACTCGCACACACTCACACACACACAGTCGCACACATTTGCACACATTCGCACACACTCACTCGCACACACTCACTCATACACACTCGCACACACTCACTCGCACACACTCACACACACTCGCACACACTCACACCCAGTCACTCGAGCACACTCGCACACACTCGCACGCACACACTCACGCACACTCACACGCACAAACTCGCACACATTCGCACGCACTCGCACTCACTTGCACACACTCGTACGCACACACTGGCACACAATCGCACTCACTCGCTCGCACACACTTGCACACACTCACACACACAGACTCGCACACACATTCGCAAACACACTCGCACACACTCGCATGCACACACTCGCACGCACATACTCGCACGCACACACTCGCACACACACTCCCACACACACTCGCACACACACTCGCAAACACTCGCACACATTCGGACACACTCACTCGCACACACTCGCACACACTCACTCGCACACACTCGCACCCTTTCACTCGAGCACACTCGCACACACTCGCACGCACACACTCACACGCACACACTCACACACACACTCGCACACACACTCACACACACACTCGCAAACACTCGCACACACTCACTCGCACACATTCGCACACACTCACTCACACACACTTGCACACACTCACTCGCACACACTCACACACACTCGCACACACTCGCACCCATTCACTCGAGCACACTCGCACACACTCGCACGCACACACTTGCACACAGTCACATGCACACACTCGTGCACACTCACGCACACTCGCACGCACACACTCACACACATTCACACACACTCGCACTCATTTGCACTCACTCGTACGCACACACTCGCACACACACACTCACACACACTTGCACACACTCACACACTCACACACACTCGCACATACAGCCCTACACACAATCGCACACATTCACACACACACTCACACACACTCACACACACACTCGCACACACTCATACACACTCGCACGCACACTCGCACATACAGCCCTACACACAATCGCACACATTCACACACACACTCGCACACACTCGCACACACTCATACACACTCGCACGCACACACTCGCACACACACTCGCATACACTCACACGCACACACTCGTACACACTCGCATGCACATTCTCACACACACACTCGCACACCCTTGCACACACTCGCACACACACACTCGCACACACTCGCACACACTCGGAAACACACTCATACACACTCACACACTCGCACATACAGCCTTACACACAATCGCACACATTCACACCCACATTCGCACACACTCACACACACACTCGCACACACTCGCACACACTCATACACACTCGCACACACAAACTCGCACGCACACATTCGCACACAGTTGCACACACTCGCACGCACACACTCGTACACACTCGCACACACACACTCGCACACACTCACACACACTTGCACACACTCGCACACACACTCATACACACTAGCACACACTCGCACATACAGCCCTACACACAATCGCACACATTCACACACACACTCGCACACACTCACGCACACACTCACACACACTCGTACACACTCACTCACACTCACACACACTCACACACTCGCACACACACACTCGCACACACTTATACACAATCGCACACACACACTCGTACACACACTCGCACACACTCGCACACACTCACACACACTCACTCACACACACTCGCACACACACTCGCACACACTCACACACACTTGCACACACTCGCACACACTCACACGCACACACACACTCACACACACTCGCACACACTCACATGCACACACTCGCACACACACTCGCACACACTCACACGCACACACTCGCACTCACACTCGCACCCACTCGCACCCACTCACTCGTGCACACTCGCGCACACTCGGGCACATTTGCACACAGTCGCACACACTCGCACACACTCGCACACACACTCGCACACACTCGAACACACTCGCACACACGCGCAAACACTTGCACCTACAGTCCTACAAACTCACACACACTCGCACATACTCACACACTCGCACCCACTCACTCGTGCACACTCGGGCACATTTGCACACACTCGCACACACACTCGCACACACTCACACACTCACACACACTCAAACACACTCGCACACACACTCGCACATACACTCATATACACTCGCACACACGCGCACACACTCACACACACACTCGCACACACTCACACACACACACTCACTTACTCACACGCACACACTCGCGCACTCTCGCACAGACTCACACACTCGTGCACACTCACACACACTCACACACTCGCACACATTTGCACACACTCACACTCACTCGCATGCACACACCCGTGCACACTCACACACACTCACACACACTCGCACACACTCGCACACATACCCGCACGCACTCGCACACACTCACTCATACACAATCGCACACACACAGTCGCACACACTCGCACACACTTGCACACACACGCACACACACTCGTACACACTCGCACACACACGAACACACACTTGCACACACACACACGCACGCGCACACTCGCACACACTCACACACACTCGCACACACTCACACACACACTCGCACACACTCACTCATGCACACACTCACATACACTCGCACACACTCACACACACACACTCATACACACTAGCACACACACTCGAACACACTTGCACACACTCACACACTCGCACTCATACACAATCACACACACACTCGCACACACACACTCACACACACACTTGCACACACTCACACACACTCACACACGCGCACACTCACACGCACAAACTCGCACACATTCGCACACACTCGCACTCAATTGCACACACTCGTACGCACACACTGGCACACACTCGCACTCACTCGATCGCACACACTTGCACACACTCACACACACAGAATCGCACACACTCGCACACAGTCGCATGCGCACAGTCGCACACACTCGCACGCACACACACTCGCACACACTCACACACACACTCACACACTCGCACACACTCACTCACACACACTTGCACACACGCGCACACACACTCGCACACACTCGCACACACACTCACACACACACTCTCGCATACACACTCACACAAACTCCTACACACACTCGTACACACTCACACACACTCGCACACACACTCACACACTCGCACAAGCTCGCACACACACTCAAACACTCGCACAAGCTCGCACACACTCACACGCACACACTCACACACACACTCGCACACACTCACTCACACACACTTGCACACACGCGCACACACACTCGCACACACTCGCACACAAACACACACACACTCGCACACACACTCATACACACTCGCACACACTCGCACACACAAATGCACACACACTCGCACACACACTCACACACTCGCACAAGCTCGCACACACACTCACACACTCGCACAAGCTCGCACACACTCACACGCACACACTCACACACACTCACACACACTCACTCGTGCACACTCGCGCACACTTGGGCACATTGCACACACTCGCACATGCTCACACACACTCGCACACACTCGCACACACTTGCACGCACACACTCGCACGCACACACTCGCACACTCACTCACACACTCGCACACATTCACACACACTCACTCGCACACAAACTCGCACACACGCACACACTCACACACACTCACTCATACACACTCGCACACACTCACACCCACTCACTCGTGCACACTCGCGCACACTCGGGCACATTTGCACACACTCGCACACACTCGCACACACACTTGCACACACTCACACACACTTGCACACACTCGCACACACTCGCACGTAAACACTTGCACGCACACACTCGCACGCACACACTCGCACACATTCACACACATTCGCACGCACACACTTACATGCACACACACTCGTGCACACTTGCACGCACACACTCATGCACACTCGCGCACACTCGCACCCACTCACTCGAGAACACTCGCACACACTCGCACGCACGCACTCTCACACACTCACACGCACACACTTGTGCACACTCGCACACACTCGTACGCACTCGCACACACACTCACACACACTTGCACACACTCTAAAACACACTCGCACACATACTCGCACACACTCGCACAAACATTCGCACATACACTCATACACACTCGCACACACTCGCACACACACTCGCAAACACACACTCGCACACACTCGCACACACTCACTCATACGCACTTGCACACACACTCACACACAATTGCACACACTCGAACACACTCGTACACACACACTCGCACACACACTCGCTCACACTCGCACACACAGTCCTACACACTCACACACACTCGGAAACACTCGCACGCACGCACTCACACACACACTTACTCACGCACACTCGCACACACTCACACACTCGCGCACACTAGCACACACTCGCACTCCCACACTCGCACACTCTCGCACACATTTGCGCGCACTCGCACGCACTCGCACACACACGCACACACTCGCACAAACTCACACACTCGCACACACTCATACACAATCGCACACAGACTCGCATACACACACTCGCACACACCCGCACTCACTCGCATGCATTCGCACGCACACTCTCACACACTTGCACAAACTCACAAACACTCGCACACACTCAAACACAATTGCACACTCACTCGCACACACACACTCGCACACACTCACACACACTTGCACACACTCGCACACACACACTCGCACACACTGGCACACACTCGCACATACACTCATACACACTCGCACACACTCACACGCACAAACATTCGCACACACACTCACACACTCACGCGCACACACTCGCGCGCACACACTCGAACACACACACTCGCACGCACACACTCGCATACACATTCACACACAAACTCGCACACACTCGCACACACTCACTCGCACACACTCGCACACAAACTCACACACACACTCACACACACTCACTCATACACACTCACACACACTC
This sequence comes from Phyllobates terribilis, assembly GCF_046119375.1. Taxonomy (NCBI): domain Eukaryota; kingdom Metazoa; phylum Chordata; class Amphibia; order Anura; family Dendrobatidae; genus Phyllobates; species Phyllobates terribilis. The sequence goes on from NW_027362853.1 coordinate 1,081,290, forward strand.
ACTCGCACATACTCACACACACTCGCACACACTCTCACCCATTCACTCGAGCACACTCGCATACACTCGCATGCACACACTTACATGCACACACTCGTGCACACACGAGCACACACACTCGCACACATTCGCACACACTCACACACTCGCACACACTCACACACACACTCGCACACACACTTGCACACACTCACTCACACACATTCGCACACACTCACATTCACACACTCGCACACAGTCGCACACACTCGCACGCACTCGCATGCACACACTCGCACACACACTCGCACACACTCACTCGCACACACTTGCACACACTCGCACACACTTTCACACACTCACACACACTCATACACACTCGCACATAAAGTCCTACACACACAATCGCACACACTCACACACACTCGCACACACACTCGCACACACTCGCACACACTTATGCACAATCGCACACACTCGTACACACACTCGCACACACTCACACACACTCACACACACACTCGCACACACTCACACACACTCGCACACACTCGCACACACACACTCGCACACACACGCAAACACTCGCACACACTCACACACACTCGCACGCACACACTCGCACACACAATCGCACAAACACTCGCACACACTCGCACACATTCGCACACACTTACTCATACGCACTCGCACATACACACTCGCACAAAATTGCACACACTCGAACACACTTGTACACACACACTCGCACACACACTCGCACACACAGTCCTACACACTCACACACACTCGGAAACACTCGCACACATTCACACACACACTTACTCACGCACACTCACACACTCGCGCACACTAGCACACACTCGCACGCCCACACTCGCACGCCCACACTCGCACACTCTCGCACACATTTGCATGCACTCGCACTCACTACCACACACTCGCACACACACACGCACACACTCGCACAAACTCACACACACTCGCACACACTCATACACAATTGCACACACACTCGCACACACACACTCGCACGCACTCGCACGCACACATGCACACACTTGCACACAATCGAACACACTCGCACACACACACTTGCACACACAATCACACACTCGCACACTCTCGCACACACTCGCACACACTCACTCGCACACACTTGCACACACTTGCACATACACTCATACACAATCGCACACACTCACGCGCACACACATTCACACACACACTCGCACACACTCGCACGCACACTTGTACGCACACACTCGCACACACACTTGCACACACTCACTCGCACACAAATTCTCACACACGCACACACTCACACACACTCACTCATACACTCATACACACTCACACACACTCACTCGCACATACTCACACACACTCGCACACACTCGCACCCATTCACTCGAGCACACTCGCACACACTCGCACGCACACACTTACACGCACACACTCGTGCACACTCGCGCACACTCACATGCACGCACTCGCACTCATTCGCACACACACACTCGCACACAGTCGCACACACTCGCACACACTCGCACACACACACTCGCACACACACTCGCACACACTCACTCGCACACACTCACACACACACACTTGCACACACTTGCACACACTCACACACACTCATACACACTCACACACTCGCACATACAGTCCTACACACTCACACACGCAATCGCACACAGTCGCACACACACTCGCACACACTCACACACACTCGCACACACACTCACACACACTCGCACACACTCGTACACAATGACTAACACTCACACACACTTGCACACAATCGAACACACTCGCACACACACACTTGCACACACAATCACACACACTCACACACACACTCGCACACACTTATACACAATCGCACACACACACTCGTACACACACTCGCACACACTTACACACACTTGCACACACTCGAACACACTCGCACACACACATGCACACACACTCGCACACACACTCACACACACTTGCACAAGCTCGCACACACTCACACACACACTCGCACATACACTCGCACACACTCGCACCCACTCACTCGTGCACACTCGTGCACACTCGGGCACATTTGCATACACTCGCACACTCTCGCACACACACTCGCACACACACTCGCACACACTCACACACACTCGCACACACTCGCACGCACACTCGCATGCACACACTCGCACACACACTCGCACACACTCACACACATTCGCACACACTCACTCGCACACAAACTCGCACACACGCACACACTCACACACACTCACTCATACACACTCGCACCCACTAACTCGTGCAAACTCGCGCACACTCGGGCACATTTGCACACACTCGCACACACTCACACACACTCTCGCACACATTCACTCACACTCGCACACACTCGCACGCACACACTTGCACACACACTCGCACACATACACTCGCACACACTTGCACACATTCGCACAAACTCACTCGCACACAAACTCGCACACACGGACACACTCACACCCACTCACTCGAGCACACTCGCACACACTCGCACGCACACACTCGCACACACTCACATGCACACACTCGTGCACACTCGCACACACTCACACACACTCGTACGCACTCGCACACACACTCGCACACACTTGCACACACTCGAACACACACACTCGCACACACACTCGCAAACACACACTCGCACATACACTCATACACACTCGCACGCATACACACTCGCACACACTCGTACACACACTTGCACACACACACTGGCACACACTCACTCATACGGACTCGCACTCGCACACACACACTCGCACACAATTGCACACACTCGAACACACCCGTACACACACGCTCGCACACACACTCGCACACACAGTCCTACACACTCACACACACACTCGCAAACACTCGCACAAACTCACACACACTCACTCACACGCACACACTTGCGCACACTAGCACACACTCGCACGCCCACACTCACACACATTCGCACTCACTCGCACACACTCACTCGCACACACTCGCACACACTCACTCGCACACACTCGCACCCTTTCACTCGAGCACACTCGCACACATTCGCACGCACACACTCACACGCACACACTCACACACACACTCGCACACACACTCGCACACACACTCGCAAACACTCACACACACTCACTCGCACACATTCGCACACACTCACTCGCACACACTCGCACACACTCACTCGCACACACTCACACACACTCGCACCCATTCACTCGAGCACACTCGCACACACTTGCACGCACACACTTGCACACAGTCACATGCACACACTCGTGCACACTCACGCACACTCGCACGCACACACTCACACACATTCACACACACTTGCACTCATTTGCACGCACTCGTACGCACACACTCACACACACTTGCACACACTCACACACACACACTCCCACACACTCGCACACACTCACTCATGCACACCCACACACACTCGCACACACACTCATACACACTCGCATACACACTCGAACACACTTGCACACACTCACACACACACTCGCACTCATACACAATCACACACACACTCGCACACACACACTTGCACACACTCACACACACTCGCACACACACATACTCAAACAGACTCGCACACACTCGCACATACAGTCCTACACACTCACACACATAATCGCACACACTCGCACACACTCCTACACACACTCGCACACACTCACACACACTCGCACACACTCGCACACACACTCGCACACACACTCGCACATACACTCATACACATACGCACACACACTCACACACAGTCCTACACACACATACTTGCAAACACTCGCACACACTCACACACACACTCACTCACATGCACACACTCACGCACACTCGTACACACTCACACACTCACACACACTAGCACACACTCGCAAGCACACACTCACACTCACACACACACACACTCACTCACACGCACACCCTCGCGCATACTCGCACACACTCACACACACTCGCATACACTCGCACGCCCACACTTGCACACTCTCGCACACATTTCCACACACTCGCACTCACTCGCACGCACTTGCACGCACACACTCGCACACACTCACACACACACTCGCACAAACCATACACAATCGCACACACACTCGCACACACACACTCGCACACATTCGCACACACTCGCACACACTCACTCACTCACACTCACTCGGACACACTTGCACACACTCGCACATACACTCATACACACTCGCACACTCGCACACACACACTCACACACACTCGCACGCACACACTCGCACGCATACACTCGCACACACTCACACACACTCGCACATACAGCCTTACACACAATCGCACACATTCACACCCACATTCGCACACACTCACACACACACTCGCACACACTCGCACACACTCATACACACTCGCACACACAAACTCGCACGCACACATTCGCACACAGTTGCACACACTCGCACGCACACACTCGTACACACTCGCACACACACACTCGCACACACTCACACACACTTGCACACACTCGCACACACACTCATACACACTAGCACACACTCGCACATACAGCCCTACACACAATCGCACACATTCACACACACACTCGCACACACTCACGCACACACTCACACACACTCGTACACACTCACTCACACTCACACACACTCACACACTCGCACACACACACTCGCACACACACTCACACACACTCGCACACACTTATACACAATCGCACACACACACTCGTACACACACTCGCACACACTCGCACACACTCACACACACTCACTCACACACACTCACACACACACTCGCACACACTCACACACACTTGCACACACTCGCACACACTCACACGCACACACACACTCACACACACTCGCACACACTCACATGCACACACTCGCACACACACTCGCACACACTCACACGCACACACTCGCACTCACACTCGCACCCACTCGCACCCACTCACTCGTGCACACTCGCGCACACTCGGGCACATTTGCACACAGTCGCACACACTCGCACACACTCGCACACACACTCGCACACACTCGAACACACTCGCACACACGCGCAAACACTTGCACCTACAGTCCTACAAACTCACACACACTCGCACATGCTCACACACTCGCACCCACTCACTCGTGCACACTCGGGCACATTTGCACACACTCGCACACACACTCGCACACACTCACACACACTCGCACACACTCGCACGCACACTCGCATGCACACACTCGCACACACACTCGCACACACTCACACACATTCGCACACACTCACTCGCACACAAACTCGCACACACGCACACACTCACACACACTCACTCATACACACTCGCACCCACTAACTCGTGCAAACTCGCGCACACTCGGGCACATTTGCACACACTCGCACACACTCACACACACTCTCGCACACATTCACTCACACTCGCACACACTCGCACGCACACACTTGCACACACACTCGCACACATACACTCGCACACACTTGCACACATTCGCACAAACTCACTCGCACACAAACTCGCACACACGGACACACTCACACCCACTCACTCGAGCACACTCGCACACACTCGCACGCACACACTCGCACACACTCACATGCACACACTCGTGCACACTCGCACACACTCACACACACTCGTACGCACTCGCACACACACTCGCACACACTTGCACACACTCGAACACACACACTCGCACACACACTCGCAAACACACACTCGCACATACACTCATACACACTCGCACGCATACACACTCGCACACACTCGTACACACACTTGCACACACACACTGGCACACACTCACTCATACGGACTCGCACTCGCACACACACACTCGCACACAATTGCACACACTCGAACACACCCGTACACACACGCTCGCACACACACTCGCACACACAGTCCTACACACTCACACACACACTCGCAAACACTCGCACAAACTCACACACACTCACTCACACGCACACACTTGCGCACACTAGCACACACTCGCACGCCCACACTCACACACATTCGCACTCACTCGCACACACTCACTCGCACACACTCGCACACACTCACTCGCACACACTCGCACCCTTTCACTCGAGCACACTCGCACACATTTGCACGCACACACTCACACGCACACACTCACACACACACTCGCACACACACTCGCACACACACTCGCAAACACTCACACACACTCACTCGCACACATTCGCACACACTCACTCGCACACACTCGCACACACTCACTCGCACACACTCACACACACTCGCACCCATTCACTCGAGCACACTCGCACACACTTGCACGCACACACTTGCACACAGTCACATGCACACACTCGTGCACACTCACGCACACTCGCACGCACACACTCACACACATTCACACACACTTGCACTCATTTGCACGCACTCGTACGCACACACTCACACACACTTGCACACACTCACACACACACACTCCCACACACTCGCACACACTCACTCATGCACACCCACACACACTCGCACACACACTCATACACACTCGCATACACACTCGAACACACTTGCACACACTCACACACACACTCGCACTCATACACAATCACACACACACTCGCACACACACACTTGCACACACTCACACACACTCGCACACACACATACTCAAACAGACTCGCACACACTCGCACATACAGTCCTACACACTCACACACATAATCGCACACACTCGCACACACTCCTACACACACTCGCACACACTCACACACACTCGCACACACTCGCACACACACTCGCACACACACTCGCACATACACTCATACACATACGCACACACACTCACACACAGTCCTACACACACATACTTGCAAACACTCGCACACACTCACACACACACTCACTCACATGCACACACTCACGCACACTCGTACACACTCACACACTCACACACACTAGCACACACTCGCAAGCACACACTCACACTCACACACACACACACTCACTCACACGCACACCCTCGCGCATACTCGCACACACTCACACACACTCGCATACACTCGCACGCCCACACTTGCACACTCTCGCACACATTTCCACACACTCGCACTCACTCGCACGCACTTGCACGCACACACTCGCACACACTCACACACACACTCGCACAAACCATACACAATCGCACACACACTCGCACACACACACTCGCACACATTCGCACACACTCGCACACACTCACTCACTCACACTCACTCGGACACACTTGCACACACTCGCACATACACTCATACACACTCGCACACTCGCACACACACACTCACACACACTCGCACGCACACACTCGCACGCATACACTCGCACACACTCACACACACTCGCACATACAGCCTTACACACAATCGCACACATTCACACCCACATTCGCACACACTCACACACACACTCGCACACACTCGCACACACTCATACACACTCGCACACACAAACTCGCACGCACACATTCGCACACAGTTGCACACACTCGCACGCACACACTCGTACACACTCGCACACACACACTCGCACACACTCACACACACTTGCACACACTCGCACACACACTCATACACACTAGCACACACTCGCACATACAGCCCTACACACAATCGCACACATTCACACACACACTCGCACACACTCACGCACACACTCACACACACTCGTACACACTCACTCACACTCACACACACTCACACACTCGCACACACACACTCGCACACACACTCACACACACTCGCACACACTTATACACAATCGCACACACACACTCGTACACACACTCGCACACACTCGCACACACTCACACACACTCACTCACACACACTCGCACACACACTCGCACACACTCACACACACTTGCACACACTCGCACACACTCACACGCACACACACACTCACACACACTCGCACACACTCACATGCACACACTCGCACACACACTCGCACACACTCACACGCACACACTCGCACTCACACTCGCACCCACTCGCACCCACTCACTCGTGCACACTCGCGCACACTCGGGCACATTTGCACACAGTCGCACACACTCGCACACACTCGCACACACACTCGCACACACTCGAACACACTCGCACACACGCGCAAACACTTGCACCTACAGTCCTACAAACTCACACACACTCGCACATGCTCACACACTCGCACCCACTCACTCGTGCACACTCGGGCACATTTGCACACACTCGCACACACACTCGCACACACTCGCACACACACTCGCACACACTCACACACTCACACACACTCAAACACACTCGCACACACACTCGCACATACACTCATATACACTCGCACACACGCGCACACACTCACACACACACTCGCACACACTCACACACACACACTCACTTACTCACACGCACACACTCGTGCACTCTCGCACAGACTCACACACTCGTGCACACTCACACACACTCACACACTCGCACACATTTGCACACACTCACACTCACTCGCATGCACACACCCGTGCACACTCACACACACTCACACACACTCGCACACACTCGCACACATACCCGCACGCACTCGCACACACTCACTCATACACAATCGCACACACACAGTCGCACACACTCGCACACACTTGCACACACACGCACACACACTCGTACACACTCGCACACACACGAACACACACTTGCACACACACACACGCACGCGCACACTCGCACACACTCACACACACTCGCACACACTCACACACACACTCGCACACACTCACTCATGCACACACTCAAACACACTCGCACACACTCACACACACACACTCATACACACTAGCACACACACTCGAACACACTTGCACACACTCACACACTCGCACTCATACACAATCACACACACACTCGCACACACACACTCACACACACACTTGCACACACTCACACACACTCACACACGCGCACACTCACACGCACAAACTCGCACACATTCGCACACACTCGCACTCAATTGCACACACTCGTACGCACACACTGTCACACACTCGCACTCACTCGATCGCACACACTTGCACACACTCACACACACAGAATCGCACACACTCGCACACAGTCGCATGCGCACAGTCGCACACACTCGCACGCACACACACTTGCACACACTCACACACACACTCACACAGTCGCACACACTCACTCACACACACTTGCACACACGCGCACACACACTCGCACACACTCGCACACAAACACACACACACTCACACACACTTGCACACACTCGCACACACACTCATACACACTCGCACACACTCGCACACACAAATGCACACACACTCGCACACACACTCACACACTCGCACAAGCTCGCACACACACTCACACACTCGCACAAGCTCGCACACACTCACACGCACACACTCACACACACACTCGCACACACTCACTCACACACACTTGCACACACACGCACACACACTCGCACACACTCGCACACAAACACACACACACTCACACACACTTGCACACACTCGCACACACACTCGCACACACACTCATACACACTCGCACACACTCGCACACACAAATGCACACACACTCGCACACACACTCACACACTCGCACAAGCTCGCACACACACTCACACACTCACACAAGCTCGCACACACTCACACGCACACACTCACACACACTCACACACACTCACTCGTGCACACTCGCGCACACTTGGGCACATTGCACACACTCGCACATGCTCACACACACTCGCACACACTCGCACACACTTGCACGCACACACTCGCACGCACACACTCGCACACTCACTCACACACTCGCACACATTCGCACACACTCACTCGCACACAAACTCGCACACACGCACACACTCACACACACTCACTCATACACACTCGCACACACTCACACCCACTCACTCGTGCACACTCACGCACACTCGGGCACATTTGCACACACTCGCACACACTCGCACACACACTTGCACACACTCACACACACTTGCACACACTCGCACACACTCGCACGTAAACACTTGCACGCACACACTCGCACGCACACACTCGCACACATTCACACACATTCGCACGCACACACTTACATGCACACACACTCGTGCACACTCGTGCACACTTGCACGCACACACTCATGCACACTCGCACACACTCGCACCCACTCACTCGAGAACACTCGCACACACTCGCACGCACGCACTCGCACACACTCACACGCACACACTTGTGCACACTCGCACACACTCGTACGCACTCGCACACACACTCACACACACTTGCACACACTCTAAAACACACTCGCACACATACTCGCACACACTCGCACAAACATTCGCACATACACTCATACACACTCGCACACACTCGCACACACACTCGCAAACACACACTCGCACACACTCGCACACACTCACTCATACGCACTTGCACACACACTCACACACAATTGCACACACTCGAACACACTCGTACACACACACTCGCACACACACTCGCACACACTCGCACACACAGTCCAACACACTCACACACACTCGGAAACACACGCACGCACGCACTCACACACACACTTACTCACGCACACTCGCACACACTCACACACTCGCGCACACTAGCACACACTCGCACGCCCACACTCGCACACTCTCGCACACATTTGCGCGCACTCGCACGCACTCGCACACACACGCACACACTCGCACAAACTCACACACTCGCACACACTCATACACAATCGCACACAGACTCGCATACACACACTCGCACACTCCCGCACTCACTCGCATGCATTCGCACGCACACTCGCACACACTTGCACAAACTCACAAACACTCGCACACACTCAAACACAATTGCACACACACTCGCACACACACACTCGCACACACTCGCACACACTTGCACACACTCGCACACACACACTCGCACACACTGGCACACACTCGCACATACACTCATACACACTCGCACACACTCACACGCACAAACATTCGCACACACACTCACACACTCACGCGCACACACTCGCGCGCACACACTCGAACACACACACTCGCACGCACACACTCGCACACACACTCGCACACAAACTCGCACACACTCGCACACACTCACTCGCACACACTCGCACACAAACTCACACACACACTCACACACACTCACTCATACACACTCACACACACTCACTCGCACATACTCACACACACTCGCACACACTCTCACCCATTCACTCGAGCACACTCGCATACACTCGCATGCACACACTTACATGCACACACTCGTGCACACACGCGCACACACACTCGCACACATTCGCACACACTCACACACTTGCACACACTCGCACACACTCACACACACACACTCGCACACACACTCGCACACACTCACTCACACACATTCGCACACACTCACATTCACACACTCGCACACAGTCGCACACACTCGCACGCACTCGCATGCACACACTCGCACACACACTCGCACACACTCACTCGCACACACTTGAACACACTCGCACACACTTTCACACACTCACACACACACTCATACACACTCGCACATAAAGTCCTACACACACAATCGCACACACTCACACACACTCGCACACACTCGCACACACTTATGCACAATCGCACACACTCGTACACACACTCGCACACACTCACACACACTCACACTCACACTCGCACACACTCACACACACTCGCACACACTCGCACACACACACTCGCACACACACGCAAACACTCGCACACACTCACACACACTCGCACGCACACACTCGCACACACAATCGCACAAACACTCGCATACACTCGCACACATTCGCACACACTTACTCATACGCACTCGCACATACACACTCGCACAAAATTGCACACACTCGAACACACTTGTACACAGACACTCGCACACACACTCGCACACACAGTCCTACACACTCACACACACTCGGAAACACTCGCACACATTCACACACACAATTACTCATGCACACTCGCACACACTCACACACTCGCGCACACTAGCACACACTCGCACGCCCACACTCGCACACTCTCGCACACATTTGCACGCACTCGCACTCACTCACACACACTCACACACACACACGCACACACTCGCACAAACTCACACACACTCTCACCCATTCACTCGAGCACACTCGCATACACTCGCATGCACACACTTACATGCACACACTCGTGCACACTCGCGCACACACACTCGCACACATTCGCACACACTTGCACACACTCGCACACACTCGCACACACACACTCGCACACACACTCGCACACACTCACTCGCACACATTCGCACACACTCACATTCACACACTCGCACACACTCGCACACAGTCGCACACACTCGCACGCACACACTCGCATGCACACACTTGCACACACACTCACACACACTCACTCGCACACACTTGCACACACTCGCACACACTTTCACACACACACTCATACACACTCGCACATAAAGTCCTACACACACAATCGCACACACTCACACACACTCGCACACACACTCGCACACACTCGCACACACTTATGCACAATCGCACACACTCGTACACACACTCGCACACACTCACACACACTCACACACACTCGCACACACTCGCACACACACTCGCACACACACGCAACACTCGCACACACTCACACACACTCGCACGCACACACTCGCACACACTCGCACACACACTCGCACAAACACTCGCACACACTCGCACACACTTACTTATACGCACTCGCACATACACACTCGCACAAAATTGCACACACTCGAACACACTTGTACACACACACTCGCACACACACTCACACACACAGTCCTACACACTCACACACACTCGGAAACACTCGCACACATTCACACACACACTTACTCACGCACACTCGCACACACTCACACACTCGCGCACACTAGCACACACTCGCACGCCCACACTCGCACACTATCACACACATTTGCACGCACTCGCACTCACTACCACACACTCGCACACACACACGCACACACTCGCACAAACTCACACACACTCACACACACTCATACACAATTGCACACACACTCGCACACACACACTCGCACGCACTCGCACGCACACATGCACACACTTGCACACAATCGAACACACTCGCACACACACACTTGCACACACAATCACACACTCGCACACTCTCACACACACTCGCACACACTCACTCGCACACACTTGCACACACTTGCACATACACTCATACACAATCGCACACACTCACGCGCACACACATTCACACAAACACTCGCACACACTCGCACGCACAATTGTACGCACACACTCGCACACACACTCACACACACTTGCACACACTCACTCGCACACAAATTCTCACACACGCACACACTCACACACACTCACTCATACACTCATACACACTCACACACACTCACTCGCACATACTCACACACACTCGCACCCATTCACTCGAGCACACTCGCACACACTCGCACGCACACACTCACACACACACTCGGAAACACTCGCACACACTCACACACACTTACTCAGGCACACTCGCACACACTCAAACACTCGCGCACACTAGCACACACTCGCACGCCCACACTCGCACACTCTCGCACACATTTGCACGCACTCGCACGCACACACGCACACAATCGCACAAACTCACACACACTCGCACACACTCATACACAATTGCACACACTTGCATACACACACTCGCACACACTCGCACTCACTCGCACTCGCATGCACACACGGACACACTTGCACACACTCGCACACACTCATACACAATTGCACACACACTCACACACACACACTTACACACACACACTCGCACACTCTCGCACACACTTGCACACATTCACTCGCACACACTTGCACACACTCGCACACACACACTCGCACACACTGGCACACACTCGCACATACACTCATACACACTCGCACACACTCACACGCACAAACATTCGCACACACACTCACACACTCGCACACACTCGCACACACTCGCGTGCACACACTGCACACACACACTTGCATGCACACACTCGCACACACTCGCAAGCACACAGTCTAACACACACTCGCACACACACTCGCACACACTCACTCATGCACACACTCACACACAATCACACACACTTGCACACACTTGCACACACACACTCATACACACTCGCACATACACACTCAAATACACTTGCACACACACACTCATACAAACTCGCACAAACACACTCAAACACACTTGCACACACTCACAGACACTCGCACACACTCGCACACACTCACTCATACACAATCACACACACTCACACACACACACTCGCACACACTCACACACACTCACACACACACACTCGAACACAGTCGCACACACTCGCACATACAGTCCTACACACTCACACAGACAATAGCACACACTCACACACACTCCTACACACTCTTGCACACACTCACACACACCGCACACACTCGCACACACTCGCACACACAGTCCTACACACTCACACACACACTCGCACACACTCAAACACACTCACTCATACACACTCGCACACACTCACTTGCACACACACACACTCGCACACACTCGCACACAGTCACTTGAGCACACTCGCACACCCTCGCATGCACGCACACACTCGCACACACTCACATGCACACACTCACGCACACACACTCATGCACACTCGCACGCACACATTCACACACATTCGCACTCGCTTGCACACACTCGTACGCACACACTGGCACACACTCGCACACACTCGCACACACTCGCACACACTCGCATGCACACACTTGCACACACACACACACACTCGCATACACACTCGCACAAACTCCTACACACACTCGTACACACTCACACACACTCGCACACACACTTGCACACACTCGCACACACTCGCACATACACACATACACATTCGCACACACTCGCACACACAGTCCTACACACTCGCACACACACTCACAAACACTCGCACACACTCACACACACACTCACTCACACGTACACACTCACGCACACTTGCACACACTCACGCACACTAGCACACACTCATAAGCATACACTTACACTCACTCACACACTTACTCACACGCACACACTCTCGCACACACTCACACACACTCGCGCACACTCGCACACACTCGCACGCCCACACTCGCACACTCTCGCACACATTTGCACACACTCGCACTCACTTGCACCCACTCGCACGCACACACTCGCACACACTCATACACAATCACACAAACTCGCACACATTCGCACACACTCGCACACACTCACTCACTCACACACACTTGCACACACTCGCACACACTCGCACACACAGTCCTACACACTCACACACACACTCGCAAACACTCGCACAAACTCACACACACTCACTCACACGCACACACTTGCGCACACTAGCACACACTCGCACGCCCACACTCACACACATTCGCACTCACTCGCACGCACTCGCACGCACACACTCGCACAAACTCACACACACTCGCACACACTCATACACAATCGCACACACACACACTCGCACACACACACTCGCACACACTCGCACACTCTCACACACATTCACACTCACTCACACGCACTCGCACGCGCACACTCAAACACACTCGCACAAACTCACACACACTCGCACACACTTATACACAAACGCACACACACACTCGCACACACTCGCACACACTCGCACACACTCACTCACACACACTCACACACACACACTCGCACACACACTCACACACACTCGCACACACTCACAAGCACACACTCGCACACTCGCACACACTCACACGTACACACTCACACGCACACACTCGTACAAACAGTCGCACACACTCGCACCCACTCACTCGTGCACACTCGCGCACACTCGGGCACATTTGCACACACTCGCACACTCTCGCACACACACTCGCACACACACTCGCACACACTCGAACACACTCGCACACACTCGCAAACACTCGCACATACAGTCCTACAAACTCACACACTCAAACACACTCACTCATACACACTCGCACACACTCACTCGCACACACACACACACTCGCACACACTCACACACTCACGCACACACACTCGCGCACACTCGTGCACACTCGCACGCACACTCACTCACACGTACACACTCGCGCACACTCACACACACTCATGCACACTAGCACACACTCGTAAGCATACACTCACACTCACTCACACACTTACTCACACGCACAAACTCTCGCACACACTCACACACACTCGCGCACACTCGCACACACTCGCACGCCCATACTCGCACACTCTCGCACACATTTGCACACACTCGCACTCACTCACACCCACTCGCATGCACACACTCGCACACACTCATACACAATCAAACAAACTCGCACACACACACTCGCACACATTTGCACACACTCACTCACTCACACTCACTCGCACACACTTGCACACACTCGCACACACTCGCACACACAGTCCTACACACTCACACACACTCGCAAACACTCGCACAAACTCACACACACTCACTCACATGCACACAATTGCGCACACTCGCACGCCCACACTCGCACACATTCGCACTCACTCGCACGCACTCGCACGCACACACTCGCACAAACTCACACACACTCGCACACACTCATACACAATCGCACGCACTCACACTCGCACACTCTCGCACACATTCGCACTCACTCGCACGCACATACTCGCACAAACTCTCATGCACACACTCGCACACACACTAACACACTAACACACACACACTCGCATACACACTCGCACACACTCGCATGCACACACTCGCACACACACTCACACACACACACTCGCATACACACTCGCACACACTCGCACAAACTCCTACACACACTCGTACACACTCACACACACTCGCACACACACTTGCACACACTCGCACACACTCGCACATACACACATACACATTCGCACACACTCGCACACTCACTCGCACACACAGTCCTACACACTCACACACACACTCGCAAACACTCGCACACACACACACTCACTCACACGTACACACTCGCGCACACTTGCACACACTCACGCACACTCGCACACACTCGCACACACTCACTCATACACAATCACACACACTCACACACACACACTCGCACACACTCACACACACTCACACACACACACTCGAACACAGTCGCACACACTCGCACATACAGTCCTACACACTCACACAGACAATAGCACACACTCACACACACTCCTACACACTCTTGCACACACTCACACACACCGCACACACTCGCACACACTCGCACACACAGTCCTACACACTCACACACACACTCGCACACACTCAAACACACTCACTCATACACACTCGCACACACTCACTTGCACACACACACACTCGCACACACTCGCACACAGTCACTTGAGCACACTCGCACACCCTCGCATGCACGCACACACTCGCACACACTCACATGCACACACTCACGCACACACACTCATGCACACTCGCACGCACACATTCACACACATTCGCACTCGCTTGCACACACTCGTACGCACACACTGGCACACACTCGCACACACTCGCACACACTCGCACACACTCGCATGCACACACTTGCACACACACACACACACTCGCATACACACTCGCACAAACTCCTACACACACTCGTACACACTCACACACACTCGCACACACACTTGCACACACTCGCACACACTCGCACATACACACATACACATTCGCACACACTCGCACACACAGTCCTACACACTCGCACACACACTCACAAACACTCGCACACACTCACACACACACTCACTCACACGTACACACTCACGCACACTTGCACACACTCACGCACACTAGCACACACTCATAAGCATACACTTACACTCACTCACACACTTACTCACACGCACACACTCTCGCACACACTCACACACACTCGCGCACACTCGCACACACTCGCACGCCCACACTCGCACACTCTCGCACACATTTGCACACACTCGCACTCACTTGCACCCACTCGCACGCACACACTCGCACACACTCATACACAATCACACAAACTCGCACACATTCGCACACACTCGCACACACTCACTCACTCACACACACTTGCACACACTCGCACACACTCGCACACACAGTCCTACACACTCACACACACACTCGCAAACACTCGCACAAACTCACACACACTCACTCACACGCACACACTTGCGCACACTAGCACACACTCGCACGCCCACACTCACACACATTCGCACTCACTCGCACGCACTCGCACGCACACACTCGCACAAACTCACACACACTCGCACACACTCATACACAATCGCACACACACACACTCGCACACACACACTCGCACACACTCGCACACTCTCACACACATTCACACTCACTCACACGCACTCGCACGCGCACACTCAAACACACTCGCACAAACTCACACACACTCGCACACACTTATACACAAACGCACACACACACTCGCACACACTCGCACACACTCGCACACACTCACTCACACACACTCACACACACACACTCGCACACACACTCACACACACTCGCACACACTCACAAGCACACACTCGCACACTCGCACACACTCACACGTACACACTCACACGCACACACTCGTACAAACAGTCGCACACACTCGCACCCACTCACTCGTGCACACTCGCGCACACTCGGGCACATTTGCACACACTCGCACACTCTCGCACACACACTCGCACACACACTCGCACACACTCGAACACACTCGCACACACTCGCAAACACTCGCACATACAGTCCTACAAACTCACACACTCAAACACACTCACTCATACACACTCGCACACACTCACTCGCACACACACACACACTCGCACACACTCACACACTCACGCACACACACTCGCGCACACTCGTGCACACTCGCACGCACACTCACTCACACGTACACACTCGCGCACACTCACACACACTCATGCACACTAGCACACACTCGTAAGCATACACTCACACTCACTCACACACTTACTCACACGCACAAACTCTCGCACACACTCACACACACTCGCGCACACTCGCACACACTCGCACGCCCATACTCGCACACTCTCGCACACATTTGCACACACTCGCACTCACTCACACCCACTCGCATGCACACACTCGCACACACTCATACACAATCAAACAAACTCGCACACACACACTCGCACACATTTGCACACACTCACTCACTCACACTCACTCGCACACACTTGCACACACTCGCACACACTCGCACACACAGTCCTACACACTCACACACACTCGCAAACACTCGCACAAACTCACACACACTCACTCACATGCACACAATTGCGCACACTCGCACGCCCACACTCGCACACATTCGCACTCACTCGCACGCACTCGCACGCACACACTCGCACAAACTCACACACACTCGCACACACTCATACACAATCGCACGCACTCACACTCGCACACTCTCGCACACATTCGCACTCACTCGCACGCACATACTCGCACAAACTCTCATGCACACACTCGCACACACACTAACACACTAACACACACACACTCGCATACACACTCGCACACACTCGCATGCACACACTCGCACACACACTCACACACACACACTCGCATACACACTCGCACACACTCGCACAAACTCCTACACACACTCGTACACACTCACACACACTCGCACACACACTTGCACACACTCGCACACACTCGCACATACACACATACACATTCGCACACACTCGCACACTCACTCGCACACACAGTCCTACACACTCACACACACACTCGCAAACACTCGCACACACACACACTCACTCACACGTACACACTCGCGCACACTCACACACTCACGCACACTAGCACACACTCGTAAGCATACACTCACACTCACTCACACACTTAATCACACGCACACACTCTCGCACACACTCACACACACTCGCACACACACATACACAATCGCACGCGCACACACTCGCACACACTCGCACACATTCGCACTCACTCGCATGCACTCACACGCACACACTCGCACAAACTCACACACACTGGCACACACTTATACACAATCGCACACACACACTCTAACACACACTCGCACACACTCACTCACACACACTCACACACACACACTCGCACACACTTGCACACACTCGCACACACTCACACGCACACACACTCACACACACACTCACACACACTCACAAGCACAAACTCGCACACACACTCGCACACACTCACACGCACACACTCACACGCACACACTCGCACACACACTCGCACACACTCGCACCCACTCACTCGTGCACACTCGCGCACACTCGGGCACATTTGCACACACTCGCACACACTCGCACACTCTCGCACACACACTCGCACACACACTCGCACACACTCGAACACACTCGCACACACTCGCAAACACTCGCACATACAGTCCTACAAACTCACACACACTCACACACACTCACACACTCGCACCCACACACAAACTGGCACACACTCAAACACACTCACTCATACACACTCGCACACACTCACTCGCACACACACACACACTCGCACACACTCGCACCCAGTCACTCGAGCACACTCAAACACCCTCGCACGCACGCACGCACACACTCGCACACACTCACATGCACACACTCACGCACACACAATCGCGCACACTCGTGCACACTCGCACGTACACATTCACACACATTCGCACTCACTTGCACACACTCGTACGCACACACTGGCACACACTCGCACACACTCGCACACACTCGCATGCACACACTTGCACACACACTCACACACACTCGCATACACACTCGCACAAACTCCTACACACACTCGTACACACTCACACACACTAGCACACACACACTCGCACACACTCGCACATACTCACACACACTCGCACACACTCGCATGCACACACTCGCACACACACTCACACACACACTCTCGCATACACACTCGCACAAACTCCTACACACACTCGTACACACTCACACACACTCGCTCACACACTTGCACACACTCGCACACACTCGCACATACACACATACACATTCGCACACACTCGCACACACACTCGCACACACAGTCCTACACACTCACACACACACTCACAAACACTCGCAAACACTCACACACACACTCACTCACACGTACACACTCACGCACACTTGCACACACTCACGCACACTAGCACACACTCGAATGCACACACTGGCACACACACTAACACACACACTCACATACACACTCGCACAAACTCCTACACACACTCGCACACACTCACACACACACTCGCACGCTCACACTCGCGCACACTCACACACACACTTGCACACACTTGCACACGCACACTCGCACACAATCACACACACACTCGCAGACACTCGCACACACTCACTCATGCACACACTCACACACACTCGCCCACACAGTCCTACACACTCACACACACACTCGCAAACACTTGCAAACACTCACACACACACTCACTCACACGTACACACTCGCGCACATTCGCACGCCGACACTCTCACACTCTCGCACACATTTGCACACACTCGCACTCACTCGCACGCACTCGCACGCACACACTCGCACACACTCGCACAAACTCATACACAATCGCACACACTCACTCGCAAACACTTGCACACACTCGCACACACTCGCACACACTTGCACACACTTGCACACGCTTGCACACACTCGCACACGCTCGCACACACTCGCACACACTCACACACACGCACACACACTCACGCACACACTCGCACACACTCACTCACATGCACACAATTGCGCACACTCGCACGCCCACACTCGCACACATTCGCACTCACTCGCACGCACTCGCACGCACACACTCGCACAAACTCACACACACTCGCACACACTCATACACAATCGCACGTACTCACACTCGCACACTCTCGCACACATTCGCACTCACTCGCACTCACATACTCGCACAAACTCGCATGCACACACTCGCACACACACTAACACACTAACACACACACACTCGCATACACACTCGCACACACTCGCATGCACACACTCGCACACACACTCACACACACACACTCGCATACACACTCGCACACACTCGCACAAACTCCTACACACACTCGTACACACTCACACACACTCGCACACACACTTGCACACACTCGCACACACTCGCACATACACACATACACATTCGCACACACTCGCACACTCACTCGCACACACAGTCCTACACACTCACACACACACTCGCAAACACTCGCACACACACACACTCACTCACACGTACACACTCGCGCACACTCACACACTCATGCACACTAGCACACACTCGTAAGCATACACTCACACTCACTCACACACTTACTCACACGCACACACTCTCGCACACACTCACACACACTCGCACACACTCGCACAAACTCACACACACTCGCACACACACATACACAATCGCACGCGCACACACTCGCACACACTCGCACACATTCGCACTCACTCGCATGCACTCACACGCACACACTCGCACAAACTCACACACACTGGCACACACTTATACACAATCGCACACACACACTCTAACACACACTCGCACACACTCACTCACACACACTCACACACACACACTCGCACACACTCACACACACTTGCACACACTCGCACACACTCACACACTCACACACACACTCACACACACTCACAAGCACAAACTCGCACACACACTCGCACACACTCACACGCACACACTCACACGCACACACTCGCACACACACTCGCACACACTCGCACCCACTCACTCGTGCACACTCGCGCACACTCGGGCACATTTGCACACACTCGCACACACTCGCACACTCTCGCACACACACTCGCACACACACTCGCACACACTCGAACACACTCGCACACACTCGCAAACACTCGCACATACAGTCCTACAAACTCACACACACTCACACACACTCACACACTCGCACCCACACACAAACTGGCACACACTCAAACACACTCACTCATACACACTCACTCGCACACACACACACACTCGCACACACTTGCACCCAGTCACTCGAGCACACTCGCACACCCTCGCACGCACGCACGCACACACTCGCACACACTCACATGCACACACTCACGCACACACAATCGCGCACACTCGTGCACACTCGCACGCACACATTCACACACATTCGCACTCACTTGCACACACTCGTACGCACACACTGGCACACACTCGCACACACTCGCACACACACACTCGCACACACTCGCATGCACACACTTGCACACACACTCACACACACTCGCATACACACTCGCACAAACTCCTACACACACTCGTACACACTCACACACACTAGCACACACACACTCGCACACACTCGCACATACTCGCACACACTCGCACACACTCGCATGCACACACTCGCACACACACTCACACACACACTCTCGCATACACACTCGCACAAACTCCTACACACACTCGTACACACTCACACACACTCGCACACACACTTGCACACACTCGCACACACTCGCACATACACACATACACATTCGCACACACTCGCACACACACTCGCACACACAGTCCTACACACTCACACACACACTCACAAACACTCGCACACACTCACACACACACTCACTCACACGTACACACTCACGCACACTTGCACACACTCACGCACACTAGCACACACTCGCATGCACACACTGGCACACACACTAACACACACACTCACATACACACTCGCACACACTCGCACAAACTCCTACACACACTCGCACACACTCACACACACACTCGCACGCTCACACTCGCTCACACTCACACACACACTTGCACACACTTGCACACGCACACTCGCACACAATCACACACACACTCGCAGACACTCGCACACACTCACTCTTGCACACACTCACACACACTCGCCCACACAGTCCTACACACTCACACACACACTCGCAAACACTTGCAAACACTCACACACACACTCACTCACACGTACACACTCGCGCACACTCGAACGCCGACACTCTCACACTCTCGCACACATTTGCACACACTCGCACTCACTCGCACGCACTCGCACGCACACACTCGCACACACTCGCACAAACTCATACACAATCGCACACACTCACTCGCAAACACTCGCACACACTCGCACACACTTGCACACACTTGCACACGCTTGCACACACTCGCGCACACTCGCACACACTCGCACACACTCACACACACGCACACACACTCACGCACACACTCGCACACACTCACACACACTTGCATGCACACATTCGCACGCACACGCACACACAAACACAAACTGGCACACACTCAAACACACTCACTCATACACACTCGCACACACTCACTCGCACACACACACACACTCGCACACACTCACACACTCACGCACACACACTCGCGCACACTCGTGCACACTCGCACGCACACTCACTCACACGTACACACTCGCGCACACTCACACACACTCACGCACACTAGCACACACTCATAAGCATACACTCACACTCACTCACACACTTACTCACACGCACACACTCTCGCACACACTCACACACACTCGCGCACACTTGCACACACTCGCACGCCCACACTCGCACACTCTCGCACACATTTGCACACACTCGCACTCACTCACACCCACTCGCATGCACACACTCGCACACACTCATACACAATCAAACAAACTCGCACACACACACTCGCACACATTTTCACACACTCACTCACTCACACTCACTCGCACACACTTGCACACACTCGCACACACTCGCACACACAGTCCTACACACTCACACACACTCGCAAACACTCGCACAAACTCACACACACTCACTCACACGCACACAATTGCGCACACTCGCACGCCCACACGCGCACACATTCGCACTTACTCGCACGCACTCGCACGCACACACTCGCACAAACTCACACACACTCGCACACACTCATACACAATCGCACGCACACACACTCGCACACTCTCGCACACATTCGCACTCACTCGCACGCACACACTCGCACAAACTCGCATGCACACACTCGCACACACACTAACACACTAACACACACACACTCGCATACACACTCGCACACACTCGCATGCACACACTCGCACACACACTCACACACACACACTCGCATACACACTCGCACACACTCGCACAAACTCCTACACACACTCGTACACACTCACACACACTCGCACACACACTTGCACACACTCGCACACACTCACACATACACACATACACATTCGCACACACTCGCACACACACTCGCACACACAGTCCTACACACTCACACACACACTCGCAAACACTCGCACACACACACACACTCACACGTACACACTCGCGCACACTCACACACTCACGCACACTAGCACACACTCGTAAGCATACACTCACACACACTCACACACTCGCTCCCACTCACTCGTGCACACTCGCACACATTCGCACTCACTCGCACGCACACACTCGCACAAACTCACACACACTCGCACACACTCATACACAATCGCACGCACACACACTCACACACACACACTCACACACACTCGCACACTCTCGCACACATAGTCCTACACACTCACACACACTCGCAAACACTCGCACAAACTCACACACACTCACTCACACGCACACACTTGCACACACTAGCACACACTTGCACGCCCACACTTGCACACACTCACACTCACTCGCACGCACACACTCGCACACACTCGCACAAACTCACACACACTCGCACACACTCATACACAATCGCACAAACTCACACACACTCGCACACACTCACACACTTGCACCCACTCACTTGTGCACACTCGCACACATTCGCACTCACTCGCACGCACTCACACGCACACACTCGCACAAACTCACACACACTCGCACACAGTCATACACAATCGCACGCACACACACTCGCACACACTCGCACTCACTCGCACGCACTCGCACGCACACACTCGCCCAAACTCACACACACTGGCACACACTTATCCACAATCGCACACACACACTCTAACACACACTCGCACACACTTGCACACACTCACTCACACACACTCACACACACTCACACACACTTGCACACACTCGAACACACTCACTCGCACACACACTCACACACACACTCTCGCATACACACTCACACAAACTCCTACACACACTCGTACACACTCACACACACTCGCACACACACTTGCACACACTCGCACACACTCGCACATACACACACACACTCGCACACACACTCGCACACACTCACACGCACACACTCACACGCACACACTCGTACAAACAGTCGCACACACTCGCACCCACTCACTAGTGCACACTCGCGCACACTCGGGCACATTTGCACACACTCGCACACTCTCGCACACACACTCGCACACACACTCGCACACACTCGAACACACTCGCACACACTCACAAACACTCGCACATACAGTCCTACAAACTCACACACACTCACACACACTCACACACTCCACCCACACACAAACTGGCACACACTCAAACACACTCACTCATACACACTCGCACACACTCACTCGCACACACACACACTCGCACACACTCGCACCCAGTCACTCGAGCACACTCGCACGCACGCACACACTCGCACACACTCACACGCACACACTCACGCACACACACTCACGCACACTCGTGCACACTCGCACGCACACATTTGCACACATTCGCACTCACTTGCACACACTCGTGCGCACACACTGGCACACACTGGCTCACACTGGCACACACACACTCGCACACACTCGCACACACTTGCACACACTAGCACACACACACTCACACATATTCGCACACACTCGCATGCACACACTCGCACACACTCGCATGCACACACTCGCACACACACTCACACACACACTCACATACACACTCGCACACACTCGCACAAACTCCTACACACACTCGTACACACACACACTCGCACACACACTCGCACACACTTGCACACACTCGCACATACACACATACACATTCGCACACACTCGCACACACACTCGCACACACAGTTCTACACACTCACACACACACTCGCAAACACTCGCACACACTCACACACACACTCACTCACACGTACACACTCGTGCACACTCGCACACACTCACGCACACTAGCACACACTCGCATGCACACACTGGCACACACTAGCACACACACACTCACACATATTCGCACACACTCGCACGCACACACTCGCACACACTCGCATGCACACACTCGCACACACACTCACACACACACTCACATACACACTCGCACACACTCGCACAAACTCCTACACACACTCGTACACACACACACTCGCACACACACTCGCACACACTTGCACACACTCGCACATACACACATACACATTCGCACACACTCGCACACACACTCGCACACACAGTTCTACACACTCACACACACACTCGCAAACACTCGCACACACTCACACACACACTCACTCACACGTACACTCTCGTGCACACTCGCACACACTCACGCACACTAGCACACACTCGCATGCACACACTGGCACACACACTAACACACACACTCACATACACACTCGCACACACTCGCACAAACTCCTACACACACTCGCACACACTCACACACACACTGGCACGCTCACACTCGCACACACTCACACACACACTTTTGCACACGCACACTCGCACACAATCACACACACACTCGCAGACACTCGCACACACTCACTCACGCACACACTCACACACACTCGCCCACACTCGCACACACAGTCCTGCGCACTCACACACACACTCGCAAACACTTGCAAACACTCACACACACACTCACTCACACGTACACACTCGCGCACACTCGCACGCCGACACTCTCACACTCTTGCACACATTTGCACACACTCGCACTCACTCACACGCACTCGCACGCACACACTCGCACACACTCGCACAAACTCATACACAATCGCACACACTCACTCGCACACACTTGCACACACTCGCACACACTCGCACACACTTGCACACACTTGCACACGCTTGCACACACTCGCACACACTCGCACACACTCGCACACACTCACACACACGCACACACACGCACAAACACTCACGCACACACTCGCACACACTCGCACACACTCGCACATACACACATACACATTCGCACACACTCGCACACACACTTGCACACACAGTCCTACACACTCACACACACACTCACAAACACTCGCACACACTCACACACACACTCACTCACACGTACACACTCATGCACACTTGCACACACTCACGCACACTATCACACACTCGCACGCACACACTCGCACACACACTCACTCACGCGCACACACTCGCGCACACACGCCCACACTCGCACACTCTCGCACACATTTGCACACACTCGCACTCACTCGCATGCACTCGCACGCACATACTCGCACACACTCGCACACACTCACACACACACTCACACGCACCATACACAATCACACACACGCGCACACACACACTCGCACACATTCGAACACACTCGCACACACTCGCACTCACTCACTCACACTCACTCGCACCCACTTGCACACAATCGCACCACACACTCGCACACACTCCCACATACTCGCACACACTCGCACACACACTCATACACACTCGCACACACACGCACACACACTCACACACACACGTACACACTCGCACACACTTGCACACCGTCACAGCACACACTCGCACAGCACACACTCGCACACACACTCACACACACACTCGCACACATTCGCACACACTTACTCATACACACTCGCACACGCACTCGCACACACACTCGCACACAATCGCACACACTTGCACACACTCACACACACAGATTCGCACACACTCGCACACACTCGCACACTCTCGCACGCCGACACTCTCACACTCTTGCACACATTTGCACACACTCGCACTCACTCACACGCACTCGCACGCACACACTCGCACACACTCGCACAAACTCATACACAATCGCACACACTCACTCGCACACACTTGCACACACTCGCACACACTCGCACACACTTGCACACACTTGCACACGCTTGCACACACTCGCACACACTCGCACACACTCGCACACACTCACACACACGCACACACACGCACACACACTCCCGCAAACACTTGCACACACTCGCACACACTCGCACATACACACATACACATTCGCACACACTCGCACACACACTCGCACACACAGTCCTACACACTCACACACACACTCACAAACACTCGCACAAACTCACACACACTCACTCACACGCACAAACTTGCGCACACTAGCACACACTCGCACGCCCACACTCACACACATTCGCAATCACTCTCACACACTCGCACGCACACACTCGCACAAACTCACACACACTCGCACACACTCATACACAATCGCACACACTCGCACACACTCACATGCACACACTCACGCACACACACTCGTGCACACTCGCACGCACACATTCACACACATTCGCACTCACTTGCACACACTCGTACGCACACACTGGCACACACTCGCACACACTCGCACACACACACTCACACACACTCGCATACACACTCGCACAAACTCCTACACACACTCGTACACACTCACACACACTAGCACACACACACTCGCACACACTCGCACATACTCGCACACACTCGCACACACTCGCATGCACACACTCGCACACACACTCACACACACACTCTCGCATACACACTCGCACAAACTCCTACACACACTCGTACACACTCACACACACTCGCACACACACTTGCACACACTCGCACACTCTCGCACATACACACATACACATTCGCACACACTCACAC
The DNA here is from genome assembly GCF_046119375.1 of Phyllobates terribilis. Taxonomy (NCBI): domain Eukaryota; kingdom Metazoa; phylum Chordata; class Amphibia; order Anura; family Dendrobatidae; genus Phyllobates; species Phyllobates terribilis. The sequence continues at coordinate 1,111,370 of NW_027362853.1, forward strand.
ACACAGTCCTACACACTCACACACACACTCACAAACACTCGCACACACTCACACACACACTCACTCACACGTACACACTCACGCACACTTGCACACACTCACGCACACTAGCACACACTCATAAGCATACACTTACACTCACTCACACACTTACTCACACACACACACTCTCGCACACACTCACACACACTCGCGCACACTCGCACACACTCGCACGCCCACACTCGCACACTCTCGCACACATTTGCGCACACTCGCACTCACTTGCACCCACTTGCACGCACACACTCGCACACACTCATACACAATCACACAAACTCGCACACACTCGCACACACTCACTCACTCACACACACTTGCACACACTCGCCCACACTCGCACACACAGTCCTACACACTCACACACACACTCGCAAACACTCGCACAAACTCACACACACTCACTCACACGCACACACTTGCGCACACTAGCACACACTCGCACGCCCACACTCACACACATTCGCACTCACTCGCATGCACTCGCACGCACACACTCGCACAAACTCACACACACTCGCACACACTCATACACAATCGCACGCACACACACTCGCAAACACACACTCGCACACACTCGCACACTCTCACACACATTCACACTCACTCGCACGCACTCGCACACTCAAACACACTCGCACAAACTCACACACACTCGCACACACTTATACACAAACGCAAACACACACTCGCACACACTCGCACACACTCGCACACACTCACTCACACACACTCACACACACACACTCGCACACACACTCACACACACTCGCACACACTCACAAGCACACACTCGCACACTCGCACACACTCACACGCACACACTCACACGCACACACTCGTACAAACAGTCGCACACACTCGCACCCACTCACTCGTGCACACTCGCGCACACTCGGGCACATTTGCACATACTCGCACACTCTCGCACACACACTCGCACACACACTCGCACACACTCAAACACACTCGCACACACTCGCAAACACTCGCACATACAGTCCTACAAACTCACACACTCAAACACACTCACTCATACACACTCACACACACTCACTCGCACACACACACACACTCGCACACACTCACACACTCACGCACACACACTCATGCACACTCGTGCACACTCGCACGCACACTCACTCACACGTACACACTCGCGCACACTCACACACACTCACGCACACTAGCACACACTCGTAAGCATACACTCACACTCACTCACACACTTACTCACACGCACACACTCTCACACACACTCACACACACTCGCGCACACTCGCACACACTCGCACGCCCATACTCGCACACTCTCGCACACATTTGCACACACTCGCACTCACTCACACCCACTCGCATGCACACACTCGCACACACTCATACACAATCAAACAAACTCGCACACACACACTCGCACACATTTGCACACACTCACTCACTCACACTCACTCGCACACACTTGCACACACTCGCACACACTCGCAAACACAGTCCTACACACTCACATACACACTCGCACACACTCGCACAAACTCCTACACACACTCGTACACACTCACACACACTCGCACACACACTTGCACACACTCGCACACACTCGCACATACACACATACACATTCGCACACACTCGCACACTCACTCGCACACACAGTCCTACACACTCACACACACACTCGCAAACACTCGCACACACACACACTCACTCACACGTACACACTCGCGCACACTCACACACTCACGCACACTAGCACACACTCGCACAAACTCACACACACTCGCACACACACATACACAATCGCACGCGCACACACTCGCACACACTCGCACACATTCGCACTCACTCGCATGCACTCACACGCACACACTCGCACAAACTCACACACACTGGCACACACTTATACACAATCGCACACACACACTCTAACACACACTCGCACACACTCACTCACACACTCACACACACACACTCGCACACACTCACACACACTTGCACACACTCGCACACACTCACACGCACACACACTCACACACACACTCACACACACTCACAAGCACAAACTCGCACACACACTCGCACACACTCACACGCACACACTCACACGCACACACTCGCACACACACTCGCACACACTCGCACCCACTCACTCGTGCACACTCGCGCACACTCGGGCACATTTGCACACACTCGCACACACTCGCACACTCTCGCACACACACTCGCACACACACTCGCACACACTCGAACACACTCGCACACACTCGCAAACACTCGCACATACAGTCCTACAAACTCACACACACTCACACACACTCACACACTCGCACCCACACACAAACTGGCACACACTCAAACACACTCACTCATACACACTCACACACACTCTATTGCACACACACACACACTCGCACACACTCGCACCCAGTCACTCGAGCACACTCGCACACCCTCGCACGCACGCACGCACACTCTCGCACACACTCACATGCACACACTCACGCACACACAATCGCGCACACTCGTGCACACTCGCACGCACACATTCACACACATTCGCACTCACTTGCACACACTCGTACGCACACACTGGCACACACTCGCACACACTCGCACACACACACTCGCACACACTCACATGCACACACTTGCACACACACTCACACACACTCGCATACACACTCGCACAAACTCCTACACACACTCGTACACACTCACACACACTAGCACACACACACTCGCACACACTCGCACATACTCGCACACACTCGCACACACTCGCATGCACACACTCGCACACACACTCACACACACACTCTCGCATACACACTCGCACAAACTCCTACACACACTCGTACACACTCAGACACACTCGCACACACACTTGCACACACTCGCACACACTCGCACATACACACATACACATTCGCAGACACTCGCACACACACTCGCACACACAGTCCTACACACTCACACACACTCACAAACACTCGCACACACTCACACACACACTCACTCACACGTACACACTCACGCACACTTGCACACACTCACGCACACTAGCACACACTCGCATGCACACACTGGCACACACACTAACACACACACTCACATACACACTCGCACACACTCGCACAAACTCCTACACACACTCGCACACACTCACACACACACTCGCACGCTCACACTCGCACACACTCACACACACACTTGCACACACTTGCACACGCACACTCGCACACAATCACACACACACTCGCAGACACTCGCACACACTCAGTCATGCACACACTCACACACACTCGCCCACACAGTCCTACACACTCACACACACACTCGCAAACACTTGCAAACACTCACACACACACTCACTCACACGTACACACTCACGCACACTCGCACGCCGACACTCTCACACTCTCACACACATTTGCACACACTCACACTCACTCGCACGCACTCGCACGCACACACTCGCACACACTCGCACAAACTCATACACAATCGCACACACTCACTCGCAAACACTTGCACACACTCGCACACACTCGCACACACTTGCACACACTTGCACACGCTTGCACACAGTCGCACACACTCGCACACACTCGCACACACTCACACACACGCACACACACTCACGCACACACTCGCACACACTCGCATACACTTGCATGCACACATTCGCACGCACTCGCACACACAAACACAAACTGGCACACACTCAAACACACTCACTCATACACACTCGCACACACTCACTCGCACACACACACACTCGCACACACTCACACACTCACGCACACACACTCGCGCACACTCGCGCACACTCGCACGCACACTCACTCACACGTACACACTCGCGAACACTCACACACACTCACGCACACTAGCACACACTCGTAAGCATACACTCACACTCACTCACACACTTACTCACACGCACACACTCTCGCACACACTCACACACACTCGCGCACACTCGCACGCCCACACTCGCACACATTTGCACACACTCGCACTCACTCACACCCACTCGCATGCACACACTCGCACACACTCATACACAATCAAACAAACTCGCACACACACACTCGCACACATTTGCACACACTCACTCACTCACACTCACTCGCACACTCTTGCACACACTCGCACACACTCGCACACACAGTCCTACACACTCACACACACTCGCAAACACTCGCACAAACTCACACACACTCACTCACACGCACACAATTGCGCACACTCGCACGCCCACACTCGCACACATTCGCACTCACTCGCACGCACTCGCACGCACACACTCGCACAAACTCACACACACTCGCACACACTCATACACAATCGCACGCACACACACTCGCACACTCTCGCACACATTCGCACTCACTCGCACGCACACACTCGCACAAACTCGCATGCACACACTCGCACACACACTAACACACTAACACACACACACTCGCATACACACTCGCACACACTCGCATGCACACACTCGCACACACACTCACACACACACACTCGCATACACACTCGCACACACTCGCACAAACTCCTACACACACTCGTACACACTCACACACACTCGCGCACACACTTGCACACACTCGCACACACTCGCACATACACACATACACATTCGCACACACTCGCACACACACTCGCACACACAGTCCTACACACTCACACACACACTCGCAAACACTCGCACACACACACACTCACTCACACGTACACAATCGCACACACACACTCACTCACTCACACTCACTCGCACACACTTGCACACACTCGCACACACAGTCCTACACACTCACACACACTCGCAAACACTCGCACAAACTCACACACACTCACTCACACGCACACACTTGCACACACTAGCACACACTTGCACGCCCACACTTGCACACACTCACACTCACTCGCACGCACACATTCGCACACACTCGCACAAACTCACACACACTCGCACACACTCATACACAATCGCACAAACTCACACACACTCGCACACACTCACACACTCGCACCCACTCACTCGTGCACACTCGCACACATTTGCACTCACTCGCACGCACTCACACGCACACACTCGCACAAACTCACACACACTCGCACACACTCATACACAATCGCACGCACACACACTCGCACACACTCGCACACATTCGCACTCACTCACACGCACTCGCACGCACACACTCGCACAAACTCACACACACTGGCACACACTTATACACAATCGCACACACACACTCTAACACACTCGCACACACTCGCACACACTCACTCACACACACTCACACACACACACTCGCACACACTCACACACACTTGCACACACTCGCACACACTCACACGCACCCACACTCACACACACACTCACACACACTCGCACACACTCGCACCCACTCACTCGTGCACACTCGCGCACACTCGGGCACATTTGCACACACTCGCACACACTCGCTTACTTTCGCACACACTCTCGCAAACACACTCGCACACACTCGAACACACTCGCACACACTCGCAAACACTCGCACATACAGTCCTACAAACTCACACACACTCACACACACTCACACACTCGCACCCACACACAAACTGGCACACACTCAAACACACTCACTCATACACACTCGCACACACTCACTCGCACACACACACTCGCACACACTCGCACCCAGTCACTCGAGCACACTCGCACACCCTCGCACGCACGCACGCACACACTCGCACACACTCACATGCACACACTCACGCACACACACTCGCGCACACTCGTGCACACTCGCACGCACACATTCACACACATTCGCACTCACTTGCACACACTCGTACGCACACACTGGCACACACTCGCACACACTAGCACACACACACTCGCACACACTCGCATGCACACACTTGCACACACACTCACACACACTCGCATACACACTCGCACAAACTCCTACACACACTCGTACACACTCACACACACTCGCACACACACACTCGCACACACTCGCACATACTCGCACACACTCGCACACACTCGCATGCACACACTCGCACACACACTCACACACACACTCTCGCATACACACTCGCACAAACTCCTACACACACTCGTACACACTCACACACACTCGCACACACACTTGCACACACTCGCACATACACACATACACATTCGCACACACTCGCACACACACTCGCACACACAGTCCTACACACTCACACACACACTCACAAACACTCGCACACACTCACACACACACTCACTCACACGTACACACTCACGCACACTTGCACACACTCACGCACACTAGCACACACTCATAAGCATACACTTACACTCACTCACACACTTACTCACACGCACACACTCTCGCACACACTCACACACACTCGCGCACACTCGCACACACTCGCACGCCCACACTCGCACACTCTGGCACACATTTGCACACACTCGCACTCACTTGCACCCACTCGCACGCACACACTCGCACACACTCATACACAATCACACAAACTCGCACACATTCGCACACACTCGCACACACTCACTCACTCACACACACTTGCACACACTCGCACACCCTCTCACACACAGTCCTACACACTCACACACACACTCGCAAACACTCGCACAAACTCACACACACTCACTCACACGCACACACTTGCGCACACTAGCACACACTCGCACGCCCACACTCACACACATTCGCACTCACTCGCACGCACTCGCACGCACACACTCGCACAAACTCACACACACTCGCACAAACTCCTACACACACTCGTACACACTCACACACACTCGCACACACACTTGCACACACTCGCACACACTCACACATACACACATACACATTCGCACACACTCGCACACACACTCGCACACACAGTCCTACACACTCACACACACACTCGCAAACACTCGCACACACACACACACTCACACGTACACACTCGCGCACACTCACACACTCACGCACACTAGCACACACTCGTAAGCATACACTCACACACACTCACACACTCGCTCCCACTCACTCGTGCACACTCGCACACATTCGCACTCACTCGCACGCACACACTCGCACAAACTCACACACACTCGCACACACTCATACACAATCGCACGCACACACACTCACACACACACACTCACACACACTCGCACACTCTCGCACACATAGTCCTACACACTCACACACACTCGCAAACACTCGCACAAACTCACACACACTCACTCACACGCACACACTTGCACACACTAGCACACACTTGCACGCCCACACTTGCACACACTCACACTCACTCGCACGCACACACTCGCACACACTCGCACAAACTCACACACACTCGCACACACTCATACACAATCGCACAAACTCACACACACTCGCACACACTCACACACTTGCACCCACTCACTTGTGCACACTCGCACACATTCGCACTCACTCGCACGCACTCACACGCACACACTCGCACAAACTCACACACACTCGCACACAGTCATACACAATCGCACGCACACACACTCGCACACACTCGCACTCACTCGCACGCACTCGCACGCACACACTCGCCCAAACTCACACACACTGGCACACACTTATCCACAATCGCACACACACACTCTAACACACACTCGCACACACTTGCACACACTCACTCACACACACTCACACACACTCACACACACTTGCACACACTCGAACACACTCACTCGCACACACACTCACACACACACTCTCGCATACACACTCACACAAACTCCTACACACACTCGTACACACTCACACACACTCGCACACACACTTGCACACACTCGCACACACTCGCACATACACACACACACTCGCACACACACTCGCACACACTCACACGCACACACTCACACGCACACACTCGTACAAACAGTCGCACACACTCGCACCCACTCACTAGTGCACACTCGCGCACACTCGGGCACATTTGCACACACTCGCACACTCTCGCACACACACTCGCACACACACTCGCACACACTCGAACACACTCGCACACACTCACAAACACTCGCACATACAGTCCTACAAACTCACACACACTCACACACACTCACACACTCCACCCACACACAAACTGGCACACACTCAAACACACTCACTCATACACACTCGCACACACTCACTCGCACACACACACACTCGCACACACTCGCACCCAGTCACTCGAGCACACTCGCACGCACGCACACACTCGCACACACTCACACGCACACACTCACGCACACACACTCACGCACACTCGTGCACACTCGCACGCACACATTTGCACACATTCGCACTCACTTGCACACACTCGTGCGCACACACTGGCACACACTGGCTCACACTGGCACACACACACTCGCACACACTCGCACACACTTGCACACACTAGCACACACACACTCACACATATTCGCACACACTCGCATGCACACACTCGCACACACTCGCATGCACACACTCGCACACACACTCACACACACACTCACATACACACTCGCACACACTCGCACAAACTCCTACACACACTCGTACACACACACACTCGCACACACACTCGCACACACTTGCACACACTCGCACATACACACATACACATTCGCACACACTCGCACACACACTCGCACACACAGTTCTACACACTCACACACACACTCGCAAACACTCGCACACACTCACACACACACTCACTCACACGTACACACTCGTGCACACTCGCACACACTCACGCACACTAGCACACACTCGCATGCACACACTGGCACACACTAGCACACACACACTCACACATATTCGCACACACTCGCACGCACACACTCGCACACACTCGCATGCACACACTCGCACACACACTCACACACACACTCACATACACACTCGCACACACTCGCACAAACTCCTACACACACTCGTACACACACACACTCGCACACACACTCGCACACACTTGCACACACTCGCACATACACACATACACATTCGCACACACTCGCACACACACTCGCACACACAGTTCTACACACTCACACACACACTCGCAAACACTCGCACACACTCACACACACACTCACTCACACGTACACTCTCGTGCACACTCGCACACACTCACGCACACTAGCACACACTCGCATGCACACACTGGCACACACACTAACACACACACTCACATACACACTCGCACACACTCGCACAAACTCCTACACACACTCGCACACACTCACACACACACTGGCACGCTCACACTCGCACACACTCACACACACACTTTTGCACACGCACACTCGCACACAATCACACACACACTCGCAGACACTCGCACACACTCACTCACGCACACACTCACACACACTCGCCCACACTCGCACACACAGTCCTGCGCACTCACACACACACTCGCAAACACTTGCAAACACTCACACACACACTCACTCACACGTACACACTCGCGCACACTCGCACGCCGACACTCTCACACTCTTGCACACATTTGCACACACTCGCACTCACTCACACGCACTCGCACGCACACACTCGCACACACTCGCACAAACTCATACACAATCGCACACACTCACTCGCACACACTTGCACACACTCGCACACACTCGCACACACTTGCACACACTTGCACACGCTTGCACACACTCGCACACACTCGCACACACTCGCACACACTCACACACACGCACACACACGCACAAACACTCACGCACACACTCGCACACACTCGCACACACTCGCACATACACACATACACATTCGCACACACTCGCACACACACTTGCACACACAGTCCTACACACTCACACACACACTCACAAACACTCGCACACACTCACACACACACTCACTCACACGTACACACTCATGCACACTTGCACACACTCACGCACACTATCACACACTCGCACGCACACACTCGCACACACACTCACTCACGCGCACACACTCGCGCACACACGCCCACACTCGCACACTCTCGCACACATTTGCACACACTCGCACTCACTCGCATGCACTCGCACGCACATACTCGCACACACTCGCACACACTCACACACACACTCACACGCACCATACACAATCACACACACGCGCACACACACACTCGCACACATTCGAACACACTCGCACACACTCGCACTCACTCACTCACACTCACTCGCACCCACTTGCACACAATCGCACCACACACTCGCACACACTCCCACATACTCGCACACACTCGCACACACACTCATACACACTCGCACACACACGCACACACACTCACACACACACGTACACACTCGCACACACTTGCACACCGTCACAGCACACACTCGCACAGCACACACTCGCACACACACTCACACACACACTCGCACACATTCGCACACACTTACTCATACACACTCGCACACGCACTCGCACACACACTCGCACACAATCGCACACACTTGCACACACTCACACACACAGATTCGCACACACTCGCACACACTCGCACACTCTCGCACGCCGACACTCTCACACTCTTGCACACATTTGCACACACTCGCACTCACTCACACGCACTCGCACGCACACACTCGCACACACTCGCACAAACTCATACACAATCGCACACACTCACTCGCACACACTTGCACACACTCGCACACACTCGCACACACTTGCACACACTTGCACACGCTTGCACACACTCGCACACACTCGCACACACTCGCACACACTCACACACACGCACACACACGCACACACACTCCCGCAAACACTTGCACACACTCGCACACACTCGCACATACACACATACACATTCGCACACACTCGCACACACACTCGCACACACAGTCCTACACACTCACACACACACTCACAAACACTCGCACAAACTCACACACACTCACTCACACGCACAAACTTGCGCACACTAGCACACACTCGCACGCCCACACTCACACACATTCGCAATCACTCTCACACACTCGCACGCACACACTCGCACAAACTCACACACACTCGCACACACTCATACACAATCGCACACACTCGCACACACTCACATGCACACACTCACGCACACACACTCGTGCACACTCGCACGCACACATTCACACACATTCGCACTCACTTGCACACACTCGTACGCACACACTGGCACACACTCGCACACACTCGCACACACACACTCACACACACTCGCATACACACTCGCACAAACTCCTACACACACTCGTACACACTCACACACACTAGCACACACACACTCGCACACACTCGCACATACTCGCACACACTCGCACACACTCGCATGCACACACTCGCACACACACTCACACACACACTCTCGCATACACACTCGCACAAACTCCTACACACACTCGTACACACTCACACACACTCGCACACACACTTGCACACACTCGCACACTCTCGCACATACACACATACACATTCGCACACACTCACACACACAGTCCTACACACTCACACACACACTCACAAACACTCGCACACACTCACACACACACTCACTCACACGTACACACTCACGCACACTTGCACACACTCACGCACACTAGCACACACTCATAAGCATACACTTACACTCACTCACACACTTACTCACACACACACACTCTCGCACACACTCACACACACTCGCGCACACTCGCACACACTCGCACGCCCACACTCGCACACTCTCGCACACATTTGCGCACACTCGCACTCACTTGCACCCACTTGCACGCACACACTCGCACACACTCATACACAATCACACAAACTCGCACACACTCGCACACACTCACTCACTCACACACACTTGCACACACTCGCCCACACTCGCACACACAGTCCTACACACTCACACACACACTCGCAAACACTCGCACAAACTCACACACACTCACTCACACGCACACACTTGCGCACACTAGCACACACTCGCACGCCCACACTCACACACATTCGCACTCACTCGCATGCACTCGCACGCACACACTCGCACAAACTCACACACACTCGCACACACTCATACACAATCGCACGCACACACACTCGCAAACACACACTCGCACACACTCGCACACTCTCACACACATTCACACTCACTCGCACGCACTCGCACACTCAAACACACTCGCACAAACTCACACACACTCGCACACACTTATACACAAACGCAAACACACACTCGCACACACTCGCACACACTCGCACACACTCACTCACACACACTCACACACACACACTCGCACACACACTCACACACACTCGCACACACTCACAAGCACACACTCGCACACTCGCACACACTCACACGCACACACTCACACGCACACACTCGTACAAACAGTCGCACACACTCGCACCCACTCACTCGTGCACACTCGCGCACACTCGGGCACATTTGCACATACTCGCACACTCTCGCACACACACTCGCACACACACTCGCACACACTCAAACACACTCGCACACACTCGCAAACACTCGCACATACAGTCCTACAAACTCACACACTCAAACACACTCACTCATACACACTCACACACACTCACTCACACACACACACACACTCGCACACACTCACACACTCACGCACACACACTCATGCACACTCGTGCACACTCGCACGCACACTCACTCACACGTACACACTCGCGCACACTCACACACACTCACGCACACTAGCACACACTCGTAAGCATACACTCACACTCACTCACACACTTACTCACACGCACACACTCTCACACACACTCACACACACTCGCGCACACTCGCACACACTCGCACGCCCATACTCGCACACTCTCGCACACATTTGCACACACTCGCACTCACTCACACCCACTCGCATGCACACACTCGCACACACTCATACACAATCAAACAAACTCGCACACACACACTCGCACACATTTGCACACACTCACTCACTCACACTCACTCGCACACACTTGCACACACTCGCACACACTCGCAAACACAGTCCTACACACTCACATACACACTCGCACACACTCGCACAAACTCCTACACACACTCGTACACACTCACACACACTCGCACACACACTTGCACACACTCGCACACACTCGCACATACACACATACACATTCGCACACACTCGCACACTCACTCGCACACACAGTCCTACACACTCACACACACACTCGCAAACACTCGCACACACACACACTCACTCACACGTACACACTCGCGCACACTCACACACTCACGCACACTAGCACACACTCGCACAAACTCACACACACTCGCACACACACATACACAATCGCACGCGCACACACTCGCACACACTCGCACACATTCGCACTCACTCGCATGCACTCACACGCACACACTCGCACAAACTCACACACACTGGCACACACTTATACACAATCGCACACACACACTCTAACACACACTCGCACACACTCACTCACACACTCACACACACACACTCGCACACACTCACACACACTTGCACACACTCGCACACACTCACACGCACACACACTCACACACACACTCACACACACTCACAAGCACAAACTCGCACACACACTCGCACACACTCACACGCACACACTCACACGCACACACTCGCACACACACTCGCACACACTCGCACCCACTCACTCGTGCACACTCGCGCACACTCGGGCACATTTGCACACACTCGCACACACTCGCACACTCTCGCACACACACTCGCACACACACTCGCACACACTCGAACACACTCGCACACACTCGCAAACACTCGCACATACAGTCCTACAAACTCACACACACTCACACACACTCACACACTCGCACCCACACACAAACTGGCACACACTCAAACACACTCACTCATACACACTCACACACACTCTATTGCACACACACACACACTCGCACACACTCGCACCCAGTCACTCGAGCACACTCGCACACCCTCGCACGCACGCACGCACACTCTCGCACACACTCACATGCACACACTCACGCACACACAATCGCGCACACTCGTGCACACTCGCACGCACACATTCACACACATTCGCACTCACTTGCACACACTCGTACGCACACACTGGCACACACTCGCACACACTCGCACACACACACTCGCACACACTCACATGCACACACTTGCACACACACTCACACACACTCGCATACACACTCGCACAAACTCCTACACACACTCGTACACACTCACACACACTAGCACACACACACTCGCACACACTCGCACATACTCGCACACACTCGCACACACTCGCATGCACACACTCGCACACACACTCACACACACACTCTCGCATACACACTCGCACAAACTCCTACACACACTCGTACACACTCAGACACACTCGCACACACACTTGCACACACTCGCACACACTCGCACATACACACATACACATTCGCAGACACTCGCACACACACTCGCACACACAGTCCTACACACTCACACACACTCACAAACACTCGCACACACTCACACACACACTCACTCACACGTACACACTCACGCACACTTGCACACACTCACGCACACTAGCACACACTCGCATGCACACACTGGCACACACACTAACACACACACTCACATACACACTCGCACACACTCGCACAAACTCCTACACACACTCGCACACACTCACACACACACTCGCACGCTCACACTCGCACACACTCACACACACACTTGCACACACTTGCACACGCACACTCGCACACAATCACACACACACTCGCAGACACTCGCACACACTCAGTCATGCACACACTCACACACACTCGCCCACACAGTCCTACACACTCACACACACACTCGCAAACACTTGCAAACACTCACACACACACTCACTCACACGTACACACTCACGCACACTCGCACGCCGACACTCTCACACTCTCACACACATTTGCACACACTCACACTCACTCGCACGCACTCGCACGCACACACTCGCACACACTCGCACAAACTCATACACAATCGCACACACTCACTCGCAAACACTTGCACACACTCGCACACACTCGCACACACTTGCACACACTTGCACACGCTTGCACACAGTCGCACACACTCGCACACACTCGCACACACTCACACACACGCACACACACTCACGCACACACTCGCACACACTCGCATACACTTGCATGCACACATTCGCACGCACTCGCACACACAAACACAAACTGGCACACACTCAAACACACTCACTCATACACACTCGCACACACTCACTCGCACACACACACACTCGCACACACTCACACACTCACGCACACACACTCGCGCACACTCGCGCACACTCGCACGCACACTCACTCACACGTACACACTCGCGAACACTCACACACACTCACGCACACTAGCACACACTCGTAAGCATACACTCACACTCACTCACACACTTACTCACACGCACACACTCTCGCACACACTCACACACACTCGCGCACACTCGCACGCCCACACTCGCACACATTTGCACACACTCGCACTCACTCACACCCACTCGCATGCACACACTCGCACACACTCATACACAATCAAACAAACTCGCACACACACACTCGCACACATTTGCACACACTCACTCACTCACACTCACTCGCACACTCTTGCACACACTCGCACACACTCGCACACACAGTCCTACACACTCACACACACTCGCAAACACTCGCACAAACTCACACACACTCACTCACACGCACACAATTGCGCACACTCGCACGCCCACACTCGCACACATTCGCACTCACTCGCACGCACTCGCACGCACACACTCGCACAAACTCACACACACTCGCACACACTCATACACAATCGCACGCACACACACTCGCACACTCTCGCACACATTCGCACTCACTCGCACGCACACACTCGCACAAACTCGCATGCACACACTCGCACACACACTAACACACTAACACACACACACTCGCATACACACTCGCACACACTCGCATGCACACACTCGCACACACACTCACACACACACACTCGCATACACACTCGCACACACTCGCACAAACTCCTACACACACTCGTACACACTCACACACACTCGCGCACACACTTGCACACACTCGCACACACTCGCACATACACACATACACATTCGCACACACTCGCACACACACTCGCACACACAGTCCTACACACTCACACACACACTCGCAAACACTCGCACACACACACACTCACTCACACGTACACAATCGCACACACACACTCACTCACTCACACTCACTCGCACACACTTGCACACACTCGCACACACAGTCCTACACACTCACACACACTCGCAAACACTCGCACAAACTCACACACACTCACTCACACGCACACACTTGCACACACTAGCACACACTTGCACGCCCACACTTGCACACACTCACACTCACTCGCACGCACACATTCGCACACACTCGCACAAACTCACACACACTCGCACACACTCATACACAATCGCACAAACTCACACACACTCGCACACACTCACACACTCGCACCCACTCACTCGTGCACACTCGCACACATTTGCACTCACTCGCACGCACTCACACGCACACACTCGCACAAACTCACACACACTCGCACACACTCATACACAATCGCACGCACACACACTCGCACACACTCGCACACATTCGCACTCACTCACACGCACTCGCACGCACACACTCGCACAAACTCACACACACTGGCACACACTTATACACAATCGCACACACACACTCTAACACACTCGCACACACTCGCACACACTCACTCACACACACTCACACACACACACTCGCACACACTCACACACACTTGCACACACTCGCACACACTCACACGCACCCACACTCACACACACACTCACACACACTCGCACACACTCGCACCCACTCACTCGTGCACACTCGCGCACACTCGGGCACATTTGCACACACTCGCACACACTCGCTTACTTTCGCACACACTCTCGCAAACACACTCGCACACACTCGAACACACTCGCACACACTCGCAAACACTCGCACATACAGTCCTACAAACTCACACACACTCACACACACTCACACACTCGCACCCACACACAAACTGGCACACACTCAAACACACTCACTCATACACACTCGCACACACTCACTCGCACACACACACTCGCACACACTCGCACCCAGTCACTCGAGCACACTCGCACACCCTCGCACGCACGCACGCACACACTCGCACACACTCACATGCACACACTCACGCACACACACTCGCGCACACTCGTGCACACTCGCACGCACACATTCACACACATTCGCACTCACTTGCACACACTCGTACGCACACACTGGCACACACTCGCACACACTAGCACACACACACTCGCACACACTCGCATGCACACACTTGCACACACACTCACACACACTCGCATACACACTCGCACAAACTCCTACACACACTCGTACACACTCACACACACTCGCACACACACACTCGCACACACTCGCACATACTCGCACACACTCGCACACACTCGCATGCACACACTCGCACACACACTCACACACACACTCTCGCATACACACTCGCACAAACTCCTACACACACTCGTACACACTCACACACACTCGCACACACACTTGCACACACTCGCACATACACACATACACATTCGCACACACTCGCACACACACTCGCACACACAGTCCTACACACTCACACACACACTCACAAACACTCGCACACACTCACACACACACTCACTCACACGTACACACTCACGCACACTTGCACACACTCACGCACACTAGCACACACTCATAAGCATACACTTACACTCACTCACACACTTACTCACACGCACACACTCTCGCACACACTCACACACACTCGCGCACACTCGCACACACTCGCACGCCCACACTCGCACACTCTGGCACACATTTGCACACACTCGCACTCACTTGCACCCACTCGCACGCACACACTCGCACACACTCATACACAATCACACAAACTCGCACACATTCGCACACACTCGCACACACTCACTCACTCACACACACTTGCACACACTCGCACACCCTCTCACACACAGTCCTACACACTCACACACACACTCGCAAACACTCGCACAAACTCACACACACTCACTCACACGCACACACTTGCGCACACTAGCACACACTCGCACGCCCACACTCACACACATTCGCACTCACTCGCACGCACTCGCACGCACACACTCGCACAAACTCACACACACTCGCACACACTCATACACAATCGCACGAACACACACTCGCACACACACACTCGCACACACTCGCACACTATCACACACATTCACACTCACTCACACACACTCGCATGCGCACACTCAAACACACTCGCACAAACTCACACACACTCGCACACACTTATACACAAACGCACACACACACTCGCACACACTCGCACACACTCGCACACACTCACTCACACACACTCACACGCACACACTCGCACACACTCGCACACACTTGCACACACTCTCACACACTCACACGCACACACACTCGCACACACACTCACACACACTCGCACACACTCACAAGCACACACTCGCACACTCGCACACACTCACACACTCACACGCACACACTCGTACAAACAGTCGCACACACTCGCACCCACTCACTCGTGCACACTCGCGCACACTCGGGCACATTTGCACACACTTGCACACTCTCGCACACACACTCGCACACACACTCGCACACACTCGAACACACTCGCACACACTCGCAAACACTCGCACATACAGTCCTACAAACTCACACACACTCACACACACTCACACACTCCACCCACACACAAACTGGCACACACTCAAACACACTCACTCATACACACTCGCACACACTCACTCGCACACACACACACTCGCACACACTCGCACCCAGTCACTCGAGCACACTCGCACACACTCGCACGCACGCACGCACACACTCGCACACACTCACACGCACACACTCACGCACACACACTCACGCACATTCGTGCACACTCGCATGCACACATTCGCACACATTCACACTCACTTGCACACACTCGTGCGCACACACTGGCACACACTGGCACAAACACACTCGCACACACTTGCACACACTTGCACACACTAGCACACACACACTCGCACATATTCGCACACACTCGCACGCACACACTCGCACACACTCGCATGCACACACTGGCACACACTGGCACACACTGGCACACACACACTCGCACACACTCGCACACACTTGCACACACTAGCACACACACACTCGCACATATTCGCACACACTCACACGCACACACTCGCACACACTCGCATGCACACACTCGCACACACACTCACACACACACTCACATACACACTCGCGCAAACTCCTACACACACTCGTACACACACACACTCGCACACACACTCGCACACACTTGCACACACTCGCACATACACACATAGACATTCGCACACACTCGCACACACACTCGCACACACAGTTCTACACACTCACACACACACTCGCAAACACTCGCACACACTCACACACACACTCACTCACACGTACACACTCGCGCACACTCACACACACTCACGCACACTAGCACACACTCGTAAGCATACACTCACACTCACTCACACACTTACTCACATGCACACACTCTCGCACACACTCACACACACTCGCGCACACTCGCACACACTCGTACGCCCACACTCGCACACTCTCGCACACATTTGCACACACTCGCACTCACTCGCACCCAATCGCATGCACACACTCGCACACACTCATACACAATCAAACAAACTCGCACACACACACTCGCACACATTCGGACACACTCGCACACACTCAATCACTCACACTCACTCGCACACACTTGCACACACTCGCACACACTCGCACACACAGTCCTACACACTCACACACACACTCGCAAACACTCGCACAAACTCACACACACTCACTCACACGCACACACTTGCGCACACTAGCACACACTCGCACGCCCACACTCGCACACATTTGCACTCACTCGCACGCACTCGCACGCACACACTCGCACAAACTCACACACACTCGCACACACTCATACACAATCGCACGCACACACACTCGCACACACTCGCACACTCTCGCACACATTCGCACTCACTCGCACGCACACACTCGTGCAAACTCGCATGCACACACTCGCGCACACACTAATACACACACTCGCATACACACTCGCACACACTCGCATGCACACACTCGCACACACACTCACACACACACACTCGCATACACACTCGCACACACTCGCACAAACTCCTACACACACTCGTACACACTCACACACACTCGCACACACACTTGCACACACTCGCACACACTCGCACATACACACATACACATTCGCACACACTCACACACTCACTCGCACACACAGTCCTACACACTCACACACACACTCGCAAACACTCGCACACACACACACTCACTCACACGTACACACTCGCGCACACTCACACACACTCACGCACACTCGCACACACTCGTAAGCATACACTCACACTCACTCACACACTTACTCACACTCACACACTCTCGCACACACTCGCGCACACTCGCACACACTCGCACGCCCACACTCGCACACATTTGCACACACTCACACTCACTCACACCCACTCGCACGCACACACTCATACACAATCACACAAACTCGCACACACACTCGCACACACTCGCACCCACTCGCACACACTTGCACACACTCGCACACACTCGCACACACAGTCCTACACACTCACACACACTCGCAAACACTCGCACAAACTCACACACACTCACTCACACGCACACACTTGCACACACTAGCACACACTCGCACGCCCACACTTGCACACACTCACACTCACTCGCACGCACTCGCACGCAGACACTCGCACACACTCACACATACTCGCACACACTTGCACACACTCGCACACACTCGCATGCACACACTCGCACACACACTCACAAACACACACTCGCATACACACTCGCACAAACTCCTACACACACTCGTACACACTCACACACACTCGCACACACACTTGCACACACTCACACACACTTGCACATACACACATACACATTCGCACACACTCGCACACACACTCGCACACACAGTCCTACACACACACTCGCAAACACTCGCACACACTCACACACACACTCACTCACACGTACACACTCGCATACACTCGCACACACTCATGCACACTAGCTCACACTCGTAAGCATACACTCACACTCACTCACACGCACACACTCTCGCACACACTCACACACACTCACGCACAATCGCACACACTCGCACGCCCACACTCGCACACTCTCGCACACATTTGCACACACTCGCACTCACTCACACCCACTCGCACGCACACACTCGCACACACTCATACACAATCACACAAACTCGCACACACACACTCGCACACATTCGCACACACTCACACACACTCACTCACACTCACTCGCACACACTTGCACACACTCGCACACACTCGCACACACAGTCCTACACACTCACACACACTCGCAAACACTCGCACAAACTCAGACACACTCACTCACACGCACATACTTGCACACACTAGCACACACTCGCAAGCCCACACTTGCACACACACTCGCACACACTCGCACAAACTCACACACACTCATACTCAATCGCACAATCGCACAAACTCACACACACTCGCACACACTCACACACTCGCACCCACTCACTCGTGCACACTCGCACACATTCGCACTCACTCACACGCACACACTCGCACAAACTCACACACACTCGCACACACTCATACACAATAGCACGCACACACACTCGCACACACACACTCACACACACTCGCACACTCTCGCACACATACGCACTCACTCGCACGCACTCGCACGCACACACTCTCACACACTCGCACAAACTCAAACACACTCGCACACACTTATACACAATCGGACACACACACTCACTCACTCACACTCACTCGCACACACTTGCACACACTTGCACACACTCGCACACACAGTCCTACACACTCACACACACTCGCAAACACTCGCACAAACTCACACACACTCACTCACACGCACACACTTGCACACAATAGCACAAACTCGCACGTCCACACTTGCACACACTCACACTCACTCGCACGCACTTGCACGCACACACTCACACACACTCGCACACACTTGCACACACTCGCACACACTCGCATGCACACACTCGCACACACACTCACAAACACACACTCGCATACACACTCGCACACACAAACACAAACTCCTACACACACTCGTACACACTCACAAACACTCGCATACACACTTGCACACACTCGCACACACTCGCACATACACGCATACACATTCGCACACACTCGCACACACAGTCCTACACACTCACACACACACTCGCAAACACTCGCACACACTCACACACACACTCACTCACACGTACACACTCACGCACACTCGCACACACTCACGCACACTAGCACACACTCGTAAGCATACACTCACACTCACTCACACACTTACTCACACGCACACACTCTCGCACACACTCACACACACTCGCGCACACTCGCACACACTCGCACGCCCACACTTGCACACTCTCGCACACATTTGCACACACTCGCACTCACTCGCACCCACTCGCACGCACAAACTCGCACACACTCATACACAATCACACAAACTCGCACACACACACTCGCACACATTCGCACACACTCGCACACACGCACTCACTCACACTCCCTCACACACACTTGCACACACTTGCACACAATTGCACACACAGTCCTACACACTCACACACACACTCGCAAACACTCGCACAAACTCACACACACTCACTCACACGCACACACTTGCGCACACTAGCACACACTCGCACGCCCACACTCGCACACATTCGCACTTACTCGCATGCACTCGCACGCGCACACTCACACACACTCGCACAAACTCACACACACTCGCACACACTCATACACAATCGCACGCACACACACTCGCACACATTCGCACTCACTCGCACGCACTCGCACGCACACACTCGCACAAACTCACACACACTCGCACACACTCATACACAATCGCACGCACACACACTCGCACACATTCGCACTCACTCGCACGCACTCGCACGCACACACTCGCACAAACTCACACACACTGGCACACACTTATACACAATCGCACACACACACTCTAACACACACTCGCACACACTCACTCACACACACTCACACACACACACTCGCACACACTCACACACACTTGCACACACTCGCACACACTCACACGCACACACACTCACACACACACTCACACTCACTCGCACCCACTCACTCGTGCACACTCGCGCACACTCGGGCACATTTGCACACACTCGCACACACTCGCACACTCTCGCACACACACTCGCACACACACTCGCACACACTCGAACACACTCGCACACACTCGCAAACACTCGCACATACAGTCCTACAAACTCACACACACTCACACACTCGCACCCACACACAAACTGGCACACACTCAAACACACTCACTCATACACACTCGCACACACTCACTCGCACACACACACACACTCGCACACACTCGCACCCAGTCACTCGAGCACACTCGCACACCCTCGCACGCACGCACACAGTCGCACACACTCACATGCACACACTCACGCACACACACTCGCGCACACTCGTGCACACTCGCACGCACACATTCACACACATTCGCACTCACTTGCACACACTCGTACGCACACACTGGCACACACTCGCACACACTCGCACACACACACTCGCACACACTCGCATGCACACACTTGCACACACACTCACACACACTCGCATACACACTCGCACAAACTCCTACACACACTCGTACACACTCACACACACTAGCACACACACACTCGCACACACTCGCACATACTCGCACACACTCGCACACACTCACATGCACACACTCGCACACACACTCACACACACACTCTCGCATACACACTCGCACAAACTCCTACACACACTCGTACACACTCACACACACTCGCACACACACTTGCACACACTCGCACACACTCGCACATACACACATACACATTCGCACACACTCACACACACACTCGCACACACAGTCCTACACACTCACACACACACTCACAAACACTCGCACACACTCACACACACGCTCACTCACACGTACACACTCACGCACACTTGCACACACTCACGCACACTAGCACACACTCGTAAGCATACACTCACACTCACTCACACACTTACTCACACGTACACACTCTCGCACACACTCACACACACTCGCGCACACTCGCACACACTCGCACGCCCACACTCGCACACTCTCGCACACATTTGCGCACACTCGCACACATTCGCACCCACTCGCACACACTCACTCACTCACACTCACTCGCACACACTTGCACACACTCGCACACACTCGCACACACAGTCCTACACACTCACACACACTCGCAAACACTCGCACAAACTCACACACACTCACTCACACGCACACACTTGCACGCCCACACTTGCACACATTCGCACTCACTCGCACGCACTCGCACGCACACACTCGCACACACTCGCAGAAACTCACACACACTCGCACACACTCATACTCAATCGCACAATCGCACAAACTCACACACACTCGCACACACTCACACACTCGCACCCACTCACTCGTGCACACTCGCACACATTCGCACTCACTCGCACGCACTCGCACGCACACACTCGCACAAACTCACACACACTCGCACACACTCATACACAATCGCACGCACACACACTCACACACACACACTCGCACACACTCACACACACACTCACTCACACGTACACACTCACGCACACTTGCACACACTCACGCACACTAGCACACACTCGTAAGCATACACTCACACTCACTCACACACTTACTCACACGCACACACTCTCGCACACACTCACACACACTCGCGCACACTCGCACACACTCGCACGCCCACACTCGCACACTCTCGCACACATTTGCACACACTCGCACTCACTTGCACCCACTCGCACGCACACACTCGCACACACTCATACACAATCACACAAACTCGCACACATTCGCACACACTCACACACACTCACTCACTCACACTTACTCGCACACACTTGCACACACTCGCACACACTCGCACACACAGTCCTACACACTCACACACACACTCGCAAACACTCGCACAAACTCACACACACTCACTCACACGCACACACTTGCGCACACTAGCACACACTCGCACGCCCACACTCACACACATTTGCACTCACTCGCACGCACTCGCACGCACACACTCGCACAAACTCACACACACTCGCACACACTCATACACAATCGCACGCACACACATTCGCACACACACACTCGCACACACTCGCACACTCTCACACACATTCACACTCACTCGCACGCACTCGCACACGCACACTCAAACACACTCGCACAAACTCACACACACTCGCACACACTTATACACAAACGCACACACACACTCGTACACACACTCGCACACACTCGCACACACTCACTCACACACACTCACACGCACACACTCGCACACACTCACACACACTTGCACACACTCGCACACACTCACACGCACACACACTCGCACACACACTCACACACACTCACACACACTCACAAGCACACACTCGCACACACACTCGCACACACTCACACGCACACACTCACACGCACACACTCGTACAAACAGTCGCACACACTCGCACCCACTCACTCGTGCACACTCGGGCACATTTGCACACACTCGCACACTCTCGCACACACACTCGCACACACACTCGCACACACTCGAACACACTCGCACACACTCGCAAACACTCGCACATACAGTCCTACAAACTCACACACACTCACACACTCCACCCACACACAAACTGGCACACACTCAAACACACTCACTCATACACACTCGCACACACTCACTCGCACACACACACATTCGCACACACTCGCACCCAGTCACTCGAGCACACTCGCACACACTCGCACGCACGCACACACTCGCACACACTCACTCACACGCACACACTTGCGCACACTAGCACGCCCACACTCGCACACATTCGCACTCACTCGCACGCACTCGCACGCACACACTCGCACAAACTCACACACACTCGCACACACTCATACACAATCGCACGCACACACACTCGCACACACTCGCACACTCTCGCACACATTCACACTCACTCGCACGCACACACTCGTGCAAACTCGCATGCACACACTCGCGCACACACTAACACACACACACTCGCATACACACTCGCACACACTCGCATGCACACACTCGCACACACACTCACACACACACACTCGCATACACACTCGCACACACTCGCACAAACTCCTACACACACTCGTACACACTCACACACACTCGCACACACACTTGCACACACTCGGACACACTCGCACATACACACATACACATTCGCACACACTCGCACACTCACTCGCACACACAGTCCTACACACTCACACACACACTCGCAAACACTCGCACACACACACACTCACTCACACGTACACACTCGCGCACACTCACACATACTCACGCACACTAGCACACACTCGTAAGCATACACTCACACTCACTCACACACTTACTCACACTCACACACTCTCGCACACACTCGCGCACACTCGCACACACTCGCACACCCACACTCGCACACATTTGCACACACTCGCACTCACTCACACCCACTCGCACGCACACACTCATACACAATCACACAAACTCGCACACACACTCGCACACACTCGCACCCACTCGCACACACTTGCACACACTCGCACACACTCGCACACACAGTCCTACACACTCACACACACTCGCAAACACTCGCACAAACTCACACACACTCACTCACACGCACACACTTGCACACACTAGCACACACTCGCACGCCCACACTTGCACACACTCACACTCACTCGCACGCACTCGCACGCACACACTCGCACACACTCACACATACTCGCACACACTTGCACACACTCGCACACACTCGCATGCACACACTCGCACACACACTCACAAACACACACTCGCATACACACTCGCACAAACTCCTACACACACTCGTACACACTCACACACACTCGCACACACACTTGCACACACTCACACACACTTGCACATACACACATACACATTCGCACACACTCGCACACACACTCGCACACACAGTCCTACACACACACTCGCAAACACTCGCACACACTCACACACACACTCACTCACACGTACACACTCGCACACACTCGCACACACTCATGCACACTAGCACACACTCGTAAGCATACACTCACACTCACTCACACGCACACACTCTCGCACACACTCACACACACTCGCGCACAATCGCACACACTCGCACGCCCACACTCGCACAAACTCACACACACTCGCACACACTCATACACAATCACACGCACACACACTCGCACACACACACTCACACACACTCGCACACACTCGCACCCAGTCACTCGAGCACACTCGCACACACTCGCACGCACGCACACACTCGCACACACTCACTCACACGCACACACTTGCGCACACTAGCACGCCCACACTCGCACACATTCGCACTCACTCGCACGCACTCGCACGCACACACTCGCACAAACTCACACACACTCATACACAATCGCACGCACACACACTCGCACACACTCGCACACTCTCGCACACATTCACACTCACTCGCACGCACACACTCGTGCAAACTCGCATGCACACACTCGCGCACACACTAACACACACACACTCGCATACACACTCGCACATACTCGCATGCACACACTCGCACACACACTCACACACACACACTCGCATACACACTCGCACACACTCGCACAAACTCCTACACACACTCGTACACACTCACACACACTCGCACACACACTTGCACACACTCGCACACACTCGCACATACACACATACACATTCGCACACACTCGCACACTCACTCGCACACACAGTCCTACACACTCACACACACACTCGCAAACACTCGCACACACACACACTCACTCACACGTACACACTCGCGCACACTCACACACACTCACGCACACTAGCACACACTCGTAAGCATACACTCACACTCACTCACACACTTACTCACACTCACACACTCTCGCACACACTCGCGCACACTCGCACACACTCGCACGCCCACACTCGCACACATTTGCACACACTCGCACTCACTCACACCCACTCGCACGCACACACTCATACACAAACACACAAACTCGCACACACACTCGCACACACTCGCACCCACTCGCACACACTTGCACACACTCGCACACACTCGCACACACAGTCCTACACACTCACACACACTCGCAAACACTCGCACAAACTCACACACACTCACTCACACGCACACACTTGCACACACTAGCACACACTCGCACGCCCACACTTGCACACACTCACACTCACTCGCACGCACTCGCACGCA
The DNA here is from genome assembly GCF_046119375.1 of Phyllobates terribilis. NCBI lineage: Eukaryota > Metazoa > Chordata > Amphibia > Anura > Dendrobatidae > Phyllobates > Phyllobates terribilis. The sequence continues at coordinate 1,140,136 of NW_027362853.1, forward strand.
CACACTCGCACACACTCACACATACTCGCACACACTTGCACACACTCGCACACACTCGCATGCACACACTCGCACACACACTCACAAACACACACTCGCATACACACTCGCACAAACTCCTACACACACTCGTACACACTCATACACACTCGCACACACACTTGCACACACTCACACACACTTGCACATACACACATACACATTCGCAAACACTCGCACACACAGTCCTACACAAACACTCGCAAACACTCGCACACACTCACACACACACTCACTCACACGTACACACTCGCACACACTCGCACACACTCATGCACACTAGCACACACTCGTAAGCATACACTCACACTCACTCACACGCACACACTCTCGCACACACTCACACACACTCGCGCACAATCGCACACACTCGCACGCCCACACTCGCACAAACTCACACACACTCGCACACACTCATACACAATCGCACGCACACACACTCGCACACACACACTCACACACACTCGCACACATACGCACTCACTCGCACGCACTCGCACGCACACACTCTCACACACTCGCACAAACTCACACACACTCGCACACACAGTCCTACACACTCACACACACTCGCAAACACTCGCACAAACTCACACACACTCACTCACACGCACACACTTGCACACAATAGCACAAACTCGCACGTCCACACTTGCACACACTCACACTCACTCGCACGCACTTGCACGCACACACTCGCACACACTCGCACACACTTGCACACACTCGCATGCACACACTCGCATGCACACACTCGCACACACACTCACAAACACACACTCGCATACACACTCGCACACACAAACACAAACTCCTACACACACTCGTACACACTCACAAACACTCGCATACACACTTGCACACACTCGCACACACTCGCACATACACGCATACACATTCGCACACAATCGCACACACAGTCCTACACACTCACACACACACTCGCAAACACTCGCACACACTCACACACACACTCACTCACACCTACACACTCGCGCACACTCGCACACACTCACGCACACTAGCACACACTCGTAAGCATACTCTCACACTCACTCACACCCACTCGCACGCACACACTCATACACAATCACACAAACTCGCACACACACTCGCACACACTCGCACCCACTCGCACACACTTGCACACACTCGCACACACTCGCACACACAGTCCTACACACTCACACACACTCGCAAACACTCACACAAACTGACACACACTCACTCACACGCACACACTTGCACACACTAGCACACACTTGCACGCCCACACTTTCACACATTCGCACTCACTCGCACGCACTCGCACGCACACACTCGCACACACTCGCAGAAACTCACACACACTCGCACACACTCATACTCAATCGCACAATCGCACAAACTCACACACACTCGCACACACTCACACACTCGCACCCACTCACTCGTGCACACTCGCACACATTCGCACTCACTCGCACGCACTCGCACGCACACACTCGCACAAACTCACACACACTCGCACACACTCATACACAATCGCACGCACTCACACTCGCACACTCTCGCACACATTCGCACTCACTCGCACGCACATACTCGCACAAACTCGCATGCACACACTCGCACACACACTAACACACTAATACACACACACTCGCATACACACTCGCACACACTCGCATGCACACACTCGCACACACACTCACACACACACACTCGCATACACACTCGCACACACTCGCACAAACTCCTACACACACTCGTACACACTCACACACACTCGCACACACACTTGCACACACTCGCACACACTCGCACATACACACATACACATTCGCACACACTCGCACACTCACTCACACACACAGTCCTACACACTCACACACACACTCGCAAACACTCGCACACACACACACTCACTCACACGTACACACTCGCGCACACTCACACACTCACGCACACTAGCACACACTCGCACAAACTCACACACACTCGCACACACACATACACAATCGCACGCGCACACACTCGCACACACTCGCACACATTCGCACTCAATCGCATGCACTCACACGCACACACTCGCACAAACTCACACACACTGGCACACACTTATACACAATCGCACACACACACTCTAACACACACTCGCACACACTCACTCACACACACTCACACACACACACTCTCACACACACTTGCACACACTCGCACACACTCACACGCACACACACTCGCACACACACTCACACACACACACTCGCATACACACTCGCACACACTCGCACAAACTCCTACACACACTCGTACACACTCACACACACTCGCACACACACTTGCACACACTCGCACACACTCGCACATACACACATACACATTCGCACACACTCGCACACTCACTCGCACACACAGTCCTACACACTCACACACACACTCGCAAACACTCGCACACACACACACTCACTCACACGTACACACTCGCACACACTCACACACTCACGCACACGCGCACACACTCGCACACACTCGCACACATTCGCACTCACTCGCATGCACTCACACGCACACACTCGCACAAACTCACACACACTGGCACACACTTATACACAATCGCACACACACACTCTAACACACACTCACACACACTCACTCACACACACTCACACACACACACTCGCACACACTCACACACACTTGCACACACTCGCACACACTCACACGCACACACACTCACACACACACTCACACACACTCACAAGCACAAACTCGCACACACACTCGCACACACTCACACGCACACACTCACACGCACACACTCGCACACACACTCGCACACACTCGCACCCACTCACTCGTGCACACTCGCGCACACTCGGGCACATTTGCACACACTCGCACACTCTCGCACACACACTCGCACACACACTCGCACACACTCGAACACACTCGCACACACTCGCAAACACTCGCACATACAGTCCTACAAACTCACACACACTCACACACACTCACACACTCGCACCCACACACAAACTGGCACACACTCAAACACACTCACTCATACACACTCACACACACTCACTTGCACACACACACACACTCGCACACACTCGCACCCAGTCACTCGAGCACACTCGCACACCCTCGCACGCACGCACGCACACACTCGCACACACTCACATGCACACACTCACGCACACACAATCGCGCACACTCGTGCACACTCGCACGCACACATTCACACACATTCGCACTCACTTGCACACACTCGTACGCACACACTGGCACACACTGGCACACACTCGCACACACACACTCGCACACACTCGCATGCACACACTTGCACACACACTCACACACACTCGCATACACACTCGCACAAACTTCTACACACACTCGTACACACTCACACACACTAGCACACACACACTCGCACACACTCGCACATACTCGCACACACTCGCACACACTCGCATGCACACACTAGCACACACACTCACACACACACTCTCGCATACACACTCGCACAAACTCCTACACACACTCGTACACACTCACACACACTCGCACACACTTGCACACACTCGCACACACTCGCACATACACACATACACATTCGCACACACTCGCACACACACTCGCACACACAGTCCTACACACTCACACACACTCACAAACACTCGCACACACTCACACACACACTCACTCACACGTACACACTCACGCACACTAGCACACACTCGCATGCACACACTGGCACACACACTAACACACACACTCACATACACACTCGCACACACTCGCACAAACTCCTACACACACTCGCACACACTCACACACACACTCGCACGCTCACACTCGCACACACTCACACACACACTTGCACACACTTGCACATGCACACTCGCACACAATCACACACACACTCGCAGACACTCGCACACACTCACTCATGCACACACTCACACACACTCGCCCACACAGTCCTACACACTCACACACACACTCGCAAACACTTGCAAACACTCACACACACACTCACTCACACGTACACACTCGCGCACACTCGCACGCCGACACTCTCACACTCTCGCACACATTTGCACACACTCACACTCACTTGCACGCACTCGCACGCACACACTCGCACACACTCGCACAAACTCATACACAATCGCACACACTCACTCGCAAACACTTGCACACACTCGCACACACTCGCACACACTTGCACATACTTGCACACGCTTGCACACACTCGCACACACTCGCACACACTCGCACACACTCACACACACGCACACACACTCACGCACACACTCGCACACACTCGCACACACTTGCAAGCACACATTCGCACGCACTCGCACACACAAACACAAACTGGCACACACTCAAACACACTCACTCATACACACTCGCACACACTCACTCGCACACACTCGCACACACTCACACACTCACGCACACACACTCGCGCACACTCGTGCACACCCGCACGCACACTCACTCACACGTACACACTCGCGCACACTCACACACACTCACGCACACTAGCACACACTCGTAAGCATACACTCACACTCACTCACACACTTACTCACACGCACACACTCTCGCACACACTCACACACACTCGCGCACACTCGCACACACTCGCACGCCCACACTCGCACACTCTCGCACACATTTGCACACACTCGCACTCACTCACACGCACTCGCATGCACACACTCGCACACACTCATACACAATCAAACAAACTCGCACACACACACTCGCACACATTTGCACACACTCACTCACTCACACTCACTCACACACACTTGCACACACTCGCACACACTCGCACACACAGTCCTACACACTCACACACACTCGCAAACACTCGCACAAACTCACACACACTCACTCACACGCACACAATTGCGTACACTCGCACGCCCACACTCGCACACATTCGCACTCACTCGCACGCACTCACACGCACACACTTGCACAAACTCACACACACTCGCACACACTCATACACAATCGCACGCACACACACTCGCACACTCTCGCACACATTCGCACTCACTCGCACGCACACACTCGCACAAACTCGCATGCACACACTCGCACACACACTAACACACTAACACACACACACTCGCATACACACTCGCACACACTCGCATGCACACACTCGCACACACACTCACACACACACACTCGCATACACACTCGCACACACTCGCACAAACTCCTACACACACTCGTACACACTCACACACACTCGCACACACACTTGCACACACTCGCACACACTCGCACATACACACATACACATTCGCACACACTCGCACACACACTCGCACACACAGTCCTACACACTCACACACACACTCGCAAACACTCGCACACACACACACTCACTCACACGTACACACTCGCGCAAACTCACACACTCACGCACACTAGCACACACTCGTAAGCATACACTCACACTCACTCACACACTTGCACACACTCTCGCACACACTCACACACACTCGCGCACACTCGCACGCCCACACTCGCACACTCTCGCACACATTTGCACACACTCGCACACATTCGCACCCACTTGCACACACTCACTCACTCACACTCACTCGCACACACTTGCACACACTCGCACACACTCGCAAACACAGTCCTACACACTCACACACACTCGCAAACACTCGCACAAACTCACACACACTCACTCACACGCACACACTTGCACACACTAGCACACACTTGCACGCCCACACTTGCACACATTCGCACTCACTCGCACGCACTCGCACGCACACACTCGCACACACTCGCACAAACTCACACACACTCGCACACACTCATACTCAATCGCACAATCGCACAAACTCACACACACTCGCACACACTCACACACTCGCACCCACTCACTCGTGCACACTCGCACACATTCGCACTCACTCGCACGCACACACTCGCACAAACTCACACACACTCGCACACACTCATACACAATCGCACGCACACACACTCGCACACACACTCACACACACTCGCACAAACTCACACACACTCGCACACACTTATACACAATCGCACACACACACTCACTCACTCACACTCACTCGCACACACTTGCACACACTCGCACACACAGTCCTACACACTCACACACACTCGCAAACACTCGCACAAACTCTCACACACTCACTCACACGCACACACTTGCACACACTAGCACTTGCACGACCACACTTGCACACACTCACACTCACTCGCACGCACACACTCGCACACACTCGCACAAACTCACACACACTCGCACACACTCATACACAATCGCACAAACTCACACACACTCGCACACACTCACACACTCGCACCCACTCACTTGTGCACACTCGCACACATTCACACTCACTCGCACGCACTCACACGCACACACTCGCACAAACTCACACACACTCGCACACACTCATACACAATCGCACGCACACACACTCGCACACACTCGCACTCACTCGCACGCACTCGCACGCACACACTCGCCCAAACTCACACACACTGGCACACACTTATACACAATCGCACACACACACTCTAACACACACTCGCACACTCTCGCACACACTCACTCACACACACTCACACACACTCGCACACACTCACACACACTTGCACACACTCGCACACACTCACACGCACACACACTCACACACACACTCACACACACTCGCACACACTCGCACCCACTCACTCGTGCACACTCGCGCACACTCGGCCACATTTGCACACACTCGCACACACTCGCACACTCTTGCACACACACTCGCACACACACTCGCACACACTCGAACACACTCGCACACACTCGCAAACACTCGCACATACAGTCCTACAAACTCACACACACTCACACACTCGCACCCACACACAAACTGGCACACACTCAAACACACTCACTCATACACACTCGCACACACTCACTCGCACACACACACACATTCGCACACACTCGCACCCAGTCACTCGAGCACACTCGCACACCCTCGCACGCACGCACGCACACACTCGCACACACTCACATGCACACACTCACGCACACACACTCACGCACACTCGTGCACACTCGCACGCACACATTCACACACATTCGCACTCACTTGCACACACTCGTACGCACACACTGGCACACACTTGCACACACTCGCACACACACACTCGCACACACTCGCATGCACACACTTGCACACACACTCACACACACTCGCATACACACTCGCACAAACTCCTACACACACTCGTACACACTCACACACACTAGCACACACACACTCGCACACACTCGCACATACTCGCACACACTCGCACACACTCACATGCACACACTCGCACACACACTCACACACACACTCTCGCATACACACTCGCACAAACTCCTACACACACTCGTACACACTCACACACACTCGCACACACACTTGCACACACTCGCACACACTCGCACATACACACATACACATTCGCACACACTCGCACACACACTCGCACACACAGTCCTACACACTCACACACACACTCACAAACACTCGCACACACTCACACAACACTCACTCACACGTACACACTCACGCACACTTGCACACACTCACGCACACTAGCACACACTCGTAAGCATACACTCACACTCACTCACACACTTACTCACACGCACACACTCTCGCACACACTCACACACACTCGCGCACACTCGCACACACTCGCATGCCCACACTCGCACACTCTCGCACACATTTGCACACACTCGCACTCACTTGCACCCACTCGCACGCACACACTCGCACACACTCATACACAATCACACAAACTCGCACACATTCGCACACACTCGCACACACTCACTCACTCACACTTACTCGCACACACTTGCACACACTCGCACACACTCGCACACACAGTCCTACACACTCACACACACACTCGCAAACACTCGCACAAACTCACACACACTCACTCACACGCACACACTTGCGCACACTAGCACACACTCGCACGCCCACACTCACACACATTCGCACTCACTCGCACACACTCGCACGCACACACTCGCACAAACTCACACACACTCGCATACACACTCGCACAAACTCCTACACACACTCGTACACACTCACACACACTAGCACACACACACTCGCACACACTCGCACATACTCGCACACACTCGCACACACTCACATGCACACACTCGCACACACACTCACACACACACTCTCGCATACACACTCGCACAAACTCCTACACACACTCGTACACACTCACACACACTCGCACACACACTTGCACACACTCGCACACACTCGCACATACACACATACACATTCGCACACACTCGCACACACACTCGCACACACAGTCCTACACACTCACACACACACTCACAAACACTCGCACACACTCACACAACACTCACTCACACGTACACACTCACGCACACTTGCACACACTCACGCACACTAGCACACACTCGTAAGCATACACTCACACTCACTCACACACTTACTCACACGCACACACTCTCGCACACACTCACACACACTCGCGCACACTCGCACACACTCGCATGCCCACACTCGCACACTCTCGCACACATTTGCACACACTCGCACTCACTTGCACCCACTCGCACGCACACACTCACACACACTCATACACAATCACACAAACTCGCACACATTCGCACACACTCGCACACACTCACTCACTCACACTTACTCGCACACACTTGCACACACTCGCACACACTCGCACACACAGTCCTACACACTCACACACACACTCGCAAACACTCGCACAAACTCACACACACTCACTCACACGCACACACTTGCGCACACTAGCACACACTCGCACGCCCACACTCACACACATTCGCACTCACTCGCACACACTCGCACGCACACACTCGCACAAACTCACACACACTCGCACACACTCATACACAATCGCACGCACACACACACGCACACACACACTCGCACACACTCGCACACTCTCACACACATTCACACTCACTCGCACGCACTCGCACGCGCACACTCAAACACACTCGCACAAACTCACACACACTCAAACACTTATACACAAACGCACACACACACTCGTACACACACTCGCACACACTCGCACACACTCACAAGCACACACTCACACACACACTCGCACACACTCACACGCAAACACTGACACGCACACACTCGTACAGTCGCACACACTCGCACCCACTCACTCGTGCACACTCGCGCACACTCGGGCACATTTGCACACACTCGCACACTCTCGCACACACACTCGCACACTCTCGCACACACACTCGCACACACACTCGCACACACTCGAACACACTCGCACACACTCGAACACACTCGCACACACTCGCAAACACTCGCACATACAGTCCTACAAACTCACACACACTCACACACACTCACACACTCCACCCACACACAAACTGGCACACACTCAAACACACTCACTCATACACACTCGCACACACTCACTCGCACACACACACACTCGCACACACTCGCACCCAGTCACTCGAGCACACTCGCACGCACGCACACACTCGCACACACTCACACGCACACACTCACGCACACACACTCACGCACACTCGTGCACACTCGCACGCACACATTTGCACACATTCGCACTCACTTGCACACACTCGTGCGCACACACTGGCACACACTGGCACACACTGGCACACACACACTCGCACACACTCGCACACACTAGCACACACACACTCACACATATTCGCACACACTCGCACGCACATACTCGCACACACTCGCATGCACACACTCGCACACACACTCACACACACACTCACATACACACTCGCACACACTCGCACAAACTCCTACACACACTCGTACACACACACACTCGCACACACACTCGCACACACTTGCACACACTCGCACATACACACATACACATTCGCACACACTCGCACACACACTCGCACACACAGTTCTACACACTCACACACACACTCGCAAACACTCGCACACACTCATACACACACTCACTCACACGTACACACTCGTGCACACTCGCACACACTCACGCACACTAGCACACACTCGCATGCACACACTGGCACACACACTAACACACACACTCACATACACACTCGCACACACTCGCACAAACTCCTACACACACTAGCACACACTCACACACACACTCGCACGCTCACACTCGCACACACTCACACACACACTTTTGCACATGCACACTCGCACACAATCGCACACACACTCGCAGACACTCGCACACACTCACTCACGCACACACTCACACACACTCGCCCACACTCGCACACACAGTCCTACACACTCACACACACACTCGCAAACACTTGCAAACACTCACACACACACTCACTCACACGTACACACTCGCGCACACTCGCACGCCGACACTCTCACACTCTCGCACACATTTGCACACACTCGCACTCACTCACACGCACTCGCACGCACACACTCGCACACACTCGCACAAACTCATACACAATCGCACACACTCACTCGCACACACTTGCACACACTCGCACACACTCGCACACACTTGCACACGCTTGCACACGCTTGCACACACTCGCACACACTCGCACACACTCGCACACACTCACACACACGCACACACACGCACACACACTCACGCACACACTCGCACACACTCGCACACACTTGCATGCACACATTCGCACGCACTCGCACACACAAACACAAACTGGCACACACTCAAACACACTCACTCATACACACTCGCACACACTCACTCGCACACACACACTCGCACACACTCACACACTCACGCACACACACTCACGCACACTCGTGCACACTCGCACGCACACATTCACACACATTCGCACTCACTTGCACACACTCGTACGCACACACTCTCGCATACACACTCGCACAAACTCCTACACACACTCGTACACACTCACACACACTCGCACACACACTTGCACACACTCGCACACACTCGCATATACACACATACACATTCGCACACACTCGCACACACACTCGCACACACAGTCCTACACACTCACACACACACTCACAAACACTCGCACACACTCCCACACACACTCACTCACACGTACACACTCACGCACACTTGCACACACTCACGCACACTAGCACACACTCGTAAGCATACACTCACACTCACTCACACACTTACTCACAAGCACACACTCTCGCACACACTCACACACACTCGCGCACACTCGCACACACTCGCACGCCCACACTCGCACACTCTCGCACACATTTGCACACACTCGCACTCACTTGCACCCACTCGCACGCACACACTCGCACACACTCATACACAATCACACAAACTCGCACACATTCGGACACACTCGCACACACTCACTCACTCACACTTACTCGCACACACTTGCACACACTCACACACACTCACACACACAGTCCTACACACTCACACACACACTCGCAAACACTCGCACAAACTCACACACACTCACTCACACGCACACACTTGCGCACACTAGCACTCACTCGCACGCACTCGCACGCACACACTCGCACAAACTCACACACACTCGCACACACAGTCCTACACACTCACACACACTCGCAAACACTCGCACAAACTCACACACACTCACTCACACGCACACACTTGCACACACTAGCACACACTTGCACGCCCACACTTGCACACACTCACACTCACTCGCACGCACACATTCGCACACACTCGCACAAACTCACACACACTCGCACACACTCATACACAATCGCACAAACTCACACACACTCGCACACACTCACACACTCGCACCCACTCACTCGTGCACACTCGCACACATTTGCACTCACTCGCACGCACTCACACGCACACACTCGCACAAACTCACACACACTCGCACACACTCATACACAATCGCACGCACACACACTCGCACACACTCGCACACATTCGCACTCACTCACACGCACTCGCACGCACACACTCGCACAAACTCACACACACTGGCACACACTTATACACAATCGCACACACACACTCTAACACACTCGCACACACTCGCACACACTCACTCACACACACTCACACACACACACTCGCACACACTCACACACACTTGCACACACTCGCACACACTCACACGCACCCACACTCACACACACACTCACACACACTCGCACACACTCGCACCCACTCACTCGTGCACACTCGCGCACACTCGGGCACATTTGCACACACTCGCACACACTCGCTTACTTTCGCACACACTCTCGCAAACACACTCGCACACACTCGAACACACTCGCACACACTCGCAAACACTCGCACATACAGTCCTACAAACTCACACACACTCACACACACTCACACACTCGCACCCACACACAAACTGGCACACACTCAAACACACTCACTCATACACACTCGCACACACTCACTCGCACACACACACACTCGCACACACTCGCACCCAGTCACTCGAGCACACTCGCACACCCTCGCACGCACGCACGCACACACTCGCACACACTCACATGCACACACTCACGCACACACACTCGCGCACACTCGTGCACACTCGCACGCACACATTCACACACATTCGCACTCACTTGCACACACTCGTACGCACACACTGGCACACACTCGCACACACTAGCACACACACACTCGCACACACTCGCATGCACACACTTGCACACACACTCACACACACTCGCATACACACTCGCACAAACTCCTACACACACTCGTACACACTCACACACACTCGCACACACACACTCGCACACACTCGCACATACTCGCACACACTCGCACACACTCGCATGCACACACTCGCACACACACTCACACACACACTCTCGCATACACACTCGCACAAACTCCTACACACACTCGTACACACTCACACACACTCGCACACACACTTGCACACACTCGCACATACACACATACACATTCGCACACACTCGCACACACACTCGCACACACAGTCCTACACACTCACACACACACTCACAAACACTCGCACACACTCACACACACACTCACTCACACGTACACACTCACGCACACTTGCACACACTCATGCACACTAGCACACACTCATAAGCATACACTTACACTCACTCACACACTTACTCACACGCACACACTCTCGCACACACTCACACACACTCGCGCACACTCGCACACACTCGCATGCCCACACTCGCACACTCTGGCACACATTTGCACACACTCGCACTCACTTGCACCCACTCGCACGCACACACTCGCACACACTCATACACAATCACACAAACTCGCACACATTCGCACACACTCGCACACACTCACTCACTCACACACACTTGCACACACTCGCACACCCTCTCACACACAGTCCTACACACTCACACACACACTCGCAAACACTCGCACAAACTCACACACACTCACTCACACGCACACACTTGCGCACACTAGCACACACTCGCACGCCCACACTCACACACATTCGCACTCACTCGCACGCACTCGCACGCACACACTCGCACAAACTCACACACACTCGCACACACTCATACACAATCGCACGAACACACACTCGCACACACACACTCGCACACACTCGCACACTATCACACACATTCACACTCACTCACACACACTCGCATGCGCACACTCAAACACACTCGCACAAACTCACACACACTCGCACACACTTATACACAAACGCACACACACACTCACGCACACACTCGCACACACTCGCACACACTTGCATGCACACATACGCACGCACTCGCACACACAAACACAAACTGGCACACACTCAAACACACTCACTCATACACACTCGCACACACTCACTCGCACACACACTCGCACACACTCACACACTCACGCACACACACTCACGCACACTCGTGCACACTCGCACGCACACATTCACACACATTCGCACTCACTTGCACACACTCGTACGCACACACTCTCGCATACACACTCGCACAAACTCCTACACACACTCGTACACACTCACACACACTCGCACACACACTTGCACACACTCGCACACACTCGCATATACACACATACACATTCGCACACACTCGCACACACACTCGCACACACAGTCCTACACACTCACACACACACTCACAAACACTCGCACACACTCCCACACACACTCACTCACACGTACACACTCACGCACACTTGCACACACTCACGCACACTAGCACACACTCGTAAGCATACACTCACACTCACTCACACACTTACTCACAAGCACACACTCTCGCACACACTCACACACACTCGCGCACACTCGCACACACTCGCACGCCCACACTGGCACACTCTCGCACACATTTGCACACACTCGCACTCACTTGCACCCACTCGCACGCACACACTCGCACACACTCATACACAATCACACAAACTCGCACACATTCGGACACACTCGCACACACTCACTCACTCACACTTACTCGCACACACTTGCACACACTCACACACACTCACACACACAGTCCTACACACTCACACACACACTCGCAAACACTCGCACAAACTCACACACACTCACTCACACGCACACACTTGCGCACACTAGCACTCACTCGCACGCACTCGCACGCACACACTCGCACAAACTCACACACACTCGCACACACAGTCCTACACACTCACACACACTCGCAAACACTCGCACAAACTCACACACACTCACTCACACGCACACACTTGCACACACTAGCACACACTTGCACGCCCACACTTGCACACACTCACACTCACTCGCACGCACACATTCGCACACACTCGCACAAACTCACACACACTCGCACACACTCATACACAATCGCACAAACTCACACACACTCGCACACACTCACACACTCGCACCCACTCACTCGTGCACACTCGCACACATTTGCACTCACTCGCACGCACTCACACGCACACACTCGCACAAACTCACACACACTCGCACACACTCATACACAATCGCACGCACACACACTCGCACACACTCGCACACATTCGCACTCACTCACATGCACTCGCACGCACACACTCGCACAAACTCACACACACTGGCACACACTTATACACAATCGCACACACACACTCTAACACACTCGCACACACTCGCACACACTCACTCACACACACTCACACACTCACACTCGCACACACTCACACACACTTGCACACACTCGCACACACTCACACGCACCCACACTCACACACACACTCACACACACTCGCACACACTCGCACCCACTCACTCGTGCACACTCGCGCACACTCGGGCACATTTGCACACACTCGCACACACTCGCTTACTTTCGCACACACTCTCGCAAACACACTCGCACAAACTCGAACACACTCGCACACACTCGCAAACACTCGCACATACAGTCCTACAAACTCACACACACTCACACACACTCACACACTCGCACCCACACACAAACTGGCACACACTCAAACACACTCACTCATACACACTCGCACACACTCACTCGCACACACACACACACTCGCACACACTCGCACCCAGTCACTCGAGCACACTCGCACACCCTCGCACGCACGCACGCACACACTCGCACACACTCACATGCACACACTCACGCACACACACTCGCGCACACTCGTGCACACTCGCACGCACACATTCACACACATTCGCACTCACTTGCACACACTCGTACGCACACACTGGCACACACTCGCACACACTAGCACACACACACTCGCACACACTCGCATGCACACACTTGCACACACACTCACACACACTCGCATACACACTCGCACAAACTCCTACACACACTCGTACACACTCACACACACTCGCACACACACACTCGCACACACTCGCACATACTCGCACACACTCGCACACACTCGCATGCACACACTCGCACACACACTCACACACACACTCTCGCATACACACTCGCACAAACTCCTACACACACTCGTACACACTCACACACACTCGCACACACACTTGCACACACTCGCACATACACACATACACATTCGCACACACTCGCACACACACTCGCACACACAGTCCTACACACTCACACACACACTCACAAACACTCGCACACACTCACACACACACTCACTCACACGTACACACTCACGCACACTTGCACACACTCATGCACACTAGCACACACTCATAAGCATACACTTACACTCACTCACACACTTACTCACACGCACACACTCTCGCACACACTCACACACACTCGCGCACACTCGCACACACTCGCATGCCCACACTCGCACACTCTGGCACACATTTGCACACACTCGCACTCACTTGCACCCACTCGCACGCACACACTCGCACACACTCATACACAATCACACAAACTCGCACACATTCGCACACACTCGCACACACTCACTCACTCACACACACTTGCACACACTCGCACACCCTCTCACACACAGTCCTACACACTCACACACACACTCGCAAACACTCGCACAAACTCACACACACTCACTCACACGCACACACTTGCGCACACTAGCACACACTCGCACGCCCACACTCACACACATTCGCACTCACTCGCACGCACTCGCACGCACACACTCGCACAAACTCACACACACTCGCACACACTCATACACAATCGCACGAACACACACTCGCACACACACACTCGCACACACTCGCACACTATCACACACATTCACACTCACTCACACACACTCGCATGCGCACACTCAAACACACTCGCACAAACTCACACACACTCGCACACACTTATACACAAACGCACACACACACTCGCACACACTCGCACACACTCGCACACACTCACTCACACACACTCACACGCACACACTCGCACACACTCGCACACACTTGCACACACTCGCACACACTCACACGCACACACACTCGCACACACACTCACACACACTCGCACACACTCACAAGCACACACTCGCACACACTCACACACTCACACACTCACACGCACACACTCGTACAAACAGTCGCACACACTCGCACCCACTCACTCGTGCACACTCGCGCACACTCGGGCACATTTGCACACACTCGCACACTCTCGCACACACACTCGCACACACACTCGCACACACTCGAACACACTCGCACACACTCGCAAACACTCGCACATACAGTCCTACAAACTCACACACACTCACACAGACTCACACACTCCACCCACACACAAACTGGCACACACTCAAACACACTCACTCATACACACTCGCACACACTCACTCGCACACACACACACTCGCACACACTCGCACCCAGTCACTCGAGCACACTCGCACACACTCGCACGCACGCACGCACACACTCGCACACACTCACACGCACACACTCATGCACACACACTCACGCACATTCGTGCACACTCGCATGCACACATTCGCACACATTCGCACTCACTTGCACACACTCGTGCGCACACACTGGCACACACTGGCACAAACACACTCGCACACACTTGCACACACTTGCACACACTAGCACACACACACTCACACATATTCGCACACACTCGCACGCACACACTCGCACACACTCGCATGCACACACTGGCACACACTGGCACACACACACTCGCACACACTCGCACACACTTGCACACACTAGCACACACACACTCGCACATATTCGCACACACTCACACGCACACACTCGCACACACTCGCATGCACACACTCGCACACACACTCACACACACACTCACATACACACTCGCACACACTCGCGCAAACTCCTACACACACTCGTACACACACACACTCGCACACACACTCGCACACACTTGCACACACTCGCACATACACACATAGACATTCGCACACACTCGCACACACACTCGCACACACAGTTCTACACACTCACACACACACTCGCAAACACTCGCACACACTCACACACACACTCACTCACACGTACACACTCGCGCACACTCACACACACTCACGCACACTAGCACACACTCGTAAGCATACACTCACACTCACTCACACACTTACTCACATGCACACACTCTCGCACACACTCACACACACTCGCGCACACTCGCACACACTCGTATGCCCACACTCGCACACTCTCGCACACATTTGCACACACTCGCACTCACTCGCACCCAATCGCATGCACACACTCGCACACACTCATACACAATCAAACAAACTCGCACACACACACTCGCACACATTCGGACACACTCGCACACACTCAATCACTCACACTCACTCGCACACACTTGCACACACTCGCACACACTCGCACACACAGTCCTACACACTCACACACACACTCGCAAACACTCGCACAAACTCACACACACTCACTCACACGCACACACTTGCGCACACTAGCACACACTCGCACGCCCACACTCGCACACATTTGCACTCACTCGCACGCACTCGCACGCACACACTCGCACAAACTCACACACACTCGCACACACTCATACACAATCGCACGCACACACACTCGCACACACTCGCACACTCTCGCACACATTCGCACTCACTCGCACGCACACACTCGTGCAAACTCGCATGCACACACTC
Organism: Phyllobates terribilis; assembly: GCF_046119375.1. Lineage (NCBI taxonomy): Eukaryota > Metazoa > Chordata > Amphibia > Anura > Dendrobatidae > Phyllobates > Phyllobates terribilis. Next base: position 1,158,871 of record NW_027362853.1, read on the forward strand.
GCGCACACACTAATACACACACTCGCATACACACTCGCACACACTCGCATGCACACACTCGCACACACACTCACACACACACACTCGCATACACACTCGCACACACTCGCACAAACTCCTACACACACTCGTACACACTCACACACACTCGCACACACACTTGCACACACTCGCACACACTCGCACATACACACATACACATTAGCACACACTCGCACACTCACTCGCACACACAGTCCTACACACTCACACACACACTCGCAAACACTCGCACACACACACACTCACTCACACGTACACACTCGCGCACACTCACACACACTCACGCACACTAGCACACACTCGTAAGCATACACTCACACTCACTCACACACTTACTCACACTCACACACTCTCGCACACACTCGCGCACACTCGCACACACTCGCACGCCCACACTCGCACACATTTGCACACACTCACACTCACTCACACCCACTCGCACGCACACACTCATACACAATCACACAAACTCGCACACACACTCGCACACACTCGCACCCACTCGCACACACTTGCACACACTCGCACACACTCGCACACACAGTCCTACACACTCACACACACTCGCAAACACTCGCACAAACTCACACACACTCACTCACACGCACACACTTGCACACACTAGCACACACTCGCACGCCCACACTTGCACACACTCACACTCACTCGCACGCACTCGCACGCAGACACTCGCACACACTCACACATACTTGCACACACTTGCACACACTCGCACACACTCGCATGCACACACTCGCACACACACTCACAAACACACACTCGCATACACACTCGCACAAACTCCTACACACACTCGTACACACTCACACACACTCGCACACACACTTACACACACTCACACACACTTGCACATACACACATACACATTCACACACACTCGCACACACACTCGCACACACAGTCCTACACACACACTCGCAAACACTCGCACACACTCACACACACACTCACTCACACGTACACACTCGCACACACTCGCACACACTCATGCACACTAGCTCACACTCGTAAGCATACACTCACACTCACTCACACGCACACACTCTCGCACACACTCACACACACTCGCGCACAATCGCACACACTTGCACGCCCACACTCGCACACTCTCGCACACATTTGCACACACTCGCACTCACTCACACCCACTCGCACGCACACACTCGCACACACTCATACACAATCACACAAACTCGCACACACACACTCGCACACATTCGCACACACTCACACACACTCACTCACACTCACTCGCACACACTTGCACACACTCGCACACACTCGCACACACAGTCCTACACACTCACACACACTCGCAAACACTCGCACAAACTCACACACACTCACTCACACGCACATACTTGCACACACTAGCACACACTCGCAAGCTCACACTTGCACACACACTCGCACACACTCGCACAAACTCACACACACTCATACTCAATCGCACAATCGCACAAACTCACACACACTCGCACACACTCACACACTCGCACCCACTCACTCGTGCACACTCGCACACATTCGCACTCACTCACACGCACACACTCGCACAAACTCACACACACTCGCACACACTCATACACAATCGCACGCACACACACTCGCACACACACACTCACACACACTCGCACACTCTCGCACACATACGCACTCACTCGCACGCACTCGCACGCACACACTCTCACACACTCGCACAAACTCAAACACACTCGCACACACTTATACACAATCGGACACACACACTCACTCACTCACACTCACTCGCACACACTTGCACACACTCGCACACACTCGCACACACAGTCCTACACACTCACACACACTCGCAAACACTCGCACAAACTCACACACACTCACTCACACGCACACACTTGCACACAATAGCACAAACTCGCACGTCCACACTTGCACACACTCACACTCACTCGCACGCACTTGCACGCACACACTCACACACACTCGCACACACTTGCACACACTCGCACACACTCGCATGCACACACTCGCACACACACTCACAAACACACACTCGCATACACACTCGCACACACAAACACAAACTCCTACACACACTCGTACACACTCACAAACACTCGCATACACACTTGCACACACTCGCACACACTCGCACATACACGCATACACATTCGCACACACTCGCACACACAGTCCTACACACTCACACACACACTCGCAAACACTCGCACACACTCACACACACACTCACTCACACGTACACACTCGCGCACACTCGCACACACTCACGCACACTAGCACACACTCGTAAGCATACACTCACACTCACTCACACACTTACTCACACGCACACACTCTCGCACACACTCACACACACTCGCGCACACTCGCACACACTCGCACGCCCACACTTGCACACTCTCGCACACATTTGCACACACTCGCACTCACTCGCACCCACTCGCACGCACAAACTCGCACACACTCATACACAATCACACAAACTCGCACACACACACTCGCACACATTCGCACACACTCGCACACACGCACTCACTCACACTCCCTCACACACACTTGCACACACTTGCACACACAGTCCTACACACTCACACACACACTCGCAAACACTCGCACAAACTCACACACACTCACTCACACGCACACACTTGCGCACACTAGCACACACTCGCACGCCCACACTCGCACACATTCGCACTCACTCGCATGCACTCGCACGCGCACACTCACACACACTCGCACAAACTCACACACACTCGCACACACTCATACACAATCGCACGCACACACACTCGCACACATTCGCACTCACTCGCACGCACTCGCACGCACACACTCGCACAAACTCACACACACTCGCACACACTCATACACAATCGCACGCACACACACTCGCACACATTCGCACTCACTCGCACGCACTCGCACGCACACACTCGCACAAACTCACACACACTGGCACACACTTATACACAATCGCACACACACACTCTAACACACACTCGCACACACTCACTCACACACACTCACACACACACACTCGCACACACTCACACACACTTTCACACACTCGCACACACTCACACGCACACACACTCACACACACACTCACACTCACTCGCACCCACTCACTCGTGCACACTCGCGCACACTCGGGCACATTTGCACACACTCGCACACACTCGCACACTCTCGCACACACACTCGCACACACACTCGCACACACTCGAACACACTCGCACACACTCGCAAACACTCGCACATACAGTCCTACAAACTCACACACACTCACACACTCGCACCCACACACAAACTGGCACACACTCAAACACACTCACTCATACACACTCGCACACACTCACTCGCACACACACACACACTCGCACACACTCGCACCCAGTCACTCGAGCACACTCGCACACCCTCGCACGCACGCACACAGTCGCACACACTCACATGCACACACTCACGCACACACACTCGCGCACACTCGTGCACACTCGCACGCACACATTCACACACATTCGCACTCACTTGCACACACTCGTACGCACACACTGGCACACACTCGCACACACTCGCACACACACACTCGCACACACTCGCATGCACACACTTGCACACACACTCACACACACTCGCATACACACTCGCACAAACTCCTACACACACTCGTACACACTCACACACACTAGCACACACACACTCGCACACACTCGCACATACTCGCACACACTCGCACACACTCACATGCACACACTTGCACACACACTCACACACACACTCTCGCATACACACTCGCACAAACTCCTACACACACTCGTACACACTCACACACACTCGCACACACACTTGCACACACTCGCACACACTCGCACATACACACATACACATTCGCACACACTCGCACACACACTCGCACACACAGTCCTACACACTCACACACACACTCACAAACACTCGCACACACTCACACACACGCTCACTCACACGTACACACTCACGCACACTTGCACACACTCACGCACACTAGCACACACTCGTAAGCATACACTCACACTCACTCACACACTTACTCACACGCACACACTCTCGCACACACTCACACACACTCGCGCACACTCGCACACACTCGCACGCCCACACTCGCACACTCTCGCACACATTTGCACACACTCGCACTCACTTGCACCCACTCGCACGCACACACTCGCACACACTCATACACAATCACACAAACTCGCACACATTCGCACACACTCACACACACTCACTCACTCACACTTACTCGCACACACTTGCACACACTCGCACACACTCGCACACACAGTCCTACACACTCACACACACACTCGCAAACACTCGCACAAACTCACACACACTCACTCACACGCACACACTTGCGCACACTAGCACACACTCGCACGCCCACACTCACACACATTCGCACTCACTCGCACGCACTCGCACGCACACACTCGCACAAACTCACACACACTCGCACACACTCATACACAATCGCACGCACACACACTCGCACACACACACTCGCACACACTCGCACACTCTCACACACATTCACACTCACTCGCACGCACTCGCACACGCACACTCAAACACACTCGCACAAACTCACACACACTCGCACACACTTATACACAAACGCACACACACACTCGTACACACACTCGCACACACTCGCACACACTCACTCACACACACTCACACGCACACACTCGCACACACTCACACACACTTGCACACACTCGCACACACTCACACGCACACACACTCGCACACACACTCACACACACTCACACACACTCACAAGCACACACTCGCACACACACTCGCACACACTCGCACGCACACACTCACACGCACACACTCGTACAAACAGTCGCACACACTCGCACCCACTCACTCGTGCACACTCGCGCACACTCGGGCACATTTGCACACACTCGCACACTCTCGCACACACACTCGCACACACACTCGCACACACTCGAACACACTCGCACACACTCGCAAACACTCGCACATACAGTCCTACAAACTCACACACACTCACACACTCCACCCACACACAAACTGGCACACACTCAAACACACTCACTCATACACACTCGCACACACTCACTCGCACACACACACATTCGCGCACACTCGCACCCAGTCACTCGAGCACACTCGCACACACTCGCACGCACGCACACACTCGCAGACACTCACTCACACGCACACACTTGCGCACACTAGCACGCCCACACTCGCACACATTCGCACTCACTCGCACGCACTCGCACGCACACACTCGCACAAACTCACACACACTCGCACACACTCATACACAATCGCACGCACACACACTCGCACACACTCGCACACTCTCGCACACATTCACACTCACTCGCACGCACACACTCGTGCAAACTCGCATGCACACACTCGCGCACACACTAACACACACACACTCGCATACACACTCGCACACACTCGCATGCACACACTCGCACACACACTCACACACACACACTCGCATACACACTCGCACACACTCGCACAAACTCCTACACACACTCGTACACACTCACACACACTCGCACACACACTTGCACACACTCGCACACACTCGCACATACACACATACACATTCGCACACACTCGCACACTCACTCGCACACACAGTCCTACACACTCACACACACACTCGCAAACACTCGCACACAAACACACTCACTCACACGTACACACTCGCGCACACTCACACATACTCACGCACACTAGCACACACTCGTAAGCATACACTCACACTCACTCACACACTTACTCACACTCACACACTCTCGCACACACTCGCGCACACTCGCACACACTCGCACACCCACACTCGCACACATTTGCACACACTCGCACTCACTCACACCCACTCGCACGCACACACTCATACACAATCACACAACTTCGCACACACACTCGCACACACTCGCACCCACTCGCACACACTTGCACACACTCGCACACACTCGCACACACAGTCCTACACACTCACACACACTCGCAAACACTCGCACAAACTCACACACACTCACTCACACGCACACACTTGCACACACTAGCACACACTCGCACGCCCACACTTGCACACACTCACACTCACTCGCACGCACTCGCACGCACACACTCGCACACACTCACACATACTCGCACACACTTGCACACACTCGCACACACTCGCATGCACACACTCGCACACACACTCACAAACACACACTCGCATACACACTCGCACAAACTCCTACACACACTCGTACACACTCACACACACTCACACACACACTTGCACACACTCACACACACTTGCACATACACACATACACATTCGCACACACTCGCACACACACTCGCACACACAGTCCTAAACACACACTCGCAAACACTCGCACACACTCACACACACACTCACTCACACGTACACACTCGCACACACTCGCACACACTCATGCACACTAGCACACACTCGTAAGCATACACTCACACTCACTCACACGCACACACTCTCGCACACACTCACACACTCGCGCACAATCGCACACACTCGCACGCCCACACTCGCACAAACTCACACACACTCGCACACACTCATACACAATCGCACGCACACACACTCGCACACACACACTCACACACACTCGCACACACTCGCACCCAGTCACTCGAGCACACTCGCACACACTCGCACGCACGCACACACTCGCACACACTCACTCACACGCACACACTTGCGCACACTAGCACGCCCACACTCGCACACATTCGCACTCACTCACACGCACTCGCACGCACACACTCGCACAAACTCACACACACTCGCACACACTCATACACAATCGCACGCACACACACTCGCACACACTCGCACACTCTCGCACACATTCACACTCACTCGCACGCACACACTCGTGCAAACTCGCATGCACACACTCGCGCACACACTAACACACACACACTCGCATACACACTCGCACATACTCGCATGCACACACTCGCACACACACTCACACACACACACTCGCATACACACTCGCACACACTCGCACAAACTCCTACACACACTCGTACACACTCACACACACTCGCACACACACTTGCACACACTCGCACACACTCGCACATACACACATACACATTCGCACACACTCGCACACTCACTCGCACACACAGTCCTACACACTCACACACACACTCGCAAACACTCGCACACACACACACTCACTCACACGTACACACTCGCGCACACTCACACACACTCACGCACACAAGCACACACTCGTAAGCATACACTCACACTCACTCACACACTTACTCACACTCACACACTCTCGCACACACTCGCGCACACTCGCACACACTCGCACGCCCACACTCGCACACATTTGCACACACTCGCACTCACTCACACCCACTTGCACGCACACACTCATACACAATCACACAAACTCGCACACACACTCGCACACACTCGCACCCACTCGCACACACTTGCACACACTCGCACACACTCGCACACACAGTCCTACACACTCACACACACTCGCAAACACTCGCACAAACTCACACACACTCACTCACACGCACACACTTGCACACACTAGCACACACTCGCACGCCCACACTTGCACACACTCACACTCACTCGCACGCACTCGCACGCACACACTCGCACACACTCACACATACTCGCACACACTTGCACACACTCGCACACACTCGCATGCACACACTCGCACACACACTCACAAACACACACTCGCATACACACTCGCACAAACACCTACACACACTCGTACACACTCATACACACTCGCACACACACTTGCACACACTCACACACACTTGCACATACACACATACACATTCGCAAACACTCACACACACAGTCCTACACACACACTCGCAAACACTCGCACACACTCACACACACACTCACTCACACGTACACACTCGCACACACTCATGCACACTAGCACACACTCGTAAGCATACACTCACACTCACTCACACGCACACACTCTCGCACACACTCACACACACTCGCGCACAATCGCACACACTCGCACGCCCACACTCGCACAAACTCACACACACTCGCACACACTCATACACAATCGCACGCACACACACTCGCACACACACACTCACACACACTCGCACACATACGCACTCACTCGCACGCACTCGCACGCACACACTCTCACACACTCGCACAAACTCACACACACTCGCACACACAGTCCTACACACTCACACACACTCGCAAACACTCGCACAAACTCACACACACTCACTCACACGCACACACTTGCACACAATAGCACAAACTCGCACGTCCACACTTGCACACACTCACACTCACTCGCACGCACTTGCACGCACACACTCGCACACACTCGCACACACTTGCACACACTCGCATGCACACACTCGCATGCACACACTCGCACACACACTCACAAACACACACTCGCATACACACTCGCACACACAAACACAAACTCCTACACACACTCGTACACACTCACAAACACTCGCATACACACTTGCACACACTCGCACACACTCGCACATACACGCATACACATTCGCACACAATCGCACACACAGTCCTACACACTCACACACACACTCGCAAACACTCGCACACACTCACACACACACTCACTCACACCTACACACTCGCGCACACTCGCACACACTCACGCACACTAGCACACACTCGTAAGCATACACTCACACTCACTCACACCCACTCGCACGCACACACTCATACACAATCACACAAACTCGCACACACACTCGCACACACTCGCACCCACTCGCACACACTTGCACACACTCGCACACACTCGCACACACAGTCCTACACACTCACACACACTCGCAAACACTCACACAAACTGACACACACTCACTCACACGCACACACTTGCACACACTAGCACACACTTGCACGCCCACACTTTCACACATTCGCACTCACTCGCACGCACTCGCACGCACACACTCGCACACACTCGCAGAAACTCACACACACTCACACACACTCATACTCAATCGCACAATCGCACAAACTCACACACACTCGCACACACTCACACACTCGCACCCACTCACTCGTGCACACTCGCACACATTCGCACTCACTCGCACGCACTCGCACGCACACACTCGCACAAACTCACACACACTCGCACACACTCATACACAATCGCACGCACTCACACTCGCACACTCTCGCACACATTCGCACTCACTCGCACGCACATACTCGCACAAACTCGCATGCACACACTCGCACACACACTAACACACTAATACACACACACTCGCATACACACTCGCACACACTCGCATGCACACACTCGCACACACACACTCGCATACACACTCGCACACACTCGCACAAACTCCTACACACACTCGTACACACTCACACACACTCGCACACACACTTGCACACACTCGCACACACTCGCACATACACACATACACATTCGCACACACTCGCACACTCACTCACACACACAGTCCTACACACTCACACACACACTCGCAAACACTCGCACACACACACACTCACTCACACGTACACACTCGCGCACACTCACACACTCACGCACACTAGCACACACTCGCACAAACTCACACACACTCGCACACACACATACACAATCGCACGCGCACACACTCGCACACACTCGCACACATTCGCACTCAATCGCATGCACTCACACGCACACACTCGCACAAACTCACACACACTGGCACACACTTATACACAATCGCACACACACACTCTAACACTCACTCGCACACACTCACTCACACACACTCACACACACACACTCGCACACACTCACACACACTTGCACACACTCGCACACACTCACACGCACACACACTCGCACACACACTCACACACACACTCGCATACACACTCGCACACACTCGCACAAACTCCTACACACACTCGTACACACTCACACACACTCGCACACACACTTGCACACACTCGCACACACTCGCACATACACACATACACATTCGCACACACTCGCACACTCACTCGCACACACAGTCCTACACACTCACACACACACTCGCAAACACTCGCACACACACACACTCACTCACACGTACACACTCGCGCACACTCACACACTCACGCACACGCGCACACACTCGCACACACTCGCACACATTCGCACTCACTCACATGCACTCACACGCACACACTCGCACAAACTCACACACACTGGCACACACTTATACACAATCGCACACACACACTCTAACACACACTCACACACACTCACTCACACACACTCACACACACACACTCGCACACACTCACACACACTTGCACACACTCGCACACACTCACACGCACACACACTCACACACACACTCACACACACTCACAAGCACAAACTCGCACACACACTCGCACACACTCACACGCACACACTCACACGCACACACTCGCACACACACTCGCACACACTCGCACCCACTCACTCGTGCACACTCGCGCACACTCGGGCACATTTGCACACACTCGCACACACTCGCACACTCTCGCACACACACTCGCACACACACTCGCACACACTCGAACACACTCGCACACACTCGCAAACACTCGCACATACAGTCCTACAAACTCACACACACTCACACACACTCACACACTCGCACCCACACACAAACTGGCACACACTCAAACACACTCACTCATACACACTCACACACACTCACTTGCACACACACACACACTCGCACACACTCGCACCCAGTCACTCGAGCACACTCGCACACCCTCGCACGCACGCACGCACACACTCGCACACACTCACATGCACACACTCACGCACACACAATCGCGCACACTCGTGCACACTCGCACGCACACATTCACACACATTCGCACTCACTTGCACACACTCGTACGCACACACTGGCACACACTCGCACACACTCGCACACACACACTCGCACACACTCGCATGCACACACTTGCACACACACTCACACACACTCGCATACACACTCGCACAAACTCCTACACACACTCGTACACACTTACACACACTAGCACACACACACTCGCACACACTCGCACATACTCGCACACACTCGCACACACTCGCATGCACACACTAGCACACACACTCACACACACACTCTCGCATACACACTCGCACAAACTCCTACACACACTCGTACACACTCACACACACTCGCACACACTTGCACACACTCGCACACACTCGCACATACACACATACACATTCGCACACACTCGCACACACACTCGCACACACAGTCCTACACACTCACACACACTCACAAACACTCGCACACACTCACACACACACTCACTCACACGTACACACTCACGCACACTTGCACACACTCACGCACACTAGCACACACTCGCATGCACACACTGGCACACACACTAACACACACACTCACATACACACTCGCACACACTCGCACAAACTCCTACACACACTCGCACACACTCACACACACACTCGCACGCTCACACTCGCACACACTCACACACACACTTGCACACACTTGCACATGCACACTCGCACACAATCACACACACACTCGCAGACACTCGCACACACTCACTCATGCACACACTCACACACACTCGCCCACACAGTCCTACACACTCACACACACACTCGCAAACACTTGCAAACACTCACACACACACTCACTCACACGTACACACTCGCGCACACTCGCACGCCGACACTCTCACACTCTCGCACACATTTGCACACACTCACACTCACTCGTACGCACTCGCACGCACACACTCGCACACACTCGCACAAACTCATACACAATCGCACACACTCACTCGCAAACACTTGCACACACTCGCACACACTCGCACACACTTGCACATACTTGCACACGCTTGCACACACTCGCACACACTCGCACACACTCGCACACACTCACACACACGCACACACACTCACGCACACACTCGCACACACTCGCACACACTTGCAAGCACACATTCGCACGCACTCGCACACACAAACACAAACTGGCACACACTCAAACACACTCACTCATACACACTCGCACACACTCACTCGCACACACACACACTCGCACACACTCACACACTCACGCACACACACTCGCGCACACTCGTGCACACTCGCACGCACACTCACTCACACGTACACACTCGCGCACACTCACACACACTCACGCACACTAGCACACACTCGTAAGCATACACTCACACTCACTCACACACTTACTCACACGCACACACTCTCGCACACACTCACACACACTCGCGCACACTCGCACACACTCGCACGCCCACACTCGCACACTCTCGCACACATTTGCACACACTCGCACTCACTCACACCCACTCGCATGCACACACTCGCACACACTCATACACAATCAAACAAACTCGCACACACACACTCGCACACATTTGCACACACTCACTCACTCACACTCACTCACACACACTTGCACACACTCGCACACACTCGCACACACAGTCCTACACACTCACACACACTCGCAAACACTCGCACAAACTCACACACACTCACTCACACGCACACAATTGCGTACACTCGCACGCCCACACTCGCACACATTCGCACTCACTCGCACGCACTCACACGCACACACTTGCACAAACTCACACACACTCGCACACACTCATACACAATCGCACGCACACACACTCGCACACTCTCGCACACATTCGCACTCACTCGCACGCACACACTCGCACAAACTCGCATGCACACACTCGCACACACACTAACACACTAACACACACACACTCGCATACACACTCGCACACACTCGCATGCACACACTCGCACACACACTCACACACACACACTCGCATACACACTCGCACACACTCGCACAAACTCCTATACACACTCGTACACACTCACACACACTCGCACACACACTTGCACACACTCGCACACACTCGCACATACACACATACACATTCGCACACACTCGCACACACACTCGCACACACAGTCCTACACACTCACACACACACTCGCAAACACTCGCACACACACACACTCACTCACACGTACACACTCGCGCAAACTCACACACTCACGCACACTAGCACACACTCGTAAGCATACACTCACACTCACTCACACACTTGCACACACTCTCGCACACACTCACACACACTCGCGCACACTCGCACGCCCACACTCGCACACTCTCGCACACATTTGCACACACTCGCACACATTCGCACCCACTCGCACACACTCACTCACTCACACTCACTCGCACACACTTGCACACACTCGCACACACTCGCAAACACAGTCCTACACACTCACACACACTCGCAAACACTCGCACAAACTCACACACACTCACTCACACGCACACACTTGCACACACTAGCACACACTTGCACGCCCACACTTGCACACATTCGCACTCACTCGCACGCACTCGCACGCACACACTCGCACACACTCGCACAAACTCACACACACTCGCACACACTCATACTCAATCGCACAATCGCACAAACTCACACACACTCGCACACACTCACACACTCGCACCCACTCACTCGTGCACACTCGCACACATTCGCACTCACTCGCACGCACACACTCGCACAAACTCACACACACTCGCACACACTCATACACAATCGCACGCACACACACTCGCACACACACTCACACACACTCGCACACTCTCGCACACATACGCACTCACTCGCACGCACTCACACGCACACACTCTCACACACTCGCACAAACTCACACACACTCGCACACACTTATACACAATCGCACACACACACTCACTCACTCACACTCACTCGCACACACTTGCACACACTCGCACACACAGTCCTACACACTCACACACACTCGCAAACACTCGCACAAACTCTCACACACTCACTCACACGCACACACTTGCACACACTAGCACTTGCACGCCCACACTTGCACACACTCACACTCACTCGCACGCACACACTCGCACACACTCGCACAAACTCACACACACTCGCACACACTCATACACAATCGCACAAACTCACACACACTCGCACACACTCACACACTCGCACCCACTCACTTGTGCACACTCGCACACATTCACACTCACTCGCACGCACTCACACGCACACACTCGCACAAACTCACACACACTCGCACACACTCATACACAATCGCACGCACACACACTCGCACACACTCGCACTCACTCGCACGCACACACTCGCCCAAACTCACACACACTGGCACACACTTATACACAATCGCACACACACACTCTAACACACACTCGCACACACTCGCACACACTCACTCACACACACTCACACACACTCGCACACACTCTCACACACTTGCACACACTCGCACACACTCACACGCACACACACTCACACACACACTCACACACACTCGCACACACTCGCACCCACTCACTCGTGCACACTCGCGCACACTCGGCCACATTTGCACACACTCGCACACACTCGCACACTCTTGCACACACACTCGCACACACACTCGCACACACTCGAACACACTCGCACACACTCGCAAACACTCGCACATACAGTCCTACAAACTCACACACACTCACACACTCGCACCCACACACAAACTGGCACATACTCAAACACACTCACTCATACACACTCGCACACACTCACTCGCACACACACACACATTCGCACACACTCGCACCCAGTCACTCGAGCACACTCGCACACCCTCGCACGCACGCACGCACACACTCGCACACACTCACATGCACACACTCACGCACACACACTCACGCACACTCGTGCACACTCGCACGCACACATTCACACACATTCGCACTCACTTGCACACACTCGTACGCACACACTGGCACACACTGGCACACACTCGCACACACACACTCGCACACACTCGCATGCACACACTTGCACACACACTCACACACACTCGCATACACACTCGCACAAACTCCTACACACACTCGTACACACTCACACACACTAGCACACACACACTCGCACACACTCGCACATACTCGCACACACTCGCACACACTCACATGCACACACTCGCACACACACTCACACACACACTCTCGCATACACACTCGCACAAACTCCTACACACACTCGTACCCACTCACACACACTCGCACACACACTTGCACACACTCGCACACACTCGCACATACACACATACACATTCGCACACACTCGCACACACACTCGCACACACAGTCCTACACACTCACACACACACTCACAAACACTCGCACACACTCACACAACACTCACTCACACGTACACACTCACGCACACTTGCACACACTCACGCACACTAGCACACACTCGTAAGCATACACTCACACTCACTCACACACTTACTCACACGCACACACTCTCGCACACACTCACACACACTCGCGCACACTCGCACACACTCGCACGCCCACACTCGCACACTCTCGCACACATTTGCACACACTCGCACTCACTTGCACCCACTCGCACGCACACACTCGCACACACTCATACACAATCACACAAACTCGCACACATTCGCACACACTCGCACACACTCACTCACTCACACTTACTCGCACACACTTGCACACACTCGCACACACTCGCACACACAGTCCTACACACTCACACACACACTCGCAAACACTCGCACAAACTCACACACACTCACTCACACGCACACACTTGCGCACACTAGCACACACTCGCACGCCCACACTCACACACATTCGCACTCACTCGCACACACTCGCACGCACACACTCGCACAAACTCACACACACTCGCACACACTCATACACAATCGCACGCACACACACACGCACACACACACTCGCACACACTCGCACACACATTCACACTCACTCGCACGCACTCGCACGCGCACACTCAAACACACTCGCACAAACTCACACACACTCAAACACTTATACACAAACGCACACACACACTCGTACACACACTCGCACACACTCGCACACACTCACAAGCACACACTCACACACACACTCGCACACACTCACACGCAAACACTGACACGCACACACTCGTACAGTCGCACACACTCGCACCCACTCACTCGTGCACACTCGCGCACACTCGGGCACATTTGCACACACTCGCACACTCTCGCACACACACTCGCACACACACTCGCACACACTCGAACACACTCGCACACACTCGAACACACTCGCACACACTCGCAAACACTCGCACATACAGTCCTACAAACTCACACACACTCACACACACTCACACACTCCACCCACACACAAACTGGCACACACTCAAACACACTCACTCATACACACTCGCACACACTCACTCGCACACACACACACTCGCACACACTCGCAACCAGTCACTCGAGCACACTCGCACGCACGCACACACTCGCACACACTCACACGCACACACTCACGCACACACACTCACGCACACTCATGCACACTCGCACGCACACATTTGCACACATTCGCACTCACTTGCACACACTCGTGCGCACACACTGGCACACACTGGCACACACTCACACACACTTTCACACACTCGCACACACTCACACGCACACACACTCACACACACACTCACACTCACTCGCACCCACTCACTCGTGCACACTCGCGCACACTCGGGCACATTTGCACACACTCGCACACACTCGCACACTCTCGCACACACACTCGCACACACACTCGCACACACTCGAACACACTCGCACACACTCGCAAACACTCGCACATACAGTCCTACAAACTCACACACACTCACACACTCGCACCCACACACAAACTGGCACACACTCAAACACACTCACTCATACACACTCGCACACACTCACTCGCACACACACACACACTCGCACACACTCGCACCCAGTCACTCGAGCACACTCGCACACCCTCGCACGCACGCACACAGTCGCACACACTCACATGCACACACTCACGCACACACACTCGCGCACACTCGTGCACACTCGCACGCACACATTCACACACATTCGCACTCACTTGCACACACTCGTACGCACACACTGGCACACACTCGCACACACTCGCACACACACACTCGCACACACTCGCATGCACACACTTGCACACACACTCACACACACTCGCATACACACTCGCACAAACTCCTACACACACTCGTACACACTCACACACACTAGCACACACACACTCGCACACACTCGCACATACTCGCACACACTCGCACACACTCACATGCACACACTTGCACACACACTCACACACACACTCTCGCATACACACTCGCACAAACTCCTACACACACTCGTACACACTCACACACACTCGCACACACACTTGCACACACTCGCACACACTCGCACATACACACATACACATTCGCACACACTCGCACACACACTCGCACACACAGTCCTACACACTCACACACACACTCACAAACACTCGCACACACTCACACACACGCTCACTCACACGTACACACTCACGCACACTTGCACACACTCACGCACACTAGCACACACTCGTAAGCATACACTCACACTCACTCACACACTTACTCACACGCACACACTCTCGCACACACTCACACACACTCGCGCACACTCGCACACACTCGCACGCCCACACTCGCACACTCTCGCACACATTTGCACACACTCGCACTCACTTGCACCCACTCGCACGCACACACTCGCACACACTCATACACAATCACACAAACTCGCACACATTCGCACACACTCACACACACTCACTCACTCACACTTACTCGCACACACTTGCACACACTCGCACACACTCGCACACACAGTCCTACACACTCACACACACACTCGCAAACACTCGCACAAACTCACACACACTCACTCACACGCACACACTTGCGCACACTAGCACACACTCGCACGCCCACACTCACACACATTCGCACTCACTCGCACGCACTCGCACGCACACACTCGCACAAACTCACACACACTCGCACACACTCATACACAATCGCACGCACACACACTCGCACACACACACTCGCACACACTCGCACACTCTCACACACATTCACACTCACTCGCACGCACTCGCACACGCACACTCAAACACACTCGCACAAACTCACACACACTCGCACACACTTATACACAAACGCACACACACACTCGTACACACACTCGCACACACTCGCACACACTCACTCACACACACTCACACGCACACACTCGCACACACTCACACACACTTGCACACACTCGCACACACTCACACGCACACACACTCGCACACACACTCACACACACTCACACACACTCACAAGCACACACTCGCACACACACTCGCACACACTCACACGCACACACTCACACGCACACACTCGTACAAACAGTCGCACACACTCGCACCCACTCACTCGTGCACACTCGCGCACACTCGGGCACATTTGCACACACTCGCACACTCTCGCACACACACTCGCACACACACTCGCACACACTCGAACACACTCGCACACACTCGCAAACACTCGCACATACAGTCCTACAAACTCACACACACTCACACACTCCACCCACACACAAACTGGCACACACTCAAACACACTCACTCATACACACTCGCACACACTCACTCGCACACACACACATTCGCACACACTCGCACCCAGTCACTCGAGCACACTCGCACACACTCGCACGCACGCACACACTCGCACACACTCACTCACACGCACACACTTGCGCACACTAGCACGCCCACACTCGCACACATTCGCACTCACTCGCACGCACTCGCACGCACACACTCGCACAAACTCACACACACTCGCACACACTCATACACAATCGCACGCACACACACTCGCACACACTCGCACACTCTCGCACACATTCACACTCACTCGCACGCACACACTCGTGCAAACTCGCATGCACACACTCGCGCACACACTAACACACACACACTCGCATACACACTCGCACACACTCGCATGCACACACTCGCACACACACTCACACACACACACTCGCATACACACTCGCACACACTCGCACAAACTCCTACACACACTCGTACACACTCACACACACTCGCACACACACTTGCACACACTCGCACACACTCGCACATACACACATACACATTCGCACACACTCGCACACTCACTCGCACACACAGTCCTACACACTCACACACACACTCGCAAACACTCGCACACAAACACACTCACTCACACGTACACACTCGCGCACACTCACACATACTCACGCACACTAGCACACACTCGTAAGCATACACTCACACTCACTCACACACTTACTCACACTCACACACTCTCGCACACACTCGCGCACACTCGCACACACTCGCACACCCACACTCGCACACATTTGCACACACTCGCACTCACTCACACCCACTCGCACGCACACACTCATACACAATCACACAACTTCGCACACACACTCGCACACACTCGCACCCACTCGCACACACTTGCACACACTCGCACACACTCGCACACACAGTCCTACACACTCACACACACTCGCAAACACTCGCACAAACTCACACACACTCACTCACACGCACACACTTGCACACACTAGCACACACTCGCACGCCCACACTTGCACACACTCACACTCACTCGCACGCACTCGCACGCACACACTCGCACACACTCACACATACTCGCACACACTTGCACACACTCGCACACACTCGCATGCACACACTCGCACACACACTCACAAACACACACTCGCATACACACTCGCACAAACTCCTACACACACTCGTACACACTCACACACACTCACACACACACTTGCACACACTCACACACACTTGCACATACACACATACACATTCGCACACACTCGCACACACACTCGCACACACAGTCCTAAACACACACTCGCAAACACTCGCACACACTCACACACACACTCACTCACACGTACACACTCGCACACACTCGCACACACTCATGCACACTAGCACACACTCGTAAGCATACACTCACACTCACTCACACGCACACACTCTCGCACACACTCACACACTCGCGCACAATCGCACACACTCGCACGCCCACACTCGCACAAACTCACACACACTCGCACACACTCATACACAATCGCACGCACACACACTCGCACACACACACTCACACACACTCGCACACACTCGCACCCAGTCACTCGAGCACACTCGCACACACTCGCACGCACGCACACACTCGCACACACTCACTCACACGCACACACTTGCGCACACTAGCACGCCCACACTCGCACACATTCGCACTCACTCGCACGCACTCGCACGCACACACTCGCACAAACTCACACACACTCGCACACACTCATACACAATCGCACGCACACACACTCGCACACACTCGCACACTCTCGCACACATTCACACTCACTCGCACGCACACACTCGTGCAAACTCGCATGCACACACTCGCGCACACACTAACACACACACACTCGCATACACACTCGCACATACTCGCATGCACACACTCGCACACACACTCACACACACACACTCGCATACACACTCGCACACACTCGCACAAACTCCTACACACACTCGTACACACTCACACACACTCGCACACACACTTGCACACACTCGCACACACTCGCACATACACACATACACATTCGCACACACTCGCACACTCACTCGCACACACAGTCCTACACACTCACACACACACTCGCAAACACTCGCACACACACACACTCACTCACACGTACACACTCGCGCACACTCACACACACTCACGCACACAAGCACACACTCGTAAGCATACACTCACACTCACTCACACACTTACTCACACTCACACACTCTCGCACACACTCGCGCACACTCGCACACACTCGCACGCCCACACTCGCACACATTTGCACACACTCGCACTCACTCACACCCACTTGCACGCACACACTCATACACAATCACACAAACTCGCACACACACTCGCACACACTCGCACCCACTCGCACACACTTGCACACACTCGCACACACTCGCACACACAGTCCTACACACTCACACACACTCGCAAACACTCGCACAAACTCACACACACTCACTCACACGCACACACTTGCACACACTAGCACACACTCGCACGCCCACACTTGCACACACTCACACTCACTCGCACGCACTCGCACGCACACACTCGCACACACTCACACATACTCGCACACACTTGCACACACTCGCACACACTCGCATGCACACACTCGCACACACACTCACAAACACACACTCGCATACACACTCGCACAAACACCTACACACACTCGTACACACTCATACACACTCGCACACACACTTGCACACACTCACACACACTTGCACATACACACATACACATTCGCAAACACTCACACACACAGTCCTACACACACACTCGCAAACACTCGCACACACTCACACACACACTCACTCACACGTACACACTCGCACACACTCATGCACACTAGCACACACTCGTAAGCATACACTCACACTCACTCACACGCACACACTCTCGCACACACTCACACACACTCGCGCACAATCGCACACACTCGCACGCCCACACTCGCACAAACTCACACACACTCGCACACACTCATACACAATCGCACGCACACACACTCGCACACACACACTCACACACACTCGCACACATACGCACTCACTCGCACGCACTCGCACGCACACACTCTCACACACTCGCACAAACTCACACACACTCGCACACACAGTCCTACACACTCACACACACTCGCAAACACTCGCACAAACTCACACACACTCACTCACACGCACACACTTGCACACAATAGCACAAACTCGCACGTCCACACTTGCACACACTCACACTCACTCGCACGCACTTGCACGCACACACTCGCACACACTCGCACACACTTGCACACACTCGCATGCACACACTCGCATGCACACACTCGCACACACACTCACAAACACACACTCGCATACACACTCGCACACACAAACACAAACTCCTACACACACTCGTACACACTCACAAACACTCGCATACACACTTGCACACACTCGCACACACTCGCACATACACGCATACACATTCGCACACAATCGCACACACAGTCCTACACACTCACACACACACTCGCAAACACTCGCACACACTCACACACACACTCACTCACACCTACACACTCGCGCACACTCGCACACACTCACGCACACTAGCACACACTCGTAAGCATACACTCACACTCACTCACACCCACTCGCACGCACACACTCATACACAATCACACAAACTCGCACACACACTCGCACACACTCGCACCCACTCGCACACACTTGCACACACTCGCACACACTCACACACACAGTCCTACACACTCACACACACTCGCAAACACTCACACAAACTGACACACACTCACTCACACGCACACACTTGCACACACTAGCACACACTTGCACGCCCACACTTTCACACATTCGCACTCACTCGCACGCACTCGCACGCACACACTCGCACACACTCGCAGAAACTCACACACACTCACACACACTCATACTCAATCGCACAATCGCACAAACTCACACACACTCGCACACACTCACACACTCGCACCCACTCACTCGTGCACACTCGCACACATTCGCACTCACTCGCACGCACTCGCACGCACACACTCGCACAAACTCACACACACTCGCACACACTCATACACAATCGCACGCACTCACACTCGCACACTCTCGCACACATTCGCACTCACTCGCACGCACATACTCGCACAAACTCGCATGCACACACTCGCACACACACTAACACACTAATACACACACACTCGCATACACACTCGCACACACTCGCATGCACACACTCGCACACACACTCACACACACACACTCGCATACACACTCGCACACACTCGCACAAACTCCTACACACACTCGTACACACTCACACACACTCGCACACACACTTGCACACACTCGCACACACTCGCACATACACACATACACATTCGCACACACTCGCACACTCACTCACACACACAGTCCTACACACTCACACACACACTCGCAAACACTCGCACACACACACACTCACTCACACGTACACACTCGCGCACACTCACACACTCACGCACACTAGCACACACTCGCACAAACTCACACACACTCGCACACACACATACACAATCGCACGCGCACACACTCGCACACACTCGCACACATTCGCACTCAATCGCATGCACTCACACGCACACACTCGCACAAACTCACACACACTGGCACACACTTATACACAATCGCACACACACACTCTAACACTCACTCGCACACACTCACTCACACACACTCACACACACACACTCGCACACACTCACACACACTTGCACACACTCGCACACACTCACACGCACACACACTCGCACACACACTCACACACACACTCGCATACACACTCGCACACACTCGCACAAACTCCTACACACACTCGTACACACTCACACACACTCGCACACACACTTGCACACACTCGCACACACTCGCACATACACACATACACATTCGCACACACTCGCACACTCACTCGCACACACAGTCCTACACACTCACACACACACTCGCAAACACTCGCACACACACACACTCACTCACACGTACACACTCGCGCACACTCACACACTCACGCACACGCGCACACACTCGCACACACTCGCACACATTCGCACTCACTCACATGCACTCACACGCACACACTCGCACAAACTCACACACACTGGCACACACTTATATACAATCGCACACACACACTCTAACACACACTCACACACACTCACTCACACACACTCACACACACACACTCGCACACACTCACACACACTTGCACACACTCGCACACACTCACACGCACACACACTCACACACACACTCACACACACTCACAAGCACAAACTCGCACACACACTCGCACACACTCACACGCACACACTCACACGCACACACTCGCACACACACTCGCACACACTCGCACCCACTCACTCGTGCACACTCGCGCACACTCGGGCACATTTGCACACACTCGCACACACTCGCACACTCTCGCACACACACTCGCACACACACTCGCACACACTCGAACACACTCGCACACACTCGCAAACACTCGCACATACAGTCCTACAAACTCACACACACTCACACACACTCACACACTCGCACCCACACACAAACTGGCACACACTCAAACACACTCACTCATACACACTCACACACACTCACTTGCACACACACACACACTCGCACACACTCGCACCCAGTCACTCGAGCACACTCGCACACCCTCGCACGCACGCACGCACACACTCGCACACACTCACATGCACACACTCACGCACACACAATCGCGCACACTCGTGCACACTCGCACGCACACATTCACACACATTCGCACTCACTTGCACACACTCGTACGCACACACTGGCACACACTCGCACACACTCGCACACACACACTCGCACACACTCGCATGCACACACTTGCACACACACTCACACACACTCGCATACACACTCGCACAAACTCCTACACACACTCGTACACACTCACACACACTAGCACACACACACTCGCACACACTCGCACATACTCGCACACACTCGCACACACTCGCATGCACACACTAGCACACACACTCACACACACACTCTCGCATACACACTCGCACAAACTCCTACACACACTCGTACACACTCACACACACTCGCACACACTTGCACACACTCGCACACACTCGCACATACACACATACACATTCGCACACACTCGCACACACACTCGCACACACAGTCCTACACACTCACACACACTCACAAACACTCGCACACACTCACACACACACTCACTCACACGTACACACTCACGCACACTTGCACACACTCACGCACACTAGCACACACTCGCATGCACACACTGGCACACACACTAACACACACACTCACATACACACTCGCACACACTCGCACAAACTCCTACACACACTCGCACACACTCACACACACACTCGCACGCTCACACTCGCACACACTCACACACACACTTGCACACACTTGCACATGCACACTCGCACACAATCACACACACACTCGCAGACACTCGCACACACTCACTCATGCACACACTCACACACACTCGCCCACACAGTCCTACACACTCACACACACACTCGCAAACACTTGCAAACACTCACACACACACTCACTCACACGTACACACTCGCGCACACTCGCACGCCGACACTCTCACACTCTCGCACACATTTGCACACACTCACACTCACTCGTACGCACTCGCACGCACACACTCGCACACACTCGCACAAACTCATACACAATCGCACACACTCACTCGCAAACACTTGCACACACTCGCACACACTCGCACACACTTGCACATACTTGCACACGCTTGCACACACTCGCACACACTCGCACACACTCGCACACACTCACACACACGCACACACACTCACGCACACACTCGCACACACTCGCACACACTTGCAAGCACACATTCGCACGCACTCGCACACACAAACACAAACTGGCACACACTCAAACACACTCACTCATACACACTCGCACACACTCACTCGCACACACACACACTCGCACACACTCACACACTCACGCACACACACTCGCGCACACTCGTGCACACTCGCACGCACACTCACTCACACGTACACACTCGCGCACACTCACACACACTCACGCACACTAGCACACACTCGTAAGCATACACTCACACTCACTCACACACTTACTCACACGCACACACTCTCGCACACACTCACACACACTCGCGCACACTCGCACACACTCGCACGCCCACACTCGCACACTCTCGCACACATTTGCACACACTCGCACTCACTCACACCCACTCGCATGCACACACTCGCACACACTCATACACAATCAAACAAACTCGCACACACACACTCGCACACATTTGCACACACTCACTCACTCACACTCACTCACACACACTTGCACACACTCGCACACACTCGCACACACAGTCCTACACACTCACACACACTCGCAAACACTCGCACAAACTCACACACACTCACTCACACGCACACAATTGCGTACACTCGCACGCCCACACTCGCACACATTCGCACTCACTCGCACGCACTCACACGCACACACTTGCACAAACTCACACACACTCGCACACACTCATACACAATCGCACGCACACACACTCGCACACTCTCGCACACATTCGCACTCACTCGCACGCACACACTCGCACAAACTCGCATGCACACACTCGCACACACACTAACACACTAACACACACACACTCGCATACACACTCGCACACACTCGCATGCACACACTCGCACACACACTCACACACACACACTCGCATACACACTCGCACACACTCGCACAAACTCCTATACACACTCGTACACACTCACACACACTCGCACACACACTTGCACACACTCGCACACACTCGCACATACACACATACACATTCGCACACACTCGCACACACACTCGCACACACAGTCCTACACACTCACACACACACTCGCAAACACTCGCACACACACACACTCACTCACACGTACACACTCGCGCAAACTCACACACTCACGCACACTAGCACACACTCGTAAGCATACACTCACACTCACTCACACACTTGCACACACTCTCGCACACACTCACACACACTCGCGCACACTCGCACGCCCACACTCGCACACTCTCGCACACATTTGCACACACTCGCACACATTCGCACCCACTCGCACACACTCACTCACTCACACTCACTCGCACACACTTGCACACACTCGCACACACTCGCAAACACAGTCCTACACACTCACACACACTCGCAAACACTCGCACAAACTCACACACACTCACTCACACGCACACACTTGCACACACTAGCACACACTTGCACGCCCACACTTGCACACATTCGCACTCACTCGCACGCACTCGCACGCACACACTCGCACACACTCGCACAAACTCACACACACTCGCACACACTCATACTCAATCGCACAATCGCACAAACTCACACACACTCGCACACACTCACACACTCGCACCCACTCACTCGTGCACACTCGCACACATTCGCACTCACTCGCACGCACACACTCGCACAAACTCACACACACTCGCACACACTCATACACAATCGCACGCACACACACTCGCACACACACTCACACACACTCGCACACTCTCGCACACATACGCACTCACTCGCACGCACTCACACGCACACACTCTCACACACTCGCACAAACTCACACACACTCGCACACACTTATACACAATCGCACACACACACTCACTCACTCACACTCACTCGCACACACTTGCACACACTCGCACACACAGTCCTACACACTCACACACACTCGCAAACACTCGCACAAACTCTCACACACTCACTCACACGCACACACTTGCACACACTAGCACTTGCACGCCCACACTTGCACACACTCACACTCACTCGCACGCACACACTCGCACACACTCGCACAAACTCACACACACTCGCACACACTCATACACAATCGCACAAACTCACACACACTCGCACACACTCACACACTCGCACCCACTCACTTGTGCACACTCGCACACATTCACACTCACTCGCACGCACTCACACGCACACACTCGCACAAACTCACACACACTCGCACACACTCATACACAATCGCACGCACACACACTCGCACACACTCGCACTCACTCGCACGCACACACTCGCCCAAACTCACACACACTGGCACACACTTATACACAATCGCACACACACACTCTAACACACACTCGCACACACTCGCACACACTCACTCACACACACTCACACACACTCGCACACACTCTCACACACTTGCACACACTCGCACACACTCACACGCACACACACTCACACACACACTCACACACACTCGCACACACTCGCACCCACTCACTCGTGCACACTCGCGCACACTCGGCCACATTTGCACACACTCGCACACACTCGCACACTCTTGCACACACACTCGCACACACACTCGCACACACTCGAACACACTCGCACACACTCGCAAACACTCGCACATACAGTCCTACAAACTCACACACACTCACACACTCGCACCCACACACAAACTGGCACATACTCAAACACACTCACTCATACACACTCGCACACACTCACTCGCACACACACACACATTCGCACACACTCGCACCCAGTCACTCGAGCACACTCGCACACCCTCGCACGCACGCACGCACACACTCGCACACACTCACATGCACACACTCACGCACACACACTCACGCACACTCGTGCACACTCGCACGCACACATTCACACACATTCGCACTCACTTGCACACACTCGTACGCACACACTGGCACACACTGGCACACACTCGCACACACACACTCGCACACACTCGCATGCACACACTTGCACACACACTCACACACACTCGCATACACACTCGCACAAACTCCTACACACACTCGTACACACTCACACACACTAGCACACACACACTCGCACACACTCGCACATACTCGCACACACTCGCACACACTCACATGCACACACTCGCACACACACTCACACACACACTCTCGCATACACACTCGCACAAACTCCTACACACACTCGTACCCACTCACACACACTCGCACACACACTTGCACACACTCGCACACACTCGCACATACACACATACACATTCGCACACACTCGCACACACACTCGCACACACAGTCCTACACACTCACACACACACTCACAAACACTCGCACACACTCACACAACACTCACTCACACGTACACACTCACGCACACTTGCACACACTCACGCACACTAGCACACACTCGTAAGCATACACTCACACTCACTCACACACTTACTCACACGCACACACTCTCGCACACACTCACACACACTCGCGCACACTCGCACACACTCGCACGCCCACACTCGCACACTCTCGCACACATTTGCACACACTCGCACTCACTTGCACCCACTCGCACGCACACACTCGCACACACTCATACACAATCACACAAACTCGCACACATTCGCACACACTCGCACACACTCACTCACTCACACTTACTCGCACACACTTGCACACACTCGCACACACTCGCACACACAGTCCTACACACTCACACACACACTCGCAAACACTCGCACAAACTCACACACACTCACTCACACGCACACACTTGCGCACACTAGCACACACTCGCACGCCCACACTCACACACATTCGCACTCACTCGCACACACTCGCACGCACACACTCGCACAAACTCACACACACTCGCACACACTCATACACAATCGCACGCACACACACACGCACACACACACTCGCACACACTCGCACACTCTCACACACATTCACACTCACTCGCACGCACTCGCACGCGCACACTCAAACACACTCGCACAAACTCACACACACTCAAACACTTATACACAAACGCACACACACACTCGTACACACACTCGCACACACTCGCACACACTCACAAGCACACACTCACACACACACTCGCACACACTCACACGCAAACACTGACACGCACACACTCGTACAGTCGCACACACTCGCACCCACTCACTCGTGCACACTCGCGCACACTCGGGCACATTTGCACACACTCGCACACTCTCGCACACACACTCGCACACACACTCGCACACACTCGAACACACTCGCACACACTCGAACACACTCGCACACACTCGCAAACACTCGCACATACAGTCCTACAAACTCACACACACTCACACACACTCACACACTCCACCCACACACAAACTGGCACACACTCAAACACACTCACTCATACACACTCGCACACACTCACTCGCACACACACACACTCGCACACACTCGCACCCAGTCACTCGAGCACACTCGCACGCACGCACACACTCGCACACACTCACACGCACACACTCACGCACACACACTCACGCACACTCGTGCACACTCGCACGCACACATTTGCACACATTCGCACTCACTTGCACACACTCGTGCGCACACACTGGCACACACTGGCACACACTGGCACACACACACTCGCACACACTCGCACACACTTGCACACACTAGCACACACACACTCGCACACACTCACACACACACTCACTCACACGTACACACTCGTGCACACTCGCACACACTCACGCACACTAGCACACACTCGCATGCACACACTGGCACACACACTAACACACACACTCACATACACACTCGCACACACTCGCACAAACTCCTACACACACTCGCACACACTCACACACACACTCGCACGCTCACACTCGCACACACTCACACACACACTTTTGCACATGCACACTCGCACACAATCGCACACACACTCGCAGACACTCGCACACACTCACTCACGCACACACTCACACACACTCGCCCACACTCGCACACACAGTCCTACACACTCACACACACACTCGCAAACACTTGCAAACACTCACACACACACTCACTCACACGTACACACTCGCGCACACTCGCACGCCGACACTCTCACACTCTCGCACACATTTGCACACACTCGCACTCACTCACACGCACTCGCACGCACACACTCGCACACACTCGCACAAACTCATACACAATCACACACACTCACTCGCACACACTTGCACACACTCGCACACACTCGCACACACTTGCACACGCTTGCACACGCTTGCACACACTCGCACACACTCGCACACACTCGCACACACTCACACACACGCACACACACGCACACACACTCACGCACACACTCGCACACACTCGCACACACTTGCATGCACACATTCGCACGCACTCGCACACACAAACACAAACTGGCACACACTCAAACACACTCACTCATACACACTCGCACACACTCACTCGCACACACACACTCGCACACACTCACACACTCACGCACACACACTCGCGCACACTCGTGCACACTCGCACGCACACATTCACACACATTCGCACTCACTTGCACACACTCGTACGCACACACTCTCGCATACACACTCGCACAAACTCCTACACACACTCGTACACACTCACACACACTCGCACACACACTTGCACACACTCGCACACACTCGCATATACACACATACACATTCGCACACACTCGCACACACACTCGCACACACAGTTCTACACACTCACACACACACTCACAAACACTCGCACACACTCCCACACACACTCACTCACACGTACACACTCACGCACACACACTCGCGCACACTCGTGCACACTCGCACGCACACATTCACACACATTCGCACTCACTTGCACACACTCGTACGCACACACTCTCGCATACACACTCGCACAAACTCCTACACACACTCGTACACACTCACACACACTCGCACACACACTTGCACACACTCGCACACACTCGCATATACACACATACACATTCGCACACACTCGCACACACACTCGCACACACAGTTCTACACACTCACACACACACTCACACACACTCGCACACACTCACTCGCACACACACACTCGCACACACTCACACACTCACGCACACACACTCGCGCACACTCGTGCACACTCGCACGCACACATTCACACACATTCGCACTCACTTGCACACACTCGTACGCACACACTCTCGCATACACACTCGCACAAACTCCTACACACACTCGTACACACTCACACACACTCGCACACACACTTGCACACACTCGCACACACTCGCATATACACACATACACATTCGCACACACTCGCACACTCACTCGCACACACAGTCCTACACACTCACACACACACTCGCAAACACTCGCACACAAACACACTCACTCACACGTACACACTCGCGCACACTCACACATACTCACGCACACTAGCACACACTCGTAAGCATACACTCACACTCACTCACACACTTACTCACACTCACACACTCTCGCACACACTCGCGCACACTCGCACACACTCGCACACCCACACTCGCACACATTTGCACACACTCGCACTCACTCACACCCACTCGCACGCACACACTCATACACAATCACACAACTTCGCACACACACTCGCACACACTCGCACCCACTCGCACACACTTGCACACACTCGCACACACTCGCACACACAGTCCTACACACTCACACACACTCGCAAACACTCGCACAAACTCACACACACTCACTCACACGCACACACTTGCACACACTAGCACACACTCGCACGCCCACACTTGCACACACTCACACTCACTCGCACGCACTCGCACGCACACACTCGCACACACTCACACATACTCGCACACACTTGCACACACTCGCACACACTCGCATGCACACACTCGCACACACACTCACAAACACACACTCGCATACACACTCGCACAAACTCCTACACACACTCGTACACACTCACACACACTCACACACACACTTGCACACACTCACACACACTTGCACATACACACATACACATTCGCACACACTCGCACACACACTCGCACACACAGTCCTAAACACACACTCGCAAACACTCGCACACACTCACACACACACTCACTCACACGTACACACTCGCACACACTCGCACACACTCATGCACACTAGCACACACTCGTAAGCATACACTCACACTCACTCACACGCACACACTCTCGCACACACTCACACACACTCGCGCACAATCGCACACACTCGCACGCCCACACTCGCACAAACTCACACACACTCGCACACACTCATACACAATCGCACGCACACACACTCGCACACACACACTCACACACACTCGCACACACTCGCACCCAGTCACTCGAGCACACTCACACACACTCGCACGCACGCACACACTCGCACACACTCACTCACACGCACACACTTGCGCACACTAGCACGCCCACACTCGCACACATTCGCACTCACTCGCACGCACTCGCACGCACACACTCGCACAAACTCACACACACTCGCACACACTCATACACAATCGCACGCACACACACTCGCACACACTCGCACACTCTCGCACACATTCACACTCACTCGCACGCACACACTCGTGCAAACTCGCATGCACACACTCGCGCACACACTAACACACACACACTCGCATACACACTCGCACATACTCGCATGCACACACTCGCACACACACTCACACACACACACTCGCATACACACTCGCACACACTCGCACAAACTCCTACACACACTCGAACACACTCACACACACTCGCACACACACTTGCACACACTCGCACACACTCGCACATACACACATACACATTCGCACACACTCGCACACTCACTCGCACACACAGTCCTACACACTCACACACACACTCGCAAACACTCGCACACACACACACTCACTCACACGTACACACTCGCGCACACTCACACACACTCACGCACACAAGCACACACTCGTAAGCATACACTCACACTCACTCACACACTTACTCACACTCACACACTCTCGCACACACTCGCGCACACTCGCACACACTCGCACGCCCACACTCGCACACATTTGCACACACTCGCACTCACTCACACCCACTTGCACGCACACACTCATACACAATCACACAAACTCGCACACACACTCGCACACACTCGCACCCACTCGCACACACTTGCACACACTCGCACACACTCGCACACACAGTCCTACACACTCACACACACTCGCAAACACTCGCACAAACTCACACACACTCACTCACACGCACACACTTGCACACACTAGCACACACTCGCATGCCCACACTTGCACACACTCACACTCACTCGCACGCACTCGCACGCACACACTCGCACACACTCACACATACTCGCACACACTTGCACACACTCGCACACACTCGCATGCACACACTCGCACACACACTCACAAACACACACTCGCATACACATTCGCACAAACACCTACACACACTCGTACACACTCATACACACTCGCACACACACTTGCACACACTCACACACACTTGCACATACACACATACACATTCGCAAACACTCACACACACAGTCCTACACACACACTCGCAAACACTCGCACACACTCACACACACACTCACTCACACGTACACACTCGCACACACTCATGCACACTAGCACACACTCGTAAGCATACACTCACACTCACTCACACGCACACACTCTCGCACACACTCACACACACTCGCGCACAATCGCACACACTCGCACGCCCACACTCGCACAAACTCACACACACTCGCACACACTCATACACAATCGCACGCACACACACTCGCACACACACACTCACACACACTCGCACACATACGCACTCACTCGCACGCACTCGCACGCACACACTCTCACACACTCGCACAAACTCACACACACTCGCACACACAGTCCTACACACTCACACACACTCGCAAACACTCGCACAAACTCACACACACTCACTCACACGCACACACTTGCACACAATAGCACAAACTCGCACGTCCACACTTGCACACACTCACACTCACTCGCACGCACTTGCACGCACACACTCGCACACACTCGCACACACTTGCACACACTCGCATGCACACACTCGCATGCACACACTCGCACACACACTCACAAACACACACTCGCATACACACTCGCACACACAAACACAAACTCCTACACACACTCGTACACACTCACAAACACTCGCATACACACTTGCACACACTCGCACACACTCGCACATACACGCATACACATTCGCACACAATCGCACACACAGTCCTACACACTCACACACACACTCGCAAACACTCGCACACACTCACACACACACTCACTCACACCTACACACTCGCGCACACTCGCACACACTCACGCACACTAGCACACACTCGTAAGCATACACTCACACTCACTCACACCCACTCGCACGCACACACTCATACACAATCACACAAACTCGCACACACACTCGCACACACTCGCACCCACTCGCACACACTTGCACACACTCGCACACACTCGCACACACAGTCCTACACACTCACACACACTCGCAAACACTCACACAAACTGACACACACTCACTCACACGCACACACTTGCACACACTAGCACACACTTGCACGCCCACACTTTCACACATTCGCACTCACTCGCACGCACTCGCACGCACACACTCGCACACACTCGCAGAAACTCACACACACTCACACACACTCATACTCAATCGCACAATCGCACAAACTCACACACACTCGCACACACTCACACACTCGCACCCACTCACTCGTGCACACTCGCACACATTCGCACTCACTCGCACGCACTCGCACGCACACACTCGCACAAACTCACACACACTCGCACACACTCATACACAATCGCACGCACTCACACTCGCACACTCTCGCACACATTCGCACTCACTCGCACGCACATACTCGCACAAACTCGCATGCACACACTCGCACACACACTAACACACTAATACACACACACTCGCATACACACTCGCACACACTCGCATGCACACACTCGCACACACACTCACACACACACACTCGCATACACACTCGCACACACTCGCACAAACTCCTACACACACTCGTACACACTCACACACACTCGCACACACACTTGCACACACTCGCACACACTCGCACATACACACATACACATTCGCACACACTCGCACACTCACTCACACACACAGTCCTACACACTCACACACACACTCGCAAACACTCGCACACACACACACTCACTCACACGTACACACTCGCGCACACTCACACACTCACGCACACTAGCACACACTCGCACAAACTCACACACACTCGCACACACACATACACAATCGCACGCGCACACACTCGCACACACTCGCACACATTCGCACTCAATCGCATGCACTCACACGCACACACTCGCACAAACTCACACACACTGGCACACACTTATACACAATCGCACACACACACTCTAACACTCACTCGCACACACTCACTCACACACACTCACACACACACACTCGCACACACTCACACACACTTGCACACACTCGCACACACTCACACGCACACACACTCGCACACACACTCACACACACACTCGCATACACACTCGCACACACTCGCACAAACTCCTACACACACTCGTACACACTCACACACACTCGCACACACACTTGCACACACTCGCACACACTCGCACATACACACATACACATTTGCACACACTCGCACACTCACTCGCACACACAGTCCTACACACTCACACACACACTCGCAAACACTCGCACACACACACACTCACTCACACGTACACACTCGCGCACACTCACACACTCACGCACACGCGCACACACTCGCACACACTCGCACACATTCGCACTCACTCACATGCACTCACACGCACACACTCGCACAAACTCACACACACTGGCACAAACTTATACACAATCGCACACACACACTCTAACACACACTCACACACACTCACTCACACACACTCACACACACACACTCGCACACACTCACACACACTTGCACACACTCGCACACACTCACACGCACACACACTCACACACACATTCACACACACTCACAAGCACAAACTCGCACACACACTCGCACACACTCACACGCACACACTCACACGCACACACTCGCACACACACTCGCACACACTCGCACCCACTCACTCGTGCACACTCGCGCACACTCGGGCACATTTGCACACACTCGCACACACTCGCACACTCTCGCACACACACTCGCACACACACTCGCACACACTCGAACACACTCGCACACACTCGCAAACACTCGCACATACAGTCCTACAAACTCACACACACTCACACACACTCACACACTCGCACCCACACACAAACTGGCACACACTCAAACACACTCACTCATACACACTCACACACACTCACTTGCACACACACACACACTCGCACACACTCGCACCCAGTCACTCGAGCACACTCGCACACCCTCGCACGCACGCACGCACACACTCGCACACACTCACATGCACACACTCACGCACACACAATCGCGCACACTCGTGCACACTCGCACGCACACATTCACACACATTCGCACTCACTTGCACACACTCGTACGCACACACTGGCACACACTCGCACACACTCGCACACACACACTCGCACACACTCGCATGCACACACTTGCACACACACTCACACACACTCGCATACACACTCGCACAAACTCCTACACACACTCGTACACACTCACACACACTAGCACACACACACTCGCACACACTCGCACATACTCGCACACACTCGCACACACTCGCATGCACACACTAGCACACACACTCACACACACACTCTCGCATACACACTCGCACAAACTCCTACACACACTCGTACACACTCACACACACTCGCACACACTTGCACACACTCGCACACACTCGCACATACACACATACACATTCGCACACACTCGCACACACACTCGCACACACAGTCCTACACACTCACACACACTCACAAACACTCGCACACACTCACACACACACTCACTCACACGTACACACTCACGCACACTTGCACACACTCACGCACACTAGCACACACTCGCATGCACACACTGGCACACACACTAACACACACACTCACATACACACTCGCACACACTCGCACAAACTCCTACACACACTCGCACACACTCACACACACACTCGCACGCTCACACTCGCACACACTCACACACACACTTGCACACACTTGCACATGCACACTCGCACACAATCACACACACACTCGCAGACACTCGCACACACTCACTCATGCACACACTCACACACACTCGCCCACACAGTCCTACACACTCACACACACACTCGCAAACACTTGCAAACACTCACACACACACTCACTCACACGTACACACTCGCGCACACTCGCACGCCGACACTCTCACACTCTCGCACACATTTGCACACACTCACACTCACTCGTACGCACTCGCACGCACACACTCGCACACACTCGCACAAACTCATACACAATCGCACACACTCACTCGCAAACACTTGCACACACTCGCACACACTCGCACACACTTGCACATACTTGCACACGCTTGCACACACTCGCACACACTCGCACACACTCGCACACACTCACACACACGCACACACACTCACGCACACACTCGCACACACTCGCACACACTTGCAAGCACACATTCGCACGCACTCGCACACACAAACACAAACTGGCACACACTCAAACACACTCACTCATACACACTCGCACACACTCACTCGCACACACACACACTCGCACACACTCACACACTCACGCACACACACTCGCGCACACTCGTGCACACTCGCACGCACACTCACTCACACGTACACACTCGCGCACACTCACACACACTCACGCACACTAGCACACACTCGTAAGCATACACTCACACTCACTCACACACTTACTCACACGCACACACTCTCGCACACACTCACACACACTCGCGCACACTCGCACACACTCGCACGCCCACACTCGCACACTCTCGCACACATTTGCACACACTCGCACTCACTCACACCCACTCGCATGCACACACTCGCACACACTCATACACAATCAAACAAACTCGCACACACACACTCGCACACATTTGCACACACTCACTCACTCACACTCACTCACACACACTTGCACACACTCGCACACACTCGCACACACAGTCCTACACACTCACACACACTCGCAAACACTCGCACAAACTCACACACACTCACTCACACGCACACAATTGCGTACACTCGCACGCCCACACTCGCACACATTCGCACTCACTCGCACGCACTCACACGCACACACTTGCACAAACTCACACACACTCGCACACACTCATACACAATCGCACGCACACACACTCGCACACTCTCGCACACATTCGCACTCACTCGCACGCACACACTCGCACAAACTCGCATGCACACACTCGCACACACACTAACACACTAACACACACACACTCGCATACACACTCGCACACACTCGCATGCACACACTCGCACACACAGTCACACACACACACTCGCATACACACTCGCACACACTCGCACAAACTCCTATACACACTCGTACACACTCACACACACTCGCACACACACTTGCACACACTCGCACACACTCGCACATACACACATACACATTCGCACACACTCGCACACACACTCGCACACACAGTCCTACACACTCACACACACACTCGCAAACACTCGCACACACACACACTCACTCACACGTACACACTCGCGCAAACTCACACACTCACGCACACTAGCACACACTCGTAAGCATACACTCACACTCACTCACACACTTGCACACACTCTCGCACACACTCACACACACTCGCGCACACTCGCACGCCCACACTCGCACACTCTCGCACACATTTGCACACACTCGCACACATTCGCACCCACTCGCACACACTCACTCACTCACACTCACTCGCACACACTTGCACACACTCGCACACACTCGCAAACACAGTCCTACACACTCACACACACTCGCAAACACTCGCACAAACTCACACACACTCACTCACACGCACACACTTGCACACACTAGCACACACTTGCACGCCCACACTTGCACACATTCGCACTCACTCGCACGCACTCGCACGCACACACTCGCACACACTCGCACAAACTCACACACACTCGCACACACTCATACTCAATCGCACAATCGCACAAACTCACACACACTCGCACACACTCACACACTCGCACCCACTCACTCGTGCACACTCGCACACATTCGCACTCACTCGCACGCACACACTCGCACAAACTCACACACACTCGCACACACTCATACACAATCGCACGCACACACACTCGCACACACACTCACACACACTCGCACACTCTCGCACACATACGCACTCACTCGCACGCACTCACACGCACACACTCTCACACACTCGCACAAACTCACACACACTCGCACACACTTATACACAATCGCACACACACACTCACTCACTCACACTCACTCGCACACACTTGCACACACTCGCACACACAGTCCTACACACTCACACACACTCGCAAACACTCGCACAAACTCTCACACACTCACTCACACGCACACACTTGCACACACTAGCACTTGCACGCCCACACTTGCACACACTCACACTCACTCGCACGCACACACTCGCACACACTCGCACAAACTCACACACACTCGCACACACTCATACACAATCGCACAAACTCACACACACTCGCACACACTCACACACTCGCACCCACTCACTTGTGCACACTCGCACACATTCACACTCACTCGCACGCACTCACACGCACACACTCGCACAAACTCACACACACTCGCACACACTCATACACAATCGCACGCACACACACTCGCACACACTCGCACTCACTCGCACGCACACACTCGCCCAAACTCACACACACTGGCACACACTTATACACAATCGCACACACACACTCTAACACACACTCGCACACACTCGCACACACTCACTCACACACACTCACACACACTCGCACACACTCTCACACACTTGCACACACTCGCACACACTCACACGCACACACACTCACACACACACTCACACACACTCGCACACACTCGCACCCACTCACTCGTGCACACTCGCGCACACTCGGCCACATTTGCACACACTCGCACACACTCGCACACTCTTGCACACACACTCGCACACACACTCGCACACACTCGAACACACTCGCACACACTCGCAAACACTCGCACATACAGTCCTACAAACTCACACACACTCACACACTCGCACCCACACACAAACTGGCACATACTCAAACACACTCACTCATACACACTCGCACACACTCACTCGCACACACACACACATTCGCACACACTCGCACCCAGTCACTCGAGCACACTCGCACACCCTCGCACGCACGCACGCACACACTCGCACACACTCACATGCACACACTCACGCACACACACTCACGCACACTCGTGCACACTCGCACGCACACATTCACACACATTCGCACTCACTTGCACACACTCGTACGCACACACTGGCACACACTGGCACACACTCGCACACACACACTCGCACACACTCGCATGCACACACTTGCACACACACTCACACACACTCGCATACACACTCGCACAAACTCCTACACACACTCGTACACACTCACACACACTAGCACACACACACTCGCACACACTCGCACATACTCGCACACACTCGCACACACTCACATGCACACACTCGCACACACACTCACACACACACTCTCGCATACACACTCGCACAAACTCCTACACACACTCGTACCCACTCACACACACTCGCACACACACTTGCACACACTCGCACACACTCGCACATACACACATACACATTCGCACACACTCGCACACACACTCGCACACACAGTCCTACACACTCACACACACACTCACAAACACTCGCACACACTCACACAACACTCACTCACACGTACACACTCACGCACACTTGCACACACTCACGCACACTAGCACACACTCGTAAGCATACACTCACACTCACTCACACACTTACTCACACGCACACACTCTCGCACACACTCACACACACTCGCGCACACTCGCACACACTCGCACGCCCACACTCGCACACTCTCGCACACATTTGCACACACTCGCACTCACTTGCACCCACTCGCACGCACACACTCGCACACACTCATACACAATCACACAAACTCGCACACATTCGCACACACTCGCACACACTCACTCACTCACACTTACTCGCACACACTTGCACACACTCGCACACA
Organism: Phyllobates terribilis; assembly: GCF_046119375.1. Classification (NCBI taxonomy): domain Eukaryota; kingdom Metazoa; phylum Chordata; class Amphibia; order Anura; family Dendrobatidae; genus Phyllobates; species Phyllobates terribilis. The sequence continues at coordinate 1,201,123 of NW_027362853.1, forward strand.
CTCGCACACACAGTCCTACACACTCACACACACACTCGCAAACACTCGCACAAACTCACACACACTCACTCACACGCACACACTTGCGCACACTAGCACACACTCGCACGCCCACACTCACACACATTCGCACTCACTCGCACACACTCGCACGCACACACTCGCACAAACTCACACACACTCGCACACACTCATACACAATCGCACGCACACACACACGCACACACACACTCGCACACACTCGCACACTCTCACACACATTCACACTCACTCGCACGCACTCGCACGCGCACACTCAAACACACTCGCACAAACTCACACACACTCAAACACTTATACACAAACGCACACACACACTCGTACACACACTCGCACACACTCGCACACACTCACAAGCACACACTCACACACACACTCGCACACACTCACACGCAAACACTGACACGCACACACTCGTACAGTCGCACACACTCGCACCCACTCACTCGTGCACACTCGCGCACACTCGGGCACATTTGCACACACTCGCACACTCTCGCACACACACTCGCACACACACTCGCACACACTCGAACACACTCGCACACACTCGAACACACTCGCACACACTCGCAAACACTCGCACATACAGTCCTACAAACTCACACACACTCACACACACTCACACACTCCACCCACACACAAACTGGCACACACTCAAACACACTCACTCATACACACTCGCACACACTCACTCGCACACACACACACTCGCACACACTCGCACCCAGTCACTCGAGCACACTCGCACGCACGCACACACTCGCACACACTCACACGCACACACTCACGCACACACACTCACGCACACTCGTGCACACTCGCACGCACACATTTGCACACATTCGCACTCACTTGCACACACTCGTGCGCACACACTGGCACACACTGGCACACACTGGCACACACACACTCGCACACACTCGCACACACTTGCACACACTAGCACACACACACTCGCACACACTCACACACACACTCACTCACACGTACACACTCGTGCACACTCGCACACACTCACGCACACTAGCACACACTCGCATGCACACACTGGCACACACACTAACACACACACTCACATACACACTCGCACACACTCGCACAAACTCCTACACACACTCGCACACACTCACACACACACTCGCACGCTCACACTCGCACACACTCACACACACACTTTTGCACATGCACACTCGCACACAATCGCACACACACTCGCAGACACTCGCACACACTCACTCACGCACACACTCACACACACTCGCCCACACTCGCACACACAGTCCTACACACTCACACACACACTCGCAAACACTTGCAAACACTCACACACACACTCACTCACACGTACACACTCGCGCACACTCGCACGCCGACACTCTCACACTCTCGCACACATTTGCACACACTCGCACTCACTCACACGCACTCGCACGCACACACTCGCACACACTCGCACAAACTCATACACAATCGCACACACTCACTCGCACACACTTGCACACACTCGCACACACTCGCACACACTTGCACACGCTTGCACACGCTTGCACACACTCGCACACACTCGCACACACTCGCACACACTCACACACACGCACACACACGCACACACACTCACGCACACACTCGCACACACTCGCACACACTTGCATGCACACATTCGCACGCACTCGCACACACAAACACAAACTGGCACACACTCAAACACACTCACTCATACACACTCGCACACACTCACTCGCACACACACACTCGCACACACTCACACACTCACGCACACACACTCGCGCACACTCGTGCACACTCGCACGCACACATTCACACACATTCGCACTCACTTGCACACACTCGTACGCACACACTCTCGCATACACACTCGCACAAACTCCTACACACACTCGTACACACTCACACACACTCGCACACACACTTGCACACACTCGCACACACTCGCATATACACACATACACATTCGCACACACTCGCACACACACTCGCACACACAGTTCTACACACTCACACACACACTCACAAACACTCGCACACACTCCCACACACACTCACTCACACGTACACACTCACGCACACTTGCACACACTCACGCACACTAGCACACACTCGTAAGCATACACTCACACTCACTCACACACTTACTCACAAGCACACACTCTCGCACACACTCACACACACTCGCGCACACTCGCACACACTCGCACGCCCACACTCGCACACTCTCGCACACATTTGCACACACTCGCACTCACTTGCACCCACTCGCACGCACACACTCGCACACACTCATACACAATCACACAAACTCGCACACATTCGCACACACTCGCACACACTCACTCACTCACACTTACTCGCACACACTTGCACACACTCACACACACTCACACACACAGTCCTACACACTCACACACACACTCGCAAACACTCGCACAAACTCACACACACTCACTCACACGCACACACTTGCGCACACTAGCACTCACTCGCACGCACTCGCACGCACACACTCGCACAAACTCACACACACTCGCACACACTCATACACAATCGCACGCACACACACTCGCACACACACTCGCACACACTCGCACACACTCGCACACATTCGCACTCACTCGCATGCACTCGCACGCACACACTCGCACAAACTCACACACACTGGCACACACTTATACACAATCGCACACACACACTCTAACACACACTCGCACACACTCGCACACACTCACTCACACACACTCACACACACACACTCGCACACACACACACACTTGCACACACTCGCACACACTCACACGCACACACACTCACACACACACTCACACACACTCACAAGCACAAACTCGCACACACACTCGCACACACTCACACGCACACACTCACACGCACACACTCGCACACATACTCGCACACACTCGCACCCACTCACTCGTGCACACTCGCGCACACTCGGGCACATTTGCACACACTCGCACACACTCGCACACTCTCGCACACACACTCGCACACACACTCGCACACACTCAAACACACTCGCACACACTCGCAAACACTCGCACATACAGTCCTACAAACTCACACACACTCACACACACTCACACACTCGCACCCACACACAAACTGGCACACACTCAAACACACTCACTTATACACACTCGCACACACTCACTCGCACACACACACACACTCGCAAACACTCGCACCCAGTCACTCGAGCACACTCGCACACCCACGCACGCACACACTCGCACACACTCAAATGCACACACTCACGCACACACACTCGTGCACACTCGTGCACACTCGCACGCACACATTCACACACATTCGCACTCACTTGCACACACTCGTACGCACACACTGGCACACACTGGCACACACTCGCACACACACACTCGCACACACTCGCATGCACACACTTGCACACACACTCACACACACTCGCATACACACTCGCACAAACTCCTACACACACTCGTACACACTCACACACACTAGCACACACACACTCGCACACACTCGCACATACTCGCACACACTCGCATACACTCACATGCACACACTCGCACACACACTCACACACACACTCTCGCATACACACTCGGACAAACTCCTACACACACTCGTACACACTCACACACACTCGCACACACACTTGCACACACTCGCACACACTTGCACATACACACATACACATTCGCACACACTCGCACACACACTCGCACACACAGTCCTACACACTCACACACACACTCATAAACACTCGCACACACTCACACACACACTCACTCACACGTACACACTCACGCACACTTGCACACACTCACGCACACTAGCACACACTCGTAAGCATACACTCACACTCACTCACACACTTACTCACACGCACACACTCTCGCACACACTCACACACACTCGCGCACACTCGCACACACTCGCACGCCCACACTCGCACACTCTCGCACACATTTGCACACATTCGCACTCACTTGCACCCACTCGCACGCACACACTCTCACACACTCATACACAATCACACAAACTCGCACACACTCGCACACACTCACTCACTCACACTTACTCGCACACACTTGCACACACTCGCACACACTCGCACACACAGTCCTACACACTCACACACACACTCGCAAACACTCGCACAAACTCACACACACTCACTCACACGCACACACTTGCGCACACTAGCACACACTCGCACGCCCACACTCACACACATTCGCACTCACTCGCACGCACTCGCACGCACACACTCGCACAAACTCACACACACTCGCACACACTCATACACAATCGCACGCACACACACTCGCACACACACACTCGCACACACTCGCACACTCTCACACACATTCACACTCACTCGCACGCACTCGCACACGCACACTCAAACACACTCGCACAAACTCACACACACTCGCACAAACTTATACACAAACGCACACACACTCGTACACACACTCGCACACACTCGCACACACTCACTCACACACACTCACACGCACACACTCGCACACACTCACACACACTTGCAAACACTCGCACACACTCACACGCACACACACTCGCACACACAATCACACACACTCGAACACACTAGCACACACTCGCAAACACTCGCACATACAGTCCTACAAACTCACACACACTCACACACACTCACACACTCCACCCACACACAAACTGGCACACACTCAAACACACTCACTCATACACACTCGCACACACTCACTCGCACACACACACACTCGCACACACTCGCACCCAGTCACTCGAGCACACTCGCACACACTCGCACGCACGCACGCACGCACACACTCGCACACACTCACACGCACACACTCACGCACACACACTCACGCACACTCGTGCACACTCGCACGCACACATTCGCACACATTCGCACTCACTTGCACACACTCGTGCGCACACACTGGCACACACTGGCACACACACACTCGCACACACTCGCACACACTTGCACACACTAGCACACACACACTCACACATATTCGCACACACTCGCACGCACACACTCGCACACACTCGCATGCACACACACGCACACACACTCACACACACACTCACATACACACTCGCACACACTCGCACAAACTCCTACACACACTCGTACACACACTCGCACACACACTCGCACACACTTGCACACACTCGCACATACACACATACACATTCGCACACACTCGCACACACACTCGCACACACAGTTCTACACACTCACACACACTCGCAAACACTCGCACACACTCACACACACACTCACTCACACGTACACACTCGCGCACACTCGCACACACTCGCATGCACACACTGGCACACACACTAACACACACACTCACATACACACTCGCACAAACTCCTACACACACTCGCACACACTCACACACACACTCGCATGCTCACACTCGCACACACTCACACACACACTTGCACACACTTGCACACGCACACTCGCACACAATCACACACACACTCGCAGACACTCGCACACACTCACTCATGCACACACTCACACACACTCGCCCACACTCGCACACACAGTCCTACACACTCACACACACACTCGCAAACACTTGCAAACACTCACACACACACTCACTCACACGTACACACTCGCGCACACTCGCACGCCGACACTCTCACACTCTCGCACACATTAGCACACTCTCGCACTCACTCGCACGCACTCGCACGCACACACTCGCACACACTCGCACAAAATCATGCACAATCGCACACACTCACTCGCACACACTTGCACACACTCGCACACACTCGCACACACTTGCACACACTTGCACACGCTTGCACACACTCGCACACACTCGCACACACTCGCACACACTCACACACACGCACACACACGCACACACACTCACGCACACACTCGCACACACTTGCACACACTTGCATGCACACATTCGCACGCACTCGCACACACAAACACAAACTGGCACACACTCAAACACACTCACTCATACACACTCACACACACTCACTCGCACACACACACTCGCACACACTCACACACTCACGCACACACACTCGCGCACACTCGTGCACACTCGCACGCACACTCACTCACACGTACACACTCGCGCACACTCACACACACTCACGCACACTAGCACACACTCGTAAGCATACACTCACACTCACTCACACACTTACTCACACGCACACACTCTCGCACACACTCACACACACTCGCGCACACTCGCACACACTCGCACGCCCACACTCGCACACTCTCGCACACATTTGCACACACTCACACTCACTCACACCCACTCGCATGCACACACTCGCACACACTCATACACAATCAAACAAACTCGCACACACACACTCGCACACATTTGCACACACTCACTCACTCACACTCACTCGCACACACTTGCACACACTCGCACACACTCGCACACACAGTCCTACACACTCACACACACTCGCAAACACTCGCACAAACTCACACACACTCACTTACACGCACACAATTGCGCACACTCGCACGCCCACACTCGCACACATTCGCACTCACTCGCACGCACTCGCACGCACACACTCGCACAAACTCACACACACTCGCATACACTCATACACAATCGCACGCACACACACTCGCACACTCTCGCACACATTCGCACTCACTCGCACGCACACACTCGCACAAACTCGCATGCACACACTCGCACACACACTAACACACTAACACACACACACTCGCATACACACTCGCACACACTCGCATGCACACACTCGCACACACACTCACACACACACACTCGCATACACACTCGCACACACTCGCACAAACTCCTACACACACTCGTACACACTCACACACACTCGCACACACACTTGCACACACTCGCACACACTCGCACATACACACATACACATTCGCACACACTCGCACACACACTCGCACACACAGTCCTACACACTCACACACACACTCGCAAACACTCGCACACACACACACTCACTCACACGTACACACTCGCGCACACTCACACACTCACGCACACTAGCACACACTCGTAAGCATACACTCACACTCACTCACACACTTGCACACAATCTCGCACACATTCACACACACTCGCGCACACTCGCACGCCCACACTCGCACACTCTCGCACACATTTGCACACACTCGCACACATTCGCACCCACTCGCACACACTCACTCACTCACACTCACTCGCACACACTTGCACACACTCGCACACACTCGCACACACAGTCCTACACACTCACACACACTCGCAAACACTCGCACAAACTCACACACACTCACTCACACGCACACACTTGCACACACTAGCACACACTTGCACGCCCACACTTGCACACATTCGCACTCACTCGAACGCACTCGCACGCACACACTCGCACACACTCGCACAAACTCACACACACTCGCACACACTCATACTCAATCGCACAATCGCAAAAACTCACACACACTCGCACACACTCACACACTCGCACCCACTCACTCGTGCACACTCGCACACATTCGCACTCACTCGCATGCACACACTCGCACAAACTCACACACACTCGCACACACTCATACACAATCGCACGCACACAAACTCGCACACACACACTCACACACACTCGCACACTCTCGCACACATACGCACTCACTCGCACGCACTCGTACGCACACACTCTCACACACTCGCACAAACTCACACACACTCGCACACACTTATACACAATCGCACACACACACTCACTCACTCACACTCACTCGCACACACTTGCACACACTCGCACACACAGTCCTACACACTCACACACACTCGCAAACACTCGCACAAACTCACACACACTCACTCACACGCACACACTTGCACACACTAGCACACACTTGCACGCCCACACTTGCACACACTCACACTCACTCGCACGCACACACTCGCACACACTCGCACAAACTCACACACACTCGCACACACTCATACACAATCGCACGCACACACACTCGCACACACTCGCACTCACTCGCACGCACTCTCACGCACACACTCGCCCAAACTCACACACACTGGCACACACTTATACACAATCGCACACACACACTCTAACACACACTCGCACACACTCGCACACACTCACTCACACACACTCACACACACTCGCACACACTCACACACACTTGCACACACTCGCACACACTCACACGCACACACACTCACACACACACTCACACACACTCACACACACTCGCACCCACTCACTCGTGCACACTCGCGCACACTCGGGCACATTTGCACACACTCGCACACACTCGCACACTCTTGCACACACACTCGCACACACTCGAACACACTCGCACACACTCGCAAACACTCGCACATACAGTCCTACAAACTCACACACACTCACACACACTCACACACTCGCACCCACACACAAACTGGCACACACTCAAACACACTCACTCATACACACTCGCACACACTCACTCGCACACACACACACACTCGCACACACTCGCACCCAGTCACTCGAGCACACTCGCACACCCTCGCACGCACGCACGCACACACTCGCACACACTCACATGCACACACTCACGCACACTCGTGCACACTCGCACGCACACATTCACACACATTCGCACTCACTAGCACACACTCATAAGCATACACTTACACTCAATCACACACTTACTCACACGCACACACTCTCGCACACACTCACACACACTCGCGCACACTCGCACACACTCGCACGCCCACACTCGCACACTCTCGCACACATTTGCACACACTCGCACTCACTTGCACCCACTCACACGCACACACTCGCACACACTCATACACAATCACACAAACTCGCACACATTCGCACACACTCGCACACACTCACTCACTCACACTTACTCGCACACACTTGCACACACTCGCACACACTCGCACACACAGTCCTACACACTCACACACACACTCGCACAAACTCACACACACTCACTCACACGCACACACTTGCGCACACTAGCACACACTCGCACGCCCACACTCACACACATTCGCACTCACTCGCACACACTCGCACGCACACACTCGCACAAACTCACACACACTCGCACACACTCATACACAATCGCACGCACACACACACGCACACACACACTCGCACACACTCGCACACTCTCACACACATTCACACTCACTCGCACGCACTCGCACGCGCACACTCAAACACACTCGCACAAACTCACACACACTCGCACACACTTATACACAAATGCACACACACACTCGTACACACACTCGCACACACTCGCACACACTCGCACACACTCACTCACACACACTCACACGCACACACTTGCACACACTCACACGCACACACACTCGCACACACACTCACACACACTCGCACACACTCACAAGCACACACTCGCACACACACTCGCACACACTCACACGCACACACTCACACGCACACACTCGTACAAACAGTCGCACACACTCGCACCCACTCACTCGTGCACACTCGCGCACACTCGGGCACATTTGCACACACTCGCACACTCTCGCACACACACTCACACACACTCGAACACACTCGCACACACTCGCAAACACTCGCACATACAGTCCTACAAACTCACACACACTCACACACACTCACACACTCCACCCACACACAAACTGGCACACACTCAAACACACTCACTCATACACACTCGCACACACTCACTCGCACACACACACACTCGCACACACTCGCAACCAGTCACTCGAGCACACTCGCACGCACGCACACACTCGCACACACTCACACGCACACACTCACGCACACACACTCACGCACACTCATGCACACTCGCACGCACACATTTGCACACATTCGCACTCACTTGCACACACTCGTGCGCACACACTGGCACACACTGGCACACACTGGCACACACACACACTCGCACACACTTGCACACACTAGCACACACACACTCACACATAGTCGCACACACTCACACGCACACACTCGCACACACTCGCATGCACACACTCGCACACACACTCACACACACACTCACATACACACTCGCACACACTCGCACAAACTCCTACACACACTCGTACACACACACACTCGCACACACACTCGCACACACTTGCACACACTCGCACATACACACATACACATTCGCACACACTCGCACACACACTCGCACACACAGTTCTACACACTCACACACACACTCGCAAACACTCGCACACACTCACACACACACTCACTCACACGTACACACTCGTGCACACTCGCACACACTCACGCACACTAGCACACACTCGCATGCACACACTGGCACACACACTAACACACACACTCACATACACACTCGCACACACTCGCACAAACTCCTACACACACTCGCACACACTCACACACACTCGCATGCTCACACTCGCACACACTCACACACACACTTTTGCACACGCACACTCGCACACAATCACACACACTCGCAGACACTCGCACACACTCACTCACGCACACACTCACACACACTCGCCCACACTCGCACACACAGTCCTACACACTCACACACACACTCGCAAACACTTGCAAACACTCACACACACACTCACTCACACGTACACACTCGCGCACACTCGCACGCCGACACTCTCACACTCTCGCACACATTTGCACACACTCGCACTCACTCACACGCACTCGCACGCACACACTCGCACACACTCGCACAAACTCATACACAATCGCACACACTCACTCGCACACACTTCCACACACTCGCACACACTCGCACACACTTGCACACACTTGCACACGCTTGCACACACTCGCACACACTCGCACACACTCGCACACACTCACACACACGCACACACACTCACGCACACACTCGCACACACTCGCACACACTTGCATGCACACATTCGCACGCACTCGCACACACAAACACAAACTGGCACACAATCAAACACACTCACTCATACACACTCGCGCACACTCGTGCACACTCGCATGCACACATTCACACACATTCGCACTCACTTGCACACACTCGTACGCACACACTCTCGCATACACACTCGCACAAACTCCTACACACACTCGTACACACTCACACACACTCGCACACACACTTGCACACACTCGCACACACTCGCACATACACACATACACATTCGCACACACTCGCACACACACTCGCACACACAGTCCTACACACTCACACACACACTCACAAACACTTGCACACACTCACACACACACACACTCACACGTACACACTCACGCACACTTGCACACACTCACGCACACTAGCACACACTCGTAAGCATACACTCACACTCACTCACACACTTACTCACAAGCACACACTCTCGCACACACTCACACACACTCGCGCACACTCGCACACACTCGCACGCCCACACTCGCACACTCTCGCACACAATTGCACACACTCGCACTCACTTGCACCCACTCGCACGCACACACTCGCACACACTCATACACAATCACACAAACTCGCACACATTCGCACACACTCGCACACACTCACTCACTCACACTTACTCGCACACACTTGCACACACTCACACACACTCGCACACACAATCCTACACACTCACAAACACACTCGCAAACACTCGCACAAACTCACACACACTCACTCACACGCACACACTTGCGCACACTAGCACACACTCGCACGCTCACACTCACACACATTCGCACTCACTCGCACGCACTCGCACGCACACACTCGCACAAACTCACACACACTCGCACACACTCATACACAATCGCACGCACACACACTCGCACACACACACTCGCACACACTAGCACACACTCGCACACATTCGCACTCACTCGCATGCACTCGCATGCACACACTCGCACAAACTCACACACACTGGCACACACTTATACACAATCGCACACACACACTCTAACACACACTCGCACACACTTGCACACACTCACTCACACACACTCACACACACACACTCGCACACACTCACACACACTTGCACACACTCGCACACACTCACACGCACACACACTCACACACACACTCACACACACTCACAAGCACAAACTCGCACACACACTCGCACACACTCACACGCACACACTCACACGCACACACTCGCACACACACTCGCACACACTCGCACCCACTCACTCGTGCACACTCGCGCACACTCGGGCACATTTGCACACACTCGCACACACTCGCACACTCTCGCACACACACTCGCACACACGCTCACACACACTCGCACACACTCGCACCCACTCACTCGTGCACACTCGCGCACACTCGGGCACATTTGCACACACTCGCACACACTCGCTTACTCTCGCACACACACTCGCAAACACACTCGCACACACTCGAACACACTCGCACACACTCGCAAACACTCGCACATACAGTCCTACAAACTCACACACACTCACACACACTCACACACTCGCACCCACACACAAACTGGCACACACTCAAACACACTCACTCATACACACTCGCACACACTCACTCGCACACACACACACACTCGCACACACTCGCACCCAGTCACTCGAGCACACTCGCACACCCTCGCACGCACGCACACACTCGCACACACTCAAATGCACACACTCACGCACACACACTCGCGCACACTCGTGCACACTCGCACGCACACATTCACACACATTCGAACTCACTTGCACACACTCGTACGCACACACTGGCACACACTCGCACACACTCGCACACACACACTCGCACACACTCGCATGCACACACTTGCACACACACTCACACACACTCGCATACACACTCGCACAAACTCCTACACACACTCGTACACACTCACACACACTAGCACACACACACTCGCACACACTCGCACATACTCGCACACACTCGCACACACTCACATGCACACACTCGCACACACACTCACACACACACTCTCGCATACACACTCGCACAAACTCCTACACACACTCGTACACACTCACACACACTCGCACACACACTTGCACACACTCGCACACACTCGCACATACACACATACACATTCGCACACACTCGCACACACACTCGCACACACAGTCCTACACACTCACACAAACACTCATAAACACTCGCACACACGCACACACACACTCACTCACACGTACACACTCACGCACATTTGCACACACTCACGCACACTAGCACACACTCGTAAGCATACACTCACACTCACTCACACACTTACTCACACGCACACACTCTCGCACACACTCACACACACTCGCGCACACTCGCACACACTCGCACGCCCACACTCGCACACTCTCGCACACATTTGCACACACTCGCACTCACTTGCACCCACTCGCACGCACACACTCGCACACACTCATTCACAATCACACAAACTCGCACACACTCGCACACACTCACTCACTCACACTTACTCGCACACACTTGCACACACTCGCACACACTCGCACACAGTCCTACACACTCACACACACACTCGCAAACACTCGCACAAACTCACACACACTCACTCACACGCACACACTTGCGCACACTAGCACACACTCGCACGCCCACACTCACACACATTCGCACTCACTCGCACGCACTCGCACGCACACACTCGCACAAACTCACACACACTCGCACACACTCATACACAATCGCTCGCACACACACTCGCACACACACACTCGCACACACTCGCACACTCTCACACACATTCACACTCACTCGCACGCACTCGCACAGGCACACTCAAACACACTCACACACACTCGCACAAACTTATACACAAACGCACACACACTCGTACACACACTCGCACACACTCGCACACACTCGCACACACTCACTCACACACACTCACACGCACACACTCGCACACACTCACACACACTTGCACACACTCGCACACACTCACACGCACACACACTCACACACACACTCACACACACTCGCACACACTCACAAGCACACACTCGCACACACACTCGCACACACTCACACGCACACACTCACACGCACACACTCGTACAAACAGTCGCACACACTCGCACCCACTCACTCGTGCACACTCGCGCACACTCGGGCACATTTGCACACACTCGCACACTCTCGCACACACACTCGCACACACTCGAACACACTAGCACACACTCGCAAACACTCGCACATACAGTCCTACAAACTCACACACACTCACACACACTCACACACTCCACCCACACACAAACTGGCACACACTCAAACACACTCACTCATACACACTCGCACACACTCACTCGCACACACACACACTCGCACACACTCGCACCCAGTCACTCGAGCACACTCGCACACACTCGCACGCACGCACGCACACACTCGCACACACTCACACGCACACACTCACGCACACACACTCACGCACACTCGTGCACACTCGCACGCACACATTCGCACACATTCGCACTCACTTGCACACACTCGTGCGCACACACTGGCACACACTGGCACACACTGGCACACACACACTCGCACACACTCGCACACACTTGCACACACTAGCACACACACACTCGCACATATTCGCACACACTCGCACGCACACACTCGCACACACTCGCATGCACACACACGCACACACACTCACACACACACTCACATACACACTCGCACACACTCGCACAAACTCCTACACACACTCGTACACACACTCACACACACACTCGCACACACTTGCACACACTCGCACATACACACATACACATTCGCACACGCTCACACACACACTCGCACACACAGTTCTACACACTCACACACACACTCGCAAACACTCGCACACACTCACACACACACTCACTCACACGTACACACTCGCGCACACTCGCACACACTCACGCACACTAGCACACACTCGCATGCACACACTGGCACACACACTAAAACACACACTCACATACACACTCGCACAAACTCCTACACACACTCGCACACACTCACACACACACTCGCACGCTCACACTCGCACATACTCACACACACACTTGCACACACTTGCACACGCACACTCGCACACAATCACACACACACTCGCAGACACTCGCACACACTCACTCATGCACACACTCACAAACACTCGCCCACACTCGCACACACAGTCCTACACACTCACACACACACTCGCAAACACTTGCAATCACTCACACACACACTCACTCACACGTAAACACTCGCGCACACTCGCACGCCGACACTCTCACACTCTCGCACACATTTGCACACACTCGCACTCACTCGCACGCACTCGCACGCACACACTCGCACACACTCGCACAAAATCATGCACAATCGCACACACTCACTCGCACACACTTGCACACACTCGCACACACTCGCACACACTTGCACACACTTGCACACGCTTGCACACACTCGCACACACTCGCACACACTCGCACACACTCACACACACGCACACACACGCACACACACTCACGCACACACTCGCACACACTCGCACACACTTGCATGCACAAATTCGCACGCACTCGCACACACAAACACAAACTGGCACACACTCAAACACACTCACTCATACACACTCGCACACACTCACTCGCACACACACACACACTCACACACACTCACACGCACACACTCACGCACACACACTCGCGCACATTCGTGCACACTCGCATGCACACTCACTCACACGTACACACTCGCGCACACTCACACACACTCACGCACACTAGCACACACTCGTAAGCATACACTCACTCACACACTTACTCACACGCACACACTCTCGCACACACTCACACACACTCGTGCACACTCGCACACACTCACACGCCCACACTCGCACACTCTCGCACACATTTGCACACACTCGCACTCTCGCACCCACTCGCATGCACACACTCGCACACACTCATACACAATCAAACAAACTCGCACACACACACTCGCACACATTTGCACACACTCGCACACACTCACTCACACAGTCCTACACACTCACACACACACTCGCAAACACTCGCACAAACTCAGACACACTCACTCACACGCACACACTTGCGCACACTAGCACACACTCGCACGCCCACACTCGCACACATTCGCACTCACTCGCACGCACTCGCACGAACAGACTCGCACAAACTCACACACACTCGCACACACTCATACACAATCGCACGCACACACACTCACACTCTCGCACACATTCGCACTCACTCGCACGCACACACTCGCACAAACTCGCATGCACACACTCGCACACACACTAACACACACACACTCGCATACACACTTGCACACACTCGCATGCACACACTCGCACACACACTCACACACACACACTCGCATACACACTCGCACACACTCGCACAAACTCCTACACACACTCGTACACACTCACACACACTCGCACACACACTTGCACACACTCGCACACACTCGCACATACACACATACACATTCGCACACACTCGCACACTCACTCGCACACACAGTCCTACACACTCACACACACACTCGCAAACACTCGCACACACACACACTCGCGCACACTCACACACTCATGCACACTAGCACACACTCATAAGCATACACTCACACTCACTCACACACTTACTCACACTCACACACTCTCGCACACACTCACACACACTCGCGCACACTCGCACACACTCGCACGCCCACACTCGCACACTCTCGCACACATTTGCACACACTCGCACACATTCACACCCACTCGCACACACTCACTCACTCACACTCACTCGCACACACTTGCACACACTCGCACACACAGTCCTACACACTCACACACACTCGCAAACACTCGCACAAACTCACACACACTCACTCACACGCACACACTTGCACACACTAGCACACATTTGCACGCCCACACTTGCACACATTCGCACTCACTCACACGCACTCGCACGCACACACTCGCACACACTCGCAGAAACTCACACACACTCGCACACACTCATACTCAATCGCACAATCGCACAAACTCACACACACTCGCACACACTCACACACTCGCACCCACTCACTCGTGCACACTCGCACACATTCGCACTCACTCGCACGCACTCGCACGCACACACTCTTACAAACTCACACACACTCGCACACACTCATACACAATCGCACGCACACACACTCGCACACACACACTCACACACACTCGCACACTCTCGCACACATACGCACTCACTCGCACGCACTCGCACGCACACACTCTCACACACTCACACAAACTCACACACACTCGCACACACTTATACACAATCGCACACACACACTCACTCACTCACACTCACTCGCACACACTTGCACACACTCGCACACACAGTCCTACACACTCACACACACTCGCAAACACTCGCACAAACTCACACACACTCACTCACACGCACACACTTGCACACACTAGCACACACTTGCACGCCCACACTTGCACACACTCACACTCACTCGCACGCACACATTCGCACACACTCGCACAAACTCACACACACTCGCACACACTCATACACAATCGCACAAACTCACACACACTCGCACACACTCACACACTCGCACCCACTCACTCGTGCACACTCGCACACATTCGCACTCACTCGCACGCACTCACACGCACACACTCGCACAAACTCACACACACTCGCACACACTCATACACAATCGCACGCACACACACTCGCACACACTCGCACACATTCGCACTCACTCACACGCACTCGCACGCACACACTCGCACAAACTCACACACACTGGCACACACTTATACACAATCGCACACACACACTCTAACACACTCGCACACACTCGCACACACTCACACGCACACACACTCACACACACACTCACACACACTCGCACACACTCGCACCCACTCACTCGTGCACACTCGCGCACACTCGGGCACATTTGCACACACTCGCACACACTCGCTTACTCTCGCACACACACTCGCAAACACACTCGCACACACTCGAACACACTCGCACACACTCGCAAACACTCGCACATACAGTCCTACAAACTCACACACACTCACACACACTCACACACTCGCACCCACACACAAACTGGCACACACTCAAACACACTCACTCATACACACTCGCACACACTCACTCGCACACACACACACACTCGCACACACTCGCACCCAGTCACTCGAGCACACTCGCACACCCTCGCACGCACGCACGCACACACTCGCACGCACACACTCACATGCACACACTCACGCACGCACACTCGCGCACACTCGTGCACACTCGCACGCACACATTCACACACATTCGCACTCACTTGCACACACTCGTACACACACACTGGCACACACTCGCACACACTCGCACACACACACTCGCACACACTCGCATGCACATACTTGCACACACACTCGCATACACACTCGCACAAACTCCTACACACACTCGTACACACTCACACACACTAGCACACACACACTCGCACACACTCGCACATACTCGCACACACTCGCACACACTCGCATGCACACACTCGCACACACACTCACACACACACTCTCGCATACACACTCGCACAAACTCCTACACACACTCGTACACACTCACACACACTCGCACACACACTTGCACACACTCGCACACACTCGCACATACACACATACACATTCGCACACACTCGCACACACACTCGCACACACAGTCCTACACACTCACACACACACTCACAAACACTCGCACACACTCACACACACACTCACTCACACGTACACACTCACGCACACTTGCACACACTCATGCACACTAGCACACACTTATAAGCATACACTTACACTCACTCACACACTTACTCACACGCACACACTCTCGCACACACTCACACACACTTGCGCACACTCGCACACACTCGCACGCCCACACTCGCACACTCTGGCACACATTTGCACACACTCGCACTCACTTGCACCCACTCGCACGCACACACTCGCACACACTCATACACAATCACACAAACTCGCACACATTCGCACACACTCGCACACACTCACTCACTCACACTTACTCGCACACACTTGCACACACTCACACACACTCGCACACACAGTCCTACACACTCACACACACTCGCAAACACTCGCACAAACTCACACACACTCACTCACATGCACACACTCGCACACACTCGCACACACAGTCCTACACACTCACACACACTCGCAAACACTCGCACAAACTCACACACACTCACTCACACGCACACACTTGCACACACTAGCACACACTCGCACGCCCACACTTGCACACACTCACACTCATTCGCACGCACTCGCACGCACACACTCGCACACACTCGCACATACTCGCACACACTTGCACACACTCGCACACACTCGCATGCACAAACTCGCACACACACTCACAAACACACACTCGCATACACACTCGCACAAACTCCTACACACACTCGTACACACTCACACACACTCGCACACACACTTGCACACAGTCACACACACTTGCACATACACACATACACATTCGCACACACTCGCACACACACTCGCACACACAGTCCTACACACACACTCGCAAACACTCGCACACACTCACACACACACTCACTCACACGTACACACTCGCACACACTCGCACACACTCACGCACACTAGCACACACTCATAAGCATACACTCACAATCACTCACACGAACACACTCTCGCACACACTCGCGCACACTCGCACACACTCGCACGCCCACACTCGCACACTCTCGCACACATTTGCACACACTCACACTCACTCACACCCACTCACACGCACACACTCGCACACACTCATACACAATCACACAAACTCGCACACACACACTCGCACACATTCGCACACACTCGCACACACTCACTCACACTCACTCGCACACACTTGCACACACTCGCACACACTCGCACACACAGTCCTACACACTCACACACACTCGCAAACACTCGCACACACTCGCAAACACTCGCACATACAGTCCTACAAACTCACACACACTCACACACACTCACACACTCCACCCACACACAAACTGGCACACACTCAAACACACTCACTCATACACACTCGCACACACTCACTCGCACACACACACACTCGCACACACTCGCACCCAGTCACTCGAGCACACTCGCACACACTCGCACGCACGCACGCACACACTCGCACACACTCACACGCACACACTCACGCACACACACTCACGCACACTCATGCACACTCGCATGCACACATTCGCACACATTCGCACTCACTTGCACACACTCGTGCGCACACACTGGCACACACTGGCACACACTGGCACACACACACTTGCACACACTCGCACACACTTGCACACACTCGCACACACACACTCGCACATATTCGCACACACTCGCACGCACACACTCGCACACACTCGCATGCACACACTGGCACACACTGGCACACACTGGCACACGCACACTCGCACACACTCGCACACACTTGCACACACTAGCACACACACACTCGCACATATTCGCACACACTCACAAGCACACACTCGCACACACTCGCATGCACACACTCGCACACACACTCACACACACACTCACATACACACTCGCACACACTCGCGTAAACTCCTACACACACTCGTACACACACACACTCGCACACACACTCGCACACACTTGCACACACTCGCACATACACACATACACAGTCGCACACACTCGCACACACACTCGCACACACAGTTCTACACACTCACACACACACTCGCAAACACTCGCACACACTCACACACACACTCACTCACACGTACACACTCGCGCACACTCACACACACTCACGCACACTAGCACACACTCGTAAGCATACACTCACACTCACTCACACACTTACTCACACGCACACACTCTCGCACACACTCACACACACTCGCGCACACTCGCACACACTCGCACGCCCACACTCGCACACTCTCGCACACATTTGCACACACTCGCACTCACTCGCACCCAATCGCATGCACACACTCGCACAAACTCATACACAATCAAACAAACTCGCACACACACACTCGCACACATTCGCACACACTCGCACACACTCAATCACTCACACTCACTCGCTCACACTTGCACACACTCGCACACACTCGCACACACAGTCCTACACACTCACACACACACTCGCAAACACTCGCACAAACTCACACACACTCACTCACACGCACACACTTGCGCACACTAGCAAACACTCGCACGCCCACACTCGCACACATTCGCACTCACTCGCACGCACTCGCACGCACACACTCGCACAAACTCACACACACTCGCACACACTCATACACAATTGCACGCACACACACTCGCACACACTCGCACACTCTCGCACACATTCACACTCACTCGCACGCACACACTCGTGCAAACTCGCATGCACACACTCGCGCACACACTAACACACACACACTCGCATACACACTCGCACACACTCGCATGCACACACTCGCACACACACTCACACACACACACTCGCATACACACTCGCACACACTCGCACAAACTCCTACACACACTCGTACACACTCACACACACTCGCACACACACTTGCACACACTCGCACACACTCGCACATACACACATAAACATTCGCACACACTCGCACACTCACTCGCACACACAGTCCTACACACTCACACACACACTCGCAAACACTCGCACACACACACACTCACTCACACGTACACACTCGCGCACACTCACACACACTCACGCACACTAGCACACACTCGTAAGCATACACTCACACTCACTCACACACTTACTCACACTCACACACTCTCGCACACACTCGCGCACACTCGCACACACTCGCACGCCCACACTCGCACACATTTGCACACACTCGCACTCACTCACACCCACTCGCACGCACACACTCATACACAATCACACAAACTCGCACACACACTCGCACACACTCGCACCCACTCGCACACACTTGCACACACTCGCACACACTCGCACACACAGTCCTACACACTCACACACACTCGCAAACACTCGCACAAACTCACACACACTCACTCACACGCACACACTTGCACACACTAGCACACACTCGCACGCCCACACTTGCACACACTCACACTCACTCGCACGCACTCGCACGCACACACTCGCACACACTCGCACATACTCGCACACACTTGCACACACTCGCACACACTCGCATGCACACACTCGCACACACACTCACAAGCACACTCTCGCATACACACTCGCACAAACTCCTACACACACTCGTACACACTCACACACACTCGCACACACACTTGCACACACTCACACACACTTGCACATACACACATACACATTCGCCCACACTCGCACACATACTCGCACACA
Source organism: Phyllobates terribilis (assembly GCF_046119375.1). Taxonomy (NCBI): domain Eukaryota; kingdom Metazoa; phylum Chordata; class Amphibia; order Anura; family Dendrobatidae; genus Phyllobates; species Phyllobates terribilis. The sequence continues at coordinate 1,223,692 of NW_027362853.1, forward strand.
CAGTCCTACACACTCACACACACACTCACAAACACTCGCACACACTCACACAACACTCACTCACACGTACACACTCACGCACACTTGCACACACTCACGCACACTAGCACACACTCGTAAGCATAAACTCACACTCACTCACACACTTACTCACACGCACACACTCTCGCACACACTCACACACACTCGCGCACACTCGCACACACTCGCACACATTTGCACACACTCACATTCACTTGCACCCACTCGCACGCACACACTCGCACACACTCATACACGATCACACAAACTCGCACACATTCGCACACACTCGCACACACTAACTCACTCACACTTACTCGCACACACTTGCACACACTCGCACACACTCGCACACACAGTCCTACACACTCACACACACACTCGCAAACACTCGCACAAACTCACACACACTCACTCACACGCACACACTTGCGCACACTAGCACACACTCGCAAGCCCACACTCACACACATTCGCACTCACTCGCACACACTCGCACGCACACACTCGCACAAACTCACACACACTCGCACACACTCATACACAATCGCACGCACACACACACGCACACACACACTCGCACACACTCGCACACTCTCACACACATTCACACTCACTCGCACGCACTCGCACGCGCACACTCAAACACACTCGCACAAACTCACACACACTCGCACACACTTATACACAAACTTACACACACACTCGTACACACACTCGCACACACTCGCACACACTCGCACACACTCACTCACACACACTCACACGCACACACTCGCACACACTCACACACACTTGCACACACTTGCACACACTCACACGCACACACACTCGCACACACACTCACACACACTCGCACATACTCACAAGCACACACTCGCACACACACTCGCACACACTCACACGCACACACTCACACGCACATACTCGTACAACAGTCGCACACACTCGCACCCACTCACTCGTGCACACTCGCGCACACTCGGGCACATTTGCACACACTCGCACACTCTCGCACACACACTCGCACACACACTCGCACACACTCGAACACACTCGCACACACTCGCAAACACTCGCACATACAGTCCTACAAACTCACACACACTCACACACACTCACACACTCCACCCACACACAAACTGGCACACACTCAAACACACTCACTCATACACACTCGCACACACTCACTCGCACACACACACACTCGCACACACTCGCACCCAGTCACTCGAGCACACTCGCACGCACGCACACACTCGCACACACTCACACGCACACACTCACACACACACACACACATTTGCACACATTCGCACTCACTTGCACACACTCGTGCGCACACACTGGCACACACTGGCACACACTGGCACACACACACTCGCACACACTCGCACACACTTGCACACACTAGCACACACACACTCACACATATTCGCACACACTCGCACGCACACACTCGCACACACTCGCATGCACACACTCGCACACACACTCACACACACACTCACATACACACTCGCACACACTCGCACAAACTCCTACACACACTCGTACACACACACACTCGCACACACACTCGCACACACTTGCACACACTCGCACATACACACATACACATTCACACACACTCGCACACAGACTCGCACACACAGTTCTACACACTCACACACACACTCGCAAACACTCGCACACACTCACACACACACTCACTCACACGTACACACTCGTGCACACTCGCACACACTCACGCACACTAGCACACTCTCGCATGCACACACTGGCACACACACTAACACACACACTCACATACACACTCGCACACACTCGCACAAACTCCTACACACACTCGCACACACTCACACACACACTCGCACGCTCACACTCGCACACACTCACACACACACTTTTGCACACGCACACTCGCACACAATCACACACACACTCGCAGACACTCGCACACACTCACTCACGCACACACTCACACACACTCGCGCACACTCGCACACCGACACTCTCACACTCTCGCACACATTTGCACTCGCACGCACACACTCGCACACACTCGCACAAACTCATACACAATCGCACACACTCACTCGCACACACTTGCACACACTCGCACACACTCGCACACACTTGCACACACTTGCACACGCTTGCACACACTCGCACACACTCGCACACACTCGCACACACTCACACACACGCACACACACGCACACACACTCACGCACACACTCGCACACACTCGCACACACTTGCATGCACACATTCGCACGCACTCGCACACACAAACACAAACTGGCACACACTCAAACACACTCACTCATACACACTCGCACACACACACTCGCACACACTCACACACTCACGCACACACACTCACGCACACTCGTGCACACTCGCACGCACACATTCACACATATTCGCACTCACTTGCAAACACTCGTACGCACACACTCTCGCATACACACTCGCACAAACTCCTACACACACTCGTACACACTCACACACACTCGCACACACACTTGCACACACTCGCACACACTCACACATACACATTCGCACACACTCGCACACACACTCGCACACACAGTACTACACACTCACACACACACTCACAAACACTCGCACACACTCACACACACACTCACTCACACGTACACACTCACGCACACTTGCACACACTCACGCACACTAGCACACACTCGTAAGCATACACTCACACTCACTCACACACTTACTCACAAGCACACACTCTCACACACACTCACACACACTCGCGCACACTCGCACACACTCGCACGCCCACACTCGCACACTCTCGCACACATTTGCACACACTCGCACTCACTTGCACCCACTCGCACGCACACACTCGCACACACTCATACACAATCACACAAACTCGCACATATTCGCACACACTCACAAGCACACACTCGCACACACTCGCATGCACACACTCGCACACACACTCACACACACACTCACATACACACTCGCACACACTCGCGTAAACTCCTACACACACTCGTACACACACACACTCGCACACACACTCGCACACACTTGCACACACTCGCACATACACACATACACAGTCGCACACACTCGCACACACACTCGCACACACAGTTCTACACACTCACACACACACTCGCAAACACTCGCACACACTCACACACACACTCACTCACACGTACACACTCGCACACACTCACACACACTCACGCACACTAGCACACACTCGTAAGCATACACTCACACTCACTCACACACTTACTCACACGCACACACTCTCGCACACACTCACACACACTCGCGCACACTCGTACACACTCGCACGCCCACACTCGCACACTCTCGCACACATTTGCACACACTCGCACTCACTCGCACCCAATCGCATGCACACACTCGCACAAACTCATACACAATCAAACAAACTCGCACACACACACTCGCACACATTCGCACACACTCGCACACACTCAATCACTCACACTCACTCGCTCACACTTGCACACACTCGCACACACTCGCACACACAGTCCTACACACTCACACACACACTCGCAAACACTCGCACAAACTCACACACACTCACTCACACGCACACACTTGCGCACACTAGCAAACACTCGCACGCCCAAACTCGCACACATTCGCACTCACTCGCACGCACTCGCACGCACACACTCGCACAAACTCACACACACTCGCACACACTCATACACAATTGCACGCACACACACTCGCACACACTCGCACACTCTCGCACACATTCACACTCACTCGCACGCACACACTCGTGCAAACTCGCATGCACACACTCGCGCACACACTAACACACACACACTCGCATACACACTCGCACACACTCGCATGCACACACTCGCACACACACTCACACACACACACTCGCATACACACTCGCACACACTCGCACAAACTCCTACACACACTCGTACACACTCACACACACTCGCACACACACTTGCACACACTCGCACACACTCGCACATACACACATAAACATTCGCACACACTCGCACACTCACTCGCACACACAGTCCTACACACTCACACACACACTCGCAAACACTCGCACACACACACACTCACTCACACGTACACACTCGCGCACACTCACACACACTCACGCACACTAGCACACACTCGTAAGCATACACTCACACTCACTCACACACTTACTCACACTCACACACTCTCGCACACACTCGCGCACACTCGCACACACTCGCACGCCCACACTCGCACACATTTGCACACACTCGCACTCACTCACACCCACTCGCACGCACACACTCATACACAATCACACAAACTCGCACACACACTCGCACACACTCGCACCCACTCGCACACACTCGCACACACAGTCCTACACACTCACACACACTCGCAAACACTCGCACAAACTCACACACACTCACTCACACGCACACACTTGCACACACTAGCACACACTCGCACGCCCACACTTGCACACACTCACACTCACTCGCACGCACTCGCACGCACACACTCGCACACACTCGCACATACTCGCACACACTTGCACACACTCGCACACACTCGCATGCACACACTCGCACACACACTCACAAGCACACTCTCGCATACACACTCGCACAAACTCCTACACACACTCGTACACACTCACACACACTCGCACACACACTTGCACACACTCACACACACTTGCACATACACACATACACATTCGCCCACACTCGCACACATACTCGCACACACAGTCCTACACACTCACACACACACTCACAAACACTCGCACACACTCACACAACACTCACTCACACGTACACACTCACGCACACTTGCACACACTCACGCACACTAGCACACACTCGTAAGCATACACTCACACTCACTCACACACTTACTCACACGCACACACTCTCGCACACACTCACACACACTCGCGCACACTCGCACACACTCGCACACATTTGCACACACTCGCATTCACTTGCACCCACTCGCACGCACACACTCGCACACACTCATACACGATCACACAAACTCGCACACATTCGCACACACTCGCACACACTAACTCACTCACACTTACTCGCACACACTTGCACACACTCGCACACACTCGCACACACAGTCCTACACACTCACACACACACTCGCAAACACTCGCACAAACTCACACACACTCACTCACACGCACACACTTGCGCACACTAGCACACACTCGCACGCCCACACTCACACACATTCGCACTCACTCGCACACACTCGCACGCACACACTCGCACAAACTCACACACACTCGCACACACTCATACACAATCGCACGCACACACACACGCACACACACACTCGCACACACTCGCACACTCTCACACACATTCACACTCACTCGCACGCACTCGCACGCGCACACTCAAACACACTCGCACAAACTCACACACACTCGCACACACTTATACACAAACTTACACACACACTCGTACACACACTCGCACACAATCGCACACACTCGCACACACTCACTCACACACACTCACACGCACACACTCGCACACACTCACACACACTTGCACACACTTGCACACACTCACACGCACACACACTCGCACACACACTCACACACACTCGCACATACTCACAAGCACACACTCGCACACACACTCGCACACACTCACACGCACACACTCACACGCACACACTCGTACAACAGTCGCACACACTCGCACCCACTCACTCGTGCACACTCGCGCACACTCGGGCACATTTGCACACACTCGCACACTCTCGCACACACACTCGCACACACACTCGCACACACTCGAACACACTCGCACACACTCGCAAACACTCGCACATACAGTCCTACAAACTCACACACACTCACACACACTCACACACTCCACCCACACACAAACTGGCACACACTCAAACACACTCACTCATACACACTCGCACACACTCACTCGCACACACACACACTCGCACACACTCGCACCCAGTCACTCGAGCACACTCGCACGCACGCACACACTCGCACACACTCACACGCACACACTCACACACACACACACACATTTGCACACATTCGCACTCACTTGCACACACTCGTGCGCACACACTGGCACACACTGGCACACACTGGCACACACACACTCGCACACACTCGCACACACTTGCACACACTAGCACACACACACTCACACATATTCGCACACACTCGCACGCACACACTCGCACACACTCGCATGCACACACTCGCACACACACTCACACACACACTCACATACACACTCGCACACACTCGCACAAACTCCTACACACACTCGTACACACACACACTCGCACACACACTCGCACACACTTGCACACACTCGCACATACACACATACACATTCACACACACTCGCACACAGACTCGCACACACAGTTCTACACACTCACACACACACTCGCAAACACTCGCACACACTCACACACACACTCACTCACACGTACACACTCGTGCACACTCGCACACACTCACGCACACTAGCACACTCTCGCATGCACACACTGGCACACACACTAACACACACACTCACATACACACTCGCACACACTCGCACAAACTCCTACACACACTCGCACACACTCACACACACACTCGCACGCTCACACTCGCACACACTCACACACACACTTTTGCACACGCACACTCGCACACAATCACACACACACTCGCAGACACTCGCACACACTCACTCACGCACACACTCACACACACTCGCGCACACTCGCACACCGACACTCTCACACTCTCGCACACATTTGCACTCGCACGCACACACTCGCACACACTCGCACAAACTCATACACAATCGCACACACTCACTCGCACACACTTGCACACACTCGCACACACTCGCACACACTTGCACACACTTGCACACGCTTGCACACACTCGCACACACTCGCACACACTCGCACACACTCACACACACGCACACACACGCACACACACTCACGCACACACTCGCACACACTCGCACACACTTGCATGCACACATTCGCACGCACTCGCACACACAAACACAAACTGGCACACACTCAAACACACTCACTCATACACACTCGCACACACTCACTCGCACACACACACTCGCACACACTCACACACTCAGGCACACACACTCACGCACACTCGTGCACACTCGCACGCACACATTCACACATATTCGCACTCACTTGCAAACACTCGTACGCACACACTCTCGCATACACACTCGCACAAACTCCTACACACACTCGTACACACTCACACACACTCGCACACACACTTGCACACACTCGCACACACTCACACATACACATTCGCACACACTCGCACACACACTCGCACACACAGTACTACACACTCACACACACACTCACAAACACTCGCACACACTCACACACACACTCACTCACACGTACACACTCACGCACACTTGCACACACTCACGCACACTAGCACACACTCGTAAGCATACACTCACACTCACTCACACACTTACTCACAAGCACACACTCTCGCACACACTCACACACACTCGCGCACACTCGCACACACTCGCACGCCCACACTCGCACACTCTCGCACACATTTGCACACACTCGCACTCACTTGCACCCACTCGCACGCACACACTCGCACACACTCATACACAATCACACAAACTCGCACACATTCGCACACACTCGCACACACTCACTCACTCACACTTACTCGCACACACTTGCACACACTCGCACACACTCGCACACACTCGCACACACAGTCCTACACACTCACACACACACTCGCAAACACTCGCACAAACTCACACACACTCATTCACACGCACACACTTGCGCACACTAGCACACACTCGCACGCCCTCACTCACACACATTCGCACTCACTCGCACACACTCGCACGCACACACTCGCACAAACTCACACACACTCGCACACACTCATACACAATCGCACGCACACACACACGCACACACACACTCGCACACACTCGCACACTCTCACACACATTCACACTCACTCGCACGCACTCGCACGCGCACACTCAAACACACTCGCACAAACTCACACACACTCGCACACACTTATACACAAACGCACACACACACTCGTACACACACTCGCACACACTCGCACACACTCGCACACACTCACTCACACACACTCACACGCACACACTCGCACACACTCACACACACTTGCACACACTTGCACACACTCACATGCACACACACTCGCACACACACTCGCACACACTCACAAGCACACACTCGCACACACACTCGCACACACTCACACGCACACACTCACACGCACACACTCGTACAAACAGTCGCACACACTCGCACCCACTCACTCGTGCACACTCGCGCACACTCGGGCACATTTGCACACACTCGCACACTCTCGCACACACACTCGCACACACACTCGCACACACTCGAACACACTCGCACACACTCGCAAACACTCGCACATACAGTCTTACAAACTCACACACACTCACACACACTCACACACTCCACCCACACACAAACTGGCACACACTCAAACACACTCACTCATACACACTCGCACACACTCACTCGCACACACACACACTCGCACACACTCGCACCCAGTCACTTGAGCACACTCGCACGCACACACTCGCACACACTCACACGCACACACTCACGCACACACACTCACGCACACTCGTGCACACTCGCACGCACACATTTGCACACATTCGCACTCACTTGCACACACTCGTGTGCACACACTGGCACACACTGGCACACACTGGCACACACACACTCGCACACACTCGCATGCACACACTTGCACACACACTCACACACACTCGCATACACATTCGCACAAACTCACACAAACTCATACACAATCGCACACACTCACTCGCACACACTTGCACACACTCGCACACACTCGCACACACTTGCACACACTTGCACACGCTTGCACACACTCGCACACACTCGCACACACTCGCACACACTCACACACACGCACACACACGCACACACACTCACGCACACACTCGCACACACTCGCACACACTTGCATGCACACATTCGCACGCACTCGCACACACAAACACAAACTGGCACACACTCAAACACACTCACTCATACACACTCGCACACACTCACTCGCACACACACTCGCACACACTCACACACTCACACACACACACTCGTGCACACTCGCACGCACACATTCACACACATTCGCACTCACTTGCAAACACTCGTACGCACACACTCTCGCATACACACTCACACACACTCGCACACACACTTGCACACACTCGCACACACTCGCACATACACACATACACATTCGCACACACTCGCACACACACTCGCACACACAGTCCTACACACTCACACACACACTCACAAACACTCGCAAAACTCACACACACACTCACTCACACGTACACACTCACGCACACTTGCACACACTCACGCACACTAGCACACACTCGTAAGCATACACTCACACTCACTCACACACTTACTCACAAGCACACACTCTCGCACACACTCAAACACACTCACGCACACTCGCACACACTCGCACGCCCACACTCGCACACTCTCGCACACATTTGCACACACTCGCACTCACTTGCACCCACTCGCACGCACACACTCGCACACACTCATACACAATCACACAAACTCGCACACATTCGCACACACTCGCACACACTCACTCACTCACACTTACTCGCACACACTTGCACACACTCACACACACTCGCACACACAGTCCTACACACTCACACACACACTCGCAAACACTCGCACAAACTCACACACACTCACTCACACGCACACACTTGCGCACACTAGCACACACTCGCACGCTCACACTCACACACATTCGCACTCACTCGCACGCACTCGCACGCACACACTCGCACACACTCATACACAATCGCACGCACACACACTCGCACACACACACTCGCACACACTCGCACACACTCGCACACATTCGCACTCACTCGCATGCACTCGCACGCACACACTCGCACAATCTCACACACACTGGCACACACTTATACACAATCGCACACACACACTCTAACACACACTCGCACACACTCGCACACACTCACTCACAAACACTCACACACACACACTCGCACACACTCACACACACTTGCACACACTCGCACACACTCACACGCACACACACTCACACACACTCACACACACTCACAAGCACAAACTCGCACACACACTCGCACACACTCACACGCACACACTCACATGCACACACTCGCACACACACTCGCACACACTCGCACCCACTCACTCGTGCACACTCGCGCACACTCGGGCACATTTGCACACACTCGCACACACTCGCACACTCTCGCACACACACTCGCACACACACTCGCACACACTCAAACACACTCGAACACACTAGCAAACACTCGCACATACAGTCCTACAAACTCACACACACTCACACACACTCACACACTCGCACCCACACACAAACTGGCACACACTCAAACACACTCACTCATACACACTCGCACACACTCACTCGCACACACACACACACTCGCACACACTCGCACCCAGTCACTCGAGCACACTCGCACACCCTCGCACGCACGCACACACTCGCACACACTCACATGCACACACTCACGCACACACACTCGCACACACTCGTGCACACTCGCACGCACACATTCACACACTTTCGCACTCACTTGCACACACTCGTACGCACACACTGGCACACACTCGCACACACTCGCACACACACACTCGCACACACTCGCATGCACACACTTGCACACACACTCACACACACTCGCATACACACTCGCACAAACTCCTACACACACTCGTACACACTCACACACACTAGCACACACACACTCGCACACACTCGCACATACTCGCACACACTCGCACACACTCACCTGCACACACTCGCACACACACTCACACACACACTCTCGCATACACACTCGCACAAACTCCTACACACACTCGTACACACTCACACACACTCGCACACACACTTGCACTCACTCGCACACACTCGCACATACACACATACACATTCGCACACACTCGCACACACACTCGCACACACAGTCCTATACACTCACACACACACTCATAAACACTCGCACACACTCACACACACACTCACTCACATGTACACACTCACGCACACTTGCACACACTCACGCACACTAGCACACACTCGTAAGCATACACTCACACTCACTCACACACTTACTCACACGCACACACTCTCGCACACACTCACACACACTCGCGCACACTCGCACACACTCGCACGCCCACACTCGCACACTCTCACACACATTTGCACACACTCGCACTCACTTGCACCCACTCGCACGCACACACTCGCACACACTCATACACAATCACACAAACTCGCACACACTCGCACACACTCACTCACTCACACTTACTCGCACACACTTGCACACACTCGCACACACTCGCACACACAGTCCTACACACTCACACACACACTCGCAAACACTCGCACAAACTCACACACACTCACTCACACGCACACACTTGCGCACACTAGCACACACTCGCACGCCCACACTCACACACATTCGCACTCACTCGCACGCACTCGCACGCACACACTAGCACAAACTCACACACACTCGCACACACTCATACACAATCGCACGCACACACACTCGCACACACACACTCGCACACACTCGCACACTCTCACACACATTCACACTCACTCGCACGCACTCGCACGCGCACACTCAAACACACTCGCACAAACTCACACACACTCGCACACACTTATACACAAACGCACACACACTCGTACACACACTCGCACACACTCGCACACACTCGCACACACTCACTCACACACACTCACACGCACACACTCGCACACACACTCGCACACACTCACACGCACACACTCACACGCACACACTCGTACAAACAGTCGCACACACTCGCACCCACTCACTCGTGCACACTCGCGCACACTCGGGCACATTTGCACACACTCGCACACTCTCGCACACACACTCGCACACACACTCGCACACACTCGAACACACTAGCACACACTCGCAAACACTCGCACATACAGTCCTACAAACTCACACACACTCACACACACTCACACACTCCACCCACACACAAACTGGTACACACTCAAACACACTCACTCATACACACTCGCACACACTCACTCGCACACACACACACTCGCACACACTCGCACCCAGTCACTCCAGCACACTCGCACACACTCGCACGCACGCACGCACACACTCGCACACACTCACACGCACACACTCACGCACACACACTCACGCACACTCGTGCACACTCGCACGCACACATTCACACACATTCGCACTCACTTGCACACACTCGTGCGCACACACTGGCACACACTGGCACACACACACTCGCACACACTCGCACACACTTGCACACACTAGCACACACACACTCGCACATATTCGCACACACTCGCACGCACACACTCGCACACACTCGCATGCACACACACGCACACACACTCACACACACACTCACATACACACTCGCACACACTCGCACAAACTCCTACACACACTCGTTCACACACTCGCACACACACTCGCACACACTTGCACACACTCGCACATACACACATACACATTCGCACACACTCGCACACACAGTTCTACACACTCACACACACACTCGCAAACACTCGCACACACTCACACACACACTCACTCACACGTACACACTCGCGCACACTCGCACACACTCACGCACACTAGCACACACTCGCATGCACACACTGGCACACACACTAACACACACACTCACATACACACTCGCACAAACTCCTACACACACTCGCACACACTCACACACACACTCGCACGCTCACACTCGCACACACTCACACACACACTTGCACACGCACACTCGCACACAATCACACACACACTCGCAGACACTCGCACACACTCACTCATGCACACACTCACACACACTCGCCCACACTCGCACACACAGTCCTAGACACTCACACACACACTCGCAAACACTTGCAAACACTCACACACACACTCACTCACACGTACACACTCGCGCACACTCGCACTGCGACACTCTCACACTCTCGCACACATTTGCACACACTCGCACTCACTCGCACGCACTCGCACGCACACACTCGCACACACTCGCACAAAATCATGCACAATCGCACACACTCACTCGCACACACTTGCACACACTCGCACACACTCGCACACACTTGCACACACTTGCAAACGCTTGCACACACTCGCACACACACGCACACACTCGCACACACTCACACACATGCACACACACGCACACACACTCACGCACACACTCGCACACACTCGCACACACTTGCATGCACACATTCGCACGCACTCGCACACACAAACACAAACTGGCACACACTCAAACACACTCACTCATACACACTCGCACACACTCACTCGTACACACACACACACTCGCACACACTCACACGCACACACTCACGCACACACACTCGCGCACATTCGTGCACACTCGCATGCACACTCACTCACACGTACACACTCGCGCACACTCACACACACTCACGCACACTAGCACACACTCGTAAGCATACACTCACTCACACACTTACTCACACGCACACACTCTCGCACACACTCACACACACTCGCGCACACTTTCACACACTCGCACGCCCACACTCGCACACTCTCGCACACATTTGCAGACACTCGCACTCTCGCACCCACTCGCATGCACACACTCGCACACACTCATACACAATCAAACAAACTCGCACACACACACTCGCACACATTTGCACACACTCGCACACTCTCGCACACACACTCGCACACACACTCGCACACACTCGAACACACTCGCACACACTCGCAAACACTCGCACATACAGTCTTACAAACTCACACACACTCACACACACTCACACACTCCACCCACACACAAACTGGCACACACTCAAACACACTCACTCATACACACTCGCACACACTCACTCGCACACACACACACTCGCACACACTCGCACCCAGTCACTTGAGCACACTCGCACGCACACACTCGCACACACTCACACGCACACACTCACGCACACTCGTGCACACTCGCACGCACACATTTGCACACATTCGCACTCACTTGCACACACTCGTGTGCACACACTGGCACACACTGGCACACACTGGCACACACACACTCGCACACACTCGCATGCACACACTTGCACACACACTCACACACACTCGCATACACACTCGCACAAACTCACACAAACTCATACACAATCGCACACACTCACTCGCACACACTTGCACACACTCGCACACACTCGCACACACTTGCACACACTTGCACACGCTTGCACACACTCGCACACACTCGCACACACTCGCACACACTCACACACACGCACACACACGCACACACACTCACGCACACACTCGCACACACTCGCACACACTTGCATGCACACATTCGCACGCACTCGCACACACAAACACAAACTGGCACACACTCAAACACGCTCACTCATACACACTCGCACACACTCACTCGCACACACACACTCGCACACACTCACACACTCACACACACACACTCGTGCACACTCGCACGCACACATTCACACACATTCGCACTCACTTGCAAACACTCGTACGCACACACTCTCGCATACACACTCACACACACTCGCACACACACTTGCACACACTCGCACACACTCGCACATACACACATACACATTCGCACACACTCGCACACACACTCGCACACACAGTCCTACACACTCACACACACACTCACAAACACTCGCAAAACTCACACACACACTCACTCACACGTACACACTCACGCACATTTGCACACACTCACGCACACTAGCACACACTCGTAAGCATACACTCACACTCACTCACACACTTACTCACAAGCACACACTCTCGCACACACTCAAACACACTCACGCACACTCGCACACACTCGCACGCCCACACTCGCACACTCTCGCACACATTTGCACACACTCGCACTCACTTGCACCCACTCGCACGCACACACTCGCACACACTCATAAACAATCAAACAAACTCGCACACATTCGCACACACTCGCACACACTCACTCACTCACACTTACTCGCACACACTTGCACACACTCACACACACTCGCACACACAGTCCTACACACTCACACACACACTCGCAAACACTCGCACAAACTCACACACACTCACTCACACGCACACACTTGCGCACACTAGCACACACTCGCACGCTCACACTCACACACATTCGCACTCACTCGCACGCACACACTCGCACACACTCATACACAATCGCACGCACACACACTCGCACACACACACTCGCACACACTCGCACACACTCGCACACATTCGCACTCACTCGCATGCACTCGCACGCACACACTCGCACAATCTCACACACACTGGCACACACTTATACACAATCGCACACACACACTCTAACACACACTCGCACACACTCGCACACACTCACTCACAAACACTCACACACACACACTCGCACACACTCACACACACTTGCACACACTCGCACACACTCACACGCACACACACTCACACACACTCACACACACTCACAAGCACAAACTCGCACACACACTCGCACACACTCACACGCACACACTCACATGCACACACTCGCACACACACTCGCACACACTCGCACCCACTCACTCGTGCACACTCGCGCACACTCGGGCACATTTGCACACACTCGCACACACTCGCACACTCTCGCACACACACTCGCACACACACTCGCACACACTCAAACACACTCGAACACACTAGCAAACACTCGCACATACAGTCCTACAAACTCACACACACTCACAAACACTCACACACTCGCACCCACACACAAACTGGCACACACTCAAACACACTCACTCATACACACTCGCACACACTCACTCGCACACACACACACACTCGCACACACTCGCACCCAGTCACTCGAGCACACTCGCACACCCTCGCACGCACGCACACACTCGCACACACTCACATGCACACACTCACGCACACACACTCGCGCACACTCGTGCACACTCGCACGCACACATTCACACACTTTCGCACTCACTTGCACACACTCGTACGCACACACTGGCACACACTCGCACACACTCGCACACACACACTCGCACACACTCGCATGCACACACTTGCACACACACTCACAAACACTCGCATACACACTCGCACAAACTCCTACACACACTCGTACACACTCACACACACTAGCACACACACACTCGCACACACTCGCACATACTCGCACACACTCGCACACACTCACCTGCACACACTCGCACACACACTCACACACACACTCTCGCATACACACTCGCACAAACTCCTACACACACTCGTACACACTCACACACACTCGCACACACACTTGCACACACTCGCACACACTCGCACATACACACATACACATTCGCACACACTCGCACACACACTCGCACACACAGTCCTATACACTCACACACACACTCATAAACACTCGCACACACTCACACACACACTCACTCACATGTACACACTCACGCACACTTGCACACACTCACGCACACTAGCACACACTCGTAAGCATACACTCACACTCACTCACACACTTACTCACACGCACACACTCTCGCACACACTCACACACACTCGCGCACACTCGCACACACTCGCACGCCCACACTCGCACACTCTCACACACATTTGCACACACTCGCACTCACTTGCACCCACTCGCACGCACACACTCGCACACACTCATACACAATCACACAAACTCGCACACACTCGCACACACTCACTCACTCACACTTACTCGCACACACTTGCACACACTCGCACACACTCGCACACACAGTCCTACACACTCACACACACACTCGCAAACACTCGCACAAACTCACACACACTCACTCACACGCACACACTTGCGCACACTAGCACACACTCACACGCCCACACTCACACACATTCGCACTCACTCGCACGCACTCGCACGCACACACTAGCACAAACTCACACACACTCGCACACACTCATACACAATCGCACGCACACACACTCGCACACACACACTCGCACACACTCGCACACTCTCACACACATTCACACTCACTCGCACGCACTCGCACGCGCACACTCAAACACACTCGCACAAACTCACACACACTCGCACACACTTATACACAAACGCACACACACTCGTACACACACTCGCACACACTCGCACACACTCGCACACACTCACTCACACACACTCACACGCACACACTCGCACACACACTCGCACACACTCACACGCACACACTCACACGCACACACTCGTACAAACAGTCGCACACACTCGCACCCACTCACTCGTGCACACTCGCGCACACTCGGGCACATTTGCACACACTCGCACACTCTCGCACACACACTCGCACACACACTCGCACACACTCGAACACACTAGCACACACTCGCAAACACTCGCACATACAGTCCTACAAACTCACACACACTCACACACACTCACACACTCCACCCACACACAAACTGGTACACACTCAAACACACTCACTCATACACACTCGCACACACTCACTCGCACACACACACACTCGCACACACTCGCACCCAGTCACTCCAGCACACTCGCACACACTCGCACGCACGCACGCACACACTCGCACACACTCACACGCACACACTCACGCACACACACTCACGCACACTCGTGCACACTCGCACGCACACATTCACACACATTCGCACTCACTTGCACACACTCGTGCGCACACACTGGCACACACTGGCACACACTGGCACACACACACTCGCACACACTCGCACACACTTGCACACACTAGCACACACACACTCGCACATATTCGCACACACTCGCACGCACACACTCGCACACACTCGCATGCACACACACGCACACACACTCACACACACACTCACATACACACTCGCACACACTCGCACAAACTCCTACACACACTCGTTCACACACTCGCACACACACTCGCACACACTTGCACACACTCGCACATACACACATACACATTCGCACACACTCGCACACACAGTTCTACACACTCACACACACACTCGCAAACACTCGCACACACTCACACACACACTCACTCACACGTACACACTCGCGCACACTCGCACACACTCACGCACACTAGCACACACTCGCATGCACACACTGGCACACACACTAACACACACACTCACATACACACTCGCACAAACTCCTACACACACTCGCACACACTCACACACACACTCGCACGCTCACACTCGCACACACTCACACACACACTTGCACACGCACACTCGCACACAATCACACACACACTCGCAGACACTCGCACACACTCACTCATGCACACACTCACACACACTCGCCCACACTCGCACACACAGTCCTACACACTCACACACACACTCGCAAACACTTGCAAACACTCACACACACACTCACTCACACGTACACACTCGCGCACACTCGCACTGCGACACTCTCACACTCTCGCACACATTTGCACACACTCGCACTCACTCGCACGCACTCGCACGCACACACTCGCACACACTCGCACAAAATCATGCACAATCGCACACACTCACTCGCACACACTTGCACACACTCGCACACACTCGCACACACTTGCACACACTTGCAAACGCTTGCACACACTCGCACACACACGCACACACTCGCACACACTCACACACATGCACACACACGCACACACACTCACGCACACACTCGCACACACTCGCACACACTTGCATGCACACATTCGCACGCACTCGCACACACAAACACAAACTGGCACACACTCAAACACACTCACTCATACACACTCGCACACACTCACTCGTACACACACACACACTCGCACACACTCACACGCACACACTCACGCACACACACTCGCGCACATTCGTGCACACTCGCATGCACACTCACTCACACGTACACACTCGCGCACACTCACACACACTCACGCACACTAGCACACACTCGTAAGCATACACTCACTCACACACTTACTCACACGCACACACTCTCGCACACACTCACACACACTCGCGCACACTTTCACACACTCGCACGCCCACACTCGCACACTCTCGCACACATTTGCAGACACTCGCACTCTCGCACCCACTCGCATGCACACACTCGCACACACTCATACACAATCAAACAAACTCGCACACACACACTCGCACACATTTGCACACACTCGCACACTCTCGCACACACACTCGCACACACACTCGCACACACTCGAACACACTCGCACACACTCGCAAACACTCGCACATACAGTCTTACAAACTCACACACACTCACACACACTCACACACTCCACCCACACACAAACTGGCACACACTCAAACACACTCACTCATACACACTCGCACACACTCACTCGCACACACACACACTCGCACACACTCGCACCCAGTCACTTGAGCACACTCGCACGCACACACTCGCACACACTCACACGCACACACTCACGCACACACACTCACGCACACTCGTGCACACTCGCACGCACACATTTGCACACATTCGCACTCACTTGCACACACTCGTGTGCACACACTGGCACACACTGGCACACACTGGCACACACACACTCGCACACACTCGCATGCACACACTTGCACACACACTCACACACACTCGCATACACACTCGCACAAACTCACACAAACTCATACACAATCGCACACACTCACTCGCACACACTTGCACACACTCGCACACACTCGCACACACTTGCACACACTTGCACACGCTTGCACACACTCGCACACACTCGCACACACTCGCACACACTCACACACACGCACACACACGCACACACACTCACGCACACACTCGCACACACTCGCACACACTTGCATGCACACATTCGCACGCACTCGCACACACAAACACAAACTGGCACACACTCAAACACGCTCACTCATACACACTCGCACACACTCACTCGCACACACACACTCGCACACACTCACACACTCACACACACACACTCGTGCACACTCGCACGCACACATTCACACACATTCGCACTCACTTGCAAACACTCGTACGCACACACTCTCGCATACACACTCACACACACTCGCACACACACTTGCACACACTCGCACACACTCGCACATACACACATACACATTCGCACACACTCGCACACACACTCGCACACACAGTCCTACACACTCACACACACACTCACAAACACTCGCAAAACTCACACACACACTCACTCACACGTACACACTCACGCACACTTGCACACACTCACGCACACTAGCACACACTCGTAAGCATACACTCACACTCACTCACACACTTACTCACAAGCACACACTCTCGCACACACTCAAACACACTCACGCACACTCGCACACACTCGCACGCCCACACTCGCACACTCTCGCACACATTTGCACACACTCGCACTCACTTGCACCCACTCGCACGCACACACTCGCACACACTCATAAACAATCAAACAAACTCGCACACATTCGCACACACTCGCACACACTCACTCACTCACACTTACTCGCACACACTTGCACACACTCACACACACTCGCACACACAGTCCTACACACTCACACACACACTCGCAAACACTCGCACAAACTCACACACACTCACTCACACGCACACACTTGCGCACACTAGCACACACTCGCACGCTCACACTCACACACATTCGCACTCACTCGCACGCACACACTCGCACACACTCATACACAATCGCACGCACACACACTCGCACACACACACTCGCACACACTCGCACACACTCGCACACATTCGCACTCACTCGCATGCACTCGCACGCACACACTCGCACAATCTCACACACACTGGCACACACTTATACACAATCGCACACACACACTCTAACACACACTCGCACACACTCGCACACACTCACTCACAAACACTCACACACACACACTCGCACACACTCACACACACTTGCACACACTCGCACACACTCACACGCACACACACTCACACACACTCACACACACTCACAAGCACAAACTCGCACACACACTCGCACACACTCACACGCACACACTCACATGCACACACTCGCACACACACTCGCACACACTCGCACCCACTCACTCGTGCACACTCGCGCACACTCGGGCACATTTGCACACACTCGCACACACTCGCACACTCTCGCACACACACTCGCACACACACTCGCACACACTCAAACACACTCGAACACACTAGCAAACACTCGCACATACAGTCCTACAAACTCACACACACTCACAAACACTCACACACTCGCACCCACACACAAACTGGCACACACTCAAACACACTCACTCATACACACTCGCACACACTCACTCGCACACACACACACACTCGCACACACTCGCACCCAGTCACTCGAGCACACTCGCACACCCTCGCACGCACGCACACACTCGCACACACTCACATGCACACACTCACGCACACACACTCGCGCACACTCGTGCACACTCGCACGCACACATTCACACACTTTCGCACTCACTTGCACACACTCGTACGCACACACTGGCACACACTCGCACACACTCGCACACACACACTCGCACACACTCGCATGCACACACTTGCACACACACTCACAAACACTCGCATACACACTCGCACAAACTCCTACACACACTCGTACACACTCACACACACTAGCACACACACACTCGCACACACTCGCACATACTCGCACACACTCGCACACACTCACCTGCACACACTCGCACACACACTCACACACACACTCTCGCATACACACTCGCACAAACTCCTACACACACTCGTACACACTCACACACACTCGCACACACACTTGCACACACTCGCACACACTCGCACATACACACATACACATTCGCACACACTCGCACACACACTCGCACACACAGTCCTATACACTCACACACACACTCATAAACACTCGCACACACTCACACACACACTCACTCACATGTACACACTCACGCACACTTGCACACACTCACGCACACTAGCACACACTCGTAAGCATACACTCACACTCACTCACACACTTACTCACACGCACACACTCTCGCACACACTCACACACACTCGCGCACACTCGCACACACTCGCACGCCCACACTCGCACACTCTCACACACATTTGCACACACTCGCACTCACTTGCACCCACTCGCACGCACACACTCGCACACACTCATACACAATCACACAAACTCGCACACACTCGCACACACTCACTCACTCACACTTACTCGCACACACTTGCACACACTCGCACACACTCGCACACACAGTCCTACACACTCACACACACACTCGCAAACACTCGCACAAACTCACACACACTCACTCACACGCACACACTTGCGCACACTAGCACACACTCACACGCCCACACTCACACACATTCGCACTCACTCGCACGCACTCGCACGCACACACTAGCACAAACTCACACACACTCGCACACACTCATACACAATCGCACGCACACACACTCGCACACACACACTCGCACACACTCGCACACTCTCACACACATTCACACTCACTCGCACGCACTCGCACGCGCACACTCAAACACACTCGCACAAACTCACACACACTCGCACACACTTATACACAAACGCACACACACTCGTACACACACTCGCACACACTCGCACACACTCACTCACACACACTCACACGCACACACTCGCACACACACTCGCACACACTCACACGCACACACTCACACGCACACACTCGTACAAACAGTCGCACACACTCGCACCCACTCACTCGTGCACACTCGCGCACACTCGGGCACATTTGCACACACTCGCACACTCTCGCACACACACTCGCACACACACTCGCACACACTCGAACACACTAGCACACACTCGCAAACACTCGCACATACAGTCCTACAAACTCACACACACTCACACACACTCACACACTCCACCCACACACAAACTGGCACACACACAAACACACTCACTCATACACACTCGCACACACTCACTCGCACACACACACACTCGCACACACTCGCACCCAGTCACTCCAGCACACTCGCACACACTCGCACGCACGCACGCACACACTCGCACACACTCACACGCACACACTCACGCACACACACTCACGCACACTCGTGAACACTCGCACGCACACATTCACACACATTCGCACTCACTTGCACACACTCGTGCGCACACACTGGCACACACTGGCACACACTGGCACACACACACTCGCACACACTCGCACACACTTGCACACACTAGCACACACACACTCGCACATATTCGCACACACTCGCACGCACACACTCGCATGCACACACACGCACACACACTCACACACACACTCACATACACACTCGCACACACTCGCACAAACTCCTACACACACTCGTTCACACACTCGCACACACACTCGCACACACTTGCACACACTCGCACATACACACATACACATTCGCACACACTCGCACACACAGTTCTACACACTCACACACACACTCGCAAACACTCGCACACACTCACACACACACTCACTCACACGTACACACTCGCGCACACTCGCACACACTCACGCACACTAGCACACACTCGCATGCACACACTGGCACACACACTAACACACACACTCACATACACACTCGCACAAACTCCTACACACACTCGCACATACTCACACACACACTCGCACGCTCACACTCGCACACACTCACACACACACTTGCACACGCACACTCGCACACAATCACACACACACTCGCAGACACTCGCACACACTCACTCATGCACACACTCACACACACTCGCCCACACTCGCACACACAGTCCTACACACTCACACACACACTCGCAAACACTTGCAAACACTCACACACACACTCACTCACACGTACACACTCGCGCACACTCGCACGCCGACACTCTCACACTCTCGCACACATTTGCACACACTCGCACTCACTCGCACGCACTCGCACGCACACACTCGCACACACTCGCACAAAATCATGCACAATCGCACACACTCACTCGCACACACTTGCACACACTCGCACACACTCGCACACACTTGCACACACTTGCAAACACTTGCACACACTCGCACACACACGCACACACTCGCACACACTCACACACATGCACACACACGCACACACACTCACGCACACACTCGCACACACTCGCACACACTTGCATGCACACATTCGCACGCACTCGCACACACAAACACAAACTGGCACACACTCAAACACACTCACTCATACACACTCGCACACACTCACTCGTACACACACACACACTCGCACACACTCACACGCACACACTCACGCACACACACTCGCGCACATTCGTGCACACTCGCATGCACACTCACTCACACGTACACACTCGCGCACACTCACACACACTCACGCACACTAGCACACACTCGTAAGCATACACTCACTCACACACTTACTCACACGCACACACTCTCGCACACACTCACACACACTCGCGCACACTCGCACACACTCGCACGCCCACACTCGCACACTCTCGCACACATTTGCACACACTCGCACTCTCGCACCCACTCGCATGCACACACTCGCACACACTCATACACAATCAAACAAACTCGCACACACACACTCGCACACATTTGCACACACTCGCACACACTCACTCACTCACACTCACTCACACACATTTGCACACACTCGCACACACTCGCACACACAGTCCTACACACTCACACACACACTCGCAAACACTCGCACAAACTCACACACACTCACTCACACGCGCACACTTGCGCACACTAGCACACACTCGCACGCCCACACTCGCACACATTCGCACTCACTCGCACGCACTCGCACGAACACACTCGCACAAACTCACACACACTCGCACACACTCATACACAATTGCACGCACACACACTCGCACACTCTCGCACACATTCGCACTCACTCGCACGCACACACTCGCACAAACTCGCATGCACACACTCGCACACACACTAACACACACACACTCGCATACACACTCGCACACACTCGCATGCACACACTCGCACACACACTCACACACACACACTCGCATACACACTCGCACACACTCGCACAAACTCCTACACACACTCGTACACACTCACGCACACTCGCACACACACTTGCACACACTCGCACACACTCGCACATACACACAAACACATTCGCACACACTCGCACACTCACTCGCACACACAGTCCTACACACTCACACACACACTCGCAAACACTCGCACACACACACACTCGCGCACACTCACACACTCATGTACACTAGCACACACTCGTAAGCATACACTCACACTCACTCACACACTTACTCACACGCACACACTCTCGCACACACTCACACACACTCACGCACACTCGCACACACTCGCACGCCCACACTCGCACACTCTCGCACACATTTGCACACACTCGCACACATTCGCACCCACTCGCACACACTCACTCACTCACACTCACTCGCACACACTTGCACACACTCGCACACACTCGCACACACAGTCCTACACACTCACACACACTCGCAAACACTCGCACAAACTCACACACACTCACTCACACGCACACACTTGCACGCCCACACTTGCACACATTCGCACTCACTAGCACGCACTCGCACGCACACACTCGCACACACTCGCAGAAACTCACACACACTCGCACACACTCATACTCAATCGCACAATCGCACAAACTCACACACACTCGCACACACTCACACACTCGCACCCACTCACTCGTGCACACTCGCACACATTCGCACTCACTCGCACGCACTCGCACGCACACACTCGCACAAACTCACACACACTCGCACACACTCATACACAATCGCACGCACACACACTCGCACACACACACTCACACACACTCGCACACTCTCGCACACATACGCACTCACTCGCACGCACTCGCATGCACACACTCTCACACACTCGCACAAACTCACACACACTCGCACACACTTATACACAATCGCACACACACACTCACTCACTCACACTCACTCGCACACACTTGCACACACTCGCACACACAGTCCTACACACTCACACACACTCGCAAACACTCGCACAAACTCACACACACTCACTCACACGCACACACTTGCACACACTAGCACACACTTGCACGCCCACACTTGCACACACTCACACTCACTCGCACGCACACATTCGCACACACTCGCACAAACTCACACACACTCGCACACACTCATACACAATCGCACAAACTCACACACACTCGCACACACTCACACACTCGCACCCACTCACTCGTGCACACTCGCACACATTTGCACTCACTCGCACGCACTCACACGCACACACTCGCACAAACTCACACACACTCGCACACACTCATACACAATCGCACGCACACACACTCGCACACACTCGCACACATTCGCACTCACTCACACGCACTCGCACGCACACACTCGCACAAACTCACACACACTGGCACACACTTATACACAATCGCACACACACACTCTAACACACTCGCACACACTCGCACACACTCACTCACATACACTCACACACACACACTCGCACACACTCACACACACCTGCACACACTCGCACACACTCACACACACCCACACTCACACACACACTCACACAAACTCGCACACACTCGCACCCACTCACTCGTGCACACTCGCGCACACTCGGGCACATTTGCACACACTCGCACACACTCACTTACTCTCGCACACACACTCGCAAACACACTCGCACACACTCGAACACACTCGCACACACTCGCAAACACTCGCACATACAGTCCTACAAACTCACACACACTCACACACACTCACACACTCGCACCCACACACAAACTGGCACACACTCAAACACACTCACTCATACACACTCGCACACACTCACTCGCACACACACACACACTCGCACACACTCGCACCCAGTCACTCGAGCACACTCGCACACCCTCGCACGCACGCACGCACACACTCGCACACACTCACATGCACACACTCACGCACACACACTCGCGCACACTCGTGCACACTCGCACGCACACATTCACACACATTCGCACTCACTTGCACACACTCGTACGCACACACTGGCACACACTCGCACACACTAGCACACACACACTCGCACACACTCGCATGCACATACTTGCACACACACTCACACACACTCGCATACACACTCGCACAAACTCCTACACACACTCGTACACACTCACACACACTAGCACACACACACTCGCACACACTCGCACATACTCGCACACACTCGCACACACTCGCATGCACACACTCGCACACACACTCACACACACACTCTCGCATACACACTCGCACAAACTCCTACACACACTCGTACACACTCACACACACTCGCACACACACTTGCACACACTCGCACAAACTCGCACATACACACATACACATTCGCACAGACTCGCACACACACTCGCACACACAGTCCTACACACTCACACACACACTCACAAACACTCGCACACACTCACACACACACTCACTCACACGTACACACTCACGCACACTTGCACACACTCACGCACACTAGCACACACTCATAAGCATACACTTACACTCACTCACACACTTACTCACACGCACACACTCTCGCACACACTCACACACACTCACGCACACTCGCACACACTCGCACGCAAACACTCGCACACTCTGGCACACATTTGCACACACTCGCACTCACTCACTCACTCACACACACTTGCACACACTCGCACACCCTCGCACACACAGTCCTACACACTCACACACACACTCGCAAACACTCGCACAAACTCACACACACTCACTCACACGCACACACTTGCGCACACTAGCACATACTCGCACGCCCACACTCACACACATTTGCACTCACTCGCACGCACTCGCACGCACACACTCGCACAAACTCACACACACTCGCACACACTCATACACAATCGCACGAACACACACTCGCACACACACACTCGCACACGCTCGCACACTCTCACACACATTCACACTCACTCGCACGCACTCGCACGCGCACACTCAAACACACTCGCACAAACTCACACACACTCGCACACACTTATACACAAATGCACACACACACTCGTACACACACTCGCACACACTCGCACACACTCGCACACACTCACTCACACACACTCACACGCACACACTCGCACACACTCACACACACTTGCACACACTTGCACACACTCACACGCACACACACTCGCACACACACTCACACACACTCGCACACACTCACAAGCACACACTCGCACACACACTCGCACACACTCACACGCACACACTCACACGCACACACTCGTACAACAGTCGCACACACTCGCACCCACTCACTCGTGCACACTCGCGCACACTCGGGCACATTTGCACACACTCGCACACTCTCGCACACACACTCGCACACACACTCGCACACACTCGAACACACTCGCACACACTCGCAAACACTCGCACA
Source organism: Phyllobates terribilis (assembly GCF_046119375.1). NCBI lineage: Eukaryota > Metazoa > Chordata > Amphibia > Anura > Dendrobatidae > Phyllobates > Phyllobates terribilis. Next base: position 1,252,594 of record NW_027362853.1, read on the forward strand.
TACAGTCCTACAAACTCACACACACTCACACACACTCACACACTCCACCCACACACAAACTGGCACACACTCAAACACACTCACTCATACACACTCGCACACACTCACTCGCACACACACACACTCGCACACACTCGCACCCAGTCACTCGAGCACACTCGCACGCACGCACACACTCGCACACACTCACACGCACACACTCACACACACACACACACATTTGCACACTTTCGCACTCACTTGCACACACTCGTGCGCACACACTGGCACACACTGGCACACACTGGCACACACACACTCGCACACACTCGCACACACTTGCACACACTAGCACACACACACTCACACATATTCGCACACACTCGCACGCACACACTCGCACACACTCGCATGCACACACTCGCACACGCACTCACACACACACTCACATACACACTCGCACACACTCGCACAAACTCCTACACACACTCGTACACACACACACTCGCACACACACTCGCACACACTCGCACATACACACATACACATTCACACACACTCGCACACACACTCGCACACACAGTTCTACACACTCACACACACACTCGCAAACACTCGCACACACTCACACACACGCTCACTCACACGTACACACTCGTGCACACTCGCACACACTCACGCACACTAGCACACACTTGCATGCACACACTGGCACACACACTAACACACACACTCACATACACACTCGCACACACTCGCACAAACTCCTACACACACTCGCACACACTCACACACACACTCGCACGCTCACACTCGCACACACTCACACACACACTTTTGCACACGCACACTCGCACACAATCACACACACACTCGCAGACACTCGCACACACTCACTCACGCTCACACTCACACACACTCGCCCACACTCGCACACACAGTCCTACACACTCACACACACACTCGCAAGCACTTGCAAACACTCACACACACTCACTCACACGTACACACTCGCGCACACTCGCACGCCGACACTCTCACACTCTTGCACACATTTGCACACACTCGCACTCACTCACACGCACTCGCACGCACACACTCGCACACACTCACACAAACTCATACACAATCGCACACACTCACTCGCACACACTTGCACACACTCGCACACACTCGCACACACTTGCACACACTTGCACACGCTTGCACACACTCGCACACACTCGCACACACTCGCACACACTCACACACATGCACACACACTCACGCACACACTCGCACACACTCGCACACACTTGCATGCACACATTCGCACGCACTCGCACACACAAACACAAACTGGCACACACTCAAACACACTCACTCATACACACTCGCACACACTCACTCGCACACACACACTCGCACACACTCACACACTCACACACACACACTCGTGCACACTCGCACGCACACATTCACACACATTCGCACTCACTTGCAAACACTCGTACGCACACACTCTCGCATACACACTCACACACACTCGCACACACACTTGCACACACTCGCACACACTCGCACATACACACATACACATTCGCACACACTCGCACACACACTCGCACACACAGTCCTACACACTCACACACACACTCACAAACACTCGCAAAACTCACACACACACTCACTCACACGTACACACTCACGCACACTTGCACACACTCACGCACACTAGCACACACTCGTAAGCATACACTCACACTCACTCACACACTTACTCACAAGCACACACTCTCGCACACACTCACACACACTCACGCACACTCGCACACACTCGCACGCCCACACTCGCACACTCTCGCACACATTTGCACACACTCGCACTCACTTGCACCCACTCGCACGCACACACTCGCACACACTCATACACAATCACACAAACTCGCACACATTCGCACACACTCGCACACACTCACTCACTCACACTTACTCGCACACACTTGCACACACTCACACACACTCGCACACACAGTCCTACACACTCACACACACACTCGCAAACACTCGCACAAACTCACACACACTCACTCACACGCACACACTTGCGCACACTAGCACACACTCGCACGCTCACACTCACACACATTCGCACTCACTCGCACGCACTCGCACGCACACACTCGCACACACTCATACACAATCGCACGCACACACACTCGCACACCCACACTCGCACACACTCGCACACACTCGCACACATTCGCACTCACTCGCATGCACTCGCACGCACACACTCGCACAATCTCACACACACTGGCACACACTTATACACAATCGCACACACACACTCTAACACACACTCGCACACACTCGCACACACTCACTCACAAACACTCACACACACACACTCGCACACACTCACACACACTTGCACACACTCGCACACACTCACACGCACACACACTCACACACACTCACACACACTCACAAGCACAAACTCGCACACACACTCGCACACACTCACACGCACACACTCACATGCACACACTCGCACACACACTCGCACACACTCGCACCCACTCACTCGTGCACACTCGCGCACACTCGGGCACATTTGCACACACTCGCACACACTCGCACACTCTCGCACACACACTCGCACACACACTCGCACACACTCAAACACACTCGAACACACTAGCAAACACTCGCACATACAGTCCTACAAACTCACACACACTCACACACACTCACACACTCGCACCCACACACAAACTGGCACACACTCAAACACACTCACTCATACACACTCGCACACACTCACTCGCACACACACACACACTCGCACACACTCGCACCCAGTCACTCGAGCACACTCGCACACCCTCGCACGCACGCACACACTCACACACACTCACATGCACACACTCACGCACACACACTCGCGCACACTCGTGCACACTCGCACGCACACATTCACACACTTTCGCACTCACTTGCACACACTCGTACGCACACACTGGCACACACTCGCACACACTCGCACACACACACTCGCACACACTCGCATGCACACACTTGCACACACACTCACACACACTCGCATACACACTCGCACAAACTCCTACACACACTCGTACACACTCACACACACTAGCACACACACACTCGCACACACTCGCACATACTCGCACACACTCGCACACACTCACCTGCACACACTCGCACACACACTCACACACACACTCTCGCATACACACTCGCACAAACTCCTACACACACTCGTACACACTCACACACACTCGCACACACACTTGCACACACTCGCACACACTCGCACATACACACATACACATTCGCACACACTCGCACACACACTCGCACACACAGTCCTATACACTCACACACACACTCATAAACACTCGCACACACTCACACACACACTCACTCACACGTACACACTCACGCACACTTGCACACACTCACGCACACTAGCACACACTCGTAAGCATACACTCACACTCACTCACACACTTACTCACACGCACACACTCTCGCACACACTCACACACACTCGCGCACACTCGCACACACTCGCACGCCCACACTCGCACACTCTCACACACATTTGCACACACTCGCACTCACTTGCACCCACTCGCACGCACACACTCGCACACACTCATACACAATCACACAAACTCGCACACACTCGCACACACTCACTCACTCACACTTACTCGCACACACTTGCATACACTCGCACACACTCGCACACACAGTCCTACACACTCACACACACACTCGCAAACACTCGCACAAACTCACACACACTCACTCACACGCACACACTTGCGCACACTAGCACACACTCGCACGCCCACACTCACACACATTCGCACTCACTCGCACGCACTCGCACGCACACACTAGCACAAACTCACACACACTCGCACACACTCATACACAATCGCACGCACACACACTCGCACACACACACTCGCACACACTCGCACACTCTCACACACATTCACACTCACTCGCACGCACTCGCACGCGCACACTCAAACACACTCGCACAAACTCACACACACTCGCACACACTTATACACAAACGCACACACACTCGTACACACACTCGCACACACTCGCACACACTCGCACACACTCACTCACACACACTCACACGCACACACTCACACACACACTCGCACACACTCACACGCACACACTCACACGCACACACTCGTACAAACAGTCGCACACACTCGCACCCACTCACTCGTGCACACTCGCGCACACTCGGGCACATTTGCACACACTCGCACACTCTCGCACACACACTCGCACACACACTCGCACACACTCGAACACACTAGCACACACTCGCAAACACTCGCACATACAGTCCTACAAACTCACACACACTCACACACACTCACACACTCCACCCACACACAAACTGGCACACACTCAAACACACTCACTCATACACACTCGCACACACTCACTCGCACACACACACACTCGCACACACTCGCACCCAGTCACTCGAGCACACTCGCACACACTCGCACGCACGCACGCACACACTCGCACACACTCACACGCACACACTCACGCACACACACTCACGCACACTCGTGCACACTCGCACGCACACATTCACACACATTCGCACTCACTTGCACACACTCGTGCGCACACACTGGAACACTGGCACACACTGGCACACACACACTCGCACACACTCGCACACACTTGCACACACTAGCACACACACACTCGCACATATTCGCACACACTCGCACGCACACACTCGCACACACTCGCATGCACACACACGCACACACACTCACACACACACTCACATACACACTCGCACACACTCGCACAAACTTATACACACACTCGTTCACACACTCGCACACACACTCGCACACACTTGCACACACTCGCACATACACACATACACATTCGCACACACTCGCACACACAGTTCTACACACTCACACACACACTCGCAAACACTCGCACACACTCACACACACACTCACTCACACGTACACACTCGCGCACACTCGCACACACTCACGCACACTAGCACACACTCGCATGCACACACTGGCACACACACTAACACACACACTCACATACACACTCGCACAAACTCCTACACACACTCGCACACACTCACACACACACTCGCACGCTCACACTCGCACACACTCACACACACACTTGCACACGCACACTCGCACACAATCACACACACACTCGCACACACACTTGCTCACACTCACTCACACTTGCACATACACACATACACATTCGCACACACTCGCACACACACTCGCACACACAGTCCTACACACTCACACACACACTCACAAACACTCGCAAAACTCACACACACACTCACTCACACGTACACACTCACGCACACTAGCACACACTCGTAAGCATACACTCACACTCACTCACACACTTACTCACAAGCACACACTCTCGCACACTCTCGCACACACTCACACACACTCACGCACACTCGCACGCCCACACTCGCACACTCTCGCACACATTTGCACACACTCGCACTCACTTGCACCCACTCGCACGCACACACTCGCACACACTCATACACAATCACACAAACTCGCACACATTCGCACACACTCGCACACACTCACTCACTCACACTTACTCGCACACACTTGCACACACTCACACACACTCGCACACACAGTCCTACACACTCACACACACACTCGCAAACACTCGCACAAACTCACACACACTCACTCACACGCACACACTTGCGCACAGTAGCACACACTCGCACGCTCACACTCACACACATTCGCACTCACTCGCACGCACTCGCACGCACACACTCGCACACACTCATACACAATCGCACGCACACACACTCGCACACCCACACTCGCACACACTCGCACACACTCGCACACATTCGCACTCACTCGCATGCACTCGCACGCACACACTCGCACAATCTCACACACACTGGCACACACTTATACACAATCGCACACACACACTCTAACACACACTCGCACACACTCGCACACACTCACTCACAAACACTCACACACACACACACTCGCACACACTCACACACACTTGCACACACTCGCACACACTCACACGCACACACACTCACACACACTCACACACACTCACAAGCACAAACTCGCACACACACTCGCACACACTCACACGCACACACTCACATGCACACACTCGCACACACACTCGCACACACTCGCACCCACTCACTCGTGCACACTCGCGCACACTCGGGCACATTTGCACACACTCGCACACACTCGCACACTCTCGCACACACACTCGCACACACACTCGCACACACTCAAACACACTCGAACACACTAGCAAACACTCGCACATACAGTCCTACAAACTCACACACACTCACACACACTCACACACTCGCACCCACACACAAACTGGCACACACTCAAACACACTCACTCATACACACTCGCACACACTCACTCGCACACACACACACACTCGCACACACTCGCACCCAGTCACTCGAGCACACTCGCACACCCTCGCACGCACGCACACACTCGCACACACTCACATGCACACACTCACGCACACACACTCGCGCACACTCGTGCACACTCGCACGCACACATTCACACACTTTCGCACTCACTTGCACACACTCGTACGCACACACTGGCACACACTCGCACACACTCGCACACACACACTCGCACACACTCGCATGCACACACTTGCACACACACTCACACACACTCGCATACACACTCGCACAAACTCCTACACACACTCGTACACACTCACACACACTAGCACACACACACTCGCACACACTCGCACATACTCGCACACACTCGCACACACTCACCTGCACACACTCGCACACACACTCACACACACACTCTCGCATACACACTCGCACAAACTCCTACACACACTCGTACACACTCACACACACTCGCACACACACTTGCACACACTCGCACACACTCGCACATACACACATACACATTCGCACACACTCGCACACACACTCGCACACACAGTCCTATACACTCACACACACACTCATAAACACTCGCACACACTCACACACACACTCACTCACACGTACACACTCACGCACACTTGCACACACTCACGCACACTAGCACACACTCGTAAGCATACACTCACACTCACTCACACACTTACTCACACGCACACACTCTCGCACACACTCACACACACTCGCGCACACTCGCACACACTCGCACGCCCACACTCGCACACTCTCACACACATTTGCACACACTCGCACTCACTTGCACCCACTCGCACGCAAACACTCGCACACACTCATACACAATCACACAAACTCGCACACACTCGCACACACTCACTCACTCACACTTACTCGCACACACTTGCACACACTCGCACACAATCGCACACACAGTCCTACACACTCACACACACACTCGCAAACACTCGCACAAACTCACACACACTCACTCACACGCACACACTTGCGCACACTAGCACACACTCGCACGCCCACACTCACACACATTCGCACTCACTCGCACGCACTCGCACGCACACACTAGCACAAACTCACACACACTCGCACACACTCATACACAATCGCACGCACACACACTCGCACACACACACTCGCACACACTCGCACACTCTCACACACATTCACACTCACTCGCACGCACTCGCACGCGCACACTCAAACACACTCGCACAAACTCACACACACTCGCACACACTTATACACAAACGCACACACACTCGTACACACACTCGCACACACTCGCACACACTCGCACACACTCACTCACACACACTCACACGCACACACTCGCACACACACTCGCACACACTCACACGCACACACTCACACGCACACACTCGTACAAACAGTCGCACACACTCGCACCCACTCACTCGTGCACACTCGCGCACACTCGGGCACATTTGCACACACTCGCACACTCTCGCACACACACTCGCACACACACTCGCACACACTCGAACACACTAGCACACACTCGCAAACACTCGCACATACAGTCCTACAAACTCACACACACTCACACACACTCACACACTCCACCCACACACAAACTGGCACACACTCAAACACACTCACTCATACACACTCGCACACACTCACTCGCACACACACACACTCGCACACACTCGCACCCAGTCACTCGAGCACACTCGCACACACTCGCACGCACGCACGCACACACTCGCACACACTCACACGCACACACTCACGCACACACACTCACGCACACTCGTGCACACTCGCACGCACACATTCACACACATTCGCACTCACTTGCACACACTCGTGCGCACACACTGGCACACACTGGCACACACACACTCGCACACACTCGCACACACTTGCACACACTAGCACACACACACTCGCACATATTCGCACACACTCGCACGCACACACTCGCACACACTCGCATGCACACACACGCACACACACTCACACACACACTCACATACACACTCGCACACACTCGCACAAACTCCTACACACACTCGTTCACACACTCGCACACACACTCGCACACACTTGCACACACTCGCACATACACACATACACATTCGCACACACTCACACACACAGTTCTACACACTCACACACACACTCGCAAACACTCGCACACACTCACACACACACTCACTCACACGTACACACTCGCGCACACTCGCACACACTCACGCACACTAGCACACACTCGCATGCACACACTGGCACACACACTAACACACACACTCACATACACACTCGCACAAACTCCTACACACACTCGCACACACTCACACACACACTCGCACGCTCACACTCGCACACACTCACACAAACACTTGCACACGCACACTCGCACACAATCACACACACACTCGCAGACACTCGCACACACTCACTCATGCACACACTCACACACACTCGCCCACACTCGCACACACAGTCCTACACACTCACACACACACTCGCAAACACTTGCAAACACTCACACACACACTCACTCACACGTACACACTCGCGCACACTCGCACGCCGACACTCTCACACTCTCGCACACATTTGCACACACTCGCACTCACTCGCACGCACTCGCACGCACACACTCGCACACACTCGCACAAAATCATGCACAATCGCACACACTCACTCGCACACACTTGCACACACTCGCACACACTCGCACACACTTGCACACACTTGCAAACGCTTGCACACACTCGCACACACACGCACACACTCGCACACACTCACACACATGCACACACACGCACACACACTCACGCACACACTCGCACACACTCACACACACTTGCATGCACACATTCGCACGCACTCGCACACACAAACCAAAACTGGCACACACTCAAACACACTCACTCATACACACTCGCACACACTCACTCGTACACACACACACACTCGCACACACTCACATGCACACACTCACGCACACACACTCGCGCACATTCGTGCACACTCGCACGCACACTCACTCACACGTACACACTCGCGCACACTCACACACACTCACGCACACTAGCACACACTCGTAAGCATACACTCACTCACACACTTACTCACACGCACACACTCTCGCACACACTCACACACACTCGCGCACACTCGCACACACTCGCACGCCCACACTCGCACACTCTCGCACACATTTGCACACACTCGCACTCTCGTACCCACTCGCATGCACACACTCGCACACACTCATACACAATCAAACAAACTCGCACACACACACTCGCACACATTTGCACACACTCGCACACACTCACTCACTCACACTCACTCGCACACATTTGCACACACTCGCACACACTCGCACACACAGTCCTACACACTCACACACACACTCGCAAACACTCGCACAAACTCACACACACTCACTCACACGCACACACTTGCGCACACTAGCACACACTCGCACGCCCACACTCGCACACATTCGCACTCACTCGCACGCACTCGCACGAACACACTCGCACAAACTCACACACACTCGCACACACTCATACACAATTGCACGCACACACACTCGCACACTCTCGCACACATTCGCACTCACTCGCACGCACACACTCGCACAAACTCGCATGCACACACTCGCACACACACTAACACACACACACTCGCATACACACTCGCACACACTCGCATGCACACACTCGCACACACACTCACACACACACACTCGCATACACACTCGCACACACTCGCACAAACTCCTACACACACTCGTACACACTCACGCACACTCGCACACACACTTGCACACACTCGCACACACTCGCACATACACACAAACACATTCGCACACACTCGCACACTCACTCGCACACACAGTCCTACACACTCACACACACACTCGCAAACACTCGCACACACACACACTCGCGCACACTCACACACTCATGTACACTAGCACACACTCGTAAGCATACACTCACACTCACTCACACACTTACTCACACGCACACACTCTCGCACACACTCACACACACTCACGCACACTCGCACACACTCGCACGCCCACACTCGCACACTCTCGCACACATTTGCACACACTCGCACACATTCGCACCCACTCGCACACACTCACTCACTCACACTCACTCGCACACACTTGCACACACTCGAACACACTCGCACACACAGTCCTACACACTCACACACACTCGCAAACACTCGCACAAACTCACACACACTCACTCACACGCACACACTTGCACGCCCACACTTGCACACATTCGCACTCACTCGCACGCACTCGCACGCACACACTCGCACACACTCGCAGAAACTCACACACACTCGCACACACTCATACTCAATCGCACAATCGCACAAACTCACACACACTCGCACACACTCACACACTCGCACCCACTCACTCGTGCACACTCGCACACATTCGCACTCACTCGCACACACAGTTCTACACACTCACACACACACTCGCAAACACTCGCACAAACTCACACACACTCACTCACACGCACACACTTGCGCACACTAGCACACACTCGCACGCCCACACTCGCACACATTCGCACTCACTCGCACGCACTCGCACGAACACACTCGCACAAACTCACACACACTCGCACACACTCATACACAATTGCACGCACACACACTCGCACACTCTCGCACACATTCGCACTCACTCGCACGCACACACTCGCACAAACTCGCATGCACACACTCGCACACACACTAACACACACACACTCGCATACACACTCGCACACACTCGCATGCACACACTCGCACACACACTCACACACACACACTCGCATACACACTCGCACACACTCGCACAAACTCCTACACACACTCGTACACACTCACGCACACTCGCACACACACTTGCACACACTCGCACACACTCGCACATACACACAAACACATTCGCACACACTCGCACACTCACTCGCACACACAGTCCTACACACTCACACACACACTCGCAAACACTCGCACACACACACACTCGCGCACACTCACACACTCATGTACACTAGCACACACTCGTAAGCATACACTCACACTCACTCACACACTTACTCACACGCACACACTCTCGCACACACTCACACACACTCGCGCACACTCGCACACACTCGCACGCCCACACTCGCACACTCTCGCACACATTTGCACACACTCGCACACATTCGCACCCACTCGCACCCACTCACTCACTCACACTCACTCGCACACACTTGCACACACTCGCACACACTCGCACACACAGTCCTACACACTCACACACACTCGCAAACACTCGCACAAACTCACACACACTCACTCACACGCACACACTTGCACGCCCACACTTGCACACATTCGCACTCACTAGCACGCACTCGCACGCACACACTCGCACACACTCGCAGAAACTCACACACACTCGCACACACTCATACTCAATCGCACAATCGCACAAACTCACACACACTCGCACACACTCACACACTCGCACCCACTCACTCGTGCACACTCGCACACATTCGCACTCACTCGCACGCACTCGCACGCACACACTCGCACAGACTCACACACACTCGCACACACTCATACACAATCGCACGCACACACACTCGCACACACACTCACACACACTCGCACACTCTCGCACACATACGCACTCACTCGCACGCACTCGCATGCACACACTCTCACACACTCGCACAAACTCACACACACTCGCACACACTTATACACAATCGCACACACACACTCACTCACTCACACTCACTCGCACACACTTGCACACACTCGCACACACAGTCCTACACACTCACACACACTCGCACAAACTCACACACACTCACTCACACGCACACACTTGCACACACTAGCACACACTTGCACGCCCACACTTGCACACACTCACACTCACTCGCACGCACACATTCGCACACACTCGCACAAACTCACACACACTCGCACACACTCATACACAATCGCACAAACTCACACACACTCGCACACACTCACACACTCGCACCCACTCACTCGTGCACACTCGCACACATTTGCACTCACTCGCACGCACTCACACGCACACACTCGCACAAACTCACACACACTGGCACACACTTATACACAATCGCACACACACACTCTAACACACTCGCACACACTCGCACACACTCACTCACATACACTCACACACACACACTCGCACACACTCACACACACCTGCACACACTCGCACACACTCACACACACCCACACTCACACACACACTCACACACACTCGCACACACTCGCACCCACTCACTCGTGCACACTCGCGCACACTCGGGCACATTTGCACACACTCGCACACACTCGCTTACTCTCGCACACACACTCGCAAACACACTCGCACACACTCGAACACACTCGTACACACTCGCAAACACTCGCACATACAGTCCTACAAACTCACACACACTCACACACACTCACACACTCGCACCCACTCACAAACTGGCACACACTCAAACACACTCACTCATACACACTCGCACACACTCGCAGAAACTCACACACACTCGCACACACTCATACTCAATCGCACAATCGCACAAACTCACACACACTCGCACACACTCACACACTCGCACCCACTCACTCGTGCACACTCGCACACATTCGCACTCACTCGCACGCACTCGCACGCACACACTCGCACAAACTCACACACAATTGCACGCACACACACTCGCACACACACACTCACACACACTCGCACACTCTCGCACACATACGCACTCACTCGCACGCACTCGCATGCACACACTCTCACACACTCGCACAAACTCACACACACTCGCACACACTTATACACAATCGCACACACACACTCACTCACTCACACTCACTCACACACACTTGCACAAACTCACACACACTCGCACCCACTCACTCGTGCACACTCGCACACATTTGCACTCACTCGCACGCACTCACACGCACACACTCGCACAAACTCACACACACTCGCACACACTCATACACAATCGCACGCACACACACTCGCACACACTCGCACACATTCGCACTCACTCACACGCACTCGCACGCACACACTCGCACAAACTCACACACACTGGCACACACTTATACACAATCGCACACACACACTCTAACACACTCGCACACACTCGCACACACTCACTCACACACACTCACACACACACACTCGCACACACTCACACACACTTGCACACACTCGCACACACTCACACGCACCCACACTCACACACACACTCACACACACTCGCACACACTCGCACCCACTCACTCGTGCACACTCGCGCACACTCGGGCACATTTGCACACACTCGCACACACTCACTTACTCTCGCACACACACTCGCAAACACACTCGCACACACTCGAACACACTCGCACACACTCGCAAACACTCGCACATACAGTCCTACAAACTCACACACACTCACACACACTCGCACCCACACACAAACTGGCACACACTCAAACACACTCACTCATACACACTCGCACACACTCACTCGCACACACACACACACTCGCACACACTCGCACCCAGTCACTCGAGCACACTCGCACACCCTCGCACGCACGCACGCACACACTCGCACACACTCACATGCACACACTCACGCACACACACTCGCGCACACTCGTGCACACTCGCACGCACACATTCACACACATTCGCACTCACTTGCACACACTCGTACGCACACACTGGCACACACTCGCACACACTAGCACACACACACTCGCACACACTCGCATGCACATACTTGCACACACACTCACACACACTCGCATACACACTCGCACAAACTCCTACACACACTCGTACACACTCACACACACTAGCACACACACACTCGCACACACTCGCACATACTCGCACACATTCGCACACACTCGCATGCACACACTCGCACACACACTCACACACACACTCTCGCATACACACTCGCACAAACTCCTACACACACTCGTACACACTCACACACACTCGCACACACACTTGCACACACTCGCACACACTCGCACATACACACATACACATTCGCACACACTCGCACACACACTCGCACACACAGTCCTACACACTCACACACACACTCACAAACACTCGCACACACTCACACACACACTCACTCACACGTACACATTCACGCACACTTGCACACACTCACGCACACTAGCACACACTCATAAGCATACACTTACACTCACTCACACACTTACTCACACGCACACACTCTCGCACACACTCACACACACTCGCGCACACTCGCACACACTCGCACGCCCACACTCGCACACTCTCGCACACATTTGCACACACTCGCACTCACTTGCACCCACTCGCACGCACACACTCGCACACACTCATACACAATCACACAAACTCGCACACACTCGCACACACTCACTCACTCACACACACTTGCACACACTCGCCCACACTCGCACACACAGTCCTACACACTCAAACACACTCACTCATACACACTCGCACACACTCACTCGCACACACACACACACTCGCACACACTCACACACTCACGCACACACACTCGCGCACACTCGTGCACACTCGCACGCACACTCACTCACACGTACACACTCGCGCACACTCACACACACTCACGCACACTAGCACACACTCGTAAGCATACACTCACACTCACTCACACACTTACTCACACGCACACACTCTCGCACACACTCACACACACTCGCGCACACTCGCACACACTCGCACGCCCATACTCGCACACTCTCACACACATTTGCACACACTCGCACTCACTCACACCCACTCGCATGCACACACTCGCACACACTCATACACAATCAAACAAACTCGCACACACACACTCGCACACATTTGCACACACTCACTCACTCACACTCACTCGCACACACTTGCACACACTCGCACACACTCGCACACACAGTCCTACACACTCACACACACTCGCAAACACTCGCACAAACTCACACACACTCACTCACATGCACACAATTGCGCACACTCGCACGCCCACACTCGCACACATTCGCACTCACTCGCACGCACTCGCACGCACACACTCGCACAAACTCACACACACTCGCACACACTCATACACAATCGCACGCACTCACACTCGCACACTCTCGCACACATTCGCACTCACTCGCACGCACATACTCGCACAAACTCGCATGCACACACTCGCAGACACACTAACACACTAATACACACACACTCGCATACACACTCGCACACACTCGCATGCACACACTCGCACACACACTCACACACACACACTCGCATACACACTCGCACACACTCGCACAAACTCCTACACACACTCGTACACACTCACACACACTCGCACACACACTTGCACACACTCGCACACACTCGCACATACACACATACACATTCGCACACACTCGCACACTCACTCGCACACACAGTCCTACACACTCACACACACACTCGCAAACACTCGCACACACACACACTCACTCACACGTACACACTCGCGCACACTCACACACTCACGCACACTAGCACACACTCGCACAAACTCACACACACTCGCACACACACATACACAATCGCACGCGCACACACTCGCACACACTCGCACACATTCGCACTCACTCGCATGCACTCACACGCACACACTCGCACAAACTCACACACACTGGCACACACTTATACACAATCGCACACACACACTCTAACACACACTCGCACACACTCACTCACACACACTCACACACACACACTCGCACACACTCACACACACTTGCACACACTCGCACACACTCACACGCACACACACTCGCACACACACTCACACACACACACTCGCATACACACTCGCACACACTCGCACAAACTCCTACACACACTCGTACACACTCACACACACTCGCACACACACTTGCACAAACTCGCACACACTCGCACATACACACATACACATTCGCACACACTCGCACACTCACTCGCACACACAGTCCTACACACTCACACACACACTCGCAAACACTCGCACACACACACACTCACTCACACGTACACACTCTCACACACTCACACACTCACGCACACGCGCACACACTCGCACACACTCGCACACATTCGCTCTCACTCGCATGCACTCACACGCACACACTCGCACAAACTCACACACACTGGCACACACTTATACACAATCGCACACACACACTCTAACACACACTCGCACACACTCACTCACACACACTCACACACACACACTCGCACACACTCACACACAATTGCACACACTCGCACACACTCACATGCACACACACTCACACACACACTCACACACACTCACAAGCACAAACTCGCACACACACTCGCACACACTCACACGCACACACTCACACGCACACACTCGCACACACACTCGCACACACTCGCACCCACTCACTCGTGCACACTCGCGCACACTCGGGCACATTTGCACACACTCGCACACACTCGCACACTCTTGCACACACACTCGCACACACACTCGCACACACTCGAACACACTCGCACACACTCGCAAACACTCGCACATACAGTCCTACAAACTCACACACACTCACACACACTCACACACTCGCACCCACACACAAACTGGCACACACTCAAACACACTCACTCATACACACTCACACACACTCACTTGCACACACACACACACTCGCACACACTCGCACCCAGTCACTCGAGCACACTCGCACACCCTCGCACGCACGCACGCACACACTCGCACACACTCACATGCACACACTCACGCACACACAATCGCGCACACTCGTGCACACTCGCACGCACACATTCACACACATTCGCACTCACTTGCACACACTCGTACGCACACACTGGCACACACTCGCACACACTCGCACACACACACTCGCACACACTCGCATGCACACACTTGCACACACACTCACACACACTCGCATACACACTCGTACAAACTCCTACACACACTCGTACACACTCACACACACTAGCACACACACGCACATACTCGCACACACTCGCACACACTCGCATGCACACACTAGCACACACACTCACACACACACTCTCGCATACACACTCGCACAAACTCCTACACACACTCGTACACACTCACACACACTCGCACACACACTTGCACACACTCGCACACACTCGCACATACACACATACACATTCGCACACACTCGCACACACACTCGCACACACAGTCCTACACACTCACACACACTCACAAACACTCGCACACACTCACACACACACTCACTCACACGTACACACTCACGCACACTTGCACACACTCACGCACACTAGCACACACTCGCATGCACACACTGGCACACACACTAACACACACACTCACATACACACTCGCACACACTCGCACAAACTCCTACACACACTCGCACACACTCACACACACACTCGCACGCTCACACTCGCACACACTCACACACACACTTGCACACACTTGCACACGCACACTCGCACACAATCACACACACACTCGCAGACACTCGCACACACTCACTCATGCACACACTCACACACACTCGCCCACACAGTCCTACACACTCACACACACACTCGCAAACACTTGCAAACACTCACACACACACTCACTCACACGTACACACTCGCGCACACTCGCACGCCGACACTCTCACACTCTCGCACACATTTGCACACACTCACACTCACTCGCACGCACTCGCACGCACACACTCGCACACACTCGCACAAACTCATACACAATCGCACACACTCACTCGCAAACAATTGCACACACTCGCACACACTCGCACACACTTGCACATACTTGCACACACTTGCACACACTCGCACACACTCGCACACACTCGCACACACTCACACACACGCACACACACTCACGCACACACTCGCACACACTCGCACACACTTGCATGCACACATTCGCACGCACTCGCACACACAAACACAAACTGGCACACACTCAAACACACTCACTCATACACACTCGCACACACTCACTCGCACAGACACACACTCGCACACACTCACACACTCACGCACACACACTCGCGCACACTCGTGCACACTCGCACGCACACTCACTCACACGTACACACTCGCGCACACTCACACACACTCACGCACACTAGCACACCCTCGTAAGCATACACTCACACTCACTCACACACTTACTCACACGCACACACTCTCGCACACACTCACACACACTCGCGCACACTCGCACACACTCGCACGCCCACACTCGCACACTCTCGCACACATTTGCACACACTCGCACTCACTCACACCCACTCGCATGCACACACTCGCACACACTCATACACAATCAAACAAACTCGCACACACACACTCGCACACATTTGCACACACTCACTCACTCACACTCACTCGCACACACTTGCACACACTCGCACACACTCGCACACACAGTCCTACACACTCACACACACTCGCAAACACTCGCACAAACTCACACACACTCACTCACACGCACACAATTGCGCACACTCGCACGCCCACACTCGCACACATTCGCACTCACTCGCACGCACTCGCACGCACACACTCGCACAAACTCACACACACTCGCACACACTCATACACAATCGCACGCACACACACTCGCACACTCTCGCACACATTCGCACTCACTCGCACGCACAC
Organism: Phyllobates terribilis; assembly: GCF_046119375.1. Classification (NCBI taxonomy): domain Eukaryota; kingdom Metazoa; phylum Chordata; class Amphibia; order Anura; family Dendrobatidae; genus Phyllobates; species Phyllobates terribilis. Next base: position 1,271,904 of record NW_027362853.1, read on the forward strand.
ACTCGCACAAACTCGCATGCACACACTCGCACACACACTAACACACTAACACACAAACACTCGCATACACACTCGCACACACTCGCATGCACACACTCGCACACACACTCACACACACACACTCGCATACACACTCGCACACACTCGCACAAACTCCTACACACACTCGTACACACTCACACACACTCGCACACACACTTGCACACACTCGCACACACTCGCACATACACACATACACATTCGCACACACTCGCACACACACTCGCACACACAATCCTACACACTCACACACACACTCGCAAACACTCGCACACACACACACTCACTCACACATACACACTCGCGCACACTCACACACTCACGCACACTAGCACACACTCGTAAGCATACACTCACACTCACTCACACACTTGCACACACTCTCGCACACACTCACACACACTCGCGCACACTCGCACGCCCACACTCGCACACTCTCGGACACATTTGCACACACTCGCACACATTCGCACCCACTCGCACACACTCACTCACTCACACTCACTCGCACACACTTGCACACACTCGCACACACTCGCAAACACAGTCCTACATACTCACACACACTCGCAAACACTCGCACAAACTCACACACACTCACTCACACGCACACACTTGCACACACTAGCACACACTTGCACACCCACACTTGCACACATTCGCACTCACTCGCACGCACTCGCACGCACACACTCGCACACACTCGCACAAACTCACACACACTCGCACACACTCATACTCAATCGCACAATCGCACAAACTCACACACACTCGCACACACTCACACACTCGCACCCACTCACTCGTGCACACTCGCACACATTCGCACTCACTCGCACGCACACACTCGCACAAACTCACACACACTCGCACACACTCATACACAATCGCACGCACACACACTCGCACACACACTCACACACACTCGCACACTCTCGCACACATACGCACTCACTCGCACGCACTCACACGCACACACTCGCACAAACTCACACACACTCGCACACACTTATACACAATCGCACACACACACTCACTCACTCACACTCACTCGCACACACTTGCACACACTCGCACACACAGTCCTACACACTCACACACACTCGCAAACACTCGCACAAACTCACACACACTCACTCACACGCACACACTTGCACACACTAGCACTTGCACGCCCACACTTGCACACACTCACACTCACTCGCACGCAAACACTCGCACACACTCGCACAAACTCACACACACTCGCACACACTCATACACAATCGCACAAACTCACACACACTCGCAAACACTCACACACTCGCACCCACTCACTTGTGCACACTCGCACACATTCACACTCACTCGCACGCACTCACACGCACACACTCGCACAAACTCACACACACTCGCACACACTCATACACAATCGCACGCACACACACTCGCACACACTCGCACTCACTCGCACGCACTCGCACGCACACACTCGCCCAAACTCACACACACTGGCACACACTTATACACAATCGCACACACACACTCTAACACACACTCGCACACACTCGCACACACTCACTCACACACACTCACACACACTCGCACACACTCACACACACTTGCACACACTCGCACACATTCACACACACACACACTCACACACACACTCACACACACTCGCACCCACTCACTCGTGCACACTCGCGCACACTCGGGCACATTTGCACACACTCGCACACACTCGCACACTCTTGCACACACACTCGCACACACACTCGCACACACTCGAACACACTCGCACACACTCGCAAACACTCGCACATACAGTCCTACAAACTCACACACACTCACACACTCGCACCCACACACAAACTGGCACACACTCAAACACACTCACTCATACACACTCGCACACACTCACTCGCACACACACACACATTCGCACACACTCGCACCCAGTCACTCGAGCACACTCGCACACCCTCGCACGCACGCACGCACACACTCGCACACACTCACATGCACACACTCACGCACACACACTCACGCACACTCGTGCACACTCGCATGCACACATTCACACACATTCGCACTCACTTGCACACACTCGTACGCACACACTGGCACACACTGGCACACACTCGCACACACACACTCGCACACACACTCACACACACACTCTCGCATACACACTCGCACAAACTCCTACACACACTCGTACACACTCACACACACTCGCACACACACTTGCACACACTCGCACACACTCGCACATACACACATACACATTCGCACACACTCGCACACACACTCGCACACAAAGTCCTACACACTCACACACACACTCACAAACACTCGCACACACTCACACAACACTCACTCACACGTACACACTCACGCACACTTGCACACACTCACGCACACTAGCACACACTCGTAAGCATACACTCACACTCACTCACACACTTACTCACACGCACACACTCTCGCACACACTCACACACACTCGCGCACACTCGCACACACTCGCACGCCCACACTCGCACACTCTCGCACACATTTGCACACACTCGCACTCACTTGCACCCACTCGCACGCACACTCTCGCACACACTCCTACACAATCACACAAACTCGCACACATTCGCACACACTCGCACACACTCACTCACTCACACTTACTCGCACACACTTGCACACACTCGCACACACTCGCACACACAGTCCTACACACTCACACACACACTCGCAAACACTCGCACAAACTCACACACACTCACTCACACGCACACACTTGCGCACACTAGCACACACTCGCACGCCCACACTCACACACATTCGCACTCACTCGCACACACTCGCACGCACACACTCGCACAAACTCACACACACTCGCACACACTCATACACAATCGCACGCACACACACACGCACACACACACTCGCACACACTCGCACACTCTCACACACATTCACACTCACTCGCACGCACTCGCACGCGCACACTCAAACACACTCGCACAAACTCACACACACTCGCACACACTTATACACAAACGCACACACACACTCGTACACACACTCGCACACACTCGCACACACTCGCACACACTCACTCACACACACTCACACGCACACACTCGCACACACTCACACACACTTGCACACACTTGCACACACTCACACGCACACACACTCGCACACACACTCACACACACTCGCACACACTCACAAGCACACACTCGCACACACACTCGCACACACTCACATGCAAACACTCACACGCACACACTCGTACAAACAGTCGCACACACTCGCACCCACTCACTCGAGCACACTCGCGCACACTCGGGCACATTTGCACACACTCGCACACTCTCGCACACACACTCGCACACACACTCGCACACACTCGAACACACTCGCACACACTCGAACACACTCGCACACACTCGCAAACACTCGCACATACAGTCCTACAAACTCACACACACTCACACACACTCACACACTCCACCCACACACAAACTGGCACACACTCAAACACACTCACTCATACACACTCGCACACACTCACTCGCACACACACACACTCGCACACACTCGCACCCAGTCACTCGAGCACACTCGCACGCACGCACACACTCGCACACACTCACACGCACACACTCACGCACACACACTCACGCACACTCGTGCACACTCGCACGCACACATTTGCACACATTCGCACTCACTTGCACACACTCGTGCGCACACACTGGCACACACTGGCACACACTGGCACACACACACTCGCACACACTCGCACACACTCGCACACACTAGCACACACACACTCACACATATTCGCACACACTCGCACGCACACACTCGCACACACTCGCATGCACACACTCGCACACACACTCACACACACACTCACATACACACTCGCACACACTCGCACAAACTCCTACACACACTCGTACACACACACACTCGCACACACACTCGCACACACTCGCACACACTCATACACAATCGCACGCACACACACTCACACTCTCGCACACATTCGCACTCACTCGCACGCACACACTCGCACAAACTCGCATGCACACACTCGCACACACACTAACACACACACACTCGCATACACACTCGCACACACTCGCATGCACACACTCGCACACACACTCACACACACACACTCGCATACACACTCGAACACACTCGCACAAACTCCTACACACACTCGTACACACTCACACACACTCGCACACACACTTGCACACACTCGCACACACTCGCACATACACACATACACATTCGCACACACTCGCACACTCACTCGCACACACAGTCCTACACACTCACACACACACTCGCAAACACTCGCACACACACACTCGTGCACACTCACACACTCATGCACACTAGCACACACTCATAAGCATACACTCACACTCACTCACACACTTACTCACACGCACACACTCTCGCACACACTCACACACACTCGCGCACACTCGCACACACTCGCACGCCCACACTCGCACACTCTCGCACACATTTGCACACACTCGCACACATTCACACCCACTCGCACACACTCACTCACTCACACTCACTCGCACACACTTGCACACACTCGCACACACAGTCCTACACACTCACACACACTCGCAAACACTCGCACAAACTCACACACACTCACTCACACGCACACACTTGCACACACTAGCACACACTCACACGCACTCGCACGCACACACTCGCACACACTCGCAGAAACTCACACACACTCGCACACACTCATACTCAATCGCACAATCGCACAAACTCACACACACTCGCACACACTCACACACTCGCACCCACTCACTCGTGCACACTCGCACACATTCGCACTCACTCGCACGCACTCGCACGCACACACTCGCACAAACTCACACACACTCGCACACACTCATACACAATCGCACGCACACACACACGCACACACACACTCACACACACTCGCACACTCTCGCACACATACGCACTCACTCGCACGCACTCGCACGCACACACTCTCACACACTCACACAAACTCACACACACACTTATACACAATCGCACACACACACTCACTCACACTCACTCGCACACACTTGCACACACTCGCACACACAGTCCTACACACTCACACACACTCGCAAACACTCGCACAAACTCACACACACTCACTCACACGCACACACTTGCACACACTAGCACACACTTGCACGCCCACACTTGCACACACTCACACTCACTCGCACGCACACATTCGCACACACTCGCACAAACTCACACACACTCGCACACACTCATACACAATCGCACAAACTCACACACACTCGCACACACTCACACACTCGCACCCACTCACTCGTGCACACTCGCACACATTCGCACTCACTCGCACGCACTCACACGCACACACTCGCACAAACTCACACACACTCGCACACACTCATACACAATCGCACGCACACACACTCGCACACACTCGCACACATTCGCACTCACTCACACGCACTCGCACGCACACACTCGCACAAACTCACACACACTGGCACACACTTATACACAATCGCACACACACACTCTAACACACTCGCACACACTCGCACACACTCACTCACACACACTCACACACACACACTCGCACACACTTACACACACTTGCACACACTCGCACACACTCACACGCACACACACTCACACACACACTCACACACACTCGCACACACTCGCACCCACTCACTCGTGCACACTCGCGCACACTCGGGCACATTTGCACACACTCGCACACACTCGCTTACTCTCGCACACACACTCGCAAACACACTCGCACACACTCGAACACACTCGCACACACTCGCAAACACTCGCACATACAGTCCTACAAACTCACACACACTCACACACACTCACACACTCGCACCCACACACAAACTGGCACACACTCAAACACACTCACTCATACACACTCGCACACACTCACTCGCACACACACACACACTCGCACACACTCGCACCCAGTCACTCGAGCACACTCGCACACCCTCGCACGCACGCACGCACACACTCGCACACACTCACATGCACACACTCACGCACACACACTCGCGCACACTCGTGCACACTCGCACGCACACATTCACACACATTCGCACTCACTTGCACACACTCGTACGCACACACTGGCACACACTCGCACACACTCGCACACACACACTCGCACACACTCGCATGCACATACTTGCACACACACTCGCATACACACTCGCACAAACTCCTACAGACACTCGTACACACTCACACACACTCGCACACACACACTCGCACACACTCGCATGCACACACTTGCACACACACTCACACACACTCGCATACACACTCGCACAAACTCCTACACACACTCGTACACACTCACACACACTAGCACACACACACTCGCACACACTCGCACATACTCGCACACACTCGCACACACTCGCATGCACACACTCGCACACACACTCACACACACACTCTCGCATACACACTCGCACAAACTCCTACACACACTCGTACACACTCACACACACTCGCACACACACTTGCACACACTCGCACACACTCGCACATACACACATACACATTCGCACACACTCGCACACACACTCGCACACACAGTCCTACACACTCACACACACACTCACAAACACTCGCACACACTCACACACACACTCACTCACACGTACACACTCACGCACACTTGCACACACTCACGCACACTAGCACACACTTATAAGCATACACTTACACTCACTCACACACTTACTCACACGCACACACTCTCGCACACACTCACACACACTTGCGCACACTCGCACACACTCGCACGCCCACACTCGCACACTCTGGCACACATTTGCACACACTCGCACTCACTTGCACCCACTCGCACGCACACACTCGCACACACTCATACACAATCACACAAACTCGCACACATTCGCACACACTCGCACACACTCACTCACTCACACACACTTGCACACACTCGCACACACTCGCACACACAGTCCTACACACTCACACACACTCGAACACACTCGCACACACTCGCAAACACTCGCACATACAGTCCTACAAACTCACACACACTCACACACACTCACACACTCCACCCACACACAAACTGGCACACACTCAAACACACTCACTCGCACACACTCACTCGCACACACACACTCGCACACACTCGCACCCAGTCACTCGAGCACACTCGCACACACTCGCACGCACGCACGCACACACTCGCACACACTCACACACACACACTCACGCACACACACTCACGCACACTCATGCACACTCGCATGCACACATTCGCACACATTCGCACTCACTTGCACACACTCGTGCGCACACACTGGCACACACTGGCACACACTGGCACACACACACTTGCACACACTCGCACACACTTGCACACACTAGCACACACACACTCGCACATATTCGCACACACTCGCACGCACACACTCGCACACACTCGCATGCACACACTGGCACACACTGGCACACACTGGCACACACACACTCGCACACACTCGCACACACTTGCACACACTAGCACACACACACTCGCACATATTCGCACACACTCACAAGCACACACTCGCACACACTCGCATGCACACACTCGCACACACACTCACACACACACTCACATACACACTCGCACACACTCGCGCAAACTCCTACACACACTCGTACACACACACACTCGCACACACACTCGCACACACTTGCACACACTCGCACATACACACATACACATTCGCACACACTCGCACACACACTCGCACACACAGTTCTACACACTCACACACACACTCGCAAACACTCGCACACACTCACACACACACTCACTCACACGTACACACTCGCGCACACTCACACACACTCACGCACACTAGCACACACTCGTAAGCATACACTCACACTCACTCACACACTTACTCACACGCACACACTCTCGCACACACTCACACACACTCGCGCACACTCGCACACACTCGCACGCCCACACTCGCACACTCTCGCACACATTTGCACACACTCGCACTCACTCGCACCCAATCGCATGCACACACTCGCACACACTCATACACAATCAAACAAACTCGCACACACACACTCGCACACATTCGCACACACTCACACACACTCAATCACTCACACTCACTCGCTCACACTTGCACACACTCGCACACACTCGCACACACAGTCCTACACACTCACACACACACTCGCAAACACTCGCACAAACTCACACACACTCACTCACACGCACACACTTGCGCACACTAGCACACACTCGCACGCCCACACTCGCACACATTCGCACTCACTCGCACGCACTCGCACGCACACACTCGCACAAACTCACACACACTCGCACACACTCATACACAATTGCACGCACACACACTCGTACACACTCGCACACTCTCGCACACATTCACACTCACTCGCACGCACACACTCGTGCAAACTCGCATGCACACACTCGCGCACACACTAACACACACACACTCGCATACACACTCGCACACACTCGCATGCACACACTCGCACACACACTCAAACACACACACTCGCATACACACTCGCACACACTCGCACAAACTCCTACACACACTCGTACACACTCACACACACTCGCACACACACTTGCACACACTCGCACACACTCGCACATACACACATACACATTCGCACACACTCGCACACTCACTCGCACACACAGTCCTACACACTCATACACACACTCGCAAACACTCGCACACACACACACTCACTCACACGTACACACTCGCGCACACTCACACACACTCACGCACACTAGCACACACTCGTAAGCATACACTCACACTCACTCACACACTTACTCACACTCACACACTCTCGCACACACTCGCGCACACTCGCACACATTTGCACACACTCGCACTCACTCACACCCACTCGCATGCACACACTCATACACAATCACACAAACTCGCACACACACTCGCACACACTCGCACCCACTCGCACACACTTGCACACACTCGCACACACTCGCACACACAGTCCTACACACTCACACACACTCGCAAACACTCACACAAACTCACACACACTCACTCACACGCACACACTTGCACACACTAGCACACACTTGCACGCCCACACTTGCACACACTCACACTCACTCGCACGCACTCGCACGCACACACTCGCACACACTCGCACATACTCGCACACACTTGCACACACTCGCACACACTCGCATGCACACACTCGCACACACACTCACAAACACACTCTCGCATACACACTCGCACAAACTCCTACACACACTCGTACACACTCACACACACTCGCACACACACTTGCACACACTCACACACACTTGCACATACACACATACACATTCGCACACACTCGCACACATACTCGCACACACAGTCCTACACACTCACACACACACTCACAAACACTCGCACACACTCACACAACACTCATTCACACGTACACACTCACGCACACTTGCACACACTCACGCACACTAGCACACACTCGTAAGCATACACTCACACTCACTCACACACTTACTCACACTCACACACTCTCGCACACATTTGCACACACTCGCATTCACTTGCACCCACTCGCACGCACACACTCGCACACACTCATACACGATCACACAAACTCGCACACATTCGCACACACTCGCACACACTAACTCACTCACACTTTCTCGCACACACTTGCACACACTCGCACACACTCGCACAGACAGTCCTACACACTCACACACACACTCGCAAACACTCGCACAAACTCACACACACTCACTCACACGCACACACTTGCGCACACTAGCACACACTCGCACGCCCACACTCACACACATTCGCACTCACTCGCACACACTCGCACGCACACACTCGCACAAACTCACACACACTCGCACACACTCATACACAATCGCACGCACACACACACGCACACACACACTCGCACACACTCGCACACTCTCACACACATTCACACTCACTCGCACGCACTCGCACGCGCCCACTCAAACACACTCGCACAAACTCACACACACTCGCACACACTTATACACAAACGCACACACACACTCGTACACACACTCGCACACACTCGCACACACTCGCACACACTCACTCACACACACTCACACGCACACACTCGCACACACTCACACACACTTGCACACACTTTCACACACTCACACGCACACACACTCGCACACACACTCACACACACTCGCACACACTCACAAGCACACACTCGCACACACACTCGCACACACTCACACGCACACACTCACACGCACACACTCGTACAAACAGTCGCACACACTCGCACCCACTCCCTCGTGCACACTCGCGCACACTCGGGCACATTTGCACACACTCGCACACTCTCGCACACACACTCGCACACACACTTGCACACACTCGAACACACTCACACACACTCGCAAACACTCGCACATACAGTCCTACAAACTCACACACACTCACACACACTCACACACTCCACCCACACACAAACTGGCACACACTCAAACACACTCACTCATACACACTCGCACACACTCACTCGCACACACACACACTCGCACACACTCGCACCCAGTCACTCGAGCACACTCGCACGCACGCACACACTCGCACACACTCACACGCACACACTCACACACACACACTCACGCACACTCGTGCACACTCGCACACACACATTTGCACACATTCGCACTCACTTGCACACACTCGTGCACACACACTGGCACACACTGGCACACACTGGCACACACACACTCGCACACACTCGCACACACTTGCACACACTAGCACACACACACTCACACATATTCGCACACACTCGCACGCACACACTCGCACACACTCGCATGCACACACTCGCACACACACTCACACACACACTCACATAAACACTCGCACACACTCGCACAAACTCCTACACACACTCGTACACACACACACTCGCACACACACTCGCACACACTTGCACACACTCGCACATACACACATACACATTCACACACACTCGCACACAGACTCGCACACACAGTTCTACACACTCACACACACACTCGCAAACACTCGCACACACTCACACACACACTCACTCACACGTACACACTCGTGCACACTCGCACACACTCACGCACACTAGCACACACTCGCATGCACACACTGGCACACACACTAACACACACACTCACATACACACTCGCACAAACTCCTACACACACTCGCACACACTCACACACACACTCGCACGCTCACACTCGCACACACTCACACACACACTTTTGCACACGCACACTCGCACACAATCACACACACACTCGCAGACACTCGCACACACTCACTCACGCACACACTCACACACACTCGCCCACACTCGCACACACAGTCCTACACACTCACACACACACTCGCAAACACTTGCAAACACTCACACACACACTCACTCACACGTACACACTCGCGCACACTCACACACCGACACTCTCACACTCTCGCACACATTTGCACACACTCACACTCACTCACACGCACTCGCACGCACACACTCGCACACACTCGCACAAACTCATACACAATCGCACACACTCACTCGCACACACTTGCACACACTCGCACACACTCGCACACACTTGCACACACTTGCACACGCTTGCACACACTCGCACACACTCGCACACACTCGCACACACTCACACACACGCACACACACGCACACACACTCACGCACACACTCGCACACACTCGCACACACTTGCATGCACACATTCGCACGCACTCGCACACACAAACACAAACTGGCACACACTCAAACACACTCACTCATACACACTCGCACACACTCACTCGCACACACACACTCGCACACACTCACACACTCACGCACACACACTCACGCACACTCGTGCACACTCGCACGCACACATTCACACATATTCGCACTCACTTGCAAACACTCGTACGCACACACTCTCGCATACACACTCGCACAAACTCCTACACACACTCGTACACACTCACACACACTCGCACACACACTTGCACACACTCGCACACACTCACACATACACACATACACATTCGCACACACTCGCACACACACTCACAAACACTCGCACACACTCACACACACACTCACTCACACGTACACACTCACACACACTTGCACACACTCACGCACACTAGCACACACTCGTAAGCATACACTCACACTCACTCACACACTTACTCACAAGCACACACTCTCGCACACACTCACACACACTCGCGCACACTCGCACACACTCGCACGCCCACACTCGCACACTCTCGCACACATTTGCACACACTCGCACTCACTTACACCCACTCGCACGCACACACTCGCACACACTCATACACAATCACACAAACTCGCACACATTCGCACACAATCGCACACACTCACTCACTCACACTTACTCGCACACACTTGCACACACTCGCACACACTCGCACACACAGTCCTACACACTCACACACACACTCGCAAACACTCGCACAAACTCACACACACTCACTCACACGCACACACTTGCGCACACTAGCACACACTCGCACGCCCTCACTCACACACATTCGCACTCACTCGCACACACTCGCACGCACACACTCGCACAAACTCACACACACTCGCACACACTCATACACAATCGCACGCACACACACACGCACACACACACTCGCACACACTCGGACACTCTCACACACATTCACACTCACTCGCACGCACTCGCACGCGCACACTCAAACACACTCGCACAAACTCACACACACTCGCACACACTTATATACAAACGCACACACACACTCGTACACACACTCGCACACACTCGCACACACTCGCACACACACACTCACACGCACACACTCGCACACACTCACACACACTTGCACACACTCACACGCACACACACTCGCACACACACTCACACACACTCGCACACACTCACAAGCACACACTCGCACACACACTCGCACACAATCACACGCACACACTCACACGCACACACTCGTACAAACAGTCGCACACACTCGCACCCACTCACTCGTGCACACTCGCGCACACTCGGGCACATTTGCACACACTCGCACACTCTCGCACACACACTCGCACACACTCGAACACACTCGCACACACTCGCAAACACTCGCACATACAGTCTTACAAACTCACACACTCACACACACTCACACACTCCACCCACACACAAACTGGCACACACTCAAACACACTCACTCATACACACTCGCACACACTCACTCGCACACACACACACTCGCACACACTCGCACCCAGTCACTCGAGCACACTCGCACGCACACACTCGCACACACTCACACGCACACACTCACGCACACACACTCACGCACACTCGTGCACACTCGCACGCACACATTTGCACACATTCACACTCACTTGCACACACTCGTGCGCACACACTGGCACACACACACTCGCACACACTCGCACACACTTGCACACACTAGCACACACACACTCACACATATTCGCACACACTCGCACGCACACACTCGCACACACTCGCATGCACACACTCGCACACACACTCACACACACACTCACATACACACTCGCACACACTCGCACAAACTCCTACACACACTCGTACACACACACACTCGCACACACACTCGCACACACTTGCACACACTCGCACATACACACATACACATTCACACACACTCGCACACACACTCGCACACACAGTTCTACACACTCACACACACACTCGCAAACACTCGCACACACTCACACACACGCTCACTCACACGTACACACTCGTGCACACTCGCACACACTCACACACACTAGCACACACTCGCATGCACACACTGGCACACACACTAACACACACACTCACATACACACTCGCACACACTCGCACAAACTCCTACACACACTCGCACACACTCACACACACACTCGCACGCTCACACTCGCACACACTCACACACACACTTTTGCCCACGCACACTCGCACACAATCACACACACACTCGCAGACACTCGCACACACTCACTCACGCACACACTCACACACACTCGCCCACACTCGCACACACAGTCCTACACACTCACACACACACTCACAAACACTTGCAAACACTCACACACACTCACTCACACGTACACACTCGCGCACACTCGCACGCCGACACTCTCACACTCTTGCACACATTTGCACACACTCGCACTCACTCACACGCACTCGCACGCACACACTCGCACACACTCACACAAACTCATACACAATCGCACACACTCACTCGCACACACTTGCACACACTCGCACACACTCACACACACTTGCACACACTTGCACACGCTTGCACACACTCGCACACACTCGCACACACTCGCACACACTCACAAACACGCACACACACGCACACACACTCACGCACACACTCGCACACACTCGCACACACTTGCATGCACACATTCGCACGCACTCGCACACACAAACACAAACTGGCACACACTCAAACATACTCACTCATACACACTCGCACACACTCACTCGCACACACACACTCGCACACACTCACACACTCACACACACACACACTCGTGCACACTCGCACGCACACATTCACACACATTCGCACTCACTTGCAAACACTCGTACGCACACACTCTCGCATACACACTCACACACACTCGCACACACACTTGCACACACTCGCACACACTCGCACATACACACATACACATTCGCACACACACTCGCACACACAGTCCTACACACTCACACACACACTCACAAACACTCGCAAAACTCACACACACACTCACTCACACGTACACACTCACGCACACTTGCACACACTCACGCACACTAGCACACACTCGTAAGCATACACTCACACTCACTCACACACTTACTCACAAGCACACACTCTCGCACACACTCACACACACTCACGCACACTCGCACACCCTCGCACGCACACACTCGCACACACTCACATGCACACACTCACGCACACACACTCGCACACACTCGTGCACACTCGCACGCACACATTCACGCACACACACTCACGCACACTCGTGCACACTCGCACGCACACATTCACACACTTTCGCACTCACTTGCACACACTCGTACGCACACACTGGCACACACTCGCACACACTCGCACACACACACTCGCACACACTCGCATGCACACACTTGCACACACACTCACACACACTCGCATACACACTCGCACAAACTCCTACACACACTCGTACACACTCACACACACTAGCACACACACACTTGCACACACTCGCACATACACACATACACATTCGCACACACTCGCACACACACTCGCACACACAGTCCTATACACTCACACACACACTCATAAACACTCGCACACACTCACACACACACTCACTCACACGTACACACTCACGCACACTTGCACACACTCACGCACACTAGCACACACTCGTAAGCATACACTCACACTCACTCACACACTTACTCACACGCACACACTCTCGCACACACTCACACACACTCGCGCACACTCGCACACACTCGCACGCCCACACTCGCACACTCTCACACACATTTGCACACACTCGCACTCACTTGCACCCACTCGCACGCACACACTCGCACACACTCATACACAATCACACAAACTCGCACACACTCGCACACACTCACTCACTCACAGTTACTCGCACACACTTGCACACACTCGCACACACTCGCACACACAGTCCTACACACTCACACACACACTCGCAAACACTCGCACAAACTCACACACACTCACTCACACGCACACACTTGCGCACACTAGCACACACTCGCATGCCCACACTCACACACATTCGCACTCACTCGCACGCACTCGCACGCACACACTAGCACAAACTCACACACACTCGCACACACTCATACACAATCGCACGCACACACACTCGCACACACACACTCGCACACACTCGCACACTCTCACACACATTCACACTCACTCGCACGCACTCGCACGCGCACACTCAAACACACTCGCACAAACTCACACACACTCGCACACACTTATACACAAACGCACACACACTCGTACACACACTCGCACACACTCGCACACACTCGCACACACTCACTCACACACACTCACACGCACACACTCGCACACACACTCGCACACACTCACACGCACACACTCACACGCACACACTCGTACAAACAGTCGCACACACTCGCACCCACTCACTCGTGCACACTCGCGCACACTCGGGCACATTTGCACACACTCGCACACTCTTGCACACACACTCGCACACACACTCGCACACACTCGAACACACTAGCACACACTCGCAAACACTCGCACATACAGTCCTACAAACTCACACACACTCACACACACTCACACACTCCACCCACACACAAACTGGCACACACTCAAACACACTCACTCATACACACTCGCACACACTCACTCGCACACACACACACTCGCACACACTCGCACCCAGTCACTCGAGCACACTCGCACACACTCGCACGCACGCACACACTCGCACACACTCACACGCACACACTCACGCACACACACTCACGCACACTCGTGCACACTCGCACGCACACATTCGCACACATTCGCACTCACTTGCACACACTCGTGCGCACACACTGGCACACACTGGCACACACTGGCACACACACACTCGCACACACTCGCACACACTTGCACACACTAGCACACACACACTCGCACATATTCGCACACACTCGCACGCACACACTCGCACACACTCGCATGCACACACACGCACACACACTCACACACACACTCACATACACACTCGCACACACTCGCACAAACTCCTACACACACTCGTTCACACACTCGCACACACACTCGCACACACTTGCACACACTCGCACATACACACATACACATTCGCACACACTCGCACACACAGTTCTACACACTCACACACACACTCGCAAACACTCGCACACACTCACACACACACTCACTCACACGTACACACTCGCGCACACTCGCACACACTCACGCACACTAGCACACACTCGCATGCACACACTGGCACACACACTAACACACACACTCACATACACACTCGCACACACTCGCACAAACTCCTACACACACTCGCACACACTCACACACACACTCGCACGCTCACACTCGCACACACTCACACACACACTTGCACACGCACACTCGCACACAATCACACACACACTCGCACACACTCACTCATGCACACACTCACACACACTCGCCCACACTCGCACACACAGTCCTACACACTCACACACACACTCGCAAACACTTGCAAACACTCACACACACACTCACTCACACGTACACACTCGCGCACACTCGCACACCGACACTCTCACACTCTCGCACACATTTGCACACACTCGCACTCACTCGCACGCACTCGCACGCACACACTCGCACACACTCGCACAAAATCATGCACAATCGCACACACTCACTCGCACACACTTGCACACACTCGCACACACTCGCACACACTTGCACACACTTGCAAACGCTTGCACACACTCGCACACACACGCACACACTCGCACACACTCACACACATGCACACACACGCACACACACTCACGCACACACTCGCACACACTCGCACACACTTGCATGCACACATTCGCACGCACTCGCACACACAAACACAAACTGGCACACACTCAAACACACTCACTCATACACACTCGCACACACTCACTCGTACACACACACACACTCGCACACACTCGCACGCACACACTCACGCACACACACTCGCGCACATTCGTGCACACTCGCACGCACACTCACTCACACGTACACACTCGCGCACACTCACACACACTCACGCACACTAGCACACACTCGTAAGCATACACTCACTCACACACTTACTCACACGCACACACTCTCGCACACACTCACACACACTCGCGCACACTCGCACACACTCGCACGCCCACACTCGCACACTCTCGCACACATTTGCACACACTCGCACTCTCGCACCCACTCGCATGCACACACTCGCACACACTCATACACAATCAAACAAACTCGCACACACACACTCGCACACATTTGCACACACTCGCACACACTCACTCACTCACACTCACTCGCACACATTTGCACACACTCGCACACACTCGCACACACAGTCCTACACACTCACACACACACTCGCAAACACTCGCACAAACTCACACACACTCACTCACAAGCACACACTTGCGCACACTAGCACACACTCGCACGCCCACACTCGCACACATTCGCACTCACTCGCACGCACTCGCACGAACACACTCGCACAAACTCACACACACTCGCACACACTCTTACACAATTGCACGCACACACACTCGCACACTCTCGCACACATTCGCACTCACTCGCACGCACACACTCGCACAAACTCGCATGCACACACTCGCACACACACTAACACACACACACTCGCATACACACTCGCACACACTCGCATGCACACACTCGCACACACACTCACACACACACACTCGCATACACACTCGCACACACTCGCACAAACTCCTACACACACTCGTACACACTCACGCACACTCGCACACACACTTGCACACACTCGCACACACTCGCACATACACACAAACACATTCGCACACACTCGCACACTCACTCGCACACACAGTCCTACACACTCACACACACACTCGCAAACACTCGCACACACACACACTCGCGCACACTCACACACTCATGTACACTAGCACACACTCGTAAGCATACACTCACACTCACTCACACACTTACTCACACGCACACACTCTCGCACACACTCACTCACACTCGCGCACACTCGCACACACTCGCACGCCCACACTCGCACACTCTCGCACACATTTGCACACACTCGCACACATTCGCACCCACTCGCACACACTCACTCACTCACACTCACTCGCACACACTTGCACACACTCGCACACACTCGCACACACAGTCCTACACACTCACACACACTCGCAAACACTCGCACAAACTCACACACACTCACTCACACGCACACACTTGCACGCCCACACTTGCACACATTCGCACTCACTCGCACGCACTCGCACGCACACACTCGCACACACTCGCAGAAACTCATACACACTCGCACACACTCATACTCAATCGCACAATCGCACAAACTCACACACACTCGCACACACTCACACACTCGCACCCACTCACTCGTGCACACTCGCACACATTCGCACTCACTCGCACGCACTCGCACGCACACACTCGCACAAACTCACACACAATCGCACGCACACACACTCGCACACACACACTCACACACACTCGCACACTCTCGCACACATACGCACTCACTCGCACGCACTCGCATGCACACACTCTCACACACTCGCACAAACTCACACACACTCGCACACACTTATACACAATCGCACACACACACTCACTCACTCACACTCACTCGCACACACTTGCACACACTCGCACACACAGTCCTACACACTCACACACACTCGCAAACACTCGCACAAACTCACACACACTCACTCACACGCACACACTTGCACACACTAGCACACACTTGCACGCCCACACTTGCACACACTCACACTCACTCGCACGCACACATTCGCACACACTCGCACAAACTCACACACACTCGCACACACTCATACACAATCGCACAAACTCACACACACTCGCACACACTCACACACTCGCACCCACTCACTCGTGCACACTCGCACACATTTGCACTCACTCGCACGCACTCACACGCACACACTCGCACAAACTCACACACACTCGCACACACTCATACACAATCGCACGCACACACACTCGCACACACTCGCACACATTCGCACTCACTCACACGCACTCGCACGCACACACTCGCACAAACTCACACACACTGGCACACACTTATACACAATCGCACACACACACTCTAACACACTCGCACACACTCGCACACACTCACTCACACACACTCACACACACACACTCGCACACACTCACACACACTCGCACACACTCACACGCACCCACACTCACACACACACTCACACACACTCGCACACACTTGCACCCACTCACTCGTGCACACTCGCGCACACTCGGGCACATTTGCACACACTCGCACACACTCGCTTACTCTCGCACACACACTCGCAAACACACTCGCACACACTCGAACACACTCGCACACACTCGCAAACACTCGCACATACAGTCCTACAAACTCACACACACTCACACACACTCGCACCCACACACAAACTGGCACACACTCAAACACACTCACTCATACACACTCGCACACACTCACTCGCACACACACACACACTCGCACACACTCGCACCCAGTCACTCGAGCACACTCGCACACCCTCGCACGCACGCACGCACACACTCGCACACACTCACATGCACACACTCACGCACACACACTCGCGCACACTCGTGCACACTCGCACGCACACATTCACACACATTCGCAGTCACTTGCACACACTCGTACGCACACACTGGCACACACTCGCACACACTAGCACACACACACTCGCACACACTCGCATGCACATACTTGCACACACACTCACACACACTCGCATACACACTCGCACAAACTCCTACACACACTCGTACACACTCACACACACTAGCACACGCACACTCGCACACACTCGCACATACTCACACACACTCGCACACACTCGCACACACTCGCATGCACACACTCGCACACACACTCACACACACACTCTCGCATACACACTCGCACAAACTCCTACACACACTCGTACACACTCACACACACTCGCACACACACTTGCACACACTCGCACACACTCGCACATACACACATACACATTCGCACACACTCGCACACACACTCGCACACACAGTCCTACACACTCACACACACACTCACAAACACTCGCACACACTCACACACACACTCACTCACGCGTACACACTCACGCACACTTGCACACACTCACGCACACTAGCACACACTCATAAGCATACACTTACACTCACTCACACACTTACTCACACGCACACACTCTCGCACACACTCACACACACTCACGCACACTTGCACACACTCGCACGCCCACACTCGCACACTCTGGCACACATTTGCACACACTCGCACTCACTTGCACCCACTCGCACGCACACACTCGCACACACTCATACACAATCACACAAACTCGCACACATTCGCACACACTCGCACACACTCACTCACTCACACACACTTGCACACACTCGCACACCCTCACACACACAGTCCTACACACTCGCACACACACTCGCAAACACTCGCACAAACTCACACACACTCACTCACACGCACACACTTGCGCACACTAGCACACACTCGCATGCCCACACTCACACACATTCGCACTCACTCGCACGCACTCGCACGCACACACTCACACAAACTCACACACACTCGCACACACTCATACACAATCGCACGAACACACACTCGCACACACACACTCGCACACACTCGCACACTCTCACACACATTCACACTCACTCACACGCACTCGCACGCGCACACTCAAACACACTCGCACAAACTCACACACACTCGCACACACTTATACACAAACGCACACACACACTCGCACACACTCGCACACACTCGCACACACTCACTCACACACACTCACACACACACACTCGCACACACTCACACACACTTGCACACACTCGCACACACTCACACGCACACACACTCGCACACACACTCACACACACTCGCACACACTCACAAGCACACACTCGCACACTCGCACACACTCACACACTCACACGCACACACTCGTACAAACAGTCGCACACACTCGCACCCACTCACTCGTGCACAGTCGCGCACACTCGGGCACATTTGCACACACTCGCACACTCTCGCACACACACTCGCACACACACTCGCACACACTCGAACACACTCGCACACACTCGCAAACACTCGCACATACAGTCCTACAAACTCACACACACTCACACACACTCAAACACTCCACCCACACACAAACTGGCACACACTCAAACACACTCACTCATACACACTCGCACACACTCACTCGCACACACACACACTCGCACACACTCGCACCCAGTCACTCGAGCACACTCGCACACACTCGCACGCACGCACGCACACACTCGCACACACTCACACGCACACACTCACGCACACACACTCACGCACATTCGTGCACACTCGCATGCACACATTCGCACACATTCGCACTCACTTGCACACACTCGTGCGCACACACTGGCACACACTGGCACACACTGGCACAAACACACTCGCACACACTTGCACACACTTGCACACACTAGCACACACACACTTGCACATATTCGCACACACTCGCACGCACACACTCGCACACACTCGCATGCACACACTGGCACACACTGGCACACACTGGCACACACACACTCGCACACACTCGCACACACTCGCACATATTCGCACACACTCACACGCACACACTCGCATGCACACACCCGCACACACACTCACACACACACTCACATACACACTCGCACACACTCGCGCAAACTCCTACACACACTCGTACACACACACACTTGCACACACACTAGCACACACTTGCACACACTCGCACATACACACATACACATTCGCACACACACTCACACACACAGTTCTACACACTCACACACACACTCGCAAACACTCGCACACACTCACACACACACTCACTCACACGTACACACTCGCGCACACTCACACACACTCACGCACACTAGCACACACTCGTAAGCATACACTCACACTCACTCACACACTTACTCACACGCACACACTCTCGCACACACTCACACACACTAGCGCACACTCGCACACACTCGCACGCCCACACTCGCACACTCTCGCACACATTTGCACACACTCGCACTCACTCGCACCCAATCGCATGCACACACTCGCACACACTCATACACAATCAAACAAACTCGCACACACACACTCGCACACATTCGCACACACTCGCACACACTCAATCACTCACACTCACTCGCACACACTTGCACACACTCGCACACACTCGCACACACAGTCCTACACACTCACACACACACTCGCAAACACTCGCACAAACTCACACACACTCACTCACACGCACACACTTGCGCACACTAGCACACACTCGCACGCCCACACTCGCACACATTTGCACTCACTCGCACGCACTCGCACGCACACACTCGCACAAACTCACACACACTCGCACACACTCATACACAATCGCACGCACACACACTCGCACACACTCGCACACTCTCGCACACATTCGCACTCACTCGCACGCACACACTCGTGCAAACTCGCATGCACACACTCGCGCACACACTAACACACACACACTCGCATACACACTCGCACACACTCGCATGCACACACTCGCACACACACTCACACACACACACTCGCATACACACTCGCACACACTCGCACAAACTCCTACACACACTCGTACACACTCACACACACTCGCACACACACTTGCACACACTCGCACACACTCGCACATACACACATACACATTCGCACACACTCGCACACACAGTCCTACACACTCACACACACACTCGCAAACACTCGCACACACACACACTCACTCACACGTACACACTCGCGCACACTCACACACTCACGCACACTAGCACACACTCGTAAGCATACACTCACACTCACTCACACACTTACTCACACTCACACACTCTCGCACACACTCGCGCACACTCGCACACACTCGCACGCCCACACTCGCACACATTTGCACACACTCGCACTCACTCACACCCACTCGCACGCACACACTCATACACAATCACACAAACTCGCACACACACTCGCACACACTCGCACCCACTCGCACACACTCGCACACACTCGCACACACAGTCCTACACACTCACACACACTTGCAAACACTCGCACAAACTCACACACACTCACTCACACGCACACACTTGCACACACTAGCACACACTCGCACGCCCACACTTGCACACACTCACACTCACTCGCACGCACTCGCATGCACACACTCGCACACACTCACACATACTCGCACACACTTGCACACACTCGCACACACTCGCATGCACACACTCGCACACACACTCACAAACACACACTCGCATACACACTCGCACAAACTCCTACACACACTCGTACACACTCACACACACTCGCACACACACTTGCACACACTCACACACACTTGCACATACACACATACACATTCGCACACACTCGCACACACACTCGCACACACAGTCCTACACACACACTCGCAAACACTCGCACACACTCACACACACACTCACTCACACGTACACACTCGCACACACTCGCACACACTCACGCACACTAGCACACACTCGTAAGTATACACTCACACTCACTCACACGCACACACTCTCGCACACACTCACACACACTCGCGCACACTCGCACACACTCGCACACCCACACTCGCACACTCTCGCACACATTTGCACACACTCGCACTCACTCACACCCACTCGCACGCACACACTCGCACACACTCATACACAATCACACAAACTCGCACACACACACTCGCACACATTCGCACACACTCGCACACACTCACTCACACTCACTCGCACACACTTGCACACACTCGCACACACTCGCACACACAGTCCTACACACTCACACACACTCGCAAACACTCGCACAAACTCACACACACTCACTCACACGCACATACTTGCACACACTAGCACACACTCGCACGCCCACACTTGCACACATTCGCACTCACTCGCATGCACTCGCACACACACACTCGCACACACTCGCACAAACTCACACACACTCGCACACACTCATACTCAATCGCACAATCGCACAAACTCACACACACTCGCACACACTCAAACACTCGCACCCACTCACTCGTGCACACTCGCACACATTCGCACTCACTCGCACGCACTCGCACGCACACACTCGCACAAACTCACACACACTCGCACACACTCATACACAATCGCACGCACACACACTCGCACACACACACTCACACACACTCGCACACTCTCGCACACATACGCACTCACTCGCACGCACTCGCACGCACACACTCTCACACACTCGCACAAACTCACACACACTCACACACACTTATACACAATCGGACACACACACTCACTCACTCACACTCACTCGCACACACTTGCACACACTCGCACACACTCACACACACAGTCCTACACACTCACACACACTCGCAAACACTCGCACAAACTCACACACACTCACTCACACGCACACACTTGCACACACTAGAACACACTCGCACGTCCACACTTGCACACACTCACACTCACTCGCATGCACTCGCACGCACACACTCGCACACACTCGCACACACTTGCACACACTCGCACACACTCGCATGCACACACTCGCACACACACTCACAAACACACACTCGCATACACACTCGCACACACTCGCACAAACTCCTACACACACTCGTACACACTCACACACACTCGCATACACACTTGCACACACTCGCACACACTCGCACATACACGCATACACATTCGCACACACTCGCACACACAGTCCTACACACTCACACACACACTCGCAAACACTCGCACACACTCACACACACACTCACTCACACGTACACACTCGTGCACACTCGCACACACTCACGCACACTAGCACACACTCGTAAGCATACACTCACACTCACTCACACACTTACTCACACGCACACACTCTCGCACACACTCACACACACTCGCGCACACTCGCACACACTCGCACGCCCACACTCGCACACTCTCGCACACATTTGCACACACTCGCACTCACTCGCACCCACTCGCACGCACAAACTCGCACACACTCATACACAATCACACAAACTCGCACACACACACTCGCACACATTCGCACACACTCGCACACACGCACTCACTCACACTCACTCGCACACACTTGCACACACTCGCACACACTTGCACACACAGTCCTACACACTCACACACACACTCGCAAACACTCGCACAAACTCACACACACTCACTCACACGCACACACTTGCGCACACTAGCACACACTCGCACGCCCACACTCGCACACATTCGCACTCACTCGCATGCACTCCCATGCACACACTCACACACACTCGCACAAACTCACACACACTCGCACACACTCATACACAATCGCACGCACACACACTCGCACACACTCGCACACATTCGCACTCACTCGCACGCACTCGCACGCACACACTCGCACAAACTCACACACACTGGCACACACTTATACACAATCGCACACACACACTCTAACACACACTCGCACACCCTCGCACGCACCCACGCACACACTCGCACACACTCACATGCACACACTCACGCACACACACTCGCGCACACTCGTGCACACTCGCACACACACATTCACACACATTCGCACTCACTTGCACACACTCATACGCACACACTGGCACACACTCGCACACACTCGCACACACACACTCGCACACACTCGCATGCACACACTTGCACACACACTCACACACACTCGCATACACACTCGCACAAACTCCTACACACACTTGCACACACTCGCACATACTCGCACACACTCGCATGCACACACTCGCACACACACTCACACACACACTCTCGCATACACACTCGCACAAACTCCTACACACACTCATACACACTCACACACACTCGCACACACACTTGCACACACTAGCACACACTCGCACATACACACATACACATTCGCACACACTCGCACACACACTCGCACACACAGTCCTACACACTCACACACACACTCACAAACACTCGCACACACTCACACACACACTCACTCACACGTACAC
Organism: Phyllobates terribilis; assembly: GCF_046119375.1. NCBI lineage: Eukaryota > Metazoa > Chordata > Amphibia > Anura > Dendrobatidae > Phyllobates > Phyllobates terribilis. Next base: position 1,299,115 of record NW_027362853.1, read on the forward strand.
ACTCACGCACACTTGCACACACTCACGCACACTAGCACACACTCGCATGCACACACTGGCACACACACTAACACACACACTCACATACACACTCGCACACACTCGCACAAACTCCTACACACACTCGCACACACTCACACACACACTCGCACTCTCACACTCGCACACACTCACACACACACTTGCACACACTTGCACATGCACACTCGCACACAATCACACACACACTCGCAGACACTCGCACACACTCACTCATGCACACACTCACACACACTCGCCCACACAGTCCTACACACTCACACACACACTCGCAAACACTTGCAAACACTCACACACACACTCACTCACACGTACACACTCGCGAACACTCGCACGCCGACACTCTCACACTCTCGCACACATTTGCACACACTCGCACTCACTCGCACGCACTCGCACGCACACACTCGCACACACTCGCACAAACTCATACACAATCGCACACACTCACTCGCACACACTTGCACACACTCGCACACACTTGCACACACTTGCACATGCTTGCACACACTCGCACACACTAGCACACACTCGCACACACTCACACACACGCACACACACGCACACACACTCACACACTCGCACACACTTGCATGCACACATTCGCACGCACTCGCACACACAAACACAAACTGGCACACACTCAAACACACTCACTCATACACACTCGCACACACTCACTCGCACACACACACTCGCACACACTCACACACTCACGCACACACACTCGCGCACACTCGTGCACACTCGCACGCACACTCACTCACACGTGCACACTCGCGAACACTCACACACACTCACGCACACTAGCACACACTCGTAAGCATACACTCACACTCACTCACACACTTACTCACATGCACACACTCTCGCACACACTCACACACACTCGCGCACACTCGCACACACTCGCACGCCCACACTCGCACACTCTCGCACACATTTGCACACACTCGCACTCACTCACACCCACTCGCATGCACACACTCGCACACACTCATACACAATCAAACAAACTTGCACACACACACTCGCACACATTTGCACACACTCACTCACTCACACTCACTCGCACACACTTGCACACACAGTCCTACACACTCACACACACTCGCAAACACTCGCACAAACTCACACACACTCACTCACACGCACACACTTGCGCACACTAGCACACACTCGCACGCCCACACTCGCACACATTCGCACTCACTCGCACGCACTCGCACGCACACACTCGCACAAACTCACACACACTCGCACACACTCATACACAATCGCACGCACTCACACTCGCACACTCTCGCACACATTCGCACTCACTCGCACGCACACACTCGCACAAAATCGCATGCACACACTCGCACACACACTAACACACTAACACACACACTCGCATACACACTCGCACACACTCGCATGCACACACTCGCACACACACTCACACACACACACACGCATACACAATCGCACACACTCGCACAAACTCCTACACACACTCGTACACACTCACACACACTCGCACAAACACTTGCACACACTTGCACACACTCGCACATACACACATACACATTCGCACACACTCGCACACTCACTCACACACACAGTCCTACACACTTACACACACACTCGCAAACACTCGCACACACACACACTCACTCACACGTACACACTCGCGCACACTCACACACTCACGCACACTAGCACACACTCGTAAGCATACACTCACACTCACTCACACACTTACTCAAACGCACACACTCTCGCACACACTCACACACACTCGCACACACTCGCACAAACTCACACACACTCGCACACACACATACACAATCGCACGCGCACACACTCGCACACACTCGCACACATTCGCACTCACTCGCATGCACTCGCACGCACACACTCGCACAAACTCACACACACTGGCACACACTTATACACAAACTCACACACACTCGCACACACTCACACGCACACACTCACACGCACACACTCGCACACACACTCGCACACACTCGCACCCACTCACTCGTGCACACTCGCGCTCACTCGGGCACATTTGCACACACTCGCACACACTCGCACACTCTCGCACACACACTCGCACACACACTCACACACACTCGAACACACTCACACACACTCGCAAACACTCGCACATACAGTCCTACAAACTCACACACACTCACACACACTCACACACTCGCACCCACACACAAACTGGCACATACTCAAACACACTCACTCATACACACTCGCACACACTCACTCGCACAGACACACACACTCACACACACTCGCACCCAGTCACTCGAGCACACTCGCACACCCTCGCACGCACGCACGCACACACTCGCACACACTCACATGCACACACTCACGCACACACAATCGCGCACACTCGTGCACACTCGCACGCACACATTCACACACATTCGCACTCACTTGCACACACTCGTACGCACACACTGGCACACACTCGCACACACTCGCACACACACACTCGCACACACTCGCATACACACTCGCACAAACTCCTACACACACTCGTACACACTCACACACACTAGCACACACACACTCACACACACTCGCACATACTCGCACACACTCGCACACACTCGCATGCACACACTCGCACACACACTCACACACACACTCTCGCATACACACTCGCACAAACTCCTACACACACTCGTACACACTCACACACACTCGCACACACACTTGCACACACTCGCACACACTCGCACATACACACATACACATTCGCACACACTCGCACACACACTCGCACACACAGTCCTACACACTCACACACACACTCGCAAACACTCGCACACACACACACACACACTCACTCACACGTACACACTCACGCACACTTGCACACACTCACGCACACTAGCACACACTCGCATGCACACACTGGCACACACACTAACACACACACTCACATACACACTCGCACACACTCGCACGCACACACTCGCACACACTCACATGCACACACTCACGCACACACACTCGCGCACACTCGTGCACACTCGCACGCACACATTCACACACTTTCGCACTCACTTGCACACACTCGTACGCACACACTGGCACACACTCGCACACACTCGCACACACACACTCATACACACTCGCATGCACACACTTGCACACACACTCACACACACTTGCATACACACTCGCACAAACTCCTACACACACTCGTACACACTCACACACACTAGCACACACACACTCGCACACACTCGCACATACTCGCACACACTCGCACACACTCACCTGCACACACTCGCACACACACTCACACACACACTCTCGCATACACACTCGCACAAACTCCTACACACACTCGTACACACTCACACACACTCGCACACACACTTGCACACACTCGCACACACTCGCACATACACACATACACATTCGCACACACTCGCACACACACTCGCACACACAGTCCTATACACTCACACACACACTCATAAACACTCGCACACACTCACACACACACTCACTCACACGTACACACTCACGCACACTTGCACACACTCACGCACACTAGCACACACTCGTAAGCATACACTCACACTCACTCACACACTTACTCACACGCACACACTCTCGCACACACTCACACACACTCGCGCACACTCGCACACACTCGCACGCCCACACTCGCACACTCTCACACACATTTGCACACACTCGCACTCACTTGCACCCACTCGCACGCACACACTCGCACACACTCATACACAATCACACAAACTCGCACACACTCGCACACACTCACTCACTCACACTTACTCGCACACACTTGCACACACTCGCACACACTCGCACACACAGTCCTACACACTCACACACACACTCGCAAACACTCGCACAAACTCACACACACTCACTCACACGCACACACTTGCGCACACTAGCACACACTCGCACGCCCACACTCACACACATTCGCACTCATTCGCACGCACTCGCACGCACACACTAGCACACACTCACACACACTCGCACACACTCATACACAATCGCACGCACACACACTCGCACACACACACTCGCACACACTCGCACACTCTCACACACATTCACACTCACTCGCACGCACTCGCACGCGCACACTCAAACACACTCGCACAAACTCACACACACTCGCACACACTTATACACAAACGCACACACACTCGTACACACACTCGCACACACTCGCACACACTCGCACACACTCACTCACACACACTCACACGCACACACTCGCACACACACTCGCACACACTCACACGCACACACTCACACGCACACACTCGTACAAACAGTCGCACACACTCGCACCCACTCACTCGTGCACACTCGCGCACACTCGGGCACATTTGCACACACTCGCACACTCTTGCACACACACTCGCACACACACTCGCACACACTCGAACACACTAGCACACACTCGCAAACACTCGCACATACAGTCCTACAAACTCACACACACTCACACACACTCACACACTCCACCCACACACAAACTGGCACACACTCAAACACACTCACTCATACACACTCGCACACACTCACTCGCACACACACACACTCGCACACACTCGCACCCAGTCACTCGAGCACACTCGCACACACTCGCACGCACGCACACACTCGCACACACTCACACGCACACACTCACGCACACACACTCACGCACACTCGTGCACACTCGCACGCACACATTCGCACACATTCGCACTCACTTGCACACACTCGTGCGCACACACTGGCACACACTGGCACACACTGGCACACACACACTCGCACACACTCGCACACACTTGCACACACTAGCACACACACACTCGCACATATTCGCACACACTCGCACGCACACACTCGCACACACTCGCATGCACACACACGCACACACACTCACACACACACTCACATACACACTCGCACACACTCGCACAAACTCCTACACACACTCGTTCACACACTCGAACACACACTCGCACACACTTGCACACACTCGCACATACACACATACACATTCGCACACACTCGCACACACAGTTCTACACACTCACACACACACTCGCAAACACTCGCACACACTCACACACACACTCACTCACACGTACACACTCGCGCACACTCGCACACACTCACGCACACTAGCACACACTCGCATGCACACACTGGCACACACACTAACACACACACTCACATACACACTCGCACACACTCGCACAAACTCCTACACACACTCGCACACACTCACACACACACTCGCACGCTCACACTCGCACACACTCACACACACAGTTGCACACGCACACTCGCACACAATCACACACACACTCGCACACACTCACTCATGCACACACTCACACACACTCGCCCACACTCGCACACACAGTCCTACACACTCACACACACACTCGCAAACACTTGCAAACACTCACACACACACTCACTCACACGTACACACTCGCGCACACTCGCACACCGACACTCTCACACTCTCGCACACATTTGCACACACTCGCACTCACTCGCACGCACTCGCACGCACACACTCGCACACACTCGCACAAAATCATGCACAATCGCACACACTCACTCGCACACACTTGCACACACTCGCACACACTCGCACACACTTGCACACACTTGCAAACGCTTGCACACACTCGCACACACACGCACACACTCGCACACACTCACACACATGCACACACACGCACACACACTCACGCACACACTCGCACACACTCGCACACACTTGCATGCACACATTCGCACGCACTCGCACACACAAACACAAACTGGCACACACTCAAACACACTCACTCATACACACTCGCACACACTCACTCGTACACACACACACACTCGCACACACTCGCACGCACACACTCACGCACACACACTCGCGCACATTCGTGCACACTCGCACGCACACTCACTCACACGTACACACTCGCGCACACTCACACACACTCACGCACACTAGCACACACTCGTAAGCATACACTCACTCACACACTTACTCACACGCACACACTCTCGCACACACTCACACACACTCGCGCACACTCGCACACACTCGCACGCCCACACTCGCACACTCTCGCACACATTTGCACACACTCGCACTCTCGCACCCACTCGCATGCACACACTCGCACACACTCATACACAATCAAACAAACTCGCACACACACTCACACACATTTGCACACACTCGCACACACTCACTCACTCACACTCACTCGCACACATTTGCACACACTCGCACACACTCGCACACACAGTCCTACACACTCACACACACACTCGCAAACACTCGCACAAACTCACACACACTCACTCACAAGCACACACTTGCGCACACTAGCACACACTCGCACGCCCACACTCGCACACATTCGCACTCACTCGCACGCACTCGCACGAACACACTCGCACAAACTCACACACACTCGCACACACTCTTACACAATTGCACGCACACACACTCGCACACTCTCGCACACATTCGCACTCACTCGCACGCACACACTCGCACAAACTCGCATGCACACACTCGCACACACACTAACACACACACACTCGCATACACACTCGCACACACTCGCATGCACACACTCGCACACACACTCACACACACACACTCGCATACACACTCGCACACACTCGCACAAACTCCTACACACACTCGTACACACTCACGCACACTCGCACACACACTTGCACACACTCGCACACACTCGCACATACACACAAACACATTCGCACACACTCGCACACTCACTCGCACACACAGTCCTACACACTCACACACACACTCGCAAACACTCGCACACACACACACTCGCGCACACTCACACACTCATGTACACTAGCACACACTCGTAAGCATACACTCACACTCACTCACACACTTACTCACACGCACACACTCTCGCACACACTCACTCACACTCGCGCACACTCGCACACACTCGCACGCCCACACTCGCACACTCTCGCACACATTTGCACACACTCGCACACATTCGCACCCACTCGCACACACTCACTCACTCACACTCACTCGCACACACTTGCACACACTCGCACACACTCGCACACACAGTCCTACACACTCACACACACTCGCAAACACTCGCACAAACTCACACACACTCACTCACACGCACACACTTGCACGCCCACACTTGCACACATTCGCACTCACTCGCACGCACTCGCACGCACACACTCGCACACACTCGCAGAAACTCATACACACTCGCACACACTCATACTCAATTGCACAATCGCACAAACTCACACACACTCGCACACACTCACACACTCGCACCCACTCACTCGTGCACACTCGCACACATTCGCACTCACTCGCACGCACTCGCACGCACACACTCGCACAAACTCACACACAATCACACGCACACACACTCGCACACACACACTCACACACACTCGCACACTCTCGCACACATACGCACTCACTCGCACGCACTCGCATGCACACACTCTCACACACTCGCACAAACTCACACACACTCGCACACACTTATACACAATCGCACACACACACTCACTCACTCACACTCACTCGCACACACTTGCACACACTCGCACACACAGTCCTACACACTCACACACACTCGCAAACACTCGCACAAACTCACACACACTCACTCACACGCACACACTTGCACACACTAGCACACACTTGCACGCCCACACTTGCACACACTCACACTCACTCGCACGCACACATTCGCACACACTCGCACAAACTCACACACACTCGCACACACTCATACACAATCGCACAAACTCACACACACTCGCACACACTCACACACTCGCACCCACTCACTCGTGCACACTCGCACACATTTGCACTCACTCGCACGCACTCACACGCACACACTCGCACAAACTCACACACACTCGCACACACTCATACACAATCGCACGCACACACACTCGCACACACTCGCACACATTCGCACTCACTCACACGCACTCGCACGCACACACTCGCACAAACTCACACACACTGGCACACACTTATACACAATCGCACACACACACTCTAACACACTCGCACACACTCGCACACACTCACTCACACACACTCACACACACACACTCGCACACACTCACACACACTTGCACACACTCGCACACACTCACACGCACCCACACTCACACACACACTCACACACACTCGCACACACTTGCACCCACTCACTCGTGCACACTCGCGCACACTCGGGCACATTTGCACACACTCGCACACACTCGCTTACTCTCGCACACACACTCGCAAACACACTCGCACACACTCGAACACACTCGCACTCACTCACACCCACTCGCATGCACACACTCGCACACACTCATACACAATCAAACAAACTCGCACACACACACTCGCACACATTTGCACACACTCACTCACTCACACTCACTCGCACACACTTGCACACACTCGCACACACTCGCACACACAGTCCTACACACTCACACACACTCGCAAACACTCGCACAAACTCACACACACTCACTCACACGCACACAATTGCGCACACTCGCACGCCCACACTCGCACACATTCGCACTCACTCGCACGCACTCGCACGCACACACTCGCACAAACTCACACACACTCGCACACACTCATACACAATCGCACGCACACACACTCGCACACTCTCGCACACATTCGCACTCACTCGCACGCACACACTCGCACAAACTCGCATGCACACACTCGCACACACACTAACACACACACACTCGCATACACACTCGCACACACTCGCATGCACACACTCGCACACACACTCACACACACACACTCGCATACACACTCGCACACACTCGCACAAACTCCTACACACACTCGTACACACTCACACACACTCGCATACACACTTGCACACACTCGCACACACTCGCACATACACGCATACACATTCGCACACACTCGCACACACAGTCCTACACACTCACACACACACTCGCAAACACTCGCACACACTCACACACACACTCACTCACACGTACACACTCGCGCACACTCGCACACACTCACGCACACTAGCACACACTCGTAAGCATACACTCACACTCACTCACACACTTACTCACACGCACACACTCTCGCACACACTCACACACACTCGCACACACACATACACAATCGCACGCACACACACTCGCACACACTCGCACACATTCGCACTCACTCGCATGCACTCGCACGCACACACTCGCACAAACTCACACACACTGGCACACACTTATACACAATCGCACACACACACTCTAACACACACTCGCACACACTCACTCACACACACTCACACACACACACTCGCACACACTCACACACACTTGCACACACTCGCACACACTCACACGCACACACACTCACACACACTCACACACACTCACAAGCACAAACTCACACACACACTCGCACACACTTACACGCACACACTCACACGCACACACTCGCACACACACTCGCACACACTCGCACCCACTCACTCGTGCACACTCGCGCACACTCGGGCACATTTGCACACACTCGCACACACTCGCACACTCTCGCACACACACTCGCACACACACTCACACACACTCGAACACACTCGCACACACTCGCAAACACTCGCACATACAGTCCTACAAACTCACACACACTCACACACACTCACCCACTCGCACCCACACACAAACTGGCACACACTCAAACACACTCACTCATACACACTCGCACACACTCACTCGCACACACACACACACTCGCACACACTCGCACCCAGTCACTCGAGCACACTCGCACACCCTCGCACGCACGCACGCACACACTCGCACACACTCACATGCACACACTCACGCACACACAATCGCGCACACTCGTGCACACTCGCACGCACACATTCACACACATTCGCACTCACTTGCACACACTCGTACGCACACACTGGCACACACTCGCACAAACTCCTACACACACTCGTACACACTCACACACACTAGCACACACACACTCGCACACACTCGCACATACTCGCACACACTCGCACACACTCGCATGCACACACTCGCACACACACTCACACACACACTCTCGCATACACACTCGCACAAACTCCTACACACACTCGTACACACTCACACACACTCGCACACACACTTGCACACACTCGCACACACTCGCACATACACACATACACATTCGCACACACTCGCACACACACTCGCACACACAGTCCTACACACTCACACACACACTCACAAACACTCGCACACACTCACACACACACTCACTCACACGTACACACTCACGCACACTTGCACACACTCACGCACACTAGCACACACTCGCATGCACACACTGGCACACACACTAACACACACACTCACATACACACTCGCACACACTCGCACAAACTCCTACACACACTCGCACACACTCACACACACACTCGCACGCTCACACTCGCACACACTCATACACACACTTGCACACACTTGCACACGCACACTCGCACACAATCACACACACACTCGCAGACACTCGCACACACTCACTCATGCACACACTCACACACACTCGCCCACACAGTCCTACACACTCACACACACACTCGCAAACACTTGCAAACACTCACACACACACTCACTCACACGTACACACTCGCGCACACTCGCACGCCGACACTCTCACACTCTCGCACACATTTGCACACACTCGCACTCACTCGCACGCACTCGCACGCACACACTCGCAAACACTCGCACAAACTCATACACAATCGCACACACTCACTCGCAAACACTTGCACACACTCGCACACACTCGCACACACTTGCACACACTTGCACACGCTTGCACACACTCGCACACACTCGCACACACTCACACACACGCACACACACGCACACACACTCACGCACACACTCGCACACACTTGCATGCACACATTCGCACGCACTCGCACACACAAACACAAACTGGCACACACTCAAACACAATCACTCATACACACTCGCACACACTCACTTGCACACACACACACACTCGCACACACTCACACACTCACGCACACACACTCGCGCACACTCTTGCACACTCGCACGCACACTCACTCACACGTACACTCTCGCGCACACTCACACACACTCACGCACACTAGCACACACTCGTAAGCATACACTCACACTCACTCACACACTACTCACACGCACACACTCTCGCACACACTCACACACACTCGCGCACACTCGCACACACTCGCACGCCCACACTCGCACACTCTCACACACATTTGCACACACTCGCACTCACTCACACCCGCTCGCATGCACACACTCGCACACACTCATACACAATCAAACAAACTCGCACACACACACTCGCACACATTTGCACACACTCACTCACTCACACTCACTCGCACACACTTGCACACACTCGCACACACTCGCACACACAGTCCTACACACTCACACACACTCGCAAACACTCGCACAAACTCACACACACTCACTCACACGCACACAATTGCGCACACTCGCACGCCCACACTCGCACACATTCGCACTCACTCGCACGCACTCGCACGCACACACTCGCACAAACTCACACACACTCGCACACACTCATACACAATCGCACGCACACACACTCGCACACTCTCACACACATTCGCACTCACTCGCACGCACACACTCGCACAAACTCGCATGCACACACTCGCACACACACTAACACACTAACACACACACACTCGCATACACACTCGCACACACTCGCATGCACACACTCGCACACACACTCACACACACACACTCGCATACACACTCGCACACACTCGCACAAACTCCTACACACACTCGTACACACACACACTCGCACACACACTCGCACACACTTGCACACACTCGCACATACACACATACACATTCGCACACACTCGCACACTCACTCGCACACACAGTCCTACACACTCACACACACACTCGCAAACACTCGCACACACACACACTCACTCACACGTACACACTCGTGCACACTCACACACTCACGCACACTAGCACACACTCGTAAGCATACACTCACACAAACTCACACACTTGCACACACTCTCGCACACACTCACACACACTCACGCACACTCGCACGCCCACACTCGCACACTCTCGCACACATTTGCACACACTCGCACACATTTGCACCCACTCACACACACTCACACACTCACACTCACTCGCACACACTTGCACACACTCGCACACACTCGCACACACAGTCCTACACACTCACACACACTCGCAAACACTCGCAAAAACTCACACACACTCACTCACACGCACACACTTGCACACACTAGCACACACTTGCACGCCCACACTTGCACACATTCGCACTCACTCGCATGCACTCGCACACACACACTCGCACACACTCGCACAAACTCACACACACTCGCACACACTCATACTCAATCGCACAATCGCACAAACTCACACACACTCGCACACACTCACACACTCGCACCCACTCACTCGTGCACACTCGCACACATTCGCACTCACTCGCACGCACTCGCACGCACACACTCGCACAAACTCACACACACTCGCACACACTCATACACAATCGCACGCACACACACTCGCACACACACTCACACACACTCGCACACTCTCGCACACATACGCACTCACTCGCACGCACTCGCACGCACACACTCTCACACACTCGCACAAACTCACACACACTCACACACACTTATACACAATCGGACACACACACTCACTCACTCACACTCACTCGCACACACTTGCACACACTCGCACACACTCACACACACAGTCCTACACACTCACACACACTCGCAAACACTCGCACAAACTCACACACACTCACTCACACGCACACACTTGCACACACTAGAACACACTCGCACGTCCACACTTGCACACACTCACACTCACTCGCACGAACTCGCACGCACACACTCGCACACACTCGCACACACTTGCACACACTCGCACACACTCGCATGCACACACTCGCACACACACTCACAAACACACACTCGCATACACACTCGCACACACTCGCACAAACTCCTACACACACTCGTACACACTCACACACACTCGCATACACACTTGCACACACTCGCACACACTCGCACATACACGCATACACATTCGCACACACTCGCACACACAGTCCTACACACTCACACACACACTCGCAAACACTCGCACACACTCACACACACACTCACTCACACGTACACACTCGCGCACACTCGCACACACTCACGCACACTAGCACACACTCGTAAGCATACACTCACACTCACTCACACACTTACTCACACGCACACACTCTCGCACACACTCACACACACTCGCGCACACTCGCACACACTCGCACGCCCACACTCGCACACTCTCGCACACATTTGCACACACTCGCACTCACTCGCACCCACTCGCACGCACAAACTCGCACACACTCATACACAATCACACAAACTCGCACACACACACTCGCACACATTCGCACACACTCGCACACACTCACTCACTCACACACACTAGCACACACACACTCGCACACACTCGCACATACTCGCACACACTCGCACACACTCGCATGCACACACTCGCACACACACTCACACACACACTCTCGCATACACACTCGCACAAACTCCTACACACACTCGTACACACTCACACACACTCGCACACACACTTGCACACACTCGCACACACTCGCACATACACACATACACATTCGCACACACTCGCACACACACTCGCACACACAGTCCTACACACTCACACACACACTCACAAACACTCGCACACACTCACACACACACTCACTCACACGTACACACTCACGCACACTTGCACACACTCACGCACACTAGCACACACTCATAAGCATACACTTACACTCACTCACACACTTACTCACACGCACACACTCTCGCACACACTCACACACACTCGCGCACACTCGCACACACTCGCACGCCCACACTCGCACACTCTGGCACACATTTGCACACACTCGCACTCACTTGCACCCACTCGCACGCACACACTCGCACACACTCATACACAATCACACAAACTCGCACACATTCGCACACACTCGCACACACTCACTCACTCACACACACTTGCACACACTCGCACACACTCGCACACACAGTCCTACACACTCACACACACACTCGCAAACACTCGCACAAACTCACACACACTCACTCACACGCACACACTTGCGCACACTAGCACACACTCGCACACACTCACTCACACACACTCACACGCACACACTCGCACACACTCACACACACTTGCACACACTCGCACACACTCACACGCACACACACTCGCACACACACTCACACACACTCGCACACACTCACAAGCACACACTCGCACACTCGCACACACTCACACGCACACACGCATACACTCGTACAAACAGTCGCACACACTCGCACCCACTCACTCGTGCACACTCGCGCACACTCGGGCACATTTGCACACACTCGCACACTCTCACACACACACTCGCACACACACTCGCACACACTCGCACACACTCGCAAACACTCGCACATACAGTCCTACAAACTCACACACACTCACACACTCCACCCACACACAAACTGGCACACACTCAAACACACTCACTCATACACACTCGCACACACTCACTCGCACACACACACACTCGCACACACTCGCACCCAGTCACTCGAGCACACTCGCACACACTCGCACGCACGCACGCACACACTCGCACACACTCACACGCACACACTCACGCACACACACTCACGCACACTCGTGCACACTCGCATGCACACATTCGCACACATTCGCACTCACTTGCACACACTCGTGCGCACACACTGGCACACACTGGCACACACTGGCACACACACACTTGCACACACTCGCACACACTTGCACACACTAGCACACACACACTCGCACATATTCGCACACACTCGCACGCACACACTCGCACACACTCGCATGCACACACTGGCACACACTGGCACACACACACTCGCACACACTCGCACACACTTGCACACACTAGCACACACACACTCGCACATATTCGCACACACTCACACGCACACACTCGCACACACTCGCATGCACACACTCGCACACACACTCACACACACACTCACATACACACACATACACACTCGCACACACTCGCGCAAACTCCTACACACACTCGTACATACACACACTCGCACACACACTCGCACACACTTGCACACACTCGCACATACACACATACACATTCGCACACACTCGCACACACACTCGCACACACAGTTCTACACACTCACACACACACACGCAAACACTCGCACACACTCACACACACACTCACTCACACGTACACACTCGCGCACACTCACACACACTCACGCACACAAGCACACACTCATAAGCATACACTCACACTCACTCACACACTTACTCACACGCACACACTCTCGCACACACTCACACACACTCGCGCACACTCGTACACACTCGCACGCCCACACTCGCACACTCTCGCACACATTTGCACACACTCGCACTCACTCGCACCCAATCGCATGCACACACTCGCACACACTCATACACAATCAAACAAACTCGCACACACACACTCGCACACATTCGCACACACTCGCACACACTCAATCACTCACACTCACTCGCACACACTTGCACACACTCGCACACACTCGCACACACAGTCCTACACACTCACACACACACTCGCAAACACTCGCACAAACTCACACACACTCACTCACACGCACACACTTGCGCACACTAGCACACACTCGCACGCCCACACTCGCACACATTCGCACTCACTCGCACGCACTCGCACGCACACACTCGCACAAACTCACACACACTCGCACACACTCATACACAATCGCACGCACACACACTCGAACACACTCGCACACTCTCGCACACATTCGCACTCACTCGCACGCACACACTCGTGCAAACTCGCATGCACACACTCGCGCACACACTAACACACACACACTCGCATACACACTCGCACACACTCGCATGCACACACTCGCACACACACTCACACACACACACTCGCATACACACTCGCACACACTCGCACAAACTCCTACACACACTCGTACACACTCACACACACTCGCACACACACTTGCACACACTCGCACACACTCGCACATACACACATACACATTAGCACACACTCGCACACTCACTCGCACACACAGTCCTACACACTCACACACACACTCGCAAACACTCGCACACACACACACTCACTCACACGTACACACTCGCGCACACTCACACACACTCACGCACACTAGCACACACTCGTAAGCATACACTCACACTCACTCACACACTTACTCACACTCACACACTCTCGCACACACTCGCGCACACTCGCACACACTCGCACGCCCACACTCGCACACATTTGCACACACTCGCACTCACTCACACCCACTCGCACGCACACACTCATACACAATCACACAAACTCGCACACACACTCGCACACACTCGCACCCACTCGCACACACTTGCACACACTCGCACACACTCGCACACACAGTCCTACACACTCACACACACTCGCAAACACTCGCACAAACTCACACACACTCACTCACACGCACACACTTGCACACACTAGCACACACTCGCACGCACACACTCGCACACACTTGCAAACACTCACACACACACTCACTCACACGTACACACTCGCGCACACTCGCACGCCGACACTCTCACACTCTCGCACACATTTGCACACACTTGCACTCACTCACACGCACTCGCACGCACACACTCGCACACACTCGCACAAACTCATACACAATCGCACACACTCACTCGCACACACTTGCACACACTCGCACACACTCGCACACACTTGCACACACTTGCACACGCTTGCACACACTCGCACACACTCGCACACACTCGCACACACTCACACACATGCACACACACGCACACACACTCACGCACACACCCGCACACACTCGCACACACTTGCATGCACACATTCGCACGCACTCGCACACACAAACACAAACTGGCACACACTCAAACACACTCACTCATACACACTCGCACACACTCACTCGCACACACACACTCGCACACACTCACACACTCACGCACACACACTCACACACACTCGTGCACACTCGCACGCACACATTCACACACATTCGCACTCACTTGCAAACACTCGTACGCACACACTCTCGCATACACACTCGCACAAACTCCTACACACACTCGTACACACTCACACACACTCGCACACACACTTGCACACACTCGCACACACTCGCACATACACACATACACATTCGCACACACTCGCACACACACTCGCACACACAGTCCTACACACTCACACACACACTCACAAACACTCGCACACACTCACACACACACTCACTCACACGTACACACTCACGCACACTTGCACACACTCACGCACACTAGCACACACTCGTAAGCATACACTCACACTCACTCACACACTTACTCACAAGCACACACTCTCGCACACACTCACACACACTCGCGCACACTCGCACACACTCGCACGCCCACACTCGCACACTCTCGCACACATTTGCACACACTCGCACTCACTTGCACCCACTCGCACGCACACACTCGCACACACTCATACACAATCACACAAACTCGCACACATTCGCACACACTCGCACACACTCACTCACTCACACTTACTCGCACACACTTGCACACACTCACACACACTCGCACACACAGTCCTACACACTCACACACACACTCGCAAACACTCGCACAAACTCACACACACTCACTCACACGCACACACTTGAGCACATTAGCACACACTCGCACGCTCACACTCACACACATTCGCACTCACTCGCACGCACTCGCACGCACACACTCATACACAATCGCACGCACACACACTCGCACACACACACTCGCACACACTCGCACACACTCGCACACATTCGCACTCACTCGCATGCACTCGCAAGCACACACTCGCACAAACTCACACACACTGGCACACACTTATACACAATCGCACACACACACTCTAACACACACTCGCACACACTCGCACACACTCACTCACACACACTCACACACACACACTCGCACACACTCACACACACTTGCACACACTCGCACACACTCACACGCACACACACTCACACACACTCACACACACTCACAAGCACAAACTTGCACACACACTCGCACACACTCACACGCACACACTCACACGCACACACTCGCACACACACTCGCACACACTCGCACCCACTCACTCGTGCACACTCGCGCACACTCGGGCACATTTGCACACACTCGCACACACTCGCACACTCTCGCACACACACTCGCACACACACTCGCACAGACTCAAACGCACTCGCACACACTCGCAAACACTCGCACATACAGTCCTACAAACTCACACACACTCACACACACTCACACACTCGCACCCACACACAAACTGGCACACACTCAAACACACTCACTCATACACACTCGCACACACTCACTCGCACACACACACACACTCGCACACACTCATACACAATCGCACGCACACACACTCGCACACACTCGCACACATTCGCACTCACTCACACGCTATCGCACGCACACACTCGCACAAACTCACACACACTGGCACACACTTATACACAATCGCACACACACACTCTAACACACTCGCACACACTCGCACACACTCACTCACACACACTCACACACACACACTCGCACACACTCACACACACTTGCACACACTCGCACACACTCACACGCACACACACTCACACACACACTCACACACACTCGCACACACTCGCACCCACTCACTCGTGCACACTCGCGCACACTCGGGCACATTTGCACACACTCGCACACACTCGCTTACTCTCGCACACACACTCGCAAACACACTCGCACACACTCGAACACACTCGCACACACTGGCAAACACTCGCACATACAGTCCTACAAACTCACACACACTCACACACACTCACACACTCGCACCCACACACAAACTGGCACACACTCAAACACACTCACTCATACACACTCGCACACACTCACTCGCACACACACACACACTCGCACACACTCGCACCCAGTCACTCGAGCACACTCGCACACCCTCGCACGCACGCACGCACACACTCGCACACACTCACATGCACACACTCACGCACACACACTCGCGCACACTCGCACGCACACATTCACACACATTCACACTCACTTGCACACACTCGTACGCACACACTGTCACACACTCGCACAAACTCGCACACACACACTCGCACACACTCGCATGCACATACTTGCACACACACTCGCATACACACTCGCACAAACTCCTACACACACTCGTACACACTCACACACACTAGCACACACACACTCGCACACACTCGCACATACTCGCACACACTCGCACACACTCGCATGCACACACTCGCACACACACTCACACACACACTCTCGCATACACACTCGCACAAACTCCTACACACACTCGTACACACTCACACACACTCGCACACACACTTGCACACACTCGCACACACTCGCACATACACACATACACATTCGCACACACTCGCACACACACTCGCACACACAGTCCTACACACTCACACACACACTCACAAACACTCGCACACACTCACACACACACTCACTCACACGTACACACTCACGCACACTTGCACACACTCACGCACACTAGCACACACTCATAAGCATACACTTACACTCACTCACACACTTACTCACACGCACACACTCTCGCACACACTCACACACACTCGCGCACACTCGCACACACTCGCACGCCCACACTCGCACACTCTGGCACACATTTGCACACACTCGCACTCACTTGCACCCACTCGCACGCACACACTCGCACACACTCATACACAATCACACAAACTCGCACACATTCGCACACACTCGCACACACTCACTCACTCACACACACTTGCACACACTCGCACACACTCGCACACACAGTCCTACACACTCACACACACACTCGCAAACACTCGCACAAACTCACACACACTCACTCACACGCACACACTTGCGCACACTAGCACACACTCGCACACACTCACTCACACACACTCACACGCACACACTCGCACACACTCACACACACTTGCACACACTCGCACACACTCACACGCACACACACTCGCACACACACTCACACACACTCGCACACACTCACAAGCACACACTCGCACACTCGCACACACTCACACGCACACACGCATACACTCGTACAAACAGTCGCACACACTCGCACCCACTCACTCGTGCACACTCGCGCACACTCGGGCACATTTGCACACACTCGCACACTCTCACACACACACTCGCACACACACTCGCACACACTCGCACACACTCGCAAACACTCGCACATACAGTCCTACAAACTCACACACACTCACACACTCCACCCACACACAAACTGGCACACACTCAAACACACTCACTCATACACACTCGCACACACTCACTCGCACACACACACACACTCGCACACACTCGCACCCAGTCACTCGAGCACACTCGCACACCCTCGCACGCACGCACGCACACACTCGCACACACTCACATGCACACACTCACGCACACACACTCGCGCACACTCGCACGCACACATTCACACACATTCACACTCACTTGCACACACTCGTACGCACACACTGTCACACACTCGCACAAACTCGCACACACACACTCGCACACACTCGCATGCACATACTTGCACACACACTCGCATACACACTCGCACAAACTCCTACACACACTCGTACACACTCACACACACTAGCACACACACACTCGCACACACTCGCACATACTCGCACACACTCGCACACACTCGCATGCACACACTCGCACACACACTCACACACACACTCTCGCATACACACTCGCACAAACTCCTACACACACTCGTACACACTCACACACACTCGCACACACACTTGCACACACTCGCACACACTCGCACATACACACATACACATTCGCACACACTCGCACACACACTCGCACACACAGTCCTACACACTCACACACACACTCACAAACACTCGCACACACTCACACACACACTCACTCACACGTACACACTCACGCACACTTGCACACACTCACGCACACTAGCACACACTCATAAGCATACACTTACACTCACTCACACACTTACTCACACGCACACACTCTCGCACACACTCACACACACTCGCGCACACTCGCACACACTCGCACGCCCACACTCGCACACTCTGGCACACATTTGCACACACTCGCACTCACTTGCACCCACTCGCACGCACACACTCGCACACACTCATACACAATCACACAAACTCGCACACATTCGCACACACTCGCACACACTCACTCACTCACACACACTTGCACACACTCGCACACACTCGCACACACAGTCCTACACACTCACACACACACTCGCAAACACTCGCACAAACTCACACACACTCACTCACACGCACACACTTGCGCACACTAGCACACACTCGCACACACTCACTCACACACACTCACACGCACACACTCGCACACACTCACACACACTTGCACACACTCGCACACACTCACACGCACACACACTCGCACACACACTCACACACACTCGCACACACTCACAAGCACACACTCGCACACTCGCACACACTCACACGCACACACGCATACACTCGTACAAACAGTCGCACACACTCGCACCCACTCACTCGTGCACACTCGCGCACACTCGGGCACATTTGCACACACTCGCACACTCTCACACACACACTCGCACACACACTCGCACACACTCGCACACACTCGCAAACACTCGCACATACAGTCCTACAAACTCACACACACTCACACACTCCACCCACACACAAACTGGCACACACTCAAACACACTCACTCATACACACTCGCACACACTCACTCGCACACACACACACTCGCACACACTCGCACCCAGTCACTCGAGCACACTCGCACACACTCGCACGCACGCACGCACACACTCGCACACACTCACACGCACACACTCACGCACACACACTCACGCACACTCGTGCACACTCGCATGCACACATTCGCACACATTCGCACTCACTTGCACACACTCGTGCGCACACACTGGCACACACTGGCACACACTAGCACACACACACTCGCACATATTCGCACACACTCGCACGCACACACTCGCACACACTCGCATGCACACAC
Source organism: Phyllobates terribilis (assembly GCF_046119375.1). NCBI lineage: Eukaryota > Metazoa > Chordata > Amphibia > Anura > Dendrobatidae > Phyllobates > Phyllobates terribilis. The sequence continues at coordinate 1,321,648 of NW_027362853.1, forward strand.
TGGCACACACTGGCACACACACACTCGCACACACTCGCACACACTTGCACACACTAGCACACACACACTCGCACATATTCGCACACACTCACACGCACACACTCGCACACACTCGCATGCACACACTCGCACACACACTCACACACACACTCACATACACACACATACACACTCGCACACACTCGCGCAAACTCCTACACACACTCGTACATACACACACTCGCACACACACTCGCACACACTTGCACACACTCGCACATACACACATACACATTCGCACACACTCGCACACACACTCGCACACACAGTTCTACACACTCACACACACACACGCAAACACTCGCACACACTCACACACACACTCACTCACACGTACACACTCGCGCACACTCACACACACTCACGCACACAAGCACACACTCGTAAGCATACACTCACACTCACTCACACACTTACTCACACGCACACACTCTCGCACACACTCACACACACTCGCGCACACTCGTACACACTCGCACGCCCACACTCGCACACTCTCGCACACATTTGCACACACTCGCACTCACTCGCACCCAATCGCATGCACACACTCGCACACACTCATACACAATCAAACAAACTCGCACACACACACTCGCACACATTCGCACACACTCGCACACACTCAATCACTCACACTCACTCGCACACACTTGCACACACTCGCACACACTCGCACACACAGTCCTACACACTCACACACACACTCGCAAACACTCGCACAAACTCACACACACTCACTCACACGCACACACTTGCGCACACTAGCACACACTCGCACGCCCACACTCGCACACATTCGCACTCACTCGCACGCACTCGCACGCACACACTCGCACAAACTCACACACACTCGCACACACTCATACACAATCGCACGCACACACACTCGAACACACTCGCACACTCTCGCACACATTCGCACTCACTCGCACGCACACACTCGTGCAAACTCGCATGCACACACTCGCACACACACTAACACACACACACTCGCATACACACTCGCACACACTCGCATGCACACACTCGCACACACACTCACACACACACACTCGCATACACACTCGCACACACTCGCACAAACTCCTACACACACTCGTACACACTCACACACACTCGCACACACACTTGCACACACTCGCACACACTCGCACATACACACATACACATTAGCACACACTCGCACACTCACTCGCACACACAGTCCTACACACTCACACACACACTCGCAAACACTCGCACACACACACACTCACTCACACGTACACACTCGCGCACACTCACACACACTCACGCACACTAGCACACACTCGTAAGCATACACTCACACTCACTCACACACTTACTCACACTCACACACTCTCGCACACACTCGCGCACACTCGCACACACTCGCACGCCCACACTCGCACACATTTGCACACACTCGCACTCACTCACACCCACTCGCACGCACACACTCATACACAATCACACAAACTCGCACACACACTCGCACACACTCGCACCCACTCGCACACACTTGCACACACTCGCACACACTCGCACACACAGTCCTACACACTCACACACACTCGCAAACACTCGCACAAACTCACACACACTCACTCACACGCACACACTTGCACACACTAGCACACACTCGCACGCACACACTCGCACACACTTGCAAACACTCACACACACACTCACTCACACGTACACACTCGCGCACACTCGCACGCCGACACTCTCACACTCTCGCACACATTTGCACACACTTGCACTCACTCACACGCACTCGCACGCACACACTCGCACACACTCGCACAAACTCATACACAATCGCACACACTCACTCGCACACACTTGCACACACTCGCACACACTCGCACACACTTGCACACACTTGCACACGCTTGCACACACTCGCACACACTCGCACACACTCGCACACACTCACACACATGCACACACACGCACACACACTCACGCACACACTCGCACACACTCGCACACACTTGCATGCACACATTCGCACGCACTCGCACACACAAACACAAACTGGCACACACTCAAACACACTCACTCATACACACTCGCACACACTCACTCGCACACACACACTCGCACACACTCACACACTCACGCACACACACTCACACACACTCGTGCACACTCGCACGCACACATTCACACACATTCGCACTCACTTGCAAACACTCGTACGCACACACTCTCGCATACACACTCGCACAAACTCCTACACACACTCGTACACACTCACACACACTCGCACACACACTTGCACACACTCGCACACACTCGCACATACACACATACACATTCGCAAACACTCGCACACACACTCGCACACACAGTCCTACACACTCACACACACACTCACAAACACTCGCACACACTCACACACACACTCACTCACACGTACACACTCACGCACACTTGCACACACTCACGCACACTAGCACACACTCGTAAGCATACACTCACACTCACTCACACACTTACTCACAAGCACACACTCTCGCACACACTCACACACACTCGCGCACACTCGCGCACACTCGCACGCCCACACTCGCACACTCTCGCACACATTTGCACACACTCGCACTCACTTGCACCCACTCGCACGCACACACTCGCACACACTCATACACAATCACACAAACTCGCACACATTCGCACACACTCGCACACACTCACTCACTCACACTTACTCGCACACACTTGCACACACTCACACACACTCGCACACACAGTCCTACACACTCACACACACACTCGCAAACACTCGCACAAACTCACACACACTCACTCACACGCACACACTTGCGCACACTAGCACACACTCGCACGCTCACACTCACACACATTCGCACTCACTCGCACGCACTCGCACGCACACACTCATACACAATCGCACGCACACACACTCGCACACACACACTCGCACACACTCGCACACACTCGCACACATTCGCACTCACTCGCATGCACTCGCACGCACACACTCGCACAAACTCACACACACTGGCACACACTTATACACAATCGCACACACACACTCTAACACACACTCGCACACACTCGCACACACTCACTCACACACACTCACACACACACACTCGCACACACTCACACACACTTGCACACACTCGCACACACTCACACGCACACACACTCACACACACTCACACACACTCACAAGCACAAACTTGCACACACACTCGCACACACTCACACGCACACACTCACACGCACACACTCGCACACACACTCGCGCACACTCGCACGCACACATTCACACACATTCACACTCACTTGCACACACTCGTACGCACACACTGTCACACACTCGCACAAACTCGCACACACACACTCGCACACACTCGCATGCACATACTTGCACACACACTCGCATACACACTCGCACAAACTCCTACACACACTCGTACACACTCACACACACTAGCACACACACACTCGCACACACTCGCACATACTCGCACACACTCGCACACACTCGCATGCACACACTCGCACACACACTCACACACACACTCTCGCATACACACTCGCACAAACTCCTACACACACTCGTACACACTCACACACACTCGCACACACACTTGCACACACTCGCACACACTCGCACATACACACATACACATTCGCACACACTCGCACACACACTCGCACACACAGTCCTACACACTCACACACACACTCACAAACACTCGCACACACTCACACACACACTCACTCACACGTACACACTCACGCACACTTGCACACACTCACGCACACTAGCACACACTCATAAGCATACACTTACACTCACTCACACACTTACTCACACGCACACACTCTCGCACACACTCACACACACTCGCGCACACTCGCACACACTCGCACGCCCACACTCGCACACTCTGGCACACATTTGCACACACTCGCACTCACTTGCACCCACTCGCACGCACACACTCGCACACACTCATACACAATCACACAAACTCGCACACATTCGCACACACTCGCACACACTCACTCACTCACACACACTTGCACACACTCGCACACACTCGCACACACAGTCCTACACACTCACACACACACTCGCAAACACTCGCACAAACTCACACACACTCACTCACACGCACACACTTGCGCACACTAGCACACACTCGCACACACTCACTCACACACACTCACACGCACACACTCGCACACACTCACACACACTTGCACACACTCGCACACACTCACACGCACACACACTCGCACACACACTCACACACACTCGCACACACTCACAAGCACACACTCGCACACTCGCACACACTCACACGCACACACGCATACACTCGTACAAACAGTCGCACACACTCGCACCCACTCACTCGTGCACACTCGCGCACACTCGGGCACATTTGCACACACTCGCACACTCTCACACACACACTCGCACACACACTCGCACACACTCGCACACACTCGCAAACACTCGCACATACAGTCCTACAAACTCACACACACTCACACACTCCACCCACACACAAACTGGCACACACTCAAACACACTCACTCATACACACTCGCACACACTCACTCGCACACACACACACACTCGCACACACTCGCACCCAGTCACTCGAGCACACTCGCACACCCTCGCACGCACGCACGCACACACTCGCACACACTCACATGCACACACTCACGCACACACACTCGCGCACACTCGCACGCACACATTCACACACATTCACACTCACTTGCACACACTCGTACGCACACACTGTCACACACTCGCACAAACTCGCACACACACACTCGCACACACTCGCATGCACATACTTGCACACACACTCGCATACACACTCGCACAAACTCCTACACACACTCGTACACACTCACACACACTAGCACACACACACTCGCACACACTCGCACATACTCGCACACACTCGCACACACTCGCATGCACACACTCGCACACACACTCACACACACACTCTCGCATACACACTCGCACAAACTCCTACACACACTCGTACACACTCACACACACTCGCACACACACTTGCACACACTCGCACACACTCGCACATACACACATACACATTCGCACACACTCGCACACACACTCGCACACACAGTCCTACACACTCACACACACACTCACAAACACTCGCACACACTCACACACACACTCACTCACACGTACACACTCACGCACACTTGCACACACTCACGCACACTAGCACACACTCATAAGCATACACTTACACTCACTCACACACTTACTCACACGCACACACTCTCGCACACACTCACACACACTCGCGCACACTCGCACACACTCGCACGCCCACACTCGCACACTCTGGCACACATTTGCACACACTCGCACTCACTTGCACCCACTCGCACGCACACACTCGCACACACTCATACACAATCACACAAACTCGCACACATTCGCACACACTCGCACACACTCACTCACTCACACACACTTGCACACACTCGCACACACTCGCACACACAGTCCTACACACTCACACACACACTCGCAAACACTCGCACAAACTCACACACACTCACTCACACGCACACACTTGCGCACACTAGCACACACTCGCACACACTCACTCACACACACTCACACGCACACACTCGCACACACTCACACACACTTGCACACACTCGCACACACTCACACGCACACACACTCGCACACACACTCACACACACTCGCACACACTCACAAGCACACACTCGCACACTCGCACACACTCACACGCACACACGCATACACTCGTACAAACAGTCGCACACACTCGCACCCACTCACTCGTGCACACTCGCGCACACTCGGGCACATTTGCACACACTCGCACACTCTCACACACACACTCGCACACACACTCGCACACACTCGCACACACTCGCAAACACTCGCACATACAGTCCTACAAACTCACACACACTCACACACTCCACCCACACACAAACTGGCACACACTCAAACACACTCACTCATACACACTCGCACACACTCACTCGCACACACACACACTCGCACACACTCGCACCCAGTCACTCGAGCACACTCGCACACACTCGCACGCACGCACGCACACACTCGCACACACTCACACGCACACACTCACGCACACACACTCACGCACACTCGTGCACACTCGCATGCACACATTCGCACACATTCGCACTCACTTGCACACACTCGTGCGCACACACTGGCACACACTGGCACACACTAGCACACACACACTCGCACATATTCGCACACACTCGCACGCACACACTCGCACACACTCGCATGCACACACTGGCACACACTGGCACACACACACTCGCACACACTCGCACACACTTGCACACACTAGCACACACACACTCGCACATATTCGCACACACTCACACGCACACACTCGCACACACTCGCATGCACACACTCGCACACACACTCACACACACACTCACATACACACACATACACACTCGCACACACTCGCGCAAACTCCTACACACACTCGTACATACACACACTCGCACACACACTCGCACACACTTGCACACACTCGCACATACACACATACACATTCGCACACACTCGCACACACACTCGCACACACAGTTCTACACACTCACACACACACACGCAAACACTCGCACACACTCACACACACACTCACTCACACGTACACACTCGCGCACACTCACACACACTCACGCACACAAGCACACACTCGTAAGCATACACTCACACTCACTCACACACTTACTCACACGCACACACTCTCGCACACACTCACACACACTCGCGCACACTCGTACACACTCGCACGCCCACACTCGCACACTCTCGCACACATTTGCACACACTCGCACTCACTCGCACCCAATCGCATGCACACACTCGCACACACTCATACACAATCAAACAAACTCGCACACACACACTCGCACACATTCGCACACACTCGCACACACTCAATCACTCACACTCACTCGCACACACTTGCACACACTCGCACACACTCGCACACACAGTCCTACACACTCACACACACACTCGCAAACACTCGCACAAACTCACACACACTCACTCACACGCACACACTTGCGCACACTAGCACACACTCGCACGCCCACACTCGCACACATTCGCACTCACTCGCACGCACTCGCACGCACACACTCGCACAAACTCACACACACTCGCACACACTCATACACAATCGCACGCACACACACTCGAACACACTCGCACACTCTCGCACACATTCGCACTCACTCGCACGCACACACTCGTGCAAACTCGCATGCACACACTCGCACACACACTAACACACACACACTCGCATACACACTCGCACACACTCGCATGCACACACTCGCACACACACTCACACACACACACTCGCATACACACTCGCACACACTCGCACAAACTCCTACACACACTCGTACACACTCACACACACTCGCACACACACTTGCACACACTCGCACACACTCGCACATACACACATACACATTAGCACACACTCGCACACTCACTCGCACACACAGTCCTACACACTCACACACACACTCGCAAACACTCGCACACACACACACTCACTCACACGTACACACTCGCGCACACTCACACACACTCACGCACACTAGCACACACTCGTAAGCATACACTCACACTCACTCACACACTTACTCACACTCACACACTCTCGCACACACTCGCGCACACTCGCACACACTCGCACGCCCACACTCGCACACATTTGCACACACTCGCACTCACTCACACCCACTCGCACGCACACACTCATACACAATCACACAAACTCGCACACACACTCGCACACACTCGCACCCACTCGCACACACTTGCACACACTCGCACACACTCGCACACACAGTCCTACACACTCACACACACTCGCAAACACTCGCACAAACTCACACACACTCACTCACACGCACACACTTGCACACACTAGCACACACTCGCACGCACACACTCGCACACACTTGCAAACACTCACACACACACTCACTCACACGTACACACTCGCGCACACTCGCACGCCGACACTCTCACACTCTCGCACACATTTGCACACACTTGCACTCACTCACACGCACTCGCACGCACACACTCGCACACACTCGCACAAACTCATACACAATCGCACACACTCACTCGCACACACTTGCACACACTCGCACACACTCGCACACACTTGCACACACTTGCACACGCTTGCACACACTCGCACACACTCGCACACACTCGCACACACTCACACACATGCACACACACGCACACACACTCACGCACACACTCGCACACACTCGCACACACTTGCATGCACACATTCGCACGCACTCGCACACACAAACACAAACTGGCACACACTCAAACACACTCACTCATACACACTCGCACACACTCACTCGCACACACACACTCGCACACACTCACACACTCACGCACACACACTCACACACACTCGTGCACACTCGCACGCACACATTCACACACATTCGCACTCACTTGCAAACACTCGTACGCACACACTCTCGCATACACACTCGCACAAACTCCTACACACACTCGTACACACTCACACACACTCGCACACACACTTGCACACACTCGCACACACTCGCACATACACACATACACATTCGCAAACACTCGCACACACACTCGCACACACAGTCCTACACACTCACACACACACTCACAAACACTCGCACACACTCACACACACACTCACTCACACGTACACACTCACGCACACTTGCACACACTCACGCACACTAGCACACACTCGTAAGCATACACTCACACTCACTCACACACTTACTCACAAGCACACACTCTCGCACACACTCACACACACTCGCGCACACTCGCGCACACTCGCACGCCCACACTCGCACACTCTCGCACACATTTGCACACACTCGCACTCACTTGCACCCACTCGCACGCACACACTCGCACACACTCATACACAATCACACAAACTCGCACACATTCGCACACACTCGCACACACTCACTCACTCACACTTACTCGCACACACTTGCACACACTCACACACACTCGCACACACAGTCCTACACACTCACACACACACTCGCAAACACTCGCACAAACTCACACACACTCACTCACACGCACACACTTGCGCACACTAGCACACACTCGCACGCTCACACTCACACACATTCGCACTCACTCGCACGCACTCGCACGCACACACTCATACACAATCGCACGCACACACACTCGCACACACACACTCGCACACACTCGCACACACTCGCACACATTCGCACTCACTCGCATGCACTCGCACGCACACACTCGCACAAACTCACACACACTGGCACACACTTATACACAATCGCACACACACACTCTAACACACACTCGCACACACTCGCACACACTCACTCACACACACTCACACACACACACTCGCACACACTCACACACACTTGCACACACTCGCACACACTCACACGCACACACACTCACACACACTCACACACACTCACAAGCACAAACTTGCACACACACTCGCACACACTCACACGCACACACTCACACGCACACACTCGCACACACACTCGCACACACTCGCACCCACTCACTCGTGCACACTCGCGCACACTCGGGCACATTTGCACACACTCGCACACACTCGCACACTCTCGCACACACACTCGCACACACACTCGCACACACTCGCAAACACTCGCACATACAGTCCTACAAACTCACACACACTCACACACACTCACACACTCGCACCCACACACAAACTGGCACACACTCAAACACACTCACTCATACACACTCGCACACACTCACTCGCACACACACACACACTCGCACACACTCGCACCCAGTCACTCGAGCACACTCGCACACCCTCGCACGCACGCACACACTCGCACACACTCACATGCACACACTCACGCACACACACTCGCGCACACTCGTGCACACTCGCACGCACACATTCACACACATTCGCACTCACTTGCACACACTCGTACGCACACACTGGCACACACTCACACACACTCGCATACACACTCGCACAAACTCCTACACACACTCGTACACACTCACACACACTAGCACACACACACTCGCACACACTCGCACATACTCGCACACACTCGCACACACTCACATGCACACACTCGCACACACACTCACACACACACTCTCGCATACACACTCGCACAAACTCCTACACACACTCGTACACACTCACACACACTCACACACACACTTGCACACACTCGCACACACTCGCACATACACACATACACATTCGCACACACTCGCACACACACTCGCACACACAGTCCTACACACTCACACACACACACATAAACACTCGCACACACTCACACACACACTCACTCACACGTACACACTCACGCACACTTGCACACACTCACGCACACTAGCACACACTCGTAAGCATACACTCACACTCACTCACACACTTACTCACACGCACACACTCTCGCACACACTCACACACACTCGCGCACACTCGCACACACTCGCACGCCCACACTCGCACACTCTCACACACATTTGCACACACTCGCACTCACTTGCACCCTCTCGCATGCACACACTCGCACACACTCATACACAATCACACAAACTCGCACACACTCGCACACACTCACTCACTCACACTTACTCGCACACACTTGCACACACTCGCACACACTCGCACACACAGTCCTACACACTCACACACACACTCGCAAACACTCGCACAAACTCACACACACTCACTCACACGCACACACTTGCGCACACTAGCACACACTCGCACGCCCACACTCACACACATTCGCACTCACTCGAACGCACTCGCACGCACACACTCGCACAAACTCACACACACTCGCACACACTCATACACAATCGCACGCACACACACTCGCACACACACACTCGCACACACTCGCACACTCTCACACACATTCACACTCACTCGCACGCACTCACACACGCACACTCAAACACACTCGCACAAACTCACACACACTCGCACAAACTTATACACAAACGCACACACACTCGTACACACACTCGCACACACTCGGACACACTCGCACACACTCACTCACACACACTCACACGCACACACTCGCACACACTCACACACACTTGCACACACTCGCACACACTCACACGCACACACACTCGCACACACACTCACACACACTCGCACACACTCACAAGCACACACTCGCACACACACTCGCACACACTCACACGCACACACTCACACGCACACACTCGTACAAACAGTCGCACACACTCGCACCCACTCACTCGTGCACACTCGCGCACACTCGGGCACATTTGCACACACTCGCACACTCTCGCACACACACTCGCACACACACTCTCACACACTCGAACACACTAGCACACACTCGCAAACACTCGCACATACAGTCCTACAAACTCACACACACTCACACAGACTCACACACTCCACCCACACACAAACTGGCACACACTCAAACACACTCACTCATACACACTCGCACACACTCACTCGCACACACACACACTCGCACACACTCGCACCCAGTCACTCGAGCACACTCGCACACACTCGCACGCACGCACACACTCGCACACACTCACACGCACACACTCACGCACACACACTCACGCACACTCGTGCACACTCGCACGCACACATTCGCACACATTCGCACTCACTTGCACACACTCGTGCGCACGCACTGGCACACACTGGCACACACACACTCGCACACACTCGCACACACTTGCACACACTAGCACACACACACTCGCACATATTCGCACACACTCGCACGCACACACTCGCACACACTCGCATGCACACACACGCACACACACTCACACACACACTCACATACACACTCGCACACACTCGCACAAACTCCTACACACACTCGTACACACACTCGCACACACTTGCACACACTCGCACATACACACATACACATTCGCACACACTCGCACACACACTCGCACACACAGTTCTACACACTCACACACACACTCGCAAACACTCGCACACACTCACACACACACTCACTCACACGTACACACTCGCGCACACTCGCACACACTCACGCACACTAGCACACACTCGCATGCACACACTGGCACACACACTAACACACAAACTCACATACACACTCGCACAAACTCCTACACACACTCGCACACACTCACACACACACTCGCACGCTCACACTCGCACACACTCACACACACTCTTGCACACGCACACTCGCACACAATCACACACACACTCGCAGACACTCGCACACACTCACTCATGCACACACTCACACACACTCGCCCACACTCGCACACACAGTCCTACACACTCACACACACACTCGCAAACACTTGCAAACACTCACACACACACTCACTCACACGTACACACTCGCGCACACTCGCACGCCGACACTCTCACACTCTCGTACACATTTGCACACACTCGCACTCACTCGCACGCACTCGCACGCACACACTCGCACACACTCGCACAAAATCATGCACAATCGCACACACTCACTCGCACACACTTGCACACACTCGCACACACTCGCACACACTTGCACACACTTGCACACGCTTGCACACACTCGCACACACTCGCACACACTCGCACACACTCACACACATGCACACACACGCACACACACTCACGCACACACTCGCACACACTCGCACACACTTGCATGCACACATTCGCACGCACTCGCACACACAAACACAAACTGGCACACACTCAAACACACTCACTCATACACACTCGCACACAATCACTCGCACACACACACAAACTCGCACACACTCACACGCACACACTCACGCACACACACTCACGCACATTCGTGCACACTCGCACGCACACTCACTCACACGTACACACTCGCGCACACTCACACACACTCACGCACACTAGCACACACTCGTAAGCATACACTCACTCACACACTTACTCACACGCACACACACTCGCACACACTCACACACACTCGCGCACACTCGCACACACTCGCACGCCCACACTCGCACACTCTCGCACACATTTGCACACACTCGCACTCTCGCACCCACTCGCATGCACACACTCGCACACATTCATACACAATCAAACAAACTCGCACACACACACTCGCACACATTTGCACACACTCGCACACACTCACTCACTCACACTCACTCGCACACATTTGCACACACTCGCACACACTCGCACACACAGTCCTACACACTCACACACACACTCGCAAACACTCGCACAAACTCACACACACACTCACTCACACGTACACACTCACGCACACTTGCACACACTCACGCACACTAGCACACACTCGTAAGCATACACTCACACTCACTCACACACTTACTCACACGCACACACTCTCGCACACACTCACACACACTCGTGCACACTCGCACACACTCGCACGCCCACACTCGCACACTCTCGCACACATTTGCACACACTCGCACTCACTCGCACGCACTCGCACGCACACACTCGCACACACTCGCACAAACTCACACACACTCGCACACACTCATACTCAATCGCACAATCGCACAAACTCACACACACTCGCACACACTCACACACTCGCACCCACTCACTCGTGCACACTCGCACACATTCGCACTCACTCGCACGCACTCGCACGCACACACTCGCACAAACTCACACACACTCGCACACACTCATACACAATCGCACGCACACACACTCGCACACACTCGCACTCACTCGCACGCACTCGCACGCACACACTCGCCCAAACTCACACACACTGGCACACACTTATACACAATCGCACACACACACTCTAACACACACTCGCACACACTCGCACACACTCACTCACACACACTCACACACACTCACACACACTTGCACACACTCGAACACACTCACACGCACACACACTCGCACACACACTCGCACACACTCGAACACACTCGCACACACTCGCAAACACTCGCACATACAGTCCTACAAACTCACACACACTCACACACACTCACACACTCGCACCCACACACAAACTGGCACACACTCAAACACACTCACTCATACACACTCGCACACACTCACTCGCACACACACACACACTCGCACCCAGTCACTCGAGCACACTCGCACACCCTCGCACGCACGCACGCACACACTCGCACACACTCACATGCACACACTCACGCACACACACTCACGCACACTCGTGCACACTCGCACGCACACATTCACACACATTCGCACTCACTTGCACACACTCGTACGCACACACTGGCACACACTGGCACACACTCGCACACACACACTCGCACACACTCGCATGCACACACTTGCACACACACTCACACACACTCGCATACACACTCGCACAAACTCCTACACACACTCGTACACACTCACACACACTAGCACACACACAATCGCACACACTCGCACATACTCGCAAACACTCGCACACACTCACATGCACACACTCGCACACACACTCACACACACACTCTCGTATACACACTCACACAAACTCCTACACACACTCGTACACACTCACACACACTCGCACACACACTTGCACACACTCGCACACACTCGCACATACACACATACACATTCGCACACACTCGCACACACTCGCACACTCTCACACACATTCACACTCACTCGCACGCACTCGCACGCGCACACTCAAACACACTCGCACAAACTCACACACACTCGCACACACTTAAACACAAACGCACACACATACTCGTACACACACTCGCACACACTCGCACACACTCGCACACACTCACTCACACACACTCACACGCACACACTCGCACACACTTACACACACTTGCACACACTCACACGCACACACACTCGCACACACACTCACACACACTCGCACACACTCACACGCACACACTCACACGCACACACTCGTACAAACAGTCGCACACACTCGCACCCACTCACTCGTGCACACTCGCGCACACTCGGGCACATTTGCACACACTCGCACACTCTCGCACACACACTCGCACACACACTCGCACACACTCGAACACACTCGCACACACTCGCAAACACTCGCACATACAGTCCTACAAACTCACACACACTCACACACACTCACACACTCCACCCACACACAAACTGGCACACACTCAAACACACTCACTCATACACACTCGCACACACTCACTCGCACACACACACACTCGCACACACTCGCACCCAGTCACTCGAGCACACTCGCACGCATGCACACACTCGCACACACTCACACGCACACATTCACGCACACACACTCACGCACACTCGTGCACACTCGCACGCACACATTTGCACACATTCGCACTCACTTGCACACACTCGTGCGCACACACTGGCACACACTGGCTCACACTGGCACACACACACTCGCACACACTCGCACACACTTGCACACACTAGCACACACACACTCCCACATATTCGCACACACTCGCACGCACACACTCGCACACACTCGCATGCACACACTCGCACACACACTCACACACACACTCACATACACACTCGCACACACTCGCACAAACTCCTACACACACTCGTACACACACACACTCGCACACACACTCGCACACACTTGCACACACTCGCACATACACACATACACATTCGCACACACTCGCACACACACTCGCACACACAGTTCTACACACTCACACACACACTCGCAAACACTCGCACACACTCACACACACACACTCACTCACACGTACACAGTCATGCACACTCGCACACACTCACGCACACTAGCACACACTCGCATGCACACACTGGCACACACACTAACACACACACTCACATACACACTCGCACACACTCGCACAAACTCCTACACACACTCGCACAAACTCACACACACACTCGCACGCTCACACTCGCACACACTCACACACACACTTTTGCACACGCACACTCGCACACAATCACACACACACTCGCAGACACTCGCACACACTCACTCACGCACACACTCACACACACTCGCCCACACTCGCACACACAGTCCTACGCACTCACACTCACACTCGCAAACACTTGCAAACACTCACACACACACTCACTCACACGTACACACTCGCACACACTCGCACGCCCACACTCGCACACTCTCGCACACATTTGCACACACTCGCACTCTCGCACCCACTCGCATGCACACACTCGCACACATTTGCACACACTCGCACACACTCACTCACTCTCACTCACTCGCACACATTTGCACACACTCGCACACACTCGCACACACAGTCCTACACACTCACACACACACTCGCAAACACTCGCACAAACTCACACACACACTCACTCACACGTACACACTCACGCACACTTGCACACACTCATGCACACTAGCACACACTCGTAAGCATACACTCACACTCACTCACACACTTACTCACACGCACACACTCTCGCACACACTCACAAACACTCGTGCACACTCGCACACACTCGCACGCCCACACTCGCACACTCTCGCACACATTTGCACACACTCGCACTCACTCGCACGCACTCGCACGCACACACTCGCACACACTCGCACAAACTCACACACACTCGCACACACTCATACTCAATCGCACAATCGCACAAACTCACACACACTCGCACACACTCACACACTCGCACCCACTCACTCGTGCACACTCGCACACATTCGCACTCACTCGCACGCACTCGCACGCACACACTCGCACAAACTCACACACACTCGCACACACTCATACACAATCGCACGCACACACACTCGCACACACTCGCACTCACTCGCACGCACTCGCACGCACACACTCGCCCAAACTCACACACACTGGCACACACTTATACACAATCGCACACACACACTCTAACACACACTCGCACACACTCGCACACACTCACTCACACACACTCACACACACTCACACACACTTGCACACACTCGAACACACTCACACGCACACACACTCACACACACACTCACACACACTCGCACACACTCGCACCCACTCACTCGTGCACACTCGCGCACACTCGGGCACATTTGCACACACTCGCACACACTCGCACACACTCGAACACACTCGCACACACTCGCAAACACTCGCACATACAGTCCTACAAACTCACACACACTCACACACTCGCACCCACACACAAACTGGCACACACTCAAACACACTCACTCATACACACTCGCACACACTCACTCGCACACACACACACACTCGCACACACTCGCACACACTCACATGCACACACTCGCACACACACTCACACACACACTCTCGCATACACACTCACACAAACTCCTACACACACTCGTACACACTCACACACACTCGCACACACACTTGCACACACTCGCACACACTCGCACATACACACATACACATTCGCACACACTCGCACACACTCGCACACTCTCACACACATTCACACTCACTCGCACGCACTCACACGCGCAAACTCAAACACACTCACACAAACTCACACACACTCGCACACACTTATACACAAACGCACACACAGACTCGTACACACACTCGCACACACTCGCACACACTCACTCACACACACTCACACGCACACACTCGCACACACTCACACACACTTACACACACTTGCACACACTCACACACACACACACTCGCACACACACTCACACACACTCGCACACACTCACAAGCACACACTCGCACACACACTCGCACACACTCACACGCACACACTCGCACCCACTCACTCGTGCACACTCGCGCACACTCGGGCACATTTGCACACACTCGCACACTCTCGCACACACACTCGCACACACACTCGCACACACTCGAACACACTCGCACACACTCGCAAACACTCGCACATACAGTCCTACAAACTCACACACACTCACACACACTCACACACTCCACCCACACACAAACTGGCACACACTCAAACACACTCACTCATACACACTCGCACACACTCACTCGCACACACACACACTCGCACACACTCGCACCCAGTCACTCGAGCACACTCGCACGCACGCACACACTCGCACACACTCACACGCACACACTCACGCACACACACTCACGCACACTCATGCACACTCGCACGCACACATTTGCACACATTCGCACTCACTTGCACACACTCGTGCGCACACACTGGCACACACTGGCTCACACTGGCACACACACACTCGCACACACTCGCACACACTTGCACACACTAGCACACACACACTCCCACATATTCGCACACACTCGCACGCACACACTCGCACACACTTGCATGCACACACTCGCACACACACTCACACACACACTCACATACACACTCGCACACACTCGCACAAACTCCTACACACACTCGTACACACACACACTCACACACACACTCGCACACACTTGCACACACTCGCACATACACACATACACATTCGCACACACTCGCACACACACTCGCACACACAGTTCTACACACTCACACACACACTCGCAAACACTCGCACACACTCACACACACTCACTCACACGTACACAGTCGTGCACACTCGCACACACTCACGCACACTAGCACACACTCGCATGCACACACTGGCACACACACTAACACACACACTCACATACACACTCGCACAAACTCCTACACACACTCGCACAAACTCACACACACACTCGCACGCTCACACTCGCACACACTCACACACACACTTTTGCACACGCACACTCGCACACAATCACACACACACTCGCAGACACTCGCACACACTCACTCACGCACACACTCACACACACTCGCCCATACTCGCACACACAATCCTTCGCACTCACACACACACTCGCAAACACTTGCAAACACTCACACACACACTCACTCACACGTACACACTCGCGCACACTCGCACGCCGACACTCTCACACTCTTGCACACATTTGCACACACTCGCACTCACTCACACGCACTCGCACGCACACACTCGCACACACTCGCATTCACTCACACACACTCACACACACACACTCGCACACACTCACACACACTTGCACACACTCGCACACACTCACACGCACACACACTCACACACACACTCACACACACTCGCACACACTCGCACCCACTCACTCGTGCACACTCGCGCACACTCGGGCACATTTGCACACACTCACACACACTCGCACACTCTCGCACACACACTCGCACACACACTCGCACACACTCGAACACACTCGCACACACTCGCAAACACTCACACATACAGTCCTACAAACTCACACACACTCACACACACTCACACACTCGCACCCACACACAAACTGGCACACACTCAAACACACTCACTCATACACACTTGCACACACTCACTCGCACACACTCGCACCCAGTCACTCGAGCACACTCGCACACCCTCGCACGCACGCACGCACACACTCGCACACACTCACATGCACACACTCACGCACACACACTCGCGCACACTCGTGCACACTCGCACGCACACATTCACACACATTCACTCACTTGCACACACTCGTACGCACACACTGGCACACACTGGCACACACTGGCACACACACACTCGCACACACTCGCATGCACACACTTGCACACACACTCACACACACTCGCATACACACTCGCACAAACTCCTACACACACTCGTACACACTCACACACACTAGCACACTCACACACACTCACACACACTCACGCACACTAGCACACACTCGTAAGCATACACTCACTCACACACTTACTCACACGCACACACTATCGCACACACTCACACACACTCGCGCACACTCGCACACACTCGCACGCCCACACTCGCACACTCTCGCACACATTTGCACACACTCGCACTCTCGCACCCACTCGCATGCACACACTCGCACACACTCATACACAATCAAACAAACTCGCACACACACACTCGCACACATTTGCACACACTCGCACACACTCACTCACTCACACTCACTCGCACACACTTGCACACACTCGCACACACAGTCCTACACACTCACACACACACTCGCAAACACTCGCACAAACTCACACACACTCACTCACACGCACACACTTGCGCACACTAGCACACACTCGCACGCCCACACTCGCACACATTCGCACTCACTCGCACGCACTCGCACGAATAGACTCGCACAAACTCACACACACTCGCACACACTCATACACAATCGCACGCACACACACTCGCACACTCTCGCACACATTCGCACTCACTCGCACGCACACACTCGCACAAACTCGCATGCACACACTCGCACACACACTAACACACACACACTCGCATACACACTCGCACACACTCGCATGCACACACTCGCACACACACTCACACACACACACTCGCATACACACTCGCACACACTCGCACAAACTCCTACACACACTCGTACACACTCACACACACTCGCACACACACTTGCACACACTCGCACACACTCGCACATACACACATACACATTCGCACACACTCGCACACTCACTCGCACACACAGTCCTACACACTCACACACACACTCGCAAACACTCGCACACACACACACTCGCGCACACTCACACACTCATGCACACTAGCACACACTCGTAAGCATACACTCACTCACTCACACACTTACTCACACGCACACACTCTCGCACACACTCACACACACTCGCGCACACTCGCACACACTCGCACGCCCACACTCGCACACTCTCGCACACATTTGCACACACTCGCACACATTCGCACCCACTCGCACACACTCACTCACTCACACTCACTCGCACACACTTGCACACACTCGCACACACTCGCACACACAGTCCTACACACTCACACACACTCGCAAACACTCGCACAAACTCACACACACTCACTCACACGCACACACTTGCACACACTAGCACACACTTGCACGCCCACACTTGCACACATTCGCACTCACTCGCACGCACTCGCACGCACACACTCACACACACTCGCAGAAACTCACACACACTCGCACACACTCATACTCAATCGCACAATCGCACAAACTCACACACACTCGCACACACTCACACACTCGCACCCACTCACTCGTGCACACTCGCACACATTCGCACTCACTCGCACGCACTCGCACGCACACACTCGCACAAACTCACACACACTCGCACACACTCATACACAATCGCACGCACACACACTCGCACACACACACACACACTCGCACACTCTCGCACACATACGCACACACTTGCACGCACTCGCACGCAAACACTCTCACACACTCGCACAAACTCACACACACTCGCACACACTTATACACAATCGCACACACACACTCACTCACTCACACTCACTCGCACACACTTGCACACACTCGCACACACAGTCCTACACACTCACACACACTCGCAAACACTCGCACAAACTCACACACACTCGCACACACTCATACACAATCGCACGCACACACACTCGCACACACACACTCACACACACTCGCACACTCTCGCACACATACGCACACACTCGCACGCACTCGCACGCAAACACTCTCACACACTCGCACAAACTCACACACACTCGCACACACTTATACACAATCGCACACACACACTCACTCACTCACACTCACACGCACACACTTGCACACACTAGCACACACTTGCACGCCCACACTTGCACACACTCACACTCACTCGCACGCACACATTCGCACACACTCGCACAAACTCACACACACTCGCACACACTCATACACAATCGCACAAACTCACACACACTCGCACACACTCACACACTCGCACCAAATCACTCGTGCACCCTCGCACACATTCGCACTCACTCGCACGCACTCACACGCACACACTCGCACAAACTCGCACACACTCGCACACACTCATACACAATCGCACGCACACACACTCGCACACATTCGCACTCACTCACACGCACTCGCACGCACACACTCGCACAAACTCACACACACTGGCACACACTTATACACAATCGCACACACACACTCTAACACACTCGCACACACTCGCACACACTCACTCACACACACTCACACACACACACTCGCACACACTCACACACACTTGCACACACTCGCACACACTCACACGCACACACACTCACACACACACTCACACACACTTGCACACACTCGCACACACTCACTCGTGCACACTCGCGCACACTCGGGCACATTTGCACACACTCGCACACACTCGCTTACTCTCGCACACACACTCGCAAACACACTCGCACACACTCGAACACACTCGCACACACTCGCAAACACTCGCACATACAGTCCTACAAACTCACACACACTCACACACACTCACACACTCGCACCCACACACAAACTGGCACACACTCAAACACACTCACTCATACACACTCGCACACACTCACTCGCACACACACACACACTCGCACACACTCGCACCCAGTCACTCGAGCACACTCGCACACCCTCGCACGCACGCACGCACACACTCGCACACACTCACATGCACACACTCACGCACACACACTCGCGCACACTCGCACGCACACATTCACACACATTCACACTCACTTGCACACACTCGTACGCACACACTGGCACACACTCGCACACACTCGCACACACACACTCGCACACACTCGCATGCACATACTTGCACACACACTCGCATACACACTCGCACAAACTCCTACACACACTCGTACACACTCACACACACTAGCACACACACACTCGCACACACTCGCACATACTCGCACACACTCGCACACACTCACATGCACACACTCGCACACACACTCACACACACACTCTCGCATACACACTCGCACAAACTCCTACACACACTCACACACACTCGCACACACACTTGCACACACTCGCACACACTCGCACATACACACATACACATTCGCACACACTCGCACACACACTCGCACACACAGTCCTACACACTCACACACACACTCATAAACACTCGCACACACTCACACACACACTCACTCACACGTACACACTCACGCACACTTGCACACACTCACGCACACTAGCACACACTCGTAAGCATACACTCACACTCACTCACACACTTACTCACACGCACACACTCTCGCACACACTCACACACACTCGCGCACACTCGCACACACTCGCACGCCCACACTCGCACACTCTCGCTCACATTTGCACACACTCGCACTCACTTGCACCCACTCGCACGCACACACTCGCACACACTCATACACAATCACACAAACTTGCACACACTCGCACACACTCACTCACTCACACTTACTCGCACACACTTGCACACACTCGCACACACTCGCACACACAGTCCTACACACTCACACACACACTCGCAAACACTCGCACAAACTCACACACACTCACTCACACGCACACACTTGCGCACACTAGCACACACTCGCACGCCCACACTCACACACATTCGCACTCACTCGCACGCACTCGCACGCACACACTCGCACAAACTCACACACACTCGCACACACTCATACACAATCGCACGCACACACACTCGCACACACACACTCGCACACACTCGCACACTCTCACACACATTCACACTCACTCGCACGCACTCGCACACGCACACTCAAACACACTCGCACAAACTCACACACACTCGCACAAACTTATACACAAACGCACACACACTCGTACACACACTCGCACACACTCGCACACACTCGCACACACTCACTCACACACACTCACACGCACACACTCGCACACACTCACACACACTTGCACACACTCGCACACACTCACACGCACACACACTCACACACACACTCACACACACTCACACACACTCACAAGCACACACTCGCACACACACTCGCACACACTCACATGCACACACTCACACGCACACACTCGTACAAACAGTCGCACACACTCGCACCCACTCACTCGTGCACACTCGCGCACACTCGGGCACATTTGCACACACTCGCACACTCTCGCACACACACTCGCACACACACTCGCACACACTCGCAAACACTCGCACATACAGTCCTACAAACTCACACACACTCACACACACTCACACACTCCACCCACACACAAACTGGCACACACTCAAACACACTCACTCATACACACTCGCACACACTCACTCGCACACACACACACTCGCACACACTCGCACCCAGTCACTCGAGCACACTCGCACACACTCGCACGCACGCACGCACACACTCGCACACACTCACACGCACACACTCACGCACACACACTCACGCACACTCGTGCACACTCGCACGCACACATTCGCACACATTCGCACTCACTTGCACACACTCGTGCGCACACACTGGCACACACTGGCACACACTGGCACACACACACTCGCACACACTCGCACACACTTGCACACACTAGCACACACACACTCGCACATATTCGCACACACTCGCACGCACACACTCGCACACACTCGCATGCACAGACACGCACACACACTCACACACACACTCACATACACACTCGCACACACTCGCACAAACTCCTACACACACTCGTACACACACTCACACACACACTCGCACACACTTGCACACACTCGCACATACACACATACACATTCGCACACACTCGCACACACACTCGCACACACAGTTCTACACACTCACACACACACTCGCAAACACTCGCACACACTCACACACACACTCACTCACACGTACACACTCGCGCACACTCGCACACACTCACACACACTAGCACACACTCGCATGCACACACTGGCACACACACTAACACACACACTCACATACACACTCGCACAAACTCCTACACACACTCGCACACACTCACACACACACTCGCATGCTCACACTCGCACACACTCACACACACACTTGCACACACTTGCACACGCACACTCGCACACAATCACACACACACTCGCAGACACTCGCACACACTCACTCATGCACACACTCACACACACTCGCCCACACTCGCACACACAGTCCTACACACTCACACACACACTCGCAAACACTTGCAAACACTCACACACACACTCACTCACACGTACACACTCGCGCACACTCGCACGCCGACACTCTCACACTCTCGCACACATTTGCACACACTCGCACTCACTTGCACGCACTCGCACGCACACACTCGCACACACTCGCACAAAATCATGCACAATCGCACACACTCACTCGCACACACTTGCACACACTCGCACACACTCGCATACACTTGCACACACTTGCACACACTTGCACACACTCGCACACACTCGCACACACTCGCACACACTCACACACACGCACACACACGCACACACACTCACGCACACACTCGCACACACTCGCACACACTTGCATGCACACATTCGCACGCACTCGCACACACAAACACAAACTGGCACACACTCAAACACACTCACTCATACACACTCGCACACACTCACTCGCACACACACACTCGCACACACTCACACACTCACGCACACACACTCGCGCACACTCGTGCACACTCGCACGCACACTCACTCACACGTACACACTCGCGCACACTCACACACACTCACGCACACTAGCAAACACTCGTAAGCATACACTCACACTCACTCACACACTTACTCACACGCACACACTCTCGCACACACTCACACACACTCGCGCACACTCGCACACACTCGCACGCCCACACTCGCACACTCTCGCACACATTTGCACACACTCGCACTCACTCACACCCACTCGCATGCACACACTCGCACACACTCATACACAATCAAACAAACTCGCACACACACACTCACACACATTTGCACACACTCACTCACTCACACTCACTCGCACACACTTGCACACACTCACACACACTCGCACACACAGTCCTACACACTCACACACACTCGCAAACACTCGCACAAACTCACACACACTCACTCACACGCACACACTTGCACACACTTGCACGCCCACACTTGCACACACTCACACTCACTCGCACGCACACACTCGCACACACTCGCACAAACTCACACACACTCGCACACACTCATACACAATCGCACAAACTCACACACACTCGCACACACTCACACACTCGCACCCACTCACTCGTGCACACTCGCACACATTCGCACTCACTCGCACGCACTCACACGCACACACTCGCACAAACTCACACACACTCGCACACACTCATACACAATCGCACGCACACACACTCGCACACACTCGCACACATTCGCACTCACTCGCATGCACTCGCACGCACACACTCGCACAAACTCACACACACTGGCACACACTTATACACAATCGCACACACACACTCTAACACACACTCGCACACACTCGCACACACTCACTCACACACACTCGCACACACACACTCGCACACACTCGCACACACTTGCACACACTCGCACACACTCACACGCACACACACTCACACACACACTCACACACACTCGCACACACTCGCACCCACTCACTCGTGCACACTCGCGCACACTCGGGCACATTTGCACACACTCGCACACACTCGCTTACTCTCGCACACACACTCGCACACACACTCGCACACACTCGAACACACTCGCACACACTCGCAAACACTCGCACATACAGTCCTACAAACTCACACACACTCACACACACTCACACACTCGCACCCACACACAAACTGGCACACACTCAAACACACTCACTCATACACACTCGCACACAGTCACTCGCACACACACACACTCGCACACACTCGCACACAGTCACTTGAGCACACTCGCACACCCTCGCACGCACGCACGCACACACTCGCACACACTCACATGCACACACTCACGCACACACTTGTGCACACTCGCACGCACACATTCACACACATTCGCACTCACTTGCACACACTCGTACGCACACACTGGCACACACTCGCACACACTCGCACACACACACTCACACACACTCGCATACACACTCGCACAAACTCCTACACACACTCGTACACACTCACACACACTAGCACACACACACTCGCACACACTCGCACATACTCGCACACACTCGCACACACTCGCATGCACACACTCGCACACACACTCACACACACACTCTCGCATACACACTCGCACAAACTCCTACACACACTCGTACACACTCACACACACTCGCACACACACTTGCACACACTCGCACACACTCGCACATACACACATACAAATTCGCACACACTCGCACACACAGTCCTACACACTCACACACACACTCACAAACACTCGCACACACTCACACACACACTCACTCACACGTACACACTCACGCACACATGCACACACTCACGCACACTAGCACACACTCATAAGCATACACTTACACTCACTCACACACTTACTCACACGCACACACTCTCGCACACACTCACACACACTCGCGCACACTCGCACACACTCGCACGCCCACACTCGCACACTCTCGCACACATTTGCACACACTCGCACTCACTTGCACCCACTCGCACGTACACACTCGCACACACTCATACACAATCACACAAACTCGCACACACTCGCACACACTCACTCACTCACACACACTTGCACACACTCACCCACACTCGCACACACAGTCCTACACACTCACACACACACTCGCAAACACTCGCACAAACTGACACACACTCACTCACACGCACACACTTGCGCACACTAGCACACACTCGCACGCCCACACTCACACACATTCGCACTCACTCGCACGCACTCGCACGCACATACTCGCACAAACTCACACACACTCGCACACACTCATACACAATCGCACGCACACACACTCGCACACACACACTCGCACACACTCGCACACTCTCACACACATTCACACTCACTCGCACGCACTCGCACGCGCACACTCAAACACACTCGCACAAACTCACACACACTCGCACACACTTATACACAAACGCACACACACACTCGCACACACTCGCACACACTCGCACACACTCACTCACACACACTCACACACACACACTCGCACACACTCACTCACACACACTCGCACACACTCACACGCACACACTCACACGCACACACTCGTACAAACAGTCGCACACACTCGCACCCACTCACTCGTGCACACTCGCGCACACTCGGGCACATTTGCACACACTCGCACACTCTCGCACACACACTCGCACACACACTCGCACACACTCGAACACATTCGCACACACTCGCAAACACTCGCACATACAGTCATACAAACTCACAAACTCTAACACACTCACTCATACACACTCGCACACACTCACTCGCACACACACACACACTTGCACACACTCACGCACACACACTCGCGCACACTCGTGCACACTCGCACGCACACTCACTCACACGTACACACTCGCGCACACTCACACACACTCACGCACACTAGCACACACTCGTAAGCATACACTCACACTCACTCACACACTTACTCACACGCACACACTCTCGCACACACTCACACACACTCGCGCACACTCGCACACACTCGCACGCCCATACTCGCACACTCTCGCACACATTTGCACACACTCGCACTCACTCACACCCACTCGCATGCACACACTCGCACACACTCATACACAATCAAACAAACTCGCACACACACACTCGCACACATTTGCACACACTCACTCACTCACACTCACTCGCACACACTTGCACACACTCGCACACACTCGCACACACAGTCCTACACACTCACACACACTCGCAAACACTCGCACAAACTCACACACACTCACTCACATGCACACAATTGCGCACACTCGCACGCCCACACTCGCACACATTCGCACTCACTCGCACGCACTCGCACGCACACACTCGCACAAACTCACACACACTCGCACACACTCATACACAATCGCACGCACTCACACTCGCACACTCTCGCACACATTCGCACTCACTCGCACGCACATACTCGCACAAACTCGCATGCACACACTCGCACACACACTAACACACTAACACACACACACTCGCATACACACTCGCACACACTCGCATGCACACACTCGCACACACACTCACACACACACACTCGCATACACACTCGCACACACTCGCACAAACTCCTACACACACTCGTACACACTCACACACACTCGCACACACACTTGCACACACTCGCACACACTCGCACATACACACATACACATTCGCACACACTCGCACACTCACTCGCACACACAGTCCTACACACTCACACACACACTCGCAAACACTCGCACACACACACACTCACTCACACGTACACACTCGCGCACACTCACACACTCACGCACACTAGCACACACTCGCACAGACTCACACACACTCGCACACACACATACACAATCGCACGCGCACACACTCGCACACATTCGCACTCACTCGCATGCACTCACACGCACACACTCGCACAAACTCACACACACTGGCACACACTTATACACAATCGCACACACACACTCTAACACACACTCGAACACACTCACTCACACACACTCACACACACACACTCGCAAACACTCACACACACTTGCACACACTCGCACACACTCACACGCACACACACTCACACACACACTCACACACACTCACAAGCACAAACTCGCACACACACTCGCACACACTCACACGCACACACTCACACGCACACACTCGCACACACTCGCACCCACTCACTCGTGCACACTCGCGCACACTCGGGCACATTTGCACACACTCGCACACACTCGCACACTCTTGCACACACACTCGCACACACACTCGCACACACTCGAACACACTCACACACACTTGCAAACACTCGCACATACAGTCCTACAAACTCACACACACTCACACACACTCACACACTCACACCCACACACAAACTGGCACACACTCAAACACACTCACTCATACACACTCACACACACTCACTTGCACACACACACACACTCGCACACACTCGCACCCAGTCACTCGAGCACACTCGCACACCCTCGCACGCACGCACACACTCACATGCACACACTCACGCACACACAATCGCGCACACTCGTGCACACTCGCACGCACACATTCACACACATTCGCACTCACTTGCACACACTCGTACGCACACACTGGCACACACTCGCACACACTCGCACACACACACTCGCACACACTCGCATGCACACACTTGCACACACACTCACACACACTCGCATACACACTCGCACAAACTCCTACACACACTCGTACACACTCACACACACTAGCACACACACACTCGCACACACTCGCACATACTCGCACACACTAGCACACACACACTCGCACACACTCGCACATACTCGCACACACTCGCACACACTCGCATGCACACA
The DNA here is from genome assembly GCF_046119375.1 of Phyllobates terribilis. Lineage (NCBI taxonomy): Eukaryota > Metazoa > Chordata > Amphibia > Anura > Dendrobatidae > Phyllobates > Phyllobates terribilis. Next base: position 1,352,285 of record NW_027362853.1, read on the forward strand.
CTCGCACACACACTCACACACACACTCTCGCATACACACTCGCACAAACTCCTACACACACTCGTACACACTCACACACACTCGCACACACACTTGCACACACTCGCACACACTCGCACATACACACATACACATTCGCAAACACTCGCACACACACTCGCACACACAGTCCTACACACTCACACACACTCACAAACACTCGCACACACTCACACACACACTCACTCACACGTACACACTCACGCACACTTGCACACACTCACGCACACTAGCACACACTCGCATGCACACACTGGCACACACACTAACACACACACTCACATACACACTCGCACACACTCGCACAAACTCCTACACACACTCGCACACACTCACACACACACTCGCACGCTCACACTCGCACACACTCACACACACACTTGCACACACTTGCACACGCACACTCGCACACAATCACACACACACTCGCAGACACTCGCACACACTCACTCATGCACACACACACACACTCGCCCACACAGTCCTACACACTCACACACACACTCGCAAACACTTGCAAACACTCACACACACACTCACTCACACGTACACACTCGCGCACACTCGCACGCCGACACTCTCACACTCTCGCACACATTTGCACACACTCACACTCACTCGCACGCACTCGCACGCAAACACTCGCACACACTCGCACAAACTCATACACAATCGCACACACTCACTCGCAAACACTTGCACACACTCACACACACTTGCACACACTTGCACACGCTTGCACACACTCGCACACACTCTCACACACTCGCACACACTCACACACACGCACACACACTCACGCACACACTCGCACACACTCGCACACACTTGCATGCACACATTCGCACGCACTCGCACACACAAACACAAACTGGCACACACTCAAACACACTCACTCATACACACTCGCACACACTCACTCGCACACACACACACTCGCACACACTCACACACTCACGCACACACACTCGCGCACACTCGTGCACACTCGCACGCACACTCACTCACACGTACACACTCGCGCACACTCACACACACTCACGCACACTAGCACACACTCGTAAGCATACACTCACACTCACTCACACACTTACTCACACGCACACACTCTCGCACACACTCACACACACTCGCGCACACTCGCACACACTCGCACGCCCACACTCGCACACTCTCGCACACATTTGCACACACTCGCACTCACTCACACCCACTCGCATGCACACACTCGCACACACTCATACACAATCAAACAAACTCGCACACACACACTCGCACACATTTGCACACACTCACTCACTCACACTCACTCGCACACACTTGCACACACTCGCACGCACTCGCACACACAGTCCTACACACTCACACACACTCGCAAACACTCGCACAAACTCACACACACTCACTCACACGCACACAATTGCGCACACTCGCACGCCCACACTCGCACACATTCGCACTCACTCGCACGCACTCGCACGCACACACTCGCACAAACTCACACACACTCGCACACACTCATACACAATCGCACGCACACACACTCGCACACTCTCGCACACATTCGCACTCACTCGCACGCACACACTCGCACAAACTCGCATGCACACACTCGCACACACACTAACACACTAACACACACACACTCGCATACACACTCGCACACACTCGCATGCACACACTCGCACACACACTCACACACACACACTCGCATACACACTCGCACACACTCGCACAAACTCCTACACACACTCGTACACACTCACACACACTCGCACACACACTTGCACACACTCGCACACACTCGCACATACACACATACACATTCGCACACACTCGCACACACAGTCCTACACACTCACACACACACTCGCAAACACTCGCACACACACACACTCACTCACACGTACACACTCGCGCACACTCACACACTCACGCACACTAGCACACACTCGTAAGCATACACTCACACTCACTCACACACTTGCACACACTCTCGCACACACTCACACACACTCGCGCACACTCGCACGCCCACACTCGCACACATTTGCACACACTCGCACACATTCGCACCCACTCGCACACACTCACTCACTCACACTCACTCGCACACACTTGCACACACTCGCACACACTCGCAAACACAGTCCTACACACTCACACACACTCGCAAACACTCGCACAAACTCACACACACTCACTCACACGCACACACTTGCACACACTAGCACACACTTGCACGCCCACACTTGCACACATTCGCACTCACTCGCACGCACTCGCACGCACACACTCGCACACACTCGCACAAACTCACACACACTCGCACACACTCGCACACACTCACTCACACACACTCGCACACACACACTCGCACACACTCGCACACACTTGCACACACTCGCACACACTCACACGCACACACACTCACACACACACTCACACACACTCGCACACACTCGCACCCACTCACTCGTGCACACTCGCGCACACTCGGGCACATTTGCACACACTCGCACACACTCGCTTACTCTCGCACACACACTCGCACACACACTCGCACACACTCGAACACACTCGCACACACTCGCAAACACTCGCACATACAGTCCTACAAACTCACACACACTCACACACACTCACACACTCACACCCACACACAAACTGGCACACACTCAAACACACTCACTCATACACACTCGCACACAGTCACTCGCACACACACACACTCGCACACACTCGCACACAGTCACTTGAGCACACTCGCACACCCTCGCACGCACGCACGCACACACTCGCACACACTCACATGCACACACTCGTGCACACTCGCACGCACACATTCACACACATTCGCACTCACTTGCACACACTCGTACGCACACACTGGCACACACTCGCACACACTCGCACACACACACTCACACACACTCGCATACACACTCGCACAAACTCCTACACACACTCGTACACACTCACACACACTAGCACACACACACTCGCACACACTCGCACATACTCGCACACACTCGCACACACTCGCATGCACACACTCGCACACACACTCACACACACACTCTCGCATACTCACTCGCACAAACTCCTACACACACTCGTACACACTCACACACACTCGCACACACACTTGCACACACTCGCACACACTCGCACATACACACATACAAATTCGCACACACTCGCACACACAGTCCTACACACTCACACACACACTCACAAACACTCGCACACACTCACACACACACTCACTCACACGTACACACTCACGCACACATGCACACACTCACGCACACTAGCACACACTCATAAGCATACACTTACACTCACTCACACACTTACTCACACGCACACACTCTCGCACACACTCACACACACTCGCGCACACTCGCACACACTCGCACGCCCACACTCGCACACTCTCGCACACATTTGCACACACTCGCACTCACTTGCACCCACTCGCACGTACACACTCGCACACACTCATACACAATCACACAAACTCGCACACACTCGCACACACTCACTCACTCACACACACTTGCACACACTCACCCACACTCGCACACACAGTCCTACACACTCACACACACACTCGCAAACACTCGCACAAACTGACACACACTCACTCACACGCACACACTTGCGCACACTAGCACACACTCGCACGCCCACACTCACACACATTCGCACTCACTCGCACGCACTCGCACGCACACACTCGCACAAACTCACACACACTCGCACACACTCATACACAATCGCACGCACACACACTCGCACACACACACTCGCACACACTCGCACACTCTCACACACATTCACACTCACTCGCACGCACTCGCACGCGCACACTCAAACACACTCGCACAAACTCACACACACTCGCACACACTTATACACAAACGCACACACACACTCGCACACACTCGCACACACTCGCACACACTCACTCACACACACTCACACACACACACTCGCACACACTCACTCACACACACTCACACACACACACTCGCACACACACTCACACACACTCGCACACACTCACAAGCACACACTCGCACACTCGCACACACTCACACGCACACACTCACACGCAAACACTCGTACAAACAGTCGCACACACTCGCACCCACTCACTCGTGCACACTCGCGCACACTCGGGCACATTTGCACACACTCGCACACTCTCGCACACACACTCGCACACACACTCGCACACACTCGAACACATTCGCACACACTCGCAAACACTCGCACATACAGTCATACAAACTCACAAACTCTAACACACTCACTCATACACACTCGCACACACTCACTCGCACACACACACACACTCGCACACACTCACGCACACACACTCGCGCACACTCGTGCACACTCGCACGCACACTCACTCACACGTACACACTCGCGCACACTCACACACACTCACGCACACTAGCACACACTCGTAAGCATACACTCACACTCACTCACACACTTACTCACACGCACACACTCTCGCACACACTCACACACACTCGCACACACTCGCACACACTCGCACGCCCATACTCGCACACTCTCGCACACATTTGCACACACTCGCACTCACTCACACCCACTCGCATGCACACACTCGCACACACTCATACACAATCAAACAAACTCGCACACACACACTCGCACACATTTGCACACACTCACTCACTCACACTCACTCGCACACACTTGCACACACTCGCACACACTCGCACACACAGTCCTACACACTCACACACACACTCGCAAACACTCGCACAAACTCACACACACTCACTCACACGCACACACTTGCGCACACTAGCACACACTCGCACGCCCACACTCGCACACATTCGCACTCACTCGCACGCACTCACACTCGCACACTCTCGCACACATTCGCACTCACTCGCACGCACATACTCACACAAACTCGCATGCACACACTCGCACACACACTAACACACTAACACACACACACTCGCATACACACTCGCACACACTCGCATGCACACACTCGCACACACACTCACACACACACACTCGCATACACACTCGCACACACTCGCACAAACTCCTACACACACTCGTACACACTCACACACACTCGCACACACACTTGCACACACTCGCACACACTCGCACATACACACATACACATTCGCACACACTCGCACACTCACTCGCACACACAGTCCTACACACTCACACACACACTCGCAAACACTCGCACACACACACACTCACTCACACGTACACACTCGCGCACACTCACACACTCACGCACACTAGCACACACTCGCACAGACTCACACACACTCGCACACACACATACACAATCGCACGCGCACACACTCGCACACACTCGCACACATTCGCACTCACTCGCATGCACTCACACGCACACACTCGCACAAACTCACACACACTGGCACACACTTATACACAATCGCACACACACACTCTAACACACACTCGAACACACTCACTCACACACACTCACACACACACACTCGCAAACACTCACACACACTTGCACACACTCGCACACACTCACACGCACACACACTCACACACACACTCACACACACTCACAAGCACAAACTCGCACACACACTCGCACACACTCACACGCACACACTCACACGCACACACTCGCACACACACTCGCACACACTCGCACCCACTCACTCGTGCACACTCGCGCACACTCGGGCACATTTGCACACACTCGCACACACTCGCACACTCTTGCACACACACTCGCACACACACTCGCACACACTCGAACACACTCGCACACACTTGCAAACACTCGCACATACAGTCCTACAAACTCACACACACTCACACACACTCACACACTCACACCCACACACAAACTGGCACACACTCAAACACACTCACTCATACACACTCACACACACTCACTTGCACACACACACACACTCGCACACACTCGCACCCAGTCACTCGAGCACACTCGCACACCCTCGCACGCACGCACACACTCGCACACACTCACATGCACACACTCACGCACACACAATCGCGCACACTCGTGCACACTCGCACGCACACATTCACACACATTCGCACTCACTTGCACACACTCGTACGCACACACTGGCACACACTCGCACACACTCGCACACACACACTCGCACACACTCGCATGCACACACTTGCACACACACTCACACACACTCGCATACACACTCGCACAAACTCCTACACACACTCGTACACACTCACACACACTAGCACACACACACTCGCACACACTCGCACATACTCGCACACACTCGCACACACTCGCATGCACACACTCGCACACACACTCACACACACACTCTCGCATACACACTCGCACAAACTCCTACACACACTCGTACACACTCACACACACTCGCACACACACTTGCACACACTCGCACACACTCGCACATACACACATACACATTCGCACACACTCGCACACACACTCGCACACACAGTCCTACACACTCACACACACTCACAAACACTCGCACACACTCACACACACACTCACTCACACGTACACACTCACGCACACTTGCACACACTCACGCACACTAGCACACACTCGCATGCACACACTGGCACACACACTAACACACACACTCACATACACACTCGCACACACTCGCACAAACTCCTACACACACTCGCACACACTCACACACACACTCGCACGCTCACACTCGCACACACTCACACACACACTTGCACACACTTGCACACGCACACTCGCACACAATCACACACACACTCGCAGACACTCGCACACACTCACTCATGCACACACACACACACTCGCCCACACAGTCCTACACACTCACACACACACTCGCAAACACTTGCAAACACTCACACACACACTCACTCACACGTACACACTCGCGCACACTCGCACGCCGACACTCTCACACTCTCGCACACATTTGCACACACTCACACTCACTCGCACGCACTCGCACGCAAACACTCGCACACACTCGCACAAACTCATACACAATCGCACACACTCACTCGCAAACACTTGCACACACTCGCACACACTCACACACACTTGCACACACTTGCACACGCTTGCACACACTCGCACACACTCTCACACACTCGCACACACTCACACACACGCACACACACTCACGCACACACTCGCACACACTCGCACACACTTGCATGCACACATTCGCACGCACTCGCACACACAAACACAAACTGGCACACACTCAAACACACTCACTCATACACACTCGCACACACTCACTCGCACACACACACACTCGCACACACTCACACACTCACGCACACACACTCGCGCACACTCGTGCACACTCGCACGCACACTCACTCACACGTACACACTCGCGCACACTCACACACACTCACGCACACTAGCACACACTCGTAAGCATACACTCACACTCACTCACACACTTACTCACACGCACACACTCTCGCACACACTCACACACACTCGCGCACACTCGCACACACTCGCACGCCCACACTCGCACACTCTCGCACACATTTGCACACACTCGCACTCACTCACACCCACTCGCATGCACACACTCGCACACACTCATACACAATCAAACAAACTCGCACACACACACTCGCACACATTTGCACACACTCACTCACTCACACTCACTCGCACACACTTGCACACACTCGCACGCACTCGCACACACAGTCCTACACACTCACACACACTCGCAAACACTCGCACAAACTCACACACACTCACTCACACGCACACAATTGCGCACACTCGCACGCCCACACTCGCACACATTCGCACTCACTCGCACGCACTCGCACGCACACACTCGCACAAACTCACACACACTCGCACACACTCATACACAATCGCACGCACACACACTCGCACACTCTCGCACACATTCGCACTCACTCGCACGCACACACTCGCACAAACTCGCATGCACACACTCGCACACACACTAACACAATAACACACACACACTCGCATACACACTCGCACACACTCGCATGCACACACTCGCACACACACTCACACACACACACTCGCATACACACTCGCACACACTCGCACAAACTCCTACACACACTCGTACACACTCACACACACTCGCACACACACTTGCACACACTCGCACACACTCGCACATACACACATACACATTCGCACACACTCGCACACACAGTCCTACACACTCACACACACACTCGCAAACACTCGCACACACACACTCACTCACACGTACACACTCGCGCACACTCACACACTCACGCACACTAGCACACACTCGTAAGCATACACTCACACTCACTCACACACTTGCACACACTCTCGCACACACTCACACACACTCGCGCACACTCGCACGCCCACACTCGCACACATTTGCACACACTCGCACACATTCGCACCCACTCGCACACACTCACTCACTCACACTCACTCGCACACACTTGCACACACTCGCACACACTCGCAAACACAGTCCTACACACTCACACACACTCGCAAACACTCGCACAAACTCACACACACTCACTCACACGCACACACTTGCACACACTAGCACACACTTGCACGCCCACACTTGCACACATTCGCACTCACTCGCACGCACTCGCACGCACACACTCGCACACACTCGCACAAACTCACACACACTCGCACACACTCATACTCAATCGCACAATCACACAAACTCACACACACTCGCACACACTCACACACTCACACCCACTCACTCGTGCACACTCGCACACATTCGCACTCACTCGCACGCACACACTCGCACAAACTCACACACACTCGCACACACTAATACACAATCGCACGCACACACACTCGCACACACACTCGCACACACTCGCACTCACTCGCACGCACTCGCACGCACACACTCGCCCAAACTCACACACACTGGCACACACTTATACACAATCGCACACACACACACTCTAACACACACTCGCACACACTCGCACACACTCACTCACACACACTCACACACACTCGCACACACTCACACACACTTGCACACACTCGCACACACTCACACGCACACACACTCACACACACACTCACACACACTCGCACACACTCGCACCCACTCACTCGTGCACACTCGCGCACACTCGGGCACATTTGCACACACTCGCACACACTCGCACACTCTTGCACACACACTCGCACACACACTCGCACACACTCGAACACACTCGCACACACTCGCAAACACTCGCACATACAGTCCTACAAACTCACACACACTCACAAACTCGCACCCACACACAAACTGGCACACACTCAAACACACTCACTCATACACACTCGCACACACTCACTCGCACACACACACACACTCGCACACACTCGCACCCAGTCACTCGAGCACACTCGCACACCCTCGCACGCACGCACGCACACACTTGCACACACTCACATGCACACACTCACGCACACACACTCACGCACACTCGTGCACACTCGCACGCACACATTCACACACATTCGCACTCACTTGCACACACTCGTACGCACACACTGGCACACACTGGCACACACTCGCACACACACACTCGCACACACTCGCATGCACACACTTGCACACACACTCACACACACTCGCATACACACTCGCACAAACTCCTACACACACTCGTACACACTCACACACACTAGCACACACACACTCGCACACACTCGCACATACTCGCACACACTCGCACACACTCACATGCACACACTCGCACACACACTCACACACACACTCTCGCATACACACTCGCACAAACTCCTACACACACTCGTACACACTCACACACACTTGCACACACTCACGCACACTAGCACACACTCGTAAGCATACACTCACACTCACTCACACACTTACTCACACGCACACACTCTCGCACACACTCACACACACTCGCGCACACTCGCACACACACACATACACATTAGCACACACTCGCACACACACTCGCACACACAGTTCTACACACTCACACACACACTCGCAAACACTCGCACACACTCACACACACACTCACTCACACGTACACACTCGCGCACACTCGCACACACTCACACACACTAGCACACACTCGCATGCACACACTGGCACACACACTAACACACACACTCACATACACACTCGCACAAACTCCTACACACACTCGCACACACTCACACACACACTCGCATGCTCACACTCGCACACACTCACACACACACTTGCACACACTTGCACACGCACACTCGCACACAATCACACACACACTCGCAGACACTCGCACACACTCACTCATGCACACACTCACACACACTCGCCCACACTCGCACACACAGTCCTACACACTCACACACACACTCGCAAACACTTGCAAACACTCACACACACACTCACTCACACGTACACACTCGCGCACACTCGCACGCCGACACTCTCACACTCTCGCACACACTCGCACTCACTCGCACGCACTCGCACGCACACACTCGCACACACTCGCACAAAATCATGCACAATCGCACACACTCACTCGCACACACTTGCACACACTCGCACACACTCGCATACACTTGCACACACTTGCACACACTTGCACACACTCGCACACACTCGCACACACTCGCACACACTCACACACACGCACACACACGCACACACACTCACGCACACACTCGCACACACTCGCACACACTTGCATGCACACATTCGCACGCACTCGCACACACAAACACAAACTGGCACACACTCAAACACACTCACTCATACACACTCGCACACACTCACTCGCACACACACACTCGCACACACTCACACACTCACGCACACACACTCGCGCACACTCGTGCACACTCGCACGCACACTCACTCACACGTACACACTCGCGCACACTCACACACACTCACGCACACTAGCAAACACTCGTAAGCATACACTCACACTCACTCACACACTTACTCACACGCACACACTCTCGCACACACTCACACACACTCGCGCACACTCGCACACACTCGCACGCCCACACTCGCACACTCTCGCACACATTTGCACACACTCGCACTCACTAACACCCACTCGCATGCACACACTCGCACACACTCATACACAATCAAACAAACTCGCACACACACACTCACACACATTTGCACACACTCACTCACTCACACTCACTCGCACACACTTGCACACACTCGCACACACTCGCACACACAGTCCTACACACTCACACACACTCGCAAACACTCGCACAAACTCACACACACTCACTCACACGCACACACTTGCACACACTTGCACGCCCACACTTGCACACACTCACACTCACTCGCATGCACACACTCGCACACACTCGCACAAACTCACACACACTCGCACACACTCATACACAATCGCACAAACTCACACACACTCGCACACACTCACACACTCGCACCCACTCACTCGTGCACACTCGCACACATTCGCACTCACTCGCACGCACTCACACGCACACACTCGCACAAACTCACACACACTCGCACACACTCATACACAATCGCACGCACACACACTCGCACACACTCGCACACATTCGCACTCACTCGCATGCACTCGCACGCACACACTCGCACAAACTCACACACACTGGCACACACTTATACACAATCGCACACACACACTCTAACACACACTCGCACACACTCGCACACACTCACTCACACACACTCGCACACACACACTCGCACACACTCGCACACACTTGCACACACTCGCACACACTCACACGCACACACACTCACACACACACTCACACACACTCGCACACACTCGCACCCACTCACTCGTGCACACTCGCGCACACTCGGGCACATTTGCACACACTCGCACACACTTGCTTACTCTCGCACACACACTCGCACACACACTCACACACACTCGAACACACTCGCACACACTCGCAAACACTCGCACATACAGTCCTACAAACTCACACACACTCACACACACTCACACACTCGCACCCACACACAAACTGGCACACACTCAAACACACTCACTCATACACACTCGCACACAGTCACTCGCACACACACACACTCGCACACACTCGCACACAGTCACTTGAGCACACTCGCACACCCTCGCACGCACGCACGCACACACTCGCACACACTCACATGCACACACTCACGCACACACACTCGTGCACACTCGCACGCACACATTCACACACATTCGCACTCACTTGCACACACTCGTACGCACACACTGGCACACACTCGCACACACTCGCACACACACACTCACACACACTCGCATACACACTCGCACAAACTCCTACACACACTCGTACACACTCACACACACTAGCACACACACACTCGCACACACTCGCACATACTCGCACACACTCGCACACACTCGCATGCACACACTCGCACACACACTCACACACACACTCTCGCATACACACTCGCACAAACTCCTACACACACTCGTACACACTCACACACACTCGCACACACACTTGCACACACTCGCACACACTCGCACATACACACATACAAATTTGCACACACTCGCACACACAGTCCTACACACTCACACACACACTCACAAACACTCGCACACACTCACACACACACTCACTCACACGTACACACTCACGCACACTTGCACACACTCACGCACACTAGCACACACTCATAAGCATACACTTACACTCACTCACACACTTACTCACACGCACACACTCTCGCACACACTCACACACACTCGCGCACACTCGCACACACTCGCACGCCCACACTCGCACACTCTCGCACACATTTGCACACACTCGCACTCACTTGCACCCACTCGCACGCACACACTCGCACACACTCATACACAATCACACAAACTCGCACACACTCGCACACACTCACTCACTCACACACACTTGCACACACTCACCCACACTCGCACACACAGTCCTACACACTCACACACACACTCGCAAACACTCGCACAAACTGACACACACTCACTCACACGCACACACTTGCGCACACTAGCACACACTCGCACGCCCACACTCACACACATTCGCACTCACTCGCACGCACTCGCACGCACACACTCGCACAAACTCACACACACTCGCACACACTCATACACAATCGCACGCACACACACTCGCACACACACACTCGCACACACTCGCACACTCTCACACACATTCACACTCACTCGCACGCACTCGCACGCGCACACTCAAACACACTCGCACAAACTCACACACACTCGCACACACTTATACACAAACGCACACACACACTCGCACACACTCGCACACACTCGCACACACTCACTCACACACACTCACACACACACACTCGCACACACTCACTCACACACACTCGCACACACTCACAAGCACACACTCGCACACACTCACACGCACACACTCGTACAAACAGTCGCACACACTCGCACCCACTCACTCGTGCACACTCGCGCACACTCGGGCACATTTGCACACACTCGCACACTCTCGCACACACTCGCACACACACTCGCACACACTCGAACACATTCGCACACACTCGCAAACACTCGCACATACAGTCCTACAAACTCACAAACTCTAACACACTCACTCACACACACTCGCACACACTCGCACACACTCACTCACACACACTCACACACACTCGCACACACTCACACACACTTGCACACACTCGCACACACTCACACGCACACACACTCACACACACACTCACACACACTCGCACACACTCGCACCCACTCACTCGTGCACACTCGCGCACACTCGGGCACATTTGCACACACTCGCACACACTCGCACACTCTTGCACACACACTCGCACACACACTCGCACACACTCGAACACACTCGCACACACTCGCAAACACTCGCACATACAGTCCTACAAACTCACACACACTCACAAACTCGCACCCACACACAAACTGGCACACACTCAAACACACTCACTCATACACACTCGCACACACTCACTCGCACACACACACACACTCGCACACACTCGCACCCAGTCACTCGAGCACACTCGCACACCCTCGCACGCACGCACGCACACACTTGCACACACTCACATGCACACACTCACGCACACACACTCACGCACACTCGTGCACACTCGCACGCACACATTCACACACATTCGCACTCACTTGCACACACTCGTACGCACACACTGGCACACACTGGCACACACTCGCACACACACACTCGCACACACTCGCATGCACACACTTGCACACACACTCACACACACTCGCATACACACTCGCACAAACTCCTACACACACTCGTACACACTCACACACACTAGCACACACACACTCGCACACACTCGCACATACTCGCACACACTCGCACACACTCACATGCACACACTCGCACACACACTCACACACACACTCTCGCATACACACTCGCACAAACTCCTACACACACTCGTACACACTCACACACACTTGCACACACTCACGCACACTAGCACACACTCGTAAGCATACACTCACACTCACTCACACACTTACTCACACGCACACACTCTCGCACACACTCACACACACTCGCGCACACTCGCACACACACACATACACATTAGCACACACTCGCACACACACTCGCACACACAGTTCTACACACTCACACACACACTCGCAAACACTCGCACACACTCACACACACACTCACTCACACGTACACACTCGCGCACACTCGCACACACTCACACACACTAGCACACACTCGCATGCACACACTGGCACACACACTAACACACACACTCACATACACACTCGCACAAACTCCTACACACACTCGCACACACTCACACACACACTCGCATGCTCACACTCGCACACACTCACACACACACTTGCACACACTTGCACACGCACACTCGCACACAATCACACACACACTCGCAGACACTCGCACACACTCACTCATGCACACACTCACACACACTCGCCCACACTCGCACACACAGTCCTACACACTCACACACACACTCGCAAACACTTGCAAACACTCACACACACACTCACTCACACGTACACACTCGCGCACACTCGCACGCCGACACTCTCACACTCTCGCACACACTCGCACTCACTCGCACGCACTCGCACGCACACACTCGCACACACTCGCACAAAATCATGCACAATCGCACACACTCACTCGCACACACTTGCACACACTCGCACACACTCGCATACACTTGCACACACTTGCACACACTTGCACACACTCGCACACACTCGCACACACTCGCACACACTCACACACACGCACACACACGCACACACACTCACGCACACACTCGCACACACTCGCACACACTTGCATGCACACATTCGCACGCACTCGCACACACAAACACAAACTGGCACACACTCAAACACACTCACTCATACACACTCGCACACACTCACTCGCACACACACACTCGCACACACTCACACACTCACGCACACACACTCGCGCACACTCGTGCACACTCGCACGCACACTCACTCACACGTACACACTCGCGCACACTCACACACACTCACGCACACTAGCAAACACTCGTAAGCATACACTCACACTCACTCACACACTTACTCACACGCACACACTCTCGCACACACTCACACACACTCGCGCACACTTGCACACACTCGCACGCCCACACTCGCACACTCTCGCACACATTTGCACACACTCGCACTCACTAACACCCACTCGCATGCACACACTCGCACACACTCATACACAATCAAACAAACTCGCACACACACACTCACACACATTTGCACACACTCACTCACTCACACTCACTCGCACACACTTGCACACACTCGCACACACTCGCACACACAGTCCTACACACTCACACACACTCGCAAACACTCGCACAAACTCACACACACTCACTCACACGCACACACTTGCACACACTTGCACGCCCACACTTGCACACACTCACACTCACTCGCATGCACACACTCGCACACACTCGCACAAACTCACACACACTCGCACACACTCATACACAATCGCACAAACTCACACACACTCGCACACACTCACACACTCGCACCCACTCACTCGTGCACACTCGCACACATTCGCACTCACTCGCACGCACTCACACGCACACACTCGCACAAACTCACACACACTCGCACACACTCATACACAATCGCACGCACACACACTCGCACACACTCGCACACATTCGCACTCACTCGCATGCACTCGCACGCACACACTCGCACAAACTCACACACACTGGCACACACTTATACACAATCGCACACACACACTCTAACACACACTCGCACACACTCGCACACACTCACTCACACACACTCGCACACACACACTCGCACACACTCGCACACACTTGCACACACTCGCACACACTCACACGCACACACACTCACACACACACTCACACACACTCGCACACACTCGCACCCACTCACTCGTGCACACTCGCGCACACTCGGGCACATTTGCACACACTCGCACACACTCGCTTACTCTCGCACACACACTCGCACACACACTCACACACACTCGAACACACTCGCACACACTCGCAAACACTCGCACATACAGTCCTACAAACTCACACACACTCACACACACTCACACACTCGCACCCACACACAAACTGGCACACACTCAAACACACTCACTCATACACACTCGCACACAGTCACTCGCACACACACACACTCGCACACACTCGCACACAGTCACTTGAGCACACTCGCACACCCTCGCACGCACGCACGCACACACTCGCACACACTCACATGCACACACTCACGCACACACACTCGTGCACACTCGCACGCACACATTCACACACATTCGCACTCACTTGCACACACTCGTACGCACACACTGGCACACACTCGCACACACTCGCACACACACACTCACACACACTCGCATACACACTCGCACAAACTCCTACACACACTCGTACACACTCACACACACTAGCACACACACACTCGCACACACTCGCACATACTCGCACACACTCGCACACACTCGCATGCACACACTCGCACACACACTCACACACACACTCTCGCATACACACTCGCACAAACTCCTACACACACTCGTACACACTCACACACACTCGCACACACACTTGCACACACTCGCACACACTCGCACATACACACATACAAATTTGCACACACTCGCACACACAGTCCTACACACTCACACACACACTCACAAACACTCGCACACACTCACACACACACTCACTCACACGTACACACTCACGCACACTTGCACACACTCACGCACACTAGCACACACTCATAAGCATACACTTACACTCACTCACACACTTACTCACACGCACACACTCTCGCACACACTCACACACACTCGCGCACACTCGCACACACTCGCACGCCCACACTCGCACACTCTCGCACACATTTGCACACACTCGCACTCACTTGCACCCACTCGCACGCACACACTCGCACACACTCATACACAATCACACAAACTCGCACACACTCGCACACACTCACTCACTCACACACACTTGCACACACTCACCCACACTCGCACACACAGTCCTACACACTCACACACACACTCGCAAACACTCGCACAAACTGACACACACTCACTCACACGCACACACTTGCGCACACTAGCACACACTCGCACGCCCACACTCACACACATTCGCACTCACTCGCACGCACTCGCACGCACACACTCGCACAAACTCACACACACTCGCACACACTCATACACAATCGCACGCACACACACTCGCACACACACACTCGCACACACTCGCACACTCTCACACACATTCACACTCACTCGCACGCACTCGCACGCGCACACTCAAACACACTCGCACAAACTCACACACACTCGCACACACTTATACACAAACGCACACACACACTCGCACACACTCACACACACTCGCACACACTCACTCACACACACTCACACACACACACTCGCACACACTCACTCACACACACTCGCACACACTCACAAGCACACACTCGCACACACTCACACGCACACACTCGTACAAACAGTCGCACACACTCGCACCCACTCACTCGTGCACACTCGCGCACACTCGGGCACATTTGCACACACTCGCACACTCTCGCACACACTCGCACACACACTCGCACACACTCGAACACATTCGCACACACTCGCAAACACTCGCACATACAGTCCTACAAACTCACAAACTCTAACACACTCACTCATACACACTCGCACACACTCACTCGCACACACACACACACTCGCACACACTCACGCACACACACTCGCGCACACTCGTGCACACTCGCACGCACACTCACTCACACGTACACACTCGCACACACTCACACACACTCACGCACACTAGCACACACTCGTAAGCATACACTCACACTCACTCACACACTTACTCACACGCACACACTCTCGCACACACTCACACACACTCGCGCACACTCGCACACCCATACTCGCACAGTCTCGCACACATTTGCACACACTCGCACTCACTCACACCCACTCGCATGCACACACTCGCACACACTCATACACAATCAAACAAACTCGCACACACACACTCGCACACATTTGCACACACTCACTCACTCACACTCACTCGCACACACTTGCACACACTCGCACACACTCGCACACACAGTCCTACACACTCACACACACTCGCAAACACTCGCACAAACTCACACACACTCACTCACATGCACACAATTGCGCACACTCGCACGCCCACACTCGCACACACTCGCACAGACTCACACACACTCGCACACACACATACACAATCGCACGCGCACACACTCGCACACACTCGCACACATTCGCACTCACTCGCATGCACTCACACGCACACACTCGCACAAACTCACACACACTGGCACACACTTATACACAATCGCACACACACACTCTAACACACACTCGAACACACTCACTCACACACACTCACACACACACACTCGCAAACACTCACACACACTTGCACACACTCGCACACACTCACACGCACACACACTCACACACACACTCACACACAATCACAAGCACAAACTCGCACACACACTCGCACACACTCACACGCACACACTCACACGCACACACTCGCACACACACTCGCACACACTCGCACCCACTCACTCGTGCACACTCGCGCACACTCGGGCACATTTGCACACACTCGCACACACTCGCACACTCTTGCACACACACTCGCACACACACTCGCACACACTCGAACACACTCGCACACACTTGCAAACACTCGCACATACAGTCCTACAAACTCACACACACTCACACACACTCACACACTCACACCCACACACAAACTGGCACACACTCAAACACACTCACTCATACACACTCACACACACTCACTTGCACACACACACACACTCGCACACACTCGCACCCAGTCACTCGAGCACACTCGCACACCCTCGCACGCACGCACGCACACACTCGCACACACTCACATGCACACACTCACGCACACACAATCGCGCACACTCGTGCACACTCGCACGCACACATTCACACACATTCGCACTCACTTGCACACACTCGTACGCACACACTGGCACACACTCGCACACACTCGCACACACACTCACAAACACACTCTCGCATACACACTCGCACAAACTCCTACACACACTCGTACACACTCACACACACTCGCACACACACTTGCACACACTCGCACACACTCGCACATACACACATACACATTCGCACACACTCGCACACACACTCGCACACACAGTCCTACACACTCACACACACTCACAAACACTCGCACACACTCACACACACACTCACTCACACGTACACACTCACGCACACTTGCACACACTCACGCACACTAGCACACACTCGCATGCACACACTGGCACACACACTAACACACACACTCACATACACACTCGCACACACTCGCACAAACTCCTACACACACTCGCACACACTCACACACACACTCGCACGCTCACACTCGCACACACTCACACACACACTTGCACACGCACACTCGCACACAATCACACACACACTCGCAGACACTCGCACACACTCACTCATGCACACACACACACACTCGCCCACACAGTCCTACACACTCACACACACACTCGCAAACACTTGCAAACACTCACACACACACTCACTCACACGTACACACTCGCGCACACTCGCACGCCGACACTCTCACACTCTCGCACACATTTGCACACACTCACACTCACTCGCACGCACTCGCACGCAAACACTCTCACACACTCGCACAAACTCATACACAATCGCACACACTCACTCGCAAACACTTGCACACACTCGCACACACTCACACACACTTGCACACACTTGCACACGCTTGCACACACTCACACACACTCTCACACACTCGCACACACTCACACACACGCACACACACTCACGCACACACTCGCACACACTCGCACACACTTGCATGCACACATTCGCACGCACTCGCACACACAAACACAAACTGGCACACACTCAAACACACTCACTCATACACACTCGCACACACTCACTCGCACACACACACACTCGCACACACACTCACACACTCACGCACACACACTCGCGCACACTCGTGCACACTCGCACGCACACTCACTCACACGTACACACTCGCGCACACTCACACACACTCACGCACACTAGCACACACTCGTAAGCATACACTCACACTCACTCACACACTTACTCACACGCACACACTCTCGCACACACTCACACACACTCGCGCACACTCGCACACACTCGCACGCCCACACTCGCACACTCTCGCACACATTTGCACACACTCGCACTCACTCACACCCACTCACATGCACACACTCGCACACACTCATACACAATCAAACAAACTCGCACACACACACTCGCACACATTTGCACACACTCACTCACTCACACTCACTCGCACACACTTGCACACACTCGCACACACTCGCACACACAGTCCTACACACTCACACACACTCGCAAACACTCGCACAAACTCACACACACTCACTCACACGCACACAATTGCGCACACTCGCACGCCCACACTCGCACACATTCGCACTCACTCGCACGCACTCGCACGCACACACTCGCACAAACTCACACACACTCGCACACACTCATACACAATCGCACGCACACACACTCGCACACTCTCGCACACATTCGCACTCACTCGCACGCACACACTCGCACAAACTCGCATGCACACACTCGCACACACACTAACACACTAACACACACACACTCGCATACACACTCGCATGCACACACTCGCACACACACTCACACACACACACTCGCATACACACTCGCACACACTCGCACAAACTCCTACACACACTCGTACACACTCACACACACTCGCACACACACTTGCACACACTCGCACACACTCGCACATACACACATACACATTCGCACACACTCGCACACACAGTCCTACACACTCACACACACATTCGCAAACACTCGCACACACACACACTCACTCACACGTACACACTCGCGCACACTCACACACTCACGCACACTAGCACACACTCGTAAGCATACACTCACACTCACTCACACACTTGCACACACTCTCGCACACACTCACACACACTCGCGCACACTCGCACGCCCACACTCGCACACATTTGCACACACTCGCACACATTCGCACCCACTCGCACACACTCACTCACTCACACTCACTCGCACACACTTGCACACACTCGCACACACTCGCAAACACAGTCCTACACACTCACACACACTCGCAAACACTCGCACAAACTCACACACACTCACTCACACGCACACACTTGCACACACTAGCACACACTTGCACGCCCACACTTGCACACATTCGCACTCACTCGCACGCACTCGCACGCACACACTCGCACACACTCGCACAAACTCACACACACTCGCACACACTCATACTCAATCGCACAATCGCACAAACTCACACACACTCGCACACACTCACACACTCACACCCACTCACTCGTGCACACTCGCACACATTCGCACTCACTCGCACGCACACACTCGCACAAACTCACACACACTCGCACACACTAATACACAATCGCACGCACACACACTCGCACACACACTCGCACACACTCGCACTCACTCGCACGCACTCGCACGCACACACTCGCCCAAACTCACACACACTGGCACACACTTATACACAATCGCACACACACACTCTAACACACACTCGCACACACTCGCACACACTCACTCACACACACTCACACACACTCGCACACACTCACACACACTTGCACACACTCGCACACACTCACACGCACACACACTCACACACACACTCACACACACTCGCACACACTCGCACCCACTCACTCGTGCACACTCGCGCACACTCGGGCACATTTGCACACACTCGCACACACTCGCACACTCTTGCACACACACTCGCACACACACTCGCACACACTCGAACACACTCGCACACACTCGCAAACACTCGCACATACAGTCCTACAAACTCACACACACTCACACACTCGCACCCACACACAAACTGGCACACACTCAAACACACTCACTCATACACACTCGCACACACTCACTCGCACACACACACACACTCGCACACACTCGCACCCAGTCACTCAAGCACACTCGCACACCCTCGCACGCACGCACGCACACACTTGCACACACTCACATGCACACACTCACGCACACACACTCACGCACACTCGTGCACACTCGCATGCACACATTCACACACATTCGCACTCACTTGCACACACTCGTACGCACACACTGGCACACACTGGCACACACTCGCACACACACACTCGCACACACTCGCATGCACACACTTGCACACACACTCACACACACTCGCATACACACTCGCACAAACTCCTACACACACTCGTACACACTCACACACACTAGCACACACACACTCGCACACACTCGCACATACTCGCACACACTCGCACACACTCACATGCACACACTCGCACACACACTCACACACACACTCTCGCATACACACTCGCACAAACTCCTACACACACTCGTACACACTCACACACACTTGCACACACTCACGCACACTAGCACACACTCGTAAGCATACACTCACACTCACTCACACACTTACTCACACGCACACACTCTCGCACACACTCACACACACTCACGCACACTCGCACACACTCGCACGCCCACACTCGCACACTCTCACACACATTTGCACACACTCGCACTCACTTGCACCCACTCGCACGCACACACTCGCACACACTCACACACTATCACACAAACTCGCACACACTCGCACACACTCACTCACTCACACTTACTCGCACACACTTGCACACACTCGCACACACTCGCACACACAGTCCTACACACTCACACACACACTCGCACAAACTCACACACACTCACTCACACGCACACACTTGCGCACACTAGCACACACTCGCACGCCCACACTCACACACATTCGCACTCACTCGCACGCACTCGCACGCACACACTAGCACAAACTCACACACACTCGCACACACTCATACACAATCGCACGCACACACACTCGCACACACACACTCGCACACACTCGCACACTCTCACACACATTCACACTCACTCGCACGCACTCGCACACGCACACTCAAACACACTCGCACAAACTCACACACACTCGCACAAACTTATACACAAACACACACACACTCGTACACACACTCGCACACACTCGCACACACTCACACACACTCACTCACACACACTCACACGCACACACTCGCACACACTCACACACACTTGCACACACTCGCACACACTCACACGCACACACACTCGCACACACACTCACACACACTCGCACACACTCACAAGCACACACTCGCACACACACTCGCACACACTCACACGCACACACTCACACGCACACACTCGTACAAACAGTCGCACACACTCGCACCCACTCACTCGTGCACACTCGCGCACACTCGGGCACATTTGCACACACTCGCACACTCTCGCACACACACTCGCACACACACTCGCACACACTCGAACACACTAGCACACACTCGCAAACACTCGCACATACAGTCCTACAAACTCACACACACTCACACAGACTCACACACTCCACCCACACACAAACTGGCACACACTCAAACACACTCACTCATACACACTCGCACACACTCACTCGCACACACACACACTCGCACACACTCGCACCCAGTCACTCGAGCACACTCGCACACACTCGCACGCACGCACACACTCGCACACACTCACACGCACACACTCACGCACACACACTCACGCACACTCGTGCACACTCGTACGCACACATTCGCACACATTCGCACTCACTTGCACACACTCGTACGCACACACTGGCACACACTGGCACACACTCGCACACACACTCGCACACACAGTCCTACACACTCACACACACTCACAAACACTCGCACACACTCACACACACTCACTCACACGTACACACTCACGCACACTTGCACACACTCACGCACACTAGCACACACTCGCATGCACACACTGGCACACACACTAACACACACACTCACATACACACTCGCACACACTCGCACAAACTCCTACACACACTCGCACACACTCACACACACACTCGCACGCTCACACTCGCACACACTCACACACACACTTGCACACACTTGCACACGCACACTCGCACACAATCACACACACACTCGCAGACACTCGCACACACTCACTCATGCACACACTCACACACACTCGCCCACACAGTCCTACACACTCACACACACACTCGCAAACACTTGCAAACACTCACACACACACTCACTCACACGTACACACTCGCGCACACTCGCACGCCGACACTCTCACACTCTCGCACACATTTGCACACACTCACACTCACTCGCACGCACTCGCACGCAAACACTCGCACACACTCGCACAAACTCATACACAATCGCACACACTCACTCGCAAACACTTGCACACACTCGCACACACTCACACACACTTGCACACACTTGCACACGCTTGCACACACTCGCACACACTCTCACACACTCGCACACACTCACACACACGCACACACACTCACGCACACACTCGCACACACTCGCACACACTTGCATGCACACATTCGCACGCACTCGCACACACAAACACAAACTGGCACACACTCAAACACACTCACTCATACACACTCGCACACACTCACTCGCACACACACAAACTCGCACACACTCACACACTCACGCACACACACTCGCGCACACTCGTGCACACTCGCACGCACACTCACTCACACGTACACACTCGCGCACACTCACACACACTCACGCACACTAGCACACACTCGTAAGCATACACTCACACTCACTCACACACTTACTCACACGCACACACTCTCGCACACACTCACACACACTCGCACACACTCGCACGCCCACACTCGCACACTCTCGCACACATTTGCACACACTCGCACTCACTCACACCCACTCGCATGCACACACTCGCACACACTCATACACACTCGCACACACTCATACACAATCGCACGCACACACACTCGCACACACACACTCGCACACACTCGCACACTCTCACACACATTCACACTCACTCGCACGCACTCGCACGCGCACACTCAAACACACTCGCACAAACTCACACACACTCGCACACACTTATACACAAACGCACACACACACTCGCACACACTCGCACACACTCGCACACACTCACTCACACACACTCACACACACACACTCGCACACACTCACTCACACACACTCACACACACACACTCGCACACACACTCACACACACTCGCACACACTCACAAGCACACACTCGCACACTCGCACACACTCACACGCACACACTCACACGCACACACTCGTACAAACAGTCGCACACACTCGCACCCACTCACTCGTGCACACTCGCGCACACTCGGGCACATTTGCACACACTCGCACACTCTCGCACACACACTCGCACACACACTCGCACACACTCGAACACATTCGCACACACTCGCAAACACTCGCACATACAGTCCTACAAACTCACACACTCTAACACACTCACTCATACACACTCGCACACACTCACTCGCACACACACACACACTCGCACACACTCACGCACACACACTCGCGCACACTCGTGCACACTCGCACGCACACTCACTCACACGTACACACTCGCGCACACTCACACACACTCACGCACACTAGCACACACTCGTAAGCATACACTCACACTCACTCACACACTTACTCACACGCACACACTCTCGCACACACTCACACACACTCGCACATACACACATACACATTCGCACACACTCACACACACACTCGCACACACAGTTCTACACACTCACACACACACTCGCAAACACTCGCACACACTCACACACACACTCACTCACACGTACACACTCGCGCACACTCACACACACTCACGCACACTAGCACACACTCGTAAGCATACACTCACACTCACTCACACACTTACTCACAAGCACACACTCTCGCACACACTCACACACACTCGCGCACACTCGCACACACTCGCACGCCCACACTCGCACACTCTGGCACACATTTGCACACACTCGCACTCACTTGCACCCACTCGCACGCACACACTCGCACACACTCATACACAATCACACAAACTCGCACACATTCGCACACACTCGCACACACTCACTCACTCACACACACTTGCACACACTCGCACACACTCGCACACACAGTCCTACACACTCACACACACACTCGCAAACACTCGCACAAACTCACACACACTCACTCACACGCACACACTTGCGCACACTAGCACACACTCACTCGCCCACACTCACACACATTCGCACTCACTCGCACGCACTCGCACGCACACACTCGCACAAACTCACACACACTCGCACACACTCATACACAATCGCACGAACACACACTCGCACACACACACTCGCACACACTCGCACACTCTCACACACATTCACACTCACTCGCACGCACTCGCACGTGCACACTCAAACACACTCGCACAAACTCACACACACTCGCACACACTTATACACAAACGCACACACACACTCGCACACACTCGCACACACTCGCACACACTCACTCACACACACTCACACGCACACACTCGCACACACTCACACACACTTGCACACACTCGCACACACTCACACGCACACACACTCGCACACACACTCACACACACTCGCACACACTCACAAGCACACACTCGCACACTCGCACACACTCACACGCACACACTCACACGCATACACTCGTACAAACAGTCGCACACACTCGCACCCACTCACTCGTGCACACTCGCGCACACTCGGGCACATTTGCACACACTCGCACACTCTCGCACACACACTCGCACACACACTCGCACACACTCGCAAACACTCGCACATACAGTCCTACAAACTCACACACACTCACACACACTCACACACTCCACCCACACACAAACTGGCACACACTCAAACACACTCACTCATACACACTCGCACACACTCACTCGCACACACACACACTCGCACACACTCGCACCCAGTCACTCGAGCACACTCGCACACACTCGCACGCACGCACGCACACACTCGCACACACTCACACGCACACACTCACGCACACACACTCACGCACACTCGTGCACACTCGCATGCACACATTCGCACACATTCGCACTCACTTGCACACACTCATGCGCACACACTGGCACACACTGGCACACACTGGCACACACACACTTGCACACACTCGCACACACTTGCACACACTAGCACACACACATTCGCACATATTCGCACACACTCGCACGCACACACTCGCACACACTCGCATGCACACACTGGCACACACTGGCACACACACACTCGCACACACTCGCACACACTTGCACACACTAGCACACACACACTCGCACATATTCGCACACACTCACACGCACACACTCGCACACACTCGCATGCACACACTCGCACACACACTCACACACACACTCACATACACACACATACACACTCGCACACACTCGCGCAAACTCCTACACACACTCGTACACACACACACTCGCACACACACTCGCACACACTTGCACACACTCGCACATACACACATACACATTCGCACACACTCGCACACACACTCGCACACACAGTTCTACACACTCACACACACACTCGCAAACACTCGCACACACTCACACACACACTCACTCACACGAACACACTCGCGCACACTCACACACACTCACGCACACTAGCACACACTCGTAAGCATACACTCACACTCACTCACACACTTACTCACACGCACACACTCTCGCACACACTCAAACACACTCGCGCACACTCGCACACACTCACACGCCCACACTCGCACACTCTCGCACACATTTGCACACACTCGCACTCACTCGCACCCACTCGCATGCACACACTCGCACACACTCATACACAATCAAACAAACTCGCACACACACACTCGCACACATTCGCACACACTCGCACACACTCAATCACTCACACTCACTCGCACACACTTGCACACACTCGCACAAACTCGCACACACAGTCCTACACACTCACACACACACTCGCAAACACTCACACAAACTCACACACACTCACTCACACGCACACACTTGCGCACACTAGCACACACTCGCACGCCCACACTCGCACACATTCGCACTCACTCGCACGCACACACTCGCACACATTCGCACTCACTCGCACGCACACACTCGTGCAAACTCGCATGCACACACTCGCGCACACACTAACACACACACACTCGCATACACACTCGCACACACTCGCATGCACACACTCGCACACACACTCACACACACACACTCGCATACACACTCGCACACACTCGCACAAACTCCTACACACACTCGTACACACTCACACACACTCGCACACACACTTGCACACACTCGCACACACTCGCACATACACACATACACATTCGCACACACTCGCACACTCACTCGCACACACAGTCCTACACACTCACACACACACTCGCAAACACTCGCACACACACACACTCACTCACACGTACACACTCGCGCACACTCACACACACTCACGCACACTAGCACACACTCGTAAGCATACACTCACACTCACTCACACACTTACTCACACTCACACACTCTCGCACACACTCGCGCACACTCGCACACACTCGCACGCCCACACTCGCACACATTTGCACAGACTCGCACTCACTCACACCCACTCGCACGCACACACTCATACACAATCACACAAACTCGCACACACACTCGCACACACTCGCACCCACTCGCACACACTTGCACACACTCGCACACATTCGCACACACAGTCCTACACACTCACACACACTCGCAAACACTCGCACAAACTCACACACACTCACTCACACGCACACACTTGCACACACTAGCACACACTCGCACGCACACACTCGCACACACTTGCAAACACTCACACACACACTCACTCACACGTACACACTCGCGCACACTCGCACGCCGACACTCTCACACTCTCGCACACATTTGCACACACTCGCACTCACTCACACGCACTCGCACGCACACACTCGCACACACTCGCACAAACTCATACACAATCGCACACACTCACTCGCGCACACTCGCACACACTCGCACGCCCACACTCGCACACTCTGGCACACATTTGCACACACTCGCACTCACTTGCACCCACTCGCACGCACACACTCGCACACACTCATACACAATCACACAAACTCGCACACACTTGCACACACTCACACACACTCGCACACACAGTCCTACACACTCACACACACACTCGCAAACACTCGCACAAACTCACACACACTCACTCACACGCACACACTTGCGCACACTAGCACACACTCGCACGCTCACACTCACACACACTCGCACTCACTCGCACGCACTCGCACGCACACACTCGCACACACTCATACACAATCGCACGCACACACACTCGCACACACACACTCGCACACACTCGCACACACTCGCACACATTCGCACTCACTCGCATGCACTCGCACGCACACACTCGCACAAACTCACACACACTGGCACACACTTATACACAATCGCACACACACACTCTAACACACACTCGCACACACTCGCACACACTCACTCACACACACACACTCGCACACACTCACACACACTTGCACACACTCGCACACACTCACACGCACACACACTCACACACACTCACACACACTCACAAGCACAAACTCGCACACACACTCGCACACACTCACACGCACACACTCACACGCACACACTCGCACACACACTCGCACACACTCGCACCCACTCACTCGTGCACACTCGCGCACACTCGGGCACATTTGCACACACTCGCACACACTCGCACACTCTCGCACACACACTCGCACACACACTCGCACACACTCAAACGCACTCGCACACACTCGCAAACACTCGCACATACAGTCCTACAAACTCACACACACTCACACACACTCACACACTCGCACCCACACACAAACTGGCACACACTCAAACACACTCACTCATACACACTCGCACACACTCACTCGCACACACACACACACACTCGCACACACTCGCACCCAGTCACTCGAGCACACTCGCACACCCTCGCACGCACGCACACACTCGCACACACTCACATGCACACACTCACGCACACACACTCGCGCACACTCGTGCACACTCGCACGCACACATTCACACACATTCGCACTCACTTGCACACACTCATACGCACACACTGGCACACACTCGCACACACTCGCATGCACACACTTGCACACACACTCACACACACTCGCATACACACTCGCACAAACTCCTACACACACTCGTACACACTCACACACACTAGCACACACACACTCGCACACACTCGCACATACTCGCACACACTCGCACACACTCACATGCACACACTCGCACACACACTCACACACACACTCTCGCATACACACTCGCACAAACTCCTACACACACTCGTACACACTCACACACACTCGCACACACACTTGCACACACTCGCACACACTCGCACATACACACATACACATTCGCACACACTCGCACACACACTCGCACACACAGTCCTACACACTCACACACACACTCATAAACACTCGCACACACTCACACACACACTCCCTCACACGTACACACTCACGCACACTTGCACACACTCACGCACACTAGCACACACTCGTAAGCATACACTCACACTCACTCACACACTTACTCACACGCACACACTCTCGCACACACTCACACACACTCGCACATACACACATACACATTCGCACACACTCACACACACACTCGCACACACAGTTCTACACACTCACACACACACTCGCAAACACTCGCACACACTCACACACACACTCACTCACACGTACACACTCGCGCACACTCACACACACTCACGCACACTAGCACACACTCGTAAGCATACACTCACACTCACTCACACACTTACTCACAAGCACACACTCTCGCACACACTCACACACACTCGCGCACACTCGCACACACTCGCACGCCCACACTCGCACACTCTGGCACACATTTGCACACACTCGCACTCACTTGCACCCACTCGCACGCACACACTCGCACACACTCATACACAATCACACAAACTCGCACACATTCGCACACACTCGCACACACTCACTCACTCACACACACTTGCACACACTCGCACACACTCGCACACACAGTCCTACACACTCACACACACACTCGCAAACACTCGCACAAACTCACACACACTCACTCACACGCACACACTTGCGCACACTAGCACACACTCACTCGCCCACACTCACACACATTCGCACTCACTCGCACGCACTCGCACGCACACACTCGCACAAACTCACACACACTCGCACACACTCATACACAATCGCACGAACACACACTCGCACACACACACTCGCACACACTCGCACACTCTCACACACATTCACACTCACTCGCACGCACTCGCACGTGCACACTCAAACACACTCGCACAAACTCACACACACTCGCACACACTTATACACAAACGCACACACACACTCGCACACACTCGCACACACTCGCACACACTCACTCACACACACTCACACGCACACACTCGCACACACTCACACACACTTGCACACACTCGCACACACTCACACGCACACACACTCGCACACACACTCACACACACTCGCACACACTCACAAGCACACACTCGCACACTCGCACACACTCACACGCACACACTCACACGCATACACTCGTACAAACAGTCGCACACACTCGCACCCACTCACTCGTGCACACTCGCGCACACTCGGGCACATTTGCACACACTCGCACACTCTCGCACACACACTCGCACACACACTCGCACACACTCGCAAACACTCGCACATACAGTCCTACAAACTCACACACACTCACACACACTCACACACTCCACCCACACACAAACTGGCACACACTCAAACACACTCACTCATACACACTCGCACACACTCACTCGCACACACACACACTCGCACACACTCGCACCCAGTCACTCGAGCACACTCGCACACACTCGCACGCACGCACGCACACACTCGCACACACTCACACGCACACACTCACGCACACACACTCACGCACACTCGTGCACACTCGCATGCACACATTCGCACACATTCGCACTCACTTGCACACACTCATGCGCACACACTGGCACACACTGGCACACACTGGCACACACACACTTGCACACACTCGCACACACTTGCACACACTAGCACACACACACTCGCACATATTCGCACACACTCGCACGCACACACTCGCACACACTCGCATGCACACACTGGCACACACTGGCACACACACACTCGCACACACTCGCACACACTTGCACACACTAGCACACACACACTCGCACATATTCGCACACACTCACACGCACACACTCGCACACACTCGCATGCACACACTCGCACACACACTCACACACACACTCACATACACACACATACACACTCGCACACACTCGCGCAAACTCCTACACACACTCGTACACACACACACTCGCACACACACTCGCACACACTTGCACACACTCGCACATACACACATACACATTCGCACACACTCGCACACACACTCGCACACACAGTTCTACACACTCACACACACACTCGCAAACACTCGCACACACTCACACACACACTCACTCACACGAACACACTCGCGCACACTCACACACACTCACGCACACTAGCACACACTCGTAAGCATACACTCACACTCACTCACACACTTACTCACACGCACACACTCTCGCACACACTCAAACACACTCGCGCACACTCGCACACACTCGCACGCCCACACTCGCACACTCTCGCACACATTTGCACACACTCGCACTCACTCGCACCCAATCGCATGCACACACTCGCACACACTCATACACAATCAAACAAACTCGCACACACACACTCGCACACATTCGCACACACTCGCACACACTCAATCACTCACACTCACTCGCACACACTTGCACACACTCGCACAAACTCGCACACACAGTCCTACACACTCACACACACACTCGCAAACACTCACACAAACTCACACACACTCACTCACACGCACACACTTGCGCACACTAGCACACACTCGCACGCCCACACTCGCACACATTCGCACTCACTCGCACGCACACACTCGCACACATTCGCACTCACTCGCACGCACACACTCGTGCAAACTCGCATGCACACACTCGCGCACACACTAACACACACACACTCGCATACACACTCGCACACACTCGCATGCACACACTCGCACACACACTCACACACACACACTCGCATACACACTCGCACACACTCGCACAAACTCCTACACACACTCGTACACACTCACACACACTCGCACACACACTTGCACACACTCGCACACACTCGCACATACACACATACACATTCGCACACACTCGCACACTCACTCGCACACACAGTCCTACACACTCACACACACACTCGCAAACACTCGCACACACACACACTCACTCACACGTACACACTCGCGCACACTCACACACACTCACGCACACTAGCACACACTCGTAAGCATACACTCACACTCACTCACACACTTACTCACACTCACACACTCTCGCACACACTCGCGCACACTCGCACACACTCGCACGCCCACACTCGCACACATTTGCACAGACTCGCACTCACTCACACCCACTCGCACGCACACACTCATACACAATCACACAAACTCGCACACACACTCGCACACACTCGCACCCACTCGCACACACTTGCACACACTCGCACACATTCGCACACACAGTCCTACACACTCACACACACTCGCAAACACTCGCACAAACTCACACACACTCACTCACACGCACACACTTGCACACACTAGCACACACTCGCACGCACACACTCGCACACACTTGCAAACACTCACACACACACTCACTCACACGTACACACTCGCGCACACTCGCACGCCGACACTCTCACACTCTCGCACACATTTGCACACACTCGCACTCACTCACACGCACTCGCACGCACACACTCGCACACACTCGCACAAACTCATACACAATCGCACACACTCACTCGCGCACACTCGCACACACTCGCACGCCCACACTCGCACACTCTGGCACACATTTGCACACACTCGCACTCACTTGCACCCACTCGCACGCACACACTCGCACACACTCATACACAATCACACAAACTCGCACACATTCGCACACACTCGCACAAACTCACTCACTCACACTTACTCGCACACACTTGCACACACTCACACACACTCGCACACACAGTCCTACACACTCACACACACACTCGCAAACACTCGCACAAACTCACACACACTCACTCACACGCACACACTTGCGCACACTAGCACACACTCGCACGCTCACACTCACACACACTCGCACTCACTCGCACGCACTCGCACGCACACACTCGCACACACTCATACACAATCGCACGCACACACACTCGCACACACACACTCGCACACACTCGCACACACTCGCACACATTCGCACTCACTCGCATGCACTCGCACGCACACACTCGCACAAACTCACACACACTGGCACACACTTATACACAATCGCACACACACACTCTAACACACACTCGCACACACTCGCACACACTCACTCACACACACACACTCGCACACACTCACACACACTTGCACACACTCGCACACACTCACACGCACACACACTCACACACACTCACACACACTCACAAGCACAAACTCGCACACACACTCGCACACACTCACACGCACACACTCACACGCACACACTCGCACACACACTCGCACACACTCGCACCCACTCACTCGTGCACACTCGCGCACACTCGGGCACATTTGCACACACTCGCACACACTCGCACACTCTCGCACACACACTCGCACACACACTCGCACACACTCAAACGCACTCGCACACACTCGCAAACACTCGCACATACAGTCCTACAAACTCACACACACTCACACACACTCACACACTCGCACCCACACACAAACTGGCACACACTCAAACACACTCACTCATACACACTCGCACACACTCACTCGCACACACACACACACACTCGCACACACTCGCACCCAGTCACTCGAGCACACTCGCACACCCTCGCACGCACGCACACACTCGCACACACTCACATGCACACACTCACGCACACACACTCGCGCACACTCGTGCACACTCGCACGCACACATTCACACACATTCGCACTCACTTGCACACACTCATACGCACACACTGGCACACACTCGCACACACTCGCATGCACACACTTGCACACACACTCACACACACTCGCATACACACTCGCACAAACTCCTACACACACTCGTACACACTCACACACACTAGCACACACACACTCGCACACACTCGCACATACTCGCACACACTCGCACACACTCACATGCACACACTCGCACACACACTCACACACACACTCTCGCATACACACTCGCACAAACTCCTACACACACTCGTACACACTCACACACACTCGCACACACACTTGCACACACTCGCACACACTCGCACATACACACATACACATTCGCACACACTCGCACACACACTCGCACACACAGTCCTACACACTCACACACACACTCATAAACACTCGCACACACTCACACACACACTCCCTCACACGTACACACTCACGCACACTTGCACACACTCACGCACACTAGCACACACTCGTAAGCATACACTCACACTCACTCACACACTTACTCACACGCACACACTCTCGCACACACTCACACACACTCGCGCACACTCGCACACACTCGCAAGCCCACACTCGCACACTCTCACACACATTTGCACACACTCGCACTCACTTGCACCCACTCGCACGCACACACTCGCACACACTCATACACAATCACACAAACTCGCACACACTCGCACACACTCACTCACTCACACTTACTCGCACACACTTGCTCACACTCGCACACACTCGCACACACAGTCCTACACACTCACACACACACTCGCAAACACTCGCACAAACTCACACACACTCACTCACACGCACACACTTGCGCACACTAGCACACACTCGCACGCCCACACTCACACACATTCGCACTCACTCGAACGCACTCACATGCACACACTCGCACAAACTCACACACACTCGCACACACTCATACACAATCGCACGCACACACACTCGCACACACACACTCGCACACACTCGCACACTCTCACACACATTCACACTCACTCGCACGCACTCGCACACGCACACTCAAACACACTCGCACAAACTCACACACACTCGCACAAACTTATACACAAACGCACACACACTCGTACACACACTCGCACACACTCGCACACACTCGCACACACTCACTCACACACACTCACACGCACACACTCGCACACACTCACACACACTTGCACACACTCGCGCACACTCACACGCACACACACTCGCACACACACTCACACACACTCGCACACACTCACAAGCACACACTCGCACACACACTCGCACACACTCACACGCACACACTCACACGCACACACTCATACAAACAGTCGCACACACTCGCACCCACTCACTCGTGCACACTCGCGCACACTCGGGCACATTTGCACACACTCGCACACTCTCGCACACACACTCGCACACACTCGAACACACTAGCACACACTCGCAAACACTCGCACATACAGTCCTACAAACTCACACACACTCACACAGACTCACACACTCCACCCACACACAAACTGGCACACACTCAAACACACTCACTCATACACACTCGCACACACTCACTCACACACACACACACTCGCACACACTTGCACCCAGTCACTCGAGCACACTCGCACACACACTCACACACACACTCACATACACACTCGCACACACTCGCACAAACTCCTACACACACTCGTACACACACACACTCGCACACACACTCGCACACACTTGCACACACTCGCACATACACACATACACATTCGCACACACTCGCACACACTCGCACACACAC
Organism: Phyllobates terribilis; assembly: GCF_046119375.1. NCBI lineage: Eukaryota > Metazoa > Chordata > Amphibia > Anura > Dendrobatidae > Phyllobates > Phyllobates terribilis. The sequence goes on from NW_027362853.1 coordinate 1,390,294, forward strand.
TCGCACACACAGTTCTACACACTCACACACACACTCGCAAACACTCGCACACACTCACACACACACTCACTCACACGTACACACTCGTGCACACTCGCACACACTCACGCACACTAGCACACACTCGCATGCACACACTGGCACACACACTAACACACACACTCACATACACACTCGCACACACTCGCACAAACTCCTACACACACTCGCACAAACTCACACACACACTCGCACGCTCACACTCGCACACACTCACACACACACTTTTGCACACGCACACTCGCACACAATCACACACACACTCGCAGACACTCGCACACACTCACTCACGCACACACTGACACACACTCGCCCACACTCGCACACACAGTCCTACGCACTCACACACACACTCGCAAACACTTGCAAACACTCACACACACACTCACTCACACGTACACACTCGCGCACACTCGCACGCCGACACTCTCACACTCTTGCACACATTTGCACACACTCGCACTCACTCACACGCACTCGCACGCACACACTCGCACACACTCGCACAAACTCATACACAAATGGACACACTCACTCGCACACACTTGCACACACTCGCACACACTCGCACACACTTGCACACGCTTGCACACACTTGCACACACTCGCACACACTCGCACACACTTGCACACACTTGCACACGCTTGCACACACTCGCACACACTCGCACACACTCGCACACACTCACACACACGCACACACACGCACACACACTCAAGCACACACTCGCACACACTCGCACATACACACATACACATTCGCACACACTCGCACACACACTCGCACACACAGTCCTACACACTCACACACACACTCACAAACACTCGCACACACTCACACACACACTCACTCACACGTACACACTCACGCACACTTGCACACACTCACGCACACTAGCACACACTCGTAAGCATACACTCACACTCACTCACACACTTACTCACAAGCACACACTCTCGCACACACTCACACACACTCGCGCACACTCGCACACACTCGCACGCCCACACTCGCACACTCTCGCACACATTTGCACACACTCGCACTCACTTGCACCCACTCGCACGCACACACTCGCACACACTCATACACAATCACACAAACTCGCACACATTCGCACACACTCGCACACACTCACTCACTCACACTTACTCGCACACACTTGCACACACTCACACACACTCGCACACACAGTCCTACACACTCACACACACACTCGCAAACACTCGCACAAACTCACACACACTCACTCACACGCACACACTTGCGCACACTAGCACACACTCGCACGCTCACACTCACACACATTCGCACTCACTCGCACGCACTCGCACGCACACACTCGCACAAACTCACACACACTCGCACACACTCATACACAATCGCACGCACACACACTCGCACACACACACTCGCACACACTCGCACACACTCGCACACACTCGCACAAACTCACACACACTGGCACACACTTATACACAATCGCACACACACACTCTAACACACACTCGCACACACTCGCACACACTCACTCACACACACTCACACACACACACTCGCACACACTCACACACACTTGCACACACTCGCACACACTCACACGCACACACACTCACACACACACTCACACACACTCACAAGCACAAACTCGCACACACACTCGCACACACTCACACGCACACACTCACACGCACACTCGCACACACACTCGCACACATTCGCACCCACTCACTCGTGCACACTCGCGCACACTCGGGCACATTTGCATACACTCGCACACACTCGCACACTCTCGCACACACACTCGCACACACACTCGCACACACTCAAACACACTCGCACACACTCGCAAACACTCGCACATACAGTCCTACAAACTCACACACACTCACACACACTCACACACTCGCACCCACACACAAACTGGCACACACTCAAACACACTCACTCATACACACTCGCACACAATCACTCACACACACATACTCGCACACACTCGCACCCAGTCACTCGAGCACACTCACACACCCTCGCACGCACGCACACACTCGCACACACTCACATGCACACACTCACGCACACACACTCGCGCACACTCGTGCACACTCGCACGCACACATTCACACACATTCGCACTCACTTGCACACACTCGTACGCACACACTGGCACACACTGGCACACACTCGCACACACACACTCGCACACACTTGCATGCACACACTTGCACACACACTCACACACACTCGCATACACACTCGCACAAACTCCTACACACACTCGTACACACTCACACACACTAGCACACACACACTCGCACACACTCGCACATACTCGCACACACTCGCACACACTCACATGCACACACTCGCACACACACTCACACACACACTCTCGCATACACACTCGCACAAACTCCTACACACACTCACACACACTCGTACACACACTTGCACACACTCACACACACTCGCACATACACACATACACATTCGCACACACTCGCACACACACTCGCACACACAGTCCTACACACTCACACACACACTCATAAACACTCGCACACACTCACACACACACTCACTCACACGTACACACTCACGCACACTTGCACACACTCACGCACACTAGCACACACTCGTAAGCATACACTCACACTCACTCACACACTTACTCACACGCACACACTCTCGCACACACTCACACACACGCGCGCACACTCGCACACACTCGCACGCCCACACTCGCACACTCTCGCACACATTTGCACACACTTGCACTCACTCACACCCACTCGCACGCACACACTCGCACACACTCATACACAATCATACAAACTCGCACACACACACTCGCACACATTCGCACACACTCGCACACACTCACACTCACTCGCACACACTTGCACACACTCGCACACACTCGCACACACAGTCCTACACACTCACACACACTCGCAAACACTCGCACAAACTCACACATACTCAATCACACGCACACACTTGCACACACTCGCACACACTCGCACATACACACATACACATTTGCACACACTCGCACACACACTCGCACACACAGTCCTACACAGTCACACACACACTCGCAAACACTCGCACACACTCACACACACACTCACTCACACGTACACACTCACACACACTCGCGCACACTCACACACACTCGCACGCCCACACTCGCACACTCTCGCACACATTTGCACACACTCGCACTCACTTGCACCCACTCGCACGCACACACTCGCACACACTCATACACAATCACACAAACTTGCACACACTCGCACACACTCACTCACTCACACTTACTCGCACACACTTGCACACACTCGCACACACTCACACACACAGTCCTACACACTCACACACACACTCGCAAACACTCGCACAAACTCACACACACTCACTCACACGCACACACTTGCGCACACTAGCACACACTCGCACGCCCACACTCACACACATTCGCACTCACTCGCACGCACACACTCGCACAAACTCACACACACTCGCACACACTCATACACAATCGCTCGCACACACACTCGCACACACACACTCGCACACACTCGCACACTCTCACACACATTCACACTCACTCGCACGCACTCGCACACGCACACTCAAACACACTCGCACAAACTCACACACACTCGCACAAACTTATACACAAACGCACACACACTCGTACACACACTCGCACACACTCGCACACACTCACTCACACACACTCACACACACACACTCGCACACACTCACACACACTTGCACACACTCGCACACACTCACACGCACACACACTCACACACACACTCACACACACTCACACACACTCACAAGCACACACTCGCACACACACTCGCACACACTCACATGCACACACTCACACGCACACACTCGTACAAACAGTCGCACACACTCGCACCTACTCACTCGTGCACACTCGCGCACACTCGGGCACATTTGCACACACTCGCACACTCTCGCACACACACTCGCACACACACTCGCACACACTCGAACACACTAGCACACACTCGCAAACACTCGCACATACAGTCCTACAAACTCACACACACTCACACACACTCACACACTCCACCCACACACAAACTGGCACACACTCAAACACACTCACTCATACACACTCGCACACACTCACTCGCACACACACACACACTCGCACCCAGTCACTCGAGCACACTCGCACACACTCGCACGCACGCACGCACACACTCGCACACACTCACACGCACACACTCACGCACACACACTCACGCACACTCGTGCACACTCGCACGCACACATTCGCACACATTCGCACTCACTTGCACACACTCGTGCGCACACACTGGCACACACTGGCACACACTGGCACACACACACTCGCACACACTCGCACACACTTGCACACACTAGCACACACACACTCGCACATATTCGCACACACTCGCACGCACACACTCGCACACACTCGCATGCACAGACACGCACACACACTCACACACACACTCACATACACACTCGCACACACTCGCACAAACTCCTACACACACTCGTACACACACTCACACACACACTCGCACACACTTGCACACACTCGCACATACACACATACACATTCGCACACACTCGCACACACACTCGCACACACAGTTCTACACACTCACACACACACTCGCAAACACTCGCACACACTCACACACACACTCACTCACACGTACACACTCGCGCACACTCGCACACACTCACACACACTAGCACACACTCGCATGCACACACTGGCACACACACTAACACACACACTCACATACACACTCGCACAAACTCCTACACACACTCGCACACACTCACACACACACTCGCACGCTCACACTCGCACATACTCACACACACACTTGCACACACTTGCACACGCACACTCGCACACAATCACACACACACTCGCAGACACTCGCACACACTCACTCACGCACACACTGACACACACTCGCCCACACTCGCACACACAGTCCTACGCACTCACACACACACTCGCAAACACTTGCAAACACTCACACACACACTCACTCACACGTACACACTCGCGCACACTCGCACGCCGACACTCTCACACTCTTGCACACATTTGCACACACTCGCACTCACTCACACGCACTCGCACGCACACACTCGCACACACTCGCACAAACTCATACACAAATGGACACACTCACTCGCACACACTTGCACACACTCGCACACACTCGCACACACTTGCACACGCTTGCACACACTTGCACACACTCGCACACACTTGCACACACTTGCACACACTTGCACACGCTTGCACACACTCGCACACACTCGCACACACTCGCACACACTCACACACACGCACACACACGCACACACACTCGCACACACTCGCACATACACACATACACATTCGCACACACTCGCACACACACTCGCACACACAGTCCTACACACTCACACACACACTCACAAACACTCGCACACACTCACACACACACTCACTCACACGTACACACTCACGCACACTTGCACACACTCACGCACACTAGCACACACTCGTAAGCATACACTCACACTCACTCACACACTTACTCACAAGCACACACTCTCGCACACACTCACACACACTCGCGCACACTCGCACACACTCGCACGCCCACACTCGCACACTCTCGCACACATTTGCACACACTCGCACTCACTTGCACCCACTCGCACACACACACTCGCACACACTCATACACAATCACACAAACTCGCACACATTCGCACACACTCGCACACACTCACTCACTCACACTTACTCGCACACACTTGCACACACTCACACACACTCGCACACACAGTCCTACACACTCACACACACACTCGCAAACACTCGCACAAACTCACACACACTCACTCACACGCACACACTTGCGCACACTAGCACACACTCGCACGCTCACACTCACACACATTCGCACTCACTCGCACGCACTCGCACGCACACACTCGCACAAACTCACACACACTCGCACACACTCATACACAATCGCACGCACACACACTCGCACACACACACTCGCACACACTCGCACACACTCGCACACACTCGCACAAACTCACACACACTGGCACACACTTATACACAATCGCACACACACACTCTAACACACACTCGCACACACTCGCACACACTCACTCACACACACTCACACACACACACTCGCACACACTCACACACACTTGCACACACTCGCACACACTCACACGCACACACACTCACACACACACTCACACACACTCACAAGCACAAACTCGCACACACACTCGCACACACTCACACGCACACACTCACACGCACACTCGCACACACACTCGCACACATTCGCACCCACTCACTCGTGCACACTCGCGCACACTCGGGCACATTTGCATACACTCGCACACACTCGCACACTCTCGCACACACACTCGCACACACACTCGCACACACTCAAACACACTCGCACACACTCGCAAACACTCGCACATACAGTCCTACAAACTCACACACACTCACACACACTCACACACTCGCACCCACACACAAACTGGCACACACTCAAACACACTCACTCATACACACTCGCACACACTCACTCGCACACACACACACACTCGCACACACTCGCACCCAGTCACTCGAGCACACTCGCACACCCTCGCACGCACGCACACACTCGCACAAACTCAAATGCACACACTCACGCACGCACACTCGCGCACACTCGTGCACACTCGCACGCACACATTCACACACATTCGCACTCACTTGCACACACTCGTACGCACACACTGGCACACACTGGCACACACTCGCACACACACACTCGCACACACTTGCATGCACACACTTGCACACACACTCACACACACTCGCATACACACTCGCACAAACTCCTACACACACTCGTACACACTCACACACACTAGCACACACACACTCGCACACACTCGCACATACTCGCACACACTCGCACACACTCACATGCACACACTCGCACACACACTCACACACACACTCTCGCATACACACTCGCACAAACTCCTACACACACTCACACACACTCGCACACACACTTGCACACACTCACACACACTCGCACATACACACATACACATTCGCACACACTCGCACACACACTCGCACACACAGTCCTACACACTCACACACACACTCATAAACACTCGCACACACTCACACACACACTCACTCACACGTACACACTCACGCACACTTGCACACACTCACGCACACTAGCACACACTCGTAAGCATACACTCACACTCACTCACACACTTACTCACACGCACACACTCTCGCACACACTCACACACACGCGCGCACACTCGCACACACTCGCACGCCCACACTCGCACACTCTCGCACACATTTGCACACACTTGCACTCACTCACACCCACTCGCACGCACACACTCGCACACACTCATACACAATCATACAAACTCGCACACACACACTCGCACACATTCGCACACACTCGCACACACTCACTCACTCACACTCACTCGCACACACTTGCACACACTCGCACACACTCGCACACACAGTCCTACACACTCACACACACTCGCAATCACTCGCACAAACTCACACATACTCACTCACACGCACACACTTGCACACACTCGCACACACTCGCACATACACACATACACATTTGCACACACTCGCACACACACTCGCACACACAGTCCTACACAGTCACACACACACTCGCAAACACTCGCACACACTCACACACACACTCACTCACACGTACACACTCACACACACTCGCGCACACTCACACACACTCGCACGCCCACACTCGCACACTCTCGCACACATTTGCACACACTCGCACTCACTTGCACCCACTCGCACGCACACACTCGCACACACTCATACACAATCACACAAACTTGCACACACTCGCACACACTCACTCACTCACACTTACTCGCACACACTTGCACACACTCGCACACACTCGCACACACAGTCCTACACACTCACACACACACTCGCAAACACTCGCACAAACTCACACACACTCACTCACACGCACACACTTGCGCACACTAGCACACACTCGCACGCCCACACTCACACACATTCGCACTCACTCGCACGCACTCGCACGCACACACTCGCACAAACTCACACACACTCATACACAATCGCACGCACACACACTCGCACACACACACTCGCACACACTCGCACACTCTCACACACATTCACACTCACTCGCACGCACTCGCACACGCACACTCAAACACACTCGCACAAACTCACACACACTCGCACAAACTTATACACAAACGCACACACACTCGTACACACACTCGCACACACTCGCACACACTCACTCACACACACTCACACACACACACTCGCACACACTCACACACACTTGCACACACTCGCACACACTCACACGCACACACACTCACACACACACTCACACACACTCACACACACTCACAAGCACACACTCGCACACACACTCGCACACACTCACATGCACACACTCACACGCACACACTCGTACAAACAGTCGCACACACTCGCACCTACTCACTCGTGCACACTCGCGCACACTCGGGCACATTTGCACACACTCGCACACTCTCGCACACACACTCGCACCCACACTCGCACACACTCGAACACACTAGCACACACTCGAAAACACTCGCACATACAGTCCTACAAACTCACACACACTCACACACACTCACACACTCCACCCACACACAAACTGGCACACACTCAAACACACTCACTCATACACACTCGCACACACTCACTCGCACACACACACACACTCGCACCCAGTCACTCGAGCACACTCGCACACACTCGCACGCACGCACGCACACACTCGCACACACTCACACGCACACACTCACGCACACACACTCACGCACACTCGTGCACACTCGCACGCACACATTCGCACACATTCGCACTCACTTGCACACACTCGTGCGCACACACTGGCACACACTGGCACACACTGGCACACACACACTCGCACACACTCGCACACACTTGCACACACTAGCACACACACACTCGCACATATTCGCACACACTCGCACGCACACACTCGCACACACTCGCATGCACAGACACGCACACACACTCACACACACACTCACATACACACTCGCACACACTCGCACAAACTCCTACACACACTCGTACACACACTCACACACACACTCGCACACACTTGCACACACTCGCACATACACACATACACATTCGCACACACTCGCACACACACTCGCACACACAGTTCTACACACTCACACACACACTCGCAAACACTCGCACACACTCACACACACACTCACTCACACGTACACACTCGCGCACACTCGCACACACTCACACACACTAGCACACACTCGCATGCACACACTGGCACACACACTAACACACACACTCACATACACACTCGCACAAACTCCTACACACACTCGCACACACTCACACACACACTCGCACGCTCACACTCGCACATACTCACACACACACTTGCACACACTTGCACACGCACACTCGCACACAATCACACACACACTCGCAGACACTCGCACACACTCACTCACGCACACACTGACACACACTCGCCCACACTCGCACACACAGTCCTACGCACTCACACACACACTCGCAAACACTTGCAAACACTCACACACACACTCACTCACACGTACACACTCGCGCACACTCGCACGCCGACACTCTCACACTCTTGCACACATTTGCACACACTCGCACTCACTCACACGCACTCGCACGCACACACTCGCACACACTCGCACAAACTCATACACAAATGGACACACTCACTCGCACACACTTGCACACACTCGCACACACTCGCACACACTTGCACACGCTTGCACACACTTGCACACACTCGCACACACTTGCACACACTTGCACACACTTGCACACGCTTGCACACACTCGCACACACTCGCACACACTCGCACACACTCACACACACGCACACACACGCACACACACTCGCACACACTCGCACATACACACATACACATTCGCACACACTCGCACACACACTCGCACACACAGTCCTACACACTCACACACACACTCACAAACACTCGCACACACTCACACACACACTCACTCACACGTACACACTCACGCACACTTGCACACACTCACGCACACTAGCACACACTCGTAAGCATACACTCACACTCACTCACACACTTACTCACAAGCACACACTCTCGCACACACTCACACACACTCGCGCACACTCGCACACACTCGCACGCCCACACTCGCACACTCTCGCACACATTTGCACACACTCGCACTCACTTGCACCCACTCGCACACACACACTCGCACACACTCATACACAATCACACAAACTCGCACACATTCGCACACACTCGCACACACTCACTCACTCACACTTACTCGCACACACTTGCACACACTCACACACACTCGCACACACAGTCCTACACACTCACACACACACTCGCAAACACTCGCACAAACTCACACACACTCACTCACACGCACACACTTGCGCACACTAGCACACACTCGCACGCTCACACTCACACACATTCGCACTCACTCGCACGCACTCGCACGCACACACTCGCACAAACTCACACACACTCGCACACACTCATACACAATCGCACGCACACACACTCGCACACACACACTCGCACACACTCGCACACACTCGCACACACTCGCACAAACTCACACACACTGGCACACACTTATACACAATCGCACACACACACTCTAACACACACTCGCACACACTCGCACACACTCACTCACACACACTCACACACACACACTCGCACACACTCACACACACTTGCACACACTCGCACACACTCACACGCACACACACTCACACACACACTCACACACACTCACAAGCACAAACTCGCACACACACTCGCACACACTCACACGCACACACTCACACGCACACTCGCACACACACTCGCACACATTCGCACCCACTCACTCGTGCACACTCGCGCACACTCGGGCACATTTGCATACACTCGCACACACTCGCACACTCTCGCACACACACTCGCACACACACTCGCACACACTCAAACACACTCGCACACACGCAAACACTCGCACATACAGTCCTACAAACTCACACACACTCACACACACTCACACACTCGCACCCACACACAAACTGGCACACACTCAAACACACTCACTCATACACACTCGCACACACTCACTCGCACACACACACACACTCGCACACACTCGCACCCAGTCACTCGAGCACACTCGCACACCCTCGCACGCACGCACACACTCGCACAAACTCAAATGCACACACTCACGCACGCACACTCGCGCACACTCGTGCACACTCGCACGCACACATTCACACACATTCGCACTCACTTGCACACACTCGTACGCACACACTGGCACACACTGGCACACACTCGCACACACACACTCGCACACACTTGCATGCACACACTTGCACACACACTCACACACACTCGCATACACACTCGCACAAACTCCTACACACACTCGTACACACTCACACACACTAGCACACACACACTCGCACACACTCGCACATACTCGCACACACTCGCACACACTCACATGCACACACTCGCACACACACTCACACACACACTCTCGCATACACACTCGCACAAACTCCTACACACACTCACACACACTCGCACACACACTTGCACACACTCACACACACTCGCACATACACACATACACATTCGCACACACTCGCACACACACTCGCACACACAGTCCTACACACTCACACACACACTCATAAACACTCGCACACACTCACACACACACTCACTCACACGTACACACTCACGCACACTTGCACACACTCACGCACACTAGCACACACTCGTAAGCATACACTCACACTCACTCACACACTTACTCACACGCACACACTCTCGCACACACTCACACACACGCGCGCACACTCGCACACACTCGCACGCCCACACTCGCACACTCTCGCACACATTTGCACACACTTGCACTCACTCACACCCACTCGCACGCACACACTCGCACACACTCATACACAATCATACAAACTCGCACACACACACTCGCACACATTCGCACACACTCGCACACACTCACTCACTCACACTCACTCGCACACACTTGCACACACTCGCACACACTCGCACACACAGTCCTACACACTCACACACACTCGCAATCACTCGCACAAACTCACACATACTCACTCACACGCACACACTTGCACACACTCGCACACACTCGCACATACACACATACACATTTGCACACACTCGCACACACACTCGCACACACAGTCCTACACAGTCACACACACACTCGCAAACACTCGCACACACTCACACACACACTCACTCACACGTACACACTCACACACACTCGCGCACACTCACACACACTCGCACGCCCACACTCGCACACTCTCGCACACATTTGCACACACTCGCACTCACTTGCACCCACTCGCACGCACACACTCGCACACACTCATACACAATCACACAAACTTGCACACACTCGCACACACTCACTCACTCACACTTACTCGCACACACTTGCACACACTCGCACACACTCGCACACACAGTCCTACACACTCACACACACACTCGCAAACACTCGCACAAACTCACACACACTCACTCACACGCACACACTTGCGCACACTAGCACACACTCGCACGCCCACACTCACACACATTCGCACTCACTCGCACGCACTCGCACGCACACACTCGCACAAACTCACACACACTCATACACAATCGCACGCACACACACTCGCACACACACACTCGCACACACTCGCACACTCTCACACACATTCACACTCACTCGCACGCACTCGCACACGCACACTCAAACACACTCGCACAAACTCACACACACTCGCACAAACTTATACACAAACGCACACACACTCGTACACACACTCGCACACACTCGCACACACTCACTCACACACACTCACACACACACACTCGCACACACTCACACACACTTGCACACACTCGCACACACTCACACGCACACACACTCACACACACACTCACACACACTCACACACACTCACAAGCACACACTCGCACACACACTCGCACACACTCACATGCACACACTCACACGCACACACTCGTACAAACAGTCGCACACACTCGCACCTACTCACTCGTGCACACTCGCGCACACTCGGGCACATTTGCACACACTCGCACACTCTCGCACACACACTCGCACACACACTCGCACACACTCGAACACACTAGCACACACTCGAAAACACTCGCACATACAGTCCTACAAACTCACACACACTCACACACACTCACACACTCCACCCACACACAAACTGGCACACACTCAAACACACTCACTCATACACACTCGCACACACTCACTCGCACACACACACACACTCGCACCCAGTCACTCGAGCACACTCGCACACACTCGCACGCACGCACGCACACACTCGCACACACTCACACGCACACACTCACGCACACACACTCACGCACACTCGTGCACACTCGCACGCACACATTCGCACACATTCGCACTCACTTGCACACACTCGTGCGCACACACTGGCACACACTGGCACACACTGGCACACACACACTCGCACACACTCGCACACACTTGCACACACTAGCACACACACACTCGCACATATTCGCACACACTCGCACGCACACACTCGCACACACTCGCATGCACAGACACGCACACACACTCACACACACACTCACATACACACTCGCACACACTCGCACAAACTCCTACACACACTCGTACACACACTCACACACACACTCGCACACACTTGCACACACTCGCACATACACACGTACACATTCGCACACACTCGCACACACACTCGCACACACAGTTCTACACACTCACACACACACTCGCAAACACTCGCACACACTCACACACACACTCACTCACACGTACACACTCGCGCACACTCGCACACACTCACACACACTAGCACACACTCGCATGCACACACTGGCACACACACTAACACACACACTCACATACACACTCGCACAAACTCCTACACACACTCGCACACACTCACACACAAACTCGCATGCTCACACTCGCACACACTCACACACACACTTGCACACACTTGCACACGCACACTCGCACACAATCACACACACACTCGCAGACACTCGCACACACTCACTCATGCACACACTCACACACACTCGCCCACACTCTCACACACAGTCCTACACACTCACACACACACTCGCAAACACTTGCAAACACTCACACACACACTCACTCACACGTACACACTCGCGCACACTCGCACGCCGACACTCTCACACTCTCGCACACATTTGCACACACTCGCACTCACTCGCACGCACTCGCACGCACACACTCGCACACACTCGCACAAAATCATGCACAATCGCACACACTCACTCGCACACACTTGCACACACTCGCACACACTCGCATACACTTGCACACACTTGCACACACTTGCACACACTCGCACACACTCGCACACACTCGCACACACTCACACACACGCACACACACGCACACACACTCACGCACACACTCGCACACACTCGCACACACTTGCATGCACACATTCGCACGCACTCGCACACACAAACACAAACTGGCACACACTCAAACACACTCACTCATACACACTCGCACACACTCACTCGCACACACACACTCGCACACACTCACACACTCACGCACACACACTCGCGCACACTCGTGCACACTCGCACGCACACTCACTCACACGTACACACTCGCGCACACTCACACACACTCACGCACACTAGCAAACACTCGTAAGCATACACTCACACTCACTCACACACTTACTCACACGCACACACTCTCGCACACACTCACACACACTCGCGCACACTCGCACACACTCGCACGCCCACACTCGCACACTCTCGCACACATTTGCACACACTCGCACTCACTCACACCCACTCGCATGCACACACTCGCACACACTCAGACACAATCAAACAAACTCGCACACACACACTCACACACATTTGCACACACTCACTCACTCACACTAACTCGCACACACTTGCACACACTCGCACACACTCGCACACACAGTCCTACACACTCACACACACTCGCAAACACTCGCACAAACTCACACACACTCACTCACACGCACACACTTGCACACACTTGCACGCCCACACTTGCACACACTCACACTCACTCTCACGCACACACTCGCACACACTCGCACAAACTCACACACACTCGCACACACTCATACACAATCGCACAAACTCACACACACTCGCACACACTCACACACTCGCACCCACTCACTCGTGCATACTCGCACACATTCGCACTCACTCGCACGCACTCACACGCACACACTCGCACAAACTCACACACACTCGCACACACTCATACACAATCGCACGCACACACACTCGCACACACTCGCACACATTCGCACTCACTCGCATGCACTCGCACGCACACACTCGCACAAACTCACACACACTGGCACACACTTATACACAATCGCACACACACACTCTAACACACACTCGCACACACTCGCACACTCTCACTCACACACACTCGCACACACACACTCGCACACACTCGCACACACTTGCACACACTCGCACACACTCACACGCACACACACTCACACACACACTCACACACACTCGCACACACTCGCACCCACTCACTCGTGCACACTCGCGCACACTCGGGCACATTTGCACACACTCGCACACACTTGCTTACTCTCGCACACACACTCGTACACACACTCGCACACACTCGATCACACTCGCACACACTCGCAAACACTCGCACATACAGTCCTACAAACTCACACACACTCACACACACTCACACACTCGCACCCACACACAAACTGGCACACACTCAAACACACTCACTCATACACACTCGCACACAGTCACTCGCACACACACACACTCGCACACACTCGCACACAGTCACTTGAGCACACTCGCACACCCTCGCACGCACGCACGCACACACTCGCACACACTCACATGCACACACTCACGCACACACACTCGTGCACACTCGCACGCACACATTCACACACATTCGCACTCACTTGCACACACTCGTACGCACACACTGGCACACACTCGCACACACTCGCACACACACACTCACACACACTCGCATACACACTCGCACAAACTCCTACACACACTCGTACACACTCACACACACTAGCACACACACACTCGCACACACTCGCACATACTCGCACACACTCGCACACACTCGCATGCACACACTCGCACACACACTCACACACACACTCTCGCATACACACTCGCACAAACTCCTACACACACTCGTACACACTCACACACACTCGCACACACACTTGCACACACTCGCACACACTCGCACATACACACATACAAATTCGCACACACTCGCACACACAGTCCTACACACTCACACACACACTCACAAACACTCGCACACACTCACACACACACTCACTCACACGTACACACTCACGCACACTTGCACACACTCACGCACACTAGCACACACTCATAAGCATACACTTACTCACACGCACACACTCTCGCACACACTCACACACACTCGCGCACACTCGCACACACTCGCACGCCCACACTCGCCCACTCTCGCACACATTTGCACACACTCGCACTCACTTGCACCCACTCGCACGCACACACTCGCACACACTCATACACAATCACACAAACTCGCACACACTCGCACACACTCACTCAATCACACACACTTGCACACACTCACCCACACTCGCACACACAGTCCTACACACTCACACACACACTCGCAAACACTCGCACAAACTGACACACACTCACTCACACGCACACACTTGCGCACACTAGCACACACTCGCACGCCCACACTCACACACATTCGCACTCACTCGCACGCACTCGCACGCACACACTCGCACAAACTCACACACACTCGCACACACTCATACACAATCGCACGCACACACACTCGCACACACACACTCGCACACACTCGCACACTCTCACACACATTCACACTCACTCGCACGCACTCGCACGCGCACACTCAAACACACTCGCACAAACTCACACACACTCGCACACACTTATACACAAACGCACACACACACTCGCACACACTCGCACACACTCGCACACACTCACTCACACACACTCACACACACACACTCGCACACACTCACTCACACACACTCACACACACACACTCGCACACACACTCACACACACTCGCACACACTCACAAGCACACACTCGCACACTCACACACACTCACACGCACACACTCACACGCACACACTCGTACAAACAGTCGCACACACTCGCACCCACTCACTCGTGCACACTCGCGCACACTCGGGCACATTTGCACACACTCGCACACTCTCGCACACACACTCGCACACACACTCGCACACACTCGAACACATTCGCACACACTCGCAAACACTCGCACATACAGTCCTACAAACTCACACACTCTAACACACTCACTCATACACACTCGCACACACTCACTCGCACACACACACACACTCGCACACACTCACGCACACACACTCGCGCACACTCGTGCACACTCGCACGCACACTCACTCACACGTACACACTCGCGCACACTCACACACACTCACGCACACTAGCACACACTCGTAAGCATACACTCACACTCACTCACACACTTACTCACACGCACACACTCTCGCACACACTCACACACACTCGCGCACACTCGCACACACTCGCACGCCCATACTCGCACACTCTCGCACACATTTGCACACACTCGCACTCACTCACACCCACTCGCATGCACACACTCGCACACACTCATACACAATCAAACAAACTCGCACACACACACTCGCACACATTTGCACACACTCACTCACTCACACTCACTCGCACACACTTGCACACACTCGCACACACTCGCACACACAGTCCTACACACTCACACACACTCGCAAACACTCGCACAAACTCACACACACTCACTCACATGCACACAATTGCGCACACTCGCACGCCCACACTCGCACACATTCGCACTCACTCGCACGCACTCGCACGCACACACTCGCACAAACTCACACACACTCGCACACACTCATACACAATCGCACGCACTCACACTCGCACACTCTCGCACACATTCGCACTCACTCGCACGCACATACTCGCACAAACTCGCATGCACACACTCGCACACACACTAACACACTAACACACACACACTCGCATACACACTCGCACACACTCGCATGCACACACTCGCACACACACTCACACACACACACTCGCATACACACTCGCACACACTCGCACAAACTCCTACACACACTCGTACACACTCACACACACTCGCACACACACATACACAATCGCACGCGCACACACTCGCACACACTCGCACACATTCGCACTCACTCGCATGCACTCACACGCACACACTCGCACAAACTCACACACACTGGCACACACTTATACACAATCGCACACACACACTCTAACACACACTCGAACACACTCACTCACACACACTCACACACACACACTCGCAAGCACTCACACACACTTGCACACACTCGCACACACTCACACGCACACACACTCACACACACACTCACACACACTCACAAGCACAAACTCGCACACACACTCGCACACACTCACACGCACACACTCACACGCACACACTCGCACACACACTCGCACACACTCGCACCCACTCACTCGTGCACACTCGCGCACACTCGGGCACATTTGCACACACTCGCACACACTCGCACACTCTTGCACACACACTCGCACACACACTCGCACACACTCGAACACACTCGCACACACTTGCAAACACTCGCACATACAGTCCTACAAACTCACACACACTCACACACACTCACACACTCACACCCACACACAAACTGGCACACACTCAAACACACTCACTCATACACACTCACACACACTGACTTGCACACACACACACACTCGCACACACTCGCACCCAGTCACTCGAGCACACTCGCACACCCTCGCACGCACGCACGCACACACTCGCACACACTCACATGCACACACTCACGCACACACAATCGCGCACACTCGTGCACACTCGCACGCACACATTCACACACATTCGCACTCACTTGCACACACTCGTACGCACACACTGGCACACACTCGCACACACTCGCACACACACACTCGCACACACTCGCATGCACACACTTGCACACACACTCACACACACTCGCATACACACTCGCACAAACTCCTACACACACTCGTACACACTCACACACACTAGCACACACACACTCGCACACACTCGCACATACTCGCACACACTCGCACACACTCGCATGCACACACTCGCACACACACTCACACACACACTCTCGCATACACACTCGCACAAACTCCTACACACACTCGTACACACTCACACACACTCGCACACACACTTGCACACACTCGCACACACTCGCACATACACACATACACATTCGCACACACTCGCACACACACTCGCACACACAGTCCTACACACTCACACACACTCACAAACACTCGCACACACTCACACACACACTCACTCACACGTACACACTCACGCACACTTGCACACACTCACGCACACTAGCACACACTCGCATGCACACACTGGCACACACACTAACACACACACTCACATACACACTCGCACACACTCGCACAAACTCCTACACACACTCGCACACACTCACACACACACTCGCACGCTCACACTCGCACACACTCACACACACACTTGCACACACTTGCACACGCACACTCGCACACAATCACACACACACTCGCAGACACTCGCACACACTCACTCATGCACACACACACACACTCGCCCACACAGTCCTACACACTCACACACACACTCGCAAACACTTGCAAACACTCACACACACACTCACTCACACGTACACACTCGCGCACACTCGCACGCCGACACTCTCAAACTCTCGCACACATTTGCACACACTCACACTCACTCGCACGCACTCGCACGCAAACACTCGCACACACTCGCACAAACTCATACACAATCGCACACACTCACTCGCAAACACTTGCACACACTCGCACACACTCACACACACTTGCACACACTTGCACACGCTTGCACACACTCGCACACACTCTCACACACTCGCACACACTCACACACACGCACACACACTCACGCACACACTCGCACACACTCGCACACACTTGCATGCACACATTCGCACGCACTCGCACACACAAACACAAACTGGCACACACTCAAACACACTCACTCATACACACTCGCACACACTCACTCGCACACACACACTCGCACACACTCACACACTCACGCACACACACTCGCGCACACTCGTGCACACTCGCACGCACACTCACTCACACGTACACACTCGCGCACACTCACACACACTCACGCACACTAGCACACACTCGTAAGCATACACTCACACTCACTCACACACTTACTCACACGCACACACTCTCGCACACACTCACACACACTCGCGCACATTCGCACACACTCGCACGCCCACACTCGCACACTCTCACACACATTTGCACACACTCGCACTCACTCACACCCACTCGCATGCACACACTCGCACACACTCATACACAATCAAACAAACTCGCACACACACACTCGCACACATTTGCACACACTCACTCACTCACACTCACTCGCACACACTTGCACACACTCGCACACACTCGCACACACAGTCCTACACACTCACACACACTCGCAAACACTCGCACAAACTCACACACACTCACTCACACGCACACAATTGCGCACACTCGCACGCCCACACTCGCACACATTCGCACTCACTCGCACGCACTCGCACGCACACACTCGCACAAACTCACACACACTCGCACACACTCATACACAATCGCACGCACACACACTCGCACACTCTCGCACACATTCGCACTCACTCGCACGCACACACTCGCACAAACTCGCATGCACACACTCGCACACACACTAACACACACACACTCGCATACACACTCGCACACACTCGCACAAACTCCTACACACACTCGTACACACTCACACACACTCGCACACACACTTGCACACACTCGCACACACTCGCACATACACACATACACATTCGCACACACTTGCACACACAGTCCTACACACTCACACACACACTCGCAAACACTCGCACACACACACACTCACTCACACGTACACACTCGCGCACACTCACACACTCACGCACACTAGCACACACTCGTAAGCATACACTCACACTCACTCACACACTTGCACACACTCTCGCACACACTCACACACACTCGCGCACACTCGCACGCCCACACTCGCACACATTTGCACACACTCGCACACATTCGCACCCACTCGCACACACTCACTCACTCACACTCACTCGCACACACTTGCACACACTCGCACACACTCGCAAACACAGTCCTACACACTCACACACACTCGCAAACACTCGCACAAACTCACACACACTCACTCACACGCACACACTTGCACACACTAGCACACACTTGCACGCCCACACTTGCACACATTCGCACTCACTCGCACGCACTCGCACGCACACACTCGCACACACTCGCACAAACTCACACACACTCGCACACACTCATACTCAATCGCACAATCGCACAAACTCACACACACTCGCACACACTCACACACTCGCACCCACTCACTCGTGCACACTCGCACACATTCGCACTCACTCGCACGCACACACTCGCACAAACTCACACACACTCGCACACACTAATACACAATCGCACGCACACACACTCGCACACACACTCGCACACACTCGCACTCACTCGCACGCACTCGCACGCACACACTCGCCCAAACTCACACACACTGGCACACACTTATACACAATCGCACACACACACTCTAACACACACTCGCACACACTCGCACACACTCACTCACACACACTCACACACACTCGCACACACTCACACACACTTGCACACACTCGCACGCACACACACTCACACACACACTCACACACACTCGCACACACTCGCACCCACTCACTCGTGCACACTCGCGCACACTCGGGCACATTTGCACACACTCGCACACACTCGCACACTCTTGCACACACACTCGCACACACACTCGCACACACTCGAACACACTCGCACACACTCGCAAACACTCGCACATACAGTCCTACAAACTCACACACACTCACACACTCGCACCCACACACAAACTGGCACACACTCAAACACACTCACTCATACACACTCGCACACACTCACTCGCACACACACACACACTCGCACACACTCGCACCCAGTCACTCGAGCACACTCGCACACCCTCGCACGCACGCACGCACACACTTGCACACACTCACATGCACACACTCACGCACACACACTCACGCACACTCGTGCACACTCGCACGCACACATTCACACACATTCGCACTCACTTGCACACACTCGTACGCACACACTGGCACACACTGGCACACACTCGCACACACACACTCGCACACACTCGCATGCACACACTTGCACACACACTCACACACACTCGCATACACACTCGCACAAACTCCTACACACACTCGTACACACTCACACACACTAGCACACACACAGTCGCACACACTCGCACATACTCGCACACACTCGCACACACTCACATGCACACACTCGCACACACACTCACACACACACTCTCGCATACACACTCGCACAAACTCCTACACACACTCGTACACACTCACACACACTTGCACACACTCACGCACACTAGCACACACTCGTAAGCATACACTCACACTCACTCACACACTTACTCACACGCACACACTCTCGCACACACTCACACACACTCGCGCACACTCGCACACACTCGCACGCCCACACTCGCACACTCTCACACACATTTGCACACACTCGCACTCACTTGCACCCACTCGCACGCACACACTCGCACACACTCACACACTATCACACAAACTCACACACACTCGCACACACTCACTCACTCACACTTACTCGCACACACTTGCACACACTCGCACACACTCGCACACACAGTCCTACACACTCACACACACACTCGCAAACACTCGCACAAACTCACACACACTCACTCACACGCACACACTTGCGCACACTAGCACACACTCGCACGCCCACACTCACACACATTCGCACTCACTCGCACGCACTCGCACGCACACACTAGCACAAACTCACACACACTCGCACACACTCATACACAATCGCACGCACACACACTCGCACACACACACTCGCACACACTCGCACACTCTCACACACATTCACACTCACTCGCACGCACTCGCACACGCACACTCAAACACACTCGCACAAACTCACACACACTCGCACAAACTTATACACAAACACACACACACTCGTACACACACTCGCACACACTCGCACACACTCACACACACTCACTCACACACACTCACACGCACACACTCGCACACACTCACACACACTTGCACACACTCGCACACACTCACACGCACACACACTCGCACACACTCACAAGCACACACTCGCACACACACTCGCACACACTCACACGCACACACTCACACGCACACACTCGTACAAACAGTCGCACACACTCGCACCCACTCACTCGTGCACACTCGCGCACACTCGGGCACATTTGCACACACTCGCACACTCTCGCACACACACTCGCACACACACTCGCACACACTCGAACACACTAGCACACACTCGCAAACACTCGCACATACAGTCCTACAAACTCACACACACTCACACAGACTCACACACTCCACCCACACACAAACTGGCACACACTGAAACACACTCACTCATACACACTCGCACACACTCACTCGCACACACACACACTCGCACACACTCGCACCCAGTCACTCGAGCACACTCGCACACACTCGCACGCACGCACACACTCGCACACACTCACATGCACACACTCACGCACACACACTCACGCACACTCGTGCACACTCGTACGCACACATTCGCACACATTCGCACTCACTTGCACACACTCGTGCGCACACACTGGCACACACTGGCACACACTGGCACACACACACTCGCACACACTCGCACACACTTGCACACACTAGCACACACACACTCGCACATATTCGCACACACTCGCACGCACACACTCGCACACACTCGCATGCACACACACGCACACACACTCACACACACACTCACATACACACTCGCACACACTCGCACAAACTCCTACACACACTCGTACACACACTCGCACACACACTCGCACACACTCACACACACACTCACTCACACGTACACACTCGCGCACACACAGTCCTACACACTCACACACACACTCGCAAACACTCGCACACACTCACACACACACTCACTCACACGTACACACTCGCGCACACTCGCACACACTCACGCACACTAGCACACACTCGCATGCACACACTGGCACACACACTAACACACACACTCACATACACACTCGCACAAACTCCTACACACACTCGCACACACTCACACACACACTCGCACGCTCACACTCGCACACACTCACACACACACTTGCACACGCACACTCGCACACAATCACACACACACTCGCAGACACTCGAACACACTCACTCATGCACACACTCACACACACTCGCCCACACTCGCACACACAGTCCTACACACTCACACACACACTCGCAAACACTTGCAAACACTCACACACACACTAACTCACACGTACACACTCGCGCACACTCGCACGCCGACACTCTCAGACTCTCGCACACATTTGCACACACTCGCACTCACTCGCACGCACTCGCACGCACACACTCGCACACACTCGCACAAAATCATGCACAATCGCACACACTCACTCGCACACACTTGCACACACTCGCACACACTCGCACACACTTGCACACACTTGCACACACTTGCACACACTTGCACACACTCGCACACACTCGCACACACTCACACACATGCACACACACGCACACACACTCACGCACACACTCGCACACACTCGCACACACTTGCATGCACACATTCGCACGCACTCGCACACACAAACACAAACTGGCACACACTCAAACACACTCACTCATACACACTCGCACACACTCACTCGCACACACACACACACTTGCACACACTCACACGCACACACTCACGCACACACGCTCGCGCACATTCGTGCACACTCGCACGCACACTCACTCACACGTACACACTCGCGCACACTCACACACACTCATGCACACTAGCACACACTCGTAAGCATACACTCACTCACACACTTACTCACACGCACACACTCTCGCACACACTCACACACACTCACGCACACTCGCACACACTCGCACACCCACACTCGCACACTCTCGCACACGTTTGCACAACTCGCACTCTCGCACCCACTCGCATGCACACACTCGCACACACTCATACACAATCAAACAAACTCGCACACACACACTCGCACACATTTGCACACACTCGCACACACTCACTCACTCACACTCACTCGCACACATTTGCACACACTCGCACACACTCGCACACACAGTCCTACACACTCACACACACACTCGCAAACACTCGCACAAACTCACACACACTCACTCACACGCACACACTTGCGCACACTAGCACACACTCGCACGCCCACACTCGCACACATTCGCACTCACTCGCACGCACTCGCACGAACACACTCGCACAAACTCACACACACTCGCACACACTCATACACAATTGCACGCACACACACTCGCACACTCTCGCACACATTCGCACTCACTCGCACGCACACACTCGCACAAACTCGCATGCACACACTCGCACACACACTAACACACACACACTCGCATACACACTCGCACACACTCGCATGCACACACTCGCACACACACTCACACACACACACTCGCATACACACTCGCACACACTCTCACAAACTCCTACACACACTCGTACACACTCACGCACACACACTTGCACACACTCGCACACACTCGCACATACACACATACACATTCGCACACACTCGCACACTCACTCGCACACACAGTCCTACACACTCACACACACACTCGCAAACACTCGCACACACACACACTCGCGCACACTCACACACTCATGTACACTAGCACACACTCGTAAGCATACACTCACACTCACTCACACACTTACTCACACGCACACACTCTCGCACACACTCACACACACTCGCGCACACTCGCACACACTCGCACGCCCACACTCGCACACTCTCGCACACATTTGCACACACTCGCACACATTCGCACCCACTCGCACACACTCACTCACTCACACTCACTCGCACACACTTGCACACACTCGCACACACTCGCACACACAGTCCTACACACTCACACACACTCGCAAACACTCACACAAACTCACACACACTCACTCACACGCACACACTTGCACGCCCACACTTGCACACATTCGCACTCACTCGCACGCACTCGCACGCACACACTCGCACACACTCGCAGAAACTCACACACACTCGCACACACTCATACTCAATCGCACAATCGCACAAACTCACACACACTCGCACACACTCACACACTCGCACCCACTCACTCGTGCACACTCGCACACATTCGCACTCACTCGCAAGCACTCGCACGCACACACTCGCACAAACTCACGCACACTCGCACACACTCATACACAATCGCACGCACACACACTCGCACACACACACTCACACACACTCGCACACTCTCGCACACATACGCACTCACTCGCACGCACTCGCATGCACACACTCTCACACACTCGCACAAACTCACACACACTCGCACACACTTATACACAATCGCACACACACACTCACTCACTCACACTCACTCGCACACACTTGCACACACTCGCACACACAGTCCTACACACTCACACACACTCGCAAACACTCGCACAAACTCACACACACTCACTCACACGCACACACTTGCACACACTAGCACACACTTGCACACCCACACTTGCACACACTCACACTCACTCGCACGCACACATTCGCACACACTCGCACAAACTCACACACACTCGCACACACTCATACACAATCGCACAAACTCACACACACTCGCACACACTCACACACTCGCACCCACTCACTCGTGCACACTCGCACACATTTGCACTCACTCGCACGCACTCACACGCACACACTCGCACAAACTCACACACACTCGCACACACTCATACACAATCGCACGCACACACACTCGCACACACTCGCACACATTCGCACTCACTCACACGCACTCGCACGCACACACTCGCACAAACTCACACACACTGGCACACACTTATAGACAATCGCACACACACACTCTAACACACTCGCACACACTCGCACACACTCACTCACACACACTCACACACACACACTCGCACACACTCACACACACTTGCACACACTCGCACACACTCACACGCACCCACACTCACACACACACTCACACACACTCGCACACACTCGCACCCACTCACTCGTGCACACTCGCGCACACTCGGGCACATTTGCACACACTCGCACACACTCGCTTACTCTCGCACACACACTCGCAAACACACTCGCACACACTCGAACACACTCGCACACACTCGCAAACACTCGCACATACAGTCCTACAAACTCACACACACTCACACACACTCACACACTCGCACCCACACACAAACTGGCACACACTCAAACACACTCACTCATACACACTCGCACACACACACACACTCGCACACACTCGCACCCAGTCACTCGAGCACACTCGCACACCCTCGCACGCACGCACGCACACACTCGCACACACTCACATGCACACACTCACGCACACACACTCGTGCACACTCGTGCACACTCGCACGCACACATTCACACACATTCGCACTCACTTGCACACACTCGTACGCACACACTGGCACACACTCGCACACACTAGCACACATACACTCGCGCACACTCGCATGCACATACTTGCACACACACTCACACACACTCGCATACACACTCGCACAAACTCCTACACACACTCGTACACACTCACACACACTAGCACACACACACTCACACACACTCGCACATACTCGCACACACTCGCACACACTCGCATGCACACACTCGCACACACACTCACACACACACTCTCGCATACACACTCGCACAAACTCCTACACACACTCGTACACTCTCACACACACTCGCACACACACTTGCACACACTCGCACACACTCGCACATACACACATACACATTCGCACACACTCGCACACACACTCGCACACACAGTCCTACACACTCACACACACACTCACAAACACTCGCACACACTCACACACACACTAACTCACACGTACACACTCACGCACACTTGCACACACTCACGCACACTAGCACACACTCATAAGCATACACTTACACTCACTCACACACTTACTCACACGCACACACTCTCGCACACACTCACACACACTCGCGCACACTCGCACACACTCGCACGCCCACACTCGCACACTCTGGCACACATTTGCACACACTCGCACTCACTTGCACCCACTCGCATGCACACACTCGCACACACTCATACACAATCACACAAACTCGCACACATTCGCACACACTCGCACACACTCACTCACTCACACACACTTGCACACACTCGCACACCCTCGCACACACAGTCCTACAAACTCACACACACACTCGCAAACACTCGCACAAACTCACACACACTCACTCACACGCACACACTTGCGCACACTAGCACACACTCGCACGCCCACACTCACACACATTCGCACTCACTCGCACGCACTCGCACGCACACACTCGCACAAACTCACACACACTCGCACACACTCATACACAATCGCACGAACACACACTCGCACACACACACTCGCACACACTCGCACACTCTCACACACATTCACACTCACTCGCACGCACTCGCACGCGCACACTCAAACACACTCGCACAAACTCACACACACTCGCACACACTTATACACAAACGCACACACACACTCGCACACACTCGCACACACTCGCACACACTCACTCACACACACTCACATGCACACACTCGCACACACTCACACACACTTGCACACACTCGCACACACTCACACGCACACACACTCGCACACACACTCACACACACTCGCACACACTCACAAGCACACACTCGCACACACTCACTCACACACACTCACATGCACACACTCGCACACACTCACACACACTTGCACACACTCGCACACACTCACACGCACACACACTCGCACACACACTCACACACACTCGCACACACTCACAAGCACACACTCGCACTCTCGCACACACTCACACGCACACACTCGTACAAACAGTCGCACACACTCGCACCCACTCACTCGTGCACACTCGCGCACACTCGGGCACATTTGCACACACTCGCACACTCTCGCACACACACTCACACACACACTCGCACACACTCGAACACACTCGCACACACTCGCAAACACTCGCACATACAGTCCTACAAACTCACACACACTCACACACACTCACACACTCCACCCACACACAAACTGGCACACACTCAAACACACTCACTCATACACACTCGCACACACTCACTCGCACACACACACACTCGCACACACTCGCACCCAGTCACTCGAGCACACTCGCACACACTCGCACACACGCACACACTCGCACACACTCAAACGCACACACTCACGCACACACACTCACGCACATTCGTGCACACTCGCATGCACACATTCGCACACATTCGCACTCACTTTCACACACTCGTGCGCACACACTGGCACACACTGGCACACACTGGCACAAACACACTCGCACACACTTGCACACACTTGCACACACTAGCACACACACACTCGCACATATTCGCACACACTCGCACGCACACACTGGCACACACTGGCACACACTGGCACACACACACTCGCACACACTCGCACACACTTGCACACACTAGCACACACACACTCGCACATATTCGCACACACTCACACGCACACACTCGCACACACTCGCATGCACACACTCGCACACACACTCACACACACACTCACATACACACTCGCACACACTCGCGCAAACTCCTACACACACTCGTACACACACACACTCGCACACACACTCGCACACACTTGCACACACTCGCACATACACACATACACATTCGCACACACTCGCACACACACTCGCACACACAGTTCCACACACTCACACACACACTCGCAAACACTCGCACACACTCACACACACACTCACTCACACGTACACACTCGCGCACACTCACACACACTCACGCACACTAGCACACACTCGTAAGCATACACTCACACTCACTCACACACATACTCACACGCACACACTCTCGCACACACTCACACAAACTCGCGCACACTCGCACACACTCGCACGCCCACACTCGCACACTCTCGCACACATTTGCACACACTCGCACTCACTCGCACCCAATCGCATGCACACACTCGCACACACTCATACACAATCAAACAAACTCGCACACACACACTCGCACACATTCGCACACACTCGCACACACTCAATCACTCACACTCACTCGCACACACTTGCACACACTCGCACACACAGTCCTACACACTCACACACACACTCGCAAACACTCGCACAAACTCACACACACTCACACACACGCACACACTTGCGCACACTAGCACACACTCGCACACCCACACTCACACACATTCGCACTCACTCGCACGCACTCGCACGCACACACTCGCACAAACTCACACACACTCGCACACACTCATACACAATCGCACGCACACACACTCGCACACACTTGCACACTCTCGCACACATTCGCACTCACTCGCACGCACACACTCGTGCAAACTCGCATGCACACACTCGCGCACACACTAACACACACACACTCGCATACACACTCGCACACACTCGCATGCACACACTCGCACACACACTCACACACACACACTCACATACACACTCGCACACACTCGCACAAACTCCTACACACACTCGTACACACTCACACACACTCGCACACACACTTGCACACACTCGCACACACTCGCACATACACACATACAAATTCGCACACACTCGCACACTCACTCGCACACACAGTCCTACACACTCACACACACACTCGCAAACACTCGCACACACACACACTCACTCACACGTACACAATCGCGCACACTCACACACACTCACGCACACTAGCACACACTCGTAAGCATACTCACACACTTACTCACACTCACACACTCTCGCACACACTCGCGCACACACGCACACACTCGCACGCCCACACTCGCACACATTTGCACACACTCGCACTCACTCACACCCACACACTCATACACAATCACACAAACTCGCACACACACTCGCACACACTCGTACCCACTCGCACACACTTGCACACACTCGCACACACTCGCACACACAGTCCTACACACTCACACACACTCGCAAACACTCGCACAAACTCACACACACTCACTCACACGCACACACTTGCACACACTAGCACACACTCGCACGCCCACACTTGCACACACTCACACTCACTCGCACGCACTCGCACGCACACACTCGCACACACTCACACATACTCGCACACACTTGCACACACTCGCACACACTCGCATGCACACACTCGCACACACACTCACAAACACACACTCGCATACACACTCGCACAAACTCCTACACACACTCGTACACACTCACACACACTCGCACACACACTTGCACACAATCACACACACTTGCACATACACACATACACATTCGCACACACTCGCACACACACTCGCACACACAGTCCTACACACACACTCGCAAACACTCGCACACACTCACACACACACTCACTCACACGTACACAATCGCACACACTCGCACACACTCATGCACACTAGCACACACTCGTAAGCATACACTCACACTCACTCACACGCACACACTCTCGCACACACTCACACACACTCGCGCACAATCGCACACACTCGCACGCCCACACTCGCACACTCTCGCACACATTTGCACACACTCGCACTCACTCACACCCACTCGCACGCACACACTCGCACACACTCATACACAATCACACAAAACTCGCACACACACACTCGCACACATTCGCACACACTCACACACACTCACTCACACTCACTCGCACACACTTGCACACACTCGCACACACTCGCA
This sequence comes from Phyllobates terribilis, assembly GCF_046119375.1. NCBI lineage: Eukaryota > Metazoa > Chordata > Amphibia > Anura > Dendrobatidae > Phyllobates > Phyllobates terribilis. The sequence goes on from NW_027362853.1 coordinate 1,423,002, forward strand.
CACACAGTCCAACACACTCACACACACTCGCAAACACTCGCACAAACTCACACACACTCACTCACACGCACATACTTGCACACACTAGCACACACTCGCACGCCCACACTTGCACACACACTCGCACACACTCGCACAAACTCACACACACTCGCACACACTCATACTCAATCGCACAATCGCACAAACTCACACACACTCGCACACACTCACACACTCGCACCCACTCACTCGTGCACACTCGCACACATTCGCACTCACTCACACGCACACACTCGCACAAACACACACACTCGCACACACTCATACACAATCGCACGCACACACACTCGCACACACACACTCGCACACTCTCGCACACATACGCACTCACTCGCACGCACTCGCACGCACACACTCTCACACACTCGCACAAACTCACACACATTCGCACACACTTATACACAATCGGACACACACACTCACTCACTCACACTCACTCGCACACACTTGCACACACTCGCACACACTCGCACACACAGTCCTACACACTCACACACACTCGCAAACACTCGCACAAACTCACACACACTCACTCACACGCACACACTTGCACACAATAGCACAAACTCGCACGTCCACACTTGCACACACTCACACTCACTCGCACGCACTTGCACGCACACACTCGCACACACTTGCACACACTCGCACACACTTGCATGCACACACTCGCACACACACTCACAAACACACACTCGCATACACACTCGCACACACAAACACAAATTCCTACACACACTCGTACACACTCACAAACACTCGCATACACACTTGCACACACTCGCACACACTCGCACATACACGCATACACATTCGCACACACTCGCACACACAGTCCTACACACTCACACACACACTCGCAAACACTCGCACACACTCACTCACACGTACACACTCGCGCACACTCGCACACACTCATGCACACTAGCACACACTCGTAAGCATACACTCACACTCACTCACACACTTACTCACACGCACACACTCTCGCACACACTCACACACACTCGCGCACACTCGCACACACTCGCATGCCCACACTCGCACACTCTCGCACACATTTGCACACACTCGCACTCACTCGCACGCACTCGCACGCACACACTCGCACACACTCGCACAAAATCATGCACAATCGCACACACTCACTCGCACACACTTGCACACACTCGCACACACTCGCATACACTTGCACACACTTGCACACACTTGCACACACTCGCACACACTCGCACACACTCGCACACACTCACACACACGCACACACACGCACACACACTCACGCACACACTCGCACACACTCGCACACACTTGCATGCACACATTCGCACGCACTCGCACACACAAACACAAACTGGCACACACTCAAACACACTCACTCATACACACTCGCACACACTCACTCGCACACACACACTCGCACACACTCACACACCCACGCACACACACTCGCGCACACTCGTGCACACTCGCACGCACACTCACTCACACGTACACACTCGCGCACACTCACACACACTCACGCACACTAGCAAACACTCGTAAGCATACACTCACACTCACTCACACACTTACTCACACGCACACACTCTCGCACACACTCACACACACTCGCGCACACTCGCACACACTCGCACGCCCACACTCGCACACTCTCGCACACATTTGCACACACTCGCACTCACTCACACCCACTCGCATGCACACACTCGCACACACTCAGACACAATCAAACAAACTCGCACACACACACTCACACACATTTGCACACACTCACTCACTCACACTCACTCGCACACACTTGCACACACTCGCACACACTCGCACACACAGTCCTACACACTCACACACACTCGCAAACACTCGCACAAACTCACACACACTCACTCACACGCACACACTTGCACACACTTGCACGCCCACACTTGCACACACTCACACTCACTCTCACGCACACACTCGCACACACTCGCACAAACTCACACACACTCGCACACACTCATACACAATCGCACAAACTCACACACACTCGCACACACTCACACACTCGCACCCACTCACTCGTGCATACTCGCACACATTCGCACTCACTCGCACGCACTCACACGCACACACTCGCACAAACTCACACACACTCGCACACACTCATACACAATCGCACGCACACACACTCGCACACACTCGCACACATTCGCACTCACTCGCATGCACTCGCACGCACACACTCGCACAAACTCACACACACTGGCACACACTTATACACAATCGCACACACACACTCTAACACACACTCGCACACACTCGCACACACTCACTCACACACACTCGCACACACACACTCGCACACACTCGCACACACTTGCACACACTCGCACACACTCACACGCACACACACTCACACACACACTCACACACACTCGCACACACTCGCACCCACTCACTCGTGCACACTCGCGCACACTCGGGCACATTTGCACACACTCGCACACACTTGCTTACTCTCGCACACACACTCGCACACACACTCGCACACACTCGATCACACTCGCACACACTCGCAAACACTCGCACATACAGTCCTACAAACTCACACACACTCACACACACTCACACACTCGCACCCACACACAAACTGGCACACACTCAAACACACTCACTCATACACACTCGCACACAGTCACTCGCACACACACACACTCGCACACACTCGCACACAGTCACTTGAGCACACTCGCACACCCTCGCACGCACGCACGCACACACTCGCACACACTCACATGCACACACTCACGCACACACACTCGTGCACACTCGCACGCACACATTCACACACATTCGCACTCACTTGCACACACTCGTACGCACACACTGGCACACACTCGCATGCACACACTCGCACACACACTCACACACACACTCTCGCATACACACTCGCACAAACTCCTACACACACTCGTACACACTCACACACACTCGCACACACACTTGCACACACTCGCACACACTCGCACATACACACATACAAATTCGCACACACTCGCACACACAGTCCTACACACTCACACACACACTCACAAACACTCGCACACACTCACACACACACTCACTCACACGTACACACTCACGCACACTTGCACACACTCACGCACACTAGCACACACTCATAAGCATACACTTACTCACACGCACACACTCTCGCACACACTCACACACACTCGCGCACACTCGCACACACTCGCACGCCCACACTCGCCCACTCTCGCACACATTTGCACACACTCGCACTCACTTGCACCCACTCGCACGCACACACTCGCACACACTCATACACAATCACACAAACTCGCACACACTCGCACACACTCACTCACTCACACACACTTGCACACACTCACCCACACTCGCACACACAGTCCTACACACTCACACACACACTCGCAAACACTCGCACAAACTGACACACACTCACTCACACGCACACACTTGCGCACACTAGCACACACTCGCACGCCCACACTCACACACATTCGCACTCACTCGCACGCACTCGCACGCACACACTCGCACAAACTCACACACACTCGCACACACTCATACACAATCGCACGCACACACACTCGCACACACACACTCGCACACACTCGCACACTCTCACACACATTCACACTCACTCGCACGCACTCGCACGCGCACACTCAAACACACTCGCACAAACTCACACACACTCGCACACACTTATACACAAACGCACACACACACTCGCACACACTCGCACACACTCGCACACACTCACTCACACACACTCACACACACACACTCGCACACACTCACTCACACACACTCACACACACACACTCGCACACACACTCACACACACTCGCACACACTCACAAGCACACACTCGCACACTCACACACACTCACACGCACACACTCACACGCACACACTCGTACAAACAGTCGCACACACTCGCACCCACTCACTCGTGCACACTCGCGCACACTCGGGCACATTTGCACACACTCGCACACTCTCGCACACACACTCGCACACACACTCGCACACACTCGAACACATTCGCACACACTCGCAAACACTCGCACATACAGTCCTACAAACTCACACACTCTAACACACTCACTCATACACACTCGCACACACTCACTCGCACACACACACACACTCGCACACACTCACGCACACACACTCGCGCACACTCGTGCACACTCGCACGCACACTCACTCACACGTACACACTCGCGCACACTCACACACACTCACGCACACTAGCACACACTCGTAAGCATACACTCACACTCACTCACACACTTACTCACACGCACACACTCTCGCACACACTCACACACACTCGCGCACACTCGCACACACTCGCACGCCCATACTCGCACACTCTCGCACACATTTGCACACACTCGCACTCACTCACACCCACTCGCATGCACACACTCGCACACACTCATACACAATCAAACAAACTCGCACACACACACTCGCACACATTTGCACACACTCACTCACTCACACTCACTCGCACACACTTGCACACACTCGCACACACTCGCACACACAGTCCTACACACTCACACACACTCGCAAACACTCGCACAAACTCACACACACTCACTCACATGCACACAATTGCGCACACTCGCACGCCCACACTCGCACACATTCGCACTCACTCGCACGCACTCGCACGCACACACTCGCACAAACTCACACACACTCGCACACACTCATACACAATCGCACGCACTCACACTCGCACACTCTCGCACACATTCGCACTCACTCGCACGCACATACTCGCACACACACTAACACACTAACACACACACACTCGCATACACACTCGCACACACTCGCATGCACACACTCGCACACACACTCACACATACACACTCGCATACACACTCGCACACACTCGCACAAACTCCTACACACACTCGTACACACTCACACACACTCGCACACACACATACACAATCGCACGCGCACACACTCGCACACACTCGCACACATTCGCACTCACTCGCATGCACTCACACGCACACACTCGCACAAACTCACACACACTGGCACACACTTATACACAATCGCACACACACACTCTAACACACACTCGAACACACTCACTCACACACACTCACACACACACACTCGCAAGCACTCACACACACTTGCACACACTCGCACACACTCACACGCACACACACTCACACACACACTCACACACACTCACAAGCACAAACTCGCACACACACTCGCACACACTCACACGCACACACTCACACGCACACACTCGCACACACACTCGCACACACTCGCACCCACTCACTCGTGCACACTCGCGCACACTCGGGCACATTTGCACACACTCGCACACACTCGCACACTCTTGCACACACACTCGCACACACACTCGCACACACTCGAACAAACTCGCACACACTCGCAAACACTCGCACATACAGTCCTACAAACTCACACACACTCACACACACTCACACACTCCACCCACACACAAACTGGCACACACTCAAACACACTCACTCATACACACTCGCACACACTCACTCGCACACACACACACTCGCACACACTCGCACCCAGTCACTCGAGCACACTCGCACACACTCGTACACACTCACACACACTAGCACACACACACTCGCACACACTCGCACATACTCGCACACACTCGCACACACTCACATGCACACACTCGCACACACACTCACACACACACTCTCGCATACACACTCGCACAAACTCCTACACACACTCGTACACACTCACACACACTCGCACACACACTTGCACACACTCGCACACACTCGCACATACACACATACACATTCGCACACACTCGCACACACACTCGCACACACAGTCCTACACACTCACACACACTCACAAACACTCGCACACACTCACACACACACTCACTCACACGTACACACTCACGCACACTTGCACACACTCACGCACACTAGCACACACTCGCATGCACACACTGGCACACACACTAACACACACACTCACATACACACTCGCACACACTCGCACAAACTCCTACACACACTCGCACACACTCACACACACACTCGCACGCTCACACTCGCACACACTCACACACACACTTGCACACACTTGGACACGCACACTCGCACACAATCACACACACACTCGCAGACACTCGCACACACTCACTCATGCACACACACACACACTCGCCCACACAGTCCTACACACTCACACACACACTCGCAAACACTTGCAAACACTCACACACACACTCACTCACACGTACACACTCGCGCACACTCGCACGCCGACACTCTCAAACTCTCGCACACATTTGCACACACTCACACTCACTCGCACGCACTCGCACGCAAACACTCGCACACACTCGCACAAACTCATACACAATCGCACACACTCACTCGCAAACACTTGCACACACTCGCACACACTCGCACACACTTGCACACACTTGCACACGCTTGCACACACTCGCACACACTCTCACACACTCGCACACACTCACACACACGCACACACACTCACGCACACACTCGCACACACTCGCACACACTTGCATGCACACATTCGCACGCACTCGCACACACAAACACAAACTGGCACACACTCAAACACACTCACTCATACACACTCGCACACACTCACTCGCACACACACACTCGCACACACTCACACACTCACGCACACACACTCGCGCACACTCGTGCACACTCGCACGCACACTCACTCACACGTACACACTCGCGCACACTCACACACACTCACGCACACTAGCACACACTCGTAAGCATACACTCACACTCACTCACACACTTACTCACACGCACACACTCTCGCACACACTCACACACACTCGCGCACACTCGCACACACTCGCACGCCCACACTCGCACACTCTCACACACATTTGCACACACTCGCACTCACTCACACCCACTCGCATGCACACACTCGCACACACTCATACACAATCAAACAAACTCGCACACACACACTCGCACACATTTGCACACACTCACTCACTCACACTCACTCGCACACACTTGCACACACTCGCACACACTCGCACACACAGTCCTACACACTCACACACACTCGCAAACACTCGCACAAACTCACACACACTCACTCACACGCACACAATTGCGCACACTCGCACGCCCACACTCGCACACATTCGCACTCACTCGCACGCACTCGCACGCACACACTCGCACAAACTCACACACACTCGCACACACTCATACACAATCGCACGCACACACACTCGCACACTCTCGCACACATTCGCACTCACTCGCACGCACACACTCGCACAAACTCGCATGCACACACTCGCACACACACTAACACACACACACTCGCATACACACTCGCACACACTCGCACAAACTCCTACACACACTCGTACACACTCACACACACTCGCACACACACTTGCACACACTCGCACACACTCGCACATACACACATACACATTCGCACACACTCGCACACACAGTCCTACACACTCACACACACACTCGCAAACACTCGCACACACACACACTCACTCACACGTACACACTCGCGCACACTCACACACTCACGCACACTAGCACACACTCGTAAGCATACACTCACACTCACTCACACACTTGCACACACTCTCGCACACACTCACACACACTCGCGCACACTCGCACGCCCACACTCGCACACATTTGCACACACTCGCACACATTCGCACCCACTCGCACACACTCACTCACTCACACTCACTCGCACACACTTGCACACACTCGCACACACTCGCAAACACAGTCCTACACACTCACACACACTCGCAAACACTCGCACAAACTCACACACACTCACTCACACGCACACACTTGCACACACTAGCACACACTTGCACGCCCACACTTGCACACATTCGCACTCACTCGCACGCACTCGCACGCACACACTCGCACACACTCGCACAAACTCACACACACTCGCACACACTCATACTCAATCGCACAATCGCACAAACTCACACACACTCGCACACACTCACACACTCGCACCCACTCACTCGTGCACACTCGCACACATTCGCACTCACTCGCACGCACACACTCGCACAAACTCACACACACTCGCACACACTAATACACAATCGCACGCACACACACTCGCACACACACTCGCACACACTCGCACTCACTCGCACGCACTCGCACGCACACACTCGCCCAAACTCACACACACTGGCACACACTTATACACAATCGCACACACACACTCTAACACACACTCGCACACACTCGCACACACTCACTCACACACACTCACACACACTCGCACACACTCACACACACTTGCACACACTCGCACGCACACACACTCACACACACACTCACACACACTGGCACACACTTATACACAATCGCACACACACACTCTAACACACACTCGAACACACTCACTCACACACACTCACACACACACACTCGCAAGCACTCACACACACTTGCACACACTCGCACACACTCACACGCACACACACTCACACACACACTCACACACACTCACAAGCACAAACTCGCACACACACTCGCACACACTCACACGCACACACTCACACGCACACACTCGCACACACACTCGCACACACTCGCACCCACTCACTCGTGCACACTCGCGCACACTCGGGCACATTTGCACACACTCGCACACACTCGCACACTCTTGCACACACACTCGCACACACACTCGCACACACTCGAACAAACTCGCACACACTCGCAAACACTCGCACATACAGTCCTACAAACTCACACACACTCACACACACTCACACACTCCACCCACACACAAACTGGCACACACTCAAACACACTCACTCATACACACTCGCACACACTCACTCGCACACACACACACTCGCACACACTCGCACCCAGTCACTCGAGCACACTCGCACACACTCGTACACACTCACACACACTAGCACACACACACTCGCACACACTCGCACATACTCGCACACACTCGCACACACTCACATGCACACACTCGCACACACACTCACACACACACTCTCGCATACACACTCGCACAAACTCCTACACACACTCGTACACACTCACACACACTCGCACACACACTTGCACACACTCGCACACACTCGCACATACACACATACACATTCGCACACACTCGCACACACACTCGCACACACAGTCCTACACACTCACACACACTCACAAACACTCGCACACACTCACACACACACTCACTCACACGTACACACTCACGCACACTTGCACACACTCACGCACACTAGCACACACTCGCATGCACACACTGGCACACACACTAACACACACACTCACATACACACTCGCACACACTCGCACAAACTCCTACACACACTCGCACACACTCACACACACACTCGCACGCTCACACTCGCACACACTCACACACACACTTGCACACACTTGGACACGCACACTCGCACACAATCACACACACACTCGCAGACACTCGCACACACTCACTCATGCACACACACACACACTCGCCCACACAGTCCTACACACTCACACACACACTCGCAAACACTTGCAAACACTCACACACACACTCACTCACACGTACACACTCGCGCACACTCGCACGCCGACACTCTCAAACTCTCGCACACATTTGCACACACTCACACTCACTCGCACGCACTCGCACGCAAACACTCGCACACACTCGCACAAACTCATACACAATCGCACACACTCACTCGCAAACACTTGCACACACTCGCACACACTCGCACACACTTGCACACACTTGCACACGCTTGCACACACTCGCACACACTCTCACACACTCGCACACACTCACACACACGCACACACACTCACGCACACACTCGCACACACTCGCACACACTTGCATGCACACATTCGCACGCACTCGCACACACAAACACAAACTGGCACACACTCAAACACACTCACTCATACACACTCGCACACACTCACTCGCACACACACACTCGCACACACTCACACACTCACGCACACACACTCGCGCACACTCGTGCACACTCGCACGCACACTCACTCACACGTACACACTCGCGCACACTCACACACACTCACGCACACTAGCACACACTCGTAAGCATACACTCACACTCACTCACACACTTACTCACACGCACACACTCTCGCACACACTCACACACACTCGCGCACACTCGCACACACTCGCACGCCCACACTCGCACACTCTCACACACATTTGCACACACTCGCACTCACTCACACCCACTCGCATGCACACACTCGCACACACTCATACACAATCAAACAAACTCGCACACACACACTCGCACACATTTGCACACACTCACTCACTCACACTCACTCGCACACACTTGCACACACTCGCACACACTCGCACACACAGTCCTACACACTCACACACACTCGCAAACACTCGCACAAACTCACACACACTCACTCACACGCACACAATTGCGCACACTCGCACGCCCACACTCGCACACATTCGCACTCACTCGCACGCACTCGCACGCACACACTCGCACAAACTCACACACACTCGCACACACTCATACACAATCGCACGCACACACACTCGCACACTCTCGCACACATTCGCACTCACTCGCACGCACACACTCGCACAAACTCGCATGCACACACTCGCACACACACTAACACACACACACTCGCATACACACTCGCACACACTCGCACAAACTCCTACACACACTCGTACACACTCACACACACTCGCACACACACTTGCACACACTCGCACACACTCGCACATACACACATACACATTCGCACACACTCGCACACACAGTCCTACACACTCACACACACACTCGCAAACACTCGCACACACACACACTCACTCACACGTACACACTCGCGCACACTCACACACTCACGCACACTAGCACACACTCGTAAGCATACACTCACACTCACTCACACACTTGCACACACTCTCGCACACACTCACACACACTCGCGCACACTCGCACGCCCACACTCGCACACATTTGCACACACTCGCACACATTCGCACCCACTCGCACACACTCACTCACTCACACTCACTCGCACACACTTGCACACACTCGCACACACTCGCAAACACAGTCCTACACACTCACACACACTCGCAAACACTCGCACAAACTCACACACACTCACTCACACGCACACACTTGCACACACTAGCACACACTTGCACGCCCACACTTGCACACATTCGCACTCACTCGCACGCACTCGCACGCACACACTCGCACACACTCGCACAAACTCACACACACTCGCACACACTCATACTCAATCGCACAATCGCACAAACTCACACACACTCGCACACACTCACACACTCGCACCCACTCACTCGTGCACACTCGCACACATTCGCACTCACTCGCACGCACACACTCGCACAAACTCACACACACTCGCACACACTAATACACAATCGCACGCACACACACTCGCACACACACTCGCACACACTCGCACTCACTCGCACGCACTCGCACGCACACACTCGCCCAAACTCACACACACTGGCACACACTTATACACAATCGCACACACACACTCTAACACACACTCGCACACACTCGCACACACTCACTCACACACACTCACACACACTCGCACACACTCACACACACTTGCACACACTCGCACGCACACACACTCACACACACACTCACACACACTCGCACACACTCGCACCCACTCACTCGTGCACACTCGCGCACACTCGGGCACATTTGCACACACTCGCACACACTCGCACACTCTTGCGCACACACTCGCACACACACTCGCACACACTCGAACACACTCGCACACACTCGCAAACACTCGCACATACAGTCCTACAAACTCACACACACTCACACACTCGCACCCACACACAAACTGGCACACACTCAAACACACTCACTCATACACACTCGCACACACTCACTCGCACACACACACACACTCGCACACACTCGCACCCAGTCACTCGAGCACACTCGCACACCCTCGCACGCACGCACGCACACACTTGCACACACTCACATGCACACACTCACGCACACACACTCACGCACACTCGTGCACACTCGCACGCACACATTCACACACATTCGCACTCACTTGCACACACTCGTACGCACACACTGGCACACACTGGCACACACTCGCACACACACACTCGCACACACTCGCATGCACACACTTGCACACACACTCACACACACTCGCATACACACTCGCACAAACTCCTACACACACTCGTACACACTCACACACACTAGCACACACACAGTCGCACACACTCGCACATACTCGCACACACTCGCACACACTCACATGCACACACTCGCACACACACTCACACACACACTCTCGCATACACACTCGCACAAACTCCTACACACACTCGTACACACTCACACACACTTGCACACACTCACGCACACTAGCACACACTCGTAAGCATACACTCACACTCACTCACACACTTACTCACACGCACACACTCTCGCACACACTCACACACACTCGCGCACACTCGCACACACTCGCACGCCCACACTCGCACACTCTCACACACATTTGCACACACTCGCACTCACTTGCACCCACTCGCACGCACACACTCGCACACACTCACACACTATCACACAAACTCACACACACTCGCACACACTCACTCACTCACACTTACTCGCACACACTTGCACACACTCGCACACACTCGCACACACAGTCCTACACACTCACACACACACTCGCAAACACTCGCACAAACTCACACACACTCACTCACACGCACACACTTGCGCACACTAGCACACACTCGCACGCCCACACTCACACACATTCGCACTCACTCGCACGCACTCGCACGCACACACTAGCACAAACTCACACACTCTCGCACACACTCATACACAATCGCACGCACACACACTCGCACACACACACTCGCACACACTCGCACACTCTCACACACATTCACACTCACTCGCACGCACTCGCACACGCACACTCAAACACACTCGCACAAACTCACACACACTCGCACAAACTTATACACAAACACACACACACTCGTACACACACTCGCACACACTCGCACACACTCACACACACTCACTCACACACACTCACACGCACACACTCGCACACACTCACACACACTTGCACACACTCGCACACACTCACACGCACACACACTCGCACACACTCACAAGCACACACTCGCACACACACTCGCACACACTCACACGCACACACTCACACGCACACACTCGTACAAACAGTCGCACACACTCGCACCCACTCACTCGTGCACACTCGCGCACACTCGGGCACATTTGCACACACTCGCACACTCTCGCACACACACTCGCACACACACTCGCACACACTCGAACACACTAGCACACACTCGCAAACACTCGCACATACAGTCCTACAAACTCACACACACTCACACAGACTCACACACTCCACCCACACACAAACTGGCACACACTGAAACACACTCACTCATACACACTCGCACACACTCACTCGCACACACACACACTCGCACACACTCGCACCCAGTCACTCGAGCACACTCGCACACACTCGCACGCACGCACACACTCGCACACACTCACATGCACACACTCACGCACACACACTCACGCACACTCGTGCACACTCGTACGCACACATTCGCACACATTCGCACTCACTTGCACACACTCGTGCGCACACACTGGCACACACTGGCACACACTGGCACACACACACTCGCACACACTCGCACACACTTGCACACACTAGCACACACACACTCGCACATATTCGCACACACTCGCACGCACACACTCGCACACACTCGCATGCACACACACGCACACACACTCACACACACACTCACATACACACTCGCACACACTCGCACAAACTCCTACACACACTCGTACACACACTCGCACACACACTCGCACACACTCACACACACACTCACTCACACGTACACACTCGCGCACACACAGTCCTACACACTCACACACACACTCGCAAACACTCGCACACACTCACACACACACTCACTCACACGTACACACTCGCGCACACTCGCACACACTCACGCACACTAGCACACACTCGCATGCACACACTGGCACACACACTAACACACACACTCACATACACACTCGCACAAACTCCTACACACACTCGCACACACTCACACACACACTCGCACGCTCACACTCGCACACACTCACACACACACTTGCACACGCACACTCGCACACAATCACACACACACTCGCAGACACTCGCACACACTCACTCATGCACACACTCACACACACTCGCCCACACTCGCACACACAGTCCTACACACTCACACACACACTCGCAAACACTTGCAAACACTCACACACACACTAACTCACACGTACACACTCGCGCACACTCGCACGCCGACACTCTCAGACTCTCGCACACATTTGCACACACTCGCACTCACTCGCACGCACTCGCACGCACACACTCGCACACACTCGCACAAAATCATGCACAATCGCACACACTCACTCGCACACACTTGCACACACTCGCACACACTCGCACACACTTGCACACACTTGCACACACTTGCACACACTTGCACACACTCGCACACACTCGCACACACTCACACACATGCACACACACGCACACACACTCACGCACACACTCGCACACACTCGCACACACTTGCATGCACACATTCGCACGCACTCGCACACACAAACACAAACTGGCACACACTCAAACACACTCACTCATACACACTCGCACACACTCACTCGCACACACACACACACTTGCACACACTCACACGCACACACTCACGCACACACGCTCGCGCACATTCGTGCACACTCGCACGCACACTCACTCACACGTACACACTCGCGCACACTCACACACACTCATGCACACTAGCACACACTCGTAAGCATACACTCACTCACACACTTACTCACACGCACACACTCTCGCACACACTCACACACACTCACGCACACTCGCACACACTCGCACACCCACACTCGCACACTCTCGCACACGTTTGCACACACTCGCACTCTCGCACCCACTCGCATGCACACACTCGCACACACTCATACACAATCAAACAAACTCGCACACACACACTCGCACACATTTGCACACACTCGCACACACTCACTCACTCACACTCACTCGCACACATTTGCACACACTCGCACACACTCGCACACACAGTCCTACACACTCACACACACACTCGCAAACACTCGCACAAACTCACACACACTCACTCACACGCACACACTTGCGCACACTAGCACACACTCGCACGCCCACACTCGCACACATTCGCACTCACTCGCACGCACTCGCACGAACACACTCGCACAAACTCACACACACTCGCACACACTCATACACAATTGCACGCACACACACTCGCACACTCTCGCACACATTCGCACTCACTCGCACGCACACACTCGCACAAACTCGCATGCACACACTCGCACACACACTAACACACACACACTCGCATACACACTCGCACACACTCGCATGCACACACTCGCACACACACTCACACACACACACTCGCATACACACTCGCACACACTCGCACAAACTCCTACACACACTCGTACACACTCACGCACACTCGCACACACACTTGCACACACTCGCACACACTCGCACATACACACATACACATTCGCACACACTCGCACACTCACTCGCAAACACAGTCCTACACACTCACACACACACTCGCAAACACTCGCACACACACACACTCGCGCACACTCACACACTCATGTACACTAGCACACACTCGTAAGCATACACTCACACTCACTCACACACTTACTCACACGCACACACTCTCGCACACACTCACACACACTCGCGCACACTCGCACACACTCGCACGCCCACACTCGCACACTCTCGCACACATTTGCACACACTCGCACACATTCGCACCCACTCGCACACACTCACTCACTCACACTCACTCGCACACACTTGCACACACTCGCACACACTCGCACACACAGTCCTACACACTCACACACACTCGCAAACACTCACACAAACTCACACACACTCACTCACACGCACACACTTGCACGCCCACACTTGCACACATTCGCACTCACTCGCACGCACTCGCACGCACACACTCGCACACACTCGCAGAAACTCACACACACTCGCACACACTCATACTCAATCGCACAATCGCACAAACTCACACACACTCGCACACACTCACACACTCGCACCCACTCACTCGTGCACACTCGCACACATTCGCACTCACTCGCAAGCACTCGCACGCACACACTCGCACAAACTCACGCACACTCGCACACACTCATACACAATCGCACGCACACACACTCGCACACACACACTCACACACACTCGCACACTCTCGCACACATACGCACTCACTCGCACGCACTCGCATGCACACACTCTCACACACTCGCACAAACTCACACACACTCGCACACACTTATACACAATCGCACACACACACTCACTCACTCACACTCACTCGCACACACTTGCACACACTCGCACACACAGTCCTACACACTCACACACACTCGCAAACACTCGCACAAACTCACACACACTCACTCACACGCACACACTTGCACACACTAGCACACACTTGCACACCCACACTTGCACACACTCACACTCACTCGCACGCACACATTCGCACACACTCGCACAAACTCACACACACTCGCACACACTCATACACAATCGCACAAACTCACACACACTCGCACACACTCACACACTCGCACCCACTCACTCGTGCACACTCGCACACATTTGCACTCACTCGCACGCACTCACACGCACACACTCGCACAAACTCACACACACTCGCACACACTCATACACAATCGCACGCACACACACTCGCACACACTCGCACACATTCGCACTCACTCACACGCACTCGCACGCACACACTCGCACAAACTCACACACACTGGCACACACTTATAGACAATCGCACACACACACTCTAACACACTCGCACACACTCGCACACACTCACTCACACACACTCACACACACACACTCGCACACACTCACACACACTTGCACACACTCGCACACACTCACACGCACCCACACTCACACACACACTCACACACACTCGCACACACTCGCACCCACTCACTCGTGCACACTCGCGCACACTCGGGCACATTTGCACACACTCGCACACACTCGCTTACTCTCGCACACACACTCGCAAACACACTCGCACACACTCGAACACACTCGCACACACTCGCAAACACTCGCACATACAGTCCTACAAACTCACACACACTCACACACACTCACACACTCGCACCCACACACAAACTGGCACACACTCAAACACACTCACTCATACACACTCGCACACACACACACACTCGCACACACTCGCACCCAGTCACTCGAGCACACTCGCACACCCTCGCACGCACGCACGCACACACTCGCACACACTCACATGCACACACTCACGCACACACACTCGTGCACACTCGTGCACACTCGCACGCACACATTCACACACATTCGCACTCACTTGCACACACTCGTACGCACACACTGGCACACACTCGCACACACTAGCACACATACACTCGCGCACACTCGCATGCACATACTTGCACACACACTCACACACACTCGCATACACACTCGCACAAACTCCTACACACACTCGTACACACTCACACACACTAGCACACACACACTCGCACACACTCGCACATACTCGCACACACTCGCACACACTCGCATGCACACACTCGCACACACACTCACACACACACTCTCGCATACACACTCGCACAAACTCCTACACACACTCGTACACTCTCACACACACTCGCACACACACTTGCACACACTCGCACACACTCGCACATACACACATACACATTCGCACACACTCGCACACACACTCGCACACACAGTCCTACACACTCACACACACACTCACAAACACTCGCACACACTCACACACACACTAACTCACACGTACACACTCACGCACACTTGCACACACTCACGCACACTAGCACACACTCATAAGCATACACTTACACTCACTCACACACTTACTCACACGCACACACTCTCGCACACACTCACACACACTCGCGCACACTCGCACACACTCGCACGCCCACACTCGCACACTCTGGCACACATTTGCACACACTCGCACTCACTTGCACCCACTCGCATGCACACACTCGCACACACTCATACACAATCACACAAACTCGCACACATTCGCACACACTCGCACACACTCACTCACTCACACACACTTGCACACACTCGCACACCCTCGCACACACAGTCCTACAAACTCACACACACACTCGCAAACACTCGCACAAACTCACACACACTCACTCACACGCACACACTTGCGCACACTAGCACACACTCGCACGCCCACACTCACACACATTCGCACTCACTCGCACGCACTCGCACGCACACACTCGCACAAACTCACACACACTCGCACACACTCATACACAATCGCACGAACACACACTCGCACACACACACTCGCACACACTCGCACACTCTCACACACATTCACACTCACTCGCACGCACTCGCACGCGCACACTCAAACACACTCGCACAAACTCACACACACTCGCACACACTTATACACAAACGCACACACACACTCGCACACACTCGCACACACTCGCACACACTCACTCACACACACTCACATGCACACACTCGCACACACTCACACACACTTGCACACACTCGCACACACTCACACGCACACACACTCGCACACACACTCACACACACTCGCACACACTCACAAGCACACACTCGCACTCTCGCACACACTCACACGCACACACTCGTACAAACAGTCGCACACACTCGCACCCACTCACTCGTGCACACTCCCGCACACTCGGGCACATTTGCACACACTCGCACACTCTCGCACACACACTCACACACACACTCGCACACACTCGAACACACTCGCACACACTCGCAAACACTCGCACATACAGTCCTACAAACTCACACACACTCACACACACTCACACACTCCACCCACACACAAACTGGCACACACTCAAACACACTCACTCATACACACTCGCACACACTCACTCGCACACACACACAGTCGCACACACTCGCACCCAGTCACTCGAGCACACTCGCACACACTCGCACACACGCACACACTCGCACACACTCAAACGCACACACTCACGCACACACACTCACGCACATTCGTGCACACTCGCATGCACACATTCGCACACATTCGCACTCACTTTCACACACTCGTGCGCACACACTGGCACACACTGGCACACACTGGCACAAACACACTCGCACACACTTGCACACACTTGCACACACTAGCACACACACACTCGCACATATTCGCACACACTCGCACGCACACACTGGCACACACTGGCACACACTGGCACACACACACTCGCACACACTCGCACACACTTGCACACACTAGCACACACACACTCGCACATATTCGCACACACTCACACGCACACACTCGCACACACTCGCATGCACACACTCGCACACACACTCACACACACACTCACATACACACTCGCACACACTCGCGCAAACTCCTACACACACTCGTACACACACACACTCGCACACACACTCGCACACACTTGCACACACTCGCACATACACACATACACATTCGCACACACTCGCACACACACTCGCACACACAGTTCCACACACTCACACACACACTCGCAAACACTCGCACACACTCACACACACACTCACTCACACGTACACACTCGCGCACACTCACACACACTCACGCACACTAGCACACACTCGTAAGCATACACTCACACTCACTCACACACATACTCACACGCACACACTCTCGCACACACTCACACACACTCGCGCACACTCGCACACACTCGCACGCCCACACTCGCACACTCTCGCACACATTTGCACACACTCGCACTCACTCGCACCCAATCGCATGCACACACTCGCACACACTCATACACAATCAAACAAACTCGCACACACACACTCGCACACATTCGCACACACTCGCACACACTCAATCACTCACACTCACTCGCACACACTTGCACACACTCGCACACACAGTCCTACACACTCACACACACACTCGCAAACACTCGCACAAACTCACACACACTCACACACACGCACACACTTGCGCACACTAGCACACACTCGCACACCCACACTCACACACATTCGCACTCACTCGCACGCACTCGCACGCACACACTCGCACAAACTCACACACACTCGCACACACTCATACACAATCGCACGCACACACACTCGCACACACTTGCACACTCTCGCACACATTCGCACTCACTCGCACGCACACACTCGTGCAAACTCGCATGCACACACTCGCGCACACACTAACACACACACACTCGCATACACACTCGCACACACTCGCATGCACACACTCGCACACACACTCACACACACACACTCACATACACACTCGCACACACTCGCACAAACTCCTACACACACTCGTACACACTCACACACACTCGCACACACACTTGCACACACTCGCACACACTCGCACATACACACATACAAATTCGCACACACTCGCACACTCACTCGCACACACAGTCCTACACACTCACACACACACTCGCAAACACTCGCACACACACACACTCACTCACACGTACACACTCGCGCACACTCACACACACTCACGCACACTGGCACACACTCGTAAGCATACTCACACACTTACTCACACTCACACACTCTCGCACACACTCGCGCACACACGCACACACTCGCACGCCCACACTCGCACACATTTGCACACACTCGCACTCACTCACACCCACACACTCATACACAATCACACAAACTCGCACACACACTCGCACACACTCGTACCCACTCGCACACACTTGCACACACTCGCACACACTCGCACACACAGTCCTACACACTCACACACACTCGCAAACACTCGCACAAACTCACACACACTCACTCACACGCACACACTTGCACACACTAGCACACACTCGCACGCCCACACTTGCACACACTCACACTCACTCGCACGCACTCGCACGCACACACTCGCACACACTCACACATACTCGCACACACTTGCACACACTCGCACACACTCGCATGCACACACTCGCACACACACTCACAAACACACACTCGCATACACACTCGCACAAACTCCTACACACACTCGTACACACTCACACACACTCGCACACACACTTGCACACAATCACACACACTTGCACATACACACATACACATTCGCACACACTCGCACACACACTCGCACACACAGTCCTACACACACACTCGCAAACACTCGCACACACTCACACACACACTCACTCACACGTACACAATCGCACACACTCGCACACACTCATGCACACTAGCACACACTCGTAAGCATACACTCACACTCACTCACACGCACACACTCTCGCACACACTCACACACACTCGCGCACAATCGCACACACTCGCACGCCCACACTCGCACACTCTCGCACACATTTGCACACACTCGCACTCACTCACACCCACTCGCACGCACACACTCGCACACACTCATACACAATCACACAAAACTCGCACACACACACTCGCACACATTCGCACACACTCACACACACTCACTCACACTCACTCGCACACACTTGCACACACTCGCACACACTCGCACACACAGTCCAACACACTCACACACACTCGCAAACACTCGCACAAACTCACACACACTCACTCACACGCACATACTTGCACACACTAGCACACACTCGCACGCCCACACTTGCACACACACTCGCACACACTCGCACAAACTCACACACACTCGCACACACTCATACTCAATCGCACAATCGCACAAACTCACACACACTCGCACACACTCACACACTCGCACCCACTCACTCGTGCACACTCGCACACATTCGCACTCACTCACACGCACACACTCGCACAAACACACACACTCGCACACACTCATACACAATCGCACGCACACACACTCGCACACACACACTCGCACACTCTCGCACACATACGCACTCACTCGCACGCACTCGCACGCACACACTCTCACACACTCGCACAAACTCACACACATTCGCACACACTTATACACAATCGGACACACACACTCACTCACTCACACTCACTCGCACACACTTGCACACACTCGCACACACTCGCACACACAGTCCTACACACTCACACACACTCGCAAACACTCGCACAAACTCACACACACTCACTCACACGCACACACTTGCACACAATAGCACAAACTCGCACGTCCACACTTGCACACACTCACACTCACTCGCACGCACTTGCACGCACACACTCGCACACACTTGCACACACTCGCACACACTTGCATGCACACACTCGCACACACACTCACAAACACACACTCGCATACACACTCGCACACACAAACACAAATTCCTACACACACTCGTACACACTCACAAACACTCGCATACACACTTGCACACACTCGCACACACTCGCACATACACGCATACACATTCGCACACACTCGCACACACAGTCCTACACACTCACACACACACTCGCAAACACTCGCACACACTCACTCACACGTACACACTCGCGCACACTCGCACACACTCATGCACACTAGCACACACTCGTAAGCATACACTCACACTCACTCACACACTTACTCACACGCACACACTCTCGCACACACTCACACACACTCGCGCACACTCGCACACACTCGCATGCCCACACTCGCACACTCTCGCACACATTTGCACACACTCGCACTCACTCGCACCCACTCGCACGCACAAACTCGCACACACTCATACACAATCACACAAACTCGCACACACACACTCGCACACATTCGCACACACTCGCACACACGCACTCACTCACACTCACTCGCACACACTTGCACACACTCGCACACACTTGCACACACAGTCCTACACACTCACACACACACTCGCAAACACTCGCACAAACTCACACACACTCACTCACACGCGCACACTTGCGCACACTAGCACACACTCGCACGCCCACACTCGCACACATTCACACTCACTCGCATGCACTCGCACGCACACACTCACACACACTCGCACAAACTCACACACACTCGCACACACTCATACACAATCGCACGCACACACACTCGCACACATTCGCACTCACTCGCACGCACTCGCACGCACACACTCGCACAAACTCACACACACTCGCACACACTCATACACAATCGCACGCACACACAATCGCACACATTCGCACTCACTCGCACGCACTCGCACGCACACACTCGCACAAACTCACACACACTGGCACACACTTATACACAATCGCACACACACACTCTAACACACACTCGCACACACTCGCACACACTCACTCACACACACTCACACACACACACTCGCACACACTCACACACACTTGCACACACTCGCACACACTCACACGCACACACACTCACACACACACTCACACACACTCACAAGCACAAACTCGCACACACACTCGCACACACTCACACGCACACACTCACACGCACACACTCACACACACTCGCACCCACTCACTCGTGCACACTCGCACACACTCGGGCACATTTGCACACACTCGCACACACTCGCACACTCTCGCACACACACTCGCACACACACTCGCACACACTCGAACACACTCGCACACACTCGCAAACACTCGCACATACAGTCCTACAAACTCACACACACTCACACACTCGCACCCACACACAAACTGGCACACACTCAAACACACTCACTCATACACACTCGCACACACTCACTCGCACACACACACACACTCGCACACACTCGCACCCAGTCACTCGAGCACACTCGCACACCCTCGCACGCACGCACACACTCGCACACACTCACATGCACACACTCACGCACACACACTCGCGCACACTCGTGCACACTCGCACGCACACATTCACACACATTCGCACTCACTTGCACACACTCGTACGCACACACTGGCACACACTGGCACACACTCGCACACACACACTCGCACACACTCGCATGCACACACTTGCACACACACTCACACACACTCGCATACACACTCGCACAAACTCCTACACACACTCGTACACACTCACACACACTAGCACACACACACTCGCACACACTCGCACATACTCGCACACACTCGCACACACTCACATGCACACACTCGCACACACACTCACACACACACTCTCGCATACACACTCGCACAAACTCCTACACACACTCGTACACACTCACACACACTCGCACACACACTTGCACACACTCGCACATACACACATACACATTCGCACACACTCGCACACACACTCGCACACACAGTCCTACACACTCACACACAAACTCACAAACACTCGCACACACTCACACACACACTCACTCACACGTACACACTCACGCACACTTGCACACACTCACGCACACTAGCACACACTCGTAAGCATACACTCACACTCACTCACACACTTACTCACACGCACACACTCTCGCACACACTCACACACACTCGCGCACACTCGCACACACTCGCACGCCCACACTCGCACACTCTCGCACACATTTGCACACACTCGCACTCACTTGCACCCACTCGCACGCACACACTCGCACACACTCATACACAATCACACAAACTCGCACACATTCACACACACTCGCACACACTCACTCACTCACACTTACTCGCACACACTTGCACACACTCGCACACACTCGCACACACAGTCCTACACACTCACACACACACTCGCAAACACTCGCACAAACTCACACACACTCACTCACACGCACACACTTGCGCACACTAGCACACACTCGCACGACCACACTCACACACATTCGCACTCACTCGCACGCACTCGCACGCACACACTCGCACAAACTCACACACACTCGCACACACTCATACACAATCGCACGCACACACACTCGCACACACACACTCGCACACACTCGCACACTCTCACACACATTCACACTCACTCGCACGCACTCGCACACGCACACTCAAACACACTCGCACAAACTCACACACACTCGCACACACTTATACACAAACGCACACACACACTCGTACACACACTCACACACACTCGCACACACTCGCACACACTCACTCACACACACTCACACGCACACACTCGCACACACTCACACACACTTGCACACACTCACACACACTCACACGCACACACACTCGCACACACACTCACACACACTCACACACTCACAAGCACACACTCGCACACACACTCACACACACTCACACACACTCACACGCACACACTCGCACAAACAGTCGCACACACTCGCACCCACTCACTCGTGCACACTCGCGCACACTCGGGCACATTTGCACACACTCGCACACTCTCGCACACACACTCACACACACACTCGCACACACTCGAACACACTCGCACACACTCGCAAACACTCGCACATACAGTCCTACAAACTCACACACACTCACACACTCCACCCACACACAAACTGGCACACACTCAAACACACTCACTCATACACACTCGCACACACTCACTCGCACACACACACACTCGCACCCAGTCACTCGAGCACACTCGCACACACTCGCACGCACGCACACACTCGCACACACTCACTCACACGCACACACTTGCGCACACTAGCACACACTCGCACGCCCACACTCGCACACATTCGCACTCACTCACACGCACTCGCACGCACACACTCGCACAAACTCACACACACTCGCACACACTCATACACAATCGCACGCACACACACTCGCACACACTCGCACACTCTCGCACACATTCGCACTCACTCGCACGCACACACTCGTGCAAACTCGCATGCACACACTCGCGCACACACTAACACACACACACTCGCATACACACTCGCACACACTCGCATGCACACACTCGCACACACACTCACACACACACACTCGCATACACACTCGCACACACTCGCACAAACTCCTACACACACTCGTACACACTCACACACACTCGCACACACTTGCACATACACACATACACATTCGCACACACTCGCACACTCACTCGCACACACAGTCCTACACACTCACACACACACTCGCAAACACTCGCACACACACACACTCACTCACACGTACACACTCGCGCACACTCACACACACTCACGCACACTAGCAACACACTCGTAAGCATACACTCACACTCACTCACACACTTACTCACACTCACACACTCTCGCACACACTCGCGCACACTCGCACACACTCGCACGCCCACACTCGCACACATTTGCACACACTCGCACTCACTCACACCCACTCGCAAGCACACACTCATACACAATCACACAAACTCGCACACACTCGCACAAACTCGCACACACTCACTCACTCACACTTACTCGCACACACTTGCACACACTCGCACACACTCGCACACACAGTCCTACACACTCACACACACACTCGCAAACACTCGCACAAACTCACACACACTCACTCACACGCACACACTTGCGCACACTAGCACACACTCGCACGCCCACACTCACACACATTCGCACTCACTCGCACGCACTCGCACGCACACACTCGCACAAACTCACACACACTCGCACACACTCATACACAATCGCACGCACACACACTCGCACACACACACTCGCACACACTCGCACACTCTCACACACATTCACACTCACTCGCACGCACTCGCACACGCACACTCAAACACACTCGCACAAACTCACACACACTCGCACACACTTATACACAAACGCACACACACACTCGTACACACACTCACACACACTCGCACACACTCGCACACACTCACTCACAAACACTCACACGCACACACTCGCACACACTCACACACACTCACACACACTTGCACACACTCACACACACTCACACGCACACACACTCGCACACACACTCACACACACTCACACACTCACAAGCACACACTCGCACACACACTCGCACACACTCACACGCACACACTCACACGCACACACTCGTACAAACAGTCGCACACACTCGCACCCACTCACTCGTGCACACTCGCGCACACTCGGGCACATTTGCACACACTCGCACACTCTCGCACACACACTCGCACACACACTCGCACACACTCGAACACACTCGCACACACTCGCAAACACTCGCACATACAGTCCTACAAACTCACACACACTCACACACTCCACCCACACACAAACTGGCACACACTCAAACACACTCACTCATACACACTCGCACACACTCACTCGCACACACACACACTCGCACACACTCGCACCCAGTCACTCGAGCACACTCGCACACACTCGCACGCACGCACACACTCGCACACACTCACTCACACACACACACTTGCGCACACTAGCACACACTCGCACGCCCACACTCGCACACATTCGCACTCACTCGCACGCACTCGCACGCACACACTCGCACAAACTCACACACACTCGCACACACTCATACACAATCGCACGCACACACACACGCACACACTCGCACACTCTCGCACACATTCGCACTCACTCGCACGCACACACTCGTGCAAACTCGCATGCACACACTCGCACACACACTAACACACACACACTCGCATACACACTCGCACACACTCGCATGCACACACTCGCACACACACTCACACACACACACTCGCATACACACTCGCACACACTCGCACAAACTCCTACACACACTCGTACACACTCACACACACTCGCACACACACTTGCACACACTCGCACACACTTGCACATACACACATACACATTCGCACACACTCGCACACTCACTCGCACACACAGTCCTACACACTCACACACACACTCGCAAACACTCGCACACACACACTCACTCACACGTACACACTCGCGCACACTCACACACACTCACGCACACTAGCACACACTCGTAAGCATACACTCACACTCACTCACACACTTACTCACACTCACACACTCTCGCACACACTCGCGCACACTCGCACACACTCGCACGCCCACACTCGCACACATTTGCACACACTCGCACTCACTCACACCCACTCGCACGCACACACTTATACACAATCACACAAACTCGCACACACACTCGCACCCACTCGCACCCACTCGCACACACTTGCACACACTCGCACACACTCGCACACACAGTCCTACACACACACACACTCGCAAACACTCGCACAAACTCACACACACTCACTCACACGCACACACTTGCACACACTAGCACACACTCGCACGCCCACACTTGCACACACTCACACTCACTCGCACGCACTCGCACGCACACACTCGCACACACTCACACATACTCGCACACACTTGCACACACTCGCACACACTCGCATGCACACACTCGCACACACACTCACAAACACACGCTCGCATACACACTCGCACAAACTCCTACACACACTCGTACACACTCACACACACTCGCACACACACTTGCACACAGTCACACACTTGCACATACACACATACACATTCGCACACACTCGCACACACACTCGCACACACAGTCCTACACACACACTCGCAAACACTCGCACACACTCACACACACACTCACTCACACGTACACACTCGCACACACTCGCACACACTCATGCACACTAGCACACACTCGTAAGCATACACTCACACTCACTCACACGCACACACTCTCGCACACACTCACACACACTCGCGCACAATCGCACACACTCGCACGCCAACACTCGCACACTCTCGCACACATTTGCACACACTCGCACTCACTCACACCCACTCGCACGCACACACTCGCACACACTCATACACAATCACACAAACTCGCACACACACACTCGCACACACTCGCACACACAGTCCTACACACTCACACACACTCGCAAACACTCGCACAAACTCACACACACTCACTCACACGCACATACTTGCACACACTAGCACACACTCGCACGCCCACACTTGCACACACACTCGCACACACTCGCACAAACTCACACACACTCGCACACACTCATACTCAATCGCACAATCGCACAAACTCACACACACTCGCACACACTCACACACTCGCACCCACTCACTCGTGCACACTCGCACACATTCGCTCTCACTCACACGCACACAATCGCACAAACTCAAACACACTCGCACACACTCATACACAATCGCACGCACACACACTCGCACACACACACTCACACACACTCGCACACTCTCGCACACATACGCACTCACTCGCACGCACTCGCACGCACACACTCTCACACACTCGCACAAACTCACACACACTCGCACACACTTATACACAATCGGACACACACACTCACTCACTCACACTCACTCGCACACACTTGCACACACTCGCACACACTCGCACACACAGTCCTACACACTCACACACACACTCACTCACACGTACACACTCGCGCACACTCGCACACACTCACGCACACTAGCACACACTCGTAAGCATACACTCACACTCACTCACACACTTACTCACACGCACACACTCTCGCACACACTCACACACACTCGCGCACACTCGCACGCCCACACTCGCACACTCTCGCACACATTTGCACACACTCGCACTCACTCGCACCCACTCGCACGCACAAACTCGCACACACTCATACACAATCACACAAACTCGCACACACACACTCGCACACATTCGCACACACTCGCACACACGCACTCACTCACACTCACTCGCACACACTTGCACACACTCGCACACACTTGCACACACAGTCCTACACACTCACACACACACTCGCAAACACTCGCACAAACTCACACACACTCACTCACACGCACACACTTGTGCACACTAGCACACACTCGCACGCCCACACTCGCACACATTCGCACTCACTCGCATGCACTCGCACGCACACACTCACACACACTCGCACAAACTCACACACACTCGCACACACTCATACACAATCGCACGCACACACACTCGCACACATTCGCACTCACTCGCACGCACTCGCACGCACACACTCGCACAAACTCACACACACTCGCACACACTCATACACAATCGCACGCACACACACTCGCACACATTCGCACTCACTCGCACGCACTCGCACGCACACACTCGCACAAACTCACACACACTGGCACACACTTATACACAATCGCACACACACACTCTAACACACACTCGCACACACTCGCACACACTCACTCACACACACTCACACACACACACTCGCACACACTCACACACACTTGCACACACTCGCACACACTCACACGCACACACACTCACACACACACTCACACACACTCACAAGCACAAACTCGCACACACACTCGCACACACTCACACGCACACACTCACACGCACACAGTCACACACACTCGCACCCACTCACTCGTGCACACTCGCGCACACTCGGGCACATTTGCACACACTCGCACACACTCGCACACTCTCGCACACACACTCGCACACACACTCGCACACACTCGAACACACTCGCACACACTCACAAACACTCGCACATACAGTCCTACAAACTCACACACACTCACACACTCGCACCCACACACAAACTGGCACACACTCAAACACACTCACTCATACACACTCGCACACACTCACTCACACTCACACACTCGCACCCAGTCACTCGAGCACACTCGCACACCCTCGCACGCACGCACACACTCGCACACACTCACATGCACACACTCACGCACACACACTCGCGCACACTCGTGCACACTCGCACGCACACATTCACACACATTCGCACTCACTTGCACACACTCGTACGCACACACTGGCACACACTCGCACACACACACTCGCACACACTCGCATGCACACACTTGCACACACTCTCACACACACTCGCATACACACTCGCACATACTCCTACACACACTCGTACACACTCACACACACTAGCACACACACACTCGCACACACTCGCACATACTCGCACACACTCGCACACACTCACATGCACACATTCGCACACACACTCACACACACACTCTCGCATACACACTCGCACAAACTCCTACACACACTCGTACACACTCACACACACTCGCACACACACTTGCACACACTCGCACACACTCGCACATACACACATACACATTCGCACACACTCGCACACACACTCGCACACACAGTCCTACACACTCACACACACACTCATAAACACTTGCACACACTCACACACACACTCACTCACACGTACACACTCACGCACACTTGCACACACTCACGCACACTAGCACACACTCGTAAGCATACACTCACACTCACTCACACACTTACTCACACGCACACACTCTCGCACACACTCACACACACTCGCGCACACCCGCACACACTCGCACGCCCACACTCGCACACTCTCGCACACATTTGCACACACTCGCACTCACTTGCACCCACTCGCACGCACACACTCGCACACACTCATACACAATCACACAAACTCGCACACACTCGCACACACTCACTCACTCACACTTACTCGCACACACTTGCACACACTCGCACACACTCGCACACACAGTCCTACACACTCACACACACACTCGCAAACACTCGCACAAACTCACACACACTCACTCACACGCACACACTTGCGCACACTAGCACACACTCGCACGCCCACACTCACACACATTCGCACTCACTCGCACGCACACACTCGCACAAACTCACACACACTCGCACACACTCATACACAATCGCACGCACACACACTCGCACACACACACTCGCACACACTCGCACACTCTCACACACATTCACACTCACTCGCACGCACACGCACACTCAAACACACTCGCACAAACTCACACACACTCGCACACACTTATACACAAACGCACACACACACTCGTACACACACTCGCACACACTCGCACACACTCGCACACACTCACTCACACACACTCACACGCACACACTCGCACACACTCACACACACTTGCACACACTCGCACACACTCACACGCACACACACTCGCACACACACTCACACACACTCACACACACTCACAAGCACACACTCGCACACACTCACACGCACACACTCACACGCACACACTCGTACAAACAGTCGCACACACTCGCACCCACTCACTCGTGCACACTCGCGCACACTCGGGCACATTTGCACACACTCGCACACTCTCGCACACACACTCGCACACACACTCGCACACACTCGAACACACTCACACACACTCGCAAACACTCACACATACAGTCCTACAAACTCACACACACTCACACACTCCACCCACACACAAACTGGCACACACTCAAACACACTCACTCATACACACTCGCACACACTCACTCGCACACACACACACTCGCACACACTCGCACCCAGTCACTCGAGCACACTCGCACACACTCGCACGCACGCACACACTCGCACACACTCACACGCACACACTCACGCACACACACTCACGCACACTCGTGCACACTCGCACGCACACATTCGCACACATTCGCACTCACTTGCACACACTCGTGCGCACACACTGGCACACACTGGCACACACACACTCGCACACACTTGCACACACTAGCACACACACACTCGCACATATTCGCACACACTCGCACGCACACACTCGCACACACTCACATGCACACACTCGCACACACACTCACACACACACTCACATACACACTCGCACACACTCGCACAAACTCCTACACACACTCGTACACACACTCGCACACACACTTGCACACACTTGCACACGCTCGCACATACACACATACACATTCGCACACACTCGCACACACACTCGCACACACAGTTCTACACACTCACACACACTCTCGCAAACACTCGCACACACTCACACACACACTCACTCACACGTACACACTCGCGCACACTCGCACACACTCACGCACACTAGCACACACTCGCATGCACACACTGGCACACACACTAACACACACACTCACATACACACTCGCACACACTCGCACAAACTCCTACACACACTCGCACACACTCACACACACACTCGCACGCTCACACTCGCACACACTCACACACACACTTGCACACACTTGCACACGCACACTCGCACACAATCACACACACACTCGCAGACACTCGCACACACTCACTCATGCACACACTCACACACACTCGCCCACACTCGCACACACAGTCCTACACACTCACACACACACTCGCAAACACTTGCAAACACTCACACACACACTCACTCACACGTACACACTCGCGCACACTCGCACGCCGACACTCTCACACTCTCGCACACATTTGCACACACTCGCACTCACTCGCATGCACACACTCGCACAAAATCATACACAATCGCACACACTCACTCGCACACACTTGCACACACTCGCACACACTCGCACACACTTGCACACACTTGCACACGCTTGCACACACTCGCACACAGTCGCACACACTCACACACACGCACACACACGCACACACACTCACGCACACACTCGCACACACTCGCACACACTTGCATGCACAAATTTGCACGCACTCGCACACACAAACACAAACTGGCACACACTCAAACACACTCACTCATACACACTCGCACACACTCACTCGCAAACACACACACACTCGCACACACTCACACGCACACACTCACGCACACACACTCGCGCACATTCGTGCACACTCGCATGCACACTCACTCACACGTACACACTCGCGCACACTCACACACACTCACGCACACTAGCACACACTCGTAAGCATACACTCACTCACACACTTACTCACACGCACACACTCTCGCACACACTCACACACACTCGCGCACACTCGCACACACTCGCACGCCCACACTCGCACACTCTCGCACACATTTGCACACACTCGCACTCTCGCACCCACTCGCATGCACACACTCGCACACACTCATACACAATCAAACAAACTCGCACACACACACTCGCACACATTTGCACACACTCGCACACACTCACTCACTCACACTCACTCGCACACACTCGCACACACAGTCCTAGACACTCACACACACACTCGCAAACACTCGCACAAACTCACACACACTCACTCACACGCACACACTTGCGCACACTAGCACACACTCGCACGCCCACACTCGCACACATTCGCACTCACTCGCACGCACTCGCACGCACACACTCGCACAAACTTACACACACTCGCACACAATCATACACAATCGCACGCACACACACTCGCACACATTTGCACTCACTCGCACGCACACACTTACACAAACTCGCATGCACACACTCGCACACACACTAACACACACACACTCGCATACACACTCGCACACACTCGCATGCACACACTCGCACACACACTCACACACACACACTCGCATAC
Source organism: Phyllobates terribilis (assembly GCF_046119375.1). Classification (NCBI taxonomy): domain Eukaryota; kingdom Metazoa; phylum Chordata; class Amphibia; order Anura; family Dendrobatidae; genus Phyllobates; species Phyllobates terribilis. Next base: position 1,457,856 of record NW_027362853.1, read on the forward strand.
ACACTTGCACACACTCGCACAAACTCCTACACACACTCGTACACACTCACACACACTCGCACACACACTTGCACACACTCGCACACACTCGCACATACACACATACACATTCGCACACACTCGCACACTCACTCGCACACACAGTCCTACACACTCACACACACACTCGCAAACACTCGCACACACACACACTCGCGCACACTCACACACTCATGCACACTAGCACACTCTCGTAAGCATACACTCACACTCACTCACACACTTACTCACATGCACACACTCTCACACACACTCACACACACTCACGCACACTCGTACACACTCGCACGCCCACACTCGCACACTCTCGCACACATTTGCACACACTCGCACACATTCGCACCCACTCGCACACACTCACTCACTCACACTCACTCGCACACACTTGCACACACTCGCACACACTCGCACACACAGTCCTACACACTCACACACACTCGCAAACACTCGCACAAACTCACACACACTCACTCACACGCACACACTTGCACACACTAGCACACACTTGCACGCCCACACTTGCACACATTCGCACTCACTCGCACGCACTCGCATGCACACACTCGCACACACTCGCACAAACTCACACACACTCGCACACACTCATACTCAATCGCACAATCGCACAAACTCACACACACTCGCACACACTCACACACTCGCACCCACTCACTCGTGCACACTCGCACACATTCGCACTCACTCGCACGCACTCGCACGCACACACTCGCACAAACTCACACACACTCGCACACACTCATACACAATCGCACACACACTCGCACACACACACTCACACACACTCGCACACTCTCGCACACATACGCACTCACTCGCACGCACTCACACGCACACACTCTCACACACTCGCACAAACTCACACACACTCGCACACACTTATACACAATCACACACACACACTCACTCACTCACACTCACTCGCACACACTTGCACACACTCGCACACACTCGCACAAACAGTCCTACACACTCACACACACTCGCAAACACTCGCACAAACTCACACACACTCACTCACACGCACACACTTGCACACACTAGCACACACTTGCACGCCCACACTTGCACACACTCACACTCACTCGCACGCACACACTCGCACACACTCGCACAAACTCACACACACTCGCACGCACTCACACGCACACACTCTCACACACTCGCACAAACTCACACACACTCGCACACACTTATACACAATCACACACACACACTCACTCACTCACACTCACTCGCACACACTTGCACACACTCGCACACACTCGCACAAACAGTCCTACACACTCACACACACTCGCAAACACTCGCACAAACTCACACACACTCACTCACACGCACACACTTGCACACACTAGCACACACTTGCACGCCCACACTTGCACACACTCACTCGCACGCACACACTCGCACACACTCGCACACACTCATACACAATCGCACAAACTCACACACACTCGCACACACTCATACACAATCGCACGCACACACACTCGCACACATTCGCACTCACTCGCACGCACTCGCACGCACACACTCGCACAAACTCACACACACTGGCACACACTTATACACAATCGCACACACACACTCATACACACACACTCGCACACACTCACACACACTTGCACACACTCGCACACACTCACACGCACACACACTCACACACACACTCACACACACTCGCACACACTCGCACCCACTCACTCGTGCACACTCGCGCACACTCGGGCACATTTGCACACACTCGCACACACTCGCTTACTCTCGCACACACACTCGCACACACACTCGCACACACTCAAACACACTCGCACACACTCGCAAACACTCGCACATACAGTCCTACAAACTCACACACACTCACACACACTCACACACTCGCACCCACACACAAACTGGCACACACGCAAACACACTCACTCATACACACTCGCACACACTCACTCGCACACACACACTCGCACACACTCGCACCCAGTCACTCGAGCACACTCGCACACCCTCGCACGCACGCACACACTCGCACACACTCACATGCACACACTCACGCACACACACTCGCGCACACTCGTGCTCACTCGCACGCACACATTCACACACATTCGCACTCACTTGCACACACTCGTACGCACACACTGGCACACACTCGCACACACTCGCACACACACACTCGCACACACTCGCATGCACACACTTGCACACACACTCACACACACTCGCATACACACTCGCACAAACTCCTACACACACTCGTACACACTCACACACACTAGCACACACACACTCGCACACAATCGCACATACTCGCACACACTCGCACACACTCGCATGCACACACTCGCACACACACTCACACACACAATCTCGCATACACACTCGCACATACTCCTACACACACTCGTACACACTCACACACACTCGCACACACACTTGCACACACTCGCACACACTCGCACATACACACATACACATTCGCACACACTCGCACACACACTCGCACACACAGTCCTACACACTCACACACACACTCACAAACACTCGCACACACTCACACACACACTCACTCACACGTACACACTCACGCACACTTGCACACACTCACGCACACTAGCACACACTCATAAGCATACACTTACACTCACTCACACACTTACTCACACGCACACACTCTCGCACACACTCACACACACTCGCGCACACTCGCACACACTCGCACGCCCACACTCGCACACTCTCGCACACATTTGCACACACTCGCACTCACTTGCACCCACTCGCACGCACACACTCGCACACACTCATACACAATCACACAAACTCGCACACATTCACACACACTCGCACACACTCACTCACTCACACACACTTGCACAAACTCGCACACACTCGCACACACAGTCCTACACACTCACACACACACTCGCAAACACTCGCACAAACTCACACACACTCACTCACACGCACACACTTGCACACACTAGCACACACTCGCACGCCCACACTCACACACATTCACACTCACTCGCACGCACTCGCACGCACACACTCGCACAAACTCACACACACTCGCACACACTCATACACAATCGCACGCACACACACTCGCACACACACACTCGCACACACTCGCACACTCTCACACACATTCACACTCACTCGCACGCACTCGCACGCGCACACTCAAACACACCCGCACAAACTCACACACACTCGCACACACTTATACACAAACGCACACACACACTCGCACACACTCGCACACACTCACTCACACACACTCACACGCACACACTTGCACACACTCACACACACTTGCACACACTCGCACACACTCACACTCACACACACTCGCACCCACTCACAAGCACACACTCGCACACACTCACACGCACACACTCACATGCACACACTCGTACAAACAGTCGCACACACTCGCACCCACTCACTCGTGCACACTCGCGCACACTCGGGCACATTTGCACACACTCGCACACTCTCGCACACACACTCGCACACACACTCGCACACACTCGAACACACTCGCACACACTCGCAAACACTCGCACATACAGTCCTACAAACTCACACACACTCACACACACTCACATACTCCACCCACACACAAACTGGCACACACTCAAACACACTCACTCATACACACTCGCACACACTCACTCGCACACACACACACTCGCACACACTCGCACCCAGTCACTCGAGCACACTCGCACACACTCGCACGCATGCACGCACACACTCGCACACACTCACACGCACACACTCACGCACACACACTCACGCACACTCGTGCACACTCGCACGCACACATTCACACACATTCGCACTCACTTGCACACACTCGTGCACACACACTGGCACACACTGGCACACACTGGCACACACACACTCGCACACACTCGCACACACTTGCACACACTAGCACACACACACTTGCACATATTCACACACACTCGCACGCACACACTCGCACACACTCGCATGCACACACTCGCACACACACTCACACACACACTCACATACACACTCGCACACACTCGCACAAACTCCTACACACACTCGTACACACACACACTCGCACACACACTCGCACACACTTGCACACACTCGCACATACACACATACACATTCGCACACACTCGCACACACACTCGCACACACAGTTCTACACACTCACACACACACTCGCAAACACTCGCACACACTCACACACACACTCACTCACACGTACACACTCGCGCACACTCGCACACACTCACGCACACTAGCACACACTCGCATGCACACACTGGCACACACACTAACACACACACTCACATACACACTCGCACACACTCGCACAAACTCCTACACACACTCGCACACACTCACACACACATTCGCACGCTCACACTCGCACACACTCACACACACACTTGCACACACTTGCACACGCACACTCACACACAATCACACACACACTCGCAGACACTCGCACACACTCACTCATGCACACACTCACACACACTCGCCCACACTCGCACACACAGTCCTACACACTCACACACACACTCGCAAACACTTGCAAACACTCACACACACACTCACTCACACGTACACACTCGCGCACACTCGCACGCCGACACTCTCACACTCTCGCACACATTTGCACACACTCGCACTCACTCGCACGCACTCGCACGCACACACTCGCACACACTCGCACAAACTCATACACAATCGCACACACTCACTCGCACACACTTGCACACACTCGCACACACTCGCACACACTTGCACACACTTGCACACGCTTGCACACACTCGCACACACTTGCTCACACTCGCACACACTCACACACACGCATACACACGCACACACACTCACACGCACACACACTCGCACACACACTCACACACACTCGCACACACTCACAAGCACACACTCGCACACTCGCACACACTCACACGCACACACTCACACGCACACACTCGTACAAACAGTCGCACACACTCGCACCCACTCACTCGTGCACACTCGCGCACACTCGGGCACATTTGCACACACTCGCACACTCTCGCACACACACTCGCACACACACTCGCACACACTCGAACACACTCGCACACACTCGCAAACACTCGCACATACAGTCCTACAAACTCACACACACTCACACACACTCACACACTCCACCCACACACAAACTGGCACACACTCAAACACATTCACTCATACACACTCGCACACACTCACTCGCACACACACACACTCGCACACACTCGCACCCAGTCACTCGAGCACACTCGCACACACTCGCACGCATGCACGCACACACTCGCACACACTCACACGCACACACTCACGCACACACACTCACGCACACTCGTGCACACTCGCACGCACACATTCACACACATTCGCACTCACTTGCACACACTCGTGCGCACACACTGGCACACACTGGCACACACTGGCACACACACACTCGCACACACTCGCACACACTTGCACACACTAGCACACACACACTTGCACATATTCGCACACACTTGCACGCACACACTCGCACACACTCGCATGCACACACTCGCACACACACTCACACACACACTCACATACACACTCGCACACACTCGCACAAACTCCTACACACACTCGTACACACACACACTCGCACACACACTCGCACACACTTGCACACACTCGCACATACACACATACACATTCGCACACACTCACACACACACACTCGAGCACACTCGTGCACACTCGCACGCACACTCACTCACACGTACACACTCGTGCACACTCACACACACTCACGCACACTAGCACACACTCGTAAGCCTACACTCACTCACACTCACTCACACACTTACTCACACGCACACACTCTCACACACACTCACACACACTCGCGCACACTCGCACACACTCGCACGCCCACACTCGCACACTCTCGCACACATTTGCACACACTCGCACTCTCGCACCCACTCGCATGCACACACTCGCACACACTCATACACAATCAAACAAACTCGCACACACACACTCGCACACATTTGCACACACTCGCACACACTCACTCACTCACAGTCACTCGCACACACTTGCACACATTCGCACACACTCGCACACTCACTCGCACACACAGTCCTACACACTCACACACACACTCGCAAACACTCGCACACACACACACTCACTCACACGTACACACTCGCGCACACTCACACACACTCACGCACACTAGCACACACTCGTAAGCATACACTCACACTCACTCACACACTTACTCACACTCACACACTCTCGCACACACTCACGCACACTCGCACACACTCGCACGCCCACACTCGCACACTCTCGCACACATTTGCACACACTCGCACTCACTCACACCCACTCGCACGCACACACTCATACACAATCACACAAACTCGCACACACACACTCGCACACACTCGCACCCACTCGCACACACTTGCACACACTCGCACACACTCGCACACACAGTCCTACACACTCACACACACTCGCAAACACTCGCACAAACTCACACACACTCACTCACACGCACACACTTGCACACACTAGCACACACTCGCACGCCCACACTTGCACACACTCACACTCACTCGCACGCACTCGCACGCACACACTCGCACATACTCGCACACACTTGCACACACTCACACACACTCGCATGCACACACTCGCACACACACTCACAAACACACACTCGCATACACACTCGCACAAACTCCTACACACACTCGTACACACTCACACACACTCGCACACACACTTGCACACACTCACACACACTTGCACATACACACATACACATTCGCACACACTCGCACACACACTCGCACACACAGTCCTACACACACACTCGCAAACACTCGCACACACTCACACACACACTCACTCACACGTACACACTCGCACACACTCGCACACACTCACGCACACTAGCACACACTCGTAAGTATACACTCACACTCACTCACACGCACACACTCTCGCACACACTCACACACACTCGCGCACACTCGCACACACTCGCACGCCCACACTCGCACACTCTCGCACACATTTGCACACACTCGCACTCACTCACACCCACTCGCACGCACACACTCGAACACACTCATACACAATCACACAAACTCGCACACACACACTCGCACACATTCGCACACACTCGCACACACTCACTCACACTCAATCGCACACACTTGCACACACTCGCACACACTCGCACACACAGTCCTACACACTCACACACACTCGCAAACACTCGCACAAACTCACACACACTCACTCACACGCACATACTTGCACACACTAGCACACACTCGCACGCCCACACTTGCACACATTCGCACTCACTCGCATGCACTCGCACACACACACTCGCACACACTCGCACAAACTCACACACTCGCACACACTCATACTCAATCGCACAATCGCACAAACTCACACACACTCGCACACACTCACACACTCGCACCCACTCACTCTTGCACACTCGCACACATTCGCACTCACTCGCACGCACTCGCACGCACACACTCGCACAAACTCACACACACTCGCACACACTCAAACACAATCGCACCCACACACACTCGCACACACACACTCACACACACTCGCACACTCTCGCACACATACGCACTCACTCGCACGCACTCGCACGCACACACTCTCACACACTCGCACAAACTCACACACACTCACACACACTTATACACAATCGGACACACACACTCACTTACTCACACTCACTCGCACACACTTGCACACACTCGCACACACTCACACACACAGTCCTACACACTCACACACACTCGCAAACACTCGCACAAACTCACACACACTCACTCACACGCACACACTTGCACACACTAGAACACACTCGCACGTCCACACTTGCACACACTCACACTCACTCGCACGCACTCGCACGCACACACTCGCACACACTCGCACACACTTGCACACACTCGCACACACTCGCATGCACACACTCGCACACACACTCACAAACACACACTCGCATACACACTCGCACACACTCGCACAAACTCCTACACACACTCGTACACACTCACACACACTCGCATACACACTTGCACACACTCGCACACACTCGCACATACACGCATACACATTCGCACACACTCGCACACACAGTCCTACACACTCACACACACACTCGCAAACACTCGCACACACTCACACACACACTCACTCACACGTACACACTCGCGCACACTCGCACACACTCACGCACACTAGCACACACTCGTAAGCATACACTCACACTCACTCACACACTTACTCACACGCACACACTCTCGCACACACTCACACACACTTGCGCACACTCGCACACACTCGCACGCCCACACTCGCACACTCTCGCACACATTTGCACACACTCGCACTCACTCGCACCCACTCGCACGCACAAACTCGCACACACTCATACACAATCACACAAACTCGCACACACACACTCGCACACATTCGCACACACTCGCACACACGCACTCACTCACACTCACTCGCACACACTTGCACACACTCGCACACACTTGCACACACAGTCCTACACACTCACACACACACTCGCAAACACTCGCACAAACTCACACACACTCGCTCACACGCACACACTTGCGCACACTAGCACACACTCACACGCCCACACTCGCACACATTCGCACTCACTCGCATGCACTCCCATGCACACACTCACACACACTCGCACAAACTCACACACACTCGCACACACTCATACACAATCGCACGCACACACACTCGCACACACTCGCACACATTCGCACTCACTCGCACGCACTCGCACGCACACACTCGCACAAACTCACACACACTGGCACACACTTATACACAATCGCACACACACACTCTAACACACACTCGCACACCCTCGCACGCACGCACGCACACACTCGCACACAATCACATGCACACACACACGCACACACACTCGCGCACACTCGTGCACACTCGCACGCACACATTCACACACATTCGCACTCACTTGCACACACTCGTACGCACACACTGGCACACACTCGCACACACTCGCACACACACACTCGCACACACTCGCATGCACACACTTGCACACACACTCACACACACTCGCATACACACTCGCACAAACTCCTACACACACTTGCACACACTCGCACATACTCGCACACACTCGCACACACTCGCATGCACACACTCGCACACACTCTCACACACACACTCTCGCATACACACTCGCACAAACTCCTACACACACTCGTACACACTCACACACACTCGCACACACACTTGCACACACTAGCACACACTCGCACATACACACATATACATTCGCACACACTCGCACACACACTCGCACACACAGTCCTACACACTCACACACACACTCACAAACACTCGCACACACTCACACACACACTCACTCACACGTACACACTCACGCACACTTGCACACACTCACGCACACTAGCACACACTCGCATGCACACACTGGCACACACACTAACACACACACTCACATACACACTCGCACACACTCGCACAAACTCCTACACACACTCGCACACACTCACACACACACTCGCACGCTCACACTCGCACACACTCACACACACACTTGCACACACTTGCACATGCACACTCGCACACAATCACACACACACTCGCAGACACTCGCACACACTCACTCATGCACACACTCACACACACTCGCCCACACAGTCCTACACACTCACACACACACTCGCAAACACTTGCAAACACTCACACACACACTCACTCACACGTACACACTCGCGCACACTCGCACGCCGACACTCTCACACTCTCGCACACATTTGCACACACTCGCACTCACTCGCACGCACTCGCACGCACACACTCGCACACACTCGCACAAACTCATACACAATCGCACACACTCACTCGCACACACTTGCACACACTCGCACACACTTTCACACACTTGCACACGCTTGCACACACTCGCACACACTAGCACACACTCGCACACACTCACACACACGCACACACACGCACACACACTCACGCACACACTCGCACACACTCGCACACACTTGCATGCACACATTCGCACGCACTCGCACACACAAACTGGCACACACTCAAACACACTCACTCATACACACTCGCACACACTCACTCGCACACACACACTCGCACACACTCACACACTCACGCACACACACTCGCGCACACTCGTGCACACTCGCACGCACACTCACTCACACGTACACACTCGCGCACACTCACACACACTCACGCACACTAGCACACACTCGTAAGCATACACTCACACTCACTCACACACTTACTCACATGCACACACTCTCGCACACACTCACACACACTCGCGCACACTCGCACACACTCGCATGCCCACACTCGCACACTCTCGCACACATTTGCACACACTCGCACTCACTCACACCCACTCGCATGCACACACTCGCACACACTCATACACAATCAAACAAACTCGCACACACACACTCGCACACATTTGCACACACTCACTCACTCACACTCACTCGCACACACTTGCACACACTCGCACACACTCGCACACACAGTCCTACACACTCACACACACTCGCAAACACTCGCACAAACTCACACACACTCACTCACACGCACACAATTGCGCACACTCGCACGCCCACACTCGCACACATTCGCACTCACTCGCACGCACTCGCACGCACACACTCGCACAAACTCACACACACTCGCACACACTCATACACAATCGCACGCACTCACACTCGCACACTCTCGCACACATTCACACTCACTCGCACGCACACACTCGCACAATATCGCATGCACACACTCGCACACACACTAACACACTAACACACACACTCGCATACACACTCGCACACACTCGCATGCACACTCACACACACACACTCGCATACACAATCGCACACACTCGCACACACTCGCACACACTCGCACATACACACATACACATTCGCACACACTCGCACACTCACTCACACACACAGTCCTACACACTTACACACACACTCGCAAACACTCGCACACACACACACTCACTCACACGTACACACTCGCGCACACTCACACACTCACGCACACTAGCACACACTCGTAAGCATACACTCAAACTCACTCACACACTTACTCACACGCACACACTCTCGCACACACTCACACACACTCGCACACACTCGCACAAACTCACACACACTCGCACACACACATACACAATCGCACGCGCACACACTCGCACACACTCGCACACATTCGCACTCACTCGCATGCACTCGCACGCACACACTCGCACAAACTCACACACACTGGCACACACTTATACACAATCGCACACACACACTCTAACACACACTCGCACACACTCACTCACACACACTCACACACACACACTCGCACACACTCACACACACTTGCACACACTCGCACACACACTCACACACACTCACAAGCACAAACTCACACACACACTCGCACACACTCACACGCACACACTCACATGCACACACTCGCACACACACTCGCACACACTCGCACCCACTCACTCGTGCACACTCGCGCACACTCGGGCACATTTGCACACACTCGCACACACTCGCACACTCTCGCACACACACTCGCACACACACTCACACACACTCGAACACACTCGCACACACTCGCAAACACTCGCACATACAGTCCTACAAACTCACACACACTCACACACACTCACACACTCGCACCCACACACAAACTGGCACACACTCAAACACACTCACTCATACAGACTCGCACACACTCACTCGCACACACACACACTCGCACACACTCGCACCCAGTCACTCGAGCACACTCGCACACCCTCGCACGCATGCACGCACACACTCGCACACACTCACATGCACACACTCACGCACACACAATCGCGCACACTCGTGCACACTCGCACGCACACATTCACACACATTCGCACTCACTTGCACACACTCGTACGCACACACTGGCACACACTCGCACACACTCGCACACACACACTCGCACACACTCGCATGCACACAAACTCCTACACACACTCGTACACACTCACACACACTAGCACACACACACTCGCACACACTCGCACATACTCGCACACACTCGCACACACTCGCATGCACACACTCGCACACACACTCACACACACACTCTCGCATACACACTCGCACAAACTCCTACACACACTCGTACACACTCACACACACTCGCACACACACTTGCACACACTCGCACACACTCGCACATACACACATACACATTCGCACACACTCGCACACACACTCGCACACACAGTCCTACACACTCACACACACACTCACAAACACTCGCACACACTCACACACACACTCACTCACACGTACACACTCACGCACACTTGCACACACTCACGCACACTAGCACACACTCGCATGCACACACTGGCACACACACTAACACACACACTCACATACACACTCGCACACACTCGCACAAACTCCTACACACACTCGCACACACTCACACACACACTCGCACGCTCACACTCGCACACACTCATACACACACTTGCACACACTTGCACACGCACACTCGCACACAATCACACACACACTCGCAGACACTCGCACACACTCACTCATGCACACACTCACACACACTCGCCCACACAGTCCTACACACTCACACACACACTCGCAAACACTTGCAAACACTCAAACACACACTCACTCACACGTACACACTCGCGCACACTCGCACGCCGACACTCTCACACTCTCGCACACATTTGCACACACTCGCACTCACTCGCACGCACTCGCACGCACACACTCGCACACACTCGCACAAACTCATACACAATCGCACACACTCACTCGCAAACACTTGCACACACTCGCACACACTCGCACACACTTGCACACACTTGCACACGCTTGCACACACTCGCACACACTCGCACACACTCACACACACGTACACACACGCACACACACTCACGCACACACTCGCACACACTTGCATGCACACATTCGCACGCACTCGCACACACAAACACAAACTGGCACACACTCAAACACACTCACTCATACACACTCGCACACACTCACTCGCACACACACACACACTCGCACACACTCACACACTCACGCACACACACTCGCGCACACTTGTGCACACTCGCACGCACACTCACTCACACGTACACACTCGCGCACACTCACACACACTCACGCACACTAGCACACACTCGTAAGCATACACTCACACTCACTCACACACTTACTCACACGCACACACTCTCGCACACACTCACACACACTCGCGCACACTCGCACACACTCGCACGCCCACACTCGCACACTCTCGCACACATTTGCACACACTCGCACTCACTCACACCCACTCGCATGCACACACTCGCACACACTCATACACAATCAAACAAACTCGCACACACACACTCGCACACATTTGCACACACTCACTCACTCACACTCACTCGCACACACTTGCACACACTCGCACACACTCGCACACACAGTCCTACACACTCACACACACTCGCAAACACTCGCACAAACTCACACACACTCACTCACACGCACACAATTGCGCACACTCGCACGCCCACACTCGCACACATTCGCACTCACTCGCACGCACTCGCACGCACACACTCGCACAAACTCACACACACTCGCACACACTCATACACAATCGCACGCACACACACTCGCACACTCTCGCACACATTCGCACTCACTCGCACGCACACACTCACACAAACTCGCATGCACACACTCGCACACACACTAACACACTAACACACACACACTCGCATACACACTCGCACACACTCGCATGCACACACTCGCACACACACTCACACACACACACTCGCATACACACTCGCACACACTCGCACAAACTCCTACACACACTCGTACACACTCACACACACTCGCACACACACTTGCACACACTCGCACACACTCGCACATACACACATACACATTCGCACACACTCGCACACTCACTCGCACACACAGTTCTACACACTCACACACACACTCGCAAACACTCGCACACACACACACTCACTCACACGTACACACTCGCGCACACTCACACACTCACGCACACTAGCACACACTCGTAAGCATACACTCACACTCACTCACACACTTGCACACACTCTCGCACACACTCACACACACTCGCGCACACTCGCACGCCCACACTCGCACACTCTCGCACACATTTGCACACACTCGCACACATTTGCACCCACTCGCACACACTCACTCACTCACACTCACTCGCACACACTTGCACACACTCGCACACACTCGCACACACAGTCCTACACACTCACACACACTCGCAAACACTCGCACAAACTCACACACACTCACTCACACGCACACACTTGCACACACTAGCACACACTTGCACGCCCACACTTGCACACATTCGCACTCACTCGCACGCACTCGCACGCACACACTCGCACACACTCGCACAAACTCACACACACTCGCACACACTCATACTCAATCGCACAATCGCACAAACTCACACACACTCGCACACACTCACACACTTGCACCCACTCACTCGTGCACACTCGCACACATTCGCACTCACTAGCACGCACACACTCGCACAAACTCACACACACTCGCACACAATCATACACAATCGCACGCACACACACTCGCACACACACACTCACACACACTCGCACACTCTCGCACACATACGCACTCACTCGCACGCACTCGCACGCACACACTCTCACACACTCGCACAAACTCACACACACTCGCACACACTTATACACAATCGCACACACACACTCACTCACTCACACTCACTCGCACACACTTGCACACACTCGCACACACTCGCACACACAGTCCTACACACTCACACACACTCGCAAACACTCGCACAAACTCACACACACTCACTCACACGCACACACTTGCACACACTAGCACACACTTGCACGCCCACACTTGCACACACTCACACTCACTCGCACGCACACACTCGCACACACTCGCACAAAATCACACACACTCGCACACACTCATACACAATCGCACAAACTCACACACACTCGCACACACTCACACACTCGCACCCACTCACTCGTGCACACTCGCACACATTCGCACTCACTCGCACGCACTCACACGCACACACTCGCACAAACTCACACACACTCGCACACACTCATACACAATCGCACGCACACACACTCGCACACACTCGCACACATTCGCACTCACTCGCATGCAAACACTCGCACAAACTCACACACACTGGCACACACTTATACACAATCGCACACACACACACTTGCACACACTCGCACACACTCACTCACACACACTCACACACACACACTCGCACACACTCACACACACTTGCACACACTCGCACACACTCACACGCACACACACTCACACACACACTCACACACACTCGCACACACTCGCACCCACTCACTCGTGCACACTCGCGCACACTCGGGCACATTTGCACACACTCGCACACACTCGCACACTCTCGCACACACACTCGCACACACACTCGCACACACTCGAACACACTCGCACACACTCGCAAACACTCACACATACAGTCCGACAAACTCACACACACTCACACACACTCACACACTCGCACCCACACACAAACTGGCACACACTCAAACACACTCACTCATACACACTCGCACACACTCATTCGCACACACTCACACCCAGTCACTCGAGCACACTCGCACACCCTCGCACGCACGCACGCACACACTCGCACACACTCACATGCACACACTCACGCACACACACTCGCGCACACTCGTGCACACTCGCACGCACACATTCACACACATTCGCACTCACTTGCACACACTCGTACGCACACACTGGCACACACTGGCACACACTGGCACACACACACTCGCACACACTCGCATGCACACACTTGCACACACACTCACACACACTCGCATACACACTCGCACAAACTCCTACACACACTCGTACACACTCACACACACTAGCACACACACACTCGCACACACTCGCACATACTCGCACACACTCGCACACACTCGCATGCACACACTCGCACACACACTCACACACACACTCTCGCATACACACTCGCACAAACTCCTACACACACTCGTACACACTCACACACACTAGCACACACACACTCGCACACACTCGCACATACTCGCACACACTCGCACACACTCACATGCACACACTCGCACACACACTCACACACACACTCTCGCATACACACTCGCACAAACTCCTACACACACTCGTACACACTCACACACACTCGCACACACACTTGCACACACTCGCACACACTCGCACATACACACATACACATTCGCACACACTCGCACACACACTCGCACACACAGTCCTACACACTCACACACACTCACAAACACTCGCACACACTCACACACACACTCACTCACACGTACACACTCACGAACACTTGCACACACTCACACACACTAGCACACACTCGTAAGCATACACTCACACTCACTCACACACTTACTCACACGCACACACTCTCGCACACACTCACACACACTCGCGCACACTCGCACACACTCGCACGCCCACACTTGCGCACTCTCGCACACATTTGCACACACTCGCACTCACTTGCACCCACTCGCACGCACACACTCGCACACATTCATACACAATCACACAAACTCGCACACATTCGCACACACTCGCACACACTCACTCACTCACACTTACTCGCACACACTTGCACACACTCGCACACACTCGCACACACAGTCCTACACACTCACACACACACTCGCAAACACTCGCACAAACTCACACACACTCACTCACACGCACACACTTGCGCACACTAGCACACACTGCACGCCCACACTCACACACATTCGCACTCACTCGCACGCACTCGCACGCACACACTCGCACACACTCACACACACTTGCACTAACTCACACACACTCACACACACTCATACACAATCGCACGCACACACACACGCACACACACACTCGCACACACTCGCACACTCTCACACACATTCACACTCACTCGCACGCACTCGCACGCGCACACTCAAACACACTCGCACAAACTCACACACACTCGCACACACTTATACACAAACATACACACACTCGTACACACACTCGCACACACTCGCACACACTCGCACACACTCACTCACACACACTCACACGCACACACTCGCACACACTCACACACACTTGCACACACTCACACGCACACACACTCGCACACACACTCACACACACTTGCACACACTCACAAGCACACACTCGCACACACACTCGCACACACTCACACGCACACACTCACACGCACACACTCGTACAAACAGTCGCACACACTCGCACCCACTCACTCGTGCACACTCGCGCACACTCGGGCACATTTGCACACACTCGCACACTCTCGCACACACACTCGCACACACACTCGCACACACTCGCACACACTCGCACACACTCGCAAACACTCGCACATACAGTCCTACAAACTCACACACACTCACACACACTCACACACTCCACCCACACACAAACTGGCACACACTCAAACACACTCACTCATACACACTCGCACACACTCACTCGCACACACACACACTCGCACCCAGTCACTCGAGCACACTCGCAAACACTCGCACGCACGCACGCACACACTCGCACACACTCACACGCACACACTCACGCACACACACTCACGCACACTCGTGCACACTCGCACGCAAACATTCGCACACATTCGCACTCACTTGCACACATTCGTGCGCACACACTGGCACACACTGGCACACACACACACTCGCACACACTCGCACACACTTGCACACACTAGCACACACACACTCACACATATTCGCACACACTCGCACGCACACACTCGCACACACTCGCATGCACACACTCGCACACACACTCACACACACACTCACATACACACTCGCACACACTCGCACAAACTCCTACACACACTCGTACACACACACACTCGCACACACACTCGCACACACTTGCACACACTCGCACATACACACATACACATTCGCACACACTCGCACACACACTCGCACACACAGTTCTACACACTCACACACACACTCGCAAACACTCGCACACACTCACACACACACTCACTCACACGTACACACTCGCGCACACTCACACACACTCACGCACACTAGCACACACTCGTAAGCATACACTCACACTCACTCACACACTTACTCACAAGCACACACTCTCGCACACACTCACACACACTCGCGCACACTCGCACACACTCGCACGCCCACACTCGCACACTCTCGCACACATTTGCACACACTCGCACTCACTTGCACCCACTCGCACGCACACACTCGCACACACTCATACACAATCACACAAACTCGCACACATTCGCACACACTCGCACACACTCACTCACTCACACTTACTCGCACACACTTGCACACACTCGCACACACTCGCACACACAGTCCTACACACTCACACACACACTCGCAAACACTCGCACAAACTCACACACACTCACTCACACGCACACACTTGCGCACACTAGCACTCACTCGCACGCACACACTCACACAAAATCGCATGCACACACTCGCACACACACTAACACACTAACACACACACTCGCATACACACTCGCACACACTCGCATGCACACACTCGCACACACACTCACACACACACACTCGCATACACAATCGCACACACTCGCACAAACTCCTACACACACTCGTACACACTCACACACACTTGCACAAACACTTGCACACACTCGCACACACTCGCACGTACACACATACACATTCGCACACACTCGCACACTCACTCACACACACAGTCCTACACACTTACACACACACTCGCAAACACTCGCACACACACACACTCACTCACACGTACACACTCGTGCACACTCACACACTCACGCACACTAGCACACACTCGTAAGCATACACTCACACTCACTCACACACTTACTCACACGCACACACTCTCGCACACACTCTCACACACTCGCACACACTCGCACAAACTCACACACACTCGCACACACACATACACAATCGCACGCGCACACACTCGCACACACTCGCACACATTCGCACTCACTCGCATGCACTCGCACGCACACACTCGCACAAACTCACACACACTGGCACACACTTATACACAATCGCACACACACACTCTAACACACACTCGCACACACTCACTCACATACACTCACACACACACACTCGCACACACTCACACACACTTGCACACACTCGCACACACTCACACGCACACACACTCACACACACACTCACACACACTCACAAGCACAAACTCACACACACACACTCGCACAAACTCACACGCACACACTCACACGCACACACTCGCACACACACTCGCACACACTCGCACCCACTCACTCGTGCACACTCGCGCACACTCGGGCACATTTGCACACACTCGCACACACTCGCACACTCTCGCACACACACTCGCACACACACTCACACACACTCGAACACACTCGCACACACTCGCAAACACTCGCACATACAGTCCTACAAACTCACACACACTCACACACACTCACACACTCGCACCCACACACAAACTGGCACACACTCAAACACACTCACTCATACACACTCGCACACACTCACTCACACACACACACTCGCACACACTCGCACCCAGTCACTCGAGCACACTCGCACACCCTCGCACGCATGCACGCACACACTCGCACACACTCACATGCACACACTCACGCACACACAATCGCGCACACTCGTGCACACTCGCACGCACACATTCACACACATTCGCACTCACTTGCACACACTCGCACGCACACACTGGCACACACTCGCACACACTCGCACACACACACTCGCACACACTCGCATGCACACAAACTCCTACACACACACTAGCACACACACACTCGCACACACTCGCACATACTAGCACACACTCGCACACACTCGCATGCACACACTCGCACACACACTCGCACACACACTCGCACACACAGTCCTACACACTCACACACACACTCACAAACACTCGCACACACTCACACACACACTCACTCACACGTACACACTCACGCACACTTGCACACACTCACGCACACTAGCACACACTCGCATGCACACACTGGCACACACACTAACACACACACTCACATACACACTCGCACACACTCGCACAAACTCCTACACACACTCGCACACACTCACACACACACTCGCACGCTCACACTCGCACACACTCACACACACACTTGCACACACTTGCACATGCACACTCGCACACAATCACACACACACTCGCAGACACTCGCACACACTCACTCATGCACACACTCACACACACTCGCCCACACAGTCCTACACACTCACACACACACTCGCAAACACTTGCAAACACTCACACACACACTCACTCACACGTACACACTCGCGCACACTCGCACGCCGGCACTCTCACACTCTCGCACACATTTGCACACACTCGCACTCACTCGCACGCACTCGCACGCACACACTCGCACACACTCGCACAAACTCATACACAATCGCACACACTCACTCGCACACACTTGCACACACTCGCACACACTTTCACACACTTGCACACGCTTGCACACACTCGCACACACTAGCACACACTCGCACACACTCACACACACGCACACACACGCACACACACTCACGCACACACTCGCACACACTCGCACACACTTGCATGCACACATTCGCACGCACTCGCACACACAAACTGGCACACACTCAAACACACTCACTCATACACACTCGCACACACTCACTCGCACACACACACTCGCACACACTCACACACTCACGCACACACACTCGCGCACACTCGTGCACACTCGCACGCACACTCACTCACACGTACACACTCGCGCACACTCACACACACTCACGCACACTAGCACACACTCGTAAGCATACACTCACACTCACTCACACACTTACTCACATGCACACACTCTCGCACACACTCACACACACTCGCGCACACTCGCACACACTCGCATGCCCACACTCGCACACTCTCGCACACATTTGCACACACTCGCACTCACTCACACCCACTCGCATGCACACACTCGCACACACTCATACACAATCAAACAAACTCGCACACACACACTCGCACACATTTGCACACACTCACTCACTCACACTCACTCGCACACACTTGCACACACTCGCACACACTCGCACACACAGTCCTACACACTCACACACACTCGCAAACACTCGCACAAACTCACACACACTCACTCACACGCACACAATTGCGCACACTCGCACGCCCACACTCGCACACATTCGCACTCACTCGCACGCACTCGCACGCACACACTCGCACAAACTCACACACACTCGCACACACTCATACACAATCGCACGCACTCACACTCGCACACTCTCGCACACATTCACACTCACTCGCACGCACACACTCGCACAATATCGCATGCACACACTCGCACACACACTAACACACTAACACACACACTCGCATACACACTCGCACACACTCGCATGCACACTCACACACACACACTCGCATACACAATCGCACACACTCGCACACACTCGCACACACTCGCACATACACACATACACATTCGCACACACTCGCACACTCACTCACACACACAGTACTACACACTTACACACACACTCGCAAACACTCGCACACACACACACTCACTCACACGTACACACTCGCGCACACTCACACACTCACGCACACTAGCACACACTCGTAAGCATACACTCAAACTCACTCACACACTTACTCACACGCACACACTCTCGCACACACTCACACACACTCGCACACACTCGCACAAACTCACACACACTCGCACACACACATACACAATCGCACGCGCACACACTCGCACACACTCGCACACATTCGCACTCACTCGCATGCACTCGCACGCACACACTCGCACAAACTCACACACACTGGCACACACTTATACACAATCGCACACACACACTCTAACACACACTCGCACACACTCACTCACACACACTCACACACACACACTCGCACACACTCACACACACTTGCACACACTCGCACACACACTCACACACACTCACAAGCACAAACTCACACACACACTCGCACACACTCACACGCACACACTCACACGCACACACTCGCACACACACTCGCACACACTCGCACCCACTCACTCGTGCACACTCGCGCACACTCGGGCACATTTGCACACACTCGCACACACTCGCACACTCTCGCACACACACTCGCACACACACTCACACACACTCGAACACACTCGCACACACTCGCAAACACTCGCACATACAGTCCTACAAACTCACACACACTCACACACACTCACACACTCGCACCCACACACAAACTGGCACACACTCAAACACACTCACTCATACAGACTCGCACACACTCACTCGCACACACACACACTCGCACACACTCGCACCCAGTCACTCGAGCACACTCGCACACCCTCGCACGCATGCACGCACACACTCGCACACACTCACATGCACACACTCACGCACACACAATCGCGCACACTCGTGCACACTCGCACGCACACATTCACACACATTCGCACTCACTTGCACACACTCGTACGCACACACTGGCACACACTCGCACACACTCGCACACACACACTCGCACACACTCGCATGCACACAAACTCCTACACACACTCGTACACACTCACACACACTAGCACACACACACTCGCACACACTCGCACATACTCGCACACACTCGCACACACACTCACACACACACTCTCGCATACACACTCGCACAAACTCCTACACACACTCGTACACACTCACACACACTCGCACACACACTTGCACACACTCGCACACACTCGCACATACACACATACACATTCGCACACACTCGCACACACACTCGCACACACAGTCCTACACACTCACACACACACTCACAAACACTCGCACACACTCACACACACACTCACTCACACGTACACACTCACGCACACTTGCACACACTCACGCACACTAGCACACACTCGCATGCACACACTGGCACACACACTAACACACACACTCACATACACACTCGCACACACTCGCACAAACTCCTACACACACTCGCACACACTCACACACACACTCGCACGCTCACACTCGCACACACTCATACACACACTTGCACACACTTGCACACGCACACTCGCACACAATCACACACACACTCGCAGACACTCGCACACACTCACTCATGCACACACTCACACACACTCGCCCACACAGTCCTACACACTCACACACACACTCGCAAACACTTGCAAACACTCAAACACACACTCACTCACACGTACACACTCGCGCACACTCGCACGCCGACACTCTCACACTCTCGCACACATTTGCACACACTCGCACTCACTCGCACGCACTCGCACGCACACACTCGCACACACTCGCACAAACTCATACACAATCGCACACACTCACTCGCAAACACTTGCACACACTCGCACACACTCGCACACACTTGCACACACTTGCACACGCTTGCACACACTCGCACACACTCGCACACACTCACACACACGTACACACACGCACACACACTCACGCACACACTCGCACACACTTGCATGCACACATTCGCACGCACTCGCACACACAAACACAAACTGGCACACACTCAAACACACTCACTCATACACACTCGCACACACTCACTCGCACACACACACACACTCGCACACACTCACACACTCACGCACACACACTCGCGCACACTTGTGCACACTCGCACGCACACTCACTCACACGTACACACTCGCGCACACTCACACACACTCACGCACACTAGCACACACTCGTAAGCATACACTCACACTCACTCACACACTTACTCACACGCACACACTCTCGCACACACTCACACACACTCGCGCACACTCGCACACACTCGCACGCCCACACTCGCACACTCTCGCACACATTTGCACACACTCGCACTCACTCACACCCACTCGCATGCACACACTCGCACACACTCATACACAATCAAACAAACTCGCACACACACACTCGCACACATTTGCACACACTCACTCACTCACACTCACTCGCACACACTTGCACACACTCGCACACACTCGCACACACAGTCCTACACACTCACACACACTCGCAAACACTCGCACAAACTCACACACACTCACTCACACGCACACAATTGCGCACACTCGCACGCCCACACTCGCACACATTCGCACTCACTCGCACGCACTCGCACGCACACACTCGCACAAACTCACACACACTCGCACACACTCATACACAATCGCACGCACTCACACTCGCACACTCTCGCACACATTCACACTCACTCGCACGCACACACTCGCACAATATCGCATGCACACACTCGCACACACACTAACACACTAACACACACACTCGCATACACACTCGCACACACTCGCATGCACACTCACACACACACACTCGCATACACAATCGCACACACTCGCACACACTCGCACACACTCGCACATACACACATACACATTCGCACACACTCGCACACTCACTCACACACACAGTCCTACACACTTACACACACACTCGCAAACACTCGCACACACACACACTCACTCACACGTACACACTCGCGCACACTCACACACTCACGCACACTAGCACACACTCGTAAGCATACACTCAAACTCACTCACACACTTACTCACACGCACACACTCTCGCACACACTCACACACACTCGCACACACTCGCACAAACTCACACACACTCGCACACACACATACACAATCGCACGCGCACACACTCGCACACACTCGCACACATTCGCACTCACTCGCATGCACTCGCACGCACACACTCGCACAAACTCACACACACTGGCACACACTTATACACAATCGCACACACACACTCTAACACACACTCGCACACACTCACTCACACACACTCACACACACACACTCGCACACACTCACACACACTTGCACACACTCGCACACACACTCACACACACTCACAAGCACAAACTCACACACACACTCGCACACACTCACACGCACACACTCACACGCACACACTCGCACACACACTCGCACACACTCGCACCCACTCACTCGTGCACACTCGCGCACACTCGGGCACATTTGCACACACTCGCACACACTCGCACACTCTCGCACACACACTCGCACACACACTCACACACACTCGAACACACTCGCACACACTCGCAAACACTCGCACATACAGTCCTACAAACTCACACACACTCACACACACTCACACACTCGCACCCACACACAAACTGGCACACACTCAAACACACTCACTCATACAGACTCGCACACACTCACTCGCACACACACACACTCGCACACACTCGCACCCAGTCACTCGAGCACACTCGCACACCCTCGCACGCATGCACGCACACACTCGCACACACTCACATGCACACACTCACGCACACACAATCGCGCACACTCGTGCACACTCGCACGCACACATTCACACACATTCGCACTCACTTGCACACACTCGTACGCACACACTGGCACACACTCGCACACACTCGCACACACACACTCGCACACACTCGCATGCACACAAACTCCTACACACACTCGTACACACTCACACACACTAGCACACACACACTCGCACACACTCGCACATACTCGCACACACTCGCACACACACTCACACACACACTCTCGCATACACACTCGCACAAACTCCTACACACACTCGTACACACTCACACACACTCGCACACACACTTGCACACACTCGCACACACTCGCACATACACACATACACATTCGCACACACTCGCACACACACTCGCACACACAGTCCTACACACTCACACACACACTCACAAACACTCGCACACACTCACACACACACTCACTCACACGTACACACTCACGCACACTTGCACACACTCACGCACACTAGCACACACTCGCATGCACACACTGGCACACACACTAACACACACACTCACATACACACTCGCACACACTCGCACAAACTCCTACACACACTCGCACACACTCACACACACACTCGCACGCTCACACTCGCACACACTCATACACACACTTGCACACACTTGCACACGCACACTCGCACACAATCACACACACACTCGCAGACACTCGCACACACTCACTCATGCACACACTCACACACACTCGCCCACACAGTCCTACACACTCACACACACACTCGCAAACACTTGCAAACACTCAAACACACACTCACTCACACGTACACACTCGCGCACACTCGCACGCCGACACTCTCACACTCTCGCACACATTTGCACACACTCGCACTCACTCGCACGCACTCGCACGCACACACTCGCACACACTCGCACAAACTCATACACAATCGCACACACTCACTCGCAAACACTTGCACACACTCGCACACACTCGCACACACTTGCACACACTTGCACACGCTTGCACACACTCGCACACACTCGCACACACTCACACACACGTACACACACGCACACACACTCACGCACACACTCGCACACACTTGCATGCACACATTCGCACGCACTCGCACACACAAACACAAACTGGCACACACTCAAACACACTCACTCATACACACTCGCACACACTCACTCGCACACACACACACACTCGCACACACTCACACACTCACGCACACACACTCGCGCACACTTGTGCACACTCGCACGCACACTCACTCACACGTACACACTCGCGCACACTCACACACACTCACGCACACTAGCACACACTCGTAAGCATACACTCACACTCACTCACACACTTACTCACACGCACACACTCTCGCACACACTCACACACACTCGCGCACACTCGCACACACTCGCACGCCCACACTCGCACACTCTCGCACACATTTGCACACACTCGCACTCACTCACACCCACTCGCATGCACACACTCGCACACACTCATACACAATCAAACAAACTCGCACACACACACTCGCACACATTTGCACACACTCACTCACTCACACTCACTCGCACACACTTGCACACACTCGCACACACTCGCACACACAGTCCTACACACTCACACACACTCGCAAACACTCGCACAAACTCACACACACTCACTCACACGCACACAATTGCGCACACTCGCACGCCCACACTCGCACACATTCGCACTCACTCGCACGCACTCGCACGCACACACTCGCACAAACTCACACACACTCGCACACACTCATACACAATCGCACGCACACACACTCGCACACTCTCGCACACATTCGCACTCACTCGCACGCACACACTCACACAAACTCGCATGCACACACTCGCACACACACTAACACACTAACACACACACACTCGCATACACACTCGCACACACTCGCATGCACACACTCGCACACACACTCACACACACACACTCGCATACACACTCGCACACACTCGCACAAACTCCTACACACACTCGTACACACTCACACACACTCGCACACACACTTGCACACACTCGCACACACTCGCACATACACACATACACATTCGCACACACTCGCACACTCACTCGCACACACAGTCCTAGACACTCACACACACACTCGCAAACACTCGCACACACACACACTCACTCACACGTACACACTCGCGCACACTCACACACTCACGCACACTAGCACACACTCGTAAGCATACACTCACACTCACTCACACACTTGCACACACTCTCGCACACACTCACACACACTCGCGCACACTCGCACGCCCACACTCGCACACTCTCGCACACATTTGCACACACTCGCACACATTTGCACCCACTCGCACACACTCACTCACTCACACTCACTCGCACACACTTGCACACACTCGCACACACTCGCACACACAGTCCTACACACTCACACACACTCGCAAACACTCGCACAAACTCACACACACTCACTCACACGCACACACTTGCCCACACTAGCACACACTTGCACGCCCACACTTGCACACATTCGCACTCACTCGCACGCACTCGCACGCACACACTCGCACACACTCGCACAAACTCACACACACTCGCACACACTCATACTCAATCGCACAATCGCACAAACTCACACACACTCGCACACACTCACACACTCGCACCCACTCACTCGTACACACTCGCACACATTCGCACTCACTAGCACGCACACACTCGCACAAACTCACACACACTCGCACACAATCATACACAATCGCACGCACACACACTCGCACACACACACTCACACACACTCGCACACTCTCGCACACATACGCACTCACTCGCACGCACTCGCACGCACACACTCTCACACACTCGCACAAACTCACACACACTCGCACACACTTATACACAATCGCACACACACACTCACTCACTCACACTCACTCGCACACACTTGCACACACTCGCACACACTCGCACACACAGTCCTACACACTCACACACACTCGCAAACACTCGCACAAACTCACACACACTCACTCACACGCACACACTTGCACACACTAGCACACACTTGCACGCCCACACTTGCACACACTCACACTCACTCGCACGCACACACTCGCACACACTCGCACAAACTCACACACACTCGCACACACTCATACACAATCGCACAAACTCACACACACTCGCACACACTCACACACTCGCACCCACTCACTCGTGCACACTCGCACACATTCGCACTCACTCGCACGCACTCACACGCACACACTCGCACAAACTCACACACACTCGCACACACTCATACACAATCGCACGCACACACACTCGCACACACTCGCACACATTCGCACTCACTCGCATGCAAACACTCGCACAAACTCACACACACTGGCACACACTTATACACAATCGCACACACACACACTTGCACACACTCGCACACACTCACTCACACACACTCACACACACACACTCGCACACACTCACACACACTTGCACACACTCGCACACACTCACACGCACACACACTCACACACACACTCACACACACTCGCACACACTCGCACCCACTCACTCGTGCACACTCGCGCACACTCGGGCACATTTGCACACACTCGCACACACTCGCACACTCTCGCACACACACTCGCACACACACTCGCACACACTCGAACACACTCGCACACACTCGCAAACACTCGCACATACAGTCCGACAAACTCACACACACTCACACACACTCACACACTCGCACCCACACACAAACTGGCACACACTCAAACACACTCACTCATACACACTCGCACACACTCATTCGCACACACTCACACCCAGTCACTCGAGCACACTCGCACACCCTCGCACGCACGCACACACTCGCACACACTCACATGCACACACTCACGCACACACACTCGCGCACACTCGTGCACACTCGCACGCACACATTCACACACATTCGCACTCACTTGCACACACTCGTACGCACACACTGGCACACACTGGCACACACTGGCACACACACACTCGCACACACTCGCATGCACACACTTGCACACACACTCACACACACTCGCATACACACTCGCACAAACTCCTACACACACTCGTACACACTCACACACACTAGCACACACACACTCGCACACACTCGCACATACTCGCACACACTCGCACACACTCGCATGCACACACTCGCACACACACTCACACACACACTCTCGCATACACACTCGCACAAACTCCTACACACACTCGTACACACTCACACACACTAGCACACACACACTCGCACACACTCGCACATACTCGCACACACTCGCACACACTCACATGCACACACTCGCACACACACTCACACACACACTCTCGCATACACACTCGCACAAACTCCTACACACACTCGTACACACTCACACACACTCGCACACACACTTGCACACACTCGCACACACTCGCACATACACACATACACATTCGCACACACTCGCACACACACTCGCACACACAGTCCTACACACTCACACACACTCACAAACACTCGCACACACTCACACACACACTCACTCACACGTACACACTCACGAACACTTGCACACACTCACACACACTAGCACACACTCGTAAGCATACACTCACACTCACTCACACACTTACTCACACGCACACACTCTCGCACACACTCACACACACTCGCGCACACTCGCACACACTCGCACGCCCACACTTGCGCACTCTCGCACACATTTGCACACACTCGCACTCACTTGCACCCACTCGCACGCACACACTCGCACACATTCATACACAATCACACAAACTCGCACACATTCGCACACACTCGCACACACTCACTCACTCACACTTACTCGCACACACTTGCACACACTCGCACACACTCGCACACACAGTCCTACACACTCACACACACACTCGCAAACACTCGCACAAACTCACACACACTCACTCACACGCACACACTTGCGCACACTAGCACACACTGCACGCCCACACTCACACACATTCGCACTCACTCGCACGCACTCGCACGCACACACTCGCACACACTCACACACACTTGCACTAACTCACACACACTCACACACACTCATACACAATCGCACGCACACACACACGCACACACACACTCGCACACACTCGCACACTCTCACACACATTCACACTCACTCGCACGCACTCGCACGCGCACACTCAAACACACTCGCACAAACTCACACACACTCGCACACACTTATACACAAACATACACACACTCGTACACACACTCGCACACACTCGCACACACTCGCACACACTCACTCACACACACTCACACGCACACACTCGCACACACTCACACACACTTGCACACACTCACACGCACACACACTCGCACACACACTCACACACACTTGCACACACTCACAAGCACACACTCGCACACACACTCGCACACACTCACACGCACACACTCACACGCACACACTCGTACAAACAGTCGCACACACTCGCACCCACTCACTCGTGCACACTCGCGCACACTCGGGCACATTTGCACACACTCGCACACTCTCGCACACACACTCGCACACACACTCGCACACACTCGCACACACTCGCACACACTCGCAAACACTCGCACATACAGTCCTACAAACTCACACACACTCACACACACTCACACACTCCACCCACACACAAACTGGCACACACTCAAACACACTCACTCATACACACTCGCACACACTCACTCGCACACACACACACTCGCACCCAGTCACTCGAGCACACTCGCACACACTCGCACGCACGCACGCACACACTCGCACACACTCACACGCACACACTCACGCACACACACTCACGCACACTCGTGCACACTCGCACGCAAACATTCGCACACATTCGCACTCACTTGCACACATTCGTGCGCACACACTGGCACACACTGGCACACACACACACTCGCACACACTCGCACACACTTGCACACACTAGCACACACACACTCACACATATTCGCACACACTCGCACGCACACACTCGCACACACTCGCATGCACACACTCGCACACACACTCACACACACACTCACATACACACTCGCACACATTCGCACAAACTCCTACACACACTCGTACACACACACACTCGCACACACACTCGCACACACTTGCACACACTCGCACATACACACATACACATTCGCACACACTCGCACACACACTCGCACACACAGTTCTACACACTCACACACACACTCGCAAACACTCGCACACACTCACACACACACTCACTCACACGTACACACTCGCGCACACTCACACACACTCACGCACACTAGCACACACTCGTAAGCATACACTCACACTCACTCACACACTTACTCACAAGCACACACTCTCGCACACACTCACACACACTCGTGCACACTCGCACACACTCGCACGCCCACACTCGCACACTCTCGCACACATTTGCACACACTCGCACTCACTTGCACCCACTCGCACGCACACACTCGCACACACTCATACACAATCACACAAACTCGCACACATTCGCACACACTCGCACACACTCACTCACTCACACTTACTCGCACACACTTGCACACACTCGCACACACTCGCACACACAGTCCTACACACTCACACACACACTCGCAAACACTCGCACAAACTCACACACACTCACTCACACGCACACACTTGCGCACACTAGCACTCACTCGCACGCACACACTCACACAAAATCGCATGCACACACTCGCACACACACTAACACACTAACACACACTCGCATACACACTCGCACACACTCGCATGCACACACTCGCACACACACTCACACACACACACTCGCATACACAATCGCACACACTCGCACAAACTCCTACACACACTCGTACACACTCACACACACTCGCACAAACACTTGCACACACTCGCACACACTCGCACATACACACATACACATTCGCACACACTCGCACACTCACTCACACACACAGTCCTACACACTTACACACACACTCGCAAACACTCGCACACACACACACTCACTCACACGTACACACTCGTGCACACTCACACACTCACGCACACTAGCACACACTCGTAAGCATACACTCACACTCACTCACACACTTACTCACACGCACACACTCTCGCACACACTCTCACACACTCGCACACACTCGCACAAACTCACACACACTCGCACACACACATACACAATCGCACGCGCACACACTCGCACACACTCGCACACATTCGCACTCACTCGCATGCACTCGCACGCACACACTCGCACAAACTCACACACACTGGCACACACTTATACACAATCGCACACACACACTCTAACACACACTCGCACACACTCACTCACATACACTCACACACACACACTCGCACACACTCACACACACTTGCACACACTCGCACACACTCACACGCACACACACTCACACACACACTCACACACACTCACAAGCACAAACTCACACACACACACTCGCACAAACTCACACGCACACACTCACACGCACACACTCGCACACACACTCGCACACACTCGCACCCACTCACTCGTGCACACTCGCGCACACTCGGGCACATTTGCACACACTCGCACACACTCGCACACTCTCGCACACACACTCGCACACACACTCACACACACTCGAACACACTCGCACACACTCGCAAACACTCGCACATACAGTCCTACAAACTCACACACACTCACACACACTCACACACTCGCACCCACACACAAACTGGCACACACTCAAACACACTCACTCATACACACTCGCACACACTCACTCGCACACACACACACACTCGCACACACTCGCACCCAGTCACTCGAGCACACTCGCACACCCTCGCACGCATGCACGCACACACTCGCACACACTCACATGCACACACTCACGCACACACAATCGCGCACACTCGTGCACACTCGCACGCACACATTCACACACATTCGCACTCACTTGCACACACTCGCACGCACACACTGGCACACACTCGCACACACTCGCACACACACACTCGCACACACTCGCATGCACACAAACTCCTACACACACTCGTACACACTCACACACACTAGCACACACACACTCGCACACACTCGCACATACTAGCACACACTCGCACACACTCGCATGCACACACTCGCACACACACTCGCACACACACTCGCACACACAGTCCTACACACTCACACACACACTCACAAACACTCGCACACACTCACACACACACTCACTCACACGTACACACTCACGCACACTTGCACACACTCACGCACACTAGCACACACTCGCATGCACACACTGGCACACACACTAACACACACACTCACATACACACTCGCACACACTCGCACAAACTCCTACACACACTCGCACACACTCACACACACACTCGCACGCTCACACTCGCACACACTCACACACACACTTGCACACACTTGCACATGCACACTCGCACACAATCACACACACACTCGCAGACACTCGCACACACTCACTCATGCACACACTCACACACACTCGCCCACACAGTCCTACACACTCACACACACACTCGCAAACACTTGCAAACACTCACACACACACTCACTCACACGTACACACTCGCGCACACTCGCACGCCGACACTCTCACACTCTCGCACACATTTGCACACACTCGCACTCACTCGCACGCACTCGCACGCACACACTCGCACACACTCGCACAAACTCATACACAATCGCACACACTCACTCGCACACACTTGCACACACTCGCACACACTTTCACACACTTGCACACGCTTGCACACACTCGCACACACTAGCACACACTCGCACACACTCACACACACGCACACACACGCACACACACTCACGCACACACTCGCACACACTCGCACACACTTGCATGCACACATTCGCACGCACTCGCACACACAAACTGGCACACACTCAAACACACTCACTCATACACACTCGCACACACTCACTCGCACACACACACTCGCACACACTCACACACTCACGCACACACACTCGCGCACACTCGTGCACACTCGCACGCACACTCACTCACACGTACACACTCGCGCACACTCACACACACTCACGCACACTAGCACACACTCGTAAGCATACACTCACACTCACTCACACACTTACTCACATGCACACACTCTCGCACACACTCACACACACTCGCGCACACTCGCACACACTCGCATGCCCACACTCGCACACTCTCGCACACATTTGCACACACTCGCACTCACTCACACCCACTCGCATGCACACACTCGCACACACTCATACACAATCAAACAAACTCGCACACACACACTCGCACACATTTGCACACACTCACTCACTCACACTCACTCGCACACACTTGCACACACTCGCACACACTCGCACACACAGTCCTACACACTCACACACACTCGCAAACACTCGCACAAACTCACACACACTCACTCACACGCACACAATTGCGCACACTCGCACGCCCACACTCGCACACATTCGCACTCACTCGCACGCACTCGCACGCACACACTCGCACAAACTCACACACACTCGCACACACTCATACACAATCGCACGCACTCACACTCGCACACTCTCGCACACATTCACACTCACTCGCACGCACACACTTGCACAATTTCGCATGCACACACTCGCACACACACTAACACACTAACACACACACTCGCATACACACTCGCACACACTCGCATGCACACTCACACACACACACTCGCATACACAATCGCACACACTCGCACACACTCGCACACACTCGCACATACACACATACACATTCGCACACACTCGCACACTCACTCACACACACAGTCCTACACACTTACACACACACTCGCAAACACTCGCACACACACACACTCACTCACACGTACACACTCGCGCACACTCACACACTCACGCACACTAGCACACACTCGTAAGCATACACTCAAACTCACTCACACACTTACTCACACGCACACACTCTCGCACACACTCACACACACTCGCACACACTCGCACAAACTCACACACACTCGCACACACACATACACAATCGCACGCGCACACACTCGCACACACTCGCACACATTCGCACTCACTCGCATGCACTCGCACGCACACACTCGCACAAACTCACACACACTGGCACACACTTATACACAATCGCACACACACACTCTAACACACACTCGCACACACTCACTCACACACACTCACACACACACACTCGCACACACTCACACACACTTGCACACACTCGCACACACACTCACACACACTCACAAGCACAAACTCACACACACACTCGCACACACTCACACGCACACACTCACACGCACACACTCGCACACACACTCGCACACACTCGCACCCACTCACTCGTGCACACTCGCGCACACTCGGGCACATTTGCACACACTCGCACACACTCGCACACTCTCGCACACACACTCGCACACACACTCACACACACTCGAACACACTCGCACACACTCGCAAACACTCGCACATACAGTCCTACAAACTCACACACACTCACACACACTCACACACTCGCACCCACACACAAACTGGCACACACTCAAACACACTCACTCATACAGACTCGCACACACTCACTCGCACACACACACACTCGCACACACTCGCACCCAGTCACTCGAGCACACTCGCACACCCTCGCACGCATGCACGCACACACTCGCACACACTCACATGCACACACTCACGCACACACAATCGCGCACACTCGTGCACACTCGCACGCACACATTCACACACATTCGCACTCACTTGCACACACTCGTACGCACACACTGGCACACACTCGCACACACTCGCACACACACACTCGCACACACTCGCATGCACACAAACTCCTACACACACTCGTACACACTCACACACACTAGCACACACACACTCGCACACACTCGCACATACTCGCACACACTCGCACACACTCGCATGCACACACTCGCACACACACTCACACACACACTCTCGCATACACACTCGCACAAACTCCTACACACACTCGTACACACTCACACACACTCGCACACACACTTGCACACACTCGCACACACTCGCACATACACACATACACATTCGCACACACTCGCACACACACTCGCACACACAGTCCTACACACTCACACACACACTCACAAACACTCGCACACACTCACACACACACTCACTCACACGTACACACTCACGCACACTTGCACACACTCACGCACACTAGCACACACTCGCATGCACACACTGGCACACACACTAACACACACACTCACATACACACTCGCACACACTCGCACAAACTCCTACACACACTCGCACACACTCACACACACACTCGCACGCTCACACTCGCACACACTCATACACACACTTGCACACACTTGCACACGCACACTCGCACACAATCACACACACACTCGCAGACACTCGCACACACTCACTCATGCACACACTCACACACACTCGCCCACACAGTCCTACACACTCACACACACACTCGCAAACACTTGCAAACACTCAAACACACACTCACTCACACGTACACACTCGCGCACACTCGCACGCCGACACTCTCACACTCTCGCACACATTTGCACACACTCGCACTCACTCGCACGCACTCGCACGCACACACTCGCACACACTCGCACAAACTCATACACAATCGCACACACTCACTCGCAAACACTTGCACACACTCGCACACACTCGCACACACTTGCACACACTTGCACACGCTTGCACACACTCGCACACACTCGCACACACTCACACACACGTACACACACGCACACACACTCACGCACACACTCGCACACACTTGCATGCACACATTCGCACGCACTCGCACACACAAACACAAACTGGCACACACTCAAACACACTCACTCATACACACTCGCACACACTCACTCGCACACACACACACACTCGCACACACTCACACACTCACGCACACACACTCGCACACTTGTGCACACTCGCACGCACACTCACTCACACGTACACACTCGCGCACACTCACACACACTCACGCACACTAGCACACACTCGTAAGCATACACTCACACTCACTCACACACTTACTCACACGCACACACTCTCGCACACACTCACACACACTCGCGCACACTCGCACACACTCGCACGCCCACACTCGCACACTCTCGCACACATTTGCACACACTCGCACTCACTCACACCCACTCGCATGCACACACTCGCACACACTCATACACAATCAAACAAACTCGCACACACACACTCGCACACATTTGCACACACTCACTCACTCACACTCACTCGCACACACTTGCACACACTCGCACACACTCGCACACACAGTCCTACACACTCACACACACTCGCAAACACTCGCACAAACTCACACACACTCACTCACACGCACACAATTGCGCACACTCGCACGCCCACACTCGCACACATTCGCACTCACTCGCACGCACTCGCACGCACACACTCGCACAAACTCACACACACTCGCACACACTCATACACAATCGCATGCACACACACTCGCACACTCTCGCACACATTCGCACTCACTCGCACGCACACACTCACACAAACTCGCATGCACACACTCGCACACACACTAACACACTAACACACACACACTCGCATACACACTCGCACACACTCGCATGCACACACTCGCACACACACTCACACACACACACTCGCATACACACTCGCACACACTCGCACAAACTCCTACACACACTCGTACACACTCACACACACTCGCACACACACTTGCACACACTCGCACACACTCGCACATACACACATACACATTCGCACACACTCGCACACTCACTCGCACACACAGTCCTACACACTCACACACACACTCGCAAACACTCGCACACACACACACTCACTCACACGTACACACTCGCGCACACTCACACACTCACGCACACTAGCACACACTCGTAAGCATACACTCACACTCACTCACACACTTGCACACACTCTCGCACACACTCACACACACTCGCGCACACTCGCACGCCCACACTCGCACACTCTCGCACACATTTGCACACACTCGCACACATTTGCACCCACTCGCACACACTCACTCACTCACACTCACTCGCACACACTTGCACACACTCGCACACACTCGCACACACAGTCCTACACACTCACACACACTCGCAAACACTCACACAAACTCACACACACTCACTCACACGCACACACTTGCACACACTAGCACACACTTGCACGCCCACACTTGCACACATTCGCACTCACTCGCACGCACTCGCACGCACACACTCGCACACACTCGCACAAACTCACACACACTCGCACACACTCATACTCAATCGCACAATCGCACAAACTCACACACACTCGCACACACTCACACACTCGCACCCACTCACTCGTGCACACTCGCACACATTCGCACTCACTAGCACGCACACACTCGCACAAACTCACACACACTCGCATACAATCATACACAATCGCACGCACACACACTCGCACACACACACTCACACACACTCGCACACTCTCGCACACATACGCACTCACTCGCACGCACTCGCACGCACACACTCTCACACACTCGCACAAACTCACACACACTCGCACACACTTATACACAATCGCACACACACACTCACTCACTCACACTCACTCGCACACACTTGCACACACTCGCACACACTCGCACACACAGTCCTACACACTCACACACACTCGCAAACACTCGCACAAACTCACACACACTCACTCACACGCACACACTTGCACACACTAGCACACACTTGCACGCCCACACTTGCACACACTCACACTCACTCGCACGCACACACTCGCACACACTCGCACAAACTCACACACACTCGCACACACTCATACACAATCGCACAAACTCACACACACTCGCACACACTCACACACTCGCACCCACTCACTCGTGCACACTCGCACACATTCGCACTCACTCGCACGCACTCACACGCACACACTCGCACAAACTCACACACACTCGCACACACTCATACACAATCGCACGCACACACACTCGCACACACTCGCACACATTCGCACTCACTCGCATGCAAACACTCGCACAAACTCACACACACTGGCACACACTTATACACAATCGCACACACACACACTTGCACACACTCGCACACACTCACTCACACACACTCACACACACACACTCGCACACACTCACACACACTTGCACACACTCGCACACACTCACACGCACACACACTCACACACACACTCACACACACTCGCACACACTCGCACCCACTCACTCGTGCACACTCGCGCACACTCGGGCACATTTGCACACACTCGCACACACTCGCACACTCTCGCACACACACTCGCACACACACTCGCACACACTCGAACACACTCGCACACACTCGCAAACACTCGCACATACAGTCCGACAAACTCACACACACTCACACACACTCACACACTCGCACCCACACACAAACTGGCACACACTCAAACACACTCACTCATACACACTCGCACACACTCATTCGCACACACTCACACCCAGTCACTCGAGCACACTCGCACACCCTCGCACGCACGCACGCACACACTCGCACACACTCACATGCACACACTCACGCACACACACTCGCGCACACTCGTGCACACTCGCACGCACACATTCACACACATTCGCACTCACTTGCACACACTCGTACGCACACACTGGCACACACTGGCACACACTGGCACACACACACTCGCACACACTCGCATGCACACACTTGCACACACACTCACACACACTCGCATACACACTCGCACAAACTCCTACACACACTCGTACACACTCACACACACTAGCACACACACACTCGCACACACTCGCACATACTCGCACACACTCGCACACACTCGCATGCACACACTCGCACACACACTCACACACACACTCTCGCATACACACTCGCACAAACTCCTACACACACTCGTACACACTCACACACACTAGCACACACACACTCGCACACACTCGCACATACTCGCACACACTCGCACACACTCACATGCACACACTCGCACACACACTCACACACACACTCTCGCATACACACTCGCACAAACTCCTACACACACTCGTACACACTCACACACACTCGCACACACACTTGCACACACTCGCACACACTCGCACATACACACATACACATTCGCACACACTCGCACACACACTCGCACACACAGTCCTACACACTCACACACACTCACAAACACTCGCACACACTCACACACACACTCACTCACACGTACACACTCACGAACACTTGCACACACTCACACACACTAGCACACACTCGTAAGCATACACTCACACTCACTCACACACTTACTCACACGCACACACTCTCGCACACACTCACACACACTCGCGCACACTCGCACACACTCGCACGCCCACACTTGCGCACTCTCGCACACATTTGCACACACTCGCACTCACTTGCACCCACTCGCACGCACACACTCGCACACATTCATACACAATCACACAAACTCGCACACATTCGCACACACTCGCACACACTCACTCACTCACACTTACTCGCACACACTTGCACACACTCGCACACACTCGCACACACAGTCCTACACACTCACACACACACTCGCAAACACTCGCACAAACTCACACACACTCACTCACACGCACACACTTGCGCACACTAGCACACACTGCACGCCCACACTCACACACATTCGCACTCACTCGCACGCACTCGCACGCACACACTCGCACACACTCACACACACTTGCACTAACTCACACACACTCACACACACTCATACACAATCGCACGCA
The DNA here is from genome assembly GCF_046119375.1 of Phyllobates terribilis. Classification (NCBI taxonomy): domain Eukaryota; kingdom Metazoa; phylum Chordata; class Amphibia; order Anura; family Dendrobatidae; genus Phyllobates; species Phyllobates terribilis. Next base: position 1,499,708 of record NW_027362853.1, read on the forward strand.
CACACACACGCACACACACACTCGCACACACTCGCACACTCTCACACACATTCACACTCACTCGCACGCACTCGCACGCGCACACTCAAACACACTCGCACAAACTCACACACACTCGCACACACTTATACACAAACATACACACACTCGTACACACACTCGCACACACTCGCACACACTCGCACACACTCACTCACACACACTCACACGCACACACTCGCACACACTCACACACACTTGCACACACTCACACGCACACACACTCGCACACACACTCACACACACTTGCACACACTCACAAGCACACACTCGCACACACACTCGCACACACTCACACGCACACACTCACACGCACACACTCGTACAAACAGTCGCACACACTCGCACCCACTCACTCGTGCACACTCGCGCACACTCGGGCACATTTGCACACACTCGCACACTCTCGCACACACACTCGCACACACACTCGCACACACTCGCACACACTCGCACACACTCGCAAACACTCGCACATACAGTCCTACAAACTCACACACACTCACACACACTCACACACTCCACCCACACACAAACTGGCACACACTCAAACACACTCACTCATACACACTCGCACACACTCACTCGCACACACACACACTCGCACCCAGTCACTCGAGCACACTCGCACACACTCGCACGCACGCACGCACACACTCGCACACACTCACACGCACACACTCACGCACACACACTCACGCACACTCGTGCACACTCGCACGCAAACATTCGCACACATTCGCACTCACTTGCACACATTCGTGCGCACACACTGGCACACACTGGCACACACACACACTCGCACACACTCGCACACACTTGCACACACTAGCACACACACACTCACACATATTCGCACACACTCGCACGCACACACTCGCACACACTCGCATGCACACACTCGCACACACACTCACACACACACTCACATACACACTCGCACACACTCGCACAAACTCCTACACACACTCGTACACACACACACTCGCACACACACTCGCACACACTTGCACACACTCGCACATACACACATACACATTCGCACACACTCGCACACACACTCGCACACACAGTTCTACACACTCACACACACACTCGCAAACACTCGCACACACTCACACACACACTCACTCACACGTACACACTCGCGCACACTCACACACACTCACGCACACTAGCACACACTCGTAAGCATACACTCACACTCACTCACACACTTACTCACAAGCACACACTCTCGCACACACTCACACACACTCGCGCACACTCGCACACACTCGCACGCCCACACTCGCACACTCTCGCACACATTTGCACACACTCGCACTCACTTGCACCCACTCGCACGCACACACTCGCACACACTCATACACAATCACACAAACTCGCACACATTCGCACACACTCGCACACACTCACTCACTCACACTTACTCGCACACACTTGCACACACTCGCACACACAGTCCTACACACTCTCACACACACTCGCAAACACTCGCACAAACTCACACACACTCACTCACACGCACACACTTGCGCACACTAGCACTCACTCGCACGCACACACTCACACAAAATCGCATGCACACACTCGCACACACACTAACACACTAACACACACACTCGCATACACACTCGCACACACTCGCATGCACACACTCGCACACACACTCACACACACACACTCGCATACACAATCGCACACACTCGCACAAACTCCTACACACACTCGTACACACTCACACACACTCGCACAAACACTTGCACACACTCGCACACACTCGCACATACACACATACACATTCGCACACACTCGCACACTCACTCACACACACAGTCCTACACACTTACACACACACTCGCAAACACTCGCACACACACACACTCACTCACACGTACACACTCGTGCACACTCACACACTCACGCACACTAGCACACACTCGTAAGCATACACTCACACTCACTCACACACTTACTCACACGCACACACTCTCGCACACACTCTCACACACTCGCACACACTCGCACAAACTCACACACACTCGCACACACACATACACAATCGCACGCGCACACACTCGCACACACTCGCACACATTCGCACTCACTCGCATGCACTCGCACGCACACACTCGCACAAACTCACACACACTGGCACACACTTATACACAATCGCACACACACACTCTAACACACACTCGCACACACTCACTCACATACACTCACACACACACACTCGCACACACTCACACACACTTGCACACACTCGCACACACTCACACGCACACACACTCACACACACACTCACACACACTCACAAGCACAAACTCACACACACACACTCGCACAAACTCACACGCACACACTCACACGCACACACTCGCACACACACTCGCACACACTCGCACCCACTCACTCGTGCACACTCGCGCACACTCGGGCACATTTGCACACACTCGCACACACTCGCACACTCTCGCACACACACTCGCACACACACTCACACACACTCGAACACACTCGCACACACTCGCAAACACTCGCACATACAGTCCTACAAACTCACACACACTCACACACACTCACACACTCGCACCCACACACAAACTGGCACACACTCAAACACACTCACTCATACACACTCGCACACACTCACTCGCACACACACACACACTCGCACACACTCGCACCCAGTCACTCGAGCACACTCGCACACCCTCGCACGCATGCACGCACACACTCGCACACACTCACATGCACACACTCACGCACACATAATCGCGCACACTCGTGCACACTCGCACGCACACATTCACACACATTCGCACTCACTTGCACACACTCGCACGCACACACTGGCACACACTCGCACACACTCGCACACACACACTCGCACACACTCGCATGCACACAAACTCCTACACACACTCGTACACACTCACACACACTAGCACACACACACTCGCACACACTCGCACATACTAGCACACACTCGCACACACTCGCATGCACACACTCGCACACACACTCACACACACACTCTCGCATACACACTCGCACAAACTCCTACACACACTCGTACACACTCACACACACTCGCACACACACTTGCACACACTCGCACACACTCGCACATACACACGTACACATTCGCACACACTCGCACACACACTCGCACACACAGTCCTACACACTCACACACACACTCACAAACACTCGCACACACTCACACACACACTCACTCACACGTACACACTCACGCACACTTGCACACACTCACGCACACTAGCACACACTCGCATGCACACACTGGCACACACACTAACACACACACTCACATACACACTCGCACACACTCGCACAAACTCCTACACACACTCGCACACACTCACACACACACTCGCACGCTCACACTCGCACACACTCATACACACACTTGCACACACTTGCACACGCACACTCGCACACAATCACACACACACTCGCAGACACTCGCACACACTCACTCATGCACACACTCACACACACTCGCCCACACAGTCCTACACACTCACACACACACTCGCAAACACTTGCAAACACTCAAACACACACTCACTCACACGTACACACTCGCGCACACTCGCACGCCGACACTCTCACACTCTCGCACACATTTGAACACACTCGCACGCACTCGCACGCACACACTCGCACACACTCGCACAAACTCATACACAATCGCACACACTCACTCGCAAACACTTGCACACACTCGCACACACTCGCACACACTTGCACACACTTGCACACGCTTGCACACACTCGCACACACTCGCACACACTCACACACACGTACACACACGCACACACACTCACGCACACACTCGCACACACTTGCATGCACACATTCGCACGCACTCGCACACACAAACACAAACTGGCACACACTCAAACACACTCACTCGTACACACTCGCACACACACACACACTCGCACACACTCACACACTCACGCACACACACTCGCGCACACTCGTGCACACTCGCACGCACACTCACTCACACGTACACACTCGCGCACACTCACGCACACTAGCACACACTCGTAAGCATACACTCACACTCACTCACACACTTACTCACACGCACACACTCTCGCACACACTCACACACACTCGCGCACACTCGCACACACTCGCACGCCCACACTCGCACACTCTCGCACACATTTGCACACACTCGCACTCACTCACACCCACTCGCATGCACACACTCACACACACTCATACACAATCAAACAAACTCGCACACATACACTCGCACACATTTGCACACACTCACTCACTCACACTCACTCGCACACACTTGCACACACTCGCACACACTCGCACACACAGTCCTACACACTCACACACACTCGCAAACACTCGCACAAACTCACACACACTCACTCACACGCACACAATTGCGCACACTCGGACGCCCACACTCGCACACATTCGCACTCACTCGCACGCACTCGCACACACTCGCACAAACTCACACACACTCGCACACACTCATACACAATCGCACGCACACACACTCGCACACTCTCGCACACATTCGCACTCACTCGCACGCACACACTCGCACAAACTCGCATGCACACACTCGCACACACACTAACACACTAATACACACACACTCGCATACACACTCGCATGCACACACTCGCACACACACTCACACACACACACTCGCATACACACTCGCACACACTCGCACAAACTCCTACACACACTCGTACACACTCACACACACTCGCACACACACTTGCACACACTCGCACACACTTGCACATACACACATACACATTCGCACACACTCACACACTCACTCGCACACACAGTCCTACACACTCACACACACACTCGCAAACACTCGCACACACACACACTCACTCACACGTACACACTCGCGCACACTCACACACTCACGCACACTAGCACACACTCGTAAGCATACACTCACACTCACTCACACACTTGCACACACTCTCGCACACACTCACACACACTCGCGCACACTCGCACGCCCACACTCGCACACTCTCGCACACATTTGCACACACTCGCACACATTTGCACCCACTCGCACACACTCACTCACTCACACTCACTCGCACACACTTGCACACACTCGCACACACTCGCACACACAGTCCTACACACTCACACACACTCGCAAACACTCGCACAAACTCACACACACTCACTCACACGCACACACTTGCACACACTAGCACACACTTGCACGCCCACACTTGCACACATTCGCACTCACTCGCACGCACTCGCACGCACACACTCGCACACACTCGCACAAACTCACACACACTCGCACACACTCATACTCAATCGCACAATCGCACAAACTCACACACACTCGCACACACTCACACACTCGCACCCACTCACTCGTGCACACTCGCACACATTCGCACTCACTAGCACGCACACACTCGCACAAACTCACACACACTCGCACACAATCATACACAATCGCACGCACACACACTCGCACACACACACTCACACACACTCGCACACTCTCGCACACATACGCACTCACTCGCACGCACTCACACGCACACACTCTCACACACTCGCACAAACTCACACACACTCGCACACACTTATACACAATCGCACACAAACACACACTCACTCACACTCACTCGCACACACTTGCACACACTCGCACACACTCGCACACACAGTCCTACACACTCACACACACTCGCAAACACTCGCACAAACTCACACACACTCACTCACACGCACACACTTGCACACACTAGCACACACTTGCACGCCCACACTTGCACTCACTCACACTCACTCGCACGCACACACTCGCACACACTCGCACAAACTCACACACACTCGCACACACTCATACACAATCGCACAAACTCACACACACTCGCACACACTCACACACTCGCACCCACTCACTCGTGCACACTCGCACACATTCGCACTCACTCGCACGCACTCACATGCACATACTCGCACAAACTCACACACACTCGCACACACTCATACACAATCGCACGCACACACACTCGCACACACTCGCACACATTCGCACTCACTCGCATGCACACACTCGCACAAACTCACACACACTGGCACACACTTATACACAATCGCACACACACACTCTAACACACACTTGCACACACTCGCACACACTCACTCACACACACTCACACACACACACTCGCACACACTCACACACACTTGCACACACTCGCACACACTCACTCGCACACACACTCACACACACACTCACACACACTCGCACACACTCGCACCCACTCACTCGTGCACACTCGCGCACACTCGGGCACATTTGCACACACTCGCACACACTCGCACACTCTCGCACACACACTCGCACACACACTCGCACACACTCGAACACACTCGCACACACTCGCAAACACTCGCACATACAGTCCTACAAACTCACACACACTCACACACACTCACACACTCGCACCCACACACAAACTGGCACACACTCAAACACACTCACTCATACACACTCGCACACACTCATTCGCACACACTCACACCCAGTCACTCGAGCACACTCGCACACCCTCGCACGCACGCACGCACACACTCGCACACACTCACATGCACACACTCACGCACACACACTCGCGCACACTCGTGCACACTCGCACGCACACATTCACACACATTCGCACTCACTTGCACACACTCGTACGCACACACTGGCACACACTGGCACACACTGGCACACACACACTCGCACACACTCGCATGCACACACTTGCACACACACTCACACACACTCGCATACACACTCGCACAAACTCCTACACACACTCGTACACACTCACACACACTAGCACACACACACTCGCACATACTCGCACACACTCGCACACACTCGCATGCACACACTCGCACACACACTCACACACACACTCTCGCATACACACTCGCACAAACTCCTACACACACTCATACACACTCACACACACTAGCACACACACACTCGCACACACTCGCACACATTCGCACACACTCGCACACACTCGCACACACTTGCACACACTCGCACACACTCGCACACACAGTCCTACACACTCACACACACTTGCAAACACTCGCACAAACTCACACACACTCACTCACACGCACACACTTGCACACACTAGCACACACTCGCACGCCCACACTTGCACACACTCACACTCACTCGCACGCACTCGCACGCACACACTCGCACACACTCGCACATACTCGCACACACTTGCACACACTCGCACACACTCGCATGCACACACTCGCACACACACTCACAAACACACTCTCGCATACATACTCGCACAAACTCCTACACACACTCGTACACACTCACACACACTCGCACGCACACTTGCACACACTCACACACACTTGCACATACACACATACACATTCGCACACACTCGCACACATACTCGCACACACAGTCCTACACACTCACACACACACTCACAAACACTCGCACACACTCACACAACACTCACTCACACGTACACACTCACGCACACTTGCACACACTCACGCACACTAGCACACACTCGTAAGCACACACTCACACTCACTCACACACTTACTCACACGCACACACTCTTGCACACACTCACACACACTCGCGCACACTCGCACACACTCGCACGCCCACACTCGCACACTCTCGCACACATTTGCACCCACTCGCATTCACTTGCACCCACTCGCACGCACACACTCGCACACACTCATACACAATCACACAAACTCGCACACATTCGCACACACTCGCACACACTCACTCACTCACACTTACTCGCACACACTTGCACACACTCGCACACACTCGCACACACAGTCCTACACACTCACACACACACTCGCAAACACTCGCACAAACTCACACACACTCACTCACACGCACACACTTGCGCACACTAGCACACACTCGCACGCCCACACTCACACACATTCGCACTCACTCGCACACACTCGCACGCACACACTCGCACAAACTCACACACGCTCGCACACACTCATACACAATCGCACGCACACACACACGCACACACACACTCGCACACACTCGCACACTCTCACACACATTCACACTCACTCGCACGCACTCGCACGCGCACACTCAAACACACTCGCACAAACTCACACACACTCGCACACACTTATACACAAACGCACACACACACTCGTACACACACTCGCACACACTCGCACACACTCGCACACACTCACTCACACACACTCACACGCACACACTCGCACACACTCACACACTTGCACACACTTGCACACACTCACACGCACACACACTCGCACACACACTCACACACACTCGCACACACTCACAAGCACACACTCGCACACACACTCGCACACACTCACACGCACACACTCACACGCACACACTCGTACAAACAGTCGCACACACTCGCACCCACTCACTCGTGCACACTCGCGCACACTCGGGCACATGTGCACACACTCGCACACTCTCGCACACACACTCGCACACACACTCGCACACACTCGAACACACTCGCACACACTCGCAAACACTCGCACATACAGTCCTACAAACTCACACACACTCACACACACTCACACACTCCACCCACACACAAACTGGCACACACTCAAACACACTCACTCATACACACTCGCACACACTCACTCGCACACACACACACTCGCACACACTCGCACCCAGTCACTCGAGCACACTCGCACGCACGCACACACTCGCACACACTCACACGCACACACTCACGCACACACACTCACGCACACTCATGCACACTCGCACGCACACATTTGCACACATTCGCACTCACTTGCACACACTCGTGCGCACACACTGGCACACACTGGCACACACTGGCACACACACACTCGCACACACTCGCACACACTTGCACACACTAGCACACACACACTCACACATATTCGCACACACTCACACGCACACACTCGCACACACTCACACACACATACACACTCGCACACACACTCACACACACTCACATACACACTCGCACACACTCGCACAAACTCCTACACACACTCGTACACACACACACTCGCACACACACTCGCACACACTTGCACACACTCGCACATACACACATACACATTCACACACACTCGCACACACACTCGCACACACAGTTCTACACACTCACACACACACTCGCAAACACTCGCACACACTCACACACACACTCACTCACACGTACACACTCGTGCACACTCGCACACACTCACGCACACTAGCACACACTCGCATGCACACACTGGCAAACACACTAACACACACACTCACATACACACTCGCACACACTCGCACAAACTCCTACACACACACGCACACACTCACACACACACTCGCACGCTCACACTCGCACACACTCACACACACACTTTTGCACACGCACACTTGCACACAATCACACACACACTCTCGCATACACACTCGCACAAACTCCTACACACACTCGTACACACTCACACACACTCGCACACACTCGCACATACACACATACACATTCGCACACACTCGCACACACACTCGCACACACAGTCCTACACACTCACACACACACTCACAAACACTCGCACACACTCACACACACACTCACTCACACGTACACACTCGCGCACACTCGCACACACTCACGCACACTAGCACACACTCGCATGCACACACTGGCACACACACTAACACACACACTCACATACACACTCGCACAAACTCCTACACACACTCGCACACACTCACACACACACTCGCACGCTCACACTCGCACACACTCACACACACACTTGCACACGCACACTCGCACACAATCACACACACACTCGCAGACACTCGCACACACTCACTCATGCACACACTCACACACACTCGCCCACACTCGCACACACAGTCCTACACACTCACACACACACTCGCAAACACTTGCAAACACTCACACACACACTCACTCACACGTACACACTCGCGCACACTCGCACGCCGACACTCTCACACTCTCGCACACATTTGCACACACTCGCACTCACTCGCACCCAATCGCATGCACACACTCGCACACACTCATACACAATCAAACAAACTCGCACACACACACTCGCACACATTCGCACACACTCGCACACACTCAATCACTCACACTCACTTGCACACACTTGCACACACTCGCACACACTCGCACACACAGTCCTACACACTCACACACACACTCGCAAACACTCGCACAAACTCACACACACTCACTCACACGCACACACTTGCGCACACTAGCACACACTCGCACGCCCACACTCGCACACATTCGCACTCACTCGCATGCACTCGCACGCACACACTCGCACAAACTCACACACACTCGCACACACTCATACACAATCGCACGCACACACACTCGCACACACTCGCACACTCTCGCACACATTCGCACTCACTCGCACGCACACACTCGTGCAAACTCGCATGCACACACTCGCGCACACACTAATACACACACACTTGCATACACACTCGCACACACTCGCATGCACACACTCGCACACACACTCACACACACACACTCGCATACACACTCGCACACACTCGCACAAACTCCTGCACACACTCGTACACACTCACACACACTCGCACACACACTTGCACACACTCGCACACACTCGCACATACACACATACACATTCGCACACACTCGCACACTCACTCGCACACACAGTCCTACACACTCACACACACACTCGCAAACACTCGCACACACACACACTCACTCACACGTACACACTCGCGCACACTCACACACACTCACGCACACTAGCACACACTCGTAAGCATACACTCACACTCACACACTTACTCACACTCACACACTCTCGCACACACTCGCGCACACTCGCACACACTCGCACGCCCACACTCGCACACATTTGCACACACTCGCACTCACTCACACCCACTCGCACGCACACACTCATACACAATCACACAAACTCGCACACACACTCGCACACACTCGCACCCACTCGCACACACTTGCACACACTCGCACACACTCGCACACACAGTCCTACACACTCGCACACACTTGCACACACTCGCACACACTCGCATGCACACACTCGCACACACACTCACAAACACACTCTCGCATACATACTCGCACAAACTCCTACACACACTCGTACACACTCACACACACTCGCACGCACACTTGCACACACTCACACACACTTGCACATACACACATACACATTCGCACACACTCGCACACATACTCGCACACACAGTCCTACACACTCACACACACACTCACAAACACTCGCACACACTCACACAACACTCACTCACACGTACACACTCACGCACACTTGCACACACTCATGCACACTAGCACACACTCGTAAGCACACACTCACACTCACTCACACACTTACTCACACGCACACACTCTCGCACACACTCACACACACTTGCGCACACTCGCACACACTCGCACGCCCACACTCGCACACTCTCACACACATTTGCACCCACTCGCATTCACTTGCACCCACTCGCACGCACACACTCGCACACACTCATACACAATCACACAAACTCGCACACATTCGCACACACTCGCACACACTCACTCACTCACACTTACTCGCACACACTTGCACACACTCGCACACACTCGCACACACAGTCCTACACACTCACACACACACTCGCAAACACTCGCACAAACTCACACACACTCACTCACACGCACACACTTGCGCACACTAGCACACACTCGCACGCCCACACTCACACACATTCGCACTCACTCGCACACACTCGCACGCACACACTCGCACAAACTCACACACGCTCGCACACACTCATACACAATCGCACGCACACACACACGCACACACACACTCGCACACACTCGCACACTCTCACACACATTCACACTCACTCGCACGCGCACACTCAAACACACTCGCACAAACTCACACACACTCGCACACACTTATACACAAACGCACACACACACTCGTACACACACTCGCACACACTCGCACACACTCGCACACACTCACTCACACACACTCACACGCACACACTCGCACACACTCACACACACTTGCACACACTTGCACACACTCACACGCACACACACTCGCACACACACTCACACACACTCACACGCACACACTCGTACAAACAGTCGCACACACTCGCACCCACTCACTCGTGCACACTCGCGCACACTCGGGCACATTTGCACACACTCGCACACTCTCGCACACACTCGCACACACACTCGCACACACTCGAACACACTCGCACACACTCGCAAACACTCGCACATACAGTCCTACAAACTCACACACACTCACACACACTCACACACTCCACCCACACACAAACTGGCACACACTCAAACACACTCACTCATACACACTCGCACACACTCACTCGCACACACACACACTCGCACACACTCGCACCCAGTCACTCGAGCACACTCGCACGCACGCACACACTCGCACACACTCACACGCACACACTCACGCACACACACTCACGCACACTCGTGCACACTCGCACGCACACATTTGCACACATTCGCACTCACTTGCACACACTCGTGCGCACACACTGGCACACACTGGCACACACTGGCACACACACACTCGCACACACTCGCACACACTTGCACACACTAGCACACACACACTCACACATATTCGCACACACTCACACGCACACACTCGCACACACTCGCACACACACTCGCACACACAGTCCTACACACTCACACACACACTCACAAACACTCGCACACACTCACACACACACTCACTCACACGTACACACTCGCGCACACTCGCACACACTCACGCACACTAGCACACACTCGCATGCACACACTGGCACACACACTAACACACACACTCACATACACACTCGCACAAACTCCTACACACACTCGCACACACTCACACACACACTCGCACGCTCACACTCGCACACACTCACACACACACTTGCACACGCACACTCGCACACAATCACACACACACTCGCAGACACTCGCACACACTCACTCATGCACACACTCACACACACTCGCCCACACTCGCACACACAGTCCTACACACTCACACACACACTCGCAAACACTTGCAAACACTCACACACACACTCACTCACACGTACACACTCGCGCACACTCGCACGCCGACACTCTCACACTCTCGCACACATTTGCACACACTCGCACTCACTCAGACGCACTCGCACGCACACACTCACACACACTCGCACAAACTCATACACAATCGCACACACTCACTCGCACACACTTGCACACACTCGCACACACTCGCACGCTCACACTCACACACATTCGCACTCACTCGCACGCACTCGCACGCACTCGCACGCACACACTCGCACACACTCATACACAATTGCACGCACACACACTCGCACACACACACTCGCACACACTCGCACACACTCGCACACATTCGCACTCACTCGCATGCACTCGCACGCACACACTCGCACAAACTCACACACACTGGCACACACTTATACACAATCGCACACACACACTCTAGCACACACTCGCACACACTCGCACACACTCACTCACACACACTCACACACACACACTCGCACACACTCACACACACTTGCACACACTCGCACACACTCACACGCACACACACTCACACACACTCACACACACTCACAAGCACAAACTCGCACACACACTCGCACACACTCACACGCACACACTCACACGCACACACTCGCACACACACTCACACACACTCACAAGCACAAACTCGCACACACACTCGCACACACTCACACGCACACACTCACACGCACACACTCGCACACACACTCGCACACACTCGCACCCACTCACTCGTGCACACTCGCGCACACTCGGGCACATTTGCACACACTCGCACACTCTCGCACACACACTCGCACACACACTCGCACACACTCAAACGCACTCGCACACACTCGCAAACACTCGCACATACAGTCCTACAAACTCACACACACTCACACACACTCACACACTCCACCCACACACAAACTGGCACACACTCAAACACACTCACTCATACACACTCGCACACACTCACTCACACACACACACACTCGCACACACTAACAAACTGGCACACACTCAAACACACTCACTCATACACACTCGCACACACTCACTCGCACACACACACACACTCGCACACACTCGCACCCAGTCACTCGAGCACACTCGCACGCACGCACACACTCGCACACACTCACACGCACACACTCACGCACACACACTCACGCACACTCATGCACACTCGCACGCACACATTTGCACACATTCGCACTCACTTGCACACACTCGTGCGCACACACTGGCACACACTGGCACACACTGGCACACACACACTCGCACACACTCGCACACACTTGCACACACTAGCACACACACACTCACACATATTCGCACACACTCACACGCACACACTCGCACACACTCACACACACATACACACTCGCACACACACTCACACACACTCACATACACACTCGCACACACTCGCACAAACTCCTACACACACTCGTACACACACACACTCGCACACACACTCGCACACACTTGCACACACTCGCACATACACACATACACATTCACACACACTCGCACACACACTCGCTCACACAGTTCTACACACTCACACACACACTCGCAAACACTCGCACACACTCACACACACACTCACTCACACGTACACACTCGTGCACACTCGCACACACTCACGCACACTAGCACACACTCGCATGCACACACTGGCAAACACACTAACACACACACTCACATACACACTCGCACACACTCGCACAAACTCCTACACACACTCGCACACACTCACACACACACTCGCACGCTCACACTCGCACACACTCACACACACACTTTTGCACACGCACACTTGCACACAATCACACACACACTCTCGCATACACACTCGCACAAACTCCTACACACACTCGTACACACTCACACACACTCGCACACACTCGCACATACACACATACACATTCGCACACACTCGCACACACACTCGCACACACAGTCCTACACACTCACACACACACTCACAAACACTCGCACACACTCACACACACACTCACTCACACGTACACACTCGCGCACACTCGCACACACTCACGCACACTAGCACACACTCGCATGCACACACTGGCACACACACTAACACACACACTCACATACACACTCGCACAAACTCCTACACACACTCGCACACACTCACACACACACTCGCACGCTCACACTCGCACACACTCACACACACACTTGCACACGCACACTCGCACACAATCACACACACACTCGCAGACACTCGCACACACTCACTCATGCACACACTCACACACACTCGCCCACACTCGCACACACAGTCCTACACACTCACACACACACTCGCAAACACTTGCAAACACTCACACACACACTCACTCACACGTACACACTCGCGCACACTCGCACGCCGACACTCTCACACTCTCGCACACATTTGCACACACTCGCACTCACTCGCACCCAATCGCATGCACACACTCGCACACACTCATACACAATCAAACAAACTCGCACACACACACTCGCACACATTCGCACACACTCGCACACACTCAATCACTCACACTCACTTGCACACACTTGCACACACTCGCACACACTCGCACACACAGTCCTACACACTCACACACACACTCGCAAACACTCGCACAAACTCACACACACTCACTCACACGCACACACTTGCGCACACTAGCACACACTCGCACGCCCACACTCGCACACATTCGCACTCACTCGCATGCACTCGCACGCACACACTCGCACAAACTCACACACACTCGCACACACTCATACACAATCGCACGCACACACACTCGCACACACTCGCACACTCTCGCACACATTCGCACTCACTCGCACGCACACACTCGTGCAAACTCGCATGCACACACTCGCGCACACACTAACACACACACACTTGCATACACACTCGCACACACTCGCATGCACACACTCGCACACACACTCACACACACACACTCGCATACACACTCGCACACACTCGCACAAACTCCTGCACACACTCGTACACACTCACACACACTCGCACACACACTTGCACACACTCGCACACACTCGCACATACACACATACACATTCGCACACACTCGCACACTCACTCGCACACACAGTCCTACACACTCACACACACACTCGCAAACACTCGCACACACACACACTCACTCACACGTACACACTCGCGCACACTCACACACACTCATGCACACTAGCACACACTCGTAAGCATACACTCACACTCACACACTTACTCACACTCACACACTCTCGCACACACTCGCGCACACTCGCACACACTCGCACGCCCACACTCGCACACATTTGCACACACTCGCACTCACTCACACCCACTCGCACGCACACACTCATACACAATCACACAAACTCGCACACACACTCGCACACACTCGCACCCACTCGCACACACTTGCACACACTCGCACACACTCGCACACACAGTCCTACACACTCGCACACACTTGCACACACTCGCACACACTCGCATGCACACACTCGCACACACACTCACAAACACACTCTCGCATACATACTCGCACAAACTCCTACACACACTCGTACACACTCACACACACTCGCACGCACACTTGCACACACTCACACACACTTGCACATACACACATACACATTCGCACACACTCGCACACATACTCGCACACACAGTCCTACACACTCACACACACACTCACAAACACTCGCACACACTCACACAACACTCACTCACACGTACACACTCACGCACACTTGCACACACTCATGCACACTAGCACACACTCGTAAGCACACACTCACACTCACTCACACACTTACTCACACGCACACACTCTCGCACACACTCACACACACTTGCGCACACTCGCACACACTCGCACGCCCACACTCGCACACTCTCACACACATTTGCACCCACTCGCATTCACTTGCACCCACTCGCACGCACACACTCGCACACACTCATACACAATCACACAAACTCGCACACATTCGCACACACTCGCACACACTCACTCACTCACACTTACTCGCACACACTTGCACACACTCGCACACACTCGCACACACAGTCCTACACACTCACACACACACTCGCAAACACTCGCACAAACTCACACACACTCACTCACACGCACACACTTGCGCACACTAGCACACACTCGCACGCCCACACTCACACACATTCGCACTCACTCGCACACACTCGCACGCACACACTCGCACAAACTCACACAC
Source organism: Phyllobates terribilis (assembly GCF_046119375.1). Lineage (NCBI taxonomy): Eukaryota > Metazoa > Chordata > Amphibia > Anura > Dendrobatidae > Phyllobates > Phyllobates terribilis. The sequence goes on from NW_027362853.1 coordinate 1,517,282, forward strand.
GCTCGCACACACTCATACACAATCGCACGCACACACACACGCACACACACACTCGCACACACTCGCACACTCTCACACACATTCACACTCACTCGCACGCGCACACTCAAACACACTCGCACAAACTCACACACACTCGCACACACTTATACACAAACGCACACACACACTCGTACACACACTCGCACACACTCGCACACACTCGCACACACTCACTCACACACACTCACACGCACACACTCGCACACACTCACACACACTTGCACACACTTGCACACACTCACACGCACACACACTCGCACACACACTCACACACACTCACACGCACACACTCGTACAAACAGTCGCACACACTCGCACCCACTCACTCGTGCACACTCGCGCACACTCGGGCACATTTGCACACACTCGCACACTCTCGCACACACTCGCACACACACTCGCACACACTCGAACACACTCGCACACACTCGCAAACACTCGCACATACAGTCCTACAAACTCACACACACTCACACACACTCACACACTCCACCCACACACAAACTGGCACACACTCAAACACACTCACTCATACACACTCGCACACACTCACTCGCACACACACACACTCGCACACACTCGCACCCAGTCACTCGAGCACACTCGCACGCACGCACACACTCGCACACACTCACACGCACACACTCACGCACACACACTCACGCACACTCGTGCACACTCGCACGCACACATTTGCACACATTCGCACTCACTTGCACACACTCGTGCGCACACACTGGCACACACTGGCACACACTGGCACACACACACTCGCACACACTCGCACACACTTGCACACACTAGCACACACACACTCACACATATTCGCACACACTCACACGCACACACTCGCACACACTCGCACACACACTCGCACACACAGCCCTACACACTCACACACACACTCACAAACACTCGCACACACTCACACACACACTCACTCACACGTACACACTCGCGCACACTCGCACACACTCACGCACACTAGCACACACTCGCATGCACACACTGGCACACACACTAACACACACACTCACATACACACTCGCACAAACTCCTACACACACTCGCACACACTCACACACACACTCGCACGCTCACACTCGCACACACTCACACACACACTTGCACACGCACACTCGCACACAATCACACACACACTCGCAGACACTCGCACACACTCACTCATGCACACACTCACACACACTCGCCCACACTCGCACACACAGTCCTACACACTCACACACACACTCGCAAACACTTGCAAACACTCACACACACACTCACTCACACGTACACACTCGCGCACACTCGCACGCCGACACTCTCACACTCTCGCACACATTTGCACACACTCGCACTCACTCAGACGCACTCGCACGCACACACTCACACACACTCGCACAAACTCATACACAATCGCACACACTCACTCGCACACACTTGCACACACTCGCACACACTCGCACGCTCACACTCACACACATTCGCACTCACTCGCACGCACTCGCACGCACTCGCACGCACACACTCGCACACACTCATACACAATTGCACGCACACACACTCGCACACACACACTCGCACACACTCGCACACACTCGCACACATTCGCACTCACTCGCATGCACTCGCACGCACACACTCGCACAAACTCACACACACTGGCACACACTTATACACAATCGCACACACACACTCTAACACACACTCGCACACACTCGCACACACTCACTCACACACACTCACACACACACACTCGCACACACTCACACACACTTGCACACACTCGCACACACTCACACGCACACACACTCACACACACTCACACACACTCACAAGCACAAACTCGCACACACACTCGCACACACTCACACGCACACACTCACACGCACACACTCGCACACACACTCACACACACTCACAAGCACAAACTCGCACACACACTCGCACACACTCACACGCACACACTCACACGCACACACTCGCACACACACTCGCACACACTCGCACCCACTCACTCGTGCACACTCGCGCACACTCGGGCACATTTGCACACACTCGCACACTCTCGCACACACACTCGCACACACACTCGCACACACTCAAACGCACTCGCACACACTCGCAAACACTCGCACATACAGTCCTACAAACTCACACACACTCACACACACTCACACACTCGCACCCACACACAAACTGGCACACACTCAAACACACTCACTCATACACACTCGCACACACTCACTCACACACACACACACACTCGCACACACTCGCACCCAGTCACTCGAGCACACTCGCACACCCTCGCACGCACGCACACACTCGCACACACTCACGCACACACACTCGCGCACACTCGTGCACACTCGCACGCACACATTCACACACATTCGCACTCACTTGCACACACTCGTACGCACACACTGGCACACACTCGCACACACTCGCACACACACACTCGCACACACTCGCATGCACACACTTGCACACACACTCACACACACTCGCATACACACTCGCACAAACTCCTACACACACTCGTACACACTCACACACACTAGCACACACACACTCGCACACACTCGCACATACTCGCACACACTAGCACACACTCACATGCACACACTCGCACACACACTCACACACACACTCTCGCATACACACTCGCACAAACTCCTACACACACTCGTACGCACTCACACACACTCGCACACACACTTGCACACACTCGCACACACTCGCACATACACACATACACATTCGCACACACTCGCACACACACTCGCACACACAGTCCTACACACTCACACACACACTCATAAACACTCAAACACACTCACACACACACTCATTCACACGTACACACTCACGCACACTTGCACACACTCACGCACACTAGCACACACTCGTAAGCATACACTCACCCTCACTCACACACTTACTCACACGCACACACTCTCGCACACACTCACACACACTCGTGCACACTCGCACACACTCGCACGCCCACACTGGCACACTCTCACACACATTTGCACACACTCGCACTCACTTGCACCCACTCGCACGCACACACTCGCACACACTCATACACAATCAAACAAACTCGCATACACTCGCACACACTCACTCACTCACACTTACTCGCACACACTTGCACACACTCGCACACACTCGCACACACAGTCCTACACACTCACACGCACACACTCACGCACACACACTCACGCACACTCGTGCACACTCGCACGCACACATTCGCACTCACTTGCACACACTCGTGCGCACACACTGGCACACACTGGCACACACTGGCACACACACACTCGCACACACTCGCACACACTTGCACACACTAGCACACACACACTCGCACATATTCGCACACACTCGCACGCACACACTCGCACACACTCGCATGCACACACACGCACACACACTCACACACACACTCACATACACACTCGCACACACTCGCACAAACTCCTACACACACTCGTACACACACTCGCACACACACTCGCACACACTTGCACACACTCGCACATACACACATACACATTCGCACACACTCGCACACACACTCGCACACACAGTTCTACACACTCACACACACACTCGCAAACACTCGCACACACTCACACACACACTCACTCACACGTACACACTCGCGCACACTCGCACACACTCACGCACACTAGCACACACTCGCATGCACACACTGGCACACACACTAACACACACACTCACATACACACTCGCACAAACTCCTACACACACTCGCACACACTCACACACACACTCGCACGCTCACACTCGCACACACTCACACACACACTTGCACACGCACACTCGCGCACACTCGCACGCCGACACTCTCACACTCTCGCACACATTTGCAAACACTCGCACTCACTCGCACGCACTCGCATGCACACACTCGCACACACTCGCACAAAATCATGCACAATCGCACACACTCACTCGCACACACTTGCACACACTCGCACACACTCGCACACACTTGCACACACTTGCACACGCTTGCACACACTCGCACACACTCGCACACACTCGCACACACTCACACACATGCACACACACGCACACACACTCACGCACACACTCGCACACACTCGCACACACTTGCATGCACACATTCGCACGCACTCGCTCACACAAACACAAACTGGCACACACACAAACACACTCACTCATACACACTCGCACACAATCACTCGCACACACACACACACTCGCACACACTCACACGCACACACTCATGCACACACACTCGTGCACATTCGTGCACACTCGCACGCACACTCACTCACACGTACACACTCGCGCACACTCACACACACTCACGCACACTAGCACACACTCGTAAGCATACACTCACTCACACACTTACTCACACGCACACACACTCGCACACACTCACACACACTCGCGCACACTCGCACACACTCGCACGCCCACACTCGCACACTCTCGCACACATTTGCACACACTCGCACTCTCGCACCCACTCGCATGCACACACTCGCACACACTCATACACAATCAAACAAACTCGCACACACACACTCGCACACATTTGCACACACTCGCACACACTCACTCACTCACACTCACTCGCACACATTTGCACACACTCGCACACACTCACACACACAGTCCTACACACTCACACACACACTCGCAAACACTCGCACAAACTCACACACACTCACTCACACGCACACACTTGCGCACACTAGCACACACTCGCACGCCCACACTCGCACACATTCGCACTCACTCGCACGCACTCGCACGAACACATTCGCACAAACTCACACACACTCGCACACACTCATACACAATTGCACGCACACACACTCGCACACTCTCGCACACATTCACACTCACTCGCACGCACACACTCGCACAAACTCGCATGCACACACTCGCACACACACTAACACACACACACTCGCATACACACTCGCACACACTCGCATGCACACACTCGCACACACACTCACACACACTCGCATACACACTCGCACACACTCGCACAAACTCCTACACACACTTGTACACACTCACGCACACTCGCACACACACTTGCACACACTCGCGCACACTCGCACATACACATATACACATTCGCACACACTCGCACACTCACTCGCACACACAGTCCTACACACTCACACACACACTCGCAAACACTCGCACACACACACACTTGCGCACACTCACACACTCATGCACACTAGCACACACTCGTAAGCATACACTCACACTCACTCACACACTTACTCACACGCACACACTCTCGCACACACTCACACACACTCGCGCACACTCGCACACACTCGCACGCCCACACTCGCACACTCTCGCACACATTTGCGCACACTCGCACACATTCGCACCCACTCGCACACACTCACTCACTCACACTCACTCGCACACACTTGCACACACTCGCACACACTCGCACACACAGTCCTACACACTCACACACACTCGCAAACACTCGCACAAACTCACACACACTCACTCACAAGCACACACTTGCACGCCCACACTTGCACACATTCGCACTCACTCGCACGCACTCGCACGCACACACTCGCACACACTCGCAGAAACTCACACACACTCGCACACACTCATACTCAATCGCACAATCGCACAAACTCACACACACTCGCACACACTCACACACTCGCACCCACTCACTCGTGCACACTCGCACACATTCGCACTCACTCGCACGCACTCGCACGCACACACTCGCACAAACTCACACACACTCGCACACACTCATACACAAACGCACGCACACACACTCGCACACACACACTCACACACACTCGCACACTCTCGCACACATACGCACTCACTCGCATGCACTCGCACGCACACACTATCACACACTCGCACAAACTCACACACACTCGCACACACTTATACACAATCGCACACACACACTCACTCACTCACACTCACTCGCACACACTTGCACACACTCGCACACACAGTCCTACACACTCACACACACTCGCAAACACTCGCACAAACTCACACACACTAGCACACGCACACACTTGCACACACTAGCACACACTTGCACGCCCACACTTGCACACACTCACACTCACTCGCACGCACACATTCGCACACACTCGCACAAACTCACACACACTCGCACACACTCATACACAATCGCACAAACTCACACACACTCGCACACACTCACACACTCGCACCCACTCACTCGTGCACACTCGCACACATTTGCACTCACTCGCACGCACTCACACGCACACACTCGCACAAACTCACACACACTCGCACACACTCATACACAATCGCACGCACACACACTCGCACACACTCGCACACATTCGCACTCACTCACACGCACTCGCACGCACACACTCGCACAAACTCACACAAACTGGCACACACTTATACACAATCGCACACACACACTCTAACACACTCGCACACACTCGCACACACTCACTCACACACACTCACACACACACACTCGCACACACTCACACACACTTGCACACACTCGCACACACTCACACGCACCCACACTCACACACACACTCACACACACTCGCACACACTCTCACCCACTCACTCGTGCACACTCGCGCACACTCGGGCACATTTGCACACACTCGCACACACTCGCTTACTCTCGCACACACACTCGCAAACACACTCGCACACACTCGAACACACTCGCACACACGCGCAAACACTCGCACATACAGTCCTACAAACTCACACACACTCACACACACTCACACACTCGCACCCACACACAAACTGGCACACACTCAAACACACTCACTCATACACACTCGCACACACTCACTCGCACACACACACACACTCGCACACACTCGCACCCAGTCACTCGAGCACACTCGCACACCCTCGCACGCACGCACGCACACACTCGCACACACTCACATGCACACACTCACGCACACACACTCGCGCACACTCGTGCACACTCGCACGCACACATTCACACACATTCGCACTCACTTGCACACACTCGTACGCACACACTGGCACACACTCGCACACACTAGCACACACACACTCGCACACACTCGCATGCACATACTTGCACACACACTCACACACACTCGCATACACACTCGCACAAACTCCTACACACACTCGTACACACTCACACACACTAGAACACACACACTCGCACACACTCGCACATACTCGCACACACTCGCACACACTCGCATGCACACACTCGCACACACACTCACACACACACTCTCGCATACACACTCGCACAAACTCCTACACACACCTGTACACACTCACACACACTCGCACACACACTTGCACACACTCATACACAATCGCACGCACACACACTCGCACACACTCGCACACATTCGCACTCACTCACACGCACTCGCACGCACACACTCGCACAAACTCACACACACTGGCACACACTTATACACAATCGCACACACACACTCTAACACACTCGCACACACTCGCACACACTCACTCACACACACTCACACACACACACTCACACACACTCACACACACTTGCACACACTCGCACACACTCACACGCACCCACACTCACACACACACTCACACAAACTCGCACACACTCGCACCCACTCACTCGTGCACACTCGCGCACACTCGGGCACATTTGCACACACTCGCACACACTCGCTTACTCTCGCACACACACTCGCAAACACACTCGCACACACTCACACACACTCGCACACACGCGCAAACACTCGCACATACAGTCCTACAAACTCACACACACTCACACACACTCACACACTCGCACCCACACACAAACTGGCACACACTCAAACACACTCACTCATACACACTCGCACACACTCACTCGCACACACACACACACTCGCACACACTCGCACCCAGTCACTCGAGCACACTCGCACACCCTCGCACGCACGCACGCACACACTCGCACACACTCACATGCACACACTCACGCACACACACTCGCGCAAACTCGTGCACACTCGCACGCACACATTCACACACATTCGCACTCACTTGCACACACTCGTACGCACACACTGGCACACACTCGCACACACTAGCACACACACACTCGCACACACTCGCATGCACATACTTGCACACACACTCACACACACTCGCATACACACTCGCACAAACTCCTACACACACTCGTACACACTCACACACACTAGCACACACACACTCGCACACACTCGCACATACTCGCACACACTCGCACTCTCTCGCATGCACACACTCGCACACACACTCACACACACACTCTCGCATACACACTCGAACAAACTCCTACACACACTTGTACACACTCACACACACTCGCACACACACTTGCACACACTCGCACACACTCGCACATACACACATACACATTCGCACACACTCGCACACACACTCGCACACACAGTCCTACACACTCACACACACACTCACAAACACTCGCACACACTCACACACACACTCACTCACACGTACACACTCACGCACACTTGCACACACTCACGCACACTAGCACACACTCATAAGCATACACTTACACTCACTCACACACTTACTCACACGCACACACTCTCGCACACACTCACACACACTCGCGCACACTCGCACACACTCGCATGCCCACACTCGCACACTCTGGCACACATTTGAACACACTCGCACTCACTTGCACCCACTCGCATGCACACACTCGCACACACTCATACACAATCAAACAAACTCGCACACACACACTCGCACACATTTGCACACACTCGCACACACTCACTCACTCACACTCACTCGCACACACTTGCACACATTCGCACACACTCGCACACTCACTCGCACACACAGTCCTACACACTCACACACACACTCGCAAACACTCGCACACACACACACTCACTCACACGTACACACTCGCGCACACTCACACACACTCACGCACACTAGCACACACTCGTAAGCATACACTCACACTCACTCACACACTTACTCACACTCACACACTCTCGCACACACTCGCGCACACTCGCACACACTCGCACGCCCACACTCGCACACTCTCGCACACATTTGCACCCACTCGCACGCACACACTCATACACAATCACACAAACTCGCACACACACTCGCACACACTCGCACCCACTCGCACACACTTGCACACACTCGAACACACTCGCACACACAGTCCTACACACTCACACACACTCGCAAACACTCGCACAAACTCACACACACTCACTCGCACGCCCACACTTGCACACACTCACACTCACTCGCACGCACACACTCGCACACACTCGCACATACTCGCACACACTTGCACACACTCGCACACACTCGCATGCACACACTCGCACACACACTCACAAACACACACTCGCATACACACTCGCACAAACTCCTACACACACTCATACACACTCACACACACTCGCACACACACTTGCACACACTCACACACACTTGCACATACACACATACACATTCGCACACACTCGCACACACACTCGCACACACAGTCCTACACACACACTCGCAAACACTCGCACACACTCACACACACACTCACTCACACGTACACACTCGCACACACTCACGCACACTAGCACACACTCGTACACACTTGCACACACTCGCACACACTCGCACACTCACTCGCACACACAGTCCTACACACTCACACACACACTCGCAAACACTCGCACACACACACACTCACTCACACGTACACACTCGCGCACACTCACACACTCACGCACACTAGCACACACTCGTAAGCATACACTCACACTCACTCACACACTTACTCACACGCACACACTCTCGCACACACTCACACACACTCGCACACACTCGCACAAACTCACACACACTCGCACACACACATACACAATCGCACGCGCACACACTCGCACACACTCGCACACACTCGCACTCACTCGCATGCACTCACACGCACACACTCGCACAAACTCACACACACTCGCACACACACTCGCACACACTCGCACATACACACATACACATTTGCACACACTCGCACACAAACTCGCACACACAGTCCTACACACTCACACACACACTCGCAAACACTCGCACACACTCACACACACACTCACTCACACGTACACACTCGCACACACTCGCACACACTCACGCACACTAGCACACACTCGTAAGTATACACTCACACTCACTCACACGCACACACTCTCGCACACACTCACACACACTCGCGCACACTCGCACACACTCGCACGCCCACACTCGCACACTCTCGCACACATTTGCACACACTCGCACTCACTCACACCCACTCGCACGCACACACTCGCACACACTCATACACAATCACACAAACTCGCACACACACACTCGCACACATTCGCACACACTCGCACACACTCACTCACACTCACTCGCACACACTCACTCGCACACACTTGCACACACTCGCACACACTCGCACACACAGTCCTACACACTCACACACACTCGCAAACACTCGCACAAACTCACACACACTCACTCACATGCACACAATTGCGCACACTCGCACGCCAACACTCGCACACATTCGCACTCACTCGCACGCACTCGCATGCACACACTCGCACAAACTCACACACACTCGCACACACTCATACACAATCGCACGCACTCACACTCGCACACTCTCGCACACATTAGCACTCACTCGCACGCACATACTCGCACAAACTCGCATGCACACACTCGCACACACACTAACACACTAACACACACACACTCGCATACACACTCGCACACACTCGCATGCACACACTCGCACACACACTCACACACACACTCGCATACACACTCGCACACACTCGCACAAACTCCTACACACACTCGTACACACTCGCACACACTTGCACACACTCGCACACACTCGCACATACACACATACACATTCGCACACACTCGCACATTCACTCGCACACACAGTCCTACACACTCACACACACACTCGCAAACACTCGCACACACACACACTCACTCACACGTACACACTCGCGCACACTCACACACTCACGCACACTAGCACACACTCGTAAGCATACACTCACACTCACTCACACACTTACTCACACGCACACACTCTCGCACACACTCACACACACTCGCACACACTCGCACAAACTCACACACACTCGCACACACACATACACAATCGCACGCGCACACTCGCACACACTCGCACACATTCGCACTCACTCGCATGCACTCACACGCACACACTCGCACAAACTCACACACACTGGCACACACTTATACACAATCGCACACACACACTCTAACACACACTCGCACACACTCACTCACACACACTCACACACACACACTCGCACACACTCACACACACTTGCACACACTCGCACACACTCACACGCACACACACACACTCACACACACTCACAAGCACAAACTCGCACACACACTCGCACACACTCACACGCACACACTCACACGCACACACTCGCACACACACTCGCACACACTCGCATGCACACACTCGCACACACACTCACAAACACACACTCGCATACACACTCGCACAAACTCCTACACACACTCATACACACTCACACACACTCGCACACACACTTGCACACACTCACACACACTTGCACATACACACATACACATTCGCACACACTCGCACACACACTCGCACACACAGTCCTACACACACACTCGCAAACACTCGCACACACTCACACACACACTCACTCACACGTACACACTCGCACACACTCGCACACACTCACGCACACTAGCACACACTCGTAAGTATACACTCACACTCACTCACACGCACACACTCTCGCACACACTCACACACACTCGCGCACACTCGCACACACTCGCACGCCCACACTCGCACACTCTCGCACACATTTGCACACACTCGCACTCACTCACACCCACTCGCACGCACACACTCGCACACACTCATACACAATCACACAAACTCGCACACACACACTCGCACACATTCGCACACACTCGCACACACTCACTCACACTCACTCGCACACACTTGCACACACTCGCACACACTCGCACACACAGTCCTACACACTCACACACACTCGCAAACACTCGCACAAACTCACACACACTCACTCACATGCACACAATTGCGCACACTCGCACGCCAACACTCGCACACATTCGCACTCACTCGCACGCACTCGCATGCACACACTCGCACAAACTCACACACACTCGCACACACTCATACACAATCGCACGCACTCACACTCGCACACTCTCGCACACATTAGCACTCACTCGCACGCACATACTCGCACAAACTCGCATGCACACACTCGCACACACACTAACACACTAACACACACACACTCGCATACACACTCGCACACACTCGCATGCACACACTCGCACACACACTCACACACACACTCGCATACACACTCGCACACACTCGCACAAACTCCTACACACACTCGTACACACTCGCACACACTTGCACACACTCGCACACACTCGCACATACACACATACACATTCGCACACACTCGCACACTCACTCGCACACACAGTCCTACACACTCACACACACACTCGCAAACACTCGCACACACACACACTCACTCACACGTACACACTCGCACACACTCACACACTCACGCACACTAGCACACACTCATAAGCATACACTCACACTCACTCACACACTTACTCACACGCACACAGTCTCGCACACACTCACACACACTCGCACACACTCGCACAAACTCACACACACTCGCACACACACATACACAATCGCACGCGCACACACTCGCACACACTCGCACACATTCGCACTCACTCGCACACACACACTCACACACACTCGCACACACACTTGCACACACTCGCACACACTCACACATACACACATACACATTCGCACACACTCGCACACACACTCGCACACACAGTCCTACACACTCACACACACACTCACAAACACTCGCACACACTCACACACACACTCACTCACACGTACACACTCACGCACACTTGCACACACTCACGCACACTAGCACACACTCGCATGCACACACTGGCACACACACTAACACACACACTCACATACACACTCACACACACTCACTCACACGCACACACTTGCGCACACTAGCACACACTCGCACACTCACACTCACACACATTCGCACTCACTCGCACGCACTCGCACGCACACACTCGCACAAACTCACACACACTCGCACACACTTATACACAATCGCACACACACACTCTAACACACACTCGCACACACTCACACACACACACTCACACACACACACTCGCACACACTCACACACACTTGCACACACTCGCACACACTCACACGCACACACACTCACACACACACTCACACACACTCACAAGCACAAACTCGCACACACACTCGCACACACTCACACGCACACACTCACACGCACACACTCGCACACACACTCGCACACACTCGCACCCACTCACTCGTGCACACTCGCGCACACGTGGGCACATTTGCACACACTCGCACACACTCGCACACTCTCGCACACACACTCGCACACACACTCGCACACACTCAAACACACTCGCACACACTCGCAAACACTCGCACATACAGTCCTACAAACTCACACACACTCACACACACTCACACACTCGCACCCACACACAAACTGGCACACACTCAAACACACTCACTCATACACACTCGCACACACTCACTCGCACACACACACACACTCGCACACACTCGCACCCAGTCACTCGAGCACACTCGCACACCCTCGCACGCACGCACACACTCGCACACACTCAAATGCACACACTCACGCACACACACTCGCGCACACTCGTGCACACTCGCACGCACACATTCACACACATTCGCACTCACTTGCACACACTCGTACGCACACACTGGCACACACTCGCACACACTCGCACACACACACTCGCACACACTCGCATGTACACACTTGCACACACACTCACACACACTCGCATACACACTCGCACAAACTCCTACACACACTCGTACACACTCACACACACTAGCACAGACACACTCGCACACACTCGCACATACTCGCACACACTCGCACACACTCACATGCACACACTCGCACACACACTCACACACACACTCTTGCATACACACTCGCACAAACTCCTACACACACTCGTACACACTCACACACACTCGCACACACACTTGCACACACCCGCACACACTCGCACATACACACATACACATTCGCACACACTCGCACACACACTCGCACACACAGTCCTACACACTCACACACACACTCATAAACACTCGCACACACTCACACACACACTCACTCACACGTACACACTCACGCACACTTGCACACACTCACGCACACAAGCACACACTCGTAAGCATACACTCACACTCACTCACACACTTACACGCACACACTCTCGCACACACTCACACACACTCGCGCACACTCGCACACACTCGCACGCCCACACTCGCACACTCTCGCACACATTTGCACACACTCGCACTCACTTGCACCCACTCGCACGCACACACTCGCACACACTTGCACACACTCGCACACACTCGCACACACAGTCCTACACACTCACACACACACTCGCAAACACTCGCACAAACTCACACACACTCACTCACATGCACACACTTGCGCACACTAGCACACACTCGCACGCCCACACTCACACACATTCGCACTCACTCGCACGCACTCGCACGCACACACTCGCACAAACTCACACACACTCGCACACACTCATACACAATCGCACGCACACACACTCGCACACACTCACTCACTCACACTTACTCGCACACACTTGCACACACTCGCACACACTCGCACACACAGTCCTACACACTCACACACACACTCGCAAACACTCGCACAAACTCACACACACTCACTCACACGCACACACTTGCGCACACTAGCACACACTCGCACGCCCACACTCACACACATTCGCACTCACTCGCACGCACTCGCACGCACACACTCGCACAAACTCACACACACTCGCACACACTCATACACAATCGCACGCACACACACTCGCACACACACACTCGCACACACTCGCACACTCTCACACACATTCACACTCACTCGCACGCACTCGCACACGCACACTCAAACACACTCGCACAAACTCACACACACTCGCACAAACTTATACACAAACGCACACACACTCGTACACACACTCGCACACACTCGCACACACTCGCACACACTCACTCACACACACTCACACGCACACACTCGCACACACTCACACACACTTGCACACACTCGCACACACTCACACGCACACACACTCGCACACACACTCACACACACTCACACACACTCAAAAGCACACACTCAAAAGCACACACACTCGCACACACTCACACGCACACACTCACACGCACACACTCGTACAAACAGTCGCACACACTCGCACCCACTCACTCGTGCACACTCGCGCACACTCGGGCACATTTGCACACACTCGCACACTCTCGCACACACACTCGCACACACACTCGCACACACTCGAACACACTAGCACACACTCGCAAACACTCGCACATACAGTCCTACAAACTCACACACACTCACACACACTCACACACTCCACCCACACACAAACTGGCACACACTCAAACACACTCACTCATACACACTCGCACACACTCACTCGCACACACACACACTCGCACACACTCGCACCCAGTCACTCGAGCACACTTGCACACACTCGCACGCACGCACGCACACACTCGCACACACTCACATGCACACACTCACGCACACACACTCACGCACACTCGTGCACACTCGCACGCACACATTCGCACACATTCGCACTCACTTGCACACACTTGTGCGCACACACTGGCACACACTGGCACACACTGGCACACACACACTCGCAAACACTCGCACACACTTGCACACACTAGCACACACACACTCGCACATATTCGCACACACTCGCACGCACACACTCGCACACACTCGCATGCACAGACACGCACACACACTCACACACACACTCACATACACACTCGCACACACTCGCACAAACTCCTACACACACTCGTACACACACTCGCACACACACTCGCACACACTTGCACACACTCGCACATACACACATACACATTCGCACACACTCGCACACACACTCGCACACACAGTTCTACACACTCACACACACACTCGCAAACACTCGCACACACTCACACACACACTCACTCACAAGTACACACTCGCGCACACTCGCACACACTCACGCACACTAGCACACACTCGCAAGCACACACTGGCACACACACTAACACACACACTCACATACACACTCGCACAAACTCCTACACACACTCGCACACACTCACACACACACTCGCACACACTTGCACACGCACACTCGCACACAACCACACACACACTCGCAGACACTCGCACACACTCACTCATGCACACACTCACACACACTCGCCCACACTCGCACACACAGTCCTACACACTCACACACACACTCGCAAACACTTGCAAACACTCACACACACACTCACTCACACGTACACACTCGCGCACACTCGCACGCCGACACTCTCACATTCTCGCACACATTTGCACACACTCGCACTCACTCGCACGCACTCGCACGCACACACTCGCACACACTCGCACAAAATCATGCACATTCGCACACACTCACTCGCACACACTTGCACACACTCGCACACACTCGCACACACTTGCACACACTTGCACACGCTTGCACACACTCGCACACACTCGCACACACTCACACACACGCACACACACGCACACACACTCACGCACACACTCGCAAACACTCGCACACTCTTGCATGCACACATTCGCACGCACTCGCACACACAAACACAAACTGGCACACACTCAAACACACTCACTCATACACACTCGCACACACTCACTCGCACACACACACACACTCGCACAAACTCACACACTCACGCACACACACTCGCGCACACTCGTGCACACTCGCACGCACACTCACTCACACGTACACACTCGCGCACACTCACACACACTCACGCACACTAGCACACACTCGTAAGCATACACTCACACTCACTCACACACTTACTCACACGCACACACTCTCGCACACACTCACACACACTCGCGCACACTCGCACACACTCGCACGCCCACACTTGCACACTCTCGCACACATTTGCACACACTCGCACTCACTCACACCCACTCGCATGCACACACTCGCACACACTCATACACAATCAAACAAACTCGCACACACACACTCGCACACATTTGCACACACTCACTCACTCACACTCACTCGCACACACTTGCACACACTCGCACACACTCGCACACACAGTCCTACACACTCACACACACTCGCAAACACTCGCACAAACTCACACACACTCACTCACACGCACACAATTGCGCACACTCGCACGCCCACATTCGCACACATTCGCACTCACTCGCACGCACTCGCACACACACACTCGCACAAACTCACACACACTCGCACACACTCATACACAATTGCACGCACACACACTCGCACACTCTCGCACACATTCGCTCTCACTCGCACGCACACACTCGCACAAACTCGCATGCACACACTCGCACACACACTAACACAATAACACACACACACTCGCATACACACTCGCACACACTCGCATGCACACACTCGCACACACACTCACACACACACACTCGCATACACACTCGCACACACTCGCACAAACTCCTACACACACTCGTACACACTCACACACACTCGCACACACACTTGCACACACTCGCACACACTCGCACATACACACATACACATTCGCACACACTCGCACACACACTCGCACACACAGTCCTACACACTCACACACACACTCGCAAACACTCGCACACACACACACTCACTCACACGTACACACTCGCGCACACTCACACACTCACGCACACTAGCACACACTCGTAAGCATACACTCACTCACACACTTGCACACAATCTCACACACACTCACACACACTCACACACTCCACCCACACACAAACTGGCACACACTCAAACACACTCACTCATACACACTCGCACACACTCACTCGCACACACACACACTCGCACACACTCGCACCCAGTCACTCGAGCACACTCACACACCCTCGCACGCACGCACACACTCGCACACACTCACATGCACACACTCACGCACACACACTCGCGCACACTCGTACGCACACATTCACACACATTCGCACTCACTTGCACACACTCGTACGCACACACTCGCACACACTCGCACACACACACTCGCACATACTCGCTCACACTCGCACACACTCGCACGCACACACTTGCATGCACACACTCGCACACACACTCACACACACTCGCATACACACTCGCACAAACTCCTACACACACTCGTACACACTCACACACACTAGCACACACACACTCGCACATACTCGCACACACTCGCACACACTCGCATGCACACATTCGCACACACTCACACACACACTCTCGCATACACACTCGCACAAACTCCTACACACTCACACACACTCGCACACACACTTGCACACACTCGCACACACTCGCACATACACACATACACATTCGCACACACTCGCACACACACTCGCACACACAGTCCTACAAACTCACACACACACTCGCAAACACTCGCACACACTCACACACACACTCACTCACACGTACACACTCACGCACACTTGCACACACTCACGCACACTAGCACACACTCGTAAGCATACACTCACTCACACACTTGCACACAATCTCGCCCACACTCGCACACTCTCGCACACATTTGCACACACTCGCACACATTCGCACCCACTCGCACACACTCACTCACTCACACTCACTCGCACACACTTGCACACACTCGCACACACTCGCACACACAGTCCTACACACTCACACACACTCGCAAACACTCGCACAAACTCACACACACTCACTCACACGCACACACTTGCACACACTAGCACACACTTGCACGCCCACACTTGCACACATTCGCACTCACTCGCACGCACTCGCACGCACACACTCGCACACACTCGCACAAACTCACACACACTCACACACACTCATACTCAATCGCACAATCGCACAAACTCACACACACTCGCACACACTCACACACTCGCACCCACTCACTCGTGCACACTCGCACACATTCGCACTCACTCGCACGCACACACTCGCACAAACTCACACACACTCGCACAGACTCATACACAATCGCACGCACACACACTCGCACACACTCACACACACTTGCACACACTTGCACACACTCACACGCACACACACTCGCACACACACTCACACACACTCGCACACACTCACAAGCACACACTCGCACACACATTCGCACACACTCACACGCACACACTCACACGCACACACTCGTACAAACAGTCGCACACACTCGCACCCACTCACTCGTGCACACTCGCGCACACTCGGGCACATTTGCACACACTCGCACACTCTCGCACACACACTCGCACACACACTCGCACACACTCGAACACACTCGCACACACTCGCAAACACTCGCACATACAGTCCTACAAACTCACACACACTCACACACACTCACACACTCCACCCACACACAAACTGGCACACACTCAAACACACTCACTCATACACACTCGCACACACTCACTCGCACACACACACACTCGCACACACTCGCACCCAGTCACTCGAGCACACTCGCACGCACGCACACACTCGCACACACTCACACGCACACACTCACGCACACACACTCACGCACACTCGTGCACACTCGCACGCACACATTTGCACACATTCGCACTCACTTGCACACACTCGTGCGCACACACTGGCACACACTGGCACACACTGGCACACACACACTCGCACACACTCGCACACACTTGCACACACTAGCACACACACACTCACACATATTCGCACACACTTGCACGCACACACTCGCACACACTCGCATGCACACACTCACACGCTCACACTCGCACACACTCACACACACACTTTTGCACACGCACACTCGCACACAATCACACACACACTCGCAGACACTCGCACACACTCACTCACGCACACACTCACACACACTCGCCCACACTCGCACACACAGTCCTACACACTCACACACACACTCGCAAACACTTGCAAACACTCACACACACACTCACTCACACGTACACACTCGCACACACTCGCACGCCGACACTCTCACACTCTCGCACACATTTGCACACACTCGCACTCACTCACACGCACTCGCACGCACACACTCGCACACACTCGCACAAACTCATACACAATCGCACACACTCACTCGCACACACTTGCACACACTCGCACACACTCGCACACACTTGCACACACTTGCACACGCTTGCACACACTCGCACACACTCACACACACTCGCACACACTCACACACACGCACACACACGCACAAACACTCACGCACACACTCGCACACACAGTCCTACACACTCACACACACACTCACAAACACTCGCACACACTCACACACACACTCACTCACACGTACACACTCACGCACACTTGCACACACTCACGCACACAAGCACACACTCGTAAGCATACACTCACACTCACTCACACACTTACACGCACACACTCTCGCACACACTCACACACACTCGCGCACACTCGCACACACTCGCACGCCCACACTCGCACACTCTCGCACACATTTGCACACACTCGCACTCACTTGCACCCACTCGCACGCACACACTCGCACACACTTGCACACACTCGCACACACTCGCACACACAGTCCTACACACTCACACACACTCGCAAACACTCGCACAAACTCACACACACTCACTCACACGCACACACTTGCGCACACTAGCACACACTCGCTCGCCCACACTCACACACATTCGCACTCACTCGCACGCACTCGCACGCACACACTCGCACAAACTCACACACACTCGCACACACTCATACACAATCGCACGCACACACACTCGCACACACTCACTCACTCACACTTACTCGCACACACTTGCACACACTCGCACACACTCGCACACACAGTCCTACACACTCACACACACACTCGCAAACACTCGCACAAACTCACACACACTCACTCACACGCACACACTTGCGCACACTAGCACACACTCGCACGCCCACACTCACACACATTCGCACTCACTCGCACGCACTCGCACGCACACACTCGCACAAACTCACACACACTCGCACACACTCATACACAATCGCACGCACACACACTCGCAAACACACACACTCGCACACACTCGCACACTCTCACACACATTCACACTCACTCGCACGCACTCGCACACGCACACTCAAACACACTCGCACAAACTCACACACACTCGCACAAACTTATACACAAACGCAAACACACTCGTACACACACTCGCACACACTCGCACACACTCGCACACACTCACTCACACACACTCACACGCACACACTCGCACACACTCACACACACTTGCACACACTCGCACACACTCACACGCACACACACTCGCACACACACTCACACACACTCACACACACTCAAAAGCACACACTCAAAAGCACACACACTCGCACACACTCACACGCACACACTCACACGCACACACTCGTACAAACAGTCGCACACACTCGCACCCACTCACTCGTGCACACTCGCGCACACTCGGGCACATTTGCACACACTCGCACACTCTCGCACACACACTCGCACACACACTCGCACACACTCGAACACACTAGCACACACTCGCAAACACTCGCACATACAGTCCTACAAACTCACACACACTCACACACACTCAAACACTCCACCCACACACAAACTGGCACACACTCAAACACACTCACTCATACACACTCGCACACACTCACTCGCACACACACACACTCGCACACACTCGCACCCAGTCACTCGAGCACACTCGCACACACTCGCACGCACGCACGCACACACTCGCACACACTCACATGCACACACTCACGCACACACACTCACGCACACTCGTGCACACTCGCACGCACACATTCGCACACATTCGCACTCACTTGCACACACTCGTGCGCACACACTGTCACACACTGGCACACACTGGCACACACACACTCGCAAACACTCGCACACACTTGCACACACTAGCACACACACACTCGCACATATTCGCACACACTCGCACGCACACACTCGCACACACTCGCATGCACAGACACGCACACACACTCACACACACACTCACATACACACTCGCACAAACTCCTACACACACTCGTACACACACTCGCACACACACTCGCACACACTTGCACACACTCGCACATACACACATACACATTCGCACACACTCGCACACACACTCGCACACACAGTTCTACACACTCACACACACACTCGCAAACACTCGCACACACTCACACACACACTCACTCACAAGTACACACTCGCGCACACTCGCACACACTCACGCACACTAGCACACACTCGCATGCACACACTGGCACACACACTAACACACACACTCACATACACACTCGCACAAACTCCTACACACACTCGCACACACTCACACACACACTCGCACACACTTGCACACGCACACTCGCACACAACCACACACACACTCGCAGACACTCGCACACACTCACTCATGCACACACTCACACACACTCGCCCACACTCGCACACACAGTCCTACACACTCACACACACACTCGCAAACACTTGCAAACACTCACACACACACTCACTCACACGTACACACTCGCGCACACTCGCACGCCGACACTCTCACATTCTCGCACACATTTGCACACACTCGCACTCACTCGCACGCACTCGCACGCACACACTCGCACACACTCGCACAAAATCATGCACAATCGCACACACTCACTCGCACACACTTGCACACACTCGCACACACTCGCACACACTTGCACACACTTGCACACGCTTGCACACACTCGCACACACTCGCACACACTCGCACACACTCACACACACGCACACACACGCACACACACTCACGCACACACTCGCAAACACTCGCACACTCTTGCATGCACACATTCGCACGCACTCGCACACACAAACACAAACTGGCACACACTCAAACACACTCACTCATACACACTCGCACACACTCACTCGCACACACACACACACTCGCACAAACTCACACACTCACGCACACACACTCGCGCACACTCGTGCACACTCGCACGCACACTCACTCACACGTACACACTCGCGCACACTCACACACACTCACGCACACTAGCACACACTCGTAAGCATACACTCACACTCACTCACACACTTACTCACACGCACACACTCTCGCACACACTCACACACACTCGCGCACACTCGCACACACTCGCACGCCCACACTTGCACACTCTCGCACACATTTGCACACACTCGCACTCACTCACACCCACTCGCATGCACACACTCGCACACACTCATACACAATCAAACAAACTCGCACACACACACTCGCACACATTTGCACACACTCACTCACTCACACTCACTCGCACACACTTGCACACACTCGCACACACTCGCACACACAGTCCTACACACTCACACACACTCGCAAACACTCGCACAAACTCACACACACTCACTCACACGCACACAATTGCGCACACTCGCACGCCCACATTCGCACACATTCGCACTCACTCGCACGCACTCGCACGCACACACTCGCACAAACTCACACACACTCGCACACACTCATACACAATTGCACGCACACACACTCGCACACTCTCGCACACATTCGCACTCACTCGCACGCACACACTCGCACAAACTCGCATGCACACACTCGCACACACACTAACACACTAACACACACACACTCGCATACACACTCGCACACACTCGCATGCACACACTCACACACACACTCACACACACACACTCGCATACACACTCGCACACACTCGCACAAACTCCTACACACACTCGTACACACTCACACACACTCGCACACACACTTGCACACACTCGCACACACTCGCACATACACACATACACATTCGCACACACTCGCACACACACTCGCACACACAGTCCTACACACTCACACACACACTCGCAAACACTCGCACACACACACACTCACTCACACGTACACACTCGTGCACACTCACACACTCACGCACACTAGCACACACTCGTAAGCATACACTCACACTCACTCACACACTTGCACACAATCTCGCACACACTCACACACACTCGCGCACACTCGCACGCCCACACTCGCACACTCTCGCACACATTTGCACACACTCGCACACATTCGCACCCACTCGCACACACTCACTCACTCACACTCACTCGCACACACTTGCACACACTCGCACACACTCGCACACACAGTCCTACACACTCACACACACTCGCAAACACTCGCACAAACTCACACACACTCGCACACACTCACTCACTCGCACCCACTCACTCGTGCACACTCGCACACATTCGCACTCACTCGCACGCACACACTCGCACAAACTCACACACACTCGCACAGACTCATACACAATCGCACGCACACACACTCGCACACACACACGCACACACTCGCACACACTCACACACACTTGCACACACTTGCACACACTCACACGCACACACACTCGCACACACACTCACACACACTCGCACACACATTCGCACACACTCACACGCACACACTCACACGCACACACTCGTACAAACAGTCGCACACACTCGCACCCACTCACTCGTGCACACTCGCGCACACTCGGGCACATTTGCACACACTCGCACACTCTCGCACACACACTCGCACACACTCGCACACACACTCGCACACACTCACACGCACACACTCACGCACACACACTCACGCACACTCGTGCACACTCGCACGCACACATTTGCACACATTCGCACTCACTTGCACACACTCGTGCGCACACACTGGCACACACTGGCACACACTGGCACACACACACTCGCACACACTCGCACACACTTGCACACACTAGCACACACACACTCACACATATTCGCACACACTCGCACGCACACACTCGCACACACTCGCATGCACACACTCGCACACACACTCACATACACACTCGCACACACTCGCACAAACTCCTACACACACTCGTACACACACACACTCGCACACACACTCGCACACACTTGCACACACTCGCACATACACACATACACATTCGCACACACTCGCACACACACTCGCACACAGTTCTACACACTCACACACACACTCGCAAACACTCGCACACACTCACACACACACTCACTCACACGTACAAACTCGTGCACACTCGCACACACTCACGCACACTAGCACACATTCGCATGCACACACTGGCACACACACTAACACACACACTCACATACACACTCGCACACACTCGCACAAACTCCTACACACACTCGCACACACTCACACACACACTCGCACGCTCACACTCGCACACACTCACACACACACTTTTGCACTCGCACACAATCACACACACACTCGCAGACACTCGCACACACTCACTCACGCACACACTCACACACACTCGCCCACACTCGCACACACAGTCCTACACACTCACACACACACTCGCAAACACTTGCAAACACTCACACACACACTCACTCACACGTACACACTCGCGCACACTCGCACGCCGACACTCTCACACTCTCGCACACATTTGCACACACTCGCACTCACTCACACGCACTCGCACGCACACACTCGCACACACTCGCACAAACTCATACACAATCGCACACACTCACTCGCACACACTTGCACACACTCGCACACACTCGCACACACTTGCACACACTTGCACACGCTTGCACACACTCGCACACACTCACACACACTCGCACACACTCACACACACGCACACACACGCACACACACTCACGCACACACTCGCACACACTCGCACACACTTGCATGCACACATTCGCACGCACTCGCACACACAAACACAAACTGGCACACACTCAAACACACTCACTCATACACACTCGCACACACTCACTCGCACACACACACTCGCACACACTCACACACTCACGCACACACACTCGCGCACACTCGTGCACACTCGCACGCACACATTCACACACATTCGCACTCACTTGCACACACTCGTACGCACACACACTCGCATACACACTCGCACAAACTCCTACACACACTCGTACACACTCACACACACTCGCACACACACTTGCACACACTCGCACACACTCGCACATACACACATATACTTTCGCACACACTCGCACACACACTCGCACACACAGTCCTACACACTCACACACACACTCACAAACACTCGCACACACTCACACACACACTCACTCACACGTACACACTCACGCACACTTGCACACACTCACGCACACTAGCACACACTCGTAAGCATACACTCACACTCACTCACACACTTACTCACAAGCACACACTCTCGCACACACTCACACACACTCGCGCACACTCGCACACACTCGCATGCCCACACTCGCACACTCTCGCACACATTTGCACACACTCGCACTCACTTGCACCCACTCGCACGCACACACTCGCACACACTCATACACAATCACACAAACTCGCACACATTCGCACACACTCGCACACACTCACTCACTCACACTTACTCGCACACACTTGCACACACTCACACACACTCGCACACACAGTCCTACACACTCACACACACACTCGCAAACACTCGCACAAACTCACACACACTCACTCACACGCACACACTTGCGCACACTAGCACACACTCGCACGCTCACACTCACACACATTCGCACTCACTCGCACGCACTCGCACGCACACACTCGCACAAACTCACACACACTCGCACACACTCATACACAATTGCACGCACACACACTCGCACACACACACTCGCACACACTAGCACACACTCGCACACATTCGCACTCACTCACATGCACTCGCACGCACACACTCGCACAAACTCACACACACTGGCACACACTTATACACAATCGCACACACACACTCTAACACACATTCGCACACACTCGCACACACTCACTCACACACACTCACACACACACACTCGCACACACTCACACACACTTGCACACACTCGCACACACTCACACGCACACACACTCACACACATACTCACACACACTCACAAGCACAAACTCGCACACACACTCGCACACACTCACACGCACACACTCACACGCACACACTCGCACACACACTCGCACACACTCGCACCCACTCACTCGTGCACACTCGCGCACACTCGGGCACATTTGCACACACTCGCACACACTCGCACACTCTCGCACACACACTCGCACACACACTCGCACACACTCAAACACACTCGCACACACTCGCAAACACTCGCACATACAGTCCTACAAACTCACACACACTCACACACACTCACACACTCGCACCCACACACAAACTGGCACACACTCAAACACAATCACTCACACACACACTCGCACACACTCGCACCCAGTCACTCGAGCACACTCGCACACCCTCGCACGCACGCACACACTCGCACACACTCAAATGCACACACTCACGCACACACACTCGCGCACACTCGTGCACACTCGCACGCACACATTCACACACATTCGCACTCACTTGCACACACTCGTACGCACACACTGGCACACACTCGCACACACTCGCACACACACACTCGCACACACTCGCATGCACACACTTGCACACACACTCACACACACTCGAAAACACACTCGCACAAACTCCTACACACACTCGTACACACTCACACACACTAGCACACACACACTCGCACACACTCGCACATACTCGCACACACTCGCACACACTCACATGCACACACTCGCACACACACTCACACACACACTCTCGCATACACACTCGCACAAACTCCTACACACACTCGTACACACTCACACACACTCGCACACACACTTGCACACACTCGCACATACACACATACACATTCGCACACACTCGCACACACACTCGCACACACAGTCCTACACACTCACACACACACTCATAAACACTCGCACACACTCACACACACACTCACTCACACGTACACACTCACGCACACTTGCACACACTCACGCACACTAGCACACACTCGTAAGCATACACTCACACTCACTCACACACTTACTCACACGCACACACTCTCGCACACACTCACACACACTCGCGCACACTCGCACACACTCGCACGCCCACACTCGCACACTCTCGCACACATTTGCACACACTCGCACTCACTTGCACCCACTCGCACGCACACACTCGCACACACTCATACACAATCACACAAACTCGCACACACTCGCACACACTCACTCACTCACACTTACTCGCACACACTTGCACACACTCGCACACACTCGCACACACAGTCCTACACACTCACACACACACTCGCAAACACTCGCACAAACTCACACACACTCACTCACACGCACACACTTGCGCACACTAGCACACACTCGCACGCCCACACTCACACACATTCGCACTCACTCGCACGCACTCGCACGCACACACTCGCACAAACTCACACACACTCATACACAATCGCATGCACACACACTCGCACTCACACACTCGCACACACTCGCACACTCTCAAACACATTCACACTCACTCGCACGCACTCGCACACGCACACTCAAACACACTCGCACAAACTCACACACACTCGCACAAACTTATACACAAACGCACACACACTCGTACACACACTCGCACACACTCGCACACACTCGCACACACTCACTCACACACACTCACACGCACACACTCGCACACACTCACACACACTTGCACACACTCGCACACACTCACACGCACACACACTCGCACACACACTCACACACACTCGCACACACTCACAAGCACACACTCGCACACACACTCGCACACACTCACACGCACACACTCACACGCACACACTCGTACAAACAGTCGCACACACTCGCACCCACTCACTCGTGCACACTCGCGCACACTCGGGCACATTTGCACACACTCGCACACTCTCGCACACACACTCACACACACACTCGCACACACTCGAACACACTAGCACACACTCGCAAACACTCGCACATACAGTCCTACAAACTCACACACACTCACACACACTCACACACTCCACCCACACACAAACTGGCACACACTCAAACACACTCACTCATACACACTCGCACACACTCATTCGCACACACACACACTCGCACACACTCGCACCCAGTCACTCGAGCACACTCGCACACACTCGCACGCACGCACGCACACACTCGCACACACTCACACGCACACACTCACGCACACACACTCACGCACACTCGTGCACACTCGCACGCACACATTCGCACACATTCGCACTCACTTGCACACACTCGTGCGCACACACTGGCACACACTGGCACACACTGGCACACACACACTCGCACACACTCGCACACACTTGCACACACTAGCACACACACACTCGCACATATTCGCACACACTCGCACGCACACACTTGCACACACTCGCATGCACACACACGCACACACACTCACACACACACTCACATACACACTCGCACACACTCGCACAAACTCCTACACACACTCGTACACACACTCGCACACACACTCGCACACACTTGCACACACTCGCACATACACACATACACATTCGCACACACTCACACACACACTCGCACACAAAGTTCTACACACTCACACACAGACTCGCAAACACTCGCACACACTCCCACACACACTCACTCACACGTACACACTCGCGCACACTCGCACACACTCACGCACACTAGCACACACTCGCATGCACACACTGGCACACACACTAACACACACACTCACATACACACTCGCACAAACTCCTACACACACTCGCACACACTCACACACACACTCGCACGCTCACACTCGCACACACTCACACACACACTTGCACACACTTGCACACGCACACTCGCACACAATCACACACACACTCGCAGACACTCGCACACACTCACTCATGCACACACTCACACACACTCGCCCACACTCGCACACACAGTCCTACACACTCACACACACACTCGCAAACACTTGCAAACACTCACACACACACTCACTCACACGTACACACTCGCGCACACTCGCACGCCGACACTCTCACACTCTCGCACACATTTGCACACACTCGCACTCACTCGCACGCACTCGCACGCACACACTCGCACACACTCGCACAAAATCATGCACAATCGCACACACTCACTCGCACACACTTGCACACACTCGCACACACTCGCACACACTTGCACACACTTGCACACGCTTGCACACACTCGCACACACTCACACACACTCGCACACACTCACACACACGCACACACACGCACACACACTCACGCACACACTCGCACACACTCGCACACACTTGCATGCACACATTCGCACGCACTCGCACACACAAACACAAACTGGCACACACTCAAACACACTCACTCATACACACTCGCACACACTCACTCGCACACACACACACACTCGCACACACTCACACGCACACACTCACGCACACACACTCGCGCACATTCGTGCACACTCGCACGCACACTCACTCACACGTACACACTCGCGCACACTCACACACACTCACGCACACTAGCACACACTCGTAAGCATACACTCACTCACACACTTACTCACACGCACACACTCTCGCACACACTCACACACACTCGCGCACACTCGCACACACTCGCACGCCCACACTCGCACACTCTCGCACACATTTGCACACACTCGCACTCTCGCACCCACTCGCATGCACACACTCGCACACACTCATACACAATCAAACAAAGTCGCACACATTTGCACACACTCGCACACACTCACTCACTCACACTCACTCGCACACACTTGCACACACTCGCACACACTCGCACACACAGTCCTACACACTCACACACACACTCGCAAACACTCGCACAAACTCACACACACTCACTCACACGCACACATTTGCGCACACTAGCACACACTCGCACGCCCACACTCGCACACATTCGCACTCACTCGCACGCACTCGCACGAACAGACTCTCACAAACTCACACACACTCGCACACACTCATACACAATCGCACGCACACACACTCGCACACTCTCGCACACATTCGCACTCACTCGCACGCACACACTCGCACAAACTCGCATGCACACACTCGCACACACACTAACACACACACACTCGCATACACACTCGCACACACTCGCATGCACACACTCGCACACACACTCACACACACACACTCGCATACACACTCGCATACACTCGCACAAACTCCTACACACACTCGTACACACTCACACACACTCGCACACACACTTGCACACACTCGCACACACTCGCACATACACACATACACATTCGCACACACTCGCACACTCACTCGCACACACAGTCCTACACACTCACACACACACTCGCAAACACTCGCACACACACACACTCGCGCACACTCACACACTCATGCACACTAGCACACACTCGTAAGCATACACTCACACTCACTCACACACTTACTCACACGCACACACTCTCGCACACACTCACACACACTCGCGCACACTCGCACACACTCGCACGCCCACACTCGCACACTCTCGCACAGATTTGCACACACTCACACACACTCACTCACTCACACTCACTCGCACACACTTGTACACACTCGCACACACTCGCACACACAGTCCTACACACTCACACACACTCGCAAACACTCGCACAAACTCACACACACTCACTCACACGCACACACTTGCACACACTAGCACACACTTGCACGCCCACACTTGCACACATTCGCACTCACTCGCACGCACTTGCACGCACACACTCGCACAAACTCACACACACTGGCACACACTTATACACAATCGCACACACACACACTCTAACACACACTCGCACACACTCGCACACACTCACTCACACACACTCACACACACACACTCGCACACACTCACACACACTTGCACACACTCGCACACACTCACACGCACACACTCACATACACACTCACACACACTCACAAGCACAAACTCGCACACACACTCGCACACACTCACACGCACACACTCAAATGCACACACTCGCACACACACTCGCACACACTCGCACCCACGCACTCGTGCACACTCGCGCACACTCGGGCACATTTTCACACACTCGCACACACTCGCACACTCTCGCACACACACTCGCACACACACTCGCACACACTCAAACACACTCGCACACACTCGCAAACACTCGCACATACAGTCCTACAAACTCACACACACTCACACACACTCACACACTCGCACCCACACACAAACTGGCACACACTCAAACACACTCACTCATACACACTCGCACACACTCACTCGCACACACACACACACTCGCACACACTCGCACCCAGTCACTCGAGCACACTCGCACACCCTCGCACGCACGCACACACTCGCACACACTCACATGCACACACTCACGCACACACACTCGCGCACAGTCGTGCACACTCGCACGCACACATTCACACACATTCGCACTCACTTGCACACACTCGTACGCACACACTGGCACACACTCGCACACACTCGCACACACACACTTGCACACACTCGCATGCACACACTTGCACACACACTCACACACACTCGCATACACACTCGCACAAACTCCTACACACACTCGTACACACTCACACACACTAGCACACACACACTCGCACACACTCGCACATACTCGCACACACTCGCACACACTCACATGCACACACTCGCACACACACTCACACACACACTCTCGCATACACACTCGCACAAACTCCTACACACACTCGTACACACTCACACACACTCGCACACACACTTGCACACACTCGCACACACTCGCACATACACACATACACATTCGCACACACTCGCACACACACTCGCACACACAGTCCTACACACTCACACACACACTCATAAACACTCGCACACACTCACACACACACTCACTGACAGGTACACACTCACGCACACTTGCACACACTCACGCACACTAGCACACACTCGTAAGCATACACTCACACTCACTCACACACTTACTCACACGCACACACTCTCGCACACACTCACACACACTCGCGCACACTCGCACACACTCGCACGCCCACACTCGCACACTCTCGCACACATTTGCACACACTCGCACTCACTTGCACCCACTCGCACGCACACACTCATACACAATCACACAAACTCGCAAACACTCGCACACACTCACTCACTCACACTTACTCGCACACACTTGCACACACTCGCACACACTCGCACACACAGTCCTACACACTCACACACACACTCGCAAACACTCGCACAAACTCACACACACTCACTCACACGCACACACTTGCGCACACTAGCACACACTCGCACGCCCACACTCACACACATTCGCACTCACTCGCACGCACTCGCACGCACACACTCGCACAAACTCACACACACTCGCACACACTCATACACAATCGCACGCACACACACTCGCACACACACACTCGCACACACTCGCACACTCTCACACACATTCACACTCACTCGCACGCACTCACACACGCACACTCAAACACATTCGCACAAACTCACACACTCGCACAAACTTATACACAAACGCACACACACTCGTACACACACTCGCACACACTCGCACACACTCGCACACACTCACTCACACACACTCACACGCACACACTCGCACACACTCACACACACTTGCACACACTCGCACACACTCACACGCACACACACTTGCACACACACTCACACACACTCGCACACACTCACAAGCACACACTCGCACACACACTCGCACACACTCACACGCACACACTCACACGCACACACTCGTACAAACAGTCGCACACACTCGCACCCACTCACTCGTGCACACTCGCGCACACTCGGGCACATTTGCACACACTCGCACACTCTCGCACACACACTCGCACACACACTCGCACACACTCGAACACACTAGCACACACTCGCAAACACTCGCACATACAGTCCTACAAACTC
Organism: Phyllobates terribilis; assembly: GCF_046119375.1. Lineage (NCBI taxonomy): Eukaryota > Metazoa > Chordata > Amphibia > Anura > Dendrobatidae > Phyllobates > Phyllobates terribilis. The sequence goes on from NW_027362853.1 coordinate 1,551,808, forward strand.
ACACACACTCACACAGACTCACACACTCCACCCACACACAAACTGGCACACACTCAAACACACTCACTCATACACACTCGCACACACTCACTCGCACACACACACACTCGCACACACTCGCACCCAGTCACTCGAGCACACTCGCACACACTCGCACGCACGCACGCACACACTCGCACACACTCACACGCACACACTCACGCACACACACTCACGCACACTTGTGCACACTCGCACGCACAAATTCGCACACATTCGCACTCACTTGCACACACTCGTGCGCACACACTGGCACACACTGGCACACACTGGCACACACACACTCGCACACACTCGCACACACTTGCACACACTAGCACACACACACTCGCACATATTCGCACACACTCGCACGCACACACTCGCACACACTCGCATGCACACACATGCACACACACTCACACACACTCACATACACACTCGCACACACTCGCACAAACTCCTACACACACTCGTACACACACTCGCACACACACTCGCACACACTTGCACACACTCGCACATACACACATACACATTCGCACACACTCGCACACACACTCGCACACACAGTTCTACACACTCACACACACACACTCGCAAACACTCGCACACACTCACACACACACTCACTCACACGTACACACTCGCACACACTCGCACACACTCACGCACACTAGCACACACTCGCATGCACACACTGGCACACACACTAACACACACACTCACATACACACTCGCACAAACTCCTACACACACTCGCACACACTCACACACACACTCGCACGCTCACACTCGCACACACTCACACACACACTTGCACACGCACACTCGCACACAATCACACACACACTCGCAGACACTCGCACACACTCACTCATGCACACACTCACACACACTCGCCGACACTCGCACACACAGTCCTACACACTCACACACACTCGCAAACACTTGCAAACACTCACACACACACTCACTCACACGTACACACTCGCGCACACTCGCACGCCGACACTCTCACACTCTCGCACACATTTGCACACACTCGCACTCACTCGCACGCACTCGCACGCACACACTCGCACACACTCGCACAAAATCATGCACAATTGCACACACTCACTCGCACACACTTGCACACACTCGCACACACTCGCACACACTTGCACACACTTGCACACGCTTGCACACACTCGCACACACTCGCACACACTCGCACACACTCACACACACGCACACACACGCACACACACTCACGCACACACTCGCACACACTCGCACACACTTGCATGCACACATTCGCACGCACTCGCACACACAAACACAAACTGGCACACACTCAAACACACTCACTCATACACACTCGCACACACTCACTCGCACACACACACTCGCACACACTCACACGCACACACTCGCGCACATTCGTGCACACTCGCACGCACACTCACTCACACGTACACACTCGCGCACACTCACACACACTCACGCACACTAGCACACACTCGTATGCATACACTCACTCACACACTTACTCACACGCACACACTCTCGCACACACTCACACACACTCGCGCACACTCGCACACACTCGCACGCCCACACTCGCACACTCTCGCACACATTTGCACACACTCGCACTCTTGCACCCACTCGCATGCACACACTCGCACACACTCATACACAATCAAACAAACTCGCACACACACACTCGCACACATTTGCACACACTCGCACACACTCACTCACACTCACTCGCACACATTTGCACACACTCGCACACACTCGCACACACAGTCCTACACACTCACACACACACTCGCAAACACTCGCACAAACTCACACACACTCACTCACACGCACACACTTGCGCACACTAGCACACACTCGCACGCCCACACTCGCACACATTCGCACTCACTCGCACGCACTCGCACGAACACATTCGCACAAACTCACACACACTCACACACACTCATACACAATTGCACGCACACACACTCGCACACTCTCGCACACATTCGCACTCACTCGCACGCACACACTCGCACAAACTCGCATGCACACACTCGCACACACACAAACACACACACACTCGCATACACACTCGCACACACTCGCATGCACACACTCGCACACACACTCACACACACACACTCGCATACACACTCGCACACACTCGCACAAACTCCTACACACAGTCGTACACACTCACACACACTCGCACACACACTTGCACACACTCGCACACACTCGCACATACACACATACACATTCGCACACACTCGCACACTCACTCGCACACACAGTCCTACACACTCACACACACACTCGCAAATACTCGCACACACACACACTCGCGCACACTCACACACTCATGCACACTAGCACACACTCGTAAGCATACACTCACACTCACTCACACACTTACTCACACGCACACACTCTCGCACACACTCACACACACTCGCGCACACTCGCACACACTCGCACGCCCACACTCGCACACTCTCGCACACATTTGCACACACTCGCACACATTCGCACCCACTCGCACACACTCACTCACTCACACTCACTCGCACACACTTGCACACACTCGCACACACTCGCACACACAGTCCTACACACTCACACACACTCGCAAACACTCGCACAAACTCACACACACTCACTCACACGCACACACTTGCACACACTAGCACACACTTGCACGCCCACACTTGCACACATTCGCACTCACTCGCACGCACTCGCACGCACACACTCGCACACACTCGCAGAAACTCATACTCAATCGCACAATTGCACAAACTCACACACACTCGCACACACTCACACACTCGCACCCACTCACTCGTGCACACTCGCACACATTCGCACTCACTCGCACGCACTCGCACGCACACACTCGCACAAACTCACACACACTCGCACACACTCACACGCACACACTCACGCACACACACTCGCGCACATTCGTGCACACTCGCACGCACACTCACTCACACGTACACACTCGCGCACACTCACACACACTCACGCACACTAGCACACACTCGTAAGCATACACTCACTCACACACTTACTCACACGCACACACTCTCGCACACACTCACACACACTCGCGCACACTCGCACACACTCGCACGCCCACACTCGCACACTCTCGCACACATTTGCACACACTCGCACTCTCGCACCCACTCGCATGCACACACTCGCACGCACACTCACTCACACGTACACACTCGCGCACACTCACACACACTCACGCACACTAGCACACACTCGTAAGCATACACTCACTCACACACTTACTCACACGCACACACTCTCGCACACACTCACACACACTCGCGCACACTCGCACACACTCGCACGCCCACACTCGCACACTCTCGCACACATTTGCACACACTCGCACTCTCGCACCCACTCGCATGCACACACTCGCACACACTCATACACAATCAAACAAAGTCGCACACACACACTCGCACACATTTGCACACACTCGCACACACTCACTCACTCACACTCACTCGCACACACTTGCACACACTCGCACACACTCGCACACACAGTCCTACACACTCACACACACACTCGCAAACACTCGCACAAACTCACACACACTCACTCACACGCACACACTTGCGCACACTAGCACACACTCGCACGCCCACACTCGCACACATTCGCACTCACTCGCACGCACTCACACGAACAGACTCGCACAAACTCACACACACTCGCACACACTCATACACAATCGCAAGCACACACACTCGCACACTCTCGCACACATTCGCACTCACTCGCACGCACACACTCGCACAAACTCGCATGCACACACTCGCACACACACTAACACACACACACTCGCATACACACTCGCACACACTCGCATGCACACACTCGCACACACACTCACACACACACACTCGCATACACACTCGCATACACTCGCACAAACTCCTACACACACTCGTACACACTCACACACACTCGCACACACACTTGCACACACTCGCACACACTCGCACATAAACACATACACATTCGCACACACTCGCACACTCACTCGCACACACAGTCCTACACACTCACACACACACTCGCAAACACTCGCACACACTCACACACTCATGCACACTAGCACACACTCGTAAGCATACACTCACACTCACTCACACACTTACTCACACGCACACACTCTCGCACACACTCACACACACTCGCGCACACTCGCACACACTCGCACGCCCACACTCGCACACTCTCGCACACATTTGCACACACTCGCACACACTCACTCACTCACACTCACTCGCACACACTTGCACACACTCGCACACACTCGCACACACAGTCCTACACACTCACACACACTCGCAAACACTCGCACAAACTCACACACACTCACTCACACGCACACACTTGCACACACTAGCACACACTTGCACGCCCACACTTGCACACATTCGCACTCACTCGCACGCACTTGCACGCACACACTCGCACAAACTCACACACACTGGCACACACTTATACACAATCGCACACACACACTCTAACACACACTCGCACACACTCGCACACACTCACTCACACACACTCACACACACACACTCGCACACACTCACACACACTTGCACACACTCGCACACACTCACACGCACACACACTCACACACACTCACACACACTCACAAGCACAAACTCGCACACACACTCGCACACACTCACACGCACACACTCACACGCACACACTCGCACACACACTCGCACACACTCGCACCCACGCACTCGTGCACACTCACGCACACTCGGGCACATTTGCACACACTCGCACACACTCGCACACTCTCGCACACACACTCGCACACACTCGCACACACTCAAACACACTCGCACACACTCGCAAACACTCGCACATACAGTCCTACAAACTCACACACACTCACACACACTCACACACTCGCACCCACACACAAACTGGCACACACTCAAACACACTCACTCATACACACTCGCACACACTCACTCGCACACACACACACACTCGCACACACTCGCACCCAGTCACTCGAGCACACTCGCACACCCTCGCACGCACGCACACACTCGCACACACTCACATGCACACACTCACGCACACACTCGCGCACACTCGTGCACACTCGCACGCACACATTCACACACATTCGCACTCACTTGCACACACTCGTACGCACACACTGGCACACACTCGCACACACTCGCACACACACACTCTCACACACTCGCATGCACACACTTGCACACACACTCACACACACTCGCATACACACTCGCACAAACTCCTACACACACTCGTACACACTCACACACACTAGCACACACACACTCGCACACACTCGCACATACTCGCACACACTCGCACACACTCACATGCACACACTCGCACACACACTCACACACACACTCTCGCATACACACTCGCACAAACTCCTACACACACTCGTACACACTCACACACACTCGCACACACACTTGCACACACTCGCACACAGTCGCACATACACCCATACACATTCGCACACACTCGCACACACACTCGCACACACAGTCCTACACACTCACACACACACTCATAAACACTCGCACACACTCACACACACACTCACTCACAGGTACACACTCACGCACACTTGCACACACTCACGCACACTAGCACACACTCGTAAGCATACACTCACACTCACTCACACACTTACTCACACACACACACTCTCGCACACACTCACACACACTCGCACACACTCGCACACACTCGCACGCCCACACTCGCACACTCTCGCACACATTTGCACACACTCGCACTCACTTGCACCCACTCGCACGCACACACTCGCACACACTCATACACAATCACACAAACTCGCACACACTCGCACACACTCACTCACTCACACTTTCTCGCACACACTTGCACACACTCGCACACACTCGCACACACAGTCCTACACACTCACACACACACTCGCAAACACTCGCACAAACTCACACACACTCACTCACACGCACACACTTGCGCACACTAGCACACACTCGCACGCCCACACTCACACACATTCGCACTCACTCGCACGCACTCGCATGCACACACTCGCACAAACTCACACACACTCGCACACACTCATACACAATCGCACGCACACACACTCGCACACACACACTCGCACACACTCGCACACTCTCACACACATTCACACTCACTCGCACGCACTCACACACGCACACTCAAACACACTCGCACAAACTCACACACTCGCACAAACTTATACACAAACGCACACACACTCGTACACACACTCGCACACACTCGCACACACTCGCACACACTCACTCACACACACTCACACGCACACACTCGCACACACTCACACACACTTGCACACACTCGCACACACTCACACGCACACACACTCGCACACACACTCACACACACTCGCACACACTCACAAGCACACACTCGCACACACACTCGCACACACTCACACGCACACACTCGTACAAACAGTCGCACACACTCGCACCCACTCACTCGTGCACACTCGCGCACACTCGGGCACATTTGCACACACTCGCACACTCTAGCACACACACTCGCACACACACTCGCACACACTCGAACACACTAGCACACACTCGCAAACACTCGCACATACAGTCCTACAAACTCACACACACTCACACAGACTCACACACTCCACCCACACACAAACTGGCACACACTCAAACACACTCACTCATATACACTCGCACACACTCACTCGCACACACACACACTCGCACACACTCGCACCCAGTCACTCGAGCACACTCGCACACACTCGCACGCACGCACACACTCGCACACACTCACACGCACACACTCACGCACACACACTCACGCACACTCGTGCACACTCACACGCACACATTCGCACACATTCACACTCACTTGCACACACTCGTGCGCACACACTGGCCCACACTGGCACACACTGGCACACACACACTCGCATACACTCGCACACACTTGCACACACTAGCACACACACACTCGCACATATTCGCACACACTCGCACGCACACACTCGCACACACTCGCATGCACACACACGCACACACACTCACACCCACACTCACATACACACTCGCACACACTCGCACAAACTCCTACACACACTCGTACACACACTCGCACACACACTCGCACACACTTGCACACACTCGCACATACACACATACACATTCGCACACACTCGCACACACACTCACACACACAGTTCTACACACTCACACAAACACTCGCACACACTCACACACACACTCACTCACACGTACACACTCGCGCACACTCGCACACACTCACGCACACTAGCACACACTCGCATGCACACACTGGCACACACACTAACACACACACTCACATACACACTCGCACAAACTCCTACACACACTCGCACACACTCACACACACACTCGCACGCTCACACTCGCACACACTCACACACACACTTGCACACGCACACTCGCACACAATCACACACACACTCGCAGACACTCGCACACACTCACTCATGCACACACTCACACACACTCGCCCACACTCGCACACACAGTCCTACACACTCACACACACACTCGCAAACACTTGCAAACACTCACACACACACTCACTCACACGTACACACTCGCGCACACTCGCACGCCGACACTCTCACACTCTCGCACACATTTGCACACACTCGCACTCACTCGCACGAACTCGCACGCACACACTCGCACACACTCGCACAAAATCATGCACAATCGCACACACTCACTCGCACACACTTGCACACACTCGCACACACTCGCACACACTTGCACACACTTGCACACGCTTGCACACACTCGCACACACTCGCACACACTCGGACACACTCACACACACGCACACACATGCACACACACTCACGCACACACTCGCACACACTCACACGCACACACTCGCGCACATTCGTGCACACTCACTCACACGTACACACTCGCGCACACTCACACACACTCACACACACTAGCACACACTCGTAAGCATACACTCACTCACACACTTACTCACACGCACACACTCTCGCACACACTCACACACACTCGTGCACACTCGCACACAGTCGCACGCCCACACTCGCACACTCTCGCACACATTTGCACACACTCGCACTCTTGCACCCACTCGCATGCACACACTCGCACACACTCATACACAATCAAACAAACTCGCACACACACACTCGCACACATTTGCACACACTCGCACACACTCACTCACACTCACTCGCACACATTTGCACACACTCGCACACACTCGCACACACAGTCCTACACACTCACACACACACTCGCAAACACTCGCACAAACTCACACACACTCACTCACACGCACACACTTGCGCACACTAGCACACACTCGCACGCCCACACTCGCACACATTCGCACTCACTCGCACGCACTCGCATGAACACACTCGCACACACACTCATACACAATTGCACGCACATACACTCGCACACTCTCGCACACATTCGCACTCACTCGCACGCACACACTCGCACAAACTCGCATGCACACACTCGCACACACACTAACACACACACACTCGCATACACACTCGCACACACTCGCATGCACACACTCGCACACACACTCACACACACACACTCGCATACACACTCGCACACACTCGCACAAACTCCTACACACACTCGTACACACTCACACACACTCGCACACAAACTTGCACACACTCGCACACACTCGCACATACACACATACACATTCGCACACACTCGCACACTCACTCGCACACACAGTCCTACACACTCACACACACACTCGCAAACACTCGCACACACACACACTCGCGCACACTCACACACTCATGCACACTAGCACACACTCGTAAGCATACACTCACACTCACTCACACACTTACTCACACGCACACACTCTCGCACACACTCACACACACTCGCGCACACTCGCACACACTCGCACGCCCACACTCGCACACTCTCGCACACATTTGCACACACTCGCACACATTCGCACCCACTCGCACACACTCACTCACTCACACTCACTCGCACACACTTGCACACACTCGCACACACTCGCACACACAGTCCTACACACTCACACACACTCGCAAACACTCGCACAAACTCACACACACTCACTCACACGCACACACTTGCACACACTAGCACACACTTGCACGCCCACACTTGCACACATTCGCACTCACTCGCACGCACTCGCACGCACACACTCGCACACACTCGCAGAAACTCACACACACTCACACACACTCATACTCAATCGCACAATCGCACAAACTCACACACACTCGCACACACTCACACACTCGCACCCACTCACTCGTGCACACTCGCACACATTCGCACTCACTCGCACGCACTCGCACGCACACACTCGCACAAACTCACACACACTCGCACACACTCATACACAATCGCACGCACACACACTCGCACACACACACTCACACACACTCGCACACTCTCGCACACATACGCACTCACTCGCACGCACTCGCACGCACACACTCTCACACACTCGCACAAACTCACACACACTCGCACACACTTATACACAATCGCACACACACACACTCACTCACACTCACTCGCACACACTTGCACACACTCGCACACACAGTCCTACACACTCACACACACTCGCAAAACACTCGCACAAACTCACACACACTCACTCACACGCACACACTTGCACACACTAGCACACACTTGCACGCCCACACTTGCACACACTCACACTCACTCGCACGCACACATTCGCACACACTCGCACAAACTCACACACACTCGCACACACTCATACACAATCGCACAAACTCACACACACTCGCACACACTCACACACTCCCACCCACTCACTCGTGCACACTCGCAAACATTTGCACTCACTCGCACGCACTCACACGCACACACTCGCACAAACTCACACACACTCGCACACACTCATACACAATCGCACGCACACACACTCGCACACACTCGCACACATTCGCACTCACTCACACGCACTCGCACGCACACACTCGCACAAACTCACACACACTGGCACACACTTATACACAATCGCACACACACACTCTAACACACTCGCACACACTCGCACACACTCACTCACACACACTCACACACACACACTCGCACACACTCACACACACTTGCACACACTCGCACACACTCACACGCACCCACACTCACACACACACTCACACACACTCGCACACACTCGCACCCACTCACTCGTGCACACTCGCGCACACTCGGGCACATTTGCACACACTCGCACACACTCGCTTACTCTCGCACACACACTCGCAAACACACTCACACACACACTCACACACACTCGCACCCACTCACTCGTGCACACTCGCGCACACTCGGGCACATTTGCACACACTCGCACACACTCGCTTACTCTCGCACACACACTCACAAACACACTCGCACACACTCGAACACTCTCGCACACACTCGCAAACACTCGCACATACAGTCCTACAAACTCACACACACTCACACACACACACACTTGCACCCACACACAAACTGGCACACACTCAAACACACTCACTCATACACACTCGCACACACTCACTCGCACACACACACACACTCGCACACACTCGCACCCAGTCACTCGAGCACACTCGCACACCCTCGCACGCACGCACACACTCGCACACACTCACATGCACACACTCACGCACACACACTCGTGCACACTCGCACGCACACATTCACACACATTCGCACTCACTTGCACACACTCGTACGCACACACTGGCACACACTCGCACACACTCGCACACACACACTCGCACACACTCGCATGCACACACTTGCACACACACTCACACACACTCGCATACACACTCGCACAAACTCCTACACACACTCATACACACTCACACACACTAGCACACACACACTCGCACACACTCACACATACTCGCACACACTCGCACACACTCTCATGCACACACTCGCACACACACTCACACACACACTCTCGCATACACACTCGCACAAACTCCTACACACACTTGTACACACTCACACACACTCGCACACACACTTGCACACACTCGCACACACTCGCACACACTCGCACATACACATATACACATTCGCACACACTCGCACACACAGTCCTACACACTCACACACACACTCACAAACACTCGCACACACTCACACACACACTCACTCACACATACACACTCACGCACACTTGCACACACTCACGCACACTAGCACACACTCGTAAGCATACACTTACACTCACTCACACACTTACTCACACGCACACACTCTCGCACACACTCACACACACTCCCGCACACTCGCACACACTCGCACACACTCACGCACACTAGCACACACTCGCATGCACACACTGGCACACACACTAACACACACACTCACATACACACTCGCACACACTCGCACAAACTCCTACACACACTCGCACACACTCACACACACATTCGCACACTCACACTCGCACACACTCACACACACACTTGCACACACTTGCACACACACACTCGCACACAATCACACACACACTCGCAGACACTCGCACACACTCACTCATGCACACACTCACACACACGCGCCCACACTCGCACACACAGTCCTACACACTCACACACACACTCGCAAACACTTGCAAACACTCACACACACACTCACTCACACGTACACACTCGCGCACACTCGCACGCCGACACTCTCACACACATTTGCACACACTCGCACTCACTCGCACGCACTCACTCGCACACACTCGCACAAACTCATACACAATCGCACACACTCACTCGCACACATTTGCACACACTCGCAAACACTCGCACACACTTGCACACACTTGCACACGCTTGCACACACTCGCACACACTTGCACACACTCGCACACACTCACACACACGCACACACACGCACACACACTCACGCACACACTCGCACACACTCGCACACACTTGCATGCACACATTCGCACGCACTCGCACACACAAACACAAACTGGCACACACTCAAACACACTCACTCATACACACTCGCACACACTCACTCGCACACACACACTCGCACACACTCACACGCACACACTCACGCACACACACTCGAGCACAATCGTGCACACTCGCACGCACACTCACTCACACGTACACACTCGTGCACACTCACACACACTCACGCACACTAGCACACACTCGTAAGCATACACTCACGCACACTCACTCACACACTTACTCACACGCACACACTCTCGCACACACTCACACACACTCGCGCACACTCGCACACACTCGCACGCCCACACTCGCACACTCTCGCACACATTTGCACACACTCGCACTCTCGCACCCACTCGCATGCACACACTCGCACACACTCATACACAATCAAACAAACTCGCACACACACACTCGCACACATTTGCACACATTCGCACACACTCACTCACTCACACTCACTCGCACACACTTGCACACTCTCGCACACACTCACACACACTCTCACACACTCGCACACACTCGCACGCCCACACTCGCACACTCTCGCACACATTTGCACACACTCGCACTCTCACACCCACTCGCATGCACACACTCGCACACACTCATACACAATCAAACAAACTCGCACACACACACTCGCACACATTTGCACACACTCGCACACACTCACTCACACTCACTCGCACACACTTGCACACATTCGCACACACTCGCACACTTACTCGCACACACAGTCCTACACACTCACACACACACTTGCAAACACTCGCACACACACACACTCACTCACACGTACACACTCGCACACACTCACGCACACTAGCACACACTCGTAAGCATACACTCACACTCACTCACACAATTACTCACACTCACACACTCTCGCACACACTCGCGCACACTCGCACACACTCGCACGCCCACACTCGCACACTCTCGCACACATTTGCACACACTCGCACTCACTCACACCCACTCGCACGCACACACTCATACACAATCACACAAACTCGCACACACACACTCGCACACACTCGCACCCACTCGCACACACTTGCACACACTAGCACACACTCGCACACCCACACTTGCACACACTCACACTCACTCGCACGCACTCGCACGCACACACTCGCACACACTCGCACATACTCACGCACACTTGCACACACTCGCACACACTCGCACACACTCGCACACACTCACAAACACACACTCGCATACACACTCGCACAAACTCCTACACACACTCGTACACACTCACACACACTCTCACACACACTTGCACACACTCACACACACTTGCACATACACACATACACATTCGCACACACTCGCACACACACTCGCACACACAGTCCTACACACACACTCGCAAACACTCGCACACACTCACACACACACTCACTCACACGTACACACTCGCACACACTCGCACACACTCACGCACACTAGCACACACTCGTAAGCATACACTCACACTCACTCACACACTTACTCACACTCACACACTCTCGCACACACTCGCGCACACTCGCACACACTCGCACGCCCACACTCGCACACTCTCGCACACATTTGCACACACTCGCACTCACTCACACCCACTCGCACGCACACACTCGCACACACTCATACACAATCACACAAACTCGCACACACACACTCGCACACATTCGCACACACTCGCACACACTCACTCACACTCACTCGCACACACTTGCACACACTCGCACACACTCGCACACACAGTCCTACACACTCACACACACTCGCAAACACTCGCACAAACTCACACACACTCACTCACACGCACAAACTTGCACACACTAGCACACACTCGCACGCCCACACTTGCACACATTCGCACTCACTCGCATGCACTCGCACGCACACACTCGCACACACTCGCACAAACTCACACACACTCACACACACTCACACACTCGCACCCACTCACTCGTGCACACTCGCACACATTCGCACTCACTCGCACGCACTCGCACACACACACTCGCACAAACTCACACACACTCGCACACACTCATACACAATCGCACGCACACACACTCGCACACACACACACTCACACACACTCGCACACTCTCACACACATACGCACTCACTCGCACGCACTCGCACGCACACACTCTCACACACTCGCACAAACTCACACACACTCGCACACACTTATACACAATCGGACACACACACTCACTCACTCACACTCACTCGCACACACTTGCACACACTCGCACACACTCACACACACAGTCCTACACACTCACACACACTCGCAAACACTCGCACAAACTCACACACACTCACTCACACGCACACACTTGCACACACTAGCACACACTCGCACGTCCACACTTGCACACACTCACACTCACTCGCACGCACTCGCACGCACACACTCGCACACACTCGCACACACTCGCACACACTTGCACACACTCGCACACACTCGCATGCACACACTCGCACACACACTCACAAACACACACTCGCATACACACTCGCACACACTCGCACAAACTCCTACACACACTCGTACACACTCACACACACTCGCATACACACTTGCACACACTCGCACACACTCGCACATACACGCATACACATTCGCACACACTCGCACACACAGTCCTACACACTCACACACACACTCGCAAACACTCGCACACACTCACACACACACTCACTCACACGTACACACTCGCGCACACTCGCACACACTCACGCACACTAGCACACACTCGTAAGCATACACTCACACTCACTCACACACTTACTCACACGCACACACTCTCGCACACACTCACACACACTCGCGCACACTCGCACACACTCGCACGCCCACACTCGCACACTCTCGCACACATTTGCACACACTCGCACTCACTCGCACCCACTCGCACGCACAAACTCGCACACACTCATACACAATCACACAAACTCGCACACACACACTCGCACACATTCTCACACACTCGCACACATGCACTCACTCACACTCACTTGCACACACTTGCACACACTCGCACAAACTTGCACACACAGTCCTACACACTCACACACACACTCGCAAACACTCGCACAAACTCACACACACTCACTCACACGCACACACTTGCGCACACTAGCACACACTCGCACACACTTGCACACACAGTCCTACACACTCACACACACACTCGCAAACACTCGCACAAACTCACACACACTCACTCACACGCACACACTTGAGCACACTAGCACACACTCGCACGCCCACACTCGCACACATTCGCACTCACTCGCATGCACTCGCACGCACACACTCACACACACTCGCACAAACTCACACACACTCGCACACACTCATACACAATCGCACGCACACACACTCGCACACACTCGCACACATTCGCACTCACTCGCACGCACTCGCACGCACACACTCGCACAAACTCACACACACTGGCACACACTTATACACAATCGCACACACACACTCTAACACACACTCGCACACACTCGCACACACTCACTCACACACACTCACACACACTCACACACACACACTCGCACACACTCACACACACTTGCACACACTCGCACACACTCACACGCACACACACTCACACACACTCACAAGCACAAACTCGCACACACTCACACACACTCACACGCACACACTCGCACACACACTCACACACACTCGCACCCACTCCCTCGTGCACACTCACGCACACTCGGGCACATTTGCACACACTCGCACACACTCGCACACTCTCGCACACACACTCGCACACACACTCGCACACACTCGAACACACTCGCACACACTCGCAAACACTCGCACATACAGTCCTACAAATTCACACACACTCACACACACTCACACACTCGCACCCACACACAAACTGGCACACACTCAAACACACTCACTCATACACACTCGCACACACTCACTCGCACACACACACACACTCGCACACACTCGCACCCAGTCACTCGAGCACACTCGCACACCCTCGCACGCACGCACACACTCGCACACACTCACATGCACGCACACACACTCGCACACACTCGTGCACACTCGCACGCACACATTCACACACATTCGCACTCACTTGCACACACTCGTACGCACACACTGGCACACACTCGCACACACTTGCACACACACACTCGCACACACTCGCATGCACACACTTGCACACACACTCACACACACTCGCATACACACTCGCACAAACTCCTACACACACTCGTACACACTCACACACACTAGCACACACACACTCGCACACACTCGCACATACTCACACACACTCGCACACACTCGCATGCACACACTCGCACACACACTCACAAACACACTCTCACATACACACTCGCACAAACTCCTACACACACTCGTACACACTCACACACACTCGCACACACACTTGCACACACTCGCACACACTCGCACATACACACATACACATTCGCACACACTCGCACACACTCGCACACACAGTCCTACACACTCACACACACACTCACAAACACTCGCACACACTCACACACACACTCACTCACACGTACACACTCACGCACACTTGCACACACTCACGCACACTAGCACACACTCGTAAGCATACACTCACACTCACTCACACACTTACTCACACGCACACACTCTCGCACACACTCACGCACACTCGCACACACTCGCACGCCCACACTCGCACACTCTCGCACACATTTGCACACACTCGCACTCACTCGCACCCACTCGCACGCACAAACTCGCACACACTCATACACAATCACACAAACTCGCACACACACACTCGCACACATTCGCACACACTCGCACACACGCACTCACTCACACTCACTCGCACACACTTGCACACACTCGCACACACTTGCACACACAGTCCTACACACTCACACACACACTCGCAAACACTCGCACAAACTCACACACACTCACTCACACGCACACACTTGCGCACACTAGCACACACTCGCACGCCCACACTCGCACACATTCGCACTCACTCGCATGCACTCGCATGCACACACTCACACACACTCGCACAAACTCACACACACTCGCACACACTCATACACAATCGCACGCACACACACTCGCACACACTCGCACACATTCGCACTCACTCGCACGCACTCGCACGCACACACTCGCACAAACTCACACACACTGGCACACACTTATACACAATCGCACACACACACTCTAACACACACTCGCACACACTCGCACACACTCACACACACACACTTGCACACACTCACACACACTTGCACACACTCGCACACACTCACACGCACACACACTCACACACACACTCACACACACTCACAAGCACAAACTCGCACACACTCGCACACACTCACACGCACACACTCACACGCACACACTCGCACACACACTCGCACACACTCGCACCCACTCACTCGTGCACACTCGCGCACACTCGGGCACATTTGCACACACTCGCACACTCTCGCACACACACTCGCACACACACACTCGCACACACTCGAACACACTCGCACACACTCGCAAACACTCGCACATTCAGTCCTACAAACTGACACACACTCACACACACTCACACACTCGCACCCACACACAAACTGGCACACACTCAAACACACTCACTCATACACACTCGCACACACTCACTCGCACACACACACACTCGCACACACTCGCACCCAGTCACTCGAGCACACTCGCACACCCTCGCACGCACGCATGCACACACTCGCACACACTCACATGCACACACTCACACTCACACACACTCACACACTCGCACACACGCACTCACTCACACTCACTCGCACACACTTGCACACACTCGCACAAACTTGCACACACAGTCCTACACACGCACACACACACTCGCAAACACTCGCACAAACTCACACACACTCACTCACACGCACACACTTGCGCACACTAGCACACACTCGCACACACTTGCACACACAGTCCTACACACTCACACACACACTCGCAAACACTCGCACAAACTCACACACACTCACTCACACGCACACACTTGAGCACACTAGCACACACTCGCACGCCCACACTCGCACACATTCGCACTCACTCGCATGCACTCGCACGCACACACTCACACACACTCGCACAAACTCACACACACTCGCACACACTCATACACAATCGCACGCACACACACTCGCACACACTCGCACACATTCGCACTCACTCGCACGCACTCGCACGCACACACTCGCACAAACTCACACACACTGGCACACACTTATACACAATCGCACACACACACTCTAACACACACTCGCACACACTCGCACACACTCACTCACACACACTCACACACACTCACACACACACACTCGCACACACTCACACACACTTGCACACACTCGCACACACTCACACGCACACACACTCACACACACTCACAAGCACAAACTCGCACACACTCACACACACTCACACGCACACACTCGCACACACACTCACACACACTCGCACCCACTCCCTCGTGCACACTCACGCACACTCGGGCACATTTGCACACACTCGCACACACTCGCACACTCTCGCACACACACTCGCACACACACTCGCACACACTCGAACACACTCGCACACACTCGCAAACACTCGCACATACAGTCCTACAAATTCACACACACTCACACACACTCACACACTCGCACCCACACACAAACTGGCACACACTCAAACACACTCACTCATACACACTCGCACACACTCACTCGCACACACACACACACTCGCACACACTCGCACCCAGTCACTCGAGCACACTCGCACACCCTCGCACGCACGCACACACTCGCACACACTCACATGCACACACTCACGCACACACACTCGCGCACAGTCGTGCACACTCGCACGCACACATTCACACACATTCACACTCACTTGCACACACTCGTGCGCACACACTGGCACACACTGGCACACACACACTCGCACACACTCGCACACACTAGCACACACACACTTGCACATATTCGCACACACTCGCACGCACACACTCGCACACACTTGCATGCACACACTCGCACACACACTCACACACACACTCACATACACACTCGCACACACTCGCACAAACTCCTACACACACTCGTACACACACACACTCGCACACACACTCGCACACACTTGCACACACTCGCACATACACACATACACATTCGCACACACTCGCACACACACTCGCACACACAGTTCTACACACTCACACACACACTCGCAAACACTCGCACACACTCACACACACACTCACTCACACGTACACACTCGCGCACACTCGCACACACTCACGCACAATAGCACACACTCGCATGCACACACTGGCACACACACTAACACACACACTCACATACACACTCGCACACACTCGCACAAACTCCTACACACACTCGCACACACTCACACACACATTCGCACGCTCACACTCGCACACACTCACACACACACTTGCACACACTTGCACACGCACACTCACACACAATCACACACACACTCGCAGACACTCGCACACACTCACTCATGCACACACTCACACACACTCGCCCACACTCGCACACACAGTCCTACACACTCACACACACACTCGCAAACACTTGCAAACACTCACACACACACTCACTCACACGTACACACTCGCGCACACTCGCACGCCGACACTCTCACACACATTTGCACACACTCGCACTCACTCGCACGCACTCGCACGCACACACTCGCACACACTCGCACAAACTCATACACAATCGCACACACTCACTCGCACACATTTGCACACACTCGCAAACACTCGCACACACTTGCACACACTTGCACACGCTTGCACACACTCGCACACACTTGCACACACTCGCACACACTCACACACACGCACACACACGCACACACACTCACGCACACACTCGCACACACTCGCACACACTTGCATGCACACATTCGCACGCACTCGCACACACAAACACAAACTGGCACACACTCAAACACACTCACTCATACACACTCGCACACACTCACTCGCACACACACACTCGCACACACTCACACGCACACACTCACGCACACACACTCGAGCACACTCGTGCACACTCACACGCACACTCACTCACACGTACACACTCGTGCACACTCACACACACTCATGCACACTAGCACACACTCGTAAGCATACACTCACGCACACTCACTCACACACTTACTCACACGCACACACTCTCGCACACACTCACACACACTCGCGCACACTCGCACACACTCGCACGCCCACACTCGCACACTCTCGCACACATTTGCACACACTCGCACTCTCGCACCCACTCGCATGCACACACTCGCACACACTCATACACAATCAAACAAACTCGCACACACACACTCGCACACATTTGCACACATTCGCACACACTCACTCACTCACACTCACTCGCACACACTTGCACACTCTCGCACACACTCACACACACTCTCGCACACTCGCACACACTCGCACGCCCACACTCGCACACTCTCGCACACATTTGCACACACTCGCACTCTCGCACCCACTCGCATGCACACACTCGCACACACTCATACACAATCAAACAAACTCGCACACACACACTCGCACACATTTGCACACACTCGCACACACTTGCACACATTCGCACACACTCGCACACTTACTCGCACACACAGTCCTACACACTCACACACACACTTGCAAACACTCGCACACACACACACTCACTCACACGTACACACTCGCACACACTCACGCACACTAGCACACACTCGTAAGCATACACTCACACTCACTCACACAATTACTCACACTCACACACTCTCGCACACACTCGCGCACACTCGCACACACTCGCACGCCCACACTCGCACACTCTCGCACACATTTGCACACACTCGCACTCACTCACACCCACTCGCACGCACACACTCATACACAATCACACAAACTCGCACACACACACTCGCACACACTCGCACCCACTCGCACACACTTGCACACACTCGCACACACTCGCACACACAGTCCTACACACTCACACACACTCGCAAACACTCGCACAAACTCACACACACTCACTCACACGCACACACTTGCACACACTAGCACACACTCGCACACCCACACTTGCACACACTCACACTCACTCGCACGCACTCGCACGCACACACTCGCACACACTCGCACATACTCGCACACACTTGCACACACTCGCACACACTCGCACACACTCGCACACACTCACAAACACACACTCGCATACACACTCGCAAAAACTCCTACACACACTCGTACACACCCACAAACACTCGCACACACACTTGCACACACTCACACACACTTGCACATACACACATACACATTCGCACACACTCGCACACACACTCGCACACACAGTCCTACACACACACTCGCAAACACTCGCACACACTCACACACACACTCACTCACACGTACACACTCGCACACACTCGCACACACTCACGCACACTAGCACACACTCGTAAGCATACACTCACACTCACTCACACACTTACTCACACTCACACACTCTCGCACACACTCGCGCACACTCGCACACACTCGCACGCCCACACTCGCACACTCTCGCACACATTTGCACACACTCGCACTCAATCACACCCACTCGCACGCACACACTCGCACACACTCATACACAATCACACAAACTCGCACACACACACTCGCACACATTCGCACACACTCGCACACACTCACTCACACTCACTCGCACACACTTGCACACACTCGCACACACTCGCACACACAGTCCTACACACTCACACACACTCGCAAACACTCGCACAAACTCACACACACTCACTCACACGCACAAACTTGCACACACTAGCACACACTCGCACGCCCACACTTGCACACATTCACACTCACTCGCATGCACTCGCACGCACACACTCGCACACACTCGCACAAACTCACACACACTCGCACACACTCACACACTCGCACCCACTCACTCGTGCACACTCGCACACATTCGCACTCACTCGCACGCACTCGCACGCACACACTCGCACAAACTCACACACACTCGCACACACTCATACACAATCGCACGCACACACACTCGCACACACACACTCACACACACTCACACACTCTCGCACACATACGCACTCACTCGCACGCACTCGCACGCACACACTCTCACACACTCGCACAAACTCACACACACTCGCACACACTTATACACAATCGGACACACACACTCACTCACTCACACTCACTCGCACACACTTGCACACACTCGCACACACTCACACACACAGTCCTACACACTCACACACACTCGCAAACACTCGCACAAACTCACACACACTCACTCACACGCACACACTTGCACACACTAGCACACACTCGCACGTCCACACTTGCACACACTCACACTCACTCGCACGCACTCGCACACACACACTCGCACACACTCGCACACACTCGCACACACTTGCACACACTCGCACACACTCGCATGCACACACTCGCACACACACTCACAAACACACACTCGCATACACACTCGCACACACTCGCACAAACTCCTACACACACTCGTACACACTCACACACACTCGCATACACACTTGCACACACTCGCACACACTCGCACATACACGCATACACATTCGCACACACTCGCACACACAGTCCTACACACTCACACACACACTCGCAAACACTCGCACACACTCACACACACACTCACTCACACGTACACACTCGCGCACACTCGCACACACTCACGCACACTAGCACACACTCGTAAGCATACACTCACACTCACTCACACACTTACTCACACGCACACACTCTCGCACACACTCACACACACTCGCGCACACTCGCACACACTCGCACGCCCACACTCGCACACTCTCGCACACATTTGCACACACTCGCACTCACTCGCACCCACTCGCACGCACAAACTCGCACACACTCATACACAATCACACAAACTCGCACACACACACTCGCACACATTCGCACACACTCGCACACACGCACTCACTCACACTCACTCGCACACACTTGCACACACTCGCACAAACTTGCACACACAGTCCTACACACTCACACACACACTCGCAAACACTCGCACAAACTCACACACACTCACTCACACGCACACACTTGCGCACACTAGCACACACTCGCACACACTTGCACACACAGTCCTACACACTCACACACACACTCGCAAACACTCGCACAAACTCACACACACTCACTCACACGCACACACTTGAGCACACTAGCACACACTCGCACGCCCACACTCGCACACATTCGCACTCACTCGCATGCACTCGCACGCACACACTCACACACACTCGCACAAACTCACACACACTCGCACACACTCATACACAATCGCACGCACACACACTCGCACACACTCGCACACATTCGCACTCACTCGCACGCACTCGCACGCACACACTCGCACAAACTCACACACACTGGCACACACTTATACACAATCGCACACACACACTCTAACACACACTCGCACACACTCGCACACACTCACTCACACACACTCACACACACTCACACACACACACTCGCACACACTCACACACACTTGCACACACTCGCACACACTCACACGCACACACACTCACACACACTCACAAGCACAAACTCGCACACACTCACACACACTCACACGCACACACTCGCACACACACTCACACACACTCGCACCCACTCCCTCGTGCACACTCACGCACACTCGGGCACATTTGCACACACTCGCACACTCTCGCACACACACTCGCACACACACTCGCACACACTCGAACACACTCGCACACACTCGCAAACGCTCGCACATACAGTCCTACAAATTTACACACACTCACACACACTCACACACTCGCACCCACACACAAACTGGCACACACTCAAACACACTCACTCATACACACTCGCACACACTCACTCGCACACACACACACACTCGCACACACTCGCACCCAGTCACTCGAGCACACTCGCACACCCTCGCACGCACGCACACACTCGCACACACTCACATGCACGCACACACACTCGCACA
This sequence comes from Phyllobates terribilis, assembly GCF_046119375.1. Lineage (NCBI taxonomy): Eukaryota > Metazoa > Chordata > Amphibia > Anura > Dendrobatidae > Phyllobates > Phyllobates terribilis. Next base: position 1,576,172 of record NW_027362853.1, read on the forward strand.
CACTCGTGCACACTCGCACGCACACATTCACACACATTCGCACTCACTTGCACACACTCGTACGCACACACTGGCACACACTCGCACACACTTGCACACACACACTCGCACACACTCGCATGCACACACTTGCACACACACTCACACACACTCGCATAAACACTCGCACAAACTCCTACACACACTCGTACACACTCACACACACTAGCACACACACACTCGCACACACTCGCACATACTCACACACACTCGCACACACTCGCATGCACACACTCGCACACACACTCACACACACACTCTCAAATACACACTCGCACAAACTCCTACACACACTCGTACACACTCACACACACTCGCACACACACTTGCACACACTCGCACACACTCGCACATACACACATACACATTCGCACACACTCGCACACACTCGCACACACAGTCCTACACACTCACACACACACTCACAAACACTCGCACACACTCACACACACACTCACTCACACGTACACACTCACGCACACTTGCACACACTCACGCACACTAGCACACACTCGTAAGCATACACTCACACTCACTCACACACTTACTCACACGCACACACTCTCGCACACACTCACGCACACTCGCGCACACTCGCACGCCCACACTCGCACACTCTCGCACACATTTGCACACACTCGCACTCACTCGCACCCACTCGCACGCACAAACTCGCACACACTCATACACAATCACACAAACTCGCACACACACACTCGCACACATTCGCACACACTCGCACACACGCACTCACTCACACTCACTCGCACACACTTGCACACACTCGCACACACTTGCACACACAGTCCTACACACTCACACACACACTCGCAAACACTCGCACAAACTCACACACACTCACTCACACGCACACACTTGCGCACACTAGCACACACTCGCACGCCCACACTCGCACACATTCGCACTCACTCGCATGCACTCGCATGCACACACTCACACACACTCGCACAAACTCACACACACTCGCACACACTCATACACAATCGCACGCACACACACTCGCACACACTCGCACACATTCGCACTCACTCGCACGCACTCGCACGCACACACTCGCACAAACTCACACACACTGGCACACACTTATACACAATCGCACACACACACTTTAACACACACTCGCACACACTCGCACACACTCACACACACACTTGCACACACTCACACACACTTGCACACACTCGCACACACTCACACGCACACACACTCACACACACACTCACACACACTCACAAGCACAAACTCGCACACACTCGCACACACTCACACGCACACACTCGCACACACACTCGCACACACTCGCACCCACTCACTCGTGCACACTGGCGCACACTCGGGCACATTTGCACACACTCGCACACACTCGCACACTCTCGCACACACACTCGCACACACACTCGCACACACTCGAACACACTCGCACACACTCGCAAACACTCGCACATACAGTCCTACAAACTCACACACACTCACACACACTCACACACTCGCACCCACACACAGACTGGCACACACTCAAACACACTCACTCATACACACTCGCACACACTCACTCGCACACACACACACACTCGCACACACTCGCACCCAGTCACTCGAGCACACTCGCACACCCTCGCACGCACGCACACACTCGCACACACTCACATGCACGCACACACACTCGCACACACTCGTGCACACTCGCACGCACACATTCACACACATTCGCACTCACTTGCACACACTCGTACGCACACACTGGCACACACTCGCACACACTTGCACACACACACTCGCACACACTCGCATGCACACACTTGCACACACACTCACACACACTCGCATACACACTCGCACAAACTCCTACACACACTCGTACACACTCACACAAACTAGCACACACATACTCACACACACTCGCACACACTCGCATGCACACACTCGCACACACACTCACACACACACTCTCGCATACACACTCGCACAAACTCCTACACACACTCGTACACACTCACACACACTCGCACACACACTTGCACACACTCGCACACACTCGCACATACACACATACACATTCGCACACACTCGCACACACTCGCACACAAAGTCCTACACACTCACACACACACTCACAAACACTCGCACACACTCACACACACACTCACTCACACGTACACACTCACACACACTTGCACACACTCACACACACTCGCACACACTCATACACAATCGCACGCACACACACTCGCACACACACACTCGCACACACTCGCACACTCTCACACACATTCACACTCACTCGCACGCACTCGCACACGCACATGCAAACACACTCGCACAAACTCACACACACTCGCACACACTTATACACAAACGCACACACACACTCGTACACACACTCGCACACACTCGCACACACTCGCACACACTCACTCACACACACTCACACGCACACACTCGCACACACTTGCACACACTCGCACACACTCACACGCACACACACTCGCACACACACTCACACACACTCGCACACACTCACAAGCACACACTCGCACACACACTCGCACACACTCACACACACACACTCACACGCACACACTCGTACAAACAGTCGCACACACTCGCACCCACTCACTCGTGCACACTCGCGCACACTCGGGCACATTTGCACACACTCGCACACTCTCGCACACACACTCGCACACACACTCGCACACACTCGAACACACTCGCACACACTCGCAAACACTCGCACATACAGTCCTACAAACTCACACTCACTCACACACACTCACACACTCCACCCACACACAAACTGGCACACACTCAAACACACTCACTCATACACACTCGCACACAATCACTCGCACACACACACACTCGCACACACTCGCACCCAGTCACTCGAGCACACTCGCACACACTCGCACGCACGCACACACTCGCACACACTCACACGCACACACTCACGCACACACACTCACGCACACTCGTGCACACTCGCACGCACACATTCGCACACATTCGCACTCACTTGCACACACTCGTGCGCACACACTGGCACACACTGGCACACACACACTCGCACACACTCGCACACACTTGCACACACTAGCACACACACACTCGCACATATTCGCACACACTCGCACGCACACACTCGCACACACTCGCATGCACACACTCGCACACACACTCACACACACACTCACATACACACTTGCACACACTCGCACAAACTCCTACACACACTCGTACACACACTCGCACACACACTCGCACACACTTGCACACACTCGCACATACACACATACACATTCGCACACGCTCGCACACACACTCGCACACACAGTTCTACACACTCACACACACACTCGCAAACACTCGCACACACTCACACACACACTCACTCACACGTACACACTCTCGCACACTCGCACACACTCACGCACACTAGCACACACTCGCATGCACACACTGGCACACACACTAACACACACACTCACATACACACTCGCACACACTCGCACAAACTCCTACACACACTCGCACACACTCACACACACACTCGCACACTCACACTCGCACACACTCACACACACACTTGCACACACTTGCACACGCACACTCGCACAAAATCACACACACACTCGCAGACACTCGCACACACTCACTCATGCGCACACTCACACACACACTCGCACACACTCACACACACGCACACACACGCACACGCACTCACGCACACACTCGCACACACTCGCACACACTTGCATGCACACATTCACACGCACTCGCACACACAAACACAAACTGGCACACACTCAAACACACTCACTCATACACACTCGCACACACTCACTCGCACACACACACACTCGCACACACTCACACGCACACACTCACGCACACTCACTCACATGTACACACTCGCGCACACTCACACACACTCACGCACACTAGCACACACTCGTAAGCATACACTCACACTCACTCACACACTTACTCGCACACACTCACACACACTCGCGCACACTCGCACACACTCGCACACACTCGCACGCCCACACTCGCACACTCTCACACACATTTGCACACACTCGCACTCTCGCACCCACTCGCATGCACACACTCGCACACACTCATACACAATCAAACAAACTCGCACACACACACTCGCACACATTTGCACACACTCGCACACACTCACTCACTCACACACACTTGCACACACTCGCACACACTCGCACACACAGTCCTACACACTCACACACACACTCGCAAACACTCGCACAAACTCACACACACTCACTCACACGCACACACTTGAGCACACTAGCACACACTCGCACGCCCACACTCGCACACATTCGCACTCACTCGCATGCACTCGCACGCACACACTCGCACAAACTCACACACACTCGCACACACTCATACACAATCGCACGCACACACACTCGCACACTCTCACACACATTCGCACTCACTCGCACGCACACACTCGCACAAACTCGCATGCACACACTCGCACACACACTAACACACACACACTCGCATACACACTCGCACACACTCGCATGCACACACTCGCACACACACTCACACATACACACTCGCACACACTCGCACAAACTCCTACACACACTCGTACACACTCACACACACTCGCACACACACTTGCACACACTCGCACACACTCGCACATACACACATACACATTCGCACACACTCGCACACTCACTCGCACACACAGTCCTACACACTCACACACACACTCGCAAACACTCGCACACACACACACTCACTCACACGTACACACTCGTGCACACTCACAAACTCACGCACACTAGCACACACTCGTAAGCATACACTCACACTCACTCACACACTTACTCACACGCACACACTCTCGCACACACTCACACACACTCTCGCACACTCGCACACACTCGCACGCCCACACTCCCACACTCTCGCACACATTTGCACACACTCGCACACATTCGAACCCACTCGCACACACTCACTCACTCACACTCACTCGCACACACTTGCACACACTCGGACACACTCGCACACACAGTCCTACACACTCACACACACTCGCAAACACTCGCACAAACTCACACACACTCACTCACACGCACACACTTGCACACACTAGCACACACTCGCACGCCCACACTCGCACACATTCGCACTCACTCGCATGCACTCGCATGCACACACTCACACACACTCGCACAAACTCACACACACTCGCACACACTCATACACAATCGCACGCACACACACTCGCACACACTCGCACACATTCGCACTCACTCGCACGCACTCGCACGCACACACTCGCACAAACTCACACACACTGGCACACACTTATACACAATCGCACACACACACTCTAACACACACTCGCACACACTCGCACACACTCACACACACACTTGCACACACTCACACACACTTGCACACACTCGCACACACTCACACGCACACACACTCACACACACACTCACACACACTCACAAGCACAAACTCGCACACACTCGCACACACTCACACGCACACACTCGCACACACACTCGCACACACTTGCACCCACTCACTCGTGCACACTCGCGCACACTCGGGCACATTTGCACACACTCGCACACACTCGCACACTCTCGCACACACACTCGCACACACACTCGCACACACTCGAACACACTCGCACACACTCGCAAACACTCGCACATACAGTCCTACAAACTCACACACACTCACACACACTCACACACTCGCACCCACACACAGACTGGCACACACTCAAACACACTCACTCATACACACTTGCACACACTCACTCGCACACACACACACACTCGCACACACTCGCACCCAGTCACTCGAGCACACTCGCACACCCTCGCACGCACGCACACACTCGCACACACTCACATGCACGCACACACACTCGCACACACTCGTGCACACTCGCACGCACACATTCACACACATTCGCACTCACTTGCACACACTCGTACGCACACACTGGCACACACTCGCACACACTTGCACACACACACTCGCACACACTCGCATGCACACACTTGCACACACACTCACACACACTCGCATACACACTCGCACAAACTCCTACACACACTCGTACACACTCACACAAACTAGCACACACACACTCGCACACACTCGCACATACTCACACACACTCGCACACACTCGCATGCACACACTCGCACACACACTCACACACACACTCTCGCATACACACTCGCACAAACTCCTACACACACTCGTACACACTCACACACACTCGCACACACACTTGCACACACTCGCACACACTCGCACATACACACATACACATTCGCACACACTCGCACACACTCGCACACAAAGTCCTACACACTCACACACACACTCACAAACACTCGCACACACTCACACACACACTCACTCACACGTACACACTCACACACACTTGCACACACTCACGCACACTAGCACACACTCGTAAGCATACACTCACACTCACTCACACACTTACTCACACGCACACACTCTCGCACACACTCACGCACACTCGCGCACACTCGCACACACTCGCACACACTCACTCACTCACACTTACTCGCACACACTTGCACACACTCGCACACACTCGCACACACAGTCCTACACACTCACACACACACTCGCAAAAACACTCGCACAAACTCACACACACTCACTCACACGCACACACTTGCGCACACTAGCACACACTCGCACGCCCACACTCACACACATTCGCACTCACTCGCACGCACTCGCACGCACACACTCGCACAAACTCACACAGACTCGCACACACTCATACACAATCGCACGCACACACACTCGCACACACACACTCGCACACACTCGCACACTCTCACACACATTCACACTCACTCGCACGCACTCGCACACGCACATGCAAACACACTCGCACAAACTCACACACACTCGCACACACTTATACACAAACGCACACACACACTCGTACACACACTCGCACACACTCGCACACACTCGCACACACTCACTCACACACACTCACACGCACACACTCGCACACACTCGCACACACTCACACACACTTGCACACACTCGCACACACTCACACGCACACACACTCGCACACACACTCACACACACTCGCACACACTCACAAGCACACACTCGCACACACACTCGCACACACTCACACACACACACTCACACGCACACACTCATACAAACAGTCGCACACACTCGCACCCACTCACTCGTGCACACTCGCGCACACTCGGGCACATTTGCACACACTCGCACACTCTCGCACACACACTCGCACACACACTCGCACACACTCGAACACACTCGCACACACTCGTAAACACTCGCACATACAGTCCTACAAACTCACACACACTCACACACACTCACACACTCCACCCACACACAAACTGGCACACACTCAAACACACTCACTCATACACACTCGCACACAATCACTCGCACACACACACACTCGCACACACTCGCACCCAGTCACTCGAGCACACTCGCACACACTTGCACGCACGCACACACTCGCACACACTCACACGCACACACTCACGCACACACACTCACGCACACTCGTGCACACTCGCACGCACACATTCGCACACATTCGCACTCACTTGCACACACTCGTGCGCACACACTGGCACACACTGGCACACACACACTCGCACACACTCGCACACACTTGCACACACTAGCACACACACACTCGCACATATTCGCACACACTCGCATGCACACACTCGCACACACTCGCATGCACACACTCGCACACACACTCACACACACACTCACATACACACTCGCACACACTCGCACAAACTCCTACACACACTCGTACACACACTCGCACACACACTCGCACACACTTGCACACACTCGCACATACACACATACACATTCGCACACACTCGCACACACACTCGCACACACAGTTCTACACACTCACACACACACTCGCAAACACTCGCACACACTCACACACACACTCACTCACACGTACACACTCTCGCACACTCACACACACTCACGCACACACTCACATACACACTCGCACACACTCGCACAAACTCCTACACACACTCGCACACACTCACACACACACTCGCACACTCACACTCGCACACACTCACACACACACTTGCACACACTTGCACACGCACACTCGCACACAATCACACACACACTCGCAGACACTCGCACACACTCACTCATGCACACACTCACACACACACTCGCACACACTCACACACACGCACACACACGCACACGCACTCACGCACACACTCGCACACACTCGCACACACTTGCATGCACACATTCACACGCACTCGCACACACAAACACAAACTGGCACACACTCAAACACACTCACTCATACACACTCGCACACACTCACTCGCACACACACACACTCGCACACACTCACACGCACACACTCACGCACACTCACTCACATGTACACACTCGCGCACACTCACACACACTCACGCACACTAGCACACACTCGTAAGCATACACTCACACTCACTCACACACTTACTCGCACACACTCACACACACTCGCGCACACTCGCACACACTCGCACACACTCGCACGCCCACACTCGCACACTCTCGCACACATTTGCACACACTCGCACTCTCGCACCCACTCGCATGCACACACTCGCACACACTCATACACAATCAAACAAACTCGCACACACACACTCGCACACATTTGCACACACTCGCACACACTCACTCACTCACACACACTTGCACACACTCGCACACACTCGCACACACAGTCCTACACACTCACACACACACTCGCAAACACTCGCACAAACTCACACACACTCACTCACACGCACACACTTGCGCACACTAGCACACACTCGCACGCCCACACTCGCACACATTCGCACTCACTCGCATGCACTCGCACGCACACACTCGCACAAACTCACACACACTCGCACACACTCATACACAATCGCACGCACACACACTCGCACACTCTCACACACATTCGCACTCACTCGCACGCACACACTCGCACAAACTCGCATGCACACACTCGCACACACACTAACACACACACACTCGCATACACACTCGCACACACTCGCATGCACACACTCGCACACACACTCACACATACACACTCGCACACACTCGCACAAACTCCTACACACACTCGTACACACTCACACACACTCGCACACACACATGCACACACTCGCACACACTCGCACATACACACATACACATTCGCACACACTCGCACACTCACTCGCACACACAGTCCTACACACTCACACACACACTCGCAAACACTCGCACACACACACACTCACTCACACGTACACACTCGTGCACACTCACAAACTCACGCACACTAGCACACACTCGTAAGCATACACTCACACTCACTCACACACTTACTCACACGCACACACTCTCGCACACACTCACACACACTCGCGCACACTCGCACACACTCACACGCCCACACTCGCACAATCTCGCACACATTTGCACACACTCGCACTCACTCGCACCCACTCGCACGCACAAACTCGCACACACTCATACACAATCACACAAACTCGCACACACACACTCGCACACATTCGCACACACTCGCACACACGCACTCACTCACACTCACTCGCACACACTTGCACACACTCGCACAAACTTGCACACACAGTCCTACACACTCACACACACACTCGCAAACACTCGCACAAACTCACACACACTCACTCACACGCACACACTTGCGCACACTAGCACACACTCGCACACACTTGCACACACAGTCCTACACACTCACACACACACTCTCAAACACTCGCACAAACTCACACACACTCACTCACACGCACACACTTGAGCACACTAGCACACACTCGCACGACCACACTCGCACACATTCGCACTCACTCGCATGCACTCGCACGCACACACTCACACACACTCGCACAAACTCACACACACTCGCACACACTCATACACAATCGCACGCACACACACTCGCACACACTCACACACATTCGCACTCACTCGCACGCACTCGCACGCACACACTCGCACAAACTCACACACACTGGCACACACTTATACACAATCGCACACACACACTCTAACACACACTCGCACACACTCGCACACACTCACTCACACACACTCACACACACTCACACACACACACTCGCACACACTCACACACACTTGCACACACTCGCACACACTCACACGCACACACACTCACACACACTCACAAGCACAAACTCGCACACACTCACACACACTCACACGCACACACTCGCACACACACTCACACACACTCACACCCACTCCCTCGTGCACACTCACGCACACTCGGGCACATTTGCACACACTCGCACACACTCGCACACTCTCGCACACACACTCGCACACACACTCGCACACACTCGAACACACTCGCACACACTCGCAAACACTCGCACATACAGTCCTACAAATTCACACACACTCACACACACTCACACACTCGCACCCACACACAAACTGGCACACACTCAAACACACTCACTCATACACACTCGCACACACTCACTCGCACACACACACACACTCGCACACACTCACACCCAGTCACTCGAGCACACTCGCACACCCTCGCACGCACGCACACACTCGCACACACTCACATGCACGCACACACACTCGCACACACTCGTGCACACTCGCACGCACACATTCACACACATTCGCACTCACTTGCACACACTCGTACGCACACACTGGCACACACTCGCACACACTTGCACACACACACTCGCACACACTCGCATGCACACACTTGCACACACACTCACACACACTCGCATACACACTCGCACAAACTCCTACACACACTCGTACACACTCACACACACTAGCACACACACACTCGCACACACTCGCACATACTCACACACACTCGCACACACTCGCATGCACACACTCGCACACACACTCACACACACTCTCACATACACACTCGCACAAACTCCTACACACACTCGTACACACTCACACACACTCGCACACACACTTGCACACACTCGCACACACTCGCACACACAGTCCTACACACTCACACACACACTCACAAACACTCGCACACACTCACACACACACTCACTCACACGTACACACTCACGCACACTTGCACACACTCACGCACACTAGCACACACTCGTAAGCATACACTCACACTCACTCACACACTTACTCACACGCACACACTCTCGCACACACTCACGCACACTCGCGCACACTCGCACGCCCACACTCGCACACTCTCGCACACATTTGCACACACTCGCACTCACTCGCACCCACTCACACGCACAAACTCGCACACACTCATACACAATCACACAAACTCGCACACACACACTCGCACACATTCGCACACACTCGCACACACGCACTCACTCACACTCACTCGCACACACTTGCACACACTCGCACACACTTGCACACACAGTCCTACACACTCACACACACACTCGCAAACACTCGCACAAACTCACACACACTCACTCACACGCACACACTTGCGCACACTAGCACACACTCGCACGCCCACACTCGCACACATTCGCACTCACTCGCATGCACTCGCATGCACACACTCACACACACTCGCACAAACTCACACACACTCGCACACACTCATACACAATCGCACGCACACACACTCGCACACACTCGCACACATTCGCACTCACTCGCACGCACTCGCACGCACACACTCGCACAAACTCACACACACTGGCACACACTTATACACAATCGCACACACACACTCTAACACACACTCGCACACACTCGCACACACTCACACACACACACTTGCACACACTCACACACACTTGCACACACTCGCACACACTCACACGCACACACACTCACACACACACTCACACACACTCACAAGCACAAACTCGCACACACTCGCACACACTCACACGCACACACTCACACGCACACACTCGCACACACACTCGCACACACTCGCACCCACTCACTCGTGCACACTCGCGCACACTCGGGCACATTTGCACACACTCGCACACACTCGCACACTCTCGCACACACACTCGCACACACACTCGCACACACTCGGACACACTCGCACACACTCGCAAACACTCGCACATACAGTCCTACAAACTCACACACACTCACACACACTCACACACTCGCACCCACACACAGACTGGCACACACTCAAACACACTCACTCATACACACTCGCACACACTCACTCGCACACACACACACACTCGCACACACTCGCACCCAGTCACTCGAGCACACTCGCACACCCTCGCACGCACGCACACACTCGCACACACTCACATGCACGCACACACACTCGCACACACTCGTGCACACTCGCACGCACACATTCACACACATTCGCACTCACTTGCACACACTCATACGCACACACTGGCACACACTCGCACACACTTGCACACACACACTCGCACACACTCGCATGCACACACTTGCACACACACTCACACACACTCGCATACACACTCGCACAAACTCCTACACACACTCGTACACACTCACACAAACTAGCACACACACACTCGCACACACTCGCACATACTCACACACACTCGCACACACTCGCATGCACACACTCGCACACACACTCACACACACACTCTCGCATACACACTCGCACAAACTCCTACACACACTCGTACACACTCACACACACTCGCACACACACTTGCACACACTCGCACACACTCGCACATACACACATACACATTCGCACACACTCGCACACACTCGCACACAAAGTCCTACACACTCACACACACACTCACAAACACTCGCACACACTCACACACACACTCACTCACACGTACACACTCACACACACTTGCACACACTCACGCACACTAGCACACACTCGTAAGCATACACTCACACTCACTCACACACTTACTCACACGCACACACTCTCGCACACACTCACGCACACTCGCGCACACTCGCACACACTCGCACGCCCACACTCGCACACTCTCGCACAAATTTGCACACACTCGCACTCACTTGCACCCACTCGCACGCACACACTCGCACACACTCATACACAATCACACAAACTCGCACACACTTGCACACTCTCACTCACTCACACTTACTCGCACACACTTGCACACACTCGCACACACTCGCACACACAGTCCTACACACTCACACACACACTCGCAAAAACACTCGCACAAACTCACACACACTCACTCACACGCACACACTTGCGCACACTAGCACACACTCGCACGCCCACACTCACACACATTCGCACTCACTCGCACGCACTCGCACGCACACACTCGCACAAACTCACACACACTCGCACACACTCATACACAATCGCACGCACACACACTCGCACACACACACTCGCACACACTCGCACACTCTCACACACATTCACACTCACTCGCACGCACTCGCACACGCACACGCAAACACACTCGCACAAACTCACACACACTCGCACACACTTATACACAAACGCACACACACACTCGTACACACACTTGCACACACTCGCACACACTCGCACACACTCACTCACACACACTCACACGCACACACTCGCACACACTCGCACACACTCACACACACTTGCACACACTCGCACACACTCACACGCACACACACTCGCACACAAACTCACACACACTCGCACACACTCACAAGCACACACTCGCACACACACTCGCACACACTCACACACACACACTCACACGCACACACTCGTACAAACAGTCGCACACACTCGCACCCACTCACTCGTGCACACTCGCGCACACTCGGGCACATTTGCACACACTCGCACACTCTCGCACACACACTCGCACACACACTCGCACACACTCGAACACACTCGCACACACTCGCAAACACTCGCACATACAGTCCTACAAACTCACACACACTCACACACACTCACACACTCCACCCACACACAAACTGGCACACACTCAAACACACTCACTCATACACACTCGCACACAATCACTCGCACACACACACACTCGCACACACTCGCACCCAGTCACTCGAGCACACTCGCACACACTCGCACGCACGCACACACTCGCACACACTCACACGCACACACTCACGCACACACACTCACGCACAGTCGTGCACACTCGCACGCACACATTCGCACACATTCGCACTCACTTGCACACACTCGTGCGCACACACTGGCACACACTGGCACACACACACTCGCACACACTCGCACACACTTGCACACACTAGCACACACACACTCGCACATATTCGCACACACTCGCACGCACACACTCGCACACACTCGCATGCACATACTCGCACACACACTCACACACACACTCACATACACACTCGCACACACTCGCACAAACTCCTACACACACTCGTACACACACTCGCACACACACTCGCACACACTTGCACACACTCGCACATACACACATACACATTCGCACACACTCGCACACACACTCGCACACACAGTTCTACACACTCACACACACACTCGCAAACACTCGCACACACTCACACACACACTCACTCACACGTACACACTCTCGCACACTCGCACACACTCACGCACACTAGCACACACTCGCATGCACACACTGGCACACACACTAACACACACACTCACATACACACTCGCACACACTCGCACAAACTCCTACACACACTCGCACACACTCACACACACACTCGCACACTCACACTCGCACACACTCACACACACACTTGCACACACTTGCACACGCACACTCGCACACAATCACACACACACTCGCAGACACTCGCACACACTCACTCATGCACACACTCACACACACACTCGCACACACTCACACACAAGCACACACACGCACACGCACTCACGCACACACTCACACACACTCGCACACACTTGCATGCACACATTCACACGCACTCGCACACACAAACACAAACTGGCACACACTCAAACACACTCACTCATACACACTCGCACACACTCACTCGCACACACACACACTCGCACACACGCACACACTCACGCACACTCACTCACATGTACACACTCGCGCACACTCACACACACTCACGCACACTAGCACACACTCGTAAGCATACACTCACACTCACTCACACACTTACTCGCACGCACTCACACACACTCGCGCACACTCGCACACACTCGCACACACTCGCACACCCACACTCGCACACTCTCGCACACATTTGCACACACTCGCACTCTCGCACCCACTCGCATGCACACACTCGCACACACTCATACACAATCAAACAAACTCGCACACACACACTCGCACACATTTGCACACACTCGCACACACTCACTCACTCACACACACTTGCACACACTCGCACACACTCGCACACACAGTCCTACACACTCACACACACACTCGCAAACACTCGCACAAACTCACACACACTCACTCACACGCACACACTTGCGCACACTAGCACACACTCGCACGCCCACACTCGCACACATTCGCACTCACTCGCATGCACTCGCACGCACACACTCGCACAAACTCACACACACTCGCACACACTCATACACAATCGCACGCACACACACTCGCACACTCTCACACACATTCGCACTCACTCGCACGCACACACTCGCACAAACTCGCATGCACACACTCGCACACACACTAACACACACACACTCGCATACACACTCGCACACACTCGCATGCACACACTCGCACACACACTCACACATACACACTCGCACACACTCGCACAAACTCCTACACACACTCGTACACACTCACACACACTCGCACACACACTTGCACACACTCGCACACACTCGCACACACACATACACATTCGCACACACTCACACACTCACTCGCACACACAGTCCTACACACTCACACACACACTCGCAAACACTCGCACACACACACACTCACTCACACGTACACACTCGTGCACACTCACAAACTCACGCACACTAGCACACACTCGTAAGCATACACTCACACTCACTCACACACTTACTCACACGCACACACTCTCGCACACACTCACACACACTCGCGCACACTCGCACACACTCGCACGCCCACACTCGCACACTCTCGCACACATTTGCACACACTCGCACTCTCGCACCCACTCGCATGCACACACTCGCACACACTCATACACAATCAAACAAACTCGCACACACACACTCGCACACATTTGCACACACTCGCACACACTCACTCACACTCACTCGCACACACTTGCACACACTCGCACACACTCGCACACACAGTCCTACACACTCACACACACACTTGCAAACACTCGCACAAACTCACACACACTCACTCACACGCACACACTTGCGCACACTAGCACACACTCGCACGCCCACACTCACACACATTCGCACTCACTCGCATGCACTCGCACGCACACACTCGCACAAACTCACACACACTCGCACACACTCATACACAATCGCACGCACACACACTCGCACACTCTCGCACACATTCGCACTCACTCGCACGCACACACTCGCACAAACTCACATGCACACACTCGCACACACACTAACACACACACACTCGCATACACACTCGCACACACTCGCATGCACACACTCGCACACACACTCACACACACACACTAGCACACACACTCGCACACACTCGCACAAACTCCTACACACACTCGTACACACTCACACACACTCGCACACACACTTGCACAGACTCGCACACACTCGCACATACACACATACACATTCGCACACACTCGCACACTCACTCGCACACACAGTCCTACACACTCACACACACACTCGCAAACACTCGCACACACACACACTCGCGCACACTCACACACTCATGCACACTAGCACACACTCGTAAGCATACACTCACACTCACTCACACACTTACTCACATGCACACACTCTCGCACACACTCACACACACTCGCGCACACTCGCACACACTCGCACGCCCACACTCGCACACTCTCGCACACATTTGCACAAACTCGCACACATTCGCACCTACTCGCACACACTCACTCACTCACACTCACTCGCACACACTTGCACACACTCGCACACACTCGCACACACAGTACTACACACTCACACACACTCGCAAACACTCGCACAAACTCACACACACTCACTCACACGCACACACTTGCACACACTAGCACACACTTGCACGCCCACACTTGCACACATTCGCACTCACTCGCACGCACTCGCATGCACACACTCGCACACACTCGCACAAACTCACACACACTCGCACACACTCATACTCAATCGCACAATCGCACAAACTCACACACACTCGCACACACTCACACACTCGCACCCACTCACTCGTGCACACTCGAACATATTCGCACTCACTCGCACGCACTCGCACGCACACACTCGCACAAACTCACACACACTCGCACACACTCATACACAATCGCACACACACTCGCACACACACACTCACACACACTCGCACACTCTCGCACACATACGCACTCACTCGCACGCACTCGCACGCACACACTCTCACACACTCGCACAAACTCACACACATTCGCACACACTTATACACAATCGCACACACACACTCACTCACTCACACTCACTCGCACACACTTGCACACACTCGCACACACTCGCACACACAGTCCTACACACTCACACACACTCGCAAACACTCGCACAAACTCACACACACTCACTCACACGCACACACTTGCACACACTAGCACACACTTGCACGCCCACACTTGCACACATTCGCACTCACTCGCACGCACTCGCATGCACACACTCGCACACACTCGCACAAACTCACACACACTCGCACACACTCATACTCAATCGCACAATCGCACAAACTCACACACACTCGCACACACTCACACACTCGCACCCACTCACTCGTGCACACTCGAACATATTCGCACTCACTCGCACGCACTCGCACGCACACACTCGCACAAACTCACACACACTCGCACACACTCATACACAATCGCACACACACTCGCACACACACACTCACACACACTCGCACACTCTCGCACACATACGCACTCACTCGCACGCACTCGCACGCACACACTCTCACACACTCGCACAAACTCACACACATTCGCACACACTTATACACAATCGCACACACACACTCACTCACTCACACTCACTCGCACACACTTGCACACACTCGCACACACTCGCACACACAGTCCTACACACTCACACACACTCGCAAACACTCGCACAAACTCACACACACTCACTCACACGCACACACTTGCACACACTAGCACACACTTGCACGCCCACACTTGCACACACTCACACTCACTCGCACGCACACACTCGCACACACTCGCACAAACTCACACACACTCGCACACACTCATACACAATCGCACAAACTCACACACACTCGCACACTCTCACACACTCGCACCCACTCACTCGTGCACACTCGCACACATTCGCACTCACTCGCACGCACTCACACGCACACACTCGCACAAACTCACACACACTGGCACACACTTATACACAATCGCACACACACACTCTAACACACACTCGCACACACTCGCACACACTCACTCACACACACTCATACACACACACTCGCACACACTCACACACACTTGCACACACTCGCACACACTCACACGCACACACACTCACACACACACTCGCACACACTCGCACCCACTCACTCGTGCACACTCGGGCACATTTGCACACACTCGCACACACTCGCTTACTCTCGCACACACACTCGCACACACACTCGCACACACTCGAACACACTCGCACACACTCGCAAACACTCGCACATACAGTCCTACAAACTCACACACACTCACACACACTCACACACTCGCACCCACACACAAACTGGCACACACTCAAACACACTCACTCATACACACTCGCACACACTCACTCGCACACACACACACACTCGCACACACTCGCACCCAGTCACTCGAGCACACTCGCACACCCTCGCACGCACGCACACACTCGCACACACTCACATGCACACACTCACGCACACACACTCGCGCACACTCGTGCACACTCGCACGCACACATTCACACACATTCGCACTCACTTGCACACACTCGTACGCACACACTGGCACACACTCGCACACACTCGCACACACACACTCGCACACACTCGCATGCACACACTTGCACACACTCACACACACTCGCATACACACTCGCACAAACTCCTACACACACTCGTACACACTCACACACACTAGCACACACACACTCGCACACACTCGCACATACTCGCACACACTCGCACACACTCGCATGCACACACTCGCACACACACTCACACACACACTCTCGCATACACACTCGCACAAACTCCTACACACACTCGTACACACTCACACACACTCGCACACACACTTGCACACACTCGCACACACTCGCACATACACACATACACATTCGCACACACTCGCACACACACTCGCACACACAGTCCTACACACTCACACACACACTCACAAACACTCGCACACACTCACACACACACTCACTCACACGTACACACTCACGCACACTTGCACACACTCACGCACACTAGCACACACTCATAAGCATACACTTACACTCACTCACACACTTACTCACACGCACACACTCTCGCACACACTCACACACACTCGCGCACACTCGCACACACTCGCACGCCCACACTCGCACACTCTCGCACACATTTGCACACACTCGCACTCACTTGCACCCACTCGCACGCACACACTCGCACACACTCATACACAATCACACAAACTCGCACACATTCGCACACACTCGCACACACTCACTCACTCACACACACTTGCACACACTCGCACACACTCGCACACACAGTCCTACACACTCACACACACACTCACAAACACTCGCACAAACTCACACACACACACTCACACGCACACACTTGCGCACACTAGCACACACTCGCACGCCCACACTCACACACATTCACACTCACTCGCTCGCACTCGCACGCACACACTCGCACAAACTCACACACACTCGCACACACTCATACACAATCGCACGCACACACACTCGCACACACACACTCGCACACACTCGCACACTCTCACACACATTCACACTCACTCGCACGCACTCGCACGCGCACACTCAAACACACTCGCACAAACTCACACACACTCGCACACACTTATACACAAACGCACACACACACTCGCACACACTCGCACACACTCGCACACACTCACTCACACACACTCACACGCACACACTCGCACACACTCACACACACTTGCAAACACTCGCACACACTCACACGCACACACACTCGCACACACACTCACACACACTCGCACACACTCACAAGCACACACTCGCACACTCGCACACACTCACATGCACGCACTCACACGCACACACTCGTACAAACAGTCGCACACACTCGCACCCACTCACTCGTGCACACTCGCGCACACTCGGGCACATTTGCACACACTCGCACACTCTCGCACACACACTCGCACACACACTCGCACACACTCGAACACACTCGCAAACACTCGCACATACAGTCCTACAAACTCACACACACTCACACACACTCACACACTCCACCCACACACAAACTGGCACACACTCAAACACACTCACTCATACACACTCGCACACACTCACTCGCACACACACACACTCGCACACACTCGCACCCAGTCACTTGAGCACACTCGCACACACTCGCACGCATGCACGCACACACTCGCACACACTCACACGCACACACTCACGCACACACACTCACGCACACTCGTGCACACTCGCACGCACACATTCACACACATTCGCACTCACTTGCACACACTCGTGCGCACACACTGGCACACACTGGCACACACTGGCACACACACACTCGCACACACTCGCACACACTCGCACACACTAGCACACACACACTTGCACATATTCGCACACACTCGCACGCACACACTCGCACACACACTCACACACACACTCACATACACACTCGCACACACTCGCACAAACTCCTACACACACTCGTACACACACACTCGCACACACACTCGCACACACTTGCACACACTCGCACATACACACATACAAATTCGCACACACTCGCACACACACTCGCACACACAGTTCTACACACTCACACACACACTCGCAAACACTCGCACACACTCACACACACACTCACTCACACGTACACACTCGCGCACACTCGCACACACTCACGCACACTAGCACACACTCGCATGCACACACTGGCACACACACTAACACACACACTCACATACACACTCGCACACACTCGCACAAACTCCTACACACACTCGCACACACTCACACACACATTCGCATGCTCACACTCGCACACACTCACACACACACTTGCACACACTTGCACACGCACACTCGCACACAATCACACACACTCGCAGACACTCGCACACACTCACTCATGCACACACTCACACACACTCGCCCACACTCGCACACACAGTCCTACACACTCACACACACACTCGCAAACACTTGCAAACACTCACACACACACTCACTCACACGTACACACTCGCGCACACTCGCACGCCGACACTCTCACACTCTCGCACACATTTGCACACACTCGCACTCACTCGCACGCACTCGCACGCACACACTCGCACACACTCGCACAAACTCATACACAATCGCACACACTCACTCGCACACACTTGCACACACTCGCACACACTCGCACACACTTGCACACACTTGCACACGCTTGCACACACTCGCACACACTTGCACACACTCGCACACACTCACACACACACACGCACACACACTCACGCACACACTCGCACACACTCGCACACACTTGCATGCACACATTCGCACGCACTCGCACACACAAACACAAACTGGCACACACTCAAACACACTCACTCATACACACTCGCACACACTCACTCGCACACACACACTCGCACACACTCACACGCACACACTCACGCACACACACTCGAGCACACTCGTGCACACTCGCACGCACACTCACTCACACGTACACACTCATGCACACTCACACACACTCACGCACACTAGCACACACTCGTAAGCATACACTCACGCACACTCACTCACACACTTACTCACACGCACACACTCTCGCACACACTCACACACACTCGCGCACACTCGCACACACTCGCACGCCCACACTCGCACACTCTCGCACACATTTGTACACACTCGCACTCTCGCACCCACTCGCATGCACACACTCGCACACACTCATACACAATCAAACAAACTCGCACACACACACTCGCACACATTTGCACACATTCGCACACACTCACTCACTCACACTCACTCGCACACACTTGCACACTCTCGCACACACTCACACACACTCTCGCACACTCGCACACACTCGCACGCCCAAACTCGCACACTCTCGCACACATTTGCACACACTCGCACTCTCGCACCCACTCGCATGCACACACTCACACACACTCATACACAATCAAACAAACTCGCACACACACACTCGCACACATTTGCACACACTCGCACACACTCACTCACACTCACTCGCACACACTTGCACACATTCGCACACACTCGCACACTCACTCGCACACACAGTCCTACACACTCACACACACACTCGCAAACACTCGCACACACACACACTCACTCACACGTACACACTCGCACACACTCACGCATACTAGCACACACTCGTAAGCATACACTCACACTCACTCACACAATTACTCACACTCACACACTCTCGCACACACTCGCGCACACTCGCACACACTCACACGCCCACACTCGCACACTCTCGCACACATTTGCACACACTCGCACTCACTCACACCCACTCGCACGCACACACTCATACACAATCACACAAACTCGCACACACACACTCGCACACACTCGCACCCACTCGCACACACTTGCACACACTCGCACACACTCGCACACACAGTCCTACACACTCACACACACTCGCAAACACTCGCACAAACTCACACACACTCACTCACACGCACACACTTGCACACACTAGCACACACTCGCATGCCCACACTTGCACACACTCACACTCACTCGCACGCACTCGCACGCACACACTCGGACACACTCGCACATACTCGCACACACTTGCACACACTCGCACACACTCGCATGCACACACTCGCACACACTCACAAACACACACTCGCATACACACTCGCACAAACTCCTACACACACTCGTACACACTCACACACACTCGCACACACACTTGCACACACTCACACACACTTGCACATACACACATACACATTCGCACACACTCGCACACACACTCGCACACACAGTCCTACACACACACTCGCAAACACTCGCACACACTCACACACACACTCACTCACACGTACACACTCGCACACACTCGCACACACTCACGCACACTAGCACACACTCGTAAGCATACACTCACACTCACTCACACGCACACACTCTCGCACACACTCACACACACTCGCGCACACTCGCACACACTCGCACGCCAACACTCGCACACTCTCGCACACATTTGCACACACTCGCACTCACTCACACCCACTCGCACGCACACACTCGCACACACTCATACACAATCACACAAACTCGCACACACACACTCGCACACATTCGCACACACTCGCACACACTCACTCACACTCACTCGCACACACTTGCACACACTCGCACACACTCGCACACACAGTCCTACACACTCACACACACTCGCAAACACTCGCACAAACTCACACACACTCACTCACACGCACATACTTGCACACACTAGCACACACTCGCACGCCCACACTTGCACACATTCGCACTCACTCGCATGCACTCGCACGCACACACTCGCACACACTCACACAAACTCACACACACTCGCACACACTCATACTCAATCGCACAATCGCACAAACTCACACACACTCGCACACACTCACACACTCGCACCCACTCACTCGTGCACACTCGCACACATTCGCACTCACTCGCACGCACTCGCACGCACACACTCGCACAAACTCACACACACTCGCACACACTCATACACAATCGCACGCACACACACTCACACACACACACTCGCACACTCTCGCACACATACGCACTCACTCGCACGCACTCGCACGCACACACTCTCACACACTCGCACAAACTCACACACACTCGCACACACTTATACACAATCGGACACACACACTCACTCACACTCACTCGCACACACTTGCACACACTCGCACACACTCACACACACAGTCCTACACACTCACACACACTCGCAAACACTCGCACAAACTCACACACACTCACTCACACGCACACACTTGCACACACTAGCACACACTCGCACGTCCACACTTGCACACACTCACACTCACTCGCACGCACTCGCACGCACACACTCGCACACACTTGCACACACTCGCACACACTCGCATGCACACACTCGCACACACACTCACAAACACACACTCGCATACACACTCGCACACACTCGCACAAACTCCTACACACACTCGTACACACTCACACACACTCGAATACACACTTGCACACACTCGCACACACTCGCACATACACGCATACACATTCGCACACACTCGCACACACAGTCCTACACACTCACACACACACTCGCAAACACTCACACACACACTCACTCACACTTACACACTCACGCACACTAGCACACACTCGTAAGCATACACTCACACTCACTCACACACTTACTCACACGCACACACTCTCGCACACACTCACACACACTCGCGCACACTCGCACACACTCGCACGCCCACACTCGCACACTCTCGCACACATTTGCACACACGCGCACTCACTCGCACCCACTCGCACGCACAAACTCGCACACACTCATACACAATCACACAAACTCGCACACACACACTCGCACACATTCGCACACACTCGCACACACGCACTCACTCACACTGACTCGCACACACTTGCACACACTCGCACACACTTGCACACACAGTCCTACACACTCACACACACACTCGCAAACACTCGCACAAACTCACACACACTCACTCACACGCACACACTTGCGCACACTAGCACACACTCGCACGCCCACACTCGCACACATTCGCACTCACTCGCATGCACTCGCACGCACACACTCACACACACTCGCACAAACTCACACACACTCGCACACACTCATACACAATCGCACGCAAACACACTCGCACACACTCGCACACATTTGCACTCACTCGCACGCACTCGCACGCACACACTCGCACAAACTCACACACACTGGCACACACTTATACACAATCGCACACACACACTCTAACACACACTCGCACACACTCGCACACACTCACTCACACACACTCACACACACACACTCGCACACATTCACACACACTTGCACACACTCGCACACACTCACACGCACACACACTCACACACACACTCACACACACTCACAAGCACAAACTCACACACACTCACACACACACACTCACACGCACACACTCGCACACACACTCGCACACACTCGCACCCACTCACTCGTGCACACTCGTGCACACTCGGGCACATTTGCACACACTCGCACACACTCGCACACTCTCGCACACACACTCGCACACACACTCGCACACACTCGAACACACTCGCACACACTCGCAAACACTCGCACATACAGTCCTACAAACTCCCACACACTCACACACACTCACACACTCACACCCACACACAAACTGGCACACACTCAAACACACTCACTCATACACACTCGCACACACTCACTCGCACACACTCGCACCCAGTCACTCGAGCACACTCGCACACCCTCGCACGCACGCACACACTTGCACACACTCACATGCATGCACACACACTCGCACACACTCGTGCACACTCGCACGCACACATTCACACACATTCGCACTCACTTGCACACACTCGTACGCACACACTGGCACACACTCGCACACACTTGCACACACACACTCGCACACACTCGCATGCACACACTTGCACACACACTCACACACACTCGCATACACACTCGCACAAACTCCTACACACACTCGTACACACTCACACACACTAGCTCGCACACACTCGCACATACTCACACACACTCGCACACACTCGCATGCACACACTCGCACACACACTCACACACACACTCTCGCACACACACTCGCACACACTTGCACACACAGTCCTACACACTCACACACACACTCGCACACACTCGCACAAACTCCTACACACACTCGTACACACTCACACACACTCGAATACACACTTGCACACACTCGCACACACTCGCACATACACGCATACACATTCGCACACACTCGCACACACAGTCCTACACACTCACACACACACTCGCAAACACTCACACACACACTCACTCACACTTACACACTCACGCACACTAGCACACACTCGTAAGCATACACTCACACTCACTCACACACTTACTCACACGCACACACTCTCGCACACACTCACACACACTCGCGCACACTCGCACACACTCGCACGCCCACACTCGCACACTCTCGCACACATTTGCACACACGCGCACTCACTCGCACCCACTCGCACGCACAAACTCGCACACACTCATACACAATCACACAAACTCGCACACACACACTCGCACACATTCGCACACACTCGCACACACGCACTCACTCACACTGACTCGCACACACTTGCACACACTCGCACACACTTGCACACACAGTCCTACACACTCACACACACACTCGCAAACACTCGCACAAACTCACACACACTCACTCACACGCACACACTTGCGCACACTAGCACACACTCGCACGCCCACACTCGCACACATTCGCACTCACTCGCATGCACTCGCACGCACACACTCACACACACTCGCACAAACTCACACACACTCGCACACACTCATACACAATCGCACGCAAACACACTCGCACACACTCGCACACATTTGCACTCACTCGCACGCACTCGCACGCACACACTCGCACAAACTCACACACACTGGCACACACTTATACACAATCGCACACACACACTCTAACACACACTCGCACACACTCGCACACACTCACTCACACACACTCACACACACACACTCGCACACATTCACACACACTTGCACACACTCGCACACACTCACACGCACACACACTCACACACACACTCACACACACTCACAAGCACAAACTCACACACACTCACACACACACACTCACACGCACACACTCGCACACACACTCGCACACACTCGCACCCACTCACTCGTGCACACTCGTGCACACTCGGGCACATTTGCACACACTCGCACACACTCGCACACTCTCGCACACACACTCGCACACACACTCGCACACACTCGAACACACTCGCACACACTCGCAAACACTCGCACATACAGTCCTACAAACTCCCACACACTCACACACACTCACACACTCACACCCACACACAAACTGGCACACACTCAAACACACTCACTCATACACACTCGCACACACTCACTCGCACACACTCGCACCCAGTCACTCGAGCACACTCGCACACCCTCGCACGCACGCACACACTTGCACACACTCACATGCATGCACACACACTCGCACACACTCGTGCACACTCGCACGCACACATTCACACACATTCGCACTCACTTGCACACACTCGTACGCACACACTGGCACACACTCGCACACACTTGCACACACACACTCGCACACACTCGCATGCACACACTTGCACACACACTCACACACACTCGCATACACACTCGCACAAACTCCTACACACACTCGTACACACTCACACACACTAGCTCGCACACACTCGCACATACTCACACACACTCGCACACACTCGCATGCACACACTCGCACACACACTCACACACACACTCTCGCACACACACTCGCACACACTTGCACACACAGTCCTACACACTCACACACACACTCGCAAACACTCGCACAAACTCACACACACTCACTCACACGCACACACTTGCGCACACTAGCACACACTCGCACGCCCACACTCGCACACATTCGCACTCACTCGCATGCACTCGCACGCACACACTCACACACACTCGCACAAACTCACACACACTCGCACACACTCATACACAATCGCACGCACACACACTCGCACACACTCGCACACATTTGCACTCATTCGCACGCACTCGCACGCACACACTCGCACAAACTCACACACACTGGCACACACTTATACACAATCGCACACACACACTCTAACACACACTCGCACACACTCCCACACACTCACTCACACACACTCACACACACACTCGCACACACTCACACACACTTGCACACACTCGCACACACTCACACGCACACACACTCACACACACACTCACACACACTCACAAGCACAAACTCGCACACACTCACACACACACACTCACACGCACACACTCGCACACACACTCGCACACACTCGCACCCACTCACTCGTGCACACTCGTGCACACTCGGGCACATTTGCACACACTCGCACACACTCGCACACTCTTGCACACACACTCGCACACACACTCGCACACACTCGAACACACTCGCACACACTCGCAAACACTCGCACATACAGTCCTACAAACTCACACACACTCACACACACTCACACACTCGCACCCACACACAAACTGGCACACACTCAAACACACTCACTCATACACACTCGCACACACTCACTCGCACACACTCGCACCCAGTCACTCGAGCACACTCGCACACCCTCGCACGCACGCACACACTTGCACACACTCACATGCACGCACACACTCGCACACACTCGTGCACACTCGCACGCACACATTCACACACATTCACACTCACTTGCACACACTCGTACGCACACACTGACACACACTCGCACACACTTGCACACACACACTCGCACACACTCGCATGCACACACTTGCACACACACTCACACACACTCGCATACACACTCGCACAAACTCCTACACACACTCGTACACACTCACACACACTAGCTCGCACACACTCGCACATACTCACACACACTCGCACACACTCGCATGCACACACTCGCACACACACTCACACACACACTCTCGCATACACACTCGCACAAACTCCTACACACACTCGTACACACTCACACACACTCGCACACACACTTGCACACACTCGCACATACACACATACACATTCGCACACACTCGCACACACTCGCACACACAGTCCTACACACTCACACACACACTCACAAACACTCGCACACACTCACACACACACTCACTCACACGTACACACTCACGCACACTTGCACACACTCACGCACACTAGCACACACTCGTAAGCATACACTCACACTCACTCACACACTTACTCACACGCACACACTCTCGCACACACTCACGCACACTCGCGCACACTCGCACACACACGCACGCCCACACTCGCACACTCTCGCACAAATTTGCACACACTCGCACTCACTTGCACCCACTCGCACGCACACACTCGCACACACTCATACACAATCACATAAACTCGCACACACTCGCACACACTCACTCACTCACACTTACTCGCACACACTTGCACACACTCGCACACACTCGCACACACAGTCCTACACACTCACACACACACTCGCAAAAACACTCGCACAAACTCACACACACTCACTCACACGCACACACTTGCGCACACTAGCACACACTCGCACGCCCACACTCACACACATTCGCACTTACTCGCACGCACTCGCACGCACACACTCGCACAAACTCACACACACTCGCACACACTCATACACAATCGCACGCACACACACTCGCACACACACACTCGCACACACTCGCACACTCTCACACACATTCACACTCACTCATGCACACACTCATACACACTCGCCCACACTCGCACACACAGTCCTACACACTCACACACACACTCGCAAACACTCGCACAAACTCACACACACTCACTCACACGCACACACTTGCGCACACTAGCACACACTCGCACGCCCACACTCGCACACATTCGCACTCACTCGCATGCACTCGCATGCACACACTCACACACACTCGCACAAACTCACACACACTCGCACACACTCATACACAATCGCACGCACACACACTCGCACACACTCGCACACATTTGCACTCACTCGCACGCACTCGCACGCACACACTCGCACAAACTCACACACACTGGCACACACTTATACACAATCGCACACACACACTCTAACACACACTCGCACACACTCGCACACACTCACTCACACACACTCACACACACACACTCGCACACATTCACACACACTTGCACACACTCGCACACACTCACACGCACACACACTCACACACACACTCACACACACTCACAAGCACAAACTCGCACACACTCACACACACACACACTCACACGCAAACACTCGCACACACACTCGCACACACTCGCACCCACTCTCTCGTGCACACTCGTGCACACTCGGGCACATTTGCACACACTCGCACACACTCGCACACTCTCGCACACACACTCGCACACACACTCGCACACACTCGAACACACTCGCACACACTCGCAAACACTCGCACATACAGTCCTACAAACTCACACACACTCACACACACTCACACACTCGCACCCACACACAAACTGGCACACACTCAAACACACTCACTCATACACACTCGCACACACTCACTCGCACACACTCGCACCCAGTCACTCGAGCACACTCGCACACCCTCGCACGCACGCACACACTTGCACACACTCACATGCATGCACACACACTCGCACACACTCGTGCACACTCGCACGCACACATTCACACACATTCGCACTCACTTGCACACACTCGTACGCACACACTGGCACACACTCGCACACACTTGCACACACACACTCGCACACACTCGCATGCACACACTTGCACACACACTCACACACACTCGCATACACACTCGCACAAACTCCTACACACACTCGTACACACTCACACACACTAGCTTGCACACACTCGCACATACTCACACACACTCGCACACACTCGCATGCACACACTCGCACACACACTCACACACACACTCTCGCACACACACTCGCACACACTTGCACACACAGTCCTACACACTCACACACACACTCGCAAACACTCGCACAAACTCACACACACTCACTCACACGCACACACTTGCGCACACTAGCACACACTCGCACGCCCACACTCGCACACATTCGCACTCACTCGCATGCACTCGCACGCACACACTCACACACACTCGCACAAACTCACACACACTCGCACACACTCATACACAATCGCACGCACACACACTCGCACACACTCGCACACATTTGCACTCACTCGCACGCACTCGCACGCACACACTCGCACAAACTCACACACACTGGCACACACTTATACACAATCGCACACACACACTCTAACACACACTCGCACACACTCGCACACACTCACTCACACACACTCACACACACACACTCGCACACACTCACACACACTTGCACACACTCGCACACACTCACACGCACACACACTCACACACACACTCACACACACTCACAAGCACAAACTCGCACACACTCACACACACACACTCACACGCACACACTCGCACACACACTCGCACACACTCGCACCCACTCACTCGTGCACACTCGTGCACACTCGGGCACATTTGCACACACTCGCACACACTCGCACACTCTCGCACATACACTCGCACACA
The DNA here is from genome assembly GCF_046119375.1 of Phyllobates terribilis. NCBI lineage: Eukaryota > Metazoa > Chordata > Amphibia > Anura > Dendrobatidae > Phyllobates > Phyllobates terribilis. The sequence continues at coordinate 1,608,304 of NW_027362853.1, forward strand.
CACTCGCACACACTCGAACACACTCGCACACACTCGCAAACACTCGCACATACAGTCCTACAAACTCACACACACTCACACACACTCACACACTCGCACCCACACACAAACTGGCACACACTCAAACACACTCACTCATACACACTCGCACACACTCACTCGCACACACTCGCACCCAGTCACTCGAGCACACTCGCACACCCTCGCACGCATGCACACACTTGCACACACTCACATGCACGCACACACACTCGCACACACTCGTGCACACTCGCACGCACACATTCACACACATTCGCACTCACTTGCACACACTCGTACGCACACACTGACACACACTCGCACACACTTGCACACACACACTCGCACACACTCGCATGCACACACTTGCACACACACTCACACACACTCGCATACACACTCGCACAAACTCCTACACACACTCGTACACACTCACACACACTAGCTCGCACACACTCGCACATACTCACACACACTCGCACACACTCGCATGCACACACTCGCACACACACTCACACACACACTCTCGCATACACACTCGCACAAACTCCTACACACACTCGTACACACTCACACACACTCGCACACACACTTGCACACACTCGCACATACACACATACACATTCGCACACACTCGCACACACTCGCACACACAGTCCTACACACTCACACACACACTCACAAACACTCGCACACACTCACACACACACTCACTCACACGTACACACTCACGCACACTTGCACACACTCACGCACACTAGCACACACTCGTAAGCATACACTCACACTCACTCACACACTTACTCACACGCACACACTCTCGCACACACTCACGCACACTCGCGCACACTCGCACACACACGCACGCCCACACTCGCACACTCTCGCACAAATTTGCACACACTCGCACTCACTTGCACCCACTCGCACGCACACACTCGCACACACTCATACACAATCACACAAACTCGCACACACTCGCACACACTCACTCACTCACACTTACTCGCACACACTTGCACACACTCGCACACACTCGCACACACAGTCCTACACACTCACACACACACTCGCAAAAACACTCGCACAAACTCACACACACTCACTCACACGCACACACTTGCGCACACTAGCACACACTCGCACGCCCACACTCACACACATTCGCACTTACTCGCACGCACTCGCACGCACACACTCGCACAAACTCACACACACTCGCACACACTCATACACAATCGCACGCACACACACTCGCACACACACACTCGCACACACTCGCACACTCTCACACACATTCACACTCACTCGCACGCACTCGCACATGCACACGCAAACACACTCGCACAAACTCACACACACTCGCACACACTTATACACAAACGCACACACACACTCGTACACACACTCGCACACACTCGCACACACTCGCACACACTCACTCACACACACTCACATGCACACACTCGCACACACTCGCACACACTCACACACACTTGCACACACTCACACGCACACACACTCGCACACACACTCACACACACACTCGCACACACTCACAAGCACACACTCGCACACACACTCGCACACACACTCGCACACACTCACACACACACACTCACACGCACACACTCGTACAAACAGTCGCACACACTCGCACCCACTCACTCGTGCACACTCGCGCACACTCGGGCACATTTGCACACACTCGCACACTCTCGCACACACACTCGCACACACACTCGCACACACTCGAACACACTCGCACACACTCGCAAACACTCGCACATACAGTCCTACAAACTCACACACACTCACACACACTCACACACTCCACCCACACACAAACTGGCACACACTCAAACACACTCACTCATACACACTCGCACACACTCACTCGCACACACACACACTCGCACACACTCGCACCCAGTCACTCGAGCACACTCGCACACACTCGCATGCACGCACACACTCGCACACACTCACACGCACACACTCACACACACACACTCACGCACACTCGTGCACACTCACACGCACACATTCGCACACATTCGCACTCACTTGCACACACTCGTGCACACACACTGGCACACACTGGCACACACACACTCGCACACACTCGCACACACTTGCACACACTAGCACACACACACTCGCACATATTCGCACACACTCACACGCACACACTCGCATGCACACACTCGCACACACACTCACACACACACTCACATACACACCCGCACACACTCGCACAAACTCCTACACACACTCGTACACGCACTCGCACACACACTCGCACACACTTGCACATACTCGCACATACACACATACACATTCGCACACACTCGCACACACACTCGTACACACAGTTCTACACACTCACACACACACTCGCAAACACTCGCACACACTCACACACACACTCACTCACACGTACACACTCGCGCATACTCGCACACACTCACGCACACTAGCACACACTCGCATGCACACTCGCACACACAGTCCTACACACTCACACACACACTCGCAAACACTTGCAAACACTCACACACACTCACTCACACGTACACACTCGCGCACACTCGCACGCCGACACTCTCACACTCTCGCACACATTTGCACACACTCACACTCACTCGCACGCACTCGCATGTACACACTCGCACACACTCGCACAAAATCATACACAATCGCACACACTCACTCGCACACACTTGCACACACTCGCACACACTCGCACACACTTGCACACACTTGCACACGCTTGCACACACTTGCACACACTTGCACACGCTTGCACACACTCGCACACACTCGCACACACTCGCACACACTCACACACATGCACACACACGCACACACACTCACGCACACACTCACGCACACACTCGCACACACTCGCACACACTTGCATGCACACATTCACACGCACTTGCACACACAAACACAAACTGGCACACACTCAAACACACTCACTCATACACACTCGCACACACTCACTCGCACACACACACACACTCGCACACACTCACACGCACACACTCATGCACACTCACTCACACGTACACACTCGCGCACACTCACACACACTCACACACACTAGCACACACTCGTAAGCATACACTCACACTCACTCACACACTTACTCGCACACACTCACACACACTCGCGCACACTCGCACACACTCGCACGCCCACACTCGCACACTCTCGCACACATTTGCACACACTCGCACTCTCGCACCCACTCGCATGCACACACTCGCACACACTCATACACAATCAAACAAACTCGCACACACACACTCGCACACATTTGCACACACTCGCACACACTCACTCACTCACACTCACTCGCACACATTTGCACACACTCGCACACACTCGCACACACAGTCCTACACACTCACACACACACTCGCAAACACTCGCACAAACTCACACACACTCACTCACACGCACACACTTGCGCACACTAGCACACACTCGCACGCCCACACTCGCACACATTCGCACTCACTCGCACGCACTCGCACGAACACACTCGCACAAACTCACACACACTCGCACACACTCATACACAATTGCACGCACACACACTCGCACACTCTCGCACACATTTGCACTCACTCGCACGCACACACTCGCACAAACTCACATGCACACACTCGCACACACACTAACACACACACACTCGCATACACACTCGCACACACTCGCATGCACACACTCGCACACACACTCACACACACACACTCGCATACACACTCGCACACACTCGCACACACTCGCACAAACTCCTACACACACTCGTACACACTCACGCACACTCGCACACACACTTGCACACACTCGCACACACTCGCACATACACACATACACATTCGAACACACTCGCACACTCACTCGCACACACAGTCCTACACACTCACACACACACTCGCAAACACTCGCACACACACACACTCGCGCACACTCACACACTCATGTACACTAGCACACACTCATAAGCATACACTCACACTCACACACTTACTCACACGCACACACTCTCGCACACACTCACACACACTCGTGCACACTCGCACACACTCGCACGCCTACACTCGCACACTCTCGCACACATTTGCACACACTCGCACTCACTTGCACCCACTCGCACGCACACACTCGCACACACTCGAACACACTCGCACACACTCGCAAACACTCGCACATACAGTCCTACAAACTCACACACACTCACACACACTCACACACTCCACCCACACACAAACTGGCACACACTCAAACACACTCACTCAGACACACTCGCACACACTCACTCGCACACACACACACACACTCGCACACACTCGCACCCAGTCACTCGAGCACACTCGCACACACTCGCACGCACGCACACACTCGCACACACTCACACGCACACAGTCACGCACACGCACTCGCGCACACTCGTGCACACTTGCACGCACACATTCGCACACATTCGCACTCACTTGCACACACTCGTGCGCACACACTGGCACACACTGGCACACACTGGCACACACACACTCGCACACACTCGCACACACTTGCACACACTAGCACACACACACTCGCACATACTCGCACACACTCGCACACACTCGCACGCACACACTCGCACACACTCGCATGCACACACTCGCACACACACTCACACACACACACTCACATACACACTCGCACACACTCGCACAAACTCCTACACACACTCGTACACACTCACACACACTAGCACACAAACACTCGCACATACTCGCACACACTCGCACACACTCGCATGCACACACTCGCACACACACTCACACAATCTCGCATACACACTCGCACAAACTCCTACACACACTCGTACACACTCACACACACTCGCACACACACTTGCACACACTCGCACATACACACATACACATTCGCACACACTCGCACACACACTCGCACACACAGTCCTACACACTCACACACACACTCGCAAACACTCGCACAAACTCACACACACTCACTCACACGCACACACTTGCGCACACTAGCACACACTCGCACGCCCACACTCGCACACATTCGCACTCACTCGCATGCACTCGCACGCACACACTCGCACAAACTCACACACACTCGCACACACTCATGCACAATCGCACGCACACACACTCGCACACTCTCGCACACATTCGCACTCACTCGCACGCACACACTCGCACAAACTCGCATGCACACACTCGCACACACACTAACACACACACACTCGCATACACACTCGCACACACTCGCATGCACACACTCGCACACACATTCACACATACACACTCGCACACACTCGCACAAACTCCTACACACACTCGTACACACTCACACACACTCGCACACACACTTGCACACACTCGCACACACTCGCACATACACACATACACATTCGCACACACTCGCACACTCACTCGCACACACAGTCCTACACACTCACAAACACACTCGCAAACACTCGCACACACACACACTCACTCACATGTACACACTCGTGCACACTCACAAACTCATGCACACTAGCACACACTCGTAAGCATACACTCACACTCACTCACACACTTACTCACACGCACACACTCTCGCACACACTCACACACACTCTCGCACACTCGCACACACTCGCACACCCACACTCGCACACTCTCGCACACATTTGCACACACTAGCACACACTCACTCACACGCAAACACTTGCACACACTAGCACACACTTGCACGCCCACACTTGCACACATTCGCACTCACTCGCACGCACTCGCACGCACACACTCGCAGACACTCGCACACACTCGCACAAACTCACACACACTCGCACACACTCATACTCAATCGCACAATCGCACAAACTCACACACACTCGCACACACTCACACACTCGCACCCACTCACTCGTGCACACTCGCACACAATCGCACTCACTCGCACGCACTCGCACGCACACACTCGCACAAACTCACACACACTCGCACACACTCATACACAATCGCACGCACACACACTCGCACACACACTCACACACACTCGCACACTCTCGCACACATACGCACTCATTTGCACGCACTCGCACGCACACACTCTCACACACTTGCACAAACTCACACACACTCGCACACACTTATACACAATCGCACACACACACTCACTCACTCACACTCACTCGCACACACTTGCACACACTCACACACACTCGCACACACAGTCCTACACTCTCACACACACTCGCAAACACTCGCACAAAACTCACACACACTCACTCACACGCACACACTTGCACACACTAGCACACACTTGCACGCCCACACTTGCACACACTCACACTCACTCGCACACACTCGCACACACTCGCACAAACTCACACACTCGCACACACTCACACACTCGCACCCACTCACTCGTGCACACTTGCACACATTCGCACTCACTCGCACGCACTCACACGCACACACTCGCACAAACTCACACACACTAGCACACACTCATACACAATCGCACGCACACACACTCGCACACACTCGCACACATTCGCACTCACTCGCACGCACACACTCGCACAAACTCACACACACTGGCACACACTTATACACAATCGCACACACACACTCTAACACACACTCGCGCACACTCAGGCACATTTGCACACACTCGCACACACTCGCACACTCTCGCACACATACTCGCACACACACTCGCACACACTCGAACACACTCGCACATACTTGCAAACACTCGCACATACAGTGCTACAAACTCACACACACTCACACACTCGCACCCACACACAAACTGGCACACACTCAAACACACTCACTCATACACACTCGCACACACTCACTCGCACACACACACTCGCACACACTCGCACCCAGTCACTCGAGCACACTCGCACACCCTCGCACGCACGCACACACTCGCACACACTCACATGCACACACTCACGCACACACTCACGCACACTCGTGCACACTCGCACACACACATTCACACACATTCGCACTCACTTGCACACACTCGTACGCACACACTGGAACACACTGGCACACACTGGCACACACACACTCGCACACACTCGCACACACTTGCACACACTAGCACACACACACTCGCACATACTCGCACACACTCGCACACACTCGCACGCACACTCGCATACACACTCGCACAAAACTCCTACACACACTCGTACACACTCACACACACTAGCACACACACACTCGCACACACTCACACATACTCGCACACACTCGCACACACTCGCATGCACACACTCGCACACACACTCACACACACACTCTCGCATACACACTCGCACAAACTCCTACACACACTCGTACACACTCACACACACTCGCACACACACTTGCACACACTCGCACACACTCGCACATACACACATACACATTCGCACACACTCGCACACACACTCGCACACATAGTCCTACACACTCACACACACACTCACAAACACTCGCACACACTCACACACACACTCACTCACATGTACACACTCACGCACACTTGCACACACTCACGCACACTAGCACACACTCATAAGCATACACTTACACTCACTCACACACTTACTCACACGCACACACTCTCGCACACACTCACACACACTCGCGCACACTCGCACACACTCGCACGCCCACACTCGCACACTCTCGCACACATTTGCACACACTCGCACTCACTTGCACCCACTCGCACGCACACACTCGCACACACTCATACACAATCACACAAACTCGCACACATTCGCACACACTCGCACACACTCACTCACTCACACTTACTCGCACACACTTGCACACACTCGCACACACTCGCACACACTGTCCTACACACTCACACACACACTCGCAAACACTCGCACAAACTCACACACACTCACTCACACGCACACACTTGCGCACACTAGCACACACTCGCACGCCCACACTCACACACATTCGCACTCACTCGCACGCACTCGCACGCACACACTCGCACAAACTCACACACACTCGCACACACTCATACACAATCGCACGCACACACACTCGCACACACACACTCGCACACACTCGCACACTCTCACACACATTCACACTCACTCGCACGCACTCGCACGCGCACACTCAAACACACTCGCACAAACTCACACACACTCGCACACACTTATACACAAACGCACACAAACACTCGCACACACTCGCACACACTCGCACACACTCACTCACACACACTCACACGCACACACTCGCACACACTCACACACACTTGCACACACTCGCACACACTCACACGCACACACACTCACACACACTCGCACACACTCACAAGCACACACTCGCACACTCGCACACACTCACACGCACACACTCACACGCACACACTCGTACAAACAGTCGCAAACACTCGCACCCACTCACTCGTGCACACTCGGGCACATTTGCACACACTCGCACACTCTCGCACACACAATCGCACACACACTCGCACACACTCGAACACACTCGCACATACAGTCCTACAAACTCACACACACTCACACACACTCACACACTCCACCCACACACAAACTGGCACACACTCAAACACACTCACTCATACACACTCGCACACACTCACTCGCACACACACACACTCGCACACACTCGCACCCAGTCACTCGAGCACACTCGCACACACTCGCACGCACGCACACACTCGCACACACTCACGCGCACACACTCACGCACACACACTCACGCACACTCGTGCACACTCGCACGCACACATTCACACACATTCGCACTCACTTGCACACACTCGTGCGCACACGCTGGCACACACTGGCACACACTGGCACACACACACTCGCACACACTCGCACACACTTGCACACACTAGCACACACACACTCGCACATATTTGCACACACTCGCACGCACACACTCGCACACACTCGCATGCACACATTCGCACACACACTCACACACACACTCACATACACACTCGCACACACTCGCACAAACTCCTACACACACTAGTACACACACACACTCGCACACACACTCGCACACACTTGCACACACTCGCACATACACACATACACATTCGCACACACTCGCACACACACTCGCACACACAGTTCTACACACTCACACACACACTCGCAAACACTCGCACACACTCACACACACACTCACTCACACGTACACACTCGCGCACACTCGCACACACTCACGCACACTAGCACACACTCGCATGCACACACTGGCACACACACTAACACACACACTCACATACACACTCGCACACACTCGCACAAACTCCTACACACACTCGCACACACTCACACACACATTCGCACGCTCACACTCGCACACACTCACACACACACTTGCACACACTTGCACACGCACACTCGCACACAATCACACACACACTCGCAGACACTCGCACACACTCACTCATGCACACACTCACACACACTCGCCCACACTCGCACACACAGTCCTACACACTCACACACACACTCGCAAACACTTGCAAACACTCACACACACACTCACTCACACGTACACACTCGCACACACTCGCACGCCGACACTCTCACACTCTCGCACACATTTGCACACACTCGCACTCACTCGCATGCACTCGCACGCACACACCCGCACACACTCGCACAAACTCATACACAATCGCACATACTCACTCGCACACACTTGCACACACTCGCACACACTTGCACACACTTGCACACGCTTGCACACACTCGCACACACTCGCACACACTCGCACACACTCACACACACGCACACACACGCACACACACTCACGCACACACTCGCACACACTCGCACACACTTGCATGCACACATTCGCACGCACTCGCACACACAAACACAAACTGGCACACACTCAAACACACTCACTCATACACACTCACACACACTCACTCACACACACACACTCGCACACACTCACATGCACACACTCACGCACACACACTCGCGCACACTCGTGCACACTCACGCACACTCACTCACATGTACACACTCGCATACACACTCGCACACACTCGCACAAACTCCTACACACACTCGTACACACTCACACACACTCGCAAACACACTTGCACACACTCGCACACACTCGCACATACACACATACACATTCGCACACACTCGCACACTCACTCGCACACACAGTCCTACACACTCACACACACACTCGCAAACACTCGCACACACACACACTCACTCACACGTACACACTCGCGCACACTCACACACTCACGCACACTAGCACACACTCGTAAGCATACACTCACACTCACTCACACACTTACTCACACGCACACACTCTCGCACACACTCACACACACTCGCGCACACTCGCACACACTCGCACGCCCACACTCGCACACTCTCGCACACATTCGCACCCACTCGCACACACTCACTCACTCACACTCACTCGCACACACTTGCACACACTCGCACACACTCGCACACACAGTCCTACACGCTCACACACACTCGCAAACACTCGCACAAACTCACACACACTCACTCACACGCACACACTTGCACACACTAGCACACACTTGCACACCCACACTTGCACACATTCACACTCACTCGCACGCACTCGCACGCACACACACGCACACACTCGCACAAACTCACACACACTCGCACACACTCATACTCAATCGCACAACCGCACAAACTCACACACACTCGCACACACTCACACACTCGCACCCACTCACTCGTGCACACTCGCACACATTCGCACTCTCTCGCACGCACTCGCACGCACACACTCGCACAAACTCACACACACTCGCACACACTCATTCACAATCGCACGCACACACACTCGCACACACACACGCTCACACTCTCGCACACATACGCACTCACTCGCACGCACTCGCACGCACACACTCGCACAAACTCACACACACTCGCACACACTTATACACAATCGCACACACACACTCACTCACTCACACTCACTCGCACACACTTGCACACACTCGCACACACTCGCACACACAGTCCTACACACTCACACACACTCGCAAACACTCGCACAAACTCACACACACTCACTCACACGCACACACTTGCACACACTAGCACACACTTGCATGCCCACACTTGCACACACTCACACTCATTCGCACACACTCGCACGCACACACTCGCACATACTCGCACACACTTGCACACACTCGCACACACTCGCATGCACAAACTCGCACACACACTCACAAACACACACTCGCATACACACTCGCACAAACTCCTACACACACTCGTACACACTCACACACACTCGCACACACACTTGCACACACTCACACACACTTGCACATACACACATACACATTCGCACACACTCACACACACACTCACTCACACGTACACACTCGCACACACTCGCACACACTCACGCACACTAGCACACACTCGTAAGCATACACTCACACTCACTCACACGCACACACTCTCGCACACACTCACACACACTCGCGCACACTCGCACACACTCGCACGCCCACACTCGCACACTCTCGCACACATTTGCACACACTCACACTCACTCACACCCACTCACACGCACACACTCGCACACACTCATACACAATCACACAAACTCGCACACACACACTCGCACACATTCGCACACACTTGCACACACTCACTCACACTCACTCGCACACACTTGCACACACTCGCACACACTCGCACACACAGTCCTACACACTCACACACACTCGCAAACACTCGCACAAACTCACACACACTCACTCACACGCACATACTTGCACACACTAGCACACACTCGCACGCCCACACTTGCACACATTCGCACTCACTCGCACGCACTCGCACGCACACACTCGCACACACTCGCACAAACTCACACACACTCGCACACACTCATACTCAATCGCACAATCGCACAAACTCACACACACTCGCACACACTCACACACTCGCACCCACTCACTCGTGCACACTCGCACACATTCGCACTCACTCGCACGCACTCGCACGCACACACTCGCACAAACTCACACACACTCGCACACACTCATACACATTCGCACGCACACACACTCGCACACACACACTCACACACACTCGCACACTCTCGCACACATACGCACTCACTCGCACGCACTCGCACGCACACACTCTCACACACTCGCACAAACTCACACACACTCGCACACACTTATACACAATCGGACACACACACTCACTCACTCACACTCACTCGCACACACTTGCACACACTCGCACACACTCGCACACACAGTCCTACACACTCACACACACTCACAAATACTCGCACAAACTCACACACACTCACTCACACGCACACACTTGCACACACTAGCACACACTCCCACGCCCACACTTGCACACACTCGCACACACTTGCACACACTAGCACACACACACTCGCACACACTCGCACATACTCGCACACACTTGCACACACTCGCACACACTCGCATGCACACACTCGCACACACACTCACAAACACACACTCGCATACACACTCGCACACACTCGCACAAACTCCTACACACACTCGTACACACTCACACACACTCGCACACACACTTGCACACACTCACACACACTCGCACATACACGCATACACATTCGCACACAATCGCACACACACTCGCACACACAGTCCTACACACACACTAGCAAACACTCGCACACACTCACACACACACTCACTCACACGTACACACTCGCACACACTCGCACACACTCACGCACACTAGCACACACTCATAAGCATACACTCACATTCACTCACACACTTACTCACACGCACACACTCTCGCACACACTCACACACATTCGCGCACACTCGCACACACTCGCATGCCCACACTCGCGCACATTTGCACACACTCGCACTCACTCACACCCACTCGCACGCACACACTCGCACACACTCATACACAATCACACAAACTCGCACACACACACTCGCACACATTCGCACACACTCGCACACACTCACTCACTCACACTCACTCGCACACACTTGCACACACTCGCACACACTCGCACACACAGTCCTACACACTCACACACACTCGCAAACACTCGCACAAACTCACACACACTCACTCACACGTAAATACTTGCACACACTAGCACACACTCGCACGCCCACATTTGCACACATTCGCACTCACTCGCACGCACTCGCACGCACACACTCGCACACACTCGCACAAACTCACACACACTCGCACACACTCATACTCAATCGCACAATCGCACAAACTCACACACACTCACACACACACTCACTCACACGTACACACTCGCACACACTCGCACACACTCACGCACACTAGCACACACTCGTAAGCATACACTCACACTCACTCACACGCACACACTCTCGCACACACTCACACACACTCGCGCACACTCGCACACACTCGCACGCCCACACTCGCACACTCTCGCACACATTTGCACACACTCACACTCACTCACACCCACTCACACGCACACACTCGCACACACTCATACACAATCACACAAACTCGCACACACACACTCGCACACATTCGCACACACTTGCACACACTCACTCACACTCACTCGCACACACTTGCACACACTCGCACACACTCGCACACACAGTCCTACACACTCACACACACTCGCAAACACTCGCACAAACTCACACACACTCACTCACACGCACATACTTGCACACACTAGCACACACTCGCACGCCCACACTTGCACACATTCGCACTCACTCGCACGCACTCGCACGCACACACTTGCACACACTCGCACAAACTCACACACACTCGCACACACTCATACTCAATCGCACAATCGCACAAACTCACACACACTCGCACACACTCACACACTCGCACCCACTCACTCGTGCACACTCGCACACATTCGCACTCACTCGCACGCACTCGCACGCACACACTCGCACAAACTCACACACACTCGCACACACTCATACACATTCGCACGCACACACACTCGCACACACACACTCACACACACTCGCACACTCTCGCACACATACGCACTCACTCGCACGCACTCGCACGCACACACTCTCACACACTCGCACAAACTCACACACACTCGCACACACTTATACACAATCGGACACACACACTCACTCACTCACACTCACTCGCACACACTTGCACACACTCGCACACACTCGCACACACAGTCCTACACACTCACACACACTCGCAAATACTCGCACAAACTCACACACACTCACTCACACGCACACACTTGCACACACTAGCACACACTCCCACGCCCACACTTGCACACACTCGCACACACTTGCACACACTAGCACACACACACTCGCACACACTCGCACATACTCGCACACACTTGCACACACTCGCACACACTCGCATGCACACACTCGCACACACACTCACAAACACACACTCGCATACACACTCGCACACACTCGCACAAACTCCTACACACACTCGTACACACTCACACACACTCGCACACACACTTGCACACACTCGCACACACTCGCACATACACGCATACACATTCGCACACAATCGCACACACACTCGCACACACAGTCCTACACACACACTAGCAAACACTCGCACACACTCACACACACACTCACTCACACGTACACACTCGCACACACTCGCACACACTCACGCACACTAGCACACACTCATAAGCATACACTCACATTCACTCACACACTTACTCACACGCACACACTCTCGCACACACTCACACACATTCGCGCACACTCGCACACACTCGCATGCCCACACTCGCGCACATTTGCACACACTCGCACTCACTCACACCCACTCGCACGCACACACTCGCACACACTCATACACAATCACACAAACTCGCACACACACACTCGCACACATTCGCACACACTCGCACACACTCACTCACTCACACTCACTCGCACACACTTGCACACACTCGCACACACTCGCACACACAGTCCTACACACTCACACACACTCGCAAACACTCGCACAAACTCACACACACTCACTCACACGCACATACTTGCACACACTAGCACACACTCGCACGCCCACATTTGCACACATTCGCACTCACTCGCACGCACTCGCACGCACACACTCGCACACACTCGCACAAACTCACACACACTCGCACACACTCATACTCAATCGCACAATCGCACAAACTCACACACACTCGCACACACTCACACACTCGCACCCACTCACTCGTGCACACTCGCACACATTCGCACGCACACACTCGCACAAACTCACACACACTCGCACACACTCATACACAATCGCACGCACACACACTCGCACACACACACTCACACACACTCGCACACTCTCGCACACATACGCACTCACTCGCACGCACACACTCTCACACACTCGCACAAACTCACACACACTCGCACACACTTATACACAACCGCACACACACACTCACTCACTCACACTCACTCGCACACACTTGCACACACTCGCACACACTCGCACACACAGTCCTACACACTCACACACACTCGCAAACACTCGCACAAACTCACACAAACTCACTCACACGCACACACTTGCACACACTAGCACACACTCGCACGCCAACACTTGCACACACTCACACTCACTCGCACGCACTAGCACGCACACACTCGCACACACTCGCACATACTCGCACACACTTGCACACACTTGCATGCACACACTCGCACACACACTCACAAACACACACTCGCATACACACTCGCACACACTCGCACAAACTCCTACACACACTCGTACACACTCACACACACTCGCACACACACTTGCACACACTCGCACACACTCGCACATACACACATACACATTCACACACACTCGCACACACACTCGCACACACAGTCCTACACACAAACACTCGCAAACACTCGCACACACTCACACACACACTCACTCACACGTACACACTCTCACACACTCGCACACACTCACGCACACTAGCACACACTAGTAAGCATACACTCACATTCACTCACACACTTACTCACACGCACACACTCTCGCACACACTCACACACACTCGCGCACACTCGCACACACTCACAAGCCAACACTCGCACACTCTCGCACACATTTGCACACACTTGCACTCACTCACACCCACTCGCACGCACACACTCGCACACACTCATACACAATCACACAAACTCGCACACACACACTCGCACACATTCGCACACACTCGCACACACTCACTCACTCACACTCACTCGCACACACTTGCACACACTCGCACACACTCGCACACACAGTCCTACACACTCACACACACTCGCAAACACTCGCACAAACTCACACACACTCACTCACACGCACACACTTGCACACACTAGCACACACTCGCACGCCCACACTTGCACACATTCGCACTCACTCGCACGCACTCGCACGCACACACTCGCACACACTCGCACAAACTCACACACACTCGCACACACTCATACACAATCGTACAATCGCACAAACTCACACACACTCGCACACAGTCACACACTCGCACCCACTCACTCGTGCACACTCGCACACATTTGCACTCACTCGCACGCACTCGCACGCACACACTCGCACAAACTCACACACACTCGCACACACTCATACACAATCGCACGCACACACTCGCACACACACACTCGCACACACTCGCACACTCTCGCACACATACGCACTCACTCGCATGCACTCGCACGCACACACTCTCACACACTCGCACAAACTCACACACACTCGCACACACTTATACGCAATCGCACACACACACTCACTCACTCACACTCACTCGCACACACTTGCACACACTCGCACACACTCGCACACACTCATACACAATCGCACAAACTCACACACACTCGTACACACGCACACACTCGCACAAACTCCTACACACACACGTACACACTCACACACACTCGCACACACACTCGCACATCCACACATCCACATTCACACACACTCGCACACACACTCGCACACACAGTCCTACACACTCACACACACACTCTCAAACACTCGCACACACTCACACACACACTCACTCACACATACACACTCGCGCACACTCACGCACACTAGCACACACTCGTAAGCATACACTCACACTCACTCACACACTTACTCACACGCACACACTCTCGCACACATTTGCACACACTCGCACTCACTCGCACGCACACACTCGCACACACTCATACACAATCACACAAACTCGCACACACACACTCGCACACATTTGCACACACTCGCACACACGCACTCACTCACACTCACTCGCACACACTTGCACACACTCGCACACACTCGCACACACAGTCCTACACACTCACACACACACTCGCAAACACTCGCACAAACTCACACACACTCACTCACACGCACACACTTGCGCACACTAGCACACACTCGCACGCCCACACTCGCACACATTCGCACTCACTCGCACGCACTCGCACGCACACACTCGCACACACTCGCACAAACTCACACACACTCGCACACACTCATACACAATCGCACGCACACACACCCGCACACACTCGCACACATTTGCACTCACTCACACGCACTCGCATGCACACACTCGCACAAACTCACACACACTGGCACACACTTATACACAATCGCACACACACACTCTAACACACACTCGCACACACTCGCACACACTCACTCACACACACTCACACACACACTCGCACACACTCACACACACTTGCACACACTCGCACACACTCACACGCACACACACTCACACACACTCACACACACTCGCACACACTCACAAGCACAAACTCGCACACACACTCGCACACACTCACACGCACACACTCACACGCACACACTCGCACACACACTCGCACACACTCGCACCCACTCACTCGTGCACACTCGCGCACACTCGGGCACATTTGCACACACTCGCACACACTCGCACACTCTCGCACACACACTCGCACACACACTCGCACACACTCGAACACACTCGCACACACTCGCAAACACTCGCACATACAGTCCTACAGACTCACACACACTCACACACACTCACACACTCGCACCCACACACAAACTGGCACACACTCAAACACACTCACTCATACACACTCGCACACACTCACTCGCACACACACACACTCGCACACACTCGCACCCAGTCACTCGAGCACACTCGCACACCCTCGCACGCACGCACACACTCGCACACACTCACATGCACACACTCACGCACACACACTAGCGCACACTCATGCACACTCGCACGCACACATTCACACACATTCGCACGCACTTGCACACACTCGTACGCACACACTGGCACACACTCGCACACACACACTCGCACATACTCGCTCACACTCGCACACACACGCACGCACACACTTTCACACACTCGCATGCACACACTCGCACACACACTCACACACACACACTCGCATACACACTCGCACAAACTCCTACACACACTCGTACACACTCACACACACTAGCACACAAACACTCGCACATACTCGCACACACTCGCACACACTCGCATGCACACACTCGCACACACACTCACACACTCTCGCATACACACTCGCACAAACTCCTACACACACTCGTACACACTCACACACACTCGCACACACACTTGCACACACTCGCACATACACACATACACATTCGCACACACTCGCACACACACTCGCACACACAGTCCTACACACTCACACACACACTCGCAAACACTCGCACAAACTCACACACACACTCACTCACACGTACACACTCACGCACACTTGCACACACTCACGCACACTAGCACACACTCGTAAGCATACACTCACACTCACTCACACACTTACTCACACGCACACACTCTCGCACACACTCACACACACTCGCGCACACTCGCACACACTCGCACGCCCACACTCGCACACTCTCGCACACATTTGCACACACTCGCACTCACTTGCACCCACTCGCACGCACCCACTCGCACACACTCATACACAATCACACAAACTCGCAGACACACACTCGCACACATTCGCACACACTCGCACACACTCGCATGCACACACTCGCACACACACTCACACACACACTCTCGCATACACACTCGCACAAACTCCTACACACACTCGTACACACTCACACACACTCGCACACACACTTGCACACACTCGCACACACTCGCACATACACACATACACATTCGCACACACTCGCACACACACTCGCACACACAGTCCTACACACTCACACACACACTCGCAAACACTCGCACACACTCACACACACACTCACTCACACGTACACACTCACGCACACTTGCACACACTCACGCACACTAGCACACACTCGTAAGCATACACTCACACTCACTCACACACTTACTCACACGCACACACTCTTGCACACACTCACACACACTCGCGCACACTCGCACACACTCGCACGCCCACACTCGCACACTCTCGCACACATTTGCACACACTCGCACTCACTTGCACCCACTCGCACGCACACACTCGCACACACTCATACACAATCACACAAACTCGCACACACACACTCGCACACATTCGCACACACTCGCACACACTCACTCACTCACACTCACTCGCACACACTTGCACACACTCGCACACACTCGCACACACAGTCCTACACACTCACACACACACTCGCAAACACTCGCACAAACTCACACACACTCACTCACACGCAGACACACTCGCATGCCCACACTCACACACATTTGCACTCACTCGCACGCACTCGCACGCACACACTCGCACAAACTCACACACACTCGCACACACTCATACACAATCGCACGCACACACACTCGCACACACACTCGCACACACTCGCACACTCTCGCACACATTCACACTCACTCGCACGCACTCGCACGCGCACACTCGAACACACTCGCACAAACTCACACACACTCGCACACACTTATACACAAACGCACACACACACTCGTACACACACTCGCACACACTCGCACACACTCGCACACACTCACTCACACACACTCACACACACACACTCGCACACACTCACACACACTTGCACACACTCGCACACACTCACACGCACACACACTCGCACACACACTCACACACACTCACACACTCACAAGCACACACTCGCACACACACTCGCACACACACACTCACACGCACACACTCGCACAAACAGTCGCACACACTCACACCCACTCACTCGTGCACACTCGCGCACACTCGGGCACATTTGCACACACTCGCACACACTCGCACACTCTCGCACACACACTCGCACACACACTCGCACACACTCGCACACACTCGCACACACTCGCAAACACTCGCACATACAGTCCTACAAACTCACACACACTCACACACACTCACACACTCCACCCACACACAAACTGGCACACACTCAAACACACTCACTCATACACACTCGCACACACTCACTCGCACACACACACACACACACACTCGCACACACTCGCACCCAGTCACTCGAGCACACTCGCACACACTCGCACGCACGCACACACTCGCACACACTCACACGCACACAGTCACGCACACACACTCGCGCACACTCGTGCACACTTGCACGCACACATTCGCACACATTCGCACTCACTTGCACACACTCGTGCGCACACACTGGCACACACTGGCACACACTGGCACACACACACTCGCACACACTCGCACACACTTGCACACACTAGCACACACACACTCGCACATACTCGCACACACTCGCACACACTCGCACGCACACACTCGCACACACTCGCATGCACACACTCGCACACACACTCACACACACACTCACATACACACTCGCACACCCTCGCACAAACTCCTACACACACACGTACACACTCACACACACTCGCACACACACTCGCACACACTCGAACATACACACATACACATTCACACACACTCGCACACACACCCGCACACACAGTCCTACACACTCACACACACACTCGCAAACACTCGCACACACTCACACACACACTCACTCACACGTACACACTCGCGCACACTCACGCACACTAGCACACACTCGTAAGCATACACTCACACTCACTCACACACTTACTCACACGCACACACTCTCGCACACACTCACACACACTCGCGCACACTCGCACACACTCGCACGCCCACACTCGCACACTCTCGCACACATTTGCACACACTCACACTCACTCGCACCCACTCGCACGCACACACTCGCACACACTCATACACAATCACACAAACTCGCACACACACACTCGCACACATTCGCACACACTCTCACACACGCACTCACTCACACTCACTCGCACACACTTGCACACACTCGCACACACTCGCACACACAGTCCTACACACTCACACACACACTCGCAAACACTCGCACAAACTCACACACACTCACTCACACGCACACACTTGCGCACACTAGCACACACTCGCACGCCCAAACTCGCACACATTCGCAGTCACTCGCACGCACTCGCACGCACAAACTCGCACACACTCGCACAAACTCACACACACTCGCACACACTCATACACAATCGCACGCACACACACCCGCACACACTCACACACATTCACACTCACTCGCACGCACTCGCACGCACACACTCGCACAAACTCACACACACTGGCACACACTTATACACAATCGCACACACACACTCTAACACACACTCACACACACTCGCACACACTCACTCACACACACTCACACACACACTCGCACACACTCACACACACTTGCACACACTCGCACACACTCACACGCACACACACTCACACACACACTCACACACACTCGCACACACTCACAAGCACAAACTCGCACACACACTCGCACACACTCACACGCACACACTCACACGCACACACTCGCACACAAACTCGCACACACTCGCACCCAGTCACTCGAGCACACTCGCACACCCTCGCACGCACGCACACACTCGCACACACTCACATGCACACACTCACGCACACACACTCGCACACACTCGAACACACTCGCACACACTCGCAAACACTCGCACATACAGTCCTACAAACTCACACACACTCACACACACTCACACACTCCACCCACACACAAACTGGCACACACTCAAACACACTCACTCAGACACACTCGCACACACTCACTCGCACACACACACACACACACTCGCACACACTCGCACCCAGTCACTCGAGCACACTCGCACACACTCGCACACACGCACACACTCGCACACACTCACACGCACACAGTCACGCACACACACTCGCGCACACTCGTGCACACTTGCACGCACACATTCGCACACATTCGCACTCACTTGCACACACTCGTGTGCACACACTGGCACACACTGGCACACACTGGCACACACACACTCGCACACACTCGCACACACTTGCACACACTAGCACACACACACTCGCACATACTCGCACACACTCGCACACACTCGCACGCACACACTCGCACACACTCGCATGCACACACTCGCACACACACTCACACACACACACTCACATACACACTCGCACACACTCGCACAAACTCCTACACACACACGTACACACTCACACACACTCGAACACACACTCGCACACACTCGCACACACTCGCACATACACACATACACATTCACACACACTCGCAAACACACTCGCACACACAGTCCTACACACTCACACACTTGCACACACTCGCACACACTCACACACACTCACACACACACTCACACACACTCGCACACACTCACAAGCACAAACTCGCACACACACTCGCACACACTCACACGCACACACTCACACGCACACACTCGCACACAAACTCGCACACACTCGCACCCAGTCACTCGAGCACACTCGCACACCCTCGCACGCACGCACACACTCGCACACACTCACATGCACACACTCACACACACACTCGCACACACTCGAACACACTCGCACACACTCGCAAACACTCGCACATACAGTCCTACAAACTCACACACACTCACACACACTCACACACTCGCACCCACACACAAACTGGCACACACTCAAACACACTCACTCATACACACTCGCACACACTCACTCGCACACAAACTCGCACACACTCGCACCCAGTCACTCGAGCACACTCGCACACCCTCGCACGCACGCACACACTCGCACACACTCACATGCACACACTCACACACACACTCGCATACACTCGTGCACACTCGCACGCACACATTCACGCACACACACTCGCGAACACTCGTGCACACTCGCACGCACACATTCACACACATTCGCACTCACTTGCACACACTCGTACGCACACACTGGCACACACTGGCACACACTCGCACACACACACTCGCACATACTCGCTCACACTCACACACTCGCACGCACACACTCGCACACACTCGCATGCACACACTCGCACACACACTCGCATACACACTCGCACAAACTCCTACACACACTCGTACACACTCACACACACTAGCACACACACACTCGCACACACTCGCACATACTCGCACACACTCGCACACACTCGCATGTACACACTCGCACACACATTCACACTCACTCTCGCATACACACTCGCACAAACTCCTACACACACTCGTACACACTCACACACACTCGCACACACACTTGCACACACTCGCACACACTCGCACATACACACATACACATTCGCACACACTCGCACACTCACTCGCACACACAGTCCTACACACTCACACACACACTCGCAAACACTCGCACACACACACACTCGCGCACACTCACACACTCATGCACACTAGCACACACTCGTAAGCATACACTCACACTCACTCACACACTTACTCACACGCACACACTCTCGCACACACTCACACACACTCGCGCACACTCGCACACACTCGCACGCCCACACTCGCACACTCTCGCACACATTTGCACACACTCGCACTCTCGCACCCACTCGCATGCACACACACTCGCACACACACACTCGCACACACTAGCACACTCTCGCACACATTCACACTCACTCGCACGCACTCGCACGCGCACACTCGAACACACTCGCACAAACACACACACACTCGCACACACTTATACACAAACGCACACACACACTCGTACACACACTCGCACACACTCGCACACACTCGCACACACTCACTCACACACACACACTCACACACACTCACACACACTTGCACACACTCGCACACACTCACACGCACACACACTCGCACACACACTCACACACACTCGCACACACTCACAAGCACACACTCGCACACACACTCGCACACACTCACACGCACACACTCACACGCACACACTCGCACAAACAGTCGCACACACTCGCACCCACTCACTCGTGCACACTCGCGCACACTTGGGCACATTTGCACACACTCGCACACACTCGCACACTCTCGCACACACACTCGCACACACACTCGCACACACTCGAACACACTCGCACACACTCGCAAACACTCGCACATACAGTCCTACAAACTCACACACACTCACACACACTCACACACTCGCACCCACACACAAACTGGCACACACACAAACACACTCACTCATACACACTCGCACACAATCACTCACACACACACACTCGCACACACTCGCACCCAGTCACTCGAGCACACTCACACACCCTCGCACGCACGCACACACTCGCACACACTCACATGCACACACTCACGCACACACACTCGCGCACACTCGTGCACACTTGCACGCACACATTCACACACATTCGCACTCACTTGCACACACTCGTACGCACACACTCGCACACACTCGCACACACACACTCGCACATACTCGCTCACACTCGCACACACTCGCACGCACACACTCGCACACACTCGCATGCACACACTCGCACACACACTCACACACACACACTCGCATACACACTCGCACAAACTCCTACACACACTCGTACACACTCACACACACTAGCACACACACACTCGCACACACTCGCACACACTCGCACACACTCGCATGCACACATTCGCACACACTCACACACACACTCTCGCATACACACTCGCACAAACTCCTACACACTCACACACACTCGCACACACACTTGCACACACTCGCACACACTCGCACATACACACATACACATTCGCACACACTCGCACACACACTCGCACACACAGTCCTACAAACTCACACACACACTCGCAAACACTCGCACACACTCACACACACACTCACTCACTCGCACCCACTCTCACGCACACTTGCACACACTCACGCACACTAGCACACACTCGTAAGCATACACTCACACTCACTCACACACTTACTCACACGCACACACTCTCGCACACACTCACACACACTTGCACACACTCGCACGCCCACACTCGCACACTCTCGCACACATTTGCACACACTCGCATTCACTTGCGCCCACTCGCACGCACACACTCGCACACACTCATACACAATCACACAAACTCGCACACACACACTCGCACACATTCGCACACACTCGCACACACTCACTCACTCACACTCACTCGCACACACTTGCACACACTTGCACACACTCGCACACACAGTCCTACAAACTCACACACACACTCGCAAACACTCGCACAAACTCACACACACTCACTCACACGCACACACTTGCGCACACTAGCACACACTCGCACGCCCACACTCACACACATTCGCACTCACTCGCACGCACTCGCAAGCACACACTCGCACAAACTCACACACACTCGCACACACTCATACACAATCGCACGCACACACACTCGCACACACACACTCGCACACACTCGCACACTCTCTCACACATTCACACTCACTCGCACGCACTCGCACGTGCACACTCGAACACACTCGCACAAACTCACGCACACTCGTACACACACTCGCACACACTCGCACACACTCACTCACACACACTCACACACACACACTCGCACACACTCGCACACACTCGCACACACTCACTCACACACACTCACACACACACACTCGCACACACTCACACACACTTGCACACACTCGCACACACTCACACGCACACACACTCGCACACACAATCACACACACTCACACACACTCACAAGCACACACTCGCACACACACTCGCACACACTCACACGCACACACTCACACGCACACACTCGCACAAACAGTCGCACCCACTCACTCGTGCACACTCGCGCACACTCGGGCACATTTGCACACACTCGCACACACTCGCACACTCTCGCACACACACTCGCACACACACTCGCACACACTCGAACACACTCGCACACACTCGCAAACACTCGCACATACAGTCCTACAAACTCACACACACTCACACACACTCACACACTCCACCCACACACAAACTGGCACACACTCAAACACACTCACTCATACACACTCGCACACACTCACTCGCACACACACACACTCGCACACACTAGCACCCAGTCACTCGAACACACTCGCACACACTCGCACGCACGCACGCACACACTCGCACACACTCACACGCACACAGTCACGCACACACACTCGCGCACACTCGTGCACACTTGCACGCACACATTCGCACACATTCGCACTCACTTGCACACACTCGTGCGCACACACTGGCACACACTGGCACACACACACTCGCACACACTCGCACACACTTGCACATACTAGCACACACACACTCGCACATATTCGCACACACTCGCACGCACACACTCGCACACACTTGCATGCACACACTCGCACACACACACACACTCACATACACACTCGCACACACTCGCACAAACTCCTACACACACTCGTACACACACACACTCGCACACACACTCGCACACACTCGCACACACTCGCACATACACACATACACATTCGCACACACTCGCACACACACTCGCACACACAGTCCTACACACTCACACACACTCGCAAACACTCGCACACACTCACACACACTCACTCACACGTACACACTCGCGCACACTCTCACACACTCACGCACACTAGCACACACTCGCATGCACACACTGGCACACACACTAACACACACACTCACATACACACTCGCACACACTCGCACAAACTCCTACACACACTCGCACACACTCACACACACACTCGCACGCTCACACTCGCATACACTCACACACACACTTGCACACACTTGCACACACACACTCGCACACAATCACACACACACTCGCAGACACTCGCACACACTCACTCATGCACACACTCATACACACTCGCCCCCACTCGCACACACAGTCCTACACACTCACACACACACTCGCAAACACTCGCAAACACTCACACACACACTCACTCACACGTACACACTCGCACACACTCGCACGCCCACACTCTCACACTCTCGCACACATTTGCACACACTCGCACTCACTCGCATGCACTCACACACACACTCACACACACACTCGCACAAACTCATACACAATCGCACACACTCACTCGCACACACTTGCACACACTCGCACACACTCGCACATACTTGCACACACTTGCACACGCTTGCACACACTCGCACACACTCGCACACACTCGCACACACTCACACACACGCACACACACGCACACACACTCACGCACACACTCGCACACACTCGCACACACTTGCATGCACACATTCGCACGCACTCACACACACAAACACAAACTGGCACACACTCAAACACACTCATTCATACACACTCGCACACACTCACTCGCACACACACACACACACTCACACACACTCACACACACACACTCGCGCACACTCATGCACACTCGCACGTACACATTCGCACACATTCGCACTCACTTGCAAACACTCGTACGCAAACACTGGCACACACTGGCACACACTCGCACACACACACTCGCACACACTCGCACACACTTGCACACACTAGCACACACACACTCGCACACACTCGCACATACTCGCACACACTCACACACACTTGCACGCACACACTCGCATGCACACACTCGCACACACTCACACACACTCGCATACACACTCGCACACACTCGCACAAACTCCTACACACACTCGTACACACTCACACACACTCGCACACACACTCGCACACACTCGCACATACACACATACACATTTGCACACACTCGCACACACACTCGCACACACAGTCCTACACACTCACACACACTCGCAAACACTCGCACACACTCACACACACACTCACTCACACGTACACACTCGCGCACACTCACGCACACTAGCACACACTCGTAAGCATACACTCAAACTAACTCACACACTTACTCACATGCACACACTCTCGCACACACTCACACACACTCGTGCACACTCGCACACACTCGCACGCCCACACTCGCACACTCTCGCACACATTTGCACACACTCGCACTCACTCGCACCCACTCGCATGCACACACTCGCACACACTCATACACAATCACACAAACTCGCACACATTCGCACACACTCGCACACACTCACTCACTCACACTTACTCGCACACACTTGCACACACTCGCACACACTCACTCACTCACACTCACTCGCACACACTTGCACACACTCGCACACACTCGCACACACAGTCCTACACACTCACACACACTCGCAAACACTCGCACAAACTCACACACACTCACTCACATGCACACACTTGCGCACACTAGCACACACTCGCACGCCCACACTCGCACACATTCGCACTCACTCGCACGCACTCGCACGCACACACTCGCAAAAAACTCACACACACTCGCACACACTCATACACAATCGCACGCACACACACTCGCACACACACACTCGCACACACTCGCACACTCTCGCACTCACTCGCACGCACTCGCACGCACACACTCGCACACACACTCGCACACACTCGAACACACTCGCACACACTTGCAAACACTCGCACATACAGTCCTACAAACTCACACACACTCACACACACTCACACACTCCACCCACACACAAACTGGCACACACTCAAACACACTCACTCATACACACTCGCACACACTCACTTGCACACACAAACACTCGCACACACTAGCACCCAGTCACTCGAGCACACTCGCACACACTCGCACGCACGCACGCACACACTCGCACACACTCACACGCACACAGTCACGCACACACACTCGCGCACACTCGTGCACACTTGCACGCACACATTCGCACACATTCGCACACATTCGCACTCACTTGCACACACTCGTGCGCACACACTGGCACACACTGGCACACACTGACACACACACTCGCACACACTTGCACATACTAGCACACACACACTCGCACATATTCACACACACTCGCACGCACACACTTGCATGCACACACTCGCACACACACTCACACACACACTCACATACACACTCGCACACACTCGCACAAACTCCTACACACACTCGTACACACACACACTCGCACACACACTCGCACACACTCGCACACACTCGCACATACACACATACACATTCGCACACACTCGCACACACACTCGCACACACAGTCCTACACACTCACACACACACTCGCAAACACTCGCACACACTCACACACACACTCACTCACACGTACACACTCGCGCACACTCGCACACACTCACGCACACTAGCACACACTCGCATGCACACAAAGGCACACACACTAACACACACACTCACATACACACTCGCACACACTCGCACAAACTCCTACACACACTCGCACACACTCACACACACACTCGCACGCTCACACTCGCACACACTCACACACAAACTTGCACACACTTGCACACACACACTCGCACACAATCACACACACACTCGCAGACACTCGCACACACTCACTCATGCACACACTCATACATACTCGCCCACACTCGCACACACAGTCCTACACACTCACACACACACTCGCAAACACTCGCACACACTCACTCATGCACACATTCATACACACTCGCCCACACTCGCACACACAGTCCTACACACTCACACACACACTCGCAAACACTCGCAAACACTCACACACACACTCACTCACACGTACACACTCGCACACACTCGCACGCCCACACTCTCACACTCTCGCACACATTTGCACACACTCGCACTCACTCGCACGCACTCGCACACACACTCACACACACACTCGCACAAACTCATACACAATCGCACACACTCACTCGCACACACTTGCACACACTCGCACACACTCGCACACACTTGCACACACTTGCACACGCTTGCACACACTCGCACACACTCACACACACTCGCACACACTCACACACACGCACACACACGCACACACACTCACGCACACACTCGCACACACTCGCACACACTTGCATGCACACATTCGCACGCACTCGCACACACAAACACAAACTGGCACACACTCAAACACACTCACTCATACACACTCGCACACACTCACTCGCACACACACTCGCACACACTCACACACACACACACTCGCGCACACTCGTGCACACTCGCACGCACACATTCGCACACATTCGCACTCACTGGCACACACTCGTACGCAAACACTGGCACACACTGGCACACACTCGCACACACACACTCGCACACACTCGCACACACTTGCACACACTAGCACACACACACTCGCACACACTCGCACATACTCGCACACACTCACACACACTTGCACGCACACACTCGCATGCACACACTCGCACACACTCACACACACTCGCATACACACTCGCACACACTCGCACAAACTCCTACACACACTCGTACACACTCACACACACTCGCACACACACTCGCACACACAGTCCTACACAGTCACACACACACTCGCAAACACTCGCACACACTCACACACACACTCACTCACACGTACACACTCGCACACACTCACGCACACTAGCACACACTCGTAAGCATACACTCAAACTCACTCACACACTTACTCACATGCACACACTCTCGCACACACTCACACACACTCGTGCACACTCGCACACACTCGCACGCCCACACTCGCACACTCTCGCACACATTTGCACACACTCGCACTCACTCGCACCCACTCGCATGCACACACTCGCACACACTCATACACAATCACACAAACTCGCACACACACACTCGCACACATTCGCACACACTCGCACACACTCACTCACTCACACTCACTCGCACACACTTGCACACACTCGCACACACTCGCACACACAGTCCTACACACTCACACACACTCGCAAACACTCGCACAAACTCACACACACTCACTCACACGCACACACTTGCGCACACCAGCACACACTCGCACGCCCACACTCGCACACATTCGCACTCACTCACACGCACTCGCACGCACACACTCGCAAAAAACTCACACACACTCGCACACACTCATACACAATCGCACGCACACACACTCGCACACACACACTCGCACAAACTCGCACACTCTCGCACTCACTCGCACGCACTCGCACGCACACACTCGCACACACTCGCATGCACACACTCGCACACACAAACACACACACACTCGCATACACACTCGCACACACTCGCATGCACACACTCGCATACACACTCGCACACACTCGCACAAACTCCTACACACACTCGTACACACTCACACACACTCGCACACACACTTGCACACACTCGAACATACACACATACACATTCGCACACACTCGCACACTCACTCGCACACACAGTCCTACACACTCAAACACACACTCGCAAACACTCGCACACACACACACTCACTCACACGTACACACTCGCGCACACTCGCACACACTCACGCACACTAGCACACACTTGTAAGCATACACTCACACTCACTCACACACTTACTCACACTCACACACTCTCGCACACACTCACACACACTCGCCCACACTCGCACAAACTCACACACACTCGCACACACTTATACACAATCGCACACACACACACTCGTACACACACTCGCACACACTCGCAAACACTCGCACACACTCACTCACACACACACACACACTCGCACACACTCACACACACTCGCACACACTCACATGCACACACACTCGCACACACTCACACACACTCGCACACACTCACAAGCACACACTCGCACAGACAATCACTCACACTCACAAGCACACACTCACACGCACACACTCGCACAAACACTCGCATACACTCACACCAACTCACTCGTGCACACTCGCGCACACTCGGGCACATTTGCACACACTCGCACACACTCGCACACTCTCGCACACACTCACACACACACTCGCACACACTCGAACACACTCACACACACTCACAAACAATCGCACATACAGTCCTACAAACTCACACACACTAACACACACTCACACACTCGCACCCACACACAAACTGGCACACACTCAAACACACTCACTCATACACACTCGCACACACTCACTCGCACACACACACACTCGCACACACTCGCACCCAGTCACTCGAGCACACTCGCACACCCTCGCACGCACGCACACACTCGCACACACTCACATGCACACACTCACGCACACACACTCGCGCACACTCATGCACACTCGCACGCACACACGCACACACTCACACGCACACACTCACGC
The DNA here is from genome assembly GCF_046119375.1 of Phyllobates terribilis. Lineage (NCBI taxonomy): Eukaryota > Metazoa > Chordata > Amphibia > Anura > Dendrobatidae > Phyllobates > Phyllobates terribilis. The sequence continues at coordinate 1,641,142 of NW_027362853.1, forward strand.
ACACACACTCGCGCACACTCGTGCACACTCGCACGCACACATTCGCACACATTCGCACTCACTTGCACACACTGGCACCCACTGGCACACACTGGCACACACACACTCGCACACACTCGCACACACTCGCACACACTTGCACACACTAGCACACACACTCGCACATACTCGCACACACTCGCACACACTTGCACGCACACACTCGCACACACTCGCATGCACACACTCGCACACACACTCACACATACACACTCACATACACACTCGCACACACTCGCACAAACTCCTACACACACGTACACACTCACACACACTCGCACACACACTCGCACATACACACATACACATTCACACACACTCGCACACACACTCGCACACACAGTCCTACACACTCACACACACACTCGCAAACACTCGCACACACTCACACACACACTCACTCACACATACACACTCGCGCACACTCACGCACACTAGCACACACTCGTAAGCATACACTCACACTCACTCACACACTTACTCACACGCACACACTCTCGCACACACTCACACACACTCGCGCACACTCGCACACTCTCGCACACATTTGCACACACTCGCACTCACTCGCACCCACTCGCACGCAAACACTCGCACAAACTCACACACACTCACTCACACGCACACACTTGCGCACACTAGCACACACTCGCACGCCCACACTCGCACACATTCGCACTCACTCGCACACACTCGCACACACACTCGCACACACTCACACCAACTCACTCGTGCACACTCGCGCACACTCGGGCACATTTGCACACACTCACACACACTCGCACACTCTCGCACACACTCACACACACACTCGCACACACTCGAACACACTCACACACACTCACAAACAATCGCACATACAGTCCTACAAACTCACACACACTCACACACACTCACACACTCGCACCCACACACAAACTGGCACACACTCAAACACACTCACTCATACACACTCGCACACACTCACTCGCACACACACACACTCGCACACACTCGCACCCAGTCACTCGAGCACACTCGCACACCCTCGCACGCACGCACACACTCGCACACACTCACATGCACACACTCACGCACACACACTCGCGCACACTCATGCACACTCGCACGCACACACGCACACACTCACACGCACACACTCACGCACACACACTCGCGCACACTCGTGCACACTCGCACGCACACATTCGCACACATTCGCACTCACTTGCACACACTGGCACCCACTGGCACACACTGGCACACACACACTCGCACACACTCGCACACACTCGCACACACTTGCACACACTAGCACACACACTCGCACATACTCGCACACACTCGCACACACTTGCACGCACACACTCGCACACACTCGCATGCACACACTCGCACACACACTCACACATACACACTCACATACACACTCGCACACACTCGCACAAACTCCTACACACACACGTACACACTCACACACACTCGCACACACACTCGCACATACACACATACACATTCACACACACTCGCACACACACTCGCACACACAGTCCTACACACTCACACACACACTCGCAAACACTCGCACACACTCACACACACACTCACTCACACATACACACTCGCGCACACTCACGCACACTAGCACACACTCGTAAGCATACACTCACACTCACTCACACACTTACTCACACGCACACACTCTCGCACACACTCACACACACTCGCGCACACTCGCACACTCTCGCACACATTTGCACACACTCGCACTCACTCGCACCCACTCGCACGCACACACTCGCACACACTCATACACAATCACACAAACTCGCACGCACACACTCGCACACATTCGCACACACTCGCACACACGCACTCACTCACACTCACTCGCACACACTTGCACACACTCGCACACACAGTCCTACACACTCACACACACACTCGCAAACACTCGCACAAACTCACACACACTCACTCACACGCACACACTTGCGCACACTAGCACACACTCGCACGCCCACACTCGCACACATTCGCACTCACTCGCACGCACTCGCACGCACACACTCGCACACACTCGCACAAACTCACACACACTGGCACACACTTATACACAATCAAACACACACTCTAACACACACTCGCACACACTCGCACACACTCACACACACTTGCACACACTCGCACACACTCACACGCACACACACTCACACACACTCACACACACTCGCACACACTCACAAGCACAAACTCGCACACACACTCGCACACACTCACACGCACACACTCACACGCACACACTCGCACACACACTCGCACACACTCGCACCCACTCACTCGTGCACACTCGTGCACACTCGGGCACATTTGCACACACTCGCACACACTCGCACACTCTCGCACACACACTCGCACACACACTCGCACACACTCGAACACACTCGCACACACTCGCAAACACTCGCACATACAGTCCTACAAACTCACACACACTCACACACACTCACAAACTCGCACCCACACACAAACTGGCACACACTCAAACACACTCACTCATACACACTCGCACACACTCACTCGCACACACACACTCGCACACATTCGCACACACTCGCACACACTCACTCACTCACACTCACTCGCACACACTTGCACACACTCGCACACACTCGCACACACAGTCCTACACACTCACACACACTCGCAAACACTCGCACAAACTCACACACACTCACTCACACGCACACACTTGCGCACACTAGCACACACTCGCACGCCCACACTCGCACACATTCGCACTCACTCGCACGCACTCGCACGCACACACTCGCAAAAAACTCACACACACTCGCACACACTCATACACAATCGCACGCACACACACTCGCACACACACACTCGCACAAACTCGCACACTCTCGCACTCACTCGCACGCACTCGCACGCACACACTCGCACACACTCGCATGCACACACTCGCACACACAAACACACACACACTCGCATACACACTCGCACACACTCGCATGCACACACTCGCATACACACTCGCACACACTCGCACAAACTCCTACACACACTCGTACACACTCACACACACTCGCACACACACTTGCACACACTCGAACATACACACATACACATTCGCACACACTCGCACACTCACTCGCACACACAGTCCTACACACTCAAACACACACTCGCAAACACTCGCACACACACACACTCACTCACACGTACACACTCGCGCACACTCGCACACACTCACGCACACTAGCACACACTCGTAAGCATACACTCACACTCACTCACACACTTACTCACACTCACACACTCTCGCACACACTCACACACACTCGCCCACACTCGCACAAACTCACACACACTCGCACACACTTATACACAATCGCACACACACACACTCGTACACACACTCGCACACACTCGCACACACTCGCACACACTCACTCACACACACACACACACTCGCACACACTCACACACACTCGCACACACTCACATGCACACACACTCGCACACACTCACACACACTCGCACACACTCACAAGCACACACTCGCACAGACAATCACTCACACTCACAAGCACACACTCACACGCACACACTCGCACAAACACTCGCACACACTCACACCAACTCACTCGTGCACACTCGCGCACACTCGGGCACATTTGCACACACTCGCACACACTCGCACACTCTCGCACACACTCACACACACACTCGCACACACTCGAACACACTCACACACACTCACAAACAATCGCACATACAGTCCTACAAACTCACACACACTCACACACACTCACACACTCGCACCCACACACAAACTGGCACACACTCAAACACACTCACTCATACACACTCGCACACACTCACTCGCACACACACACACTCGCACACACTCGCACCCAGTCACTCGAGCACACTCGCACACCCTCGCACGCACGCACACACTCGCACACACTCACATGCACACACTCACGCACACACACTCGCGCACACTCATGCACACTCGCACGCACACACGCACACACTCACACGCACACACTCACGCACACACACTCGCGCACACTCGTGCACACTCGCACGCACACATTCGCACACATTCGCACTCACTTGCACACACTGGCACCCACTGGCACACACTGGCACACACACACTCGCACACACTCGCACACACTCGCACACACTTGCACACACTAGCACACACACTCGCACATACTCGCACACACTCGCACACACTTGCACGCACACACTCGCACACACTCGCATGCACACACTCGCACACACACTCACACATACACACTCACATACACACTCGCACACACTCGCACAAACTCCTACACACACACGTACACACTCACACACACTCGCACACACACTCGCACATACACACATACACATTCACACACACTCGCACACACACTCGCACACACAGTCCTACACACTCACACACACACTCGCAAACACTCGCACACACTCACACACACACTCACTCACACATACACACTCGCGCACACTCACGCACACTAGCACACACTCGTAAGCATACACTCACACTCACTCACACACTTACTCACACGCACACACTCTCGCACACACTCACACACACTCGCGCACACTCGCACACTCTCGCACACATTTGCACACACTCGCACTCACTCGCACCCACTCGCACGCACACACTCGCACACACTCATACACAATCACACAAACTCGCACGCACACACTCGCACACATTCGCACACACTCGCACACACGCACTCACTCACACTCACTCGCACACACTTGCACACACTCGCACACACTCGCACACACAGTCCTACACACTCACACACACACTCGCAAACACTCGCACAAACTCACACACACTCACTCACACGCACACACTTGCGCACACTAGCACACACTCGCACGCCCACACTCGCACACATTCGCACTCACTCGCACACACTCGCACACACACTCGCACACACTCACACCAACTCACTCGTGCACACTCGCGCACACTCGGGCACATTTGCACACACTCGCACACACTCGCACACTCTCGCACACACTCACACACACACTCGCACACACTCGAACACACTCACACACACTCACAAACAATCGCACATACAGTCCTACAAACTCACACACACTCACACACACTCACACACTCGCACCCACACACAAACTGGCACACACTCAAACACACTCACTCATACACACTCGCACACACTCACTCGCACACACACACACTCGCACACACTCGCACCCAGTCACTCGAGCACACTCGCACACCCTCGCACGCACGCACACACTCGCACACACTCACATGCACACACTCACGCACACACACTCGCGCACACTCATGCACACTCGCACGCACACACGCACACACTCACACGCACACACTCACACACACACACTCGCGCACACTCGTGCACACTCGCACGCACACATTCGCACACATTCGCACTCACTTGCACACACTGGCACCCACTGGCACACACTGGCACACACACACTCGCACACACTCGCACACACTCGCACACACTTGCACACACTAGCACACACACTCGCACATACTCGCACACACTCGCACACACTTGCACGCACACACTCGCACACACTCGCATGCACACACTCGCACACACACTCACACATACACACTCACATACACACTCGCACACACTCGCACAAACTCCTACACACACACGTACACACTCACACACACTCGCACACACACTCGCACATACACACATACACATTCACACACACTCGCACACACACTCGCACACACAGTCCTACACACTCACACACACACTCGCAAACACTCGCACACACTCACACACACACTCACTCACACATACACACTCGCGCACACTCACGCACACTAGCACACACTCGTAAGCATACACTCACACTCACTCACACACTTACTCACACGCACACACTCTCGCACACACTCACACACACTCGCGCACACTCGCACACTCTCGCACACATTTGCACACACTCGCACTCACTCGCACCCACTCGCACGCACACACTCGCACACACTCATACACAATCACACAAACTCGCACGCACACACTCGCACACATTCGCACACACTCGCACACACGCACTCACTCACACTCACTCGCACACACTTGCACACACTCGCACACACTCGCACACACAGTCCTACACACTCACACACACACTCGCAAACACTCGCACAAACTCACACACACTCACTCACACGCACACACTTGCGCACACTAGCACACACTCGCACGCCCACACTCGCACACATTCGCACTCACTCGCACGCACTCGCACGCACACACTCGCACACACTCGCACAAACTCACACACACTGGCACACACTTATACACAATCAAACACACACTCTAACACACACTCGCACACACTCGCACACACTCACACACACTTGCACACACTCGCACACACTCACACGCACACACACTCACACACACTCACACACACTCGCACACACTCACAAGCACAAACTCGCACACACACTCGCACACACTCACACGCACACACTCACACGCACACACTCGCACACACACTCGCACACACTCGCACCCACTCACTCGTGCACACTCGTGCACACTCGGGCACATTTGCACACACTCGCACACACTCGCACACTCTCGCACACACACTCGCACACACACTCGCACACACTCGAACACACTCGCACACACTCGCAAACACTCGCACATACAGTCCTACAAACTCACACACACTCACACACACTCACACACTCGCACCCACACACAAACTGGCACACACTCAAACACACTCACTCATACACACTCGCACACACTCACTTGCACACACACACACTCGCACACAATCGGACCCAGTCACTCGAGCACACTCGCACACCCTCGCACGCACGCACACACTCGCACACACTCACATGCACACACTCACGCACACACACTCGCGCACACTCATGCACACTCGCACGCACTTGCACACACTCGTACGCACACACTGGCACACACTCGCACACACTCACACTCGCACATACTCGCTCACACTCGCACACACTCGCACGCACACATTCGCACACACTCGCATGCACACACTCGCACACACACTCACACACACACACTCGCATACACACTCGCACAAACTCCTACACACACTCGTACACACTCACACACACTAGCACACACACACTCGCACATACTCGCACACACTCGCACACACTCGCATGCACATACTCGCACACACACTCACACACTCTCGCATACACACTCGCACAAACTCCTATACACACTCGTACACACTCACACACACTCACACACACACTTGCACACACTCGCACATACACACATACACATTCGCACACACTCGCACACACACTAGCACACACAGTCCTACACACTCACACACACACTCGCAAACACTCGCACACACTCACACACACACTCACTCACACGTACACACTCATGCACACTTGCACACACTCGCACGCACACACTCGCACACACTCGCATGCACACACTCACACATACACACTCACATACACACTCGCACACACTCGCACAAACTCCTACACACACACGTACACACTCACACACACTCGCACACACACTCGCACATACACACATACACATTCACACACACTCGCACACACACTCGCACACACAGTCCTACACACTCACACACACACTCGCAAACACTCGCACACACTCACACACACACTCACTCACACATACACACTCGCGCACACTCACGCACACTAGCACACACTCGTAAGCATACACTCACACTCACTCACACACTTACTCACACGCACACACTCTCGCACACACTCACACACACTCGCGCACACTCGCACACTCTCGCACACATTTGCACACACTCGCACTCACTCGCACCCACTCGCACGCACACACTCGCACACACTCATACACAATCACACAAACTCGCACGCACACACTCGCACACATTCGCACACACTCGCACACACGCACTCACTCACACTCACTCGCACACACTTGCACACACTCGCACACACTCGCACACACAGTCCTACACACTCACACACACACTCGCAAACACTCGCACAAACTCACACACACTCACTCACACGCACACACTTGCGCACACTAGCACACACTCGCACGCCCACACTCGCACACATTCGCACTCACTCGCACGCACTCGCACGCACACACTCGCACACACTCGCACAAACTCACACACACTGGCACACACTTATACACAATCAAACACACACTCTAACACACACTCGCACACACTCGCACACACTCACACACACTTGCACACACTCGCACACACTCACACGCACACACACTCACACACACTCACACACACTCGCACACACTCACAAGCACAAACTCGCACACACACTCGCACACACTCACACGCACACACTCACACGCACACACTCGCACACACACTCGCACACACTCGCACCCACTCACTCGTGCACACTCGTGCACACTCGGGCACATTTGCACACACTCGCACACACTCGCACACTCTCGCACACACACTCGCACACACACTCGCACACACTCGAACACACTCGCACACACTCGCAAACACTCGCACATACAGTCCTACAAACTCACACACACTCACACACACTCACACACTCGCACCCACACACAAACTGGCACACACTCAAACACACTCACTCATACACACTCGCACACACTCACTTGCACACACACACACTCGCACACACTCGCACCCAGTCACTCGAGCACACTCGCACACCCTCGCACGCACGCACACACTCGCACACACTCACATGCACACACTCACGCACACACACTCGCGCACACTCATGCACACTCGCACGCACTTGCACACACTCGTACGCACACACTGGCACACACTCGCACACACTCACACTCGCACATACTCGCTCACACTCGCACACACTCGCACGCACACATTCGCACACACTCGCATGCACACACTCGCACACACACTCACACACACACACTCGCATACACACTCGCACAAACTCCTACACACACTCGTACACACTCACACACACTAGCACACACACACTCGCACATACTCGCACACACTCGCACACACTCGCATGCACACACTCGCACACACACTCACACACTCTCGCATACACACTCGCACAAACTCCTATACACACTCGTACACACTCACACACACTCACACACACACTTGCACACACTCGCACATACACACATACACATTCGCACACACTCGCACACACACTAGCACACACAGTCCTACACACTCACACACACACTCGCAAACACTCGCACACACTCACACACACACTCACTCACACGTACACACTCATGCACACTTGCACACACTCGCACGCACACACTCGCACACACTCGCATGCACACACTCACACATACACACTCACATACACACTCGCACACACTCGCACAAACTCCTACACACACACGTACACACTCACACACACTCGCACACACACTCGCACATACACACATACACATTCACACACACTCGCACACACACTCGCACACACAGTCCTACACACTCACACACACACTCGCAAACACTCGCACACACTCACACACACACTCACTCACACATACACACTCGCGCACACTCACGCACACTAGCACACACTCGTAAGCATACACTCACACTCACTCACACACTTACTCACACGCACACACTCTCGCACACACTCACACACACTCGCGCACACTCGCACACTCTCGCACACATTTGCACACACTCGCACTCACTCGCACCCACTCGCACGCACACACTCGCACACACTCATACACAATCACACAAACTCGCACGCACACACTCGCACACATTCGCACACACTCGCACACACGCACTCACTCACACTCACTCGCACACACTTGCACACACTCGCACACACTCGCACACACAGTCCTACACACTCACACACACACTCGCAAACACTCGCACAAACTCACACACACTCACTCACACGCACACACTTGCGCACACTAGCACACACTCGCACGCCCACACTCGCACACATTCGCACTCACTCGCACGCACTCGCACGCACACACTCGCACACACTCGCACAAACTCACACACACTGGCACACACTTATACACAATCAAACACACACTCTAACACACACTCGCACACACTCGCACACACTCACACACACTTGCACACACTCGCACACACTCACACGCACACACACTCACACACACTCACACACACTCGCACACACTCACAAGCACAAACTCGCACACACACTCGCACACACTCACACGCACACACTCACACGCACACACTCGCACACACACTCGCACACACTCGCACCCACTCACTCGTGCACACTCGTGCACACTCGGGCACATTTGCACACACTCGCACACACTCGCACACTCTCGCACACACACTCGCACACACACTCGCACACACTCGAACACACTCGCACACACTCGCAAACACTCGCACATACAGTCCTACAAACTCACACACACTCACACACACTCACACACTCGCACCCACACACAAACTGGCACACACTCAAACACACTCACTCATACACACTCGCACACACTCACTTGCACACACACACACTCGCACACACTCGCACCCAGTCACTCGAGCACACTCGCACACCCTCGCACGCACGCACACACTCGCACACAATCACATGCACACACTCACGCACACACACTCGCGCACACTCATGCACACTCGCACGCACTTGCACACACTCGTACGCACACACTGGCACACACTCGCACACACTCACACTCGCACATACTCGCTCACACTCGCACACACTCGCACGCACACACTCGCACACACTCGCATGCACACACTCGCACACACACTCACACACACACACTCGCATACACACTCGCACAAACTCCTACACACACTCGTACACACTCACACACACTAGCACACACACACTCGCACATACTCGCACACACTCGCACACACTCGCATGCACACACTCGCACACACACTCACACACTCTCGCATACACACTCGCACAAACTCCTATACACACTCGTACACACTCACACACACTCACACACACACTTGCACACACTCGCACATACACACATACACATTCGCACACACTCGCACACACACTCGCACACACAGTCCTACACACTCACACACACACTCGCAAACACTCGCACACACTCACACACACTCACTCAGACGTACACACTCACGCACACTTGCACACACTCACGCACACTAGCACACACTCGTAAGCATACACTCACACTCACTCACACACTTACTCACACGCACACACTCTCACACACACTCACACACACTCGCGCACACTCGCACACACTCGCACGCCCACACTCGCACACTCTCGCACACATTTGCACACACTCGCACTCACTTGCACCCACTCGCACACACTCATACACAATCACACAAACTCGCACACACACACTCGCACACATTCGCACACACTCGCACACACTCGCATGCACACACTCGCACACACACTCACACACACACTCTCGCATACACACTCGCACAAACTCCTACACACACTCGTACACACTCACACACACTCGCACACACACTTGCACACACTCGCACATACACACATACACATTCGCACACACTCGCACACACACTCACACACACAGTCCTACACACTCACACACACACTCGCAAACACTCGCACACACTCACACACACACTCACTCACACGTACACACTCACGCACACTTGCACACACTCACGCACACTAGCACACACTCGTAAGCATACACTCACACTCACTCACACATTTACTCACACGCACACACTCTCGCACACACTCACACACACTCGCGCACACTCGCACACACTCGCACGCCCACACTCGCACACTCTCGCACACATTTGCACAAACTCGCACTCACTTGCACCCACTCGCACGCACACACTCGCACACACTCATACACAATCACACAAACTCGCACACACACACTCGCACACATTCGCACACACTCACACACACTCACTCACTCACACTCACTCGCACACACTTGCACACACTCGCGCACACTCGCACACACAGTCCTACACACTCACACACACACTCGCAAACACTCGCACAAACTCACAAACACTCACTCACACGCAGACACACTCGCATGCCCACACTCACACACATTTGCACTCACTCGCACGCACTCGCACGCACACACTCGCACAAACTCACACACACTCGCACACACTCATACACAATTGCACGCACACACACTCGCACACACACACTCGCACACACTCGCACACTCTCGCACACATTCACACTCACTCGCACGCACTCGCACGCGCACACTCGAACACACTCGCCCAAACTTGCACACACTTATACACAAACGCACACACACACTCGTACACACACTCGCACACACTCGCACACACTCGCACACACTCACTCACACACACTCACACACACACACTCGCACACACTCACACACACTTGCACACACTCGCACACACTCACACGCACACACACTCGCACACACACTCACACACACTCACAAGCACACACTCGCACACACACTCGCACACACTCACACGCACACACTCACACGAACACACTCGCACAAACAGTCGCACACACTCGCACCCACTCACTCGTGCACACTCGCGCACACTCGGGCACATTTGCACACACTCGCACACACTCGCACACTCTCGCACACACACTCGCACACACACTCGCACACACTCGAACACACTCGCACACACTCGCAAACACTCGCACATACAGTCCTACAAACTCACACACACTCACACACACTCACACACTCCACCCACACACAAACTGGCACACACTCAAACACACTCACTCATACACACTCGCACACACTCACTCGCACACACACACACACACTCGCACACACTCGCACCCAGTCACTCGAGCACACTCGCACACACTCGCACGCACGCACACACTCGCACACACTCACACGCACACAGTCAAGCACACACACTCGCGCACACTCGTGCACACTTGCACGCACACATTCGCACACATTCGCACTCACTTGCACACACTCGTGCGCACACACTGGCACACACTGGCACACACTGGCACACACACACTCGCACACACTCGCACACACTTGCACACACTAGCACACACACACTCGCACAAACTCGCACACACTCGCACACACTCGCACGCACACACTCATACACACTCGCACACACTCACTCGCACACACACACACACACTCACACACACTCACACACACACACTCGCGCACACTCGTGCACACTCGCACGCACACATTCGCACACATTCGCACTCACTTGCACACACTCGTACGCAAACACTGGCACACACTGGCACACACTCGCACACACACACTCGCACACACTCGCACACACTTGCACACACTAGCACACACACACTCGCACACACTCGCACATACTCGCACACACTCACAAACACTTGCACGCACACACTCGCATGCACACACTCGCACACACTCACACACACTCGCATACACACTCGCACACACTCGCACAAACTCCTACACACACTCGTACACACTCACACACACTCGCACACACACTCGCACACACTCACACATACACACATACACATTTGCACACACTCGCACACACACTCGCACACACAGTCCTACACACTCACACACACTCGCAAACACTCGCACACACTCACACACACACTCACTCACACGTACACACTCGCGCACACTCACGCACACTAGCACACACTCGTAAGCAAACACTCAAACTAACTCACACACTTACTCACATGCACGCACTCTCGCACACACTCACACACACTCGTGCACACTCGCACACACTCGCACGCCCACACTCGCACACTCTCGCACACATTTGCACACACTCGCACTCACTCGCACCCACTCGCATGCACACACTCGCACACACTCATACACAATCACACAAACTCGCACACATTCGCACACACTCGCACACACTCACTCACTCACACTTACTCGCACACACTTGCACACACTCGCACACACTCACTCACTCACACTCACTCGCACACACTTGCACACACTCGCACACACTCGCACACACAGTCCTACACACTCACACACACTCGCAAACACTCGCACAAACTCACACACACTCACTCACACGCACACACTTGCGCACACTAGCACACACTCGCACGCCCACACTCGCACACATTCGCACTCACTCGCACGCACTCGCACGCACACACTCGCAAAAAACTCACACACCCTCATACACAATCGCACGCACACACACTCGCACACACACACTCGCACACACTCGCACACTCTCGCACTCACTCGCACGCACTCGCACGCACACACTCGCACACACTCGCATGCACACACTCGCACGCACACACTCGCACAAACAGTCGCACACACTCGCACCCACTCACTCGTGCACACTCGCGCACACTCGGGCACATTTGCACACACTCGCACACACTTGCACACTCTCGCACACACACTTGCACACACACTTGCACACACTCGAACACACTCGCACACACTCGCAAACACTCGCACATACAGTCCTACAAACTCACACACACTCACACACACTCACACACTCCACCCACACACAAACTGGCACACACTCAAACACACTCACTCATACACACTCGCACACACTCACTTGCACACACACACTCGCACACACTAGCACCCAGTCACTCGAGCACACTCGCACACACTCGCACGCACGCACGCACACACTCGCACACACTCACAATCACACAGTCACGCACACACACTCACGCACACTCGTGCACACTTGCACGCACACATTCGCACACATTCGCACACATTCGCACTCACTTGCACACACTCGTGCGCACACACTGGCACACACTGGCACACACTGGCACACACACACTCGCACACACTCGCACACACTTGCACATACTAGCACACACACACTCGCACATATTCGCACACACTCGCACGCACACACTTGCATGCACACACTCGCACACACACTCACACACACACTCACATACACACTCGCACACACTCGCACAAACTCCTACACACACTCGTACACACACACACTCGCACACAAACTCGCACATACACACATACACATTCGCACACACTCGCACACACACTCGCACACACAGTCCTACACACTCACACACACACTCGCAAACACTCGCACACACTCACACACACACTCACTCACACGTACACACTCGCGCACACTCGCACACACTCACGCACACTAGCACACACTCGCATGCACACACTGGCACACACACTAACACACACACTCACATACACACTCGCACAAACTCCTACACACACTCGCACACACTCACACACACACTCGCACGCTCACACTCGGACACACTCACACACACACTTGCACACACTTGCACACGCACACTCGCACACAATCACACACACACTCGCAGACACTCGCACACACTCACTCATGCACACACTCATACACACTCGCCCACACTCGCACACACAGTCCTACACACTCACACACACACTCGCAAACACTTGCAAACACTCACACACACACTCACTCACACATACACACTCGCGCACACTCGCACGCCGACACTCTCACACTCTCGCACACATTTGCACACACTCGCACTCACTCACACGCACTCGCACGCACACACTCGCACACACTCGCACGCACACACTCGCACACACTCGCATGCACACACTCGCACACACACTAACACACACACTCACATACACACTCGCACACACTCGCACAAACTCCTACACACACTTGCACACACTCACACACACACTCGCACGCTCACACTCGCACACACTCACACACACTTGCACACACTTGCACACACACACTCGCACACAATCACACACACACTCGCAGACACTCGCACACACTCACTCATGCACACACTCATACACACTCGCCCACACTCGAACACACAGTCCTACACACTCACACACACACTCACAAACACTCGCAAACACTCACACACACACTCACTCACACGTACACACTCGCACACGCTCGCACGCCCACACTCTCACACTCTCGCACACATTTGCACACACTCGCACTCACTCGCACGCACTCGCACACACACTCACACACACACTCGCACAAACTCATACACAATCGCATACACTCACTCGCACACACTTGCACACACTCGCACACACTCGCACACACTTGCACACACTTGCACACGCTTGCACACACTCGCACACACTCGCACACACTCGCACACACTCACACACACGCACACACACGCACACACACTCACGCACACACTCGCACACACTCGCACACACTTGCATGCACACATTCGCACGCACTCGCACACACAAACACAAACTGGCACACACTCAAACACACTCACTCATACACACTCGCACACACTCACTCGCACACACACTCGCACACACTCACACACACACACACTCGCGCACACTCGTGCACACTCGCACGCACACATTCGCACACATTCGCACTCACTTGCACACACTCGTACGCAAACACTGGCACACACTGGCACACACTCGCACACACTCGCACACACTCGCACACACTCACACACACGCACACACACGCACACACTCACGCACACACTCGCACACACTCGCACACACTTGCATGCACACATTCGCACGCACTCGCACACACAAACACAAACTGGCACACACTCAAACACACTCACTCATACACACTCGCACACACTCACTCGCACACACACTCGCACACACTCACACACACACACACTCGCGCACACTCGTGCACACTCGCACGCACACATTCGCACACATTCGCACTCACTTGCACACACTCGTACGCAAACACTGGCACACACTGGCACACACTCGCACACACACACTCGCACACACTCGCACACACTTGCACAAACTAGCACACACACACTCGCACACACTCGCACATACTCGCACACACTCACACACACTTGCACGCACACACTCGCATGCACACACTCGCACACACTCACACACACTCGCATACACACTCGCACACACTCGCACAAACTCCTACACACAATCGTACACACTCACACACACTCGCACACACACTCGCACACACTCGCACATACACACATACACATTTGCACACACTCGCACACACACTCGCACACACAGTCCTACACACTCACACACACACTCGCAAACACTCGCACACACTCACACACACACTCACTCACACGTACACACTCGCGCACACTCACGCACACTAGCACACACTCGTAAGCATACACTCAAACTCACTCACACACTTACTCACATGCACACACTCTCGCACACACTCACACACACTCGTGCACACTCGCACACACTCGCACGCCCACACTCGCACACTCTCGCACACATTTGCACACACTCGCACTCACTCGCACCCACTCGCATGCACACACTCGCACACACTCATACACAATCACACAAACTCGCACACACACACTCGCACACATTCGCACACACTCGCACACACTCACTCACTCACACTCACTCGCACACACTTGCACACACTCGCACACACTCGCACAAACAGTCCTACACACTCACACACACTCGCAAACACTCGCACAAACTCACACACACTCACTCACACGCACACACTTGCGCACACTAGCACACACTCGCACGCCCACACTCACACACATTCGCACTCACTCGCACGCACTCGCACGCACACACTCGCAAAAAACTCACACACACTCGCACACACTCATACACAATCGCACGCACACACACTCGCACACACACACTCGCACACACTCGCACACTCTCGCACTCACTCGCACGCACTCGCACGCACACACTCGCACACACTCGCATGCACACACTCGCACACACAAACACACACACACTCGCATGCACACTCGCACACACTCGCATGCACACACTCGCACACACACTCACACACACACACTCGCATACACACTCGCACACACTTGCACAAACTCCTACACACACTCATACACACTCACACACACTCGCACACACACTTGCACACACTCGAACATACACACATACACATTCGCACACACTCGCACACTCACTCGCACACACAGTCCTACACACTCACACACACACTCGCAAACACTCGCACACACACACACTCACTCACACGTACACACTCGCGCACACTCGCACACACTCACGCACACTAGCACACACTCGCATGCACACACTGGCACACACACTAACACACACACTCACATACACACTCGCACACACTCGCACAAACTCCTACACACACTCGCACACACTCACACACACACTCGCACGCTCACACTCGCACACACTCACACACACACTTGCACACACTTGCACACGCACACTCGCACACAATCACACACACACTCGCAGACACTCGCACACACTCACTCATGCACACACTCATACACACTCGCCCACACTCGCACACACAGTCCTACACACTCACACACACACTCGCAAACACTTGCAAACACTCACACACACACTCACTCACACATACACACTCGCGCACACTCGCACGCCGACACTCTCACACTCTCGCACACATTTGCACACACTCGCACTCACTCACACGCACTCGCACGCACACACTCGCACACACTCGCACGCACACACTCGCACACACTCGCATGCACACACTCGCACACACACTAACACACACACTCACATACACACTCGCACACACTCGCACAAACTCCTACACACACTTGCACACACTCACACACACACTCGCACGCTCACACTCGCACACACTCACACACACACTTGCACACACTTGCACACACACACTCGCACACAATCACACACACACTCGCAGACACTCGCACACACTCACTCATGCACACACTCATACACACTCGCCCACACTCGCACACACAGTCCTACACACTCACACACACACTCGCAAACACTCGCACACACTCACTCATGCACACACTCATACACACTCGCCCACACTCGCACACACAGTCCTACACACTCACACACACACTCGCAAACACTCGCAAACACTCACACACACACTCACTCACACGTACACACTCGCACACACTCGCACGCCCACACTCTCACACTCTCGCACACATTTGCACACACTCGCACTCACTCGCACGCACTCGCACACACACTCACACACACACTCGCACAAACTCATACACAATCGCACACACTCACTCGCACACACTTGCACACACTCGCACACACTCGCACACACTTGCACACACTTGCACACGCTTGCACACACTCGCACACACTCGCACACACTCGCACACACTCACACACACGCACACACACGCACAGACACTCACGCACACACTCGCACACACTCGCACACACTTGCATGCACACATTCGCACGCACTCGCACACACAAACACAAACTGGCACACACTCAAACACACTCACTCATACACACTCGCACACACTCACTCGCACACACACTCGCACACACTCACACACACACACACTCGCGCACACTCGTGCACACTCGCACGCACACATTCGCACACATTCGCACTCACTTGCACACACTCGTACGCAAACACTGGCACACACTGGCACACACTCGCACACACTCGCACACACTCGCACACACTTGCACAAACTAGCACACACACACTCGCACACACTCGCACATACTCGCACACACTCACACACACTTGCACGCACACACTCGCATGCACACACTCGCACACACTCACACACACTCGCATACACACTCGCACACACTCGCACAAACTCCTACACACAATCGTACACACTCACACACACTCGCACACACACTCGCACACACTCGCACATACACACATACACATTTGCACACACTCGCACACACACTCGCACACACAGTCCTACACACTCACACACACACTCGCAAACACTCGCACACACTCACACACACACTCACTCACACGTACACACTCGCGCACACTCACGCACACTAGCACACACTCGTAAGCATACACTCAAACTCACTCACACACTTACTCACATGCACACACTCTCGCACACACTCACACACACTCGTGCACACTCGCACACACTCGCACGCCCACACTCGCACACTCTCGCACACATTTGCACACACTCGCACTCACTCGCACCCACTCGCATGCACACACTCGCACACACTCATACACAATCACACAAACTCGCACACACACACTCGCACACATTCGCACACACTCGCACACACTCACTCACTCACACTCACTCGCACACACTTGCACACAATCGCACACACTCGCACACACAGTCCTACACACTCACACACACTCGCAAACACTCGCACAAACTCACACACACTCACTCACACGCACACACTTGCGCACACTAGCACACACTCGCACGCCCACACTCGCACACATTCGCACTCACTCGCACGCACTCGCACGCACACACTCGCAAAAAACTCACACACACTCGCACACACTCATACACAATCGCACGCACACACACTCGCACACACACACTCGCACACACTCGCACACTCTCGCACTCACTCGCACGCACTCGCACGCACACACTCGCACACACTCGCATGCACACACTCGCACACACAAACACACACACACTCGCATACACACTCGCACACACTCGCATGCACACACTCGCACACACACTCACACACACACACTCGCAAACACACTCGCACACACTCGCACAAACTCCTACACACACTCGTACACACTCACACACACTCGCACACACACTTGCACACACTCGAACATACACACATACACATTCGCACACACTCGCACACTCACTCGCACACACAGTCCTACACACTCACACACACACTCGCAAACACTCGCACACACACACACTCACTCACACGTACACACTCGCGCACACTCGCACACACTCACGCACACTAGCACACACTCGCATGCACACACTGGCACACACACTAACACACACACTCACATACACACTCGCACACACTCGCACAAACTCCTACACACACTCGCACACACTCACACACACACTCGCACGCTCACACTCGCACACACTCACACACACACTTGCACACACTTGCACACGCACACTCGCACACAATCACACACACACTCGCAGACACTCGCACACACTCACTCATGCACACACTCACACACACTCGCCCACACTCGCACACACAGTCCTACACACTCACACACACACTCGCAAACACTTGCAAACACTCACACACACACTCACTCACACATACACACTCGCGCACACTCGCACGCTGCCACTCTCACACTCTCGCACACATTTGCACACACTCGCACTCACTCACACGCACTCGCACGCACACATTCGCACACACTCGCACGCACACACTCGCACACACTCGCATGCACACACTCGCACACACACTAACACACACACTCACATACACACTCGCACACACTCGCACAAACTCCTACACACACTTGCACACACTCACACACACACTCGCACGCTCACACTCGCACACACTCACACACACACTTGCACACACTTGCACACACACACTCGCACACAATCACACACACACTCGCAGACACTCGCACACACTCACTCATGCACACACTCATACACACTCGCCCACACTCACACACACAGTCCTACACACTCACACACACACTCACAAACACTCGCACACACTCACTCATGCACACACTCATACACACTCGCCCACACTCGCACACACAGTCCTACACACTCACACACACACTCGCAAACACTCGCAAACACTCACACACACACTCACTCACACGTACACACTCGCACACACTCGCACGCCCACACTCTCACACTCTCGCACACATTTGCACACACTCGCACTCACTCGCACGCACTCGCACACACACTCACACACACACTCGCACAAACTCATACACAATCGCACACACTCACTCGCACACACTTGCACACACTCGCACACACTCGCACACACTTGCACACACTTGCACACGCTTGCACACACTCGCACACACTCGCACACACTCGCACACACTCACACACACGCACACACACGCACACACACTCACGCACACACTCGCACACACTCGCACACACTTGCATGCACACATTCGCACGCACTCGCACACACAAACACAAACTGGCACACACTCAAACACACTCACTCATACACACTCGCACACACTCACTCGCACACACACTCGCACACACTCACACACACACACACTCGCGCACACTCGTGCACACTCGCACGCACACATACGCACACATTCGCACTCACTTGCACACACTCGTACGCAAACACTGGCACACACTGGCACACACTCGCACACACACACTCGCACACACTTGCACACACTTGCACACACTAGCACACACACACTCGCACACACTCGCACATACTCGCACACACTCACACACACTTGCACGAACACACTCGCATGCACACACTCGCACACACTCACACACACTCGCATACACACTCGCACACACTCGCACAAACTCCTACACACACTCGTACACACTCACACACACTCGCACACACACTCGCACACACTCGCACATACACACATACACATTTGCACACACTCGCACACACACTCGCACACACAGTCCTACACACTCACACACACACTCGCAAACACTCGCACACACTCACACACACACTCACTCACACGTACACACTCGCGCACACTCACGCACACTAGCACACACTCGTAAGCATACACTCAAACTCACTCACACACTTACTCACATGCACACACTCTCGCACACACTCACACACACTCGTGCACACTCGCACACACTCGCACGCCCACACTCGCACACTCTCGCACACATTTGCACACACTCGCACTCACTCGCACCCACTCGCATGCACACACTCGCACACACTCATACACAATCACACAAACTCGCACACACACACTCGCACACATTCGCACACACTCGCACACACTCACTCACTCACACTCACTCGCACACACTTGCACACACTCGCACACACTCGCACACACAGTCCTACACACTCACACACACTCGCAAACACTCGCACAAACTCACACACACTCACTCACACGCACACACATGCGCACACTAGCACACACTCGCACGCCCACACTCGCACACATTCGCACTCACTCGCACGCACTCGCACGCACACACTCGCAAAAAACTCACACACACTCGCACACACTCATACACAATCGCACGCACACACACTCGCACACACACACTCGCACACACTCGCACACTCTCGCACGCACTCGCACGCACACACTCGCACACACTCGCATGCACACACTCGCACACACAAACACACACACACTCGCATACACACTCGCACACACTCGCATGCACACACTCGCACACACACTCACACACACACACTCGCATACACACTCGCACACACTCGCACAAACTCCTACACACACTCGTACACACTCACACACACTCGCACACACACTTGCACACACTCGAACATACACACATACACATTCGCACACACTCGCACACTCACTCGCACACACAGTCCTACACACTCACACACACACTCGCAAACACTCGCACACACACACACTCACTCACACGTACACACTCGCGCACACTCGCACACACTCACGCACACTAGCACACACTCGTAAGCATACACTCACACTCACTCACACACTTACTCACACTCACACACTCTCGCACACACTCACACACACTCGCCCACACTCGCACAAACTCACACACACTCGCACACACTTATACACAATCGCACACACACACACTCGTACACACACTCGCACACACTCGCACACACTCGCACACACTCACTCACACACACACACACACTTGCACACGCTCACACACACTCGCACACACTCACATGCACACACACTCGCACACACTCACACACACTCGCACACACTCACAAGCACACACTCGCACAGACACTCACTCACACTCACAAGCACACACTCACACGCACACACTCGCACACACACTCGCACACACTCACACCAACTCACTCGTGCACACTCGCGCACACTCGGGCACATTTGCACACACTCGCACACACTCGCACACTCTCACACACACTCGCAAACACACTCGCACACACTCGAACACACTCACACACACTCACAAACAATCGCACATACAGTCCTACAAACTCAAACACACTCACACACACTCACACACTCGCACCCACACACAAACTGGCACACACTCAAACACACTCACTCATACACACTCGCACACACTCACTCGCACACACACTCGCACACACAGTCCTACACACTCACACACACACTCGCAAACACTCGCACACACTCACACACACACTCACTCACACATACACACTCGCGCACACTCACGCACACTAGCACACACTCGTAAGCATACACTCACACTCACTCACACACTTACTCACACGCACACACTCTCGCACACACTCACACACACTCGCGCACACTCGCACACTCTCGCACACATTTGCACACACTCGCACTCACTCGCACCCACTCGCACGCACACACTCGCACACACTCATACACAATCACACAAACTCGCACGCACACACTCGCACACATTCGCACACACTCGCACACACGCACTCACTCACACTCACTCGCACACACTTGCACACACTCGCACACACTCGCACACACAGTCCTACACACTCACACACACACTCGCAAACACTCGCACAAACTCACACACACTCACTCACACGCACACACTTGCGCACACTAGCACACACTCGCACGCCCACACTCGCACACATTCGCACTCACTCGCACGCACTCGCACGCACACACTCGCACACACTCGCACAAACTCACACACACTCGCACACACTCATACACAATCGCACGCACACACACCCGGACACACTCGCACACATTTGCACTCACTCGCACGCACTCGCATGCACAAACTCGCACAAACTCACACACACTGGCACACACTTATACACAATCGCACACACACTCACACACACTCACACACACTCGCACACACTCACAAGCACAAACTCGCACACACACTCGCACACACTCACACGCACACACTCACACGCACACACTCGCACACACACTCGCACACACTCGCACCCACTCACTCGTGCACACTCGTGCACACTCGGGCACATTTGCACACACTCGCACACACTCGCACACTCTCGCACACACACTCGCACACACACTCGCACACACACTCGCACACACTCGAACACACTCGCACACACTCGCAAACACTCGCACATACAGTCCTACAAACTCACACACACTCACACACACTCACACACTCGCACCCACACACAAACTGGCACACACTCAAACACACTCACTCATACACACTCGCACACACTCACTCGCACACACACACACTCGCACACACTCGCACCCAGTCACTCGAGCACACTCGCACACCCTCGCACGCACGCACACACTCGCACACACTCACATGCACACACTCACGCACACACACTCGCGCACACTCATGCACACTCGCACGCACTTGCACACACTCGTACGCACACACTGGCACACACTCGCACACACTCGCACACACACACTCGCACATACTCGCTCACACTCGCACACACTCGCACGCACACACTCGCACACACTCGCATGCACACACTCGCACACACACTCACACACACACACTCGCATACACACTCGCACAAACTCCTACACACACTCGTACACACTCACACACACTAGCACACACACACTCGCACATACTCGCACACACTCGCACACACTCGCATGCACACACTCACACACACACTCACACACTCTCGCATACACACTCGCACAAACTCCTACAAACACTCGTACACACTCACACACACTCGCACACACACTTGCACACACTCGCACATACACACATACACATTCGCACACACTCGCACACACACTCGCACACACAGTCCTACACACTCACACACACACTCGCAAACACTCGCACACACTCACACACACACTCACTCACACGTACACACTCACGCACACTTGCACACACTCACGCACACTAGCACACACTCGTAAGCATACACTCACACTCACTCACACACTTACTCACACGCACACACTCTCGCACACACTCACACACACTCGCGCACACTTGCACACACTCGCACGCCCACACTCGCACACACTCGCACACACACTCGCACACACAGTCCTACACACTCACACACACTCGCAAACACTCGCACACACTCACACACACACTCACTCACACGTACACACTCGCGCACACTCGCACACACTCACGCACACTAGCACACACTCGCATGCACACACTGGCACACACACTAACACACACACTCACATACACACTCGCACACACTCGCACAAACTCCTACAC
The DNA here is from genome assembly GCF_046119375.1 of Phyllobates terribilis. Classification (NCBI taxonomy): domain Eukaryota; kingdom Metazoa; phylum Chordata; class Amphibia; order Anura; family Dendrobatidae; genus Phyllobates; species Phyllobates terribilis. The sequence goes on from NW_027362853.1 coordinate 1,667,489, forward strand.
ACACTCGCACACACTCACACACACACTCGCACGCTCACACTCGCACACACTCACACACACACTTGCACACACTTGCACACACACACTCGCACACAATCACACACACACTCGCAGACACTCGCACACACTCACTCATGCACACACTCATACACACTCGCCCCCACTCGCACACACAGTCCTACACACTCACACACACACTCGCAAACACTCGCAAACACTCACACACACATTCACTCACACGTACACACTCGCACACACTCGCATGCCCACACTCTCACACTCTCGCACACATTTGCACACACTCGCACTCACTCGCACGCACTCACACACACACTCACACACACACTCGCACAAACTCATACACAATCGCACACACTCACTCGCACACACTTGCACACACTCGCACACACTCGCACACACTTGCACACACTTGCACACGCTTGCACACACTCGCACACACTCGCACACACTCGCACACACTCACACACACGCACACACACGCACACACACTCACGCACACACTCGCACACACTCGCACACACTTGCATGCACACATTCGCACGCACTCACACACACAAACACAAACTGGCACACACTCAAACACACTCACTCATACACACTCGCACACACTCACTCGCACACACACACACACTCACACACACTCACACACACACACTCGCGCACACTCGTGCACACTCGCACGCACACATTCGCACACATTTGCACTCACTTGCACACACTCGTACGCAAACACTGGCACACACTGGCACACACTCGCACACACACACTCGCACACACTCGCACACACTTGCACACACTAGCACACACACACTCGCACACACTCGCACATACTCGCACACACTCACACACACTTGCACGCACACACTCGCATGCACACACTCGCACACACTCACACACACTCGCATACACACTCGCACACACTTGCACAAACTCCTACACACACTCGTACACACTCACACACACTCGCACACACACTCGCACACACTCGCACATACACACATACACATTTGCACACACTCGCACACACACTCGCACACACAGTCCTACACACTCACACACACTCGCAAACACTCGCACACACTCACACACACACTCACTCACACGTACACACTCGCGCACACTCATGCACACTAGCACACACTCGTAAGCATACACTCAAACTAACTCACACACTTACTCACATGCACACACTCTTGCACACACTCACACACACTCGTGCACACTCGCACACACTCGCACGCCCACACTCGCACACTCTCGCACACATTTGCACACACTCGCACTCACTCGCACCCACTCGCATGCACACACTCGCACACACTCATACACAATCACACAAACTCGCACACATTCGCACACACTCGCACACACTCACTCACTCACACTTACTCGCACACACTTGCACACACTCGCACACACTCACTCACTCACACTCACTCGCACACACTTGCACACACTCGCACACACTCGCACACACAGTCCTACACACTCACACACACTCGCAAACACTCTCACAAACTCACACACACTCACTCACACGCACACACTTGCGCACACTAGCACACACTCGCACGCCCACACTCGCACACATTCGCACTCACTCGCACGCACTCGCACGCACACACTCGCAAAAAACTCACACACACTCGCACACACTCATACACAATCGCACGCACACACACTCGCACACACACACTCGCACACACTCGCACACTCTCGCACTCACTCGCACGCACTCGCACGCACACACTCGCACACACTCGCATGCACACACTCGCACGCACACACTCGCACAAACAGTCGCACACACTCGCACCCACTCACTCGTGCACACTCGCGCACACTCGGGCACATTTGCACACACTCGCACACACTCGCACACTCTCGCACACACACTCGCACACACACTCGCACACACTCGAACACACTTGCACACATTCGCAAACACTCGCACATACAGTCCTACAAACTCACACACACTCACACACACTCACACACTCCACCCACACACAAACTGGCACACACTCAAACACACTCACTCATACACACTCGCACACACTCACTTGCACACACACACACTCGCACACACTAGCACCCAGTCACTCGAGCACACTCGCACACACTCGCACGCACGCACGCACACACTCGCACACACTCACACGCACACAGTCACGCACACACACTCGCGCACACTCGTGCACACTTGCACGCACACATTCGCACACATTCGCACACATTCGCACTCACTTGCACACACTCATGTGCACACACTGGCACACACTGGCACACACTGGCACACACACACTCGCACACACTCGCACACACTTGCACATACTAGCACACACACACTCGCACATATTCGCACACACTCGCACGCACACACTTGCATGCACACACTCGCACACACACTCACACACACACTCACATACACACTCGCACACACTCGCACAAACTCCTACACACACTCGTACACACACACACTCGCACACACACTCGCACACACTCGCACACACTCGCACATACACACATACACATTCGCACACACTCGCACACACACTCGCACACACAGTCCTACACACTCACACACACACTCGCAAACACTCGCACACACTCACACACACACTCACTCACACGTACACACTCGCGCACACTCGCACACACTCACGCACACTAGCACACACTCGCATGCACACACTGGCACACACACTAACACACACACTCACATACACACTCGCACACACTCGCACAAACTCCTACACACACTCGCACACACTCACACACACACTCGCACGCTCACACTCGCACACACTCACACACACACTTGCACACACTTGCACACACACACTCGCACACAATCACACACACACTCGCAGACACTTGCACACACTCACTCATACACACTCATACACACTCGCCCACACTCGCACACACAGTCCTACACACTCACACACACACTCGCAAACACTCGCACACACTCACACACACACTCACTCACACGTACACACTCGCGCACACTCACGCACACTAGCACACACTCGTAAGCATACACTCAAACTCACTCACACACTTACTCACATGCACACACTCTCGCACACACTCACACACACTCGTGCACACTCGCACACACTCGCACGCCCACACTCGCACACTCTCGCACACATTTGCACACACTCGCACTCACTCGCACCCACTCGCATGCACACACTCGCACACACTCACTCACTCACACTCACTCGCACACACTTGCACACACTCGCACACACTCGCACACACAGTCCTACACACTCACACACACTCGCAAACACTCGCACAAACTCACACACACTCACTCACACGCACACACTTGCGCACACTAGCACACACTCGCACGCCCACACTCGCACACATTCGCACTCACTCGCACGCACTCGCACGCACACACTCGCAAAAAACTCACACACACTCGCACACACTCATACACAATCGCACGCACACACACTCGCACACACACACTCGCACACACTCGCACACTCTCGCACTCACTCGCACGCACTCGCACGCACACACTCGCACACACTTGCATGCACACACTCGCACACACAAACACACACACACTCGCATACACACTCGCACACACTCGCATGCACACACTCGCACACACACTCACACACACACACTCGCATACTCACTCGCACACACTCGCACAAACTTCTACACACACTCGTACACACTCACACACACTCGCACACACACTTGCACACACTCGAACATACACACATACACATTCGCACACACTCGCACACTCACTCGCACACACAGTCCTACACACTCACACACACACTCGCAAACACTCGCACACACACACACTCACTCACACGTACACACTCGCGCACACTCGCACACACTCACGCACACTAGCACACACTCGTAAGCATACACTCACACTCACTCACACACTTACTCACACTCACACACTCTCGCACACACTCACACACACTCGCCCACACTCGCACAAACTCACACACACTCGCACACACTTATACACAATCGCACACACACACACTCGTACACACACTCGCACACACTCGCACACACTCGCACACACTCACTCACACACACACACACACTCGCACACACTCACACACACTCGCACACACTCACAAGCACACACTCGCACAGACACTCACTCACACTCACAAGCACACACTCACACGCACACACTCGCACACACACTCGCACACACTCACACCAACTCACTCGTGCACACTCGCGCACACTCGGGCACATTTGCACACACTCGCACACACTCGCACACTCTCGCACACACTCGCACACACACTCGCACACACTCGAACACACTCACACACACTCACAAACAATCGCACATACAGTCCTACAAACTCACACACACTCACACACACTCACACACTCGCACCCACACACAAACTGGCACACACTCAAACACACTCACTCATACACACTCGCACACACTCACTCGCACACACACACACTCGCACACACTCGCACCCAGTCACTCGAGCACACTCGCACACACTCGCACGCACACACGCACACACTCGCACACACTCACACGCACACACCCATGCACACACACTCGCGCACACTCGTGCACACTCGCACGCACACATTCACACACATTCGCACTCACTTGCACACACTGGCACACACTGGCACACACTGGCACACACACACTCGCACACACTCGCACACACTCGCAAACACTTGCACACACTAGCACACACACTCGCACATACTCGCACACACTCGCACACACTCGCACGCACACACTCGCACACACTCGCATGCACACACTCGCACACACACTCACACACACACACTCACATACACACTCGCACACACTCGCACAAACTCCTACACACACACGTACACACTCACACACACTCGCACACACACTCGCACATACACACATACACATTCACACACACTCGCACACACACTCGCACACACAGTCCTACACACTCACACACACACTCGCAAACACTCGCACACACTCACACACACACTCACTCACACATACACACTCGCGCACACTCACGCACACTAGCACACACTCGTAAGCATACACTCACACTCACTCACACACTTACTCACACGCACACACTCTCGCACACACTCACACACACTCGCGCACACTCGCACACTCTCGCACACATTTGCACACACTCGCACTCACTCGCACCCACTCGCACGCACACACTCGCACACACTCATACACAATCACACAAACTCGCACGCACACACTCGCACACATTCGCACACACTCGCACACACGCACTCACTCACACTCACTCGCACACACTTGCACACACTCGCACACACTCGCACACACAGTCCTACACACTCACACACACACTCGCAAACACTCGCACAAACTCACACACACTCACTCACACGCACACACTTGCGCACACTAGCACACACTCGCACGCCCACACTCGCACACATTCGCACTCACTCGCACGCACTCGCACGCACACACTCGCACACACTCGCACAAACTCACACACACTCGCACACACTCATACACAATCGCACGCACACACACCCGGACACACTCGCACACATTTGCACTCACTCGCACGCACTCGCATGCACAAACTCGCACAAACTCACACACACTGGCACACACTTATACACAATCGCACACACACACTCTAACACACACTCGCACACACTCGCACACACTCACACACACTTGCACACACTCGCACACACTCACACGCACACACACTCACACACACTCACACACACTCGCACACACTCACAAGCACAAACTCGCACACACACTCGCACACACTCACACGCACACACTCACACGCACACACTCGCACACACACTCGCACACACTCGCACCCACTCACTCGTGCACACTCGCGCACACTCGGGCACATTTGCACACACTCGCACACACTCGCACACTCTCGCACACACACTCGCACACACACTCGCACACACTCGAACACACTCGCACACACTCGCAAACACTCGCACATACAGTCCTACAAACTCACACACACTCACACACACTCACACACTCGCACCCACACACAAACTGGCACACACTCAAACACACTCACTCATACACACTCGCACACACTCACTCGCACACACACACACTCGCACACACTCGCACCCAGTCACTCGAGCACACTCGCACACCCTCGCACGCACGCACACACTCGCACACACTCACATGCACACACTCACGCACACACACTCGCGCACACTCATGCACACTCGCACGCACTTGCACACACTCGTACGCACACACTGGCACACACTCGCACACACTCGCACACACACACTCGCACATACTCGCTCACACTGGCACACACTCGCACGCACACACTCGCATGCACACACTCGCACACACACTCACACACACACACTCGCATACACACTCGCACAAACTCCTACACACACTCGTACACACTCACACACACTAGCACACACACACTCGCACATACTCGCACACACTCGCACACACTCGCATGCACACACTCGCACACACACTCACACACTCTCGCATACACACTCGCACAAACTCCTACACACACTCGTACACACTCACACACTCGCACACACACTTGCACACACTCGCACATACACACATACACATTCGCACACACTCGCACACACACTCGCACACACAGTCCTACACACTCACACACACACTCGCAAACACTCGCACACACTCACACACACACTCACTCACACGTACACACTCACGCACACTTGCACACACTCACGAACACTAGCACACACTCGTAAGCATACACTCACACTCACTCACACACTTACTCACACGCACACACTCTCGCACACACTCACACACACTCGCGCACACTCGCACACACTCGCACGCCCACACTCGCACACACTCGCACACACACTCGCACACACAGTCTTACACACTCACACACACTCGCAAACACTCGCACACACTCACACACACACTCACTCACACGTACACACTCGCGCACACTCGCACACACTCACGCACACTAGCACACACTCGCATGCACACACACTAACACACACACTCACATACACACTCGCACACACTCGCACAAACTCCTACACACACTCGCACACACTCACACACACACTCGCACGCTCACACTCGCACACACTCACACACACACTTGCACACACTTGCACACACACACTCGCACACAATCACACACACACTCGCAGACACTCGCACACACTCACTCATGCACACACTCATACACACTCGCCCCCACTCGCACACACAGTCCTACACACTCACACACACACTCGCAAACACTCGCAAACACTCACACACACATTCACTCACACGTACACACTCGCACACACTCGCACGCCCACACTCTCACACTCTCGCACACATTTGCACACACTCGCACTCACTCGCACGCACTCACACACACACTCACACACACACTCGCACAAACTCATACACAATCGCACACACTCACTCGCACACACTTGCACACACTCGCACACACTCGCACACACTTGCACACACTTGCACACGCTTGCACACACTCGCACACACTCGCACACACTCGCACACACTCACACACACGCACACACACGCACACACACTCACGCACACACTCGCACACACTCGCACACACTTGCATGCACACATTCGCACGCACTCACACACACAAACACAAACTGGCACACACTCAAACACACTCACTCATACACACTCGCACACACTCACTCGCACACACACACACACACTCACACACACTCACACACACACACTCGCGCACACTCGTGCACACTCGCACGCACACATTCGCACACATTCGCACTCACTTGCACACACTCGTACGCAAACACTGGCACACACTGGCACACACTCGCACACACACACTCGCACACACTCGCACACACTTGCACACACTAGCACACACACACTCGCACACACTCGCACATACTCGCACACACTCACACACACTTGCACGCACACACTCGCATGCACACACTCGCACACACTCACACACACTCGCATACACACTCGCACACACTCGCACAAACTCCTACACACACTCGTACACACTCACACACTCTCGCACACACACTCGCACACACTCGCACATACACACATACACATTTGCACACACTCGCACACACACTCGCACACACAGTCCTACACACTCACACACACTCGCAAACACTCGCACACACTCACACACACACTCACTCACACGTACACACTCGCGCACACTCACGCACACTAGCACACACTCGTAAGCATACACTCAAACTAACTCACACACTTACTCACATGCACACACTCTCGCACACACTCACACACACTCGTGCACACTCGCACACACTCGCACGCCCACACTCGCACACTCTCGCACACATTTGCACACACTCGCACTCACTCGCACCCACTCGCATGCACACACTCGCACACACTCATACACAATCACACAAACTCGCACACATTCGCACACATTCGCACACACTCGCACACACTCACTCACTCACACTTACTCGCACACACTTGCACACACTCGCACACACTCACTCACTCACACTCACTCGCACACACTTGCACACACTCGCACACACTCGCACACACAGTCCTACACACTCACACACACTCGCAAACACTCGCACAAACTCACACACACTCACTCACACGCACACACTTGCGCACACTAGCACACACTCGCACGCCCACACTCGCACACATTCGCACTCACTCGCACGCACTCGCACGCACACACTCGCAAAAAACTCACACACACTCGCACACACTCATACACAATCGCACGCACACACACTCGCACACACACACTCGCACACACTCGCACACTCTCGCACTCACTCGCACGCACTCGCACGCACACACTCGCACACACTCGCATGCACACACTCGCATGCACACACTCGCACAAACAGTCGCACACACTCGCACCCACTCACTCGTGCACACTCGCGCACACTCGGGCACATTTGCACACACTCGCACACACTCGCACACTCTCGCACACACACTCGCACACACACTCGCACACACTCGAACACACTCGCACACACTCGCAAACACTCGCACATACAGTCCTACAAACTCACACACACTCACACACACTCACACACTCCACCCACACACAAACTGGCACACACTCAAACACACTCACTCATACACACTCGCACACACTCACTTGCACACACACACACTCGCACACACTAGCACCCAGTCACTCGAGCACACTCGCACACACTCGCACGCACGCACGCACACACTCGCACACACTCACACGCACACAGTCACGCACACACACTCGCGCACACTTGCACGCACACATTTGCACACATTCGCACACATTCGCACTCACTTGCACACACTCGTGCGCACACACTGGCACACACTGGCACACACTGGCACACACACACTCGCACACACTCGCACACACTTGCACATACTAGCACACACACACTCGCACATATTCGCACACACTCGCACGCACACACTTGCATGCACACACTCGCACACACACTCACACACACACTCACATACACACTCGCACACACTCGCACAAACTCCTACACACACTCGTACACACACACACTCGCACACACACTCGCACACACTCGCACACACTCGCACATACACACATACACATTCGCACACACTCGCACACACACTCGCACACACAGTCCTACACACTCACACACACACTCGCAAACACTCGCACACACTCACACACACACTCACTCACACGTACACACTCGCGCACACTCGCACACACTCACGCACACTAGCACACACTCGCATGCACACACTGGCACACACACTAACACACACACTCACATACACACTCGCACACACTCGCACAAACTCCTACACACACTCGCACACACTCACACACACACTCGCACGCTCACACTCGCACACACTCACACACACACTTGCACACACTTACACACACACTCGCACACAATCACACACACACTCGCAGACACTCGCACACACTCACTCATGCACACACTCATACACACTCGCCCACACTCGCACACACAGTCCTACACACTCACACACACACTCGCAAACACTCGCACACACTCACTCATGCACACACTCATACACACTCGCCCACACTCGCCCACACAGTCCTACACACTCACACACACACTCGCAAACACTCGCAAACACTCACACACACACTCACTCACACGTACACACTCGCACACACTCGCACGCCCACACTCTCACACTCTCGCACACATTTGCACACACTCGCACTCACTCGCACGCACTCGCACACACACTCACACACACACTCGCACAAACTCATACACAATCGCACACACTCACTCGCACACACTTGCACACACTCGCACACACTCGCACACACTTGCACACACTTGCACACGCTTGCACACACTCGCACACACTCGCACACACTCGCACACACAGTCCTACACACTCACACACACACTCGCAAACACTCGCACAAACTCACACACACTCATTCACACGCACACACTTGCGCACACTCGCACACACTCATACACAATCGCACGCACACACACTCGCACACACACACTCGCACACACTCGCACACTCTCACGCACATTCACACTCACTCGCACGCACTCGCACGCGCACACTCAAACACACTCGCACAAACTCACACACACTCGCACACACTTATACACAAACGCACACAAACACTCGCACACACTCGCACACACTCACTCACACACACTCACATGCACACACTCGCACACACTCACACACACTTGCACACACTCGCACACACTCACACGCACACACACTCGCACACACACTCACACACACTCGCACACACTCACAAGCACACACTCGCACACTCGCACACAATCACACGCACACACTCACACGCACACACTCGTACAAACAGTCGCACACACTCGCACCCACTAACTCGTGCACACTCGCACACACTCACACACACTCGCGCACACTCGCACACACTCGCACGCCCACACTCGCACACTCTCGCACACATTTGTACACACTCGCACTCTCGCACCCACTCGCATGCACACACTCGCACACACTCATACACAATCAAACAAACTCGCACACACACACTCGCACACATTTGCACACATTCGCACACACTCACTCACTCACACTCACTCGCACACACTTGCACACTCTCGCACACACTCACACACACTCTCGCACACTCGCACACACTCGCACGCCCAAACTCGCACACTCTCGCACACATTTGCACACACTCGCACTCTCGCACCCACTCGCATGCACACACTCGCACACACTCATACACAATCAAACAAACTCGCACACACACACTCGCACACATTTGCACACACTCGCACACACTCACTCACACTCACTCGCACACACTTGCACACATTCGCACACACTCGCACACTCACTCGCACACACAGTCCTACACACTCACACACACACTCGCAAACACTCGCACACACACACACTCACTCACACGTACACACTCGCGCACACTCGCACACACTCACGCACACTAGCACACACTCGCATGCACACACACTAACACACACACTCACATACACACTCGCACACACTCGCACAAACTCCTACACACACTCGCACACACTCACACACACACTCGCACGCTCACACTCGCACACACTCACACACACACTTGCACACACTTGCACACACACACTCGCACACAATCACACACACACTCGCAGACACTCGCACACACTCACTCATGCACACACTCATACACACTCGCCCCCACTCGCACACACAGTCCTACACACTCACACACACACTCGCAAACACTCGCAAACACTCACACACACATTCACTCACACGTACACACTCGCACACACTCGCACGCCCACACTCTCACACTCTCGCACACATTTGCACACACTCGCACTCACTCGCACGCACTCACACACACACTCACACACACACTCGCACAAACTCATACACAATCGCACACACTCACTCGCACACACTTGCACACACTCGCACACACTCGCACACACTTGCACACACTTGCACACGCTTGCACACACTCGCACACACTCGCACACACTCGCACACACTCACACACACGCACACACACGCACACACACTCACGCACACACTCGCACACACTCGCACACACTTGCATGCACACATTCGCACGCACTCACACACACAAACACAAACTGGCACACACTCAAACACACTCACTCATACACACTCGCACACACTCACTCGCACACACACACACACACTCACACACACTCACACACACACACTCGCGCACACTCGTGCACACTCGCACGCACACATTCGCACACATTCGCACTCACTTGCACACACTCGTACGCAAACACTGGCACACACTGGCACACACTCGCACACACACACTCGCACACACTCGCACACACTTGCACACACTAGCACACACACACTCGCACACACTCGCACATACTCGCACACACTCACACACACTTGCACGCACACACTCGCATGCACACACTCGCACACACTCACACACACTCGCATACACACTCGCACACACTCGCACAAACTCCTACACACACTCGTACACACTCACACACTCTCGCACACACACTCGCACACACTCGCACATACACACATACACATTTGCACACACTCGCACACACACTCGCACACACAGTCCTACACACTCACACACACTCGCAAACACTCGCACACACTCACACACACACTCACTCACACGTACACACTCGCGCACACTCACGCACACTAGCACACACTCGTAAGCATACACTCAAACTAACTCACACACTTACTCACATGCACACACTCTCGCACACACTCACACACACTCGTGCACACTCGCACACACTCGCACGCCCACACTCGCACACTCTCGCACACATTTGCACACACTCGCACTCACTCGCACCCACTCGCATGCACACACTCGCACACACTCATACACAATCACACAAACTCGCACACATTCGCACACATTCGCACACACTCGCACACACTCACTCACTCACACTTACTCGCACACACTTGCACACACTCGCACACACTCACTCACTCACACTCACTCGCACACACTTGCACACACTCGCACACACTCGCACACACAGTCCTACACACTCACACACACTCGCAAACACTCGCACAAACTCACACACACTCACTCACACGCACACACTTGCGCACACTAGCACACACTCGCACGCCCACACTCGCACACATTCGCACTCACTCGCACGCACTCGCACGCACACACTCGCAAAAAACTCACACACACTCGCACACACTCATACACAATCGCACGCACACACACTCGCACACACACACTCGCACACACTCGCACACTCTCGCACTCACTCGCACGCACTCGCACGCACACACTCGCACACACTCGCATGCACACACTCGCACGCACACACTCGCACAAACAGTCGCACACACTCGCACCCACTCACTCGTGCACACTCGCGCACACTCGGGCACATTTGCACACACTCGCACACACTCGCACACTCTCGCACACACACTCGCACACACACTCGCACACACTCGAACACACTCGCACACACTCGCAAACACTCGCACATACAGTCCTACAAACTCACACACACTCACACACACTCACACACTCCACCCACACACAAACTGGCACACACTCAAACACACTCACTCATACACACTCGCACACACTCACTTGCACACACACACACTCGCACACACTAGCACCCAGTCACTCGAGCACACTCGCACACACTCGCACGCACGCACGCACACACTCGCACACACTCACACGCACACAGTCACGCACACACACTCGCGCACACTTGCACGCACACATTCGCACACATTCGCACACATTCGCACTCACTTGCACACACTCGTGCGCACACACTGGCACACACTGGCACACACTGGCACACACACACTCGCACACACTCGCACACACTTGCACATACTAGCACACACACACTCGCACATATTCGCACACACTCGCACGCACACACTTGCATGCACACACTCGCACACACACTCACACACACACTCACATACACACTCGCACACACTCGCACAAACTCCTACACACACTCGTACACACACACACTCGCACACACACTCGCACACACTCGCACACACTCGCACATACACACATACACATTCGCACACACTCGCACACACACTCGCACACACAGTCCTACACACTCACACACACACTCGCAAACACTCGCACACACTCACACACACACTCACTCACACGTACACACTCGCGCACACTCGCACACACTCACGCACACTAGCACACACTCGCATGCACACACTGGCACACACACTAACACACACACTCACATACACACTCGCACACACTCGCACAAACTCCTACACACACTCGCACACACTCACACACACACTCGCACGCTCACACTCGCACACACTCACACACACACTTGCACACACTTACACACACACTCGCACACAATCACACACAAACTCGCAGACACTCGCACACACTCACTCATGCACACACTCATACACACTCGCCCACACTCGCACACACAGTCCTACACACTCACACACACACTCGCAAACACTCGCACACACTCACTCATGCACACACTCATACACACTCGCCCACACTCGCCCACACAGTCCTACACACTCACACACACACTCGCAAACACTCGCAAACACTCACACACACACTCACTCACACGTACACACTCGCACACACTCGCACGCCCACACTCTCACACTCTCGCACACATTTGCACACACTCGCACTCACTCGCACGCACTCGCACACACACTCACACACACACTCGCACAAACTCATACACAATCGCACACACTCACTCGCACACACTTGCACACACTCGCACACACTCGCACACACTTGCACACACTTGCACACGCTTGCACACACTCGCACACACTCGCACACACTCGCACACACAGTCCTACACACTCACACACACACTCGCAAACACTCGCACAATCTCACACACACTCATTCACACGCACACACTTGCGCACACTCGCACACACTCATACACAATCGCACGCACACACACTCGCACACACACACTCGCACACACTCGCACACTCTCACGCACATTCACACTCACTCGCACGCACTCGCACGCGCACACTCAAACACACTCGCACAAACTCACACACACTCGCACACACTTATACACAAACGCACACAAACACTCGCACACACTCGCACACACTCACTCACACACACTCACATGCACACACTCGCACACACTCACACACACTTGCACACACTCGCACACACTCACACGCACACACACTCGCACACACACTCACACACACTCGCACACACTCACAAGCACACACTCGCACACTCGCACACAATCACACGCACACACTCACACGCACACACTCGTACAAACAGTCGCACACACTCGCACCCACTCACTCGTGCACACTCGGGCACATTTGCACACACTCGCACACTCTCGCACACACACTCGCACACACACTCGCACACACTCGAACACACTCGCACATACAGTCCTACAAACTCACACACACTCACACACACTCACACACTCCACCCACACACAAACTGGCACACACTCAAACACACTCACTCATACACACTCGCACACACTCACTCGCACACACACACACTCGCACACACTCGCACCCAGTCACTCGAGCACACTCGCACACACTCGAACGCACGAACACACTCGCACACACTCACACGCACACACTCACGCACACACACTCACGCACACTCGTGCACACTCGCACGCACACATTCACACACATTCGCACTCACTTGCACACACTCGTGCGCACACACTGGCACACACTGGCACACACTGGCACACACACACTCGCACACACTCGCACACACTTGCACACACTAGCACACACACACTCGCACATATTTGCACACACTCGCACGCACACACTCGCACACACTCGCATGCACACACTCGCACACACACTCACACACACACTCACATACACACTCGCACACACTCGCACAAACTCCTACACACACACGTACACACTCACACACACTCGAACACACACTCGCACACACTCGCACACACTCACACATACACACATACACATTCACACACACTCGCACACACACTCGCACACACAGTCCTACACACTCACACACTTGCACACACTCGCACACACTCACACGCACACACACTCACACACACACTCACACACACTCGCACACACTCACAAGCACAAACTCGCACACACACTCGCACACACTCACACGCACACACTCACACGCACACACTCGCACACAAACTCGCACACACTCGCACCCAGTCACTCGAGCACACTCGCACACCCTCGCACGCACGCACACACTCGCACACACTCACATGCACACACTCACACACACACTCGCACACACTCGAACACACTCGCACACACTCGCAAACACTCGCACATACAGTCCTACAAACTCACACACACTCACACACACTCACACACTCGCACCCACACACAAACTGGCACACACTCAAACACACTCACTCATACACACTCGCACACACTCACTCGCACACACACTCGCACACACTCGCACCCAGTCACTCGAGCACACTCGCACACCCTCGCACGCACGCACGCACACACTCGCACACACTCACATGCACACACTCACGCACACACACTCGCACACACTCGTGCACACTCGCACGCAGACATTCACGCACACACACTCGCGCACACTCGTGCACACTCGCACGCACACATTCACACACATTCGCACTCACTTGCACACACTCGTGCGCACACACTGGCACACACTGGCACACACTCGCACACACTTGCACACACACACTTGCACATACTCGCTCACACTCACACACACTCGCACGCACACACTCGCACACACTCACATGCACACACTCGCACACACACTCGCATACACACTCGCACAAACTCCTACACACACTCGTACACACTCACACACACTAGCACACACACACTCGCACACACTCGCACACACTTGCACACACTAGCACACACACACTCGCACATACTCGCACACACTCGCACGCACACTCGCATACACACTCGCACAAACTGCTACACACACTCGTACACACTCACACACACTAGCACACACACACTCGCACACACTCGCACACACTCGCACACACACACTCGCACATACTCGCTCACACTCACACACACTCGCACGCACACACTCGCACACACTCGCATGCACACACTCGCACACACACTCGCATACACACTCGCACAAACTCCTACACACACTCGTACACACTCACACACACTAGCACACACACACTCGCACACACTCGCACACACTTGCACACACTAGCACACACACACTCGCACATACTCGCACACACTCGCACACACTCGCACGCACACTCGCATACACACTCGCACAAACTCCTACACACACTCGTACACACTCACACACACTAGCACACACACACTCGCACACACTCGCACATACTCGCACACACTCGCACACACTCACATGCACACACTCGCACACACACTCACACACACACTCTCGCATACACACTCGCACAAACTCCTACACACACTCGTACACACTCACACACACTCGCACACACACTTGCACACACTCGCACACACTAGCAAATACACACATACACATTCGCACACACTCGCACACACACTCGCACACACAGTCCTACACACTCACACACACACTCACAAACACTCGCACACACTCACACACACACTCACTCACATGTACACACTCACGCACACTTGCACACACTCACGCACACTAGCACACACTCATAAGCATACACTTACACTCACTCACACACTTACTCACACGCACACACTCTCGCACACACTCACACACACTCGCGCACACTCGCACACACTCGCACGCCCACACTCGCACACTCTCGCACACATTTGCACACACTCGCACTCACTTGCACCCACTCGCACGCACACACTCGCACACACTCATACACAATCACACAAACTCGCACACATTCGCACACACTCGCACACACTCACTCACTCACACTTACTCGCACACACTTGCACACACTCGCACACACTCGCACACACTGTCCTACACACTCACACACACACTCACAAACACTCGCACAGACTCACACACACTCACTCACACGCACACACTTGCGCACACTAGCACACATTCGCACGCCCACACTCACACACATTCACACTCACTCGCACGCACTCGCACGCACACACTCGCACAAACTCACATACACTCGCACACACTCATACACAATCGCACGCACACACACTCGCACACACACACTCGCACACACTCGCACACTCTCACACACATTCACACTCACTCGCACGCACTCGCACGCGCACACTCAAACACACTCGCACAAACTCACACACACTCGCACACACTTATACACAAACGCACACAAACACTCGCACACACTCGCACACACTCACTCACACACACTCACACGCACACACTCGCACACACTCACACACACTTGCACACACTCGCACACACTCACACGCACACACACTCGCACACACACTCACACACACTCGCACACACTCACAAGCACACACTCGCACACTCGCACACACTCACACGCACACACTCACACGCACACACTCGTACAAACAGTCGCACACACTCGCACCCACTCACTCGTGCACACTCGGGCACATTTGCACACACTCGCACACTCTCGCACACACACTCGCACACACACTCGCACACACTCGAACACACTCGCACATACAGTCCTACAAACTCACACACACTCACACACACTCACACACTCCACCCACACACAAACTGGCACACACTCAAACACACTCACTCATACACACTCGCACACACTCACTCGCACACACACACACTCGCACACACTCGCACCCAGTCACTCGAGCACACTCGCACACACTCGCACGCACGCACACACTCGCACACACTCACACGCACACACTCACGCACACACACTCACGCACACTCGTGCACACTCGCACGCACACATTCACACACATTCGCACTCACTTGCACACACTCGTGCGCACACACTGGCACACACTGGCACACACTGGCACACACACACTCGCACACACTCGCACACACTTGCACACACTAGCACACACACACTCGCACATATTTGCACACACTCGCACGCACACACTCGCACACACTCGCATGCACACACTCGCACACACACTCACACACACACTCACATACACACTCGCACACACTCGCACAAACTCCTACACTCACTAGTACACACACACACTCGCACACACACTCGCACACACTTGCACACACTCGCACATACACACATACACATTCGCACACACTCGCACACACACTCGCACACACAGTTCTACACACTCACACACACACTCGCAAACACTCGCACACACTCACTCACACGTACACACTCGTGCACACTCGCACACACTCACGCACACTAGCACACACTCGCATGCACACACTGGCACACACACTAACACACACACTCACATACACACTCGCACACACTCGCACAAACTCCTACACACACTCGCACACACTCACACACACATTCGCACGCTCACACTCGCACACACTCACACACACACTTGCACACACTTGCACACGCACACTCGCACACAATCACACACACACTCGCAGACACTCGCACACACTCACTCATGCACACACTCACACACACTCGCCCACACTCGCACACACAGTCCTACACACTCACACACACACTCGCAAACACTTGCAAACACTCACACACACACTCACTCACACGTACACACTCGCGCACACTCGCACGCCGACACTCTCACACTCTCGCACACATTTGCACACACTCGCACTCACTCGCATGCACTCGCACGCACACACTCGCACACACTCGCACAAACTCATACACAATCGCACACACTCACTCGCACACACTTGCACACACTCGCACACACTTGCACACACTCGCACACACTTGCACACACTTGCACACGCTTGCACACACTCGCACACACTCGCACACACTCGCACACACTCACACACATGCACACACACGCACACACACTCGCACACACTCGCACACACTTGCATGCACACATTCGCACGCACTCGCACACACAAACACAAACTGGCACACACTCAAACACACTCACTCATACACACTCGCACACACTCACTCACACACACACACTCGCACACACTCACATGCACACACTCACGCACACACACTCGCGCACACTCGTGCACACTCACGCACACTCACTCACATGTACACACTCGCATACACACTCGCATACACTCGCACAAACTCCTACACACACTCGTACACACTCACACACACTCGCAAACACACTTGCACACACTCGCACACACTCGCACATACACACATACACATTCGCACACACTCGCACACTCACTCGCACACACAGTCCTACACACTCACACACACACTCGCAAACACTCGCACACACACACACTCACTCACACGTACACACTCGCGCACAATCACACACTCACGCACACTAGCACACACTCGTAAGCATACACTCACACTCACTCACACACTTACTCACACGCACACACTCTCGCACACACTCACACACACTCGCGCACACTCGCACACACTCGCACGCCCACACTCGCACACTCTCGCACACATTCGCACCCACTCGCACACACTCACTCACTCACACTCACTCGCACACACTTGCACACACTCGCACACACTCGCACACACAGTCCTACACACTCACACACACTCGCAAACACTCGCACAAACTCACACACACTCACTCACACGCACACACTTGCACACACTAGCACACACTTGCACACCCACACTTGCACACATTCACACTCACTCGCACGCACTCGCACGCACACACTCGCACACACTCGCACAAACTCGCACACACTCATACTCAATCGCACAATCGCACAAACTCACACACACTCGCACACACTCACACACTCGCACCCACTCACTCGTGCACACTCGCACACATTCGCACTCTCTCGCACGCACTCGCACGCACACACTCGCACAAACTCACACACACTCGCACACACTCATACACAATCGCACGCACACACACTCGCACACACACACTCACACACTCTCGCACACATACGCACTCACTCGCACGCACTCGCACGCACACACTCGCACAAACTCACACACACTCGCACACACTTATACACAATCGCACACACACTCACTCACTCACACTCACTTGCACACACTCGCACACACTCGCACACACAGTCCTACACACTCACACACATTCGCAAACACTCGCACAAACTCACACACACTCACTCACATGCACACACTCGCACACACTCGCACACACAGTCCTACACACTCACACACACTCGCAAACACTCGCACAAACTCACACACACTCACTCACACGCACACACTTGCACACACTAGCACACACTCGCATGCCCACACTTGCACACACTCACACTCATTTGCACACACTCGCACGCACACACTCGCACATACTCGCACACACTTGCACACACTCGCACACACTCGCATGCACAAACTCGCACACACACTCACAAACACACACTCGCATACACACTCGCACAAACTCCTACACACACTCGTACACACTCACACACACTCGCACACACAATTGCACACACTCACACACACTTGCACATACACACATACACATTCGCACACACTCGCACACACACTCGCACACACAGTCCTACACACACACTCGCAAACACTCGCACACACTCACACACACACTCACTCACACGTACACACTCGCACACACTCACGCACACTAGCACACACTCGTAAGCATACACTCACACTCACTCACACGCACACACTCTCGCACACACTCACACACACTCGCGCACACTCGCACACACTCGCACGCCCACACTCGCACACTCTCGCACACATTTGCACACACTCACACTCACTCACACCCACTCACACGCACACACTCGCACACACTCATACACAATCACACAAACTCGCACACACACACTCGCACACATTCGCACACACTTGCACACACTCACTCACACTCACTCGCACACACTCGCACACACTCGCACACACTCGCACACACAGTCCTACACACTCACACACACTCGCAAACACTCGCACAAACTCACACACACTCACTCACACGCACATACTTGCACACACTAGCACACACTCGCACGCCCACACTTGCACACATTCGCACTCACTTGCACGCACTCGCACGCACACACTCGCACACACTCGCACAAACTCACACACACTCGCACACACTCATACTCAATCGCACAATCGCACAAACTCACACACACTCGCACACACTCACACACTCGCACCCACTCACTCGTGCACACTCGCACACATTCGCACTCACTCGCACGCACTCGCACGCACACACTCGCACAAACTCACACACACTCGCACACACTCATACACAATCGCACGCACACACACTCGCACACACACACTCACACACACTCGCACACTCTCGCACACATACGCACTCACTCGCACGCACTCGCACGCACACACTCTCACACACTCGCACAAACTCACACACACTCGCACACACTTATACACAATCGGACACACACACTCACTCACTCACACTCACTCGCACACACTTGCACACACTCGCACACACTCGCACACACAGTCCTACACACTCACACACACTCGCAAATACTCGCAGAAACTCACACACACTCACTCACACGCACACACTTGCACACACTAGCACACACTCGCACGCCCACACTTGCACACACTCACACTCATTCGCACGCACTCGCACACACACACTCGCACACACTCGCACATACTCGCACACACTTGCACAAACTCGCACACACTCGCATGCACACACTCGCACACACACTCACAAACACACACTCGCATACACACTCGCACACACTCGCACAAACTCCTACACACACTCGTACACACTCACACACACTCGCACACACACTTGCACACACTCGCACACACTCGCACATACACGCATACACATTCGCACACAATCGCACACACACTCGCACACACAGTCCTACACACACACTAGCAAACACTCGCACACACTCACACACACACTCACTCACACGTACACACTCGCACACACTCGCACACACTCACACACACTAGCACACACTCGTAAGCATACACTCACATTCACTCACACACTTACTCACACGCACACACTCTCGCACACACTCACACACACTCGCGCACACTCGCACACACTCGCATGCCCACACTCGCACACATTTGCACACACTCGCACTCACTCACACCCACTCGCACGCACACACTCGCACACACTCATACACAATCACACAAACTCGCACACACACACTCGCACACATTCGCACACACTCGCACACACTCACTCACTCACACTCACTCGCACACACTTGCACACACTCGCACACACTCGCACACACAGTCCTACACACTCACACACACTCGCAAACACTCGCACAAACTCACACACACTCACTCACACGCACATACTTGCACACACTAGCACACACTCGCACGCCCACATTTGCACACATTCGCACTCACTCACACGCACTCGCACGCACACACTCGCACACACTCGCACAAACTCACACACACTCGCACACACTCATACTCAATGGCACAATCGCACAAACTCACACACACTCGCACACACTCACACACTCGCACCCTCTCACTCGTGCACACTCGCACACACTCGCACAAACTCACACACACTCGCACACACTCATACACAATCGCACGCACACACACTCGCACACACACACTCA
This sequence comes from Phyllobates terribilis, assembly GCF_046119375.1. Classification (NCBI taxonomy): domain Eukaryota; kingdom Metazoa; phylum Chordata; class Amphibia; order Anura; family Dendrobatidae; genus Phyllobates; species Phyllobates terribilis. The sequence continues at coordinate 1,691,347 of NW_027362853.1, forward strand.
CACACACTCGCACACTCTCGCACACATACGCACTCACTCGCACGCACACACTCTCACACACTCGCACAAACTCACACACACTCGCACACACTTATACACAATCGCACACACACTCACTCACTCACACTCACTCGCACACACTTGCACACACTCGCACACACTCGCACACACAGTCCTACACACTCACACACACTCGCAAACACTCGCACAAACTCACACAAACTCACTCACACGCACACACTTGCACACACTAGCACACACTCGCACGCCCACACTTGCACACACTCACACTCACTCGCACGCACTCGCACGCACACACTCGCACACACTCGCACATACTCGCACACACTTGCACACACTCGCATGCACACACTCGCACACACACTCACAAACACACACTCGCATACACACTCGCACACACTCGCACAAACTCCTACACACACTCGTACACACTCACACACACTCGCACACACACTTGCACACACTCGCACACACTCGCACATACACACATACACATTCACACACACTCGCACACACACTCGCACACACAGTCCTACACACACACACTCGCAAACACTCGCACACACTCACACACACACTCACTCACACGTACACACTCACACACACTCGCACACACTCACGCACACTAGCACACACTCGTAAGCATACACTCACATTCACTCACACACTTACTCACACGCACACACTCTCGCACACACTCACACACACTCGCGCACACTCGCACACACTCACAAGCCAACACTCGCACACTCTCACACACATTTGCACACACTTGCACTCACTCACACCCACTCGCACGCACACACTCGCACACACTCATACACAATCACACAAACTCGCACACACACACTCGCACACATTCGCACACACTCGCACACACTCACTCACTCACACTCACTCGCACACACTTGCACACACTCGCACACACTCGCACACACAGTCCTACACACTCACACACACATTCGCACACACTCGCACCCACTCACCCGTGCACACTCGCACACATTTGCACTCACTCGCACGCACTCGCACGCACACACTCGCACAAACTCACACACACTCGCACACACTCATACACAATCGCACGCACACACTCGCACACACACACTCGCACACACTCGCACACTCTCGCACACATACGCACTCACTCGCACGCACTCGCACGCACACACTCTCACACACTCGCACAAACTCACACACACTCGCACACACTTATACGCAATCGCACACACACACTCACTCACTCACACTCACTCGCACACACTTGCACACACTCGCACACACTCGCACACACTCATACACAATCGCACAAACTCACACACACTCGTACACACTCACACACTCGCACCCACTCACTCGTGTACACTCGCAAACATTCGCACTCACTCGCACACACTCGCACGCACACACTCGCACAAACTCACACACACTCGCACACACTCATACACAATCGCACACACACACACTCGCACACACACACTCGCACACACTCGCACTCTCTCGCACACATTCACACTCACTCGCACGCACTCGCACGCACACACTCGCACACACTCGCACAAACTCACACACACTCGCACACACTTATACACAATCACACACACACACACTCGCACACACTCACTCACACACACACACACACTCGCACACACTCACACACACTCGCACACACTCACATGCACACACACTCGCACACACTCACACACACTCGCACACACTCACAAGCACACACTCGCACAGACACTCGCTCACACTCACAAGCACACACTCACACGCACACACTCGCACACACACTCGCACACACTCACACACACTTGCACACACTCGCACACACTCACACGCACACACACTCGCACACACACTCACACACACTCACACACTCACAAGCACACACTCGCACACACACTCGCACACACACACTCACACGCACACACTCGCACAAACAGTCGCACACACTCGCACCCACTCACTCGTGCACACTCGCGCACACTCGGGCACATTTGCACACACTCGCACACACTCGCACACTCTCGCACACACTCGCACACACACTCGCACACACTCGAACACACTCACACACACTCACAAACAATCGCACATACAGTCCTACAAACTCACACACACTCACACACACTCACACACTCGCACCCACACACAAACTGGCACACACTCAAACACACTCACTCATACACACTCACACACACTCACTCGCACACACACACACTCGCACACACTCGCACCCAGTCACTCGAGCACACTCGCACACACTCGCACGCACACACGCACACACTCGCACACACTCACACGCACACACTCACGCACACACACTCGCGCACACTCGTGCACACTCACACGCACACATTCGCACACATTCGCACTCACTTGCACACACTGGCACACACTGGCACACACTGGCACACACACACTCGCACACACTCGCACACACTTGCACACACTAGCACACACACTCGCACATACTCGCACACACTCGCACACACTCGCACGCACACACTCGCACACACTCGCATGCACACACTCGCACACACACTCACACACACACTCACATACACACTCGCACACACTCACACAAACTCCTACACACACACGTACACACTCACACACACTCGCACACACACTCGAACACACTCGCACATACACACATACACATTCACACACACTCGCACACACACTCGCACACACAGTCCTCCACACTCACACACACACTCGCAAACACTCGCACACACTCACACACACACTCACTCACACATACACACTCGCGCACACTCACGCACACTAGCACACACTCGTAAGCATACACTCACACTCACTCACACACTTACTCACACGCACACACTCTCGCACACACTCACACACACTCGCGCACACTCGCACACTCTCGCACACATTTGCACACACTCGCACTCACTCGCAGCCACTCGCACGCACACACTCGCACACACTCATACACAATCACACAAACTCGCACACACACTCGCACACATTCACACACACTTGCACACACGCACTCACTCACACTCACTCGCACACACTTGCACACACTCGCACACACAGTCCTACACACTCACACACACACTCGCAAACACTCGCACAAACTCACACACACTCACTCACACGCACACACTTGCGCACACTAGCACACACTCGCACGCCCACACTCGCACACATTCGCACTCACTCGCACGCACTCGCACGCACACACTCGCACACACTCGCACAAACTCACACACACTCGCACACACTCATACACAATCGCACGCACACACACCCGCACACACTCGCACACATTTGCACTCACTCGCACGCACTCGCATGCACACACTCACACAAACTCACACACACTGGCACACACTTATACACAATCGCACACACACACTCTAACACACACTCGCACACACTCGCACACACTCACTCACACACACTCACACACACTCACACACACTTGCACACACTCGCACACACTCGCACACACTCACTCACTCACACTCACTCGCACACACTTGCACACACTCGCACACACTCGCACACACAGTCCTACACACTCACACACACTCGCAAACACTCGCACAAACTCACACACACTCACTCACACGCACATACTTGCACACACTAGCACACACTCGCACGCCCACATTTGCACACATTCGCACTCACTCACACGCACTCGCACGCACACACTCGCACACACTCGCACAAACTCACACACACTCGCACACCCATACTCAATCGCACAATCGCACAAACTCACACACACTCACACACACTCACACACACTCGCACACTCTCGCACACATACGCACTCACTCACACGCACACACTCTCACACACTCGCACAAACTCACACACACTCGCACACACTTATACACAATCGCACACACACACTCACTCACTCACACTCACTCGCACACACTTGCACACACTCGCACACACTCGCACACACAGTCCTACACACTCACACACACTCGCAAACACTCGCACAAACTCACACACACTCACTCACACGCACACAATTGCGCACACTCGCACGCCCACATTCGCACACATTCGCACTCACTCGCACGCACTCGCACGCACACACACGCACACACTCGCACAAACTCACACACACTCGCACACACTCATACTCAATCGCACAACCGCACAAACTCACACACACTCGCACACACTCACACACTCGCACCCACTCACTCGTGCACACTCGCACACATTCGCACTCTCTCGCACGCACTCGCACGCACACACTCGCACAAACTCACACACACTCGCACACACTCATACACAATCGCACGCACACACACTCGCACACACACACGCTCACACTCTCGCACACATACGCACTCACTCGCACGCACTCGCACGCACACACTCGCACAAACTCACACACACTCGCACACACTTATACACAATCGCACACACACACTCACTCACTCACACTCACTCGCACACACTTGCACACACTCGCACACACTCGCACACACAGTCCTACACACTCACACACACTCGCAAACACTCGAACAAACTCACACACACTCACTCACACGCACACACTTGCACACACTAGCACACACTTGCATGCCCACACTTGCACACACTCACACTCATTCGCACACACTCGCACGCACACACTCGCACATACTCGCACACACTTGCACACACTCGCACACACTCGCATGCACAAACTCGCACACACACTCACAAACACACACTCGCATACACACTCGCACAAACTCCTACACACACTCGTACACACTCACACACACTCGCACACACACTTGCACACACTCACACACACTTGCACATACACACATACACATTCGCACACACTCACACACACACTCACTCACACGTACACACTCGCACACACTCGCACACACTCACGCACACTAGCACACACTCGTAAGCATACACTCACACTCACTCACACGCACACACTCTCGCACACACTCACACACACTCGCGCACACTCGCACACACTCGCACGCCCACACTCGCACACTCTCGCACACATTTGCACACACTCACACTCACTCACACCCACTCACACGCACACACTCGCACACACTCATACACAATCACACAAACTCGCACACACACACTCGCACACATTCGCACACACTTGCACACACTCACTCACACTCACTCGCACACACTTGCACACACTCGCACACACTCGCACACACAGTCCTACACACTCACACACACTCGCAAACACTCGCACAAACTCACACACACTCACTCACACGCACATACTTGCACACACTAGCACACACTCGCACGCCCACACTTGCACACATTCGCACTCACTCGCACGCACTCGCACGCACACACTCGCACACACTCGCACAAACTCACACACACTCGCACACACTCATACTCAATCGCACAATCGCACAAACTCACACACACTCGCACACACTCACACACTCGCACCCACTCACTCGTGCACACTCGCACACATTCGCACTCACTCGCACGCACTCGCACGCACACACTCGCACAAACTCACACACACTCGCACACACTCATACACATTCGCACGCACACACACTCGCACACACACACTCACACACACTCGCACACTCTCGCACACATACGCACTCACTCGCACGCACTCGCACGCACACACTCTCACACACTCGCACAAACTCACACACACTCGCACACACTTATACACAATCGGACACACACACTCACTCACTCACACTCACTCGCACACACTTGCACACACTCGCACACACTCGCACACACAGTCCTACACACTCACACACACTCACAAATACTCGCACAAACTCACACACACTCACTCACACGCACACACTTGCACACACTAGCACACACTCCCACGCCCACACTTGCACACACTCGCACACACTTGCACACACTAGCACACACACACTCGCACACACTCGCACATACTCGCACACACTTGCACACACTCGCACACACTCGCATGCACACACTCGCACACACACTCACAAACACACACTCGCATACACACTCGCACACACTCGCACAAACTCCTACACACACTCGTACACACTCACACACACTCGCACACACACTTGCACACACTCGCACACACTCGCACATACACGCATACACATTCGCACACAATCGCACACACACTCGCACACACAGTCCTACACACACACTAGCAAACACTCGCACACACTCACACACACACTCACTCACACGTACACACTCGCACACACTCGCACACACTCACGCACACTAGCACACACTCATAAGCATACACTCACATTCACTCACACACTTACTCACACGCACACACTCTCGCACACACTCACACACATTCGCGCACACTCGCACACACTCGCATGCCCACACTCGCGCACATTTGCACACACTCGCACTCACTCACACCCACTCGCACGCACACACTCGCACACACTCATACACAATCACACAAACTCGCACACACACACTCGCACACATTCGCACACACTCGCACACACTCACTCTCTCACACTCACTCGCACACACTTGCACACACTCGCACACACTCGCACACACAGTCCTACACACTCACACACACTCGCAAACACTCGCACAAACTCACACACACTCACTCACACGCAAATACTTGCACACACTAGCACACACTCGCACGCCCACATTTGCACACATTCGCACTCACTCGCACGCACTCGCACGCACACACTCGCACACACTCGCACAAACTCACACACACTCGCACACACTCATACTCAATCGCACAATCGCACAAACTCACACACACTCACACACACACTCACTCACACGTACACACTCGCACACACTCGCACACACTCACGCACACTAGCACACACTCGTAAGCATACACTCACACTCACTCACACGCACACACTCTCGCACACACTCACACACACTCGCGCACACTCGCACACACTCGCACGCCCACACTCGCACACTCTCGCACACATTTGCACACACTCACACTCACTCACACCCACTCACACGCACACACTCGCACACACTCATACACAATCACACAAACTCGCACACACACACTCGCACACATTCGCACACACTTGCACACACTCACTCACACTCACTCGCACACACTTGCACACACTCGCACACACTCGCACACACAGTCCTACACACTCACACACACTCGCAAACACTCGCACAAACTCACACACACTCACTCACACGCACATACTTGCACACACTAGCACACACTCGCACGCCCACACTTGCACACATTCGCACTCACTCGCACGCACTCGCACGCACACACTCGCACACACTCGCACAAACTCACACACACTCGCACACACTGATACTCAATCGCACAATCGCACAAACTCACACACACTCGCACACACTCACACACTCGCACCCACTCACTCGTGCACACTCGCACACATTCGCACTCACTCGCACGCACTCGCACGCACACACTCGCACAAACTCACACACACTCGCACACACTCATACACATTCGCACGCACACACACTCGCACACACACACTCACACACACTCGCACACTCTCGCACACATACGCACTCACTCGCACGCACTCGCACGCACACACTCTCACACACTCGCACAAACTCACACACACTCGCACACACTTATACACAATCGGACACACACACTCACTCACTCACACTCACTCGCACACACTTGCACACACTCGCACACACTCGCACACACAGTCCTACACACTCACACACACTCGCAAATACTCGCACAAACTCACACACACTCACTCACACGCACACACTTGCACACACTAGCACACACTCCCACGCCCACACTTGCACACACTCGCACACACTTGCACACACTAGCACACACACACTCGCACACACTCGCACATACTCGCACACACTTGCACACACTCGCACACACTCGCATGCACACACTCGCACACACACTCACAAACACACACTCGCATACACACTCGCACACACTCGCACAAACTCCTACACACACTCGTACACACTCACACACACTCGCACACACACTTGCACACACTCGCACACACTCGCACATACACGCATACACATTCGCACACAATCGCACACACACTCGCACACACAGTCCTACACACACACTAGCAAACACTCGCACACACTCACACACACACTCACTCACACGTACACACTCGCACACACTCGCACACACTCACGCACACTAGCACACACTCATAAGCATACACTCACATTCACTCACACACTTACTCACACGCACACACTCTCGCACACACTCACACACATTCGCGCACACTCGCACACACTCGCATGCCCACACTCGCGCACATTTGCACACACTCGCACTCACTCACACCCACTCGCACGCACACACTGGCACACACTCATACACAATCACACAAACTCGCACACACACACTCGCACACATTCGCACACACTCGCACACACTCACTCACTCACACTCACTCGCACACACTTGCACACACTCGCACACACTCGCACAAACAGTCCTACACACTCACACACACTCGCAAACACTCGCACAAACTCACACACACTCACTCACACGCACATACTTGCACACACTAGCACACACTCGCACGCCCACATTTGCACACATTCGCACTCACTCGCACGCACTCGCACGCACACACTCGCACACACTCGCACAAACTCACACACACTCGCACACACTCATACTCAATCGCACAATCGCACAAACTCACACACACTCGCACACACTCACACACTCGCACCCACTCACTCGTGCACACTCGCACACATTCGCACGCACACACTCGCACAAACTCACACACACTCGCACACACTCATACACAATCGCACGCACACACACTCGCACACACACACTCACACACACTCGCACACTCTCGCACACATACGCACTCACTCGCACGCACACACTCTCACACACTCGCACAAACTCACACACACTCGCACACACTTATACACAACCGCACACACACACTCACTCACTCACACTCACTCGCACACACTTGCACACACTCGCACACACTCGCACACACAGTCCTACACACTCACACACACTCGCAAACACTCGCACAAACTCACACAAACTCACTCACACGCACACACTTGCACACACTAGCACACACTCGCACGCCAACACTTGCACACACTCACACTCACTCGCACGCACTAGCACGCACACACTCGCACACACTCGCACATACTCGCACACACTTGCACACACTTGCATGCACACACTCGCACACACACTCACAAACACACACTCGCATACACACTCGCACACACTCGCACAAACTCCTACACACACTCGTACACACTCACACACACTCGCACACACACTTGCACACACTCGCACACACTCGCACATACACACATACACATTCACACACACTCGCACACACACTCGCACACACAGTCCTACACACAAACACTCGCAAACACTCGCACACACTCACACACACACTCACTCACACGTACACACTCTCACACACTCGCACACACTCACGCACACTAGCACACACTAGTAAGCATACACTCACATTCACTCACACACTTACTCACACGCACACACTCTCGCACACACTCACACACACTCGCGCACACTCGCACACACTCACAAGCCAACACTCGCACACTCTCGCACACATTTGCACACACTTGCACTCACTCACACCCACTCGCACGCACACACTCGCACACACTCATACACAATCACACAAACTCGCACACACACACTCGCACACATTCGCACACACTCGCACACACTCACTCACTCACACTCACTCGCACACACTTGCACACACTCGCACACACTCGCACACACAGTCCTACACACTCACACACACTCGCAAACACTCGCACAAACTCACACACACTCACTCACACGCACACACTTGCACACACTAGCACACACTCGCACGCCCACACTTGCACACATTCGCACTCACTCGCACGCACTCGCACGCACACACTCGCACACACTCGCACAAACTCACACACACTCGCACACACTCATACACAATCGTACAATCGCACAAACTCACACACACTCGCACACAGTCACACACTCGCACCCACTCACTCGTGCACACTCGCACACATTTGCACTCACTCGCACGCACTCGCACGCACACACTCGCACAAACTCACACACACTCGCACACACTCATACACAATCGCACGCACACACTCGCACACACACACTCGCACACACTCGCACACTCTCGCACACATACGCACTCACTCGCATGCACTCGCACGCACACACTCTCACACACTCGCACAAACTCACACACACTCGCACACACTTATACGCAATCGCACACACACACTCACTCACTCACACTCACTCGCACACACTTGCACACACTCGCACACACTCGCACACACTCATACACAATCGCACAAACTCACACACACTCGTACACACGCACACACTCGCACAAACTCCTACACACACACGTACACACTCACACACACTCGCACACACACTCGCACATCCACACATCCACATTCACACACACTCGCACACACACTCGCACACACAGTCCTACACACTCACACACACACTCTCAAACACTCGCACACACTCACACACACACTCACTCACACATACACACTCGCGCACACTCACGCACACTAGCACACACTCGTAAGCATACACTCACACTCACTCACACACTTACTCACACGCACACACTCTCGCACACATTTGCACACACTCGCACTCACTCGCACCCACTCGCACGCACACACTCGCACACACTCATACACAATCACACAAACTCGCACACACACACTCGCACACATTTGCACACACTCGCACACACGCACTCACTCACACTCACTCGCACACACTTGCACACACTCGCACACACTCGCACACACAGTCCTACACACTCACACACACACTCGCAAACACTCGCACAAACTCACACACACTCACTCACACGCACACACTTGCGCACACTAGCACACACTCGCACGCCCACACTCGCACACATTCGCACTCACTCGCACGCACTCGCACGCACACACTCGCACACACTCGCACAAACTCACACACACTCGCACACACTCATACACAATCGCACGCACACACACCCGCACACACTCGCACACATTTGCACTCACTCACACGCACTCGCATGCACACACTCGCACAAACTCACACACACTGGCACACACTTATACACAATCGCACACACACACTCTAACACACACTCGCACACACTCGCACACACTCACTCACACACACTCACACACACACTCGCACACACTCACACACACTTGCACACACTCGCACACACTCACACGCACACACACTCACACACACTCACACACACTCGCACACACTCACAAGCACAAACTCGCACACACACTCGCACACACTCACACGCACACACTCACACGCACACACTCGCACACACACTCGCACACACTCGCACCCACTCACTCGTGCACACTCGCGCACACTCGGGCACATTTGCACACACTCGCACACACTCGCACACTCTCGCACACACACTCGCACACACACTCGCACACACTCGAACACACTCGCACACACTCGCAAACACTCGCACATACAGTCCTACAGACTCACACACACTCACACACACTCACACACTCGCACCCACACACAAACTGGCACACACTCAAACACACTCACTCATACACACTCGCACACACTCACTCGCACACACACACACTCGCACACACTCGCACCCAGTCACTCGAGCACACTCGCACACCCTCGCACGCACGCACACACTCGCACACACTCACATGCACACACTCACGCACACACACTAGCGCACACTCATGCACACTCGCACGCACACATTCACACACATTCGCACGCACTTGCACACACTCGTACGCACACACTGGCACACACTCGCACACACACACTCGCACATACTCGCTCACACTCGCACACACACGCACGCACACACTTTCACACACTCGCATGCACACACTCGCACACACACTCACACACACACACTCGCATACACACTCGCACAAACTCCTACACACACTCGTACACACTCACACACACTAGCACACAAACACTCGCACATACTCGCACACACTCGCACACACTCGCATGCACACACTCGCACACACACTCACACACTCTCGCATACACACTCGCACAAACTCCTACACACACTCGTACACACTCACACACACTCGCACACACACTTGCACACACTCGCACATACACACATACACATTCGCACACACTCGCACACACACTCGCACACACAGTCCTACACACTCACACACACACTCGCAAACACTCGCACAAACTCACACACACACTCACTCACACGTACACACTCACGCACACTTGCACACACTCACGCACACTAGCACACACTCGTAAGCATACACTCACACTCACTCACACACTTACTCAAACGCACACACTCTCGCACACACTCACACACACTCGCGCACACTCGCACACACTCGCACGCCCACACTCGCACACTCTCGCACACATTTGCACACACTCGCACTCACTTGCACCCACTCGCACGCACCCACTCGCACACACTCATACACAATCACACAAACTCGCAGACACACACTCGCACACATTCGCACACACTCGCACACACTCGCATGCACACACTCGCACACACACTCACACACACACTCTCGCATACACACTCGCACAAACTCCTACACACACTCGTACACACTCACACACACTCGCACACACACTTGCACACACTCGCACACACTCGCACATACACACATACACATTCGCACACACTCGCACACACACTCGCACACACAGTCCTACACACTCACACACACACTCGCAAACACTCGCACACACTCACACACACACTCACTCACACGTACACACTCACGCACACTTGCACACACTCACGCACACTAGCACACACTCGTAAGCATACACTCACACTCACTCACACACTTACTCACACGCACACACTCTTGCACACACTCACACACACTCGCGCACACTCGCACACACTCGCACGCCCACACTCGCACACTCTCGCACACATTTGCACACACTCGCACTCACTTGCACCCACTCGCACGCACACACTCGCACACACTCATACACAATCACACAAACTCGCACACACACACTCGCACACATTCGCACACACTCGCACACACTCACTCACTCACACTCACTCGCACACACTTGCACACACTCGCACACACTCGCACACACAGTCCTACACACTCACACACACACTCGCAAACACTCGCACAAACTCACACACACTCACTCACACGCAGACACACTCGCATGCCCACACTCACACACATTTGCACTCACTCGCACGCACTCGCACGCACACACTCGCACAAACTCACACACACTCGCACACACTCATACACAATCGCACGCACACACACTCGCACACACACTCGCACACACTCGCACACTCTCGCACACATTCACACTCACTCGCACGCACTCGCACGCGCACACTCGAACACACTCGCACAAACTCACACACACTCGCACACACTTATACACAAACGCACACACACACTCGTACACACACTCGCACACACTCGCACACACTCGCACACACTCACTCACACACACTCACACACACACACTCGCACACACTCACACACACTTGCACACACTCGCACACACTCACACGCACACACACTCGCACACACACTCACACACACTCACACACTCACAAGCACACACTCGCACACACACTCGCACACACACACTCACACGCACACACTCGCACAAACAGTCGCACACACTCACACCCACTCACTCGTGCACACTCGCGCACACTCGGGCACATTTGCACACACTCGCACACACTCGCACACTCTCGCACACACACTCGCACACACACTCGCACACACTCGCACACACTCGCACACACTCGCAAACACTCGCACATACAGTCCTACAAACTCACACACACTCACACACACTCACACACTCCACCCACACACAAACTGGCACACACTCAAACACACTCACTCATACACACTCGCACACACTCACTCGCACACACACACACACACACACTCGCACACACTCGCACCCAGTCACTCGAGCACACTCGCACACACTCGCACGCACGCACACACTCGCACACACTCACACGCACACAGTCACGCACACACACTCGCGCACACTCGTGCACACTTGCACGCACACATTCGCACACATTCGCACTCACTTGCACACACTCGTGCGCACACACTGGCACACACTGGCACACACTGGCACACACACACTCGCACACACTCGCACACACTTGCACACACTAGCACACACACACTCGCACATACTCGCACACACTCGCACACACTCGCACGCACACACTCGCACACACTCGCATGCACACACTCGCACACACACTCACACACACACTCACATACACACTCGCACACCCTCGCACAAACTCCTACACACACACGTACACACTCACACACACTCGCACACACACTCGCACACACTCGAACATACACACATACACATTCACACACACTCGCACACACACCCGCACACACAGTCCTACACACTCACACACACACTCGCAAACACTCGCACACACTCACACACACACTCACTCACACGTACACACTCGCGCACACTCACGCACACTAGCACACACTCGTAAGCATACACTCACACTCACTCACACACTTACTCACACGCACACACTCTCGCACACACTCACGCACACTCGCGCACACTCGCACACACTCACTCACACACACTCACACGCACACACTTGCACACTCTCGCACACACTCACACACACTCGCACACACTCGCACACACTCGCACACACTCACTCACACACACTCACACGCACACACTTGCACACTCTCGCACACACTCACACACACTCGCGCACACTCGCACACACTCGCACGCCCACACTCGCACACTCTCGCACACATTTGCACACACTCACACTCACTCGCACCCACTCGCACGCACACACTCGCACACACTCATACACAATCACACAAACTCGCACACACACACTCGCACACATTCGCACACACTCTCACACACGCACTCACTCACACTCACTCGCACACACTTGCACACACTCGCACACACTCGCACACACAGTCCTACACACTCACACACACACTCGCAAACACTCGCACAAACTCACACACACTCACTCACACGCACACACTTGCGCACACTAGCACACACTCGCACGCCCAAACTCGCACACATTCGCAGTCACTCGCACGCACTCGCACGCACAAACTCGCACACACTCGCACAAACTCACACACACTCGCACACACTCATACACAATCGCACGCACACACACCCGCACACACTCACACACATTCACACTCACTCGCACGCACTCGCACGCACACACTCGCACAAACTCACACACACTGGCACACACTTATACACAATCGCACACACACACTCTAACACACACTCACACACACTCGCACACACTCACTCACACACACTCACACACACACTCGCACACACTCACACACACTTGCACACACTCGCACACACTCACACGCACACACACTCACACACACACTCACACACACTCGCACACACTCACAAGCACAAACTCGCACACACACTCGCACACACTCACACGCACACACTCACACGCACACACTCGCACACAAACTCGCACACACTCGCACCCAGTCACTCGAGCACACTCGCACACCCTCGCACGCACGCACACACTCGCACACACTCACATGCACACACTCACGCACACACACTCGCACACACTCGAACACACTCGCACACACTCGCAAACACTCGCACATACAGTCCTACAAACTCACACACACTCACACACACTCACACACTCCACCCACACACAAACTGGCACACACTCAAACACACTCACTCAGACACACTCGCACACACTCACTCGCACACACACACACACACTCGCACACACTCGCACCCAGTCACTCGAGCACACTCGCACACACTCGCACACACGCACACACTCGCACACACTCACACGCACACAGTCACGCACACACACTCGCGCACACTCGTGCACACTTGCACGCACACATTCGCACACATTCGCACTCACTTGCACACACTCGTGTGCACACACTGGCACACACTGGCACACACTGGCACACACACACTCGCACACACTCGCACACACTTGCACACACTAGCACACACACACTCGCACATACTCGCACACACTCGCACACACTCGCACGCACACACTCGCACACACTCGCATGCACACACTCGCACACACACTCACACACACACACTCACATACACACTCGCACACACTCGCACAAACTCCTACACACACACGTACACACTCACACACACTCGAACACACACTCGCACACACTCGCACACACTCGCACATACACACATACACATTCACACACACTCGCAAACACACTCGCACACACAGTCCTACACACTCACACACTTGCACACACTCGCACACACTCACACACACTCACACACACACTCACACACACTCGCACACACTCACAAGCACAAACTCGCACACACACTCGCACACACTCACACGCACACACTCACACGCACACACTCGCACACAAACTCGCACACACTCGCACCCAGTCACTCGAGCACACTCGCACACCCTCGCACGCACGCACACACTCGCACACACTCACATGCACACACTCACACACACACTCGCACACACTCGAACACACTCGCACACACTCGCAAACACTCGCACATACAGTCCTACAAACTCACACACACTCACACACACTCACACACTCGCACCCACACACAAACTGGCACACACTCAAACACACTCACTCATACACACTCGCACACACTCACTCGCACACAAACTCGCACACACTCGCACCCAGTCACTCGAGCACACTCGCACACCCTCGCACGCACGCACACACTCGCACACACTCACATGCACACACTCACACACACACTCGCATACACTCGTGCACACTCGCACGCACACATTCACGCACACACACTCGCGAACACTCGTGCACACTCGCACGCACACATTCACACACATTCGCACTCACTTGCACACACTCGTACGCACACACTGACACACTCGCACACACTCGCACACACACACTCGCACATACTCGCTCACACTCACACACTCGCACGCACACACTCGCACACACTCGCATGCACACACTCGCACACACACTCGCATACACACTCGCACAAACTCCTACACACACTCGTACACACTCACACACACTAGCACACACACACTCGCACACACTCGCACATACTCGCACACACTCGCACACACTCGCATGTACACACTCGCACACACATTCACACTCACTCTCGCATACACACTCGCACAAACTCCTACACACACTCGTACACACTCACACACACTCGCACACACACTTGCACACACTCGCACACACTCGCACATACACACATACACATTCGCACACACTCGCACACTCACTCGCACACACAGTCCTACACACTCACACACACACTCGCAAACACTCGCACACACACACACTCGCGCACACTCACACACTCATGCACACTAGCACACACTCGTAAGCATACACTCACACTCACTCACACACTTACTCACACGCACACACTCTCGCACACACTCACACACACTCGCGCACACTCGCACACACTCGCACGCCCACACTCGCACACTCTCGCACACATTTGCACACACTCGGACTCTCGCACCCACTCGCATGCACACACACTCGCACACACACACTCGCACACACTAGCACACTCTCGCACACATTCACACTCACTCGCACGCACTCGCACGCGCACACTCGAACACACTCGCACAAACACACACACACTCGCACACACTTATACACAAACGCACACACACACTCGTACACACACTCGCACACACTCGCACACACTCGCACACACTCACTCACACACACACACTCGCACACACTCACACACACTTGCACACACTCGCACACACTCACACGCACACACACTCGCACACACACTCACACACACTCGCACACACTCACAAGCACACACTCGCACACACACTCGCACACACTCACACGCACACACTCACACGCACACACTCGCACAAACAGTCGCACACACTCGCACCCACTCACTCGTGCACACTCGCGCACACTTGGGCACATTTGCACACACTCGCACACACTCGCACACTCTCGCACACACACTCGCACACACACTCGCACACACTCGAACACACTCGCACACACTCGCAAACACTCGCACATACAGTCCTACAAACTCACACACACTCACACACACTCACACACTCGCACCCACACACAAACTGGCACACACACAAACACACTCACTCATACACACTCGCACACAATCACTCACACACACACACTCGCACACACTCGCACCCAGTCACTCGAGCACACTCACACACCCTCGCACGCACGCACACACTCGCACACACTCACATGCACACACTCACGCACACACACTCGCGCACACTCGTGCACACTTGCACGCACACATTCACACACATTCGCACTCACTTGCACACACTCGTACGCACACACTCGCACACACTCGCACACACACACTCGCACATACTCGCTCACACTCGCACACACTCGCACGCACACACTCGCACACACTCGCATGCACACACTCGCACACACACTCACACACACACACTCGCATACACACTCGCACAAACTCCTACACACACTCGTACACACTCACACACACTAGCACACACACACTCGCACACACTCGCACACACTCGCACACACTCGCATGCACACATTCGCACACACTCACACACACACTCTCGCATACACACTCGCACAAACTCCTACACACTCACACACACTCGCACACACACTTGCACACACTCGCACACACTCGCACATACACACATACACATTCGCACACACTCGCACACACACTCGCACACACAGTCCTACAAACTCACACACACACTCGCAAACACTCGCACACACTCACACACACACTCACTCACTCGCACCCACTCTCACGCACACTTGCACACACTCACGCACACTAGCACACACTCGTAAGCATACACTCACACTCACTCACACACTTACTCACACGCACACACTCTCGCACACACTCACACACACTTGCACACACTCGCACGCCCACACTCGCACACTCTCGCACACATTTGCACACACTCGCATTCACTTGCGCCCACTCGCACGCACACACTCGCACACACTCATACACAATCACACAAACTCGCACACACACACTCGCACACATTCGCACACACTCGCACACACTCACTCACTCACACTCACTCGCACACACTTGCACACACTTGCACACACTCGCACACACAGTCCTACACACTCACACACACACTCGCAAACACTCGCACAAACTCACACACACTCACTCACACGCACACACTTGCGCACACTAGCACACACTCGCACGCCCACACTCACACACATTCGCACTCACTCGCACGCACTCGCACGCACACACTCGCACAAACTCACACACACTCGCACACACTCATACACAATCGCACGCACACACACTCGCACACACACACTCGCACACACTCGCACACTCTCTCACACATTCACACTCACTCGCACGCACTCGCACGTGCACACTCGAACACACTCGCACAAACTCACGCACACTCGTACACACACTCGCACACACTCGCACACACTCACTCACACACACTCACACACACACACTCGCACACACTCGCACACACTCGCACACACTCACTCACACACACTCACACACACACACTCGCACACACTCACACACACTTGCACACACTCGCACACACTCACACGCACACACACTCGCACACACAATCACACACACTCACACACACTCACAAGCACACACTCGCACACACACTCGCACACACTCACACGCACACACTCACACGCACACACTCGCACAAACAGTCGCACCCACTCACTCGTGCACACTCGCGCACACTCGGGCACATTTGCACACACTCGCACACACTCGCACACTCTCGCACACACACTCGCACACACACTCGCACACACTCGAACACACTCGCTCACACTCGCAAACACTCGCACATACAGTCCTACAAACTCACACACACTCACACACACTCACACACTCCACCCACACACAAACTGGCACACACTCAAACACACTCACTCATACACACTCGCACACACTCACTCGCACACACACACACTCGCACACACTAGCACCCAGTCACTCGAACACACTCGCACACACTCGCACGCACGCACGCACACACTCGCACACACTCACACGCACACAGTCACGCACACACACTCGCGCACACTCGTGCACACTTGCACGCACACATTCGCACACATTCGCACTCACTTGCACACACTCGTGCGCACACACTGGCACACACACACTCGCACACACTCGCACACACTTGCACATACTAGCACACACACACTCGCACATATTCGCACACACTCGCACGCACACACTCGCACACACTTGCATGCACACACTCGCACACACACACACACTCACATACACACTCGCACACACTCGCACAAACTCCTACACACACTCGTACACACACACACTCGCACACACACTCGCACACACTCGCACACACTCGCACATACACACATACACATTCGCACACACTCGCACACACACTCGCACACACAGTCCTACACACTCACACACACTCGCAAACACTCGCACACACTCACACACACTCACTCACACGTACACACTCGCGCACACTCTCACACACTCACGCACACTAGCACACACTCGCATGCACACACTGGCACACACACTAACACACACACTCACATACACACTCGCACACACTCGCACAAACTCCTACACACACTCGCACACACTCACACACACACTCGCACGCTCACACTCGCATACACTCACACACACACTTGCACACACTTGCACACACACACTCGCACACAATCACACACACACTCGCAGACACTCGCACACACTCACTCATGCACACACTCATACACACTCGCCCCCACTCGCACACACAGTCCTACACACTCACACACACACTCGCAAACACTCGCAAACACTCACACACACACTCACTCACACGTACACACTCGCACACACTCGCACGCCCACACTCTCACACTCTCGCACACATTTGCACACACTCGCACTCACTCGCATGCACTCACACACACACTCACACACACACTCGCACAAACTCATACACAATCGCACACACTCACTCACACACACTTGCACACACTCGCACACACTCGCACATACTTGCACACACTTGCACACGCTTGCACACACTCGCACACACTCGCACACACTCGCACACACTCACACACACGCACACACACGCACACACACTCACGCACACACTCGCACACACTCGCACACACTTGCATGCACACATTCGCACGCACTCACACACACAAACACAAACTGGCACACACTCAAACACACTCATTCATACACACTCGCACACACTCACTCGCACACACACACACACACTCACACACACTCACACACACACACTCGCGCACACTCATGCACACTCGCACGTACACATTCGCACACATTCGCACTCACTTGCAAACACTCGTACGCAAACACTGGCACACACTGGCACACACTCGCACACACACACTCGCACACACTCGCACACACTTGCACACACTAGCACACACACACTCGCACACACTCGCACATACTCGCACACACTCACACACACTTGCACGCACACACTCGCATGCACACACTCGCACACACTCACACACACTCGCATACACACTCGCACACACTCGCACAAACTCCTACACACACTCGTACACACTCACACACACTCGCACACACACTCGCACACACTCGCACATACACACATACACATTTGCACACACTCGCACACACACTCGCACACACAGTCCTACACACTCACACACACTCGCAAACACTCGCACACACTCACACACACACTCACTCACACGTACACACTCGCGCACACTCACGCACACTAGCACACACTCGTAAGCATACACTCAAACTAACTCACACACTTACTCACATGCACACACTCTCGCACACACTCACACACACTCGTGCACACTCGCACACACTCGCACGCCCACACTCGCACACTCTCGCACACATTTGCACACACTCGCACTCACTCGCACCCACTCGCATGCACACACTCGCACACACTCATACACAATCACACAAACTCGCACACATTCGCACACACTCGCACACACTCACTCACTCACACTTACTCGCACACACTTGCACACACTCGCACACACTCACTCACTCACACTCACTCGCACACACTTGCACACACTCGCACACACTCGCACTCACTCGCACGCACTCGCACGCACACACTCGCAAAAAACTCACACACACTCGCACACACTCATACACAATCGCACGCACACACACTCGCACACACACACTCGCACACACTCGCACACTCTCGCACTCACTCGCACGCACTCGCACGCACACACTCGCACACACACTCGCACACACTCGAACACACTCGCACACACTCGCAAACACTCGCACATACAGTCCTACAAACTCACACACACTCACACACACTCACACACTCCACCCACACACAAACTGGCACACACTCAAACACACTCACTCATACACACTCGCACACACTCACTTGCACACACAAACACTCGCACACACTAGCACCCAGTCACTCGAGCACACTCGCACACACTCGCACGCACGCACGCACACACTCGCACACACTCACACGCACACAGTCACGCACACACACTCGCGCACACTCGTGCACACTTGCACGCACACATTCGCACACATTCGCACACATTCGCACTCACTTGCACACACTCGTGCGCACACACTGGCACACACTGGCACACACTGACACACACACTCGCACACACTTGCACATACTAGCACACACACACTCGCACATATTCACACACACTCGCACGCACACACTTGCATGCACACACTCGCACACACACTCACACACACACTCACATACACACTCGCACACACTCGCACAAACTCCTACACACACTCGTACACACACACACTCGCACACACACTCGCACACACTCGCACACACTCGCACATACACACATACACATTCGCACACACTCGCACACACACTCGCACACACAGTCCTACACACTCACACACACACTCGCAAACACTCGCACACACTCACACACACACTCACTCACACGTACACACTCGCGCACACTCGCACACACTCACGCACACTAGCACACACTCGCATGCACACAAAGGCACACACACTAACACACACACTCACATACACACTCGCACACACTCGCACAAACTCCTACACACACTCGCACACACTCACACACACACTCGCACGCTCACACTCGCACACACTCACACACACACTTGCACACACTTGCACACACACACTCGCACACAATCACACACACACTCGCAGACACTCGCACACACTCACTCATGCACACACTCATACATACTCGCCCACACTCGCACACACAGTCCTACACACTCACACACACACTCGCAAACACTCGCACACACTCACTCATGCACACATTCATACACACTCGCCCACACTCGCACACACAGTCCTACACACTCACACACACACTCGCAAACACTCGCAAACACTCACACACACACTCACTCACACGTACACACTCGCACACACTCGCACGCCCACACTCTCACACTCTCGCACACATTTGCACACACTCGCACTCACTCGCACGCACTCGCACACACACTCACACACACACTCGCACAAACTCATACACAATCGCACACACTCACTCGCACACACTTGCACACACTCGCACACACTCGCACACACTTGCACACACTTGCACACGCTTGCACACACTCGCACACACTCACACACACTCGCACACACTCACACACACGCACACACACGCACACACACTCACGCACACACTCGCACACACTCGCACACACTTGCATGCACACATTCGCACGCACTCGCACACACAAACACAAACTGGCACACACTCAAACACACTCACTCATACACACTCGCACACACTCACTCGCACACACACTCGCACACACTCACACACACACACACTCGCGCACACTCGTGCACACTCGCACGCACACATTCGCACACATTCGCACTCACTGGCACACACTCGTACGCAAACACTGGCACACACTGGCACACACTCGCACACACACACTCGCACACACTCGCACACACTTGCACACACTAGCACACACACACTCGCACACACTCGCACATACTCGCACACACTCACACACACTTGCACGCACACACTCGCATGCACACACTCGCACACACTCACACACACTCGCATACACACTCGCACACACTCGCACAAACTCCTACACACACTCGTACACACTCACACACACTCGCACACACACTCGCACACACAGTCCTACACAGTCACACACACACTCGCAAACACTCGCACACACTCACACACACACTCACTCACACGTACACACTCGCACACACTCACGCACACTAGCACACACTCGTAAGCATACACTCAAACTCACTCACACACTTACTCACATGCACACACTCTCGCACACACTCACACACACTCGTGCACACTCGCACACACTCGCACGCCCACACTCGCACACTCTCGCACACATTTGCACACACTCGCACTCACTCGCACCCACTCGCATGCACACACTCGCACACACTCATACACAATCACACAAACTCGCACACACACACTCGCACACATTCGCACACACTCGCACACACTCACTCACTCACACTCACTCGCACACACTTGCACACACTCGCACACACTCGCACACACAGTCCTACACACTCACACACACTCGCAAACACTCGCACAAACTCACACACACTCACTCACACGCACACACTTGCGCACACTAGCACACACTCGCACGCCCACACTCGCACACATTCGCACTCACTCGCACGCACTCGCACGCACACACTCGCAAAAAACTCACACACACTCGCACACACTCATACACAATCGCACGCACACACACTCGCACACACACACTTGCACAAACTCGCACACTCTCGCACTCACTCGCACGCACTCGCACGCACACACTCGCACACAATCGCATGCACACACTCGCACACACAAACACACACACACTCGCATACACACTCGCACACACTCGCATGCACACACTCGCATACACACTCGCACACACTCGCACAAACTCCTACACACACTCGTACACACTCACACACACTCGCACACACACTTGCACACACTCGAACATACACACATACACATTCGCACACACTCGCACACTCACTCGCACACACAGTCCTACACACTCAAACACACACTCGCAAACACTCGCACACACACACACTCACTCACACGTACACACTCGCGCACACTCGCACACACTCACGCACACTAGCACACACTCGTAAGCATACACTCACACTCACTCACACACTTACTCACACTCACACACTCTCGCACACACTCACACACACTCGCCCACACTCGCACAAACTCACACACACTCGCACACACTTATACACAATCGCACACACACACACTCGTACACACACTCGCACACACTCGCACACACTCACACACACTCACTCACACACACACACACACTCGCACACACTCACACACACTCGCACACACTCACATGCACACACACTCGCACACACTCACACACACTCGCACACACTCACAAGCACACACTCGCACAGACAATCACTCACACTCACAAGCACACACTCACACGCACACACTCGCACAAACACTCGCACACACTCACACCAACTCACTCGTGCACACTCGCGCACACTCGGGCACATTTGCACACACTCGCACACACTCGCACACTCTCGCACACACTCACACACACACTCGCACACACTCGAACACACTCACACACACTCACAAACAATCGCACATACAGTCCTACAAACTCACACACACTCACACACACTCACACACTCGCACCCACACACAAACTGGCACACACTCAAACACACTCACTCATACACACTCGCACACACTCACTCGCACACACACACACTCGCACACACTCGCACCCAGTCACTCGAGCACACTCGCACACCCTCGCACGCACGCACACACTCGCACACACTCACATGCACACACTCACGCACACACACTCGCGCACACTCATGCACACTCGCACGCACACACGCACACACTCACACGCACACACTCACGCACACACACTCGCGCACACTCGTGCACACTCGCACGCACACATTCGCACACATTCGCACTCACTTGCACACACTGGCACCCACTGGCACACACTGGCACACACACACTCGCACACACTCGCACACACTCGCACACACTTGCACACACTAGCACACACACTCGCACATACTCGCACACACTCGCACACACTTGCACGCACACACTCGCACACACTCGCATGCACACACTCGCACACACACTCACACATACACACTCACATACACACTCGCACACACTCGCACAAACTCCTACACACACGTACACACTCACACACACTCGCACACACACTCGCACATACACACATACACATTCACACACACTCGCACACACACTCGCACACACAGTCCTACACACTCACACACACACTCGCAAACACTCGCACACACTCACACACACACTCACTCACACATACACACTCGCGCACACTCACGCACACTAGCACACACTCGTAAGCATACACTCACACTCACTCACACACTTACTCACACGCACACACTCTCGCACACACTCACACACACTCGCGCACACTCGCACACTCTCGCACACATTTGCACACACTCGCACTCACTCGCACCCACTCGCACGCAAACACTCGCACACACTCATACACAATCACACAAACTCGCACGCACACACTCGCACACATTCGCACACACTCGCACACACGCACTCACTCACACTCACTCGCACACACTTGCACACACTCGCACACACTCGCACACACAGTCCTACACACTCACACACACACTCGCAAACACTCGCACAAACTCACACACACTCACTCACACGCACACACTTGCGCACACTAGCACACACTCGCACGCCCACACTCGCACACATTCGCACTCACTCGCACACACTCGCACACACACTCGCACACACTCACACCAACTCACTCGTGCACACTCGCGCACACTCGGGCACATTTGCACACACTCGCACACACTCGCACACTCTCGCACACACTCACACACACACTCGCACACACTCGAACACACTCACACACACTCACAAACAATCGCACATACAGTCCTACAAACTCACACACACTCACACACACTCACACACTCACACCCACACACAAACTGGCACACACTCAAACACACTCACTCATACACACTCGCACACACTCACTCGCACACACACACACTCGCACACACTCGCACCCAGTCACTCGAGCACACTCGCACACCCTCGCACGCACGCACACACTCGCACACACTCACATGCACACACTCACGCACACACACTCGCGCACACTCATGCACACTCGCACGCACACACGCACACACTCACACGCACACACTCACGCACACACACTCGCGCACACTCGTGCACACTCGCACGCACACATTCGCACACATTCGCACTCACTTGCACACACTGGCACCCACTGGCACACACTGGCACACACACACTCGCACACACTCGCACACACTCGCACACACTTGCACACACTAGCACACACACTCGCACATACTCGCACACACTCGCACACACTTGCACGCACACACTCGCACACACTCGCATGCACACACTCGCACACACACTCACACATACACACTCACATACACACTCGCACACACTCGCACAAACTCCTACACACACACGTACACACTCACACACACTCGCACACACACTCGCACATACACACATACACATTCACACACACTCGCACACACACTCGCACACACAGTCCTACACACTCACACACACACTCGCAAACACTCGCACACACTCACACACACACTCACTCACACATACACACTCGCGCACACTCACGCACACTAGCACACACTCGTAAGCATACACTCACACTCACTCACACACTTACTCACACGCACACACTCTCGCACACACTCACACACACTCGCGCACACTCGCACACTCTCGCACACATTTGCACACACTCGCACTCACTCGCACCCACTCGCACGCACACACTCGCACACACTCATACACAATCACACAAACTCGCACGCACACACTCGCACACATTCGCACACACTCGCACACACGCACTCACTCACACTCACTCGCACACACTTGCACACACTCGCACACACTCGCACACACAGTCCTACACACTCACACACACACTCGCAAACACTCGCACAAACTCACACACACTCACTCACACGCACACACTTGCGCACACTAGCACACACTCGCACGCCCACACTCGCACACATTCGCACTCACTCGCACGCACTCGCACGCACACACTCGCACACACTCGCACAAACTCACACACACTGGCACACACTTATACACAATCAAACACACACTCTAACACACACTCGCACACACTCGCACACACTCACACACACTTGCACACACTCGCACACACTCACACGCACACACACTCACACACACTCACACACACTCGCACACACTCACAAGCACAAACTCGCACACACACTCGCACACACTCACACGCACACACTCACACGCACACACTCGCACACACACTCGCACACACTCGCACCCACTCACTCGTGCACACTCGTGCACACTCGGGCACATTTGCACACACTCGCACACACTCGCACACTCTCGCACACACACTCGCACACACACTCGCACACACTCGAACACACTCGCACACACTCGCAAACACTCGCACATACAGTCCTACAAACTCACACACACTCACACACACTCACAAACTCGCACCCACACACAAACTGGCACACACTCAAACACACTCACTCATACACACTCGCACACACTCACTCGCACACACACACTCGCACACATTCGCACACACTCGCACACACTCACTCACTCACACTCACTCGCACACACTTGCACACACTCGCACACACTCGCACACACAGTCCTACACACTCACACACACTCGCAAACACTCGCACAAACTCACACACACTCACTCACACGCACACACTTGCGCACACTAGCACACACTCGCACGCCCACACTCGCACACATTCGCACTCACTCGCACGCACTCGCACGCACACACTCGCAAAAAACTCACACACACTCGCACACACTCATACACAATCGCACGCACACACACTCGCACACACACACTCGCACAAACTCGCACACTCTCGCACTCACTCGCACGCACTCGCACGCACACACTCGCACACACTCGCATGCACACACTCGCACACACAAACACACACACACTCGCATACACACTCGCACACACTCGCATGCACACACTCGCATACACACTCGCACACACTCGCACAAACTCCTACACACACTCGTACACACTCACACACACTCGCACACACACTTGCACACACTCGAACATACACACATACACATTCGCACACACTCGCACACTCACTCGCACACACAGTCCTACACACTCAAACACACACTCGCAAACACTCGCACACACACACACTCACTCACACGTACACACTCGCGCACACTCGCACACACTCACGCACACTAGCACACACTCGTAAGCATACACTCACACTCACTCACACACTTACTCACACTCACACACTCTCGCACACACTCACACACACTCGCCCACACTCGCACAAACTCACACACACTCGCACACACTTATACACAATCGCACACACACACACTCGTACACACACTCGCACACACTCGCACACACTCGCACACACTCACTCACACACACACACACACTCGCACACACTCACACACACTCACACACACTCACATGCACACACACTCGCACACACTCACACACACTCGCACACACTCACAAGCACACACTCGCACAGACAATCACTCACACTCACAAGCACACACTCACACGCACACACTCGCACAAACACTCGCACACACTCACACCAACTCACTCGTGCACACTCGCGCACACTCGGGCACATTTGCACACACTCGCACACACTCGCACACTCTCGCACACACTCACACACACACTCGCACACACTCACACACACTCGCGCACACTCGCACACTCTCGCACACATTTGCACACACTCGCACTCACTCGCACCCACTCGCACGCACACACTCGCACACACTCATACACAATCACACAAACTCGCACGCACACACTCGCACACATTCGCACACACTCGCACACACGCACTCACTCACACTCACTCGCACACACTTGCACACACTCGCACACACTCGCACACACAGTCCTACACACTCACACACACACTCGCAAACACTCGCACAAACTCACACACACTCACTCACACGCACACACTTGCGCACACTAGCACACACTCGCACGCCCACACTCGCACACATTCGCACTCACTCGCACACACTCGCACACACACTCGCACACACTCACACCAACTCACTCGTGCACACTCGCGCACACTCGGGCACATTTGCACACACTCGCACACACTCGCACACTCTCGCACACACTCACACACACACTCGCACACACTCGAACACACTCACACACACTCACAAACAATCGCACATACAGTCCTACAAACTCACACACACTCACACACACTCACACACTCGCACCCACACACAAACTGGCACACACTCAAACACACTCACTCATACACACTCGCACACACTCACTCGCACACACACACACTCGCACACACTCGCACCCAGTCACTCGAGCACACTCGCACACCCTCGCACGCACGCACACACTCGCACACACTCACATGCACACACTCACGCACACACACTCGCGCACACTCATGCACACTCGCACGCACACACGCACACACTCACACGCACACACTCACGCACACACACTCGCGCACACTCGTGCACACTCGCACGCACACATTCGCACACATTCGCACTCACTTGCACACACTGGCACCCACTGGCACACACTGGCACACACACACTCGCACACACTCGCACACACTCGCACACACTTGCACACACTAGCACACACACTCGCACATACTCGCACACACTCGCACACACTTGCACGCACACACTCGCACACACTCGCATGCACACACTCGCACACACACTCACACATACACACTCACATACACACTCGCACACACTCGCACAAACTCCTACACACACACGTACACACTCACACACACTCGCACACACACTCGCACATACACACATACACATTCACACACACTCACACACACACTCACTCACACATACACACTCGCGCACACTCACGCACACTAGCACACACTCGTAAGCATACACTCACACTCACTCACACACTTACTCACACGCACACACTCTCGCACACACTCACACACACTCGCGCACACACTCACACACACTCGCACACATTTGCACACACTCGCACTCACTCGCACCCACTCGCACGCACACACTCGCACACACTCATACACAATCACACAAACTCGCACGCACACACTCGCACACATTCGCACACACTCGCACACACGCACTCACTCACACTCACTCGCACACACTTGCACACACTCGCACACACTCGCACACACAGTCCTACACACTCACACACACACTCGCAAACACTCGCACAAACTCACACACACTCACTCACACGCACACACTTGCGCACACTAGCACACACTCGCACGCCCACACTCGCACACATTCGCACTCACTCGCACGCACTCGCACGCACACACTCGCACACACTCGCACAAACTCACACACACTGGCACACACTTATACACAATCAAACACACACTCTAACACACACTCGCACACACTCGCACACACTCACACACACTTGCACACACTCGCACACACTCACACACACACACACTCACACACACTCACACACACTCGCACACACTCACAAGCACAAACTCGCACACACACTCGCACACACTCACACGCACACACTCACACGCACACACTCGCACACACACTCGCACACACTCGCACCCACTCACTCGTGCACACTCGTGCACACTCGGGCACATTTGCACACACTCGCACACACTCGCACACTCTCGCACACACACTCGCACACACACTCGCACACACTCGAACACACTCGCACACACTCGCAAACACTCGCACATACAGTCCTACAAACTCACACACACTCACACACACTCACACACTCGCACCCACACACAAACTGGCACACACTCAAACACACTCACTCATACACACTCGCACACACTCACTTGCACACACACACACTCGCACACACTCGCACCCAGTCACTCGAGCACACTCGCACACCCTCGCACGCACGCACACACTCGCACACACTCACATGCACACACTCACGCACACACACTCGCGCACACTCATGCACACTCGCACGCACTTGCACACACTCGTACGCACACACTGGCACACACTCGCACACACTCACACTCGCACATACTCGCTCACACTCGCACACACTCGCACGCACACATTCGCACACACTCGCATGCACACACTCGCACACACACTCACACACACACACTCGCATACACACTCGCACAAACTCCTACACACACTCGTACACACTCACACACACTAGCACACACACACTCGCACATACTCGCACACACTCGCACACACTCGCATGCACACACTCGCACACACACTCACACACTCTCGCATACACACTCGCACAAACTCCTATACACACTCGTACACACTCACACACACTCACACACACACTTGCACACACTCGCACATACACACATACACATTCGCACACACTCGCACACACACTAGCACACACAGTCCTACACACTCACACACACACTCGCAAACACTCGCACACACTCACACACACACTCACTCACACGTACACACTCATGCACACTTGCACACACTCGCACGCACACACTCGCACACACTCGCATGCACACACTCACACATACACACTCACATACACACTCGCACACACTCGCACAAACTCCTACACACACACGTACACACTCACACACACTCGCACACACACTCGCACATACACACATACACATTCACACACACTCGCACACACACTCGCACACACAGTCCTACACACTCACACACACACTCGCAAACACTCGCACACACTCACACACACACTCACTCACACATACACACTCGCGCACACTCACGCACACTAGCACACACTCGTAAGCATACACTCACACTCACTCACACACTTACTCACACGCACACACTCTCGCACACACTCACACACACTCGCGCACACTCGCACACTCTCGCACACATTTGCACACACTCGCACTCACTCGCACCCACTCGCACGCACACACTCGCACACACTCATACACAATCACACAAACTCGCACGCACACACTCGCACACATTCGCACACACTCGCACACACGCACTCACTCACACTCACTCGCACACACTTGCACACACTCGCACACACTCGCACACACAGTCCTACACACTCACACACACACTCGCAAACACTCGCACAAACTCACACACACTCACTCACACGCACACACTTGCGCACACTAGCACACACTCGCACGCCCACACTCGCACACATTCGCACTCACTCGCACGCACTCGCACGCACACACTCGCACACACTCGCACAAACTCACACACACTGGCACACACTTATACACAATCAAACACACACTCTAACACACACTCGCACACACTCGCACACACTCACACACACTTGCACACACTCGCACACACTCACACGCACACACACTCACACACACTCACACACACTCGCACACACTCACAAGCACAAACTCGCACACACACTCGCACACACTCACACGCACACACTCACACGCACACACTCGCACACACACTCGCACACACTCGCACCCACTCACTCGTGCACACTCGTGCACACTCGGGCACATTTGCACACACTCGCACACACTCGCACACTCTCGCACACACACTCGCACACACACTCGCACACACTCGAACACACTCGCACACACTCGCAAACACTCGCACATACAGTCCTACAAACTCACACACACTCACACACACTCACACACTCGCACCCACACACAAACTGGCACACACTCAAACACACTCACTCATACACACTCGCACACACTCACTTGCACACACACACACTCGCACACACTCGCACCCAGTCACTCGAGCACACTCGCACACCCTCGCACGCACGCACACACTCGCACACAATCACATGCACACACTCACGCACACACACTCGCGCACACTCATGCACACTCGCACGCACTTGCACACACTCGTACGCACACACTGGCACACACTCGCACACACTCACACTCGCACATACTCGCTCACACTCGCACACACTCGCACGCACACACTCGCACACACTCGCATGCACACACTCGCACACACACTCACACACACACACTCGCATACACACTCGCACAAACTCCTACACACACTCGTACACACTCACACACACTAGCACACACACACTCGCACATACTCGCACACACTCGCACACACTCGCATGCACACACTCGCACACACACTCACACACTCTCGCATACACACTCGCACAAACTCCTATACACACTCGTACACACTCACACACACTCACACACACACTTGCACACACTCGCACATACACACATACACATTCGCACACACTCGCACACACACTCGCACACACAGTCCTACACACTCACACACACACTCGCAAACACTCGCACACACTCACACACACTCACTCACACATACACACTCACGCACACTTGCACACACTCACGCACACTAGCACACACTCGTAAGCATACACTCACACTCACTCACACACTTACTCACACGCACACACTCTCACACACACTCACACACACTCGCGCACACTCGCACACACTCGCACGCCCACACTCGCACACTCTCGCACACATTTGCACACACTCGCACTCACTTGCACCCACTCGCACACACTCATACACAATCACACAAACTCGCACACACACACTCGCACACATTCGCACACACTCGCACACACTCGCATGCACACACTCGCACACACACTCACACACACACTCTCGCATACACACTCGCACAAACTCCTACATACACTCGTACACACTCACACACACTCGCACACACACTTGCACACACTCGCACATACACACATACACATTCGCACACACTCGCACACACACTCACACACACAGTCCTACACACTCACACACACACTCGCAAACACTCGCACACACTCACACACACACTCACTCACACGTACACACTCACGCACACTTGCACACACTCACGCACACTAGCACACACTCGTAAGCATACACTCACACTCACTCACACATTTACTCACACGCACACACTCTCGCACACACTCACACACACTCGCGCACACTCGCACACACTCGCACGCCCACACTCGCACACTCTCGCACACATTTGCACAAACTCGCACTCACTTGCACCCACTCGCACGCACACACTCGCACACACTCATACACAATCACACAAACTCGCACACACACACTCGCACACATTCGCACACACTCACACACACTCACTCACTCACACTCACTCGCACACACTTGCACACACTCGCACACACTCGCACACACAGTCCTACACACTCACACACACACTCGCAAACACTCGCACAAACTCACACACACTCACTCACACGCAGACACACTCGCATGCCCACACTCACACACATTTGCACTCACTCGCACGCACTCGCACGCACACACTCGCACAAACTCACACACACTCGCACACACTCATACACAATTGCACGCACACACACTCGCACACACACACTCGCACACACTCGCACACTCTCGCACACATTCACACTCACTCGCACGCACTCGCACGCGCACACTCGAACACACTCGCCCAAACTTGCACACACTTATACACAAACGCACACACACACTCGTACACACACTCGCACACACTCGCACACACTCGCACACACTCAAACACACACACTCACACACACACACTCGCACACACTCACACACACTTGCACACACTCGCACACACTCACACGCACACACACTCGCACACACACTCACACACACTCACAATCACACACTCGCACACACACTCGCACACACTCACACGCACACACTCACACGAACACACTCGCACAAACAGTCGCACACACTCGCACCCACTCACTCGTGCACACTCGCGCACACTCGGGCACATTTGCACACACTCGCACACACTCGCACACTCTCGCACACACACTCGCACACACACTCGCACACACTCGAACACACTCGCACACACTCGCAAACACTCGCACATACAGTCCTACAAACTCACACACACTCACACACACTCACACACTCCACCCACACACAAACTGGCACACACTCAAACACACTCACTCATACACACTCGCACACACTCACTCGCACACACACACACACACTCGCACACACTCGCACCCAGTCACTCGAGCACACTCGCACACACTCGCACGCACGCACACACTCGCACACACTCACACGCACACAGTCAAGCACACACACTCGCGCACACTCGTGCACACTTGCACGCACACATTCGCACACATTCGCACTCACTTGCACACACTCGTGCGCACACACTGGCACACACTGGCACACACTGGCACACACACACTCGCACACACTCGCACACACTTGCACACACTAGCACACACACACTCGCACAAACTCGCACACACTCGCACACACTCGCACGCACACACTCATACACACTCGCACACACTCACTCGCACACACACACACACACTCACACACACTCACACACACACACTCGCGCACACTCGTGCACACTCGCACGCACACATTCGCACACATTCGCACTCACTTGCACACACTCGTACGCAAACACTGGCACACACTGGCACACACTCGCACACACACACTCGCACACACTCGCACACACTTGCACACACTAGCACACACACACTCGCACACACTCGCACATACTCGCACACACTCACACACACTTGCACGCACACACTCGCATGCACACACTCGCACACACTCACACACACTCGCATACACACTCGCACACACTCGCACAAACTCCTACACACACTCGTACACACTCACACACACTCGCACACACACTCGCACACACTCACACATACACACATACACATTTGCACACACTCGCACACACACTCGCACACACAGTCCTACACACTCACACACACTCGCAAACACTCGCACACACTCACACACACACTCACTCACACGTACACACTCGCGCACACTCACGCACACTAGCACACACTCGTAAGCAAACACTCAAACTAACTCACACACTTACTCACATGCACACACTCTCGCACACACTCACACACACTCGTGCACACTCGCACACACTCGCACGCCCACACTCGCACACTCTCGCACACATTTGCACACACTCGCACTCACTCGCACCCACTCGCATGCACACACTCGCACACACTCATACACAATCACACAAACTCGCACACATTCGCACACACTCGCACACACTCACTCACTCACACTTACTCGCACACACTTGCACACACTCGCACACACTCACTCACTCACACTCACTCGCACACACTTGCACACACTCGCACACACTCGCACACACAGTCCTACACACTCACACACACTCGCAAACACTCGCACAAACTCACACACACTCACTCACACGCACACACTTGCGCACACTAGCACACACTCGCACGCCCACACTCGCACACATTCGCACTCACTCGCACGCACTCGCACGCACACACTCGCAAAAAACTCACACACCCTCATACACAATCGCACGCACACACACTCGCACACACACACTCGCACACACTCGCACACTCTCGCACTCACTCGCACGCACTCGCACGCACACACTCGCACACACTCGCATGCACACACTCGCACGCACACACTCGCACAAACAGTCGCACACACTCGCACCCACTCACTCGTGCACACTCGCGCACACTCGGGCACATTTGCACACACTCGCACACACTTGCACACTCTCGCACACACACTTGCACACACACTTGCACACACTCGAACACACTCGCACACACTCGCAAACACTCGCACATACAGTCCTACAAACTCACACACACTCACACACACTCACACACTCCACCCACACACAAACTGGCACACACTCAAACACACTCACTCATACACACTCGCACACACTCACTTGCACACACACACTCGCACACACTAGCACCCAGTCACTCGAGCACACTCGCACACACTCGCACGCACGCACGCACACACTCGCACACACTCACAATCACACAGTCACGCACACACACTCGCGCACACTCGTGCACACTTGCACGCACACATTCGCACACATTCGCACACATTCGCACTCACTTGCACACACTCGTGCGCACACACTGGCACACACTGGCACACACTGGCACACACACACTCGCACACACTCGCACACACTTGCACATACTAGCACACACACACTCGCACATATTCGCACACACTCGCACGCACACACTTGCATGCACACACTCGCACACACACTCACACACACACTCACATACACACTCGCACACACTCGCACAAACTCCTACACACACTCGTACACACACACACTCGCACACAAACTCGCACATACACACATACACATTCGCACACACTCGCACACACACTCGCACACACAGTCCTACACACTCACACACACACTCGCAAACACTCGCACACACTCACACACACACTCACTCACACGTACACACTCGCGCACACTCGCACACACTCACGCACACTAGCACACACTCGCATGCACACACTGGCACACACACTAACACACACACTCACATACACACTCGCACAAACTCCTACACACACTCGCACACACTCACACACACACTCGCACGCTCACACTCGGACACACTCACACACACACTTGCACACACTTGCACACGCACACTCGCACACAATCACACACACACTCGCAGACACTCGCACACACTCACTCATGCACACACTCATACACACTCGCCCACACTCGCACACACAGTCCTACACACTCACACACACACTCGCAAACACTTGCAAACACTCACACACACACTCACTCACACATACACACTCGCGCACACTCGCACGCCGACACTCTCACACTCTCGCACACATTTGCACACACTCGCACTCACTCACACGCACTCGCACGCACACACTCGCACACACTCGCACGCACACACTCGCACACACTCGCATGCACACACTCGCACACACACTAACACACACACTCACATACACACTCGCACACACTCGCACAAACTCCTACACACACTTGCACACACTCACACACACACTCGCACGCTCACACTCGCACACACTCACACACACTTGCACACACTTGCACACACACACTCGCACACAATCACACACACACTCGCAGACACTCGCACACACTCACTCATGCACACACTCATACACACTCGCCCACACTCGCACACACAGTCCTACACACTCACACACACACTCACAAACACTCGCAAACACTCACACACACACTCACTCACACGTACACACTCGCACACGCTCGCACGCCCACACTCTCACACTCTCGCACACATTTGCACACACTCGCACTCACTCGCACGCACTCGCACACACACTCACACACACACTCGCACAAACTCATACACAATCGCACACACTCACTCGCACACACTTGCACACACTCGCACACACTCGCACACACTTGCACACACTTGCACACGCTTGCACACACTCGCACACACTCGCACACACTCGCACACACTCACACACACGCACACACACGCACACACACTCACGCACACACTCGCACACACTCGCACACACTTGCATGCACACATTCGCACGCACTCGCACACACAAACACAAACTGGCACACACTCAAACACACTCACTCATACACACTCGCACACACTCACTCGCACACACACTCGCACACACTCACACACACACACACTCGCGCACACTCGTGCACACTCGCACGCACACATTCGCACACATTCGCACTCACTTGCACACACTCGTACGCAAACACTGGCACACACTGGCACACACTCGCACACACTCGCACACACTCGCACACACTCACACACACGCACACACACGCACACACTCACGCACACACTCGCACACACTCGCACACACTTGCATGCACACATTCGCACGCACTCGCACACACAAACACAAACTGGCACACACTCAAACACACTCACTCATACACACTCGCACACACTCACTCGCACACACACTCGCACACACTCACACACACACACACTCGCGCACACTCGTGCACACTCGCACGCACACATTCGCACACATTCGCACTCACTTGCACACACTCGTACGCAAACACTGGCACACACTGGCACACACTCGCACACACACACTCGCACACACTCGCACACACTTGCACAAACTAGCACACACACACTCGCACACACTCGCACATACTCGCACACACTCACACACACTTGCACGCACACACTCGCATGCACACACTCGCACACACTCACACACACTCGCATACACACTCGCACACACTCGCACAAACTCCTACACACAATCGTACACACTCACACACACTCGCACACACACTCGCACACACTCGCACATACACACATACACATTTGCACACACTCGCACACACACTCGCACACACAGTCCTACACACTCACACACACACTCGCAAACACTCGCACACACTCACACACACACTCACTCACACGTACACACTCGCGCACACTCACGCACACTAGCACACACTCGTAAGCATACACTCAAACTCACTCACACACTTACTCACATGCACACACTCTCGCACACACTCACACACACTCGCGCACACTCGCACACACTCGCACGCCCACACTCGCACACTCTCGCACACATTTGCACAAACTCGCACTCACTTGCACCCACTCGCACGCACACACTCGCACACACTCATACACAATCACACAAACTCGCACACACACACTCGCACACATTCGCACACACTCACACACACTCACTCACTCACACTCACTCGCACACACTTGCACACACTCGCACACACTCGCACACACAGTCCTACAC
This sequence comes from Phyllobates terribilis, assembly GCF_046119375.1. Classification (NCBI taxonomy): domain Eukaryota; kingdom Metazoa; phylum Chordata; class Amphibia; order Anura; family Dendrobatidae; genus Phyllobates; species Phyllobates terribilis. The sequence goes on from NW_027362853.1 coordinate 1,732,590, forward strand.
ACTCACACACACACTCGCAAACACTCGCACAAACTCACACACACTCACTCACACGCAGACACACTCGCATGCCCACACTCACACACATTTGCACTCACTCGCACGCACTCGCACGCACACACTCGCACAAACTCACACACTCTCGCACACACTCATACACAATTGCACGCACACACACTCGCACACACACACTCGCACACACTCGCACACTCTCGCACACATTCACACTCACTCGCACGCACTCGCACGCGCACACTCGAACACACTCGCCCAAACTTGCACACACTTATACACAAACGCACACACACACTCGTACACACACTCGCACACACTCGCACACACTCGCACACACTCAAACACACACACTCACACACACACACTCGCACACACTCACACACACTTGCACACACTCGCACACACTCACACGCACACACACTCGCACACACACTCACACACACTCACAAGCACACACTCGCACACACACTCGCACACACTCACACGCACACACTCACACGAACACACTCGCACAAACAGTCGCACACACTCGCACCCACTCACTCGTGCACACTCGCGCACACTCGGGCACATTTGCACACACTCGCACACACTCGCACACTCTCGCACACACACTCGCACACACACTCGCACACACTCGAACACACTCGCACACACTCGCAAACACTCGCACATACAGTCCTACAAACTCACACACACTCACACACACTCACACACTCCACCCACACACAAACTGGCACACACTCAAACACACTCACTCATACACACTCGCACACACTCACTCGCACACACACACACACACTCGCACACACTCGCACCCAGTCACTCGAGCACACTCGCACACACTCGCACGCACGCACACACTCGCACACACTCACACGCACACAGTCAAGCACACACACTCGCGCACACTCGTGCACACTTGCACGCACACATTCGCACACATTCGCACTCACTTGCACACACTCGTGCGCACACACTGGCACACACTGGCACACACTGGCACACACACACTCGCACACACTCGCACACACTTGCACACACTAGCACACACACACTCGCACAAACTCGCACACACTCGCACACACTCGCACGCACACACTCATACACACTCGCACACACTCACTCGCACACACACACACACACTCACACACACTCACACACACACACTCGCGCACACTCGTGCACACTCGCACGCACACATTCGCACACATTCGCACTCACTTGCACACACTCGTACGCAAACACTGGCACACACTGGCACACACTCGCACACACACACTCGCACACACTCGCACACACTTGCACACACTAGCACACACACACTCGCACACACTCGCACATACTCGCACACACTCACACACACTTGCACGCACACACTCGCATGCACACACTCGCACACACTCACACACACTCGCATACACACTCGCACACACTCGCACAAACTCCTACACACACTCGTACACACTCACACACACTCGCACACACACTCGCACACACTCACACATACACACATACACATTTGCACACACTCGCACACACACTCGCACACACAGTCCTACACACTCACACACACTCGCAAACACTCGCACACACTCACACACACACTCACTCACACGTACACACTCGCGCACACTCACGCACACTAGCACACACTCGTAAGCAAACACTCAAACTAACTCACACACTTACTCACATGCACACACTCTCGCACACACTCACACACACTCGTGCACACTCGCACACACTCGCACGCCCACACTCGCACACTCTCGCACACATTTGCACACACTCGCACTCACTCGCACCCACTCGCATGCACACACTCGCACACACTCATACACAATCACACAAACTCGCACACATTCGCACACACTCGCACACACTCACTCACTCACACTTACTCGCACACACTTGCACACACTCGCACACACTCACTCACTCACACTCACTCGCACACACTTGCACACACTCGCACACACTCGCACACACAGTCCTACACACTCACACACACTCGCAAACACTCGCACAAACTCACACACACTCACTCACACGCACACACTTGCGCACACTAGCACACACTCGCACGCCCACACTCGCACACATTCGCACTCACTCGCACGCACTCGCACGCACACACTCGCAAAAAACTCACACACCCTCATACACAATCGCACGCACACACACTCGCACACACACACTCGCACACACTCGCACACTCTCGCACTCACTCGCACGCACTCGCACGCACACACTCGCACACACTCGCATGCACACACTCGCACGCACACACTCGCACAAACAGTCGCACACACTCGCACCCACTCACTCGTGCACACTCGCGCACACTCGGGCACATTTGCACACACTCGCACACACTTGCACACTCTCGCACACACACTTGCACACACACTTGCACACACTCGAACACACTCGCACACACTCGCAAACACTCGCACATACAGTCCTACAAACTCACACACACTCACACACACTCACACACTCCACCCACACACAAACTGGCACACACTCAAACACACTCACTCATACACACTCGCACACACTCACTTGCACACACACACTCGCACACACTAGCACCCAGTCACTCGAGCACACTCGCACACACTCGCACGCACGCACGCACACACTCGCACACACTCACAATCACACAGTCACGCACACACACTCGCGCACACTCGTGCACACTTGCACGCACACATTCGCACACATTCGCACACATTCGCACTCACTTGCACACACTCGTGCGCACACACTGGCACACACTGGCACACACTGGCACACACACACTCGCACACACTCGCACACACTTGCACATACTAGCACACACACACTCGCACATATTCGCACACACTCGCACGCACACACTTGCATGCACACACTCGCACACACACTCACACACACACTCACATACACACTCGCACACACTCGCACAAACTCCTACACACACTCGTACACACACACACTCGCACACAAACTCGCACATACACACATACACATTCGCACACACTCGCACACACACTCGCACACACAGTCCTACACACTCACACACACACTCGCAAACACTCGCACACACTCACACACACACTCACTCACACGTACACACTCGCGCACACTCGCACACACTCACGCACACTAGCACACACTCGCATGCACACACTGGCACACACACTAACACACACACTCACATACACACTCGCACAAACTCCTACACACACTCGCACACACTCACACACACACTCGCACGCTCACACTCGGACACACTCACACACACACTTGCACACACTTGCACACGCACACTCGCACACAATCACACACACACTCGCAGACACTCGCACACACTCACTCATGCACACACTCATACACACTCGCCCACACTCGCACACACAGTCCTACACACTCACACACACACTCGCAAACACTTGCAAACACTCACACACACACTCACTCACACATACACACTCGCGCACACTCGCACGCCGACACTCTCACACTCTCGCACACATTTGCACACACTCGCACTCACTCACACGCACTCGCACGCACACACTCGCACACACTCGCACGCACACACTCGCACACACTCGCATGCACACACTCGCACACACACTAACACACACACTCACATACACACTCGCACACACTCGCACAAACTCCTACACACACTTGCACACACTCACACACACACTCGCACGCTCACACTCGCACACACTCACACACACTTGCACACACTTGCACACACACACTCGCACACAATCACACACACACTCGCAGACACTCGCACACACTCACTCATGCACACACTCATACACACTCGCCCACACTCGCACACACAGTCCTACACACTCACACACACACTCACAAACACTCGCAAACACTCACACACACACTCACTCACACGTACACACTCGCACACGCTCGCACGCCCACACTCTCACACTCTCGCACACATTTGCACACACTCGCACTCACTCGCACGCACTCGCACACACACTCACACACACACTCGCACAAACTCATACACAATCGCACACACTCACTCGCACACACTTGCACACACTCGCACACACTCGCACACACTTGCACACACTTGCACACGCTTGCACACACTCGCACACACTCGCACACACTCGCACACACTCACACACACGCACACACACGCACACACACTCACGCACACACTCGCACACACTCGCACACACTTGCATGCACACATTCGCACGCACTCGCACACACAAACACAAACTGGCACACACTCAAACACACTCACTCATACACACTCGCACACACTCACTCGCACACACACTCGCACACACTCACACACACACACACTCGCGCACACTCGTGCACACTCGCACGCACACATTCGCACACATTCGCACTCACTTGCACACACTCGTACGCAAACACTGGCACACACTGGCACACACTCGCACACACTCGCACACACTCGCACACACTCACACACACGCACACACACGCACACACTCACGCACACACTCGCACACACTCGCACACACTTGCATGCACACATTCGCACGCACTCGCACACACAAACACAAACTGGCACACACTCAAACACACTCACTCATACACACTCGCACACACTCACTCGCACACACACTCGCACACACTCACACACACACACACTCGCGCACACTCGTGCACACTCGCACGCACACATTCGCACACATTCGCACTCACTTGCACACACTCGTACGCAAACACTGGCACACACTGGCACACACTCGCACACACACACTCGCACACACTCGCACACACTTGCACAAACTAGCACACACACACTCGCACACACTCGCACATACTCGCACACACTCACACACACTTGCACGCACACACTCGCATGCACACACTCGCACACACTCACACACACTCGCATACACACTCGCACACACTCGCACAAACTCCTACACACAATCGTACACACTCACACACACTCGCACACACACTCGCACACACTCGCACATACACACATACACATTTGCACACACTCGCACACACACTCGCACACACAGTCCTACACACTCACACACACACTCGCAAACACTCGCACACACTCACACACACACTCACTCACACGTACACACTCGCGCACACTCACGCACACTAGCACACACTCGTAAGCATACACTCAAACTCACTCACACACTTACTCACATGCACACACTCTCGCACACACTCACACACACTCGTGCACACTCGCACACACTCGCACGCCCACACTCGCACACTCTCGCACACATTTGCACACACTCGCACTCACTCGCACCCACTCGCATGCACACACTCGCACACACTCATACACAATCACACAAACTCGCACACACACACTCGCACACATTCGAACACACTCGCACACACTCACTCACTCACACTCACTCGCACACACTTGCACACACTCGCACACACTCGCACAAACAGTCCTACACACTCACACACACTCGCAAACACTCGCACAAACTCACACACACTCACTCACACGCCCACACTTGCGCACACTAGCACACACTCGCACGCCCACACTCGCACACATTCGCACTCACTCGCACGCACTCGCACGTACACACTCGCAAAAAACTCACACACACTCGCACACACTCATACACAATCGCACGCACACACACTCGCACACACACACTCGCACACACTCGCACACTCTCGCACTCACTCGCACGCACTCGCACGCACACACTCGCACACACTCGCATGCACACACTCGCACACACAAACACACACACACTCGCATGCACACTCGCACACACTCGCATGCACACACTCGCACACACACTCACACACACACACTCGCATACACACTCGCACACACTCGCACAAACTCCTACACACACTCATACACACTCACACACACTCGCACACACACTTGCACACACTCGAACATACACACATACACATTCGCACACACTCGCACACTCACTCGCACACACAGTCCTACACACTCACACACACACTCGCAAACACTCGCACACACACACACTCACTCACACGTACACACTCGCGCACACTCGCACACACTCACGCACACTAGCACACACTCGCATGCACACACTGGCACACACACTAACACACACACTCACATACACACTCGCACACACTCGCACAAACTCCTACACACACTCGCACACACTCACACACACACTCGCACGCTCACACTCGCACACACTCACACACACACTTGCACACACTTGCACACGCACACTCGCACACAATCACACACACACTCGCAGACACTCGCACACACTCACTCATGCACACACTCATACACACTCGCCCACACTCGCACACACAGTCCTACACACTCACACACACACTCGCAAACACTTGCAAACACTCACACACACACTCACTCACACATACACACTCGCGCACACTCGCACGCCGACACTCTCACACTCTCGCACACATTTGCACACACTCGCACTCACTCACACGCACTCGCACGCACACACTCGCACACACTCGCACGCACACACTCGCACACACTCGCATGCACACACTCGCACACACACTAACACACACACTCACATACACACTCGCACACACTCGCACAAACTCCTACACACACTTGCACACACTCACACACACACTCGCACGCTCACACTCGCACACACTCACACACACACTTGCACACACTTGCACACACACACTCGCACACAATCACACACACACTCGCAGACACTCGCACACACTCACTCATGCACACACTCATACACACTCGCCCACACTCGCACACACAGTCCTACACACTCACACACACACTCGCAAACACTCGCACACACTCACTCATGCACACACTCATACACACTCGCCCACACTCGCACACACAGTCCTACACATTCACACACACACTCGCAAACACTCGCAAACACTCACACACACACTCACTCACACGTACACACTCGCACACACTCGCACGCCCACACTCTCACACTCTCGCACACATTTGCACACACTCGCACTCACTCGCACGCACTCGCACACACACTCACACACACACTCGCACAAACTCATACACAATCGCACACACTCACTCGCACACACTTGCACACACTCGCACACACTCGCACACACTTGCACACACTTGCACACGCTTGCACACACTCGCACACACTCGCACACACTCGCACACCCTCACACACACGCACACACACGCACAGACACTCACGCACACACTCGCACACACTCGCACACACTTGCATGCACACATTCGCACGCACTCGCACACACAAACACAAACTGGCACACACTCAAACACACTCACTCATACACACTCGCACACACTCACTCGCACACACACTCGCACACACTCACACACACACACACTCGCGCACACTCGTGCACACTCGCACGCACACATTCGCACACATTCGCACTCACTTGCACACACTCGTACGCAAACACTGGCACACACTGGCACACACTCGCACACACACACTCGCACACACTCGCACACACTTGCACAAACTAGCACACACACACTCGCACACACTCGCACATACTCGCACACACTCACACACACTTGCACGCACACACTCGCATGCACACACTCGCACACACTCACACACACTCGCATACACACTCGCACACACTCGCACAAACTCCTACACACAATCGTACACACTCACACACACTCGCACACACACTCGCACACACTCGCACATACACACATACACATTTGCACACACTCGCACACACACTCGCACACACAGTCCTACACACTCACACACACACTCGCAAACACTCGCACACACTCACACACACACTCACTCACACGTACACACTCGCGCACACTCACGCACACTAGCACACACTCGTAAGCATACACTCAAACTCACTCACACACTTACTCACATGCACACACTCTCGCACACACTCACACACACTCGTGCACACTCGCACACACTCGCACGCCCACACTCGCACACTCTCGCACACATTTGCACACACTTGCACTCACTCGCACCCACTCGCATGCACACACTCGCACACACTCATACACAATCACACAAACTCGCACACACACACTCGCACACATTCGCACACACTCGCACACACTCACTCACTCACACTCACTCGCACACACTTGCACACAATCGCACACACTCGCACACACAGTCCTACACACTCACACACACTCGCAAACACTCGCACAAACTCACACACACTCACTCACACGCACACACTTGCGCACACTAGCACACACTCGCACGCCCACACTCGCACACATTCGCACTCACTCGCACGCACTCGCACGCACACACTCGCAAAAAACTCACACACACTCGCACACACTCATACACAATCGCACGCACACACACTCGCACACACACACTCGCACACACTCGCACACTCTCGCACTCACTCGCACGCACTCGCACGCACACACTCGCACACACTCGCATGCACACACTCGCACACACAAACACACACACACTCGCATACACACTCGCACACACTCGCATGCACACACTCGCACACACACTCACACACACACACTCGCATACACACTCGCACACACTCGCACAAACTCCTACACACACTCGTACACACTCACACACACTCGCACACACACTTGCACACACTCGAACATACACACATACACATTCGCACACACTCGCACACTCACTCGCACACACAGTCCTACACACTCACACACACACTCGCAAACACTCGCACACACACACACTCACTCACACGTACACACTCGCGCACACTCGCACGCTGCCACTCTCACACTCTCGCACACATTTGCACACACTCGCACTCACTCACACGCACTCGCACGCACACATTCGCACACACTCGCACGCACACACTCGCACACACTCGCATGCACACACTCGCACACACACTAACACACACACTCACATACACACTCGCACACACTCGCACAAACTCCTACACACACTTGCACACACTCACACACACACTCGCACGCTCACACTCGCACACACTCACACACACACTTGCACACACTTGCACACACACACTCGCACACAATCACACACACACTCGCAGACACTCGCACACACTCACTCATGCACACACTCATACACACTCGCCCACACTCACACACACAGTCCTACACACTCACACACACACTCACAAACACTCGCACACACTCACTCATGCACACACTCATACACACTCGCCCACACTCGCACACACAGTCCTACACACTCACACACACACTCGCAAACACTCGCAAACACTCACACACACACTCACTCACACGTACACACTCGCACACACTCGCACGCCCACACTCTCACACTCTCGCACACATTTGCACACACTCGCACTCACTCGCACGCACTCGCACACACACTCACACACACACTCGCACAAACTCATACACAATCGCACACACTCACTCGCACACACTTGCACACACTCGCACACACTCGCACACACTTGCACACACTTGCACACGCTTGCACACACTCGCACACACTCGCACACACTCGCACACACTCACACACACGCACACACACGCACACACACTCACGCACACACTCGCACACACTCGCACACACTTGCATGCACACATTCGCACGCACTCGCACACACAAACACAAACTGGCACACACTCAAACACACTCACTCATACACACTCGCACACACTCACTCGCACACACACTCGCACACACTCACACACACACACACTCGCGCACACTCGTGCACACTCGCACGCACACATTCGCACACATTCGCACTCACTTGCACACACTCGTACGCAAACACTGGCACACACTGGCACACACTCGCACACACACACTCGCACACACTCGCACACACTTGCACACACTAGCACACACACACTCGCACACACTCGCACATACTCGCACACACTCTCACACACTTGCACGAACACACTCGCATGCACACACTCGCACACACTCACACACACTCGCATACACACTCGCACACACTCGCACAAACTCCTACACACACTCGTACACACTCACACACACTCGCACACACACTCGCACACACTCGCACATACACACATACACATTTGCACACACTCGCACACACACTCGCACACACAGTCCTACACACTCACACACACACTCGCAAACACTCGCACACACTCACACACACACTCACTCACACGTACACACTCGCGCACACTCACGCACACTAGCACACACTCGTAAGCATACACTCAAACTCACTCACACACTTACTCACATGCACACACTCTCGCACACACTCACACACACTCGTGCACACTCGCACACACTCGCATGCCCACACTCGCACACTCTCGCACACATTTGCACACACTCGCACTCACTTGCACCCACTCGCACGCAACCACTCGCACACACTCATACACAATCACACAAACTCGCACACACACACTCGCACACATTCGCACACACTCGCACACACTCACTCACTCACACTCACTCGCACACACTTGCACACACTCGCACACACTCGCACACACAGTCCTACACACTCACACACACTCGCAAACACTCGCACAAACTCACACACACTCACTCACACGCACACACATGCGCACACTAGCACACACTCGCACGCCCACACTCGCACACATTCGCACTCACTCGCACGCACTCGCACGCACACACTCGCAAAAAACTCACACACACTCGCACACACTCATACACAATCGCACGCACACACACTCGCACACACACACTCGCACACACTCGCACACTCTCGCACGCACTCGCACGCACACACTCGCACACACTCGCATGCACACACTCGCACACACAAACACACACACACTCGCATACACACTCGCACACACTCGCATGCACACACTCGCACACACACTCACACACACACACTCGCATACACACTCGCACACACTCGCACAAACTCCTACACACACTCGTACACACTCACACACACTCGCACACACACTTGCACACACTCGAACATACACACATACACATTCGCACACACTCGCACACTCACTCGCACACACAGTCCTACACACTCACACACACACTCGCAAACACTCGCACACACACACACTCACTCACACGTACACACTCGCGCACACTCGCACACACTCACGCACACTAGCACACACTCGTAAGCATACACTCACACTCACTCACACACTTACTCACACTCACACACTCTCGCACACACTCACACACACTCGCCCACACTCGCACAAACTCACACACACTCGCACACACTTATACACAATCGCACACACACACACTCGTACACACACTCGCACACACTCGCACACACTCGCACACACTCACTCACACACACACACACACTTGCACACGCTCACACACACTCGCACACACTCACATGCACACACACTCGCACACACTCACACACACTCGCACACACTCACAAGCACACACTCGCACAGACACTCACTCACACTCACAAGCACACACTCACACGCACACACTCGCACACACACTCGCACACACTCACACCAACTCACTCGTGCACACTCGCGCACACTCGGGCACATTTGCACACACTCGCACACACTCGCACACTCTCACACACACTCGCAAACACACTCGCACACACTCGAACACACTCACACACACTCACAAACAATCGCACATACAGTCCTACAAACTCACACACACTCACACACACTCACACACTCGCACCCACACACAAACTGGCACACACTCAAACACACTCACTCATACACACTCGCACACACTCACTCGCACACACACACACTCGCACACACTCGCACCCAGTCACTCGAGCACACTCGCACACACTCGCACGCACACACGCACACACTCGCACACACTCACACGCACACACTCACGCACACACACTCGCGCACACTCGTGCACACTCGCACGCACACATTCGCACATATTCGCACTCACTTGCACACACTGGCACACACTGGCACACACTGGCACACACACACTCGCACACACTCGCACACACTCGCAAACACTTGCACACACTAGCACACACACTCGCACATACTCGCACACACTCGCACGCACACACTCGCACACACTCGCATGCACACACTCGCACACACACTCACACACACACACTCACATACACACTCGCACACACTCGCACAAACTCCTACACACACACGTACACACTCACACACACTCGCACACACACTCGCACATACACACATACACATTCACACACACTCGCACACACACTCGCACACACAGTCCTACACACTCACACACACACTCGCAAACACTCGCACACACTCACACACACACTCACTCACACATACACACTCGCGCACACTCACGCACACTAGCACACACTCGTAAGCATACACTCACACTCACTCACACACTTACTCACACGCACACACTCTCGCACACACTCACACACACTCGCGCACACTCGCACACTCTCGCACACATTTGCACACACTCGCACTCACTCGCACCCACTCGCACGCACACACTCGCACACACTCATACACAATCACACAAACTCGCACGCACACACTCGCACACATTCGCACACACTCGCACACACGCACTCACTCACACTCACTCGCACACACTTGCACACACTCGCACACACTCGCACACACAGTCCTACACACTCACACACACACTCGCAAACACTCGCACAAACTCACACACACTCACTCACACGCACACACTTGCGCACACTAGCACACACTCGCACGCCCACACTCGCACACATTCGCACTCACTCGCACGCACTCGCACGCACACACTCGCACACACTCGCACAAACTCACACACACTCGCACACACTCATACACAATCGCACGCACACACACCCGGACACACTCGCACACATTTGCACTCACTCGCACGCACTCGCATGCACAAACTCGCACAAACTCACACACACTGGCACACACTTATACACAATCGCATACACACACTATAACACACACTCGCACACACTCGCACACACTCACACACACTTGCACACACTCGCACACACTCACACACACACTCACACACACTCACACACACTCGCACACACTCACAAGCACAAACTCGCACACACACTCGCACACACTCACACGCACACACTCACACGCACACACTCGCACACACACTCGCACCCACTCGCACCCACTCACTCGTGCACACTCGTGCACACTCGGGCACATTTGCACACACTCGCACACACTCGCACACTCTCGCACACACACTCGCACACACACTCGCACACACTCGAACACACTCGCACACACTCGCAAACACTCGCACATACAGTCCTACAAACTCACACACACTCACACACACTCACACACTCGCACCCACACACAAACTGGCACACACTCAAACACACTCACTCATACACACTCGCACACACTCACTCGCACACACACACACTCGCACACACTCGCACCCAGTCACTCGAGCACACTCGCACACCCTCGCACGCACGCACACACTCGCACACACTCACATGCACACACTCACGCACACACACTCGCGCACACTCATGCACACTCGCACGCACTTGCACACACTCGTACGCACACACTGGCACACACTCGCACACACTCGCACACACACACTCGCACATACTCGCTCACACTCGCACACACTCGCACGCACACACTCGCACACACTCGCATGCACACACTCGCACACACACTCACACACACACACTCGCATACACACTCGCACAAACTCCTACACACACTCGTACACACTCACACACACTAGCACACACACACTCGCACATACTCGCACACACTCGCACACACTCGCATGCACACACTCACACACACACTCACACACTCTCGCATACACACTCGCACAAACTCCTACAAACACTCGTACACACTCACACACACTCGCACACACACTTGCACACACTCGCACATACACACATACACATTCGCACACACTCGCACACACACTCGCACACACAGTCCTACACACTCACACACACACTCGCAAACACTCGCACACACTCACACACACACTCACTCACACGTACACACTCACGCACACTTGCACACACTCACGCACACTAGCACACACTCGTAAGCATACACTCACACTCACTCACACACTTACTCACACGCACACACTCTCGCACACACTCACACACACTCGCGCACACTTGCACAAACTCGCACGCCCACACTCGCACACACTCGCACACACACTCGCACACACAGTCCTACACACTCACACACACTCGCAAACACTCGCACACACTCACACACACACTCACTCACACGTACACACTCGCGCACACTCGCACACACTCACGCACACTAGCACACACTCGCATGCACACACTGGCACACACACTAACACACACACTCACATACACACTCGCACACACTCGCACAAACTCCTACACACACTCGCACACACTCACACACACACTCGCACGCTCACACTCGCACACACTCACACACACACTTGCACACACTTGCACACACACACTCGCACACAATCACACACACACTCGCAGACACTCGCACACACTCACTCATGCACACACTCATACACACTCGCCCCCACTCGCACACACAGTCCTACACACTCACACACACACTCGCAAACACTCGCAAACACTCACACACACATTCACTCACACGTACACACTCGCACACACTCGCATGCCCACACTCTCACACTCTCGCACACATTTGCACACACTCGCACTCACTCGCACGCACTCACACACACACTCACACACACACTCGCACAAACTCATACACAATCGCACACACTCACTCGCACACACTTGCACACACTCGCACACACTCGCACACACTTGCACACACTTGCACACGCTTGCACACACTCGCACACACTCGCACACACTCGCACACACTCACACACACGCACACACACGCACACACACTCACGCACACACTCGCACACACTCGCACACACTTGCATGCACACATTCGCACGCACTCACACACACAAACACAAACTGGCACACACTCAAACACACTCACTCATACACACTCGCACACACTCACTCGCACACACACACACACTCACACACACTCACACACACACACTCGCGCACACTCGTGCACACTCGCACGCACACATTCGCACACATTTGCACTCACTTGCACACACTCGTACGCAAACACTGGCACACACTGGCACACACTCGCACACACACACTCGCACACACTCGCACACACTTGCACACACTAGCACACACACACTCGCACACACTCGCACATACTCGCACACACTCACACACACTTGCACGCACACACTCGCATGCACACACTCGCACACACTCACACACACTCGCATACACACTCGCACACACTTGCACAAACTCCTACACACACTCGTACACACTCACACACACTCGCACACACACTCGCACACACTCGCACATACACACATACACATTTGCACACACTCGCACACACACTCGCACACACAGTCCTACACACTCACACACACTCGCAAACACTCGCACACACTCACACACACACTCACTCACACGTACACACTCGCGCACACTCACGCACACTAGCACACACTCGTAAGCATACACTCAAACTAACTCACACACTTACTCACATGCACACACTCTTGCACACACTCACACACACTCGTGCACACTCGCACACACTCGCACGCCCACACTCGCACACTCTCGCACACATTTGCACACACTCGCACTCACTCGCACCCACTCGCATGCACACACTCGCACACACTCATACACAATCACACAAACTCGCACACATTCGCACACACTCGCACACACTCACTCACTCACACTTACTCGCACACACTTGCACACACTCGCACACACTCACTCACTCACACTCACTCGCACACACTTGCACACACTCGCACACACTCGCACACACAGTCCTACACACTCACACACACTCGCAAACACTCGCACAAACTCACACACACTCACTCACACGCACACACTTACGCACACTAGCACACACTCGCACGCCCACACTCGCACACATTCGCACTCACTCGCACGCACTCGCACGCACACACTCGCAAAAAACTCACACACACTCGCACACACTCATACACAATCGCACGCACACACACTCGCACACACACACTCGCACACACTCGCACACTCTCGCACTCACTCGCACGCACTCGCACGCACACACTCGCACACACTCGCATGCACACACTCGCACGCACACACTCGCACAAACAGTCGCACACACTCGCACCCACTCACTCGTGCACACTCGCGCACACTCGGGCACATTTGCACACACTCGCACACACTCGCACACTCTCGCACACACACTCGCACACACACTCGCACACACTCGAACACACTCGCACACATTCGCAAACACTCGCACATACAGTCCTACAAACTCACACACACTCACACACACTCACACACTCCACCCACACACAAACTGGCACACACTCAAACACACTCACTCATACACACTCGCACACACTCACTTGCACACACACACACTCGCACACACTAGCACCCAGTCACTCGAGCACACTCGCACACACTCGCACGCACGCACGCACACACTCGCACACACTCACACGCACACAGTCACGCACACACACTCGCGCACACTCGTGCACACTTGCACGCACACATTCGCACACATTCGCACACATTCGCACTCACTTGCACACACTCATGTGCACACACTGGCACACACTGGCACACACTGGCACACACACACTCGCACACACTCGCACACACTTGCACATACTAGCACACACACACTCGCACATATTCGCACACACTCGCACGCACACACTTGCATGCACACACTCGCACACACACTCACACACACACTCACATACACACTCGCACACACTCGCACAAACTCCTACACACACTCGTACACACACACACTCGCACACACACTCGCACACACTCGCACACACTCGCACATACACACATACACATTCGCACACACTCGCACACACACTCGCACACACAGTCCTACACACTCACACACACACTCGCAAACACTCGCACACACTCACACACACACTCACTCACACGTACACACTCGCGCACACTCGCACACACTCACGCACACTAGCACACACTCGCATGCACACACTGGCACACACACTAACACACACACTCACATACACACTCGCACACACTCGCACAAACTCCTACACACACTCGCACACACTCACACACACACTCGCACGCTCACACTCGCACACACTCACACACACACTTGCACACACTTGCACACACACACTCGCACACAATCACACACACACTCGCAGACACTTGCACACACTCACTCATACACACTCATACACACTCGCCCACACTCGCACACACAGTCCTACACACTCACACACACACTCGCAAACACTCGCACACACTCACACACACACTCACTCACACGTACACACTCGCGCACACTCACGCACACTAGCACACACTCGTAAGCATACACTCAAACTCACTCACACACTTACTCACATGCACACACTCTCGCACACACTCACACACACTCGTGCACACTCGCACACACTCGCACGCCCACACTCGCACACTCTCGCACACATTTGCACACACTCGCACTCACTCGCACCCACTCGCATGCACACACTCGCACACACTCACTCACTCACACTCACTCGCACACACTTGCACACACTCGCACACACTCGCACACACAGTCCTACACACTCACACACACTCGCAAACACTCGCACAAACTCACACACACTCACTCACACGCACACACTTGCGCACACTAGCACACACTCGCACGCCCACACTCGCACACATTCGCACTCACTCGCACGCACTCGCACGCACACACTCGCAAAAAACTCACACACACTCGCACACACTCATACACAATCGCACGCACACACACTCGCACACACACACTCGCACACACTCGCACACTCTCGCACTCACTCGCACGCACTCGCACGCACACACTCGCACACACTTGCATGCACACACTCGCACACACAAACACACACACACTCGCATACACACTCGCACACACTCGCATGCACACACTCGCACACACACTCACACACACACACTCGCATACTCACTCGCACACACTCGCACAAACTCCTACACACACTCGTACACACTCACACACACTCGCACACACACTTGCACACACTCGAACATACACACATACACATTCGCACACACTCGCACACTCACTCGCACACACAGTCCTACACACTCACACACACACTCGCAAACACTCGCACACACACACACTCACTCACACGTACACACTCGCGCACACTCGCACACACTCACGCACACTAGCACACACTCGTAAGCATACACTCACACTCACTCACACACTTACTCACACTCACACACTCTCGCACACACTCACACACACTCGCCCACACTCGCACAAACTCACACACACTCGCACACACTTATACACAATCGCACACACACACACTCGTACACACACTCGCACACACTCGCACACACTCGCACACACTCACTCACACACACACACACACTCGCACACACTCACACACACTCGCACACACTCACATGCACACACACTCGCACACACTCACACACACTCGCACACACTCACAAGCACACACTCGCACAGACACTCACTCACACTCACAAGCACACACTCACACGCACACACTCGCACACACACTCGCACACACTCACACCAACTCACTCGTGCACACTCGCGCACACTCGGGCACATTTGCACACACTCGCACACACTCGCACACTCTCGCACACACTCGCACACACACTCGCACACACTCGAACACACTCACACACACTCACAAACAATCGCACATACAGTCCTACAAACTCACACACACTCACACACACTCACACACTCGCACCCACACACAAACTGGCACACACTCAAACACACTCACTCATACACACTCGCACACACTCACTCGCACACACACACACTCGCACACACTCGCACCCAGTCACTCGAGCACACTCGCACACACTCGCACGCACACACGCACACACTCGCACACACTCACACGCACACACTCATGCACACACACTCGCGCACACTCGTGCACACTCGCACGCACACATTCACACACATTCGCACTCACTTGCACACACTGGCACACACTGGCACACACTGGCACACACACACTCACACACACTCGCACACACTCGCAAACACTTGCACACACTAGCACACACACTCGCACATACTCGCACACACTCGCACACACTCGCACGCACACACTCGCACACACTCGCATGCACACACTCGCACACACACTCACACACACACACTCACATACTCACTCGCACACACTCGCACAAACTCCTACACACACACGTACACACTCACACACACTCGCACACACACTCGCACATACACACATACACATTCACACACACTCGCACACACACTCGCACACACAGTCCTACACACTCACACACACACTCGCAAACACTCGCACACACTCACACACACACTCACTCACACATACACACTCGCGCACACTCACGCACACTAGCACACACTCGTAAGCATACACTCACACTCACTCACACACTTACTCACACGCACACACTCTCGCACACACTCACACACACTCGCACACTCTCGCACACATTTGCACACACTCGCACTCACTCGCACCCACTCGCACGCACACACTCGCACACACTCATACACAATCACACAAACTCGCACGCACACACTCGCACACATTCGCACACACTCGCACACACGCACTCACTCACACTCACTCGCACACACTTGCACACACTCGCACACACTCGCACACACAGTCCTACACACTCACACACACACTCGCAAACACTCGCACAAACTCACACACACTCACTCACACGCACACACTTGCGCACACTAGCACACACTCGCACGCCCACACTCGCACACATTCGCACTCACTCGCACGCACTCGCACGCACACACTCGCACACACTCGCACAAACTCACACACACTCGCACACACTCATACACAATCGCACGCACACACACCCGGACACACTCGCACACATTTGCACTCACTCGCACGCACTCGCATGCACAAACTCGCACAAACTCACACACACTGGCACACACTTATACACAATCGCACACACACACTCTAACACACACTCGCACACACTCGCACACACTCACACACACTTGCACACACTCGCACACACTCACACGCACACACACTCACACACACTCACACACACTCGCACACACTCACAAGCACAAACTCGCACACACACTCGCACACACTCACACGCACACACTCACACGCACACACTCGCACACACACTCGCACACACTCATACACAATCACACAAACTCGCACGCACACACTCGCACACATTCGCACACACTCGCACACACGCACTCACTCACACTCACTCGCACACACTTGCACACACTCGCACACACTCGCACACACAGTCCTACACACTCACACACACACTCGCAAACACTCGCACAAACTCACACACACTCACTCACACGCACACACTTGCGCACACTAGCACACACTCGCACGCCCACACTCGCACACATTCGCACTCACTCGCACGCACTCGCACGCACACACTCGCACACACTCGCACAAACTCACACACACTCGCACACACTCATACACAATCGCACGCACACACACCCGGACACACTCGCACACATTTGCACTCACTCGCACGCACTCGCATGCACAAACTCGCACAAACTCACACACACTGGCACACACTTATACACAATCGCACACACACACTCTAACACACACTCGCACACACTCGCACACACTCACACACACTTGCACACACTCGCACACACTCACACGCACACACACTCACACACACTCACACACACTCGCACACACTCACAAGCACAAACTCGCACACACACTCGCACACACTCACACGCACACACTCACACGCACACACTCGCACACACACTCGCACACACTCGCACCCACTCACTCGTGCACACTCGCGCACACTCGGGCACATTTGCACACACTCGCACACACTCGCACACTCTCGCACACACACTCGCACACACACTCGCACACACTCGAACACACTCGCACACACTCGCAAACACTCGCACATACAGTCCTACAAACTCACACACACTCACACACACTCACACACTCGCACCCACACACAAACTGTCACACACTCAAACACACTCACTCATACACACTCGCACACACTCACTCGCACACACACACACTCGCACACACTCGCACCCAGTCACTCGAGCACACTCGCACACCCTCGCACGCACGCACACACTCACACACACTCACATGCACACACTCACGCACACACACTCGCGCACACTCATGCACACTCGCACGCACTTGCACACACTCGTACGCACACACTGGCACACACTCGCACACACTCGCACACACACACTCGCACATACTCGCTCACACTCGCACACACTCGCACGCACACACTCGCATGCACACACTCGCACACACACTCACACACACACACTCGCATACACACTCGCACAAACTCCTACACACACTCGTACACACTCACACACACTAGCACACACACACTCGCACATACTCGCACACACTCGCACACACTCGCATGCACACACTCGCACACACACTCACACACTCTCGCATACACACTCGCACAAACTCCTACACACACTCGTACACACTCACACACTCGCACACACACTTGCACACACTCGCACATACACACATACACATTCGCACACACTCGCACACACACTCGCACACACAGTCCTACACACTCACACACACACTCGCAAACACTCGCACACACTCACACACACACTCACTCACACGTACACACTCACGCACACTTGCACACACTCACGCACACTAGCACACACTCGTAAGCATACACTCACACTCACTCACACACTTACTCACACGCACACACTCTCGCACACACTCACACACACTCGCGCACACTCGCACACACTCGCACGCCCACACTCGCACACACTCGCACACACACTCGCACACACAGTCTTACACACTCACACACACTCGCAAACACTCGCACACACTCACACACACACTCACTCACACGTACACACTCGCGCACACTCGCACACACTCACGCACACTAGCACACACTCGCATGCACACACACTAACACACACACTCACATACACACTCGCACACACTCGCACAAACTCCTACACACACTCGCACACACTCACACACACACTCGCACGCTCACACTCGCACACACTCACACACACACTTGCACACACTTGCACACACACACTCGCACACAATCACACACACACTCGCAGACACTCGCACACACTCACTCATGCACACACTCATACACACTCGCCCCCACTCGCACACACAGTCCTACACACTCACACACACACTCGCAAACACTCGCAAACACTCACACACACATTCACTCACACGTACACACTCGCACACACTCGCACGCCCACACTCTCACACTCTCGCACACATTTGCACACACTCGCACTCACTCGCACGCACTCACACACACACTCACACACACACTCGCACAAACTCATACACAATCGCACACACTCACTCGCACACACTTGCACACACTCGCACACACTCGCACACACTTGCACACACTTGCACACGCTTGCACACACTCGCACACACTCGCACACACTCGCACACACTCACACACACGCACACACACGCACACACACTCACGCACACACTCGCACACACTCGCACACACTTGCATGCACACATTCGCACGCACTCACACACACAAACACAAACTGGCACACACTCAAACACACTCACTCATACACACTCGCACACACTCACTCGCACACACACACACACACTCACACACACTCACACACACACACTCGCGCACACTCGTGCACACTCGCACGCACACATTCGCACACATTCGCACTCACTTGCACACACTCGTACGCAAACACTGGCACACACTGGCACACACTCGCACACACACACTCGCACACACTCGCACACACTTGCACACACTAGCACACACACACTCGCACACACTCGCACATACTCGCACACACTCACACACACTTGCACGCACACACTCGCATGCACACACTCGCACACACTCACACACACTCGCATACACACTCGCACACACTCGCACAAACTCCTACACACACTCGTACACACTCACACACTCTCGCACACACACTCGCACACACTCGCACATACACACATACACATTTGCACACACTCGCACACACACTCGCACACACAGTCCTACACACTCACACACACTCGCAAACACTCGCACACACTCACACACACACTCACTCACACGTACACACTCGCGCACACTCACGCACACTAGCACACACTCGTAAGCATACACTCAAACTAACTCACACACTTACTCACATGCACACACTCTCGCACACACTCACACACACTCGTGCACACTCGCACACACTCGCACGCCCACACTCGCACACTCTCGCACACATTTGCACACACTCGCACTCACTCGCACCCACTCGCATGCACACACTCGCACACACTCATACACAATCACACAAACTCGCACACATTCGCACACACTCGCACACACTCACTCACTCACACTTACTCGCACACACTTGCACACACTCGCACACACTCACTCACTCACACTCACTCGCACACACTTGCACACACTCGCACACACTCGCACACACAGTCCTACACACTCACACACACTCGCAAACACTCGCACAAACTCACACACACTCACTCACACGCACACACTTGCGCACACTAGCACACACTCGCACGCCCACACTCGCACACATTCGCACTCACTCGCACGCACTCGCACGCACACACTCGCAAAAAACTCACACACACTCGCACACACTCATACACAATCGCACGCACACACACTCGCACACACACACTCGCACACACTCGCACACTCTCGCACTCACTCGCACGCACTCGCACGCACACACTCGCACACACTCGCATGCACACACTCGCACGCACACACTCGCACAAACAGTCGCACACACTCGCACCCACTCACTCGTGCACACTCGCGCACACTCGGGCACATTTGCACACACTCGCACACACTCGCACACTCTCGCACACACACTCGCACACACACTCGCACACACTCGAACACACTCGCACACACTCGCAAACACTCGCACATACAGTCCTACAAACTCACACACACTCACACACACTCACACACTCCACCCACACACAAACTGGCACACACTCAAACACACTCACTCATACACACTCGCACACACTCACTTGCACACACACACACTCGCACACACTAGCACCCAGTCACTCGAGCACACTCGCACACACTCGCACGCACGCACGCACACACTCGCACACACTCACACGCACACAGTCACGCACACACACTCGCGCACACTTGCACGCACACATTCGCACACATTCGCACACATTCGCACTCACTTGCACACACTCGTGCGCACACACTGGCACACACTGGCACACACTGGCACACACACACTCGCACACACTCGCACACACTTGCACATACTAGCACACACACACTCGCACATATTCGCACACACTCGCACGCACACACTTGCATGCACACACTCGCACACACACTCACACACACACTCACATACACACTCGCACACACTCGCACAAACTCCTACACACACTCGTACACACACACACTCGCACACACACTCGCACACACTCGCACACACTCGCACATACACACATACACATTCGCACACACTCGCACACACACTCGCACACACAGTCCTACACACTCACACACACACTCGCAAACACTCGCACACACTCACACACACACTCACTCACACGTACACACTCGCGCACACTCGCACACACTCACGCACACTAGCACACACTCGCATGCACACACTGGCACACACACTAACACACACACTCACATACACACTCGCACACACTCGCACAAACTCCTACACACACTCGCACACACTCACACACACACTCGCACGCTCACACTCGCACACACTCACACACACACTTGCACACACTTGCACACACACACTCGCACACAATCACACACACACTCGCAGACACTCGCACACACTCACTCATGCACACACTCATACACACTCGCCCACACTCGCACACACAGTCCTACACACTCACACACACACTCGCAAACACTCGCACACACTCACTCATGCACACACTCATACACACTCGCCCACACTCGCCCACACAGTCCTACACACTCACACACACACTCGCAAACACTCGCAAACACTCACACACACACTCACTCACACGTACACACTCGCACACACTCGCACGCCCACACTCTCACACTCTCGCACACATTTGCACACACTCGCACTCACTCGCACGCACTCGCACACACACTCACACACACACTCGCACAAACTCATACACAATCGCACACACTCACTCGCACACACTTGCACACACTCGCACACACTCGCACACACTTGCACACACTTGCACACGCTTGCACACACTCGCACACACTCGCACACACTCGCACACACTCACACACACGCACACACACGCACACACACTCACGCACACACTCGCACACACTCGCACACACTTGCATGCACACATTCGCACGCACTCGCACACACAAACACAAACTGGCACACACTCAAACACACTCACTCATACACACTCGCACACACTCACTCGCACACACACTCGCACACACTCACACACACACACACTCGCGCACACTCGTGCACACTCGCACGCACACATTCGCACACATTCGCACTCACTTGCACACACTCGTACGCAAACACTGGCACACACTGGCACACGCTCGCACACACACACTCGCACACACTCGCACACACTTGCACACACTAGCACACACACACTCGCACACACTCGCACATACTCGCACACACTCACACACACTTGCACGCACACACTCGCATGCACACACTCGCACACACTCACACACACTCGCATACACACTCGCACACACTCGCACAAACTCCTACACACACTCGTACACACTCACACACTCTCGCACACACACTCGCACACACACTCGCACACACTCGAACACACTCGCACACACTCGCAAACACTCGCACATACAGTCCTACAAACTCACACACACTCACACACACTCACACACTCGCACCCACACACAAACTGGCACACACTCAAACACACTCACTCATACACACTCGCACACACTCACTCGCACACACACACACTCGCACCCAGTCACTCGAGCACACTCGCACACCCTCGCATGCACGCACACACTCGCACACACTCACATGCACACACTCACGCACACACACTCGCGCACACTCATGCACACTCGCACGCACACATTCACACACATTCGCATGCACTTGCACACACTCGTACGCACACACTGGCACACACTCGCACACACTCGCACACACACACTCGCACATACTTGCTCACACTCGCACACACTCGCACGCACACACTCGCACACACTCGCATGCACACACTCGCACACACACTCACACACACACACTCGCATACACACTCGCACAAACTCCTACACACACTCGTACACACTCACACACACTAGCACACACACACTCGCACATACTCGCACACACTCGCACACACTCGCATGCACACACTCGCACACACACTCACACACTCTCGCATACACACTCGCACAAACTCCTACACACACTCGTACACACTCACACACACTCGCACACACACTTGCACACACTCGCACATACACACATACACATTCGCACACACTCGCACACACACTCGCACACACAGTCCTACACACTCACACACACACTCGCAAACACTCGCACAAACTCACACACACTCACTCACACGCAGACACACTCGCATGCCCACACTCACACACATTTGCACTCACTCGCACGCACTCGCACGCACACACTCGCACAAACTCACACACACTCGCACACACTCATACACAATCGCACGCACACACACTCGCACACACACACTCGCACACACTCGCACACTCTCGCACACATTCACACTCACTCGCACGCACTCGCACGCGCACACTCGAACACACTCGCACAAACTCACACACACTCGCACACACTTATACACAAACGCACACACACTCGTACACACACTCGCACACACTCGCACACACTCGCACACACTCACTCACACACACTCACACACACACACTCGCACACACTCACACACACTTGCACACACTCGCACACACTCACACGCACACACACTCGCACACACACTCGCACACACTCACACACTCACAAGCACACACTCGCACACACACTCGCACACACACACTCACACGCACACACTCGCACAAACAGTCGCACACACTCGCACCCACTCACTCGTGCACACTCGCGCACACTCGGGCACATTTGCACACACTCGCACACTCTCGCACACACACTCGCACACACACTCGCACACACTCGCACACACTCGCACACACTCGCAAACACTCGCACATACAGTCCTACAAACTCACACACACTCACACACTCCACCCACACACAAACTGGCACACACTCAAACACACTCACTCATACACACTCGCACACACTCACTCGCACACACACACACACACACTCGCACACACTCGCACCCAGTCACTCGAGCACACTCGCACACACTCGCACGCACGCACACACTCGCACACACTCACACGCACACAGTCACGCACACACACTCGCGCACACTCGTGCACACTTGCACGCACACATTCGCACACATTCGCACTCACTTGCACACACTCGTGCGCACACACTGGCACACACTGGCACACACTGGCACACACACACTCGCACACACTCGCACACACTTGCACATACACACATACACATTCACACACACTCGCACACACACCCGCACACACAGTCCTACACACTCACACACACACTCGCAAACACTCGCACACACTCACACACACACTCACTCACACGTACACACTCGCACACACTCGCACACACTCACGCACACTAGCACACACTCGTAAGCATACACTCACATTCACTCACACACTTACTCACACGCACACACTCTCGCACACACTCACACACACTCGCGCACACTCGCACACACTCACAAGCCAACACTCGCACACTCTCACACACATTTGCACACACTTGCACTCACTCACACCCACTCGCACGCACACACTCGCACACACTCGCACACACTTGCACACACTAGCACACACACTCGCACACACTCGCACACACTCGCACGCACACACTCGCACACACTCGCATGCACACACTCGCACACACACTCACACACACACTCACATACACACTCGCACACACTCGCACAAACTCCTACACACACACGTACACACTCACACACACTCGCACACACACTCGCACACACTCGCACATACACACATACACATTCACACACACTCGCACACACACTCGCACACACAGTCCTACACACTCACACACACACTCGCAAACACTCGCACACACTCACACACACACTCACTCACACATACACACTCACGCACACTAGCACACACTCGTAAGCATACACTCACACTCACTCACACACTTACTCACACGCACACACTCTCGCACACACTCACACACACTCGCGCACACTCGCACACTCTCGCACACATTTGCACACACTCGCACTCACTCGCACCCACTCGCACGCACACACTCGCACACACTCATACACAATCACACAAACTCGCACACACACACTCGCACACATTCACACACACTTGCACACACGCACTCACTCACACTCACTCGCACACACTTGCACACACTCGCACACACTCGCACACACAGTCCTACACACTCACACACACACTCGCAAACACTCGCACAAACTCACACACTCACTCACACGCACACACTTGCGCACACTAGCACACACTCGCACGCCCACACTCGCACACATTCGCACTCACTCGCACGCACTCGCACGCACACACTCGCACACACTCGCACAAACTCACACACACTCGCACACACTCATACACAATCGCACGCACACACACCCGCACACACTCGCACACATTTGCACTCACTCGCACGCACTCGCATGCACACACTCACACAAACTCACACACACTGGCACACACTTATACACAATCGCACACACACACTCTAACACACACTCGCACACACTCGCACACACTCACTCACACACACTCACACACACTCACACACACTTGCACACACTCGCACACACTCACACGCACACACACTCACACACACTCACACACACTCGCACACACTCACAAGCACAAACTCGCACACACACTCGCACACACTCACACGCACACACTCACACGCACACACTCGCACACACACTCGCACACACTCGCACCCAATCACTCGTGCACACTCGCGCACACTCGGGCACATTTGCACACACTCGCACACTCTCGCACACACACTCGCACACACACTCGCACACACTCGAACACACTCGCACACACTCGCAAACACTCGCACATACAGTCCTACAAACTCACACACACTCACACACACTCACACACTCGCACCCACACACAAACTGGCACACACTCAAACACACTCACTCATACACACTCGCACACACTCACTCGCACACACACACACTCGCACCCAGTCACTCGAGCACACTCGCACACCCTCGCATGCACGCACACACTCGCACACACTCACATGCACACACTCACGCACACATACTCGCGCACACTCATGCACACTCGCACGCACACATTCACACACATTCGCACGCACTTGCACACACTCGTACGCACACACTGGCACACACTCGCACACACTCGCACACACACACTCGCACATACTTGCTCACACTCGCACACACTCGCACGCACACACTCGCACACACTCGCATGCACACACTCGCACACACACTCACACACACACACTCGCATACACACTCGCACAAACTCCTACACACACTCGTACACACTCACACACACTAGCACACACACACTCGCACATACTCGCACACACTCGCACACACTCGCATGCACACACTCGCACACACACTCACACACTCTCGCATACACACTCGCACAAACTCCTACACACACTCGTACACACTCACACACACTCGCACACACACTTGCACACACTCGCACATACACACATACACATTCGCACACACTCGCACACACACTCGCACACACAGTCCTACACACTCACACACACACTCGCAAACACTCGCACAAACTCACACACACTCACTCACACGCAGACACACTCGCATGCCCACACTCACACACATTTGCACTCACTCGCACGCACTCGCACGCACACACTCGCACAAACTCACACACACTCGCACACACTCATACACAATCGCACGCACACACACTCGCACACACACACTCGCACACACTCGCACACTCTCGCACACATTCACACTCACTCGCACGCACTCGCACGCGCACACTCGAACACACTCGCACAAACTCACACACACTCGCACACACTTATACACAAACGCACACACACTCGTACACACACTCGCACACACTCGCACACACTCGCACACACTCACTCACACACACTCACACACACACACTCGCACACACTCACACACACTTGCACACACTCGCACACACTCACACGCACACACACTCGCACACACACTCGCACACACTCACACACTCACAAGCACACACTCGCACACACACTCGCACACACACACTCACACGCACACACTCGCACAAACAGTCGCACACACTCGCACCCACTCACTCGTGCACACTCGCGCACACTCGGGCACATTTGCACACACTCGCACACTCTCGCACACACACTCGCACACACACTCGCACACACTCGCACACACTCGCACACACTCGCAAACACTCGCGCATACAGTCCTACAAACTCACACACACTCACACACTCCACCCACACACAAACTGGCACACACTCAAACACACTCACTCATACACACTCGCACACACTCACTCGCACACACACACACACACACTCGCACACACTCGCACCCAGTCACTCGAGCACACTCGCACACACTCGCACGCACGCACACACTCGCACACACTCACACGCACACAGTCACGCACACACACTCGCGCACACTCGTGCACACTTGCACGCACACATTCGCACACATTCGCACTCACTTGCACACACTCGTGCGCACACACTGGCACACACTGGCACACACTGGCACACACACACTCGCACACACTCGCACACACTTGCACATACACACATACACATTCACACACACTCGCACACACACCCGCACACACAGTCCTACACACTCACACACACACTCGCAAACACTCGCACACACTCACACACACACTCACTCACACGTACACACTCGCACACACTCGCACACACTCACGCACACTAGCACACACTCGTAAGCATACACTCACATTCACTCACACACTTACTCACACGCACACACTCTCGCACACACTCACACACACTCGCGCACACTCGCACACACTCACAAGCCAACACTCGCACACTCTCACACACATTTGCACACACTTGCACTCACTCACACCCACTCGCACGCACACACTCGCACACACTCATACACAATCACACAAACTCGCACACACACACTCGCACACATTCGCACACACTCGCACACACTCACTCACTCACACTCACTCGCACACACTTGCACACACTCGCACACACTCGCACACACAGTCCTACACACTCACACACACATTCGCACACACTCGCACCCACTCACTCGTGCACACTCGCACACATTTGCACTCACTCGCACGCACTCGCACGCACACACTCGCACAAACTCACACACACTCGCACACACTCATACACAATCGCACGCACACACTCGCACACACACACTCGCACACACTCGCACACTCTCGCACACATACGCACTCACTCGCACGCACTCGCACGCACACACTCTCACACACTCGCACAAACTCACACACACTCGCACACACTTATACGCAATCGCACACACACACTCACTCACTCACACTCACTCGCACACACTTGCACACACTCGCACACACTCGCACACACTCATACACAATCGCACAAACTCACACACACTCGTACACACTCACACACTCGCACCCACTCACTCGTGTACACTCGCAAACATTCGCACTCACTCGCACACACTCGCACGCACACACTCGCACAAACTCACACACACTCGCACACACTCATACACAATCGCACACACACACACTCGCACACACACACTCGCACACACTCGCACACTCTCGCACACATTCACACTCACTCGCACGCACTCGCACGCACACACTCGCACACACTCGCACAAACTCACACACACTCGCACACACTTATACACAATCACACACACACACACTCGCACACACTCACTCACACACACACACACACTCGCACACACTCACACACACTCGCACACACTCACATGCACACACACTCGCACACACTCACACACACTCGCACACACTCACAAGCACACACTCGCACAGACACTCGCTCACACTCACAAGCACACACTCACACGCACACACTCGCACACACACTCGCACACACTCACACACACTTGCACACACTCGCACACACTCACACGCACACACACTCGCACACACACTCACACACACTCACACACTCACAAGCACACACTCGCACACACACTCGCACACACACACTCACACGCACACACTCGCACAAACAGTCGCACACACTCGCACCCACTCACTCGTGCACACTCGCGCACACTCGGGCACATTTGCACACACTCGCACACACTCGCACAAACTCACACACACTCACTCACACGCACACACTTGCGCACACTAGCACACACTCGCACGCCCACACTCGCACACATTCGCACTCACTCGCACGCACTCGCACGCACACACTCGCACACACTCGCACAAACTCACACACACTCGCACACACTCATACACAATCGCACGCACACACACCCGCACACACTCGCACACATTTGCACTCACTCGCACGCACTCGCATGCACACACTCACACAAACTCACACACACTGGCACACACTTATACACAATCGCACACACACACTCTAACACACACTCGCACACACTCGCACACACTCACTCACACACACTCACACACACTCACACACACTTGCACACACTCGCACACACTCACACGCACACACACTCACACACACTCACACACACTCGCACACACTCACAAGCACAAACTCGCACACACACTCGCACACACTCACACGCACACACTCACACGCACACACTCGCACACACACTCGCACACACTCGCACCCAATCACTCGTGCACACTCGCGCACACTCGGGCACATTTGCACACACTCGCACACACTCGCACACTCTCGCACACACACTCGCACACACACTCGCACACACTCGAACACACTCGCACACACTCGCAAACACTCGCACATACAGTCCTACAAACTCACACACACTCACACACACTCACACACTCGCACCCACACACAAACTGGCACACACTCAAACACACTCACTCATACACACTCGCACACACTCACTCGCACACACACACACTCGCACCCAGTCACTCGAGCACACTCGCACACCCTCGCACGCACGCACACACTCGCACACACTCACATGCACACACTCACGCACACACACTCGCGCACACTCATGCACACTCGCACGCACACATTCACACACATTCGCACGCACTTGCACACACTCGTACGCACACACTGGCACACACTCGCACACACTCGCACACACACACTCGCACATACTCGCTCACACTCGCACACACTCGCACGCACACACTCGCACACACTCTCATGCACACACTCGCACACACACTCACACACACACACTCGCATACACACTCGCACAAACTCCTACACACACTCGTACACACTCACACACACTAGCACACACACACTCGCACATACTCGCACACACTCGCACACACACTCACACACTCTCGCATACACACTCGCACAAACTCCTACACACACTCATACACACTCACACACACTCGCACACACACTTGCACACACTCGCACATACACACATACACATTCGCACACACTCGCACACACAGTCCTACACACTCACACACACACTCGCAAACACTCGCACAAACTCACACACACTTACTCACACGCAGACACACTCGCATGCCCACACTCACACACATTTGCACTCACTCGCACGCACTCGCACGCACACACTCGCACAAACTCACACACACTCGCACACACTCATACACAATCGCACGCACACACACTCGCACACACACACTCGCACACACTCGCACACTCTCACACACATTCACACTCACTCGCACGCACTCGCACGCGCACACTCGAACACACTCGCACAAACTCACACACACTCGCACACACTTATACACAAACGCACACACACTCGTACACACACTCGCACACACTCGCACACACTCGCACACACTCACTCACACACACACACTCGCACACACTCACACACACTCGCACACACTCGCACACACTCACACGCACACACACTCGCACACACACTCGCACACACTCACACACTCACAAGCACACACTCGCACACACACTCGCACACACACACTCACACGCACACACTCGCACAAACAGTCGCACACACTCGCACCCACTCACTCGTGCACACTCGCGCACACTCGGGCACATTTGCACACACTCGCACACTCTCGCACACACACTCGCACACACTCGCACACACTCGCACACACTCGCAAACACTCGCACATACAGTCCTACAAACTCACACACACTCACACACTCCACCCACACACAAACTGGCACACACTCAAACACACTCACTCATACACACTCGCACACACTCACTCGCACACACACACACTCGCACACACTCGCACCCAGTCACTCGAGCACACTCGCACACACTCGCACGCACGCACACACTCGCACACACTCACACGCACACAGTCACGCACACACACTCGCGCACACTCGTGCACACTTGCACGCACACATTCGCACACATTCGCACTCACTTGCACACACTCGTGCGCACACACTGGCACACACTGGCACACACTGGCACACACACACTCGCACACACTCGCACACACTTGCACATACACACATACACATTCACACACACTCGCACACACACCCGCACACACAGTCCTACACACTCACACACACACTCGCAAACACTCGCACACACTCACACACACACTCACTCACACGTACACACTCACGCACACTTGCACACACTCACGCACACTAGCACACACTCGTAAGCATGCACTCACACTCACTCACACACTTACTCACACGCACACACTCTCGCACACACTCACACACACTCGCACACACTCGCACGCCCACACTCGCACACTCTCGCACACATTCGCACACACTCGCACACACTCACTCACTCACACTCACTCGCACACACTTGCACACACTCGCACACACTCGCACACACAGTCCTACACACTCACACACACACTCGCAAACACTCGCACAAACTCACACACACTCACTCACACGCACACACTTGCGCACACTAGCACAGACTCGCACGCCCACACTCACACACATTCGCACTCACTCGCACACACTCACACGCACACACTCGCACAAACTCACACACACTCGCACACACTCATACACAATCGCACGCACACACACTCGCACACACACACTCGCACACACTCGGGCACATTTGCACACACTCGCGCACACTCGGGCACATTTGCACACACTCGCACACACTCGCACACTCTCGCACACATACTCGCACACACACTCGCACACACTCGAACACACTCGCACACACTCGCAAACACTCGCACATACAGTCCTACAAACTCACACACACTCACACACACTCACACACTCCACCCACACACAAACTGGCACACACTCAAACACACTCACTCATACACACTTGCACACACTCACTCGCACACACACACACTCGCACACACTAGCACCCAGTCACTCGAGCACACTCGCACACACTCGCACGCACGCACGCACACACTCGCACACACTCACACGCACACAGTCACGCACACACACTCGCGCACACTCGTGCACACTTGCACGCACACATTCGCACACATTCGCACTCACTTGCACACACTCGTGCGCACACACTGGCACACACTGGCACACACTGGCACACACACACTCGC
This sequence comes from Phyllobates terribilis, assembly GCF_046119375.1. Taxonomy (NCBI): domain Eukaryota; kingdom Metazoa; phylum Chordata; class Amphibia; order Anura; family Dendrobatidae; genus Phyllobates; species Phyllobates terribilis. The sequence goes on from NW_027362853.1 coordinate 1,768,767, forward strand.
ACACACTCGCACACACTTGCACATACTAGCACACACACACTCGCACATATTCGCACACACTCGCACGCACACACTCGCACACACTTGCATGCACACACTCGCACACACACACACACTCACATACACACTCGCACACACTCGCACAAACTCCTACACACACTCGTACACACACACACTCGCACACACACTCGCACACACTCGCACACACTCGCACATACACATACACATTCGCACACACTCGCACACACACTCGCACACACAGTCCTACACACTCACACACACACTCGCAAACACTCGCACACACTCACACACACACTCACTCACACGTACACACTCGCGCACACTCGCACACACTCACGCACACTAGCACACACTCGCATGCACACACTGGCACACACACTAACACACACACTCACATAGACACTCGCACACACTCGCACAAACTCCTACACACACTCGCACACACTCACACACACACTCGCACGCTCACACTCGCACACACTCACACACACACTTGCACACACTTGCACACACACACTCACACACAATCACACACACACTCGCAGACACTCGCACACACTCACTCATGCACACACTCATACACACTCGCCCACACTCGCACACACAGTCCTACACACTCACACACACACTTGCAAACACTCGCAAACACTCACACACACACTCACTCACACGTACACACTCGCACACACTCGCACGCCCACACTCTCACACTCTCGCACACATTTGCACACACTCGCACTCACTCGCACGCACTCACACACACACTCACACACACACTCGCACAAACTCATACACAATCGCACACACTCACTCGCACACACTTGCACACACTCGCACACACTCGCACACACACTCACACACACTCGCATACACACTCGCACAAACTCCTACACACACTCGTACACACTCACACACACTAGCACACACACACTCGCACATACTCGCACACACTCGCACACACTCGCATGCACACATTCGCACACACTCACACACACACTCTCGCATACACACTCGCACAAACTCCTACACACTCACACACACTCGCACACACACTTGCACACACTCGCACACACTCGCACATACACACATACACATTCGCACACACTCGCACACACACTCGCACACACAGTCCTACAAACTCACACACACACTCGCAAACACTCGCACACACTCACACACACACTCACTCACACGTACACACTCACGCACACTTGCACACACTCACGCACACTAGCACACACTCGTAAGCATGCACTCACACTCACTCACACACTTACTCACACGCACACACTCTCGCACACACTCACACACACTCGCACACACTCGCACGCCCACACTCGCACACTCTCGCACACATTCGCACACACTCGCACACACTCACTCACTCACACTCACTCGCACACACTTGCACACACTCGCACACACTCGCACACACAGTCCTACACACTCACACACACACTCGCAAACACTCGCACAAACTCACACACACTCACTCACACGCACACACTTGCGCACACTAGCACAGACTCGCACGCCCACACTCACACACATTCGCACTCACTCGCACACACTCACACGCACACACTCGCACAAACTCACACACACTCGCACACACTCATACACAATCGCACGCACACACACTCGCACACACACACTCGCACACACTCGGGCACATTTGCACACACTCGCGCACACTCGGGCACATTTGCACACACTCGCACACACTCGCACACTCTCGCACACATACTCGCACACACACTCGCACACACTCGAACACACTCGCACACACTCGCAAACACTCGCACATACAGTCCTACAAACTCACACACACTCACACACACTCACACACTCCACCCACACACAAACTGGCACACACTCAAACACACTCACTCATACACACTTGCACACACTCACTCGCACACACACACACTCGCACACACTAGCACCCAGTCACTCGAGCACACTCGCACACACTCGCACGCACGCACGCACACACTCGCACACACTCACACGCACACAGTCACGCACACACACTCGCGCACACTCGTGCACACTTGCACGCACACATTCGCACACATTCGCACTCACTTGCACACACTCGTGCGCACACACTGGCACACACTGGCACACACTGGCACACACACACTCGCACACACTCGCACACACTTGCACATACTAGCACACACACACTCGCACATATTCGCACACACTCGCACGCACACACTCGCACACACTTGCATGCACACACTCGCACACACACACACACTCACATACACACTCGCACACACTCGCACAAACTCCTACACACACTCGTACACACACACACTCGCACACACACTCGCACACACTCGCACACACTCGCACATACACATACACATTCGCACACACTCGCACACACACTCGCACACACAGTCCTACACACTCACACAAACACTCGCAAACACTCGCACACACTCACACACACACTCACTCACACGTACACACTCGCGCACACTCGCACACACTCACGCACACTAGCACACACTCGCATGCACACACTGGCACACACACTAACACACACACTCACATAGACACTCGCACACACTCGCACAAACTCCTACACACACTCGCACACACTCACACACACACTCGCACGCTCACACTCGCACACACTCACACACACACTTGCACACACTTGCACACACACACTCACACACAATCACACACACACTCGCAGACACTCGCACACACTCACTCATGCACACACTCATACACACTCGCCCACACTCGCACACACAGTCCTACACACTCACACACACACTTGCAAACACTCGCAAACACTCACACACACACTCACTCACACGTACACACTCGCACACACTCGCACGCCCACACTCTCACACTCTCGCACACATTTGCACACACTCGCACTCACTCGCACGCACTCACACACACACTCACACACACACTCGCACAAACTCATACACAATCGCACACACTCACTCGCACACACTTGCACACACTCGCACACACTCGCACACACACTCACACACACTCGCATACACACTCGCACAAACTCCTACACACACTCGTACACACTCACACACACTAGCACACACACACTCGCACATACTCGCACACACTCGCACACACTCGCATGCACACATTCGCACACACTCACACACACACTCTCGCATACACACTCGCACAAACTCCTACACACTCACACACACTCGCACACACACTTGCACACACTCGCACACACTCGCACATACACACATACACATTCGCACACACTCGCACACACACTCGCACACACAGTCCTACAAACTCACACACACACTCGCAAACACTCGCACACACTCACACACACACTCACTCACACGTACACACTCACGCACACTTGCACACACTCACGCACACTAGCACACACTCGTAAGCATGCACTCACACTCACTCACACACTTACTCACACGCACACACTCTCGCACACACTCACACACACTCGCACACACTCGCACGCCCACACTCGCACACTCTCGCACACATTCGCACACACTCGCACACACTCACTCACTCACACTCACTCGCACACACTTGCACACACTCGCACACACTCGCACACACAGTCCTACACACTCACACACACACTCGCAAACACTCGCACAAACTCACACACACTCACTCACACGCACACACTTGCGCACACTAGCACAGACTCGCACGCCCACACTCACACACATTCGCACTCACTCGCACACACTCACACGCACACACTCGCACAAACTCACACACACTCGCACACACTCATACACAATCGCACGCACACACACTCGCACACACACACTCGCACACACTCGGGCACATTTGCACACACTCGCGCACACTCGGGCACATTTGCACACACTCGCACACACTCGCACACTCTCGCACACATACTCGCACACACACTCGCACACACTCGAACACACTCGCACACACTCGCAAACACTCGCACACACAGTCCTACACACTCACACACACACTCGCAAACACTCGCACACACTCACACACACACTCACTCACACGTACACACTCGCACACACTCGCACACACTCACGCACACTAGCACACACTCGTAAGCATACACTCACATTCACTCACACACTTACTCACACGCACACACTCTCGCACACACTCACACACACTCGCGCACACTCGCACACACTCACAAGCCAACACTCGCACACTCTCACACACATTTGCACACACTTGCACTCACTCACACCCACTCGCACGCACACACTCGCACACACTCATACACAATCACACAATCTCGCACACACACACTCGCACACATTCGCACACACTCGCACACACTCACTCACTCACACTCACTCGCACACACTTGCACACACTCGCACACACTCGCACACACAGTCCTACACACTCACACACACATTCGCACACACTCGCACCCACTCACTCGTGCACACTCGCACACATTTGCACTCACTCGCACGCACTCGCACGCACACACTCGCACAAACTCACACACACTCGCACACACTCATACACAATCGCACGCACACACTCGCACACACACACTCGCACACACTCGCACACTCTCGCACACATACGCACTCACTCGCACGCACTCGCACGCACACACTCTCACACACTCGCACAAACTCACACACACTCGCACACACTTATACGCAATCGCACACACACACTCACTCACTCACACTCACTCGCACACACTTGCACACACTCGCACACACTCGCACACACTCATACACAATCGCACAAACTCACACACACTCGTACACACTCACACACTCGCACCCACTCACTCGTGTACACTCGCAAACATTCGCACTCACTCGCACACACTCGCACGCACACACTCGCACAAACTCACACACACTCGCACACACTCATACACAATCGCACACACACACACTCGCACACACACACTCGCACACACTCGCACACTCTCGCACACATTCACACTCACTCGCACGCACTCGCACGCACACACTCGCACACACTCGCACAAACTCACACACACTCGCACACACTTATACACAATCACACACACACACACTCGCACACACTCACTCACACACACACACACACTCGCACACACTCACACACACTCGCACACACTCACATGCACACACACTCGCACACACTCACACACACTCGCACACACTCACAAGCACACACTCGCACAGACACTCGCTCACACTCACAAGCACACACTCACACGCACACACTCGCACACACACTCGCACACACTCACACACACTTGCACACACTCGCACACACTCACACGCACACACACTCGCACACACACTCACACACACTCACACACTCACAAGCACACACTCGCACACACACTCGCACACACACACTCACACGCACACACTCGCACAAACAGTCGCACACACTCGCACCCACTCACTCGTGCACACTCGCGCACACTCGGGCACATTTGCACACACTCGCACACACTCGCACAAACTCACACACACTCACTCACACGCACACACTTGCGCACACTAGCACACACTCGCACGCCCACACTCGCACACATTCGCACTCACTCGCACGCACTCGCACGCACACACTCGCACACACTCGCACAAACTCACACACACTCGCACACACTCATACACAATCGCACGCACACACACCCGCACACACTCGCACACATTTGCACTCACTCGCACGCACTCGCATGCACACACTCACACAAACTCACACACACTGGCACACACTTATACACAATCGCACACACACACTCTAACACACACTCGCACACACTCGCACACACTCACTCACACACACTCACACACACTCACACACACTTGCACACACTCGCACACACTCACACGCACACACACTCACACACACTCACACACACTCGCACACACTCACAAGCACAAACTCGCACACACACTCGCACACACTCACACGCACACACTCACACGCACACACTCGCACACACACTCGCACACACTCGCACCCAATCACTCGTGCACACTCGAGCACACTCGGGCACATTTGCACACACTCGCACACACTCGCACACTCTCGCACACACACTCGCACACACACTCGCACACACTCGAACACACTCGCACACACTCGCAAACACTCGCACATACAGTCCTACAAACTCACACACACTCACACACACTCACACACTCGCACCCACACACAAACTGGCACACACTCAAACACACTCACTCATACACACTCGCACACACTCACTCGCACACACACACACTCGCACCCAGTCACTCGAGCACACTCGCACACCCTCGCACGCACGCACACACTCGCACACACTCACATGCACACACTCACGCACACACACTCGCGCACACTCATGCACACTCGCACGCACACATTCACACACATTCGCACGCACTTGCACACACTCGTACGCACACACTGGCACACACTCGCACACACTCGCACACACACACTCGCACATACTCGCTCACACTCGCACACACTCGCACGCACACACTCGCACACACTCTCATGCACACACTCGCACACACACTCACACACACACACTCGCATACACACTCGCACAAACTCCTACACACACTCGTACACACTCACACACACTAGCACACACACACTCGCACATACTCGCACACACTCGCACACACACTCACACACTCTCGCATACACACTCGCACAAACTCCTACACACACTCATACACACTCACACACACTCGCACACACACTTGCACACACTCGCACATACACACATACACATTCGCACACACTCGCACACACAGTCCTACACACTCACACACACACTCGCAAACACTCGCACAAACTCACACACACTTACTCACACGCAGACACACTCGCATGCCCACACTCACACACATTTGCACTCACTCGCACGCACTCGCACGCACACACTCGCACAAACTCACACACACTCGCACACACTCATACACAATCGCACGCACACACACTCGCACACACACACTCGCACACACTCGCACACTCTCGCACACATTCACACTCACTCGCACGCACTCGCACGCGCACACTCGAACACACTCGCACAAACTCACACACACTCGCACACACTTATACACAAACGCACACACACTCGTACACACACTCGCACACACTCGCACACACTCGCACACACTCACTCACACACACACACTCGCACACACTCACACACACTCGCACACACTCGCACACACTCACACGCACACACACTCGCACACACACTCGCACACACTCACACACTCACAAGCACACACTCGCACACACACTCGCACACACACACTCACACGCACACACTCGCACAAACAGTCGCACACACTCGCACCCACTCACTCGTGCACACTCGCGCACACTCGGGCACATTTGCACACACTCGCACACTCTCGCACACACACTCGCACACACTCGCACACACTCGCACACACTCGCAAACACTCGCACATACAGTCCTACAAACTCACACACACTCACACACTCCACCCACACACAAACTGGCACACACTCAAACACACTCACTCATACACACTCGCACACACTCACTCGCACACACACACACTCGCACACACTCGCACCCAGTCACTCGAGCACACTCGCACACACTCGCACGCACGCACACACTCGCACACACTCACACGCACACAGTCACGCACACACACTCGCGCACACTCGTGCACACTTGCACGCACACATTCGCACACATTCGCACTCACTTGCACACACTCGTGCGCACACACTGGCACACACTGGCAAACACTGGCACACACACACTCGCACACACTCGCACACACTTGCACATACACACATACACATTCACACACACTCGCACACACACCCGCACACACAGTCCTACACACTCACACACACACTCGCAAACACTCGCACACACTCACACACACACTCACTCACACGTACACACTCACGCACACTTGCACACACTCACGCACACTAGCACACACTCGTAAGCATGCACTCACACTCACTCACACACTTACTCACACGCACACACTCTCGCACACACTCACACACACTCGCACACACTCGCACGCCCACACTCGCACACTCTCGCACACATTCGCACACACTCGCACACACTCACTCACTCACACTCACTCGCACACACTTGCACACACTCGCACACACTCGCACACACAGTCCTACACACTCACACACACACTCGCAAACACTCGCACAAACTCACACACACTCACTCACACGCACACACTTGCGCACACTAGCACAGACTCGCACGCCCACACTCACACACATTCGCACTCACTCGCACACACTCACACGCACACACTCGCACAAACTCACACACACTCGCACACACTCATACACAATCGCACGCACACACACTCGCACACACACACTCGCACACACTCGGGCACATTTGCACACACTCGCGCACACTCGGGCACATTTGCACACACTCGCACACACTCGCACACTCTCGCACACATACTCGCACACACACTCGCACACACTCGAACACACTCGCACACACTCGCAAACACTCGCACATACAGTCCTACAAACTCACACACACTCACACACACTCACACACTCCACCCACACACAAACTGGCACACACTCAAACACACTCACTCATACACACTTGCACACACTCACTCGCACACACACACACTCGCACACACTAGCACCCAGTCACTCGAGCACACTCGCACACACTCGCACGCACGCACGCACACACTCGCACACACTCACACGCACACAGTCACGCACACACACTCGCGCACACTCGTGCACACTTGCACGCACACATTCGCACACATTCGCACTCACTTGCACACACTCGTGCGCACACACTGGCACACACTGGCACACACTGGCACACACACACTCGCACACACTCGCACACACTTGCACATACTAGCACACACACACTCGCACATATTCGCACACACTCGCACGCACACACTCGCACACACTTGCATGCACACACTCGCACACACACACACACTCACATACACACTCGCACACACTCGCACAAACTCCTACACACACTCGTACACACACACACTCGCACACACACTCGCACACACTCGCACACACTCGCACATACACATACACATTCGCACACACTCGCACACACACTCGCACACACAGTCCTACACACTCACACACACACTCGCAAACACTCGCACACACTCACACACACACTCACTCACACGTACACACTCGCGCACACTCGCACACACTCACGCACACTAGCACACACTCGCATGCACACACTGGCACACACACTAACACACACACTCACATAGACACTCGCACACACTCGCACAAACTCCTACACACACTCGCACACACTCACACACACACTCGCACGCTCACACTCGCACACACTCACACACACACTTGCACACACTTGCACACACACACTCACACACAATCACACACACACTCGCAGACACTCGCACACACTCACTCATGCACACACTCATACACACTCGCCCACACTCGCACACACAGTCCTACACACTCACACACACACTTGCAAACACTCGCAAACACTCACACACACACTCACTCACACGTACACACTCGCACACACTCGCACGCCCACACTCTCACACTCTCGCACACATTTGCACACACTCGCACTCACTCGCACGCACTCACACACACACTCACACACACACTCGCACAAACTCATACACAATCGCACACACTCACTCGCACACACTTGCACACACTCGCACACACTCGCACACACACTCACACACACTCGCATACACACTCGCACAAACTCCTACACACACTCGTACACACTCACACACACTAGCACACACACACTCGCACATACTCGCACACACTCGCACACACTCGCATGCACACATTCGCACACACTCACACACACACTCTCGCATACACACTCGCACAAACTCCTACACACTCACACACACTCGCACACACACTTGCACACACTCGCACACACTCGCACATACACACATACACATTCGCACACACTCGCACACACACTCGCACACACAGTCCTACAAACTCACACACACACTCGCAAACACTCGCACACACTCACACACACACTCACTCACACGTACACACTCACGCACACTTGCACACACTCACGCACACTAGCACACACTCGTAAGCATGCACTCACACTCACTCACACACTTACTCACACGCACACACTCTCGCACACACTCACACACACTCGCACACACTCGCACGCCCACACTCGCACACTCTCGCACACATTCGCACACACTCGCACACACTCACTCACTCACACTCACTCGCACACACTTGCACACACTCGCACACACTCGCACACACAGTCCTACACACTCACACACACACTCGCAAACACTCGCACAAACTCACACACACTCACTCACACGCACACACTTGCGCACACTAGCACAGACTCGCACGCCCACACTCACACACATTCGCACTCACTCGCACACACTCACACGCACACACTCGCACAAACTCACACACACTCGCACACACTCATACACAATCGCACGCACACACACTCGCACACACACACTCGCACACACTCGGGCACATTTGCACACACTCGCGCACACTCGGGCACATTTGCACACACTCGCACACACTCGCACACTCTCGCACACATACTCGCACACACACTCGCACACACTCGAACACACTCGCACACACTCGCAAACACTCGCACATACAGTCCTACAAACTCACACACACTCACACACACTCACACACTCCACCCACACACAAACTGGCACACACTCAAACACACTCACTCATACACACTTGCACACACTCACTCGCACACACACACACTCGCACACACTAGCACCCAGTCACTCGAGCACACTCGCACACACTCGCACGCACGCACGCACACACTCGCACACACTCACACGCACACAGTCACGCACACACACTCGCGCACACTCGTGCACACTTGCACGCACACATTCGCACACATTCGCACTCACTTGCACACACTCGTGCGCACACACTGGCACACACTGGCACACACTGGCACACACACACTCGCACACACTCGCACACACTTGCACATACTAGCACACACACACTCGCACATATTCGCACACACTCGCACGCACACACTCGCACACACTTGCATGCACACACTCGCACACACACACACACTCACATACACACTCGCACACACTCGCACAAACTCCTACACACACTCGTACACACACACACTCGCACACACACTCGCACACACTCGCACACACTCGCACATACACATACACATTCGCACACACTCGCACACACACTCGCACACACAGTCCTACACACTCACACACACACTCGCAAACACTCGCACACACTCACACACACACTCACTCACACGTACACACTCGCGCACACTCGCACACACTCACGCACACTAGCACACACTCGCATGCACACACTGGCACACACACTAACACACACACTCACATAGACACTCGCACACACTCGCACAAACTCCTACACACACTCGCACACACTCACACACACACTCGCACGCTCACACTCGCACACACTCACACACACACTTGCACACACTTGCACACACACACTCACACACAATCACACACACACTCGCAGACACTCGCACACACTCACTCATGCACACACTCATACACACTCGCCCACACTCGCACACACAGTCCTACACACTCACACACACACTTGCAAACACTCGCAAACACTCACACACACACTCACTCACACGTACACACTCGCACACACTCGCACGCCCACACTCTCACACTCTCGCACACATTTGCACACACTCGCACTCACTCGCACGCACTCACACACACACTCACACACACACTCGCACAAACTCATACACAATCGCACACACTCACTCGCACACACTTGCACACACTCGCACACACTCGCACACACACTCACACACACTCGCATACACACTCGCACAAACTCCTACACACACTCGTACACACTCACACACACTAGCACACACACACTCGCACATACTCGCACACACTCGCACACACTCGCATGCACACATTCGCACACACTCACACACACACTCTCGCATACACACTCGCACAAACTCCTACACACTCACACACACTCGCACACACACTTGCACACACTCGCACACACTCGCACATACACACATACACATTCGCACACACTCGCACACACACTCGCACACACAGTCCTACAAACTCACACACACACTCGCAAACACTCGCACACACTCACACACACACTCACTCACACGTACACACTCACGCACACTTGCACACACTCACGCACACTAGCACACACTCGTAAGCATGCACTCACACTCACTCACACACTTACTCACACGCACACACTCTCGCACACACTCACACACACTCGCACACACTCGCACGCCCACACTCGCACACTCTCGCACACATTCGCACACACTCGCACACACTCACTCACTCACACTCACTCGCACACACTTGCACACACTCGCACACACTCGCACACACAGTCCTACACACTCACACACACACTCGCAAACACTCGCACAAACTCACACACACTCACTCACACGCACACACTTGCGCACACTAGCACAGACTCGCACGCCCACACTCACACACATTCGCACTCACTCGCACACACTCACACGCACACACTCGCACAAACTCACACACACTCGCACACACTCATACACAATCGCACGCACACACACTCGCACACACACACTCGCACACACTCGGGCACATTTGCACACACTCGCGCACACTCGGGCACATTTGCACACACTCGCACACACTCGCACACTCTCGCACACATACTCGCACACACACTCGCACACACTCGAACACACTCGCACACACTCGCAAACACTCGCACATACAGTCCTACAAACTCACACACACTCACACACACTCACACACTCCACCCACACACAAACTGGCACACACTCAAACACACTCACTCATACACACTTGCACACACTCACTCGCACACACACACACTCGCACACACTAGCACCCAGTCACTCGAGCACACTCGCACACACTCGCACGCACGCACGCACACACTCGCACACACTCACACGCACACAGTCACGCACACACACTCGCGCACACTCGTGCACACTTGCACGCACACATTCGCACACATTCGCACTCACTTGCACACACTCGTGCGCACACACTGGCACACACTGGCACACACTGGCACACACACACTCGCACACACTCGCACACACTTGCACATACTAGCACACACACACTCGCACATATTCGCACACACTCGCACGCACACACTCGCACACACTTGCATGCACACACTCGCACACACACACACACTCACATACACACTCGCACACACTCGCACAAACTCCTACACACACTCGTACACACACACACTCGCACACACACTCGCACACACTCGCACACACTCGCACATACACATACACATTCGCACACACTCGCACACACACTCGCACACACAGTCCTACACACTCACACACACACTCGCAAACACTCGCACACACTCACACACACACTCACTCACACGTACACACTCGCGCACACTCGCACACACTCACGCACACTAGCACACACTCGCATGCACACACTGGCACACACACTAACACACACACTCACATAGACACTCGCACACACTCGCACAAACTCCTACACACACTCGCACACACTCACACACACACTCGCACGCTCACACTCGCACACACTCACACACACACTTGCACACACTTGCACACACACACTCACACACAATCACACACACACTCGCAGACACTCGCACACACTCACTCATGCACACACTCATACACACTCGCCCACACTCGCACACACAGTCCTACACACTCACACACACACTTGCAAACACTCGCAAACACTCACACACACACTCACTCACACGTACACACTCGCACACACTCGCACGCCCACACTCTCACACTCTCGCACACATTTGCACACACTCGCACTCACTCGCACGCACTCACACACACACTCACACACACACTCGCACAAACTCATACACAATCGCACACACTCACTCGCACACACTTGCACACACTCGCACACACTCGCACACACACTCACACACACTCGCATACACACTCGCACAAACTCCTACACACACTCGTACACACTCACACACACTAGCACACACACACTCGCACATACTCGCACACACTCGCACACACTCGCATGCACACATTCGCACACACTCACACACACACTCTCGCATACACACTCGCACAAACTCCTACACACTCACACACACTCGCACACACACTTGCACACACTCGCACACACTCGCACATACACACATACACATTCGCACACACTCGCACACACACTCGCACACACAGTCCTACAAACTCACACACACACTCGCAAACACTCGCACACACTCACACACACACTCACTCACACGTACACACTCACGCACACTTGCACACACTCACGCACACTAGCACACACTCGTAAGCATGCACTCACACTCACTCACACACTTACTCACACGCACACACTCTCGCACACACTCACACACACTCGCACACACTCGCACGCCCACACTCGCACACTCTCGCACACATTCGCACACACTCGCACACACTCACTCACTCACACTCACTCGCACACACTTGCACACACTCGCACACACTCGCACACACAGTCCTACACACTCACACACACACTCGCAAACACTCGCACAAACTCACACACACTCACTCACACGCACACACTTGCGCACACTAGCACAGACTCGCACGCCCACACTCACACACATTCGCACTCACTCGCACACACTCACACGCACACACTCGCACAAACTCACACACACTCGCACACACTCATACACAATCGCACGCACACACACTCGCACACACACACTCGCACACACTCGGGCACATTTGCACACACTCGCGCACACTCGGGCACATTTGCACACACTCGCACACACTCGCACACTCTCGCACACATACTCGCACACACACTCGCACACACTCGAACACACTCGCACACACTCGCAAACACTCGCACATACAGTCCTACAAACTCACACACACTCACACACACTCACACACTCCACCCACACACAAACTGGCACACACTCAAACACACTCACTCATACACACTTGCACACACTCACTCGCACACACACACACTCGCACACACTAGCACCCAGTCACTCGAGCACACTCGCACACACTCGCACGCACGCACGCACACACTCGCACACACTCACACGCACACAGTCACGCACACACACTCGCGCACACTCGTGCACACTTGCACGCACACATTCGCACACATTCGCACTCACTTGCACACACTCGTGCGCACACACTGGCACACACTGGCACACACTGGCACACACACACTCGCACACACTCGCACACACTTGCACATACTAGCACACACACACTCGCACATATTCGCACACACTCGCACGCACACACTCGCACACACTTGCATGCACACACTCGCACACACACACACACTCACATACACACTCGCACACACTCGCACAAACTCCTACACACACTCGTACACACACACACTCGCACACACACTCGCACACACTCGCACACACTCGCACATACACATACACATTCGCACACACTCGCACACACACTCGCACACACAGTCCTACACACTCACACACACACTCGCAAACACTCGCACACACTCACACACACACTCACTCACACGTACACACTCGCGCACACTCGCACACACTCACGCACACTAGCACACACTCGCATGCACACACTGGCACACACACTAACACACACACTCACATAGACACTCGCACACACTCGCACAAACTCCTACACACACTCGCACACACTCACACACACACTCGCACGCTCACACTCGCACACACTCACACACACACTTGCACACACTTGCACACACACACTCACACACAATCACACACACACTCGCAGACACTCGCACACACTCACTCATGCACACACTCATACACACTCGCCCACACTCGCACACACAGTCCTACACACTCACACACACACTTGCAAACACTCGCAAACACTCACACACACACTCACTCACACGTACACACTCGCACACACTCGCACGCCCACACTCTCACACTCTCGCACACATTTGCACACACTCGCACTCACTCGCACGCACTCACACACACACTCACACACACACTCGCACAAACTCATACACAATCGCACACACTCACTCGCACACACTTGCACACACTCGCACACACTCGCACACACTTGCACACACTTGCACACGCTTGCACACACTCGCACACACTCGCACACACTCACACACACGCACACACACGCACACACACTCACGCACAAACTCGCACACACTCGCACACACTTGCATGCACACATTCGCACGCACTCGCACACACAAACACAAACTGGCACACACTCAAACACACTCACTCATACACACTCGCAAACACTCACTCGCACACACACACACACACTCGCACACACTCACACACACACACACTCGCGCACACTCGTGCACACTCGCACGCACACATTCGCACACATTCGCACTCACTTGCTCACACTCGTACGCAAACACTGGCACACACTGGCACACACTCGCACACACACACTCGCACACACTCGCACACACTTGCACACACTAGCACACACACACTCGCACATACTCGCACACACTCACACACACTTGCACGCACACACTCGCATGCACACACTCGCACACACTCACACACACTCGCATACACACTCGCACACACTCGCACAAACTCCTACACACACTCGTACACACTCACACACACTCGCACACACACTCGCACACACTCGCACATACACACATACACATTTGCACACACTCGCACACACACTCGCACACACAGTCCTACACACTCACACACACTCGCAAACACTCGCACACACTCACACACACACTCACTCACACGTACACACTCGTGCACACTCACGCACACTAGCACACACTCGTAAGCATACACTCAAACTCACTCACACACTTACTCACATGCACACACTCTCGCACACACTCACACACACTCGTGCACACTCGCACACACTCGCACGCCCACACTCGCACACTCTCGCACACATTTGTACACACTCGCACTCACTCGCACCCACTCGCATGCACACACTCGCACACACTCATACACAATCACACAAACTCGCACACACACACTCGCACACATTCGCACACACTCGCACACACTCACTCACTCACACTCACTCGCACACAGTTGCACACACTCGCACAAACTCGCACACACAGTCCTACACACTCACACACACTCGCAAACACTCACACAAACTCACACACACTCACACGCACACACTTGCGCACACTAGCACACACTCGCACGCCCACACTCGCACACATTCGCACTCACTCGCACGCACTCGCACGCACACACTCGCAAAAAACTCACACACACTCGCACACACTCATACACAATCGCACGCACACACACTCGCACACACACACTCGCACACATTCGCACACTCTTGCACTCACACGCACGCACTCGCACGCACACACTCGCACACACTCGCATGCACACACTCGCACGCACACACTCGCACAAACAGTCGCACACACTCGCACACTCTCGCACACACACTCGCACACACACTCGCACACACTCGAACACACTCGCACACACTCGCAAACACTCGCACATACAGTCCTACAAACTCACACACACACACACACTCACACACTCCACCCACACACAAACTGGCACACACTCAAACACACTCACTCATACACACTCGCACACACTCACTCGCACACACACACACTCGCACACACTAGCACCCAGTCACTCGAGCACACTCGCACACACTCGCACGCACGCACACACTCGCACACACTCACACGCACACACTCACGCACTCACACTCGCGCACACTCGTGCACACTTGCACGCACACATTCACACACATTCGCACACATTCGCACTCACTTGCACACACTCGTGCGCACACACTGGCACACACTGGCACACACTGGCACACACACACTCGCACACACTCGCACACACTTGCACATACTAGCACACACACACTCGCACATATTCGCACACACTCGCACGCACACACTTGCATGCACACACTCGCACACACACTCACACTCACACTCACATACACACTCGCACACACTCGCACAAACTCCTACACACACTCGTACACACACACACTCGCACACACACTCGCACACACTCGCACACACTCGCACATACACACATACACATTCGCACACACTCGCACACACACTCGCATACACAGTCCTACACACTCACACACACACTCGCAAACACTCGCACACACTCACACACACACTCACTCACATGTACACACTCGCGCACACTCGCACACACTCACGCACACTAGCACACACTCGCATGCACACACTGGCACACACACTAACACACACACTCACATACACACTCGCACACACTCGCACAAACTCCTACACACACTCGCACACACACACTCGCACGCTCACACTCGCACACACTCACACACACACTTGCACACACTTGCACACACACACTCGCACACAATCACACACACACTCGCAGACACTCGCACACACTCACTCATGCACACACTCATACACACTCGCCCACACTCGCACACACAGTCCTACACACTCACACACACACTCGCAAACACTCGCAAACACTCACACACACACTCACTCACACGTACACACTCGCACACACTCGCACGCCCACACTCTCGCACACATTTGCACACACTCGCACTCACTCGCACGCACTCGCACACACACTCACACACACACTCGCACAAACTCATACACAATCGCACACACTCACTCGCACACACTTGCACACACTCGCACACACTCGCACACACTTGCACATACTTGCACACGCTTGCACACACTCGCACACACTCGCACACACTCGCACACACTCACACACACGCACACACACGCACACACACTCACGCACACACTCGCACACACTCGCACACACTTGCATGCACACATTCGCACGCACTCGCACACACAAACACAAACTGGCACACACTCAAACACACTCACTCATACACACTCGCACACACTCACTCGCACACACACACACTCGCACACACTCACACACACACACACTCGCGCACACTCGTGCACACTCGCACGCACACATTCGCACTCACTTGCACACACTCGTACGCAAACACTGGCACACACTGGCACACACTCGCACACACACACTCGCACACACTCGCACACACTTGCACACACTAGCACACACACACTCGCACACACTCGCACATACTCGCACACACTCACACATACTTGCACGCACACACTCGCATGCACACACTCGCACACACTCACACACACTCGCATACACACTCGCACACACTCGCACAAACTCCTACACACACTCGTACACACTCACACACACTCGCACACACACTCGCACACACTCGCACATACACACATACACATTTGCACACACTCGCACACACACTCGCACACACAGTCCTACACACTCACACACACACTCGCAAACACTCGCACACACTCACACACACACTCACTCACACGTACACACTCGCGCACACTCACGCACACTAGCACACACTCGTAAGCATACACTCAAACTCACTCACACACTTACTCACATGCACACACTCTCGCACACACTCACACACACTCGTGCACACTCGCACACACTCGCACGCCCACACTCGCACACTCTCGCACACATTTGCACACACTCGCACTCACTCGCACCCACTCGCATGCACACACTCGCACACACTCATACACAATCACACAAACTCGCACACACACACTCGCACACATTCGCACACACTCGCACACACTCACTCACTCACACTCACTCGCACACACTTGCACACACTCGCACACACTCGCACACACAGTCCTACACACTCACACACACTCGCAAACACTCGCACAAACTCACACACACTCACTCACACGCACACACTTGCGCACACTAGCACACACTCGCACGCCAACACTCACACACATTCGCACTCACTCGCACGCACTCGCACGCACACACTCGCAAAAAACTCACACACACTCGCACACACTCATACACAATCGCACGCACACACACTCGCACACACACACTCGCACACACTCGCACACTCTCGCACTCACTCGCACGCACTCGCACGCACACACTCGCACACACTCGCATGCACACACTCGCACACACAAACACACACACACTCGCATACACACTCGCACACACTCGCATGCACACACTCGCACACACACTCACACACACACACTCGCATACACACTCGCACACACTCGCACAAACTCCTACACACACTCGTACACACTCACACACACTCGCACACACACTTGCACACACTCGAACATACACACATACACATTCGCACACACTCGCACACTCACTCGCACACACAGTCCTACACACTCACACACACACTCGCAAACACTCGCACACACACACACTCACTCACACGTACACACTCGCGCACACTCGCACACACTCACGCACACTAGCACACACTCGTAAGCATACACTCACACTCACTCACACACTTACTCACACTCACACACTCTCGCACACACTCACACACACTCGCCCACACTCGCACACACTCGCACGCCCACACTCGCACACTCTCGCACACATTTGCACACACTCGCACTCACTCACACCCACTCGCACGCACACTCTCGCACACACTCATACACAATCACACAAACTCGCACACACACACTCGCACACATTCGCACACACTCGCACACACTCACTCACTCACACTCACTCGCACACACTTGCACACACTCGCACACACTCGCACACACAGTCCTACACACTCACACACACACTCGCAAACACTCGCACAAACTCACACACACTCACTCACACGCACACACTTGCGCACACTAGCACACACTCGCACGCCCACACTCGCACACATTCGCACTCACTCGCACGCACTCGCACGCACACACTCGCACAAACTCACACACACTCGCACACACTCATACACAATCGCACGCACACACACTCGCACACACTCGCACACTCTCGCACACATTCGCACTCACTCGCACGCACACACTCGCACAAACTCGCATGCACACACTCGCACACACACTCACACACACACTCGTACACACTCACACACACTCGCACACACACTTGCACACACTCGCACACACTCGCACATACACACATACACATTCGCACACACTCGCACACTCACTCGCACACACAGTCCTACACACTCACACACACACTCGCAAACACTCGCACACACACACACTCACTCACACGTACACACTCGCGCACACTCACACACACTCACGCACACTAGCACACACTCGTAAGCATACATTCACACTCACTCACACACTTACTCACACGCACACACTCTCGCACACACTCACACACATTCGCGCACACTCGCACACACTCGCACGCCCACACTCGCACACTCTCGCACACATTTGCACACACTCGCACTCACTCGCACCCACTCGCATGCACACACTCGCACACACTCATACACAATCACACAAACTGACACACACTCGCACACACTCACACACTCGCACCCACTCACTCGTGCACACTCGCACACATTCGCACTCACTCGCACGCACTCGCACGCACACACTCGCACAAACTCACACACACTCGCACACACTCATACACAATCGCACGCACACACACTCGCACACACACACTTACACACACTCGCACACTCTCGCACACATACGCACTCACTCGCACGCACTCGCACGCACACACTCTCACACACTCGCACAAACTCACACACACTCGCACACACTTATACACAATCAGACACACACACTCACTCACACTCACTCGCACACACTTGCACACACTCGCACACACTCGCACACACAGTCCTACACACTCACACACACTCGCAAACACTCGCACAAACTCACACACACTCACTCACACGCACACACTTGCACACACTAGCACACACTCGCACGCCCACACTTGCACACACTCACACTCACTCGCACGCACTCGCACACACACACTCGCACACACTCGCACATACTCGCACACACTTGCACACACTCGCACACACTCGCATGCACACACTCGCACACACACTCACAAACACACACTCGCATACACACTCGCACACACTCGCACAAACTCCTACACACACTCGCACACACTCGCACAAACTCCTACACACACTCGTACACACTCACACACACTCGCACACACAGTCCTACACACTCACACACACTCGCAAACACTCGCACAAACTCACACACACTCACTCACACGCACATACTTGCACACACTAGCACACACTCGCACGCCCACATTTGCACACATTCGCACTCACTCGCACGCACTCGCACGCACACACTCGCACACACTCGCACAAACTCACACACACTCGCACACACTCATACTCAATCGCACAATCGCACAAACTCACACACACTCGCACACACTAACACACTCGCACCCACTCACTCGTGCACACTCGCACACATTCGCACGCACACACTCGAACAAACTCACACACACTCGCACACACTCATACACAATCGCACGCACACACACTCGCACACACACACTCACACACACTCGCACACTCTCGCACACATACGCACTCACTCGCACACACTCTCACACACTCGCACAAACTCACACACACTCGCACACACTTATACACAATCGCACACACACACTCACTCACTCACACTCACTCGCACACACTTGCACACACTCGCACACACTCGCACACACAGTCCTACACACTCACACACACTCGCAAACTCTCGCACAAACTCACACAAACTCACTCACACGCACACACTTGCACACACTAGCACACACTCGCACGCCCACACTTGCACACACTCACACTCACTCGCACGCACACACTCGCACACACTCGCACATACTCGCACACACTTGCACACACTCGCATGCACACACTCGCACACACACTCACAAACACACACTCGCATACACACTCGCACACACTCGCACAAACTCCTACACACACTCGTACACACTCACACACACTCGCACACACACTTGCACACACTCGCACATACACACATACACATTCGCACACACTCGCACACACACTCGCACACACAGTCCTACACACACACACTCGCAAACACTCGCACACACTTACACACACACTCACTCACACGTACACACTCGCACACACTCACGCACACTAGCACACACTCGTAAGCATACACTCACATTCACTCACACACTTAATCACACGCACACACTCTCGCACACACTCACACACACTCGCGCACACTCGCACACACTCGCAAGCCAACACTCGCACACTCTCGCACACATTTGCACACACTTGCACTCACTCACACCCACTCGCACGCACACACTCGCACACACTCATACACAATCACACAAACTCGCCACACACACTCGCACACATTCGCACACACTCGCACACACTCACTCACTCACACTCACTCGCACACACTTGCACACACTCGCACACAATCGCACACACAGTCCTACACACTCACACACACTCGCAAACACTCGCACAAACTCACACACACACACGCACACACTCGCACACACTCGCACACTCTCGCATTCACTCGCACGCACTCGCACGCACACACTCGCACACACTCGCACAAACTCACACACACTCGCACACACTCATACACAATCGTACAATCGCACAAACTCACACACACTCGCACACAGTCACACACTCGCACACAGTCACACACTCGCACCCACTCACTCATGCACACTCGCACACATTTGCACTCACTCGCACGCACTCGCACGCACACACTCGCACAAACTCACACACACTCGCACACACTCATACACAATCGCACGCACACACTCGCACACACACACTCGCACACACTCGCACACTCTCGCACACATACGCACTCACTCGCACGCACTCGCACGCACACACTCTCACACACTCGCACAAACTCACACACACTCGCACACACTTATACGTAATCGCACACACACACTCACTCACTCACACTCACTCGCACACACTTGCACACACTCGCACACACTCGCACACACTCATACACAATCGCACAAACTCACACACACTCGTACACACTCACACACTCGCACCCACTCACTCGTGTACACTCGCAAAAATTCGCACTCACTCGCACAAACTCACACACACTCGCACACACTCATACACAATCGCACACACACACACTCGCACACACACACTCGCACACACTCGCACACTCTCGCACACATTCACACTCACTCGCACGCACTCGCACGCACACACTCGCACACACTCGCACAAACTCACACACACTCGCACACACTTATACACAATCGCACACACACACACTCGTACACACACTCGCACACACTCGCACACACTCGCACACACTCACTCACACACACACACTCGCACACACTCACACACACTCGCACACACTCACATGCACACACACTCGCACACACTCACACACACTCGCACACACTCACAAGCACACACTCGCACAGACACTCGCTCACACTCACAAGCACACACTCACACGCACACACTCGCACACACACTCGCACACACTCACACCCACTCACTCGTGCACACTCGCGCACACTCGGGCTCATTTGCACACACTCGCACACACTCGCACACTCTCGCACACACTCGCACACACACTCGCACACACTCGAACACACTCACACACACTCACAAACAATCGCACATACAGTCCTACAAACTCACACACACTCACACACACTCACACACTCGCACCCACACACAAACTGGCACACACTCAAACACACTCACTCATACACACTCGCACACACTCACTCGCACACACACACACTCGCACACACTCGCACCCAGTCACTCGAGCACACACGCACACACTCGCACGCACACACGCACACACTCGCACACACTCACACGCACACACTCACGCACACACACTCGCGCACACTCGTGCACACTCGCACGCACACATTCGCACACATTCGCACTCACTTGCACACACGGACACACACTGGCACACACTGGCACACACACACTCGCACACACTCGCACACACTCGCACACACTTGCACACACTAGCACACACACTCGCACATACTCGCACACATTCGCACACACTCGCACGCACACACTCGCACACACTCGCATGCACACACTCGCACACACACTCACACACACACACTCACATACACACTCGCACACACTCGCACAAACTCCTACACACACACGTACACACTCACACACACTCGCACACACACTCGCACACACTCGCACATACACACATACACATTCACACACACTCGCACACACACTCGCACACACAGTCCTACACACTCACACACACACTCGCAAACACTCGCACACACTCACACACACACTCACTCACACATACACACTCGCGCACACTCACGCACACTAGCACACACTCGTAAGCATACACTCACACTCACTCACACACTTACTCACACGCACACACTCTCGCACACACTCACACACACTCGCGCACACTCGCACACTCTCGCACACATTTGCACACACTCGCACTCACTCGCACCCACTCGCACGCACACACTCGCACACACTCATACACAATCACACAAACTCGCACACACACACTCGCACACATTCGCACACACTCTCACACACGCACTCACTCACACTCACTCGCACACACTTGCACACACTCGCACACACTCGCACACACAGTCCTACACACTCACACACACACTCGCAAACACTCGCACAAACTCACACACACTCACACACACACTTGCGCACACTAGCACACACTCGCATGCCCAAACTCGCACACACTCATACACAATCACACACACTCGCACGCACACATTCACACACATTCGCATGAACTTGCACACACTCGTACGCACACACTGGCACACACTCGCACACACTCGCACACACACACTCGCACATACTCGCTCACACTCGCACACACTCGCACGCACGCACGCACACACTCGCACACACTCACACGCACACAGTCACGCACACACACTCGCGCACACTCGTGCACACTTGCACGCACACATTCGCACACATTCGCACTCACTTGCACACACTCGTGCGCACACACTGGCACACACTGGCACACACTGGCACACACACACTCGCACACACTCGCACACACAGTCCTACACACTCACACACACACTCGCAAACACTCGCACAAACTCACACACACGCACACACTTGCGCACACTAGCACACACTCGCACGCCCAAACTCGCACACACTCATACACAATCACACACACTCGCACGCACACATTCACACACATTCGCACGCACTTGCACACACTCGTACGCACACACTGGCACACACTCGCACACACTCGCACACACACACTCGCACATACTCGCTCACACTCGCACACACTCGCACGCACACACTCGCACACACTCGCATGCACACACTCGCACACAAACACTCGCATACACACTTGCACAAACTCCTACACACACTCGTACACACTCACACACACTAGCACACACACACTCGCACATACTCGCACACACTCGCACACACTCGCATGCACACACTCGCACACACACTCACACACTCTCGCATACACACTCGCACAAACTCCTACACACACTCGTACACACTCACACACACTCGCACACACACTTGCACACACTCGCACACACAGTCCTACACACTCACACACACACTCGCAAACACTCGCACACACTCACACACACACTCACTCACACGTACACACTCACGCACACTTGCACACACTCACGCACACTAGCACACACTCGTAAGCATACACTCACACTCACTCACACACTTACTCACACGCACACACTCTCGCACACACTGACACACACTCGCGCACACTCACATGCACACACTCACGCACACACACTCGCGCACACTCATGCACACTCGCACGCACACATTCACACACATTCACACGCACTTGCACACACTCGTACGCACACACTGGCACACACTCGCACATACTCGCACACACACACTCGCACATACTCGCTCACACTCGCACACACTCGCACGCACACACTCGCACACACTCGCATGCACACACTCGCACACACACTCACACACACACACTCGCATACACACTCGCACAAACTCCTACACACACTCGTACACACTCACACACACTAGCACACACACACTCGCACATACTCGCACACACTCGCACACACTCGCATGCACACACTCGCACACACACTCACACACTCTCGCATACACACTCGCACAAACTCCTACACACACTCGTACACACTCACACACACTCGCACACACACTTGCACACACTCGCACATACACACATACACATTCGCACACACTCGCACACACACTCGCACACACAATCCTACACACTCACACACACACTCGCAAACACTCGCACACACTCACACACACACTCACTCACACGTACACACTCACGCACACTTGCACACACTCACGCACACTAGCACACACTCGTAAGCATACCCTCACACTCACTCACACACTTACTCACATGCACACACTCTCGCACACACTCACACACACTCGCGCACACTCGCACACACTCGCACGCCCACACTCGCACACTCTCGCACACATTTGCACACACTCGCACTCACTTGCACCCACTCGCACGCACCCACTCGCACACACTTATACACAATCACACAAACTCGCACACATTCGCACACACTCGCACACACACTCACACACACACTCTCGCATACACACTCGCACAAACTCCTACACACACTCGTACACACTCACACACACTCGCACACACACTTGCACACACTCGCACATACACACATACACATTCGCACACACTCGCACACACACTCGCACACACAGTCCTACACACTCACACACACTCGCAAACACTCGCACACACTCACACACACACTCACTCACACGTACACACTCACGCACACTTGCACACACTCACGCACACTAGCACACACTCGTAAGCATACACTCACACTCACTCACACACTTACTCACACGCACACACTCTCGCACACACTCACACACACTCGCGCACACTCGCACACACTCGCACGCCCACACTCGCACACTCTCGCACACATTTGCACACACTCGCACTCACTTGCACCCACTCGCACGCACACACTCGCACACACTCATACACAATCACACAAACTCGCACACACACGCTCGAACACATTCGCACACACTCGCACACACTCACTCACTCACACTCACTCGCACACACTTGCACACACTCGCACACACTCGCACACACAGTCCTACACACTCACACACACACTCGCAAACACTCGCACAAACTCACACACACTCACTCACACGCAGACACACTCGCGTGCCCACACTCACACACATTTGCACTCACTCGCACGCACTCGCACGCACACACTCGCACAAACTCACACACACTCGCACACACTCATACACAATCGCACGCACACACACTCGCACACACACACTTGCACACACTCGCACACTCTCGCACACATTCACACTCACTCGCACGCACTCGCACGTGCACACTCGAACACACTCGCACAAACTCACACACACTCGCACACACTTATACACAAACGCACACACACACTCGTACACACACTCGCACACACTCGCACACACTCGCACACACTCACTCACACACACTCACACACACACACTCGCACACACTCGCACTCACTTGCACACACTCGCACACACTCACACGCACACACACTCGCACACACACTCACACACACTCACACACTCACAAGCACACACTCGCACACACACTCGCACAAACTCACACGCACACACTCACACGCACACACTCGCACAAACAGTCGCACACACTCGCACCCACTCACTCGTGCACACTCGGGCACATTTGCACACACTCGCACACACTCGCACACTCTCGCACACACACTCGCACACACACTCGCACACACTCGAACACACTCGCACACACTCGCAAACACTCGCACATACAGTCCTACAAACTCACACACACTCACACACACTCACACACTCCACCCACACACAAACTGGCACACAATCAAACACACTCACTCATACACACTCGCACACACTCACTCGCACACACACACACTCGCACACACTCGCACCCAGTCACTCGAGCACACTCGCACACACTCGCACGCACGCACACACTCGCACACACTCACACGCACACAGTCACGCACACACACTCGCGCACACTCGTGCACACTTGCACGCACACATTCGCACACATTCGCACTCACTTGCACACACTCGTGCGCACACACTGGCACACACTGGCACACACTGGCACACACACACTCGCACACACTCGCACACACTTGCACACACTACCACACACACACTCGCACACACTCGCACACACACCCGCACACACAGTCCTACACACTCACACACACACTCGCAAACACTCGCACACACTCACACACACACTCACTCACACATACACACTCGCGCACACTCACGCACACTAGCACACACTCGTAAGCATACACTCACACTCACTTACACACTTACTCACACGCACACACTCTCGCACACACTCACACACACTCGCGCACACTCGCACACACTCGCACGCCCACACTCGCACACTCTCGCACACATTTGCACACACTCACACTCACTCGCACACACTCGCACGCACACACTCGCACACACTCATACACAATCACACAAACTCGCACACACACACTCGCACACATTCGCACACACTCTCACACACGCACTCACTCACACTCACTCGCACACACTTGCACACACTCGCACACACTCGCACACACAGTCCTACACACTCACACACACACTCGCAAACACTCGCACAAACTCACACACACTCACACACACACTTGCGCACACTAGCACACACTCGCATGCCCAAACTCGCACACACTCATACACAATCACACACACTCGCACGCACACATTCACACACATTCGCATGAACTTGCACACACTCGTACGCACACACTGGCACACACTCGCACACACTCGCACACACACACTCGCACATACTCGCTCACACTCGCACACACTCGCACGCACACACTCGCACACACTCACATGCACACACTCGCACACACACTCACACACACACACTCGAATACACACTCGCACAAACTCCTACACACACTCGTACACACTCACACACACTAGCACACACACACTCGCACATACTCGCACACACTCGCACACACTCGCATGCACACACTCGCACACACACTCACACACTCTCGCATACACACTCGCACAAACTCCTACACACACTCGTACACACTCACACACACTCGCACACACACTTGCACACACTCGCACATACACACATACACATTCGCACACACTCGCACACACACTCGCACACACAGTCCTACACACTCACACACACACTCGCAAACACTCGCACACACTCACACACACACTCACTCACACGTACCCACTCACGCACACTTGCACACACTCACGCACACTAGCACACACTCGTAAGCATACACTCACACTCACTCACACACTTACTCACACGCACACACTCTCGCACACACTCACACACACTCGCGCACACTCGCACACACTCGCACGCCCACACTCGCACACTCTCGCACACATTTGCACACACTCGCACTCACTTGCACCCACTCGCACGCACACACTCATACACAATCACACAAACTCGCACACACACACTCGCACACATTCGCACACACTCACACACACTCACTCACTCACACTAACTCACACACATTCGCACACACTCGCACACACAGTCCTACACACTCACACACACACTCGCAAACACTCGCACAAACTCACACACACTCACTCACACGCACAAACACTCGCATGCCCACACTCACACACATTTGCACTCACTCGCACGCACTCGCACGCACACACTCGCACAAACTCACACACACTCGCACACACTCATACACAATCGCACGCACACACACTCGCACACACACACTCGCACACACTCGCACACTCTCGCACACATTCACACTCACTCGCACGCACTCGCACGCGCACACTCGAACACACTCGCACAAACTCACACACACTCGCACACACTTATACACAAACGCACACACACACTCGTACACACACTCGCACACACTCGCACACACTCGCACACACTCACTCACACACACTCACACACACACTCGCACACACTCACACACACTTGCACACACTCGCACACACTCACACGCACACACACTCGCACACACACTCACACACTCACAAGCACACACTCGCACACACACTCGCACACACGCACACACTCACATGCACACACTCGCACAAACAGTCGCACACACTCGCACCCTCTCACTCGTGCACACTCGCGCACACTCGGGCACATTTGCACACACTCGCACACACTCGCACACTCTCGCACACACACTCGCACACACACTCGCACACACTCGAACACAATCGCACACACTCACAAACACTCGCACATACAGTCCTACAAACTCACACACACTCACACACACTCACACACTCCACCCACACACAAACTGGCACACACTCAAACACACTCACTCATACACACTCGCACACACTCACTCGCACACACACACACACACACTCGCACCCAGTCACTCGAGCACACTCGCACACACTCGCACGCAAGCACACACTCTCACACACTCACACGCACACAGTCACGCACACACACTCGCGCACACTCGTGCACACTTGCACGCACACATTCGCACACATTCGCACTCACTTGCACACACTCGTGCGCACACACTGGCACACACTGGCACACACTGGCACACACACACTCGCACACACTCGCACACACAGTCCTACACACTCACACACACACTCGCAAACACTCGCACAAACTCACACACACGCACACACTTGCGCACACTAGCACACACTCGCACGCCCAAACTCGCACACACTCATACACAATCACACACACTCGCACGCACACATTCACACACATTCGCACGCACTTGCACACACTCGTACGCACACACTGGCACACACTCGCACACACTCGCACACACACACTCGCACATACTCGCTCACACTCGCACACACTCGCACGCACACACTCGCACACACTCGCATGCACACACTCGCACACAAACACTCGCATACACACTTGCACAAACTCCTACACACACTCGTACACACTCACACACACTAGCACACACACACTCGCACATACTCGCACACACTCGCTCACACTCGCATGCACACACTCGCACACACACTCACACACTCTCGCATACACACTCGCACAAACTCCTACACACACTCGTACACACTCACACACACTCGCACACACACTTGCACACACTCGCACACACAGTCCTACACACTCACACACACACTCGCAAACACTCGCACACACTCACACACACACTCACTCACACGTACACACTCACGCACACTTGCACACACTCACGCACACTAGCACACACTCGTAAGCATACACTCACACTCACTCACACACTTACACGCACACACTCTCGCACACACTCACACACACTCGCGCACACTCGCACACACTCGCACGCCCACACTCGCACACTCTCGCACACATTTGCACACACTCGCACTCACTTGCACCCACTCGCACGCAACCACTCGCACACACTCATACACAATCACACAAACTCGCACACACACACTCGCACACATTCGCACACACTCGCACACACTCGCATGCACACACTCGCACACACACTCACACACACACTCTCGCATACACACTCGCACAAACTCCTACACACACTCGTACACACTCACACACACTCGCACACACACTTGCACACACTCGCACATACACACATACACATTCGCACACACTCTCACACACACTCGCACACACAGTCCTACACACTCACACACACACTCGCAAACACTCGCACACACTCACACACACACTCACTCACACGTACACACTCACGCACACTTGCACACACTCACGCACACTAGCACACACTCGTAAGCATACACTCACACTCACTCACACACTTACTCACACGCACACACTCTCGCACACACTCACACACACTCGCGCACACTCTCACACACTCGCACGCCCACACTCGCACACTCTCGCACACATTTGCACACACTCGCACTCACTTGCACCCACTCGCACGCACACACTCATACACAATCACACAAACTCGCACACACACACTCGCACACATTCGCACACACTCACACACACTCACTCACTCACACTAACTCACACACACTCGCACACACTCGCACACACAGTCCTACACACTCACACACACACTCGCAAACACTCGCACAAACTCACACGCAGACACACTCGCATGCCCACACTCACACACATTTGCACTCACTCGCACGCACTCGCATGCACACACTCGCACAAACTCACACACACTCGCACACACTCATACACAATCGCACGCACACACACTCGCACACACACACTCGCACACACTCGCACACTCTCGCACACATTCACACTCACTCGCACGCACTCGCACGCGCACACTCGAACACACTCGCACAAACTCACACACACTCGCACACACTTATACACAAACGCACACACACACTCGTACACACACTCGCACACACTCGCACACACTCGCACACACTCACTCACACACACTCACACACACACTCGCACACACTCACACACACTTGCACACACTCGCACACACTCACACGCACACACACTCGCACACACACTCACACACTCACAAGCACACACTCGCACACACACTCGCACACACGCACACACTCACACGCACACACTCGCACAAACAGTCGCACACACTCGCACCCACTCACTCGTGCACACTCGCGCACACTCGGGCACATTTGCACACACTCGCACACACTCGCACACACTCGCACACACTCACACGCACACAGTCACGCACACACACTCGCGCACACTCGTGCACACTTGCACGCACACATTCGCACACATTCGCACTCACTTGCACACACTCGTGCGCACACAATGGCACACACTGGCACACACTGGCACACACACACTCGCACACACTCGCACACACTTGCACACACTAGCACACACACACTCGCACATACTCGCACACACTCGCACACACTCGCACGCACACACTCGCACACACTCGCACACACACTCACACACACACTCACATACACACTCGCACACACTCGCACAAACTCCTACACACACGTACACACTCACACACACTCGCACACACACTCGCACATACATACATTTACATTCACACACACTCGCACACACACCCGCACACACAGTCCTACACACTCACACACACACTCGCAAACACTCGCACACACTCACACACACACTCACTCACACGTACACACTCGCGCACAGTCACGCACACTAGCACACACTCGTAAGCATACACTCACACTCACTCACACACTTACTCACACGCACACACTCTCGCACACACTCACACACACTCGCGCACACTCGCACACACTCGCACGCCCACACTCGCACACTCTCGCACACATTTGCACACACTCGCACTCACTCGCACCCACTCGCACGCACACACTCGCACACACTCATACACAATCACACAAACTCGCACACACACACTCGGACACATTCGCACACACTCTCACACACGCACTCACTCACACTCACTCGCACACACTTGCACACACTCGCACACACTCGCACACACAGTCCTACACACTCACACACACACTCGCAAACACTCGCACAAACTCACACACACTCACTCACACGCACACACTTGCGCACACTAGCACACACTCGCACGCCCAAACTCGCACACATTCGCACTCACTCGCACGCACTCGCACGCACACACTCGCACACACTCGCACAAACTCACACACACTCGCACACACTCATACACAATCGCACGCACACACACCCGCACACACTCGCACACATTCGCACTCACTCGCACGCACTCGCACGCACACACTCGAACAAACTCACACACACTGGCACACACTTATACACAATCGCACACACACACTCTAACACACACTCACACACACTCGCACACACTCACTCACACACACTCACACACACACTTGCACACACTCACACACACTTGCACACACTCGCACACACTCACACGCACACACACTCACACACACACTCACACACACTCGCACACACTCACAAGCACAAACTCACACACACACTCGCACACACTCACACGCACACACTCACACGCACACACTCGCACACAAACTCGCACACACTCGCACCCAGTCACTCGAGCACACTCGCACACCCTCGCACGCACGCACACACTCGCACACACTCATATGCACACACTCACGCACACAAACTCGCACACACTCGAACACACTCGCACACACTCGCAAACACTCGCACATACAGTCCTACAAACTCACACACACTCACACACACTCACACAATCCACCCACACACAAACTGGCACACACTCAAACACACTCACTCAGACACACTCGCACACACTCACTCGCACACACACACACTCGCACACACTCGCACCCAGTCACTCGAGCACACTCGCACACACTCGTGCACACTTGCACGCACACAGTCGCACACATTCGCACTCACTTGCACACACTCGTGCGCACACACTGGCACACACTGGCACACACTGGCACACACACACTCGCACACACTTGCACACACTAGCACACACACACTCGCACATACTCGCACACACTCGCACACACTCGCACGCACACACTCGCACACACTCGCATGTACACACTCGCACACACACTCACACACACACACTCACATACACACTCGCACACACTCGCACAAACTCCTACACACACGTACACACTCACACACACTCGCACACACACTCTCACACACTCGCACACACTCGCACATACACACATACACATTCACACACACTCGCACACACACTCGCACACACAGTCCTACACACTCACACACTTGCACACACTCGCACACACTCACACGCACACACACTCACACACACACTCACACACACTCGCACACACTCACAAGCACAAACTCGCACACACACTCGCACACACTCACACGCACACACTCACACGCACACACTCGCACACACTCGCACCCAGTCACTCGAGCACACTCGCACACCCTCGCACGCATGCACACACTCGCACACACTCACATGCACACACTCACACACACACTCGCACACACTCGAACACACTCGCACACACTCGCAAACACTCGCACATACAGTCCTACAAACTCACACACACTCACACACTCGCACCCACACACAAACTGGCACACACTCAAACACACTCACTCATACACACTCGCACACACTCACTCGCACACACACTCGCACACACTCGCACCCAGTCACTCGAGCACACTCGCACACCCTCGCACGCACGCACGCACACACTCGCACACACTCACATGCACACACTCACGCACACACACTCGCACACACTCGTGCACACTCGCACGCACACATTCACGCACACACACTCGCGCACACTCGTGCACACTCGCACGCACACATTCACACACATTCGCACTCACTTGCACACACTCGTACGCACACACTGGCACACACTCGCACACACTCGCACACACACACTCGCACATACTCGCTCACACTCACACACACTCGCACGCACACACTCGCACACACTCGCATGCACACACTCGCACACACACTCGCATACACACTCGCACAAACTCCTACACACACTCGTACACACTCACACACACTAGCACACACACACTCGCACACACTCGCACATACTCGCACACACTCGCACACACTCGCATGCACACACTCGCACACACATTCACACACACTCTCGCATACACACTCGCACAAACTCCTACACACACTCGTACACACTCACACACACTCGCACACACACTTGCACACACTCGCACACACTCGCACATACACACATACACATTCGCAAACACTCGCACACACACTCGCACACACAGTCCTACACACTCAAACACACACTCGCAAACACTCGCATACACTCACACACACTCACTCACACGTACACACTCATGCACACTTGCACACACTCATGCACACTAGCACACACTCGTAAGCATACACTCACACTCACTCACACACTTACTCACACGCACACACTCACACACACTCGCGCACACTCGCACACACTCGCACGCCCACCATCACACACTCTCGCACACATTTGCACACACTCTCACTCACTTGCACCCACTCGCACGCACACACTCGCACACACTCATACACAATCACACAAACTCGCACACACACACTCGCACACATTTGCACACACTTGCACACTCACACTCACTCGCACACACTTGCACACACTCGCACACACTTGCACACACAGTCCTATACACTCACTCACACACTCGCAAACACTCACACAAACTCACACACACTCACTCACACGCACACACTTGCGCACACTAGCACACACTCGCACGACCACACTCACACACATTCGCACTCACTCGCACGCACTCGCACGCACACACTTGCACAAACTCACACACACTCGCACACACTCATACACAATCGCATGCTCACACACTCGCACACACACACTCGCACACACTAGCACACTCTCGCACACATTCACACTCACTCGCACGCGCACACTCGAACACACTCGCACAAACACACACACACTCGCACACACTTATACACAAACGCACACACACACTCGTACACACACTCGCACACACTCGCACACACTCACTCACACACACACACTCGCACACACTCACACACACTTGCACACACTCGCACACACTCACACGCACACACACTCGCACACACACTCACACACACTCGCACACACTCACAAGCACACACTCGCACACACACTTGCACACACTCACACGCACACACTCACACGCACACACTCGCACAAACAGTCGAACACACTCGCACCCACTGACTCGTGCACACTCGCGCACACTTGGGCACATTTGCACACACTCGCACACACTCGCACACTCTCGCACACACACTCGCACACACACTCGCACACACTCGAACACACTCGCACACACTCGCAAACACTCGCACATACAGTCCTACAAACTCACACACACTCACACACACTCACACACTCCACCGACACACAAACTGGCACACACTCAAACACACTCACTCATACACACTCGCACACACTCACTCACACACACACACACTCGCACACACTAGCACCCAGTCACTCGAGCACACTCGCACACACTCGCACGCACGCACGCACACACTCGCACACACTCACACGCACACAGTCACGCACACACACTCGCGCACACTCGTGCACGCTTGCACGCACACATTCGCACACATTCGCACTCACTTGCACACACTCGTGCGCACACACTGGCACACACTGGCACACACTGGCACACACACACTCGCACACACTCGCACACACTTGCACATACTAGCACACACACACTCGCACATATTCGCACACACTCGCACGCACACACTCGCACACACTTGCATGCACACACTCGCACACACACACACACTCACATACACACTCGCACACACTCGCACAAACTCCTACACACACTCGTACACACAAACACTCGCACACACACTCGCACACACTCGCACATACACACATACACATTCGCACACACTCGCACACACACTCGCACACACAGTCCTACACACTCACACACACACTCGCAAACACTCGCACACACTCACACACACACTCACTCACACGTACACACTCGCGCACACTCGCACACACTCACGCACACTAGCACACACTCGCATGCACACACTGGCACACAATAACACACACTCACATACACACTCGCACACACTCGCACAAACTCCTACACACACTCGCACACACTCACACACACACTCGCACGCTCACACTCGCACACACTCACACACACACTTGCACACACTTGCACACACACACTCGCACACAATCACACACACACTCGCAGACACTCGCACACACTCACTCATGCACACACTCATACACACTCACCCACACTCGCACACACAGTCCTACACACTCACACACACACTCGCAAACACTCGCAAACACTCACACACACACTCACTCACACGTACACACTCGCACACACTCGCACAGACTTGCACACACTTGCACACGCTTGCACACACTCGCACACACTCGCACACACTCGCACACACTCACACACACGCACACACACGCACACACACTCACGCACACACTCGCACACACTCGCACACACTTGCATGCACACATTCGCACGCACTCGCACACACAAACACAAACTGGCACACACTCAAACACACACACTCGCACACACTCACTCGCACACACACACACTCGCACACACTCACACACACACACACTCGCGCACACTCGTGCACACACACACACATTCGCACACATTCACACTCACTTGCACACACTCGTACGCAAACACTGGCACACACTGGCACACACTCGCACACACACACTCGCACACACTCGCACACACTTGCACACACTAGCACACACACACTCGCACACACTCGCACATACTCGCACACACTCACACACACTTGCACGCACACACTCGCATGCACACACTCGCACACACTCACACACACTCGCATACACACTCGCACACACTCGCACAAACTCCTACACACACTCGTACACACTCACACACACTCGCACACACACTCGCACACACTCGCACATACACACATACACATTTGCACACACTCGCACACACACTCGCACACACAGTCCTACACACTCACACACACTCGCAAACACTCGCACACACTCACACACACACTCACTCACACGTACACACTCGCGCACACTCACGCACACTAGCACACACTCGTAAGCATACACTCAAACTCACTCACACACTTACTCACATGCACACACTCTCGCACACACTCACACACACTCGTGCACACTCGCACACACTCGCACGCCCACACTCGCACACTCTCGCACACATTTGCACACACTCGCACTCACTCGCACCCACTCGCATGCACACACTCGCACACACTCATACACAATCACACAAACTCGCACACACACACTCGCACACATTCGCACACACTCGCACACACTCACTCACTCACACTCACTCGCACACACTTGCACACACTCGCACACACTCGCACACACAGTCCTACACACTCACACACACTCGCAAACACTCGCACAAACTCACACACACTCACTCACACGCACACACTTGCGCACACTAGCACACACTCGCACGCCCACACTCGCACACATTCGCACTCACTCGCACGCACTCGCACGCACACACTTGCAAAAAACTCACACACACTCGCACACACTCATACACAATCGCACGCACACACACTCGCACACACACACTCGCACACTCTCGCACTCACTCGCACGCACTCGCACGCACACACTCGCACACACTCGCATGCACACACTCGCACGCACACACTCGCACAAACAGTCGCACACACTCGCACCCACTCACTCGTGCACACTCGCGCACGCTCGGGCACATTTGCACACACTCGCACACTCTCGCACACACACTCGCACACACACTCGCACACACTCGAACACACTCGCACACACTCGCAAACACTCGCACATACAGTCCTACAAACTCACACACACTCACACACACTCACACACTCC
The DNA here is from genome assembly GCF_046119375.1 of Phyllobates terribilis. NCBI lineage: Eukaryota > Metazoa > Chordata > Amphibia > Anura > Dendrobatidae > Phyllobates > Phyllobates terribilis. Next base: position 1,809,505 of record NW_027362853.1, read on the forward strand.
ACCCACACACAAACTGGCACACACTCAAACACACTCACTCATACACACTCGCACACACTCACTCGCACACACACACACTCGCACACACTAGCACCCAGTCACTCGAGCACACTCGCACACACTCGCACGCACGCACACACTCACACGCACACAGTCACGCACACACACTCGCGCACACTCGTGCACACTTGCACGCACACATTCGCACACATTCGCACTCACTTGCACACACTCGTGCGCACACACTGGCACACACTGGCACACACTGGCACACACACACTCGCACACACTCGCACACACTTGCACATACTAGCACACACACACTCGCACATATTCGCACACACTCGCACGCACACACTCGCACACACTTGCATGCACACACTCGCACACACACTCACACACACACTCACATACACACTCGCACACACTCGCACAAACTCCTACACACACTCGTACACACACACACTCGCACACACACTCGCACACACTCGCACACACTCGCACATACACACATACACATTCGCACACACTCGCACACACACTCGCACACACATTCCTACACACTCACACACACACTCGCAAACACTCGCACACACTCACACACACACTCACTCACACGTACACACTCGCGCACACTCACACACACTCACACACACTAGCACACACTCGCATGCACACACTGGCACACACACTAACACACACACTCACATACACACTCGCACACACTCGCACAAACTCCTACACACACTCGCACACACTCACACACACACTTGCACACACTTGCACACACACACTCGCACACAATCACTCGCACACACTCGCAGACACTCGCACACACTCACTCATGCACACACTCATATACACTCACCCACACTCGCACACACAGTCCTACACACTCACACACACACTCGCAAACACTCGCAAACACTCACACACACACTCACTCACACGTACACACTCGCACACACTCGCACGCCCACACTCTCACACTCTCGCACACATTTGCACACACTCGCACTCACTCGCACGCACTCGCACACACACTCACACACACACTCGCACAAACTCATACACAATCGCACACACTCACTCGCACACACTTGCACACACTCGCACACACTCGCACACACTTGCACACACTTGCACACGCTTGCACACACTCGCACACACTCGCACACACTCGCACACACTCACACACACGCACACACACGCACACACACTCACGCACACACTCGCACACACTCGCACACACTTGCATGCACACATTCGCACGCACTCGCACACACAAACACAAACTGGCACACACTCAAACACACTCACTCATACACACTCGCACACACACACTCGCACACACTTGCACACACTAGCACACACACACTCACACACACTCGCACATACTCTCACACACTCACACACACTTGCACACACTCGCACACACTCACACACACTCACATACACACTCGCACACACTCGCACAAACTCCTACACACACTCGTACACACTCACACACACTCGCACATACACACATACACATTTGCACACACTCGCACACACACTCGCACACACAGTCCTACACACTCACACACACACTCGCAAACACTCGCACACACTCACACACACACTCACTCACACGTACACACTCGCGCACACTCACGCACACTAGCACACACTCGTAAGCATACACTCAAACTCACTCACACACTTACTCACATGCACACACTCTCGCACACACTCACACACACTCGTGCACACTCGCACACACTCGCACGCCCACACTCGCACACTCTCGCACACATTTGCACACACTCGCACTCACTCGCACCCACTCGCATGCACACACTCGCACACACTCATACACAATCACACAAACTTGCACACACACACTCGCACACATTCGCACACACTCGCACACATTCACTCACTCACACTCACTCGCACACACTTGCACACACTCGCACACACTCGCACACACAGTCCTACACACTCACACACACTCGCAAACACTCGCACAAACTCACACACACTCACTCACACGCACACACTTGCGCACACTAGCACACACTCGCACGCCCACACTTGCACACATTCGCACTCACTCGCAAGCACTCGCACGCACACACTCGCAAAAAACTCACACACACTCGCACACACTCATACAAAATCGCACGCACACACACTCGCACACACTCGCACACTCTCGCACTCAATCGCACGCACTCGCACGCACACACTCGCACACACTCGCATGCACACACTCGCACACACAAACACACACACACTCGCATACACACTCGCACACACTCGCATGCACACACTCGCACACACACTCACACACACACACTCGCATACACACTCGCACACACTCGCACAAACTCCTACACACACTCGTACACACTCACACACACTCACACACACACTTGCACACACTCGAACATACACACATACACATTCGCACACACTCGCACACTCACTCGCACACACAGTCCTACACACTCACACACACACTCGCAAACACTCGCACACACACACACTCACTCACACGTACACACTCGCTCACACTCGCACTCACTCACACCCACTCGCACGCACACACTCGCACACACTCATACACAATCACACAAACTCGCACACACACACTCGCACACATTCGCACACACTCGCACACACTCACTCACTCACACTCACTCGCACACACTTGCACACACTCACACACACTCACACACACAGTCCTACACACTCACACACACACTCGCAAACACTCGCACAAACTCACACACACTCACTCACACGCACACACTTGCGCACACTAGCACACACTCGCACGCCCACACTCGCACACATTCGCACTCACTCGCACACACTCGCACGCACACACTCGCACAAACTCACACACACTCGCACACACTCATACACAATCGCATGCACACACACTCGCACACACTCGCACACTCTCGCACACATTCGCACTCACTCGCACGCACACACTCGCACAAACTCGCATGCACACACTCGCACACACACTCACACACACACTCGCATACACACTCGCACAAACTCCTACACACACTCGTACACACTCACACACACTCGCACACACACTTGCACACACTCGCACACACTCGCACATACACACATACACATTTGCACACACTCGCACAATCACTCGCACACACAGTCCTACACACTCACACACACACTCGCAAACACTCGCACACACACACACTCACTCACACGTACACACTCGCGCACACTCACACACACTCACGCACACTAGCACACACTCGTAAGCATACACTCACACTCACTCACACACTTACTCACACGCACACACTCTCGCACACACTCACACACATTCGCGCACACTCGCACACACTCGCACGCCCACACTCGCACACTCTCGCACACATTTGCACACACTCGCACTCACTCGCACCCACTCGCATGCACACACTCGCACACACTCATACACAATCACACAAACTGACACACACTCGCACACACTCACACATTCACACCCACTCACTCGTGCACACTCGCACACATTCGCACTCACTCGCACGCACTCGCACGCACACACTCTCACACACTCGCACAAAATCACACACTCGCACACACTTATACACAATCGGACACACACACTCACTCACTCACACTCACTCGCACACACTTGCACACACTCGCACACACTCGCAAACACAGTCCTACACACTCACACACACTCGCAAACACTCGCACAAACTCACACACACTCACTCACACCCGCACACTTGCACACACTAGCAGACACTCGCACGCCCACACTTGCACACACTCACACTCACTCGCACGCACTCGCACGCACACACTCGCACACACTCCCACATACTCGCACACACTTGCACACACTCGCACACACTCGCATGCACACACTCGCACACATACTCACAAACACACACTCGCATACACACTCGCACACACTCGCACAAACTCCTACACACACTCGTACACACTCACACACACTCGCACACACACTTGCACACACTCGCACACACTCGCACATACACGCATACACATTCGCACACACTCACACACACACTCGCACACACAGTCCTACACACACACACTCGCAAACACTCGCACACACTCACTCACACGTACACACTCGCACACACTCGCACACACTCACGCACACTAGCACACACTCGTAAGCATACACTCACATTCACTCACACACTTACTCACACGCACACACTCTCGCACACACTCACACACACTCGCGCACACTCGCACACACTCGCATGCCCACACTCGCACACTCTCGCACACATTTGCACACACTCGCACTCACTCACACCGACTCGCACGCACACACTCGCACACACTCATACACAATCACACAAACTCGCACACACACACTCGCACACATTCGCACACACTCGCACACACTCACTCACTCACACTCACTCGCACACACTTGCACACACTCGCACACACTCGCACACACAGTCCTACACACTCACACACACTCGCAAACACTCGCACAAACTCACACACACTCACTCACACGCACATACTTGCACACACTAGCACACACTCGCACGCCCACACTTGCACACATTCGCACTCACTCGCACGCACTCGCACGCACACACTCGCACAAACTCACACACACTCGCACACACTCATACTCAATCGCACAATCGTACAAACTCACACACACTCGCAAACACTCACACACTCGCACCCACTCACTCGTGCACACTCGCACACATTCGCACTCACTCGCACGCACTCACACGCACACACTCGCACAAACTCACACACACTCGCACACACTCATACACAATCGCACGCACACACTCGCACACACACACTCACACACACTCGCACACTCTCGCACACATACGCACACACTCACACGCAATCGCACGCACACACTCTCACACACTCGCACAAACTCACACACACTCGCACACACTTATACACAATCGCACACACACACTCACTCACTCACACTCACTTGCACACACTTGCACACACTCGCACACACTCGCACACACAGTTCTACACACTCACACACACTCGCAAACACTCGCACAAACTCACACACACTCACTTACACGCACACACTTGCACACACTAGCACACACTCGCACGCCCACACTTGCACACACTCACACTCATTCGCACGCACTCGCACGCACACACTCGCACATACTCACACACACTTGCACACACTCGCACACACTCGCATGCACACACTCGCACACACACTCACAAACACACACTCGCATACACACTTGCACACACTCGCACAAACTCCTACACACACTCGTACACACTCGCACACACTCGCACACACACTTGCACACACTCGCACACACTCGCACATACAAGCATACACATTCGCACACACTCACACACACACTCGCACACACAGTCCTACACACACAAACTCGCAAACACTCATACACACTCACACACACACTCACTCACACGTACACACTCGCACACACTCGCACACACTCACGCACACTAGCACACACTCGTAAGCATACACTCACATTCACTCACACACTTACTCACACGCACACACTCTCGCACACACTCACACACACGCGCGCACACTCGCACACACTCGCACGCCCACACTCGCACACTCTCGCACACATTTGCACACACTTGCACTCACTCACACCCACTCGCACGCACACACTCGCACACACTCATACACAATCATACAAACTCGCACACACACACTCGCACACATTCGCACACACTCACACACACTCACTCACTCACACTCACTCGCACACACTTGCACACACTCGCACACACTCGCACACACAGTCCTACACACTCACACACACTCGCAAACACTCGCACAAACTCACACATACTCACTCACACGCACACACTTGCACACACTCGCACACACTCGCACATACACACATACACATTTGCACACACTCGCACACACACTCGCACACACAGTCCTACACAGTCACACACACACTCGCAAACACTCGCACACACTCACACACACACTCACTCACACGTACACACTCGTGCACACTCACGCACACTAGCACACACTCGTAAGCATACACTCAAACTCACTCACACACTTACTCACATGCACACACTCTCGCACACACTCACACACACTCGTGCACACTCGCACACACTCGCACGCCCACACTCGCACACTCTCGCACACATTTGCACACACTCGCACTCACTCGCACCCACTCGCATGCACACACTCGCACACACTCATACACAATCACACAAACTCGCACACACACACTCGCACACATTCGCACACACTCGCACACACTCACTCACTCACACTCACTCGCACACACTTGCACACACTCGCACACACTCGCACACACAGTCCTACACACTCACACACACTCGCAAACACTCGCACAAACTCACACACACTCACTCACACGCACACACTTGCGCACACTAGCACACACTCGCACGCCCACATTCGCACACATTCGCACTCACTCGCACGCACACACTCGCAAAAAACTCACACACACTCGCACACACTCATACAAAATCGCACGCACACACACTCGCACACACTCGCACACTCTCGCACTCACTCGCACGCACTTGCACGCACACACTCGCACACACTCGCATGCACACAATCGCACACACAAACACACACACACTCGCATACACACTCGCAAACACTCGCACACACACACACTCACTCACACGTACACACTCGCGCACACTCGCACACACTCACGCACACTAGCACACACTCGTAAGCATACACTCACACTCACTCACACACTTACTCACACTCACACACTCTCGCACACACTCACACACACTCGCCCACACTCGCACACACTCGCACGCCCACACTCGCACACTCTCGCACACATTTGCACACACTCGCACTCACTCACACCCACTCGCACGCACACACTCGCACACACTCATACACAATCACACAAACTCGCACACACACACTCGCACACATTCGCACACACTCGCACACACTCACTCACTCACACTCACTCGCACACACTTGCACACACTCGCACACACTCGCACACACAGTCCTACACACTCACACACACTCGCAAACACTCGCACAAACTCACACACACTCACTCACACGCACATACTTGCACACACTAGCACACACTCGCACGCCCACACTTGCACACATTCGCACTCACTCGCACGCACTCGCACGCACACACTCGCACAAACTCACACACACTCGCACACACTCATACTCAATCGCACAATCGTACAAACTCACACACACTCGCAAACACTCACACACTCGCACCCACTCACTCGTGCACACTCGCACACATTCGCACTCACTCGCACGCACTCACACGCACACACTCGCACAAACTCACACACACTCGCACACACTCATACACAATCGCACGCACACACTCGCACACACACACTCACACACACTCGCACACTCTCGCACACATACGCACACACTCACACGCAATCGCACGCACACACTCTCACACACTCGCACAAACTCACACACACTCGCACACACTTATACACAATCGCACACACACACTCACTCACTCACACTCACTTGCACACACTTGCACACACTCGCACACACTCGCACACACAGTTCTACACACTCACACACACTCGCAAACACTCGCACAAACTCACACACACTCACTTACACGCACACACTTGCACACACTAGCACACACTCGCACGCCCACACTTGCACACACTCACACTCATTCGCACACACTCGCACGCACACACTCGCACATACTCACACACACTTGCACACACTCGCACACACTCGCATGCACACACTCGCACACACACTCACAAACACACACTCGCATACACACTCGCACACACTCGCACAAACTCCTACACACACTCGTACACACTCGCACACACTCGCACACACACTTGCACACACTCGCACACACTCGCACATACAAGCATACACATTCGCACACACTCGCACACACACTCGCACACACAGTCCTACACACACAAACTCGCAAACACTCATACACACTCTCGCACACACTCACACACACGCGCGCACACTCGCACACACTCGCACGCCCACACTCGCACACTCTCGCACACATTTGCACACACTTGCACTCACTCACACCCACTCGCACGCACACACTCGCACACACTCATACACAATCATACAAACTCGCACACACACACTCGCACACATTCGCACACACTCGCACTCACTCACTCACACTCACTCGCACACACTTGCACACACTCGCACACACTCGCACACACAGTCCTACACACTCACACACACTCGCAAACACTCGCACAAACTCACACATACTCACTCACACGCACACACTTGCACACACTCGCACACACTCGCACATACACACATACACATTTGCACACACTCGCACACACACTCGCACACACAGTCCTACACAGTCACACACACACTCGCAAACACTCGCACACACTCACACACACACTCACTCACACGTACACACTCGCGCACACTCACGCACACTAGCACACACTCGTAAGCATACACTCAAACTCACTCACACACTTACTCACATGCACACACTCTCGCACACACTCACACACACTCGTGCACACTCGCACACACTCGCACGCCCACACTCGCACACTCTCGCACACATTTGCACACACTCGCACTCACTCGCACCCACTCGCATGCACACACTCGCACACACTCATACACAATCACACAAACTCGCACACACACACTCGCACACATTCGCACACACTCGCACACACTCACTCACTCACACTCACTCGCACACACTTGCACACACTCGCACACACTCGCACACACAGTCCTACACACTCACACACACTCGCAAACACTCGCACAAACTCACACACACTCACTCACACGCACACACTTGCGCACACTAGCACACACTCGCACGCCCACACTCGCACACATTCGCACTCACTCGCACGCACACACTCGCAAAAAACTCACACACACTCGCACACACTCATACAAAATCGCACGCACACACACTCGCACACACTCGCACACTCTCGCACTCACTCGCACGCACTTGCACGCACACACTCGCACAAACTCGCATGCACACAATCGCACACACAAACACACACACACTCGCATACACACTCGCAAACACTCGCACACACACACACTCACTCACACGTACACACTCGCGCACACTCGCACACACTCACGCACACTAGCACACACTCGTAAGCATACACTCACACTCACTCACACACTTACTCACACTCACACACTCTCGCACACACTCACACACACTCGCCCACACTCGCACACACTCGCACGCCCACACTCGCACACTCTCGCACACATTTGCACACACTCGCACTCACTCACACCCACTCGCACACACACACTCGCACACATTCGCACACACTCACACACACTCACTCACTCACACTCACTCGCACACACTTGCACACACTCGCACACACTCGCACACACAGTCCTACACACTCACACACACACACTAGCAAACACTCGCACAAACTCACACACACTCACTCACACGCACACACTTGCGCACACTAGCACACACTCGCACGCCCACACTCGCACACATTCGCACTCACTCGCACGCACTCGCACGCACACACTCGCACAAACTCACACACACTCGCACACACTCATACACAATCGCACGCACACACACTCGCACACACTCGCACACTCTCGCACACATTCGCACTCACTCGCACGCACACACTCGCACAAACTCGCATGCACACACTCGCACACACACTCACACACACACACTCGCATACACACTCGCACAAACTCCTACACACACTCGTACACACTCACACACACTCGCACACACACTTGCACACACTCGCACACACTCGCACATACACACATACACATTCGCACACACTCGCACAATCACTCGCACACACAGTCCTACACACTCACACACACACTCGCAAACACTCGCACACACACACACTCACTCACACGTACACACTCGCGCACACTCACACACACTCACGCACTCTAGCACACACTCGTAAGCATACACTCACACTCACTCACACACTTACTCACACGCACACACTCTCGCACACACTCACACACATTTGCGCACACTCACACACACTCGCACGCCCACACTCGCACAATCTCGCACACATTTGCACACACTCGCACTCACTCGCACCCACTCGCATGCACACACTCGCACACACTCATACACAATCACACAAACTGACACACACTCTCACACACTCGCACCCACGCACTCGTGCACACTCGCACACATTCGCACTCACTCGCACGCACTCGCACGCACACACTCTCACACACTCGCACAAACTCACACACTCGCACACACTTATACACAATCGGACACACACAATCAGTCACACTCACTCGCACACACTTGCACACACTCGCACACACTCGCACACACAGTCCTACACACTCACACACACTCGCAAACACTCGCACAAACTCACACACACTCACTCACACCCACACACTTGCACACACTAGCAGACACTCGCACGCCCACACTTGCACACACTCACACTCACTCGCACGCACTCGCACGCACACACTCGCACACACTCGCACACACTCGCACACACTCGCACACACTCGCATGCACACACTCGCACACATACTCACAAACACACACTCGCATACACACTCGCACACACTCACACAAACTCCTACACACACTCGTACACACTCACACACACTCGCACACACACTTGCACACACTCGCACATACACGCATACACATTCGCACACACTCGCACACACACTCGCACACACAGTCCTACACACACACACTCGCAAACACTCGCACACACTCACTCACACGTACACACTCGCACACACTCACACACACTCACGCACACTAGCACACACTCGTAAGCATACACTCACATTCACTCACACACTTACTCACACGCACACACTCTCGCACACACTCACACACACTCGCGCACACTCGCACACACTCGCATGCCCACACTCGCACACTCTCGCACACATTTGCACACACTCGCACTCACTCACACCGTCTCGCACGCACACACTCGCACACACTCATACACAATCACACAAACTCGCACACACACACTCGCACACATTCGCACACACTCGCACACACTCACTCACTCACACTCACTCGCACACACTTGCACACACTCGCACACACTCGCACACACAGTCCTACACACTCACACACACTCGCAAACACTCGCACAAACTCACACACACTCACTCACATGCACATACTTGCACACACTAGCACACACTCGCACGCCCACACTTGCACACATTCGCACTCACTCGCACGCACTCGCACGCACACACTCGCACAAACTCACACACACTCGCACACACTCATACTCAATCGCACAATCGTACAAACTCACACACACTCGCACACACTCACACACTCGCACCCACTCACTCGTGCACACTCGCACACATTCGCACTCACTCGCACGCACTCACACGCACACACTCGCACAAACTCACACACACTTGCACACACTCATACACAATCGCACGCACACACTCGCACACACACACTCACACACACTCGCACACTCTCGCACACATACGCACTCACTCGCACGCACTCGCACGCACACACTCTCACACACTCGCACAAACTCACACAAACTCGCACACACTTATACACAATCGCACACACACACTCACTCACTCACACTCACTTGCACACACTTGCACACACTCGCACACACTCGCACACACAGTTCTACACACTCACACACACTCGCAAACACTCGCACAAACTCACACACACTCACTCACACGCACACACTTGCACACACTAGCACACACTCGCACGCCCACACTTGCACACACTCACACTCATTCGCATGCACTCGCACGCACACACTCGCACATACTCGCACACACTTGCACACACTTGCACACACTCGCATGCACACACTCGCACACACACTCACAAACACACACTCGCATACACACTCGCACACACTCGCACAAACTCCTACACACACTCGTACACACTCGCACACACTCGCACACACACTTGCACACACTCGCACACACTCGCACATACACGCATACACATTCGCACACACTCGCACACACACTCGCACACACAGTCCTACACACACAAACTCGCAAACACTCATACACACTCAAACACACACTCACCCACACGTACACACTCGCACACACTCGCACACACTCACGCACACTAGCACACACTCGTAAGCATACACTCACATTCACTCACACACTTACTCACACGCATACACTCTCGCACACACTCACACACACTCGCGCACACTCGCACACAATCGCACGCCCACACTCGCACACTCTCGCACACATTTGCACACACTTGCACTCACTCACACCCACTCGCACGCACACACTCGCACACACTCATACACAATCACACAAACTCGCACACACACACTCGCACACATTCGCACACACTCGCACACACTCACTCACACTCACTCGCACACACTTGCACACACTTGCACACACTCGCACACACAGTCCTACACACTCACACACACTCGCAAACACTCGCACAAACTCACACATACTCACTCACACGCACACACTTGCACACACTAGCACACACTCGCACGCCCACACTTGCACACATTCGCACTCACTCGCACGCACACACTCGCACACACTCGCACAAACTCACACACACTCGCACACACTCATACACAATCGTACAATCGCACAAACTCACACACACTCGCACACAGTCACACACTCGCACCCACTCACTTGTGCACACTCGCACACACTTGCACTCACTCGCACGCACTCGCACGCACACACTCGCACACACACACTCGCACACATTCGCACACTCTCGCACACATACGCACTCACTCGCACGCACTCGCACGCACACACTCTCACACACTCGCACAAACTCACACACACTCGCACACACTTATACGCAATCGCACACACACACTCACTCACTCACACTCACTCGCACACACTTGCACACACTCGCACACACTCGCAAACACAGTCCTACACACTCACACACACTCGCAAACACTCGCACAAACTCACACACACTCACTCACACGCACACACTTGCACACACTAGCACACACTTGCACGCCCACACTTGCACACATTCGCACTCACTCGCACGCACTCGCACACACACACTCGCACACACTCGCACAAACTCACACACACTCGCACACACTCATACACAATCGCACAAACTCACACACACTCGTACACACTCACACACTCGCACCCACTCACTCGTGCACACTCGCACACATTCGCACTCACTCGCACACACTCGCACGCACACACTCGCACAAACTCACACACACTCGCACACACTCATACACAATCGCACGCACACACACTCGCACACACACACTCGCACACACTCGCACACTCTCGCACACATTCACACTCACTCGCACGCACTCGCACGCACACACTCGCACAAACTCACACACACTCGCACACACTTATACACAATCGCACACACACACTCGTACACACACTCGCACACACTCGCACACACTCGCTCACACACACTCACACACACACTCGCACAGACTCACACACACTCGCACACAGTCACATGCACACATACTCACACACACACTCACACACACTCGCACACACTCACAAGCACACACTCGCACAGACACTCGCTCACACTCACAAGCACACACTCACACACGCGGGCACATTTGCACACACTCGCACACTCTCGCACACACACTCGCACACACACTCGCACACACTCGAACACACTCACACACACTCACAAACAATCGCACATACAGTCCTACAAACTCTCACACACACTCACACACTCGCACCCACACACAAACTGGCACACACTCAAACACACTCACTCATACACACTCGCACACACTCACTCGCACACACACACACTCGCACACACTCGCACCCAGTCACTCGAGCACACTCGCACACACACGCACGCACACACTCGCACACACTCACACGCACACACTCACGCACACACACTCGCGCACACTCGAGCACACTCGCACGCACACATTCGCACACATTTGCACTCACTTGCACACACTCGTACGCACACACTGGCACACAATGGCACACACTGGCACACACACACTCGCACACACTCGCACACACTTGCACACACTAGCACACACACACTCGCACATACTCGCACACACTCGCACACACTCGCACGCACACACTCGCACACACTCGCATGCACACACTCGCACACACACTTACACACACTCACATACACACTCGCACACACTTGCACAAACTCCTACACACACACGTACACACTCACACACACTCGCACACACACTCGCACACACTCGAACACACTCGCACACACTCGCAAACACTCGCACATACAGTCCTACAAACTCACACACACTCACACACACTCACACACTCCACCCACACACAAACTGGCACACACTCAAACACACTCACTCATACACACTCGCACACACTCACTCGCACACACACACACTCGCACACACTCGCACCCAGTCACTCGAGCACACTCGCACACACACGCACGCACACACTCGCACACACTCACACGCACACACTCACGCACACACACTCGCGCACACTCGAGCACACTCGCACGCACACATTCGCACACATTTGCACTCACTTGCACACACTCGTACGCACACACTGGCACACAATGGCACACACTGGCACACACACACTCGCACACACTCGCACACACTTGCACACACTAGCACACACACACTCGCACATACTCGCACACACTCGCACACACTCGCACGCACACACTCGCACACACTCGCATGCACACACTCGCACACACACTTACACACACTCACATACACACTCGCACACACTTGCACAAACTCCTACACACACACGTACACACTCACACACACTCGCACACACTCGCACACACTCGCACATACACACATACACATTCACACACACTCGCACACACACTCGCACACACAGTCCTACACACTCACACACACACTCGCAAACACTCGCACACACTCACACACACACTCACTCACACGTACACACTCGCGCACACTCACGCACACTAGCACACACTCGTTAGCATACACTCACACTCACTCACACACTTACTCACACGCACACACTCTCGCACACACTCGCGCACACTCGCACACTCTCGCACACATTTGCACACACTCGCACTCACTCGCACCCACTCGCACGCACACACTCGCACACACTCATACACAATCACACAAACTCGCACACACACACTCGCACACATTCGCACACACTCGCACACACACACTCACTCACACTCACTCGCACACACTTGCACACACTCGCACACACTCGCACACACAGTCCTACACACTCACACACACACTCGCAAACACTCGCACAAACTCACACACACTCACTCACATGCACACACTTGCGCACACTAGCACACACTCGCACGCCCACACTCGCACACATTCGCACTCACTCGCACACACTCGCACGCACACACTCGCACACACTCGCACAAACTCACACACACTCGCACACACTCATACACAATCGCACGCACACACACCCGCACACACTCGCACACATTTGCACTCACTCGCACGCACTCTCATGCACACACTCGCACAAACTCACACACACTGGCACACACTTATACACAATCGCACACACACACTCTAACACACACTGGCACACACTCACACACACTCACTCACACACACTCACACACACACTCGCACACACTCACACACACTTGCACACACTCGCACACACTCACTCGTGCACACTCGCGCACACTCGGGCACATTTGCACACACTCGCACACACTCGCACACTCTCGCACACACACTCGCACACACACTCGCACACACTCGAACACACTCGCACACACTCGCAAACACTCGCACATACAGTCCTACAAACTCACACACACTCACACACACTCACACACTCCACCCACACATAAACTGGCACACACTCAAACACACTCACTCATACACACTCGCACACACTCACTCGCACACACACACACTTGCACACACTCGCACCCAGTCACTCGAGCACACTCGCACACACTCGAACGCACGCACGCACACACTCGCACACACTCACACGCACACACTCACGCACACACACTTGCGCACACTCGTGCACACTTGCACGCACACATTCGCACACATTCGCACTCACTTGAACACACTCGTACGCACACACTGTCACACACTGGCACACACACACTCGCACACACTCGCACACACTTGCACACACTAGCACACACACACTCGCACATACTCGCACACACTCGCACACACTCGCACGCACACACTCGCACACACTCGCATGCACACACTCGCACACACACTCACACACACACACTCACATACACACTCGCACACACTCGCACAAACTCCTACACACACAGGTACACACTCACACACACTCGCACACACACTCGCACACACTCGCACACACTCGCACATACACACATACACATTCACACACACTCGAACACACAGTCCTACACACTCACACACACTCTCAAACACTCGCACACACTCACACACACACTCACTCACACGTACACACTCGCGCACACTCGCACACACTCACGCACACTAGCACACACTCGTAAGCATACACTCACACTCACTCACACACTTACTCACACGCACACACTCTCGCACACACTCACACACACTCGCGCACACTCGCACACACTCGCACGCCCACACTCGCACACTCTCGCACACATTTGCACACACTCGCATTCACTTGCACCCACTCACACGCACACACTCGCACACACTCATACACAATCACACAAACTCGCACACACACACTCGCACACATTCACACACACTCGCACACACTCACTCACTCACACTCACTCGCACACACTTGCACACACTCGCACACACTCGCACACACAGTCCTACACACTCACACACACACTCGCAAACACTCGCACAAACTCACACACACTCACTCACACGCACACACTTGCGCACACTAGCACACACTCGCACGCCCACACTCACACACATTCGCACTCACTCGCACACACTCGCACGCACACACTCGCACAAACTCACACACACTCGCACACACTCATACACAATCGCACGCACACACACTCGCACACACTCGCACACTCTCACACACATTCACACTCACTCGCACGCACTCGCACGTGCACACTCGAACACACTCGCACAAACTCACACACACTCGTACACACACTCGCACACACTCGCACACACTCGCACACACTCACTCACACACACTCACACACACACACTCGCACACACTCACACACACTTGCACACACTCGCACACACTCACACGCACACACACTCGCACACACACTCACACACACTCGCACACACTCACAAGCACACACTCGCACACACACTCGCACACACTCACACACTCACACGCACACACTCGCACAAACAGTCGCACACACTCGCACCCACTCACTCGTGCACACTCGCGCACACTCGGGCACATTTGCACACACTCGCACACACTCGCACACTCTCGCACACACACTCGCACACACACTCGCACACACTCGAACACACTCGCACACACTCGCAAACACTCGCACATACAGTCCTACAAACTCACACACACTCACACACACTCACACACTCCACCCACACACAAACTGGCACACACTCAAACACACTCACTCATACACACTCGCACACACTCACTCACACACACACACACTCGCACACACTAGCACCCAGTCACTCGAGCACACTCGCACACACTCGCACGCACGCACGCACACACTCGCACACACTCACACGCACACAGTCACGCACACACACTCGCGCACACTCGTGCACACTTGCACGCACACATTCGCACACATTCGCACTCACTTGCACACACTCGTGCGCACACACTGGCACACACTGGCACACACTGGCACACACACACTCGCACACACTCGCACACACTTGCACATACTAGCACACACACACTCGCACATATTCGCACACACTCGCACGCACACACTCGCACACACTTGCATGCACACACTCGCACACACACACACACTCACATACACACTCGCACACACTCGCACAAACTCCTACACACACTCGTACACACACACACTCGCACACACACTCGCACACACTCGAACACACTCGCACACACTCGCACATACACATTCGCACACACTCGCACACACAGTCCTACACACTCACACACACACTCGCAAACACTCGCACACACGCACACACACACTCACTCACACGTACACACTCGCGCACACTCGCACACACTCACGCACACTAGCACACACTCGCATGCACACACTGGCACACACACTAACACACACACTCACATACACACTCGCACACACTCGCACAAACTCCTACACACACTCGCACACACTCACACACACACTTGCACACACTTGCACACACACACTCGCACACAATCACACACACACTCGCAGACACTCGCACACACTCACTCATGCACACACTCATACACACTCGCCCCCACTCGCACACACAGTCCTACACACTCACACACACACTCGCAAACACTCGCAAACACTCACACACACACTCACTCACACGTACACACTCGCACACACTCCCACGCCCACACTCTCACACTCTCGCACACATTTGAACACACTCGCACTCACTCGCACGCTTTCACACACACACTCACACACACACTCGCACAAACTCATACACAATCGCACACACTCACTCGCACACACTTGCACACACTCGCACACACTCGCACACACTTGCAAACACTTGCACACGCTTGCACACACTCGCACACACTCGCACACACTCACACACACGCACACACACGCACACACACTCACGCACACACTCGCACACACTCGCACACACTTGCATGCACACATTCGCACGCACTCGCACACACAAACACAAACTGGCACACACTCAAACACACTCACTCATACACACTCGCACACACTCACTCGCACACACACACACACTCGCACACACTCACACACACACACTCGCGCACAGTCGTGCACACTTGCACGCACACATTCGCACACATTCGCACTCACTTGCACACACTCGTGCGCACACACTGGCACACACTCGCACACACACACTCGCACACACTCGCACACACTTGCACACACTAGCACACACACACTCGCACATATTCGCACACACTCGCACGCACACAATCGCACACACTTGCATGCACACACTCGCACACACACACACACTCACATACACACTCGCACACACTCGCACAAACTCCTACACACACTCGTACACACACACACTCGCACACACACTCGCACACACTCGCACACACTCGCACATACACACATACACATTCGCACACACTCGCACACACACTCGCACACACAGTCCTACACACTCACACACACACTCGCAAACACTCGCACACACTCACACACACACTCACTCACACGTACACACTCGCGCACACTCGCACACACTCACGCACACTAGCACACACTCGCATGCACACACTGGCACACACACTAACACACACACTCACATACACACTCGCACACACTCGCACAAACTCCTACACACACTCGCACACACTCACACACTCGCACGCTCACACTCGCACACACTCACACACACACTTGCACACACTTGCACACACACACTCGCACACAATCACACACACACTCGCAGACACTCGCACACACTCACTCATGCACACACTCATACACACTCGCCCACACTCGCACACACAGTCCTACACACTCACACACACACTCGCAAACACTCGCAAACACTCACACACACACTCACTCACACGTACACACTCGCACACACTCGCACGCCCACACTCTCACACTCTCGCACACATTTGCACACACTCGCACTCACTCGCACGCACTCGCACACACACTCACACACACTCGCACAAACTCATACACAATCGCACACACTCACTCGCACACACTTGCACACACTCGCACACACTCGCACACACTTGCACACACTTGCACACGCTTGCACACACTCGCACACACTCGCACACACTCGCACACACTCACACACACGCACACACACGCACACACACTCACGCACACACTCGCACACACTCGCACACACTTGCATGCACACATTCGCACGCACTCGCACACACAAACACAAACTGGCACACACTCAAACACACTCACTCATACACACTCGCACACACTCACTCGCACACACACACACTCGCACACACTCACACACACACACACTCGCGCACACTCGTGCACACTCGCACGCACACATTCGCACACATTCGCACTCACTTGCACACACTCGTACGCAAATACTGGCACACACTGGCACACACTCGCACACACACACTCACACACACTTGCACACACTAGCACACACACACTCGCACACACTCGCACATACTCGCACACACTCACACACACTTGCACGCACACACTCGCATGCACACACTCGCACATACTCACACACACTCGCATACACACTCGCACACACTCGCACAAACTCCTACACACACTCGTACACACTCACACACACTCGCACACACACTCGCACACACTCGCACATACACACATACACATATGCAAACACTCGCACACACACTCGCACACACAGTCCTACACACTCACACACTCGCAAACACTCGCACACACTCACACACACACTCACTCACACGTACACACTCGCGCACACTCACGCACACTAGCACACAGTCGTAAGCATACACTCAAACTCACTCACACACTTACTCACATGCACACACTCTCGCACACACTCACACACACTCGTGCACACTCGCACACACTCGCACGCCCACACTCGCACACTCTCGCACACATTTGCACACACTCGCACTCACTCGCACCCACTCGCATGCACACACTTGCACACACTCATACACAATCACACAAACTCGCACACACACACTCGCACACATTCGCACACACTCGCACACACTCACTCACTCACACTCACTCGCACACACTTGCACACACTCGCACACACTCGCACACACAGTCCTACACACTCACACAAACTCGCAAACACTCGCACAAACTCACACACACTCACTCACACGCACACACTTGCGCACACTAGCACACACTCGCACGCCCACACTCGCACATATTCGCACTCACTCACACGCACTCACATGCACACACTCGCAAAAAACTCACACACACTCGCACACACTCATACACAATCGCAAGCACACACACTCGCACACACACACTCGCACACTCTCGCACTCACTCGCACGCACTCGCACGCACACACTCGCACACACTCGCATGCACACACTCGCACGCACACACTCGCACAAACAGTCGCACACACTCGCACCCACTCACTTGTGCACACTCGCGCACGCTCGGGCACATTTGCACACACTCGCACACACTCGCACACTCTCGCACACACACTCGCACACACTCGAACACACTCGCACACACTCGCAAACACTCGCACATACAGTCCTACAAACTCACACACACTCACACACACTCACACACTCCACCCACACACAAACTGGCACACACTCAAACACACTCACTCATACACACTCGCACACACTCACTCGCACACACACACACTCGCACACACTAGCACCCAGTCACTCGAGCACACTCGCACACACTCGCACGCACGCACACACTCGCACACACTCACACGCACACAGTCACGCACACACACTCGCGCACACTCGTGCACACTTGCACGCACACATTCGCACACATTCGCACTCACTTGCACACACTCGTGCGCACACACTGGCACACACTGGCACACACTGGCACACACACACTCGCACACACTCGCACACACTTGCACATACTAGCACACACACACTCGCACATATTCGCACACACTCGCACGCACACACTCGCACACACTTGCATGCACAAACTCGCACACACACTCACACACACACTCACATACACACTCGCACACACTCGCACAAACTCCTACACACACTCGTACACACACACACTCGCACACACTCGCACACACTCGCACATACACACATACACATTCGCACACACTCGCACACACACTCGCACACACAGTCCTACACACTCACACACACACTCGCAAACACTCGCACACACTCACACACACACTCACTCACACGCACACACTCGCGCACACTCGCACACTAGCACACACTCGCATGCACACACTGGCACACACACTAACACACAAACTCACATACACACTCGCACACACTCACACAAACTCCTACACACACTCGCACACACTCACACACACACTCGCACGCTCACACTCGCACACACTCACACACACACTTGCACACACACACTCGCACACAATCACTCGCACACACTCATACACACTCACCCACACTCGCACACACAGTCCTACACACTCGCACACACACTCGCAAACACTCGCAAACACTCACACACACACTCACTCACACGTACACACTCGCACACACTCGCACGCCCACACTCTCACACTCTCACACACATTTGCACACACTCGCACTCACTGGCACGCACTCGCACACACACTCGCACAAACTCATACACAATCGCACACACTCACTCGCACACACTTGCACACACTCGCACACACTCGCACACACTTGCACACACTTGCACACGCTTGCACACACTCGCACACACTCGCACACACTCGCACACACTCACACACACGCACACACACGCACACACACTCACGCACACACTCGCACACACTCGCACACACTTGCATGCACACATTTGCACGCACTCGCACACACAAACACAAACTGGCACACACTCAAACACACTCACTCATACACACTCGCACACACTCACTCGCACACACACACACACTCGCACACACACACACTCGCGCACACACGTGCACACTCGCACGCACACATTCGCACACATTCGCACTCACTTGCACACACTCGTACGCAAACACTGGCACACACTCGCACACACTCGCACACACACACTCGCACACACTTGCACACACTAGCACACACACACTCGCACACACTCGCACATACTCTCACACACTCACACACACTTGCACACACTCGCACACACTCACACACACTCGCATACACACTCGCACACACTCGCACAAACTCCTACACACACTCGTACACACTCACACACACTCGCACACACACTCGCACACACTCGCACATACACACATACACATTTGCACACACTCGCACACACACTCGCACACACAGTCCTACACACTCACACACACACTCGCAAACACTCGCACACACTCACACACTCACTCACTCACATGTACACACTCGCGCACACTCACGCACACTAGCACACACTCGTAAGCATACACTCAAACTCACTCACACACTTACTCACATGCACACACTCTCGCACACACTCACACACACTCGTGCACACTCGCACACACTCGCACGCCCACACTCGCACACTCTCGCACACATTTGCACACACTCGCACTCACTCGCACCCACTCGCATGCACACACTCGCACACACTCATACACAATCACACAAACTCGCACACACACACTCGCACACATTCGCACACACTCGCACACACTCACTCACTCACACTCACTCGCACACACTTGCACACACTCGCACACACTCGCACACACAGTCCTACACACTCACACAGACTCGCAAACACTCGCACAAACTCACACACACTCACTCACACGCACACACTTGCGCACACTAGCACACACTCGCACGCCCTCACTCGCACACATTCGCACTCACTCGCACGCACTCGCACGCACACACTCGCAAAAAACTCACACACACTCGCACACACTCATACAAAATCGCACGCACACACACTCGCACACACTCGCACACTCTCGCACTCACTCGCACGTACTCGCACGCACACACTCGCACACACTCGCATGCACACACTCGCACACACAAACACACACACACTCGCATACACACTCGCACACACTCGCATGCACACACTCGCACACACACTCACACACACACACTCGCATACACACTCGCACATACTCGCACAAACTCCTACACACACTCGTACACACTCACACACACTCGCACACACACTTGCACACACTCGAACATACACACATACACATTCGCACACACTCGCACACACAGTCCTACACACTCACACACACACTCGCAAACACTCGCACACACACACACTCACTCACACGTACACACTCGCGCACACTTGCACACACTCACGCACACTAGCACACACTCGTAAGCACACACTCACACTCACTCACACACTTACTCACACTCACACACTCTCGCAAACACTCACACACACTCGCCCACACTCGCACACACTCGCACGCCCACACTCGCACACTCTCGCACACATTTGCACACACTCGCACTCACTCACACCCACTCGCACGCACACACTCGCACACACTCATACACAATCACACAAACTCGCACACACACACTCGCACACATTCGCACACACTCGCACACACTCACTCACTCACACTCACTCGCACACACTTGCACACACTCGCACACACTCGCACACACAGTCCTACACACTCACACACACACTCGCAAACACTCGCACAAACTCACACACACTCACTCACACGCACACACTTGCGCACACTAGCACACACTCGCACGCCCACACTCGCACACATTCGCACTCACTCGCACGCACTCGCACGCACACACTCACACAAACTCACACACACTCGCACACACTCATACACAATCGCACGCACACACACTCGCACACACTCGCACACTCTCGCACACATTCGCACTCACTCGCACGCACACACTCGCACAAACTCGCATGCACACACTCGCACACACACTCACACATACACACTCGCATACACACTCGCACAAACTCCTACACACACTCGTACACACTCACACACACTCGCACACACACTTGCACACACTCGCACACACTCGCACATACACACATACACATTCGCACACACTCGCACAATCACTCGCACACACAGTCCTACACACTCACACACACACTCGCAAACACTCGCACACACACACACTCACTCACACGTACACACTCGCGCACACTCACACACACTCACGCACACTAGCACACACTCGTAAGCATACACTCACACTCACTCACACACTTACTCACACGCACACACTCTCGCACACACTCACACACATTCGCGCACACTCGCACACACTCGCACGCCCACACTCGCACACTCTCGCACACATTTGCACACACTCGCACTCACTCGCACCCACTCGCATGCACACACTCGCACACACTCATACACAATCACACAAACTGACACACACTCACACACACTCACACATTCGCACCCACTCACTCGTGCACACTCGCACACATTTGCACTCACTCGCACGCACTCGCACGCACACACTCTCACACACTCGCACAAACTCACACACTCGCACACACTTATACACAATCGGACACACACACTCACTCACTCACACTCACTCGCACACACTTGCACACACTCGCACACACTCGCACACACAGTCCTACACACTCACACACACTCGCAAACACTCGCACAAACTCACACACACTCACTCACACCCACACACTTGCACACACTAGCAGACACTCGCACGCCCACACTTGCACACACTCACACTCACTCGCACACACTCGCACGCACACACTCGCACACACTCGCACATACTCGCACACACTTGCACACACTCGCACACACTCGCATGCACACACTCGCACACATACTCACACACTCGCATACACACTCGCACACACACTTGCACACACTCGCACACACTCGCACATACACGCATACACATTCGCACACACTCGCACACACACTCGCACACACAGTCCTACACACACACACTCGCAAACACTCGCACACACTCACTCACACGTACACACTCGCACACACTCGCACACACTCACGCACACTAGCACACACTCGTAAGCATACACTCACATTCACTCACACACTTACTCACACGCACACACTCTCGCACACACTCACACACACTCGCGCACACTCGCACACACTCGCATGCCCACACTCGCACACTCTCGCACACATTTGCACACACTCGCACTCACTCACACCGACTCGCACGCACACACTCGCACACACTCATACACAATCACACAAACTCGCACACACACACTCGCACACATTCGCACACACTCGCACACACTCAC
Source organism: Phyllobates terribilis (assembly GCF_046119375.1). Lineage (NCBI taxonomy): Eukaryota > Metazoa > Chordata > Amphibia > Anura > Dendrobatidae > Phyllobates > Phyllobates terribilis. The sequence continues at coordinate 1,835,760 of NW_027362853.1, forward strand.
TCACTCACACTCACTCGCACACACTTGCACACACTCGCACACACTCGCACACACAGTCCTACACACTCACACACACTCGCAAACACTCGCACAAACTCACACACACTCACTCACACGCACATACTTGCACACACTAGCACACACTCACGCACACTAGCACACACTCGTAAGCATACACTCACATTCACTCACACACTTACTCACACGCACACACTCTCGCACACACTCACACACACTCGCGCACACTCGCACACACTCGCATGCCCACACTCGCACACTCTCGCACACATTTGCACACACTCGCACTCACTCACACCGACTCGCACGCACACACTCGCACACACTCATACACAATCACACAAACTCGCACACACACACTCGCACACATTCGCACACACTCGCACACACTCACTCACTCACACTCACTCGCACACACTTGCACACACTCGCACACACTCGCACACACAGTCCTACACACTCACACACACTCGCAAACACTCGCACAAACTCACACACACTCACTCACACCCACACACTTGCACACACTAGCAGACACTCGCATGCCCACACTTGCACACACTCACACTCACTCGCACACACTCGCACGCACACACTCGCACACACTCGCACATACTCGCACACACTTGCACACACTCGCACACACTCGCATGCACACACTCGCACACATACTCACAAACACACACTCGCATACACACTCGCACACACACTTGCACACACTCGCACACACTCGCACATACACGCATACACATTCGCACACACTCGCACACACACTCGCACACACAGTCCTACACACACACACTCGCAAACACTCGCACACACTCACTCACACGTACACACTCGCACACACTCGCACACACTCACGCACACTAGCACACACTCATAAGCATACACTCACATTCACTCACACACTTACTCACACGCACACACTCTCGCACACACTCACACACACTCGCGCACACTCGCACACACTCGCATGCCCACACTCGCACACTCTCGCACACATTTGCACACACTCGCACTCACTCACACCGACTCGCACGCACACACTCGCACACACTCATACACAATCACACAAACTCGCACACACACACTCGCACATATTCGCACACACTCGCACACACTCACTCACTCACACTCACTCGCACACACTTGCACACACTCGCACACACTCGCACACACAGTCCTACACACTCACACACACTCGCAAACACTCGCACAAACTCACACACACTCACTCACACGCACATACTTGCACACACTAGCACACACTCGCACGCCCACACTTGCACACATTCGCACTCACTCGCACGCACTCGCACGCACACACTCGCACAAACTCACATACACTCGCACACACTCATACTCAATCGCACAATCGTACAAACTCACACACACTCGCACACACTCACACACTCGCACCCACTCACTCGTGCACACTCGCACACATTCGCACTCACTCGCACGCACTCACACGCACACACTCGCACAAACTCACACACACTCGCACACACTCATACACAATCGCACGCACACACACTCGCATGCACACACTCGCACACACACTCACAAACACACACTCGCATACACACTCGCACACACTCGCACAAACTCCTACACACACTCGTACACACTCGCACACACTCGCACACACACTTGCACACACTCGCACACACTCGCACATACACGCATACACATTCGCACACACTCACACACACACTCGCAAACACTCGCACACACACACACTCACTCACACGTACACACTCGCGCACACTCACACACACTCACGCACACTAGCACACACTCGTAAGCATACACTCACACTCACTCACACACTTACTCACACGCACACACTCTCGCACACACTCACACACATTCGCGCACACTCGCACACACTCGCACGCCCACACTCGCACACTCTCGCACACATTTGCACACACTCGCACTCACTCGCACCCACTCGCATGCACACACTCGCACACACTCATACACAATCACACAAACTGACACACACTCACACACACTCACACATTCGCACCCACTCACTCGTGCACACTCGCACACATTCGCACTCACTCGCACGCACACACTCTCACACACTCGCACAAACTCACACACTCGCACACACTTATACACAATCGGACACACACACTCACTCACTCACACTCACTCGCACACACTTGCACACACTCGCACACACTCGCACACACAGTCCTACACACTCACACACACTCGCAAACACTCGCACAAACTCACACACACTCACTCACACCCACACACTTGCACACACTAGCAGACACTCGCACGCCCACACTTGCACACACTCACACTCACTCGCACACACTCGCATGCACACACTCGCACACACTCGCACATACTCGCACACACTTGCACACACTCGCACACACTCGCATGCACACACTCGCACACATACTCACAAACACACACTCGCATACACACTCGCACACACACTTGCACACACTCGCACACACTCGCACATACACGCATACACATTCGCACACACTCGCACACACACTCGCACACACAGTCCTACACACACACACTCGCAAACACTCGCACACACTCACTCACACGTACACACTCGCACACACTCGCACACACTCATGCACACTAGCACACACTCGTAAGCATACACTCACATTCACTCACACACTTACTCACACGCACACACTCTCGCACACACTCACACACACTCGCGCACACTCGCACACACTCGCATGCCCACACTCGCACACTCTCGCACACATTTGCACACACTCACACTCACTCACACCGACTCGCACGCACACACTCGCACACACTCATACACAATCACACAAACTCGCACACACACACTCGCACACATTCGCACACACTCGCACACACTCACTCACTCACACTCACTCGCACACACTTGCACACACTCGCACACACTCGCACACACAGTCCTACACACTCACACACACTCGCAAACACTCGCACAAACTCACACACACTCACTCACACGCACATACTTGCACACACTAGCACACACTCGCACGCCCACACTTGCACACATTCGCACTCACTCGCACGCAATCGCACGCACACACTCGCACAAACTCACATACACTCGCACACACTCATACTCAATCGCACAATCGTACAAACTCACACACACTTGCACACACTCACACACTCGCACCCACTCACTCGTGCACACTCGCACACATTCGCACTCACTCGCACGCACTCACACGCACACACTCGCACAAACTCACACACACTCGCACACACTCATACACAATCGCACGCACACACACTCGCATGCACACACTCGCACACACACTCACAAACACACACTCGCATGCACACTCGAACACACTCGCACAAACTCCTACACACACTCGTACACACTCGCACACACTCGCACACACACTTGCACACACTCGCACACACTCGCACATACACGCATACACATTCGCACACACTCACACACACACTCGCAAACACTCGCACACACACACACTCACTCACACGTACACACTCGCGCACACTCACACACACTCACGCACACTAGCACACACTCGTAAGCATACACTCACACTCACTCACACACTTACTCGCACGCCCACACTCGCACACTCTCGCACACATTTGCACACACTCGCACTCACTCGCACCCACTCGCATGCACACACTCGCACACACTCATACACAATCACACAAACTGACACACACTCACACACACTCACACATTCGCACCCACTCACTCGTGCACACTCGCACACATTCGCACTCACTCGCACGCACTCGCACGCACACACTCTCACACACTCGCACAAACTCACACACTCGCACACACTTATACACAATCGGACACACACACTCACTCACTCACACTCACTCGCACACACTTGCACACACTCGCACACACTCACACACACAGTCCTACACACTCACACACACTCGCAAACACTCGCACAAACTCACACACACTCACTCACACCCACACACTTGCACACACTAGCAGACACTCGCACGCCCACACTTGCACACACTCACACTCACTCGCACGCACTCGCACGCACACACTCGCACACACTCGCACATACTCGCACACACTTGCACACACTCGCACACACTCGCATGCACACACTCGCACACATACTCACAAACACACACTCGCATACACACTCGCACACACTCGCACAAACTCCTACACACACTCATACACACTCACACACACTCGCACACACACTTGCACACACTCGCACACACTCGCACATACACGCATACACATTCGCACACACTCGCACACACACTCGCACACACAGTCCTACACACACACACTCGCAAACACTCGCACACACTCACTCACACGTACACACTCGCACACACTCGCACACACTCACGCACACTAGCACACACTCGTAAGCATACACTCACATTCACTCACACACTTACTCACACGCACACACTCTCGCACACACTCACACACACTCGCGCACACTCGCACACACTCGCATGCCCACACTCGCACACTCTCGCACACATTTGCACACACTCGCACTCACTCACACCGACTCGCACGCACACACTCGCACACACTCATACACAATCACACAAACTCGCACACACACACTCGCACACATTCGCACACACTCGCACACACTCACTCACTCACACTCACTCGCACACACTTGCACACACTCGCACACACTCGCACACACAGTCCTACACACTCACACACACTCGCAAACACTCGCACAAACTCACACACACTCACTCACACGCACATACTTGCACACACTAGCACACACTCGCACGCCCACACTTGCACACATTCGCACTCACTCGCACGCACACTTGCACACACTCGCACACACTCGCACATACACGCATACACATTCGCACACACTCACACACACACTCGCAAACACTCGCACACACACACACTCACTCACACGTACACACTCGCGCACACTCACACACACTCACGCACACTAGCACACACTCGTAAGCATACACTCACACTCACTCACACACTTACTCGCACGCCCACACTCGCACACTCTCGCACACATTTGCACACACTCGCACTCACTCGCACCCACTCGCATGCACACACTCGCACACACTCATACACAATCACACAAACTGACACACACTCACACACACTCACACATTCGCACCCACTCACTCGTGCACACTCGCACACATTCGCACTCACTCGCACGCACTCGCACGCACACACTCTCACACACTCGCACAAACTCACACACTCGCACACACTTATACACAATCGGACACACACACTCACTCACTCACACTCACTCGCACACACTTGCACACACTCGCACACACTCACACACACAGTCCTACACACTCACACACACTCGCAAACACTCGCACAAACTCACACACACTCACTCACACCCACACACTTGCACACACTAGCAGACACTCGCACGCCCACACTTGCACACACTCACACTCACTCGCACGCACTCGCACGCACACACTCGCACACACTCGCACATACTCGCACACACTTGCACACACTCGCACACACTCGCATGCACACACTCGCACACATACTCACAAACACACACTCGCATACACACTCGCACACACTCGCACAAACTCCTACACACACTCATACACACTCACACACACTCGCACACACACTTGCACACACTCGCACACACTCGCACATACACGCATACACATTCGCACACACTCGCACACACACTCGCACACACAGTCCTACACACACACACTCGCAAACACTCGCACACACTCACTCACACGTACACACTCGCACACACTCGCACACACTCACGCACACTAGCACACACTCGTAAGCATACACTCACATTCACTCACACACTTACTCACACGCACACACTCTCGCACACACTCACACACACTCGCGCACACTCGCACACACTCGCATGCCCACACTCGCACACTCTCGCACACATTTGCACACACTCGCACTCACTCACACCGACTCGCACGCACACACTCGCACACACTCATACACAATCACACAAACTCGCACACACACACTCGCACACATTCGCACACACTCGCACACACTCACTCACTCACACTCACTCGCACACACTTGCACACACTCGCACACACTCGCACACACAGTCCTACACACTCACACACACTCGCAAACACTCGCACAAACTCACACACACTCACTCACACGCACATACTTGCACACACTAGCACACACTCGCACGCCCACACTTGCACACATTCGCACTCACTCGCACGCACTCGCATGCACACACTCGCACAAACTCACATACACTCTCACACACTCATACTCAATCGCACAATCGTACAAACTCACACACACTCACACACACTCACACACTCGCACCCACTCACTCGTGCACACTCGCACACATTCGCACTCACTCGCACGCACTCACACGCACACACTCGCACACACTCACACACACTCGCACACACTCATACACAATCGCACGCACACACACTCGCATGCACACACTCGCACACAAACTCACAAACACACACTCGCATACACACTCGCACACACTCGCACAAACTCCTACACACACTCGTACACACTCGCACACACTCGCACACACACTTGCACACACTCGCACACACTCGCACATACACGCATACACATTCGCACACACTCGCACACACACTCGCACACACAGTCCTACACACACAAACTCGCAAACACTCATACACACTCACACACACTCACTCACACGTACACACTCGCACACACTCGCACACACTCACGCACAATAGCACACACTCGTAAGCATACACTCACATTCACTCACACACTTACTCACACGCACACACTCTCGCACACACTCACACACACTCGCGCACACTCGCACACACTCGCACGCCCACACTCGCACACTCCCGCACACATTTGCACACACTTGCACTCACTCACACCCACTCGCACGCACACACTCGCACACACTCATACACAATCACACAAACTCGCACACACACACTCGCACACATTCGCACACACTCGCACACACTCACTCACTCACTCACACTCACTCGCACACACTTGCACACACTCGCACACACTCGCACACACAGTCCTACACACTCACACACACTCGCAAACACTCGCACAAACTCACACATACTCACTCACACGCACACACTTGCACACACTCGCACACACTCGCACATACACACATACACATTTGCACACACTCGCACACACTCACTCACTCACTCACACTCACTCGCACACACTTGCACACACTCGCACACACTCACACACACAGTCCTACACAGTCACACACACACTCGCAAACACTCGCACACACTCACACACACACTCACTCACACGTACACACTCGCGCACACTCACGCACACTAGCACACACTCGTAAGCATACACTCAAACTCACTCACACACTTACTCACATGCACACACTCTCGCACACACTCACACACACTCGTGCACACTCGCCCACACTCGCACGCCCACACTCGCACACTCTCGCACACATTTGCACACACTCGCACTCACTCGCACCCACTCGCATGCACACACTCGCACACACTCATACACAATCATACAAACTCGCACACACACACTCGCACACATTCGCACACACTCGCACACACTCACTCACTCACACTCACTCGAACACACTTGCACACACTCGCACACACTCGCACACACAGTCCTACACACTCACACACACTCGCAAACACTCGCACAAACTCACAAACACTCACTCACACGCACACACTTGCGCACACTAGCACACACTCGCACACATTCGCACTCACTCGCACGCACACACTCGCAAAAAACTCACACACACTCGCACACACTCATACAAAATCGCACGCACACACACTCGCACACACTCGCACACTCTCGCACTCACTCGCACGCACTCGCACGCACACACTCGCACACACTCGCATGCACACACTCGCACACACAAACACACACACACTCGCATACACACTCGCACACACTCGCATGCACACACTCGCACACACACTCACACACACACACTCGCATACACACTCGCACACACTCGCACAAACTCCTACACACACTCGTACACACTCACACACACTCGCACACACACTTGCACACACTCGAACATACACACATACACATTCGCACACACTCGCACACTCACTCGCACACACAGTCCTACACACTCACACACACACTCGCAAACACTCGCACACACACACACTCACTCACACGTACACACTCGCGCACACTCGCACACACTAACGCACACTAGCACACACTCGTAAGCATACACTCACACTCACTCACACACTTACTCACACTCACACACTCTCGCACACACTCACACACACTCGCCCACACTCGCACACACTCGCACGCCCACACTCGCACACATTTGCACACACTCGCACTCACTCACACCCACTCGCACGCACACAGTCGCACACACTCATACACAATCACACAAACTCGCACACACACACTCGCACACATTCGCACACACTCGCACGCCCACACTCGCACACTCTCGCACACATTTGCACACACTTGCACTCACTCACACCCACTCGCACGCACACACTCGCACACACTCATACACAATCACACAAACTCGCACACACACACTCGCACACATTCGCACACACTCGCACACACTCACTCACTCACACTCACTCGCACACACTTGCACACACTCGCACACACTCGCACACACAGTCCTACACACTCACACACACACTCGCAAACACTCGCACAAACTCACACACACTCACTCACACGCACACACTTGCGCACACTAGCACACACTCGCACGCCCACACTCGCACACATTCGCACTCACTCGCACGCACACACTCGCACAAACTCACACACACTCGCACACACTCATACACAATCGCACGCACACACACTCGCACACACTCGCACACTCTCGCACACATTCGCACTCACTCGCACGCACACACTCGCACAAACTCGCATGCACACACTCGCACACACACACACTCGCATACACACTCGCACAAACTCCTACACACACTCGTACACACTCACACACACTCGCACACACACTTGCACACACTCGCACACATACACACATACACATTCGCACACACTCGCACAATCACTCGCACACACAGTCCTACACACTCACACACACACTCGCAAACACTCGCACACACACACACTCACTCACACGTACACACTCGTGCACACTCACACACACTCACGCACACTAGCACACACTCGTAAGCATACACTCACACTCACTCACACACTTACTCACACGCACACACTCTTGCACACACTCACACACATTCGCGCACACTCGCACACACTCGCACGCCCACACTCGCACACTCTCGCACACATTTGCACACACTCGCACTCACTCGCACCCACTCGCATGCACACACTCGCACACACTCATACACAATCACACAAACTGACACACACTCGCACACACTCACACACTCGCACCCACTCACTCGTGCACACTCGCACACATTCGCACTCACTCGCACGCACTCGCACGCACACACTCTCACACACTCGCACAAACTCACACACTCGCACACACTTATACACAATCGGACACACACACTCACTCACTCACACTCACTCGCACACACTTGCACACACTCGCACACACTCGCACACACAGTCCTACACACTCACACACACTCGCAAACACTCGCACAAACTCACACACACTCACTCACACCCACACACTTGCACACACTAGCAGACACTCGCACGCCCACACTTGCACACACTCACACTCACTCGCATGCACTCGCACGCACACACTCGCACACACTCGCACATACTGGCACACACTTGCACACACTCGCACACACTCGCATGCACACACTCGCACACATACTCACAAACACACACTCGCATACACACTCGCACACACTCGCACAAACTCCTACACACACTCGTACACACTCACACACACTCGCACACACACTTGCACACACTCGCACACACTCGCACATACACGCATACACATTCGCACACACTCGCACACACACTCGCACACACAGTCCTACACACACACACTCGCAAACACTCGCACACACTCACTCACACGTACACACTCGCACACACTCGCACACACTCACGCACACTAGCACACACTCGTAAGCATACACTCACATTCACTCACACACTTACTCACACGCACACACTCTCGCACACACTCACACACACTCGCGCACACTCGCACACACTCGCATGCCCACACTCGCACACTCTCGCACACATTTGCACACACTCGCACTCACTCACACCGACTCGCACGCACACACTCGCACACACTCATACACAATCACACAAACTCGCACACACACACTCGCACACATTCGCACACACTCGCACACACTCACTCACTCACACTCACTCGCACACACTTGCACACACTCGCACACACTCGCACACACAGTCCTACACACTCACACACACTCGCAAACACTCGCACAAACTCACACACACTCACTCACACGCACATACTTGCACACACTAGCACACACTCGCACGCCCACACTTGCACACATTCGCACTCACTCGCACGCACTCGCACGCACACACTCGCACAAACTCACACACACTCGCACAGACTCATACACAATCGCACGCACACACACTCGCACACACACACTCGCACACACTCGCACACTCTCGCACACATTCACACTCACTCGCACGCACTCGCACGCACCCACTCGCACAAACTCACACACACTTGCACAAACTCACACACACTCGCACACACTCATACACAATCGCACGCACACACGCCCGCACACACTCGCACACATTCGCACTCACTTGCACGCACTCGCACGCACACACTCGCACAAACTCACACACACTGGCACACATTTATACACAATCGCACACACACACTCGTACACACACTCGCACACACTCGCACACACTCGCTCACACACACTCACACACACACTCGCACAGACTCACACACACTCGCACACACTCACATGCACACACACTCACACACACACTCACACACACTCGCACACACTCACAAGCACACACTCGCACACACACTCGCACACACTCGCATCCACTCACTCGTGCACACTCGCGCACACGCGGGCACATTTGCACACACTCGCACACTCTCGCACACTCTCGCAAACACTCGCACATACAGTCCTACAAACTCACACACACTCACACACACTCACACACTCCACCCACACACAAACTGGCACACACTCAAACACACTCACTCATACACACTCGCACACACTCACTCGCACACACACACACTCGCACACACTCGCACCCAGTCACTCGAGCACACTCGCACACACTCGCACGCACACACTCGCACACACTCACACGCACACACTCACGCACACACACTCGCGCACACTCGAGCACACTCGCACGCACACATTCGCACACATTCGCACTCACTTGCACACACTCGTACGCACACACTGGCACACAATGGCACACACTGGCACACACACACTCGCACACACTCGCACACACTTGCACACACTAGCACACACACAATCGCACATATTCGCACACACTCGCACACACTCGCACGCACACACTCGCACACACTCGCATGCACACACTCGCACACACACTCACACACACTCACATACACACTCGCACACACTTGCACAAACTCCTACACACACACGTACACACTCACACACACTCGCACACACACTCGCACACACTCGCACACACTCGCACATACACACATACACATTCACACACACTCGCACACACACTCGCACACACAGTCCTACACACTCACACACACACTCGCAAACACTCGCACACACTCACACACACACTCACTCACACGTACACACTCGCGCACACTCACGCACACTAGCACACACTCGTAAGCATACACTCACACTCACTCACACACTTACTCACACGCACACACTCTCTCACACACTCGCGCACACTCGCACACTCTCGCACACATTTGCACACACTCGCACTCACTCGCACCCACTCGCACGCACACACTCGCACACACTCATACACAATCACACAAACTCACACACACACACTCGCACACATTCGCACACACTCGCACACACACACTCACTCACACTCACTCGCACACACTTGCACACACTCGCACACACTCGCACACACAGTCCTACACACTCACACACACACTCGCAAACACTCGCACAAACTCACACACACTCACTCACATGCACACACTTGCGCACACTAGCACACACTCGCACGCCCACACTCGCACACATTCGCACTCACTCGCACACACTCGCACACACTCGCACAAACTCACACACACTCGCACACACTCATACACAATCGCACGGACACACACCCGCACACAATCGCACACATTTGCACTCACTCGCACGCACTCGCATGCACACACTCGCACAAACTCACACACACTGGCACAGACTTATACACAATCGCACACACACACTCTAACACACACTGGCACACACTCACACACACTCACTCACACACACTCACACACACATTCGCACACACTCACACACACTTGCACACACTCGCACACACTCACACGCACACACACTCACACACACACTCACACACACTCGCACACACTCACAAGCACAAACTCGCAAACACACTCGCACACACTCACACGCACACACTCACACGCACACACTCGCACACACACTCGCACACACTCGCACCCACTCACTCGTGCACACTCGCGCACACTCGGGCACATTTGCACACACTCGCACACACTCGCACACTCTCGCACACACACTCGCACACACACTCGCACACACTCGAACACACTCGCACACACTCGCAAACACTCGCACATACAGTCCTACAAACTCACACACACTCACACACACTCACACACTCCACCCACACACAAACTGGCACACACTCAAACACACTCACTCATACACACTCGCACACACTCACTCGCACACACACACACTTGCACACACTCGCACCCAATCACTCGAGCACACTCGCACACACTCGAACGCACGCACGCACACACTCGCACACACTCACACGCACACACTCACGCACACACACTCGCGCACACTCGTGCACACTTGCACGCACACATTCGCACACATTCGCACTCACTTGCACACACTCGTACGCACACACTGTCACACACTGGCACACACACACTCGCACACACTCGCACACACTCGCACACACTTGCACACACTCGCACATACTCGCACACACTCGCACACACTCGCACGCACACACTCGCACACACTCGCATGCACACACTCGCACACACACTCACACACACACACACTCACATACACACTCGCACACACTCGCACAAACTCCTACACACACAGGTACACACTCACACACACTCGCACACACACTCGCACACACTCGCACACACTCGCACATACACACATACACATTCACACACACTCGCACACACAGTCCTACACACTCACACACACTCTCAAACACTTGCACACACTCACACACACACTCACTCACACGTACACACTCGCGCACACTCGCACACACTCACGCACACTAGCACACACTCGTAAGCATACACTCACACTCACTCACACACTTACTCACACGCACACACTCTCGCACACACTCACACACACTCGCGCACACTCGCACACACTCACACGCCCACACTCGCACACTCTCGCACACATTTGCACACACTCGCATTCACTTGCACCCACTCGCACGCACACACTCGCACACACTCATACACAATCACACAAACTCGCACACACACACTCGCACACATTCGCACACACTCGCACACACTCACTCACTCACACTCACTCGCACACACTTGCACACACTCGCACACACTCGCACACACAGTCCTACACACTCACACACACACTCGCAAACACTCGCACAAACTCACACACACTCACTCACACGCACACACTTGCGCACACTAGCACACACTCGCACGCCCACACTCACACACATTCGCACTCACTCGCACACACTCGCACGCACACACTCGCACAAACTCACACACACTCGCACACACTCATACACAATCGCACGCACACACACTTGCACACACACACTCGCACACACTCGCACACTCTCACACACATTCACACTCACTCGCACGCACTCGCACGTGCACACTCGAACACACTCGCACAAACTCACACACACTCGTACACACACTCGCACACACTCGCACACACTCGCACACACTCACACACACTCACACACACACACTCGCACACACTCACACACACTTGCACACACTCGCACACACTCACACGCACACACACTCGCGCACACACTCACACACACTCGCACACACTCACAAGCACACACTCGCACACACACTCGCACACACTCACACGCACACACTCACACGCACACACTCGCACAAACAGTCGCACACACTCGCACCCACTCACTCGTGCACACTCGCGCACACTCGGGCACATTTGCACACACTCGCACACACTCGCACACTCTCGCACACACACTCGCACACACACTCGCACACACTCGAACACACTCGCAAACACTCGCACATACAGTCCTACAAACTCACACACACTCACACACACTCACACACTCCACCCACACACAAACTGGCACACACTCAAACACACTCACTCATACACACTCGCACACACTCACTCGCACACACACACACTCGCACACACTAGCACCCAGTCACTCGAGCACACTCGCACACACTCGCACGCACGCACGCACACACTCGCACACACTCACACGCACACAGTCACGCACACACACTCCCACACACTCGTGCACACTTGCACGCACACATTCGCACACATTCGCACTCACTTGCACACACTCGTGCGCACACACTGGCACACACTGGCACACACTGGCACACACACACTCGCACACACTCGCACACACTTGCACATACTAGCACACACACACTCGCACATATTCGCACACACTCGCACGCACACACTCGCACACACTTGCATGCACACACTCGCACACACACACACACTCACATACACACTCGCACAAACTCCTACACACACTCGTACACACACACACTCGCACACACACTCGCACACACTCGCACACACTCGCACATACACACATACACATTCGCACACACTCGCACACACACTCGCACACACAGTCCTACACACTAACGCACACTCTCGCAAACACTCGCACACACTCACACACACACTCACTCACACGTACACACTCGCGCACACTCGCACACACTCACGCACACTAGCACACACTCGCATGCACACACTGGCACACACACTAACACACACACTCACATACACACTCGCACACACTCGCACAAACTCCTACACACACTCGCACACACTCACACACACACTCGCACGCTCACACTCGCACACACTCACACACACACTTGCACACACTTGCACACACACACTCGCACACAATCACACACACACTCGCAGACACTCGCACACACTCACTCATGCACACACTCATACACACTCACCCCCACTCGCACACACAGTCCTACACACTCACACACACACTCGCAAACACTCGCAAACACTCACACACACACTCACTCACACGTACACACTCGCACACACTCGCACGCCCACACTCTCACACTCTCGCACACATTTGCACACACTCGCACTCACTCGCACGCGCTCACACACACACTCACACACACACTCGCACAAACTCATACACAATCGCACACACTCACTCGCACACACTTGCACACACTCGCACACACTCGCACACACTTGCACACACTTGCACACGCTTGCACACACTCGCACACACTCGCACACACTCGCACACACTCACACACACGCACACACACGCACACACACTCACGCACACACTCGCACACACTCGCACACACTTGCATGCACACATTCGCACGCACTCGCACACACAAACACAAACTGGCACACACTCAAACACACTCACTCATACACACTCGCACACACTCACTCGCACACACACACACACTCGCACACACACACACACTCGCGCACACTCGTGCACACTCGCACGCACACATTCGCACACATTCGCACTCACTTGCACACACTCGTACGCAAACACTGGCACACACTGGCACACACTCGCACACACACACTCGCACACACTCGCACACACTTGCACACACTAGCACACACACACTCGCACACACTCGCACATACTCGCACACACTCACACACACTTGCACGCACACACTCGCATGCACACACTCGCACACACTCACACACACTCGCATACACACTCGCACACACTCGCACAAACTCCTACACACACTCGTACACACTCACACACACTCGCACACACACTCGCACACACTCGCACATACACACATACACATTTGCACACACTCGCACACACACTCGCACACACAGTCCTACACACTCACACACACTCGCAAACACTCGCACACACTCACACACACACTCACTCACACGTACACACTCGCGCACACTCACGCACACTAGCACACACTCGTAAGCATACACTCAAACTCACTCACACACTTACTCACATGCACACACTCTCGCACACACTCACACACACTCGTGCACACTCGCACACACTCGCACGCCCACACTCGCACACTCTCGCACACATTTGCACACACTCGCACTCACTCACACCCACTCGCATGCACACACTCATACACAATCACACAAACTCGCACACACACACTCGCACACATTCGCACACACTCGCACACACTCACTCACTCACACTCACTCGCACACACTTGCACACACTCGCACACACTCGCACACACAGTCCTACACACTCACACACACTCGCAAACACTCGCACAAACTCACACACACTCACTCACACGCACACACTTGCGCACACTAGCACACACTCGCACGCCCACACTCGCACACATTCACACTCACTCGCACGCACTCGCACGCACACACTCGCAAAAACTCACACACACTCGCACACACTCATACACAATCGCACGCACACACACTCGCACACACACACTCGCACACTCTCGCACTCACTCGCACGCACTCGCACGCACACACTCGCACACACTCGCATGCACACACTCGCACGCACACACTCGCACAAACAGTCGCACACACTCGCACCCACTCACTCGTGCACACTCGCGCACACTCGGGCACATTTGCACACACTCGCACACACTCGCACACTCTCGCACACACACTCGCACACACACTCGCACACACTCGAACACACTCGCACACACTCGCAAACACTCGCACATACAGTCCTACAAACTCACACACACTCACACACACTCACACACTCCACCCACACACAAACTGGCACACACTCAAACACACTCACTCATACACACTCGCACACACTCACTCGCACACACACACACTCGCACACACTAGCACCCAGTCACTCGAGCACACTCGCACACACTCGCACGCACGCACGCACACACTCGCACACACTCACATGCACACAGTCACGCACACACACTCGCGCACACTCGTGCACACTTGCACGCACACATTCACACACATTCGCACACATTCGCACTCACTTGCACACACTCGTGCGCACACACTGGCACACACTGGCACACACAGGCACACACACACTCGCACACACTCGCACACACTTGCACATACTAGCACACACACACTCGCACATATTCGCACACACTCGCACGCACACACTTGCATGCACACACTCGCACACACACACACTCACATACACACTCTCACACACTCGCACAAACTCCTACACACACTCGTACACACACACACTCGCACACACACTCGCACACACTCGCACACACTCGCACATACACACATACACATTCGCACACACTCGTACACACACTCGCACACACAGTCCTACACACTCACACACACACACTCGCAAACACTCGCACACACTCACACACACACTCACTCACACGTACACACTCGCGCACACTCGCACACACTCACGCACACTAGCACACACTCGCATGCACACACTGGCACACACACTAACACACACACTCACATACACACTCGCACACACTCGCACAAACTCCTACACACACTCGCACACACTCACACACACACTCGCACGCTCACACTCGCACACACTCACACACACACTTGCACACACTTGCACACACACACTCGCACACAATCACACACACACTCGCAGACACTCGCACACACTCACTCATGCACACACTCATACACACTCACCCACACTCGCACACACAGTCCTACACACTCACACACACACTCGCAAACACTCGCAAACACTCACACACACACTCACTCACACGTACACACTCGCACACACTCGCACGCCCACACTCTCACACTCTCGCACACATTTGCACACACTCGCACTCACTCGCACGCGCTCACACACACACTCACACACACACTCGCACAAACTCATACACAATCGCACACACTCACTCGCACACACTTGCACACACTCGCACACACTCGCACACACTTGCACACACTTGCACACGCTTGCACACACTCGCACACACTCGCACACACTCGCACACACTCACACACACGCACACACATGCACACACACTCACGCACACACTCGCACACACTCGCACACACTTGCATGCACACATTCGCACGCACTCGCACACACAAACACAAACTGGCACACACTCAAACACACTCACTCATACACACTCGCACACACTCACTCGCACACACACACACACTCGCACACACACACACACTCGCGCACACTCGTGCACACTCGCACGCACACATTCGCACACATTCGCACTCACTTGCACACACTCGTACGCAAACACTGGCACACACTGGCACACACTCGCACACACACACTCGCACACACTCGCACACACTTGCACACACTAGCACACACACACTCGCACACACTCGCACATACTCGCACACACTCACACACACTTGCACGCACACACTCGCATGCACACACTCGCACACACTCACACACACTCGCATACACACTCGCACACACTCGCACAAACTCCTACACACACTCGTACACACTCACACACACTCGCACACACACTCGCACACACTCGCACATACACACATACACATTTGCACACACTCGCACACACACTCGCACACACAGTCCTACACACTCACACACACTCGCAAACACTCGCACACACTCACACACACACTCACTCACACGTACACACTCGCGCACACTCACGCACACTAGCACACACTCGTAAGCATACACTCAAACTCACTCACACACTTACTCACATGCACACACTCTCGCACACACTCACACACACTCGTGCACACTCGCACACACTCGCACGCCCACACTCGCACACTCTCGCACACATTTGCACACACTCGCACTCACTCACACCCACTCGCATGCACACACTCATACACAATCACACAAACTCGCACACACACACTCGCACACATTCGCACACACTCGCACACACTCACTCACTCACACTCACTCGCACACACTTGCACACACTCGCACACACTCGCACACACAGTCCTACACACTCACACACACTCGCAAACACTCGCACAAACTCACACACACTCACTCACACGCACACACTTGCGCACACTAGCACACACTCGCACGCCCACACTCGCACACATTCACACTCACTCGCACGCACTCGCACGCACACACTCGCAAAAACTCACACACACTCGCACACACTCATACACAATCGCACGCACACACACTCGCACACACACACTCGCACACTCTCGCACTCACTCGCACGCACTCGCACGCACACACTCGCACACACTCGCATGCACACACTCGCACGCACACACTCGCACAAACAGTCGCACACACTCGCACCCACTCACTCGTGCACACTCGCGCACACTCGGGCACATTTGCACACACTCGCACACACTCGCACACTCTCGCACACACACTCGCACACACACTCGCACACACTCGAACACACTCGCACACACTCGCAAACACTCGCACATACAGTCCTACAAACTCACACACACTCACACACACTCACACACTCCACCCACACACAAACTGGCACACACTCAAACACACTCACTCATACACACTCGCACACACTCACTCGCACACACACACACTCGCACACACTAGCACCCAGTCACTCGAGCACACTCGCACACACTCGCACGCACGCACGCACACACTCGCACACACTCACATGCACACAGTCACGCACACACACTCGCGCACACTCGTGCACACTTGCACGCACACATTCACACACATTCGCACACATTCGCACTCACTTGCACACACTCGTGCGCACACACTGGCACACACTGGCACACACAGGCACACACACACTCGCACACACTCGCACACACTTGCACATACTAGCACACACACACTCGCACATATTCGCACACACTCGCACGCACACACTTGCATGCACACACTCGCACACACACACACTCACATACACACTCTCACACACTCGCACAAACTCCTACACACACTCGTACACACACACACTCGCACACACACTCGCACACACTCGCACACACTCGCACATACACACATACACATTCGCACACACTCGTACACACACTCGCACACACAGTCCTACACACTCACACACACACACTCGCAAACACTCGCACACACTCACACACACACTCACTCACACGTACACACTCGCGCACACTCGCACACACTCACGCACACTAGCACACACTCGCATGCACACACTGGCACACACACTAACACACACACTCACATACACACTCGCACACACTCGCACAAACTCCTACACACACTCGCACACACTCACACACACACTCGCACGCTCACACTCGCACACACTCACACACACACTTGCACACACTTGCACACACACACTCGCACACAATCACACACACACTCGCAGACACTCGCACACACTCACTCATGCACACACTCATACACACTCACCCACACTCGCACACACAGTCCTACACACTCACACACACACTCGCAAACACTCGCAAACACTCACACACACACTCACTCACACGTACACACTCGCACACACTCGCACGCCCACACTCTCACACTCTCGCACACATTTGCACACACTCGCACTCACTCGCACGCGCTCACACACACACTCACACACACACTCGCACAAACTCATACACAATCGCACACACTCACTCGCACACACTTGCACACACTCGCACACACTCGCACACACTTGCACACACTTGCACACGCTTGCACACACTCGCACACACTCGCACACACTCGCACACACTCACACACACGCACACACATGCACACACACTCACGCACACACTCGCACACACTCGCACACACTTGCATGCACACATTCGCACGCACTCGCACACACAAACACAAACTGGCACACACTCAAACACACTCACTCATACACACTCGCACACACTCACTCGCACACACACACACACTCGCACACACACACACACTCGCGCACACTCGTGCACACTCGCACGCACACATTCGCACACATTCGCACTCACTTGCACACACTCGTACGCAAACACTGGCACACACTGGCACACACTCGCACACACACACTCGCACACACTCGCACACACTTGCACACACTAGCACACACACACTCGCACACACTCGCACATACTCGCACACACTCACACACACTTGCACGCACACACTCGCATGCACACACTCGCACACACTCACACACACTCGCATACACACTCGCACACACTCGCACAAACTCCTACACACACTCGTACACACTCACACACACTCGCACACACACTCGCACACACTCGCACATACACACATACACATTTGCACACACTCGCACACACACTCGCACACACAGTCCTACACACTCACACACACTCGCAAACACTCGCACACACTCACACACACACTCACTCACACGTACACACTCGCGCACACTCACGCACACTAGCACACACTCGTAAGCATACACTCAAACTCACTCACACACTTACTCACATGCACACACTCTCGCACACACTCACACACACTCGTGCACACTCGCACACACTCGCACGCCCACACTCGCACACTCTCGCACACATTTGCACACACTCGCACTCACTCACACCCACTCGCATGCACACACTCATACACAATCACACAAACTCGCACACACACACTCGCACACATTCGCACACACTCGCACACACTCACTCACTCACACTCACTCGCACACACTTGCACACACTCGCACACACTCGCACACACAGTCCTACACACTCACACACACTCGCAAACACTCGCACAAACTCACACACACTCACTCACACGCACACACTTGCGCACACTAGCACACACTCGCACGCCCACACTCGCACACATTCACACTCACTCGCACGCACTCGCACGCACACACTCGCAAAAACTCACACACACTCGCACACACTCATACACAATCGCACGCACACACACTCGCACACACACACTCGCACACTCTCGCACTCACTCGCACGCACTCGCACGCACACACTCGCACACACTCGCATGCACACACTCGCACGCACACACTCGCACAAACAGTCGCACACACTCGCACCCACTCACTCGTGCACACTCGCGCACACTCGGGCACATTTGCACACACTCGCACACACTCGCACACTCTCGCACACACACTCGCACACACACTCGCACACACTCGAACACACTCGCACACACTCGCAAACACTCGCACATACAGTCCTACAAACTCACACACACTCACACACACTCACACACTCCACCCACACACAAACTGGCACACACTCAAACACACTCACTCATACACACTCGCACACACTCACTCGCACACACACACACTCGCACACACTAGCACCCAGTCACTCGAGCACACTCGCACACACTCGCACGCACGCACGCACACACTCGCACACACTCACATGCACACAGTCACGCACACACACTCGCGCACACTCGTGCACACTTGCACGCACACATTCACACACATTCGCACACATTCGCACTCACTTGCACACACTCGTGCGCACACACTGGCACACACTGGCACACACAGGCACACACACACTCGCACACACTCGCACACACTTGCACATACTAGCACACACACACTCGCAGATATTCGCACACACTCGCACGCACACACTTGCATGCACACACTCGCACACACACACACTCACATACACACTCTCACACACTCGCACAAACTCCTACACACACTCGTACACACACACACTCGCACACACACTCGCACACACTCGCACACACTCGCACATACACACATACACATTCGCACACACTCGTACACACACTCGCACACACAGTCCTACACACTCACACACACACACTCGCAAACACTCGCACACACTCACACACACACTCACTCACACGTACACACTCGCGCACACTCGCACACACTCACGCACACTAGCACACACTCGCATGCACACACTGGCACACACACTAACACACACACTCACATACACACTCGCACACACTCGCACAAACTCCTACACACACTCGCACACACTCACACACACACTCGCACGCTCACACTCGCACACACTCACACACACTTGCACACACTTGCACACACACACTCGCACACAATCACACACACACTCGCAGACACTCGCACACACTCACTCATGCACACACTCATACACACTCACCCACACTCGCACACACAGTCCTACACTCACACACACACTCGCAAACACTCGCAAACACTCACACACACACTCACTCACACGTACACACTCGCACACACTCGCACGCCCACACTCTCACACTCTCGCACACATTTGCACACACTCGCACTCACTCGCACGCACTCGCACACACACTCACACACACACTCGCACAAACTCATACACAATCGCACACACTCACTCGCACACACTTGCACACACTCGCACACACTCGCACACACTTGCACACGCTTGCACACACTCGCACACACTCGCACACACTCGCACACACTCACACACACGCACACACACGCACACACACTCACGCACACACTCGCACAAACTCGCACACACTTGCATGCACACATTCGCACGCACTCGCACACACAAACACAAACTGGCACACACTCAAACACACTCACTCATACACACTCGCACACACTCACTCGCACACACACACACTCGCACACACTCACACACACACACACTCGCGCACACTCGTGCACACTCGCACGCACACATTCACACACATTCGCACTCACTTGCACACACTCGTACGCAAACACTGGCACACACTGGCACACACTGGCACACACACACTCGCACACACTTGCACACACTAGCACACACACACTCGCACACACTCGCACATACTCGCACACACTCACACACACTTGCACGCACACACTCGCATGCACACACTCGCACACACTCACACACACTCGCATACACACTCGCACACACTCGCACAAACTCCTACACACACTCGTACACACTCACACACACTCGCACACACACTCGCACACACTCGCACATACACACATACACATTTGCACACACTCGCACACACACTCGCACACACAGTCCTACACACTCACACACACACTCGCAAACACTCGCACACACTCACACACACACTCACTCACACGTACACACTCGCGCACACTCACGCACACTAGCACACACTCGTAAGCATACACTCAAACTCACTCACACACTTACTCACATGCACACACTCTCGCACACACTCACACACACTCGTGCACACTCGCACACACTCGCACGCCCACACTCGCACACTCTCGCACACATTTGCACACACTCGCACTCACTCGCACCCACTCGCATGCACACACTCGCACACACTCATACACAATCACACAAACTCGCACACACACACTCGCACACATTCGCACACACTCGCACACACTCACTCACTCACACTCACTCGCACACACTTGCACACACTCGCACACACTCGCACACACAGTCCTACACACTCACACACACTCGCAAACACTCGCACAAACTCACACACACTCACTCACACGCACACACTTGCGCACACTAGCACACACTCGCACGCCCACACTCGCATACATTCGCACTCACTCGCACGCACTCGCACGCACACACTCGCAAAAAACTCACACACACTCGCACACACTCATACACAATCGCACGCACACACACTCGCACACACACACTCGCACACACTCGCACACTCTCGCACTCACTCGCACGCACTCGCACGCACACACTCGCACACACTCGCATGCACACACTCGCACACACAAACACACACACACTCGCATACACACTCGCACACACTCGCATGCACACACTCGCACACACACTCACACACACACACTCGCACACACTCGCACAAACTCCTACACACACTCGTACACACTCACACACACTCGCACACACACTTGCACACACTCGAACATACACACATACACATTCGCACACACTCGCACACTCACTCGCACACACAGTCCTACACACTCACACACACACTCACAAACACTCGCACACACACACACTCACTCACACGTACACACTCGCGCACACTCGCACACACTCACGCACACTAGCACACACTCGTAAGCATACACTCACACTCACTCACACACTTACTCACACTCACACACTCTCGCACACACTCACACACACTCGCCCACACTCGCACAAACTCACACACACTCGCACACACTTATACACAATCGCACACACACACACTCGTACACACACTCGCAAACACTCGCACACACTCGCACACACTCACTCACACACACACACACACACTCGCACACACTCACACACACTCGCACACACTCACAAGCACACACTCACACAGACACTCGCTCACACTCACAAGCACACACTCACACGCACACACTCGCACACACACTCGCACACACTCACACCAACTCACTCGTGCACACTCGCGCACACTCGGGCACATTTGCACACACTCGCACACACTCGCACACTCTCGCACACACTCGCACACACACTCGCACACACTCGAACACACTCACACACACTCACAAACAATCGCACATACAGTCCTACAAACTCACACACACTCACACACACTCACACACTCGCACCCACACACAAACTGGCACACACTCAAACACACTCACTCATACACACTCGCACACACTCACTCGCACACACACACACTCGCACACACTCGCACACACTCGCACCCAGTCACTCGAGCACACTCGCACACACTCGCACGCACACACGCACACACTCGCACACACTCACACGCACACACTCACGCACACACACTCACGCACACTCGTGCACACTCGCACGCACACATTCGCACACATTCGCACTCACTTGCACACACTGGCACACACTGGCACACACTGGCACACAAACACTCGCACACACTCGCACACACTCGCACACACTTGCACACACTAGCACACACACTCGCACATACTCGCACACACTCGCACATACTCGCACGCACACACTCGCACACACTCGCATGCACACACTCGCACACACACTCACACACACACACTCACATACACACTCGCACACACTCGCACAAACTCCTACACACACACGTACACACTCACACACACTCGCACACACACTCGCACACACTCGCACATACACACATACACTTTCACACACACTCGCACATACTCGCACACACTCGCACACACTCGCACGCACACACTCGCACACACTCGCATGCACACACTCGCACACACACTCACACACACACACTCACATACACACTCGCACACACTCGCACAAACTCCTACACACACACGTACACACTCACACACACTCGCACACACTCACACACACTCATGCACACTCGCGCACACTCGGGCACATTTGCACACACTCGCACACACTCGCACACTCTCGCACACACACTCGCACACACACTCGCACACACTCGAACACACTCGCACACACTCACAAACACTCGCACATACAGTCCTACAAACTCACACACACTCACACACACTCACACACTCCACCCACACACAAACTGGCACACACTCAAACACACTCACTCATACACACTCGCACACACTCACTCGCACACACACACACACACACTCGCACCCAGTCACTCGAGCACACTCGCACACACTCGCACGCAAGCACACACTCGCACACACTCACACGCACACAGTCACGCACACACACTCGCGCACACTCGTGCACACTTGCACGCACACATTCGCACACATTCGCACTCACTTGCACACACTCGTGCGCACACACTGGCACACACTGGCACACACTGTCACACACACACTCGCACACACTCGCACACACTTGCACACACTAGCACACACACACTCGCACATACTCGCACACACTCGCACACACTCGCACGCACACACTCGCACACACTCGCATGCACACACTCGCACACACACTCACACACACACTCACATACACACTCGCACACACTCGCACAAACTCCTACACACACGTACACACTCACACACACTCGCACACACACTCGCACACACTCGCACATACACACATACACATTCACACACACTCGCACACACACCCGCACACACAGTCCTACACACTCACACACACACTCGCAAACATTCGCACACACTCACACACACACTCACTCACACGTACACACTCGCGCACACTCACGCACACTAGCACACACTCGTAAGCATACACTCACACTCACTCACACACTTACTCACACGCACACACTCTCGCACACACTCACACACACTCGCGCACACTCGCACACGCTCGCACGCCCACACTTGCACACTCTCGCACACATTTGCACACACTCGCACTCACTCGCACCCACTCGCACGCACACACTCACACACACTCATACACAATCACACAAACTCGCACACACACACTCGCACACATTCGCACACACTCTCACACACGCACTCACTCACACTCACTCGCACACACTTGCACACACTCGCACACACTCGCACACACAGTCCTACACACTCACACACACACTCGCAAACACTCGCACAAACTCACACACACTCACTCACACGCACACACTTGCGCACACTAGCACACACTCGCACGCCTAAACTCGCACACATTCGCACTCACTCGCACGCACTCGCACGCACACACTCGCACACACTCGCACAAACTCACACACACTCGCACACACTCATACACAATCGCACGCACACACGCCCGCACACACTCGCACACATTCGCACTCACTTGCACGCACTCGCACGCACACACTCGCACAAACTCACACACACTGGCACACACTTATACACAATCGCACACACACACTCTAACACACACTCACACACACTCGCACACACTCACTCACACACACTCACACACACACTCGCACACACTCACACACACTTGCACACACTCGCACACACTCACACGCACACACACTCACACACACACTCACACACACTCGCACACACTCACAAGCACAAACTCACACACACACTCGCACACACTCACACGCACACACTCACACGCACACACTCGCACACAAACTCGCACACACTCGCACCCAGTCACTCGAGCACACTCGCACACCCTCGCACGCACGCACACACTCGCACACACTCACATGCACACACTCACGCACACACACTCGCACACACTCGAACACACTCGCACACACTCGCAAACACTCGCACATACAGTCCTACAAACTCACACACACTCACACACACTCACACAATCCACCCACACACAAACTGGCACACACTCAAACACACTCACTCAGACACACTCGCACACACTCACTCGCACACACACACACACACTCGCACACACTCGCACCCAGTCACTCGAGCACACTCGCACACACTCGCACGCACGCACACACTCGCACACACTCACATGCACACACTCACGCACACACACTCGCACACACTCGTGCACACTCGCACGCACACATTCACGCACACACACTCGCGCACACTCGTGCACACTCGCACGCACACATTCGCACACATTCGCACTCACTTGCACACACTCGTGCGCACACACTGGCACACACTGGCACACACTGTCACACACACACTCGCACACACTCGCACACACTTGCACACACTAGCACACACACACTCGCACATACTCGCACACACTCGCACACACTCGCACGCACACACTCGCACACACTCGCATGCACACACTCGCACACACACTCACACACACACTCACATACACACTCGCACACACTCGCACAAACTCCTACACACACGTACACACTCACACACACTCGCACACACACTCGCACACACTCGCACATACACACATACACATTCACACACACTCGCACACACACCCGCACACACAGTCCTACACACTCACACACACACTCGCAAACATTCGCACACACTCACACACACACTCACTCACACGTACACACTCGCGCACACTCACGCACACTAGCACACACTCGTAAGCATACACTCACACTCACTCACACACTTACTCACACGCACACACTCTCGCACACACTCACACACACTCGCGCACACTCGCACACGCTCGCACGCCCACACTTGCACACTCTCGCACACATTTGCACACACTCGCACTCACTCGCACCCACTCGCACGCACACACTCACACACACTCATACACAATCACACAAACTCGCACACACACACTCGCACACATTCGCACACACTCTCACACACGCACTCACTCACACTCACTCGCACACACTTGCACACACTCGCACACACTCGCACACACAGTCCTACACACTCACACACACACTCGCAAACACTCGCACAAACTCACACACACTCACTCACACGCACACACTTGCGCACACTAGCACACACTCGCACGCCTAAACTCGCACACATTCGCACTCACTCGCACGCACTCGCACGCACACACTCGCACACACTCGCACAAACTCACACACACTCGCACACACTCATACACAATCGCACGCACACACGCCCGCACACACTCGCACACATTCGCACTCACTTGCACGCACTCGCACGCACACACTCGCACAAACTCACACACACTGGCACACACTTATACACAATCGCACACACACACTCTAACACACACTCACACACACTCGCACACACTCACTCACACACACTCACACACACACTCGCACACACTCACACACACTTGCACACACTCGCACACACTCACACGCACACACACTCACACACACACTCACACACACTCGCACACACTCACAAGCACAAACTCACACACACACTCGCACACACTCACACGCACACACTCACACGCACACACTCGCACACAAACTCGCACACACTCGCACCCAGTCACTCGAGCACACTCGCACACCCTCGCACGCACGCACACACTCGCACACACTCACATGCACACACTCACGCACACACACTCGCACACACTCGAACACACTCGCACACACTCGCAAACACTCGCACATACAGTCCTACAAACTCACACACACTCACACACACTCACACAATCCACCCACACACAAACTGGCACACACTCAAACACACTCACTCAGACACACTCGCACACACTCACTCGCACACACACACACACACTCGCACACACTCGCACCCAGTCACTCGAGCACACTCGCACACACTCGCACGCACGCACACACTCGCACACACTCACATGCACACACTCACGCACACACACTCGCACACACTCGTGCACACTCGCACGCACACATTCACGCACACACACTCGCGCACACTCGTGCACACTCGCACGCACACATTCACACACATTCGCACTCACTTGCACACACTCGTACGCACACACTGGCACACACTCGCACACACTCGCACACACACACTCGCACATACTCGCTCACACTCACACACACTCGCACGCACACAGTCGCACACACTCGCATGCACACACTCGCACACACACTCGCATACACACTCGCACAAACTCCTACACACACTCGTACACACTCACACACACTAGCACACACACACTCGCACACACTCGCACATACTCGCACACACTCGCACACACTCGCATGCACACACTCGCACACACATTCACACACACTCTCGCATACACACTCGCACAAACTCCTACACACACTCGTACACACTCACACACACTCGCACACACACTTGCACACACTCGCACACACTCGCACATACACACATACACATTCGCACACACTCGCACACACACTCGCACACACAGTCCTACACACTCACACACACACTCGCAAACACTCGCACACACTCACACACACACTCACTCACACGTACACACTCATGCACACTTGCACACACTCACGCACACTAGCAAACACTCGTAAGCATACACTCACACTCACTCACACACTTACTCACACGCACACACTCTCGCACACACTCACACACACTCGCGCACACTCGCACACACTCGCACGCCCACCATCACACACTCTCGCACACATTTGCACACACTCGCACTCACTTGCACCCACTCACAAGCACACACTCGCACACACTCATACACAATCACACAAACTCGCACACACACACTCGCACACATTTGCACACACTCGCACACTCACACTCACTCACACACACTTGCACACACTCGCACACACTCGCACACACAGTCCTACACACTCACACACACACTCGCAAACACTCACACAAACTCACACACACTCACTCACACGCACACACTTGCGCACACTAGCACACACTCGCACGCCCACACTCACACACATTCGCACTCACTCGCACGAACTTGCACGCACACACTTGCACAAACTCACACACACTCGCACACACTCATACACAATCGCATGCACACACACTCGCACACACACACTCGCACACACTAGCACACTCTCGCACACATTCACACTCACTCGCACGCGCACACTCGAACACACTCGCACAAACACACACACACTCGCACACACTTATACACAAACGCACACACACACTCGTACACACACTCGCACACACTCGCACACAATCACTCACAAGCACACACTCGCACACACACTCGCACACACTCACACGCACACACTCACACGCACACACTCGCACAAACAGTCGCACACACTCGCACCCACTCACTCGTGCACACTCGCGCACACTTGGGCACATTTGCACACACTCGCACACACTCGCACACTCTCGCACACACACTCGCACACACAATCGCACACACTCGAACACACTCGCACACACTCGCAAACACTCGCACATACAGTCCTACAAACTCACACACACTCACACACACTCACACACTCGCACCCACACACAAACTGGCACACACTCAAACACACTCACTCATACACACTCGCACACAATCACTCGCACACACACACACACTCGCACACACTCGCACCCAGTCACTCGAGCACACTCACACACCCTCGCACGCACGCACACACTCGTACACACTCACATGCACACACTCACGCACACACACTCGCGCACACTCGTGCACACTCGCACGCACACATTCACACACATGCGCACTCACTTGCACAAACTCGTACGCACACACTCGCACACACTCGCACACACACACTCGCACATACTTGCTCACACTCGCACACACTCGCACGCACACACTCGCACACACTCGCATGCACACACTCGCACACACACTCACACACACACACTCGCATACACACTCGCACAAACTCCTACACACACTCGTACACACTCACACACACTAGCACACACACACTCGCACACACTCGCACATACTCGCACACACTCGCACACACTCGCATGCACACATTCGCACACACTCACACACACACTCTCGCATACACACTTGCACAACTCCTACACACTCACACACACTCGCACACACACTTGCACACACTCGCACACACTCGCACATACACACATACACATTCGCACCCACTCGCACACACACTCGCAAACACAGTCCTACAAACTCACACACACACTCGCAAACACTCGCACACACTCACACACACACTCACTCACACGTACACACTCACGCACACTTGCACACACTCACGCACACTAGCACACACTCGTAAGCATACACTCACACTCACTCACACACTTACTCACACGCACACACTCTCGCACACACTCACACACACTCGCACACACTCGCACGCCCACACTCGCACATTCTCGCACACATTTGCACACACTCGCATTCACTTGCACCCACTCGCACACACTCATACACAATCACACAAACTCGCACACACACACTCGCACACATTCGCACACACTCGCACACACTCACTCACACTCACTCGCACACACTTGCACACACTCGCACACACTCGCACACACAGTCCTACACACTCACACACACACTCGCAAACACTCGCACAAACTCACACACACTCACTCACACGCACACACTTGCGCACACTAGCACACACTCGCACGCCCACACTCACACACATTCGCACTCACTCGCACACACTCGCACGCACACACTCGCACAAACTCACACACACTCGTACACACTCATACACAATCACACGCACACACACGCGCACACACACACTCGCACACACTCGCACACTCTCACACACATTCACACTCACTCGCACGCACTCGCACGTGCACACTCGAACACACTCGCACAAACTCACACACACTCGTACACACACTCGCACACACTCGCACACACTCGCACACACTCACTCACACACACACACACACACACACTCGCACACACTCACACACACTTGCACACACTCGCACACACTCACACGCACACACACTCGCACACACACTCACACACACTCGCACACACTCACAAGCACACACTCGCACACACACTCGCACACACTCACACGCACACACTCACACGCACACACTCGCACAAACAGTCGCACACACTCGCACCCACTCACTCGTGCACACTCGCGCACACTCGGGCACATTTGCACACACTCGCACACACTCGCACACTCTCGCACACACACTCGCACACACACTCGCACACACTCGAACACACTCGCACACACTCGCAAACACTCGCACATACAGTCCTACAAACTCACACACACTCACACACACTCACACACTCCACCCACACACAAACTGGCACACACTCAAACACACTCACTCATACACACTCGCACACACTCACTCGCACACACACACACTCGCACACACTAGCACCCAGTCACTCGAGCACACTCGCACACACTCGCACGCACGCACACACTCGCACACACTCACACGCACACAGTCACGCACACACACTCGCGCACACTCGTGCACACTTGCACGCACACATTCGCACACATTCGCACTCACTTGCACACACTCGTGCGCACACACTGGCACACACTGGCACACACTGGCACACACACACTCGCACACACTCGCACACACTTGCACATACTAGAACACAAACACTCGCACATATTCGCACACACTCGCACGCACACACTCGCACACACTTGCATGCACACACTCGCACACACACACACACTCACATACACACTCGCACACACTCGCACAAACTCCTACACACACTCGTACACACACACACTCGCACACACACTCGCACACACTCGCACATACACACATACACATTCGCACACACTCGCACACACACTCGCACACACAGTCCTACACACTCACACACACACTCGCAAACACTCGCAAACACTCACACACACCCTCACTCACACGTACACACTCGCGCACACTCGCACACACTCATGCACACTAGCACACACTCGCATGCACACACTGGCACACACACTAACACACACACTCACATACACACTCGCACACACTCGCACAAACTCCTACACACACTCGCACACACTCACACACACACTCGCACGCTCACACTCGCACACACTCACACACACACTTGCACACACTTGCACACACACACTCGCACACAATCACACACACACTCGCAGACACTCGCACACACTCACTCATGCACACACTCATACACACTCGCCCACACTCACACACACAGTCCTACACACTCACACACACACTCGCAAACACTCGCAAACACTCACACACACACTCACTCACACGTACACACTCGCACACACTCGCACGCCCACACTCTCACACTCTCGCACACATTTGCACACACTCGCACTCACTCGCACGCACTCGCACACACACTCACACACACACTCGCACAAACTCATACACAATCGCACACACTCACTCGCACACACTTGCACACACTCGCACACACTCGCACACACTTGCACACACTTGCACACGCTTGCACACACTCGCACACACTCGCACACACTCACACACACGCACACACACGCACACACACTCACGCACACACTCGCACACACTCGCACACACTTGCATGCACACATTCGCACGCACTCGCACACACAAACACAAACTGGCACACACTCAAACACACTCACTCATACACACTCACACACACTCACTCGCACACACACACACTCGCACACACTCACACACACACACACTCGCGCAGACTCGTGCACACTCGCACGCACACATTCGCACACATTCGCACTCACTTGCACACACTCGTACGCAAACACTGGCACACACTGGCACACACTCGCACACACACACTCGCACACACTCGCACACACATGCACACACTAGCACACACACACTCGCACACACTCGCACATACTCGCACACACTCACACACACTTGCACGCACACACTCGCATGCACACACTCGCACACACTCACACACACTCGCACACACACTCGCACACACTCGCACATACACACATACACATTTGCACACACTCGCACACACACTCGCACACACAGTCCTACACACTCACACACACTCGCAAACACTCGCACACACTCACACACACACTCACTCACACGTACACACTCGCGCACACTCACGCACACTAGCACACACTCGTAAGCATACACTCAAACTCACTCACACACTTACTCACATGCACACACTCTCGCACACACTCACACACACTCGTGCACACTCGCACACAGTCGCACGCCCACACTCGCACACTCTCGCACACATTTGCACACACTCGCACTCACTCGCACCCACTCGCATGCACACACTCGCACACACTCATACACAATCACACAAACTCGCACACACACACTCGCACACATTCGCACACACTCGCACACACTCACTCACTCACACTCACTCGCACACACTTGCACACACTCGCACACACTCGCACACACAGTCCTACACACTCACACACACTCGCAAACACTCGCACAAATTCACACACACTCACTCACATGCACACACTTGCGCACACTAGCACACACTCGCACGCCCACACACGCACACATTCGCACTCACTCGCACGCACTCGCACGCACACACTCGCAAAAAACTCACACACACTCGCACACACTCATACACAATCGCACGCACACACACTCGCACACACACACTCGCACACTCTCGCACTCACTCGCACGCACTCGCACGCACACACTCGCACACACACGCATGCACACACTCGCACGCACACACTCGCACAAACAGTCGCACACACTCGCACCCACTCACTCGTGCACACTCGCGCACGCTCGGGCACATTTGCACACACTCGCACACACTCGCACACTCTCGCACACACACTCGCACACACACTCGCACACACTCGAACACACTCGCACACACTCGCAAACACTCGCACATACAGTCCTACAAACTCACACACACTCACACACACTCACACACTCCACCCACACACAAACTGGCACACACTCAAACACACTCACTCATACACACTCGCACACACTCACTCGCACACACACACACTCGCACACACTAGCACCCAGTCACTCGAGCACACTCGCACACACTCGCACGCACGCACACACTTTCACACACTCACACGCACACAGTCACGCACACACACTCACGCACACTCGTGCACACTTGCACGCACACATTCGCACACATTCGCACTCACTTGCACACACTCGTGCGCACACACTGACACACACTGGCACACACTGGCGCACACACACTCGCACACACTCGCACACACTTGCACATACTAGCACACACACACTCGCACATATTCGCACACACTCGCACGCACACACTCGCACACACTTGCATGCACACACTCGCACACACACTCACACACACACTCACATACACACTCGCACACACTCGCACAAACTCCTACACACACTCGTACACACACACACTCGCACACACACTCGCACACACTCGCACACACTCGCACATTCACACATACACATTCGCACACACTCGCACACACACTCGCACACACAGTCCTACACACTCACACACACACTCGCAAACACTCGCACACACTCGCACATTCACACATACACATTCGCACACACTCGCACACACACTCGCACACACAGTCCTACACACTCACACACACACTCGCAAACACTCGCACACACTCACACACACACTCACTCACACGTACACACTCGCGCACACTCGCACACACTCACGCACACTAGCACACACTCGCATGCACACACTGGCACACACACTAACACACACACTCACATACACACTCGCACACACTCGCACAAACTCCTACACACACTCGCACACACTCACACACACACTCGCACGCTCACACTCGCACACACTCACACACACACTTGCACACACTTGCACACACACACTCGCACACAATCACTCGCACACACTCGCAGACACTCGCACACACTCACTCATGCACACACTCATACACACTCACCCACACTCGCACACACAGTCCTACACACTCACACACACACTCACAAACACTCGCAAACACTCACACACACACTCACTCACACGTACACACTCGCACACACTCGCACGCCCACACTCTCACACTCTCGCACACATTTGCACACACTCGCACTCACTCGCACGCACTCGCACACACACTCACACACACACTCGCACAAACTCATACACAATCGCACACACTCACTCGCACACACTTGCACACACTCGCACACACTCGCACACACTTGCACACACTTGCACACGCTTGCACACACTCGCACACACTCGCACACACTCGCACACACTTGCATGCACACATTCGCACGCACTCGCACACACAAACACAAACTGGCACACTCAAACACACTCACTCATACACACTCGCACACACTCACTCGCACACACACACACACACTCGCACACACACACACACTCGCGCACACTCGTGCACACTCGCACGCACACATTCGCACACATTCGCACTCACTTGCACACACTCGTACGCAAACACTGGCACACACTGGCACACACTCGCACACACACACTCGCACACACTTGCACACACTAGCACACACACACTCGCACACACTCGCAAATACTCTCACACACTCACACACACTTGCACACACTCGCACACACTCGCACACACTCGCACAAACTCCTACACACACTCGTACACACTCACACACACTCGCACACACACTCGCACACACTCGCACATACACACATACACATTTGCACACACTCGCACACACACTCGCACACACAGTCCTACACACTCACAAACACACTCGCAAACACTCGCACACACTCACACACACACTCACTCACATGTACACACTCGCGCACACTCACGCACACTAGCACACACTCGTAAGCATACACTCAAACTCACTCACACACTTACTCACATGCACACACTCTCGCACACACTCACACACACTCGTGCACACTCGCACACACTCGCACGCCCACACTCGCACACTCTCGCACACATTTGCACACACTCGCACTCACTCGCACCCACTCGCATGCACACACTCGCACACACTCATACACAATCACACAAACTCGCACACACACACTCGCACACATTCGCACACACTCGCACACACTCACTCACTCACACTCACTCGCACACACTTGCACACACTCGCACACACTCGCACACACAGTCCTACACACTCACACACACTTGCAAACACTCGCACAAACTCACACACACTCACTCACACGCACACACTTGCGCACACTAGCACACACTCGCACGCCCACACTCGCACACATTCGCACTCACTCGCACGCACTCGCACGCACACACTCGCAAAAAACTCACACACACTCGCACACACTCATACAAAATCGCACGCACACACACTCGCACACACTCGCACACTCTCGCACTCACTCGCACGCACTCGCACGCACACACTCGCACACACTCGCATGCACACACTCGCACACACAAACACACACACACTCGCATACACACTCGCACACACTCGCATGCACACACTCGCACACACACTCACACACACACACTCGCATACACACTCGCACACACTCGCACAAACTCCTACACACACTCGTACACACTCGCACACACTCGCACACACACTTGCACACACTCGAACATACACACATACACATTCGCACACACTCGCACACTCACTCGCACACACAGTCCTACACACTCACACACACACTCGCAAACACTCGCACACACACACACTCACTCACACGTACACACTCGCGCACACTCGCACACACTCACGCACACTAGCACACACTCGTAAGCATACACTCACACTCACTCACACACTTACTCACACTCATACACTCTCGCACACACTCACACACACTCGCACACACTCACTCACTCACACTCACTCGCACACACTTGCACACACTCGCACTCACTCGCACACACAGCCCTACACACTCACACACACAATCGCAAACACTCGCACAAACTCACACACACTCACTCACACGCACACACTTGCGCACACTAGCACACACTCGCACGCCCACACTCGCACACATTCGCACTCACTCGCACGCACTCGCACGCACACACTCGCACAAACTCACACACACTCGCACACACTCATACACAATCGCACGCACACACACTCGCACACACTCGCACACTCTCGCACACATTCGCACTCACTCGCACGCACACACTCGCACAAACTCGCATGCACACACTCGCACACACACTCACACACACACACTCGCATACACACTAGCACAAACTCCTACACACACTCGTACACACTCACACACACTCGCACACACACTTGCACACACTCGCACACACTCGCACATACACACATACACATTCGCACACACTCGCACAATCACTCGCACACACAGTCCTACACACTCACACACACACTCGCAAACACTCGCACACACACACACTCACTCACACGTACACACTCGCGCACACTCACACACACTCACGCACACTAGCACACACTCGTAAGCATACACTCACACTCACTCACACACTTACTCACACGCACACACTCTCGCACACACTCACACACATTCGCGCACACTCGCACACACTCGCACGCCCACACTCGCACACTCTCGCACACATTTGCACACACTCGCACTCACTCGCACCCACTCGCATGCACACACTCTCACACACTCATACACAATCACACAAACTGACACACACTCGCACACACTCACACATTCGCACCCACTCACTCGTGCACACTCGCACACATTCGCACTCACTCGCACGCACTCGCACGCACACACGCTCACACACTCGCACAAACTCACACACTCGCACACACTTATACACAATCGGACACACACACTCACTCACTCACACTCACTCGCACACACTTGCACACACTCGCACACACTCGCACACACAGTCCTACACACTCACACACACTCGCAAACACTCGCACAAACTCACACACACTCACTCACACCCACACACTTGCACACACTAGCAGACACTCGCACGCCCACACTTGCACACACTCACACTCACTCGCACGCACTCGCACGCACACACTCGCACACACTCGCACATACTCGCACACACTTGCACACACTCGCACACACTCGCATGCACACACTCGCACACATACTCACAAACACACACTCGCATACACACTCGCATACACTCGCACAAACTCCTACACACACTCATACACACTCACACACACTCGCACACACACTTGCACTCACTCGCACACACTCGCACATACACGCATACACATTCGCACACACTCGCACACACACTCGCACACACAGTCCTACACACACACACTCGCAAACACTCGCACACACTCACTCACACGTACACACTCGCACACACTCACGCACACTAGCACACACTCGTAAGCATACACTCACATTCACTCACACACTTACTCACAAGCACACACTCTCGCACACACTCACACACACTCGCGCACACTCGCACACACTCGCATGCCCACACTCGCACACTCTCGCACACATTTGCACACACTCGCACTCACTCACACCGACTCGCACGCACACACTCGCACACACTCATACACAATCACACAAACTCGCACACACACACTCGCACACATTCGCACACACTCGCACACACTCACTCACTCACACTCACTCGCACACACTTGCACACACTCGCACACACTCGCACACACAGTCCTACACACTCACACACACTCGCAAACACTCGCACAAACTCACACACACTCACACACACTCGCACACTCTCGCACACATACGCACTCACTCGCACGCACACACTCTCACACACTCGCACAAACTCACACACACTCGCACACACTTATACACAATCGCACACACACACTCACTCACTCACACTCACTCGCACACACTCGCACACACATTCCTACACACTCACACACACTCGCAAACACTCGCACAAACTCACACACACTCACTCACACGCACATACTTGCACACACTAGCACACACTCGCACGCCCACACTTGCACACATTCGCACTCACTCGCACGCACTCGCACGCACACACTCGCACAAACTCACACACACTCGCACACACTCATACTCAATCGCACAATCGTACAAACTCACACACACTCGCACACACTCACACACTCGCACCCACTCACTCGTGCACACTCGCACACATTCGCACTCACTCGCACGCACTCACACGCACACACTCGCACAAACTCACACACACTCGCACACACTCATACACAATCGCACGCACACACTCGCACACACACACTCACACACACTCGCACACTCTCGCACACATACGCACTCACTCGCACGCACTCGCACGCACACACTCTCACACACTCGCACAAACTCACACACACTCGCACACACTTATACACAATCGCACACACACACTCACTCACTCACACTCACTTGCACACACTTGCACACACTCGCACACACTCGCACACACAGTTCTACACACTCACACACACTCGCAAACACTCGCACAAACTCACGCACACTAGCACACACTCGTAAGCTTACACTCACATTCACTCACACACTCACTCACACGTACACACTCGCACACACTCGCACACACTCACGCACACTAGCACACACTCGTAAGCATACACTCACATTCACTCACACACTTACTCACACGCACACACTCTCGCACACACTCACACACACTCGCGCACACTCGCACACACTCGCACGCCCACACTCGCACACATTTGCACACACTTGCACTCACTCA
This sequence comes from Phyllobates terribilis, assembly GCF_046119375.1. Lineage (NCBI taxonomy): Eukaryota > Metazoa > Chordata > Amphibia > Anura > Dendrobatidae > Phyllobates > Phyllobates terribilis. The sequence continues at coordinate 1,878,181 of NW_027362853.1, forward strand.
CACCCACTCGCACGCACACACTCGCACACACTCATACACAATCACACAAACTCGCACACACACACTCGCACACATTCGCACACACTCGCACACACTCACTCACTCACACTCACTCGCACACACTTGCACACACTCGCACACACTCGCACACACAGTCCTACACACTCACACACACTCGCAAACACTCGCACAAACTCACACATACTCACTCACACGCATACACTTGCACACACTCGCACACACTCGCACATACACACATACACATTTGCACACACTCGCACACACACTCGCACACACAGTCCTACACAGTCACACACACACTCGCAAACACTCGCACACACTCACACACACACTCACTCACACGTACACACTCGCACACACTCACGCACACTAGCACACACTCGTAAGCATACACTCAAACTCACTCACACACTTACTCACATGCACACACTCTCGCACACACTCACACACACTCGTGCACACTCGCACACACTCGCACGCCCACACTCGCACACTCTCGCACACATTTGCACACACTCGCACTCACTCGCACCCACTCGCATGCACACACTCGCACACACTCATACACAATCACACAAACTCGCACACACACACTCGCACACATTCGCACACACTCGCACACACTCACTCACTCACACTCACTCGCACACACTTGCACACACTCGCACACACTCGCACACACAGTCCTACACACTCACACACACTCGCAAACACTCGCACAAACTCACACACACTCACTCACACGCACACACTTGCGCACACTAGCACACACACGCACGCCCACACTCGCACACATTCGCACTCACTCGCACGCACTCGCACGCACACACTCGCAAAAAACTCACACACACTCGCACACACTCATACAAAATCGCACGCACACACACTCGCACACACTCGCACACTCTCGCACTCACTCGCACGCACTCGCACGCACACACTCGCACACACTCGCATGCACACACTCGCACACACAAACACACACACACTCGCATACACACTCGCACAAACTCGCATGCACACACTCGCACACACACTCACACACACACACTCGCATACACACTCGCACACACTCGCACAAACTCCTACACACACTCGTACACACTCACACACACTCGCACACACACTTGCACACACTCGAACATACACACATACACATTCGCACACACTCGCACACTCACTCGCACACACAGTCCTACACACTCACACACACACTCGCACACACTCACTCACTCACACTCACTCGCACACACTTGCACACACTCGCACACACTCGCACACACAGTCCTACACACTCACACACACTCGCAAACACTCGCACAAACTCACACACACTCACTCACACGCACACACTTGCGCACACTAGCACACACACGCACGCCCACACTCGCACACATTCGCACTCACTCGCACGCACTCGCACGCACACACTCGCAAAAAACTCACACACACTCGCACACACTCATACAAAATCGCACGCACACACACTCGCACACACTCGCACACTCTCGCACTCACTCGCACGCACTCGCACGCACACACTCGCACACACTCGCATGCACACACTCGCACACACAAACACACACACACTCGCATACACACTCGCACAAACTCGCATGCACACACTCGCACACACACTCACACACACACACTCGCATACACACTCGCACACACTCGCACAAACTCCTACACACACTCGTACACACTCACACACACTCGCACACACACTTGCACACACTCGAACATACACACATACACATTCGCACACACTCGCACACTCACTCGCACACACAGTCCTACACACTCACACACACACTCGCAAACACTCGCACACACACACACTCACTCACACGTACACACTCGCGCACACTCGCACACACTCACGCACACTAGCACACACTCGTAAGCATACACTCACACTCACTCACACACTTACTCACACTCACACACTCTCGCACACACTCACACACACTCGCCCACACTCGCACACACTCACACGCCCACACTCGCACACTCTCGCACACATTTGCACACACTCGCACTCACTCACACCCACTCGCATGCACACACTCGCACACACTCATACACAATCACACAAACTGACACACACTCGCACACACTCACACACTCGCACCCACTCACTCGTGCACACTCGCACACATTCGCACTCACTCGCACGCACTCACACGCACACACTCTCACACACTCGCACAAACTCACACACTCGCACACACTTATACACAATCGGACACACACACTCACTCACTCACACTCACTCGCACACACTTGCACACACTCGCACACACTCGCACACACAGTCCTACACACTCACACACACTCGCAAACACTCGCACAAACTCACACACACTCACTCACACCCACACACTTGCACACACTAGCAGACACTCGCACGCCCACACTTGCACACACTCACACTCACTCGCACGCACTCGCACGCACACACTCGCACACACTCGCACATACTCGCACACACTTGCACACACTCGCACACACTCGCATGCACACACTCGCACACATACTCACAAACACACACTCGCATACACACTCGCACACACTCGCACAAACTCCTACACACACTCGTACAGACTCACACACACTCGCACACACACTTGCACACACTCGCACACACTCGCACATACACGCATACACATTCGCACACACTCGCACACACACTCGCACACACAGTCCTACACACACACACTCGCAAACACTCGCACACACTCACTCACACGTACACACTCGCACACACTCGCACACACTCACGCACACTAGCACACACTCGTAAGCATACACTCACATTCACTCACACACTTACTCACACGCACACACTCTCGCACACACTCACACACACTCGCGCACACTCGCACACACTCGCATGCCCACAGTCGCACACTCTCGCACACATTTGCACACACTCGCACTCACTCACACCGACTCGCACGCACACACTCGCACACACTCATACACAATCACACAAACTCGCACACACACACTCGCACACATTCGCACACACTCGCACACACTCACTCGCACACACTTGCACACACTCGCACACACTCGCACACACAGTCCTACACACTCACACACACTCGCAAACACTCGCACAAACTCACACACACTCACTCACACGCACATACTTGCACACACTAGCACACACTCGCACGCCCACACTTGCACACATTCGCACTCACTCGCACGCACTCGCACGCACACACTCGCACAAACTCACACACACTCGCACACACTCATACTCAATCGCACAATCGTACAAACTCACACACACTCGCACACACTCACACACTCGCACCCACTCACTCGTGCACACTCGCACACATTCGCACTCACTCGCACGCACTCACACGCACACACTCGCACAAACTCACACACACTCGCACACACTCTTACACAATCGCACGCACACACTCGCACACACACACTCACACACACTCGCACACTCTCGCACACATACGCACTCACTCGCACGCACTCGCACGCACACACTCTCACACACTCGCACAAACTCACACACACTCGCACACACTTATACACAATTGCACACACACACTCACTCACTCACACTCACTTGCACACACTTGCACACACTCGCACACACTCGCACACACAGTCCTACACACTCACACACACTCGCAAACACTCGCACAAACTCACACACACTCACTCACACGCACACACTTGCACACACTAGCACACACTCGCACGCCCACACTTGCACACACTCACACTCATTCGCACGCACTCGCACGCACACACTCGCACATACTCGCACACACTTGCACACACTCGCACACACTCGCATGCACACACTCGCACACACACTCACAAACACACACTCGCATACACACTCGCACACACTCGCACAAACTCCTACACACACTCGTACACACTCGCACACACTCGCACACACACTTGCACACACTCGCACACACTCGCACATACACGCATACACATTCGCACACACTCGCACACACACTCGCACACACAGTCCTACACACACAAACTCGCAAACACTCATACACACTCACACACACTCACTCACACGTACACACTCGCACACACTCGCACACACTCACGCACACTAGCACACACTCGTAAGCATACACTCACATTCACTCACACACTTACTCACACGCACACACTCTCGCACACACTCACACACACTCGCGCACACTCGCACACACTCGCACGCCCACACTCGCACACATTTGCACACACTTGCACTCACTCACACCCACTCGCACGCACACACTCGCACACACTCATACACAATCACACAAACTCGCACACACACACTCGCACACATTCGCACACACTCGCACACACTCACTCACTCACACTCACTCGCACACACTTGCACACACTCGCACACACTCGCACACACAGTCCTACTTACTCACACACACTCGCAAACACTCGCACAAACTCACACATACTCACTCACACGCACACACTTGCACACACTCGCACATACACACATACACATTTGCACACACTCGCACACACACTCGCACACACAGTCCTACACAGTCACACACACACTCGCAAACACTCGCACACACTCACACACACACTCACTCACACGTACACACTCGCGCACACTCACGCACACTAGCACACACTCGTAAGCATACACTCAAACTCACTCACACACTTACTCACATGCACACACTCTCGCACACACTCACACACACTCGTGCACACTCGCACACACTCGCACGCCCACACTCGCACACTCTCGCACACATTTGCACACACTCGCACTCACTCGCACCCACTCGCATGCACACACTCGCACACACTCATACACAATCACACAAACTCGCACACACACACTCGCACACATTCGCACACACTCGCACACACTCACTCACTCACACTCACTCGCACACACTTGCACACACTCGCACACACTCGCACACACAGTCCTACACACTCACACACACTCGCAAACACTCGCACAAACTCACACACACTCACTCACACGCACACACTTGCGCACACTAGCACACACACGCACGCCCACACTCGCACACATTCGCACTCACTCGCACGCACTCGCACGCACACACTCGCAAAAAACTCACACACACTCGCACACACTCATACAAAATCGCACGCACACACACTCGCACACACTCGCACACTCTCGCACTCACTCGCACGCACTCGCACGCACACACTCGCACACACTCGCATGCACACACTCGCACACACAAACACACACACACTCGCATACACACTCGCACAAGCTCGCATGCACACACTCGCACACACACTCACACACACACACTTGCATACACACTCGCACACACTCGCACAAACTCCTACACACACTTGTACACACTCACACACACTCGCACACACACTTGCACACACTCGAACATACACACATACACATTCGCACACACTCGCACACTCACTCGCACACACAGTCCTACACACTCACACACACACTCGCAAACACTCGCACACACACACACTCACTCACACGTACACACTCGCGCACACTCGCACACACTCACGCACACTAGCACACACTCGTAAGCATACACTCACATTCACTCACACACTTACTCACACTCACACACTCTCGCACACACTCACACACACTCGCCCACACTCGCACACACTCGCACGCCCACACTCGCACACTCTCGCACACATTTGCACACACTCGCACTCACTCACACCCACTCGCACGCACACACTCGCACACACTCGCACACACAGTCCTACACACTCACACACACACTCGCAAACACTCGCACAAACCCACACACACTCACTCACACGCACACACTTGCGCACACTAGCACACACTCGCACGCCCACACTCGCACACATTCGCACTCACTCGCACGCACTCGCACGCACACACTCGCACAAACTCACACACACTCGCACACACTCATACACAATCGCACGCACACACACTCGCACACACTCGCACACTCTCGCACACATTCGCACTCACTCGCACGCACACACTCGCACAAACTCGCATGCACACACTCGCACACACACTCACACACACACACTCGCATACACACTCGCACAAACTCCTACACACACTCGTACACACTCACACACACTCGCACACACACTTGCACACACTCGCACACACTCGCACATACACACATACACATTCGCACACACTCGCACAATCATTCGCACACACAGTCCTACACACTCACACACACACTCGCAAACACTCGCACACACACACACTCACTCACACGTACACACTCGCGCACACTCACACACACTCACACACACTAGCACACACTCGTAAGCATACACTCACACTCACTCACACACTTACTCACACGCACACACTCTCGCACACACTCACACACATTCGCGCACACTCGCACACACTCGCACGCCCACACTCGCACACTCTCGCACACATTTGCACACACTCGCACTCACTCGCACCCACTCGCATGCACACACTCGCACACACTCATACACAATCACACAAACTGACACACACTCGCACACACTCACACACTCGCACCCACTCACTCGTGCACACTCGCACACATTCGCACTCACTCGCACGCACTCACACGCACACACTCTCACACACTCGCACAAACTCACACACTCGCACACACTTATACACAATCGGACACACACACTCACTCACTCACACTCACTCGCACACACTTGCACACAATCGCACACACTCGCACACACAGTCCTACACACTCACACACACTCACAAACACTCGCACAAACTCACACACACTCACTCACACCCACACACTTGCACACACTAGCAGACACTCGCACGCCCACACTTGCACACACTCACACTCACTCGCACGCACTCGCACGCACACACTCGCACACACTCGCACATACTCGCACACACTTGCACACACTCGCACACACTCGCATGCACACACTCGCACACATACTCACAAACACACACTCGCATACACACTCGCACACACTCGCACAAACTCCTACACACACTCGTACAGACTCACACACACTCGCACACACACTTGCACACACTCGCACACACTCGCACATACACGCATACACATTCGCACACACTCGCACACACACTCGCACACACAGTCCTACACACACACACTCGCAAACACTCGCACACACTCACTCACACGTACACACTCGCACACACTCGCACACACTCACGCACACTAGCACACACTCGTAAGCATACACTCACATTCACTCACACACTTACTCACACGCACACACTCTCGCACACACTCACACACACTCGCGCACACTCGCACACACTCGCATGCCCACAGTCGCACACTCTCGCACACATTTGCACACACTCGCACTCACTCACACCGACTCGCACGCACACACTCGCACACACTCATACACAATCACACAAACTCGCACACACACACTCGCACACATTCGCACACACTCGCACACACTCACTCACTCACACTCACTCGCACACACTTGCACACACTCGCACACACTCGCACACACAGTCCTACACACTCACACACACTCGCAAACACTCGCACAAACTCACACACACTCACTCACACGCACATACTTGCACACACTAGCACACACTCGCACGCCCACACTTGCACACATTCGCACTCACTCGCACGCACTCGCACGCACACACTCGCACAAACTCACACACACTCGCACACACTCATACTCAATCGCACAATCGTACAAACTCACACACACTCGCACACACTCACACACTCGCACCCACTCACTCGTGCACACTCGCACACATTCGCACTCACTCGCACGCACTCACACGCACACACTCGCACAAACTCACACACACTCGCACACACTCATACACAATCGCACGCACACACTCGCACACACACACTCACACACACTCGCACACTCTCGCACACATACGCACTCACTCGCACGCACTCGCACGCACACACTCTCACACACTCGCACAAACTCACACACACTCGCACACACTTATACACAATTGCACACACACACTCACTCACTCACACTCACTTGCACACACTTGCACACACTCGCACACACTCGCACACACAGTTCTACACACTCACACACACTCGCAAACACTCGCACAAACTCACACACACTCACTCACACGCACACACTTGCACACACTAGCACACACTCGCACGCCCACACTTGCACACACTCACACTCATTCGCACGCACTCGCACGCACACACTCGCACATACTCGCACACACTTGCACACACTCGCACACACTCGCATGCACACACTCGCACACACACTCACAAACACACACTCGCATACACACTCGCACACACTCGCACAAACTCCTACACACACTCGTACACACTCGCACACACTCGCACACACACTTGCACACACTCGCACACACAGTCCTACACACTCACACAAACTCACACATACTCACTCACACGCACACACTTGCACACACTAGCACACACTCGCACGCCCACACTTGCACACATTCGCACTCACTCGCACGCACTCGCACGCACACACTCGCACACACTTGCACAAACTCACACACACTCGCACACACTCATACACAATCGTACAATCGCACAAACTAACACAAACTCGCACACAGTCACACACTCGCACCCACTCACTTGTGCACACTCGCACACACTTGCACTCACTCGCACGCACTCGCACGCACACACTCGCACAAACTCACACACGCTCATACACACTCACACACACTCGCACACACACTCGCACACATTCGCACACTCTCGCACACATACGCACTCACTCGCATGCACTCGCACGCACACACTCTCACACACTCGCACAAACTCACACACATTCGCACACACTTATACGCAATCGCACACACACACTCACTCACTCACACTCACTCGCACACACTTGCACACACTCGCACACACTCGCACACACAGTCCTACACACTCACACACACTCGCAAACACTCGCACAAACTCACACACACTCACTCACACGCACACACTTGCACACACTAGCACACACTTGCACGCCCACACTTGCACACATTCGCACTCACTCGCACGCACCCGCACACACACACTCGCACACACTCGCACAAACTCACACACACTCGCACACACTCATACACAATCGCACAAACTCACACACACTCGTACACACTCACACACTCGCACCCACTCACTCGTGCACACTCGCACACATTCGCACTCACTCGCACACACTCGCACGCACACACTCGCACAAACTCACACACACTCGCACACACTCATACACAATCGCACGCACACACACTCGCACACACACACTCGCACACACTCGCACACTCTCGCACACATTCACACTCACTTGCACGCACTCGCACGCACACACTCGCACCCACTCGCACAAACTCACACACACTCGCACACACTTATACACAATCGCACACACACACTCGTACACACACTCGCACACACTCGCACACACTCGCTCACACACACTCACACACACACTCGCACAGACTCACACACACTCGCACACACTCACATGCACACACACTCACACACACTCACACACACTCGCACACACTCACAAGCACATACTCGCACAGACACTCGCTCACACTCACAAGCACACACTCACACGCACACACTCGCACACACACTCGCACACACTCGCATCCACTCACTCGTGCACACTCGCGCACACGTGGGCACATTTGCACACACTCGCACACTCTCACACACACACTCGCACACACACGCGCACACACACGAACACACTCACACACACTCACAAACAATCGCACATACAGTCCTACAAACTCTCACACACACTCACACACTCACACCCACACACAAACTGGCACACACTCAAACACACTCACTCATACACACTCGCACACACTCACTCGCACACACACACACTCGCACACACTCGCACCCAGTCACTCGAGCACACTCGCACACACTCGCACGCACACACTCGCACACACTCACACGCACACACTCACGCACACACACTCGCGCACACTCGAGCACACTCGCACGCACACATTCGCACACATTCGCACTCACTTGCACACACTCGTACGCACACACTGGCACACAATGGCACACACTGGCACACACACACTCGCACACACTTGCACACACTAGCACACACACACTCGCACATACTCGCACACACTCGCACACACTCGCACGCACACACTCGCACACACTCGCATGCACACACTCGCACACACACTCACATACACACTCGCACACCCTCGCACAAACTCCTACACACACACGTACACACTCACACACACTCGCACACACACTCGCACACACTTGAACATACACACATACACATTCACACACACTCGCACACACACCCGCACACACAGTCCTACACACTCACACACACACTCGCAAACACTCGCACACACTCACACACACACTCACTCACACGTACACACTCGCGCACACTCACGCACACTAGCACACACTCGTAAGCATACACTCACACTCACTCACACACTTACTCACACGCACACACTCTCGCACACACTCGCGCACACTCGCACACTCTCGCACACATTTGCACACACTCGCACTCACTCGCACCCACTCGCACGCACACACTCGCACACACTCATACACAATCACACAAACTCGCACACACACACTCGCACACATTCGCACACCCTCGCACACACACACTGACTCACACTCACTCGCACACACTTGCACACACTCGCACACACTCGCACACACTCGCACACACTCGCACACACAGTCCTACACACTCACACACACACTCGCAAACACTCGCACAAACTCACACACACTCACTCACATGCACACACTTGCGCACACTAGCACACACTCGCACGCCCACACTCGCACACATTCGCACTCACTCGCACACACTCGCACGCACACACTCGCTCACACTCGCACAAACTCACACACACTCGCACACACTCATAAACAATCGCACGCACACACACCCGCACACACTCGCACACATTTGCACTCACTCGCACGCACTCGCATGCACACACTCGCACAAACTCACACACACTGGCACACACTTATACACAATCGCACACACACACTCTAACACACACTGGCACACACTCACACACACTCACTCACACACACTCACACACACACTCGCACACACTCACACACACTTGCACACACTCGCACACACTCACACGCACACACACTCACACACACACTCACACACACTCGCACACACTCACAAGCACAAACTCGCACACACACTCGCACACACTCACACGCACACACTCACACGCACACACTCGCACACACACTCGCACACACTCGCACCCACTCACTCGTGCACACTCACGCACACTCGGGCACATTTGCACACACTCGCACACACTCGCTCACTCTCGCACACACACTCACACACACACTCGCACACACTCGAACACACTCGCACACACTCGCAAACACTCGCACATACAGTCCTACAAACTCACACACACTCACACACACTCACACACTCCACCCACACACAAACTGGCACACACTCAAACACACTCACTCATACACACTCGCACACACTCACTCGCACACACACACACTTGCACACACTCGCACCCAGTCACTCGAGCACACTCGCACACACTCGAACGCACGCACGCACACACTCGCACACACTCACACGCACACACTCACGCACACACACTCGCGCACACTCGTGCACACTTGCACGCACACATTCGCACACATTCGCACTCACTTGCACACACTCGTACGCACACACTGTCACACACTGGCACACACACACTCGCACACACTCGCACACACTTGCACACACTAGCACACACACACTCGCACATACTCGCACACACTCGCACACACTCGCACGCACACACTCGCACACACTCGCATGCACACACTCGCACACACACTCACACACACACACTCACATACACACTCGCACACACTCGCACAAACTCCTACACACACAGGTACACACTCACACACACTCGCACACACACTCGCACACACTCGCACACACTCACACATACACACATACACATTCACACACACTCACACACACAGTCCTACACACTCACACACACTCTCAAACACTCGCACACACTCACACACACACTCACTCACACGTACACACTCGCGCACACTCGCACACACTCACGCACACTAGCACACACTCGTAAGCATACACTCACACTCACTCACACACTTACTCACACGCACACACTCTCGCACACACTCACACACACTCGCGCACACTCGCACACACTCGCACGCCCACACTCGCACACTCTCGCACACATTTGCACACACTCGCATTCACTTGCACCCACTCGCACGCACACACTCGCACACACTCATACACAATCACACAAACTCGCACACACACACTCGCACACATTCGCACACACTCGCACACACTCACTCACTCACACTCACTCGCACACACTTGCACACACTCGCACACACTCGCACACACAGTCCTACACACTCACACACACACTCGCAAACACTCGCACAAACTCACACACACTCACTCACACGCACACACTTGCGCACACTAGCACACACTCGCACGCCCACACTCACACACATTCGCACTCACTCGCACACACTCGCACGCACACACTCGCACAAACTCACACACACTCGCACACACTCGCACACTCTCACACACATTCACACTCACTCGCACGCACTCGCACGTGCACACTCGAACACACTCGCACAAACTCACACACACTCGTACACACACTCGCACACACTCGCACACACTCGCACACACTCACTCACACACACTCACACACACACACTCGCACACACTCACACACACTTGCACACACTCGCACACACTCACACGCACACACACTCGCACACACACTCCCACACACTCGCACACACTCACAAGCACACAATCGCACACACACTCGCACACACACTCGCACACACTCACAAGCACAGACTCGCACACACACTCGCACACACACTCGCACACACTCACACACACACACTCACACGCACACACTCGCAAACACTCGCACAAACTCACACACACTCACTCACACGCACACACTTGCGCACACTAGCACACACTCGCACGCCCACACTCACACACATTCGCACTCACTCGCACGCACTCGCACACGCACACGCAAACACACTCGCACAAACTCACACACACTCGCACACACTTATACACAAACGCACACACACACTCGTACACACACTCGCACACACTCGCACACACTCGCACACACTCACTCACACACACTCACACGCACACACTTGCACACACTCGCACACACTCACACACACTTGCACACACTCACACGCACACACACTCGCACACACACTCACACACACACTCGCACACACTCACAAGCACACACTCGCACACACACTCGCACACACACTCGCACACACTCACACACACACACTCACACGCACACACTCGTACAAACAGTCGCACACACTCGCACCCACTCACTCGTGCACACTCGCGCACACTTGGGCACATTTGCACACACTCGCACACTCTCGCACACACACTCGCACACACACTCGCACACACTCGAACAAACTCGCACACACTCGCAAACACTCGCACATACAGTCCTACAAACTAACACACACTCACACACACTCACACACTCCACCCACACACAAACTGGCACACACTCAAACACACTCACTCATACACACTCGCACACACTCACTCGCACACACACACACTCGCACACACTCGCACCCAGTCACTCGAGCACACTCGCACACAATCGCACGCACGCACACACTCGCACACACTCACACGCACACACTCACGCACACACACTCACGCACACTCGTGCACACTCGCACGCACACATTCGCACTCACTTGCACACACTCGTGCGCACACACTGGCACACACTGGCACACACACACTCGCACACACTCGCACACACTTGCACACACTAGCACACACACACTCGCACATATTCGCACACACTCGCATGCACACACTCGCACACACTCGCATGCACACACTCGCACACACACTCACACACACACTCACATACACACTCGCACACACTTGCACATACTCGCACATACACACATACACATTCGCACACACTCGCACACACACTCGTACACACAGTTCTACACACTCACACACACACTCGCGCATACTCGCACACACTCACGCACACTAGCACACACTCGCATGCACACACTGGCACACACACTAACACACACACTCACATACACACTCGCACACACTCGCACAAACTCCTACACACACTCGCACACACTCACACACACACTCGCACACTCACACTCGCACACACTCACACACACACTTGCACACACTTGCACACGCACACTCGCACACAATCACACACACACTCGCAGACACTCGCACACACTCACTCATGCACACACTCACACACACTCGCCCACACTCGCACACACAGTCCTACACACTCACACACACACTCGCAAACACTTGCAAACACTCACACACACACTCACTCACACGTACACACTCGCGCACACTCGCACGCCGACACTCTCACACTCTCGCACACATTTGTACACACTCACACTCACTCGCACGCACTCGCACACACTCGCACAAAATCATACACAATCGCACACACTCACTCGCACACACTTGCACACACTCACACACACTCACTCACTCACACTCACTCGCACACACTTGCACACACTCGCACACACTCGCACACACAGTCCTACACACTCACACACACTCGCAAACACTCGCTCGCACAAACTCACACAAACTCGCACACAATCACACACTCGCACCCACTCACTTGTGCACACTCGCACACACTTGCACTCACTCGCACGCACTCGCACGCACACACTCGCACAAACTCACACACGCTCATACACAATCGCACGCACACACTCGCACACACACACTCGCACACATTCGCACACTCTCGTACACATACGCACTCACTCGCACGCACTCGCACGCACACACTCTCACACACTCGCACAAACTCACACACACTCGCACACACTTATACGCAATCGCACACACACACTCACTCACTCACACTCACTCGCACACACTTGCACACACTCGCACACACTCGCACACACAGTCCTACACACTCACACACACTCGCAAACACTCGCAGAAACTCACACACACTCACTCACACGCACACACTTGCACACACTAGCACACACTTGCACGCCTACACTTGCACACATTCGCACTCACTCGCACGCACCCGCACACACACACTCGCACACACTCGCACAAACTCACACACACTCGCACACACTCATACACAATCGCACAAACTCACACACACTCGTACACACTCACACACTCGCACCCACTCACTCGTGCACACTCGCACACATTCGCACTCACTCGCACACACTCGCACGCACACACTCGCACAAACTCACACACACTCGCACATACTCATACACAATCGCACGCACACACACTCGCACACACACACTCGCACACACTCGCACACTCTCGCACACATTCACACTCACTTGCACGCACTCGCACGCACACACTCGCACCCACTCGCACAAACTTACACACACTCGCACACACTTATACACAATCGCACACACACACTCGTACACACACTCGCACACACTCGCACACACTCGCGCACACTCGAACACACTCGCACGCCCACACTCGCACACTCTCGCACACATTTGCACACACTCGCATTCACTTGCACCCACTCGCACGCACACACTCGCACACACTCATACACAATCACACAAACTCGCACACACACACTCGCACACATTCGCACACACTCGCACACACTCACTCACTCACACTCACTCGCACACACTTGCACACACTCGCACACACTCGCACACACAGTCCTACACACTCACACACACACTCGCAAACACTCGCACAAACTCACACACACTCACTCACACGCACACACTTGCGCACACTAGCACACACTCGCACGCCCACACTCACACACATTCGCACTCACTCGCACACACTCGCACGCACACACTCGCACAAACTCACACACACTCGCACACACTCGCACACTCTCACACACATTCACACTCACTCGCACGCACTCGCACGTGCACACTCGAACACACTCGCACAAACTCACACACACTCGTACACACACTCGCACACACTCGCACACACTCGCACACACTCACTCACACACACTCACACACACACACTCGCACACACTCACACACACTTGCACACACTCGCACACACTCACACGCACACACACTCGCACACACACTCCCACACACTCGCACACACTCACAAGCACACAATCGCACACACACTCGCACACACACTCGCACACACTCACAAGCACACACTCGCACACACACTCGCACACACACTCGCACACACTCACACACACACACTCACACGCACACACTCGCAAACACTCGCACAAACTCACACACACTCACTCACACGCACACACTTGCGCACACTAGCACACACTCGCACGCCCACACTCACACACATTCGCACTCACTCGCACGCACTCGCACACGCACACGCAAACACACTCGCACAAACTCACACACACTCGCACACACTTATACACAAACGCACACACACACTCGTACACACACTCGCACACACTCGCACACACTCGCACACACTCACTCACACACACTCACACGCACACACTTGCACACACTCGCACACACTCACACACACTTGCACACACTCACACGCACACACACTCGCACACACACTCACACACACACTCGCACACACTCACAAGCACACACTCGCACACACACTCGCACACACACTCGCACACACTCACACACACACACTCACACGCACACACTCGTACAAACAGTCGCACACACTCGCACCCACTCACTCGTGCACACTCGCGCACACTCGGGCACATTTGCACACACTCGCACACTCTCGCACACACACTCGCACACACACTCGCACACACTCGAACAAACTCGCACACACTCGCAAACACTCGCACATACAGTCCTACAAACTCACACACACTCACACACACTCACACACTCCACCCACACACAAACTGGCACACACTCAAACACACTCACTCATACACACTCGCACACACTCACTCGCACACACACACACTCGCACACACTCGCACCCAGTCACTCGAGCACACTCGCACACAATCGCACGCACGCACACACTCGCACACACTCACACGCACACACTCACGCACACACACTCACGCACACTCGTGCACACTCGCACGCACACATTCGCACTCACTTGCACACACTCGTGCGCACACACTGGCACACACTGGCACACACACACTCGCACACACTCGCACACACTTGCACACACTAGCACACACACACTCGCACATATTCGCACACACTCGCACGCACACACTCGCACACACTCGCATGCACACACTCGCACACACACTCACACACACACTCACATACACACTCGCACACACTTGCACATACTCGCACATACACACATACACATTCGCACACACTCGCACACACACTCGTACACACAGTTCTACACACTCACACACACACTCGCGCATACTCGCACACACTCACGCACACTAGCACACACTCGCATGCACACACTGGCACACACACTAACACACACACTCACATACACACTCGCACACACTCGCACAAACTCCTACACACACTCGCACACACTCACACACACACTCGCACACTCACACTCGCACACACTCACACACACACTTGCACACACTTGCACACGCACACTCGCACACAATCACACACACACTCGCAGACACTCGCACACACTCACTCATGCACACACTCACACACACTCGCCCACACTCGCACACACAGTCCTACACACTCACACACACACTCGCAAACACTTGCAAACACTCACACACACACTCACTCACACGTACACACTCGCGCACACTCGCACGCCGACACTCTCACACTCTCGCACACATTTGCACACACTCACACTCACTCGCACGCACTCGCACACACTCGCACAAAATCATACACAATCGCACACACTCACTCGCACACACTTGCACACACTCACACACACTCACTCACTCACACTCACTCGCACACACTTGCACACACTCGCACACACTCGCACACACAGTCCTACACACTCACACACACTCGCAAACACTCGCACAAACTCACACATACTCACTCACACGCACACACTTGCACACACTAGCACACACTCGCACGCCCACACTTGCACACATTCGCACTCACTCGCACGCACTCGCACGCACACACTCGCACACACTTGCACAAACTCACACACACTCGCACACACTCATACACAATCGTACAATCGCACAAACTCACACAAACTCGCACACAATCACACACTCGCACCCACTCACTTGTGCACACTCGCACACACTTGCACTCACTCGCACGCACTCGCACGCACACACTCGCACAAACTCACACACGCTCATACACAATCGCACGCACACACTCGCACACACACACTCGCACACATTCGCACACTCTCGTACACATACGCACTCACTCGCACGCACTCGCACGCACACACTCTCACACACTCGCACAAACTCACACACACTCGCACACACTTATACGCAATCGCACACACACACTCACTCACTCACACTCACTCGCACACACTTGCACACACTCGCACACACTCGCACACACAGTCCTACACACTCACACACACTCGCAAACACTCGCAGAAACTCACACACACTCACTCACACGCACACACTTGCACACACTAGCACACACTTGCACGCCTACACTTGCACACATTCGCACTCACTCGCACGCACCCGCACACACACACTCGCACACACTCGCACAAACTCACACACACTCGCACACACTCATACACAATCGCACAAACTCACACACACTCGTACACACTCACACACTCGCACCCACTCACTCGTGCACACTCGCACACATTCGCACTCACTCGCACACACTCGCACGCACACACTCGCACAAACTCACACACACTCGCACATACTCATACACAATCGCACGCACACACACTCGCACACACACACTCGCACACACTCGCACACTCTCGCACACATTCACACTCACTTGCACGCACTCGCACGCACACACTCGCACCCACTCGCACAAACTTACACACACTCGCACACACTTATACACAATCGCACACACACACTCGTACACACACTCGCACACACTCGCACACACTCGCTCACACACACTCACACACACACTCGCACAGACTCACACACACTCGCACACACTCACATGCACACACACTCACACACACTCACACACACTCGCACACACTCACAAGCACACACTCGCACAGACACTCGCTCACACTCACAAGCACACACTCACACGCACACACTCGCACACACACTCGCACACACTCGCATCCACTCACTCGTGCACACTCGCGCACACGCGGGCACATTTGCACACACTCGCACACTCTCACACACACACTCGCACACACACTCGCACACACACGAACACACTCACACACACTCACAAACAATCGCACATACAGTCCTACAAACTCTCACACACACTCACACACTCACACCCACACACAAACTGGCACACACTCAAACACACTCACTCATACACACTCGCACACACTCACTCGCACACACACACACTCGCACACACTCGCACCCAGTCACTCGAGCACACTCGCACACACTCGCACGCACACACTCGCACACACTCACACGCACACACTCACGCACACACACTCGCGCACACTCGAGCACACTCGCACGCACACATTCGCACACATTCGCACTCACTTGCACACACTCGTACGCACACACTGGCACACAATGGCACACACTGGCACACACACACTCGCACACACTTGCACACACTAGCACACACACACTCGCACATACTCGCACACACTCGCACACACTCGCACGCACACACTCGCACACACTCGCATGCACACACTCGCACACACACTCACATACACACTCGCACACCCTCGCACAAACTCCTACACACACACGTACACACTCACACACACTCGCACACACACTCGCACACACTTGAACATACACACATACACATTCACACACACTCGCACACACACCCGCACACACAGTCCTACACACTCACACACACACTCGCAAACACTCGCACACACTCACACACACACTCACTCACACGTACACACTCGCGCACACTCACGCACACTAGCACACACTCGTAAGCATACACTCACACTCACTCACACACTTACTCACACGCACACACTCTCGCACACACTCGCGCACACTCGCACACTCTCGCACACATTTGCACACACTCGCACTCACTCGCACCCACTCGCACGCACACACTCGCACACACTCATACACAATCACACAAACTCGCACACACACACTCGCACACATTCGCACACCCTCGCTCACACACACTGACTCACACTCACTCGCACACACTTGCACACACTCGCACACACTCGCACACACTCGCACACACAGTCCTACACACTCACACACACACTCGCAAACACTCGCACAAACTCACACACACTCACTCACATGCACACACTTGCGCACACTAGCACACACTCGCACGCCCACACTCGCACACATTCGCACTCACTCGCACACACTCGCACGCACACACTCGCTCACACTCGCACAAACTCACACACACTCGCACACACTCATAAACAATCGCACGCACACACACCCGCACACACTCGCACACATTTGCACTCACTCGCACGCACTCGCATGCACACACTCGCACAAACTCACACACACTGGCACACACTTATACACAATCGCACACACACACTCTAACACACACTGGCACACACTCACACACACTCACTCACACACACTCACACACACACTCGCACACACTCACACACACTTGCACACACTCGCACACACTCACACGCACACACACTCACACACACACTCACACACACTCGCACACACTCACAAGCACAAACTCGCACACACACTCGCACACACTCACACGCACACACTCACACGCACACACTCGCACACACACTCGCACACACTCGCACCCACTCACTCGTGCACACTCACGCACACTCGGGCACATTTGCACACACTCGCACACACTCGCACACTCTCGCACACACACTCACACACACACTCGCACACACTCGAACACACTCGCACACACTCGCAAACACTCGCACATACAGTCCTACAAACTCACACACACTCACACACACTCACACACTCCACCCACACACAAACTGGCACACACTCAAACACACTCACTCATACACACTCGCACACACTCACTCGCACACACACACACTTGCACACACTCGCACCCAGTCACTCGAGCACACTCGCACACACTCGAACGCACGCACGCACACACTCGCACACACTCACACGCACACACTCACGCACACACACTCGCGCACACTCGTGCACACTTGCACGCACACATTCGCACACATTCGCACTCACTTGCACACACTCGTACGCACACACTGTCACACACTGGCACACACACACTCGCACACACTCGCACACACTAGCACACACACACTCGCACATACTCGCACACACTCGCACACACTCGCACGCACACACTCGCACACACTCGCATGCACACACTCGCACACACACTCACACACACACACTCACATACACACTCGCACACACTCGCACAAACTCCTACACACACAGGTACACACTCACACACACTCGCACACACACTCGCACACACTCGCACATACACACATACACATTCACACACACTCACACACACAGTCCTACACACTCACACACACTCTCAAACACTCGCACACACTCACACACACACTCACTCACACGTACACACTCGCGCACACTCGCACACACTCACGCACACTAGCACACACTCGTAAGCATACACTCACACTCACTCACACACTTACTCACACGCACACACTCTCGCACACACTCACACACACTCGCGCACACTCGCACACACTCGCACGCCCACACTCGCACACTCTCGCACACATTTGCACACACTCGCATTCACTTGCACCCACTCGCACGCACACACTCGCACACACTCATACACAATCACACAAACTCGCACACACACACTCGCACACATTCGCACACACTCGCACACACTCACTCACTCACACTCACTCGCACACACTTGCACACACTCGCACACACTCGCACACACAGTCCTACACACTCACACACACACTCGCAAACACTCGCACAAACTCACACACACTCACTCACACGCACACACTTGCGCACACTGGCACACACTCGCACGCCCACACTCACACACATTCGCACTCACTCGCACACACTCGCACGCACACACTCGCACAAACTCACACACACTCGCACACACTCGCACACTCTCACACACATTCACACTCACTCGCACGCACTCGCACGTGCACACTCGAACACACTCGCACAAACTCACACACACTCGTACACACACTCGCACACACTCGCACACACTCGCACACACTCACTCACACACACTCACACACACACACTCGCACACACTCACACACACTTGCACACACTCGCACACACTCACACGCACACACACTCGCACACACACTCCCACACACTCGCACACACTCACAAGCACACAATCGCACACACACTCGCACACACACTCGCACACACTCACAAGCACACACTCGCACACACACTCGCACACACACTCGCACACACTCACACACACACACTCACACGCACACACTCGCAAACACTCGCACAAACTCACACACACTCACTCACACGCACACACTTGCGCACACTAGCACACACTCGCACGCCCACACTCACACACATTCGCACTCACTCGCACGCACTCGCACACGCACACGCAAACACACTCGCACAAACTCACACACACTCGCACACACTTATACACAAACGCACACACACACTCGTACACACACTCGCACACACTCGCACACACTCGCACACACTCACTCACACACACTCACACGCACACACTTGCACACACTCGCACACACTCACACACACTTGCACACACTCACACGCACACACACTCGCACACACACTCACACACACACTCGCACACACTCACAAGCACACACTCGCACACACACTCGCACACACACTCGCACACACTCACACACACACACTCACACGCACACACTCGTACAAACAGTCGAACACACTCGCACCCACTCACTCGTGCACACTCGCGCACACTCTGGCACATTTGCACACACTCGCACACTCTCGCACACACACTCGCACACACACTCGCACACACTCGAACAAACTCGCACACACTCGCAAACACTCGCACATACAGTCCTACAAACTCACACACACTCACACACACTCACACACTCCACCCACACACAAACTGGCACACACTCAAACACACTCACTCATACACACTCGCACACACTCACTCGCACACACACACACTCGCACACACTCGCACCCAGTCACTCGAGCACACTCGCACACACTCGCACGCACGCACACACTCGCACACACTCACACGCACACACTCACGCACACACACTCACGCACACTCGTGCACACTCGCACGCACACATTCGCACTCACTTGCACACACTCGTGCGCACACACTGGCACACACTGGCACACACACACTCGCACACACTCGCACACACTTGCACACACTAGCACACACACACTCGCACATATTCGCACACACTCGCACGCACACACTCGCACACACTCGCATGCACACACTCGCACACACACTCACACACACACTCACATACACACTCGCACACACTTGCACATACTCGCACATACACACATACACATTCGCACACACTCGCACACACACTCGTACACACAGTTCTACACACTCACACACACACTCGCGCATACTCGCACACACTCACGCACACTAGCACACACTCGCATGCACACACTGGCACACACACTAACACACACACTCACATACACACTCGCACACACTCGCACAAACTCCTACACACACTCGCACACACTCACACACACACTCGCACACTCACACTCGCACACACTCACACACACACTTGCACACACTTGCACACGCACACTCGCACACAATCACACACACACTCGCAGACACTCGCACACACTCACTCATGCACACACTCACACACACTCGCCCACACTCGCACACACAGTCCTACACACTCACACACACACTCGCAAACACTTGCAAACACTCACACACACACTCACTCACACGTACACACTCGCGCACACTCGCAAACCGACACTCTCACACTCTCGCACACATTTGCACACACTCACACTCACTCGCACGCACTCGCACACACTCGCACAAAATCATACACAATCGCACACACTCACTCGCACACACTTGCACACACTCGCACACACTCACTCACTCACACTCACTCGCACACACTTGCACACACTCGCACACACTCGCACACACAGTCCTACACACTCACACTCACTCGCAAACACTCGCACAAACTCACACATACTCACTCACACGCACACACTTGCACACACTAGCACACACTCGCACGCCCACACTTGCACACATTCGCACTCACTCGCACGCACTCGCACGCACACACTCGCACACACTTGCACAAACTCACACACACTCGCACACACTCATACACAATCGTACAATCGCACAAACTCACACAAACTCGCAAACAATCACACACTCGCACCCACTCACTTGTGCACACTCGCACACACTTGCACTCACTCGCACGCACTCGCACGCACACTCTCGCACAAACTCACACACGCTCATACACAATCGCACGCACACACTCGCACACACACACTCGCACACATTCGCACACTCTCGTACACATACGCACTCACTCGCACGCACTCGCACGCACACACTCTCACACACTCGCACAAACTCACACACACTCGCACACACTTATACGCAATCGCACACACACACTCACTCACTCACACTCACTCGCACACACTTGCACACACTCGCACACACTCGCACACACAGTCCTACACACTCACACACACTCGCAAACACTCGCAGAAACTCACACACACTCACTCACACGCACACACTTGCACACACTAGCACACACTTGCACGCCTACACTTGCACACATTCGCACTCACTCGCACGCACCCGCACACACACACTCGCACACACTCGCACAAACTCACACACACTCGCACACACTCATACACAATCGCACAAACTCACACACACTCGTACACACTCACACACTCGCACCCACTCACTCGTGCACACTCGCACACATTCGCACTCACTCGCACACACTCGCACGCACACACTCGCACAAACTCACACACACTCGCACATACTCATACACAATCGCACGCACACACACTCGCACACACACACTCGCACACACTCGCACACTCTCGCACACATTCACACTCACTTGCACGCACTCGCACGCACACACTCGCACCCACTCGCACAAACTTACACACACTCGCACACACTTATACACAATCGCACACACACACTCGTACACACACTCGCACACACTCGCACACACTCGCAAACACTCGCACATACAGTCCTACAAACTCACACACACTCACACACACTCACACACTCCACCCACACACAAACTGGCACACACTCAAACACACTCACTCATACACACTCGCACACACTCACTCGCACACACACACACTTGCACACACTCGCACCCAGTCACTCGAGCACACTCGCACACACTCGAACGCACGCACGCACACACTCGCACACACTCACACGCACACACTCACGCACACACACTCGCGCACACTCGTGCACACTTGCACGCACACATTCGCACACATTCGCACTCACTTGCACACACTCGTACGCACACACTGTCACACACTGGCACACACACACTCGCACACACTCGCACACACTAGCACACACACACTCGCACATACTCGCACACACTCGCACACACTCGCACGCACACACTCGCACACACTCGCATGCACACACTCGCACACACACTCACACACACACACTCACATACACACTCGCACACACTCGCACAAACTCCTACACACACAGGTACACACTCACACACACTCGCACACACACTCGCACACACTCGCACATACACACATACACATTCACACACACTCACACACACAGTCCTACACACTCACACACACTCTCAAACACTCGCACACACTCACACACACACTCACTCACACGTACACACTCGCGCACACTCGCACACACTCACGCACACTAGCACACACTCGTAAGCATACACTCACACTCACTCACACACTTACTCACACGCACACACTCTCGCACACACTCACACACACTCGCGCACACTCGCACACACTCGCACGCCCACACTCGCACACTCTCGCACACATTTGCACACACTCGCATTCACTTGCACCCACTCGCACGCACACACTCGCACACACTCATACACAATCACACAAACTCGCACACACACACTCGCACACATTCGCACACACTCGCACACACTCACTCACTCACACTCACTCGCACACACTTGCACACACTCGCACACACTCGCACACACAGTCCTACACACTCACACACACACTCGCAAACACTCGCACAAACTCACACACACTCACTCACACGCACACACTTGCGCACACTAGCACACACTCGCACGCCCACACTCACACACATTCGCACTCACTCGCACACACTCGCACGCACACACTCGCACAAACTCACACACACTCGCACACACTCGCACACTCTCACACACATTCACACTCACTCGCACGCACTCGCACGTGCACACTCGAACACACTCGCACAAACTCACACACACTCGTACACACACTCGCACACACTCGCACACACTCGCACACACTCACTCACACACACTCACACACACACACTCGCACACACTCACACACACTTGCACACACTCGCACACACTCACACGCACACACACTCGCACACACACTCCCACACACTCGCACACACTCACAAGCACACAATCGCACACACACTCGCACACACACTCGCACACACTCACAAGCACACACTCGCACACACACTCGCACACACACTCGCACACACTCACACACACACACTCACACGCACACACTCGCAAACACTCGCACAAACTCACACACACTCACTCACACGCACACACTTGCGCACACTAGCACACACTCGCACGCCCACACTCACACACATTCGCACTCACTCGCACGCACTCGCACACGCACACGCAAACACACTCGCACAAACTCACACACACTCGCACACACTTATACACAAACGCACACACACACTCGTACACACACTCGCACACACTCGCACACACTCGCACACACTCACTCACACACACTCACACGCACACACTTGCACACACTCGCACACACTCACACACACTTGCACACACTCACACGCACACACACTCGCACACACACTCACACACACACTCGCACACACTCACAAGCACACACTCGCACACACACTCGCACACACACTCGCACACACTCACACACACACACTCACACGCACACACTCGTACAAACAGTCGCACACACTCGCACCCACTCACTCGTGCACACTCGCGCACACTCGGGCACATTTGCACACACTCGCACACTCTCGCACACACACTCGCACACACACTCGCACACACTCGAACAAACTCGCACACACTCGCAAACACTCGCACATACAGTCCTACAAACTCACACACACTCACACACACTCACACACTCCACCCACACACAAACTGGCACACACTCAAACACACTCACTCATACACACTCGCACACACTCACTCGCACACACACACACTCGCACACACTCGCACCCAGTCACTCGAGCACACTCGCACACACTCGAACGCACGAACACACTCGCACACACTCACACGCACACACTCACGCACACACACTCACGCACACTCGTGCACACTCGCACGCACACATTCGCACTCACTTGCACACACTCGTGCGCACACACTGGCACACACTGGCACACACACACTCGCACACACTCGCACACACTTGCACACACTAGCACACACACACTCGCACATATTCGCACACACTCGCACGCACACACTCGCACACACTCGCATGCACACACTCGCACACACACTCACACACACACTCACATACACACTCGCACACACTTGCACATACTCGCACATACACACATACACATTCGCACACACTCGCACACACACTCGTACACACAGTTCTACACACTCACACACACACTCGCGCATACTCGCACACACTCACGCACACTAGCACACACTCGCATGCACACACTGGCACACACACTAACACACACACTCACATACACACTCGCACACACTCGCACAAACTCCTACACACACTCGCACACACTCACACACACACTCGCACACTCACACTCGCACACACTCACACACACACTTGCACACACTTGCACACGCACACTCGCACACAATCACACACACACTCGCAGACACTCGCACACACTCACTCATGCACACACTCACACACACTCGCCCACACTCGCACACACAGTCCTACACACTCACACACACACTCGCAAACACTTGCAAACACTCACACACACACTCACTCACACGTACACACTCGCGCACACTCGCACACCGACACTCTCACACTCTCGCACACATTTGCACACACTCACACTCACTCGCACGCACTCGCACACACTCGCACAAAATCATACACAATCGCACACACTCACTCGCACACACTTGCACACACTCGCACACACTCACTCACTCACACTCACTCGCACACACTTGCACACACTCGCACACACTCGCACACACAGTCCTACACACTCACACTCACTCGCAAACACTCGCACAAACTCACACATACTCACTCACACGCACACACTTGCACACACTAGCACACACTCGCACGCCCACACTTGCACACATTCGCACTCACTCGCACGCACTCGCACGCACACACTCGCACACACTTGCACAAACTCACACACACTCGCACACACTCATACACAATCGTACAATCGCACAAACTCACACAAACTCGCAAACAATCACACACTCGCACCCACTCACTTGTGCACACTCGCACACACTTGCACTCACTCGCACGCACTCGCACGCACACACTCGCACAAACTCACACACGCTCATACACAATCGCACGCACACACTCGCACACACACACTCGCACACATTCGCACACTCTCGTACACATACGCACTCACTCGCACGCACTCGCACGCACACACTCTCACACACTCGCACAAACTCACACACACTCGCACACACTTATACGCAATCGCACACACACACTCACTCACTCACACTCACTCGCACACACTTGCACACACTCGCACACACTCGCACACACAGTCCTACACACTCACACACACTCGCAAACACTCGCAGAAACTCACACACACTCACTCACACGCACACACTTGCACACACTAGCACACACTTGCACGCCTACACTTGCACACATTCGCACTCACTCGCACGCACCCGCACACACACACTCGCACACACTCGCACAAACTCACACACACTCGCACACACTCATACACAATCGCACAAACTCACACACACTCGTACACACTCACACACTCGCACCCACTCACTCGTGCACACTCGCACACATTCGCACTCACTCGCACACACTCGCACGCACACACTCGCACAAACTCACACACACTCGCACACACTCATACACAATCGCACGCACACACACTCGCACACACACACTCGCACACACTCGCACACTCTCGCACACATTCACACTCACTTGCACGCACTCGCACGCACACACTCGCACCCACTCGCACAAACTTACACACACTTGCACACACTTATACACAATCGCACACACACACTCGTACACACACTCGCACACACTCGCACACACTCGCTCACACACACTCACACACACACTCGCACAGACTCACACACACTCGCACACACTCACATGCACACACACTCACACACACTCACACACACTCGCACACACTCACAAGCACACACTCGCACAGACACTCGCTCACACTCACAAGCACACACTCACACGCACACACTCGCACACACACTCGCACACACTCGCATCCACTCACTCGTGCACACTCGCGCACACGCGGGCACATTTGCACACACTCGCACACTCTCACACACACACTCGCACACACACGAACACACTCACACACACTCACAAACAATCGCACATACAGTCCTACAAACTCTCACACACACTCACACACTCACACCCACACACAAACTGGCACACACTCAAACACACTCACTCATACACACTCGCACACACTCACTCGCACACACACACACTCGCACACACTCGCACCCAGTCACTCGAGCACACTCGAGCACACTCGCACGCACACATTCGCACACATTCGCACTCACTTGCACACACTCGTACGCACACACTGGCACACAATGGCACACACTGGCACACACACACTCGCACACACTCGCACACACTTGCACACACTAGCACACACACACTCGCACATACTCGCACACACTCGCACACACTCGAACGCACACACTCGCAGACACTCGCATGCACACACTCGCACACACACTCACACACACTCACATACACACTCGCACACACTTGCAAAAACTCCTACACACACACGTACACACTCACACACACTCGCACACACACTCGCACACACTCGCACACACTCGCACATACACACATACACATTCACACACACTCGCACACACACTCGCACACACAGTCCTACACACTCACACACACACTCGCAAACACTCGCACACACTCACACACACACTCACTCACACGTACACACTCGCGCACACTCACGCACACTAGCACACACTCGTGAGCATACACTCACACTCACTCACACACTTACTCACACGCACACACTCTCGCACACACTCGCGCACACTCGCACACTCTCGCACACATTTGCACACACTCGCACTCACTCGCACCCACTCGCACGCACACACTCGCACACACTCATACACAATCACACAAACTCGCACACACACACTCGCACACATTCGCACACCCTCGCACACACACACTCACTCACACTCAATCGCACACACTTGCATACACTCGCACACACTCGCACACACAGTCCTACACACTCACACACACACTCGCAAACACTCGCACAAACTCACACACACTCACTCACATGCACACACTTGCGCACACTAGCACACACTCGCACGCCCACACTCGCACACATTCGCACTCACTCGCACACACTCGCACGCACACACTCGCTCACACTCGCACAAACTAACACACACTCGCACACACTCATAAACAATCGCACGCACACACACCCGCACACACTCGCACACATTTGCACTCACTCGCACGCACTCGCATGCACACACTCGCACAAACTCACACACACTGGCACACACTTATACACAATCGCACACACACACTCTAACACACACTGGCACACACTCACACACACTCACTCACACACACTCACACACACACTCGCACACACTCACACACACTTGCACACACTCGCACACACTCACACGCACACACACTCACACACACACTCACACACACTCGCACACACTCACAAGCACAAACTCGCACACACACTCGCACACACTCACACGCACACACTCACACGCACACACTCGCACACACACTCGCACACACTCGCACCCACTCACTCGTGCACACTCGCACACACTCGGGCACATTTGCACACACTCGCACACACTCGCACACTCTCGCACACACACTCGCACACACACTCGCACACACTCAAACACACTCGCACACACTCGCAAACACTCGCACATACAGTCCTACAAACTCACACACACTCATACACACTCACACACTCCACCCACACACAAACTGGCACACACTCAAACACACTCACTCATACACACTCGCACACACTCACTCGCACA
This sequence comes from Phyllobates terribilis, assembly GCF_046119375.1. Lineage (NCBI taxonomy): Eukaryota > Metazoa > Chordata > Amphibia > Anura > Dendrobatidae > Phyllobates > Phyllobates terribilis. Next base: position 1,910,158 of record NW_027362853.1, read on the forward strand.
CACACACACTTGCACACACTCGCACCCAGTCACTCGAGCACACTCGCACACACTCGAACGCACGCACGCACACACTCGCACACACTCACACGCACACACTCACGCACACACACTCGCGCACACTCGTGCACACTTGCACGCACACATTCGCACACATTCGCACTCACTTGCACACACTCGTACGCACACACTGTCACACACTGGCACACACACACTCGCACACACTCGCACACACTTGCACACACTAGCACACACACACTCGCACATACTCGCACACACTCGCACACACTCGCACGCACACACTCGCACACACTCGCATGCACACACTCGCACACACACTCACACACACACACTCACATACACACTCGCACACACTCGCACAAACTCCTACACACACAGGTACACACTCACACACACTCGCACACACACTCTCAAACACTCGCACACACTCACACACACTCGCGCACACTCGCACACACTCGCACGCCCACACTTGCACACTCTCGCACACATTTGCACACACTCGCATTCACTTGCACCCACTCGCACGCACACACTCGCACACACTCATACACAATCACACAAACTCGCACACACACACTCGCACACATTCGCACACACTCGCACACACTCACTCACTCACACTCACTCGCACACACTTGCACACACTCGCACACACTCGCACACACAGTCCTACACACTCACACACACACTCGCAAACACTCGCACAAACTCACACACACTCACTCACACGCACACACTTGTGCACACTAGCACACACTCGCACGCCCACACTCACACACATTCGCACTCACTCGCACACACTTGCACGCACACACTCGCACAAACTCACACACACTCGCACACACTCGCACACTCTCACACACATTCACACTCACTCGCACGCACTCGCACGTGCACACTCGAACACACTCGCACAAACTCACACACACTCGTACACACACTCGCACACACTCACAAGCACACAATCGCACACACACTCGCACACACACTCGCACACACTCACAAGCACACACTCGCACACACACTCGCACACACACTCGCACACACTCACACACACACTTGCACACACTCGCACACACTCGCACATACACACATACACATTCGCACACACTCGCACACACACTCGCACACACAGTCCTACACACTCACACACACACTCGCAAACACTCGCACACACTCACACACACACTCACTCACACGTACACACTCGCGCATACTCGCACACACTCACGCACACTAGCACACACTCGCATGCACACACTGGCACACACACTAACACACACACTCACATACACACTCGCACACACTCGCACAAACTCCTACACACACTCGCACACACTCACACACACACTCGCACACTCACACTCGCACACACTCACACACACACTTGCACACACTTGCACACGCACACTCGCACACAATCACACACACACTCGCAGACACTCGCACACACTCACTCATGCACACACTCACACACACTCGCCCACACTCGCACACACAGTCCTACACACTCACACACACACTCGCAAACACTTGCAAACACTCACACACACACTCACTCACACGTACACACTCGCGCACACTCGCACGCCGACACTCTCACACTCTCGCACACATTTGCACACACTCACACTCACTCGCACACACTTGCACACACTCGCACACACTCGCACACACTTGCACACACTTGCACACGCTTGCACACACTCGCACACACTTGCACACACTCGCACACACTCGCACACACTCACACACACGCACACACACGCACACACACTCACGCACACACTCGCACACACTCGCACACACTTGCATGCACACATTCACACGCACTCGCACACACAAACACAAACTGGCACACACTCAAACACACTCACTCATACACACTCGCACACACTCACTCGCACACACACACACACTCGCACACACTCACACGCACACACTCACGCACACTCACTCACACGTACACACTCGCGCACACTCACACACACTCACGCACACTAGCACACACTCGTAAGCATACACTCACACTCACTCACACACTTACTCGCACACACTCACACACACTCGTGCACACTCGCACACACTCGCACACACTCGCACACTCTCGCACACATTTGCACACACTCGCACTCTCGCACCCACTCGCATGCACACACTCGCACACACTCATACACAATCAAACAAACTCGCACACACACACTCGCACACATTTGCACACACTCGCACACACTCACTCACTCACACTCACTCGCACACATTTGCACACACTCGCACACACTCGCACACACAGTCCTACACACTCACACACACACTCGCAAACACTCGCACAAAAACTCACACACACTCACTCACACGCACAGACTTGCGCACACTAGCACACACTCGCACGCCCACACTCGCACACATTCGCACTCACTCGCATGCACTTTAACGCACACACTCGCACAAACTCACACACACTCGCACACACTCATACACAATCGCACGCACACACACTCGCACACTCTCGCACACATTCGCACTCACTCGCACGCACACACTCGCACAAACTCGCATGCACACACTCGCACACACACTAACACACACACACTCGCATACACACTCGCACACACTCGCATGCACACACTCGCACACACACTCACACATACACACTCGCACACACTCGCACAAACTCCTACACACACTCGTACACACTCACACACACTCGCACACACACTTGCACACACTCGCACATACACACATACACATTCGCACACACTCGCACACTCACTCGCACACACAGTCCTACACACTCACAAACACACTCGCACACACTCGCACACACACACACTCACTCACATGTACACACTCGTGCACACTCACAAACTCACGCACACTAGCACACACTCGTAAGCATACACTCACACTCACTCACACACTTACTCACACTCACACACTCTCGCACACACTCACACACACTCTCGCACACTCGCACACACTCGCACGCCCACACTCGCACACTCTCGCACACATTTGCACACACTCGCACACATTCGCACCCACTCGCACACACTCACTCACTCACACTCACTCGCACACACTTGCACACACTCGCACACACTCGCACACACAGTCCTACACACTCACACACACTCGCAAACACTCGCACAAACTCACACACACTCACTCACACGCACACACTTGCACACACTAGCACACACTTGCACGCCCACACTTGCACACATTCGCACTCACTCGCACGCACTCACACGCACACACTCGCACACACTCGCACAAACTCACACACACTCGCACACACTCATACTCAATCGCACAATCGCACAAACTCACACACACTCGCACACACTCACACACTCGCACCCACTCACTCGTGCACACTCGCACACATTCGCACTCACTCGCACGCACTCGCACGCACACACTCGCACAAACTCACACACACTCGCACACACTCATACACAATCGCACGCACACACACTCGCACACACACTCACACACACTCGCACACTCTCGCACACATACGCACTCATTTGCACGCACTCGCACGCACACACTCTCACACACTTGCACAAACTCACACACACTCGCACACACTTATACACAATCGCACACACACACTCACTCACTCACACTCACTCGCACACACTTGCACACACTCACACACACTCGCACACACAGTCCTACACTCTCACACACACTCGCAAACACTCGCACAAACTCACACACACTCACTCACACGCACACACTTGCACACACTAGCACACACTTGCATGCCCACACTTGCACACACTCACACTCACTCGCACACACTCGCACACACTCGCACAAACTCACACACACTCGCACACACTCATACACAATCGCACAAACTCACACACACTCGCACACACTCACACACTCGCACCCACTCACTCGTGCACACTCGCACACATTCGCACTCACTCGCACGCACTCACACGCACACACTCGCACAAACTCACACACACTCGCACACACTCATACACAATCGCACGCACACACACTCGCACACACTCGCACACATTCGCACTCACTCGCACGCACTCGCACGCACACACTCGCACAAACTCACACACACTGGCACACGTATACACAATCGCACACACACACTCTAACACACACTCGCGCACACTCAGGCACATTTGCACACACTCGCACACACTCGCACACTCTCGCACACACACTCGCACACACACTCGCACACACTCGAACACACTCGCACATACTCGCAAACACTCGCACATACAGTCCTACAAACTCACACACACTCACACACACTCACACACTCGCACCCACACACAAACTGGCACACACTCAAACACACTCACTCATACACACTCGCACACACTCACTCGCACACACACACTCGCACACACTCGCACCCAGTCACTCGAGCACACTCGCACACCCTCGCACGCACGCACACACTTGCACACACTCACATGCACACACTCACGCACACACTCGCACACACTCGTGCACACTCGCACGCACACATTCACACACATTCGCACTCACTTGCACACACTCGTACGCACACACTGGCACACACTGGCACACACTGGCACACACACACTCGCACACACTCGCACACACTTGCACACACTAGCACACACACACTCGCACATACTCGCACACACTCGCACACACTCGCACGCACACTCGCATACACACTCGCACAAACTCCTACACACACTCGTACACACTCACACACACTAGCACACACACATTCGCACACACTCGCACATACTCGCACACACTCGCAAACACTCGCATGCACACACTCGCACACACACTCACACACACACTCTCGCATACACACTCGCACAAACTCCTACACACACTCGTACACACTCACACACACTCGCACACACACTTGCACACACTTGCACACACTCGCACATACACACATACACATTCGCACACACACTCGCACACACAGTCCTACACACTCACACACACACTCACAAACACTCGCACACACTCACACACACACTCACTCACATGTACACACTCACGCACACTTGCACACACTCACGCACACTAGCACACACTCATAAGCATACACTTACACTCACTCACACACTTACTCACACGCACACACTCTCGCACACACTCACACACACTCGCGCACACTCGCACACACTCGCACGCCCACACTCGCACACTCTCGCACACATTTGCACACACTCGCACTCACTTGCACCCACTCGCACGCACACACTCAAACACAATCACACAAACTCGCACACATTCGCACACACTCGCACACACTCACTCACTCACACTTACTCGCACACACTTGCACACACTCGCACACACTCGCACACACTGTCCTACACACTCACACACACACTCGCAAACACTCGCACAAACTCACACACACTCACTCACACGCACACACTTGCGCACACTAGCACACACTCGCATGCCCACACTCACACACATTCGCACTCACTCGCACGCACTCGCACGCACACACTCGCACAAACTCACACACTCGCACACACTTATACACAAACGCACACAAACACTCGCACACACTCGCACACACTCGCACACACTCACTCACACACACTCACACGCACACACTCGCACACACTCACACACACTTGCACACACTCGCACACACTCACACGCACACACACTCGCACACACACTCACACACACTCGCACACACTCACAAGCACACACTCGCACACACTCACACGCACACACTCACACGCACACACTCGTACAAACAGTCGCACACACTCGCACACACTCGCACCCAGTCACTCGAGCACACTCGCACACACTCACACACACATTCGCACGCTCACACTCGCACACACTCACACACACACTTGCACACACTTGCACACGCACACTCGCACACAATCACACACACACTCGCAGACACTCGCACACACTCACTCATGCACACACTCACACACACTCGCCCACACTCGCACACACAGTCCTACACACTCACACACACTCGCAAACACTTGCAAACACTCACACACACACTCACTCACACGTACACACTCGCGCACACTCGCACGCCGACACTCTCACACTCTCGCACACATTTGCACACACTCGCACTCACTCGCATGCACTCGCACGCACACACTCGCACACACTCGCACACACTTGCACACACTTGCACACGCTTGCACACACTCGCACACACTCGCACACACTCGCACACACTCACACACACGCACACACACGCACACACACTCACGCACACACTCGCACACACTCGCACACACTTGCATGCACACATTCGCACGCACTCGCACACACAAACACAAACTGGCACACACTCAAACACACTCACTCATACACACTCGCACACACTCACTCACACACACACACTCGCACACACTCACATGCACACACTCACGCACACACACTCGCGCACACTCGTGCACACTCACGCACACTCACTCACATGTACACACTCGCATACACACTCGCACACACTCGCACAAACTCCTACACACACTCGTACACACTCACACACACTCGCAAACACACTTGCACACACTCGCACACACTCGCACATACACACATACACATTCGCACACACTCGCACACTCACTCGCACACACAGTCCTACACACTCACACACACACTCGCAAACACTCGCACACACACACACTCACTCACACGTACACACTCGCGCACACTCACACACTCACGCACACTAGCACACACTCGTAAGCATACACTCACACTCACTCACACACTTACTCACACGCACACACTCTCGCACACACTCACACACACTCGCGCACACTCGCACACACTCGCACGCCCACACTCGCACACTCTCGCACACATTTGCACCCACTCGCACACACTCACTCACTCACACTCACTCGCACACACTTGCACACACTCGCACACACTCGCACACACAGTCCTACACACTAACACACACTCGCAAACACTCGCACAAACTCACACACACTCACTCACACGCACACACTTGCACACACTAGCACACACTTGCACACCCACACTTGCACACATTCACACTCACTCGCACGCACTCGCACGCACACACTCGCACACACTCGCACAAACTCACACACACTCGCACACACTCATACTCAATCGCACAATCGCACAAACTCACACACACTCGCACACACTCACACACTCGCACCCACTCACTCGTGCACACTCGCACACATTCGCACTCTCTCGCACGCACTCGCACGCACACACTCGCACAAACTCACACACACTCGCACACACTCATACACAATCGCACACACACACACTCGCACACACACACTCACACACTCTCGCACACATACGCACTCACTCGCACGCACTCGCACGCACACACTTGCACAAACTCACACACACTCGCACACACTTATACACAATCGCACACACACACTCACTCACTCACACTCACTCGCACACACTTGCACACACTCGCACACACTCGCACACACAGTCCTACACACTCACACACACTCGCAAACACTCGCACAAACTCACACACACTCACTCACACGCACACACTTGCACACACTAGCACACACTCGCATTCCCACACTTGCACACACTCACACTCATTCGCACACACTCGCACGCACACACTCGCACATACTCGCACACACTTGCACACACTCGCACACACTCGCATGCACAAACTCGCACACACACTCACAAACACACACTCGCATACACACTCGCACAAACTCCTACACACACTCGTACACACTCACACACACTAGCACACACACACTCGCACACACTCGCACATACTCGCACACACTCGCATACACTCGCATGCACACACTCGCACACACATTCACACACACTCTCGCATACACACTCGCACAAACTCCTACACACACTCGTACACACTCACACACACTCGCACACACACTTGCACACACTCGCACACACTTGCACATACACACATACACATTCGCACACACTCGCACACACACTCGCACACACAGTCCTACACACACACTCGCAAACACTTGCACACACTCACACACACACTCACTCACACGTACACACTCGCACACACTCGCACACACTCACGCACACTAGCACACACTCGTAAGCATACACTCACACTCACTCACACGCACACACTCTCGTACACACTCACACACACTCGCGCACACTCGCACACACTCGCACGCCCACACTCGCACACTCTCGCACACATTTGCACACACTCACACTCACTCACACCCACTCACACGCACACACTCGCACACACTCATACACAATCACACAAACTCGCACACACACACTCGCACACATTCGCACACACTTGCACACACTAGCACACACTCCCACGCCCACACTTGCACACACTCACACTCACTCGCACGCACTCGCACACACACACATACTCGCACACACTTGCACACACTCGCACACACTCGCATGCACACACTCGCACACACACTCACAAACACACACTCGCATACACACTCGCACACACTCGCACAAACTCCTACACACACTCGTACACACTCACACACACTCGCACACACACTTGCACACACTCGCACACACTCACACATACACGCATACACATTCGCACTCAATCGCACACACACTCGCACACACAGTCCTACACACACACTAGCAAACACTCGCACACACTCACACACACACTCACTCACACGTACACACTCGCACACACTCGCACACACTCACGCACACTAGCACACACTCGTAAGCATACACTCACATTCACTCACACACTTACTCACACGCACACACTCTCGCACACACTCACACACACTCGCGCACACTCGCACACACTCGCATGCCCACACTCGCACACATTTGCACACACTCGCACTCACTCACACCCACTCGCACGCACACACTCGCACACACTCATACACAATCACACAAACTCGCACACACACACTCGCACACATTCGCACACACTCGCACACACTCACTCACTCACACTCACTCGCACACACTTGCACACACTCGCACACACTCGCACACACAGTCCTACACACTCACACACACTCGCAAACACTCGCACAAACTCACACTCACTCACTCACACGCACATACTTGCACACACTAGCACACACTCGCACGCCCACATTTGCACACATTCGCACTCACTCGCACGCACTCGCATGCACACACTCGCACACACTCGCACAAACTCACACACACTCGCACACACTCATACTCAATCGCACAATCGCACAAACTCACACACACTCGCACACACTCACACACTCGCACCCACTCACTCGTGCACACTCGCACACATTCGCACGCACACACTCGCACAAACTCACACACACTCGCACACACTCATACACAATCGCACACACACACACTCGCACACACACACTCGCACACACTCGCACACTCTCGCACACATTCACACTCACTCGCACGCACTCGCACGCACACACTCGCACACACTCGCACAAACTCACACACACTCGCACACACTTATACACAATCGCACACACACACACTCGTACACACACTCGCACACACTCGCACACACTCGCACACACTCACTCACACACACACACACTCGCACACACTCACACACACTCGCACACACTCACATGCACACACACTCGCACACACTCACACACACTCGCACACACTCACAAGCACACACTCGCACAGACACTCGCTCACACTCACAAGCACACACTCACACGCACACACTCGCACACACACTCGCACACACTCACACCAACTCACTCGTGCACACTCGCGCACACTCGGGCACATTTGCACACACTCGCACACACTCGCACACTCTCGCACACACTCGCACACACACTCGCACACACTCGAACACACTCACACACACTCACAAACAATCGCACATACAGTCCTACAAACTCACACACACTCACACACACTCACACACTCGCACCCACACACAAACTGGCACACACTCAAACACACTCACTCATACACACTCGCACACACTCACTCGCACACACACACACTCGCACACACTCGCACCCAGTCACTCGAGCACACTCGTCCACACTCGCACGCACACACGCACACACTCGCACACACTCACACGCACACACTCACGCACACACACTCGCGCACACTCGTGCACACTCGCACGCACACATTCGCACACATTCGCACTCACTTGCACACACTGGCACACACTGGCACACACTGGCACACACACACTCGCACACACTCGCACACACTCGCACACACTTGCACACACTAGCACACACACTCGCACATACTCGCACACACTCGCACACACTCGCACGCACACACTCGCACACACTCGCATGCACACACTCGCACACACACTCACACACACACACTCACATACACACTCGCACACACTCGCACAAACTCCTACACACACACGTACACACTCACACACACTCGCACACACACTCGCACACACTCGCACTTACACACATACACATTCACACACACTCGCACACACACTCGCACACACAGTAGTACACACTCACACACACACACTCGCAAACACTCGCACACACTCACACACACACTCACTCACACATACACACTCACGCACACTCACGCACACTAGCACACACTCGTAAGCATACACTCACACTCACTCACACACTTACTCACACGCACACACTCTCGCACACACTCACACACACTCGCGCACACTCGCACACTCTCGCACACATTTGCACACACTCGCACTCACTCGCACCCACTCGCACGCACACACTCGCACACACTCATACACAATCACACAAACTCGCACACACACACTCGCACACATTCGCACACACTCGCACACACGCACTCACTCACACTCACTCGCACACACTTGCACACACTCGCACACACTCGCACACACAGTCCTACACACTCACACACACACTCGCAAACACTCGCACAAACTCACACACACTCACTCACACGCACACACTTGCGCACACTAGCACACACTCGCACGCCCACACTCGCACACATTCGCACTCACTCGCACGCACTCGCACGCACACACTCGCACACACTCGCACAAACTCACACACACTCGCACACACTCATACACAATCGCACGCACACACACCCGCACACACTCGCACACATTTGCACTCACTCGCACGCACTCGCATGCACACACTCGCACAAACTCACACACACTGGCACACACTTATACACAATCGCACACACACACTCTAACACACACTCGCACACACTCACACAAACTCACTCACACACACTCACACACACACTCGCACACACTCACACACACTTGCACACACTCGCACACACTCACACGCACACACACTCACACACACTCACACACACTCGCACACACTCACAAGCACAAACTCGCACACACACTCGCACACACACGCACACACTCACACGCACACACTCGCACACACACTCGCACACACTCGCACCCACTCACTCGTGCACACTCGCGCACACTCGGGCACATTTGCACACACTCGCACACACTCGCACACTCTCGCACACACACTCGCACACACACTCGCACACACTCGAACACACTCGCACACACTCGCAAACACTCGCACATACAGTCCTACAGACTCACACACACTCACACACACTCACACACTCGCACCCACACACAAACTGGCACACACTCAAACACACTCACTCATACACACTCGCACACACTCACTCGCACACACACACACTCACACATACTCGCACCCAGTCACTCGAGCACACTCGCACACCCTCGCACGCACACACACACTCGCACACACTCACATGCACACACTCACGCACACACACTCGCGCACACTCATGCACACTCGCACGCACACATTCACACACATTCGCATGCACTTGCACACACTCGTACGCACACACTGGCACACACTCGCACACACTCGCACACACACACTCGCACATACTCGCTCACACTCGCACACACTCGCACGCACACACTCGCACACACTCGCATGCACACACTCGCACACACACTCACACACACACACTCGCATACACACTCGCACAAACTCCTACACACACTCGTACACAATCACACACAATAGCACACAAACACTCGCACATACTCGCACACACTCGCACACACTCTCATGCACACACTCGCACACACACTCACACACTCTCGCATACACACTCGCACAAACTCCTACACACACTCGTACACACTCACACACACTCGCACACACACTTGCACACACTCGCACATACACACATACACATTCGCACACACTCGCACACACACTCGCACACACAGTCCTACACACTCACACACACACTCGCAAACACTCGCACACACTCACACACACACTCACTCACACGTACACACTCACGCACACTTGCACACACTCACGCACACTAGCACACACTCGTAAGCATACACTCACACTCACTCACACACTTACTCACACGCACACACTCTCGCACACACTCACACACACTCGCACACACTCGCACGCCCACACTCGCACACTCTCGCACACATTTGCACACACTCGCACTCACTTGCACCCACTCGCACGCACCCACTCGCACACACTCATACACAATCACACAAACTCGCACACACACACTCGCACACATTCGCACACACTCGCACACACTCGCATGCACACACTCCCACACACACTCACACACACACTCTCGCATACACACTCGCACAAACTCCTACACACACTCGTACACACTCACACACACTCGCACACACACTTGCACACACTCGCACATACACACATACACATTCGCACACACTCGCACACACACTCGCACACACAGTCCTACACACTCACACACACACTCGCAAACACTCGCACACACTCACACACACACTCACTCACACGTACACACTCACGCACACTTGCACACACTCACGCACACTAGCACACACTCGTAAGCATACACTCACACTCACTCACACACTTACTCACACGCACACACTCTTGCACACACTCACACACACTCGCGCACACTCGCACACACTCGCACGCCCACACTCGCACACTCTCGCACACATTTGCACACACTCGCACTCACTTGCACCCACTCGCACGCACACACTCGCACACACTCATACACAATCACACAAACTCGCACACACACACTCGCACACATTCGCACACACTCGCACACACTCACTCACTCACACTCACTCGCACACACTTGCACACACTCGCACACACTCGCACACACAGTCCTACACACTCACACACACACTCGCAAACACTCGCACAAACTCACACACACTCACTCACACGCAGACACACTCGCATGCCCACACTCACACACATTTGCACTCACTCGCACGCACTCGCACGCACACACTCGCACAAACTCACACACACTCGCACACACTCATACACAATCGCACGCACACACACTCGCACACACACACTCGCACACACTTGCACACTCTCGCACACATTCACACTCACTCGCACGCACTCGCACGCGCACACTCGAACACACTCGCACAAACTCACACACACTCGCACACACTTATACACAAATGCACACACACACTCGTACACACACTCGCACACACTCGCACACACTCGCACACACTCACTCACACACACTCACACACACACACTCGCACACACTCACACACACTTGCACACACTCGCACACACTCACACGCACACACACTCGCACACACACTCACACACACTCACACACTCACAAGCACACACTCGCACACACACTCGCACACACACACTCACACGCACACACTCGCACAAACAGTCACACACACTCGCACCCACTTACTCGTGCACACTCGCGCACACTCGGGCACATTTGCACACACTCGCACACACTCGCACACTCTCGCACACACACTCGCACACACACTCGCACACACTCGAACACACTCGCACACACTCGCAAACACTCGCACATACAGTCCTACAAACTCACACACACTCACACACACTCACACACTCCACCCACACACAAACTGGCACACACTCAAACACACTCACTCATACACACTCACACACACTCACTCGCACACACACACACACACTCGCACACACTCGCACCCAGTCACTCGAGCACACTCGCACACACTCGCACGCACGCACACACTCGCACACACTCACACGCACACAGTCACGCACACACACTCGCGCACACTCGTGCACACTTGCACGCACACATTCGCACACATTCGCATTCACTTGCACACACTCGTGCGCACACACTGGCACACACTGGCACACACTGGCACACACACACTCGCACACACTCGCACACACTTGCACACACTAGCACACACACACTCGCACATACTCGCACACACTCGCACACATTCGCACGCACACACTCGCACACACTCGCATGCACACACTCGCACACACACTCACACACACACTCACATACACACTCGCACACCCTCGCACAAACTCCTACACACACACGTACACACTCACACACACTCGCACACACACTCGCACACACTCGCACATACACACATACACATTCACACACACTCGCACACACAGTCCTACACACTCACACACACACTCGCAAACACTCGCACACACTCACACACACACTCACTCACACGTACACACTCGCGCACACTCACGCACACTAGCACACACTCGTAAGCATACACTCACACTCACTCACACACTTACTCACACGCACACACTCTCGCACACACTCACACACACTCGCACACACTCGCACGCCCACACTCGCACACTCTCGCACACATTTGCACACACTCGCACTCACTCGCACCCACTCGCACGCACACACTCGCACACACTCATACACAATCACACAAACTCGCACACACACACTCGCACACATTCGCACACACTCTCACACACGCACTCACTCACACTCACTCGCACACTCTTGCACACACTCGCACACACTCGCACACACAGTCCTACACACTCACACACACACTCGCAAACACTCGCACAAACCCACACACACTCACTCACACGCACACACTTGCGCACACTAGCACACACTCGCACGCCCAAACTCGCACACATTCGCACTCTCTCGCACGCACTCGCATGCACACACTCGCACACACTCGCACAAACTCACACACACTCGCACACACTCATACACAATCGCACGCACACACACCCGCACACACTCACACACATTCGCACTCACTCGCACGCACTCGCACGCACACACTCGCACAAACTCACACACACTGGCACACACTTATACACAATCGAACACACACTCTAACACACACTCACACACACTCGCACACACTCACTCACACACACTCACACACACACTCGCACACACTCACACACACTTGCACACACTCGCACACACTCACACGCACACACACTCACACACACACTCACACACACTCGCACACACTCACAAGCACAAACTCGCACACACACTCGCACACACTCACACGCACACACTCACACGCACACACTCGCACACAAACTCGCACACACTCGCACCCAGTCACTCGAGCACACTCGCACACCCTCGCACGCACGCACACACTCGCACACACTCACATGCACACACTCACGCACACACACTCGCACACACTCGAACACACTCGCACACACTCGCAAACACTCGCACATACAGTCCTACAAACTCACACACACTCACACACACTCACACACTCCACCCACACACAAACTGGCACACACTCAAACACACTCACTCAGACACACTCGCACACACTCACTCGCACACACACACACACACTCGCACACACTCGCACCCAGTCACTCGAGCACACTCGCACACACTCGCACGCACGCACACACTCGCACACACTCACACGCACACAGTCACGCACACACACTCGCGCACACTCGTGCACACTTGCACGCACACATTCGCACACATTCGCACTCACTTGCACACACTCGTGCGCACACACTGGCACACACTGGCACACACTGGCACACACACACTCGCACACACTCGCACACACTTGCACACACTAGCACACACACACTCGCACATACTCGCACACACTCGCACACACTCGCACGCACACACTCGCACACACTCGCATGCACACACTCGCACACACACTCACACACACACACTCACATACACACTCGCACACCCTCGCACAAACTCCTACACACACACGTACACACTCACACACACTCGAACACACACTCGCACTCACTCGCACACACTCGCACATACACACATACACATTCACACACACTCGCACACACACTCGCACACACAGTCCTACACACTCACACACTTGCACACACTCGCACACACTCACACGCACACACACTCACACACACACTCACACACACTCGCACACACTCACAAGCACAAACTCGCACACACACTCGCACACACTCACACGCACACACTCACACGCACACACTCGCACACAAACTCGCACACACTCGCACCCAGTCACTCGAGCACACTCGCACACCCTCGCACGCACGCACACACTCGCACACACTCACATGCACACACTCACACACACACTCGATCACACTCGCACACACTCGCAAACACTCGCACATACAGTCCTACAAACTCACACACAATCACACACACTCACACACTCGCACCCACCCACAAACTGGCACACACTCAAACACACTCACTCATACACACTCGCACACACTCACTCGCACACACACTCGCACACACTCGCACCCAGTCACTCGAGCACACTCGCACACGCTCGCACGCACGCACGCACACACTCGCACACACTCACATGCACACACTCACGCACACACACTCGCACACACTCGTGCACACTCGCACGCACACATTCACGCACACACCCTCGCGCACACTCGTGCACACTCGCACGCACACATTCACACACATTCGCACTCACTTGCACACACTCGTACGCACACACTGGCACACACTGGCACACACTCGCACACACACACTCGCACATACTCGCTCACACTCACACACACTCGCACGCACACACTTGCACACACTCGCATGCACACACTCGCACACACACTCGCATACACACTCGCACAAACTCCTACACACACTCGTACACACTCACACACACTAGCACACACACACTCGCACACACTCGCACATACTCACACACACTCGCACACACTCGCATGCACACACTCGCACACACATTCACACACACTCTCGCATACACACTCGCACAAACTCCTACACACACTCGTACACACTCACACACACTCGCACACACACTTGCACACACTCGCACACACTCGCACATACACACATACACATTCGCACACACTCGCACACACACTCGCACACACAGTCCTACACACTCACACACACACTCGCAAACACTCGCACACACTCACACACACACTCACTCACACGTACACACTCATGCACACTTGCACACACTCACGCACACTAGCACACACTCGTAAGCATACACTCACACTCACTCACACACTTACTCACACGCACACACTCTCACACACACTCACACACACTCGCGCACACTCGCACACACTCGCACGCCCACCATCACACACTCTCGCACACATTTGCACACACTCGCACTCACTTGCACCCACTCGCACGCACACACTCGCACACACTCATACACAATCACACAAACTCGCACACACACACTCGCACACATTTGCACACACTTGCACACACTCGCACACACTCGCACACACAGTCCTACACACTGACACACACACTCGCAAACACTCACACAAACTCACACACACTCACTCACACACACACACTTGCGCACACTAGCACACACTCGCACGCCCACACTCACACACATTCGCACGCACTCGCATGCACTCGCACGCACACACTTGCACAAACTCACACACACTCGCACACACTCATACACAATCGCATGCACACACACTCGCACACACACACTCGCACACACTAGCACACTCTCGCACACATTCACACTCACTCGCACGCACTCGCACGCGCACACTCGAACACACTCGCACAAACACACACACACTCGCACACACTTATACACAAACGCACACACACACTCGTACACACACTCGCACACACTTGCACACACTCGCACACACTCACTCACACACACACACTCGCACACACTCACACACACTTGCACACGCTCGCACACACTCACACGCACACACACTCGCACACACACTCACACACACTCGCACACACTCACAAGCACACACTCGCACACACACTCGCACACACTCACACGCACACACTCACACGCACACACTCGCACAAACAGTCGCACACACTCGCACCCACTCACTCGTGCACACTCGCGCACACTTGGGCACATTTGCACACACTCGCACACACTCGCACACTCTCGCACACACACTCGCACACACACTCGCACACACTCGAACACACTCGCACACACTCGCAAACACTCGCACATACAGTCCTACAAACTCACACACACTCACACACACTCACACACTCGCACCCACACACAAACAGGCACACACTCAAACACACTCACTCATACACACTCGCACACAATCACTCACACACACACTCGCACACACTCGCACCCAGTCACTCGAGCACACTCACACACCCTCGCACGCACGCACACACTCGCACACACTCACATGCACACACTCACGCACACACACTCGCGCACACTCGTGCACACTTGCACGCACACATTCACACACATTCGCACTCACTTGCACACACTCGTACGCACACACTCGCACACACTCGCACACACACACTCGCACATACTCGCTCACACTCGCACACACTCGCACGCACACACTCGCACACACTCGCATGCACACACTCGCACACACACTCACACACACACACTCGCATACACACTCGCACAAACTCCTACACACACTCGTACACACTCACACACACTAGCACACACACACTCGCACACACACGCACATACTCGCACACACTCGCACACACTCGCATGCACACACTCGCACACACACTCACACACACACACTCGCATACACACTCGCACAAACTCCTACACACACTCGTACACACTCACACACACTAGCACACACACACTCGCACACACACGCACATACTCGCTCACACTCGCACACACTCGCACGCACACACTCGCACACACTCGCATGCACACACTCGCACACACACTCACACACACACACTCGCATACACACTCGCACAAACTCCTACACACACTCGTACACACTCACACACACTAGCACACACACACTCGCACATACTCGCACACACTCGCACACACTCGCATGCACACATTCGCACACACTCACACACACACTCTCGCATACACACTCGCACAAACTCCTACACACTCACACACACTCGCACACACACTTGCACACACTCGCACACACTCGCACATACACACATACACATTCGCACACACTCGCACACACATTCGCACACACAGTCCTACAAACTCACACACACACTCGCAAACACTCGCACACACTCACACACACACACTCACTCACACGTACACACTCACGCACACTTGCACACACTCACGCACACTAGCACACACTCGTAAGCATACACTCACACTCACTCACACACTTACTCACACGCACACACTCTCGCACACACTCACACACACTCGCACACACTCACACGCCCACACTCGCACACTCTCGCACAGATTTGCACACACTCGCATTCACTTGCACCCACTCGCACGCACACACTCGCACACACTCGCACACTCTCACACATTCACACTCACTCGCACGCACTCGCACGTGCACACTCAAACACACTCGCACAAACTCACACACACTCGTACACACACTCGCACACACTCGCACACACTCACTCACACACACTCACACACACACACTCTCACACACTCGCACACACTCGCACACACTCACTCACACACACTCACACACACACACTCGCACACACTCACACACACTTGCACACACTCACACGCACACACACTCGCACACACACTCACACACACTCGCACACACTCACAAGCACACACTCGCACACACACTCGCACACACTCACACGCACACACTCACACGCACACACTCGCACAAACAGTCGCACCCACTCACTCGTGCACACTCGCGCACACTCGGGCACATTTGCACACACTCGCACACACTCGCACACTCTCGCACACACACTCGCACACACACTCGCACACACTCGAACACACTCGCACACACTCGCAAACACTCGCACATATAGTCCTACAAACTCACACACACTCACACACACTCACACACTCCACCCACACACAAACTGGCACACACTCAAACACACTCACTCATACACACTTGCACACACTCACTCGCACACACACACACTCGCACACACTAGCACCCAGTCACTCGAGCACACTCGCACACACTCGCACGCACGCACGCACACACTCGCACACACTCACACGCACACAGTCACGCACACACACTCGCGCACACTCGTGCACACTTGCACGCACACATTCGCACACATTCGCACTCACTTGCACACACTCGTGCGCACACACTGGCACACACTGGCACACACTGGCACACACACACTCGCACACACTCGCACACACTTGCACATACTAGCACACACACACTCGCACATATTCGCACACACTCGCACGCACACACTCGCACACACTTGCATGCACACACTCGCACACACACACACACACTCACATACACACTCGCACACACTCGAACAAACTCCTACACACACTCGTACACACACACACTCGCACACACACTCGCACACACTCGCACACACTCGCACATACACACATACACATTCGCACACACTCGCACACACACTCGCACACACAGTCCTACACACTCACACACACTCGCAAACACTCGCACACACTCACACACACACTCACTCACACGTACACACTCGCGCACACTCGCACACACTCACGCACACTAGCACACACTCGCATGCACACACTGGCACACACACTAACACACACACTCACATACACACTCGCACACACTCGCACAAACTCCTACACACACTCGCACACACTCACACACACACTCGCACGCTCACACTCGCACACACTCACACACACACTTGCACACACTTGCACACACACACTCGCACACAATCACACACACACTCGCAGACACTCGCACACACTCACTCATGCACACACTCATACACACTCGCCCCCACTCGCACACACAGTCCTACACACTCACACACACACTCGCAAACACTCGCAAACACTCACACACACACTCACTCACACGTACACACTCGCACACACTCGCACGCTCACACTCTCGCACACATTTGCACACACTCGTACTCACTCGCACGCACTCACACACACACTCACACACACACTCGCACAAACTCATACACAATCGCACACACTCACTCGCACAAACTTGCACACACTCGCACACACTCGCACACACTTGCACACACTTGCACACGCTTGCACACACTCGCACACACTCGCACACACTCGCACACACTCACACACACGCACACACACACTCACGCACACACTCGCACACACTCGCACACACTTGCATGCACACATTCGCACGCACTCGCACACACAAACACAAACTGGCACACACTCAAACACACTCACTCATACACACTCGCACACACTCACTCGCACACACACTCGCACACACTCACACACACACACTCGCGCACACTCGTGCACACTCGCACGCACACATTCGCACACATTCGCACTCACTTGCACACACTCGTACGCAAACACTGGCACACACTGGCACACACTCGCACACACACACTCGCACACACTCGCACACACTTGCACACACTAGCACACACACACTCGCACACACTCGCACATACTCGCACACACTCACACACACTTGCACGCACACACTCGCATGCACACACTCGCACACACTCACACACACTCGCATACACACTCGCACACACTCGCACAAACTCCTACACACACTCGTACACACTCACACACACTCGCACACACACTCGCACACACTCGCACATACACACATACACATTTGCACACACTCGCACACACACTCGCACACACAGTCCTACACACTCACACACACTCGCAAACACTCGCACACACTCACACACACACTCACTCACACGTACACACTCACGCAAACTCACACACACTAGCACACACTCGTAAGCATACACTCAAACTCACTCACACACTTACTCACATGCACACACTCTCGCACACACTCACACACACTCGTGCACACTCGCACACACTCGCACGCCCACACTCGCACACTCTCGCACACATTTGCACACACTCGCACTCACTCGCACCCACTCGCATGCACACACTCGCACACACTCATACACAATCACACAAACTCGCACACATTCGCACACACTCGCACACACTCACTCACTCACACTTACTCGCACACACTTGCACACACTCGCACACACTCACTCACTCACACTCACTCGCACACACTTGCACACACTCGCACACACTCGCACACACAGTCCTACACACTCACACACACTCGCAAACACTCGCACAAACTCACACACACTCACTCACACGCACACACTTGCGCACACTAGCACACACTCGCACGCCCACAATCGCACACATTCGCACTCACTCGCATGCACTCGCACGCACACACTCGCAAAAAACTCACACACACTCGCACACACTCATACACAATCGCACGCACACACACTCGCACACACACACTCGCACACACTCGCACACTCTCGCACTCACTCGCACGCACTCGCACGCACACACTCGCACACACTCGCATGCACACACTCGCACGCACACACTCGCACAAACAGTCGCACACACTCGCACCCACTCACTCGTGCACACTCGCACACACTCGGGCACATTTGCACACACTCGCACACTCTCGCACACACACTCGCACACACACTCGCACACACTCGAACACACTCGCACACACTCGCAAACACTCGCACATACAGTCCTACAAACTCACACACACTCACACACACTCACACACTCCACCCACACACAAACTGGCACACACTCAAACACACTCACTCATACACACTCGCACACACTCACTCGCACACACACACACTCGCACACACTAGCACCCAGTCACTCGAGCACACTCGCACACACTCGCACGCACGCACGCACACACTCGCACACACTCACACGCACACAGTCACGCACACACACTCGCGCACACTCGTGCACACTTGCACGCACACATTCGCACACATTCGCACACATTCGCACTCACTTGCACACACTCGTGCGCACACACTGGCACACACTGGCACACACACACTCGCACACACTCGCACACACTTGCACATACTAGCACACACACACTCGCACATATTCGCACACACTCGCACGCACACACTTGCATGCACACACTCGCACACACACTCACACACACACTCACATACACACTCGCACACACTCGCACAAACTCCTACACACACTCGTACACACACAAACTCGCACACACACTCGCACACACTCGCACACACTCGCACATACACACATACACATTCGCACACACTCGCACACACACTCGCACACACAGTCCTACACACTCACACACACACTCGCAAACACTCGCACACACTCACACACACACTCACTCACACGTACACACTCGCGCACACTCGCACACACTCACGCACACTAGCACACACTCGCATGCACACACTGGCACACACACTAACACACACACTCACATACACACTCGCACACACTCGCACAAACTCCTACACACACTCGCACACACTCACACACACACTCGCACGCTCACACTCGCACACACTCACACACACACTTGCACACACTTGCACACACACACTCGCAGACACTCGCACACACTCACTCATGCACACACTCATACACACTCGCCCACACTCGCACACACAGTCCTACACACTCACACACACACTCGCAAACACTCGCAAACACTCACACACACACTCACTCACACGTACACACTCGCACACACTCGCACGCCCACACTCTCACACTCTCGCACACATTTGCACACACTCGCACTCACTCGCACGCACTCGCACACACACTCACACACACACTCGCACAAACTCATACACAATCGCACACACTCACTCGCACACACTTGCACACACTCGCACACACTTGCACACACTTGCACACGCTTGCACACACTCGCACACACTCGCACACACTCGCACACACTCACACACACGCACACACACTCACGCACACACTCGCACACACTCGCACACACTTGCATGCACACATTCGCACGCACTCGCACACACAAACACAAACTGGCACACACTCAAACACACTCACTCATACACACTCGCACACACTCACTCGCACACACACTCGCACACACTCACACACACACACACTCACGCACACTCGTGCACACTCGCACGCACACATTCGCACACATTCGCACTCACTTGCACACACTCGTACGCAAACACTGGCACACACTGGCACACACTCGCACACACACACTCGCACACACTCGCACACACACACTCGCACACACTAGCACACACACACTCGCACACACTCGCACATACTCGCACACACTCACACACACTTGCACGCACACACTCGCATGCACACACACGCACACACTCACACACACTCGCATACACACTCGCACACACTCGCACAAACTCCTACACACACTCGTACACACTCACACACACTCGCACACACACTCGCACACACTCGCACATACACACATACACATTTGCACACACTCGCACACACACTCGCACACACAGTCCTACACAGTCACACACACACTCGCAAACACTCGCACACACTCACACACACACTCACTCACACGTACACACTCGCGCACACTCACGCACACTAGCACACACTCGTAAGCATACACTCAAACTCACTCACACACTTACTCACATGCACACACTCTCGCACACACTCACACACACTCGTGCACACTCGCACACACTCGCACGCCCACACTCGCACACTCTCGCACACATTTGCACACACTCGCACTCACTCGCACCCACTCGCATGCACACACTCGCACACACTCATACACAATCACACAAACTCGCACACACACACTCGCACACATTCGCACACACTCGCACACACTCACTCACTCACACTCACTCGCACACACTTGCACACACTCGCACACACTCGCACACACAGTCCTACACACTCACACACACTCGCAAACACTCGCACAAACTCACACACACTCACTCACACGCACACACTTGCGCACACTAGCACAAACTCGCACGCCCACACTCGCACACATTCGCACTCACTCGCACGCACTCGCACGCACACACTCGCACACACTCATACACAATCGCACGCACACACACTCGCACACACACACTCGCACACACTCGCACACTCTCGCACTCACTCGCACGCACTTGCACGCACACACTCGCACACACTCGCATGCACACACTCGCACACACAAACTCACACACACTCGTATACACACTCGCACACACTCGCATGCACACACTCGCACACACACTCACACACACACACTCGCATACACACTCGCACACACTCGCACAAACTCCTACACACACTCGTACACACTCACACACACTCGCACACACACTTGCACACACTCGAACATACACACATACACATTCGCACACACTCGCACACTCACTCGCACACACAGTCCTACACACTCACACACACACTCGCAAACACTCGCACACACACACACTCACTCACACGTACACACTCGCGCACACTCGCACACACTCACGCACACTAGCACACACTCGTAAGCATACACTCACACTCACTCACACACTTACTCACACTCACACACTCTCGCACACACTCACACACACTCGCCCACACTCGCAAAAAACTCACACACACTCGCACACACTCATACACAATCGCACGCACACACACTCGCACACACACACTCGCACACACTCGCACACTCTCGCACTCACTCGCACGCACTCGCACGCACACACTCGCACACACACTCACACACACACTCACATACACACTCGCACACACTCGCACAAACTCCTACACACACTCGTACACACACAAACTCGCACACACACTCGCACACACTCGCACACACTCGCACATACACACATACACATTCGCACACACTCGCACACACACTCGCACACACAGTCCTACACACTCACACACACACTCGCAAACACTCGCACACACTCACACACACACTCACTCACACGTACACACTCGCGAACACTCGCACACACTCACACACACTAGCACACACTCGCATGCACACACTGGCACACACACTAACACACACACTCACATACACACTCGCACACACTCGCACAAACTCCTACACACACTCGCACACACTCACACACACACTCGCACGCTCACACTCGCACACACTCACACACACACTTGCACACACTTGCACACACACACTCGCAGACACTCGCACACACTCACTCATGCACACACTCATACACACTCGCCCACACTCGCACACACAGTCCTACACACTCACACACACACTCGCAAACACTCGCAAACACTCACACACACACTCACTCACACGTACACACTCGCACACACTCGCACGCCCACACTCTCACACTCTCGCACACATTTGCACACACTCGCTCTCACTCGCACGCACTCGCACACACACTCACACACACACTCGCACAAACTCAAACACAATCGCACACACTCACTCGCACACACTTGCACACACTCACACACTCGCACACACTTGCACACACTTGCACACGCTTGCACACACTCGCACACACTCGCACACACTCGCACACACTCACACACACGCACACACACGCACACACACTCACGCACACACTCGCACACACTTGCATGCACACATTCGCATGCACTCGCACACACAAACACAAACTGGCACACACTCAAACACACTCACTCATACACACTCGCACACACTCACTCGCACACACACTCGCACACACTCACACACACACACACTCACGCACACTCGTGCACACTCGCACGCACACATTCGCACACATTCGCACTCACTTGCACACACTCGTACGTAAACACTGGCACACACTGGCACACACTCGCACACACACACTCGCACACACTCGCACACACACACTCGCACACACTAGCACACACACACTCGCACACACTCACACACACTTGCACGCACACACTCGCATGCACACACTCGCACACACTCACACACACTCGCATACACACTCGCACACACTCACACAAACTCCTACACACACTCGTACACACTCACACACACTCGCACACACACTCGCACACACTCGCACATACACACATACACATTTGCACACACTCGCACACACACTCGCACACACAGTCCTACACAGTCACACACACACTCGCAAACACTCGCACACACTCACACACACACTCACTCACACGTACACACTCGCGCACACTCACGCACACTAGCACACACTCGTAAGCATACACTCAAACTCACTCACACACTTACTCACATGCACACACTCTCGCACAACTCACACACACTCGTGCACACTCGCACACACTCGCACGCCCACACTCGCACACTATCGCACACATTTGCACACACTCGCACTCACTCGCACCCACTCGCATGCACACACTCGCACACACTCATACACAATCACACAAACTCGCACACACACACTCGCACACATTCGCACACACTCGCACACACTCACTCACTCACACTCACTCGCACACACTTGCACACACTCGCACACACTCGCACACACAGTCCTACACACTCACACACACTCGCAAACACTCGCACAAACTCACACACACTCACTCACACGCACACACTTGCGCACACTAGCACACACTCGCACGCCCACACTCGCACACATTCGCACTCACTCGCACGCACTCGCACGCACACACTCGCAAAAAACTCACACACACTCGCACACACTCATACACAATCGCACGCACACACACTCGCACACACACACTCGCACACACTCGCACACTCTCGCACTCACTCGCACGCACTCGCACGCACACACTCGCACACACTCGCATGCACACACTCGCACACACAAACACACACACACTCGCATACACACTCGCACACACTCGCATGCACACACTCGCACACACACTCACACACACACACTCGCATACACACTCGCACACACTCGCACAAACTCCTACACACACTCGTACACACTCACACACACTCGCACACACACTTGCACACACTCGAACATACACACATACACATTCGCACACACTCGCACACTCACTCGCAGACACTCGCACACACACACACTCACTCACACGTACACACTCGCGCACACTCGCACACACTCACGCACACTAGCACACACTCGTAAGCATACACTCACACTCACTCACACACTTACTCACACTCACACACTCTCGCACACACTCACACACACTCGCCCACACTCGCAAAAAACTCACACACACTCGCACACACTCATACACAATCGCACGCACACACACTCGCACACACACACTCGCACACACTCGCACACTCTCGCACTCACTCGCACGCACTCGCACGCACACACTCGCACACACTCGCATGCACACACTCGCACGCACACACTCGCACAAACAGTCGCACACACTCACACCCACTCACTCGTGCACACTCGCGCACACTCGGGCACATTTGCACACACTCGCACACTCTCGCACACACACTCGCACACACACTCGCACACACTCGAACACACTCGCACACACTCGCAAAAACTCGCACATACAGTCCTACAAACTCACACACACTCACACACACTCACACACTCCACCCACACACAAACTGCCACACACTCAAACACACTCACTCATACACACTCGCACACACTCACTCGCACACACACACACTCGCACACACTAGCACCCAGTCACTCGAGCACACTCGCACACACTCGCACGCACGCACGCACACACTCGCACACACTCACACGCACACAGTCACGCACACACACTCGCGCACACTCATGCACACTTGCACGCACACATTCGCACACATTCGCACACATTCGCACTCACTTGCACACACTCGTGCGCACACACTGGCACACATTGGCACACACACACTCGCACACACTCGCACACACTTGCACATACTAGCACACACACACTCGCACATATTCGCACACACTCGCACACACTCGCATGCACACACTCGCACACACACTCACACACACACACTCGCATACACACTCGCACACACTCGCACTAACTCCTACACACACTCGTACACACTCACACACACTCGCACACACACTTGCACACACTCGCACACACTCGCACATACACACATACACATTCGCACACACTCGCACACACACTCGCACACACAGTCCTACACACTCACACACACACTCGCAAACACTCGCACACACTCACACACACACTCACTCACACGTACACACTCGCGCACACTCGCACACACTCACGCACACTAGCACACACTCGCATGCACACACTGGCACACACACTAACACACACACTCACATACACACTCGCACACACTCGCACAAACTCCTACACACACTCGCACACACTCACACACACACTCGCACGCTCACACTCGCACACACTCACACACACACTTGCACACACACACTCGCACACAATCACACACACACTCGCAGACACTCGCACACACTCACTCATGCACACACTCATACACACTCGCCCACACTCGCACACACAGTCCTACACACTCACACACACACTCGCAAACACTCGCAAACACTCACACACACACTCACTCACACGTACACACTCGCACACACTCGCACGCCCACACTCTCACACTCTCGCACACATTTGCACACACTCGCACTCACTCGCACGCACTCGCACACACACTCACACACACACTCGCACAAACTCATACACAATCGCTCACACTCACTCGCACACACTTGCACACACTCGCACACACTCGCACACACTTGCACACGCTTGCACACACTCGCACACACTCGCACACACTCGCACACACTCACACACACGCACACACACGCACACACACTCACGCACACACTCGCACACACTCGCACACACTTGCATGCACACATTCGCACGCACTCGCACACACAAACACAAACTGGCACACACTCAAACACACTCACTCATACACACTCGCACACACTCACTCGCACACACACTCGCACACACTCACACACACACACACACTCGCGCACACTCGTGCACACTCGCACGCACACATTCGCACACATTCGCACTCACTTGCACACACTCGTACGCAAACACTGGCACACACTGGCACACACTCGCACACACACACTCGCACACACTCGCACACACTTGCACACACTAGCACACACACACTCGCACACACTCGCACATACTCGCACACACTCACACACACTTGCACGCACACACTCGCATGCACACACTCGCACACACTCACACACACTCGCATACACACTCGCACACACTCGCACAAACTCCTACACACACTCGTACACACTCACACACACTCGCACACACACTCGCACACACTCGCACATACACACATACACATTTGCACACACTCGCACACACACTCGCACACACAGTCCTACACAGTCACACACACACTCGCAAACACTCGCACACACTCACACACACACTCACTCACACGTACACACTCGCGCACACTCACGCACACTAGCACACACTCGTAAGCATACACTCAAACTCACTCACACACTTACTCACATGCACACACTCTCGCACACACTCACACACACTCGTGCACACTCGCACAAACTCGCACGCCCACACTCGCACACTCTCGCACACATTTGCACACACTCGCACTCACTCGCACCCACTCGCATGCACACACTCGCACACACTCATACACAATCACACAAACTCGCACACACACACTCGCACACACTCACTCACTCACACTCACTCGCACACACTTGCACACACTCGCACACACTCGCACACACAGTCCTACACACTCACACACACTCGCAAACACTCGCACAAACTCACACACACTCACTCACATGCACACACTTGCGCACACTAGCACACACTCGCACGCCCACACTCGCACACATTCGCACTCACTCGCACGCACTCGCACGCACACACTCGCAAAAAACTCACACACACTCGCACACACTCATACACAATCGCACGCACACACACTCGCACACACACACTCGCACACACTCGCACACTCTCGCACTCACTCGCACGCACTCGCACGCACACACTCGCACACACTCGCATGCACACACTCGCACACACAAACACACACACACTCGCATACACACTCGCACACACTCGCATGCACACACTCGCACACACACTCACACACACACACTCGCATACACACTCGCACACACTCGCACAAACTCCTACACACACTCGTACACACTCACACACACTCGCACACACACTTGCACACACTCGAACATACACACATACACATTCGCACACACTCGCACACTCACTCGCACACACAGTCCTACACACTCACACACACACTCGCAAACACTCGCACACACACACACTCACTCACACGTACACACTCGCGCACACTCGCACACACTCACGCACACTAGCACACACTCGTAAGCATACACTCACACTCACTCACACACTTACTCACACTCACACACTCTCGCACACACTCACACACACTCGCCCACACTCGCACAAACTCACACACACTCGCACACACTTATACACAATCGCACACACACACACTCGTACACACACTCGCACACACTCGCACACACCCGCACACACTCACTCACACACACACACACACTCGCACACACTCACACACACTCGCACACACTCACATGCACACACACTCGCACACACTCACACACACTCGCACACACTCACAAGCACACACTCGCACAGACACTCGCTCACACTCACAAGCACACACTCACACGCACACACTCGCACACACACTCGCACACACTCACACCAACTCACTCGTGCACACTCGCGCACACTCGGGCACATTTGCACACACTCGCACACACTCGCACACTCTCGCACACACTCGCACACACACTCGCACACACTCGAACACACTCACACACACTCACAAACAATCGCACATACAGTCCTACAAACTCACACACACTCACACACACTCACACACTCCACCCACACATAAACTGGCACACACTCAAACACACTCACTCATACACACTCGCACACACTCACTCGCACACACACACACTCGCACACACTCGCACCCAGTCACTCGAGCACACTCGCACACACTCGCACGCACACACGCACACACTCGCACACACTCACACGCACACACTCACGCACACACACTCGCGCACACTCGTGCACACTTGCACGCACACATTCGCACACATTCGCACTCACTTGCACACACTGGCACACACTGGCACACACTGGCACACACACACTCGCACACACTCGCACACACTCGCACACACTTGCACACACTAGCACACACACTCGCACATACTCGCACACACTCGCACACAATCGCACGCACACACTCGCACACACTCGCATGCACACACTCGCACACACACTCACACACACACTCACATACACACTCGCACACACTCGCACAAACTCCTACACACACACGTACACACTGACACACACTCGCACACACACTCGCACACACTCGCACATACACACATACACATTCACACACACTCGCACACACACTCGCACACACTGTCCTACACACTCACACACACACTCGCAAACACTCGCACACACTCACACACACACTCACTCACACATACACACTCGCGCACACTCACGCACACTAGCACACACTCGTAAGCATACACTCACACTCACTCACACACTTACTCACACGCACACACTCTCGCACACACTCACACACACTCGCGCACACTCGCACACTCTCGCACACATTTGCACACACTCGCACTCACTCGCACCCACTCGCACGCACACACTCGCACACACTCATACACAATCACACAAACTCGCACACACACACTCGCACACATTCGCACACACTCGCACACACGCACTCACTCACACTCACTCGCACACACTTGCACACACTCGCTCACACTCGCACACACAGTCCTACACACTCACACACACACTCGCAAACACTCGCACAAACTCACACACACTCACTCACACGCACACACTTGCGCACACTAGCACACACTCGCACGCCCACACTCGCACACATTCGCACTCACTCGCACGCACTCGCACGCACACACTCGCACACACTCGCACAAACTCACACACACTCGCACACACTCATACACAATCGCACGCACACACACCCGCACACACTCGCACACATTTGCACTCACTCGCACGCACTCGCATGCACAAACTCGCACAAACTCACACACACTGGCACACACTTATACACAATCGCACACACACACTCTAACACACACTCGCACACACTCGCACACACTCACACACACTTGCACACACTCGCACACACTCACACGCACACACACTCACACACACTCACACACACTCGCACACACTCACAAGCACAAACTCGCACACACAGTCGCACACACTCACACGCACACACTCACACGCACACACTCGCACACACACTCGCACACACTCGCACCCACTCACTCGTGCACACTCGCGCACACTCGGGCACATTTGCACACACTCGCACACACTCGCACACTCTCGCACACACACTCGCACACACACTCGCACACACTCGAACACACTCGCACACACTCGCAAACACTCGCACATACAGTCCTACAAACTCACACACACTCACACACACTCACACACTCGCACCCACACACAAACTGGCACACACTCAAACACACTCACTCATACACACTCGCACACACTCACTCGCACACACACACACTCGCACACACTCGCACCCAGTCACTCGAGCACACTCGCACACCCTTGCATGCACGCACACACTCGCACACACTCACATGCACACACTCACGCACACACACTCGCGCACACTCATGCACACTCGCACGCACTTGCACACACTCGTACGCACACACTGGCACACACTCGCACACACTCGCACACACACACTCGCACATACTCGCTCACACTCGCACACACTCGCACGCACACACTCGCACACACTCGCATGCACACACTCGCACACACACTCACACACACACACTCGCATACACACTCGCACAAACTCCTACACACACTCGTACACACTCACACACACTAGCACACACACACTCGCACATACTCGCACACACTCGCACACACTCGCATGCACACACTCGCACACACACTCACACACTCTCGCATACACACTCGCACAAACTCCTACACACACTCGTACACACTCACACACACTCGCACACACACTTGCACACACTCGCACATACACACATACACATTCACACACACTCGCACACACACTCGCACACACAGTCCTACACACTCACACACACACTCGCAAACACTCGCACACACTCACACACACACTCACTCACACGTACACACTCACGCACACTTGCACACACTCACGCACACTAGCACACACTCGTAAGCATACACTCACACTCACTCACACACTTACTCACACGCACACACTCTCGCACACACTCACACACACTCGCGCACACTCGCACACACTCGCACGCCCACACTCGCACACTCTCGCACACATTTGCACACACTCGCACTCACTTGCACCCACTCGCACGCACACACTCGCACACACTCATACACAATCACACAAACTCGCACACACACACTCGCACACATTCGCACACACTCGCACACACTCACTCACTCACACTCACTCGCACACACTTGCACACACTCGCACACACTCGCACACACAGTCCTACACACTCACACACACACTCGCAAACACTCGCACAAACTCACACACACTCACTCACACGCAGACACACTCGCATGCCCACACTCACACACATTTGCACTCACTCGCACACACTCGCACACACAGTCCTACACACTCACACACACACTCGCAAACACTCGCACAAACTCACACACACTCGCACACACTCATACACAATCGCACGCACACACACTCGCACACACACACTCGCACACACTCGCACACTCTCGCACACATTCACACTCACTCGCACGCACTCGCATGCGCACACTCGAACACACTCGCACAAACTCACACACACTCGCACACACTTATACACAAACGCACACACACACTCGTACACACACTCGCACACACTCGCACACAATCGCACACACTCACTCACACACACTCACACACACACACTCGCACACACTCACACACACTTGCACACACTCGCACACACTCACACGCACACACACTCGCACACACACTCACACACACTCACAAGCACACACTCGCACACACACTCGCACACACTCACACGCACACACTCACACGAACACACTCGCACAAACAGTCGCACACACTCGCACCCACTCACTCGTGCACACTCGCGCACACTCGGGCACATTGGCACACACTCGCACACACTCGCACACTCTCGCACACACTCGCACACACTCGCACACACACTCGCACACACTCGAACACACTCGCACACACTCGCAAACACTCGCACATACAGTCCTACAAACTCACACACACTCACACACACTCACACACTCCACCCACACACAAACTGGCACACACTCAAACACACTCACTCATACACACTCGCACACACTCACTCGCACACACACACACACACTCGCACACACTCGCACCCAGTCACTCGAGCACACTCGCACACACTCGCACGCACGCACACACTCGCACACACTCACACGCACACAGTCACGCACACACACTCGCGCACACTCGTGCACACTTGCACGCACACATTCGCACACATTCGCACTCACTTGCACACACTCGTGCGCACACACTGGCACACACTGGCACACACTGGCACACACACACTCGCACACACTCGCACACACTTGCACACACTAGCACACACACACTCACACATACTCGCACACACTCGCACACACTCGCACGCACACACTCGCACACACTCGCATGCACACACTCGAACACACACTCACACACACACTCACATACAAACTCGCACACCCTCGCACAAACTCCTACACACACACGTACACACTCACACACACTCGCACACACACTCGCACACACTCGCACATACACACATACACATTCACACACACTCGCACACACACCCGCACACACAGTCCTACACACTCACACACACACTCGCAAACACTCGCACACACTCACACACACACTCACTCACACGTACACACTCGTGCACACTCACGCACACTAGCACACACTCGTAAGCATACACTCACACTCACTCACACACTTACTCACACGCACACACTCTCGCACACACTCACACACACTCGCGCACACTCGCACACACTCGCACGCCCACACTCGCACACTCTCGCACACATTTGCACACACTCACACTCACTCACACCCACTCGCACGCACACACTCGCACACACTCATACACAATCACACAAACTCGCACACACACACTCGCACACATTCGCACACACTCTCACACACGCACTCACTCACACTCACTCGCACACACTTGCACACACTCGCACACACTCGCACACACAGTCCTACACACTCACACACACACTCGCAAACACTCGCACAAACTCACACACACTCACTTACACGCACACACTTGCGCACACTAGCACACACTAGCACGCCCAAACTCGCACACATTCGCACTCACTAGCACACACTCGCACGCACACACTCGCACACACTCGCACAAACTCACACACACTCGCACACACTCATACACAATCGCATGCACACACACCCGCACACACTCGCACACATTCGCACTCACTCGCACGCACTCGCACGCACACACTCGCACAAACTCACACACACTGGCACACACTTATACACAATCGCACACACACACTCTAACAAACACACACACACACTCGCACACATTCACACACACTCGCACACACGCACTCACTCACACTCACTCGCACACACTTGCACACACTCGCACACACTCGCACACACTGTCCTACACACTCACACACACACTCGCAAACACTCGCACAAACTCACACACACTCACTCACACGCACACACTTGCGCACACTAGCACACACTCGCATGCCCACACTCACACACATTCGCACTCACTCGCACGCACTCTCACGCACACACTCGCACAAACTCACACACTCGCACACACTTATACACAAACGCACACAAACACTCGCACACACTCGCACACACTCACTCACACACACTCACACGCACACACTCGCACACACTCACACACACTTGCACACACTCGCACACACTCACACGCACACACACTCGCACACACACTCACACACACTCGCACACACTCACAAGCACACACTCGCACACACTCACACGCACACACTCACACGCACACACTCGTACAAACAGTCGCACACACTCGCACACACTCGCACCCAGTCACTCGAGCACACTCGCACACACTCGCATGCACGCACACACTCGCACACACTCACACGCACACACTCACGCACACACACTCACGCACACTCGTGCACACTCGCACGCACACATTCACACACATTCGCACTCACTTGCACACACTCGTGCGCACACACTGGCACACACTGGCACAAACTGGCACACACACACTCGCACACACTCGCACACACTTGCACACACTAGCACACACACACTCGCACATATTTGCACACACTCGCACGCACACACTCGCACACACTCGCATGCACACACTCGCACACACACTCACACACACACTCACATACACACTCGCACACACTCGCACAAACTCCTACACACACTAGTACACACACACACTCGCACACACACTCGCACACAATTGCACACACTCGCACATACACACATACACATTCGCACACACTCGCACACACACTCGCACACACAGTTCTACACACTCACACACACACTCGCACACACTCACACACACACTCACTCACACGTACACACTCGCGCACACTCGCACACACTCATGCACACTAGCACACACTCGCATGCACACACTGGCACACACACTAACACACACACTCACATACACACTCGCACACACTCGCACAAACTCCTACACACACTCGCACACACTCACACACACATTCGCACGCTCACACTCGCACACACTCACACACACACTTGCACACACTTGCACACGCACACTCGCACACAATCACACACACACTCGCAGACACTCACACACACTCACTCATGCACACACTCACACACACTCGCCCACACTCGCGCACACAGTCCTACACACTCACACACACACTCGCAAACACTTGCAAACACTCACACACACACTCACTCACACGTACACACTCGTGCACACTCGCACGCCGACATTCTCACACTCTCGCACACATTTGCACACACTCGCACTCACTCGCATGCACTCGCACGCACACACTCGCACACACTCGCACACACTTGCACACACTTGCACACGCTTGCACACACTCGCACACACTCGCACACACTCGCACACACTCACACACACGCACACACACGCACACACACTCACGCACACACTCGCACACACTCGCACACACTTGCATGCACACATTCGCACGCACTCGCACACACAAACACAAACTGGCACACACTCAAACACACTCACTCATACACACTCGCACACACTCGCACACCCACACTCGCACACACTCGCACACACTTGCACACACAGTCCTACACACTCACACACACTCGCAAACACTCGCACAAACTCACACACACTCACTCACACGCACATACTTGCACACACTCGCACGCCCACATTTGCACACATTCGCACTCACTCGCACGCACTCGCACGCACACACTCGCACACACTCGCACAAACTCACACACACTCGCACACACTCATACTCAATCGCACAATCGCACAAACTCACACACACTCGCACACAGTCACACACTCGCACCCACTCACTCGTGCACACTCGCACACATTTGCACTCACTCGCACGCACTCGCACGCACACACTCGCACAAACTCACACACACTCGCACACACTCATACACAATCGCACGCACACACTCGCACACACACACTCGCACACACTCGCACACTCTCGCACACATACGCACTCACTCGCACGCACTCGCACGTACACACTCTCACACACTCGCACAAACTCACACACACTCGCACACACTTATACGCAATCGCACACACACACTCACTCACTCACACTCACTCGCACACACTTGCACACACTCGCACACACTCGCACACACTCATACACAATCGCACAAACTCACACACACTCGTACACACTCACACACTCGCACACACTCGCACGCACACACTCGCAC
The DNA here is from genome assembly GCF_046119375.1 of Phyllobates terribilis. Lineage (NCBI taxonomy): Eukaryota > Metazoa > Chordata > Amphibia > Anura > Dendrobatidae > Phyllobates > Phyllobates terribilis. The sequence continues at coordinate 1,949,526 of NW_027362853.1, forward strand.
AAACTCACACACACTCGCACACACTTGCACACACTCGCACACACTCGCACACACAGTCCTACACACTCACACACACACTCGCAAACACTCGCACAAACTCACACACACTCACTCACACGCACACACTTGCGCACACTAGCACACACTCGCATGCCCACACTCGCACACATTCGCACTCACTCGCACGCACTCGCACGCACACACTCGCACACACTCGCACAAACTCACACACACTCGCACACACTCATACACAATCGCACGCACACACACCCGCACACACTCGCACACATTTGCACTCACTCGCACGCACTCGCATGCACACACTCGCACAAACTCACACACACTGGCACACACTTATACACAATCGCACACACACACTCTAACACACACTCGCACACACTCGCACACACTCACTCACACACACTCACACACACACTCGCACACACTCACACACACTTGCACACACTCGCACACACTCACACGCACACACACTCACACACACTCACACACACTCGCACACACTCACAAGCACAAACTCGCACACACACTCGCACACACACGCACACACTCACACGCACACACTCGCACACACACTCGCACACACTCGCACCCACTCACTCGTGCACACTCGCACACATTCGCACGCACACACTCGCACAAACTCACACACACTCGCACACACTCACGCACACTAGCACACACTCGTAAGCATACACTCACATTCACTCACACACTTACTCACACGCACACACTCTCGCACACACTCACACACACTCGCGCACACTCGCACACACTCACAAGCCAACACTCGCACACTCTCGCACACATTTGCACACACTTGCACTCACTCACACCCACTCGCACGCACACACTCGCACACACTCATACACAATCACACAAACTCGCACACACACACTCGCACACATTCGCACACACTCGCACACACTCACTCACTCACACTCACTCGCACACACTTGCACACACTCGCACACACTCGCACACACAGTCCTACACACTCACACACACTCGCAAACACTCGCACAAACTCACACACACTCACTCACACGCACACACTTGCACACACTAGCACACACTCGCACGCCCACAATTGCACACATTCGCACTCACTCGCACGCACTCGCACGCACACACTCGCACACACTCGCACAAACTCACACACACTCGCACACACTCATACACAATCGTACAATCGCACAAACTCACACACACTCGCACACAGTCACACACTCGCACCCACTCACTCGTGCACACTCGCACACATTTGCACTCACTCGCACGCACTCGCACGCACACACTCGCACAAACTCACACACACTCGCACACACTCATACACAATCGCACGCACACACTCGCACACACACACTCGCACACACTCGCACACTCTCGCACACATACGCACTCACTCGCACGCACTCGCACGTACACACTCTCACACACTCGCACAAACTCACACACACTCGCACACACTTATACGCAATCGCACACACACACTCACTCACTCACACTCACTCGCACACACTTGCACACACTCGCACACACTCGCACACACTCATACACAATCGCACAAACTCACACACACTCGTACACACTCACACACTCGCACACACTCGCACGCACACACTCGCACAAACTCACACACACTCGCACACACTCATACACAATCGCACACACACACACTCGCACACACACACTCGCACACACTCGCACACTCTCGCACACATTCACACTCACTCGCACGCACTCGCACGCACACACTCGCACACACTCGCACAAACTCACACACACTCGCACACACTTATACACAATTGCACACACACACACTCGTACACACACTCGCACACACTCGCACACACTCGCACACACTCACTCACACACACACACACTCGCACACACTCACACACACTCGCACACACTCACATGCACACACACTCGCACACACTCACACACACTCGCACACACTCACAAGCACACACTCGCACAGACACTCGCTCACACTCACAAGCACACACTCACACGCACACACTCGCACACACACTCGCACACACTCACACCAACTCACTCGTGCACACTCACGCACACTCGGGCACATTTGCACACACTCGCACACACTCGCACACTCTCGCACACACTCGCACACACACTCGCACACACTCGAACACACTCACACACACTCACAAACAATCGCACATACAGTCCTACAAACTCACACACACTCACACACACTCACACACTCGCACCCACACACAAACTGGCACACACTCAAACACACTCACTCATACACACTCGCACACACTCACTCGCACACACACACACTCGCACACACTCGCACCCAGTCACTCGAGCACACTCGCACACACTCGCACGCACACACGCACACACTCGCACACACTCACACGCACACACTCACGCACACACACTCGCGCACACTCGTGCACACTCGCACGCACACATTCGCACACATTCGCACTCACTTGCACACACTGGCACACACTGGCACACACTGGCACACACACACTCGCACACACTCGCACACACTCGCACACACTTGCACACACTAGCACACACACTCGCACATACTCGCACACACTCGCACACACTCGCACGCACACACTCGCACACACTCGCATGCACACACTCGCACACACACTCACACACACACACCCACATACACACTCGCACACACTCGCACAAACTCCTACACACACACGTACACACTCACACACACTCGCACACACACTCGCACACACTCGCACTTACACACATACACATTCACACACACTCGCACACACACTCGCACACACAGTCCTACACACTCACACACACACTCGCAAACACTCGCACACACTCACACACACACTCACTCACACATACACACTCGGCACACTCACGCACACTAGCACACACTCGTAAGCATACACTCACACTCACTCACACACTTACTCACACGCACACACTCTCGCACACACTCACACACACTCGCGCACACTCGCACACTCTCGCACACATTTGCACACACTCGCACTCACTCGCACCCACTCGCACGCACACACTCGCACACACTCATACACAATCACACAAACTCGCACACACACACTCGCACACATTCGCACACACTCGCACACACGCACTCACTCACACTCACTCGCACACACTTGCACACACTCGCACACACTCGCACACACAGTCCTACACACTCACACACACACTCGCAAACACTCGCACAAACTCACACACACTCACTCACACGCACACACTTGCGCACACTAGCACACACTCGCACGCCCACACTCGCACACATTCGCACTCACTCTCACGCACTCGCACGCACACACTCGCACACACTCGCACAAACTCACACACACTCGCACACACTCATACACAATCGCACGCACACACACCCGCACACACTCGCACACATTTGCACTCACTCGCACGCACTCGCATGCACACACTCGCACAAACTCACACACACTGGCACACACTTATACACAATCGCACACACACACTCTAACACACACTCGCACACACTCGCACACACTCACTCACACACACTCACACACACACTCGCACACACTCACACACACTTGCACACACTCGCACACACTCACACGCACACACACTCACACACACTCACACACACTCGCACACACTCACAAGCACAAACTCGCACACACACTCGCACACACACGCACACACTCACACGCACACACTCGCACACACACTCGCACACACTCGCACCCACTCACTCGTGCACACTCGCGCACACTCGGGCACATTTGCACACACTCGCACACACTCGCACACTCTCGCACACACACTCGCACACACACTCGCACACACTCGAACACACTCGCACACACTCGCAAACACTCGCACATACAGTCCTACAGACTCACACACACTCACACACACTCACACACTCGCACCCACACACAAACTGGCACACACTCAAACACACTCACTCATACACACTCGCACACACTCACTCGCACACACACACACTCGCACACACTCGCACCCAGTCACTCGAGCACACTCGCACACCCTCGCACGCACGCACACACTCGCACACACTCACATGCACACACTCATGCACACACACTCGCGCACACTCATGCACACTCGCACGCACACATTCACACACATTCGCATGCACTTGCACACACTCGTACGCACACACTGGCACACACTCGTACACACTCGCACACACACACTCGCACATACTCGCTCACACTCGCACACACTCGCATGCACACACTCGCACACACACTCACACACACACACTCGCATACACACTCGCACAAACTCCTACACACACTCGTACACATTCACACACAATAGCACACAAACACTCGCACATACTCGCACACACTCGCACACACTCGCATGCACACACTCGCACACACACTCACACACTCTCGCATACACACTCGCACAAACTCCTACACACACTCGTACACACTCACACACACTCGCACACACACTTGCACACACTCGCACATACACACATACACATTCGCACACACTCGCACACACACTCGCACACACAGTCCTACACACTCACACACACACTCGCAAACACTCGCACACACTCACACACACACTCACTCACACGTACACACTCACGCACACTTGCACACACTCACGCACACTAGCACACACTCGTAAGCATACACTCACACTCACTCACACTTACTCACATGCACACACTCTCGCACACACTCACACACACTCGCCCACACTCGCACACTCTCGCACACATTTGCACACACTCGCACTCACTTTCACCCACTCGCACGCACCCACTCGCACACACTCATACACAATCACACAAACTCGCACACACACACTCGCACACATTCGCACACACTCGCACACACTCGCATGCACACACTCGCACACACACTCACACACACACTCTCGCATACACACTCGCACAAACTCCTACACACACTCGTACACACTCACACAAACTCGCACACACACTTGCACACACTCGCACATACACACATACACATTCGCACACACTCGCACACACACTCGCACACACAGTCCTACACACTCACACACACACTCGCAAACACTCGCACACACTCACACACACACTCACTCACACGTACACACTCACGCACACTTGCACACACGCACGCACACTAGCACACACTCGTAAGCATACACTCACACTCACTCACACACTTACTCACACGCACACACTCTTGCACACACTCACACACACTCGCGCACACTCGCACACACTCGCACGCCCACACTCGCACACTCTCGCACACATTTGCACACACTCGCACTCACTTGCACCCACTCGCAACGCACACACTCGCACACACTCATATACAATCACACAAACTCGCACACACACACTCGCACACATTCGCACACACTCGCACACACTCACTCACTCACACTCACTCGCACACACTTGCACACACTCGCACACACTCGCACACACAGTCCTACACACTCACACACACACTCGCAAACACTCGCACAAACTCACACACACTCACTCACACGCAGACACACTCGCATGCCCACACTCACACACATTTGCACTCACTCGCACGCACTCGCACGCACACACTCGCACAAACTCACACACACTCGCACACACTCATACACAATCGCACGCACACACACTCGCACACACACACTCGCACACACTCGCACACTCTCGCAAACATTCACACTCACTCGCACGCACTCGCACGCGCACACTCGAACACACTCGCACAAACTCACACACACTCGCACACACTTATACACAAACGCACACACACACTCGTACACACACTCGCACACACTCGCACACACTCGCACACACTCACTCACACACACTCACACACACACACTCGCACACACTCGCACACACTCACACGCACACACACTCGCACACACACTCACACACACTCACACACTCACAAGCACACACTCGCACACACACTCGCACACACACACTCACACGCACACACTCGCACAAACAGTCGCACACACTCGCACCCACTTACTCGTGCACACTCGCGCACACTCGGGCACATTTGCACACACTCGCACACACTCGCACACTCTCGCACACACACTCGCACACACACTCGCACACACTCGAACACACTCGCACACACTCGCAAACACTCGCACATACAGTCCTACAAACTCACACACACTCACACACACTCACACACTCCACCCACACACAAACTGGCACACACTCAAACACACTCACTCATACACACTCGCACACACTCACTCGCACACACACACACACACTCGCACACACTCGCACCCAGTCACTCGAGCACACTCGCACACACTCGCACGCACGCACACACTCGCACACACTCACACGCACACAGTCACGCACACACACTCGCGCACACTCGTGCACACTTGCACGCACACATTCGCACACATTCGCACTCACTTGCACACACTCGTGCGCACACACTGGCACACACTGGCACACACTGGCACACACACACTCGCACACACTCGCACACACTTGCACACACTAGCACACACACACTCGCACATACTCGCACACACTCGCACACACTCGCACGCACACACTCGCACACACTCGCATGCACACACTCGCACACACACTCACACACACACTCACATACACACTCGCACACCCTCGCACAAACTCCTACACACACACGTACACACTCACACACACTCGCACACACACTCGCACACACTCGCACATACACACATACACATTCACACACACTCGCACACACACCCGCACACACAGTCCTACACACTCACACACACACTCGCAAACACTCGCACACACTCACACACACACTCACTCACACGTACACACTCGCGCACACTCACGCACACTAGCACACACTCGTAAGCATACACTCACACTCACTCACACACTTACTCACACGCACACACTCTCGCACACACTCACACACACTCGCGCACACTCGCACACACTCGCACGCCCACACTCGCACACTCTCGCACACATTTGCACACACTCGCACTCACTCGCACCCACTCGCACGCACACACTCGCACACACTCATACACAATCACACAAACTCGCACACACACACTCGCACACATTCGCACACACTCTCACACACGCACTCACTCACACTCACTCGCACACATTTGCACACACTCGCACACACTCGCACACACAGTCCTACACACTCACACACACACTCGCAAACACTCGCACAAACTCACACACACTCACTCACACGCACACACTTGCGCACACTAGCACACACTCGCACGCCCAAACTCGCACACATTCGCACTCTCTCGCACGCACTCGCACGCACACACTCGCACACACTCGCACAAACTCACACACACTCGCACACACTCATACACAATCGCACGCACACACACCCGCACACACTCACACACATTCGCACTCACTCGCACGCACTCGCACGCACACACTCGCACAAACTCACACACACTGGCACACACTTATACACAATCGCACACACACACTCTAACACACACTCACACACACTCGCACACACTCACTCACACACACTCACACACACACTCGCACACACTCACACACACTTGCACACACTCGCACACACTCACACGCACACACACTCACACACACACTCACACACACTTGCACACACTCACAAGCACAAACTCGCACACACACTCGCACACACTCACACGCACACACTCACACACACACACTCGCACACAAACTCGCACACACTCGCACCCAGTCACTCGAGCACACTCGCACACCCTCGCACGCACGCACACACTCGCACACACTCACATGCACACACTCACGCACACACACTCGCACACACTCGAACACACTCGCACACACTCGCAAACACTCGCACATACAGTCCTACAAACTCACACACACTCACACACACTCACACACTCCACCCACACACAAACTGGCACACACTCAAACACACTCACTCAGACACACTCGCACACACTCACTCGCACACACACACACTCGCACACACTCGCACCCAGTCACTCGAGCACACTCGCACACACTCGCACGCACGCACACACTCGCACACACTCACACGCACACAGTCACGCACACACACTCGCGCACACTCGTGCACACTTGCACGCACACATTCGCACACATTCACACTCACTTGCACACACTCGTGCGCACACACTGGCACACACTGGCACACACTGGCACACACACACTCGCACACACTCGCACACACTTGCACACACTAGCACACACACACTCGCACATACTCGCACACACTCGCACACACTCGCACGCACACACTCGCACACACTCGCATGCACACACTCGCACACACACTCACACACACACACTCACATACACACTCGCACACACTCGCACAAACTCCTACACACACACGTACACACTCACACACACTCAAACACACACTCGCACTCACTCGCACACACTCGCACATACACACATACACATTCACACACACTCGCACACACACTCGCACACATAGTCCTACACACTCACACACTTGCACACACTCGCACACACTCACACGCACACACACTCACACACACACTCACACACACTCGCACACACTCACAAGCACAAACTCGCACACACACTCGCACACACTCACACGCACACACTCACACGCACAAACTCGCACACAAACTCGCACACACTCGCACCCAGTCACTCGAGCACACTCGCACACCCTCGCACGCACGCACACACTCGCACACACTCACATGCACACACTCACACACACACTCGCACACACTCGAACACACTCGCACACACTCGCAAACACTCGCACATACAGTCCTACAAACTCACACACAATCACACACACTCACACACTTGCACCCACCCACAAACTGGCACACACTCAAACACACTCACTCATACACACTCGCACACACTCACTCGCACACACACTCGCACACACTCGCACCCAGTCACTCGAGCACACTCGCACACCCTCGCACGCACGCACGCACACACTCGCACACACTCACATGCACACACTCACGCACACACACTCGCACACACTCGTGCACACTCGCACGCACACATTCACGCACACACACTCGCGCACACTCGTGCACACTCGCACGCACACATTCACACACATTCGCACTCACTTGCACACACTCGTACGCACACACTGGCACACACTGGCACACACTCGCACACACACACTCGCACATACTCGCTCACACTCACACACACTCGCACGCACACACTCGCACACACTCGCATGCACACACTCGCACACACACTCGCATACACACTCGCACAAACTCCTACACACACTCGTACACACTCACACACACTAGCACACACACACTCGCACACACTCGCACATACTCACACACACTCGCACACACTCGCATGCACACACTCGCACACACATTCACACACACTCTCGCATACACACTCGCACAAACTCCTACACACACTCGTACACACTCACACACACTCGCACACACACTTGCACACACTCGCACACACTCGCACATACACACATACACATTCGCACACACTCGCACACACACTCGCACACACAGTCCTACACACTCACACACACACTCGCAAACACTCGCACACACTCACACACACACTCACTCACACGTACACACTCATGCACACTTGCACACACTCACGCACACTAGCACACACTCGTAAGCATACACTCACACTCACTCACACACTTACTCACACGCACACACTCTCACACACACTCACACACACTCGCGCACACTCGCACACACTCGCACGCCCACCATCACACACTCTCGCACACATTTGCACACACTCGCACTCACTTGCACCCACTCGCACGCACACACTCGCACACACTCATACACAATCACACAAACTCGCACACACACACTCGCACACATTTGCACACACTTGCACACACTCGCACACACTCGCACACACAGTCCTACACACTGACACACACACTCGCAAACACTCACACAAACTCACACACACTCACTCACACGCACACACTTGCGCACACTAGCACACACTCGCACGCCCACACTCACACACATTCGCACACACTCGCACACACTCGCACACTCTCACACACATTCACACTCACTCGCACGCACTCGCACGCGCACACTCGAACACACTCGCACAAACACACACACACTCGCACACACTTATACACAAACGCACACACACACTCGTACACACACTCGCACACACTCGCACACACTCACACGCACACACACTCGCACACACACTCACACACACTCGCACACACTCACAAGCACACACTCGCACACACACTCGCACACACTCACATGCACACACTCACACGCACACACTCGCACAAACAGTCGCACACACTCGCACCCACTCACTCGTGCACACTCGCGCACACTTGGGCACATTTGCACACACTCGCACACACTCGCACACTCTCGCACACACACTCGCACACACACTCGCACACACTCGAACACACTCGCACACACTCGCAAACACTCGCACATACAGTCCTACAAACTCACACACACTCACACACACTCACACACTCGCACCCACACACAAACTGGCACACACTCAAACACACTCACTGATACACACTCGCACACAATCACTCACACACACACTCGCACACACTCGCACCCAGTCACTCGAGCACACTCACACACCCTCGCACGCACGCACACACTCGCACACACTCACATGCACACACTCACGCACACACACTCGTGCACACTTGCACGCACACATTCACACACATTCGCACTCACTTGCACACACTCGTACGCACACACTCGCACACACTCGCACACACATACTCGCACATACTCGCTCACACTCGCACACACTCGCACGCACACACTCGCACACACTCGCATGCACACACTCGCACACACACTCACACACACACACTCGCATACACACTCGCACAAACTCCTACACACACTCGTACACACTCACACACACTAGCACACACACACTCGCACACACACGCACATACTCGCTCACACTCGCACACACTCGCACGCACACACTCACACACACTCGCATGCACACACTCGCACACACACTCACACACACACACTCGCATACACACTCGCACAAACTCCTACACACACTCGTACACACTCACACACACTAGCACACACACACTCGCACATACTCGCACACACTCGCACATACTCGCATGCACACATTCGCACACACTCACACACACACACTCTCGCATACACACTCGCACAAACTCCTACACACTCACACACACTCGCACACACACTTGCACACACTCGCACACACTCGCACATACACACATACACATTCGCACACACTCGCACACACATTCGCACACACAGTCCTACAAACTCACACACACACTCGCAAACACTCGCACACACTCACACACACACACTCACTCACACGTACACACTCACGCACACTTGCACACACTCACACACACTAGCACACACTCGTAAGCATACACTCACACTCACTCACACACTTACTCACACGCACACACTCTCGCACACACTCACACACACTCGCACACACTCACACGCCCAACTCGCACACTCTCGCACACATTTGCACACACTCGCATTCACTTGCACCCACTCGCCCGCACACACTCGCACACACTCACACACTCTCACACACATTCACACTCACTCGCACGCACTCGCACGTGCACACTCAAACACACTCGCACAAACTCACACACACTCGTACACACACTCGCACACACTCGCACACACTCACTCACACACACTCACACACACACACTCGCACACACTCGCACACACTCGCACACACTCACTCACACACACTCACATACACACACTCGCACACACTCACACACACTTGCACACACTCGCACACACTCACACGCACACACACTCGCACACACACTCACACACACTCGCACACACTCACAAGCACACACTCGCACACACACTCGCACACACTCACACGCACACACTCACACGCACACACTCGCACAAACAGTCGCACCCACTCACTCGTGCACACTCGCGCACACTCGGGCACATTTGCACACACTCGCACACACTCGCACACTCTCGCACACACACTCGCACACACACTCGCACACACTCGAACACACTCGCACACACTCGCAAACACTCGCACATATAGTCCTACAAACTCACACACACTCACACACACTCACACACTCCACCCACACACAAACTGGCACACACTCAAACACACTCACTCATACACACTCGCACACACTCACTCGCACACACACACACTCGCACACACTAGCACCCAGTCACTCGAGCACACTCGCACACACTCGCACGCACGCACGCACACACTCGCACACACTCACACGCACACAGTCACGCACACACACTCGCGCACACTCGTGCACACTTGCACGCACACATTCGCACACATTCGCACTCACTTGCACACACTCGTGCGCACACACTGGCACACACTGGCACACACTGGCACACACACACTCGCACACACTCGCACACACTTGCACATACTAGCACACACACACTCGCACATATTCGCACACACTCGCACACACTTGCATGCAAACACTCGCACACACACACACACACTCACATACACACTCGCACACACTCGAACAAACTCCTACACACACTCGTACACACACACACTCGCACACACACTCGCACACACTCGCACACACTCGCACATACACACATACACATTCGCACACACTCGCACAAACCCTCGCACACACAGTCCTACACACTCACACACACTCGCAAACATTCGCACACACTCACACACACACTCACTCACACGTACACACTCGCGCACACTCGCACACACTCACGCACACTAGCACACACTCGCATGCACACACTGGCACACACACTAACACACACACTCACATACACACTCGCACACACTCGCACAAACTCCTACACACACTCGCACACACTCACACACACACTCGCACGCTCACACTCGCACACACTCACACACACACTTGCATACACTTGCACACACACACTCGCACACAATCACACACACACTCGCAGACACTCGCACACACTCACTCATGCACACACTCATACACACTCGCCCCCACTCGCACACACAGTCCTACACACTCACACACACACTCGCAAACACTCGCAAACACTCACACACACACTCACTCACACGTACACACTCGCACACACTCGCACGCTCACACTCTCGCACACATTTGCACACACTCGCACTCACTCGCACGCACTCACACACACACTCACACACACACTCGCACAAACTCATACACAATCGCACACACTCACTCGCACAAACTTGCACACACTCGCACACACTCGCACACACTTGCACACACTTGCACACGCTTGCACACACTCGCACACACTCGCACACACTCGCACACACTCACACACACGCACACACACACTCACGCACACACTCGCACACACTCGCACACACTTGCATGCACACATTCGCACGCACTCGCACACACAAACACAAACTGGCACACACTCAAACACACTCACTCATACACACTCGCACACACTCACTCGCACACACACACACACACTCACACACACACACTCGCGCACACTCGTGCACACTCGCACGCACACATTCGCACACATTCGCACTCACTTGCACACACTCGTATGCAAACACTGGCACACACTGGCACACACTCGCACACACACACTCGCACACACTCGCACACACTTGCACACACTAGCACACACACACTCGCACACACTCGCACATACTCGCACACACTCACACACACTTGCACGCACACACTCGCATGCACACACTCGCACACACTCACACACACTCGCATACACACTCGCACACACTCGCACAAACTCCTACACACACTCGTACACACTCACACACACTCGCACACACACTCGCACACACAGTCCTACACACTCACACACACTCGCAAACACTCGCACACACTCACACACACACTCACTCACACGTACACACTCACGCAAACTCACACACACTAGCACACACTCGTAAGCATACACTCAAACTCACTCACACACTTACTCACATGCACACACTCTCGCACACACTCACACACACTCGTGCACACTCGCACACACTCGCACGCCCACACTCGCACACTCTCGCACACATTTGCACACACTCGCACTCACTCGCACCCACTCGCATGCACACACTCGCACACACTCATACACAATCACACAAACTCGCACACATTCGCACACACTCGCACACACTCACTCACTCACACTTACTGGCACACACTTGCACACACTCGCACACACTCACTCACTCACACTCACTCGCACACACTTGCACACACTCGCACACACTCGCACACACAGTCCTACACACTCACACACACTCGCAAACACTCGCACAAACTCACACACACTCACTCACACGCACACACTTGCGCACACTAGCACACACTCGCACGCCCACAATCGCACACATTCGCACTCACTCGCACGCACTCGCACGCACACACTCGCAAAAAACTCACACACACTCGCACACACTCATACACAATCGCACGCACACACACTCGCACACACACACTCGCACACACTCGCACACTCTCGCACTCCCTCGCACGCACTCGCACGCACACACTCGCACACACTCGCATGCACACACTCGCACGCACACACTCGCACAAACAGTCGCACACACTCGCACCCACTCACTCGTGCACACTCACGCACACTCGGGCACATTTGCACACACTCGCACACTCTCGCACACACACTCGCACACACACTCGCACACACTCGAACACACTCGCACACACTCGCAAACACTCGCACATACAGTCCTACAAACTCACACACACTCACACACACTCACACACTCCACCCACACACAAACTGGCACACACTCAAACACACTCACTCATACACACTCGCACACACTCACTCGCACACACACACACTCGCACACACTAGCACCCAGTCACTCGAGCACACTCGCACACACTCGCACGCACGCACGCACACACTCGCACACACTCACACGCACACAGTCACGCACACACACTCGCGCACACTCGTGCACACTTGCACGCACACATTCGCACACATTCGCACACATTCGCACTCACTTGCACACACTCGTGTGCACACACTGGCACACACTGGCACACACACACTCGCACACACTCGCACACACTTGCACATACTAGCACACACACACTCGCACATATTCGCACACACTCGCACGCACACACTTGCATGCACACACTCGCACACACACTCACACACACACTCACATACACACTCGCACACACTCGCACAAACTCCTACACACACTCGTACACACACAAACTCGCACACACACTCGCACACACTCGCACACACTCGCACATACACACATACACATTCGCACACACTCGCACACACACTCGCACACACAGTCCTACACACTCACACACACACTCGCAAACACTCGCACACACTCACACACACACTCACTCACACGTACACACTCGCGAACACTCGCACACACTCACGCACACTAGCACACACTCGCATGCACACACTGGCACACACACTAACACACACACTCACATACACACTCGCACACACTCGCACAAACTCCTACACACACTCGCACACACTCACACACACACTCGCACGCTCACACTCGCACACACTCACACACACACTTGCACACACTTGCACACACACACTCGCAGACACTCGCACACACTCACTCATGCACACACTCATACACACTCGCCCACACTCGCACACACAGTCCTACACACTCACACACACACTCGCAAACACTCGCAAACACTCACACACACACTCACTCACACGTACACACTCGCACACACTCGCACGCCCACACTCTCACACTCTCGCACACATTTGCACACACTCGCACTCACTCGCACGCACTCGCACACACACTCACACACACACTCGCACAAACTCATACACAATCGCACACACTCACTCGCACACACTTGCACACACTCGCACACACTTGCACACACTTGCACACGCTTGCACACACTCGCACACACTCGCACACACTCGCACACACTCACACACACGCACACACACGCACACACACTCACGCACACACTCGCACACACTCGCACACACTTGCATGCACACATTCGCACGCACTCGCACACACAAACACAAACTGGCACACACTCAAACACACTCACTCATACACACTCGCACACACTCACTCGCACACACACTCGCACACACTCACACACACACACACTCGCGCACACTCGTGCACACTCGCACGCACACATTCGCACACATTCGCACTCACTTGCACACACTCGTACGCAAACACTGGCACACACTGGCACACACTCGCACACACACACTCGCACACACTCGCACACACACACTCGCACACACTAGCACACACACACTCGCACACACTCGCACATACTCGCACACACTCACACACACTTGCACGCACACACTCGCATGCACACACTCGCACACACTCACACACACTCGCATACACACTCGCACACACTCGCACAAACTCCTACACACACTCGTACACACTCACACACACTCGCACACACACTCGCACACACTCGCACATACACACATACACATTTGCACACACTCGCACACACACTCGCACACACAGTCCTACACAGTCACACACACACTCGCAAACACTCACACACACTCACACACACACTCACTCACACGTACACACTCGCGCACACTCACGCACACTAGCACACACTCGTAAGCATACACTCAAACTCACTCACACACTTACTCACATGCACACACTCTCGCACACACTCACACACACTCGTGCACACTCGCACACACTCGCACGCCCACACTCGCACACTCTCGCACACATTTGCACACACTCGCACTCACTCACACCCACTCGCATGCACACACTCGCACACACTCATACACAATCACACAAACTCGCACACACACACTCGCACACATTCGCACACACTCGCACACACTCACTCACTCACACTCACTCGCACACACTTGCACACACTCGCACACACTCGCACACACAGTCCTACACACTCACACACACTCGCAAACACTCGCACAAACTCACACACACTCACTCACACGCACACACTTGCGCACACTAGCACACACTCGCACGCCCACACTCGCACACATTCGCACTCACTCGCACGCACTCGCACGCACACACTCGCAAAAAACTCACACACACTCGCACACACTCATACACAATCGCACGCACACACACTCGCACACACACACTCGCACACACTCGCACACTCTCGCACTCACTCGCACGCACTCGCACGCACACACTCGCACACACTCGCATGCACACACTCGCACACACAAACACACACACACTCGCATACACACTCGCACACACTCGCATGCACACACTCGCACACACACTCACACACACACACTCGCATACACACTCGCACAAACTCCTACACACACTCGCACACACTCACACACACACTCGCACGCTCACACTCGCACACACTCACACACACACTTGCACACACTTGCACACACACACTCGCACACAATCACACACGCACTCGCAGACACTCGCACACACTCACTCATGCACACACTCATACACACTCGCCCACACTCACACACACAGTCCTACACACTCACACACACACTCGCAAACACTCGCAAACACTCACACACACACTCACTCACACGTACACACTCGCACACACTCGCACGCCCACACTCTCACACTCTCGCACACATTTGCACACACTCGCACTCACTCGCACGCACTCGCACACACACTCACACACACACTCGCACAAACTCATACACAATCGCACACACTCACTCGCACACACTTGCACACACTCGCACACACTCGCACACACTTGCACACGCTTGCACACACTCGCACACACTCGCACACACTCGCACACACTCACACACACGCACACACATGCACACACACTCACGCACACACTCGCACACACTCGCACACACTTGCATGCACACATTCGCACGCACTCGCACACACAAACACAAACTGGCACACACTCAAACACACTCACTCATACACACTCGCACACACTCGTGCACACTTGCACGCACACATTCGCACACATTCGCACTCACTTGCACACACTCGTGCGCACACACTGGCACACACTGGCACACACTGGCACACACACACTCGCACACACTCGCACACACTTGCACATACTAGCACACACACACTCGCACATATTCGCACACACTCGCACACACTTGCATGCAAACACTCGCACACACACACACACTCACATACACACTCGCACACACTCGAACAAACTCCTACACACACTCGTACACACACACACTCGCACACACACTCGCACACACTCGCACACACTCGCACATACACACATACACATTCGCACACACTCGCACAAACCCTCGCACACACAGTCCTACACACTCACACACACTCGCAAACACTCGCACACACTCACACACACACTCACTCACACGTACACACTCGCGCACACTCGCACACACACTCGCACACAATCACACACGCACTCGCAGACACTCGCACACACTCACTCATGCACACACTCATACACACTCGCCCACACTCACACACACAGTCCTACACACTCACACACACACTCGCAAACACTCGCAAACACTCACACACACACTCACTCACACGTACACACTCGCACACACTCGCACGCCCACACTCTCACACTCTCGCACACATTTGCACACACTCGCACTCACTCGCACGCACTCGCACACACACTCACACACACACTCGCACAAACTCATACACAATCGCACACACTCACTCGCACACACTTGCACACACTCGCACACACTCGCACACACTTGCATACGCTTGCACACACTCGCACACACTCGCACACACTCGCACACACTCACACACACGCACACACACGCACACACACTCACGCACACACTCGCACACACTTGCATGCACACATTCTCACGCACTCGCACACACAAACACAAACTGGCACACACTCAAACACACTCACTCATACACACTCGCACACACTCACTCGCACACACACTCGCACACACTCACACACACACACACTCGCGCACACTCGTGCACACTCGCACGCACACATTCGCACACATTCGCACTCACTTGCACACACTCGTACGCAAACACTGGCACACACTGGCACACACTCGCACACACACACTCGCACACACTCGCACACACTTGCACACACTAGCACACAAACACTCGCACACACTCGCACATACTCGCACACACTCACACACACTTGCACGCACACACTCGCATGCACACACTCGCACACACTCACACACACTCGCATACACACTCGCACACACTCGCACAAACTCCTACACACACTCGTACACACTCACACACACTCGCACACACACTCGCACATACACACATACACATTTGCACACACTCGCACACACACTCGCACACACAGTCCTACACAGTCACACACACACTCGCAAACACTCGCACACACTCACACACACACTCACTCACACGTACACACTCGCGCACACTCACGCACACTAGCACACACTCGTAAGCATACACTCAAACTCACTCACACACTTACTCACATGCACACACTCTCGCACACACTCACACACACTCGTGCACACTCGCACACACTCGCACGCCCACACTCGCACACTCTCGCACACATTTGCACACACTCGCACTCACTCGCACCCACTCGCATGCACACACTCGCACACACTCATACACAATCACACAAACTCGCACACACACACTCGCACACACTCACTCACTCACACTCACTCGCACACACTTGCACACACTCGCACACACTCGCACACACAGTCCTACACACTCACACACACTCGCAAACACTCGCACAAACTCACACACACTCACTCACACGCACACACTTGCGCACACTAGCACACACTCGCACGCCCACACTCGCACACATTCGCACTCACTCGCACGCACTCGCACGCACACACTCACAAAAAACTCACACACACTCGCACACACTCATACACAATCGCACGCACACACACTCGCACACACACACTCGCACACACTCGCACACTCTCGCACTCACTCGCACGCACTCGCACGCACACACTCGCACACACTCGCATGCACACACTCGCACACACAAACACACACACACTCGCATACACACTCGCACACACTCGCATGCACACACTCGCACACACACTCACACACACACACTCGCATACACACTCGCACACACTCGCACAAACTCCTACACACACTCGTACACACTCACACACACTCGCACACACACTTGCACATACTCGAACATACACACATACACATTCGCACACACTCGCACACACAGTCCTACACACTCACACACACACTCGCAAACACTCGCACACACACACACTCACTCACACGTACACACTCGCGCACACTCGCACACACTCACGCACACTAGCACACACTCGTAAGCATACACTCACACTCACTCACACACTTACTCACACTCACACACTCTCGCACACACTCACACACACTCGCCCACACTCGCACAAACTCACACACACTCGCACACACTTATACACAATCGCACACACACACACTCGTACACACACTCGCACACACTCGCACACACCCGCACACACTCACTCACACACACACACTCGCACACACTCACACACACTCGCACACACTCACATGCACACACACTCGCACACACTCACACACACTCGCACACACTCACAAGCACACACTCGCACAGACACTCGCTCACACTCACAAGCACACACTCACACGCACACACTCGCACACACACTCGCACACACTCACACCAACTCACTCGTGCACACTCGCGCACACTCGGGCACATTTGCACACACTCGCACACACTCGCACACTCTCGCACACACTCGCACACACACTCGCACACACTCGAACACACTCACACACACTCACAAACAATCGCACATACAGTCCTACAAACTCACACACACTCACACACACTCACACACTCGCACCCACACACAAACTGGCACACACTCAAACACACTCACTCATACACACTCGCACACACTCACTCGCACACACACACACTCGCACACACTCGCACCCAGTCACTCGAGCACACTCGCACACACTCGCACGCACACACGCACACACTCGCACACACTCACACGCACACACTCACGCACACACACTCGCGCACACTCGTGCACACTTGCACGCACACATTCGCACACATTCGCACTCACTTGCACACACTGGCACACACTGGCACACACTGGCACACACACACTCGCACACACTCGCACACACTCGCACACACTTGCACACACTAGCACACACACTCGCACATACTCGCACACACTCGCACACACTCGCACGCACACACTCGCACACACTCGCATGCACACACTCGCACACACACTCACACACACACACTCACATACACACTCGCACACACTCGCACAAACTCCTACACACACACGTACACACTGACACACACTCGCACACACACTCACACACACTCGCACATACACACATACACATTCACACACACTCGCACACACACTCGCACACACAGTCCTACACACTCACACACACACTCGCAAACACTCGCACACACTCACACACACACTCACTCACACATACACACTCGCGCACACTCACGCACACTAGCACACACTCGTAAGCATACACTCACACTCACTCACACACTTACTTACACGCACACACTCTCGCACACACTCGCACACACTCACGCACACTAGCACACACTCGTAAGCATACACTCACACTCACTCACACACTTACTCACACTCACACACTCTCGCACACACTCACACACACTCGCCCACACTCGCACAAACTCAGACACACTCGCACACACTTATACACAATCGCACACACACACACTCGTACACACACTCGCACACACTCGCACACACCCGCACACACTCACTCACACACACACACACACTCGCACACACTCACACACACTCGCACACACTCACATGCACACACACTCGCACACACTCACACACACTCGCACACACTCACAAGCACACACTCGCACAGACACTCGCTCACACTCACAAGCACACACTCACACGCACACACTCGCACACACACTCGCACACACTCACACCAACTCACTCGTGCACACTCGCGCACACTCGGGCACATTTGCACACACTCGCACACACTCGCACACTCTCGCACACACTCGCACACACACTCGCACACACTCGAACACACTCACACACACTCACAAACAATCGCACATACAGTCCTACAAACTCACACACACTCACACACACTCACACACTCGCACCCACACACAAACTGGCACACACTCAAACACACTCACTCATACACACTCGCACACACTCACTCGCACACACACACACTCGCACACACTCGCACCCAGTCACTCGAGCACACTCGCACACACTCGCACGCACACACGCACACACTCGCACACACTCACACGCACACACTCACGCACACACACTCGCGCACACTCGTGCACACTTGCACGCACACATTCGCACACATTCGCACTCACTTGCACACACTGGCACACACTGGCACACACTGGCACACACACACTCGCACACACTCGCACACACTCGCACACACTTGCACACACTAGCACACACACTCGCACATACTCGCACACACTCGCACACACTCGCACGCACACACTCGCACACACTCGCATGCACACACTCGCACACACACTCACACACACACACTCACATACACACTCGCACACACTCGCACAAACTCCTACACACACACGTACACACTGACACACACTCGCACACACACTCACACACACTCGCACATACACACATACACATTCACACACACTCGCACACACACTCGCACACACAGTCCTACACACTCACACACACACTCGCAAACACTCGCACACACTCACACACACACTCACTCACACATACACACTCGCGCACACTCACGCACACTAGCACACACTCGTAAGCATACACTCACACTCACTCACACACTTACTTACACGCACACACTCTCGCACACACTCACACACACTCACGCACACTCGCACACTCTCGCACACATTTGCACACACTCGCACTCACTCGCACCCACTCGCACGCACACACTCGCACACACTCATACACAATCACACAAACTCGCACACACACACTCGCACACATTCGCACACACTCGCACACACGCACTCACTCACACTCACTCGCACACACTTGCACACACTCGCACACACTCGCACACACAGTCCTACACACTCACACACACACTCGCAAACACTCGCACAAACTCACACACACTCACTCACACGCACACACTTGCGCACACTAGCACACACTCGCACGCCCACACTCGCACACATTCGCACTCACTCGCACGCACTCGCACGCACACACTCGCACACACTCGCACAAACTCACACACACTCGCACACACTCATACACAATTGCACGCACACACACCCGCACACACTCGCACACATTTGCACTCACTCGCACGCACTCGCATGCACAAACTCGCACAAACTCACACACACTGGCACACACTTATACACAATCGCACACACACACTCTAACACACACTCGCACACACTCGCACACACTCACACACACTTGCACACACTCGCACACACTCACACGCACACACACTCACACACACTCACACACACTCGCACACACTCACAAGCACAAACTCGCACATACACTCGCACACACTCACACGCACACACTCACACGCACACACTCGCACACACACTCGCACACACTCACACCCACTCACTCGTGCACACTCGCGCACACTCGGGCACATTTGCACACACTCGCACACACTCGCACACTCTCGCACACACACTCGCACACACACTCGCACACACTCGAACACACTCGCACACACTCGCGAACACTCGCACATACAGTCCTACAAACTCACACACACTCACACACACTCACACACTCGCACCCACACACAAACTGGCACACACTCAAACACACTCACTCATACACACTCGCACACACTCACTCGCACACACACACACTCGCACACACTCGCACCCAGTCACTCGAGCACACTCGCACACCCTTGCACGCACGCACACACTCGCACACACTCACATGCACACACTCACGCACACACACTCGCGCACACTCATGCACACTCGCACGCACTTGCACACACTCGTACGCACACACTGGCACACACTCGCACACACTCGCACACACACACTCGCACATACTCGCTCACACTCGCACACACTCGCACGCACACACTCGCACACACTCGCATGCACACACTCGCACACACACTCACACACACACACTCGCATACACACTCGCACAAACTCCTACACACACGCGTACACACTCACACACACTCGCACACACACACTCGCACATACTCGCACACACTCGCACACACTCGCATGCACACACTCGCACACACACTCACACACTCTCGCATACACACTCGCACAAACTCCTACACACACTCGTACACACTCACACACACTCGCACACACACTTGCACACACTCGCACATACACACATACACATTCGCACACACTCGCACACACACTCGCACACACAGTCCTACACACTCACACACACACTCGCAAACACTCGCACACACTCACACACACACTCACTCACACGTACACACTCACGCACACTTGCACACACTCACGCACACTAGCACACACTCGTAAGCATACACTCACACTCACTCACACACTTACTCACACGCACACACTTTCGCACACACTCACACACACTCGCGCACACTCGCACACACTCGCACGCCCACACTCGCACACTCTCGCACACATTTGCACACACTCGCACTCACTTGCACCCACTCGCACGCACACACTCGCACACACTCATACACAATCACACAAACTCGCACACACACACTCGCACACATTCGCACACACTCGCACACACTCACTCACTCACACTCACTCGCACACACTTGCACACACTCGCACACACTCGCACACACAGTCCTACACACTCACACACACACTCGCAAACACTCGCACAAACTCACACACACTCACTCACACGCAGACACACTCGCATGCCCACACTCACACACATTTGCACTCACTCGCACACACTCGCACACACAGTCCTACACACTCACACACACACTCGCAAACACTCGCACAAACTCACACACACTCGCACACACTCATACACAATCGCACGCACACACACTCGCACACACACACTCGCACACACTCGCACACTCTCGCACACATTCACACTCACTCGCACGCACTCGCATGCGCACACTCGAACACACTCGCACAAACTCACACACACTCGCACACACTTATACACAAACGCACACACACACTCGTACACACACTCGCACACACTCGCTCGCACACACTCACACACACTTGCACACACTCGCACACACTCACACGCACACACACTCGCACACACACTCACACACACTCACAAGCACACACTCGCACACACACTCGCACACACTCACACGCACACACTCACACGAACACACTCGCACAAACAGTCGCACACACTCACACCCACTCACTCGTGCACACTCGCGCACACTCGGGCACATTGGCACACACTCGCACACACTCGCACACTCTCGCACACACTCGCACACACACTCGCACACACTCGAACACACTCGCACACACTCGCAAACACTCGCACATACAGTCCTACAAACTCACACACACTCACACACACTCACACACTCCACCCACACACAAACTGGCACACACTCAAACACACTCACTCATACACACTCGCACACACTCACTCGCACACACACACACACACTCACACACACTCGCACCCAGTCACTCGAGCACACTCGCACACACTCGCACGCACGCACACACTCGCACACACTCACACGCACACAGTCACGCACACACACTCGCGCACACTCGTGCACACTTGCACGCACACATTCGCACACATTCGCACTCACTTGCACACACTGGCACACACTGGCACACACTGGCACACACACACTCGCACACACTCGCACACACTCGCACACACTTGCACACACTAGCACACACACTCGCACATACTCGCACACACTCGCACACACTCGCACGCACACACTCGCACACACTCGCATGCACACACTCGCACACACACTCACACACACACACTCACATACACACTCGCACACACTCGCACAAACTCCTACACACACACGTACACACTGACACACACTCGCACACACACTCACACACACTCGCACATACACACATACACATTCACACACACTCGCACACACACTCGCACACACAGTCCTACACACTCACACACACACTCGCAAACACTCGCACACACTCACACACACACTCACTCACACATACACACTCGCGCACACTCACGCACACTAGCACACACTCGTAAGCATACACTCACACTCACTCACACACTTACTTACACGCACACACTCTCGCACACACTCACACACACTCACGCACACTCGCACACTCTCGCACACATTTGCACACACTCGCACTCACTCGCACCCACTCGCACGCACACACTCGCACACACTCATACACAATCACACAAACTCGCACACACACACTCGCACACATTCGCACACACTCGCACACACGCACTCACTCACACTCACTCGCACACACTTGCACACACTCGCACACACTCGCACACACAGTCCTACACACTCACACACACACTCGCAAACACTCGCACAAACTCACACACACTCACTCACACGCACACACTTGCGCACACTAGCACACACTCGCACGCCCACACTCGCACACATTCGCACTCACTCGCACGCACTCGCACGCACACACTCGCACACACTCGCACAAACTCACACACACTCGCACACACTCATACACAATCGCACGCACACACACCCGCACACACTCGCACACATTTGCACTCACTCGCACGCACTCGCATGCACAAACTCGCACAAACTCACACACACTGGCACACACTTATACACAATCGCACACACACACTCTAACACACACTCGCACACACTCGCACACACTCACACACACTTGCACACACTCGCACACACTCACTCGCACACACACTCACACACACTCACACACACTCGCACACACTCACAAGCACAAACTCGCACATACACTCGCACACACTCACACGCACACACTCACACGCACACACTCGCACACACACTCGCACACACTCGCACCCACTCACTCGTGCACACTCGCGCACACTCGGGCACATTTGCACACACTCGCACACACTCGCACACTCTCGCACACACACTCGCACACACACTCGCACACACTCGAACACACTCGCACACACTCGCGAACACTCGCACATACAGTCCTACAAACTCACACACACTCACACACACTCACACACTCGCACCCACACACAAACTGGCACACACTCAAACACACTCACTCATACACACTCGCACACACTCACTCGCACACACACACACTCGCACACACTCGCACCCAGTCACTCGAGCACACTCGCACACCCTTGCACGCACGCACACACTCGCACACACTCACATGCACACACTCACGCACACACACTCGCGCACACTCATGCACACTCGCACGCACTTGCACACACTCGTACGCACACACTGGCACACACTCGCACACACTCGCACACACACACTCGCACATACTCGCATGCACACACTCGCACACACACTCACACACACACACTCGCATACACACTCGCACAAACTCCTACACACACGCGTACACACTCACACACACTCGCACACACACACTCGCACATACTCGCACACACTCGCACACACTCGCATGCACACACTCGCACACACACTCACACACTCTCGCATACACACTCGCACAAACTCCTACACACACTCGTACACACTCACACACACTCGCACACACACTTGCACACACTCGCACATACACACATACACATTCGCACACACTCGCACACACACTCGCACACACAGTCCTACACACTCACACACACACTCGCAAACACTCGCACACACTCACACACACACTCACTCACACGTACACACTCACGCACACTTGCACACACTCACGCACACTAGCACACACTCGTAAGCATACACTCACACTCACTCACACACTTACTCACACGCACACACTTTCGCACACACTCACACACACTCGCGCACACTCGCACACACTCACACGCCCACACTCGCACACTCTCGCACACATTTGCACACACTCGCACTCACTTGCACCCACTCGCACGCACACACTCGCACACACTCATACACAATCACACAAACTCGCACACACACACTCGCACACATTCGCACACACTCGCACACACTCACTCACTCACACTCACTCGCACACACTTGCACACACTCGCACACACTCGCACACACAGTCCTACACACTCACACACACACTCGCAAACACTCGCACAAACTCACACACACTCACTCACACGCAGACACACTCGCATGCCCACACTCACACACATTTGCACTCACTCGCACACACTCGCACACACAGTCCTACACACTCACACACACACTCGCAAACACTCGCACAAACTCACACACACTCGCACACACTCATACACAATCGCACGCACACACACTCGCACACACACACTCGCACACACTCGCACACTCTCGCACACATTCACACTCACTCGCACGCACTCGCATGCGCACACTCGAACACACTCGCACAAACTCACACACACTCGCACACACTTATACACAAACGCACACACACACTCGTACACACACTCGCACACACTCGCTCGCACACACTCACACACACTTGCACACACTCGCACACACTCACACGCACACACACTCGCACACACACTCACACACACTCACAAGCACACACTCGCACACACACTCGCACACACTCACACGCACACACTCACACGAACACACTCGCACAAACAGTCGCACACACTCACACCCACTCACTCGTGCACACTCGCGCACACTCGGGCACATTGGCACACACTCGCACACACTCGCACACTCTCGCACACACTCGCACACACACTCGCACACACTCGAACACACTCGCACACACTCGCAAACACTCGCACATACAGTCCTACAAACTCACACACACTCACACACACTCACACACTCCACCCACACACAAACTGGCACACACTCAAACACACTCACTCATACACACTCGCACACACTCACTCGCACACACACACACACACTCGCACACACTCGCACCCAGTCACTCGAGCACACTCGCACACACTCGCACGCACGCACACACTCGCACACACTCACACGCACACAGTCACGCACACACACTCGCGCACACTCGTGCACACTTGCACGCACACATTCGCACACATTCGCACTCACTTGCACACACTCGTGCGCACACACTGGCACACACTGGCACACACTGGCACACACACACTCGCACACACTCGCACACACTTGCACACACTAACACACACACACTCGCACATACTCGCACACACTCGCACACACTCGCACGCACACACTCGCACACACTCGCATGCACACACTCGCACACACACTCACACACACACTCACATACACACTCGCACACCCTCGCACAAACTCCTACACACACACGTACACACTCACACACACTCGCACACACACTCGCACACACTCGCACATACACACATACACATTCACACACACTCGCACACACACCCGCACACACAGTCCTACACACTCACACACACTCGCAAACACTCGCACACACTCACACACACACTCACTCACACGTACACACTCGTGCACACTCACGCACACTAGCACACACTCGTAAGCATACACTCACACTCACTCACACACTTACTCACACGCACACACTCTCGCACACACTCACACACACTCGCGCACACTCGCACACACTCGCACGCCCACACTCGCACACTCTCGCACACATTTGCACACACTCACACTCACTCGCACCCACTCGCACGCACACACTCGCACACACTCATACACAATCACACAAACTCGCACACACACACTCGCACACATTCGCACACACTCTCACACACGCACTCACTCACACTCACTCGCACACACTTGCACACACTCGCACACACTCGCACACACAGTCCTACACACTCACACACACACTCGCAAACACTCGCACAAACTCACACACACTCACTTACACGCACACACTTGCGCACACTAGCACACACTCGCACGCCCAAACTCGCACACATTCGCACTCACTAGCACACACTCGCACGCACACACTCGCACACACTCGCACAAACTCACACACACTCGCACACACTCATACACAATCGCATGCACACACACCCGCACACACTCGCACACATTCGCACTCACTCGCACGCACTCGCACGCACACACTCGCACAAACTCACACACACTGGCACACACTTATACACAATCGCACACACACACTCTAACACACACTCACACACACTCGCACACACTCACTCACACACACTCACACACACACTCGCACACACTCACACACACTTGCACACACTCGCACACACTCACAAGCACAAACTCGCACACACACTCGCACACACTCACACGCACACACTCACACGCACACACTCGCACACAAACTCGCACACACTCGAACCCAGTCACTCGAGCACACTCGCACACCCTCGCACGCACGCACACAATCGCACACACTCACATGCACACACTCAAGCACACACACTCGCACACACTCGAACACACTCGCACACACTCGCAAACACTCGCACATACAGTCCTACAAACTCACACACACTCACACACACTCACACACTCCACCCACACACAAACTGGCACACACTCAAACACACTCACTCAGACACACTCGCACACACTCACTCGCACACACACACACACACTCGCACACACTCGCACCCAGTCACTCGAGCACACTCGCACACACTCGCACGCACGCACACACTCGCACACACTCACACGCACACAGTCACACACACACTCGCGCACACTCGTGCACACTTGCACGCACACATTCGCACACATTCGCACTCACTTGCACACACTAGCACACACACACTCGCACATACTCGCACACACTCGCACACACTCGCACGCACACACTCGCACACACTCGCATGCACACACTCGCACACACACTCACACACACACACTCACATACACACTCGCACACACTCGCACAAACTCCTACACACACGTACACACTCACACACACTCGAACACACACTCGCACACACTCGCACACACTCGCACACACTCGCACATACACACATACATATTCACACACACTCGCACACACACTCGCACACACAGTCCTACACACTCACACACTTGCACACACTCGCACACACTCACACGCACACACACTCACACACACACTCACACACACTCGCACACACTCACAAGCACAAACTCGCACACACACTCGCACACACTCACACGCACACACTCACACGCACACACTCGCACACAAACTCGCACACACTCGCACCCAGTCACTCGAGCACACTCGCACACCCTCGCACGCACGCACACACTCGCACACACTCACATGCACACACTCACACACACACTCGCACACACTCGAACACACTCGCACACACTCACAAAGACTCGCACATACAGTCCTACAAACTCACACACACTCACACAAACTCACACACTCGCACCCACACACAAACTGGCACACACTCAAACACACTCACTCATACACACTCGCACACACTCACTCGCACACACACTCGCACACACTCGCACCCAGTCACTCGAGCACACTCGCACACCCTCGCACGCACGCACGCACACACTCGCACACACTCACATGCACACACTCACGCACACACACTCGCACACACTCGTGCACACTCGCACGCACACATTCACGCACACACACTCGCGCACACTCATGCACACTCGCACGCACACATTCACACACATTCGCACTCACTTGCACACACTCGTACGCACACACTGGCACACACTCGCACACACTCGCACACACACACTCGCACATACTCGCTCACACTCACACACACTCGCACGCACACACTCGCACACACTCGCATGCACACACTCGCACACACACTCGCATACACACTCGCACAAACTCCTACACACACTCGTACACACTCACACACACTAGCACACACACACTCGCACACACTCGCACACACTTGCACACACTAGCACACACACACTCGCACATACTCGCACACACTCGCACACACTCGCACGCACACTCGCATACACACTCGCACAAACTCCTACACACACTCGTACACACTCACACACACTAGCACACACACACTCACACACACTCGCACATACTCGCACACACTCGCACACACTCGCATGCACACACTCGAACACACACTCACACACACACTCTCGCATACACACTCGCACAAACTCCTACACACACTCGTACACACTCACACACACTCGCAAACACACTTGCACACACTCGCACACACTCGCACATACACACATACACATTCGCACACACTCGCACACACACTCGCACACACAGTCCTACACACTCACACACACACTCACAAACACTCGCACACACTCACACACACACTCACTCACATGTACACACTCACGCACACTTGCACACACTCACGCACACTAGCACACACTCATAAGCATACACTTACACTCACTCACACACTTACTCACACGCACACACTCTCGCACACACTCACACACACTCGCGCACACTCGCACACACTCGCACGCCCACACTCGCACACTCTCGCACACCTTTGCACACACTCGCACTCACTTGCACCCACTCGCACGCACACACTCGCACACACTCATACACAATCACACAAACTCGCACACATTCGCACACACTCGCACACACTCACTCACTCACACTTACTCGCACACACTTGCACACACTCGCACACACTCGCACACACTGTCCTACACACTCACACACACAC
This sequence comes from Phyllobates terribilis, assembly GCF_046119375.1. Taxonomy (NCBI): domain Eukaryota; kingdom Metazoa; phylum Chordata; class Amphibia; order Anura; family Dendrobatidae; genus Phyllobates; species Phyllobates terribilis. The sequence continues at coordinate 1,982,523 of NW_027362853.1, forward strand.
TTGCAAACACTCGCACAAACTCACACACACTCACTCACACGCACACACTTGCGCACACTAGCACACACTCGCACGCCCACACTCACACACATTCGCACTCACTCGCACGCACTCGCACGCACACACTCGCACAAACTCACACACACTCGCACACACTCATACACAATCGCACGCACACACACTCGCACACACACACTCGCACACACTCGCACACTCTCACACACATTCACACTCACTCGCACGCACGCGCACACTCAAACACACTCGCACAAACTCACACACACTCGCACACACTTATACACAAACGCACACAAACACTCGCACACACTCGCACACACTCACTCACACACACTCACACGCACACACTCGCACACACTCACACACACTTGCACACACTCGCACACACTCACACGCACACACACTCGCACACACACTCACACACACTCGCACACACTCACAAGCACACACTCGCACACTCGCACACACTCACACGCACACACTCACACGCACACACTCGTACAAACAGTCGCACACACTCGCACCCACTCACTCGTGCACACTCGGGCACATTTGCACACACTCGCACACTCTCGCACACACACTCGCACACACACTCGCACACACTCGAACACACTCGCACATACAGTCCTACAAACTCACACACACTCACACACACTCACACACTCCACCCACACACAAACTGGCACACACTCAAACACACTCACTCATACACACTCGCACACACTCACTCGCACACACACACACTCGCACACACTCGCACCCAGTCACTCGAGCACACTCGCACACACTCGCACGCACGCACACACTCGCACACACTCACACGCACACACTCACGCACACACACTCACGCACACTCGTGCACACTCGCACGCACACATTCACACACATTCGCACTCACTTGCACACACTCGTGCGCACACACTGGCACACACTGGCACACACTGGCACACACACACTCGCACACACTCGCACACACTTGCACACACTAGCACACACACACTCGCACATATTTGCACACACTCGCACGCACACACTCGCACACACTCGCATGCACACACTCGCACACACACTCACACACACACTCACATACACACTCGCACACACTCGCACAAACTCCTACACACACACGTACACACTCACACACACTCGAACACACACTCGCACACACTCGCACACACTCGCACATACACACATACACATTCACACACACTCGCACACACACTCGCACACACAGTCCTACACACTCACACACTTGCACACACTCGCACACACTCACACGCACACACACTCACACACACACTCGCACACACTCACAAGCACAAACTCGCACACACACTCGCACACACTCACATGCACACACTCACACGCACACACTCGCACACAAACTCGCACACACTCGCACCCAGTCACTCGAGCACACTCGCACACCCTCGCACGCACGCACACACTCGCACACACTCACATGCACACACTCACACACACACTCGCACACACTCGAACACACTCGCACACACTCGCAAACACTCGCACATACAGTCCTACAAACTCACACACACTCACACACACTCACACACTCGCACCCACACACAAACTGGCACACACTCAAACACACTCACTCATACACACTCGCACACACTCGCTCGCACACACACTCGCACACACTCGCACCCAGTCACTCGAGCACACTCGCACACCCTCGCACGCACGCACACACTCGCACACACTCACATGCACACACTCACGCACACACACTCGCACACACTCGTGCACACTCGCACGCATACATTCACGCACACACACTCGCGCACACTCGTGCACACTCGCACGCACACATTCACACACATTCGCACTCACTTGCACAGACTCGTACGCACACACTGGCACACACTCGCACACACTCGCACACACACACTCGCACATACTCGCTCACACTCGCACGCACAAACTCGCACACACTCGCATGCACACACTCGCACACACACTCGCATACACACTCGCACAAACTCCTACACACACTCGTACACACTCACACACACTAGCACACACACACTCGCACACACTCGCACACACTTGCACACACTAGCACACACACACTCACACATACTCGCACACACTCGCACACACTCGCACGCACACTCGCATACACACTCGCACAAACTCCTACACACACTCGTACACACTCACACACACTAGCACACACACACACTCGCACACACTCGCACATACTCACACACACTCGCACACACTCGCATGCACACACTCGCACACACACTCACACACACACTCTCGCATACACACTCGCACAAACTCCTACACACACTCGTACACACTCACACACACTCGCACACACACTTGCACACACTCGCACACACTCGCACATACACACATACACATTCGCACACACTCGCACACACACCCGCACACACAGTCCTACACACTCACACACACACTCACAAACACTCGCACACACTCACACACACACTCACTCACATGTACACACTCACGCACACTTGCACACACTCACGCACACTAGCACACACTCATAAGCATACACTTACACTCACTCACACACTTACTCACACGCACACACTCTCGCACACACTCACACACACTCGCGCACACTCGCACACACTCGCACGCCCACACTCGCACACTCTCGCACACATTTGCACACACTCGCACTCACTTGCACCCACTCGCACGCACACACTCGCACACACTCATACACAATCACACAAACTCGCACACATTCGCACACACTCGCACACACTCACTCACTCACACTTACTCGCACACACTTGCACACACTCGCACACACTCGCACACACTGTCCTACACACTCACACACACACTCGCAAACACTCGCACAAACTCACACACACTCACTCACACGCACACACTTGCGCACACTAGCACACACTCGCACGCCCACACTCACACACATTCGCACTCACTCGCACGCACTCGCACGCACACACTCGCACAAACTCACACACACTCGCACACACTCATACACAATCGCACGCACACACACTCGCACACACACACTCGCACACACTCGCACACTCTCACACACATTCACACTCACTCGCACGCACTCGCACGCGCACACTCAAACACACTCACACAAACTCACACACACTCGCACACACTTATACACAAACGCACACAAACACTCGCACACACTCGCACACACTCACTCACACACACTCACACGCACACACTCGCACACACTCACACACACTTGCACACACTCGCACACACTCACACGCACACACACTCGCACACACACTCACACACACTCGCACACACTAACAAGCACACACTCGCACACTCGCACACACTCACACGCACACACTCACACGCACACACTCGTACAAACAGTCGCACACACTCGCACCCACTCACTCGTGCACACTCGGGCACATTTGCACACACTCGCACACTCTCGCACACACTCGCACACACACTCGCACACACTCGAACACACTCGCACATACAGTCCTACAAACTCACACACACTCACACACACTCACACACTCCACCCACACACAAACTGGCACACACTCAAACACACTCACTCATACACACTCGCACACACTCACTCGCACACACACACACTCGCACACACTCGCACCCAGTCACTCGAGCACACTCGCACACACTCGCACGCACGCACACACTCGCACACACTCACACGCACACACTCACGCACACACACTCACGCACACTCGTGCACACTCGCACGCACACATTCACACACATTCGCACTCACTTGCACACACTCGTGCGCACTCACTGGCACACACTGGCACACACTGGCACACACACACTCGCACACACTCGCACACACTTGCACACACTAGCACACACACACTCGCACATATTTGCACACACTCGCACACACACACTCGCACACACTCGCATGCACACACTCGCACACACACTCACACACACACTCACATACACACTCGCACACACTCGCACAAACTCCTACACACACTAGTACACACACACACTCGCACACACACTCGCACACACTTGCACACACTCGCACATACACACATACACATTCGCACACACTCGCACACACACTCGCACACACAGTTCTACACACTCACACACACACTCGCAAACACTCGCACACACTCACACACACACTCACTCACACGTACACACTCGCGCACACTCGCACACACTCACGCACACTAGCACACACTCGCATGCACACACTGGCACACACACTAACACACACACTCACATACACACTCGCACACACTCGCACAAACTCCTACACACACTCGCACACACTCACACACACATTCGCACGCTCACACTCGCACACACTCACACACACACTTGCACACACTTGCACACGCACACTCGCACACAATCACACACACACTCGCAGACACTCGCACACACTCACTCATGCACACACTCACACACACTCGCCCACACTCGCACACACAGTCCTACACACTCACACACACACTCACAAACACTTGCAAACACTCACACACACACTCACTCACACGTACACACTCGCGCACACTCGCACGCCGACACTCTCACACTCTCGCACACATTTGCACACACTCGCACACACTCGCACACACTTGCACACACTTGCACACGCTTGCACACACTCGCACACACTCGCACACACTCGCACACACTCACACACACGCACACACACGCACACACACTCACGCACACACTCGCACACACTCGCACACACTTGCATGCACACATTCGCACGCACTCGCACACACAAACACAAACTGGCACACACTCAAACACACTCACTCATACACACTCGCACACACTCACTTACACACACACACTCGCACACACTCACATGCACACACTCACGCACACACACTCGCGCACACTCGTGCACACTCACGCACACTCACTCACATGTACACACTCACATACACACTCGCACACACTCGCACAAACTCCTACACACACTCGTACACACTCACACACACTCGCAAACACACTTGCACACACTCGCACACACTCGCACATACACACATACACATTCGCACACACTCGCACACTCACTCGCACACACAGTCCTACACACTCACACACACACTCGCAAACACTCGCACACACACACACTCACTCACACGTACACACTCGCGCACACTCACACACTCACGCACACTAGCACACACTCGTAAGCATACACTCACACTCACTCACACACTTACTCACACGCACACACTCTCGCACACACTCACACACACTCGCGCACACTCGCACACACTCGCACGCCCACACTCGCACACTCTCGCACACATTCGCACCCACTCGCACACACTCACTCACTCACACTCACTCGCACACACTTGCACACACTCGCACACACTCGCACACACAGTCCTACACACTCACACACACTCGCAAACACTCGCACAAACTCACACACACTCACTCACACGCACACACTTGCACACACTAGCACACACTTGCACACCCACACTTGCACACATTCACACTCACTCGCACGCACTCGCACGCACACACTCGCACACACTCGCACAAACTCGCACACACTCATACTCAATCGCACAATCGCACAAACTCACACACACTCGCACACACTCACACAATCGCACCCACTCACTCGTGCACACTCGTACACATTCGCACTCTCTCGCACGCACTCGCACGCACACACTCGCACAAACTCACACACACTCGCACACACTCATACACAATCGCACGCACACACACTCGCACACACACACTCACACACTCTCGCACACATACGCACTCACTCGCATGCACTCGCACGCACACACTCTCACACACTCGCACAAACTCACACACACTCGCACACACTTATACACAATCGCACACACACACTCACTCACTCACACTCACTTGCACACACTCGCACACACTCGCACACACAGTCCTACACACTCACACACACTCGCAAACACTCGCACAAACTCACACACACTCACTCACATGCACACACTCGCAGACACTCGCACACACAGTCCTACACACTCACACACACTCGCAAACACTCGCACAAACTCACACACACTCACTCACATGCACACACTTGCACACACTAGCACACACTCGCATGCCCACACTTGCACACACTCACACTCATTTGCACACACTCGCACGCACACACTCACACATACTAGCACACACTTGCACACACTCGCACACACTCGCATGCACAAACTCGCACACACACTCACAAACACACACTCGCATACACACTCGCACAAACTCCTACACACACTCGTACACACTCACACACACTCGCACACACACTTGCTCACACTCACTCACACTTGCACATACACACATACACATTCGCACACACTCGCACACACACTCGCACACACAGTCCTACACACACACTCGCAAACACTCGCACACACTCACACACACACTCACTCACTCGTACACACTCGCACACACTCGCACACACTCACGCACACTAGCACACACTCGTAAGCATACACTCACACTCACTCACACGCACACACTCTCGCACACACTCACACCCACTCGCGCACACTCGCACACACTCGCACGCCCACACTCGCACACTCTCGCACACATTTGCACACACTCACACTCACTCACACCCACTCACACGCACACACTCGCACACACTCATACACAATCACACAAACTCGCACACACACACTCGCACACATTCGCACACACTTGCACACACTCACTCACACTCACTCGCACACACTTGCACACACTCGCACACACTCGCACACACAGTCCTACACACTCACACACACTCGCAAGCACTCGCACAAACTCACACACACTCACTCACACGCACATACTTGCACACACTAGCACACACTCGCACGCCCACACTTGCACACATTCGCACTCACTCGCACGCACTAGCACGCACACACTCGCACACACTCGCACAAACTCACACACACTCGCACACACTCATACTCAATCGCACAATCGCACAAACTCACACACATTCGCACGCACTCACACACTCGCACCCACTCACTCGTGCACACTCGCACACATTCGCACTCACTCGCACGCACTCGCACGCACACACTCGCACAAACTCACACACACTCGCACACACTCATACACAATCACACGCACACACACTCGCACACACACACGCACACTCTCGCACACATACGCACTCACTCGCACGCACTCGCACGCACACACTCTCACACACTCGCACAAACTCACACACACTCGCACACACTTATACACAATCGGACACACACACTCACTCACTCACACTCACTCGCACACACTTGCACACACTCGCACACACTCGCACACACAGTCCTACACACTCACACACACTCGCAAATACTCGCACAAACTCACACACACTCACTCACACGCACACACTTGCACACACTAGCACACACTCGCACGCCCACACTTGCACACACTCACACTCACTCGCACGCACTCGCACACACACACTCGCACACACTCGCACACACTCGCATGCACACACTCGCACACACACTCACACACACACACTCGCACACACACTCGCACACACACTTGCACACACTCGCACATACTTGCACACACTTGCACACACTCGCACACACTCGCATGCACACACTCGCACACACACTCACAAACACACACTCGCATACACACTCGCACACACTCGCACAAACTCCTACACACACTCGTACACACTCACACCCACTCGCACACACACTTGCACACACTCGTACACACTCGCACATACACGCATACACATTCGCACACACTCGCACACACACTCGCACACACAGTCCTACACACACACTCGCAAACACTCGCACACACTCACACACACACTCACTCACACGTACACACCCGCACACACTCGCACACACTCACGCACACTAGCACACACTCGTAAGCATACACTCACATTCACTCACACACTTACTCACACGCACACACTCTCGCACACACTCACACACACTCGCGCACACTCGCACACACTCGCATGCCCACACTCGCACACATTTGCACACACTCGCACTCACTCACACCCACTCGCACGCACACACTCGCACACATTCATACACAATCACACAAACTCGCACACACACACTCGCACACATTCGCACACACTCGCACACACTCACTCACTCACACTCACTCGCACACACTTGCACACACTCGCACACACAGTCCTACACACTCACACACACTCGCAAACACTCGCACAAACTCACACACACTCACTCACACGCACATACTTGCGCACACTAGCACACACTCGCACGCCCACATTTGCACACATTCGCACTCACTCGCACGCACTCGCACGCACACACTCGCACACACTCGCACAAACTCACACACACTCGCACACACTCATACTCAATCGCACAATCGCACAAACTCACACACACTCGCACACACTCACACACTCGCACCCACTCACTCGTGCACACTCGCACACATTCGCACGCACACACTCGCACAAACTCACACACACTCGCACACACTCATACACAATCACACGCACACACACTCGCACACACACACTCACACACACTCGCACACTCTCGCACACATACGCACTCACTCGCACGCACACACTCTCACACACTCGCACAAACTCACACACACTCGCACACACTTATACACAATCGCACACACACACTCACTCACTCACACTCACTCGCACACACTTGCACACACTCGCACACACTCGCACACACAGTCCTACACACTCACACACACTCGCAAACACTCGCACAAACTCACACAAACTCACTCACACGCACACACTTGCACACACTAGCACACACTCGCACGCCCACACTTGCACACACTCACACTCACTCGCACGCACTCGCACGCACACACTCGCACACACTCGCACATACTCGCACACACTTGCACACACTCGCATGCACACACTCGCACACACACTCACAAACACACACTCGCATACACACTCGCATACACTTGCACAAACTCCTACACACACTCGTACACACTCACACACACTCGCACACACACTTGCACACACTCGCACACACTCGCACATACACACATACACATTCACACACACTCGCACACACACTCGCAAACACAGTCCTACACACACACACTCGCAAACACTCGCACACACTCACACACACACTCACTCACACGTACACACTCGCACACACTCGCACACACTCATGCACACTAGCACACACTCGTAAGCATACACTCACATTCACTCACACACTTACTCACACGCACACACTCTCGCACACACTCACACACACTCGCGCACACTCGCACACACTCACAAGCCAACACTCGCACACTCTCGCACACATTTGCACACACTTGCACTCACTCACACCCACTCGCACGCACACACTCGCACACACTCATACACAATCACACAAACTCGCACACACACACTCGCACATATTCGCACACACTCGCACACACTCACTCACTCACACTCACTCGCACACACTTGCACACACTCGCACACACTCGCACACACAGTCCTACACACTCACACACACTCGCAAACACTCGCACAAACTCACACACACTCACTCACACGCACACACTTGCACACACTAGCACACACTCGCACGCCCACACTTGCACACATTCGCACTCACTCGCATGCACTCGCACGCACACACTCGCACACACTCACACACACTCGCACACACTCATACACAATCGCACGCACACACTCGCACACACACACTCGCACACACTCGCAAACACTCGCACATACAGTCCTACAAACTCACACACACTCACACACACTCACACACTCGCACCCACACACAAACTGGCACACACTCAAACACACTCACTCATACACACTCGCACACACTCACTCGCACACACACTCGCACACACTCGCACCCAGTCACTCGAGCACACTCGCACACCCTCGCACGCACGCACACACTCGCACACACTCACATGCACACACTCACGCACACACACTCGCACACACTCGTGCACACTCACACGCATACATTCACGCACACACACTCGCGCACACTCGTGCACACTCGCACGCACACATTCACACACATTCGCACTCACTTGCACAGACTCGTACGCACACACTGGCACACACTCGCACACACTCGCACACACACACTCGCACATACTCGCTCACACTCGCACGCACACACTCGCACACACTCGCATGCACACACTCGCACACACACTCGCATACACACTCGCACAAACTCCTACACACACTCGTACACACTCACACACACTAGCACACACACACTCGCACACACTCGCACACACTTGCACACACTAGCACACACACACTCGCACATACTCGCACACACTCGCACACACTCGCACGCACACTCGCATAAACACTCGCACAAACTCCTACACACACTCGTACACACTCACACACACTAGCACACACACACACTCGCACACACTCGCACATACTCACACACACTCGCACACACTCGCATGCACACACTCGCACACACACTAACACACACACTCTCGCATACACACTCGCACAAACTCCTACACACACTCGTACACACTCACACACACTCGCACACACACTTGCACACACTCGCACACACTCGCACATACACACATACACATTCGCACACACTCGCACACACACTCGCACACACAGTCCTACACACTCACACACACACTCACAAACACTCGCACACACTCACACACACACTCACTCACATGTACACACTCACGCACACTTGCACACACTCACGCACACTAGCACACACTCATAAGCATACACTTACACTCACTCACACACTTACTCACACGCACACACTCTCGCACACACTCGCACACACTCGCGCACACTCGCACACACTCGCACGCCCACACTCGCACACTCTCGCACACATTTGAACACACTCGCACTCACTTGCACCCACTCGCACGCACACACTCGCACACACTCATACACAATCACACAAACTCGCACACATTCGCACACACTCGCACACACTCACTCACTCACACTTACTTGCACACACTTGCACACACTCGCACACACTCGCACACACTGTCCTACACACTCACACACACACTCGCAAACACTCGCACAAACTCACACACACTCACTCACACGCACACACTTGCGCACACTAGCACACACTCGCACGCCCACACTCACACACATTCGAACTCACTCGCACGCACTCGCACGCACACACTCGCACAAACTCACACACACTCGCACACACTCATACACAATCGCACGCACACACACTCGCACACACACACTCGCACACACTCGCACACTCTCACACACATTCACACTCACTCGCACGCACTCGCACGCGCACACTCAAACACACTCACACAAACTCACACACACTCGCACACACTTATACACAAACGCACACAAACACTCGCACACACTCGCACACACTCACTCACACACACTCACACGCACACACTCGCACACACTCACACACACTTGCACACACTCGCACACACTCACACGCACACACACTCGCACACACACTCACACACACTCGCACACACTAACAAGCACACACTCGCACACTCGCACACACTCACACGCACACACTCACACGCACACACTCGTACAAACAGTCGCACACACTCGCACCCACTCACTCGTGCACACTCGGGCACATTTGCACACACTCGCACACTCTCGCACACACACTCGCACACACACTATCACACACTCGAACACACTCGCACATACAGTCCTACAAACTCACACACACTCACACACACTCACACACTCCACCCACACACAAACTGGCACACACTCAAACACACTCACTCATACACACTCGCACACACTCACTCGCACACACACACACTCGCACACACTCGCACCCAGTCACTTGAGCACACTCGCACACACTCGCACGCACGCACACACTCGCACACACTCACACGCACACACTCACGCACACACACTCACGCACACTCGTGCACACTCGCACGCACACATTCACACACATTCGCACTCACTTGCACACACTCGTGCGCACTCACTGGCACACACTGGCACACACTGGCACACACACACTCTCACACACTCGCACACACTTGCACACACTAGCACACACACACTCGCACATATTTGCACACACTCGCACGCACACACTCGCACACACTCGCATGCACACACTCGCACACACACTCACACACACGCTCACATACACACTCGCACACACTCGCACAAACTCCTACACACACTAGTACACACACACACTCGCACACACACTCGCACACACTTGCACACACTCGCACATACACACATACACATTCGCACACACTCGCACACACACTCGCACACACAGTTCTACACACTCACACACACACTCGCAAACACTCGCACACACTCACACACACACTCACTCACACGTACACACTCGCGCACACTCACACACACTCACGCACACTAGCACACACTCGCATGCACACACTGGCACACACACTAACACACACACTCACATACACACTCGCACACACTCGCACAAACTCCTACACACACTCGCACACAGTCACACACACATTCGCACGCTCACACTCGCACACACTCACACACACACTTGCACACACTTGCACACGCACACTCGCACACAATCACACACACACTCGCAGACACTCGCACACACTCACTCATGCACACACTCACACACACTCGCCCACACTCGCACACACAGTCCTACACACTCACACACACTCGCAAACACTTGCAAACACTCAGACACACACTCACTCACACGTACACACTCGCGCACACTCGCACAAACTCATACACAATCGCACACACTCACTCGCACACACTTGCACACACTCGCACACACTTGCACACACTTGCACACGCTTGCACACACTCGCACACACTCGCACACACTCGCACACACTCACACACATGCACACACACGCACACACACTCGCACACACTCGCACACACTTGCATGCACACATTCGCACGCACTCGCACACACAAACACAAACTGGCACACACTCAAACACACTCACTCATACACACTCGCACACACTCACTTACACACACACACTCGCACACACTCACATGCACACACTCACGCACACACACTCGCGCACACTCGTGCACACTCACGCACACTCACTCACATGTACACACTCACATACACACTCGCACACACTCGCACAAACTCCTACACACACTCGTACACACTCACACACACTCGCAAACACACTTGCACACACTCGCACACACTCGCACATACACACATACACATTCGCACACACTCGCACACTCACTCGCACACACAGTCCTACACACTCACACACACACTCGCAAACACTCGCACACACACACACTCACTCACACGTACACACTCGCGCACACTCACACACTCACGCACACTAGCACACACTCGTAAGCATACACTCACACTCACTCACACACTTACTCACACGCACACACTCTCGCACACACTCACACACACTCGCGCACACTCGCACACACTCGCACGCCCACACTCGCACACTCTCGCACACATTCGCACCCACTCGCACACACTCACTCACTCACACTCACTCGCACACACTTGCACACACTCGCACACACTCGCACACACAGTCCTACACACTCAAACACACTCGCAAACACTCGCACAAACTCACACACACTCACTCACACGCACACACTTGCACACACTAGCACACACTTGCACACCCACACTTGCACACATTCACACTCACTCGCACGCACTCGCACGCACACACTCGCACACACTCGCACAAACTCGCACACACTCATACTCAATCGCACAATCGCACAAACTCACACACACTCGCACACACTCACACACTCGCACCCACTCACTCGTGCACACTCGTACACATTCGCACTCTCTCGCACGCACTCGCACGCACACACTCGCACAAACTCACACACACTCGCACACACTCATACACAATCGCACGCACACACACTCGCACACACACACTCACACACTCTCGCACACATACGCACTCACTCGCATGCACTCGCACGCACACACTCTCACACACTCGCACAAACTCACACACACTCGCACACACTTATACACAATCGCACACACACACTCACTCACACTCACTTGCACACACTCGCACACACAGTCCTACACACTCACACACACTCGCAAACACTCGCACAAACTCACACACACTCACTCACATGCACACACTCGCAGACACTCGCACACACAGTCCTACACACTCACACACACTCGCAAACACTCGCACAAACTCACACACACTCACTCACATGCACACACTTGCACACACTAGCACACACTCGCATGCCCACACTTGCACACACTCACACTCATTTGCACACACTCGCACGCACACACTCACACATACTAGCACACACTTGCACACACTCGCACACACTCGCATGCACAAACTCGCACACACACTCACAAACACACACTCGCATACACACTCGCACAAACTCCTACACACACTCGTACACACTCACACACACTCGCACACACACTTGCACACCCTCACACACACTTGCACATACACACATACACATTCGCACACACTCGCACACACACTCGCACACACAGTCCTACACACACACTCGCAAACACTCGCACACACTCACACACACACTCACTCACTCGTACACACTCACACACACTCGCACACACTCACGCACACTAGCACACACTCGTAAGCATACACTCACACTCACTCACACGCACACACTCTCGCACACACTCACACACACTCGCGCACACTCGCACACACTCGCACGCCCACACTCGCACACTCTCGCACACATTTGCACACACTCACACTCACTCACACCCACTCACACGCACACACTCGCACACACTCATACACAATCACACAAACTCGCACACACACACTCGCACACATTCGCACACACTTGCACACACTCACTCACACTCACTCACACACACTTGCACACACTCGCACACACTCGCACACACAGTCCTACACACTCACACACACTCGCAAACACTCGCACAAACTCACACACACTCACTCACACGCACATACTTGCACACACTAGCACACACTCGCACGCCCACACTTGCACACATTCGCACTCACTCGCACGCACTCGCACGCACACACTCGCACACACTCGCACAAACTCACACACACTCGCACACATTCATACTCTATCGCACAATCGCACAAACTCACACACATTCGCACACACTCACACACTCGCACCCACTCACTCGTGCACACTCGCACACATTCGCACTCACTCGCACGCACTCGCACGCACACACTCGCACAAACTCACACACACTCGCACACACTCATACACAATCACACGCACACACACTCGCACACACACACTCGCACACTCTCGCACACATACGCACTCACTCGCACGCACTCGCACGCACACACTCTCACACACTCGCACAAACTCACACACACTCGCACACACTTATACACAATCGGACACACACACTCACTCACTCACACTCACTCGCACACACTTGCACACACTCGCACACACTCGCACACACAGTCCTACACACTCACACACACTCGCAAATACTCGCACAAACTCACACACACTCACTCACACGCACACACTTGCACACACTAGCACACACTCGCACGCCCACACTTGCACACACTCACACTCACTCGCACGCACTCGCACACACACACTCGCACACACTCGCATGCACACACTCGCACACACACTCACACACACACACTCGCACACACACTCGCGCACACACTTGCACACACTCGCACATACTCGCACACACTTGCACACACTCGCACACACTCGCATGCACACACTCGCACACACACTCACAAACACACACTCGCATACACACTCGCACACACTCGCACAAACTCCTACACACACTCGTACACACTCACACACACTCGCACACACACTTGCACACACTCGCACACACTCGCACATACACGCATACACATTCGCACACACTCGCACACACACTCGCACACACAGTCCTACACACACACTCGCAAACACTCGCACACACTCAAACACACACTCACTCACACGTACACACTCGCACACACTCGCACACACTCACGCACACTAGCACACACTCATAAGCATACACTCACATTCACTCACACACTTACTCACACGCACACACTCTCGCACACACTCACACACACTCGCGCACACTCGCACACACTCGCATGCCCATACTCGCACACATTTGCACACACTCGCACTCACTCACACCCACTCGCACGCACACACTCGCACACATTCATACACAATCACACAAACTCGCACACACACACTCGCACACATTCGCACACACTCGCACACACTCACTCACTCACACTCACTCGCACACACTTGCACACACTCGCACACACAGTCCTACACACTCACACACACTCGCAAACACTCGCACAAACTCACACACACTCACTCACACGCACATACTTGCACACACTAGCACACACTCGCACGCCCACAATTGCACACATTCGCACTCACTCGCACGCACTCGCACGCACACACTCGCACACACTCGCACAAACTCACACACACTCGCACACACTCATACTCAATCGCACAATCGCACAAACTCACACACACTCGCACAAACTCACACACTCGCACCCACTCACTCGTGCACACTCGCACACATTCGCACGCACACACTCGCACAAACTCACACACACTCGCACACACTCATACACAATCGCACGCACACACACTCGCACACACACACTCACACACACTCGCACACTCTCGCACACATACGCACTCACTCGCACGCACACACTCTCACACACTCGCACAAACTCACACACACTCGCACACACTTATACACAATCGCACACACACACTCACTCACTCACACTCACTCGCACACACTTGCACACACTCGCACACACTCGCACACACAGTCCTACACACTCACACACACTCGCAAACACTCGCACAAACTCACACAAACTCACTCACACGCACACACTTGCACACACTAGCACACACTCGCACGCCCACACTTGCACACACTCACACTCACTCGCACGCACTCGCACGCACACACTCGCACACACTCGCACATACTCGCACACACTTGCACACACTCGCATGCACACACTCGCACACACACTCACAAACACACACTCGCATACACACTCGCACACACTTGCACAAACTCCTACACACACTCGTACACACTCACACACACTCGCACACACACTTGCACACACTCGCACACACTCGCACATACACACATACACATTCACACACACTCGCACACACACTCGCAAACACAGTCCTACACACACACACTCGCAAGCACTCGCACAAACTCACACACACTCACTCACACGCACATACTTGCACACACTAGCACACACTCGCACGCCCACACTTGCACACATTCGCACTCACTCGCACGCACTAGCACGCACACACTCGCACACACTCGCACAAACTCACACACACTCGCACACACTCATACTCAATCGCACAATCGCACAAACTCACACACATTCGCACACACTCACACACTCGCACCCACTCACTCGTGCACACTCGCACACATTCGCACTCACTCGCACGCACTCGCACGCACACACTCGCACAAACTCACACACACTCGCACACACTCATACACAATCACACGCACACACACTCGCACACACACACTCGCACACTCTCGCACACATACGCACTCACTCGCACGCACTCGCACGCACACACTCTCACACACTCGCACAAACTCACACACACTCGCACACACTTATACACAATCGGACACACACACTCACTCACTCACACTCACTCGCACACACTTGCACACACTCGCACACACTCGCACACACAGTCCTACACACTCACACACACTCGCAAATACTCGCACAAACTCACACACACTCACTCACACGCACACACTTGCACACACTAGCACACACTCGCACGCCCACACTTGCACACACTCACACTCACTCGCACGCACTCGCACACACACACTCGCACACACTCGCACACACTCGCATGCACACACTCGCACACACACTCACACACACACACTCGCACACACACTCGCACACACACTTGCACACACTCGCACATACTTGCACACACTTGCACACACTCGCACACACTCGCATGCACACACTCGCACACACACTCACAAACACACACTCGCATACACACTCGCACACACTCGCACAAACTCCTACACACACTCGTACACACTCACACCCACTCGCACACACACTTGCACACACTCGTACACACTCGCACATACACGCATACACATTCGCACACACTCGCACACACACTCGCACACACAGTCCTACACACACACTCGCAAACACTCGCACACACTCACACACACACTCACTCACACGTACACACTCGCACACACTCGCACACACTCACGCACACTAGCACACACTCGTAAGCATACACTCACATTCACTCACACACTTACTCACACGCACACACTCTCGCACACACTCACACACACTCGCGCACACTCGCACACACTCGCATGCCCACACTCGCACACATTTGCACACACTCGCACTCACTCACACCCACTCGCACGCACACACTCGCACACATTCATACACAATCACACAAACTCGCACACACACACTCGCACACATTCGCACACACTCGCACACACTCACTCACTCACACTCACTCGCACACACTTGCACACACTCGCACACACAGTCCTACACACTCACACACACTCGCAAACACTCGCACAAACTCACACACACTCACTCACACGCACATACTTGCGCACACTAGCACACACTCGCACGCCCACATTTGCACACATTCGCACTCACTCGCACGCACTCGCACGCACACACTCGCACACACTCGCACAAACTCACACACACTCGCACACACTCATACTCAATCGCACAATCGCACAAACTCACACACACTCGCACACACTCACACACTCGCACCCACTCACTCGTGCACACTCGCACACATTCGCACGCACACACTCGCACAAACTCACACACACTCGCACACACTCATACACAATCACACGCACACACACTCGCACACACACACTCACACACACTCGCACACTCTCGCACACATACGCACTCACTCGCACGCACACACTCTCACACACTCGCACAAACTCACACACACTCGCACACACTTATACACAATCGCACACACACACTCACTCACTCACACTCACTCGCACACACTTGCACACACTCGCACACACTCGCACACACAGTCCTACACACTCACACACACTCGCAAACACTCGCACAAACTCACACAAACTCACTCACACGCACACACTTGCACACACTAGCACACACTCGCACGCCCACACTTGCACACACTCACACTCACTCGCACGCACTCGCACGCACACACTCGCACACACTCGCACATACTCGCACACACTTGCACACACTCGCATGCACACACTCGCACACACACTCACAAACACACACTCGCATACACACTCGCATACACTTGCACAAACTCCTACACACACTCGTACACACTCACACACACTCGCACACACACTTGCACACACTCGCACACACTCGCACATACACACATACACATTCACACACACTCGCACACACACTCGCAAACACAGTCCTACACACACACACTCGCAAACACTCGCACACACTCACACACACACTCACTCACACGTACACACTCGCACACACTCGCACACACTCATGCACACTAGCACACACTCGTAAGCATACACTCACATTCACTCACACACTTACTCACACGCACACACTCTCGCACACACTCACACACACTCGCGCACACTCGCACACACTCACAAGCCAACACTCGCACACTCTCGCACACATTTGCACACACTTGCACTCACTCACACCCACTCGCACGCACACACTCGCACACACTCATACACAATCACACAAACTCGCACACACACACTCGCACATATTCGCACACACTCGCACACACTCACTCACTCACACTCACTCGCACACACTTGCACACACTCGCACACACTCGCACACACAGTCCTACACACTCACACACACTCGCAAACACTCGCACAAACTCACACACACTCACTCACACGCACACACTTGCACACACTAGCACACACTCGCACGCCCACACTTGCACACATTCGCACTCACTCGCATGCACTCGCACGCACACACTCGCACACACTCACACACACTCGCACACACTCATACACAATCGCACGCACACACTCGCACACACACACTCGCACACACTCGCAAACACTCGAACATACAGTCCTACAAACTCACACACACTCACACACACTCACACACTCGCACCCACACACAAACTGGCACACACTCAAACACACTCACTCATACACACTCGCACACACTCACTCGCACACACACTCGCACACACTCGCACCCAGTCACTCGAGCACACTCGCACACCCTCGCACGCACGCACACACTCGCACACACTCACATGCACACACTCACGCACACACACTCGCACACACTCGTGCACACTCACACGCATACATTCACGCACACACACTCGCGCACACTCGTGCACACTCGCACGCACACATTCACACACATTCGCACTCACTTGCACAGACTCGTACGCACACACTGGCACACACTCGCACACACTCGCACACACACACTCGCACATACTCGCTCACACTCGCACGCACACACTCGCACACACTCGCATGCACACACTCGCACACACACTCGCATACACACTCGCACAAACTCCTACACACACTCGTACACACTCACACACACTAGCACACACACACTCGCACACACTCGCACACACTTGCACACACTAGCACACACACACTCGCACATACCCGCACACACTCGCACACACTCGCACGCACACTCGCATAAACACTCGCACAAACTCCTACACACACTCGTACACACTCACACACACTAGCACACACACACACTCGCACACACTCGCACATACTCACACACACTCGCACACACTCGCACATACACACATACACATTCGCACACACTCGCACACACACTCGCACACACAGTCCTACACACTCACACACACACTCACAAACACTCGCACACACTCACACACACACTCACTCACATGTACACACTCACGCACACTTGCACACACTCACGCACACTAGCACACACTCATAAGCATACACTTACACTCACTCACACACTTACTCACACGCACACACTCTCGCACACACTCACACACACTCGCGCACACTCGCACACACTCGCACGCCCACACTCGCACACTCTCGCACACATTTGAACACACTCGCACTCACTTGCACCCACTCGCACGCACACACTCGCACACACTCATACACAATCACACAAACTCGCACACATTCGCACACACTCGCACACACTCACTCACTCACACTTACTTGCACACACTTGCACACACTCGCACACACTCGCACACACTGTCCTACACACTCACACACACACTCGCAAACACTCGCACAAACTCACACACACTCACTCACACGCACACACTTGCGCACACTAGCACACACTCGCACGCCCACACTCACACACATTCGAACTCACTCGCACGCACTCGCACGCACACACTCGCACAAACTCACACACACTCGCACACACTCATACACAATCGCACGCACACACACTCGCACACACACACTCGCACACACTCGCACACTCTCACACACATTCACACTCACTCGCACGCACTCGCACGCGCACACTCAAACACACTCACACAAACTCACACACACTCGCACACACTTATACACAAACGCACACAAACACTCGCACACACTCGCACACACTCACTCACACACACTCACACGCACACACTCGCACACACTCACACACACTTGCACACACTCGCACACACTCACACGCACACACACTCGCACACACACTCACACACACTCGCACACACTAACAAGCACACACTCGCACACTCGCACACACTCACACGCACACACTCACACGCACACACTCGTACAAACAGTCGCACACACTCGCACCCACTCACTCGTGCACACTCGGGCACATTTGCACACACTCGCACACTCTCGCACACACACTCGCACACACACTATCACACACTCGAACACACTCGCACATACAGTCCTACAAACTCACACACACTCACACACACTCACACACTCCACCCACACACAAACTGGCACACACTCAAACACACTCACTCATACACACTCGCACACACTCACTCGCACACACACACACTCGCACACACTCGCACCCAGTCACTTGAGCACACTCGCACACACTCGCACGCACGCACACACTCGCACACACTCACACGCACACACTCACGCACACACACTCACGCACACTCGTGCACACTCGCACGCACACATTCACACACATTCGCACTCACTTGCACACACTCGTGCGCACTCACTGGCACACACTGGCACACACTGGCACACACACACTCTCACACACTCGCACACACTTGCACACACTAGCACACACACACTCGCACATATTTGCACACACTCGCACGCACACACTCGCACACACTCGCATGCACACACTCGCACACACACTCACACACACGCTCACATACACACTCGCACACACTCGCACAAACTCCTACACACACTAGTACACACACACACTCGCACACACACTCGCACACACTTGCACACACTCGCACATACACACATACACATTCGCACACACTCGCACACACACTCGCACACACAGTTCTACACACTCACACACACACTCGCAAACACTCGCACACACTCACACACACACTCACTCACACGTACACACTCGCGCACACTCACACACACTCACGCACACTAGCACACACTCGCATGCACACACTGGCACACACACTAACACACACACTCACATACACACTCGCACACACTCGCACAAACTCCTACACACACTCGCACACAGTCACACACACATTCGCACGCTCACACTCGCACACACTCACACACACACTTGCACACACTTGCACACGCACACTCGCACACAATCACACACACACTCGCAGACACTCGCACACACTCACTCATGCACACACTCACACACACTCGCCCACACTCGCACACACAGTCCTACACACTCACACACACTCGCAAACACTTGCAAACACTCAGACACACACTCACTCACACGTACACACTCGCGCACACTCGCACAAACTCATACACAATCGCACACACTCACTCGCACACACTTGCACACACTCGCACACACTTGCACACACTTGCACACGCTTGCACACACTCGCACACACTCGCACACACTCGCACACACTCACACACATGCACACACACGCACACACACTCGCACACACTCGCACACACTTGCATGCACACATTCGCACGCACTCGCACACACAAACACAAACTGGCACACACTCAAACACACTCACTCATACACACTCGCACACACTCACTTACACACACACACTCGCACACACTCACATGCACACACTCACGCACACACACTCGCGCACACTCGTGCACACTCACGCACACTCACTCACATGTACACACTCACATACACACTCGCACACACTCGCACAAACTCCTACACACACTCGTACACACTCACACACACTCGCAAACACACTTGCACACACTCGCACACACTCGCACATACACACATACACATTCGCACACACTCGCACACTCACTCGCACACACAGTCCTACACACTCACACACACACTCGCAAACACTCGCACACACACACACTCACTCACACGTACACACTCGCGCACACTCACACACTCACGCACACTAGCACACACTCGTAAGCATACACTCACACTCACTCACACACTTACTCACACGCACACACTCTCGCACACACTCACACACACTCGCGCACACTCGCACACACTCGCACGCCCACACTCGCACACTCTCGCACACATTCGCACCCACTCGCACACACTCACTCACTCACACTCACTCGCACACACTTGCACACACTCGCACACACTCGCACACACAGTCCTACACACTCAAACACACTCGCAAACACTCGCACAAACTCACACACACTCACTCACACGCACACACTTGCACACACTAGCACACACTTGCACACCCACACTTGCACACATTCACACTCACTCGCACGCACTCGCACGCACACACTCGCACACACTCGCACAAACTCGCACACACTCATACTCAATCGCACAATCGCACAAACTCACACACACTCGCACACACTCACACACTCGCACCCACTCACTCGTGCACACTCGTACACATTCGCACTCTCTCGCACGCACTCGCACGCACACACTCGCACAAACTCACACACACTCGCACACACTCATACACAATCGCACGCACACACACTCGCACACACACACTCACACACTCTCGCACACATACGCACTCACTCGCATGCACTCGCACGCACACACTCTCACACACTCGCACAAACTCACACACACTCGCACACACTTATACACAATCGCACACACACACTCACTCACACTCACTTGCACACACTCGCACACACAGTCCTACACACTCACACACACTCGCAAACACTCGCACAAACTCACACACACTCACTCACATGCACACACTCGCAGACACTCGCACACACAGTCCTACACACTCACACACACTCGCAAACACTCGCACAAACTCACACACACTCACTCACATGCACACACTTGCACACACTAGCACACACTCGCATGCCCACACTTGCACACACTCACACTCATTTGCACACACTCGCACGCACACACTCACACATACTAGCACACACTTGCACACACTCGCACACACTCGCATGCACAAACTCGCACACACACTCACAAACACACACTCGCATACACACTCGCACAAACTCCTACACACACTCGTACACACTCACACACACTCGCACACACACTTGCACACCCTCACACACACTTGCACATACACACATACACATTCGCACACACTCGCACACACACTCGCACACACAGTCCTACACACACACTCGCAAACACTCGCACACACTCACACACACACTCACTCACTCGTACACACTCGCACACACTCGCACACACTCACGCACACTAGCACACACTCGTAAGCATACACTCACACTCACTCACACGCACACACTCTCGCACACACTCACACACACTCGCGCACACTCGCACACACTCGCACGCCCACACTCGCACACTCTCGCACACATTTGCACACACTCACACTCACTCACACCCACTCACACGCACACACTCGCACACACTCATACACAATCACACAAACTCGCACACACACACTCGCACACATTCGCACACACTTGCACACACTCACTCACACTCACTCACACACACTTGCACACACTCGCACACACTCGCACACACAGTCCTACACACTCACACACACTCGCAAACACTCGCACAAACTCACACACACTCACTCACACGCACATACTTGCACACACTAGCACACACTCGCACGCCCACACTTGCACACATTCGCACTCACTCGCACGCACTCGCACGCACACACTCGCACACACTCGCACAAACTCACACACACTCGCACACATTCATACTCAATCGCACAATCGCACAAACTCACACACATTCGCACACACTCACACACTCGCACCCACTCACTCGTGCACACTCGCACACATTCGCACTCACTCGCACGCACTCGCACGCACACACTCGCACAAACTCACACACACTCGCACACACTCATACACAATCACACGCACACACACTCGCACACACACACTCGCACACTCTCGCACACATACGCACTCACTCGCACGCACTCGCACGCACACACTCTCACACACTCGCACAAACTCACACACACTCGCACACACTTATACACAATCGGACACACACACTCACTCACTCACACTCACTCGCACACACTTGCACACACTCGCACACACTCGCACACACAGTCCTACACACTCACACACACTCGCAAATACTCGCACAAACTCACACACACTCACTCACACGCACACACTTGCACACACTAGCACACACTCGCACGCCCACACTTGCACACACTCACACTCACTCGCACGCACTCGCACACACACACTCGCACACACTCGCATGCACACACTCGCACACACACTCACACACACACACTCGCACACACACTCGCACACACACTTGCACACACTCGCACATACTCGCACACACTTGCACACACTCGCACACACTCGCATGCACACACTCGCACACACACTCACAAACACACACTCGCATACACACTCGCACACACTCGCACAAACTCCTACACACACTCGTACACACTCACACACACTCGCACACACACTTGCACACACTCGCACACACTCGCACATACACGCATACACATTCGCACACACTCGCACACACACTCGCACACACAGTCCTACACACACACTCGCAAACACTCGCACACACTAAAACACACACTCACTCACACGTACACACTCGCACACACTCGCACACACTCACGCACACTAGCACACACTCATAAGCATACACTCACATTCACTCACACACTTACTCACACGCACACACTCTCGCACACACTCACACACACTCGCGCACACTCGCACACACTCGCATGCCCATACTCGCACACATTTGCACACACTCGCACTCACTCACACCCACTCGCACGCACACACTCGCACACATTCATACACAATCACACAAACTCGCACACACACACTCGCACACATTCGCACACACTCGCACACACTCACTCACTCACACTCACTCGCACACACTTGCACACACTCGCACACACAGTCCTACACACTCACACACACTCGCAAACACTCGCACAAACTCACACACACTCACTCACACGCACATACTTGCACACACTAGCACACACTCGCACGCCCACAATTGCACACATTCGCACTCACTCGCACGCACTCGCACGCACACACTCGCACACACTCGCACAAACTCACACACACTCGCACACACTCATACTCAATCGCACAATCGCACAAACTCACACACACTCGCACAAACTCACACACTCGCACCCACTCACTCGTGCACACTCGCAGACATTCGCACGCACACACTCGCACAAACTCACACACACTCGCACACACTCATACACAATCGCACGCACACACACTCGCACACACACACTCACACACACTCGCACACTCTCGCACACATACGCACTCACTCGCACGCACACACTCTCACACACTCGCACAAACTCACACACACTCGCACACACTTATACACAATCGCACACACACACTCACTCACTCACACTCACTCGCACACACTTGCACACACTCGCACACACTCGCACACACAGTCCTACACACTCACACACACTCGCAAACACTCGCACAAACTCACACAAACTCACTCACACGCACACACTTGCACACACTAGCACACACTCGCACGCCCACACTTGCACACACTCACACTCACTCGCACGCACTCGCACGCACACACTCGCACACACTCGCACATACTCGCACACACTTGCACACACTCGCATGCACACACTCGCACACACACTCACAAACACACACTCGCATACACACTCGCACACACTTGCACAAACTCCTACACACACTCGTACACACTCACACACACTCGCACACACACTTGCACACACTCGCACACACTCGCACATACACACATACACATTCACACACACTCGCACACACACTCGCAAACACAGTCCTACACACACACACTCGCAAACACTCGCACACACTCACACACACACTCACTCACACGTACACACTCGCACACACTTGCACACACTCATGCACACTAGCACACACTCGTAAGCATACACTCACATTCACTCACACACTTACTCACACGCACACACTCTCGCACACACTCACACACACTCGCGCACACTCGCACACACTCACAAGCCAACACTCGCACACTCTCGCACACATTTGCACACACTTGCACTCACTCACACCCACTCGCACGCACACACTCGCACACACTCATACACAATCACACAAACTCGCACACACACACTCGCACATATTCGCACACACTCGCACACACTCACTCACTCACACTCACTCGCACACACTTGCACACACTCGCACACACTCGCACACACAGTCCTACACACTCACACACACTCGCAAACACTCGCACAAACTCACACACACTCACTCACACGCACACACTTGCACACACTAGCACACACTCGCACGCCCACACTTGCACACATTCGCACTCACTCGCATGCACTCGCACGCACACACTCGCACACACTCGCACAAACTCACACACACTCGCACACACTCATACACAATCGTACAATCGCACAAACTCACACACACTCGCACACAGTCACACACTCGCACCCACTCACTCGTGCACACTCGCACACATTTGCACTCACTCGCACGCACTCGCACGCACACACTCGCACAAACTCACACACACTCGCACACACTCATACACAATCGCACGCACACACTCGCACACACACACTCGCACACACTCGCACACTCTCGCACACATACGCACTCACTCGCACGCACTCGCACGCACACACTCTCACACACTCGCACAAACTCACACACACTCGCACACACTTATACGCAATCACACACACACTCACTCACTCACACTCACTCGCACACACTTGCACACACTCACACACACTCGCACACACTCATACACAATCGCACAAACTCACACACACTCGTACACACTCACACACTCGCACCCACTCACTCGTGTACACTCGCAAACATTCGCACTCACTCGCACACACTCGCACGCACACACTCGCACAAACTCACACACACTCGCACACACTCATACACAATCGCACACACACACACTCGCACACACACACTCGCACACACTCGCACACTCTCGCACACATTCACACTCACTCGCACGCACTCGCACGCACACACTCGCACACACTCGCACACACTCATACACAATCGCACAAACTCACACACACTCGTACACACTCACACACTCGCACCCACTCACTCGTGTACACTCGCAAACATTCGCACTCACTCGCACACACTCGCACGCACACACTCGCACAAACTCACACACACTCACACACACTCATACACAATCGCACACACACACACTCGCACACACACACTCGCACACACTCGCACACTCTCGCACACATTCACACTCACTCGCACACACTCGCACCCACTCACTCGTGCACACTCGGGCACATTTGCACACACTCGCACACTCTCGCACACACACTCGCACACACACTCGCACACACTCGAACACACTCGCACATACAGTCCTACAAACTCACACACACTCACACACACTCACACACTCCACCCACACACAAACTGGCACACACTCAAACACACTCACTCATACACACTCGCACACACTCACTCGCACACACACACACTCGCACACACTCGCACCCAGTCACTCGAGCACACTCGCACACACTCGCACGCACGCACACACTCGCACACACTCACACGCACACACTCACGCACACTCGTGCACACTCGCACGCACACATTCACACACATTCGCACTCACTTGCACACACTCGTGCGCACACACTGGCACACACTGGCACACACTGGCACACACACACTCGCACACACTCGCACACACTTGCACACACTAGCACACACACACTCGCACATATTTGCACACACTCGCACGCACACACTCGCACACACTCGCATGCACACACTCGCACACACACTCACACACACACTCACATACACACTCGCACACACTCGCACAAACTCCTACACACACACGTACACACTCACACACACTCGAACACACACTCGCACACACTCGCACACACTCGCACATACACACATACACATTCACACACACTCGCACACACACTCGCACACACAGTCCTACACACTCACACACTTGCACACACTCGCACACACTCACACGCACACACGCTCACACACACACTCACACACACTCGCACACACTCACAAGCACAAACTCGCACACACACTCGCACACACTCACATGCACACACTCACACGCACACACTCGCACACAAACTCGCACACACTCGCACCCAGTCACTCGAGCACACTCGCACACCCTCGCACGCACGCACACACTCGCACACACTCACATGCACACACTCACACACACACTCGCACACACTCGAACACACTCGCACACACTCGCAAACACTCGCACATACAGTCCTACAAACTCACACACACTCACACACACTCACACACTCGCACCCACACACAAACTGGCACACACTCAAACACACTCACTCATACACACTCGCACACACTCACTCGCACACACACTCGCACACACTCGCACCCAGTCACTCGAGCACACTCGCACACCCTCGCACGCACGCACACACTCGCACACACTCACATGCACACACTCACGCACACACACTCGCACACACTCGTGCACACTCGCACGCATACATTCACGCACACACACTCACGCACACTCGTGCACACTCGCACGCACACATTCACACACATTCGCACTCACTTGCACAGACTCGTACGCACACACTGGCACACACTCGCACACACTCGCACACACACACTTGCACATACTCGCTCACACTCGCACGCACACACTCGCACACACTCGCATGCACACACTCGCACACACACTCGCATACACACTCGCACAAACTCCTACACACACTCGTACACACTCACACACACTAGCACACACACACTCGCACACACTCGCACACACTAGCACACACACACTCGCACATACTCGCACACACTCGCACACACTCGCACGCACACTCGCATAAACACTCGCACAAACTCCTACACACACTCGTACACACTCACACACACTAGCACACACACACTCGCACACACTCGCACATACTCACACACACTCGCACACACTCGCATGCACACACTCGCACACACACTCACACACACACTCTCGCATACACACTCGCACAAACTCCTACACACACTCGTACACACTCACACACACTCGTACACACACTTGCACACACTCGCACACACTCGCACATACACACATACACATTCGCACACACTCGCACACACACTCGCACACACAGTCCTACACACTCACACACACACTCAAAAACACTCGCACACACTCACACACACACTCACTCACATGTACACACTCACGCACACTTGCACACACTCACGCACACTAGCACACACTCATAAGCATACACTTACACTCACTCACACACTTACTCACACGCACACACTCTCGCACACACTCACACACACTCGCGCACACTCGCACACACTCGCATGCCCACACTCGCACACTCTCGCACACATTTGCACACACTTGCACTCACTTGCACCCACTCGCACGCACACACTCGCACACACTCATACACAATCACACAAACTCGCACACATTCGCACACACTCGCACACACTCACTCACTCACACTTACTCGCACACATTTGCACACACTCGCACACACTCGCACACACTGTCCTACACACTCACACACACACTCGCAAACACTCGCACAAACTCACACACACTCACTCACACGCACACACTTGCGCACACTAGCACACACTCGCACGCCCACACTCACACACATTCGCACTCACTCGCACGCACTCGCACGCACACACTCGCACAAACTCACACACACTCGCACACACTCATACACAATCGCACGCACACACACTCGCACACACACACTCGCACACACTCGCACACTCTCACACACATTCACACTCACTCGCACGCACTCGCACGCGCACACTCAAACACACTCACACAAACTCACACACACTCGCACACACTTATACACAAACGCACACAAACACTCGCACACACTCGCACACACTCACTCACACACACTCACACGCACACACTCACACACACTTGCACACACTCGCACACACTCACACGCACACACACTCGCACACACACTCACACACACTCGCACACACTAACAAGCACACACTCGCACACTCGCACACACTCACACGCACACACTCACACGCACACACTCGTACAAACAGTCGCACACACTCGCACCCACTCACTCGTGCACACTCGGGCACATTTGCACACACTCGCACACTCTCGCACACACACTCGCACACACACTCGCACACACTCGAACACACTCGCACATACAGTCCTACAAACTCACACACACTCACACACACTCACACACTCCACCCACACACAAACTGGCACACACTCAAACACACTCACTCATACACACTCGCACACACTCACTCGCACACACACACACTCGCACACACTCGCACCCAGTCACTCGAGCACACTCGCACACACTCGCACGCACGCACACACTCGCACACACTCACACGCACACACTCACGCACACACACTCACGCACACTCGTGCACACTCGCACGCACACATTCACACACATTCGCACTCACTTGCACACACTCGTGCGCACTCACTGGCACACACTGGCACACACTGGCACACACTCGCACACACTCGCACACACTTGCACACACTAGCACACACACACTCGCACATATTTGCACACACTCGCACGCACACACTCGCACACACTCGCATGCACACACTCGCACACACACTCACACACACACTCACATACACACTCGCACACACTCGCACAAACTCCTACACACACTAGTACACACACACACTCGCACACACACTCGCACACACTTGCACACACTCGCACATACACACATACACATTCGCACACACTCACACACACACTCGCACACACAGTTCTACACACTCACACACACACTCGCAAACACTGGCACACACTCACACACACACTCACTCACACGTACACACTCGCGCACACTCGCACACACTCACGCACACTAGCACACACTCGCATGCACACACTGGCACACACACTAACACACACACTCACATACACACTCGCACACACTCGCACAAACTCCTACACACACTCGCACACACTCACACACACATTCGCACGCTCACACTCGCACACACTCACACACACACTTGCACACACTTGCACACGCACACTCGCACACAATCACACACACACTCGCAGACACTCGCACACACTCACTCATGCACACACACACACACTTGCCCACACTCGCACACACAGTCCTACACACTCACACACACACTCGCAAACACTTGCAAACACTCACACACACACTCACTCACACGTACACACTCGCGCACACTCGCACGCCGACACTCTCACACTCTCGCACACATTTGCACACACTCGCACTCACTCGCATGCACTCGCACGCACACACTCGCACACACTCGCACAAACTCATACACAATCGCACACACTCACTCGCACACACTTGCACACACTCGCACACACTTGCACACACTTGCACACGCTTGCACACACTCGCACACACTCGCACACACTCGCACACACTCACACACATGCACACACACGCACACACACTCGCACACACTCGCACACACTTGCATGCACACATTCGCACGCACTCGCACACACAAACACAAACTGGCACACACTCAAACACACTCACTCATACACACTCGCACACACTCACTCACACACACACACTCGCACACACTCACATGCACACACTCACGCACACACACTCGCGCACACTCGTGCACACTCACGCACACTCACTCACATGTACACACTCGCATACACACTCGCACACACTCGCACAAACTCTTACACACACTCGTACACACTCACACACACTCGCAAACACACTTGCACACACTCGCACACACTCGCACATACACACATACACATTCGCACACACTCGCACACTCACTCGCACACACAGTCCTACACACTCACACACACACTCGCAAACACTCGCACACACACACACTCACTCACACGTACACACTCGCGCACACTCACACACTCACGCACACTAGCACACACTCGTAAGCATACACTCACACTCACTCACACACTTACTCACACGCACACACTCTCGCACACACTCACACACACTCGCGCACACTCGCACACACTCGCACGCCCACACTCGCACACTCTCGCACACATTCGCACCCACTCGCACACACTCACTCACTCACACTCACTCGCACACACTTGCACACACTCGCACACACTCACACACACAGTCCTACACACTCACACACACTCGCAAACACTCGCACAAACTCACACACACTCACTCACACGCACACACTTGCACACACTAGCACACACTTGCACACCCACACTTGCACACATTCACACTCACTCGCACGCACTCGCACGCACACACTCGCACACACTCGCACAAACTCGCACACACTCATACTCAATCGCACAATCGCACAAACTCACACACACTCGCACACACTCACACACTCGCACCCACTCACTCGTGCACACTCGCACACATTCGCACTCTCTCGCACGCACTCGCACGCACACACTCGCACAAACTCACACACACTTGCGCACACTCATACACAATCGCACGCACACACACTCGCACACACACACTCACACACTCTCGCACACATACGCACTCACTCGCACGCACTCGCACGCACACACTCGCACAAACTCACACACACTCGCACACACTTATACACAATCGCACACACACACTCACTCACTCACACTCACTTGCACACACTCGCACACACTCGCACACACAGTCCTACACACTCACACACACTCGCAAACACTCGCACAAACTCACACACACTCACTCACATGCACACACTCGCACACACTAGCACACACAGTCCTACACACTCACACACACTCGCAAACACTCGCACAAACTCACACACACTCACTCACATGCACACACTTGCACACACTAGCACACACTCGCATGCCCACACTTGCACACACTCACACTCATTTGCACACACTCGCACGCACACACTCACACATACTAGCACACACTTGCACACACTCGCACACACTCGCATGCACAAACTCGCACACACACTCACAAACACACACTCGCATACACACTCGCACAAACTCCTACACACACTCGTACACACTCACACACACTCGCACACACACTTGCACACACTCACACACACTTGCACATACACACATACACACTCGCACACACTCGCACACACACTCACACACACAGTCCTACACACACACTCGCAAACACTCGCACACACTCACACACACACTCACTCACACGTACACACTCGCACACACTCGCACACACTCACGCACACTAGCACACACTCGTAAGCATACACTCACACTCACTCACACGCACACACTCTCGCACACACTCACACACACTCGCGCACACTCGCACACACTCGCACGCCCACACTCGCACACTCTCGCACACATTTGCACACACTCACACTCACTCACACCCACTCACACGCACACACTCGCACACACTCATACACAATCACACAAACTCGCACACACACACTCGCACACATTCGCACACACTTGCACACACTCACTCACACTCACTCGCACACAGTTGCACACACTCGCACACACTCGCACACACAGTCCTACACACTCACACACACTCGCAAACACTCGCACAAACTCACACACACTCACTCACACGCACATACTTGCACACACTAGCACACACTCGCACGCCCACACTTGAACACATTCGCACTCACTCGCACGCACTCGCACGCACACACTCGCACACACTCGCACAAACTCACACACACTCGCACACACTCATACTCAATCGCACAATCGCACAAACTCACACACACTTGCACACACTCACACACTCGCACCCACTCACTCGTGCACACTCGCACACATTCGCACTCACTCGCACGCACTCGCACGCACACACTCGCACAAACTCACACACACTCGCACACACTCATACACAATCGCACGCACACACACTCGCACACACACACTCGCACACTCTCGCACACATACGCACTCACTCGCACGCACTCGCACGCACACACTCTCACACACTCGCACAAACTCACACACACTCGCACACACTTATACACAATCGGACACACACACTCACTCACTCACACTCACTCGCACACACTTGCACACACTCGCACACACTCGCACACACAGTCGTACACACTCACACACACTCGCAAATACTCGCACAAACTCACACACACTCACTCACACGCACACACTTGCACACACTAGCACACACTCGCACGCCCACACTTGCACACACTCACACTCACTCGCACGCACTCGCACACACACACTCGCACACACTCGCACATACTCGCACACACTTGCACACACTCGCAAACACTCGCATGCACACACTCGCACACACACTCACAAACACACACTCGCATACACACTCGCACACACTCGCACAAACTCCTACACACACTCGTACACACTCACACACACTCGCACACACACTTGCACACACTCGCACACACTCGCACATACACGCATACACATTCGCACACAATCGCACACACACTCGCACACACAGTCCTACACACACACTCGCAAACACTCGCACACACTCACACACACACTCACTCACACGTACACACTCGCACACACTCGCACACACTCACGCACACTAGCACACACTCGTAAGCATACACTCACATTCACTCACACACTTACTCACACGCACACACTCTCGCACACACTCACACACACTCGCGCACACTCGCACACACTCGCATGCCCACACTCGCACACATTTGCACACACTCGCACTCACTCACACCCACTCGCACGCACACACTCACACACACTCATACACAATCACACAAACTCGCACACACACACTCGCACACATTCGCACACACTCGCACACATTCACTCACTCACACTCACTCGCACACACTTGCACACACTCGCACACACAGTCCTACACACTCACACACACTCGCAAACACTCGCACAAACTCACACACACTCACTCACACGCACATACTTGCACACACTAGCACACACTCGCACGCCCACATTTGCACACATTCGCACTCACTCGCATGCACTCGCACGCACACACTCGCACACACTCGCACAAACTCACACACACTCGCACACACTCATACTCAATCGCACAATCGCACAAACTCACACACACTCGCACACACTCACACACTCGCACCCACTCACTCGTGCACACTCGCACACATTCGCACGCACACACTCGCACAAACTCACACACACTTGCACACACTCATACACAATCGCACGCACACACACTCGCACACACACACTCACACACACTCGCACACTCTCGCACACATACGCACTCACTCGCACGCACACACTCTCACACACTCGCACAAACTCACACACACTCGCACACACTTATACACAATCGCACACACACACTCACTCACTCACACTCACTCGCACACACTTGCACACACTCGCACACACTCGCACACACAGTCCGACACACTCACACACACTCGCAAACACTCGCACAAACTCACACAAACTCACTCACACGCACACACTTGCACACACTAGCACACACTCGCACGCCCACACTTGCACACACTCACACTCACTAGCACGCACTCGCACGCACACACTCGCACACACTCGCACATACTCGCACAGACTTGCACACACTCGCATGCACACACTCGCACACACACTCACAAACACACACTCGCATACACACTCGCACACACTCGCACAAACTCCTACACACACTCGTACACACTCACACACACTCGCACACACACTTGCACACACTCGCACACACTCGCACATACACACATACACATTCACACACACTCGCACACACACTCGCAAACACAGTCCTACACACACACACTCGCAAACACTCACACACACTCACACACACACTCACTCACACGTACACACTCGAACACACTCGCACACACTCATGCACACTAGCACACACTCGTAAGCATACACTCACATTCACTCACACACTTACTCACACGCACACACTCTCGCACACACTCACACACACTCGCGCACACTCGCACACACTCACAAGCCAACACTCGCACACTCTCCACACATTTGCACACACTTGCACTCACTCACACCCACTCGCACGCACACACTCGCACACACTCATACACAATCACACAAACTCGCACACACACACTCGCACACATTCGCACACACTCGCACACACTCACTCACTCACACTCACTCGCACACACTTGCACACACTCGCACACACTCGCACACACAGTCCTACACACTCACACACACTCGCAAACACTCGCACAAACTCACACACACTCACTCACACGCACACACTTGCACACACTAGCACACACTCGCACGCCCACACTTGCACACATTCGCACTCACTCGCATGCACTCGCACGCACACACTCGCACACACTCGCACAAACTCACACACACTCGCACACACTCATACACAATCGTACAATCGCACAAACTCACACACACTCGCACACAGTCACACACTCGCACCCACTCACTCGTGCACACTCGCACACATTTGCACTCACTCGCACGCACTCGCACGCACACACTCGCACAAACTCACACACACTCGCACACACTCATACACAATCGCACGCACACACTCGCACACACACACTCGCACACACTCGCACACTCTCGCACACATACGCACTCACTCGCACGCACTCGCACACACTCTCACACACTCGCACAAACTCACACACACTCGCACACACTTATACGCAATCGCACACACACACTCACTCACTCACACTCACTCGCACACACTTGCACACACTCGCACACACTCGCACACACTCATACACAATCGCACAAACTCACACACACTCGTACACACTCACACACTCGCACCCACTCACTCGTGTACACTCGCAAACATTCGCACTCACTCGCACACACTCGCACGCACACACTCGCACAAACTCACACACACTCGCACACACTCATACACAATTGCACACACACACACTCGCACACACACACTCGCACACACTCGCACACTCTCGCACACATTCACACTCACTCGCACGCACTCGCACGCACACACTCGCACAAACTCACACACACTCGCACACACTTATACACAATCGCACACACACACACTCGCACACACTCACTCACACACACACACACACACACACTCACACACACTCGCACACACTCACATGCACACACACTCGCACACACTCACACACACTCGCACACACTCACAAGCACACACTCGCACAGACACTCGCTCACACTCACAAGCACACACTCACACGCACACACTCGCACACACACTCGCACACACTCACACCAACTCACTCGTGCACACTCGCGCACACTCGGGCACATTTGCACACACTCGCACACACTCGCACACTCTCGCACACACTCGCACACACACTCGCACACACTCGAACACACTCACACACACTCACAAACAATCGCACATACAGTCCTACAAACTCACACACACTCACACACACTCACACACTCGCACCCACACACAAACTGGCACACACTCAAACACACTCACTCATACACACTCGCACACACTCACTCGCACACACACACACTCGCACACACTCGCACCCAGTCACTCGAGCACACTCGCACACACTCGCACGCACACACGCACACACTCGCACACACTCACTCGCGCACACTCGTGCACACTCGCACGCACACATTCGCACACATTCGCACTCACTTGCACACACTGGCACACACTGGCACACACTGGCACACACACACTCGCACACACTCGCACACACTCGAACACACTTGCACACACTAGCACACACACTCGCACATACTCGCACACACTCGCACACACTCGCACGCACACACTCGCACACACTCGCATGCACACACTCGCACACACACTCACACACTCACACTCACATACACACTCGCACACACTCGCACAAACTCCTACACACACACGTACACACTCACACACACTCGCACACACACTCGCACACACTCGCACATACACACATACACATTCACACACACTCGCACACACACTCGCACACACAGTCCTACACACTCACACACACACTCGCAAACACTCGCACACACTCACACACACACTCACTCACACATACACACTCGCGCACACTCACGCACACTAGCACACACTCGTAAGCATACACTCACACTCACTCACACACTTACTCACACGCACACACTCTCGCACACACTCACACACACTCGCGCACACTCGCACACTCTCGCACACATTTGCACACACTCGCACTCACTCACACCCACTCGCACGCACACACTCGCACACACTCATACACAATCACACAAACTCGCACACACACACTCGCACACATTCACACACACTCGCACACACGCACTCACTCACACTCACTCGCACACACTTGCACACACTCGCACACACTCGCACACACAGTCCTACACACTCACACACACACTCGCAAACACTCGCACAAACTCACACACACTCACTCACACGCACACACTTGCGCACACTAGCACACACTCGCACGCCCACACTCGCACACATTCGCACTCACTCGCACGCACTCGCACGCACACACTCGCACACACTCGCACAAACTCACACACACT
The DNA here is from genome assembly GCF_046119375.1 of Phyllobates terribilis. NCBI lineage: Eukaryota > Metazoa > Chordata > Amphibia > Anura > Dendrobatidae > Phyllobates > Phyllobates terribilis. The sequence continues at coordinate 2,023,057 of NW_027362853.1, forward strand.
CGCACACACTCATACACAATCGCACGCACACACACCCGCACACACTCGCACACATTTGCACTCACTCGCACGCACTCGCATGCACACACTCGCACAAACTCACACACACTGGCACACACTTATACACAATCGCACACACACACTCTAACACACACTCACACACACTCGCACACACTCACTCACACACACTCTCGCACACACTCACACACACTTGCACACACTCGCACACACTCACACGCACACACACTCACACACACTCACACACACTCGCACACACTCACAAGCACAAACTCGCACGCACACACTCGCACACACTCGCACAAACTCACACACACTCGCACACACTCATACACACTCGCACACACTCGCACCCACTCACTCGTGCACACTCGCGCACACTCGGGCACATTTGCACACACTCGCACACACTCGCACACTCTCGCACACACACTCGCACACACACTCGCACACACTCGAACACACTCGCACACACTCGCAAACACTCGCACATACAGTCCTACAAACTCACACACACTCACACACACTCACACACTCGCACCCACACACAAACTGGCACACACTCAAACACACTCACTCATACACACTCGCACACACTCACTCGCACACACACACACTCGCGCACACTCGCACGCCGACACTCTCACACTCTCGCACACATTTGCACACACTCGCACTCACTCGCATGCACTCGCACGCACACACTCGCACACACTCGCACAAACTCATACACAATCGCACACACTCACTCGCACACACTTGCACACACTCGCACACTCTTGCACACACTTGCACACGCTTGCACACACTCGCACACACTCGCACACACTCGCACACACTCACACACATGCACACACACGCACACACACTCGCACACACTCGCACACACTTGCATGCACACATTCGCACGCACTCGCACACACAAACACAAACTGGCACACACTCAAACACACTCACTCATACACACTCGCACACACTCACTCACACACACACACTCGCACACACTCACATGCACACACTCACGCACACACACTCGCGCACACTCATGCACACTCACGCACACTCACTCACATGTACACACTCGCATACACACTCGCACAAACTCCTACACACACTCGTACACACTCACACACACTCGCAAACACACTTGCACACACTCGCACACACTCGCACATACACCCATACACATTCGCACACACTCGCACACTCACTCGCACACACAGTCCTACACACTCACACACACACTCGCAAACACTCGCACACACACACACTCACTCACACGTACACACTCGCGCACACTCACACACTCACGCACACTAGCACACACTCGTAAGCATACACTCACACTCACTCACACACTTACTCACACGCACACACTCTCGCACACACTCACACACACTCGCGCACACTCGCACACACTCGCACGCCCACACTCGCACACTCTCGCACACATTCGCACCCACTCGCACACACTCACTCGCTCACACTCACTCGCACACACTTGCACACACTCGCACACACTCGCACACACAGTCCTACACACTCACACACACTCGCAAACACTCGCACAAACTCACACACACTCACTCACACGCACACAATTGCACACACTAGCACACACTTGCACACCCACACTTGCACACATTCACACTCACTCGCACGCACTCGCACGCACACACTCGCACACACTCGCACAAACTCGCACACACTCATACTCAATCGCACAATCGCACAAACTCACACACACTCGCACACACTCACACACTCGCACCCACTCACTCGTGCACACTCGCACGCACTCGCACGCACACACTCGCACAAACTCACACACACTCGCACACACTCATACACAATCGCACGCACACACACTCGCACACACACACTCACACACTCTCGCACACATACGCACTGACTCGCACGCACTCGCACGCACACACTCGCACAAACTCACACACACTCGCACACACTTATACACAATCGCACACACACTCACTCACTCACACTCACTTGCACACACTCGCACACACTCGCACACACAGTGCTACACACTCACACACACTCGCAAACACTCGCACAAACTCACACACACTCACTCACATGCACACACTCGCACACACTCGCACACACAGTCCTACACACTCACACACACTCGCAAACACTCGCACAAACTCACACACACTCACTCACATGCACACACTCGCACACACTCGCACACACAGTCCTACACACTCGCACTCACTCGCACCCACTCGCACGCACACACTCGCACACACTCATACACAATCACACAAACTCGCACACACACACTCGCACACATTCGCACACACTCGCACACACGCACTCACTCACACTCACTCGCACACACTCACACACACTCGCACACACTCGCACACACAGTCCTACACACTCACACACACACTCGCAAACACTCGCACAAACTCACACACACTCACTCACACGCACACACTTGCGCACACTAGCACACACTCGCACGCCCACACTCGCACACATTCGCACTCACTCGCACGCACTCGCACGCACACACTCGCACACACTCGCACAAACTCACACACACTCGCACACACTCATACACAATCGCACGCACACACACCCGCACACACTCGCACACATTTGCACTCACTCGCACGCACTCGCATGCACAAACTCGCACAAACTCACACACACTGGCACACACTTATACACAATCGCACACACACACTCTAACACACACTCGCACACACTCGCACACACTCACACACACTTGCACACACTCGCACACACTCACACGCACACACACTCACACACACTCACACACACTCGCACACACTCACAAGCACAAACTCGCACACACACTCGCACACACTCACACGCACACACTCACACGCACACACTCGCACACACACTCGCACACACTCGCACCCACTCACTCGTGCACACTCGCGCACACTCGGGCACATTTGCACACACTCGCACACACTCGCACACTCTCGCACACACACTCGCACACACACTCGCACACACTCGAACACACTCGCACACACTCGCAAACACTCGCACATACAGTCCTACAAACTCACACACACTCACACACACTCACACACTCGCACCCACACACAAACTGGCACACACTCAAACACACTCACTCATACACACTCGCACACACTCACTCGCACACACACACACTCGCACACACTCGCACCCAGTCACTCGAGCACACTCGCACACCCTCGCACGCACGCACACACTCGCACACACTCACATGCACACACTCACGCACACACACTCGCGCACACTCATGCACACTCGCACGCACTTGCACACACTCGTACGCACACACTGGCACACACTCGCACACACTCGCACACACACACTCGCACATACTCGCTCACACTCGCACACACTCGCACGCACACACTCGCACACACTCGCATGCACACACTCGCACACACACTCACACACACACACTCGCATACACACTCGCACAAACTCCTACACACACTCGTACACACTCACACACACTAGCACACACACACTCGCACATACTCGCACACACTTGCACACACTCGCATGCACACACTCGCACACACACTCACACACTCTCGCAAGCACACTCGCACAAACTCCTACACACACTCGTACACACTCACACACACTCGCACACACACTTGCACACACTCGCACATACACACATACACATTCGCACACACTCGCACACATACTCGCACACACAGTCCTACACACTCACACACACACTCGCAAACACTCGCACACACTCACACACACACTCACTCACACGTACACACTCACGCACACTTGCACACACTCACGCACACTAGCACACACTCGTAAGCATACACTCACACTCACTCACACACTTACTCACACGCACACACTCTCGCACACACTCACACACACTCGCGCACACTCGCACACACTCGCACGCCCACACTCGCACACACTCGCACTCACTTGCACCCACTCGCACTCACTTGCACCCACTCGCACGCACACACTCGCACACACTCATACACAATCACACAAACTCGCACACACACACTCGCACACATTCGCACACACTCGCACACACTCACTCACTCACACTCACTCGCACACACTTGCACACACTCGCACACACTCGCACACACAGTCCTACACACTCACACACACACTCGCAAACACTCGCACAAACTCACACACACTCACTCACACGCAGACACACTCGCATGCCCACACTCACACACATTTGCACTCACTCGCACGCACTCGCACGCACACACTCGCACAAACTCACACACACTCGCACACACTCATACACAATCGCACGCACACACACTCGCACACACACACTCGCACACACTCGCACACTCTCGCACACATTCACACTCACTCGCACGCACTCGCACGCGCACACTCGAACACACTCGCACAAACTCACACACACTCGCACACACTTATACACAAACGCACCCACACACTCGTACACACACTCGCACACACTCGCACACACTCGCACACACTCACTCACACACACTCACACACACACACTCGCACACACTCACACACACTTGCACACACTCGCACACACTCACACGCACACACACCCGCACACACACTCACACACACTCACACACTCACAAGCACACACTCGCACACACACTCGCACACACTCACACGCACACACTCACACGAACACACTCGCACAAACAGTCGCACACACTCGCACCCACTCACTCGTGCACACTCGCGCACACTCGGGCACATTGGCACACACTCGCACACACTCGCACACTCTCGCACACACACTCGCACACACACTCGCACACACTCGAACACACTCGCACACACTCGCAAACACTCGCACATACAGTCCTACAAACTCACACACACTCACACACACTCACACACTCCACCCACACACAAACTGGCACACACTCAAACACACTCACTCATACACACTCGCACACACTCACTCGCACACACACACACACACTCGCACACACTCGCACCCAGTCACTCGAGCACACTCGCACACACTCGCACGCACGCACACACTCGCACACACTCACACGCACACAGTCACGCACACACACTCGCGCACACTCGTGCACACTTGCACGCACACATTCGCACACATTCGCACTCACTTGCACACACTCGTGCGCACACACTGGCACACACTGGCACACACTGGCACACACACACTCGCACACACTCGCACACACTTGCACACACTAGCACACACACACTCGCACATACTCGCACACACTCGCACACACTCGCACGCACACACTCGCACACACTCGCATGCACACACTCGCACACACACTCACATACACACTCGCACATACTCGCACACACTCGCACACACTCGCACGCACACACTCGCACACACTCGCACGCCCACACTCGCACACTCTCGCACACATTTGCACTCACTCGCACTCACTCGCACCCACTTGCATGCACACACTCGCACACACTCATACACAATCACACAAACTCGCACACACACACTCGCACACACTCGCACACACTCACTCACTCACACTCACTCGCACACACTTGCACACACTCGCACACACTCGCACACACAGTCCTACACACTCACACACACTCGCAAACACTCGCACAAACTCACACACACTCACTCACACGCACACACTTGCACACACTAGCACACACTCGCGTGCCCACACTCGCACACATTCGCACTCACTCGCACGCACTCGCACGCACACACTCGCAAAAATCTCACACACACTCGCACACACTCATACACAATCGCACGCACACACACTCGCACACACACACTCGCACACACTCGCACACTCTCGCACTCACTCGCACGCACTCGCACGCACACACTCGCACACACTCGCATGCACACACTCGCACACACAAACACACACACACTCGCATACACACTCGCACACACTCGCATGCACACACTCGCACACACACTCACACACACACACTCGCATACACACTCGCACACACTCGCACAAACTCCTACACACACTCGTACACACTCACACACACTCGCACACACACTTGCACACACTCGAACATACACACATACACATTCGCACACACTCGCACACTCACTCACACACACAGTCCTACACACTCACACACACACTCGCAAACACTCACACACACACACACTCACTCACACGTACACACTCGCGCACACTCGCACACACTCACGCACACTAGCACACACTCGTAAGCATACACTCACACTCACTCACACACTTACTCACACTCACACACTCTCGCACACACTCACACAAACTCACACACACTCGCACACACTTATACACAATCGCACACACACACACTTGTACACATCACTCGCACACACTCGCACACACTCGCACACACTCACTCACACACACACACACACACTCGCACGCACTCACACACACTCGCACACACTCACATGCACACACACTCGCACACACTCACACACACTCGCACACACTCACAAGCACACATTCGCACAGACACTCGCTCACACTCACAAGCACACACTCACATGCACACACTCGCACACACACTCGCACACACTCACACCAACTCACTCGTGCACACTCGCTCACACTCGGGCACATTTGCACACACTCGCACACACTCGCACACTCTCGCACACACTCGCACACACACTCGCACACACTCGAACACACTCACACACACTCACAAACAATCGCACATACAGTCCTACAAACTCACACACACTCACACACACTCACACACTCGCACCCACACACAAACTGGCACACACTCAAACACACTCACTCATACACACTCGCACACACTCACTCGCACACACACACACTCGCACACACTCGCACCCAGTCACTCGAGCAAACTCGCACACACTCGCACGCACACACGCACACACTCGCACACACTCACACGCACACACTCACGCACACACACTCGTGCACACTCGTGCACACTCGCACGCACACATTCGCACAAATTCACACTCACTTGCACACACTGGCACACACTGGCACACACACACTCGCACACACTCGCACATACTCGCACACACTCGCACACACTCGCACGCACACACTCGCACACACTCGCATGCACACACTCGCACACACACTCACACACACACACTCACATACACACTCGCACACACTCGCACAAACTCCTACACACACACGTACACACTCACACACACTCGCACACACACTCGCACACACTCGCACATACACACATACACATTCACACACACTCGCACACACACTCGCACACACAGTCCTACACACTCACACACACACTCGCAAACACTCGCACACACTCACACACACACTCACTCACACATACACACTCGCGCACACTCACGCACACTAGCACACACTCGTAAGCATACACTCACACTCACTCACACACTTACTCACACGCACACACTCTCGCACACACTCACACACACTTGCGCACACTCGCACACTCTCGCACACATTTGCACACACTCGCACTCACTCGCACCCACTCGCACGCACACACTCGCACACACTCATACACAATCACACAAACTCGCACACACACACTGGCACACATTCGCACACACTCGCACACACGCACTCACTCACACTGACTCGCACACACTTGCACACACTCGCACACACTCGCACACACAGTCCTACACACTCACACACACACTCGCAAACACTCGCACAAACTCACACACACTCACTCACACGCACACACTTGCGCACACTAGCACACACTCGCACGCCCACACTCGCACACATTCGCACTCACTCGCACGCACTCGCACGCACACACTCGCACACACTCGCACAAACTCACACAAACTCACACACACTCGCACACACTCATACACAATCGCACGCACACCCACCCGCACACACTCGCACACATTTGCACTCACTCGCACGCACTCGCATGCACAAACTCGCACAAACTCACACACACTGGCACACACTTATACACAATCGCACACACACACTCTAACACACACTCGCACACACTCGCACACACTCACTCACACACACTCACACACACACTCGCACACACTCACACACACTTGCACACACTCGCACACACTCACACGCACACACACTCACACACACTCACACACACTCGCACACACTCACAAGCACAAACTCGCACACACACTCGCACACACTCACACGCACACACTCACACGCACACACTCGCACACACACTCGCACACACTCGCACCCACTCACTCGTGCACACTCGCGCACACTCGGGCACATTTGCACACACTCGCACACACTCGCACACTCTCGCACACACACTCGCACACACACTCGCACACACTCGAACACACTTGCACACACTCGCAAACACTCGCACATACAGTCCTACAAACTCACACACACTCACACACACTCACACACTCGCACCCACACACAAACTGGCACACACTCAAACACACTCACTCATACACACTCGCACACACTCACTCGCACACACACACACTCGCACACACTCGCACCCAGTCACTCGAGCACACTCGCACACCCTCGCACGCACGCACACACTCGCACACACTCACATGCACACACTCACGCACACACACTCGCGCACACTCATGCACACTCGCACGCACACATTCACACACATTCGCACGCACTTGCACACACTCGTACGCACACACTGGCACACACTCGCACACACTCGCACACACACACTCGCACATACTCGCTCACACTCGCACACACTCGCACGCACACACTCGCACACACTCGCATGCACACACTCGCACACACACTCACACACACACACTCGCATACACACTCGCACAAACTGCTACACACACTCGTACACACTCACACACACTAGCACACACACACTCGCACATACTCGCACACACTCGCACACACTCGCATGCACACACTCGCACACACACTCACACACTCTCGCATACACACTCGCACAAACTCCTACACACACTCGTACACACTCACAAACACTCGCACACACTTGCACACACTCGCACATACACACATACACATTCGCACACACTCGCACACACACTCGCACACACAGTCCTACACACTCACACACACACTCGCAAACACTCGCACACACTCACACACACACTCACTCACACGTACACACTCACGCACACTTGCACACACTCACGCACACTAGCACACACTCGTAAGCATACACTCACACTCACTCACACACTTACTCACACGCACACACTCTCGCACACACTCACACACACTCGCGCACACTCGCACACACTCGCACGCCCACACTCGCACACTCTCGCACACATTTGCACACACTCGCACTCACTTGCACCCACTCGCACGCACCCACTCGCACACACTCATACACAATCACACAAACTCGCACACACACACTCGCACACACTCGCATGCACACACTCGCACACACACTCACACACACACTCTCGCATACACACTCGCACAAACTCCTACACACACTCGTACACACTCACACACACTCGCACACACACTTGCACACACTCGCACATACACACATACACATTCGCACACACTCGCACACACAGTCCTACACACTCACACACACACTCGCAAACACTCGCACACACTCACACACACACTCACTCACACTTACACACTCACGCACACTTGCACACACTCACGCACACTAGCACACACTCGTAAGCATACACTCACTCACACACTTACTCACACGCACACACTCTCGCACACACTCACACACACTCGCGCACACTCGCACACACTCGCACGCCCACACTCGCACACTCTCGCACACATTTGCACACACTCGCACTCACTTGCACCCACTCGCACGCACACACTCGCACACACTCATACACAATCACACAAACTCGCACACACACACTCGCACACATTCGCACACACTCGCACACACTCGCACACACAGTCCTACACACTCACACACACACTCGCAAACACTCGCACAAACTCACACACACTCACTCACACGCAGACACACTCGCATGCCGACACTCACACACATTTGCACTCACTCGCACGCACTCGCACGCACACACTCGCACAAACTCACACACACTCGCACACACTCATACACAATCGCACGTACACACACTCGCACACACACACTCGCACACACTCGCACACTCTCGCACACATTCACACTCACTCGCACGCACTCGCACGCGCACACTCGAACACACTCGCACAAACTCACACACACTCGCACACACTTATACACAAACGCACACACACACTCGTACACACACTCGCACACACTCGCACACACTCACACACACTCACTCACACACACTCACACACACACACTCGCACACACTCACACACACTTGCACACACTCGCACACACTCACACGCACACACACTCGCACACACACTCACACACACTCACACACTCACAAGCACACACTCGCACACACACTCGCACACACTCACACGCACACACTCACACGCACACACTCGCACAAACAGTCGCACACACTCGCACCCACTCACTCGTGCACACTCGCGCACACTCGGGCACATTTGCACACACTCGCACACACTCGCACACTCTCGCACACACACTCGCACACACACTCGCACACACTCGAACACACTCGCACACACTCGCAAACACTCGCACATACAGTCCTACAAACACACACACTCACACACACTCACACACTCCACCCACACACAAACTGGCACACACTCAAACACACTCACTCATACACACTCGCACACACTCACTCACACACACACACACACACTCGCACACACTCGCACCCAGTCACTCGAGCACACTCACACACACTCGCACGCACGCACACACTCGCACGCACACAGTCACGCACACACACTCGCGCACACTCGTGCACACTTGCACGCACACATTCGCACACATTCGCACTCACTTGCACACACTCGTGCGCACACACTGGCACACACTGGCACACACTGGCACACACACACTCGCACACACTGGCACACACTTGCACACACTAGCACACACACACTCGCACATACTCACACACACTCGCACACACTCGCACGCACACACTCGCACACACTCGCATGCACACACTCGCACACACACTCACACACACACTCACATACACACTCGCACACACTCGCACAAACTCCTACACACACGTACACACTCACACACACTCGCACACACACTCGCACACACTCGCACAAACTCACACACACTCGCACACACTTATACACAATCGCACACACACACACTCGCACACACTCACTCACACACACACACACACTCGCACACACTCACACACACTCGCACACACTCACATGCACACACACTCGCACACACTCACACACACTCGCACACACTCACAAGCACACACTCGCACAGACACTCGCTCACACTCACAAGCACACACTCACACGCACACACTCGCACACACACTCGCACACACTCACACCAACTCACTCGTGCACACTCGCGCACACTCGGGCACATTTGCACACACTCGCACACACTCGCACACTCTCGCACACACTCGCACACACACTCGCACACACTCGAACACACTCACACACACTCACAAACAATCGCACATACAGTCCTACAAACTCACACACACTCACACACTCGCACCCACACACAAACTGGCACACACTCAAACACACTCACTCATACACACTCGCACACACTCACTCGCACACACACACACTCGCACACACTCGCACCCAGTCACTCGAGCACACTCGCACACACTCGCACGCACACACGCACACACTCGCACACACTCACACGCACACACTCACGCACACACACTCGCGCACACTCGTGCACACTCGCACGCACACATTCGCACACATTCGCACTCACTTGCACACACTCGCACACACTCGCACACACTCACTCACACACACTCACACACACACTCGCACACACTCACACACACTTGCACACACTCGCACACACTCACACGCACACACACTCACACACACTCACACACACTCGCACACACTCACAAGCACAAACTCGCACACACACTCGCACACACTCACACGCACACACTCACACGCACACACTCGCACACACACTCGCACACACTCGCACCCACTCACTCGTGCACACTCGCGCACACTCGGGCACATTTGCACACACTCGCACACACTCGCACACTCTCGCACACACACTCGCACACACACTCGCACACACTCGAACACACTTGCACACACTCGCAAACACTCGCACATACAGTCCTACAAACTCACACACACTCACACACACTCACACACTCGCACCCACACACAAACTGGCACACACTCAAACACACTCACTCATACACACTCGCACACACTCACTCGCACACACACACACTCGCACACACTCGCCCCCAGTCACTCGAGCACACTCGCACACCCTCGCACGCACGCACACACTCGCACACACTCACATGCACACACTCACGCACACACACTCGCGCACACTCATGCACACTCGCACGCACACATTCACACACATTCGCACGCACTTGCACACACTCGTACGCACACACTGGCACACACTCGCACACACTCGCACACACACACTCGCACATACTCGCTCACACTCGCACACACTCGCACGCACACACTCGCACACACTCGCATGCACACACTCGCACACACACTCACACACACACACTCGCATACACACTCGCACAAACTGCTACACACACTCGTACACACTCACACACACTAGCACACACACACTCGCACATACTCGCACACACTCGCACACACTCGCATGCACACACTCGCACACACACTCACACACTCTCACATACACACTCGCACAAACTCCTACACACACTCGTACACACTCACAAACACTCGCACACACACTTGCACACACTCGCACATACACACATACACATTCGCACACACTCGCACACACACTCGCACACACAGTCCTACACACTCACACACACACTCGCAAACACTCGCACACACTCACACACACACTCACTCACACGTACACACTCACGCACGCTTGCACACACTCACGCACACTAGCACACACTCGTAAGCATACACTCACACTCACTCACACACTTACTCACACGCACACACTCTCGCACACACTCACACACACTCGCGCACACTCGCACACACTCGCACGCCCACACTCGCACACTCTCGCACACATTTGCACACACTCGCACTCACTTGCACCCACTCGCACGCACCCACTCGCACACACTCATACACAATCACACAAACTCGCACACACACACTCGCACACATTCGCACACACTCGCACACACTCGCATGCACACACTCGCACACACACTCACACACACACTCTCGCATACACACTCGCACAAACTCCTACACACACTCGTACACACTCACACACACTCGCACACACACTTGCACACACTCGCACATACACACATACACATTCGCACACACTCGCACACACAGTCCTACACACTCACACACACACTCGCAAACACTCGCACACACTCACACACACACTCACTCACACTTACACACTCACGCACACTTGCACACACTCACGCACACTAGCACACACTCGTAAGCATACACTCACACTCACTCACACACTTACTCACACGCACACACTCTCGCACACACTCACACACACTCGCGCACACTCGCACACACTCGCACGCCCACACTCGCACACTCTCGCACACATTTGCACACACTCGCACTCACTTGCACCCACTCGCACGCACACACTCGCACACACTCATACACAATCACACAAACTCGCACACACACACTCGCACACATTCGCACACACTCGCACACACTCACTCACTCACACTCACTCGCACACACTTGCACACACTCGCACACACTCGCACACACAGTCCTACACACTCACACACACACTCGCAAACACTCGCACAAACTCACACACACTCACTCACATGCAGACACACTCGCATGCCGACACTCACACACATTTGCACTCACTCGCACGCACTCGCACGCACACACTCGCACAAACTCACACACACTCGCACACACTCATACACAATCGCACGTACACACACTCGCACACACACACTCGCACACACTCGCACACTCTCGCACACATTCACACTCACTCGCACGCACTCGCACGCGCACACTCGAACACACTCGCACAAACTCACACACACTCGCACACACTTATACACAAACGCACACACACACTCGTACACACACTCGCACACACTCGCACACACTCGCACACACTCACTCACACACACTCACACACACACACTCGCACACACTCACACACACTTGCACAAACTCGCACACACTCACACGCACACACACTCGCACACACACTCACACACACTCACACACTCACAAGCACACACTCGCACACACACTCGCACACACTCACACGCACACACTCACACGCACACACTCGCACAAACAGTCGCACACACTCGCACCCACTCACTCGTGCACACTCGCGCACACTCGGGCACATTTGCACACACTCGCACACTCTCGCACACACACTCACACACACACTCGCACACACTCGAACACATTCGCACACACTCGCAAACACTCGCACATACAGTCCTACAAACACACACACTCACACACACTCACACACTCCACCCACACACAAACTGGCACACACTCAAACACACTCACTCATACACACTCGCACACACTCACTCGCACACACACACACACACTCGCACACACTCGCACCCAGTCACTCGAGCACACTCACACACACTCGCACGCACGCACACACTCGCACGCACACAGTCACGCACACACACTCGCGCACACTCGTGCACACTTGCACGCACACATTCGCACACATTCGCACTCACTTGCACACACTCGTGCGCACACACTGGCACACACTGGCACACACTGGCACACACACACTCGCACACACTGGCACACACTTGCACACACTAGCACACACACACTCGCACATACTCGCACACACTCGCACACACTCACACGCACACACTCACACGCAGACACTCGCACAAACAGTCGCACACACTCGCACCCACTCACTCGTGCACACTCGCGCACACTCGGGCACATTTGCACACACTCGCACACACTCGCACACTCTCGCACACACACTTGCACACACACTCGCACACACTCGAACACACTCGCACACACTCGCAAACACTCGCACATACAGTCCTACAAACTCACACACACTCACACACACTCACACACTCCACCCACACACAAACTGGCACACACTCAAACACACTCACTCATACACACTCGCACACACTCACTCGCACACACACACACACACTCGCACACACTCGCACCCAGTCACTCGAGCACACTCACACACACTCGCACGCACGCACACACTCGCACGCACACAGTCACGCACACACACTCGCGCACACTCGTGCACACTTGCACGCACACATTCGCACACATTCGCACTCACTTGCACACACTCGTGCGCACACACTGGCACACACTGGCACACACTGGCACACACACACTCGCACACACTGGCACACACTTGCACACACTAGCACATACACACTCGCACATACTCGCACACACTCGCACACACTCGCACGCACACACTCGCACACACTCGCATGCACACACTCGCACACACACTCACACACACACTCACATACACACTCGCACACACTCGCACAAACTCCTACACACACGTACACACTCACACACACTCGCACACACACTCGCACACACTCGCACAAACTCACACACACTCGCACACACTTATACACAATCGCACACACACACACTCGCACACTCTCACTCACACACACACACACACTCGCACACACTCACACACACTCGCACACACTCACATGCACACACACTCGCACACACTCACACACACTCACACACACTCACAAGCACACACTCGCACAGACACTCGCTCACACTCACAAGCACACACTCACACGCACACACTCGCACACACACTCGCACACACTCACACCAACTCACTCGTGCACACTCGCGCACACTCGGGCACATTTGCACACACTCGCACACACTCGCACACTCTCGCACACACTCGCACACACACTTGCACACACTCGAACACACTCACACACACTCACAAACAATCGCACATACAGTCCTACAAACTCACACACACTCACACACTCGCACCCACACACAAACTGGCACACACTCAAACACACTCACTCATACACACTCGCACACACTCACTCGCACACACACACACTCGCACACACTCGCACCCAGTCACTCGAGCACACTCGCACACACTCGCACGCACACACGCACACACTCGCACACACTCACACGCACACACTCACGCACACACACTCGCGCACACTCGTGCACACTCGCACGCACACATTCGCACACATTCGCACTCACTTGCACACACTGGCACACACTGGCACACACTGGCACACACACACTCGCACACACTCGCACACACTCGAACACACTTGCACACACTAGCACACACACTCGCACATACTCGCACACACTCGCACACACTCGCATGCACACACTCGCACACACACTCACACACACACACTCACATACACACTCGCACACACTCGCACAAACTCCTACACACACACGTACACACTCACACACACTCGCACACACACTCGCACACACTCGCACATACACACATACACATTCACACACACTCGCACACACACTCGCACACACAGTCCTACACACTCACACACACACTCGCAAACACTCGCACACACTCACACACACACTCACTCACACATACACACTCGCGCACACTGACGCACACTAGCACACACTCGTAAGCATACACTCACACTCACTCACACACTTACTCACACGCACACACTCTCGCACACACTCACACACACTCGCGCACACTCGCACACTCTCGCACACATTTGCACACACTCGCACTCACTCGCACCCACTCGCGCGCACACACTCGCACACACTCATACACAATCACACAAACTCGCACACACACTCGCACACATTCACACACACTCGCACACACGCACTCACTCACACTCACTCGCACACACTTGCACACACTCGCACACACTCACTCACACACACTCACACACACACACTCGCACACACTCACACACACTTGCACACACTCGCACACACTCACATGCACACACACTCGCACACACACTCGCACAAACTCACACACTCACAAGCACACACTCGCACACACACTCGCACACACACACTCACACGCACACACTCGCACAAACAGTCGCACACACTCGCACCCACTCACTCGTGCACACTCGCGCACACTCGGGCACATTTGCACACACTCGCACACTCTCGCACACACACTCGCACACACACTCGCACACACTCGAACACACTCGCACACACTCGCAAACACTCGCACATACAGTCCTACAAACTCACACACACTCACACACACTCACACACTCCACCCACACACAAACTGGCACACACTCAAACACACTCACTCATACACACTCGCACACACTCACTCGCACACACACACACACACACTCGCACACACTCGCACCCAGTCACTCGAGCACACTCGCACACACTCGCACGCACGCACACACTCGCACACACTCACATGCACACAGTCACTCACACACACTCGCGCACACTCGTGCACACTTGCACGCACACATTCGCACACATTCGCACTCACTTGCACACACTCGTGCGCACACACTGGCACACATTGGCACACATTGGCACAAACACACTCGCACACACTCGCACACACTTGCACACACTAGCACACACACACACTCGCACATACTCGCACACACTCGCACACACTCGCACGCACACACTCGCACACACTCGCATGCACACACTCGCACACACACTCACACACACACTCACATACACACTCGCACACCCTCGCACAAACTCCTACACACACACGTACACACTCACACACACTCGCACACACACTCGCACACACTCGCACATACACACATACACATTCACACACACTCGCACACACACCCGCACACACAGTCCTACACACTCACACACACACTCGCAAACACTCGCACACACTCACACACACACTCACTCACACGTACACACTCGCGCACACTCACGCACACTAGAACACACTCGTAAGCATACACTCACACTCACTCACACACTTACTCACACGCACACACTCTCGCACACACTCACACACACTCGCGCACACTCGCACACACTCGCACGCCCACACTCGCACACTCTCGCACACATTTGCACACACTCGCACTCACTCGCACACACTCGCACGCACACACTCGCACACACTCATACACAATCACACAAACTCCCACACACACACTCGCACACATTCGCACACACTCTCACACACGCACTCACTCACACTCACTCGCACACACTTGCACACACTCGCACACACTCGCACACACAGTCCTACACACTCACACACACACTTGCAAACACTCGCACAAACTCACACACACTCACTCACACGCACACACTTGCGCACACTAGCACACACTCGCACGCCCAAACTCGCACACATTCGCACTCACTCGCACGCACTCGCACGCACACACTCGCACACACTCGCACAAACTCACACACACTCGCACACACTCATACACAATCGCACGCACACACACCCGCACACATTCGCACACATTCGCACTCACTCGCACGCACTCGCACGCACACACTCGCACAAACTCACACACACTGGCACACACTTAGACACAATCGCACACACACACTCTAACACACACTCACACACACTCGCACACACTCACTCACACACACTCACACACACACTCGCACACACTCACACACACTTGCACACACTCGCACACACTCACACGCACACACACTCACACACACACTCACACACACTCGCACACACTCACAAGCACAAACTCGCACACACACTCGCACACACTCACACGCACACACTCACACGCACACACTCGCACACAAACTCGCACACACTCGCACCCAGTCACTCGAGCACACTCGCACACCCTCGCACGCACGCACACACTCGCACACACTCACATGCACACACTCACGCACACACACTCGCACACACTCGAACACACTGGCACACACTCGCAAACACTCGCACATACAGTCCTACAAACTCACACACACTCACACACACTCACACACTCCACCCACACACAAACTGGCACACACTCAAACACACTCACTCAGACACACTCGCACACACTCACTCGCACACACACACACACACACTCGCACACACTCGCACCCAGTCACTCGAGCACACTCGCACACACTCGCACGCACGCACACACTCGCACACACTCACACGCACACAGTCACGCACACACACTCGCGCACACTCGTACACACTTGCACGCACACATTCGCACACATTCGCACTCACTTGCACACACTCGTGCGCACACACTGGCACACACTGGCACACACACACTCGCACACACTCGCACACACTCGCACACACTCGCACGCACACACTCGCACACACTCGCATGCACACACTCGCACACACACTCACACACACACACTCACATACACTCGCACAAACTCCTACACACACACGTACACACTCACACACACTCGAACACACACTCGCACACACTCGAACACACTCGCACATACACACATACACATTCACACACACTCGCACACACACTCGCACACACAGTCCTACACACTCACACACTTGCACACACTCGCACACACTCACACGCACACACACTCACACACACACTCACACACACTCGCACACACTCACAAGCACAAACTCGCACACACACTCGCACACACTCACACGCACACACTCACACGCACACACTCGCACACAAACTCGCACACACTCGCACCCAGTCACTCGAGCACACTCGCACACCCTCGCACGCACGCACACACTCGCACACACTCACATGCACACACTCACCCACACACTCGCACACACTCGAACACACTCGCACACACTCGCAAACACTCGCACATATAGTCCTACAAACTCACACACACTCACACACACTAACACACTCGCACCCACACACAAACTGGCACACACTCAAACATACTCACTCATACACACTCGCACACACTCACTCGCACACACACTCGCACACACTCGCACCCAGTCACTCGAGCACACTCGCACACCCTCGCACGCACGCACGCACACACTCGCACACACTCACATGCACACACTCACGCACACACACTCGCACACACTCGTGCACACTCGCACGCACACATTCACGCACACACACTCGCGCACACTCGTGCACACTCGTACGCACACATTCACACACATTCGCACTCACTTGCACACGCTCGTATGCACACACTGGCACACACTCGCACACACTCGCACACACACACTTGCACATACTCGCTCACACACACTCGCACGCACACACTCGCACACACTCGCATGCACACACTCGCACACACACTCGCATACACACTCGCACAAACTCCTACACACACTCGTACACACTCACACACACTAGCACACACACACTCGCACACACTCGCACATACTCGCACACACTCGCATACACTCGCATGCACACACTCGCACACACATTCACACACACTCTCGCATACACACTCGCACAAACTCCTACACACACTCGTACACACTCACACACACTCGCACACACACTTGCACACACTCGCACACACTCGCACATACACACATACACATTCGCACACACTCGCACACACACTCGCACACACAGTTCTACACACTCACACACACACTCGCAAACACTCGCACACACTCACACACACACTCACTCACACGTACACACTCATGCACACTTGCACACACTCACGCACACTAGCACACACTCGTAAGCATACACTCACACTCACTCACACACTTACTCACACGCACACACTCTCGCACACACTCACACACACTCGCGCACACTCGCACACACTCGCATGCCCACCATCACACACTCTCGCACACATTTGCACACACTCGCACTCACTTGCACCCACTCGCACGCACACACTCGCACACACTCATACACAATCACACAAACTCGCACACACACTCGCACACATTTGCACACACTCGCACACTCACACTCACTCGCACACACTTGCACACACTCGCACACACTCGCACACACAGTCCTACACACTCACACACACACTCACAAACACTCACACAAACTCACACACACTCACTCACACGCACACACTTGCGCACACTAGCACACACTCGCACGCCCACACTCACAAACATTCGCACGCACTCGCACGCACACACTTGCACAAACTCACACACACTCGCACACACTCATACACAATCGCATGCACACACACTCGCACACACACACTCGCACACACTAGCACACTCTCGCACACATTCACACTCACTCGCACGCACTCGCACGCGCACACTCGAACACACTCGCACAAACACACACACACTCGCACACACTTATACACAAACGCACACACACACTCGTACACACACTCGCACACACTCGCACACACTCGCACACACTCACTCACACACACACACTCGCACACACTCACACACACTTGCACACACTCGCACACACTCACACGCACACACACTCGCACACACTCGCACACACTCACAAGCACACACTCGCACACACACTTGCACACACTCAAACGCACACACTCACACGCACACACTCGCACAAACAGTCGCACAAACTCACACCCACTCACTCGTGCACACTCGCGCACACTTGGGCACATTTGCACACACTCGCACACACTCGCACACTCTCGCACACACACTCGCACACACACTCGCACACACTCGAACACACTCGCACACACTCGCAAACACTCGCACATACAGTCCTACAAACTCACACACACTCACACACACTCACACACTCGCACCCACACACAAACTGGCACACACTCAAACACACTCACTCATACACACTCGCACACAATCACTCACACACACACACTCGCACACACTCGCACCCAGTCACTCGAGCACACTCACACACCCTCGCACGTACGCACACACTCGCACACACTCACATGCACACACTCACGCAAACACACTCGCGCACACTCGTGCACACTTGCACGCACACATTCACACACATTCGCACTCACTTGCACACACTCGTACGCACACACTGGCACACACTCGCACACACACACTCGCACATACTTGCTCACACTCGCACACACTCGCACGCACACACTCGCATGCACACACTCGCACACACACTCACACACACACACTCGCATACACACTCGCACAAACTCCTACACACACTCGTACACACTCACACACACTAGCACACACACACTCGCACATACTCGCACACACTCGCACACACTCGCATGCACACATTCGCACACACTCACACACACACTCTCGCATACACACACGCACAAACTCCTACACACTCACACACACTCGCACACACACTTGCACACACTCGCACACACTCGCACATACACACATACACATTCGCACACACTCGCACACACACTCGCACACACAGTCCTACAAACTCACACACACACTCGCAAACACTCGCACACACTCACACGCACACACACTCACACACACACTCACACACACTCGCACACACTCACAAGCACAAACTCGCACACACACTCGCACACACTCACACGCACACACTCACACGCACACACTCGCACACAAACTCGCACACACTCGCACCCAGTCACTCGAGCACACTCGCACACCCTCGCACGCACGCACACACTCGCACACACTCACATGCACACACTCACACACACACTCGCACACACTCGAACACACTCGCACACACTCGCAAACACTCGCACATACAGTCCTACAAACTCACACACACTCACACACACTAACACACTCGCACCCACACACAAACTGGCACACACTCAAACATACTCACTCATACACACTCGCACACACTCACTCGCACACACACTCGCACACACTCGCACCCAGTCACTCGAGCACACTCGCACACCCTCGCACGCACGCACGCACACACTCGCACACACTCACATGCACACACTCACGCACACACACTCGCACACACTCGTGCACACTCGCACGCACACATTCACGCACACACACTCGCGCACACTCGTGCACACTCGCTCGCACACATTCACACACATTCGCACTCACTTGCACACACTCGTATGCACACACTGGCACACACTCGCACACACTCGTACACACACACTTGCACATACTCGCTCACACACACTCGCACGCACACACTCGCACACACTCGCATGCACACACTCGCACACACACTCGCATACACACTCGCACAAACTCCTACACACACTCGTACACACTCACACACACTAGCACACACACACTCGCACACACTCGCACATGCTCGCACACACTCGCATACACTCGCATGCACACACTCGCACACACATTCACACACACTCTCGCATACACACTCGCACAAACTCCTACACACACTCGTACACTCTCACACACACTCGCACACACACTTGCACACACTCGCACACACTCGCACATACACACATACACATTCGCACACACTCGCACACACACTCGCACACACAGTTCTACACACTCACACACACACTCGCAAACACTCGCACACACTCACACACACACTCACTCACACGTACACACTCATGCACACTTGCACACACTCACGCACACTAGCACACACTCGTAAGCATACACTCACACTCACTCACACACTTACTCACACGCACACACTCTCGCACACACTCACACACACACGCGCACACTCGCACACACTCGCATGCCCACCATCACACACTCTCGCACACATTTGCACACACTCGCACTCACTTGCACCCACTCGCACGCACACACTCGCACACACTCATACACAATCACACAAACTCGCACACACACTCGCACACATTTGCACACACTCGCACACTCACACTCACTCGCACACACTTGCACACACTCGCACACACTCGCACACACAGTCCTACACACTCACACACACACTCACAAACACTCACACAAACTCACACACACTCACTCACACGCACACACTTGCGCACACTAGCACACACTCGCACGCCCACACTCACAAACATTCGCACGCACTCGCACGCACACACTTGCACAAACTCACACACACTCGCACACACTCATACACAATCGCATGCACACACACTCGCACACACACACTCGCACACACTAGCACACTCTCGCACACATTCACACTCACTCGCACGCACTCGCACACGCACACTCGAACACACTCGCACAAACACACACACACTCGCACACACTTATACACAAACGCACACACACACTCGTACACACACTCGCACGCACTCGCACACACTCGCACACACTCACTCACACACACACACTCGCACACACTCACACACACTTGCACACACTCGCACACACTCACACGCACACACACTCGCACACACTCGCACACACTCACAAGCACACACTCGCACACACACTTGCACACACTCACACGCACACACTCACACGCACACACTCGCACAAACAGTCGCACAAACTCGCACCCACTCACTCGTGCACACTCGCGCACACTTGGGCACATTTGCACACACTCGCACACACTCGCACACTCTCGCACACTCACTCGCACACACACTCGCACACACTCGAACACACTCGCACACACTCGCAAACACTCGCACATACAGTCCTACAAACTCACACACACTCACACACACTCACACACTCGCACCCACACACAAACTGGCACACACTCAAACACACTCACTCATACACACTCGCACACAATCACTCACACACACACACTCGCACACACTCGCACCCAGTCACTCGAGCACACTCACACACCCTCGCACGCACGCACACACTCGCACACACTCACATGCACACACTCACGCACACACACTCGCGCACACTCGTGCACACTTGCACGCACACATTCACACACATTCGCACTCACTTGCACACACTCGTACGCACACACTCGCACACACTCGCAAACACTCACTCACACACACACACTCGCACACACTCACACACACTTGCACACACTCGCACACACTCACACGCACACACACTCGCACACACTCGCACACACTCACAAGCACACACTCGCACACACACTTGCACACACTCACACGCACACACTCACACGCACACACTCGCACAAACAGTCGCACAAACTCGCACCCACTCACTCGTGCACACTCGCGCACACTTGGGCACATTTGCACACACTCGCACACACTCGCACACTCTCGCACACACACTCGCACACACACTCGCACACACTCGAACACACTCGCATACACTCGCAAACACTCGCACATACAGTCCTACAAACTCACACACACTCACACACACTCACACACTCGCACCCACACACAAACTGGCACACACTCAAACACACTCACTCATACACACTCGCACACAATCACTCACACACACACACTCGCACACACTCGCACCCAGTCACTCGAGCACACTCACACACCCTCGCACGCATGCACACACTCGCACACACTCACATGCACACACTCACGCACACACACTCGCGCACACTCGTGCACACTTGCACGCACACATTCACACACATTCGCACTCACTTGCACACACTCGTACGCACACACTCGCACACACTCGCACACACACACTCGCACATACTTGCTCACACTCGCACACACTCGCACGCACACACTCGCATGCACACACTCGCACACACACTCACACACACACACTCGCATACACACTCGCACAAACTCCTACACACACTCGTACACACTCACACACACTAGCACACACACACTCGCACATACTCGCACACACTCGCACACACTCGCATGCACACATTCGCACACACTCACACACACACTCTCGCATACACACTCGCACAAACTCCTACACACTCACACACACTCGCACACACACTTGCACACACTCGCACACACTCGCACATACACACATACACATTCGCACACACTCGCACACACACTCGCACACACAGTCCTACAAACTCACACACACACTCGCAAACACTCGCACACACTCACACGCACACACACTCACACACACACTCACACACACTCGCACACACTCACAAGCACAAACTCGCACACACACTCGCACACACTCACACGCACACACTCACACGCACACACTCGCACACAAACTCGCACACACTCGCACCCAGTCACTCGAGCACACTCGCACACCCTCGCACGCACGCACACACTCGCACACACTCACATGCACACACTCACACACACACTCGCACACACTCGAACACACTCGCACACACTCGCAAACACTCGCACATACAGTCCTACAAACTCACACACACTCACACACACTAACACACTCGCACCCACACACAAACTGGCACACACTCAAACATACTCACTCATACACACTCGCACACACTCACTCGCACACACACTCGCACACACTCGCACCCAGTCACTCGAGCACACTCGCACACCCTCGCACGCACGCACGCACACACTCGCACACACTCACATGCACACACTCATGCACACACACTCGCACACACTCGTGCACACTCGCACGCACACATTCACGCACACACACTCGCGCACACTCGTGCACACTCATACGCACACATTCACACACATTCGCACTCACTTGCACACACTCGAATGCACACACTGGCACACACTCGCACACACTCGCACACACACACTTGCACATACTCGCTCACACACACTCGCACGCACACACTCGCACACACTCGCATGCACACACTCGCACACACACTCGCATACACACTCGCACAAACTCCTACACACACTCGTACACACTCACACACACTAGCACACACACACTCGCACACACTCGCACATACTCGCACACACTCGCATACACTCGCATGCACACACTCGCACACACATTCACACACACTCTCGCATACACACTCGCACAAACTCCTACACACACTCGTACACACTCACACACACTCGCACACACACTTGCACACACTCGCACACACTCGCACATACACACATACACATTCGCACACACTCGCACACACACTCGCACACACAGTTCTACACACTCACACACACACTCGCAAACACTCGCACACACTCACACACACACTCACTCACACGTACACACTCATGCACACTTGCACACACTCACGCACACTAGCACACACTCGTAAGCATACACTCACACTCACTCACAAACTTACTCACACGCACACACTCTCGCACACACTCACACACACTCGCGCACACTCGCACACACTCGCATGCCCACCATCACACACTCTCGCACACATTTGCACACACTCGCACTGACTTGCACCCACTCGCACACCCACACTCGCACACACTCATACACAATCACACAAACTCGCGCACACACTCGCACACATTTGCACACACTCGCACACTCACACTCACTCGCACACACTTGCACACACTCGCACACACTCGCACACACAGTCCTACACACTCACACACACACTCACAAACACTCACACAAACTCACACACACTCACTCACACGCACACTCTTGCGCACACTAGCACACACTCGCACGCCCACACTCACAAACATTCGCACGCACTCGCACGCACACACTTGCACAAACTCACACACACTCGCACACACTCATACACAATCGCATGCACACACACTCGCACACACACACTCGCACACACTAGCACACTCTCGCACACATTCACACTCACTCGCACGCACTCGCACACGCACACTCGAACACACTCGCACAAACACACACACACTCGCACACACTTATACACAAACGCACACACACACTCGTACACACACTCGCACACACTCGCACACACTCGCACACACTCACTCACACACACACACTCGCACACACTCACACACACTTGCACACACTCGCACACACTCACACGCACACACACTCGCACACACTCGCACACACTCACAAGCACACACTCGCACACACACTTGCACACACTCACACGCACACACTCACACGCACACACTCGCACAAACAGTCGCACAAACTCGCACCCACTCACTCGTGCACACTCGCGCACACTTGGGCACATTTGCACACACTCGCACACACTCGCACACTCTCGCACACACACTCGCACACACACTCGCACACACTCGAACACACTCGCACACACTCGCAAACACTCGCACATACAGTCCTACAAACTCACACACACTCACACACACTCGCACCCACACACAAACTGGCACACACTCAAACACACTCACTCATACACACTCGCACACAATCACTCACACACACACACTCGCACACACTCGCACCCAGTCACTCGAGCACACTCACACACCCTCGCACGCACGCACACACTCGCACACACTCACATGCACACACTCACGCACACACACTCGCGCACACTCGTGCACACTTGCACGCACACATTCACACACATTCGCACTCACTTGCACACACTCGTACGCACACACTCGCACACACTCGCACACACACACTCGCACATACTTGCTCACACTCGCACACACTCGCACGCACACACTCGCATGCACACACTCGCACACACACTCACACACACACACTCGCATACACACTCGCACAAACTCCAACACACACTCGTACACACTCACACACACTAGCACACACACACTCGCACATACTCGCACACACTCGCACACACTCGCATGCACACATTCACACACACTCACACACACACTCTCGCATACACACTCGCACAAACTCCTACACACTCACACACACTCGCACACACACTTGCACACACTCGCACACACTCGCACATACACACATACACATTCGCACACACTCGCACACACACTCGCACACACAGTCCTACAAACTCACACACACACTCGCAAACACTCGCACACACTCACACACACACTCACTCACACGTACACACTCACGCACACTTGCACACACTCACGCACACTAGCACACACTCGTAAGCATACACTCACACTCACTCACACACTTACTCACACGCACACACTCTCGCACACACTCACACACACTCGCACACACTCGCACGCCCACACTCGCACACTCTCGCACACATTTGCACACACTCGCATTCACTTGCACCCACTCGCACGCACACACTCGCACACACTCATACACAATCACAAAAACTCGCACACACACACTCGCACACATTCGCACACACTCGCACACACTCACTCACTCACACTCACTCGCACACACTTGCACACACTCGCACACACTCGCACACACAGTCCTACACACTCACACACACACTCGCAAACACTCGCACAAACTCACACACACTCACTCACACGCACACACTTGCGCACACTAGCACACACTCGCACGCCCACACTCACACACATTCGCACTCACTCGCACACACTCGCACGCACACACTCGCACAAACTCACACACACTCGCACACACTCATACACAATCGCACGCACACACACTCGCACACACACACTCGCACACACTCGCACACTCTCACACACATTCACACTCACTCGCATGCACTCGCACGCGCACACTCGAACACACTCGCACAAACTCACACACACTCGTACACACACTCGCACACACTCGCACACACTCGCACACACTCACTCACACACACTCACACACACACACTCGCACACACTCACACACACTTGCACACACTCGCACACACTCACACGCACACACACTCGCACACACACTCACACACACTCGCACACACTCACAAGCACACACTCGCACACACACTCGCACACACTCACACGCACACACTCACACGCACACACTCGCACAAACAGTCGCACACACTCGCACCCACTCACTCGTGCACACTCGCGCACACTCGGGCACATTTGCACACACTCGCACACACTCGCACACTCTCGCACACACACTCGCACACACACTCGCACACACTCGAACACACTCGCACACACTCGCAAACACTCGCACATACAGTCCTACAAACTCACACACACTCACACACACTCACACACTCCAACCACACACAAACTGGCACACACTCAAACACACTCACTCATACACACTCGCACACTCACTCGCACACACACACACTCGCACACACTAGCACCCAGTCACTCGAGCATACTCGCACACACTCGCACGCACGCACGCACACACTCGCACACACTCACACGCACACAGTCACGCACACACACTCGTGCACACTTGCACGCACACATTCGCACACATTCGCACTCACTTGCTCACACTCGTGCGCACACACTGGCACACACTGGCACACACTGGCACACACACACTCGCACACACTCGCACACACTTGCACATACTAGCACACACACACTCGCACATATTCGCACACACTCGCACGCACACACTCGCACACACTTGCATGCACACACTCGCACACACACACACACTCACATACACACTCGCACACACTCGCACAAACTCCTACACACACTCGTACACACACACACTCGCACACACACTCGCACACACTCGCACACACTCGCACATACACACATAGACATTCGCACACACTCGCACACACACTCGCACACACAGTCCTACACACTCACACACACACTCGCAAACACTCGCACACACTCACACACACACTCACTCACACGTACACACTCGCGCACACTCGCACACACTCACGCACACTAGCACACACTCGCATGCACACACTGGCACACACACTAACACACACACTCACATACACACTCGCACACACTCGCACAAACTCCTACACACACTCGCACACACTCACACACACACTCGCACGCTCACACTCGCACACACTCACACACACTTGCACACACTTGCACACACACACTCGCACACAATCACACACACACACTCGCAGACACTCGCACACACTCACTCATGCACACACTCATACACACTCGCCCCCACTCGCACACACAGTCCTACACACTCACACACACACTCACAAACACTCGCAAACACTCACACACACACTCACTCACACGTACACACTCGCACACACTCGCACGCCCACACTCTCACACTCTCGCACACATTTGCACACACTCGCACTCACTCGCACGCACTCACACACACACTCGCAAAAACTCATACACAATCGCACACACTCACTCGCACACACTTGCACACACTCGCACACACTCGCACACACTTGCACACACTTGCACACGCTTGCACACACTCGCACACACTCGCACACACTCGCACACACTCACACACACGCACACACACGCACACACACTCACGCACACACTCGCACGCACTCGCACACACTTGCATGCACACATTCGCACGCACTCGCACACACAAACACAAACTGGCACACACTCAAACACACTCACTCATACACACTCGCACACACTCACTCGCACACAGACACACACACTCGCACACACTCACACACACACACTCGCGCACACTCGTGCACACTCGCACGCACACATTCGCACACATTCGCACTCACTTGCACACACTCGTACGCAAACACTGGCACACACTGGCACACACTCGCACACACACTCGCACACACTCGCACACACTTGCACACACTAGCACACACACACTCGCACACACTCACACACACTTGCACGCACACACTCGCATGCACACACTCGCACACACTCACACACACTCGCATACACACTCGCACACACTCGCACAAACTCCTACACACACTCGTACACACTCACACACACTCGCACACACACTCGCACACACTCGCACATACACACATACACATTTGCACACACTCACACACACACTCGCACACACAGTCCTACACACTCACACACACTTTCAAACACTCGCACACACTCACACACACACTCACTCACATGTACACACTCGCGCACACTCACGCACACTAGCACACACTCGTAAGCATACACTCAAACTCACTCACACACTTACTCACATGCACACACTCTCGCACACACTCACACACACTCGTGCACACTCGCACACACTCGCACGCCCACACTCGCACACTCTCGCACACATTTGCACACACTCGCACTCACTCGCACCCACTCGCATGCACACACTCGCACACACTCATACACAATCACACAAACTCGCACACACACACTCGCACACATTCGCACACACTCGCACACACTCACTCACTCACACTCACTCGCACACACTTACACACACTCGCACACACTCGCACACACAGTCCTACACACTCACACACACTCGCAAACACTCGCACAAACTCACACACACTCACTCACACGCACACACTTGCGCACACTAGCACACACTCGCACGCCCACACTCGCACACATTCGCACTCACTCGCACGCACTCGCACGCACACACTCGCAAAAAACTCACACACACTCGCACACACTCATACACAATCGCACGCACACACACTCGCACACACACACTCGCACACACTCGCACACTCTCGCACTCACTCGCACGCACTCGCACGCACACACTCGCACACACTCGCATGCACACACTCGCACGCACACACTCGCACAAACAGTCGCACACACTCGCACCCACTCACTCGTGCACACTCGCGCACACTCGGGCACATTTGCACACACTTGCACACACTCGCACACTCTCGCACACACACTCGCACACACACTCGCACACACTCGAACACACTCGCACACACTCGCAAACACTCGCACATACAGTCCTACAAACTCACACACACTCACACACACTCACACACTCCACCCACACACAAACTGGCACACACTCAAACACACTCACTCATACACACTCGCACACACTCACTCGCACACACACACACTCGCACACACTAGCACCCAGTCACTCGAGCACACTCGCACACCCTCGCACGCACGCACACACTCGCACACACTCACATGCACACACTCACGCACACACACTCGCGCACACTCGTGCACACTCGCACGCACACATTCATGCACACACACTCGCGCACACTCGTGCACACTCGCACGCACACATTCACACACATTCGCACTCACTTGCACACACTCGTACGCACACACTGGCACACACTCGCACACACTCGCACACACACACTCGCACATACTCGCTCACACTCACACACACTCGCACGCAAGCACTCGCACACACTCGCATGCACACACTCGCACACACACTCGCATACACACTCGCACAAACTCCTACACACACTCGTACACACTCACACACACTAGCACACACACACTCGCACACACTCGCACATAATCGCACACACTCGCACACACTCGCATGCACACACTCGCACACACATTCACACACACTCTCGCATACACACTCGCACAAACTCCTACACACACTCGTACACACTCACACACACTCGCACACACACTTGCACACACTCGCACACACTCGCACATACACACATACACATTCGCACACACTCGCACACACACTCGCACACACAGTCCTACACACTCACACACACACTCGCAAACACTCGCACACACTCACACACACTCTCACTCACACGTACACACTCATGCACACTTACACACACTCACGCACACTAGCACACACTCGTAAGCATACACTCACACTCACTCACACACTTACTCACACGCACACACTCTCGCACACACTCACACACACTCGCGCACACTCGCACACACTCGCACGCCCACCATCACACACTCTCGCACACATTTGCACACACTCGCACTCACTTGCACCCACTCGCACGCACACACTCGCACACACTCATACACAATCCCACAAACTCGCACACACACACTCGCACACATTTGCACACACTCGCACACTCACACTCACTCGCACACACTTGCACACACTCGCACAAACAGTCCTACACACTCACACACACACTCGCAAACACTCACACAAACTCACACACACTCACTCACACGCACACACTTGCGCACACTAGCACACACTCGCACGCCCACACTCACACACATTCGCACTCACTCGCACGCACACACTTGCACAAACTCACACACACTCGCACACACTCATACACAATCGCATGCACACACACTCGCACACACACACTCGCACACACTAGCACACTCTCGCACACATTCACACTCACTCGCACGTACTCGCACGCACACACTCGAACACACTCGCACAAACACACACACACTCGCACACACTTATACACAAACGCACACACACACTCGTACACACACTCGCACACACTCGCACACACTCGCACACACTCACTCACACACACACACTCGCACACACTCACACACACTTGCACACACTCGCACACACTCACACGCACACACACTCGCACACACACTCACACACACTCGCACACACACTCGCACACACTCACACGCACACACTCACACGCACACACTCGCACAAACAGTCGCACACACTCGCACCCACTCACTCGTGCACACTCGCGCACACTCGGGCACATTTGCACACACTCGCACACACTCGCACACTCTCGCACACACACTCGCACACACACTCGCACACACTCGAACACACTCGCACACACTCGCAAACACTCGCACATACAGTCCTACAAACTCACACACACTCACACACACTCACACACTCGCACCCACACACAAACTGGCACACACTCAAACACACTCACTCATACACACTCGCACACAATCACTCACACACACACACTCGCACACACTCGCACCCAGTCACTCGAGCACACTCACACACCCTCGCACGCACGCACACACTCGCACACACTCACATGCACACACTCACGCACACACACTCGCGCACACTCGTGCACACTCGCACGCACACATTCACACACATTCGCACTCACTTGCACACACTCGTACGCACACACTCGCACACACTCGCACACACACACTCGCACATACTCGCTCACACTCGCACACACTCGCACGCACACACTCGCACACACTCGCATGCACACACTCGCACACACACTCACACACACTCGCATACACACTCGCACAAACTCCTACACACACTCGTACACACTCACACACACTAGCACACACACACTCGCACATACTCGCACACACTCGCACACACTCGCATGCACACATTCGCACACACTCACACACACACTCTCGCATACACACTCGCACAAACTCCTACACACTCACACACACTCGCACACACACTTGCACACACTCGCACACACTCGCACATACACACATACACATTCGCACACACTCGCACACACACTCGCACACACAGTCCTACAAACTCACACACACACTCGCAAACACTCGCACACACTCACACACACACTCACTCACACGTACACACTCACGCACACTTGCACACACTCACGCACACTAGCACACACTCGTAAGCATACACTCACACTCACTCACACACTTACTCACACGCACACACTCTCGCACACACTCACACACACTCGCACACACTCGCATGCCCACACTCGCACACTCTCGCACACATTTGCACACACTCGCATTCACTTGCACACACTCGCACACACTCATACACAATCACACAAACTCGCACACACACACTCGCACACATTCGCACACACACGCACACACTCACTCACTCACACTCACTCGCACACACTTGCACACACTCGCACACACTCGCACACACAGTCCTACACACTCACACACACACTCGCAAACACTCGCACAAACTCACACACACTCACACACTTGCGCACACAAGCACACACTCGCACGCCCACACTCACACACATTCGCACTCACTCGCACACACTCGCACGCACACACTCGCACAAACTCACACACACTCGCACACACTCATACACAATTGCACGCTCACACACTCGCACACACACACTCGCACACACTCGCACACTCTCACACAAATTCACACTCACTCGCACGCACTCGCACGTGCACACTCGAACACACTCGCACAAACTCACACACACTCGTACACACACTCGCACACACTCGCACACACTTGCACACACTCACTCACACACACTCACACACACACACTCGCACACACTCACACACACTTGCACACACTCGCACACACTCACACGCACACACACTCGCACACACACTCACACACACTCACACACACTCACAAGCACACACTCGCACACACACTCGCACACACTCACACGCACACACTCACACGCACACACTCGCACCCACTCACTCGTGCACACTCGCGCACACTCGGGCACATTTGCACACACTCGCACACACTCGCACACTCTCACACACATACTCGCACTCACACTCGCACACACTCGAACACACTCGCACACACTCGCAAACACTCGCACATACAGTCCTACAAACTCACACACACTCACACACACTCACACACTCCACCCACACACAAACTGGCACACACTCAAACACACTCACTCATTCACACTCGCACACACTCACTCGCACACACACACACTCGCACACACTAGCACCCAGTCACTCGAGCACACTCGCACACACTCGCACGCACGCACACACTCGCACACACTCACACGCACACAGTCACGCACACACACTCGCGCACACTCGTGCACACTTGCACGCACACATTCGCACACATTCGCACTCACTTGCACACACTCGTGCGCACACACTATCACACACTGGCACACACTGGCACACACACACTCGCACACACTCGCACACACTTGCACATACTAGCACACACACACTCGCACATATTCGCACACACTCGCACGCACACACTCGCACACACTTGCATGCACACACTCGCACACACACACACACTCACATACACACTCGCACACACTCGCACAAACTCCTACACACACTCGTACACACACACACTCGCACACACACTCGCACACACTCGCACACACTCGCACATACACACATACACATTCGCACACACTCGCACACACACTCGCACACACAGTCCTACACACTCACACACACACTCGCAAACACTCGCACACACTCACACACACACTCACTCACACGTACACACTCGCGCACACTCGCACACACTCACGCACACTAGCACACACTCGCATGCACACACTGGCACACACACTAACACACACATTCACATACACACTCGCACACACTCGCACAAACTCCTACACACACTCGCACACACTCACACACACACTCGCACGCTCACACTCGCACACACTCACACACACACTTGCACACACTTGCACACACACACTCGCACACAATCACACACACACTCGCAGACACTCGCACACACTCACTCTTGCACACACTCATACACACTCGCCCACACTCGCACACACAGTCCTACACACTCACACACACACTCGCAAACACTCGCAAACACTCACACACACACTCACTCACACGTACACACTCGCACACACTCGCACGCCCACACTCTCACACTCTCGCACACATTTGCACACACTCGCACTCACTCGCACGCACTCACACACACACTCACACACACACTCGCACAAACTCATACACAATCGCACACACTCACTCGCACACACTTGCACACACTCGCACACACTCGCACACACTTGCACACACTTGCACACGCTTGCACACACTCGCACACACTCGCACACACTCACACACACGCACACACACGCACACACACTCACGCACACACTCGCACACACTCGCACACACTTGCATGCACACATTCGCACGCACTCGCACACACAAACACAAACTGGCACACACTCAAACACACTCACTCATACACACTCGCACACACTCACTCGCACACACACACACACACTCGCACACACTCACACACACACACACACTCGCGCACACTCGTGCACACTCGCACGCACACATTCGCACACATTCGCACTCACTTGCACACACTCGTACGCAAACACTGGCACACACTGGCACACACTCGCACACACACACTCGCACACACTCGCACACACTTGCACACACTAGCACACACACACTCACACACACTCGCACATACTCGCACACACTCACACACACTTGCACGCACACACTCGCATGCACACACTCGCACACACTCACACACACTCGCATACACACTCGCACACACTCGCACAAACTCCTACACACACTCGTACACACTCACACACACTCGCACACACACTCGCACACACTCGCACATACACACATACACATTTGCACACACTCGCACACAAACTCGCACACACAGTCCTACACACTCACACACACTCGCAAACACTCGCACACACTCACACACACACTCACTCACACGTACACACTCGCGCACACTCACGCACACTAGCACACACTCGTAAGCATACACTCAAACTCACTCACACACTTACTCACATGCACACACTCTCGCACACACTCACACACACTCGTGCACACTCGCACACACTCACACGCCCACACTCGCACACTCTCGCACACATTTGCACACACTCGCACTCACTCGCACCCACTCGCATGCACACACTCGCACACACTCATACACAATCACACAAACTCGCACACACACACTCGCACACATTCGCACTCACTTGCACACACTCGTACGCAAACACTGGCACACACTGGCACACACTCGCACACACACACTCACACACACTTGCACACACTAGCACACACACACTCGCACACACTCGCACATTTTCTCACACACTCACACACACTTGCACACACTCGCACACACTCACACACACTCGCATACACACTCGCACACACTCGCACAAACTCCTACACACACTCGTACACACTCACACACACTCGCACACACACTCGCACACACTCGCACATACACACATACACATTTGCACACACTCGCACACACACTCGCACACACAGTCCTACACACTCACACACACACTCGCAAACACTCGCACACACTCACACACTCACTCACACGTACACACTCGCGCACACTCACGCACACTAGCGCACACTCGTAAGCATACACTCAAACTCACTCACACACTTACTCACATGCACACACTCTCGCACACACTCACACACACTCGTGCACACTCGCACACACTCGCACGCCCACACTCGCACACTCTCGCACACATTTGCACACACTCGCACTCACTCGCACCCACTCGCATGCACACACTCGCACACACTCATACACAATCACACAAACTTGCACACACACACTCGCACATATTCGCACACACTCGCACACACTCACTCACTCACACTCACTCGCACACACTTGCACACACTCGCACACACTCGCACACACAGTCCTACACACTCACACACACTCGCAAACACTCGCACAAACTCACACACACTCACTCACACGCACACACTTGCGCACACTAGCACACACTCGCACGCCCACACTCGCACACATTCGCACTCACTCGCACGCACTCGCACGCACACACTCGCAAAAAACTCACACACACTCGCACACACTCATACAAAATCGCACGCACACACACTCGCACACACTCGCACACTCTCGCACTCACTCGCACGCACTCGCACGCACACACTCACACACAATCGCATGCACACACTCGCACACACAAACACACACACACTCGCATACACACTCGCACACACTCGCATGCACACACTCGCACACACACTCACACACACACACTCGCATACACACTCGCACACACTCGCACAAACTCCTACACACACTCGTACACACTCACACACACTCACACACACACTTGCACACACTCGAACATACACACATACACATTCGCACACACTCGCACACTCACTCGCACACACAGTCCTACACACTCACACACACACTCGCAAGCACTCGCACACACACACACTCACTCACACGTACACACTCGCGCACACTCACACACACTCACGCACACTAGCACACACTCGTAAGCATACACTCACACTCACTCACACACTTACTCACACTCACACACTCTCGCACACACTCACACACACTCGCCCACACTCGCACACACTCGCACGCCCACACTCGCACACTCTCGCACACATTTGCACACACTCGCACTCACTCACACCCACTCGCACGCACACACTCGCACACACTCATACACAATCACACAAACTCGCACACACACACTCGCACACATTCGCACACACTCGCACACACTCACTCACTCACACTCACTCGCACACACTTGCACACACTCGCACACACTCGCACACACAGTCCTACACACTCACACACACACTCGCAAACACTCGCACAAACTCACACACACTCACTCACACGCACACACTTGCGCACACTAGCACACACTCGCACGCCCACACTCGCACACATTCGCACTCACTCGCACGCACTCGCACGCACACACTCGCACAAACTCACACACACTCGCACACACTCATACACAATCGCACGCACACACACTCGCACACACTCGCACACTCTCGCACACATTCGCACTCACTTGCACGCACACACTCGCACAAACTCGCATGCACACACTCGCACACACACTCACACACACACACTCGCATACACACTCGCACAAACTCCTACACACACTCGTACACACTCACACACACTCGCACACACACTTGCACACACTCGCACACACTCGCACATACACACATACACATTCGCACACACTCGCACAATCACTCGCACACACAGTCCTACACACTCACACACACACTCGCAAACACTCGCACACACACACACTCACTCACACGTACACACTCGCGCACACTCACACACACTCACGCACACTAGCACACACTCGTAAGCATACACTCACACTCACTCACACACTTACTCACACGCACACACTCTCGCACACACTCACACACATTCGCGCACACTCGCACACACTCGCACGCCCACACTCGCACACTCTCGCACACATTTGCACACACTCGCACTCACTCGCACCCACTCGCATGCACACACTCGCACACACTCATACACAATCACACAAACTGACACACACTCGCACACACTCACACATTCGCACCCACTCACTCGTGCACACTCGCACACATTCGCACTCACTCGCACGCACTCGCACGCACACACTCTCACACACTCGCACAAACTCACACACTCGCACACACTTATACACAATCGGACACACACACTCACTCACTCACACTCACTCGCACACACTTGCACACACTCGCACACACTCGCACACACAGTCCTACACACTCACACACACTCGCAAACACTCGCACAAACTCACACACACTCACTCACACCCACACACTTGCACACACTAGCAGACACTCGCACGCCCACACTTGCACACACTCACTCGAACGCACTCGCACGCACACACTCGCACACACTCGCACATACTCGCACACACTTGCACACACTCGCACACACTCGCATGCACACACTCGCACACATACTCACAAACACACACTCGCATACACACTCGCACACACTCGCACAAACTCCTACACACACTCGTACACACTCACACACACTCGCACACACACTTGCACACACTCGCACACACTCGCACATACACGCATACACATTCGCACACACTCGCACACACACTCGCACACACAGTCCTACACACACACACTCGCAAACACTCGCACACACTCACTCACACGTACACACTCGCACACACTCGCACACACTCACGCACACTAGCACACACTCGTAAGCATACACTCACATTCACTCACACACTTACTCACACGCACACACTCTCGCACACACTCACACACACTCGCGCACACTCGCACACACTCGCATGCCCACACTCGCACACTCTCGCACACATTTGCACACACTCGCACTCACTCACACCGACTCGCACGCACACACTCGCACACACTCATACACAATCACACAAACTCGCACATACACACTCGCACACATTCGCACACACTCGCACACACTCACTCACTCACACTCACTCGCACACACTTGCACACACTCGCACACACTCGCACACACAGTCCTACACACTCACACACACTCGCAAACACTCGCACAAACTCACACACACTCACTCACACGCACAAACTTGCACACACTAGCACACACTCGCACGCCCACACTTGCACACATTCGCACTCACTCGCACGCACTCGCACGCACACACTCGCACAAACTCACACACACTCGCACACACTCATACTCAATCGCACAATCGTACAAACTCACACACACTCGCACACACTCACACACTCGCACCCACTCACTCGTGCACACTCGCACACATTCGCACTCACTCGCACGCACTCACACGCACACACTCGCATCCACTCACACACACTCGCACACACTCATACACAATCGCACGCACACACTCGCACACACACACTCACACACACTCGCACACTCTCGCACACATACGCACTCACTCGCACGCACTCGCACGCACACACTCTCACACACTCGCACAAACTCACACACACTCGCACACACTTATACACAATCGCACACACACACTCACTCACTCACACTCACTTGCACACACTTGCACACACTCGCACACACTCGCACACACAGTTCTACACACTCACACACACTCGCAAACACTCGCACAAACTCACACACACTCACTCACACGCACACACTTGCACACACTAGCACACACTCGCACGCCCACACTTGCACACACTCACACTCATTCGCACGCACTCGCACGCACACACTCGCACATACTCGCACATACTCGCACACACTTGCACACACTCGCACACACTCATACACAATCGCACGCACACACACTCGCACACACACACTCGCACACACTCGCACACTCTCGTACACATTCACACTCACTCGCACGCACTCGCACGCGCACACTCGAACACACTCGCACAAACTCACACACACTCGCACACACTTATACACAAACGCACACACACACTCGTACACACACTCGCACACACTCGCACACACTCGCACACACTCACACGCACACACACTCGCACACACACTCACACACACTCACACACTCACAAGCACACACTCGCACACACACTCGCACACACTCACACGCACACACTCACACGCACACACTCGCACAAACAGTCGCACACACTCGCACCCACTCACTCGTGCACACTCGCGCACACTCGGGCACATTTGCACACACTCGCACACACTCACACACTCTCGCACACACACTCGCACACACACTCGCACACACTCGAACACACTCGCACACACTCGCAAACACTCGCACATACAGTCCTACAAACTCACACACACTCACACACACTCACACACTCCACCCACACACAAACTGGCACACACTCAAACACACTCACTCATACACACTCGCACACACTCACTCGCACACACACACACACACTCGCACACACTCGCACCCAGTCACTCGAGCACACTCGCACACACTCGCACGCACGCACACACTCGCACACACTCACACGCACATAGTCACGCACACACACTCGCGCACACTCGTGCACACTTGTACGCACACATTCGCACACATTCGCACTCACTTGCACACACTCGTGCGCACACACTGGCACACACTGGCACACACTGGCACACACACACTCGCACACACTGGCACACACTTGCACACACTAGCACACACACACTCGCACATACTCGCACACACTCGCACACACTCGCACGCACACACTCGCACACACTCGCATGCACACACTCGCACACACACTCACACACACACTCACATACACACTCGCACACACTCGCACAAACTCCTACACACACGTACACACTCACACACACTCGCA
Source organism: Phyllobates terribilis (assembly GCF_046119375.1). Classification (NCBI taxonomy): domain Eukaryota; kingdom Metazoa; phylum Chordata; class Amphibia; order Anura; family Dendrobatidae; genus Phyllobates; species Phyllobates terribilis. The sequence continues at coordinate 2,066,613 of NW_027362853.1, forward strand.
CACACACTCGCACACACTCGCACATACACACATACACATTCACACACACTCGCACACACACCCGCACACACAGTCCTACACACTCACACACACACTCGCAAACACTCGCACACACTCACACACACACTCACACGTACACACTCGCGCACACTCACGCACACTAGCACACACTCGTAAGCATACACTCACACTCACTCACACACTTACTCACATGCACACACTCTCGCACACACTCACACACACTCGCACACACTCGCACGCCCACACTCGCACACTCTCGCACACATTTGCACACACTCGCACTCACTCGCACCCACTCGCACGCACACACTCGCACACACTCATACACAATCACACAAACTCGCACACACACACTCGCACACATTCGCACACACTCTCACACACGCACTCACTCACACTCACTCGCACACACTTACACACACTCGCACACACTCGCACACACAGTCCTACACACTCACACACACACTCGCAAACACTCGCACAAACTCACACACACTCACTCACACGCACACACTTGCGCACACTAGCACACACTCGCACGCCCAAACTCGCACACATTCGCACTCACTCGCACGCACTCGCACGCACACACTCGCACACACTCGCACAAACTCACACACACTCGCACACACTCATACACAATCGCACGCACACACACCCGCACACACTCGCACACATTCGCACTCACTCGCACGCACTCGCACGCACACACTCGCACAAACTCACACACACTGGCACACACTTATACACAATCGCACACACACACTCTAACACACACTCACACACACTCGCACACACTCACTCACACACACTCACACACACACTCGCACACACTCACACACACTCGCACACACTCACAAGCACAAACTCACACACACATTCGCACACACTCACACGCACACACTCACACGCACACACTCGCACACAAACTCGCACACACTCGCACCCAGTCACTCGAGCACACTCGCACACCCTCGCACGCACGCACACACTCGCACACACTCACATGCACACACTCACGCACACACACTCGCACACACTCGAACACACTCGCACACACTCGCAAACACTCGCACATACAGTCCTACAAACTCACACACACTCACATACACTCACACACTCCACCCACACACAAACTGGCACACACTCAAACACACTCACTCAGACACACTCGCACACACTCACTCGCACGCACACACACACACTCGCACACACTCGCACCCAGTCACTCGAGCACACTCGCACACACTCGCACGCACGCACACACTCGCACACACTCACACGCACACAGTCACGCACACACACTCGCGCACACTCGTGCACACTTGCACGCACACATTCGCACACATTCGCACTCACTTGCACACACTCGTGCGCACACACTGGCACACACTGGCACACACTGGCACACACACACTCGCACACACTCGCACACACTTGCACACACTAGCACACACACACTCGCACATACTCGCACACACTCGCACACACTCGCACGCACACACTCGCACACACTCGCATGCACACACTCGCACACACACTCACACACACACACTCACATACACACTCGCACACACTCGCACAAACTCCTACACACACACGTACACACTCACACACACTCGAACACACACTCGCACACACTCGCACACACTCGCACATACACACATACACATTCACACACACTCGCACACACACTCGCACACACAGTCCTACACACTCACACACTTGCACACACTCGCACACACTCACACGCACACACACTCACACACACACTCACACACACTCGCACACACTCACAAGCACAAACTCGCACACACACTCGCACACACTCACACGCACACACTCATACGCACACACTCGCACACAAACTCGCACACACTCGCACCCAGTCACTCGAGCACACTCGCACACCCTCGCACGCACGCACACACTCGCACACACTCACATGCACACACTCACACACACACTCGCACACACTCGAACACACTCGCACACACTCGCAAACACTCGCACATACAGTCCTACAAACTCACACACACTCACACACACTCACACACTCGCACCCACACACAAACTGGCACACACTCAAACACACTCACTCATACACACTCGCACACACTCACTCGCACACACACTCGCACACACTTGCACCCAGTCACTCGAGCACACTCGCACACCCTCGCACGCACGCACGCACACACTCGCACACACTCACATGCACACACTCACGCACACACACTCGCACACACTCGTGCACACTCGCACGCACACATTCATGCACACACACTCACGCACACTCGTGCACACTCGCACGCACACATTCACACACATTCGCACTCACTTGCACACACTCGTACGCACACACTGGCACACACTCGCACACACTCGCACACACACACTCGCACATACTCGCTCACACTCACACACACTCGCACGCACACACTCGCACACACTCGCATGCACACACTCGCACACACACTCGCATACACACTCGCACAAACTCCTACACACACTCGTACACACTCACACACACTAGCACACACACACTCGCACACACTCGCACATACTCGCACACACTCGCACACACTCGCATGCACACACTCGCACACACATTCACACACACTCTCGCATACACACTCGCACAAACTCCTACACACACTCGCACACACACTTGCACACACTCGCACACACTCGCACATACACACATACACATTCGCACACACTCGCACACACACTCGCACACACAGTCCTACACACTCACACACACACTCGCAAACACTCGCACACACTCACACACACACTCACTCACACGTACACACTCATGCACACTTGCACACACTCACGCACACTAGCACACACTCGTAATCATACACTCACACTCACTCACACACTTACTCACACGCACACACTCTCGCACATACTCACACACACTCGTGCACACTCGCACACACTCGCACGCCCACCATCACACACTCTCGCACACATTTGCACACACTCGCACTCACTTGCACCCACTCGCACGCACACACTCGCACACACTCATACACAATCACACAAACTCGCACACATTCGCACAGACTCGCACACACTCACTCACTCACACTTACTCGCACACACTTGCACACACTCGCACACACTCGCACACACAGTCCTACACACTCACGCACACACTCGCACAAACTCGCATGCACACACTCACACACACACTAACACACACACACTCGCACACACTCGCATGCACACACTCGCACACACACTCACACACACACTCACATACACACTCGCACACACTCGCACAAACTCCTACACACACGTACACACTCACACACACTCGCACACACACTCGCACACACTCGCACATACACACATACACATTCACACACACTCGCACACACACCCGCACACACAGTCCTACACACTCACACACACACTCGCAAACACTCGCACACACTCACACACACACTCACACGTACACACTCGCGCACACTCACGCACACTAGCACACACTCGTAAGCATACACTCACACTCACTCACACACTTACTCACACGCACACACTCTCGCACACACTCACACACACTCGCACACACTCGCACGCCCACACTCGCACACTCTCGCACACATTTGCACACACTCGCACTCACTCGCACCCACTCGCACGCACGAACTCGCACACACTCATACACAATCACACAAACTCGCACACACACACTCGCACACATTCGCACACACTCTCACACACGCACTCACTCACACTCACTCGCACACACTTACACACACTCGCACACACTCGCACACACAGTCCTACACACTCACACACACACTCGCAAACACTCGCACAAACTCACACACACTCACTCACACACACACACTTGCGCACACTAGCACACACTCGCACGCCCAAACTCGCACACATTTGCACTCACTCGCACGCACTCGCACGCACACACTCGCACACACTCGCACAAACTCACACACACTCGCACACACTCATACACAATCGCACGCACACACACCCGCACACACTCGCACACATTCGCACTCACTCGCACGCACTCGCACGCACACACTCGCACAAACTCACACACACTGGCACACACTTATACACAATCGCACACACACACTCTAACACACACTCACACACACTCGCACACACTCACTCACACACACTCACACACACACTCGCACACACTCACACACACTTGCACACACTCGCACACACTCACACGCACACACACTCACACACACACTCACACACACTCGCACACACTCACAAGCACAAACTCGCACACACACTCGCACACACTCACACGCACACACTCACACGCACACACTAGCACACAAACTCGCACACACTCGCACCCAGTCACTCGAGCACACTCGCACACCCTCGCACGCACGCACACACTCGCACACACTCACATGCACACACTCACGCACACACACTCGCACACACTCGAACACACTCGCACACACTCGCAAACACTCGCACATACAGTCCTACAAACTCACACACACTCACACACACTCACACACTCCACCCACACACAAACTGGCACACACTCAAACACACTCACTCAGACACACTCGCACACACTCACTCGCACGCACACACACACACTCGCACACACTCGCACCCAGTCACTCGAGCACACTCGCACACACTCGCACGCACGCACACACTCGCACACACTCACACGCACACAGTCACGCACACACACTCGCGCACACTCGTGCACACTTGCACGCACACATTCACACACATTCGCACTCACTTGCACACACTCGTGCGCACACACTGGCACACACTGGCACACACTGGCACACACACACTCGCACACACTCGCACACACTTGCACACACTAGCACACACACACTCGCACATACTCGCACACACTCGCACACACTCGCACGCACACACTCGCACACACTCGCATGCACACACTCGCACACACACTCACACACACACACTCACATACACACTCGCACACACTCGCACAAACTCCTACACACACACGTACACACTCACACACACTCGAACACAAACTCGCACACACTCGCACACACTCGCACATACACACATACACATTCACACACACTCGCACACACACTCGCACACACAGTCCTACACACTCACACACTTGCACACACTCGCACACACTCACACGCACACACACTCACACACACACTCACACACACTCGCACACACTCACAAGCACAAACTCGCACACACACTCGCACACACTCACACGCACACACTCACACGCACACACTCGCACACAAACTCGCACACACTCGCACCCAGTCACTCGAGCACACTTGCACACCCTCGCACGCACGCACACACTCGCACACACTCACATGCACACACTCACACACACACTCGCACACACTCGAACACACTCGCACACACTCGCAAACACTCGCACATACAGTCCTACAAACTCACACACACTCACACACACTCACACACTCGCACCCACACACAAACTGGCACACACTCAAACACACTCACTCATACACACTCGCACACACTCACTCGCACACACACTCGCACACACTTGCACCCAGTCACTCGAGCACACTCGCACACCCTCGCACGCACGCACACACTCGCACACACTCACATGCACACACTCACGCACACACACTCGCACACACTCGTGCACACTCGCACGCACACATTCATGCACACACACTCGCGCACACTCGTGCACACTCGCACGCACACATTCACACACATTCGCACTCACTTGCACACACTCGTACGCACACACTGGCACACACTCGCACACACTCGCACACACACACTCGCACATACTCGCTCACACTCACACACACTCGCACGCACACACTCGCACACACTCGCATGCACACACTCGCACACACACTCGCATACACACTCGCACAAACTCCTACACACACTCGTACACACTCACACACACTAGCACACACACACTCGCACACACTCGCACATACTCGCACACACTCGCACACACTCGCATGCACACACTCGCACACACATTCACACACACTCTCGCATACACACTCGCACAAACTCCTACACACACTCGTACACACTCACACACACTCGCACACACACTTGCACACACTCGCACACACTCGCACATACACACATACACATTCGCACACACTCGCACACACACTCGCACACACAGTCCTACACACTCACACACACACTCGCAAACACTCGCACACACTCACACACACACTCACTCACACGTACACACTCATGCACACTTGCACACACTCACGCACACTAGCACACACTCGTAAGCATACACTCACACTCACTCACACACTTACTCACACGCACACACTCTCGCACACACTCACACACACTCGCGCACACTCGCACACACTCGCACGCCCACCATCACACACTCTCGCACACATTTGCACACACTCGCACTCACTTGCACCCACTCGCACGCACACACTCGCACACACTCATACACAATCACACAAACTCGCACACACACACTCGCACACATTTGCACACACTCGCACACTCACACTCACTCGCACACACTTGCACACACTCGCACACACTCGCACACACAGTCCTACACACTCACACACACACTCGCAAACACTCACACAAACTCACACACACTCACTCACACGCACACACTTGCGCACACTAGCACACACTCACACGCCCACACTCACACACATTCGCACTCACTCGCACGCACTCGCACGCACACACTTGCACAAACTCACACACACTCGCACACACTCATACACAATCGCATGCACACACACTCGCACACACACACTCGCACACACTAGCACACTCTCGCACACATTCACACTTACTCGCACGCACTCGCACGCACACACTCGAACACACTCGCACAAACACACACACACTCGCACACACTTATACACAAACGCACACACACACTCGTACACACACTCGCACACACTCGCACACACTCGCACACACTCACTCACACACACACACTCGCACACACTCACACACACTTGCACACACTCGCACACACTCACACGCACACACACTCGCACACACACTCACACACACTCGCACACACTCACAAGCACACACTCTCACACACACTCGCACACACTCACACGCACACACTCACACGCACACACTCGCACAAACAGTCGCACACACTCGCACCCACTCACTCGTGCACACTCGCGCACACTTGGGCACATTTGCACACACTCGCACACACTCGCACACTCTCGCACACACACTCGCACACACACTCGCACACACTCGAACACACTCGCACACACTCGCAAACACTCGCACATACAGTCCTACAAACTCACACACACTCACAGACACTCACACACTCGCACCCACACACAAACTGGCACACACTCAAACACACTCACTCATACACACTCGCACACAATCACTCACACACACATACTCGCACACACTCGCACCCAGTCACTCGAGCACACTCACACACCCTCACACGCACGCACACACTCGCACACACTCACATGCACACACTCACGCACACACACTCGCGCACACTCGTGCACACTCGCACGCACACATTCACACACATTCGCACTCACTTGCACACACTCGTACGCACACACTCGCACACACTCGCACACACACACTCGCACATACTCGCTCACACTCGCACGCACTCGCACGCACACACTCGCACACACTCGCACGCACACACTCGCACACACTCACTCACACACACACACTCGCACACACTCACACACACTTGCACACACTCGCACACACTCACACGCACACACACTCGCACACACACTCACACACACTCGCACACACTCACAAGCACACACTCGCACACACACTCGCACACACACACTCGCACACTCTCAAAAGCACACACTCGCACACAATCACTCGCACACACACACTCGCACACACTCGCACCCAGTCACTCGAGCACACTCACACACCCTCGCACGCACGCACACACTCGTACACACTCACATGCACACACTCACGCACACACACTCGCGCACACTCGTGCACACTCGCACGCACACATTCACACACATTCACACTCACTTGCACACACTCGTACGCACACACTCGCACACACTCGCACACACACACTCGCACATACTTGCTCACACTCGCACACACTCGCACGCACACACTCGCACACACTCGCATGCACACACTCGCACACACACTCACACACACACACTCGCATACACACTCGCACAAACTCCTACACACACTCGTACACACTCACACACACTAGCACACACACACTCGCACACATTCGCACATACTCGCACACACTCGCACACACTCGCATGCACACATTCGCACACACTCACACACACACTCTCGCATACACACTTGCACAAACTCCTACACACTCACACACACTCGCACACACACTTGCACACACTCGCACACACTCGCACATACACACATACACATTCGCACACACTCGCACACACACTCGCACACACAGTCCTACAAACTCACACACACACTCGCAAACACTCGCACACACTCACACACACACTCACTCACACGTACACACTCACGCACACTTGCACACACTCACGCACACTAGCACACACTCGTAAGCATACACTCACACTCACTCACACACTTACTCACACGCACACACTCTCGCACACACTCACACACACTCGCACACACTCGCACGCCCACACTCGCACACTCTCGCACACATTTGCACACACTCGCATTCACTTGCACCCACTCGCACGCACACACTCGCACACACTCATACACAATCACACAAACTCGCACACACACACTCGCACACATTCGCACACACTCGCACACACTCACTCACACTCACTCGCACACACTTGCACACACTCGCACACACTCGCACACACAGTCCTACACACTCACACACACACTCGCAAACACTCGCACAAACTCACACACACTCACTCACACGCACATACTTGCGCACACTAGCACACACTCGCACGCCCACATCACACACATTCGCACTCACTCGCACACACTCGCACGCACACACTCGCACAAACTCACACACACTCTCACACACATTCACACTCACTCGCATGCACTCGCACGTGCACACTCGAACACACTCGCACAAACTCACACACACTCGAACACACACTCGCACACACTCGCACACACTCACTCACACACACTCACACACACACACTCGCACACACTCACACACACTTGCACACACTCGCACACACTCACACGCACACACACTCGCACACACACTCACACACACTCGCACACACTCACAAGCACACACTCGCACACACACTCGCACACACTCACACGCACACACTCACACGCACACACTCGCACAAACAGTCGCACACACTCGCACCCACTCACTCGTGCACACTCGCGCACACTCGGGCACATTTGCACACACTCGCACACACTCGCACACTCTCGCACACACACTCGCACACACTCGAACACACTCGCAAACACTCGCACATACAGTCCTACAAACTCACACACACTCACACACACTCACACACTCCACCCACACACAAACTGGCACACACTCAAACACACTCACTCATACACACTCGCACACACTCACTCGCACACACACACACTCGCACACACTAGCACCCAGTCACTCGAGCACACTCGCACACACTCGCACGCACGCACGCACACACTCGCACACACTCACACGCACACAGTCACGCACACACACTCGCGCACACTCGTGCACACTTGCACGCACACATTCGCACACATTCGCACTCACTTGCACACACTCGTGCGCACACACTGGAACACACTGGCACACACTGGCACACACACACTCGCACACACTCGCACACACTTGCACATACTAGCACACACACACTCGCACATATTCGCACACACTTGCACGCACACACTCGCACACACTTGCATGCACACACTCGCACACACACACACACTCACATACACACTCGCACACACTCGCACAAACTCCTACACACACTCGTACACACACACACTCGCACACACACTCGCACACACTCGCACACACTCGCACATACACACATACACATTCGCACACACTCGCACACACACTCGCACACACAGTCCTACACACTCACACACACACTCGCAAACACTCGCACACACTCACACACACACTCACTCACACGTACACACTCGCGCACACTCGCACACACTCACGCACACTAGCACACACTCGCATGCACACACTGGCACACACTAACACACACACTCACATACACACTCGCACACACTCGCACAAACTCCTACACACACTCGCACACACTCACACACACACTCGCACGCTCACACTCGCACACACTCACACACACACTTGCACACACTTGCACACACACACTCGCACACAATCACACACACTCGCAGACACTCGCACACACTCACTCATGCACACACTCATACACACTCGCCCACACTCGCACACACAGTCCTACACACTCACACACACACTCGCAAACACTCGCAAACACTCACACACACACTCACTCACACGTACACACTCGCACACACTCGCACGCCCACACTCTCACACTCTCGCACACATTTGCACACACTCGCACTCACTCGCACGCACTCGCACACACACTCACACACACACTCGCACAAACTCATACACAATCGCACACACTCACTCGCACACACTTGCACACACTCGCACACACTCGCACACACTTGCACACACTTGCACACGCTTGCACACACTCGCACACACTCGCACACACTCACACACACACACACACACGCACACACACTCACGCACACACTCGCACACACTCGCACACACTTGCATGCACACATTCGCACGCACTCGCACACACAAACACAAACTGGCACACACTCAAACACACTCACTCATACACACTCGCACACACTCACTCGCACACACACACACTCGCACACACTCACACACACACACACTCGCGCACACTCGTGCACACTCGCACGCACACATTCGCACACATTCGCACTCACTTGCACACACTCGTACGCAAACACTGGCACACACTGGCACACACTCGCACACACACACTCGCACACACTTGCACACACTAGCACACACACACTCGCACACACTCGCACATACTCGCACACACTCACACACACTTGCACGCACACACTCGCATGCACACACTCGCACACACTCACACACACTCGCATACACACTCGCACACACTCGCACAAACTCCTACACACACTCGTACACACTCACACACACTCGCACACACACTCGCACACACTCGCACATACACACATACACATTTGCACACACTCGCACACACACTCGCACACACAGTCCTACACACTCACACACACTCGCAAAAACTCGCACACACTCACACACATACTCACTCACACGTACACACTCGCGCACACTCACGCACACTAGCACACACTCGTAAGCATACACTCAAACTCACTCACACACTTACTCACATGCACACACTCTCGCACACACTCACACACACTCGTGCACACTCGCACACACTCGCACGCCCACACTCGCACACTCTCGCACACATTTGCACACACTCGCACTCACTCGCACCCACTCGCATGCACACACTCGCACACACTCATACACAATCACACAAACTCGCACACACACACTCGCACACATTCGCACACACTCGCACACACTCACTCACACTCACTCGCACACACTTGCACACACTCGCACACACTCGCACACACAGTCCTACACACTCACACACACTCGCAAACACTCGCACAAACTCACACACACTCAATCACACGCACACACTTGCGCACACTAGCACACACTCGCACGCCCACACTCGCACACATTCGCACTCACTCGCACGCACTCGCACGCACACACTCGCAAAAAACTCACACACACTCGCACACACTCATACACAATCGCACGCACACACACTCGCACACACACACTCGCACACTCTCGCACTCACTCGCATGCACTCGCACGCACACACTCGCACACACTCGCATGCACACACTCGCACGCACACACTCGCACAAACAGTCGCACACACTCGCACCCACTCACTCGTGCATACTCGCGCACACTCGGGCACATTTGCACACACTCGCACACACTCGCACACTCTCGCACACACACTCGCACACACACTCGCACACACTCGAACACACTCGCACACACTCGCAAACACTCGCACATACAGTCCTACAAACTCACACACACTCACACACACTCACACACTCCACCCACACACAAACTGGCACACACTCAAACACACTCACTCATACACACTCGCACACACTCACTCGCACACACACACTCGCACACACTAGCACCCAGTCACTCGAGCACACTCGCACACACTCGCACGCACGCACACACTCGCACACACTCACACGCACACAGTCACGCACACACACTCGCGCACACTCGTGCACACTTGCACGCACACATTCGCACACATTCGCACTCACTTGCACACACTCGTGCGCACACACTGGCACACACTGGCACACACTGGCACACACACACTCGCACACACTCGCACACACTTGCACATACTAGCACACACACACTCGCACATATTCGCACACACTCGCACGCACACACTCGCACACACTTGCATGCACACACTCGCACACACACTCACACACACACTCACATACACACTCGCACACACTCGCACAAACTCCTACACACACTCGTACACACACACACTCGCACACACACTCGCACACACTCGCACATACACACATACACATTCGCACACACTCGCACACACACTCGCACACACAGTCCTACACACTCACACACACACTCGCAAACACTCGCACACACTCACACACACACTCACTCACACGTACACACTCGCGCACACTCGCACACACTCACGCACACTAGCACACACTCGCATGCACACACTGGCACACACACTAACACACACACTCACATACACACTCGCACACACTCGCACAAACTCCTACACACACTCGCACACACTCACACACACACTTGCACACACTTGCACACACACACTCGCACACAATCACTCGCACACACTCGCAGACACTCGCACACACTCACTCATGCACACACTCATACACACTCACCCACACTCGCACACACAGTCCTACACACTCACACACACACTCGCAAACACTCGCAAACACTCACACACACACTCACTCACACGTACACACTCGCACACACTCGCACGCCCACACTCTCACACTCTCGCACACATTTGCACACACTCGCACTCACTCGCACGCACTCGCACACACACTCACACACACACTCGCACAAACTCATACACAATCGCACACACTCACTCGCACACACTTGCACACACTCGCACACACTCGCACACACTTGCACACACTTGCACACGCTTGCACACACTCGCACACACTCGCACACACTCGCACACACTCACACACACGCACACACACGCACACACACTCACGCACACACTCGCACACACTCGCACACACTTGCATGCACACATTCGCACGCACTCGCACACACAAACACAAACTGGCACAAACTCAAACACACTCACTCATACACACTCGCACACACTCACTCGCACACACACACACACACTCGCACACACACACACACTCGCGCACACTCGTGCACACTCGCACGCACACATTCGCACACATTCGCACTCACTTGCACACACTCGTACGCAAACACTGGCACACACTGGCACACACTCGCACACACACACTCACACACACTTGCACACACTAGCACACACACACTCGCACACACTCGCACATTTTCTCACACACTCACACACACTTGCACACACTCGCACACACTCACACACACTCGCATACACACTCGCACAAACTCGCACAAACTCCTACACACACTCGTACACACTCACACACACTCGCACACACACTCGCACACACTCGCTCATACACACATACACATTTGCACACACTCGCACACACACTCGCACACACAGTCCTACACACTCACACACACACTCGCAAACACTCGCACACACTCACACACACACTCACTCACACGTACACACTCGCGCACACTCACGCACACTAGCACACACTCGTAAGCATACACTCAAACTCACTCACACACTTACTCACATGCACACACTCTCGCACACACTCACACACACTCGTGCACACTCGCACACACTCGCACGCCCACACTCGCACACTCTCGCACACATTTGCACACACTCGCACTCACTCGCACCCACTCGCATGCACACACTCGCACACACTCATACACAATCACACAAACTTGCACACACACACTCGCACATATTCGCACACACTCGCACACACTCGCACGCACACACTCGCACACACTCGCATGCACACACTCGCACACACAAACACACACACACTCGCATACACACTCGCACACACTCGCATGCACACACTCGCACACACACTCACACACACACACTCGCATACACACTCGCACACACTCGCACAAACTCCTACACACACTCGTACACACTCACACACACTCACACACACACTTGCACACACTCGAACATACACACATACACATTCGCACACACTCGCACACTCACTCGCACACACAGTCCTACACACTCACACACACACTCGCAAGCACTCGCACACACACACACTCACTCACACGTACACACTCGCGCACACTCGCACACACTCACGCACACTAGCACACACTCGTAAGCATACACTCACACTCACTCACACACTTACTCACACTCACACACTCTCGCACACACTCACACACACTCGCACGCACACACTCGCACACACTCGCATGCACACACTCGCACACACAAACACACACACACTCGCATACACACTCGCACACACTCGCATGCACACACTCGCACACACACTCACACTCACACACTCGCATACACACTCGCACACACTCGCACAAACTCCTACACACACTCGTACACACTCACACACACTCACACACACACTTGCACACACTCGAACATACACACATACACATTCGCACACACTCGCACACTCACTCGCACACACAGTCCTACACACTCACACACACACTCGCAAGCACTCGCACACACACACACTCACTCACACGTACACACTCGCGCACACTCGCACACACTCACGCACACTAGCACACACTCGTAAGCATACACTCACACTCACTCACACACTTACTCACACTCACACACTCTCGCACACACTCACACACACTCGCCCACACTCGCACACACTCGCACGCCCACACTCGCACACTCTCGCACACATTTGCACACACTCGCACTCACTTGCACCCACTCGCACGCACACACTCGCACACACTCATACACAATCACACAAACTCGCACACACACACTCGCACACATTCGCACACACTCGCACACACTCACTCACTCACACTCACTCGCACACACTTGCACACACTCGCACACACTCGCACACACAGTCCTACACACTCACACACACACTCGCAAACACTCGCACAAACTCACACACACTCACTCACACGCACACACTTGCGCACACTAGCACACACTCGCACGCCCACACTCGCACACATTCGCACTCACTCGCACGCACTCGCACGCACACACTCGCACAAACTCACACACACTCGCACACACTCATACACAATCGCACGCACACACACTCGCACACACTCGCACACTCTCGCACACATTCGCACTCACTTGCACGCACACACTCGCACAAACTCGCATGCACACACTCGCACACACACTCACACACACACACTCGCATACACACTCGCACAAACTCCTACACACACTCGTACACACTCACACACACTCGCACACACACTTGCACACACTCGCACACACTCGCACATACACACATACACATTCGCACACACTCGCACAATCACTCGCACACACAGTCCTACACACTCACACACACACTCGCAAACACTCGCACACACACACACTCACTCACACGTACACACTCGCGCACACTCACACACACTCACGCACACTAGCACACACTCGTAAGCATACACTCACACTCACTCACACACTTACTCACACGCACACACTCTCGCACACATTCGCGCACACTCGCACACACTCGCACGCCCACACTCACACACTCTCGCACACATTTGCACACACTCGCACTCACTCGCACCCACTCGCATGCACACACTCGCACACACTCATACACAATCACACAAACTGACACACACTCGCACACACTCACACATTCGCACCCACTCACTCGTGCACACTCGCACACATTCGCACTCACTCGCACGCACTCGCACGCACACACTCTCACACACTCGCACAAACTCACACACTCGCACACACTTATACACAATCGGACACACACACTCACTCACTCACACTCACTCGCACACACTTGCACACACTCGCACACACTCGCACACACAGTCCTACACACTCACACACACTCGCAAACACTCGCACAAACTCACACACACTCACTCACACCCACACACTTGCACACACTAGCAGACACTCGCACGCCCACACTTGCACACACTCACACTCACTCGCACGCACTCGCACGCACACACTCGCACACACTCGCACATACTCGCACACACTTGCACACACTCGCACACACTCGCATGCACACACTCGCACACATACTCACAAACACACACTCGCATACACACTCGCACACACTCGCACAAACTCCTACACACACTCGTACACACTCACACACACTCGCACACACACTTGCACACACTCGCACACACTCGCACATACACGCATACACATTCGCACACACTCGCACACACACTCGCACACACAGTCCTACACACACACACTCGCAAACACTCGCACACACTCACTCACACGTACACACTCGCACACACTCGCACACACTCACGCACACTAGCACACACTCGTAAGCATACACTCACATTCACTCACACACTTACTCACACGCACACACTCTCGCACACACTCACACACTCGCGCACACTTGCACACACTCGCATGCCCACACTCGCACACTCTCGCACACATTTGCACACACTAGCACTCACTCACACCGACTCGCACGCACACACTCGCACACACTCATACACAATCACACAAACTCGCACACACACACTCGCACACATTCGCACACACTCGCACACACTCACTCACTCACACTCACTCGCACACACTTGCACACACTCGCACACACTCGCACACACAGTCCTACACACTCACACACACTCGCAAACACTCGCACAAACTCACACACACTCACTCACACGCACATACTTGCACACACTAGCACACACTCGCACGCCCACACTTGCACACATTCGCACTCACTCGCACGCACTCGCACGCACACACTCGCACAAACTCACACACACTCGCACACACTCATACTCAATCGCACAATCGTACAAACTCACACACACTCGCACACACTCACACACTCGCACCCACTCACTCGTGCACACTCGCACACATTCGCACTCACTCGCACGCACTCACACGCACACACTCGCACCCACTCACACACACTCGCACACACTCATACACAATCGCACGCACACACTCGCACACACACACTCACACACACTCGCACACTCTCGCACACATACGCACTCACTCGCACGCACTCGCACGCACACACTCTCACACACTCGCACAAACTCACACACACTCGCACACACTTATACACAATCGCACACACACACTCACTCACTCACACTCACTTGCACACACTTGCACACACTCGCACACACTCGCACACACAGTTCTACACACTCACACACACTCGCAAACACTCGCACAAACTCACACACACTCACTCACACGCACACACTTGCACACACTAGCACACACTCGCACGCCCACACTTGCACACACTCACACTCATTCGCACGCACTCGCACGCACACACTCGCACATACTCGCACACACTTGCACACACTCGCACACACTCATACACAATCGCACGCACACACACTCGCACACACACACTCGCACACACTCGCACACTCTCGTACACATTCACACTCACTCGCACGCACTCGCACGCGCACACTCGAACGCACTCGCACAAACTCACACACACTCGCACACACTTATACACAAACGCACACACACACTCGTACACACACTCGCACACACTCACACACACTCACTCACACACACTCACACACACACACTCGCACACACTCACACACACTTGCACACACTCGCACACACTCACACGCACACACACTCGCACACACACTCACACACACTCACACACTCACAAGCACACACTCGCACACACACTCGCACACACTCACACGCACACACTCACACGCACACACTCGCACAAACAGTCGCACACACTCGCACCCACTCACTCGTGCACACTCGCGCACACTCGGGCACATTTGCACACACTCGCACACACTCGCACACTCTCGCACACACACTCGCACACACACTCACACACACTCGAACACACTCGCACACACTCGCAAACACTCGCACATACAGTCCTACAAACTCAGACACACTCACACACACTCACACACTCCACCCACACACAAACTGGCACACACTCAAACACACTCACTCATACACACTCGCACACACTCACTCGCACACACACACACACTCGCACACACTCGCACCCAGTCACTCGAGCACACTCGCACACACTCGCACGCATGCACACACTCGCACACACTCACACGCACACAGTCACGCACACACACTCGCGCACACTCGTGCACACTTGTACGCACACATTCGCACACATTCGCACTCACTTGCACACACTCGTGCGCACACACTGGCACACACTGGCACACACTGGCACACACACACTCGCACACACTGGCACACACTTGCACACACTAGCACACACACACTCGCACATACTCCCACACACTCGCACACACTCGCACGCACACACTCGCACACACTCGCATGCACACACTCGCACACACACTCACACACACACTCACATACACACTCGCACACACTCGCACAAACTCCTACACACACGTACACACTCACACACACTCGCACACACACTCGCACACACTCGCACATACACACATACACATTCACACACACTCGCACACACACCCGCACACACAGTCCTACACACTCACACACTCGCAAACACTCGCACACACTCACACACACACTCACACGTACACACTCGCGCACACTCACGCACACTAGCACACACTCGTAAGCATACACTCACACTCACTCACACACTTACTCACATGCACACACTCTCGCACACACTCACACACACTCGCACACACTCGCACGCCCACACTCGCACACTCTCGCACACATTTGCACACACTCGCACTCACTCGCACCCACTCGCACGCACACACTCGCACACACTCATACACAATCACACAAACTCGCACACACACACTCGCACACATTCGCACACACTCTCACACACGCACTCACTCACACTCACTCGCACACACTTACACACACTCGCACACACTCGCACACACAGTCCTACACACTCACACACACACTCGCAAACACTCGCACAAACTCACACACACTCACTCACACGCACACACTTGCGCACACTAGCACACACTCGCACGCCCAAACTCGCACACATTCGCACTCACTCGCACGCACTCGCACGCACACACTCGCACACACTCGCACAAACTCACACACACTCGCACACACTCATACACAATCGCACGCACACACACCCGCACACACTCGCACACATTCGCACTCACTCGCACGCACTCGCACGCACACACTCGCACAAACTCACACACACTGGCACACACTTATACACAATCGCACACACACACTCTAACACACACTCACACACACTCGCACACACTCACTCACACACACTCACACACACACTCACACACACTCACACACACTTGCACACACTCGCACACACTCACAAGCACAAACTCGCACACACACTCGCACACACTCACACACACTTGCACACACTCGCACACACTCACACGCACACACACTCACACACACACTCACACACACTCGCACACACTCACAAGCACAAACTCGCACACACACTCGCACACACTCACACGCACACACTCACACGCACACACTCGCACACACTTGCACACACTAGCACACACACACTCGCACATACTCGCACACACTCGCACACACTCGCACGCACACACTCGCACACACTCGCATGCACACACTCGCACACACACTCACACACACACACTCACATACACACTCGCATACACTCGCACAAACTCCTACACACACACGTACACACTCACACACACTCGAACACACACTCGCACACACTCGCACACACTCGCACATACACACATACACATTCACACACACTCGCACACACACTCGCACACACAGTCCTACACACTCACACACTTGCACACACTCGCACACACTCACACGCACACACACTCACACACACACTCACACACACTCGCACACACACTCGCACACACTCACACGCACACACTCATACGCACACACTCGCACACAAACTCGCACACACTCGCACCCAGTCACTCGAGCACACTCGCACACCCTCGCACGCACGCACACACTCGCACACACTCACATGCACACACTCACACACACACTCGCACACACTCGAACACACTCGCACACACTCGCAAACACTCGCACATACAGTCCTACAAACTCACACACACTCACACACACTCACACACTCGCACCCACACACAAACTGGCACACACTCAAACACACTCACTCATACACACTCGCACACACTCACTCGCACACACACTCGCACACACTTGCACCCAGTCACTCGAGCACACTCGCACACCCTCGCACGCACGCACGCACACACTCGCACACACTCACATGCACACACTCACGCACACACACTCGCACACACTCGTGCACACTCGCACGCACACATTCATGCACACACACTCACGCACACTCGTGCACACTCGCACGCACACATTCACACACATTCGCACTCACTTGCACACACTCGTACGCACACACTGGCACACACTCGCACACACTCGCACACACACACTCGCACATACTCGCTCACACTCACACACACTCGCACGCACACACTCGCACACACTCGCATGCACACACTCGCACACACACTCGCATACACACTCGCACAAACTCCTACACACACTCGTACACACTCACACACACTAGCACACACACACTCGCACACACTCGCACATACTCGCACACACTCGCACACACTCGCATGCACACACTCGCACACACATTCACACACACTCTCGCATACACACTCGCACAAACTCCTACACACACTCGTACACACTCACACACACTCGCACACACACTTGCACACACTCGCACACACTCGCACATACACACATACACATTCGCACACACTCGCACACACACTCGCACACACAGTCCTACACACTCACACACACACTCGCAAACACTCGCACACACTCACACACACACTCGCAAACACTCGCACACACTCACACACACACTCACTCACACGTACACACTCATGCACACTTGCACACACTCACGCACACTAGCACACACTCGTAAGCATACACTCACACTCACTCACACACTTACTCACACGCACACACTCTCGCACACACTCACACACACTCGCGCACACTCGCACACACTCGCATGCCCACCATCACACACTCTCGCACACATTTGCACACACTCGCACTCACTTGCACCCACTCGCACGCACACACTCGCACACACTCATACACAATCACATAAACTCGCACACATTCGCACAGACTCGCACACACTCACTCACTCACACTTACTCGCACACACTTGCACACACTCGCACACACTCGCACACACAGTCCTACACACTCACGCACACACTCGCACAAACTCGCATGCACACACTCGCACACACACTAACACACACACACTCGCACACACTCGCATGCACACACTCGCACACACACTCACACACACACTCACATACACACTCGCACACACTCGCACAAACTCCTACACACACGTACACACTCACACACACTCGCACACACACTCGCACACACTCGCACATACACACATACACATTCACACACACTCGCACACACACCCGCACACACAGTCCTACACACTCACACACACACTCGCAAACACTCGCACACACTCACACACACACTCACACGTACACACTCGCGCACACTCACGCACACTAGCACACACTCGTAAGCATACACTCACACTCACTCACACACTTACTCACACGCACACACTCTCGCACACACTCACACAAACTCACACACACTCGCACACACTCATACACAATCGCACGCACACACACCCGCACACACTCGCACACATTCGCACTCACTCGCACGCACTCGCACGCACACACTCGCACAAACTCACACACACTGGCACACACTTATACACAATCGCACACACACACTCTAACACACACTCACACACACTCGCACACACTCACTCACACACACTCACACACACACTCGCACACACTCACACACACTTGCACACACTCGCACACACTCACACGCACACACACTCACACACACACTCACACACACTCGCACACACTCACAAGCACAAACTCGCACACACACTCGCACACACTCACACGCACACACTCACACGCACACACTCGCACACAAACTCGCACACACTCGCACCCAGTCACTCGAGCACACTCGCACACCCTCGCACGCACGCACACACTCGCACACACTCACATGCACACACTCACGCACACACACTCGCACACACTCGAACACACTCGCACACACTCGCAAACACTCGCACATACAGTCCTACAAACTCACACACACTCACACACACTCACACACTCCACCCACACACAAACTGGCACACACTCAAACACACTCACTCAGACACACTCGCACACACTCACTCGCACGCACACACACACACTCGCACACACTCGCACCCAGTCACTCGAGCACACTCGCACACACTCGCACGCACGCACACACTCGCACACACTCACACGCACACAGTCACGCACACACACTCGCGCACACTCGTGCACACTTGCACGCACACATTCGCACACATTCGCACTCACTTGCACACACTCGTGCGCACACACTGGCACACACTGGCACACACTGGCACACACACACTCGCACACACTCGCACACACTTGCACACACTAGCACACACACACTCGCACATACTCGCACACACTCGCACACACTCGCACGCACACACTCGCACACACTCGCATGCACACACTCGCACACACACTCACACACACACACTCACATACACACTCGCACACACTCGCACAAACTCCTACACACACACGTACACACTCACACACACTCGAACACAAACTCGCACACACTCGCACACACTCGCACATACACACATACACATTCACACACACTCGCACACACACTCGCACACACAGTCCTACACACTCACACACTTGCACACACTCGCACACACTCACACGCACACACACTCACACACACACTCACACACACTCGCACACACTCACAAGCACAAACTCGCACACACACTCGCACACACTCACACGCACACACTCGCACACAAACTCGCACACACTCGCACCCAGTCACTCGAGCACACTCGCACACCCTCGCACGCACGCACACACTCGCACACACTCACATGCACACACTCACACACACACTCGCACACACTCGAACACACTCGCACACACTCGCAAACACTCGCACATACAGTCCTACAAACTCACACACACTCACACACACTCACACACTCGCACCCACACACAAACTGGCACACACTCAAACACACTCACTCATACACACTCGCACACACTCACTCGCACACACACTCGCACACACTTGCACCCAGTCACTCGAGCACACTCGCACACCCTCGCACGCACGCACGCACACACTCGCACACACTCACATGCACACACTCACACACACACACTCGCACACACTCGTGCACACTCGCACGCACACATTCATGCACACACACTCGCGCACACTCGTGCACACTCGCACGCACACATTCACACACATTCGCACTCACTTGCACACACTCGTACGCACACACTGGCACACACTCGCACACACTCGCACACACACACTCGCACATACTCGCTCACACTCACACACACTCGCACGCACACACTCGCACACACTCGCATGCACACACTCGCACACACACTCGCATACACACTCGCACAAACTCCTACACACACTCGTACACACTCACACACACTAGCACACACACACTCGCACACACTCGCACATACTCGCACACACTCGCACACACTCGCATGCACACACTCGCACACACATTCACACACACTCTCGCATACACACTCGCACAAACTCCTACACACACTCGTACACACTCACACACACTCGCACACACACTTGCACACACTCGCACACACTCGCACATACACACATACACATTCGCACACACTCGCACACACACTCGCACACACAGTCCTACACACTCACACACACACTCGCAAACACTCGCACACACTCACACACACACTCACTCACACGTACACACTCATGCACACTTGCACACACTCACGCACACTAGCACACACTCGTAAGCATACACTCACACTCACTCACACACTTACTCACACGCACACACTCTCGCACACACTCACACACACTCGCGCACACTCGCACACACTCGCACGCCCACCATCACACACTCTCGCACACATTTGCACACACTCGCACTCACTTGCACCCACTCGCACGCACACACTCGCACACACTCATACACAATCACACATACTCGCACACACACACTCGCACACATTTGCACACACTCGCACACTCACATTCACTCGCACACACTTGCACACACTCGCACACACTCGCACACACAGTCCTACACACTCACACACACACTCGCAAACACTCACACAAACTCACACACACTCACTCACACGCACACACTTGCGCACACTAGCACACACTCGCACGCCCACACTCACACACATTCGCACTCACTCGCACGCACTCGCACGCACACACTTGCACAAACTCACACACACTCGCACACACTCATACACAATCGCATGCACACACACTCGCACACACACACTCGCACACACTAGCACACTCTCGCACACATTCACACTCACTCGCACGCACTCGCACGCACACACTCGAACACACTCGCACAAACACACACACACTCGCACACACTTATACACAAACGCACACACACACTCGTACACACACTCGCACACACTCGCACACACTCGCACACACTCACTCACACACACACACTCGCACACACTCACACACACTTGCACACACTCGCACACACTCACACGCACACACACTCGCACACACACTCACACACACTCGCACACACTCACAAGCACACACTCGCACACACACTCGCACACACTCACACGCACACACTCACACGCACACACTCGCACAAACAGTCGCACACACTCGCACCCACTCACTCGTGCACACTCGCGCACACTTGGGCACATTTGCACACACTCGCACACACTCGCACACTCTCGCACACACACTCGCACACACACTCGCACACACTCGAACACACTCGCACACACTCGCAAACACTCGCACATACAGTCCTACAAACTCACACACACTCACAGACACTCACACACTCGCACCCACACACAAACTGGCACACACTCAAACACACTCACTCATACACACTCGCACACAATCACTCACACACACACACACTCGCACACACTCGCACCCAGTCACTCGAGCACACTCACACACCCTCGCACGCACGCACACACTCGCACACACTCACATGCACACACTCACGCACACACACTCGCGCACACTCGTGCACACTCGCACGCACACATTCACACACATTCGCACTCACTTGCACACACTCGTACGCACACACTCGCACACACTCGCACACACACACTCGCACATACTCGCTCACACTCGCACGCACTCGCACGCACACACTCGCACACACTCGCACGCACACACTCGCACACACTCACACACACACACTCGCACACACTCACACACACTTGCACACACTCGCACACACTCACACGCACACAAACTCGCACACACACTCACACACACTCGCACACACTCACAAGCACACACTTGCACACACACTCGCACACACTCACACACCCTCGCATGCACACACACACTCGCACACACTCACATGCACACACTCACGCACACACACTCGCGCACACTCGTGCACACTCGCACGCACACATTCACACACATTCGCACTCACTTGCACACACTCGTACGCACACACTCGCACACACTCGCACACACACACTCGCACATACTCGCTCACACTCGCACACACTCGCACGCACACACTCGCACACACTCGCATGCACACATTCGCACACACTCACACACACACTCTCGCATACACACTCGCACAAACTCCTACACACTCACACACACTCGCACACACACTTGCACACACTCGCACACACTTGCACATACACACATACACATTCGCACACACTCGCACACACACTCGCACACACAGTCCTACAAACTCACACACACACTCGCAAACACTCGCACACACTCACACACACACTCACTCACACGTACACACTCACGCACACTTGCACACACTCACGCACACTAGCACACACTCGTAAGCATACCCTCACACTCACTCACACACTTACTCACACGCACACACTCTCGCACACACTCACACACATTCGCACACACTCGCACGCCCACACTCGCACACTCTCGCACACATTTGCACACACTCGCATTCACTTGCACCCACTCGCACGCACACACTCGCACACACTCATACACAATCACACAAACTCGCACACACACACTCGCACACATTCGCACACACTCGCACACACTCACTCACTCACACTCACTCGCACACACTTGCACACACTCGCACACACTCGCACACACAGTCCTACACACTCACACACACACTCGCAAACACTCGCACAAACTCACACACACTCACTCACACGCACACACTTGCGCACACTAGCACACACTCGCACGCCCACACTCACACACATTCGCACTCACTCGCACACACTCGCACGCACACACTCGCACAAACTCACACACACTCGCACACACTCATACACAATTGCACGCACACACACTCGCACACACACACTCGCACACACTCGCACACTCTCACACACATTCACACTCACTCGCACGCACTCGCACGTGCACACTTGAACACACTCGCACAAACTCACACACACTCGTACACACACTCGCACACACTCGCACACACTCACACACACTCACTCACACACACTCACACACACACACTCACACACACTTGCACACTCTCGCACACACTCACACGCACACACACTCGCACACACTCACACACACTCGCACACACTCACAAGCACACACTCGCACACACACTCGCACACACTCACATGCACACACTCACACGCACACACTCGCACAAACAGTCGCACACACTCGCACCCACTCACTCGTGCACACTCGCGCACACTCGGGCACATTTGCACACACTCGCACACACTCGCACACTCTCGCACACATACTCGCACACACACTCGCACACACTCGAACACACTCGCACACACTCGCAAACACTCGCACATACAGTCCTACAAACTCACACACACTCACACACACTCACACACTCCACCCACACACAAACTGGCACACACTCAAACACACTCACTCATACACACTCGCACACACTCACTCGCACACACACACACTCGCACACACTAGCACCCAGTCACTCGAGCACACTCGCACACACTCGCACGCACGCACGCACACACTCGCACACACTCACACGCACACAGTCACGCACACACACTCGCGCACACTCGTGCACACTTGCACGCACACATTCGCACACATTCGCACTCACTTGCACACACTCGTGCGCACACACTATCACACACTGGCACACACTGGCACACACACACTCGCACACACTCGCACACACTTGCACATACTAGCACACACACACTCGCACATATTCGCACACACTCGCACGCACACACTCGCACACACTTGCATGCACACACTCGCACACACACACACTCACATACACACTCGCACACACTCGCACAAACTCCTACACACACTCGTACACACACACACTCGCACACACACTCGCACACACTCGCACACACTCGCACATACACACATACACATTCGCACACACTCGCACACACACTCGCACACACAGTCCTACACACTCACACACACACTCGCAAACACTCGCACACACTCACACACACACTCACTCACACGTACACACTCGCGCACACTCGCACACACTCACGCACACTAGCACACACTCGCATGCACACACTGGCACACACACTAACACACACTCACATACACACTCGCACACACTCGCACAAACTCCTACACACACTCGCACACACTCACACACACACTCGCACGCTCACACTCGCACACACTCACACACACACTTGCACACACTTGCACACACAAACTCGCACACAATCACACACACACTCGCAGACACTCGCACACACTCACTCATGCACACACTCATACACACTCGCCCACACTCGCACACACAGTCCTACACACTCACACACACACTCGCAAACACTCGCAAACACTCACACACACACTCACTCACACGTACACACTCGCACACACTCGCACGCCCACACTCTCACACTCTCGCACACATTTGCACACACTCGCACTCACTCGCACGCACTCACACACACACTCACACACACACTCGCACAAACTCATACACAATCGCACACACTCACACTTGCACACACTCGCACACACTCGCACACACTTGCACACACTTGCACACGCTTGCACACACTCGCACACACTCGCACACACTCACACACGCACACACACGCACACACACTCACGCACACACTCGCACACACTCGCACACACTTGCATGCACACATTCGCACGCACTCGCACACACAAACACAAACTGGCACACACTCAAACACACTCACTCATACACACTCGCACACACTCACTCGCACACACACACACACACTCGCACACACTCACACACACACACACTCGCGCACACTCGTGCACACTCGCACGCACACATTCGCACACATTCGCACTCACTTGCACACACTCGTACGCAAACACTGGCACACACTGGCACACACTCGCACACACACACTCGCACACACTCGCACACACTTGCACACACTAGCACACACACACTCACACACACTCGCACATACTCGCACACACTCACACACACTTGCACGCACACACTCGCATGCACACACTCGCACACACTCACACACACTCGCACACACTCGAACAAACTCCTACACACACTCGTACACACTCACACACACTCGCACACACACTCCCACACACTCGCACATACACACATACACATTTGCACACACTCGCACACACAGTCCTACACACTCACACACACTCGCAATCACTCGCACACACTCACACACACACTCACTCACACGTACACACTCGCGCACACTCACGCACACTAGCACACACTCGTAAGCATACACTCAAACTCACTCACACACTTACTCACATGCACACACTCTCGCACACACTCACACACACTCGTGCACACTCGCACACACTCGCACGCCCACACTCACACACTCTTGCACACATTTGCACACACTCGCACTCACTCACACCCACTCGCATGCACACACTCGCACACACTCATACACAATCACACAAACTCGCACACACACACTCGCACACATTCGCACACACTCGCACACACTCACTCACTCACACTCACTCGCACACACTTGCACACACTCGCACACACTCGCACACACAGTCCTACACACTCACACACACTCGCAAACACTCGCACAAACTCACACACACTCACTCACACGCACACACTTGCGCACACTAGCACACACTCGCACGCCCACACTCGCACACATTCGCACTCACTCGCATGCACTCGCACGCACACACTCGCAAAAAACTCACACACACTCGCACACACTCATACACAATCGCACGCACACACACTCGCACACACACACTCGCACACACTCGCACACTCTCGCACTCACTCGCACGCACACACTCGCACACACTCGCATGCACAAACTCGCACGCACACACTCGCACAAACAGTCGCACACACTCGCACCCACTCACTCGTGCACACTCGCGCACACTCGGGCACATTTGCACACACTCGCACACACTCGCACACTCTCGCACACACACTCGCACACACACTCGCACACACTCGAACACACTCGCACACACTCGCAAACACTCGCACATACAGTCCTACAAACTCACACACACTCACACACACTCACACACTCCACCCACACACAAACTGGCACACACTCAAACACACTCACTCATACACACTCGCACACACTCACTCGCACACACACACACTCGCACACACTATCACCCAGTCACTCGAGCACACTCGCACACACTCGCACGCACGCACGCACACACTCGCACATGCTCACACGCACACAGTCACGCACACACACTCGCGCACACTCGTGCACACTTGCACGCACACATTCGCACACATTCGCACACATTCGCACTCACTTGCACACACTCGTGCGCACACACTGGCACACACTGGCACACACTGGCACACACACACTCGCACACACTCGCACACACTTGCACATACTAGCACACACACACTCGCACATATTCGCACACACTCGCACGCACACACTCGCACACACTTGCATGCACATATTCGCACACACTCGCACGCACACACTCGCACACACTTGCATGCACACACTCGCACACACACTCACACACACACTCACATACACACTCGCACACACTCGCACAAACTCCTACACACACTCGTACACACACACACTCGCACACACACTCGCACACACTCGCACACACTCGCACATACACACATACACATTCGCACACACTCGCACACACACTCGCACACACAGTCCTACACACTCACACACACACTCGCAAACACTCGCACACACTCACACACTCACTCACACGTACACACTCGCACACACTCACGCACACTAGCACACACTCGCATGCACACACTGGCACACACACTAACACACACACTCACATACACACTCGCACACACTCGCACAAACTCCTACACACACTCGCACACACTCACACACACACTCACACGCTCACACTCGCACACACTCACACACACAGTTGCACACACTTGCACACACACACTCGCACACAATCACACACACACTCGCAGACACTCGCACACACTCACTCATGCACACACTCATACACACTCGCCCACACTCGCACACACAGTCCTACACACTCACACACACACTCGCAAACACTCGCAAACACTCACACACACACTCACTCACACGTACACACTCGCACACACTCGCACGCCCACACTCTCACACTCTCGCACACATTTGCACACACTCGCACTCACTCGCACGCACTCGCACACACACTCACACACACACTCGCACAAACTCATACACAATCGCACACACTCACTCGCACACACTTGCACACACTCGCACACACTCGCACACACTTGCACACACTTGCACACGCTTGCACACACTCGCACACACTCGCACACACTCGCACACACTCACACACACGCACGCACACACACTCACGCACACACTCGCACACACTCGCACACACTTGCATGCACACATTCGCACGCACTCGCACACACAAACACAAACTGGCACACACTCAAACACACTTACTCATACACACTCGCACACACTCACTCGCACACACACACACTCGCACACACTCACACACACACACTCGCACACACTCGTGCACACTCGCACGCACACATTCACGCACACACACTCACGCACACTCGTGCACACTCGCACGCACACATTCGCACACATTCGCACTCACTTGCACACACTCGTACGCAAACACTGGCACACACTGGCACACACTCGCACACACACACTCGCACACACTCGCACACACTTGCACACACTAGCACACACACACTCGCACACACTCGCACATACTCGCACACACTCACACACACTTGCACGCACACACTCGCATGCACACACTCGCACACACTCACACACACTCGCATACACACTCGCACACACTCGCACAAACTCCTACACACACTCGTACACACTCACACACACTCGCACACACACGCACATACACACATACACATTTGCACACACTCGCACACACACTCGCACACACAGTCCTACACATTCACACACACACTCGCAAACACTCGCACACACTCACACACACACTCACTCACACGTACACACTCGCGCACACTCACGCACACTAGCACACACTCGTAAGCATACACTCAAACTGACTCACACACTTACTCACATGCACACACTCTCGCACACACTCACACACACTCGTGCACACTCGCACACACTCGCACGCCCACACTCGCACACTCTCGCACACATTTGCACACACTCGCACTCACTCGCACCCACTCGCATGCACACACTCGCACACACTCATACACAATCACACAAACACGCACACACACACTCGCACACATTCGCACACACTCGCACACACTCACTCACTCACACTCACTCGCACACACTTGCACACACTCGCACACACTCGCACACACAGTCCTACACACTCACACACACTCGCAAACACTCGCACAAACTCACACACACTCACTCACACGCACACACTTGCGCACACTAGCACACACTCGCACGCCCACACTCGCACACATTTGCACTCACTCGCACGCACTCGCACGCACACACTCGCAAAAAACTCACACACACTAGCACACACTCATACACAATCGCACGCACACACACTCGCACACACACACTCGCACACACTCGCACACTCTCGCACTCACTCGCACGCACTCGCACGCACACACTCGCACACACTCGCATGCACACACTCGCACACACAAACACACACACACTCGCATACACACTCGCACACACTCGCATGCACACACTCGCACACACACTCACACACACACACTCGCATACACACTAGCACACACTCGCACAAACTCCTACACACACTCGTACACACTCACACACACTCGCACACACACTTGCACACACTCGAACATACACACATACACATTCGCACACACTCGCACACTCACTCGCACACAAAGTCCTACACACTCACACACACACTCGCAAACACTCGCACACACACACACTCACTCACACGTACACACTCGCGCACACTCGCACACACTCACGCACACTAGCACACACTTGTAAGCATACACTCACACTCACTCACACACTTACTCACACTCACACACTCTCGCACACACTCACACACACTCGCCCACACTCGCACACACTCGCACGCCCACACTCGCACACTCTCGCACACATTTGCACACACTCGCACTCACTCACACCCACTCGCACGCACACACTCGCACACACTCATACACAATCACACAAACTCGCACACACACACTCGCACACATTCGCACACACTCGCACACACTCACTCACTCACACTCACTCGCACACACTTGCACACACTCGCACACACTCGCACACACAGTCCTACACACTCACACACACACTCGCAAACACTCGCACAAACTCACACACACTCACTCACACGCACACACTTGCGCACACTAGCACACACTCGCACGCCCACACTCGCACACATTCGCACTCACTCGCACGCACTCGCACGCACACACTCGCACAAACTCACACACACTCGCACACACTCATACACAATCGCACGCACACACACTCGCACACACTCGCACACTCTCGCACACATTCGCACTCACTCGCACGCACACACTCGCACAAACTCGCATGCACACACTCGCACACACACTCACACACACACACTCGCATACACACTTGCACACACACGCACAAACTCCTACACACACTCGTACACACTCACACACACTCGCACACACACTTGCACACACTCGCACACACTCGCACACACAGTCCTACACACTCACACACACTCGCAAACACTCGCACAAACTCACACACACTCACTCACACGCACACACTTGCGCACACTAGCACACACTCGCACGCCCACACTCGCACACATTTGCACTCACTCGCACGCACTCGCACGCACACACTCGCAAAAAACTCACACACACTCGCACACACTCATACACAATCGCATGCACACACACTCGCACACACACACTCGCACACACTCGCACACTCTCGCACTCACTCGCACGCACTCGCACGCACACACTCGCACACACTCGCATGCACACACTCGCACACACAAACACACACACACTCGCATACACACTCGCACACACTCGCATGCACACACTCGCACACACAAACACACACACACTCGCATACACACTAGCACTCACTCGCACAAACTCCTACACACACTCGTACACACTCACACACACTCGCACACACACTTGCACACACTCGAACATACACACATACACATTCGCACACACTCGCACACTCACTCGCACACACAGTCCTACACACTCACACACACACTCGCAAACACTCGCACACACACACACACTCACTCACACGTACACACTCGCGCACACTCGCACACACTCACGCACACTAGCACACACTCGTAAGCATACACTCACACTCACTCACACACTTACTCACACTCACACACTCTCGCACACACTCACACACACTCGCCCACACTCGCACACACTCGCACGCCCACACTCGCACACTCTCGCACACATTTGCACACACTCGCACTCACTCACACCCACTCGCACGCACACACTCGCACACACTCATACACAATCACACAAACTCGCACACACACACTCGCACACATTCGCACACACTCGCACACACTCACTCACTCACACTCACTCGCACACACTTGCACACACTCGCACACACTCGCACACACAGTCCTACACACTCACACACACACTCGCAAACACTCGCACAAACTCACACACACTCACTCACACGCACACACTTGCGCACACTAGCACACACTCGCACGCCCACACTCGCACACATTCGCACTCACTCGCACGCACTCGCACGCACACACTCGCACAAACTCACACACACTCGCACACACTCATACACAATCGCACGCACACACACTCGCACACACTCACACACTTTCGCACACATTCGCACACACTCGCACGCACACACTCGCACAAACTCGCATGCACACACTCGCACACACACTCACACACACACACTCGCATACACACTTGCACACACACGCACAAACTCCTACACACACTCGTACACACTCACACACACTCGCACACACACTTGCACACACTCGCACACACTCGCACATACACACATACACATTCGCACACACTCGCACACTCACTCGCACACACAGTCCTACACACTCACACACACACTCGCAAACACTCGCACACACACACACTCACTCACACGTACACACTCGCGCACACTCACACACTCACGCACACTAGCACACACTCGTAAGCATACACTCACACTCACTCACACACTTACTCACACGCACACACTCTCGCACACACTCACACACATTCGCGCACACTCGCACACACTCGCACGCCCACACTCGCACACTCTCGCACACATTTGCACACACTCGCACTCACTCGCACCCACTCGCATGCACACACTCGCACACACTCATACACAATCACACAAACTGACACACACTCGCACACACTCACACACTCGCACCCACTCACTCGTGCACACTCGCACACATTCGCACTCACTCGCACGCACTCGCACGCACACACTCGCACAAACTCACACACACTCGCACACACTCATACACAATCGCACGCACACACACTCGCACACACACACTCACACACACTCGCACACTCTCGCACACATACGCACTCACTCGCACGCACTCGCACGCACACACTCTCACACACTCGCACAAACTCACACACACTCGCACACACTTATACACAATCGGACACACACACTCACTCACTCACACTCAC
Source organism: Phyllobates terribilis (assembly GCF_046119375.1). NCBI lineage: Eukaryota > Metazoa > Chordata > Amphibia > Anura > Dendrobatidae > Phyllobates > Phyllobates terribilis. The sequence continues at coordinate 2,102,631 of NW_027362853.1, forward strand.
TCGCACACACTTGCACACACTCGCACACACTCGCACACACAGTCCTACACACTCACACACACACGCAAACACTCGCACAAACTCACACACACTCACTCACACGCACACACTTGCACACACTAGCACACACTCGCACGCCCACACTTGCATACACTCACACTCACTCGCACGCACTCGCACACACACACTCGCACACACTCGCACATACTCGCACACACTTGCACACACTCGCACACACTCGCATGCACACACTCGCACACACACTCACAAACACACACTCGCATACACACTCGCACACACTCGCACAAACTCCTACACACACTCGTACACACTCACACACACTCGCACACACACTTGCACACACTCGCACACACTCGCACATACACGCATACACATTCGCACACACTCGCACACACACTCGCACACACAGTCCTACACACACACTCGCAAACACTCGCACACACTCACACACACACTCACTCACACGTACACACTCGCACACACTCGCACACACTCACGCACACTAGCACACACTCGTAAGCATACACTCACATTCACTCACACACTTACTCACACGCACACACTCTCGCACACACTCACACACACTCGCGCACACTCGCACACACTCGCATGCCCACACTCGCACACTCTCGCACACATTTGCACACAGTCGCACTCACTCACACCCACTCGCACGCACACACTCGCACACACTCATACACAATCACACAAACTCGCACACACACTCGCACACATTCGCACACACTCGCACACACTCACTCACTCACACTCACTCGCACACACTTGCACACACTCGCACACACTCGCACACACAGTCCTACACACTCACACACACACTCGCAAACACTCGCACAAACTCACACACACTCACTCACACGCACATACTTGCACACACTAGCACACACTCGCACGCCCACATTTGCACACATTCGCACTCACTCGCACGCACTCGCACGCACACACTCGCACACACTCGCACAAACTCACACACACTCGCACACACTCATACTCAATCGCACAATCGCACAAACTCACACACACTCGCACACACTCACACACTCGCACCCACTCACTCGTGCATACTCGCACACATTCACACGCACACACTCGCACAAACTCACACACACTCGCACACACTCATACACAATCCCACGCACACACACTCGCACACACACACTCACACACACTCGCACACTCTCGCACACATACGCACTCACTCGCACACACTCTCACACACTCGCACAAATTCACACACACTCGCACACACTTATACACAATCGCACACACACACTCACTCACTCACACTCACTCGCACACACTTGCACACACTCGCACACACTCGCACACACAGTCCTACACACTCACACACACTCGCAAACACTCGCACAAACTCACTCACACGCACACACTTGCACACACTAGCACACACTCGCACGCCCACACTTGCACACACTCACACTCACTCGCACGCACACACTCGCACACACTCGCACATACTCGCACACACTTGCACACACTCGCATGCACACACTCGCACACACACTCACAAACACACACTCGCATACACACTCGCACACACTCGCACAAACTCCTACACACACTCGTACACACTCACACACACTCGCACACACACTTGCACACACTCGCACACACTCGCACATACACACATACACATTCGCACACACTCGCACACACACTCGCACACACAGTCCTACACACACACACTCGCAAACACTCGCACACACTCACACACACACTCACTCACACGTACACACTCGCACACACTCGCACACACTCACGCACACTAGCACACACTCGTAAGCATACACTCACATTCACTCACACACTTAATCACACGCACACACTCTCGCACACACTCACACACACTCGCGCACACTCGCACACACTCGCAAGCCAACACTCGCACACTCTCGCACACATTTGCACACACTTGCACTCACTCACACCCACTCGCACGCACACACTCGCACACACTCATACACAATCACACAAACTCGCCACACACACTCGCACACATTCGCACACACTCGCACACACTCACTCACTCACACTCACTCGCACACACTTGCACACACTCGCACACACTCGCACACACAGTCCTACACACTCACACACACTCGCAAACACTCGCACAAACTCACACACACTCACTCACACGCACACACTTGCACACACTAGCACACACTCGCATGCCCACACTTGCACACATTCGCACTCACTCGCACGCACTCGCACGCACACACTCGCACACACTCGCACAAACTCACACACACTCACACACACTCATACACAATCGTACAATCGCACAAACTCACACACACTCGCACACACTCACACACTCGCACCCACTCACTCGTGCACACTCGCACACATTTGCACTCACTCGCACGCACTCGCACGCACACACTCGCACAAACTCACACACACTCGCACACACTCATACACAATCGCACGCACACACTCGCACACACACACTCGCACACACTCGCACACTCTCGCACACATACGCACTTACTCGCACGCACTCGCACGCACACACTCTCACACACTCGCACAAACTCACACACACTCGCACACACTTATACGCAATCGCACACACACACTCACTCACTCACACTCACTCGCACACACTTGCACACACTCGCACACACTCGCACACACTCATACACAATCGCACAAACTCACACACACTCGTACACACTCACACACTCGCACCCACTCACTCGTGTACACTCGCAAACATTCGCACTCACTCGCACACACTCGCACGCACACACTCGCACAAACTCACACACACTCGCACACACTCATACACAATCGCACACACACACACTCGCACACACACACTCGCACACACTCGCACACTCTCGCACACATTCACACTCACTCGCACGCACTCGCACGCACACACTCGCACACACTCGCACAAACTCACACACACTCGCACACACTTATACACAATCGCACACACACACACTCGTACACACACTCACACACACTCGCACACACTCGCACACACTCACTCACACACACACACTCGCACACACTCACACACACTCGCACACACTCACATGCACACACACTCGCACACACACTCACACACACTCGCACACACTCACAAGCACACACTCGCACAGACACTCGCTCACACTCACAAGCACACACTCACACGCACACACTCGCACACACACTCGCACACACTCACACCCACTCACTCGTGCACACTCGCGCACACTCGGGCACATTTGCACACACTCGCACACTCTCGCACACACTCGCACACACACTCGCACACACTCGAACACACTCACACACACTCACAAACAATCGCACATACAGTCCTACAAACTCACACACACTCACACACACTCACAAACTCGCACCCACACACAAACTGGCACACACTCAAACACACTCACTCATACACACTCGCACACACTCACTCGCACACACACACACTCGCACACACTCGCACCCAGTCACTCGAGCACACTCGCACACACTCGCACGCACACACGCACACACTCGCACACACTCACACGCACACACTCACGCACACACACTCGCGCACACTCGTGCACACTCGCACGCACACATTCGCACACATTCGCACTCACTTGCACACACTGGCACACACTGGCACACACTGGCACACACACACTCGCACACACTCGCACACACTCGCACACACTTGCACACACTAGCACACACACTCGCACATACTCGCACACACTCGTACACACTCGCACGCACACACTCGCACACACTCGCATGCACACACTCGCACACACACTCACACACACACACTCACATACACACTCGCACACACTCGCACAAACTCCTACACACACACGTACACACTCACACACACTCGCACACACACTCGCACACACTCGCACATACACACATACACATTCACACACACTCCCACACACACTCGCACACACAGTCCTACACACTCACACACACACTCGCAAACACTCGCACACACTCACACACACACTCACTCACACATACACACTCGCGCACACTCACGCACACTAGCACACACTCGTAAGCATACACTCACACTCACTCACACACTTACTCACACGCACACACTCTCGCACACACTCACACACACTCGCACACACTCGCACACTCTCGCACACATTTGCACACACTCGCACTCACTCGCACCCACTCGCACGCACACACTCGCACACACTCATACACAATCACACACACTCGCACGCCCACACTCGCACACATTCGCACTCACTCGCACGCAATCGCACGCACACACTCGCACAAACTCACACACACTCGCACACACTCATACACAATCGCACGCACACACACTCGCACACACTCGCACACACACACTCGCATGCACACACTCGCACACACACTCACACACACACACTCGCATACACACTTGCACACACTCGCACAAACTCCTACACACACTCGTACACACTCACACACACTCGCACACACACTTGCACACACTCGCACACACTCGCACATACACACATACACATTCGCACACACTCGCACACTCACTCGCACACACAGTCCTACACACTCACACACACACTCGCAAACACTCGCACACACACACACTCACTCACACGTACACACTCGCGCACACTCACACACACTCACGCACACTAGCACACACTCGTAAGCATACACTCACACTCACTCACACACTTACTCACACGCACACACTCTCGCACACACTCACACACATTCGCGCACACTCACACACACTCTCACGCCCACACTCGCACACTCTCGCACACATTTGCACACACTCGCACTCACTCGCACCCACTCGCATGCACACACTCGCACACACTCATACACAATCACACAAACTGACACACACTCGCACACACTCACACACTCGCACCCACTCACTCGTGCACACTCGCACACATTCGCACTCACTCGCACGCACTCGCACGCACACACTCGCACAAACTCACACACACTCGCACACACTCATACACAATCGCACGCACACACACTCGCACACACACACTCACACACACTCGCACACTCTCGCACACATACGCACTCACTCGCACGCACTCGCACGCACACACTCTCACACACTCGCACAAACTCACACACACTCGCACACACTTATACACAATCGGACACACACACTCACTCACTCACACTCACTCGCACACACTTGCACACACTCGCACACACTCGCACACACAGTCCTACACACTCACACACACTCGCAAACACTCGCACAAACTCACACACACTCACTCACACGCACACACTTGCACACACTAGCACACACTCGCACGCCCACACTTGCACACACTCACACTCACTCGCACGCACTCGCACACACACACTCGCACACACTCGCACATACTCGCACACACTTGCACACACTCGCACACACTCGCATGCACACACTCGCACACACACTCACAAACACACACTCGCATACACACTCGCACACACTCGCACAAACTCCTACACACACTCGTACACACTCACACACACTCGCACACACACTTGCACACACTCGCACACACTCGCACATACACGCATACACATTCGCACATACTCGCACACACACTCGCACACACAGTCCTACACACACACTCTCAAACACTCGCACACACTCACACACACACTCACTCACACGTACACACTCGCACACACTCGCACACACTCATGCACACTAGCACACACTCGTAAGCATACACTCACATTCACTCACACACTTACTCACACGCACACACTCTCGCACACACTCACACACACTCGCGCACACTCGCACACACTCGCATGCCCACACTCGCACACTCTCGCACACATTTGCACACAGTCGCACTCACTCACACCCACTCGCACGCACACACTCGCACACACTCATGCACAATCACACAAACTCGCACACACACTCGCACACATTCGCACACACTCGCACACACTCACTCACTCACACTCACTCGCACACACTTGCACACACTCGCACACACTCGCACACACAGTCCTACACACTCACACACACTCGCAAACACTCGCACAAACTCACACACACTCACTCACACGCACATACTTGCACACACTAGCACACACTCGCACGCCCACATTTGCACACATTCGCACTCACTAGCACGCACTCGCACGCACACACTCGCACACACTCGCACAAACTCACACACACTCGCACACACTCATACTCAATCGCACAATCGCACAAACTCACACACACTCGCACACACTCACACACTCGCACCCACTCACTCGTGCATACTCGCACACATTCGCACGCACACACTCGCACAAACTCACACACACTCGCACACACTCATACACAATCGCACGCACACACACTCGCACACACACACTCACACACACTCGCACACTCTCGCACACATACGCACTCACTCGCACTCACTCTCACACAATCGCACAAATTCACACACACTCGCACACACTTATACACAATCGCACACACACACTCACTCACTCACACTCACTCGCACACACTTGCACACACTCGCACACACTCGCACACACAGTCCTACACACTCACACACACTCGCAAACACTCGCACAAACTCACTCACACGCACACACTTGCACACACTAGCACACACTCGCACGCCCACACTTGCACACACTCACACTCACTCGCACGCACACACTCGCACACACTCGCACATACTCGCACACACTTGCACACACTCGCATGCACACACTCGCACACACACTCACAAACACACACTCGCATACACACTCGCACACACTCGCACAAACTCCTACACACACTCGTACACACTCACACACACTCGCACACACACTTGCACACACTCGCACACACTCGCACATACACACATACACATTCGCACACACTTGCACACACACTCGCACACACAGTCCTACACACACACACTCGCAAACACTCGCACACACTCACACACACACTCACTCACACGTACACACTCGCACACACTCGCACACACTCACGCACACTAGCACACACTCGTAAGCATACACTCACTTTCACTCACACACTTAATCACACGCACACACTCTCGCACACACTCACACACACTCGCGCACACTCGCACACACTCGCAAGCCAACACTCGCACACTCTCGCACACATTTGCACACACTTGCACTCACTCACACCCACTCGCACGCACACACTCGCACACACTCATACACAATCACACAAACTCGCCACACACACTCGCACACATTCGCACACACTCGCACACACTCACTCACTCACACTCACTCGCACACACTTGCACACACTCGCACACACTCGCACACACAGTCCTACACACTCACACACACTCGCAAACACTCGCACAAACTCACACACACTCACTCACACGCACACACTTGCACACACTAGCACACACTCGCACGCCCACACTTGCACACATTCGCACTCACTCGCACGCACTCACACACACACTCGCACACACTCGCACAAACTCACACACACTCGCACACACTCATACACAATCGTACAATCGCACAAACTCACACACACTCGCACACAGTCACACACTCGCACCCACTCACTCGTGCACACTCGCACACATTTGCACTCACTCGCACGCACTCGCACGCACACACTCGCACAAACTCACACACACTCGCACACACTCATACACAATCGCACGCACACACTCGCACACACACACTCGCACACACTGGCACACTCTCGCACACATACGCACTCACTCGCACGCACTCGCACGCACACACTCTCACACACTCGCACAAACTCACACACACTCGCACACACTTATACGCAATCGCACACACACACTCACTCACACTCACTCGCACACACTTGCACACACTCGCACACACTCGCACACACTCATACACAATCGCACAAACTCACACACACTCGTACACACTCACACACTCGCACCCACTCACTCGTGTACACTCGCAAACATTCGCACTCACTCGCACACACTCGCACGCACACACTCGCACAAACTCACACACACTCGCACACACTCATACACAATCGCACACACACACACTCGCACACACACACTCGCACACACTCGCACACTCTCGCACACATTCACACTCACTCGCACGCACTCGCACGCACACACTCGCACACACTCGCACAAACTCACACACACTCGCACACACTTATACACAATCGCACACACACACACTCGTACACACACTCGCACACACTAGCACACACTCGCACACACTCACTCACACACACACACTCGCACACACTCACACACACTCGCACACACTCACATGCACACACACTCGCACACACTCACACACACTCGCACACACTCACAAGCACACACTCGCACAGACACTCGCTCACACTCACAAGCACACACTCACACGCACACACTCGCACACACACTCGCACACACTCACACCCACTCACTCGTGCACACTCGCGCACACTCGGGCACATTTGCACACACTCGCACACACTCGCACACTCTCGCACACACTCGCACACACACACACTCGCACACACTAGCACCCAGTCACTCGAGCACACTCGCACACACTCGCACGCACGCACACACTCGCACACACTCACACGCACACACTCACGCACACACACTCGCGCACACTCGTGCACACTCGCACGCACACATTCGCACACATTCGCACTCACTTGCACACACTGGCACACACTGGCACACACTGGCACACACACACTCGCACACACTCGCACCCACTCGCACGCACACACTCTCACACACTCATACACAATCACACAAACTCGCACACACACACTCGCACACATTCGCACACACTCGCACACACGCACTCACTCACACTCACTCGCACACACTTGCACACACTCGCACACACTTGCACACACTCACTCACACACACTCACACACACACTCGCACACACTCACACACACTTGCACACACTCGCACACACTCACACGCACACACACTCACACACACTCACTCACACGCACACACTTGCGCACACTAGCACACACTCGCACGCCCACACTCGCACACATTCGCACTCACTCGCACGCACTCGCAAGCACACACTCGCACAAACTCACACACACTCGCACACACTCATACACAATCGCACGCACACACACTCGCACACACTCGCACACTCTCGCACACATTCGCACTCACTTGCACGCACACACTCGCACAAACTCGCATGCACACACTCGCACACACTCTCACACACACACACTCGCATACACACTCGCACAAACTCCTACACACACTCGTACACACTCACACACACTCGCACACACACTTGCACACACTCGCACACACTCGCACATACACACATAAACATTCGCACACACTCGCACAATCACTCGCACACACAGTCCTACACACTCACACACACACTCGCAAACACTCGCACACACACACACTCACTCACACATACACACTCGCGCACACTCACACACACTCACGCACACTATCACACACTCGTAAGCATACACTCACACTCACTCACACACTTACTCACACGCACACACTCTCGCACACACTCACACACATTCGCGCACACTCGCACACACTCGCACGCCCACACTCGCACACTCTCGCACACATTTGCACACACTCGCACCCACTCGCATGCACACACTCGCACACACTCATACACAATCACACAAACTGACACACACTCACACACACTCACTCACACGCACATACTTGCACACACTAGCACACACTCGCACGCCCACACTTGCACACATTCGCACTCACTCGCACGCACTCGCACGCACACACTCGCACAAACTCACACACACTCGCACACACTCATACTCAATCGCACAATCGTACAAACTCACACACACTCGCACACACTCACACACTCGCACCCACTCACTCGTGCACACTCGCACACATTCGCACTCACTCGCACGCACTCACACGCACACACTCGCACAAACTCACACACACTCGCACACACTCATACACAATCGCACGCACACACTCGCACACACACACTCACACACACTCGCACACTCTCGCACACATACGCACTCACTCGCACGCACACACTCTCACACACTCGCACAAACTCACACACACTCGCACACACTTATACACAATCGCACACACACACTCACTCACTCGCACACACTCGCACACACTCATACACAATCGCACGCACACACACTCGCACACACACACTCGCACACACTCGCACACTCTCGTACACATTCACACTCACTCGCACGCACTCGCACGCGCACACTCGAACACACTCGCACAAACTCACACACACTCGCACACACTTATACACAAACGCACACACACACTCGTACACACACTCGCACACACTCGCACACACTCGCACACACTCACTCACACACACTCACACACACACACTCGCACACACTCACACACACTTGCACACACTCGCACACACTCACACGCACACACACTCGCACACACACTCACACACACTCACACACTCACAAGCACACACTCGCACACACACTCGCACACACTCACACGCACACACTCACACGCACACACTCGCACAAACAGTCGCACACACTCGCACCCACTCACTCGTGCACACTCGCGCACACTCGGGCACATTTGCACACACTCGCACACACTCGCACACTCTCGCACACACACTCGCACACACACTCGCACACACTCGAACACACTCGCACACACTCGCAAACACTCGCACATGCAGTCCTACAAACTCACACACACTCACACACACTCACACACTCCACCCACACACAAACTGGCACACACTCAAACACACTCACTCATACACACTCGCACACACTCACTCGCACACACACACACACTCGCACACACTCGCACCCAGTCACTCGAGCACACTCGCACACACTCGCACGCACGCACACACTCGCACACACTCACACGCACACAGTCACGCACACACACTCGCGCACACTCGTGCACACTTGTACGCACACAATCGCACACATTCGCACTCACTTGCACACACTCGTGCGCACACACTGGCACACACTGGCACACACTGGCACACACACACTCGCACACACTGGCACACACTTGCACACACTAGCACACACACACTCGCACATACTCGCACACACTCGCACACACTCGCACACACACACTCGCACACACTCGCATTCACACACTCGCACACACACTCACACACACACTCACATACACACTCGCACACACTCGCACAAACTCCTACACACACGTACACACTCACACACACTCGCACACACACTCGCACACACTCGCACATACACACATACACATTCACACACACTCGCACACACACCCGCACACACAGTCCTACACACTCACACACACACTCGCAAACACTCGCACACACTCACACACACACTCACACGTACACACTCGCGCACACTCACGCACACTAGCACACACTCGTAAGCATACACTCACACTCACTCACACACTTACTCACACGCACACACTCTCGCACACACTCACACACACTCGCACACACTCGCACGCCCACACTCGCACACTCTCGCACACATTTGCACACACTCGCACTCACTCGCACCCACTCACACGCACACACTCGCACACACTCATACACAATCACACAAACTCGCACACACACACTCGCACACATTCGCACACACTCTCACACACGCACTCACTCACACTCACTCGCACACACTTACACACACTCGCACACACTCGCACACACAGTCCTACACACTAACACACACACTCGCAAACACTCGCACAAACTCACACACACTCACTCACACGCACACACTTGCGCACACTAGCACACACTCGCACGCCCAAACTCGCACACATTCGCACTCACTCGCACGCACTCGCACGCACACACTCGCACACACTCGCACACACTGGCACACACTTATACACAATCGCACACACACACTCTAACACACACTCACACACACTCGCACACACTCACTCACACACACTCACACACACACTCGCACACACTCACACACACTTGCACACACTCGCACACACTCACACGCACACACACCCGCACACACTCGCACAAACTCACACACACTCGCACACACTCATACACAATCGCACGCACACACACCCGCACACACTCGCACACATTCGCACTCACTCGCACGCACTCGCACGCACACACTCGCACAAACTCACACACACTGGCACACACTTATACACAATCGCACACACACACTCTAACACACACTCACACACACTCGCACACACTCACTCACACACACTCACACACACACGCACACACACTCACACACACACTCGCACCCAGTCACTCGAGCACACTCGCACACCCTCGCACGCACGCACACACTCGCACACACTCACATGCACACACTCACGCACACACACTCGCACACACTCGAACACACTCGCACACACTCGCAAACACTCGCACATACAGTCCTACAAACTCACACACACTCACACACACTCACACACTCCACCCACACACAAACTGGCACACACTCAAACACACTCACTCAGACACACTCGCACACACTCACTCGCACACACACACACACACTCGCACACACTCGCACCCACTCACTCGTGCACACTCGCGCACACTCGGGCACATTTGCACACACTCGCACACTCTCGCACACACACTCGCACACACTCGAACACACTCGCACACACTCGCAAACACTCGCACATACAGTCCTACAAACTCACACACACTCACACACACTCACATACTCCACCCACACACAAACTGGCACACACTCAAACACACTCACTCATACACACTCGCACACACTCACTCGCACACACACACACTCGCACACACTCGCACCCAGTCACTCGAGCACACTCGCACACACTCGCACGCACGCACACACTCGCACACACTCACACGCACACAGTCACGCACACACACTCGCGCACACTCGTGCACACTTGCACGCACACATTCGCACACATTCGCACTCACTTGCACACACTCGTGCACACACACTGGCACACACTGGCACACACTGGCACACACACACTCGCACACACTCGCACACACTTGCACACACTAGCACACACACACTCGCACATACTCGCACACACTCGCACACACTCGCACGCACACACTCGCACACACTCGCATGCACACACTCGCACACACACTCACACACACACACTCACATACACACTCGCACACACTCGCACAAACTCCTACACACACACGTACACACTCACACACACTCGAACACACACTCGCACACACTCGCACACACTCGCACATACACACATACACATTCACACACACTCGCACACACACTCGCACACACAGTCCTACACACTCACACACTTGCACACACTCGCACACACTCACACGCACACACACTCACACACACACTCACACACACTCGCACACACTCACAAGCACAAACTCGCACACACACTCGCACACACTCACACGCACACACTCACACGCACACACTCGCACACAAACTCGCACACACTCGCACCCAGTCACTCGAGCACACTCGCACACCCTCGCACGCACGCACACACTCGCACACACTCACATGCACACACTCACACACACACTCGCACACACTCGAACACACTCGCACACACTCGCAAACACTCGCACATACAGTCCTACAAACTCACACACACTCACACACACTCACACACTCGCACCCACACACAAACTGGCACACACTCAAACACACTCACTCATACACACTCGCACACACTCACTCGCACACACACTCGCACACACTTGCACCCAGTCACTCGAGCACACTCGCACACCCTCGCACGCACGCACGCACACACTCGCACACACTCACATGCACACACTCACGCACACACACTCGCACACACTCGTGCACACTCGCACGCACACATTCATGCACACACACTCGCGCACACTCGTGCACACTCGCACGCACACATTCACACACATTCGCACTCACTTGCACACACTCGTACGCACACACTGGCACACACTCGCACACACTCGCACACACACACTCGCACATACTCGCTCACACACACTCGCACGCACACACTCGCACACACTCGCATGCACACACTCACACACACACTCGCATACACACTCGCACAAACTCCTACACACACTCGTACACACTCACACACACTAGCACACACACACTCGCACACACTCGCACATACTCGCACACACTCGCACACACTCGCATGCACACACTCGCACACACATTCACACACACTCTCGCATACACACTCGCACAAACTCCTACACACACTCGTACACACTCACACACACTCGCACACACACTTGCACACACTCGCACACACTCGCACATACACACATACACATTCGCACACACTCGCACACACACTCGCACACACAGTCCTACACACTCACACACACACTCGCAAACACTCGCACACACTCACACACACACTCACTCACACGTACACACTCATGCACACTTGCACACACTCACGCACACTAGCACACACTCGTAAGCATACACTCACACTCACTCACACACTTACTCACACGCACACACTCTCGCACACACTCACACACACTCGCGCACACTCGCACACACTCGCACGCCCACCATCACACACTCTCGCACACATTTGCACACACTCGCACTCACTTGCACCCACTCGCACGCACACACTCGCACACACTCATACACAATCACACAAACTCGCACACACTTGCACACACTCGCACACACTCGCACACACAGTCCTACACACTCACGCACACACTCGCACAAACTCGCATGCACACACTCGCACACACACTAACACACACACACTCGCATACACACTCGCACACACTCGCATGCACACACTCGCACACACACTCACACACACACTCACATACACACTCGCACACACTCGCACAAACTCCTACACACACGTACACACTCACACACACTCGCACACACACTCGCACACACTCGCACATACACACATACACATTCACACACACTCGCACACACACCCGCACACACAGTCCTACACACTCACACACACACTCGCAAACACTCGCACACACTCACACACACACTCACATGTACACACTCGCGCACACTCACGCACACTAGCACACACTCGTAAGCATACACTCACACTCACTCACACACTTACTCACACGCACACACTCTCGCACACACTCACACACACTCGCACACACTCGCACGCCCACACTCGCACACTCTCGCACACATTTGCACACACTCGCACTCACTCGCACCCACTCGCATGCACGCACTCGCACACACTCATACACAATCACACAAACTCGCACACACACACTCGCACACATTCGCACACACTCTCACACACGCACTCACTCACACTCACTCGCACACACTTACACACACTCGCACACACTCGCACACACAGTCCTACACACTCACACACACACTCGCAAACACTCGCACAAACTCACACACACTCACTCACACGCACACACTTGCGCACACTAGCACACACTCGCACGCCCAAACTCGCACACATTCGCACTCACTCGCACGCACTCGCACGCACACACTCGCACACACTCGCACAAACTCACACACACTCGCACACACTCCTACACAATCGCACGCACACACACCCGCACACACTGGCACACATTCGCACTCACTCGCACGCACTCGCACGCACACACTCGCACAAACTCACACACACTGGCACACACTTATACACAATCGCACACACACACTCTAACACACACTCACACACACTCGCACACACTCACTCACACACACTCTCACACACACTCGCACACACTCACACACACTTGCACACACTCGCACACACTCACACGCACACACACTCACACACACACTCACACACACTCGCACACACTCACAAGCACAAACTCGCACACACACTCGCACACACTCACACGCACACACTCACACGCACACACTCGCACACAAACTCGCACACACTCGCACCCAGTCACTCGAGCACACTCGCACACCCTCGCACGCACGCACACACTCGCACACACTCACATGCACACACTCACGCACACACACTCGCACACACTCGAACACACTCGCACACACTCGCAAACACTCGCACATACAGTCCTACAAACTCACACACACTCACACACACTCACACACTCCACCCACACACAAACTGGCACACACTCAAACACACTCACTCAGACACACTCGCACACACTCACTCGCACGCACACACACACACTCGCACACACTCGCACCCAGTCACTCGAGCACACTCGCACACACTCGCACGCACGCACACACTCGCACACACTCACACGCACACAGTCACGCACACACACTCGCGCACACTCGTGCACACTTGCACGCACACATTCGCACACATTCGCACTCACTTGCACACACTCGTGCGCACACACTGGCACACACTGGCACACACTGGCACACACACACTCGCACACACTCGCACACACTTGCACACACTAGCACACACACACTCGCACACACTCGCACACACTCGCACGCACACACTCGCACACACTCGCATGCACACACTCGCACACACACTCACACACACACACTCACATACACACTCGCACACACTCGCACAAACTCCTACACACACACGTACACACTCACACACACTCGAACACACACTCGCACACACTCGCACACACTCGTACATACACACAAACACATTCACACACACTCGCACACACACTCGCACACACAGTCCTACACACTCACACACTTGCACACACTCGCACACACTCACACGCACACACACTCACACACACACTCACACACACTCGCACACACTCACAAGCACAAACTCGCACACACACTCGCACACACTCACACGCACACACTCACACGCACACACTCGCACACAAACTCGCACACACTCGCACCCAGTCACTCGAGCACACTCGCACACCCTCGCACGCACGCACACACTCGCACACACTCACATGCACACACTCACACTCACACTCGCACACACTCGAACACACTCGCACACACTCGCAAACACTCGCACATACAGTCCTACAAACTCACACACACTCACACACACTCACACACTCGCACCCACACACAAACTGGCACACACTCAAACACACTCACTCATACACACTCGCACACACTCACTCGCACACACACTCGCACACACTTGCACCCAGTCACTCGAGCACACTCGCACACCCTCGCACGCACGCACGCACACACTCGCACACACTCACATGCACACACTCACGCACGCACACTCGCACACACTCGTGCACACTCGCACGCACACATTCATGCACACACACTCGCGCACACTCGTGCACACTCGCACGCACACATTCACACACATTCGCACTCACTTGCACACACTCGTACGCACACACTGGCACACACTCGCACACACTCGCACACACACACTCGCACATACTCGCTCACACTCACACACACTCGCACGCACACACTCGCACACACTCGCATGCACACACTCGCACACACACTCGCATACACACTCGCACAAACTCCTACACACACTCGTACACACTCACACACACTAGCACACACACACTCGCACACACTCGCACATACTCGCACACACTCACACACACTCGCATGCACACACTCGCACACACATTCACACACACTCTCGCATACACACTCGCACAAACTCCTACACACACTCGTACACACTCACACACACTCGCACACACACTTGCACACACTCGCACACACTCGCACTCACTTGCACCCACTCGCACGCACCCACTCGCACACACTCATACACAATCACACAAACTCGCACACACACACTCGCACACATTCGCACACACTCGCACACACTCGCATGCACACACTCGCACACACACTCACACACACACTCTCGCATACACACTCGCACAAACTCCTATACACACTCGTACACACTCACACACACTCGCACACACACTTGCACACACTCGCACATACACACATACACATTCGCACACACTCGCACACACACTCGCACACACAGTCCTACACACTCACACACACACTCGCAAACACTCGCACACACTCACACACACACTCACTCACACGTACACACTCATGCACACTTGCACACACTCACGCACACTAGCACACACTCGTAAGCATACACTCACACTCACTCACAAACTTACTCACACGCACACACTCTCGCACACACTCACACACACTCGCGCACACTCGCACACACTCGCATGCCCACCATCACACACTCTCGCACACATTTGCACACACTCGCACTCACTTGCACCCACTCGCACGCACACACTCGCACACACTCATACACAATCACACAAACTCGCACACACACACTCGCACACATTTGCACACACTCGCACACTCACACTCACTCGCACACACTTGCACACACTCGCACACACTCGCACACACAGTCCTACACACTCACACACACACTCGCAAACACTCACACAAACTCACACACACTCACTCACACGCACACACTTGCGCACACTAGCACACACTCGCACGCCCACACTCACACACATTCGCACTCACTCGCACGCACTCGTACGCACACACTTGCACAAACTCACACACACTCGCACACACTCATACACAATCGCATGCACACACACTCGCACACACACACTCGCACACACTAGCACACTCTCGCACACATTCACACTCACTCGCACGCACTCGCACGCACACACTCGAACACACTCGCACAAACACACACACACTCGCACACACTTATACACAAACGCACACACACACTCGTACACACACTCGCACACACTCGCACACACTCGCACACACTCACTCACACACACACACTCGCACACACTCACACACACTTGCACACACTCGCACACACTCACACGCACACACACTCGCACACACACTCACACACACTCGCACACACTCACAAGCACACACTCGCACACACTCACACGCACACACTCACACGCACACACTCGCACAAACAGTCACACACACTCGCACCCACTCACTCGTGCACACTCGCGCACACTTGGGCACATTTGCACACACTCGCACACACTCGCACACTCTCACACACACACTCGCACACACACTCGCACACACTCGAACACACTCGCACACACTCGCAAACACTCGCACATACAGTCCTACAAACTCACACACACTCACAGACACTCACACACTCGCACCCACACACAAACTGGCACACACTCAAACACACTCACTCATAAACACTCGCACACAATCACTCACACACACACACTCGCACACACTCGCACCCAGTCACTCGAGCACACTCACACACCCTCGCACGCACGCACACACTCGCACACACTCACATGCACACACTCACGCACACACACTCGCGCACACTCGTGCACACTCGCACGCACACATTCACACACATTCGCACTCACTTGCACACACTCGTACGCACACACTCGCACACACTCGCACACACACACTCGCACATACTCGCTCACACTCGCACACACTCGCACGCACACACTCGCACACACTCGCACACACACTCACACACACTCGCATACACACTCGCACAAACTCCTACACACACTCGTACACACTCACACACACTAGCACACACACACTCGCACATACTCGCACACACTCGCACACACTCGCATGCACACATTCGCACACACTCACACACACACTCTCGCATACACACTCGCACAAACTCCTACACACTCACACACACTCGCACACACACTTGCACACACTCGCACACACTTGCACATACACACATACACATTCGCACACACTCGCACACACACTCGCACACACAGTCCTACAAACTCACACACACACTCGCAAACACTCGCACACACTCACACACACACTCACTCACATGTACACACTCACGCACACTTGCACACACTCACGCACACTAGCACACACTCGTAAGCATACACTCACACTCACTCACACACTTACTCACACGCACACACTCTCGCACACACTCACACACATTCGCACACACTCGCACGCCCACACTCGCACACTCTCGCACACATTTGCACACACTCGCATTCACTTGCACCCACTCGCACGCACACACTCGCACACACTCATACACAATCACACAAACTCGCACACACACACTCGCACACATTCGCACACACTCGCACACACTCACTCACTCACACTCACTCGCACACACTTGCACACACTCGCACACACTCGCACACACAGTCCTACACACTCACACACACACTCGCAAACACTCGCACAAACTCACACACACTCACTCACACGCACACACGTGCGCACACTAGCACACACTCGCACGCCCACACTCACACACATTCGCACTCACTCGCACACACTCGCACGCACACACTCGAACAAACTCACACACACTCGCACACACTCATACACAATTGCACGCACACACACTCGCACACACACAATCGCACACACTCGCACACTCTCACACACATTCACACTCACTCGCACGCACTCGCACGTGCACACTCGAACACACTCGCACAAACTCACACACACTCGTACACACACTCGCACACACTCGCACACACTCACACACACACACTCACACACACTTGCACACACTCGCACACACTCACACGCACACACACTCGCACACACACTCACACACACTCGCACACACTCACAAGCACACACTCGCACACACACTCGCACACACTCACACGCACACACTCACACGCACACACTCGCACAAACAGTCGCACACACTCGCACCCACTCACTCGTGCACACTCGCGCACACTCGGGCACATTTGCACACACTCGCACACACTCGCACACTCTCGCACACATACTCGCACACACACTCGCACACACTCGAACACACTCGCACACACTCGCAAACACTCGCACATACAGTCCTACAAACTCACACACACTCACACACACTCACACACTCCACCCACACACAAACTGGCACACACTCAAACACACTCACTCATACACACTCGCACACACTCACTCGCACACACACACACTCGCACACACTAGCACCCAGTCACTCGAGCACACTCGCACACACTCGCACGCACGCACACACTCGCACACACTCACACGCACACAGTCACGCACACACACTCGCGCACACTCGTGCACACTTGCAAGCACACATTCGCACACATTCGCACTCACTTGCACACACTCGTGCGCACACACTATCACACACTGGCACACACTGGCACACACACACTCGCACACACTCGCACACACTTGCACATACTAGCACACACACACTCGCACATATTCGCACACACTCGCACGCACACACTCGCACACACTTGCATGCACACACTCGCACACACACACACACTCACATACACACTCGCACACACTCGCACAAACTCCTACACACACTCGTACACACACACACTCGCACACACACTCGCACACACTCGCACACACTCGCACATACACACATACACATTCGCACACACTCGCACACACACTCGCACACACAGTCCTACACACTCACACACACACTCACAAACACTCGCACACACTCACACACACACTCACTCACACGTACACACTCGCGCACACTCGCACACACTCACGCACACTAGCACACACTCGCATGCACACACTGGCACACACACTAACACACACACTCACATACACACTCGCACACACTCGCACAAACTCCTACACACACACGCATACACTCACACACACACTCGCACGCTCACACTCGCACACACTCACACACACACTTGCACACACTTGCACACACACACTCGCACACAATCACACACACACTCGCAGACACTCGCACACACTCACTCATGCACACACTCATACACACTCGCCCACACTCGCACACACAGTCCTACACACTCACACACACACTCGCAAACACTCGCAAACACTCACACACACACTCACTCACACGTACACACTCGCACACACTCGCACGCCCACACTCTCACACTCTCGCACACATTTGCACACACTCGCACTCACTCGCACGCACTCACACACACACTCACACACACACTCGCACAAACTCATACACAATCGCACACACTCACTCGCACACACTTGCACACACTCGCACACACTCGCACACACTTGCACACACTTGCACACGCTTGCACACACTCGCACACACTCGCACACACTCACACACACGCACACACACGCACACACACTCACGCACACACTCGCACACACTCGCACACACTTGCATGCACACATTCGCACGCACTCGCACACACAAACACAAACTGGCACACACTCAAACACACTCACTCATACACACTCGCACACACTCACTCGCACACACACACACTCGCACACACTCACACACACACACACTCGCGCACACTCGTGCACACTCGCACGCACACATTCGCACACATTCGCACTCACTTGCACACACTCGTACGCAAACACTGGCACACACTGGCACACACTCGCACACACACACTCGCACACACTCGCACACACTTGCACACACTAGCACACACACACTCACACACACTCGCACATACTCGCACACACTCACACACACTTGCACGCACACACTCGCATGCACACACTCGCACACACTCACACACACTCGCACACACTCGCACAAACTCCTACACACACTCGTACACACTCACACACACTCGCACACACACTCGCACACACTCGCACATACACACATACACATTTGCACACACTCGCACACACACTCGCACACACAGTCCTACACACTCACACACACTCGCAAACACTAGCACACACTCACACACACACTCACTCACACGTACACACTCGCGCACACTCACGCACACTAGCACACACTCGTAAGCATACACTCAAACTCACTCACACACTTACTCTCATGCACACACTCTCGCACACACTCACACACACTCGTGCACACTCGCACACACTCGCACGCCCACACTCGCACACTCTCGCACACATTTGCACACACTCGCACTCACTCGCACCCACTCGCATGCACACACTCGCACACACTCATACACAATCACACAAACTCGCACACACACACTCGCACACATTTGCACACACTCGCACACACTCACTCACTCACACTCACTCGCACACACTTGCACACACTCGCACACACTCGCACACACAGTCCTACACACTCACACACACTCGCAAACACTCGCACAAACTCACACACACTCACTCACACGCACACACTTGCGCACACTAGCACACACTCGCACGCCCACACTCGCACACATTCGCACTCACTCGCACGCACTCGCACGCACACACTCGCAAAAAACTCACACACACTCGCACACACTCATACACAATCGCACGCACACACACTCGCACACACACACTCGCACACACTCGCAGACTCTCGCACTCACTCGCACGCACACACTCGCACACACTCGCATGCACACACTCGCACGCACACACTCGCACAAACAGTCACACACACTCGCACCCACTCACTCGTGCACACTCGCGCACACTCGGGCACATTTGCACACACTCGCACACTCTCGCACACACACTCGCACACACACTCGCACACACTCGAACACACTCGCACACACTCGCAAACACTCGCACATACAGTCCTACAAACTCACACACACTCACACACACTCACACACTCCACCCACACACAAACTGGCACACACTCAAACACACTCACTCATACACACTCGCACACACTCACTCGCACACACACACACTCGCACACACTAGCACCCAGTCACTCGAGCACACTCGCACACACTCGCACGCACGCACACACTCGCACACGCTCACACGCACACAGTCACGCACACACACTCGCGCACACTCGTGCACACTTGCACGCACACATTCGCACACATTCGCACTCACTTGCACACACTCGTGCGCACACACTGGCACACACTGGCACACACTGGCACACACACACTCGCACACACTCGCACACACTTGCACATACTAGCACACACACACTCGCACATATTCGCACACACTCGCACACACTTGCATGCACACACTCGCACACACACTCACACACACACTCACATACACACTCGCACACACTCGCACAAACTCCTACACACACTCGCACACACTCACACACACACTCGCACGCTCACACTCGCACACACTCACACACACACTTGCACACACTTGCACACACACACTCGCACACAATCACACACACACTCGCAGACACTCGCACACACTCACTCATGCACACACTCATACACACTCGCCCACACTCGCACTCACAGTCCTACACACTCACACACACACTCGCAAACCCTCGCAAACACTCACACACACACTCACTCACACGTACACACTCGCACACACTCGCACGCCCACACTCTCACACTCTCGCACACATTTGCACACACTCGCACTCACTCGCACGCACTCGCACACACACTCACACACACACTCGCACAAACTCATACACAATCGCACACACTCACTCGCACACACTTGCACACACTCGCACACACTCGCACACACTTGCACACACTTGCACACGCTTGCACACACTCGCACACACTCGCACACACTCGCACACACTCACACACACGCACACACACGCACACACACTCACGCACACACTCGCACACACTCGCACACACTTGCATGCACACATTGGCACGCACTCGCACACACAAACACAAACTGGCACACACTCAAACACACTCACTCATAAACACTCGCACACACTCACTCGCACACACACACACTCGCACACACTCACACACACACACACTCGCGCACACTCGTGCACACTCGCACGCACACATTCGCACACATTCGCACTCACTTGCACACACTCGTACGCAAACACTGGCACACACTGGCACACACTCGCACACACACACTCGCACACACTTGCACACACTTGCACACACTAGCACACACACACTCGCACACACTCGCACATACTCGCACACACTCACACACACTTGCACGCACACACTCGAATGCACACACTCGCACACACTCACACACACTTGCACGCACACACTCGCACGCCCACACTCGCACACTCTCGCACACATTTGCACACACTCGCACTCACTCGCACCCACTCGCATGCACACACTCACACACTCATACACAATCACACAAACTCGCACACACACACTCGCACACATTCGCACACACTCGCACACACTCACTCACTCACACTCACTCGCACACACTTGCACACACTCGCACACACTCGCACACACAGTCCTACACACTCACACACACTCGCAAACACTCGCACAAACTCACACACACTCACTCACACGCACACACTTGCGCACACTAGCACACACTCGCACGCCCACACTCGCACACATTCGCACTCACTCGCACGCACTCGCACGCACACACTCGCAAAAAACTCACACACACTCGCACACACTCATACACAATCGCACGCACACACACTCACACACACTCGCACACACTCGCACACTCTCGCACTCACTCGCACGCACACACTCGCACACACTCGCATGCACACACTCGCACGCACACACTCGCACAAACAGTCGCACACACTCGCACCCACTCACTCGTGCACACTCGCGCACACTCGGGCACATTTGCACACACTCGCACACACTCGCACACTCTCGCACACACACTCGCACACACACTCGAACACACTCGAACACACTCGCACACACTCGCAAATACTCGCACATACAGTCCTACAAACTCACACACACTCACACACTCACACACTCCACCCACACACAAACTGGCACACACTCAAACACACTCACTCATACACACTCGCACACACTCACTCGCACACACACACACTCGCACACACTAGCACCCAGTCACTCGAGCACACTCGCACACACTCGCACGCACGCACGCACACACTCGCACACGCTCACACGCACACAGTCACGCACACACACTCGCGCACACTCGTGCACACTTGCACGCACACATTCGCACACATTCGCACACATTCGCACTCACTTGCACACACTCGTGCGCACACACTGGCATACACTGGCACACACTGGCACACACACACTCGCACACACTCGCACACACTTGCACATACTAGCACACACACACTCGCACATATTCGCACACACTCGCACACACTTGCATGCACACACTCGCACACACACTCACACACACACTCACATACACACTCACACACACTCGCACAAACTCCTACACACACTCGTACACACACACACTCGCACACACACTCGCACACACTCGCACACACTCGCACATACACACATACACATTCGCACACACTCGCACACACACTCGCACACACAGTCCTACACACTCACACACACACTCGCAAACACTCGCACACACTCACACACACACTCACTCACACGTACACACTCGCACACACTCACGCACACTAGCACACACTCGCATGCACACACTGGCACACACACTAACACACACACTCACATACACACTCGCACACACTCGCACAAACTCCTACACACACTCGCACACACTCACACACACACTCGCACGCTCACACTCGCACACACTCACACACACACTTGCACACACTTGCACACACACACTCGCACACAATCACACACACACTCGCAGACACTCGCACACACTCACTCATGCACACACTCATACACACTCGCCCACACTCGCACGCACAGTCCTACACACTCACACACACACTCGCAAACACTCGCAAACACTCACACACACACTCACTCACACGTACACACTCGCACACACTCGCACGCCCACACTCTCACACTCTCGCACACATTTGCACACACTCGCACTCACTCGCACGCACTCGCACACACACTCACACACACACTCGCACAAACTCATACACAATCGCACACACTCACTCGCACACACTTGCACACACTCGCACACACTCGCACACACTTGCACACACTTGCACACGCTTGCACACACTCGCACACACTCGCACACACTCGCACACACACACACACACGCACACACACGCACACACACTCACGCACACACTCGCACACACTCGCACACACTTGCATGCACACACTCGCACACACTCGCACATACTCGCACACAATCACACACTAGCACACACACACTCGCACACACTCGCACATACTCGCACACACTCACACACACTTGCACGCACACACTCGCATGCACACACTCGCACACACTCACACACACTCGCATACACACTCTCACACACTCGCACAAACTCCTACACACACTCGTACACACTCACACACACTCGCACACACACTCGCACATACTCGCACATACACACATACACATTTGCACACACTCGCACACACACTCGCACACACAGTCCTACACACTCACACACACACTCGCAAACACTCGCACACACTCACACACACACTCACTCACACGTACACACTCGCGCACACTCACGCACACTAGCACACACTCATAAGCATACACTCAAACTCAATCACACACTTACTCACATGCACACACTCTCGCACACACTCACACACACTCGTGCACATTCGCACACACTAGCACGCCCACACTCGCACACTCTCGCACACATTTGCACACACTCGCACTCACTCGCACCCACTCGCATGCACACACTCACACACACTCATACACAATCACACAAACTCGCACACACACACTCGCACACATTCGCACACACTCGCACACACTCACTCACTCACACTCACTCGCACACACTTGCACACACTCGCACACACTCGCACACACAGTCCTACACACTCACACACACTCGCAAACACTCGCACAAACTCACACACACTCACTCACACGCACACACTTGCGCACACTAGCACACACTCGCACGCCCACACTCACACACATTCGCACTCACTCGCACGCACTCGCACGAACACACTCGCACAAACTCACACACACTCGCACACACTCATACACAATTGCACGCACACACACTCGCACACTCTCGCACACATTCGCACTCACTCGCACGCACACACTCGCACAAACTCGCAAAAAACTCACACACACTCGCACACACTCATACACAATCGCACGCACACACACTCGCACACACACACTCGCACACACTCGCACACTCTCGCACTCACTCGCACGCACTCGCACGCACACACTCGCATGCACACACTCGCACACACAAACACACACACACTCGCATACACACTCGCACACACTCGCATGCACACACTCGCACACACACTCACACACACACACTCGCATACACACTAGCACACACTCGCACAAACTCCTGCACACACTCGTACACACTCACACACACTCGCACACACACTTGCACACACTCGAACATACACACATACACATTCGCACACACTCGCACACTCACTCGCACACACAGTCCTACACACTCACACAAACACTCGCAAACACTCGCACACACACACACTCACTCACACGTACACACTCGCGCACACTCGCACACACTCACGCACACTAGCACACACTCGTAAGCATACACTCACACTCACTCACACACTTACTCACACTCACACACTCTCGCACACACTCACACACACTCGCCCACACTCGCACACACTCGCACGCCCACACTCGCACACTCTCGCACACATTTGCACACACTCGCACTCACTCACACCCACTCGCACGCACACACTTGCACACACTCATACACAATCACACAAACTCGCACACACACACTTGCACACATTCGCACACACTCGCACACACTCACTCACTCACACTCACTCGCACACACTTGCACACACTCGCACACACTCGCACACACAGTCCTACACACTCACACACACACTCGCAAACACTCGCACAAACTCACACACACTCACTCACACGCACACACTTGCGCACACTAGCACACACTCGCACGCCCACACTCGCACACATTCGCACTCACTCGCACGCACTCGCACGCACACACTCGCACAAACTCACACACACTCGCACACACTCATACACAATCGCACGCACACACACTCGCACACACTCGCACACTCTCGCACACATTCGCACTCACTCGCACGCACACACTCGCACAAACTCGCATGCACACACTCGCACACACACTCACACACACACACTCGCATACACACTTGCACACACACGCACAAACTCCTACACACACTCGTACACACTCACACACACTCGCACACACACTTGCACACACTCGCACACACTCGCACATACACACATACACATTCGCACACACTCGCACACTCACTCGCACACACAGTCCTACACACTCACACACACACTCGCAAACACTCGCACACACACACACTCACTCACACGTACACACTCGCGCACACTCACACACACTCACGCACACTAGCACACACTCGTAAGCATACACTCACACTCACTCACACACTTACTCACACGCACACACTCTCGCACACACTCACACACATTCGCGCACACTCGCACACACTCGCACGCCCACACTCGCACACTCTCGCACACATTTGCACACACTCGCACTCACTCGCACCCACTCGCATGCACACACTCGCACACACTCATACACAATCACACAAACTGACACACACTCGCACACACTCACACACTCGCACCCACTCACTCGTGCACACTCGCACACATTCGCACTCACTCGCACGCACTCGCACGCACACACTCGCACAAACTCACACACACTCGCACACACTCATACACAATCGCACGCACACACACTCGCACACACACACTCACACACACTCGCACACTCTCGCACACATACGCACTCACTCGCACGCACTCGCACGCACACACTCTCACACACTCGCACAAACTCACACACACTCGCACACACTTATACACAATCGGACACACACACTCACTCACTCACACTCACTCGCACACACTTGCACACACTCGCACACACTCGCACACACATTCCTACACACTCACACACACTCGCAAACACTCGCACAAACTCACACACTTGCACACACTAGCACACACTCGCACGCCCACACTTGCACACACTCACACTCACTCGCACGCACTCGCACACACACACTCGCACACACTCGCACATACTCGCACACACTTGCACACACTCGCACACACTCGCATGCACACACTCGCACACACACTCACAAACACACACTCGCATACACACTCGCACACACTCGCACAAACTCCTACACACACTCGTACACACTCACACACACTCGCACACACACTTGCACACACTCGCACACACTCGCACATACACGCATAGACATTCGCACACACTCGCACACACACTCGCACACACAGTCCTACACACACACTCGCAAACACTCGCACACACTCACACACACACTCACTCACACGTACACACTCGCACACACTCGCACACACTCACGCACACTAGCACACACTCGTAAGCATACACTCACATTCACTCACACACTTACTCACACGCACACACTCTCGCACACACTCACACACACTCGCGCACACTCGCACACACTCGCATGCCCACACTCGCACACTCTCGCACACATTTGCACACAGTCGCACTCACTCACACCCACTCGCACGCACACACTCGCACACACTCATACACAATCACACAAACTCGCACACACACTCGCACACATTCGCACACACTCGCACACACTCACTCACACTCACTCGCACACACTTGCACACACTCGCACACACTCGCACACACAGTCCTACACACTCACACACACTCGCAAACACTCGCACAAACTCACACACACTCACTCACACGCACATACTTGCACACACTAGCACACACTCGCACGCCCACATTTGCACACATTCGCACTCACTCGCACGCACTCGCACGCACACACTCGCACACACTCGCACAAACTCACACACACTCGCACACACTCATACTCAATCGCACAATCGCACAAACTCACACACACTCGCACACACTCACACACTCGCACCCACTCACTCGTGCATACTCGCACACATTCGCACGCACACACTCGCACAAACTCACACACACTCGCACACACTCATACACAATCGCACGCACACACACTCGCACACACACACTCACACACACTTGCACACTCTCGCACACATACGCACTCACTCACACACACTCTCACACACTCGCACAAATTCACACACACTCGCACACACTTATACACAATCGCACACACACACTCACTCACTCACACTCACTCGCACACACTTGCACACACTCGCACACACTCGCACACACAGTCCTACACACTCACACACACTCGCACACACTCATACACAATCGCACGCACACACACTCACACACACTCGCACACACTCGCACACTCTCGCACTCACTCGCACGCACACACTCGCACACACTCGCATGCACACACTCGCACGCACACACTCGCACAAACAGTCGCACACACTCGCACCCACTCACTCGTGCACACTCGCGCACACTCGGGCACATTTGCACACACTCGCACACACTCGCACACTCTCGCACACACACTCGCACACACACTCGAACACACTCGAACACACTCGCACACACTCGCAAATACTCGCACATACAGTCCTACAAACTCACACACACTCACACACTCACACACTCCACCCACACACAAACTGGCACACACTCAAACACACTCACTCATACACACTCGCACACACTCACTCGCACACACACACACTCGCACACACTAGCACCCTGTCACTCGAGCACACTCGCACACACTCGCACGCACGCACGCACACACTCGCACACGCTCACACGCACACAGTCACGCACACACACTCGCGCACACTCGTGCACACTTGCACGCACACATTCGCACACATTCGCACACATTCGCACTCACTTGCACACACTCGTGCGCACACACTGGCATACACTGGCACACACTGGCACACACACACTCGCACACACTCGCACACACTTGCACATACTAGCACACACACACTCGCACATATTCGCACACACTCGCACACACTTGCATGCACACACTCGCACACACACTCACACACACACTCACATACACACTCACACACACTCGCACAAACTCCTACACACACTCGTACACACACACACTCGCACACACACTCGCACACACTCGCACACACTCGCACATACACACATACACATTCGCACACACTCGCACACACACTCGCACACACAGTCCTACACACTCACACACACACTCGCAAACACTCGCACACACTCACACACACACTCACTCACACGTACACACTCGCACACACTCACGCACACTAGCACACACTCGCATGCACACACTGGCACACACACTAACACACACACTCACATACACACTCGCACACACTCGCACAAACTCCTACACACACTCGCACACACTCACACACACACTCGCACGCTCACACTCGCACACACTCACACACACACTTGCACACACTTGCACACACACACTCGCACACAATCACACACACACTCGCAGACACTCGCACACACTCACTCATGCACACACTCATACACACTCGCCCACACTCGCACGCACAGTCCTACACACTCACACACACACTCGCAAACACTCGCAAACACTCACACACACACTCACTCACACGTACACACTCGCACACACTCGCACGCCCACACTCTCACACTCTCGCACACATTTGCACACACTCGCACTCACTCGCACGCACTCGCACACACACTCACACACACACTCGCACAAACTCATACACAATCGCACACACTCACTCGCACACACTTGCACACACTTGCACACACTCGCACACACTTGCACACACTTGCACACGCTTGCACACACTCGCACACACTCGCACACACTCGCACACACACACACACACGCACACACACGCACACACACTCACGCACACACTCGCACACACTCGCACACACTTGCATGCACACACTCGCACACACTCGCACATACTCGCACACAATCACACACTAGCACACACACACTCGCACACACTCGCACATACTCGCACACACTCACACACACTTGCACGCACACACTCGCATGCACACACTCGCACACACTCACACACACTCGCATACACACTCTCACACACTCGCACAAACTCCTACACACACTCGTACACACTCACACACACTCGCACACACACTCGCACATACTCGCACATACACACATACACATTTGCACACACTCGCACACACACTCGCACACACAGTCCTACACACTCACACACACACTCGCAAACACTCGCACACACTCACACACACACTCACTCACACGTACACACTCGCGCACACTCACGCACACTAGCACACACTCATAAGCATACACTCAAACTCAATCACACACTTACTCACATGCACACACTCTCGCACACACTCACACACACTCGTGCACATTCGCACACACTCGCACGCCCACACTCGCACACTCTCGCACACATTTGCACACACTCGCACTCACTCGCACCCACTCGCATGCACACACTCACACACACTCATACACAATCACACAAACTCGCACACACACACTCGCACACATTCGCACACACTCGCACACACTCACTCACTCACACTCACTCGCACACACTTGCACACACTCGCACACACTCGCACACACAGTCCTACACACTCACACACACTCGCAAACACTCGCACAAACTCACACACACTCACTCACACGCACACACTTGCGCACACTAGCACACACTCGCACGCCCACACTCGCACACATTTGCACTCACTCGCACGCACTCGCACGCACACACTCGCAAAAAACTCACACACACTCGCACACACTCATACACAATCGCACGCACACACACTCGCACACACACACTCGCACACACTCGCACACTCTCGCACTCACTCGCACGCACTCGCACGCACACACTCGCATGCACACACTCGCACACACAAACACACACACACTCGCATACACACTCGCACACACTCGCATGCACACACTCGCACACACACTCACACACACACACTCGCATACACACTAGCACACACTCGCACAAACTCCTGCACACACTCGTACACACTCACACACACTCGCACACACACTTGCACACACTCGAACATACACACATACACATTCGCACACACTCGCACACTCACTCGCACACACAGTCCTACACACTCACACAAACACTCGCAAACACTCGCACACACACACACTCACTCACACGTACACACTCGCGCACACTCGCACACACTCACGCACACTAGCACACACTCGTAAGCATACACTCACACTCACTCACACACTTACTCACACTCACACACTCTCGCACACACTCACACACACTCGCCCACACTCGCACACACTCGCACGCCCACACTCGCACACTCTCGCACACATTTGCACACACTCGCACTCACTCACACCCACTCGCACGCACACACTTGCACACACTCATACACAATCACACAAACTCGCACACACACACTTGCACACATTCGCACACACTCGCACACACTCACTCACTCACACTCACTCGCACACACTTGCACACACTCGCACACACTCGCACACACAGTCCTACACACTCACACACACACTCGCAAACACTCGCACAAACTCACACACACTCACTCACACGCACACACTTGCGCACACTAGCACACACTCGCACGCCCACACTCGCACACATTCGCACTCACTCGCACGCACTCGCACGCACACACTCGCACAAACTCACACACACTCGCACACACTCATACACAATCGCACGCACACACACTCGCACACACTCGCACACTCTCGCACACATTCGCACTCACTCGCACGCACACACTCGCACAAACTCGCATGCACACACTCGCACACACACTCACACACACACACTCGCATACACACTTGCACACACACGCACAAACTCCTACACACACTCGTACACACTCACACACACTCGCACACACACTTGCACACACTCGCACACACTCGCACATACACACATACACATTCGCACACACTCGCACACTCACTCGCACACACAGTCCTACACACTCACACACACACTCGCAAACACTCGCACACACACACACTCACTCACACGTACACACTCGCGCACACTCACACACACTCACGCACACTAGCACACACTCGTAAGCATACACTCACACTCACTCACACACTTACTCACACGCACACACTCTCGCACACACTCACACACATTCGCGCACACTCGCACACACTCGCACGCCCACACTCGCACACTCTCGCACACATTTGCACACACTCGCACTCACTCGCACCCACTCGCATGCACACACTCGCACACACTCATACACAATCACACAAACTGACACACACTCGCACACACTCACACACTCGCACCCACTCACTCGTGCACACTCGCACACATTCGCACTCACTCGCACGCACTCGCACGCACACACTCGCACAAACTCACACACACTCGCACACACTCATACACAATCGCACGCACACACACTCGCACACACACACTCACACACACTCGCACACTCTCGCACACATACGCACTCACTCGCACGCACTCGCACGCACACACTCTCACACACTCGCACAAACTCACACACACTCGCACACACTTATACACAATCGGACACACACACTCACTCACTCACACTCACTCGCACACACTTGCACACACTCGCACACACTCGCACACACATTCCTACACACTCACACACACTCGCAAACACTCGCACAAACTCACACACTTGCACACACTAGCACACACTCGCACGCCCACACTTGCACACACTCACACTCACTCGCACGCACTCGCACACACACACTCGCACACACTCGCACATACTCGCACACACTTGCACACACTCGCACACACTCGCATGCACACACTCGCACACACACTCACAAACACACACTCGCATACACACTCGCACACACTCGCACAAACTCCTACACACACTCGTACACACTCACACACACTCGCACACACACTTGCACACACTCGCACACACTCGCACATACACGCATACACATTCGCACACACTCGCACACACACTCGCACACACAGTCCTACACACACACTCGCAAACACTCGCACACACTCACACACACACTCACTCACACGTACACACTCGCACACACTCGCACACACTCACGCACACTAGCACACACTCGTAAGCATACACTCACATTCACTCACACACTTACTCACACGCACACACTCTCGCACACACTCACACACACTCGCGCACACTCGCACACACTCGCATGCCCACACTCGCACACTCTCGCACACATTTGCACACAGTCGCACTCACTCACACCCACTCGCACGCACACACTCGCACACACTCATACACAATCACACAAACTCGCACACACACTCGCACACATTCGCACACACTCGCACACACTCACTCACACTCACTCGCACACACTTGCACACACTCGCACACACTCGCACACACAGTCCTACACACTCACACACACTCGCAAACACTCGCACAAACTCACACACACTCACTCACACGCACATACTTGCACACACTAGCACACACTCGCACGCCCACATTTGCACACATTCGCACTCACTCGCACGCACTCGCACGCACACACTCGCACACACTCGCACAAACTCACACACACTCGCACACACTCATACTCAATCGCACAATCGCACAAACTCACACACACTCGCACACACTCACACACTCGCACCCACTCACTCGTGCATACTCGCACACATTCGCACGCACACACTCGCACAAACTCACACACACTCGCACACACTCATACACAATCGCACGCACACACACTCGCACACACACACTCACACACACTTGCACACTCTCGCACACATACGCACTCACTCACACACACTCTCACACACTCGCACAAATTCACACACACTCGCACACACTTATACACAATCGCACACACACACTCACTCACTCACACTCACTCGCACACACTTGCACACACTCGCACACACTCGCACACACAGTCCTACACACTCACACACACTCGCAAACACTCGCACAAACTCACTCACACGCACACACTTGCACACACTAGCACACACTCGCACGCCCACACTTGCACACACTCACACTCACTCGCACGCACACACTCGCACACACTCGCACATACTCGCACACACTTGCACACACTCGCATGCACACACTCGCACACACACTCACAAACACACACTCGCATACACACTCGCACACACTCGCACAAACTCCTACACACACTCGTACACACTCACACACACTCGCACACACACTTGCACACACTCGCACACACTCGCACTTACACACATACACATTCGCACACACTCGCACACACACTCGCACACACAGTCCTACACACACACACTCGCAAACACTCGCACACACTCACACACACACTCACTCACACGTACACACTCGCACACACTCGCACACACTCACGCACACTAGCACACACTCGTAAGCATACACTCACATTCACTCACACACTTAATCACACGCACACACTCTCGCACACACTCACACACACTCGCGCACACTCGCACACACTCGCAAGCCAACACTCGCACACTCTCGCACACATTTGCACACACTTGCACTCACTCACACCCACTCGCACGCACACACTCGCACACACTCATACACAATCACACAAACTCGCCACACACACTCGCACACATTCGCACTCACTCGCACACACTCACTCACTCACACTCACTCGCACACACTTGCACACACTCGCACACACTCGCACACACAGTCCTACACACTCACACACACTCGCAAACACTCGCACAAACTCACACACACTCACTCACACGCACACACTTGCACACACTAGCACACACTCGCACGCCCACACTTGCACACATTCGCACTCACTCGCACGCACTCGCATGCACACACTCGCACACACTCGCACAAACTCACACACACTCGCACACACTCATACACAATCGTACAATCGCACAAACTCACACACACTTGCACACAGTCACACACTCGCACCCACTCACTCGTGCACACTCGCACACATTTGCACTCACTCGCACGCACTCGCACGCACACACTCGCACAAACTCACACACACTCGCACACACTCATACACAATCGCACGCACACACTCGCACACACACACTCGCACACACTCGCACACTCTCGCACACATACGCACTCACTCGCACGCACTCGCACGCACACACTCTCACACACTCGCACAAACTCACACACACTCGCACACACTTATACGCAATCGCACACACACACTCACTCACTCACGCTCACTCGCACACACTTGCACACACTCGCACACACTCGCACACACTCATACACAATCGCACAAACTCACACACACTCGTACACACTCACACACTCGCACCCACTCACTCGTGTACACTCGCAAACATTCGCACTCACTCGCACACACTCGCACGCACACACTCGCACAAACTCACACACACTCGCACACACTCATACACAATCGCACACACACACACTCGCACACACACACTCGCACACACTCGCACACTCTCGCACACATTCACACTAACTCGCACGCACTCTCACGCACACACTCGCACACACTCGCACAAACTCACACACACTCGCACACA
The DNA here is from genome assembly GCF_046119375.1 of Phyllobates terribilis. Lineage (NCBI taxonomy): Eukaryota > Metazoa > Chordata > Amphibia > Anura > Dendrobatidae > Phyllobates > Phyllobates terribilis. Next base: position 2,141,087 of record NW_027362853.1, read on the forward strand.
CTTATACACAATCGCACACACACACACTCGTACACACACTCGCACACACTCGCACACACTCGCACACACTCACTCACACACACACACTCGCACACACTCACACACACTCGCACACACTCACATGCACACATACTCGCACACACTCACACACACTCGCACACACTCACAAGCACACACTCGCACAGACACTCGCTCACACTCACAAGCACACACTCACACGCACACACTCGCACACACACTCGCACACACTCACACCCACTCACTCGTGCACACTCGCGCACACTCGGGCACATTTGCACACACTCGCACACTCTCGCACACACTCGCACACTCACTCGCACACACTCGAACACACTCACACACACTCACAAACAATCGCACATACAGTCCTACAAACTCACACACACTCACACACACTCACAAACTCGCACCCACACACAAACTGGCACACACTCAAACACACTCACTCATACACACTCGCACACACTCACTCGCACACACACACACACTCGCACACACTCGCACCCAGTCACTCGAGCACACTCGCACACACTCGCACGCACACACGCACACACTCGCACACACTCACACGCACACACTCACGCACACACACTCGCGCACACTCGTGCACACTCGCACGCACACATTCGCACACATTCACACTCACTTGCACACACTGGCACACACTGGCACACACTGGCACACACACACTCGCACACACTCGCACACACTCGCACACACTTGCACACACTAGCACACACACTCGCACATACTCGCACACACTCGCACACACTCGAACGCACACACTCGCACACACTCGCATGCACACACTCGCACACACACTCACACACACACACTCACATACACACTCGCACACACTCGCACAAACTCCTACACACACACGTACACACTCACACACACTCGCACACACACTCGCACACACTCGCACATACACACATACACATTCACACACACTCGCACACACACTCGCACACACAGTCCTACACACTCACACACACACTCGCAAACACTCGCACACACTCACACACACACTCACTCACACATACACACTCGCGCACACTCACGCACACTAGCACACACTCGTAAGCATACACTCACACTCACTCACACACTTACTCACACGCACACACTCTCGCACACACTCACACACACTCGCACACTCTCGCACACATTTGCACACACTCGCACTCACTCGCACCCACTCGCACGCACACACTCGCACACACTCATACACAATCACACACACTCGCACGCCCACACTCGCACACATTCGCACTCAATCGCACGCACTCGCACGCACACACTCGCACAAACTCACACACACTCGCACACACTCATACACAATCGCACGCACACACACTCGCACACACTCGCACACTCTCGCACACATTCGCACTCACTCGCACGCACACACTCGCACAAACTCGCATGCACACACTCGCACACACACTCACACACACACACTCGCATACACACTTGCACACACTCACACAAACTCCTACACACACTCGTACACACTCACACACACTCGCACACACACTTGCACACACTCGCACACACTCGCACATACACACATACACATTCGCACACACTCGCACACTCACTCGCACACACAGTCCTACACACTCACACACACACTCGCAAACACTCGCACACACACCCACTCACTCACACGTACACACTCGCGCACACTCACACACACTCACGCACACTAGCACACACTCGTAAGCATACACTCACACTCACTCACACACTTACTCACACGCACACACTCTCGCACACACTCACACACATTCGCGGACACTCGCACACACTCTCACGCCCACACTCGCACACTCTCGCACACATTTGCACACACTCGCACTCACTCGCACCCACTCGCATGCAAACACTCGCACACACTCATACACAATCACACAAACTGACACACACTCGCACACACTCACACACTCGCACCCACTCACTCGTGCACACTCGCACACATTCGCACTCACTCGCACGCACTCACACGCACACACTCGCACAAACTCACACACACTCGCACACACTCATACACAATCGCACGCACACACACTCGCACACACACTCACACACACTCGCACACTCTCGCACACATACGCACTCACTCGCACGCACTCGCACGCACACACTCTCACACACTGGCACAAACTCACACACACTCGCACACACTTATACACAATCGGACACACACACTCACTCACTCACACTCACTCGCACACACTTGCACACACTCGCACACACTCGCACACACAGTCCTACACACTCACACACACTCGCAAACACTCGCACAAACTCACACACACTCACTCACACGCACACACTTGCACACACTAGCACACACTCGCACGCCCACACTTGCACACACTCACACTCACTCGCACGCACTCGCACACACACACTCGCACACACTCGCACATACTCGCACACACTTGCACACACTCGCACACACTCGCATGCACACACTCGCACACACACTCACAAACACACACTCGCATACACACTCGCACACACTCGCACAAACTCCTACACACACTCGTACACACTCACACACACTCGCACACACACTTGCACACACTCGCACACACTCGCACATACACGCATACACATTCGCACACACTCGCACACACACTCGCACACACAGTCCTACACACACACTCGCACACACTCACACACACTCACACACACACTCACTCACACGTACACACTCGCACACACTCGCACACACTCACGCACACTAGCACACACTCGTAAGCATACACTCACATTCACTCACACACTTACTCACACGCACACACTCTCGCACACACTCACACACACTCGCGCACACTCGCACACACTCGCATGCCCACACTCGCACACTCTCGCACACATTTGCACACAGTCGCACTCACTCACACCCACTCGCACGCACACACTCGCACACACTCATACACAATCACACAAACTGACACACACTCGCACACACTCACACACACTCGCACACACTCACTCACTCACACTCACTCGCACACACTTGCACACACTCGCACACACTCGCACACACAGTCCTACACACTCACACACACTCGCAAACACTCGCACAAACTCACACACACTCACTCACACGCACATACTTGCACACACTAGCACACACTCGCACGCCCACATTTGCACACATTCGCACTCACTCGCACGCACTCGCACGCACACACTCGCACACACTCGCACAAACTCACACACACTCGCACACACTCATACTCAATCGCACAATCGCACAAACTCACACACACTCGCACACACTCACACACTCGCACCCACTCACTCGTGCATACTCGCACACATTCGCACGCACACACTCGCACAAACTCACACACACTCGCACACACTCATACACAATCGCACGCACACACACTCGCACACACACACTCACACACACTCGCACACTCTCGCACACATACGCACTCACTCGCACACACTCTCACACACTCGCACAAATTCACACACACTCGCACACACTTATACACAATCGCACACACACACTCACTCACTCACACTCACTCGCACACACTTGCACACACTCGCACACACTCGCACAAACAGTCACACACACTCGCAAACACTCGCACAAACTCACTCACACGCACACACTTGCACACACTAGCACACACTCGCACGCCCACACTTGCACACACTCACACTCACTCGCACGCACACACACTCGCACACACTCGCACATACTCGCACACACTTGCACACACTCGCATGCACACACTCGCACACACACTCACAAACACACACTCGCATACACACTCGCACACACTCGCACAAACTCCTACACACACTCGTACACACTCACACACACTCGCACACACACTTGCACACACTCGCACACACTCGCACATACACACATACACATTCGCACACACTCGCACACACACTCGCACACACAGTCCTACACACACACACTCGCAAACACTCGCACACACTCACACACACACTCACTCACACGTACACACTCGCACACACTCGCACACACTCACGCACACTAGCACACACTCGTAAGCATACACTCACATTCACTCACACACTTAATCACACGCACACACTCTCGCACACACTCACACACACTCGCGCACACTCGCACACACTCGCAAGCCAACACTCGCACACTCTCACACACATTTGCACACACTTGCACTCACTCACACCCACTCGCACGCACACACTCGCACACACTCATACACAATCACACAAACTCGCCACACACACTCGCACACATTCGCACACACTCGCACACACTCACTCACTCACACTCACTCGCACACACTTGCACACACTCACACACACTCGCACACACAGTCCTACACACTCACACACACTCGCAAACACTCGCACAAACTCACACACACTCACTCACACGCACACACTTGCACACACTAGCACACACACTCACACACACTCGCATACACACTCGCACAAACTCCTACACACACTCGTACACACTCACACACACTAGCACACACACACTCGCACATACTCGCACACACTCGCACACACTCGCATGCACACATTCGCACACACTCACACACACACTCTCGCATACACACTCGCACAAACTCCTACACACTCACACACACTCGCACACACACTTGCACACACTCGCACACACTTGCACATACACACATACACATTCGCACACACTCGCACACACACTCGCACACACAGTCCTACAAACTCACACACACACTCGCAAACAGTCGCACACACTCACACACACACTCACTCACATGTACACACTCACGCACACTTGCACACACTCACGCACACTAGCACACACTCGTAAGCATACACTCACACTCACTCACACACTTACTCACACGCACACACTCTCGCACACACTCACACACACTCGCGCACACTCGCACACTCTCGCACACATTTGCACACACTCGCATTCACTTGCACCCACTCGCACGCACACACTCGCACACACTCATACACAATCACACAAACTCGCACACACACACTCGCACACATTCGCACACACTCGCACACACTCACTCACTCACACTCACTCGCACACACTTGCACACACTCGCACACACTCGCACACACAGTCCTACACACTCACACACACACTCGCAAACACTCGCACAAACTCACACACACTCACTCACACGCACACACTTGCGCACACTAGCACACACTCGCACGCCCACACTCACACACATTCGCACTCACTCGCACACACTCGCACGCACACACTCGAACAAACTCACACACACTCGCACACACTCATACACAATTGCACGCACACACACTCGCACACACACACTCGCACACACTCGCACACTCTCACACACATTCACACTCACTCGCACGCACTCGCACGTGCACACTCGAACACACTCGCACAAACTCACACACACTCGTACACACACTCGCACACACTCGCACACACTCACACACACACACTCACACACACTTGCACACACTCGCACACACTCACACGCACACACACTCGCACACACACTCACACACACTCGCACACACTCACAAGCACACACTCGCACACACACTCGCACACACTCACACGCACACACTCACACGCACACACTCGCACAAACAGTCGCACACACTCGCACCCACTCACTCGTGCACACTCGCGCACACTCGGGCACATTTGCACACACTCGCACACACTCGCACACTCTCGCACACATACTCGCACACACACTCGCACACACTCGAACACACTCGCACACACTCGCAAACACTCGCACATACAGTCCTACAAACTCACACACACTCACACACACTCACACACTCCACCCACACACAAACTGGCACACACTCAAACACACTCACTCATACACACTCGCACACACTCACTCGCACACACACACACTCGCACACACTAGCACCCAGTCACTCGAGCACACTCGCACACACTCGCACGCACGCACGCACACACTCGCACACACTCACACGCACACAGTCACGCACACACACTCGCGCACACTCGTGCACACTTGCAAGCACACATTCGCACACATTCGCACTCACTTGCACACACTCGTGCGCACACACTATCACACACTGGCACACACTGGCACACACACACTCGCACACACTCGCACACACTTGCACATACTAGCACACACACACTCGCACATATTCGCACACACTCGCACGCACACACTCGCACACACTTGCATGCACACACTCGCACACACACACACACTCACATACACACTCGCACACACTCGCACAAACTCCTACACACACTCGTACACACACACACTCGCACACACACTCGCACACACTCGCACACACTCGCACATACACACATACACATTCGCACACACTCGCACACACACTCGCACACACAGTCCTACACACTCACACACACACTCACAAACACTCGCACACACTCACACACACACTCACTCACACGTACACACTCGCGCACACTCGCACACACTCACGCACACTAGCACACACTCGCATGCACACACTGGCACACACACTAACACACACACTCACATACACACTCGCACACACTCGCACAAACTCCTACACACACACGCATACACTCACACACACACTCGCACGCTCACACTCGCACACACTCACACACACACTTGCACACACTTGCACACACACACTCGCACACAATCACACACACACTCGCAGACACTCGCACACACTCACTCATGCACACACTCATACACACTCGCCCACACTCGCACACACAGTCCTACACACTCACACACACACTCGCAAACACTCGCAAACACTCACACACACACTCACTCACACGTACACACTCGCACACACTCGCACGCCCACACTCTCACACTCTCGCACACATTTGCACACACTCGCACTCACTCGCACGCACTCACACACACACTCACACACACACTCGCACAAACTCATACACAATCGCACACACTCACTCGCACACACTTGCACACACTCGCACACACTCGCACACACTTGCACACACTTGCACACGCTTGCACACACTCGCACACACTCGCACACACTCACACACACGCACACACACGCACACACACTCACGCACACACTCGCACACACTCGCACACACTTGCATGCACACATTCGCACGCACTCGCACACACAAACACAAACTGGCACACACTCAAACACACTCACTCATACACACTCGCACACACTCACTCGCACACACACACACTCGCACACACTCACACACACACACTCGCGCACACTCGTGCACACTCGCACGCACACATTCGCACACATTCGCACTCACTTGCACACACTCGTACGCAAACACTGGCACACACTGGCACACACTCGCACACACACACTCGCACACACTCGCACACACTTGCACACACTAGCACACACACACTCACACACACTCGCACATACTCGCACACACTCACACACACTTGCACGCACACACTCGCATGCACACACTCGCACACACTCACACACACTCGCACACACTCGCACAAACTCCTACACACACTCGTACACACTCACACACACTCGCACACACACTCGCACACACTCGCACATACACACATACACATTTGCACACACTCGCACACACACTCGCACACACAGTCCTACACACTCACACACACTCGCAAACACTAGCACACACTCACACACACACTCACTCACACGTACACACTCGCGCACACTCACGCACACTAGCACACACTCGTAAGCATACACTCAAACTCACTCACACACTTACTCTCATGCACACACTCTCGCACACACTCACACACACTCGTGCACACTCGCACACACTCGCACGCCCACACTCGCACACTCTCGCACACATTTGCACACACTCGCACTCACTCGCACCCACTCGCATGCACACACTCGCACACACTCATACACAATCACACAAACTCGCACACACACACTCGCACACATTCGCACACACTCGCACACACTCACTCACTCACACTCACTCGCACACACTTGCACACACTCGCACACACTCGCACACACAGTCCTACACACTCACACACACTCGCAAACACTCGCACAAACTCACACACACTCACTCACACGCACACACTTGCGCACACTAGCACACACTCGCACGCCCACACTCGCACACATTCGCACTCACTCGCACGCACTCGCACGCACACACTCGCAAAAAACTCACACACACTCGCACACACTCATACACAATCGCACGCACACACACTCGCACACACACACTCGCACACACTCGCAGACTCTCGCACTCACTCGCACGCACACACTCGCACACACTCGCATGCACACACTCGCACGCACACACTCGCACAAACAGTCACACACACTCGCACCCACTCACTCGTGCACACTCGCGCACACTCGGGCACATTTGCACACACTCGCACACTCTCGCACACACACTCGCACACACACTCGCACACACTCGAACACACTCGCACACACTCGCAAACACTCGCACATACAGTCCTACAAACTCACACACACTCACACACACTCACACACTCCACCCACACACAAACTGGCACACACTCAAACACACTCACTCATACACACTCGCACACACTCACTCGCACACACACACACTCGCACACACTAGCACCCAGTCACTCGAGCACACTCGCACACACTCGCACGCACGCACGCACACACTCGCACACGCTCACACGCACACAGTCACGCACACACACTCGCGCACACTCGTGCACACTTGCACGCACACATTCGCACACATTCGCACTCACTTGCACACACTCGTGCGCACACACTGGCACACACTGGCACACACTGGCACACACACACTCGCACACACTCGCACACACTTGCACATACTAGCACACACACACTCGCACATATTCGCACACACTCGCACACACTTGCATGCACACACTCGCACACACACTCACACACACACTCACATACACACTCGCACACACTCGCACAAACTCCTACACACACTCGCACACACTCACACACACACTCGCACGCTCACACTCGCACACACTCACACACACACTTGCACACACTTGCACACACACACTCGCACACAATCACACACACACTCGCAGACACTCGCACACACTCACTCATGCACACACTCATACACACTCGCCCACACTCGCACTCACAGTCCTACACACTCACACACACACTCGCAAACCCTCACAAACACTCACACACACACTCACTCACACGTAAACACTCGCACACACTCGCACGCCCACACTCTCACACTCTCGCACACATTTGCACACACTCGCACTCACTCGCACGCACTCGCACACACACTCACACACACACTCGCACAAACTCATACACAATCGCACACACTCACTCGCACACACTTGCACACACTCGCACACACTCGCACACACTTGCACACACTTGCACACGCTTGCACACACTCGCACACACTCGCACACACTCGCACACACTCACACACACGCACACACACGCACACACACTCACGCACACACTCGCACACACTCGCACACACTTGCATGCACACATTGGCACGCACTCGCACACACAAACACAAACTGGCACACACTCAAACACACTCACTCATAAACACTCGCACACACTCACTCGCACACACACACACTCGCACACACTCACACACACACACACTCGCGCACACTCGTGCACACTCGCACGCACACATTCGCACACATTCGCACTCACTTGCACACACTCGTACGCAAACACTGGCACACACTGGCACACACTCGCACACACACACTCGCACACACTTGCACACACTTGCACACACTAGCACACACACACTCGCACACACTCGCACATACTCGCACACACTCACACACACTTGCACGCACACACTCGAATGCACACACTCGCACACACTCACACACACTTGCACGCACACACTCGCACGCCCACACTCGCACACTCTCGCACACATTTGCACACACTCGCACTCACTCGCACCCACTCGCATGCACACACTCACACACTCATACACAATCACACAAACTCGCACACACACACTCGCACACATTCGCACACACTCGCACACACTCACTCACTCACACTCACTCGCACACACTTGCACACACTCGCACACACTCGCACACACAGTCCTACACACTCACACACACTCGCAAACACTCGCACAAACTCACACACACTCACTCACACGCACACACTTGCGCACACTAGCACACACTCGCACGCCCACACTCGCACACATTCGCACTCACTCGCACGCACTCGCACGCACACACTCGCAAAAAACTCACACACACTCGCACACACTCATACACAATCGCACGCACACACACTCACACACACTCGCACACACTCGCACACTCTCGCACTCACTCGCACGCACACACTCGCACACACTCGCATGCACACACTCGCACGCACACACTCGCACAAACAGTCGCACACACTCGCACCCACTCACTCGTGCACACTCGCGCACACTCGGGCACATTTGCACACACTCGCACACACTCGCACACTCTCGCACACACACTCGCACACACACTCGAACACACTCGAACACACTCGCACACACTCGCAAATACTCGCACATACAGTCCTACAAACTCACACACACTCACACACTCACACACTCCACCCACACACAAACTGGCACACACTCAAACACACTCACTCATACACACTCGCACACACTCACTCGCACACACACACACTCGCACACACTAGCACCCAGTCACTCGAGCACACTCGCACACACTCGCACGCACGCACGCACACACTCGCACACGCTCACACGCACACAGTCACGCACACACACTCGCGCACACTCGTGCACACTTGCACGCACACATTCGCACACATTCGCACACATTCGCACTCACTTGCACACACTCGTGCGCACACACTGGCATACACTGGCACACACTGGCACACACACACTCGCACACACTCGCACACACTTGCACATACTAGCACACACACACTCGCACATATTCGCACACACTCGCACACACTTGCATGCACACACTCGCACACACACTCACACACACACTCACATACACACTCACACACACTCGCACAAACTCCTACACACACTCGTACACACACACACTCGCACACACACTCGCACACACTCGCACACACTCGCACATACACACATACACATTCGCACACACTCGCACACACACTCGCACACACAGTCCTACACACTCACACACACACTCGCAAACACTCGCACACACTCACACACACACTCACTCACACGTACACACTCGCACACACTCACGCACACTAGCACACACTCGCATGCACACACTGGCACACACACTAACACACACACTCACATACACACTCGCACACACTCGCACAAACTCCTACACACACTCGCACACACTCACACACACACTCGCACGCTCACACTCGCACACACTCACACACACACTTGCACACACTTGCACACACACACTCGCACACAATCACACACACACTCGCAGACACTCGCACACACTCACTCATGCACACACTCATACACACTCGCCCACACTCGCACACACAGTCCTACACACTCACACACACACTCGCAAACACTCGCAAACACTCACACACACACTCACTCACACGTACACACTCGCACACACTCGCACGCCCACACTCTCACACTCTCGCACACATTTGCACACACTCGCACTCACTCGCACGCACTCGCACACACACTCACACACACACTCGCACAAACTCATACACAATCGCACACACTCACTCGCACACACTTGCACACACTCGCACACACTCGCACACACTTGCACACACTTGCACACGCTTGCACACACTCGCACACACTCGCACACACTCGCACACACACACACACACGCACACACATGCACACACACTCACGCACACACTCGCACACACTCGCACACACTTGCATGCACACACTCGCACACACTCGCACATACTCGCACACAATCACACACTAGCACACACACACTCACACACACTCGCACATACTCGCACACACTCACACACACTTGCACGCACACACTCGCATGCACACACTCGCACACACTCACACACACTCGCATACACACTCTCACACACTCGCACAAACTCCTACACACACTCGTACACACTCACACACACTCGCACACACACTCGCACATACTCGCACATACACACATACACATTTGCACACACTCGCACACACACTCGCACACACAGTCCTACACACTCACACACACACTCGCAAACACTCGCACACACTCACACACACACTCACTCACACGTACACACTCGCGCACACTCACGCACACTAGCACACACTCATAAGCATACACTCAAACTCAATCACACACTTACTCACATGCACACACTCTCGCACACACTCACACACACTCGTGCACATTCGCACACACTCGCACGCCCACACTCGCACACTCTCGCACACATTTGCACACACTCGCACTCACTCGCACCCACTCGCATGCACACACTCACACACACTCATACACAATCACACAAACTCGCACACACACACTCGCACACATTCGCACACACTCGCACACACTCACTCACTCACACTCACTCGCACACACTTGCACACACTCGCACACACTCGCACACACAGTCCTACACACTCACACACACTCGCAAACACTCGCACAAACTCACACACACTCACTCACACGCACACACTTGCGCACACTAGCACACACTCGCACGCCCACACTCGCACACATTTGCACTCACTCGCACGCACTCGCACGCACACACTCGCAAAAAACTCACACACACTCGCACACACTCATACACAATCGCACGCACACACACTCGCACACACACACTCGCACACACTCGCACACTCTCGCACTCACTCGCACGCACTCGCACGCACACACTCGCATGCACACACTCGCACACACAAACACACACACACTCGCATACACACTCGCACACACTCGCATGCACACACTCGCACACACACTCACACACACACACTCGCATACACACTAGCACACACTCGCACAAACTCCTACACACACTCGTACACACTCACACACACTCGCACACACACTTGCACACACTCGAACATACACACATACACATTCGCACACACTCGCACACTCACTCGCACACACAGTCCTACACACTCACACAAACACTCGCAAACACTCGCACACACACACACTCACTCACACGTACACACTCGCGCACACTCGCACACACTCACGCACACTAGCACACACTCGTAAGCATACACTCACACTCACTCACACACTTACTCACACTCACACACTCTCGCACACACTCACACACACTCGCCCACACTCGCACACACTCGCACGCCCACACTCGCACACTCTCGCACACATTTGCACACACTCGCACTCACTCACACCCACTCGCACGCACACACTTGCACACACTCATACACAATCACACAAACTCGCACACACACACTTGCACACATTCGCACACACTCGCACACACTCACTCACTCACACTCACTCGCACACACTTGCACACACTCGCACACACTCGCACACACAGTCCTACACACTCACACACACACTCGCAAACACTCGCACAAACTCACACACACTCACTCACACGCACACACTTGCGCACACTAGCACACACTCGCACGCCCACACTCGCACACATTCGCACTCACTCGCACGCACTCGCACGCACACACTCGCACAAACTCACACACACTCGCACACACTCATACACAATCGCACGCACACACACTCGCACACACTCGCACACTCTCGCACACATTCGCACTCACTCGCACGCACACACTCGCACAAACTCGCATGCACACACTCGCACACACACTCACACACACACACTCGCATACACACTTGCACACACACGCACAAACTCCTACACACACTCGTACACACTCACACACACTCGCACACACACTTGCACACACTCGCACACACTCGCACATACACACATACACATTCGCACACACTCGCACACTCACTCGCACACACAGTCCTACACACTCACACACACACTCGCAAACACTCGCACACACACACACTCACTCACACGTACACACTCGCGCACACTCACACACACTCACGCACACTAGCACACACTCGTAAGCATACACTCACACTCACTCACACACTTACTCACACGCACACACTCTCGCACACACTCACACACATTCGCGCACACTCGCACACACTCGCACGCCCACACTCGCACACTCTCGCACACATTTGCACACACTCGCACTCACTCGCACCCACTCGCATGCACACACTCGCACACACTCATACACAATCACACAAACTGACACACACTCGCACACACTCACACACTCGCACCCACTCACTCGTGCACACTCGCACACATTCGCACTCACTCGCACGCACTCGCACGCACACACTCGCACAAACTCACACACACTCGCACACACTCATACACAATCGCACGCACACACACTCGCACACACACACTCACACACACTCGCACACTCTCGCACACATACGCACTCACTCGCACGCACTCGCACGCACACACTCTCACACACTCGCACAAACTCACACACACTCGCACACACTTATACACAATCGGACACACACACTCACTCACTCACACTCACTCGCACACACTTGCACACACTCGCACACACTCGCACACACATTCCTACACACTCACACACACTCGCAAACACTCGCACAAACTCACACACACTCACTCACACGCACACACTTGCACACACTAGCACACACTCGCACGCCCACACTTGCACACACTCACACTCACTCGCACGCACTCGCACACACACACTCGCACACACTCGCACATACTCGCACACACTTGCACACACTCGCACACACTCGCATGCACACACTCGCACACACACTCACAAACACACACTCGCATACACACTCGCACACACTCGCACAAACTCCTACACACACTCGTACACACTCACACACACTCGCACACACACTTGCACACACTCGCACACACTCGCACATACACGCATACACATTCGCACACACTCGCACACACACTCGCACACACAGTCCTACACACACACTCGCAAACACTCGCACACACTCACACACACACTCACTCACACGTACACACTCGCACACACTCGCACACACTCACGCACACTAGCACACACTCGTAAGCATACACTCACATTCACTCACACACTTACTCACACGCACACACTCTCGCACACACTCACACACACTCGCGCACACTCGCACACACTCGCATGCCCACACTCGCACACTCTCGCACACATTTGCACACAGTCGCACTCACTCACACCCACTCGCACGCACACACTCGCACACACTCATACACAATCACACAAACTCGCACACACACTCGCACACATTCGCACACACTCGCACACACTCACTCACACTCACTCGCACACACTTGCACACACTCGCACACACTCGCACACACAGTCCTACACACTCACACACACTCGCAAACACTCGCACAAACTCACACACACTCACTCACACGCACATACTTGCACACACTAGCACACACTCGCACGCCCACATTTGCACACATTCGCACTCACTCGCACGCACTCGCACGCACACACTCGCACACACTCGCACAAACTCACACACACTCGCACACACTCATACTCAATCGCACAATCGCACAAACTCACACACACTCGCACACACTCACACACTCGCACCCACTCACTCGTGCATACTCGCACACATTCGCACGCACACACTCGCACAAACTCACACACACTCGCACACACTCATACACAATCGCACGCACACACACTCGCACACACACACTCACACACACTTGCACACTCTCGCACACATACGCACTCACTCACACACACTCTCACACACTCGCACAAATTCACACACACTCGCACACACTTATACACAATCGCACACACACACTCACTCACTCACACTCACTCGCACACACTTGCACACACTCGCACACACTCGCACACACAGTCCTACACACTCACACACACTCGCAAACACTCGCACAAACTCACTCACACGCACACACTTGCACACACTAGCACACACTCGCACGCCCACACTTGCACACACTCACACTCACTCGCACGCACACACTCGCACACACTCGCACATACTCGCACACACTTGCACACACTCGCATGCACACACTCGCACACACACTCACAAACACACACTCGCATACACACTCGCACACACTCGCACAAACTCCTACACACACTCGTACACACTCACACACACTCGCACACACACTTGCACACACTCGCACACACTCGCACTTACACACATACACATTCGCACACACTCGCACACACACTCGCACACACAGTCCTACACACACACACTCGCAAACACTCGCACACACTCACACACACACTCACTCACACGTACACACTCGCACACACTCGCACACACTCACGCACACTAGCACACACTCGTAAGCATACACTCACATTCACTCACACACTTAATCACACGCACACACTCTCGCACACACTCACACACACTCGCGCACACTCGCACACACTCGCAAGCCAACACTCGCACACTCTCGCACACATTTGCACACACTTGCACTCACTCACACCCACTCGCACGCACACACTCGCACACACTCATACACAATCACACAAACTCGCCACACACACTCGCACACATTCGCACTCACTCGCACACACTCACTCACTCACACTCACTCGCACACACTTGCACACACTCGCACACACTCGCACACACAGTCCTACACACTCACACACACTCGCAAACACTCGCACAAACTCACACACACTCACTCACACGCACACACTTGCACACACTAGCACACACTCGCACGCCCACACTTGCACACATTCGCACTCACTCGCACGCACTCGCACGCACACACTCGCACACACTCGCACAAACTCACACACACTCGCACACACTCATACACAATCGTACAATCGCACAAACTCACACACACTTGCACACAGTCACACACTCGCACCCACTCACTCGTGCACACTCGCACACATTTGCACTCACTCGCACGCACTCGCACGCACACACTCGCACAAACTCACACACACTCGCACACACTCATACACAATCGCACACACACACACTCGCACACACACACTCGCACACACTCGCACACTCTCGCACACATTCACACTAACTCGCACGCACTCTCACGCACACACTCGCACACACTCGCACAAACTCACACACACTCGCACACACTTATACACAATCGCACACACACACACTCGTACACACACTCGCACACACTCGCACACACTCGCACACACTCACTCACACACACACACTCGCACACACTCACACACACTCGCACACACTCACATGCACACATACTCGCACACACTCACACACACTCGCACACACTCACAAGCACACACTCGCACAGACACTCGCTCACACTCACAAGCACACACTCACACGCACACACTCGCACACACACTCGCACACACTCACACCCACTCACTCGTGCACACTCGCGCACACTCGGGCACATTTGCACACACTCGCACACTCTCGCACACACTCGCACACTCACTCGCACACACTCGAACACACTCACACACACTCACAAACTCGCACCCACACACAAACTGGCACACACTCAAACACACTCACTCATACACACTCGCACACACTCACTCGCACACACACACACACTCGCACACACTCGCACCCAGTCACTCGAGCACACTCGCACACACTCGCACGCACACACGCACACACTCGCACACACTCACACGCACACACTCACGCACACACACTCGCGCACACTCGTGCACACTCGCACGCACACATTCGCACACATTCACACTCACTTGCACACACTGGCACACACTGGCACACACTGGCACACACACACTCGCACACACTCGCACACACTCGCACACACTTGCACACACTAGCACACACACTCGCACATACTCGCACACACTCGCACACACTCGAACGCACACACTCGCACACACTCGCATGCACACACTCGCACACACACTCACACACACACACTCACATACACACTCGCACACACTCGCACAAACTCCTACACACACACGTACACACTCACACCCACTCGCACACACACTCGCACACACTCGCACATACACACATACACATTCACACACACTCGCACACACACTCGCACACACAGTCCTACACACTCACACACACACTCGCAAACACTCGCACACACTCACACACACACTCACTCACACATACACACTCGCGCACACTCACGCACACTAGCACACACTCGTAAGCATACACTCACACTCACTCACACACTTACTCACACGCACACACTCTCGCACACACTCACACACACTCGCACACTCTCGCACACATTTGCACACACTCGCACTCACTCGCACCCACTCGCACGCACACACTCGCACACACTCATACACAATCACACACACTCGCACGCCCACACTCGCACACATTCGCACTCACTCGCACGCACTCGCACGCACACACTCGCACAAACTCACACACACTCGCACACACTCATACACAATCGCACGCACACACACTCGCACACACTCGCACACTCTCGCACACATTCGCACTCACTCGCACGCACACACTCGCACAAACTCGCATGCACACACTCGCACACACACTCACACACACACACTCGCATACACACTTGCACACACTCACACAAACTCCTACACACACTCGTACACACTCACACACACTCGCACACACACTTGCACACACTCGCACACACTCGCACATACACACATACACATTCGCACACACTCGCACACTCACTCGCACACACAGTCCTACACACTCACACACACACTCGCAAACACTCGCACACACACCCACTCACTCACACGTACACACTCGCGCACACTCACACACACTCACGCACACTAGCACACACTCGTAAGCATACACTCACACTCACTCACACACTTACTCACACGCACACACTCTCGCACACACTCACACACATTCGCGGACACTCGCACACACTCTCACGCCCACACTCGCACACTCTCGCACACATTTGCACACACTCGCACTCACTCGCACCCACTCGCATGCACACACTCGCACACACTCATACACAATCACACAAACTGACACACACTCGCACACACTCACACACTCGCACCCACTCACTCGTGCACACTCGCACACATTCGCACTCACTCGCACGCACTCGCACGCACACACTCGCACAAACTCACACACACTCGCACACACTCATACACAATCGCACGCACACACACTCGCACACACACTCACACACACTCGCACACTCTCGCACACATACGCACTCACTCGCACGCACTCGCACGCACACACTCTCACACACTGGCACAAACTCACACACACTCGCACACACTTATACACAATCGGACACACACACTCACTCACTCACACTCACTCGCACACACTTGCACACACTCGCACACACTCGCACACACAGTCCTACACACTCACACACACTCGCAAACACTCGCACAAACTCACACACACTCACTCACACGCACACACTTGCACACACTAGCACACACTCGCACGCCCACACTTGCACACACTCACACTCACTCGCACGCACTCGCACACACACACTCGCACACACTCGCACATACTCGCACACACTTGCACACACTCGCACACACTCGCATGCACACACTCGCACACACACTCACAAACACACACTCGCATACACACTCGCACACACTCGCACAAACTCCTACACACACTCGTACACACTCACACACACTCGCACACACACTTGCACACACTCGCACACACTCGCACATACACGCATACACATTCGCACACACTCGCACACACACTCGCACACACAGTCCTACACACACACTCGCACACACTCACACACACTCACACACACACTCACTCACACGTACACACTCGCACACACTCGCACACACTCACGCACACTAGCACACACTCGTAAGCATACACTCACATTCACTCACACACTTACTCACACGCACACACTCTCGCACACACTCACACACACTCGCGCACACTCGCACACACTCGCATGCCCACACTCGCACACTCTCGCACACATTTGCACACAGTCGCACTCACTCACACCCACTCGCACGCACACACTCGCACACACTCATACACAATCACACAAACTGACACACACTCGCACACACTCACACACACTCGCACACACTCACTCACTCACACTCACTCGCACACACTTGCACACACTCGCACACACTCGCACACACAGTCCTACACACTCACACACACTCGCAAACACTCGCACAAACTCACACACACTCACTCACACGCACATACTTGCACACACTAGCACACACTCGCACGCCCACATTTGCACACATTCGCACTCACTCGCACGCACTCGCACGCACACACTCGCACACACTCGCACAAACTCACACACACTCATACTCAATCGCACAATCGCACAAACTCACACACACTCGCACACACTCACACACTCGCACCCACTCACTCGTGCATACTCGCACACATTCGCACGCACACACTCGCACAAACTCACACACACTCGCACACACTCATACACAATCGCACGCACACACACTCGCACACACACACTCACACACACTCGCACACTCTCGCACACATACGCACTCACTCGCACACACTCTCACACACTCGCACAAATTCCCACACACTCGCACACACTTATACACAATCGCACACACACACTCACTCACTCACACTCACTCGCACACACTTGCACACACTCGCACACACTCGCACAAACAGTCACACACACTCGCAAACACTCGCACAAACTCACTCACACGCACACACTTGCACACACTAGCACACACTCGCACGCCCACACTTGCACACACTCACACTCACTCGCACGCACACACTCGCACACACTCGCACATACTCGCACACACTTGCACACACTCGCATGCACACACTCGCACACACACTCACAAACACACACTCGCATACACACTCGCACACACTCGCACAAACTCCTACACACACTCATACACACTCACACACACTCGCACACACACTTGCACACACTCGCACATACACACATACACATTCGCACACACTCGCACACACACTCGCACACACAGTCCTACACACACACACTCGCAAACACTCGCACACACTCACACACACACTCACTCACACGTACACACTCGCACACACTCGCACACACTCACGCACACTAGCACACACTCGTAAGCATACACTCACATTCACTCACACACTTAATCACACGCACACACTCTCGCACACACTCACACACACTCGCGCACACTCGCACACACTCGCAAGCCAACACTCGCACACTCTCGCACACATTTGCACACACTTGCACTCACTCACACCCACTCGCACGCACACACTCGCACACACTCATACACAATCACACAAACTCGCCACACACACTCGCACACATTCGCACACACTCGCACACACTCACTCACTCACACTCACTCGCACACACTTGCACACACTCGCACACACTCGCACACACAGTCCTACACACTCACACACACTCGCAAACACTCGCACAAACTCACACACACTCACTCACACGCACACACTTGCACACACTAGCACACACTCGCACGCCCACACTTGCACACATTCGCACTCACTCGCACGCACTCGCACGCACACACTCGCACACACTCGCACAAACTCACACACACTCGCACACACTCATACACAATCGTACAATCGCACAAACTCACACACACTCGCACACAGTCACACACTCGCACCCACTCACTCGTGCACACTCGCACACATTTGCACTCACTCGCACGCACTCGCACGCACACACTCGCACAAACTCACACACACTCGCACACACTCATACACAATTGCACGCACACACTCGCACACACACACTCGCACACACTCGCACACTCTCGCACACATACGCACTCACTCGCACGCACTCGCACGCACACACTCTCACACACTCGCACAAACTCACACACACTCGCACACACTTATACGCAATCGCACACACACACTCACTCACACTCACTCGCACACACTTGCACACACTCGCACACACTCGCACACACTCATACACAATCGCACAAACTCACACACACTCGTACACACTCACACACTCGCACCCACTCACTCGTGTACACTCGCAAACATTCGCACTCACTCGCACACACTCGCACGCACACACTCGCACAAACTCACACACACTCGCACACACTCATACACAATCGCACACACACACACTCGCACACACACACTCGCACACACTCGCACACTCTCGCACACATTCACACTCACTCGCACGCACTCGCATGCACACACTCGCACACACTCGCACAAACTCACACACACTCGCACACACTTATACACAATCGCACACACACACTCTCGTACACACACTCGCACACACTCGCACACACTCGCACACACTCACTCACACACACACACTCGCACACACTCACACACACTCGCACACACTCACATGCACACACACTCACACACACTCGCACACACTCACAAGCACACACTCGCACAGACACTCGCTCACACTCACAAGCACACACTCACACGCACACACTCGCACATACACTCGCACACACTCACACCCACTCACTCGTGCACACTCGCGCACACTCGGGCACATTTGCACACACTCGCACACACTCGCACACTCTCGCACACACTCGCACACACACACACTCGCACACACTAGCACCCAGTCACTCGAGCACACTCGCACACACTCGCACGCACGCACACACTCGCACACACTCACACGCACACACTCACGCACACACACTCGCGCACACTCGTGCACACTCGCACGCACACATTCGCACACATTCGCACTCACTTGCACACACTGGCACACACTGGCACACACTGGCACACACACACTCGCACACACTCGCACACACTCGCACACACTTGCACACACTAGCACACACACTCGCACATACTCGCACACACTCGCACACACTCGCACGCACACACTCGCACACACTCGCATGCACACACTCGCACACACACTCACACACACACACTCACATACACACTCACACACACTCGCACAAACTCCTACACACACACGTACACACTCACACACACACTCGCACACACTCGCACATACACACATACACATTCACACACACTCGCACACACACTCGCACACACAGTCCTACACACTCACACACACTCGCAAACACTCGCACACACTCACACACACACTCACTCACACATACACACTCGCGCACACTCACGCACACTAGCACACACTCGTAAGCATACACTCACACTCACTCACACACTTACTCACACGCACACACTCTCGCACACACTCACACACACTCGCACACACTCGCACACTCTCGCACACATTTGCACACACTCGCACTCACTCGCACCCACTCGCACGCACACACTCGCACACACTCATACACAATCACACAAACTCGCACACACACACTCGCACACATTCGCACACACTCGCACACACGCACTCACTCACACTCACTCGCACACACTTGCACACACTCGCACACACTCGCACACACAGTCCTACACACTCACACACACACTCACAAACACTCGCACAAACTCACACACACTCACTCACACGCACACACTTGCGCACACTAGCACACACTCGCACGCCCACACTCGCACACATTCGCACTCACTCGCACGCACTCGCATGCACACACTCGCACAAACTCACACACACTGGCACACACTTATACACAATCGCACACATTTGCACTCACTCGCACGCACTCGCATGCACACACTCGCACAAACTCACACACACTGGCACACACTTATACACAATCGCACACACACACTCTAACACACACTCGCACACACTCGCACACACTCACTCACACACACTCACACACACACTCGCACACACTCACACACACTTGCACACACTCGCACACACTCACACGCACACACACTCACACACACTCACACACACTCGCACACACTCACAAGCACAAACTCACACACACACTCGCACACACTCACACGCACACACTCACACGCACACACTCGCACACACTCGCACACACTCGCACCCACTCACTCGTGCACACTCGCGCACACTCGGGCACATTTGCACACACTCGCACACACTCGCACACTCTCGCACACACACTCGCACACACACTCGCACACACTCGAACACACTCGCACACACTCGCAAACACTCGCACATACAGTCCTACAAACTCACACACACTCACACACACTCACACACTCGCACCCACACACAAACTGGCACACACTCAAACACACTCACTCATACACACTCGCACACACTCACTCGCACACACACACACACACTCGCACACACTCGCACCCAGTCACTCGAGCACACTCGCACACCCTCGCACGCACGCACACACTCGCACACACTCACATGCACACACTCACGCACACACACTCGCGCACACTCATGCACACTCGCACGCACACATTCACACACATTCGCACGCACTTGCACACACTCGTACGCACACACTGGCACACACTCGCACACACACACTCACACATACTCGCTCACACTCGCACACACTCGCACGCACACACTCGCACACACTCGCATGCACACACTCGCACACACACTCACACACACACACTCGCATACACACTCGCACAAACTCCTACACACACTCGTACACACTCACACACACTAGCACACACACACTCGCACATACTCGCACACACTCGCACACACTCGCATGCACACACTCGCACACACACTCACACACTCTCGCATACACACTCGCACAAACTCCTACACACACTCGTACACACTCACACACACTCGCACACACACTTGCACACACTCGCACATACACACATACACATTCGCACACACTCACACACACACTCGCACACACAGTCCTACACACTCACACACACACTCGCAAACACTCGCACACACTCACACACACACTCACTCACACGTACACACTCACGCACACTTGCACACACTCACGCACACTAGCACACACTCGTAAGCATACCCTCACACTCACTCACACACTTACTCACACGCACACACTCTCGCACACACTCACACACACTCGCGCACACTCGCACACACTCGCACGCCCACACTCGCACACTCTCGCACACATTTGCACACACTCGCACTCACTTGCACCCACTCGCACGCACCCACTCGCACACACTCATACACAATCACACAAACTCGCACACACACACTCGCACACATTCGCACACACTCGCACACACTGGCATGCACACACTCGCACACACACTCACACACACACTCTCGCATACACACTCGCACAAACTCCTACACACACTCGTACACACTCACACACACTCGCACACACACTTGCACACACTCGCACATACACACATACACATTCGCACACACTCGCACACACACTCGCACACACAGTCCTACACACTCACACACACACTCGCAAACACTCGCACACACTCACACACACACTCACTCACACGTACACACTCACGCACACTTGCACACACTCACGCACACTAGCACACACTCGTAAGCATACACTCACACTCACTCACACACTTACTCACACGCACACACTCTCGCACACACTCACACACACTCGCGCACACTCGCACACACTCGCACGCCCACACTCGCACACTCTCGCACACATTTGCACACACTCGCACTCACTTGCACCCACTCGCACGCACACACTCGCACACACTCATACACAATCACACAAACTCGCACACACACACTCGCACACATTCGCACACACTCGCACACACTCACTCACTCACACTCACTCGCACACACTTGCACACACTCGCACACACTCGCACACACAGTCCTACACACTCACACACACACTCGCAAACACTCGCACAAACTCACACACACTCACTCACACGCAGACACACTCGCATGCCCACACTCACACACATTTGCACTCACTTGCACGCACTCGCACGCACACACTCGCACAAACTCACACACACTCGCACACACTCATACACAATCGCACGCACACACACTCGCACACACACACTCGCACACACTCGCACACTCTCGCACACATTCACACTCACTCGCACGCACTCGCACGCGCACACTCGAACACACTCGCACAAACTCACACACACTCGCACACACTTATACACAAACGCACACACACACTCGTACACACACTTGCACACACTCGCACACACTCACTCACACACACTCACACACACATACTCGCACACACTCGCACACACTTGCACACACTCGCACACACTCACACGCACACACACTCGCACACACACTCACACACACTCACACACTCACAAGCACACACTCGCACACACACTCGCACAAACTCACACGCACACACTCACACGCACACACTCGCACAAACAGTCGCACACACTCGCACCCACTCACTCGTGCACACTCGCGCACACTCGGGCACATTTGCACACACTCGCACACACTCGCACACTCTCGCACACACACTCGCACACACACTCGCACACACTCGAACACACTCGCACACACTCGCAAACACTCATGCACACTCGCACGCACACATTCACACACATTCGCACGCACTTGCACACACTCGTACGCACACACTGGCACACACTCGCACACACACACTCACACATACTCGCTCACACTCGCACACACTCGCACGCACACACTCGCACACACTCGCATGCACACACTCGCACACACACTCACACACACACACTCGCATACACACTCGCACAAACTCCTACACACACTCGTACACACTCACACACACTAGCACACACACACTCGCACACACTCGAACATACTCGCACACACTCGCACACACTCGCATGCACACACTGGCACACACACTAACACACACACTCACATACACACTCGCACACACTCGCACAAACTCCTACACACACTCGCACACACACACTCGCACACACACTCGCACACACTCGCACACACTCGCACATACACACATACACACTCGCACACACTCGCACACTCTCACACACATTCACACTCACTCGCACGCACTCGCACGCGCACACTCAAACACACTCGCACAAACTCACACACACTCGCACACACTTATACACAAACGCACACAAACACTCGCACACACTCGCACACACTCACTCACACACACTCACACGCACACACTCGCACACACTCACACACACTTGCACACACTCGCACACACTCACACGCACACACACTCGCACACACACTCACACACACTCGCACACACTCACAAGCACACACTCGCACACTCGCACACACTCACACGCACACACTCACACGCACACACTCGTACAAACAGTCGCACACACTCGCACCCACTCACTCGTGCACACTCGGGCACATTTGCACACACTCGCACACTCTCGCACACACACTCGCACACACACTCGCACACACTCGAACACACTCGCACATACAGTCCTACAAACTCACACACACTCACACACACTCACTCGCACACACTCACACACACTCGCACACACTCACATGCACACACACTCACACACACTCGCACACACTCACAAGCACACACTCGCACAGACACTCGCTCACACTCACAAGCACACACTCACACGCACACACTCGCACACACACTCGCACACACTCACACCCACTCACTCGTGCACACTCGCGCACACTCGGGCACATTTGCACACACTCGCACACACTCGCACACTCTCGCACACACTCGCACACACACACACTCGCACACACTAGCACCCAGTCACTCGAGCACACTCGCACACACTCGCACGCACGCACACACTCGCACACACTCACACGCACACACTCACGCACACACACTCGCGCACACTCGTGCACACTCGCACGCACACATTCGCACACATTCGCACTCACTTGCACACACTGGCACACACTGGCACACACTGGCACACACACACTCGCACACACTCGCACACACTCGCACACACTTGCACACACTAGCACACACACTCGCACATACTCGCACACACTCGCACACACTCGCACGCACACACTCGCACACACTCGCATGCACACACTCGCACACACACTCACACACACACACTCACATACACACTCGCACACACTCGCACAAACTCCTACACACACACGTACACACTCACACACACACTCGCACACACTCGCACATACACACATACACATTCACACACACTCGCACACACTCGCACGCCCACACTCGCACACTCTCGCACACATTTGCACACGCTTGCACACACTCGCACACACTCGCACACACTCGCACACACTCACACACACGCACACACACGCACACACACTCACGCACACACTCGCACACACTCGCACACACTTGCATGCACACATTCGCACGCACTCGCACACACAAACACAAACTGGCACACACTCAAACACACTCACTCATACACACTCGCACACACTCACTCGCACACACACACACTCGCACACACTCACACACACTCGCGCACACTCGTGCACACTCGCACGCACACATTCGCACACATTCGCACTCACTTGCACACACTCGTACGCAAACACTGGCACACACTGGCACACACTCGCACACACACACTCGCACACACTCGCACACACTTGCACACACTAGCACACACACACTCGCACACACTCGCACATACTCGCACACACTCACACACACTTGCACGCACACACTCGCATGCACACACTCGCACACACTCACACACACTTGCACGCACACACTCGCATGCCCACACTCACACACTCTCGCACACATTTGCACACACTCGCACTCACTCGCACCCACTCGCATGCACACACTCGCACACACTCATACACAATCACACAAACTCGCACACACACACTCGCACACATTCGCACACACTCGCACACACTCACTCACTCACACTCACTCGCACACACTTGCACACACTCGCACACACTCGCACACACAGTCCTACACACTCACACACACTCGCAAACACTCGCACAAACTCACACACACTCACTCACACGCACACACTTGCGCACACTAGCACACACTCGCACGCCCACACTCGCACACATTCGCACTCACTCGCACGCACTCGCACGCACACACTCGCAAAAAACTCACACACACTCGCACACACTCATACACAATCGCACGCACACACACTCGCACACACACACTCGCACACACTCGCAAACTCTCGCACTCACTCGCACGCACACACTCGCACACACTCGCATGCACACACTCGCACGCACACACTCGCACAAACAGTCGCACACACTCGCACCCACTCACTCGTGCACACTCGCGCACACTCGGGCACATTTGCACACACTCGCACACACTCGCACACTCTCGCACACACACTCGCACACACACTCGCACACACTCGAACACACTCGCACACACTCGCAAACACTCGCACATACAGTCCTACAAACTCACACACACTCACACACACTCACACACTCCACCCACACACAAACTGGCACACACTCAAACACACTCACTCATACACACTCGCACACACTCACTCGCACACACACACACTCGCACACACTAGCACCCAGTCACTCGAGCACACTCGCACACACTCGCACGCACGCACGCACACACTCGCACACGCTCACACGCACACAGTCACGCACACACACTCGCGCACACTCGTGCACACTTGCACGCACACATTCGCACACATTCGCACACATTCGCACTCACTTGCACACACTCGTGCGCACACACTGGCACACACTGGCACACACTGGCACACACACACTCGCACACACTCGCACACACTTGCACATACTAGCACACACACACTCGCACATATTCGCACACACTCGCACACACTTGCATGCACACACTCGCACACACACTCACACACACACTCACATACACACTCGCACACACTCGCACAAACTCCTACACACACTCGTACACACACACACTCGCACACACACTCGCACACACTCGCACACACTCGCACATACACACATACACATTCGCACACACTCGCACACACACTCGCACACACAGTCCTACACACTCACACACACACTCGCAAACACTCGCACACACACACACACACTCACTCACACGTACACACTCGCACACACTCACGCACACTAGCACACACTCGCATGCACACACTGGCACACACACTAACACACACACTCACATACACACTCGCACACACTCGCACAAACTCCTACACACACTCGCACACACTCACACACACACTCGCACGCTCACACTCGCACACACTCACACACACACTTGCACACACTTGCACACACACACTCGCACACAATCACACACACACTCGCAGACACTCGCACACACTCACTCATGCACACACTCATACACACTCGCCCACACTCGCACACACAGTCCTACACACTCACACACACACTCGCAAACACTCGCAAACACTCACACACACACTCACTCACACGTACACACTCGCACACACTCGCACGCCCACACTCTCACACTCTCGCACACATTTGCACACACTCGCACTCACTCGCACGCACTCGCACACACAATCACACACACACTCGCACAAACTCATTCACAATCGCACACACTCACTCGCACACACTTGCACACACTCGCACACACTCGCACACACTTGCACACACTTGCACACGCTTGCACACACTCGCACACACTCGCACACACTCGCACACACACACACACACGCACACACACGCACACACACTCACGCACACACTCGCACACACTCGCACACACTTGCATGCACACACTCGCACACACTCGCACATACTCGCACACACTCACACACTAGCACACACACACTCGCACACACTCGCACACACTCACACACACTTGCACGCACACACTCGCATGCACACACTCGCACACACTCACACACACTCGCATACACACTCTCACACACTAGCACAAACTCCTACACACACTCGTACACACTCACACACACTCGCACACACACTCGCACACACTCGCACATACACACATACACATTTGCACACACTCGCACACACACTCGCACACACAGTCCTACACACTCACACACACACTCGCAAACACTCGCACACACTCACACACACACTCACTCACACGTACACACTCGCGCACACTCACGCACACTAGCACACACTCATAAGCATACACTCAAACTCAATCACACACTTACTCACATGCACACACTCTCGCACACACTCACACACACTCGTGCACACTCGCACACACTCGCACGCCCACACTCGCACACTCTCGCACACATTTGCACACACTCGCACTCACTCGCACCCACTCGCATGCACACATTCGCACACACTCATACACAATCACACAAACTCGCACACACACACTCGCACACATTCGCACACACTCGCACACACTCACTCACTCACACTCACTCGCACACACTTGCACACACTCGCACACACTCGCACACACAGTTCTACACACTCACACACACTCGCAAACACTCGCACAAACTCACACACACTCACTCACACGCACACACTTGCGCACACTAGCACACACTCGCACGCCCACACTCGCACACATTTGCACTCACTCGCACGCACTCGCACGCACACACTCGCAAAAAACTCACACACACTCGCACACACTCATACACAATCGCACGCACACACACTCGCACACACACACTCGCACACTCTCGCACTCACTCGCACGCACTCGCACTCACACACTCGCACACACTCGCATGCACACACTCGCACACACAAACACACACACACTCGCATACACACTCGCACACACTCGCATGCACACACTCGCACACACACTCACACACACACACTCGCATACACACTAGCACACACTCGCACAAACTCCTACACACACTCGTACACACTCACACACACTCGCACACACACTTGCACACACTCGAACATACACACATACACATTCGCACACACTCGCACACTCACTCGCACACACAGTCCTACACACTCACACAAACACTCGCAAACACTCGCACACACACACACTCACTCACACGTACACACTCGCGCACACTCGCACACACTCACGCACACTAGCACACACTCGTAAGCATACACTCACACTCACTCACACACTTACTCACACTCACACACTCTCGCACACACTCACACACACTCGCCCACACTCGCACACACTCGCACGCCCACACTCGCACACTCTCGCACACATTTGCACACACTCGCACTCACTCACAACCACTCGCACGCACACACTCGCACACACTCATACACAATCACACAAACTCGCACACACACACTCGCACACATTCGCACACACTCGCACACACTCACTCACTCACACTCACTCGCACACACTTGCACACACTCGCACACACTCGCACACACAGTCCTACACACTCACACACACACTCGCAAACACTCGCACAAACTCACACACACTCACTCACGCGCACACACTTGCGCACACTAGCACACACTCGCACGCCCACACTCGCACACATTCGCACTCACTCGCACGCACTCGCACGCACACACTCGCACAAACTCACACACACTCGCACACACTCATACACAATCGCACACACTCACTCGCACACACACACACACACTCGCACACACTCGCACACACACTCACACACACACACTCGCATACACACTTGCACACACACGCACAAACTCCTACACACACTCGTACACACTCACACACACTCGCACACACACTTGCACACACTCGCACACACTCGCACATACACACATACACATTCGCACACACTCGCACACTCACTCGCACACACAGTCCTACACACTCACACACACACTCGCAAACACTCGCACACACACACACTCACTCACACGTACACACTCGCGCACACTCACACACACTCACGCACACTAGCACACACTCGTAAGCATACACTCACACTCACTCACACATTTACTCACACGCACACACTCTCGCACACACTCACACACATTCGCGCACACTCGCACACACTCGCACGCCCACACTCGCACACTCTCGCACACATTTGCACACACTCGCACTCACTCGCACCCACTCGCATGCACACACTCGCACACACTCATACACAATCACACAAACTGACACACACTCGCACACACTCACACACTCGCACCCACTCACTCGTGCACACTCGCACACATTCGCACTCACTCGCACGCACTCGCACGCACACACTCGCACAAACTCACACACACTCGCACACACTCATACACAATCGCACGCACACACACTCGCACACACACACTCACACACACTCGCACACTCTCGCACACATACGCACTCACTCGCACGCACTCGCACGCACACACTCTCACACACTCGCACAAACTCACACACACTCGCACACACTTATACACAATCGGACACACACACTCACTCACTCACACTCACTCGCACACACTTGCACACACTCGCACACACTCGCACACACAGTCCTACACACTCACACACACTCGCAAACACTCGCACAAACTCACACACACTCACTCACACGCACACACTTGCGCACACTAGCACACACTCGCACGCCCACACTCGCACACACTCACACTCACTCGCACGCACTCGCACACACACACTCGCAAAAAACTCACACACACTCGCACACACTCATACACAATCGCACGCACACACACTCGCACACACACACTCGCACACACTCGCAAACTCTCGCACTCACTCGCACGCACACACTCGCACACACTCGCATGCACACACTCGCACGCACACACTCGCACAAACAGTCGCACACACTCGCACCCACTCACTCGTGCACACTCGCGCACACTCGGGCACATTTGCACACACTCGCACACACTCGCACACTCTCGCACACACACTCGCACACACACTCGCACACACTCGAACACACTCGCACACACTCGCAAACACTCGCACATACAGTCCTACAAACTCACACACACTCACACACACTCACACACTCCACCCACACACAAACTGGCACACACTCAAACACACTCACTCATACACACTCGCACACACTCACTCGCACACACACACACTCGCACACACTAGCACCCAGTCACTCGAGCACACTCGCACACACTCGCACGCACGCACGCACACACTCGCACACGCTCACACGCACACAGTCACGCACACATACTCGCGCACACTCGTGCACACTTGCACGCACACATTCGCACACATTCGCACACATTCGCACTCACTTGCACACACTCGTGCGCACACACTGGCACACACTGGCACACACTGGCACACACACACTCGCACACACTCGCACACACTTGCACATACTAGCACACACACACTCGCACATATTCGCACACACTCGCACACACTTGCATGCACACACTCGCACACACACTCACACACACACTCACATACACACTCGCACACACTCGCACAAACTCCTACACACACTCGTACACACACACACTCGCACACACACTCGCACACACTCGCACACACTCGCACATACACACATACACATTCGCACACACTCGCACACACACTCGCACACACAGTCCTACACACTCACACACACACTCGCAAACACTCGCACACACACACACACACTCACTCACACGTACACACTCGCACACACTCACGCACACTAGCACACACTCGCATGCACACACTGGCACACACACTAACACACACACTCACATACACACTCGCACACACTCGCACAAACTCCTACACACACTCGCACACACTCACACACACACTCGCACGCTCACACTCGCACACACTCACACACACACTTGCACACACTTGCACACACACACTCGCACACAATCACACACACACTCGCAGACACTCGCACACACTCACTCATGCACACACTCATACACACTCGCCCACACTCGCACACACAGTCCTACACACTCACACACACACTCGCAAACACTCGCAAACACTCACACACACACTCACTCACACGTACACACTCGCACACACTCGCACGCCCACACTCTCACACTCTCGCACACATTTGCACACACTCGCACTCACTCGCACGCACTCGCACACACACTCACACACACACTCGCACAAACTCATTCACAATCGCACACACTCACTCGCACACACTTGCACACACTCGCACACACTCGCACACACTTGCACACACTTGCACACGCTTGCACACACTCGCACACACTCGCACACACTCGCACACACACACACACACGCACACACACGCACACACACTCACGCACACACTCGCACACACTCGCACACACTTGCATGCACACACTCGCACACACTCGCACATACTCGCACACACTCACACACTAGCACACACACACTCGCACACACTCGCACACACTCACACACACTTGCACGCACACACTCGCATGCACACACTCGCACACACTCACACACACTCGCATACACACTCTCACACACTAGCACAAACTCCTACACACACTCGTACACACTCACACACACTCGCACACACACTCGCACACACTCGCACATACACACATACACATTTGCACACACTCGCACACACACTCGCACACACAGTCCTACACACTCACACACACACTCGCAAACACTCGCACACACTCACACACACACTCACTCACACGTACACACTCGCGCACACTCACGCACACTAGCACACACTCATAAGCATACACTCAAACTCAATCACACACTTACTCACATGCACACACTCTCGCACACACTCACACACACTCGTGCACACTCGCACACACTCGCACGCCCACACTCGCACACTCTCGCACACATTTGCACACACTCGCACTCACTCGCACCCACTCGCATGCACACATTCGCACACACTCATACACAATCACACAAACTCGCACACACACACTCGCACACATTCGCACACACTCGCACACACTCACTCACTCACACTCACTCGCACACACTTGCACACACTCGCACACACTCGCACACACAGTTCTACACACTCACACACACTCGCAAACACTCGCACAAACTCACACACACTCACTCACACGCACACACTTGCGCACACTAGCACACACTCGCACGCCCACACTCGCACACATTTGCACTCACTCGCACGCACTCGCACGCACACACTCGCAAAAAACTCACACACACTCGCACACACTCATACACAATCGCACGCACACACACTCGCACACACACACTCGCACACTCTCGCACTCACTCGCACGCACTCGCACTCACACACTCGCACACACTCGCATGCACACACTCGCACACACAAACACACACACACTCGCATACACACTCGCACACACTCGCATGCACACACTCGCACACACACTCACACACACACACTCGCATACACACTAGCACACACTCGCACAAACTCCTACACACACTCGTACACACTCACACACACTCGCACACACACTTGCACACACTCGAACATACACACATACACATTCGCACACACTCGCACACTCACTCGCACACACAGTCCTACACACTCACACAAACACTCGCAAACACTCGCACACACACACACTCACTCACACGTACACACTCGCGCACACTCGCACACACTCACGCACACTAGCACACACTCGTAAGCATACACTCACACTCACTCACACACTTACTCACACTCACACACTCTCGCACACACTCACACACACTCGCCCACACTCGCACACACTCGCACGCCCACACTCGCACACTCTCGCACACATTTGCACACACTCGCACTCACTCACAACCACTCGCACGCACACACTCGCACACACTCATACACAATCACACAAACTCGCACACACACACTCGCACACATTCGCACACACTCGCACACACTCACTCACTCACACTCACTCGCACACACTTGCACACACTCGCACACACTCGCACACACAGTCCTACACACTCACACACACACTCGCAAACACTCGCACAAACTCACACACACTCACTCACGCGCACACACTTGCGCACACTAGCACACACTCGCACGCCCACACTCGCACACATTCGCACTCACTCGCACGCACTCGCACGCACACACTCGCACAAACTCACACACACTCGCACACACTCATACACAATCGCACACACTCACTCGCACACACACACACACACTCGCACACACTCGCACACACACTCACACACACACACTCGCATACACACTTGCACACACACGCACAAACTCCTACACACACTCGTACACACTCACACACACTCGCACACACACTTGCACACACTCGCACACACTCGCACATACACACATACACATTCGCACACACTCGCACACTCACTCGCACACACAGTCCTACACACTCACACACACACTCGCAAACACTCGCACACACACACACTCACTCACACGTACACACTCGCGCACAATCACGCACACTAGCACACACTCGTAAGCATACACTCAAACTCACTCACACACTTACTCACATGCACACACTCTCGCACACACTCACACACACTCGTGCACACTCGCACACACTCGCACGCCCACACTCGCACACTCTCGCACACATTTGCACACACTCGCACTCACTCGCACCCACTCGCATGCACACACTCGCACACACTCATACACAATCACACAAACTGACACACACTCGCACACACTCACACACTCGCACCCACTCACTCGTGCACACTCGCACACATTCGCACTCACTCGCACGCACTCGCACGCACACACTCGCACAAACTCACACACACTCGCACACACTCATACACAATCGCACGCACACACACTCGCACACACACACTCACACACACTCGCACACTCTCGCACACATACGCACTCACTCGCACGCACTCGCACGCACACACTCTCACACACTCGCACAAACTCACACACACTCGCACACACTTATACACAATCGGACACACACACTCACTCACTCACACTCACTCGCACACACTTGCACACACTCGCACACACTCGCACACACAGTCCTACACACTCACACACACTCGCAAACACTCGCACAAACTCACACACACTCACTCACACGCACACACTTGCACACACTAGCACACACTCGCACGCCCACACTTGCACACACTCACACTCACTCGCACGCACTCGCACACACACACTCGCACACACTCGCACATACTCGCACACACTTGCACACACTCGCACACACTCGCATGCACACACTCGCACACACACTCACAAACACACACTCGCATACACACTCGCACACACTCGCACAAACTCCTACACACACTCGTACACACTCACACACACTCGCACACACACTTGCACACACTCGCACACACTCGCACATACACGCATACACATTCGCACACACTCGCACACACACTCGCACACACAGTCCTACACACACACTCGCAAACACTCGCACACACTCACACACACACTCACTCACACGTACACACTCGCACACACTCGCACACACTCACGCACACTAGCACACACTCGTAAGCATACACTCACATTCACTCACACACTTACTCACACGCACACACTCTCGCACACACTCACACACACTCGCGCACACTCGCACACACTCGCATGCCCACACTCGCACACATTTGCACACAGTCGCACTCACTCACACCCACTCGCACGCACACACTCGCACACACTCATACACAATCACACAAACTCGCACACACACTCGCACACATTCGCACACACTCGCACACACTCACTCACTCACACTCACTCGCACACACTTGCACACACTCGCACACACTCGCACACACAGTCCTACACACTCACACACACTCGCAAACACTCGCACAAACTCACACACACTCACTCACACGCACATACTTGCACACACTAGCACACACTCGCACGCCCACATTTGCACACATTCGCACTCACTCGCACGCACTCGCACGCACACACTCGCACACACTCGCACAAACTCACACACACTCGCACACACTCATACTCAATCGCACAATCGCACAAACTCACACACACTCGCACACACTCACACACTCGCACCCACTCACTCGTGCATACTCGCACACATTCGCACGCACACACTCGCACAAACTCACACACACTCGCACACACTCATACACAATCGCACGCACACACACTCGCACACACACACTCACACACACTTGCACACTCTCGCACACATACGTACTCACTCGCACACACTCTCACACACTCGCACAAATTCACACACACTCGCACACACAAATACACAATCGCACACACACACTCACTCACTCACACTCACTCGCACACACTTGCACACACTCGCACACACTCGCACACACAGTCCTACACACTCACACACACTCGCAAACACTCGCACAAACTCACTCACACGCACACACTTGCACACACTAGCACACACTCGCACGCCCACACTTGCACACACTCACACTCACTCGCACGCACACACTCGCACACACTCGCACATACTCGCACACACTTGCACACACTCGCATGCACACACTCGCACACACACTCACAAACACACACTCGCATACACACTCGCACACACTCGCACAAACTCCTACACACACTCGTACACACTCACACACACTCGCACACACACTTGCACACACTCGCACACACTCGCACTTACACACATACACATTCGCACACACTCGCACACACACTCGCACACACAGTCCTACACACACACACTCGCAAACACTCGCACACACTCACACACACACTCACTCACACGTACACACTCGCACACACTCGCACACACTCACGCACACTAGCACACACTCGTAAGCATACACTCACATTCACTCACACACTTAATCACACGCACACACTCTCGCACACACTCACACACACTCGTGCACACTCGCACACACTCGCAAGCCAACACTCGCACACTCTCGCACACATTTGCACACACTTGCACTCACTCACACCCACTCACACGCACACACTCGCACACACTCATACACAATCACACAAACTCGCCACACACACTCGCACACATTCGCACACACTCGCACACACTCACTCACTCACACTCACTCGCACACACTTGCACACACTCGCACACACTCGCACACACAGTCCTACACACTCACACACACTCGCAAACACTCGCACAAACTCACACACACTCACTCACACGCACACACTTGCACACACTAGCACACACTCGCACGCCCACACTTGCACACATTCGCACTCACTCGCACGCACTCGCACGCACACACTCGCACACACTCGCACAAACTCACACACACTCGCACACACTCATACACAATCGTACAATCGCACAAACTCACACACACTCGCACACAGTCACACACTCGCACCCACTCACTCGTGCACACTCGCACACATTTGCACTCACTCGCACGCACTCGCACGCACACACTCGCACAAACTCACACACACTCGCACACACTCATACACAATCGCACGCACACACTCGCACACACACACTCGCACACACTCGCACACTCTCGCACACATACGCACTCACTCGCACGCACTCGCACGCACACACTCTCACACACTCGCACAAACTCACACACACTCGCACACACTTATACGCAATCGCACACACACACTCACTCACTCACACTCACTCGCACACACTTGCACACACTCGCACACACTCGCACACACTCATACACAATCGCACAAACTCACACACACTCGTACACACTCACACACTCGCACCCACTCACTCGTGTACACTCGCAAACATTCGCACTCACTCGCACACACTCGCACGCACACACTCGCACAAACTCAAACACACTCGCACACACTCATACACAATCGCACACACACACACTCGCACACACACACTCGCACACACTCGCACACTCTCGCACACATTCACACTCACTCGCACGCACTCGCACGCACACACTCGCACACACTCGCACAAACTCACACACACTCGCACACACTTATACACAATCGCACACACACACACTCGTACACACACTCGCACACACTCGCACACACTCGCACACACTCACTCACACACACACACTCGCACACACTCACACACACTCGCACACACTCACATGCACACACACTCGCACACACTCACACACACTCACACACACTCACAAGCACACACTCGCACAGACACTCGCTCACACTCACAAGCACACACTCACACGCACACTCTCGCACACACACTCGCACACACTCACACCCACTCACTCGTGCACACTCGCGCACACTCGGGCACATTTGCACACACTCGCACACTCTCGCACACACTCGCACACACACTCGCACACACTCGAACACACTCACACACACTCACAAACAATCGCACATACAGTCCTACAAACTCACAC
Source organism: Phyllobates terribilis (assembly GCF_046119375.1). NCBI lineage: Eukaryota > Metazoa > Chordata > Amphibia > Anura > Dendrobatidae > Phyllobates > Phyllobates terribilis. The sequence goes on from NW_027362853.1 coordinate 2,182,362, forward strand.
ACACTCACACACACTCACAAACTCGCACCCACACACAAACTGGCACACACTCAAACACACTCACTCATACACACTCGCACACACTCACTCGCACACACACACTCGCACACACTCGCACCCAGTCACTCGAGCACACTCGCACACACTCGCACACTCTCGCACACATACGCACTCACTCGCACGCACTCGCACGCACACACTCTCACACACTCGCACAAACTCACACACACTCGCACACACTTATACGCAATCGCACACACACACTCACTCACTCACACTCACTCGCACACACTTGCACACACTCGCACACACTCGCACACACTCATACACAATCGCACAAACTCACACACACTCGTACACACTCACACACTCGCACCCACTCACTCGTGTACACTCGCAAACATTCGCACTCACTCGCACACACTCGCACGCACACACTCGCACAAACTCAAACACACTCGCACACACTCATACACAATCGCACACACACACACTCGCACACACACACTCGCACACACTCGCACACTCTCGCACACATTCACACTCACTCGCACGCACTCGCACGCACACACTCGCACACACTCGCACAAACTCACACACACTCGCACACACTTATACACAATCGCACACACACACACTCGTACACACACTCGCACACACTCGCACACACTCGCACACACTCACTCACACACACACACTCGCACACACTCACACACACTCGCACACACTCACATGCACACACACTCGCACACACTCACACACACTCACACACACTCACAAGCACACACTCGCACAGACACTCGCTCACACTCACAAGCACACACTCACACACACACTCTCGCACACACACTCGCACACACTCACACCCACTCACTCGTGCACACTCGCGCACACTCGGGCACATTTGCACACACTCGCACACTCTCGCACACACTCGCACACACACTCGCACACACTCGAACACACTCACACACACTCACAAACAATCGCACATACAGTCCTACAAACTCACACACACTCACACACACTCACAAACTCGCACCCACACACAAACTGGCACACACTCAAACACACTCACTCATACACACTCGCACACACTCACTCGCACACACACACTCGCACACACTCGCACCCAGTCACTCGAGCACACTCGCACACACTCGCACGCACACACGCACACACTCGCACACACTCACACGCACACATTCACACTCACTTGCACACACTGGCACACACTGGCACACACTGGCACACACACACTCGCACACACTCGCACACACTCGCACACACTTGCACACACTAGCACACACACTCGCACATACTCACACACACTCGCACACACTCGCATGCACACACTCGCACACACACTCACACACACACTCACATACACACTCGCACACACTCGCACAAACTCCTACACACACACGTACACACTCACACACACTCGCACACACACTCGCACACACTCGCACATACACACATACACATTCACACACACTCGCACACACACTCGCACACACAGTCCTACACACTCACACACACACTCGCAAACACTCGCACACACTCACACACTCACTCACACATACACACTCGCGCACACTCACGCACACTAGCACACACTCGTAAGCATACACTCACACTCACTCACACACTTACTCACACGCACACACTCTCGCACACACTCACACACACTCGCACACACTCGCACACTCTCGCACACATTTGCACACACTCGCACTCACTCGCACCCACTCGCACGCACACACTCGCACACACTCATACACAATCACACACACTCGCACGCCCACACTCGCACACATTCGCACTCACTCGCACGCACTCGCACGCACACACTCGCACAAACTCACACACACTCGCACACACTCATACACAATCGCACGCACACACACTCGCACACACTCGCACACTCTCGCACACATTCGCACTCACTCGCACGCACACACTCGCACAAACTCGCATGCACACACTCGCACACACACTCACACACACACACTCGCATACACACTTGCACACACTCGCACAAACTCCTACACACACTCGTACACACTCACACACACTCGCACACACACTTGCACACACTCGCACACACTCGCACATACACACATACACATTCGCACACACTCGCACACTCACTCGCACACACAGTCCTACACACTCACACACACACTCGCAAACACTCGCACACACACACACTCACTCACACGTACACACTCGCGCACACTCACACACACTCACGCACACTAGCACACACTCGTTAGCATACACTCACACTCACTCACACACTTACTCACACGCACACACTCTCGCACACACTCACACACATTCGCGCACACTCGCACACACTCTCACGCCCACACTCGCACACTCTCGCACACATTTGCACACACTCGCACTCACTCGCACCCACTCACATGCACACACTCGCACACACTCATACACAATCACACAAACTGACACACACTCGCACACACTCACACACTCGCACCCACTCACTCGTGCACACTCGCACACATCCGCACTCACTCGCACGCACTCGCACGCACACACTCGCACAAACTCACACACACTCGCACACACTCATACACAATCGCACGCACACACACTCGCACACACACACTCACACACACTCGCACACTCTCGCACACATACGCACTCACTCGCACGCACTCGCACGCACACACTCTCACACACTGGCACAAACTCACACACACTCGCACACACTTATACACAATCGGACACACACACTCACTCACTCACACTCACTCGCACACACTTGCACACACTCGCACACACTCGCACACACAGTCCTACACACTCACACACACTCGCAAACAATCGCACAAACTCACACACACTCACTCACACGCACACACTTGCACACACTAGCACACACTTGCACGCCCACACTTGCACACACTCACACTCACTCGCATGCACTCGCACACACACACTCGCACACACTCGCACATACTCGCACACACTTGCACACACTCGCACACACTCGCATGCACACACTCGCACACACACTCACAAACACACACTCGCATACACACTCGCACACACTCGCACAAACTCCTACACACACTCGTACACACTCACACACACTCGCACACACACTTGCACACACTCGCACACACTCGCACATACACGCATACACATTCGCACACACTCGCACACACACTCGCACACACAGTCCTACACACACACTCGCAAACACTCGCACACACTCACACACACACTCACTCACACGTACACACTCGCACACACTCGCACACACTCACGCACACTAGCACACACTCGTAAGCATACACTCACATTCACTCACACACTTACTCACACGCACACACTCTCGCACACACTCACACACACTCGCGCACACTCGCACACACTCGCATGCCCACACTCGCACACTCTCGCACAAATTTGCACACAGTCGCACTCACTCACACCCACTCGCACGCACACACTCGCACACACTCATACACAATCACACAAACTCGCACACACACTCGCACACATTCGCACACACTCGCACACACTCACTCACTCACACTCACTCGCACACACTTGCACACACTCGCACACACTCGCACACACAGTCCTACACACTCACACACACTCGCAAACACTCGCACAAACTCACACACACTCACTCACACGCACATACTTGCACACACTAGCACACACTCGCACGCCCACATTTGCACACATTCGCACTCACTCGCACGCACTCGCAAGCACACACTCGCACACACTCGCACAAACTCACACACACTCGCACACACTCATACTCAATCGCACAATCGCACAAACTCACACACACTCGCACACACTCACACACTCGCACCCACTCACTCGTGCATACTCGCACACATTCGCACGCACACACTCGCACAAACTCACACACACTCGCACACACTCATACACAATCGCACGCACACACACTCGCACACACACACTCACACACACTCGCACACTCTCGCACACATACGCACTCACTCGCACACACTCTCACACACTCGCACAAATTCACACACACTCGCACACACTTATACACAATCGCACACACACACTCACTCACTCACACTCACTCGCACACACTTGCACACACTCGCACACACTCGCACACACAGTCCTACACACTCACACACACTCGCAAACACTCGCACAAACTCACTCACACGCACACACTTGCACACACTAGCACACACTCGCACGCCCACACTTGCACACACTCACACTCACTCGCACGCACACACTCGCACACACTCGCACATACTCGCACACACTTGCACACACTCGCATGCACACACTCGCACACACACTCACAAACACACACTCGCATACACACTCGCACACACTCGCACAAACTCCTACACACACTCGTACACACTCACACACACTCGCACACACACTTGCACACACTCGCACACACTCGCACATACACACATACACATTCGCACACACTCGCACACACACTCGCACACACAGTCCTACACACACACACTCGCAAACACTCGCACACACTCACACACACACTCACTCACACGTACACACTCGCACACACTCGCACACACTCACGCACACTAGCACACACTCGTAAGCATACACTCACATTCACTCACACACTTAATCACACGCACACACTCTCGCACACACTCACACACACTCGCGCACACTCGCACACACTCGCAAGCCAACACTCGCACACTCTCGCACACATTTGCACACACTTGCACTCACTCACACCCACTCGCACGCACACACTCGCACACACTCATACACAATCACACAAACTCGCCACACACACTCGCACACATTCGCACACACTCGCACACACTCACTCACTCACACTCACTCGCACACACTTGCACACACTCGCACACACTCGCACACACAGTCCTACACACTCACACACACTCGCAAACACTCGCACAAACTCACACACACTCACTCACACGCACACACTTGCACACACTAGCACACACTCGCACGCCCACACTTGCACACATTCGCACTCACTCGCACGCACTCGCACGCACACACTCGCACAAACTCACACACACTCGCACACACTCATACACAATCGTACAATCGCACAAACTCACACACACTCGCACACAGTCACACACTCGCACCCACTCACTCGTGCACACTCGCACACATTTGCACTCACTCGCACGCACTCGCACGCACACACTCGCACAAACTCACACACACTCGCACACACTCATACACAATCGCACGCACACACTCGCACACACACACTCGCACACACTCGCACACTCTCGCACACATACGCACTCACTCGCACGCACTCGCACGCACACACTCTCACACACTCGCACAAACTCACACACACTCGCACACACTTATACGCAATCGCACACACACACTCACTAACTCACACTCACTCGCACACACTTGCACACACTCGCACACACTCGCACACACTCATACACAATCGCACCAACTCACACACACTCGTACACACTCACACACTCGCACCCACTCACTCGTGTACACTCGCAAACATTCGCACTCACTCGCACACACTCGCACGCACACACTCGCACAAACTCACACACACTCGCACACACTCATACACAATTGCACACACACACACTCGCACACGCACACACTTGCATGCACACATTCGCACGCACTCGCACACACAAACACAAACTGGCACACACTCAAACACACTCACTCATACACACTCGCACACACTCACTCGCACACACACACACTCGCACACACTCACACACACACACACTCGCGCACACTCGTGCACACTCGCACGCACACATTCGCACACATTCGCACTCACTTGCACACACTCGTACGCAAACACTGGCACACACTGGCACACACTCGCACACACACACTCGCACACACTCGCACACACTTGCACACACTAGCACACACACACTCGCACACACTCGCACATACTCGCACACACTCACACACACTTGCACGCACACACTCGCATGCACACACTCGCACACACTCACACACACTTGCACGCACACACTCGCATGCCCACACTCACACACTCTCGCACACATTTGCACACACTCGCACTCACTCACACCGACTCGCACGCACACACTCGCACACACTCATACACAATCACACAAACTCGCACACACACACTCGCACACATTCGCACACACTCGCACACACTCACTCACTCACACTCACTCGCACACACTTGCACACACTCGCACACACTCGCACACACAGTCCTACACACTCACACACACTCGCAAACACTCGCACAAACTCACACACACTCACTCACACGCACACACTTGCGCACACTAGCACACACTCGCACGCCCACACTCGCACACATTCGCACTCACTCGCACGCACTCGCACGCACACACTCGCAAAAAACTCACACACACTCGCACACACTCATACACAATCGCACGCACACACACTCGCACACACACACTCGCACACACTCGCAAACTCTCGCACTCACTCGCACGCACACACTCGCACACACTCGCATGCACACACTTGCACGCACACACTCGCACAAACAGTCGCACACACTCGCACCCACTCACTCGTGCACACTCGCGCACACTCGGGCACATTTGCACACACTCGCACACACTCGCACACTCTCGCACACACACTCGCACACACACTCGCACACACTCGAACACACTCGCACACACTCGCAAACACTCGCACATACAGTCCTACAAACTCACACACACTCACACACACTCACACACTCCACCCACACACAAACTGGCACACACTCAAACACACTCACTCATACACACTCGCACACACTCACTTGCACACACACACACTCGCACACACTAGCACCCAGTCACTCGAGCACACTCGCACACACTCGCACGCACGCACGCACACACTCGCACACGCTCACACGCACACAGTCACGCACACACACTCGCGCACACTCGTGCACACTTGCACGCACACATTCGCACACATTCGCACACATTCGCACTCACTTGCACACACTCGTGCGCACACACTGGCACACACTGGCACACACTGGCACACACACACTCGCACACACTCGCACACACTTGCACATACTAGCACACACACACTCGCACATATTCGCACACACTCGCACACACTTGCATGCACACACTCGCACACACACTCACACACACACTCACATACACACTCGCACACACTCGCACAAACTCCTACACACACTCGTACACACACACACTCGCACACACACTCGCACACACTCGCACACACTCGCACATACACACATACACATTCGCACACACTCGCACACACACTCGCACACACAGTCCTACACACTCACACACACACTCGCAAACACTCGCACACACACACACACACTCACTCACACGTACACACTCGCACACACTCACGCACACTAGCACACACTCGCATGCACACACTGGCACACACACTAACACACACACTCACATACACACTCGCACACACTCGCACAAACTCCTACACACACTCGCACACACTCACACACACACTCGCACGCTCACACTCGCACACACTCACACACACACTTGCACACACTTGCACACACACACTCGCACACAATCACACACACACTCGCAGACACTCGCACACACTCACTCATGCACACACTCATACACACTCGCCCACACTCGCACACACAGTCCTACACACTCACACACACACTCGCAAACACTCGCAAACACTCACACACACACTCACTCACACGTACACACTCGCACACACTCGCACGCCCACACTCTCACACTCTCGCACACATTTGCACACACTCGCACTCACTCGCACGCACTCGCACACACACTCACACACACACTCGCACAAACTCATTCACAATCGCACACACTCACTCGCACACAATTGCACACACTCGCACACACTCGCACACACTTGCACACACTTGCACACGCTTGCACACACTCGCACACACTCGCACACACTCGCACACACACACACACACGCACACACACGCACACACACTCACGCACACACTCGCACACACTCGCACACACTTGCATGCACACACTCGCACACACTCGCACATACTCGCACACACTCACACACTAGCACACACACACTCGCACACACTCGCACACACTCACACACACTTGCACGCACACACTCGCATGCACACACTCGCACACACTCACACACACTCGCATACACACTCTCACACACTAGCACAAACTCCTACACACACTCGTACACACTCACACACACTCGCACACACACTCGCACACACTCGCATATACACACATACACATTTGCACACACTCGCACACACACTCGCACACACAGTCCTACACACTCACACACACACTCGCAAACACTCGCACACACTCACACACACACTCACTCACACGTACACACTCGCGCACACTCACGCACACTAGCACACACTCATAAGCATACACTCAAACTCAATCACACACTTACTCACATGCACACACTCTCGCACACACTCACACACACTCGTGCACACTCGCACACACTCGCACGCCCACACTCGCACACTCTCGCACACATTTGCACACACTCGCACTCACTCGCACCCACTCGCATGCACACATTCGCACACACTCATACACAATCACACAAACTCGCACACACACACTCGCACACATTCGCACACACTCGCACACACTCACTCACTCACACTCACTCGCACACACTTGCACACACTCGCACACACTCGCACACACAGTTCTACACACTCACACACACTCGCAAACACTCGCACAAACTCACACACACTCACTCACACGCACACACGTGCGCACACTAGCACACACTCGCACGCCCACACTCGCACACATTTGCACTCACTCGCACGCACTCGCACGCACACACTCGCAAAAAACTCACACACACTCGCACACACTCATACACAATCGCACGCACACACACTCGCACACACACACTCGCACACTCTCGCACTCACTCGCACGCACTCGCACTCACACACTCGCACACACTCGCATGCACACACTCGCACACACAAACACACACACACTCGCATACACACTCGCACACACTCGCATGCACACACTCGCACACACACTCACACACACACACTCGCATACACACTAGCACACACTCGCACAAACTCCTACACACACTCGTACACACTCACACACACTCGCACACACACTTGCACACACTCGAACATACACACATACACATTCGCACACACTCGCACACTCACTCGCACACACAGTCCTACACACTCACACAAACACTCGCAAACACTCGCACACACACACACTCACTCACACGTACACACTCGCGCACACTCGCACACACTCACGCACACTAGCACACACTCGTAAGCATACACTCACACTCACTCACACACTTACTCACACTCACACACTCTCGCACACACTCACACACACTCGCCCACACTCGCACACACTCGCACGCCCACACTCGCACACTCTCGCACACATTTGCACACACTCGCACTCACTCACAACCACTCGCACGCACACACTCGCACACACTCATACACAATCACACAAACTCGCACACACACACTCGCACACATTCGCACACACTCGCACACACTCACTCACTCACACTCACTCGCACACACTTGCACACACTCGCACACACTCGCACACACAGTCCTACACACTCACACACACTCGCAAACACTCGCACAAACTCACACACACTCACTCACACGCACACACTTGCACACACTAGCACACACTCGCACGCCCACACTTGCACACATTCGCACTCACTCGCACGCACTCGCACGCACACACTCGCACAAACTCACACACACTCGCACACACTCATACACAATCGTACAATCGCACAAACTCACACACACTCGCACACAGTCACACACTCGCACCCACTCACTCGTGCACACTCGCACACATTTGCACTCACTCGCACGCACTCGCACGCACACACTCGCACAAACTCACACACACTCGCACACACTCATACACAATCGCACGCACACACTCGCACACACACACTCGCACACACTCGCACACTCTCGCACACATACGCACTCACTCGCACGCACTCGCACGCACACACTCTCACACACTCGCACAAACTCACACACACTCGCACACACTTATACGCAATCGCACACACACACTCACTAACTCACACTCACTCGCACACACTTGCACACACTCGCACACACTCGCACACACTCATACACAATCGCACCAACTCACACACACTCGTACACACTCACACACTCGCACCCACTCACTCGTGTACACTCGCAAACATTCGCACTCACTCGCACACACTCGCACGCACACACTCGCACAAACTCACACACACTCGCACACACTCATATACAATTGCACACACACACACTCGCACACGCACACACTTGCATGCACACATTCGCACGCACTCGCACACACAAACACAAACTGGCACACACTCAAACACACTCACTCATACACACTCGCACACACTCACTCGCACACACACACACTCGCACACACTCACACACACACACACTCGCGCACACTCGTGCACACTCGCACGCACACATTCGCACACATTCGCACTCACTTGCACACACTCGTACGCAAACACTGGCACACACTGGCACACACTCGCACACACACACTCGCACACACTCGCACACACTTGCACACACTAGCACACACACACTCGCACACACTCGCACATACTCGCACACACTCACACACACTTGCACGCACACACTCGCATGCACACACTCGCACACACTCACACACACTTGCACGCACACACTCGCATGCCCACACTCACACACTCTCGCACACATTTGCACACACTCGCACTCACTCGCACCCACTCGCATGCACACACTCGCACACACTCATACACAATCACACAAACTCGCACACACACACTCGCACACATTCGCACACACTCGCACACACTCACTCACTCACACTCACTCGCACACACTTGCACACACTCGCACACACTCGCACACACAGTCCTACACACTCACACACACTCGCAAACACTCGCACAAACTCACACACACTCACTCACACGCACACACTTGCGCACACTAGCACACACTCGCACGCCCACACTCGCACACATTCGCACTCACTCGCACGCACTCGCACGCACACACTCGCAAAAAACTCACACACACTCGCACACACTCATACACAATCGCACGCACACACACTCGCACACACACACTCGCACACACTCGCAAACTCTCGCACTCACTCGTACGCACACACTCGCACACACTCGCATGCACACACTTGCACGCACACACTCGCACAAACAGTCGCACACACTCGCACCCACTCACTCGTGCACACTCGCGCACACTCGGGCACATTTGCACACACTCGCACACACTCGCACACTCTCGCACACACACTCGCACACACACTCGCACACACTCGAACACACTCGCACACACTCGCAAACACTCGCACATACAGTCCTACAAACTCACACACACTCACACACACTCACACACTCCACCCACACACAAACTGGCACACACTCAAACACACTCACTCATACACACTCGCACACACTCACTTGCACACACACACACTCGCACACACTAGCACCCAGTCACTCGAGCACACTCGCACACACTCGCACGCACGCACGCACACACTCGCACACGCTCACACGCACACAGTCACGCACACACACTCGCGCACACTCGTGCACACTTGCACGCACACATTCGCACACATTCGCACACATTCGCACTCACTTGCACACACTCGTGCGCACACACTGGCACACACTGGCACACACTGGCACACACACACTCGCACACACTCGCACACACTTGCACATACTAGCACACACACACTCGCACATATTCGCACACACTCGCACACACTTGCATGCACACACTCGCACACACACTCACACACACACTCACATACACACTCGCACACACTCGCACAAACTCCTACACACACTCGTACACACACACACTCGCACACACACTCGCACACACTCGCACACACTCGCACATACACACATACACATTCGCACACACTCGCACACACACTCGCACACACAGTCCTACACACTCACACACACACTCGCAAACACTCGCACACACACACACACACTCACTCACACGTACACACTCGCACACACTCACGCACACTAGCACACACTCGCATGCACACACTGGCACACACACTAACACACACACTCACATACACACTCGCACACACTCGCACAAACTCCTACACACACTCGCACACACTCACACACACACTCGCACGCTCACACTCGCACACACTCACACACACACTTGCACACACTTGCACACACACACTCGCACACAATCACACACACACTCGCAGACACTCGCACACACTCACTCATGCACACACTCATACACACTCGCCCACACTCGCACACACAGTCCTACACACTCACACACACACTCGCAAACACTCGCAAACACTCACACACACACTCACTCACACGTACACACTCGCACACACTCGCACGCCCACACTCTCACACTCTCGCACACATTTGCACACACTCGCACTCACTCGCACGCACTCGCACACACACTCACACACACACTCGCACAAACTCATTCACAATCGCACACACTCACTCGCACACACTTGCACACACTCGCACACACTCGCACACACTTGCACACACTTGCACACGCTTGCACACACTCGCACACACTCGCACACACTCGCACACACACACACACACGCACACACACGCACACACACTCACGCACACACTCGCACACACTCGCACACACTTGCATGCACACACTCGCACACACTCGCACATACTCGCACACACTCACACACTAGCACACACACACTCGCACACACTCGCACACACTCACACACACTTGCACGCACACACTCGCATGCACACACTCGCACACACTCACACACACTCGCATACACACTCTCACACACTAGCACAAACTCCTACACACACTCGTACACACTCACACACACTCGCACACACACTCGCACACACTCGCACATACACACATACACATTTGCACACACTCGCACACACACTCGCACACACAGTCCTACACACTCACACACACACTCGCAAACACTCGCACACACTCACACACACACTCACTCACACGTACACACTCGCGCACACTCACGCACACTAGCACACACTCATAAGCATACACTCAAACTCAATCACACACTTACTCACATGCACACACTCTCGCACACACTCACACACACTCGTGCACACTCGCACACACTCGCACGCCCACACTCGCACACTCTCGCACACATTTGCACACACTCGCACTCACTCGCACCCACTCGCATGCACACATTCGCACACACTCATACACAATCACACAAACTCGCACACACACACTCGCACACATTCGCACACACTCGCACACACTCACTCACTCACACTCACTCGCACACACTTGCACACACTCGCACACACTCGCACACACAGTTCTACACACTCACACACACTCGCAAACACTCGCACAAACTCACACACACTCACTCACACGCACACACGTGCGCACACTAGCACACACTCGCACGCCCACACTCGCACACATTTGCACTCACTCGCACGCACTCGCACGCACACACTCGCAAAAAACTCACACACACTCGCACACACTCATACACAATCGCACGCACACACACTCGCACACACACACTCGCACACTCTCGCACTCACTCGCACGCACTCGCACTCACACACTCGCACACACTCGCATGCACACACTCGCACACACAAACACACACACACTCGCATACACACTCGCACACACTCGCATGCACACACTCGCACACACACTCACACACACACACTCGCATACACACTAGCACACACTCGCACAAACTCCTACACACACTCGTACACACTCACACACACTCGCACACACACTTGCACACACTCGAACACTCGCACACACACACTCGCACACACTCGCACACTCTCGCACACATACGCACTCACTCGCACGCACTCGCACGCACACACTCTCACACACTCGCACAAACTCACACACACTCGCACACACTTATACGCAATCGCACACACACACTCACTAACTCACACTCACTCGCACACACTTGCACACACTCGCACACACTCGCACACACTCATACACAATCGCACCAACTCACACACACTCGTACACACTCACACACTCGCACCCACTCACTCGTGTACACTCGCAAACATTCGCACTCACTCGCACACACTCGCACGCACACACTCGCACAAACTCACACACACTCGCACACACTCATACACAATTGCACACACACACACTCGCACACGCACACACTTGCATGCACACATTCGCACGCACTCGCACACACAAACACAAACTGGCACACACTCAAACACACTCACTCATACACACTCGCACACACTCACTCGCACACACACACACTCGCACACACTCACACACACACACACTCGCGCACACTCGTGCACACTCGCACGCACACATTCGCACACATTCGCACTCACTTGCACACACTCGTACGCAAACACTGGCACACACTGGCACACACTCGCACACACACACTCGCACACACTCGCACACACTTGCACACACTAGCACACACACACTCGCACACACTCGCACATACTCGCACACACTCACACACACTTGCACGCACACACTCGCATGCACACACTCGCACACACTCACACACACTTGCACGCACACACTCGCATGCCCACACTCACACACTCTCGCACACATTTGCACACACTCGCACTCACTCGCACCCACTCGCATGCACACACTCGCACACACTCATACACAATCACACAAACTCGCACACACACACTCGCACACATTCGCACACACTCGCACACACTCACTCACTCACACTCACTCGCACACACTTGCACACACTCGCACACACTCGCACACACAGTCCTACACACTCACACACACTCGCAAACACTCGCACAAACTCACACACACTCACTCACACGCACACACTTGCGCACACTAGCACACACTCGCACGCCCACACTCGCACACATTCGCACTCACTCGCACGCACTCGCACGCACACACTCGCAAAAAACTCACACACACTCGCACACACTCATACACAATCGCACGCACACACACTCGCACACACACACTCGCACACACTCGCAAACTCTCGCACTCACTCGCACGCACACACTCGCACACACTCGCATGCACACACTTGCACGCACACACTCGCACAAACAGTCGCACACACTCGCACCCACTCACTCGTGCACACTCGCGCACACTCGGGCACATTTGCACACACTCGCACACACTCGCACACTCTCGCACACACACTCGCACACACACTCGCACACACTCGAACACACTCGCACACACTCGCAAACACTCGCACATACAGTCCTACAAACTCACACACACTCACACACACTCACACACTCCACCCACACACAAACTGGCACACACTCAAACACACTCACTCATACACACTCGCACACACTCACTTGCACACACACACACTCGCACACACTAGCACCCAGTCACTCGAGCACACTCGCACACACTCGCACGCACGCACGCACACACTCGCACACGCTCACACGCACACAGTCACGCACACACACTCGCGCACACTCGTGCACACTTGCACGCACACATTCGCACACATTCGCACACATTCGCACTCACTTGCACACACTCGTGCGCACACACTGGCACACACTGGCGCACACTGGCACACACACACTCGCACACACTCGCACACACTTGCACATACTAGCACACACACACTCGCACATATTCGCACACACTCGCACACACTTGCATGCACACACTCGCACACACACTCACACACACACTCACATACACACTCGCACACACTCGCACAAACTCCTACACACACTCGTACACACACACACTCGCACACACACTCGCACACACTCGCACACACTCGCACATACACACATACACATTCGCACACACTCGCACACACACTCGCACACACAGTCCTACACACTCACACACACACTCGCAAACACTCGCACACACACACACACACTCACTCACACGTACACACTCGCACACACTCACGCACACTAGCACACACTCGCATGCACACACTGGCACACACACTAACACACACACTCACATACACACTCGCACACACTCGCACAAACTCCTACACACACTCGCACACACTCACACACACACTCGCACGCTCACACTCGCACACACTCACACACACACTTGCACACACTTGCACACACACACTCGCACACAATCACACACACACTCGCAGACACTCGCACACACTCACTCATGCACACACTCATACACACTCGCCCACACTCGCACACACAGTCCTACACACTCACACACACACTCGCAAACACTCGCAAACACTCACACACACACTCACTCACACGTACACACTCGCACACACTCGCACGCCCACACTCTCACACTCTCGCACACATTTGCACACACTCGCACTCACTCGCACGCACTCGCACACACACTCACACACACACTCGCACAAACTCATTCACAATCGCACACACTCACTCGCACACACTTGCACACACTCGCACACACTCGCACACACTTGCACACACTTGCACACGCTTGCACACACTCGCACACACTCGCACACACTCGCACACACACACACACACGCACACACACGCACACACACTCACGCACACACTCGCACACACTCGCACACACTTGCATGCACACACTCGCACACACTCGCACATACTCGCACACACTCACACACTAGCACACACACACTCGCACACACTCGCACACACTCACACACACTTGCACGCACACACTCGCATGCACACACTCGCACACACTCACACACACTCGCATACACACTCTCACACACTAGCACAAACTCCTACACACACTCGTACACACTCACACACACTCGCACACACACTCGCACACACTCGCACATACACACATACACATTTGCACACACTCGCACACACACTCGCACACACAGTCCTACACACTCACACACACACTCGCAAACACTCGCACACACTCACACACACACTCACTCACACGTACACACTCGCGCACACTCACGCACACTAGCACACACTCATAAGCATACACTCAAACTCAATCACACACTTACTCACATGCACACACTCTCGCACACACTCACACACACTCGTGCACACTCGCACACACTCGCACGCCCACACTCGCACACTCTCGCACACATTTGCACACACTCGCACTCACTCGCACCCACTCGCATGCACACATTCGCACACACTCATACACAATCACACAAACTCGCACACACACACTCGCACACATTCGCACACACTCGCACACACTCACTCACTCACACTCACTCGCACACACTTGCACACACTCGCACACACTCGCACACACAGTTCTACACACTCACACACACTCGCAAACACTCGCACAAACTCACACACACTCACTCACACGCACACACGTGCGCACACTAGCACACACTCGCACGCCCACACTCGCACACATTTGCACTCACTCGCACGCACTCGCACGCACACACTCGCAAAAAACTCACACACACTCGCACACACTCATACACAATCGCACGCACACACACTCGCACACACACACTCGCACACTCTCGCACTCACTCGCACGCACTCGCACTCACACACTCGCACACACTCGCATGCACACACTCGCACACACAAACACACACACACTCGCATACACACTCGCACACACTCGCATGCACACACTCGCACACACACTCACACACACACACTCGCATACACACTAGCACACACTCGCACAAACTCCTACACACACTCGTACACACTCACACACACTCGCACACACACTTGCACACACTCGAACATACACACATACACATTCGCACACACTCGCACACTCACTCGCACACACAGTCCTACACACTCACACAAACACTCGCAAACACTCGCACACACACACACTCACTCACACGTACACACTCGCGCACACTCGCACACACTCACGCACACTAGCACACACTCGTAAGCATACACTCACACTCACTCACACACTTACTCACACTCACACACTCTCGCACACACTCACACACACTCGCCCACACTCGCACACACTCGCACGCCCACACTCGCACACTCTCGCACACATTTGCACACACTCGCACTCACTCACAACCACTCGAACGCACACACTCGCACACACTCATACACAATCACACAAACTCGCACACACACACTCGCACACATTCGCACACACTCGCACACACTCACTCACTCACACTCACTCGCACACACTTGCACACACTCGCACACACTCGCACACACAGTCCTACACACTCACACACACACTCGCAAACACTCGCACAAACTCACACACACTCACTCACACGCACACACTTGCGCACACTAGCACACACTCGCACGCCCACACTCGCACACATTCGCACTCACTCGCACGCACTCGCACGCACACACTCGCACAAACTCACACACACTCGCACACACTCATACACAATCGCACACACTCACTCGCACACACACACACACACTCGCACACACTCGCACACACACTCACACACACACACTCGCATACACACTTGCACACACACGCACAAACTCCTACACACACTCGTACACACTCACACACACTCGCACACACACTTGCACACACTCGCACACACTCGCACATACACACATACACATTCGCACACACTCGCACACTCACTCGCACACACAGTCCTACACACTCACACACACACTCGCAAACACTCGCACACACACACACTCACTCACACGTACACACTCGCGCACACTCACACACACTCACGCACACTAGCACACACTCGTAAGCATACACTCACACTCACTCACACATTTACTCACACGCACACACTCTCGCACACACTCACACACATTCGCGCACACTCGCACACACTCGCACGCCCACACTCGCACACTCTCGCACACATTTGCACACACTCGCACTCACTCGCACCCACTCGCATGCACACACTCGCACACACTCATACACAATCACACAAACTGACACACACTCGCACACACTCACACACTCGCACCCACTCACTCGTGCACACTCGCACACATTCGCACTCACTCGCACGCACTCGCACGCACACACTCGCACAAACTCACACACACTCGCACACACTCATACACAATCGCACGCACACACACTCGCACACACACACTCACACACACTCGCACACTCTCGCACACATACGCACTCACTCGCACGCACTCGCACGCACACACTCTCACACACTCGCACAAACTCACACACACTCGCACACACTTATACACAATCGGACACACACACTCACTCACTCACACTCACTCGCACACACTTGCACACACTCGCACACACTCGCACACACAGTCCTACACACTCACACACACTCGCAAACACTCGCACAAACTCACACACACTCACTCACACGCACACACTTGCACACACTAGCACACACTCGCACGCCCACACTTGCACACACTCACACTCACTCGCACGCACTCGCACACACACACTCGCACACACTCGCACATACTCGCACACACTTGCACACACTCGCACACACTCGCATGCACACACTCGCACACACACTCACAAACACACACTCGCATACACACTCGCACACACTCGCACAAACTCCTACACACACTCGTACACACTCACACACACTCGCACACACACTTGCACACACTCGCACACACTCGCACATACACGCATACACATTCGCACACACTCGCACACACACTCGCACACACAGTCCTACACACACACTCGCAAACACTCGCACACACTCACACACACACTCACTCACACGTACACACTCGCACACACTCGCACACACTCACGCACACTAGCACACACTCGTAAGCATACACTCACATTCACTCACACACTTACTCACACGCACACACTCTCGCACACACTCACACACACTCGCGCACACTCGCACACACTCGCATGCCCACACTCGCACACATTTGCACACAGTCGCACTCACTCACACCCACTCGCACGCACACACTCGCACACACTCATACACAATCACACAAACTCGCACACACACTCGCACACATTCGCACACACTCGCACACACTCACTCACTCACACTCACTCGCACACACTTGCACACACTCGCACACACTCGCACACACAGTCCTACACACTCACACACACTCGCAAACACTCGCACAAACTCACACACACTCACTCACACGCACATACTTGCACACACTAGCACACACTCGCACGCCCACATTTGCACACATTCGCACTCACTCGCACGCACTCGCACGCACACACTCGCACACACTCGCACAAACTCACACACACTCGCACACACTCATACTCAATCGCACAATCGCACAAACTCACACACACTCGCACACACTCACACACTCGCACCCACTCACTCGTGCATACTCGCACACATTCGCACGCACACACTCGCACAAACTCACACACACTCGCACACACTCATACACAATCGCACGCACACACACTCGCACACACACACTCACACACACTTGCACACTCTCGCACACATACGTACTCACTCGCACACACTCTCACACACTCGCACAAATTCACACACACTCGCACACACAAATACACAATCGCACACACACACTCACTCACTCACACTCACTCGCACACACTTGCACACACTCGCACACACTCGCACACACAGTCCTACACACTCACACACACTCGCAAACACTCGCACAAACTCACTCACACGCACACACTTGCACACACTAGCACACACTCGCACGCCCACACTTGCACACACTCACACTCACTCGCACGCACACACTCGCACACACTCGCACATACTCGCACACACTTGCACACACTCGCATGCACACACTCGCACACACACTCACAAACACACACTCGCATACACACTCGCACACACTCGCACAAACTCCTACACACACTCGTACACACTCACACACACTCGCACACACACTTGCACACACTCGCACACACTCGCACTTACACACATACACATTCGCACACACTCGCACACACACTCGCACACACAGTCCTACACACACACACTCGCAAACACTCGCACACACTCACACACACACTCACTCACACGTACACACTCGCACACACTCGCACACACTCACGCACACTAGCACACACTCGTAAGCATACACTCACATTCACTCACACACTTAATCACACGCACACACTCTCGCACACACTCACACACACTCGCGCACACTCGCACACACTCGCAAGCCAACACTCGCACACTCTCGCACACATTTGCACACACTTGCACTCACTCACACCCACTCACACGCACACACTCGCACACACTCATACACAATCACACAAACTCGCCACACACACTCGCACACATTCGCACACACTCGCACACACTCACTCACTCACACTCACTCGCACACACTTGCACACACTCGCACACACTCGCACACACAGTCCTACACACTCACACACACTCGCAAACACTCGCACAAACTCACACACACTCACTCACACGCACACACTTGCACACACTAGCACACACTCGCACGCCCACACTTGCACACATTCGCACTCACTCGCACGCACTCGCACGCACACACTCGCACACACTCGCACAAACTCACACACACTCGCACACACTCATACACAATCGTACAATCGCACAAACTCACACACACTCGCACACAGTCACACACTCGCACCCACTCACTCGTGCACACTCGCACACATTTGCACTCACTCGCACGCACTCGCACGCACACACTCGCACAAACTCACACACACTCGCACACACTCATACACAATCGCACGCACACACTCGCACACACACACTCGCACACACTCGCACACTCTCGCACACATACGCACTCACTCGCACGCACTCGCACGCACACACTCTCACACACTCGCACAAACTCACACACACTCGCACACACTTATACGCAATCGCACACACACACTCACTCACTCACACTCACTCGCACACACTTGCACACACTCGCACACACTCGCACACACTCATACACAATCGCACAAACTCACACACACTCGTACACACTCACACACTCGCACCCACTCACTCGTGTACACTCGCAAACATTCGCACTCACTCGCACACACTCGCACGCACACACTCGCACAAACTCAAACACACTCGCACACACTCATACACAATCGCACACACACACACTCGCACACACACACTCGCACACACTCGCACACTCTCGCACACATTCACACTCACTCGCACGCACTCGCACGCACACACTCGCACACACTCGCACAAACTCACACACACTCGCACACACTTATACACAATCGCACACACACACACTCGTACACACACTCGCACACACTCGCACACACTCACTCACACACACACACTCGCACACACTCACACACACTCGCACACACTCACATGCACACACACTCGCACACACTCACACACACTCACACACACTCACAAGCACACACTCGCACAGACACTCGCTCACACTCACAAGCACACACTCACACGCACACTCTCGCACACACACTCGCACACACTCACACCCACTCACTCGTGCACACTCGCGCACACTCGGGCACATTTGCACACACTCGCACACTCTCGCACACACTCGCACACACACTCGCACACACTCGAACACACTCACACACACTCACAAACAATCGCACATACAGTCCTACAAACTCACACACACTCACACACACTCACAAACTCGCACCCACACACAAACTGGCACACACTCAAACACACTCACTCATACACACTCGCACACACTCACTCGCACACACACACTCGCACACACTCGCACCCAGTCACTCGAGCACACTCGCACACACTCGCACGCACACACGCACACACTCGCACACACTCACACGCACACATTCACACTCACTTGCACACACTGGCACACACTGGCACACACTGGCACACACACACTCGCACACACTCGCACACACTCGCACACACTTGCACACACTAGCACACACACTCGCACATACTCACACACACTCGCACACACTCGCATGCACACACTCGCACACACACTCACACACACACTCACATACACACTCGCACACACTCGCACAAACTCCTACACACACACGTACACACTCACACACACTCGCACACAAACTCGCACACACTCGCACATACACACATACACATTCACACACACTCGCACACACACTCGCACACACAGTCCTACACACTCACACACACACTCGCAAACACTCGCACACACTCACACACTCACTCACACATACACACTCGCGCACACTCACGCACACTAGCACACACTCGTAAGCATACACTCACACTCACTCACACACTTACTCACACGCACACACTCTCGCACACACTCACACACACTCGCACACACTCGCACACTCTCGCACACATTTGCACACACTCGCACTCACTCGCACCCACTCGCACGCACACACTCGCACACACTCATACACAATCACACACACTCGCACGCCCACACTCGCACACATTCGCACTCACTCGCACGCACTCGCACGCACACACTCGCACAAACTCACACACACTCGCACACACTCATACACAATCGCACGCACACACACTCGCACACACTCGCACACTCTCGCACACATTCGCACTCACTCGCACGCACACACTCGCACAAACTCGCATGCACACACTCGCACACACACTCACACACACACACTCGCATACACACTTGCACACACTCGCACAAACTCCTACACACACTCGTACACACTCACACACACTCGCACACACACTTGCACACACTCGCACACACTCGCACATACACACATACACATTCGCACACACTCGCACACTCACTCGCACACACAGTCCTACACACTCACACACACACTCGCAAACACTCGCACACACACACACTCACTCACACGTACACACTCGCGCACACTCACACACACTCACGCACACTAGCACACACTCGTTAGCATACACTCACACTCACTCACACACTTACTCACACGCACACACTCTCGCACACACTCACACACATTCGCGCACACTCGCACACACTCTCACGCCCACACTCGCACACTCTCGCACACATTTGCACACACTCGCACTCACTCGCACCCACTCACATGCACACACTCGCACACACTCATACACAATCACACAAACTGACACACACTCGCGCACACTCACACACTCGCACCCACTCACTCGTGCACACTCGCACACATCCGCACTCACTCGCACGCACTCGCACGCACACACTCGCACAAACTCACACACACTCGCACACACTCATACACAATCGCACGCACACACACTCGCACACACACACTCACACACACTCGCACACTCTCGCACACATACGCACTCACTCGCACGCACTCGCACGCACACACTCTCACACACTGGCACAAACTCACACACACTCGCACACACTTATACACAATCGGACACACACACTCACTCACTCACACTCACTCGCACACACTTGCACACACTCGCACACACTCGCACACACAGTCCTACACACTCACACACACTCGCAAACAATCGCACAAACTCACACACACTCACTCACACGCACACACTTGCACACACTAGCACACACTTGCACGCCCACACTTGCACACACTCACACTCACTCGCATGCACTCGCACACACACACTCGCACACACTCGCACATACTCGCACTCGCATGCACACACTCGCACACACACTCACAAACACACACTCGCATACACACTCGCACACACTCGCACAAACTCCTACACACACTCGTACACACTCACACACACTCGCACACACACTTGCACACACTCGCACACACTCGCACATACACGCATACACATTCGCACACACTCGCACACACACTCGCACACACAGTCCTACACACACACTCGCAAACACTCGCACACACTCACACACACACTCACTCACACGTACACACTCGCACACACTCGCACACACTCACGCACACTAGCACACACTCGTAAGCATACACTCACATTCACTCACACACTTACTCACACGCACACACTCTCGCACACACTCACACACACTCGCGCACACTCGCACACACTCGCATGCCCACACTCGCACACTCTCGCACAAATTTGCACACAGTCGCACTCACTCACACCCACTCGCACGCACACACTCGCACACACTCATACACAATCACACAAACTCGCACACACACTCGCACACATTCGCACACACTCGCACACACTCACTCACTCACACTCACTCGCACACACTTGCACACACTCGCACACACTCGCACACACAGTCCTACACACTCACACACACTCGCAAACACTCGCACAAACTCACACACACTCACTCACACGCACATACTTGCACACACTAGCACACACTCGCACGCCCACATTTGCACACATTCGCACTCACTCGCACGCACTCGCAAGCACACACTCGCACACACTCACACAAACTCACACACACTCGCACACACTCATACTCAATCGCACAATCGCACAAACTCACACACACTCGCACACACTCACACACTCGCACCCACTCACTCGTGCATACTCGCACACATTCGCACGCACACACTCGCACAAACTCACACACACTCGCACACACTCATACACAATCGCACGCACACACACTCGCACACACACACTCACACACACTCGCACACTCTCGCACACATACGCACTCACTTGCACACACTCTCACACACTCGCACAAATTCACACACACTCGCACACACTTATACACAATCGCACACACACACTCACTCACTCACACTCACTCGCACACACTTGCACACACTCGCACACACTCGCACACACAGTCCTACACACTCACACACACTCGCAAACACTCGCACAAACTCACTCACACGCACACACTTGCACACACTAGCACACACTCGCACGCCCACACTTGCACACACTCACACTCACTCGCACGCACACACTCGCACACACTCGCACATACTCGCACACACTTGCACACACTCGCATGCACACACTCGCACACACACTCACAAACACACACTCGCACACACTCGCACAAACTCCTACACACACTCGTACACACTCACACACACTCGCACACACACTTGCACACACTCGCACACACTCGCACATACACACATACACATTCGCACACACTCGCACACACACTCGCACACACAGTCCTACACACACACACTCGCAAACACTCGCACACACTCACACACACACTCACTCACACGTACACACTCGCACACACTCGCACACACTCACGCACACTAGCACACACTCGTAAGCATACACTCACATTCACTCACACACTTAATCACACGCACACACTCTCGCACACACTCACACACACTCGCGCACACTCGCACACACTCGCAAGCCAACACTCGCACACTCTCGCACACATTTGCACACACTTGCACTCACTCACACCCACTCGCACGCACACACTCGCACACACTCATACACAATCACACAAACTCGCCACACACACTCGCACACATTCGCACACACTCGCACACACTCACTCACTCACACTCACTCGCACACACTTGCACACACTCGCACACACTCGCACACACAGTCCTACACACTCACACACACTCGCAAACACTCGCACAAACTCACACACACTCACTCACACGCACACACTTGCACACACTAGCACACACTCGCACGCCCACACTTGCACACATTCGCACTCACTCGCACGCACTCGCACGCACACACTCGCACAAACTCACACACACTCGCACACACTCATACACAATCGTACAATCGCACAAACTCACACACACTCGCACACAGTCACACACTCGCACCCACTCACTCGTGCACACTCGCACACATTTGCACTCACTCGCACGCACTCGCACGCACACACTCGCACAAACTCACACACACTCGCACACACTCATACACAATCGCACGCACACACTCGCACACACACACTCGCACACACTCGCACACTCTCGCACACATACGCACTCACTCGCACGCACTCGCACGCACACACTCTCACACACTCGCACAAACTCACACACACTCGCACACACTTATACGCAATCGCACACACACACTCACTAACTCACACTCACTCGCACACACTTGCACACACTCGCACACACTCGCACACACTCATACACAATCGCACCAACTCACACACACTCGTACACACTCACACACTCGCACCCACTCACTCGTGTACACTCGCAAACATTCGCACTCACTCGCACACACTCGCACGCACACACTCGCACAAACTCACACACACTCGCACACACTCATACACAATTGCACACACACACACTCGCACACACACACTCGCACACACTCGCACACTCTCGCACACATTCACACTCACTCGCACGCACTCGCATGCACACACTCGCACACACTCGCACAAACTCACACACACTCGCACACACTTATACACAATCGCACACACACACACTCGTACACACACTCGCACACACTCGCACACACTCGCACACACTCACTCACACACACACACTCGCACACACTCACACACACTCGCACACACTCACATGCACACACACTCAAACACACTCGCACACACTCACAAGCACACACTCGCACAGACACTCGCTCACACTCACAAGCACACACTCACACGCACACACTCGCACACACACTCGCACACACTCACACCCACTCACTCGTGCACACTCGCGCACACTCGGGCACATTTGCACACACTCGCACACACTCGCACACTCTCGCACACACTCGCACACACACACACACTCGAACACACTAGCACCCAGTCACTCGAGCACACTCGCACACACTCGCACGCACGCACACACTCGCACACACTCACACGCACACACTCACGCACACACACTCGCGCACACTCGTGCACACTCGCACGCACACATTCGCACACATTCACACTCACTTGCACACACTGGCACACACTGGCACACACTGGCACACACACACTCGCACACACTCGCACACACTCGCACACACTTGCACACACTAGCACACACACTCGCACATACTCGCACACACTCGCACACACTCGCACGCACACACTCGCACACACTCGCATGCACACACTCGCACACACACTCACACACACACACTCACATACACACTCGCACACACTCGCACAAACTCCTACACACACACGTACACACTCACACACACACTCGCACACACTCGCACATACACACATACACATTCACACACACTCGCACACACACTCGCACACACAGTCCTACACACTCACACACACACTCGCAAACACTCGCACACACTCACACACACACTCACTCACACATACACACTCGCGCACACTCACGCACACTAGCACACACTCGTAAGCATACACTCACACTCACTCACACACTTACTCAAACGCACACACTCTCGCACACACTCACACACACTCGCACACACTCGCACACTCTCGCACACATTTGCACACACTCGCACTCACTCGCACCCACTCGCACGCACACACTCGCACACACTCATACACAATCACACAAACTCGCACACACACTCGCACACATTCGCACACACTCGCACACACGCACTCACTCACACTCACTCGCACACACTTGCACACACTCGCACACACTCGCACACACAGTCCTACACACTCACACACACACTCACAAACACTCGCACAAACTCACACACACTCACTCACACGCACACACTTGCGCATACTAGCACACACTCGCACGCCCACACTCGCACACATTCGCACTCACTCGCACGCACTCTCACGCACACACTCGCACACACTCGCACAAACTCACACACACTCGCACACACTCATACACAATCGCACACATTTGCACTCACTCGCACGCACTCGCATGCACACACTCGCACAAACTCACACACACTGGCACACACTTATACACAATCGCACACACACACTCTAACACACACTCGCACACACTCGCACACACTCACTCACACACACTCACACACACACTCGCACACACTCACACACACTTGCACACACTCGCACACACTCACACGCACACACACTCACACACACTCACACACACTCGCACACACTCACAAGCACAAACTCGCACACACACTCGCACACACTCACACGCACACACTCACACGCACACACTCGCACACACTCGCACACACTCGCACCCACTCACTCGTGCACACTCGCGCACACTCGGGCACATTTGCACACACTCGCACACACTCGCACACTCTCGCACACACACTCGCACACACACTCGCACACACTCGAATACACTCGCACACACTCGCAAACACTCGCACACACAGTCCTACAAACTCACACACACTCACACACACTCACACACTCGCACCCACACACAAACTGGCACACACTCAAACACACTCACTCATACACACTCGCACACACTCACTCGCACACACACACACACACACTCGCACACACTCGCACCCAGTCACTCGAGCACACTCGCACACCCTCGCACGCACGCACACACTCGCACACACTCACATGCACACACTCACGCACACACACTCGCGCACACTCATGCACACTCGCACGCACACATTCACACACATTCGCACGCACTTGCACACACTCGTACGCACACACTGGCACACACTCGCACACACACACTCACACATACTCGCTCACACTCGCACACACTCGCACGCACACACTCGCACACACTCGCATGCACACACTCGCACACACACTCACACACACACACTCGCATACACACTCGCACAAACTCCTACACACACTCGTACACACTCACACACACTAGCACACACACACTCGCACATACTCGCACACACTCGCACACACTCGCATGCACACACTCGCACACACACTCACACACTCTCGCATACACACTCGCACAAACTCCTACACACACTCGTACACACTCACACACACTCGCACACACACTTGCACACACTCGCACATACACACATACACATTCGCACACACTCGCACACACACTCGCACACACAGTCCTACACACTCACACACACACTCGCAAACACTCGCACACACTCACACACACACTCACTCACACGTACACACTCACGCACACTTGCACACACTCACGCACACTAGCACACACTTGTAAGCATACCCTCACACTCACTCACACACTTACTCACACGCACACACTCTCGCACACACTCACACACACTCGCGCACACTCGCACACACTCGCACGCCCACACTCGCACACTCTCGCACACATTTGCACACACTCGCACTCACTTGCACCCACTCGCACGCACCCACTCGCACACACTCATACACAATCACACAAACTCGCACACACACACTCGCACACATTCGCACACACTCGCACACACTCGCATGCACACACTCGCACACACACTCACACACACACTCTCGCATACACACTTGCACAAACTCCTACACACACTCGTACACACTCACACACACTCGCACACACACTTGCACACACTCGCACATACACACATACACATTCGCACACACTCGCACACACACTCGCACACACAGTCCTACACACTCACACACACACTCGCAAACACTCGCACACACTCACACACACACTCACTCACACGTACACACTCACGCACACTTGCACACACTCACGCACACTAGCACACACTCGTAAGCATACACTCACACTCACTCACACACTTACTCACACGCACACACTCTCGCACACACTCACACACACTCGCGCACACTCGCACACACTCGCACGCCCACACTCGCACACTCTCGCACACATTTGCACACACTCGCACTCACTTGCACCCACTCGCACGCACACACTCGCACACACTCATACACAATCACACAAACTCGCACACACACACTCGCACACATTCGCACACACTCGCACACACTCACTCACTCACACTCACTCGCACACACTTGCACACACTCGCACACACTCGCACACACAGTCCTACACACTCACACACACACTCGCAAACACTCGCACAAACTCACACACACTCACTCACACGCAGACACACTCGCATGCCCACACTCACACACATTTGCACTCACTTGCACGCACTCGCACGCACACACTCGCACAAACTCACACACACTCGCACACACTCATACACAATCGCACGCGCACACACTCGCACACACACACTCGTACACACACTCGCACACACTCGCACACACTCACTCACACACACTCACACACACATACTCGCACACACTCGCACACACTTGCACACACTCGCACACACTCACACGCACACACACTCGCACACACAATCACACACACTCACACACTCACAAGCACACACTCGCACACACACTCGCACAAACTCACACGCACACACTCACACGCACACACTCGCACAAACAGTCGCACACACTCGCACCCACTCACTCGTGCACACTCGCGCACACTCGGGCACATTTGCACACACTCGCACACACTCGCACACTCTCGCACACACACTCGCACACACACTCGCACACACTCGAACAGACTCGCACACACTCGCAAACACTCGCACATACAGTCCTACAAACTCACACACACTCACACACTCCACCCACACACAAACTGGCACACAATCAAACACACTCACTCATACACACTCGCACACACTCACTCGCACACACACACACTCGCACACACTCGCACCCAGTCACTTGAGCACACTCGCACACACTCGCACGCACGCACACACTCGCACACACTCACACGCACACAGTCACGCACACACACTCGCGCACACTCGTGCACACTTGCACGCACACATTCGCACACATTCGCACTCACTTGCACACACTCATGCGCACACACTGGCACACACTGGCACACACACACTCGCACACACTCGCACACACTTGCACATACTAGCACACACACACTCGCACATATTCGCACACACTCGCACGCACACACTAGCATGCACACACTCGCACACACACTCACACACACACTCACATACACACTCGCACACACTCGCACAAACTCCTACACACACTCGCACACACACACTCGCACACACACTCGCACACACTCGCACACACTCGCACATACACACATACACACTCGCACACACTCGCACACTCTCACACACATTCACACTCACTCGCACGCACTCGCACGCGCACACTCAAACACACTCGCACAAACTCACACACACTCGCACACACTTATACACAAACGCACACAAACACTCGCACACACTCGCACACACTCACTCACACACACTCACACGCACACACTCGCACACACTCACACACACTTGCACACACTCACACGCACACACACTCGCACACACACTCACACACACTCGCACACACTCACAAGCACACACTCGCACACTCGCACACACTCACACGCACACACGCACACACTCGTACAAACAGTCGCACACACTCGCACCCACTCACTCGTGCACACTCGGGCACATTTGCACACACTCGCACACTCTCGCACAAACACTCGCACACACATTCGCACACACTCGAACACACTCGCACATACAGTCCTACAAACTCACACACACTCACACACACTCACACACTCCACCCACACACAAACTGGCACACACTCAAACACACTCACTCATACACACTCGCACACACTCACTCGCACACACACACACTCGCACACACTCGCACCCAGTCACTCGAGCACACTCGCACACACTCGCACGCACGCACACACCCGCACACACTCACACGCACACACTCACGCACACACACTCACGCACACTCGTGCACACTCGCACGCACACATTCACACACATTCGCACTCACTTGCACACACTCGTGCGCACACACTGGCACACACTGGCACACACTGGCACACACACACTTGCACACACTCGCACACACTTGCACACACTAGCACACACACACTCGCACATATTTGCACACACTCGCACGCACACACTCGCACACACTCGCATGCACACACTCGCACACACACTCACACACACACTCACATACACACTCGCACAAACTCCTACACACACACGTACACACTCACACACACTCGAACACACACTCGCACACACTCGCACACACTCGCACATTCACACATACACATTCACACACACTCGCACACACACTCGCACACACAGTCCTACACACTCACACACTTGCACACACTCGCACACACTCACACGCACACACACTCACACACACACTCACACACACTCGCACACACTCACAAGCACAAACTCGCACACACACTCGCACACACTCACATGCACACACTCACACGCACAAACTCGCACACAAACTCGCACACACTCGCACCCAGTCACTCGAGCACACTCGCACACCCTCGCACGCACGCACACACTCGCACACACTCACATGCACACACTCACACACACACTCGCACACACTCGAACACACTCGCACACACTCGCAAACACTCGCACATACAGTCCTACAAACTCACACACACTCACACACACTCACACACTCGCACCCACACACAAACTGGCACACACTCAAACACACTCACTCATACACACTCGCACACACTCACTCGCAAACACACTCGCACACACTCGAACCCAGTCACTCGAGCACACTCGCACACCCTCGCACGCACGCACGCACACACTCTCACACACTCACATGCACACACTCACGCACACACACTCGCACACACTCGTGCACACTCGCACGCACACATTCACGCACACACACTCACGCACACTCGTGCACACTCACATTCACACACATTCGCACTCACTTGCACACACTCGTACACACACACTGGCACACACTCGCACACACTCGCACTCACACACTCGCACATACTCGCTCACACTCACACACACTCACACACACTCGCACACACTCGCATGCACACACTCGCACACACACTCGCATACACACTCGCACAAACTCCTACACACACTCGTACACACTCACACACATTAGCACACACACACTCGCACACAGTCGCACACACTTGCACACACTAGCACACACACACTCGCACATACTCGCACACACTCGCACACACTCGCACGCACACTCGCATACACACTCGCACAAACTCCTACACACACTCGTACACACTCACACACACTAGCACACACACACTCGCACACACTCGCACATACTCGCACACACTCGCACACACTCGCATGCGCACACTCGCACACACACTCACACACACACTCTCGCATACACACTCGCCCAAACTCCTACACACACTCGTACACACTCACACACACTCGCACACACACTTGCACACACTCGCACACACTCGCACATACACACATACAAATTCGCACACACTCGCACACACACTCGCACACACAGTCCTACACACTCACACACACACTCACAAACACTCGCACACACTCACACACACACTCACTCACATGTACACACTCACGCACACTTGCACACACTCACGCACACTAGCACACACTCATAAGCATACACTTACACTCACTCACACACTTACTCACACGCACACACTCTCGCACACACTCACACACACTCGCGCACACTCGCACACACTCGCACGCCCACACTCGCACACTCTCGCACACATTTGCACACACTCGCACTCACTTGCACCCACTCGCACGCACACACTCGCACACACTCATACACAATCACACAAACTCGCACACATTCGCACACACTCGCACACACTCACTCACTCACACTTACTCGCACACACTTGCACACACTCGCACACACTCGCACACACTGTCCTACACACTC
This sequence comes from Phyllobates terribilis, assembly GCF_046119375.1. Classification (NCBI taxonomy): domain Eukaryota; kingdom Metazoa; phylum Chordata; class Amphibia; order Anura; family Dendrobatidae; genus Phyllobates; species Phyllobates terribilis. Next base: position 2,217,138 of record NW_027362853.1, read on the forward strand.
ACACACACACTCGCAAACACTCGCACAAACTCACACACACTCACTCACACGCACACACTTGCGCACACTAGCACACACTCGCACGCCCACACTCACACACATTTGCACTCACTCGCACGCACTCGCACGCACACACTCGCACAAACTCACACACACTCGCACATACTCATACACAATCGCACGCACACACACTCGCACACACACACTCGCACACACTCGCACACTCTCACACACATTCACACTCACTCGCACGCACTCGCACGTGCACACTCAAACACACTCGCACAAACTCACACACACTCGCACACACTTATACACAAACGCACACAAACACTCGCACACACTCGCACACACTCACTCACACACACTCACACGCACACACTCGCACACACTCACACACACTTGCACACACTCGCACACACTCACACACACTCGCACACACTCACAAGCACACACTCGCACACTCGCACACACTCACACGCACACACTCACACACACACACTCGTACAAACAGTCGCACACACTCGCACCCACTCACTCGTGCACACTCGGGCACATTTGCACAAACTCGCACACTCTCGCACACACACTCGCACACACACTCGCACACACTCGAACACACTCGCACATACAGTCCTACAAACTCACACACACTCACACACACTCACACACTCCACCCACAGACAAACTGGCACACACTCACTCATACACACTCGCACACACTCACTCGCACACACACACACTCGCACACACTCGCACCCAGTCACTCGAGCACACTCGCACACACTCGCACGCACGCACACACTCGCACACACTCACACGCACACACTCACGCACACACACTCACGCACACTCGTGCACACTCGCACGCACACATTCACACACATTCGCACTCACTTGCACACACTCATGCGCACACACTGGCACACACTGGCACACACTGGCACACACACACTCGCACACACTCGCACACACTTGCACACACTAGCACACACACACTCGCACATATTTGCACACACTCGCACGCACACACTCGCACACACTCGCACATACTCGCACACACTTGCACACACTCGCATGCACACACTCGCACACACACTCACAAACACACACTCGCATACACACTCGCACACACTCGCACAAACTCCTACACACACTCGTACACACTCACACACACTCGCACACACACTTGCACACACTCGCACACACTCGCACATACACACATACACATTCACACACACTCGCACACACACTCGCACACACAGTCCTACACACACACACTCGCAAACACTCGCACACACTCACACACACACTCACTCACACGTACACACTCGCACACACTCGCACACACTCACGCACACTAGCACACACTCGTAAGCATACACTCACATTCACTCACACACTTACTCACACGCACACACTCTCGCACACACTCACACACACTCGCAAACACTCGCACAAACTCACACACACTCACTGACACGCACACACTTGCACACACTAGCACACACTCGCACGCCCACACTTGCACACATTCGCACTCACTCGCACGCACTTGCACGCACACACTCGCACACACTCGCACAAACTCACACACACTCGCACACACTCATACACAATCGTACAATCGCACAAACTCACACACACTCGCACACAGTCACACACTCGCACCCACTCACTCGTGCACACTCGCACACATTTGCACTCACTCGCACGCACTCACACGCACACACTCGCACAAACTCACACACACTCGCACACACTCATACACAATCGCACGCACACACTCGCACACACACACTCGCACACACTCGCACACTCTCGCACACATACGCACTCACTCGCACGCACTCGCACGCACACACTCTCACACACTCGCACAAACTCACACACACTCGCACAAACTTATACGCAATCGCACACACACACTCACTCACTCACACTCACTCGCACACACTTGCACACACTCGCACACACTCGCACACACTCATACACAATCGCACACACTCACACACACTCGTACACACTCACACACTCGCACCCACTCACTCGTGTACACTCGCAAACATTCGCACTCACTCGCACACACTCGCACGCACACACTCGCACAAACTCACACACACTCGCACACACTCATACACAATCGCACACACACACACTCGCACACACACACTCGCACACACTCGCACACTCTCGCACACATTCACACTCACTCGCACGCACTCGCACGCACACACTCGCACACACTCGCACAAACTCACACACACTCGCACACACTTATACACAATCGCACACACACACACTCGCACACACTCACTCACACACACACACACACTCGCACACACTCACACACACTCGCACACACTCACATGCACACACACTCGCACACACTCACACACACTCGCACACACTCACAAGCACACACTCGCACAGACACTCGCTCACACTCACAAGCACACACTCACATGTACACACTCGCACACACACTCGCACACACTCACACCAACTCACTCGTGCACACTCGCGCACACTCGGGCACATTTGCACACACTCGCACACACTTGCACACTCTCGCACACACTCGCACACACACTCGCACACACTCGAACACACTCACACACACTCACAAACAATCGCACATACAGTCCTACAAACTCACACACACTCACACACACTCACACACTCGCACCCACACACAAACTGGCACACACTCAAACACACTCACTCATACACACTCGCACACACTCACTCGCACACACACACACACTCGCACACACTCGCACCCAGTCACTCGAGCACACTCGCACACACTCGCACGCACACACGCACACACTCGCACACACTCACACGCACACACTCACGCACACACACTCGCGCACACTCGTGCACACTCGCACGCACACATTCGCACACATTCGCACTCACTTGCACACACTGGCACACACTGGCACACACTGGCACACACACACTCGCACACACTCGCACACACTCGCACACACTTGCACACACTAGCACACACACTCGCACATACTCGCACACACTCGCACACACTCGCACGCACACACTCGCACACACTCGCATGCACACACTCGCACACACACTCACACACACACACTCACATACACACTCGCACACACTCGCACAAACTCCTACACACACACGTACACACTCACACACACTCGCACACACACTCGCACACACTCGCACATACACACATACACATTCACACACACTCGCACACACACTCGCACACACAGTCCTACACACTCACACACACACTCGCAAACACTCGCACACACTCACACACACACTCACTCACACATACACACTCGCGCACACTCACGCACACTAGCACACACTCGTAAGCATACACTCACACTCACTCACACACTTACTCACACGCACACACTCTCGCACACACTCACACACACTCGCGCACACTCGCACACTCTCGCACACATTTGCACACACTCGCACTCACTCGCACCCACTCGCACGCACACACTCGCACACACTCATACACAATCACACAAACTCGCACACACACACTCGCACACATTCACACACACTCGCACACACGCACTCACTCACACTCACTCGCACACACTTGCACACACTCGCACACACAGTCCTACACACTCACACACACACTCGCAAACACTCGCACAAACTCACACACACTCACTCACACGCACACACTTGCGCACACTAGCACACACTCGCACGCCCACACTCGCACACATTCGCACTCACTCGCACGCACTCGCACGCACACACTCGCACACACTCGCACAAACTCACACACACTCGCACACACTCATACACAATCGCACGCACACACACCCGCACACACTCGCACACATTTGCACTCACTCGCACGCACTCGCATGCACACACTCGCACAAACTCACACACACTGGCACACACTTATACACAATCGCACACACACACTCTAACACACACTCGCACACACTCGCACACACTCACTCACACACACTCACACACACACTCGCACACACTCACACACACTTGCACACACTCGCACACACTCACACGCACACACACTCACACACACTCACACACACTCGCACACACTCACAAGCACAAACTCGCACACACACTCGCACACACTCACACGCACACACTCACACGCACACACTCGCACACACACTCGCACACACTCGCACCCACTCACTCGTGCACACTCGCGCACACTCGGGCACATTTGCACACACTCGCACACACTCGCACACTCTCGCACACACACTCGCACACACACTCGCACACACTCGAACACACTCGCACACACTCGCAAACACTCGCACATACAGTCCTACAAACTCACACACACTCACACACACTCACACACTCGCACCCACACACAAACTGGCACACACTCAAACACACTCACTCATACACACTCGCACACACTCACTCGCACACACACACACTCGCACACACTCGCACCCAGTCACTCGAGCACACTCGCACACCCTCGCACGCACGCACACACTCGCACACACTCACATGCACACACTCACGCACACACACTCGCGCACACTCATGCACACTCGCACGCACACATTCACACACATTCGCACGCACTTGCACACACTCGTACGCACACACTGGCACACACTCGCACACACTCGCACACACACACTCGCACATACTCGCACACACTCGCACACACTCACTCACACACACTCACACACACACACTCGCACACACTCACACACACTTGCACACACTCGCACACACTCACACACACACACACTCGCACACACACTCGCACACACTCACACACTCACAAGCACACACTCGCACACACACTCGCACACACACACTCACACGCACACACTCGCACAAACAGTCGCACACACTCGCACCCACTCACTCGTGCACACTCGCGCACACTCGGGCACATTTGCACACACTCGCACACTCTCGCACACACACTCGCACACACATTTGCACACACTCGAACACACTCGCACACACTCGCAAACACTCGCACATACAGTCCTACAAACTCACACACACTCACACACACTCACACACTCCACCCACACACAAACTGGCACACACTCAAACACACTCACTCATACACACTCGCACACACTCACTCGCACACACACACACACACACTCGCACACACTCGCACCCAGTCACTCGAGCACACTCGCACTCACTCGCACGCACGCACACACTCGCACACACTCACACGCACACAGTCACGCACACACACTCGCGCACACTCGTGCACACTTGCACGCACACATTCGCACACATTCGCACTCACTTGCACACACTCGTGCGCACACACTGGCACACATTGGCACACACTGGCACACACACACTCGCACACACTCGCACACACTTGCACACACTAGCACACACACACTCGCACATACTCGCACACACTCGCACACACTCGCACGCACACACTCGCACACACTCGCATGCACACACTCGCACACACTCGCACATACACACATACACATTCACACACACTCGCACACACACCCGCACACACAGTCCTACACACTCACACACACACTCGCAAACACTCGCACACACTCACACACACACTTACTCACACGTACACACTCGCGCACACTCACGCACACTAGCACACACTCGTAAGCATACACTCACACTCACTCACACACTTACTCACACGCACACACTCTCGCACACACTCACACACACTCGCGCTCACTCGCACCCACTCGCACGCACACACTCGCACACACTCATACACAATCACACAAACTCGCACACACACACTCGCACACATTCGCACACACTCTCACACACGCACTCACTCACACTCACTCGCACACACTTGCACACACTCGCACACACTCGCACACACAGTCCTACACACTCACACACACACTCGCAAACACTCACACACACTCACTCACACGCACACACTTGCGCACACTAGCACACACTCGCACGCCCAAACTCGCACACATTCGCACTCACTCGCACGCACTCGCACACACACACTCGCACACACTCGCACAAACTCACACACACTCGCACACACTCATACACAATCGCACGCACACACACCCGCACACACTCGCACACATTCGCACTCACTCGCACGCACTCGCACGCACACACTCGCACAAACTCACACACACTGGCACACAATTATACACAATCGCACACACACACTCTAACACACACTCACACACACTCGCACACACTCACTCACACACACTCACACACACACTCGCACACACTCACACACACTTGCACACACTCGCACACACTCACACGCACACACACTCACACACACACTCACACACACTCGCACACACTCACAAGCACAAACTCGCACACACACTCGCACACACTCACACGCACACACTCACACGCACACACTCGCACACAAACTCGCACACACTCGCACCCAGTCACTCGAGCACACTCGCACACCCTCGCACGCACGCACACACTCGCACACACTCACATGCACACACTCACGCACACACACTCGCACACACTCGAACACACTCGCACACACTCGCAAACACTCGCACATACAGTCCTACAAACTCACACACACTCACACACACTCACACACTCCACCCACACACAAACTGGCACACACTCAAACACACTCACTCATACACACTCGCACACACTCACTCGCACACACACACACACACTCGCACACACTCGCACCCAGTCACTCGAGCACACTCGCACACACTCGCACGCACGCACACACTCGCACACACTCACACGCACACAGTCACGCACACACACTCGCGCACACTCGTGCACACTTGCACGCACACATTCGCACACATTCGCACTCACTTGCACACACTCGTGCGCACACACTGGCACACACTGGCACACACACACTCGCACACACTCGCACACACTTGCACACACTAGCACACACACACTCGCACATACTCGCACACACTCGCACACACTCGCACGCACACACTCGCACACACTCGCATGCACACACTCGCACACACTCGCATGCACACACTCGCACACACACTCACACACACACTCACATACACACTCGCACACACTCGCACAAACTCCTACACTCACTAGTACACACACACACTCGCACACACACTCGCACACACTCGCACACACTCGCACATACACACATACACATTCACACACACTCGCACACACACTCGCACACACAGTCCTACACACTCACACACTTGCACACACTCGCACACACTCACACGCACACACACTCACACACTCACACACACTCGCACACACTCTCAAGCACAAACTCGCACACACACTCGCACACACACACACGCACACACTCACACGCACACACTCGCACACAAACTCGCACACACTCGCACCCAGTCACTCGAGCACACTCGCACACCCTCGCACGCACGCACACACTCGCACACACTCACATGCACACACTCACACACACACTCGCACACACTCGAACACACTCGCACACACTCGCAAAGACTCGCACATACAGTCCTACAAACTCACAAACACTCACACACACTCACACACTCGCAACCACACACAAACTGGCACACACTCAAACACACTCACTCATACACACTCGCACACACTCACTCGCACACACACTCGCACACACTCGCACCCAGTCACTCGAGCACACTCGCACACCCTCGCACGCACGCACGCACACACTCGCACACACTCACATGCACACACTCACGCACAGACACTCGCACACACTCGTGCACACTCGCACGCACACATTCACGCACACACACTCGCGCACACTCGTGCACACTCGCACGCACACATTCACACACATTCGCACTCACTTGCACACACTCGTACGCACACACTGGCACACACTCGCACACACTCGCACACACACACTCGCACATACTCGCTCACACTCACACACACTCGCACGCATACACTCGCACACACTCGCATGCACACACTCGCACACACACTCGCATACACACTCGCACAAACTCCTACACACACTCGTACACACTCACACACACTAGCACACACACACTCGCACACACTCGCACACACTTGCACACACTAGCACACACACACTCGCACATACTCGCACACACTCGCACACACTCGCACGCACACTCGCATACACACTCGCACAAACTCCTACACAGACTCGTACACACTCACACACACTAGCACACACACACTCACACACACTCGCACATACTCGCACACACTCGCACACACTCGCATGCACACACTCGCACACACACTCACACACACACTCTCGCATACACACTCGCACAAAATCCTACACACACTCGTACACACTCACACACACTCGCACACACACTTGCACACACTCGCACACACTCGCACATACACACATACACATTCGCACACACTCGCACACACACTCGCACACACAGTCCTACACACTCACACACACACTCACAAACACTCGCACACACTCACACACACACTCACTCACATGTACACACTCACGCACACTTGCACACACTCACGCACACTAGCATACACTCATAAGCATACACTTACACTCACTCACACACTTACTCACACGCACACACTCTCGCACACACTCACACACACTCGCGCACACTCGCACACACTCGCACGCCCACACTCGCACACTCTCGCACACATTTGCACACACTCGCACTCACTTGCACCCACTCGCACGCACACACTCGCACACACTCATACACAATCACACAAACTCGCACACATTCGCACACACTCGCACACACTCACTCACTCACACTTACTCGCACACACTTGCACACACTCGCACACACTCGCACACACTGTCCTACACACTCACACACACACTTGCAAACACTCGCACAAACTCACACACACTCACTCACACGCACACACTTGCGCACACTAGCACACACTCGCACGCCCACACTCACACACATTCGCACTCACTCGCACGCACTCGCACGCACACACTCGCACAAACTCACTCACACTCGCACACACTCATACACAATCGCACGCACACACACTCGCACACACACACTCGCACACACTCGCACACTCTCATACACATTCACACTCACTCGCACGCACTCGCACGCGCACACTCAAACACACTCGCACAAACTCACACACACTCGCACACACTTATACACAAACGCACACAAACACTCGCACACACTCGCACACACTCACTCACACACACTCACACGCACACACTCGCACACACTCACACACACTTGCACACACTCGCACACACTCACACGCACACACACTCGCACACACACTCACACACACTCGCACACACTCACAAGCACACACTAGCACACTCGCACACACTCACACGCACACACTCACACGCACACACTCGTAAAAACAGTCGCACACACTCGCACCCACTCACTCGTGCACACTCGGGCACATTTGCACACACTCGCACACTCTCGCACACACACTCGCACACACACTCGCACACACTCGAACACACTCGCACATACAGTCCTACAAACTCACACACACTCACACACACTCACACACTCCACCCACACACAAACTGGCACACACTCAAACACACTCACTCATACACACTCGCACACACTCACTCGCACACACACACACTCGCACACACTCGCACCCAGTCACTCGAGCACACTCGCACACACTCGCACGCACGCACACACTCGCACACACTCACACGCACACACTCACGCACACACACTCACGCACACTCGTGCACACTCGCACGCACACATTCACACACATTCGCACTCACTTGCACACACTCGTGCGCACACACTGGCACACACTGGCACACACTGGCACACACACACTCGCACACACTCGCACACACTTGCACACACTAGCACACACACACTCGCACATATTTGCACACACTCGCACGCACACACTCGCACACACTCGCATGCACACACTCGCACACACACTCACACACACACTCACATACACACTCGCACACAGTCGCACAAACTCCTACACACACACGTACACACTCACACACACTCGAACACACACTCGCACACAATCGCACACACTCGCACATACACACATACACATTCACAATCACTCGCACACACACTCGCACACACAGTCCTACACACTCACACACTTGCACACACTCGCACACACTCACACGCACACACACTCACACACACACTCACACACACTCGCACACACTCACAAGCACAAACTCGCACACACACTCGCACACACTCACATGCACACACTCACACGCACACACTTGCACACACTCGCACACAAACTCGCACACACTCGCACCCAGTCACTCGAGCACACTCGCACACCCTCGCACGCACGCACACACTCGCACACACTCACATGCACACACTCACACACACACTCGCACACACTCGAACACACTCGCACACACTCGCACATACAGTCCTACAAACTCACACACACTCACACACACTCACACACTCGCACCCACACACAAACTGGCACACACTCAAACACACTCACTCATACACACTCGCACACACTCACTCGCACACACTCGCACACACTCGCACATACACACATACACATTCACAATCACTCGCACACACACTCGCACACACAGTCCTACACACTCACACACTTGCACACACTCGCACACACTCACACGCACACACACTCACACACACACTCACACACACTCGCACACACTCACAAGCACAAACTCGCACACACACTCGCACACACTCACATGCACACACTCACACGCACACACTCACACGCACACACTCGCACACAAACTCGCACACACTCGCACCCAGTCACTCGAGCACACTCGCACACCCTCGCACGCACGCACACACTCGCACACACTCACATGCACACACTCACACACACACTCGCACACACTCGAACACACTCGCACACACTCGCAAACACTCGCACATACAGTCCTACAAACTCACACACACTCACACACACTCACACACTCGCACCCACACACAAACTGGCACACACTCAAACACACTCACTCATACACACTCGCACACACTCACTCGCACACACACTCGCACACACTCGCACCCAGTCACTCGAGCACACTCGCACACCCTCGCACGCACGCACACACTCGCACACACTCACATGCACACACTCACGCACACACACTCGCACACACTCGTGCACACTCGCACGCATACATTCACGCACACACACTCGCGCACACTCGTGCACACTCGCACGCACACATTCACACACATTCGCACTCACTTGCACAGACTCGTACGCACACACTGGCACACACTCGCACACACTCACACACACACACTCGCACATACTCGCTCACACTCGCACGCACACACTCGCACACACTCGCATGCACACACTCGCACACACACTCGCATACACACTCGCACAAACTCCTACACACACTCGTACACACTCACACACACTAGCACACACACACTCGCACACACTCGCACACACTTGCACACACTAGCACACACACACTCGCACATACTCGCACACACTCGCACACACTCGCACGCACACTCGCATAAACACTCGCACAAACTCCTACACACACTCGTACACACTCACACACACTAGCACACACACACTCGCACACACTCGCACATACTCACACACACTCGCACACACTCGCATGCACACACTCGCACACACACTCACACACACACTCTCGCATACACACTCGCACAAACTCCTACACACACTCGTACACACTCACACACACTCGCACATACACTTGCACACACTCGCACACACTCGCACATACACACATACACATTCGCACACACTCGCACACACACTCGCACACACAGTCCTACACACTCACACACACACTCACAAACACTCGCACACACTCACACACACACTCACTCACATGTACACACTCACGCACACTTGCACACACTCACGCACACTAGCACACACTCATAAGCATACACTTACACTCACTCACACACTTACTCACACGCACACACTCTCGCACACACTCACACACACTCGCGCACACTCGCACACACTCGCACGCCCACACTCGCACACTCTCGCACACATTTGCACACACTCGCACTCACTTGCACCCACTCGCACGCACACACTCGCACACACTCATACACAATCACACAAACTCGCACACATTCGCACACACTCGCACACACTCACTCACTCACACTTACTCGCACACATTTGCACACACTCGCACACACTGTCCTACACACTCACACACACACTCGCAAACACTCGCACAAACTCACACACACTCACTCACACGCACACACTTGCGCACACTAGCACACACTCGCACGCCCACACTCACACACATTCGCACTCACTCGCACGCACTCGCACGCACACACTCGCACAAACTCACACACACTCGCACACACTCATACACAATCGCACGCACACACACTCGCACACACACACTCGCACACACTCGCACACTCTCACACACATTCACACTCACTCGCACGCACTCGCACGCGCACACTCAAACACACTCACACAAACTCACACACACTCGCACACACTTATACACAAACGCACACAAACACTCGCACACACTCGCACACACTCACTCACACACACTCACACGCACACACTCGCACACACTCACACACACTTGCACACACTCGCACACACTCACACGCACACACACTCGCACACACACTCACACACACTCGCACACACTCACAAGCACACACTCGCACACTCGCACACACTCACACGCACACACTCACACGCACACACTCGTACAAACAGTCGCACACACTCGCACCCACTCACTCGTGCACACTCGGGCACATTTGCACACACTCGCACACTCTCGCACACACACTCGCACACACACTCGCACACACTCGAACACACTCGCACATACAGTCCTACAAACTCACACACACTCACACACACTCACACACTCCACCCACACACAAACTGGCACACACTCAAACACACTCACTCATACACACTCGCACACACTCACTCGCACACACACACACTCGCACACACTCGCACCCAGTCACTCGAGCACACTCGCACACACTCGCACGCACGCACACACTCGCACACACTCACACACTCGCACCCACACACAAACTGGCACACACTCAAACACACTCACTCATACACACTCGCACACACTCACTCGCACACACACTCGCACACACTCGCACCCAGTCACTCGAGCACACTCGCACACCCTCGCACGCACGCACACACTCGCACACACTCACATGCACACACTCACGCACACACACTCGCACACACTCGTGCACACTCGCACGCATACATTCACGCACACACACTCGCGCACACTCGTGCACACTCGCACGCACACATTCACACACATTCGCACTCACTTGCACAGACTCGTACGCACACACTGGCACACACTCGCACACACTCGCACACACACACTCGCACATACTCGCTCACACTCGCACGCACACACTCGCATGCACACACTCGCACACACACTCGCATACACACTCGCACAAACTCCTACACACACTCGTACACACTCACACACACTAGCACACACACACTCGCACACACTCGCACACACTTGCACACACTAGCACACACACACTCGCACATACTCGCACACACTCGCACACACTCGCACGCACACTCGCATAAACACTCGCACAAACTCCTACACACACTCGTACACACTCACACACACTAGCACACACACACTCGCACACACTCGCACATACTCACACACACTCGCACACACTCGCATGCACACACTCGCACACACACTCACACACACACTCTCGCATACACACTCGCACAAACTCCTACACACACTCGTACACACTCACACACACTCGCACACACACTTGCACACACTCGCACACACTCACACATACACACATACACATTCGCACACACTCGCACACACACTCGCACACACAGTCCTACACACTCACACACACACTCACAAACACTCGCACACACTCACACACACACTCACTCACATGTACACACTCACGCACACTTGCACACACTCACGCACACTAGCACACACTCATAAGCATACACTTACACTCACTCACACACTTACTCACACGCACACACTCTCGCACACACTCACACACACTCGCGCACACTCGCACACACTCGCACGCCCACACTCGCACACTCTCGCACACATTTGCACACACTCGCACTCACTTGCACCCACTCGCACGCACACACTCGCACACACTCATACACAATCACACAAACTCGCACACATTCGCACACACTCGCACACACTCACTCACTCACACTTACTCGCACACATTTGCACACACTCGCACACACTCGCACACACTGTCCTACACACTCACACACACACTCGCAAACACTCGCACAAACTCACACACACTCACTCACACGCACACACTTGCGCACACTAGCACACACTCGCACGCCCACACTCACACACATTCGCACTCACTCGCACGCACTCGCACGCACACACTCGCACAAACTCACACACACTCGCACACACTCATACACAATCGCACGCACACACACTCGCACACACACACTCGCACACACTCGCACACTCTCACACACATTCACACTCACTCGCACGCACTCGCACGCGCACACTCAAACACACTCACACAAACTCACACACACTCGCACACACTTATACGCAAACGCACACAAACACTCGCACACACTCGCACACACTCACTCACACACACTCACACACACACACTCGCACACACTCACACACACTTGCACACACTCGCACACACTCACACGCACACACACTCGCACACACACTCACACACACTCGCACACACTAACAAGCACACACTCGCACACTCGCACACACTCACACGCACACACTCACACGCACACACTCGTACAAACAGTCGCACACACTCGCACCCACTCACTCGTGCACACTCGGGCACATTTGCACACACTCGCACACTCTCGCACACACACTCGCACACACACACACTCGCACACACTCGCACCCAGTCACTCGAGCACACTCGCACACACTCGCACGCACGCACACACTCGCACACACTCACACGCACACACTCACGCACACACACTCACGCACACTCGTGCACACTCGCACGCACACATTCACACACATTCGCACTCACTTGCACACACTCGTGCGCACTCACTGGCACACACTGGCACACACTGGCACACACACACTCGCACACACTCGCACACACTTGCACACACTAGCACACACACACTCGCACATATTTGCACACACTCGCACGCACACACTCGCACACACTCGCATGCACACACTCGCACACACACTCACACACACACTCACATACACACTCGCACACACTCGCACAAACTCCTACACACACTAGTACACACACACACTCGCACACACACTCGCACACACTTGCACACACTCGCACATACACACATACACATTCGCACACACTCGCACACACACTCGCACACACAGTTCTACACACTCACACACACACTCGCAAACACTCGCACACACTCACACACACACTCACTCACACGTACACACTCGCGCACACTCGCACACACTCACGCACACTAGCACACACTCGCATGCACACACTGGCACACACACTAACACACACACTCACATACACACTCGCACACACTCGCACAAACTCCTACACACACTCGCACACACTCACACACACATTCGCACGCTCACACTCGCACACACTCACACACACACTTGCACACACTTGCACACGCACACTCGCACACAATCACACACACACTCGCAGACACTCGCACACACTCACTCATGCACACACTCACACACACTCGCCCACACTCGCACACACAGTCCTACACACTCACACACACACTCGCAAACACTTGCAAACACTCACAAACACACTCACTCACACGTACACACTCGCGCACACTCGCACGCCGACACTCTCACACTCTCGCACACATTTGCACACACTCGCACTCACTCGCATGCACTCGCACGCACACACTCGCACACACTCGCACAAATTCATACACAATCGCACACACTCACTCGCACACACTTGCACACACTCGCACACACTTGCACACACTTGCACACGCTTGCACACACTTGCACACACTCGCACACACTCGCACACACTCACACACATGCACACACACGCACACACACTCGCACACACTCGCACACACTTGCATGCACACATTCGCACGCACTCGCACACACAAACACAAACTGGCACACACTCAAACACACTCACTCATACACACTCGCACACACTCACTCACACACACACACTCGCACACACTCACATGCACACACTCACGCACACACACTCGCGCACACTCGTGCACACTCACGCACACTCACTCACATGTACACACTCGCATACACACTCGCACACACTCGCACAAACTCCTACACACACTCGTACACACTCACACACACTCGCAAACACACTTGCACACACTCGCACACACTCGCACATACACACATACACATTCGCACACACTCGCACACTAACTCGCACACACAGTCCTACACACTCACACACACACTCGCAAACACTCGCACACACACACACTCACTCACACGTACACACTCACGCACACTCACACACTCACGCACACTAGCACACACTCGTAAGCATACACTCACACTCACTCACACACTTACTCACACGCACACACTCTCGCACACACTCACACACACTCGCGCACACTCGCACACACTCGCACGCCCACACTCGCACACTCTCGCACACATTCGCACCCACTCGCACACACTCACTCACTCACACTCACTCGCACACACTTGCACACACTCGCACACACTCGCACACACAGTCCTACACACTCACACACACTCGCAAACACTCGCACAAACTCACACACACTCACTCACACGCACACACTTGCACACACTAGCACACACTTGCACACCCACACTTGCACACATTCACACTCACTCGCACGCACTCGCACGCACACACTCGCACACACTCGCACAAACTCGCACACACTCATACTCAATCGCACAATCGCACAAACTCACACACACTCGCACACACTCACACACTCGCACCCACTCACTCGTGCACACTCGCACACATTCGCACTCTCTCGCACGCACTCGCACGCACACACTCGCACAAACTCACACACACTCGCACACACTCATACACAATCGCACGCACACACACTCGCACACACACACTCACACTCTCGCACACATACGCACTCACTCGCACGCACTCGCACGCACACACTCGCACAAACTCACACACACTCGCACACACTTATACACAATCGCACACACACACTCACTCACTCACACACACTCGCACACACTCGCACACACAGTCCTACACACTCACACACACTCGCAAACACTCGCACAAACTCACACACACTCACTCACATGCACACACTCGCACACACTCGCACACACAGTCCTACACACTCACACACACTCGCAAACACTCGCACAAACTCACACACACTCACTCACATGCACACACTTGCACACACTAGCACACACTCGCATGCCCACACTTGCACACACTCACACTCATTTGCACACACTCGCACGCACACACTCACACATACTAGCACACACTTGCACACACTCGCACACACTCGCATGCACAAACTCGCACACACACTCACAAACACACACTCGCATACACACTCGCACAAACTCCTACACACACTCGTACACACTCACACACACTCACACACACACTTGCACAAACTCACACACACTTGCACATACACACATACACATTCGCACACACTCGCACACACACTCGCACACACAGTCCTACACACACACTCGCAAACACTCGCACACACTCACACACACACTCACTCACACGTACACACTCGCACACACTCGCACACACTCACGCACACTAGCACACACTCGTAAGCATACACTCACACTCACTCACACGCACACACTCTCGCACACACTCACACACACTCGCGCACACTCGCACACACTCGCACGCCCACACTCGCACACTCTCGCACACATTTGCACACACTCACACTCACTCACACCCACTCACACGCACACACTCGCACACACTCATACACAATCACACAAACTCGCACACACACACTCGCACACATTCGCACACACTTGCACACACTCACTCACACTCACTCGCACACACTTGCACACACTCGCACACACTCGCACACACAGTCCTACACACTCACACACACTCGCAAACACTCGCACAAACTCACACACACTCACTCACACGCACATACTTGCACACACTAGCACACACTCGCACGCCCACACTTGCACACATTCGCACTCACTCGCACGCACTCGCACGCACACACTCGCACACACTCGCACAAACTCACACACACTCGCACACACTCATACTCAATCGCACAATCGCACAAACTCACACACACTCGCACACACTCACACACTCGCACCCACTCACTCGTGCACACTCGCACACATTCACACTCACTCGCACGCACTCGCACGCACACACTCGCACAAACTCACACACACTCGCACACACTCATACACAATCGCACGCACACACACTCGCACACACACACTCGCACACTCTCGCACACATACGCACTCACTCGCACGCACTCGCACGCACACACTCTCACACACTCGCACAAACTCACACACACTCGCACACACTTATACACAATCGGACACACACACTCACTCACTCACACTCACTCGCACACACTTGCACACACTCGCACACACTCGCACACATAGTCCTACACACTCACACACACTCGCAAATACTCGCACAAACTCACACACACTCACTCACACGCACACACTTGCACACACTAGCACACACTCGCACGCCCACACTTGCACACACTCACACTCACTCGCACGCACTCGCACACACACACTCGCACACACTCGCACATACTCGCACACACTTGCACACACTCGCACACACTCGCATGCACACACTCGCACACACACTCACAAACACACACTCGCATACACACTCGCACACACTCGCACAAACTCCTACACACACTCGTACACACTCACACACACTCGCACACACACTTGCACACACTCGCACACACTCGCACATACACGCATACACATTCGCACACAATCGCACACACACTCGCACACACAGTCCTACACACACACTCGCAAACACTCGCACACACTCACACACACACTCACTCACACGTACACACTCGCACACACTCGCACACACTCACGCACACTAGCACACACTCGTAAGCATACACTCACATTCACTCACACACTTACTCACACGCACACACTCTCGCACACACTCACACACACTCGCGCACACTCGCACACACTCGCATGCCCACACTCGCACTCATTTGCACACACTCGCACTCACTCACACCCACTCGCACGCACACACTCGCACACACTCATACACAATCACACAAACTCGCACACACACACTCGCACACATTCGCACACACTCGCACACACTCACTCACTCACACTCACTCGCACACACTTGCACACACTCGCACACACAGTCCTACACACTCACACACACTCGCAAACACTCGCACAAACTCACACACACTCACTCACACGCACATACTTGCACACACTCGCACGCCCACATTTGCACACATTCGCACTCACTCACACGCACTCGCACGCACACACTCGCACACACTCGCACAAACTCACACACACTCGCACACACTCATACTCAATCGCACAATCGCACAAACTCACACACACTCGCACCCACTCACTCGTGCACACTCGCACACATTCGCACGCACACACTCGCACAAACTCACACACACTCGCACACACTCATACACAATCGCACGCACACACACTCGCACACACACACTCACACACACTCGCACACTCTCGCACACATACGCACTCACTCGCACGCACACACTCTCACACACTCGCACAAACTCACACACACTCGCACACACTTATACACAATCGCACACACACACTCACTCACTCACACTCACTCGCACACACTTGCACACACTCGCACACACTCGCACACACAGTCCTACACACTCACACACACTCGCAAACACTCGCACAAACTCACACAAACTCACTCACACGCACACACTTGCACACACTAGCACACACTCGCACGCCCACACTTGCACACACTCACACTCACTCGCACGCACTCGCACGCACACACTCGCACACACTCGCACATACTCGCACACACTTGCACACACTCGCATGCACACACTCGCACACACACTCACAAACACACACTCGCATACACACTCGCACACACTCGCACAAACTCCTACACACACTCGTACACACTCACACACACTCGCACACACACTTGCACACACTCGCACACACTCGCACATACACACATACACATTCACACACACTCGCACACACACTCGCAAACACAGTCCTACACACACACACTCGCAAACACTCGCACACACTCACACACACACTCACTCACACGTACACACTCGCACACACTCGCACACACTCATGCACACTAGCACACACTCGTAAGCATACACTCACATTCACTCACACACTTACTCACACGCACACACTCTCGCACACACTCACACACACTCGCACGCCCACACTTGCACACATTCGCACTCACTCGCATGCACTCGCACGCACACACTCGCACACACTCGCACAAACTCACACACACTCGCACACACTCATACACAATCGTACAATCGCACAAACTCACACACACTCGCACACAGTCACACACTCGCACCCACTCACTCGTGCACACTCGCACACATTTGCACTCACTCGCACGCACTCGCACGCACACACTCGCACAAACTCACACACACTCGCACACACTCATACACAATCGCACGCACACACTCGCACACACACACTCGCACACAATCGCACACTCTCGCACACATACGCACTCACTCGCACGCACTCGCACGTACACACTCTCACACACTCGCACAAACTCACACACACTCGCACACACTTATACGCAATCGCACACACACACTCACTCACTCACACTCACTCGCACACACTTGCACACACTCGCACACACTCGCACACACTCATACACAATCGCACAAACTCACACACACTCGTACACACTCACACACTCGCACCCACTCACTCGTGTACACTCGCAAACATTCGCACTCACTCGCACACACTCGCACGCACACACTCGCACAAACTCACACACACTCGCACACACTCATACACAATCGCACACACACACACTCGCACACACACACTCGCACACACTCGCACACTCTCACACACATTCACACTCACTCGCACGCACTCGCACGCACACACTCGCACACACTCGCACAAACTCACACACACTCGCACACACTTATACACAATCGCACACACACACACTCGCACACACTCACTCACACACACACACACACACTCGCACACACTCACACACACTCGCACACACTCACATGCACACACACTCGCACACACTCACACACACTCGCACACACTCACAAGCACACACTCGCACAGACACTCGCTCACACTCACAAGCACACACTCACACGCACACACTCGCACACACACTCGCACACACTCACACCAACTCACTCGTGCACACTCGCGCACACTCGGGCACATTTGCACACACTCGCACACACTCGCACACTCTCGCACACACACTCGCACACACTCGAACACACTCACACACACTCACAAACAATCGCACATACAGTCCTACAAACTCACACACACTCACACACACTCACACACTCGCACCCACACACAAACTGGCACACACTCAAACACACTCACTCATACACACTCGCACACACTCACTCGCACACACACACACTCGCACACACTCGCACCCAGTCACTCGAGCACACTCGCACACACTCGCACGCACACACGCACACACTCGCACACACTCACATGCACAAACTCACGCACACACACTCGCGCACACTCGTGCACACTCGCACGCACACATTCGCACACATTCGCACTCACTTGCACACACTGGCACACACTGGCACACACTGGCACACACACACTCGCACACACTCGCACACACTCGAACACACTTTCACACACTAGCACACACACTCGCACATACTCGCACACACTCGCACACACTCGCACGCACACACTCGCACACACTCGCATGCACACACTCGCACACACACTCACACACACACACTCACATACACACTCGCACACACTCGTACAAACTCCTACACACACACGTACACACTCACACACACTCGCACACACACTCGCACACACTCGCACATACACACATACACATTCACACACACTCGCACACACACTCGCACACACAGTCCTACACACTCACACACACACACTCGCAAACACTCGCACACACTCACACACACACTCACTCACACATACACACTCGCGCACACTCACGCACACTAGCACACACTCGTAAGCATACACTCACACTCACTCACACACTTACTCACACGCACACACTCTCGCACACACTCACACACACTCGCGCACACTCGCACACTCTCGCACACATTTGCACACACTCGCACTCACTCGCACCCACTCGCACACACACACTCGCACACACTCATACACAATCACACAAACTCGCACACACACACTCGCACACATTCACACACACTCGCACACACGCACTCACTCACACTCACTCGCACACACTTGCACACACTCGCACACACTCGCACACACAGTCCTACACACTCACACACACACTCGCAAACACTCGCACAAACTCACACACACTCACTCACACGCACACACTTGCGCACACTAGCACACACTCGCACGCCCACACTCGCACACATTCGCACTCACTCGCACGCACTCGCACGCACACACTCGCACACACTCGCACAAACTCACACACACTCGCACACACTCATACACAATCGCACGCACACACACCCGCACACACTCGCACACATTTGCACTCACTCGCACGCACTCGCATGCACACACTCGCACAAACTCACACACACTGGCACACACTTATACACAATCGCACACACACACTCTAACACACACTCGCACACACTCGCACACACTCACTCACACACACTCACACACACACTCGCACACACTCACACACACTTGCACACACTCGCACACACTCACACGCACACACACTCACACACACTCACACACACTCGCACACACTCACAAGCACAAACTCGCACACACACTCGCACACACTCACACGCACACACTCACACGCACACACTCGCACACACACTCGCACACACTCGCACCCACTCACTCGTGCACACTCGCGCACACTCGGGCACATTTGCACACACTCGCACACACTCGCACACTCTCGCACACACACTCGCACACACACTCGCACACACTCGAACACACTCGCACACACTCGCAAACACTCGCACATACAGTCCTACAAACTCACACACACTCACACACACTCACACACTCGCACCCACACACAAACTGGCACACACTCAAACACACTCACTCATACACACTCGCACACACTCACTCGCACACACACACACTCGCACACACTCGCACCCAGTCACTCGAGCACACTCGCACACCCTCGCACGCACGCACACACTCGCACACACTCACATGCACACACTCACGCACACACACTCGCGCACACTCATGCACACTCGCACGCACACATTCACACACATTCGCACGCACTTGCACACACTCGTACGCACACACTGGCACACACTCGCACACACTCGCACACACACACTCGCACATACTCGCTCACACTCGCACACACTCGCACGCACACACTCGCACACACTCGCATGCACACACTCGCACACACACTCACACACACACACTCGCATACACACTCGCACAAACTCCTACACACACTCGTACACACTCACACACACTAGCACACACACACTCGCACATACTCGCACACACTCGCACACACTCGCATGCACACACTCGCACACACACTCACACACTCTCGCATACACACTCGCACAAACTCCTACACACACTCGTACACACTCACACACACTCACACACACACTTGCACACACTCGCACATACACACATACACATTCGCACACACTCGCACACACACTCGCACACACAGTCCTACACACTCACACACACACTCGCAAACACTCGCACACACTCACACACACAGTCACTCACACGTACACACTCACGCACACTTGCACACACTCACGCACACTAGCACACACTCGTAAGCATACACTCACACTCACTCACACACTTACTCACACGCTCACACTCTCGCACACACTCACACACACTCGCGCACACTCGCACACACTCGCACGCCCACACTCTCGCACACATTTGCACACACTCGCACTCACTTGCACCCACTCGCACGCACACACTCGCACACACTCATACACAATCACACAAACTCGCACACACACACTCGCACACATTCGCACACACTCGCACACACTCACTCACTCACACTCACTCGCACACACTCGCACACACAGTCCTACACACTCACACACACACTCGCAAACACTCGCACAAACTCACACACACTCACTCACACGCAGACACACTCGCATGCCCACACTCACACACATTTGCACTCACTCGCACGCACTCGCACGCACACACTCGCACAAACTCACACACACTCGCACACAGTCATACACAATCGCACGCACACACACTCGCACACACACACTCGCACACACTCGCACACTCTCGCACACATTCACACTCACTCGCACGCACTCGCACGCGCACACTCGAACACACTCGCACAAACTCACACACACTCGCACACACTTATACACAAACGCACACACACACTCGTACACACACTCGCACACACTCGCACACACTCGCACACACTCACTCACACACACTCACACACACACACTCGCACACACTCACACACACTTGCACACCCTCGCACACACTCACACGCACACACACTCGCACACACACTCGCACACACTCACACACTCACAAGCACACACTCGCACACACACTCGCACACACACACTCACACGCACACACTCGCACAAACAGTCGCACACACTCGCACCCACTCACTCGTGCACACTCGCGCACACTCGGGCACATTTGCACACACTCGCACACTCTCGCACACACACTCACACACACACTCGCACACACTCGAACACACTCGCACACACTCGCAAACACTCGCACATACAGTCCTACAAACTCACACACACTCACACACACTCACACACTCCACCCACACACAAACTGGCACACACTCAAACACACTCACTCATACACACTCGCACACACTCACTCGCACACACACACACACACTCGCACACACTCGCACCCAGTCACTCGAGAACACTCGCACACACTCGCACGCACGCACACACTCGCACACACTCACACGCACACAGTCACTCACACACACTCGCGCACACTCGTGCACACTTGCACGCACACATTCGCACACATTCGCACTCACTTGCACACACTCGTGCGCACACACTGGCACACATTGGCACACACTGGCACACACACACTCACACACACACTCACACACACTCGCACACACTCACAAGCACAAACTCGCACACACACTCGCACACACTCACACGCACACACTCACACGCACACACTCGCACACAAACTCGCACACACTCGCACCCAGTCACTCGAGCACACTCGCACACCCACGCACGCACGCACACACTCGCACACACTCACATGCACACACTCACGCACACACACTCGCACACACTCGAACACACTCGCACACACTCGCAAACACTCGCACATACAGTCCTACAAACTCACACACACTCACACACACTCACACACTCCACCCACACACAAACTGGCACACACTCAAACACACTCACTCAGACACACTCGCACACACTCACTCGCACACACACACACACACACTCGCACACACTCGCACCCAGTCACTCGAGCACACTCGCACACACTCGCACGCACGCACACACTCGCACACACTCACACGCACACACTCACGCACACACACTCGCGCACACTCGTGCACACTTGCACGCACACATTCGCACACATTCGCACTCACTTGCACACACTCGTGCGCACACACTGGCACACACTGGCACACACACTCGCACACACTCGCACACACTTGCACACACTAGCACACACACACTCGCACATACTCGCACACACTCGCACACACTCGCACGCACACACTCGCACACACTCGCATGCACACACACTCACACACACACACTCACATACACACTCGCACACACTCGCACAAACTCCTACACACACACGTACACACTCACACACACTCGAACACACACTCGCACACACTCGCACATACACACATACACATTCACACACACTCGCACACACACTCGCACACACAGTCCTACACACTCACACACTTGCACACACTCGCACACACTCACACGCACACACACTCACACACACACTCACACACACTCGCACACACTCACAAGCACAAACTCGCACACACACTCGCACACACTCAAACGCACACACTCACACGCACACACTCGCACACAAACTCGCACACACTCGCACCCAGTCACTCGAGCACACTCGCACACCCTCGCACGCACGCACACACTCGCACACACTCACATGCACACACTCACACACACACTCGCACACACTCGAACACACTCGCACACACTCGCAAACACTCGCACATACAGTCCTACAAACTCACACACACTCACACACACTAACACACTCGCACCCACACACAAACTGGCACACACTCAAACATACTCACTCATACACACTCGCACACACTCACTCGCACACACACTCGCACACACTCGCACCCAGTCACTCGAGCACACTCGCACACCCTCGCACGCACGCACGCACACACTCGCACACACTCACATGCACACACTCACGCACACACACTCGCACACACTCGTGCACACTCGCACGCACACACACTCGTGCACACTCGTGCACACTCGCACGCACACATTCACACACATTCGCACTCACTTGCACACACTCGTACGCACACACTGGCACACACTCGCACACACTCGCACACACACACTCGCACATACTCGCTCACACACACTCGCACGCACACACTCGCACACACTCGCATGCACACACTCGCACACACACTCGCATACACACTCACACAAACTCCTACACACACTCGTACACACTCACACACACTAGCACACACACACTCGCACACACTCGCACATACTCGCACACACTCGCATACACTCGCATGCACACACTCGCACACACATTCACACACACTCTCGCATACACACTCGCACAAACTCCTACACACACTCGTACACACTCACACACACTCGCACACACACTTGCACACACTCGCACACACTCGCACATACACACATACACATTCGCACACACTCGCACACACACTCGCACACACAGTCCTACACACTCACACACACACTCGCAAACACTCGCACACACTCACACACACACTCACTCACACGTACACACTCATGCACACTTGCACACACTCACGCACACTAGCACACACTCGTAAGCATACACTCACACTCACTCACACACTTACTCACACGCACACACTCTCGCACACACTCACACACACTCGCGCACACTCGCACACACTCGCATGCCCACCATCACACACTCTCGCACACATTTGCACACACTCGCACTCACTTGCACCCACTCTCACGCACACACTCGCACACACTCATACACAATCACACAAACTCGCACACACACACTCGCACACATTTGCACACACTCGCACACTCACACTCACTCGTACACACTTGCACACACTCGCACACACTCGCACACACAGTCCTACACACTCACACACACACTCGCAAACACTTACACAAACTCACACACACTCACTCACACGCACACACTTGCGCACACTAGCACACACTCGCACGCCCACACTCACAAACATTCGCACGCACTCGCACGCACTCGCACGCACACACTTGCACAAACTCACACACACTCGCACACACTCATACACAATCGCATGCACACACACTCGCACACACACACTCGCACACACTAGCACACTCTCGCACACATTCACACTCACTCGCACGCACTCGCACGCGCACACTCGAACACACTCGCACAAACACACACACACTCGCACACACTTATACACAAACGCACACACACACTCGTACACACACTCGCACACACTCGCACACACTCGCACACACTCACTCACACACACACACTCGCACACACTCACACACACTTGCACACACTCGCACACACTCACACGCACACACACTCGCACACACTCGCACACACTCACAAGCACACACTCGCACACACACTTGCACACACTCACACGCACACACTCACACGCACACACTCGCACAAACAGTCGCACACACTCGCACCCACTCACTCGTGCACACTCGCGCACACTTGGGCACATTTGCACACACTCGCACACACTCGCACACTCTCACACACACACTCGCACACACACTCGCACACACTCGAACACACTCGCACACACTCGCAAACACTCGCACATACAGTCCTACAAACTCACACACACTCACACACACTCACACACTCGCACCCACACACAAACTGGCACACACTCAAACACACTCACTCATACACACTCGCACACAATCACTCACACACACACACTCGCACACACTCGCACCCAGTCACTCGAGCACACTCACACACCCTCGCACGCACGCACACACTCGCACACACTCACATGCACACACTCACGCACACACACTCGCGCACACTCGTGCACACTTGCACGCACACATTCACACACATTCGCACTCACTTGCACACACTCGTACGCACACACTCGCACACACTCGCACACACACACTCGCACATACTCGCTCACACTCGCACACACTCGCACGCACACACTCGCATGCACACACTCGCACACACACTCACACACACACACTCACATACACACTCGCACAAACTCCTACACACACTCGTACACACTCACACACACTAGCACACACACACTCGCACATACTCGCACACACTCGCACACACTCGCATGCACACATTCGCACACACTCACACACACACTCTCGCATACACACTCGCACAAACTCCTACACACTCACACACACTCGCACACACACTTGCACACACTCGCAAACACTCGCACATACACACATACACATTCGCACACACTCGCACACACACTCGCACACACAGTCCTACAAACTCACACACACACTCGCAAACACTCGCACACACTCACACACACACTCACTCACACGTACACACTCACGCACACTTGCACACACTCACGCACACTAGCACACACTCGTAAGCATACACTCACACTCACTCACACACTTACTCACACGCACACACTCTCGCACACACTCACACACACTCGCACACACTCGCACGCCCACACTCGCACACTCTCGCACACATTTGCACACACTCGCATTCACTTGCACCCACTCGCACGCACACACTCGCACACACTCATACACAATCACACAAACTCGCACACACACACTCGCACACATTCGCACACACTCGCACACACTCACTCACTCACACTCACTCACACACACTTGCACACACTCGCACACACTCGCACACACAGTCCTACACACTCACACACACACTCGCAAACACTCGCACAAACTCACACACACTCACTCACACGCACACACTTGCGCACACTAGCACACACTCGCACGCCCACACTCACACACATTCGCACTCACTCGCACACACTCGCACGCACACACTCGCACAAACTCACACACACTCGCACACACTCATACACAATCGCACGCACACACACTCGCACACACACACTCGCACACACTCGCACACTCTCACACACATTCACACTCACTCGCATGCACTCGCACGTGCACACTCGAACACACTCGCACAAACTCACACACACTCGTACACACACTCGCACACACTCGCACACACTCGCACACACTCACTCACACACACTCACACACACACACTCGCACACACTCACACACACTTGCACACACTCGCACACACTCACACGCACACACACTCGCACACACACTCACACACACTCGCACACACTCACAAGCACACACTCGCACACACACTCGCACACACTCACACGCACACACTCACACGCACACACTCGCACAAACAGTCGCACACACTCGCACCCACTCACTCGTGCACACTCGCGCACACTCGGGCACATTTGCACACACTCGCACACACTCGCACACTCTCGCACACACACTCGCACACACACTCGCACACACTCGAACACACTCGCACACACTCGCAAACACTCGCACATACAGTCCTACAAACTCACACACACTCACACACACTCACACACTCCACCCACACACAAACTGGCACACACTCAAACACACTCACTCATACACACTCGCACACACTCACTCGCACACACACACACTCGCACACACTAGCACCCAGTCACTCGAGCACACTCGCACACACTCGCATGCACGCACGCACACACTCGCACACACTCACACGCACACAGTCACGCACACACACTCGCGCACACTCGTGCACACTTGCACGCACACATTCGCACACATTCGCACTCACTTGCACACACTCGTGCGCACACACTGGCACACACTGGCACACACTGGCACACACACACTCGCACACACTCACACACACAGTCCTACACACTCACACACACACTCGCAAACACTCGCACACACTCACACACACACTCACTCACACGTACACACTCGCGCACACTCGCACACACTCACGCACACTAGCACACACTCGCATGCACACACTGGCACACACACTAACACACACACTCACATACACACTCGCACACACTCGCACAAACTCCTACACACACTCGCACACACTCACACACACACTCGCACGCTCACACTCGCACACACTCACACACACACTTGCACACACTTGCACACACACACTCGCACACAATCACACACACACACTCGCAGACACTCGCACACACTCACTCATGCACACACTCATACACACTCGCCCCCACTCGCACACACAGTCCTACACACTCACACACACACTCGCAAACACTCGCAAACATTCACACACACACTCACTCACACGTACACACTCGCACACACTCGCACGCCCACACTCTCACACTCTCGCACACATTTGCACACACTCGCACTCACTCGCACGCACTCACACACACACTCACACACACACTCGCACAAACTCATACACAATCGCACACACTCACTCGCACACACTTGCACACACTCGCACACACTCGCACACACTTGCACACGCTTGCACACACTCGCACACACTCGCACACACTCGCACACACTCACACACACGCACACACACGCACACACACTCACGCACACACTCGCACACACTCGCACACACTTGCATGCACACATTCGCACGCACTCGCACACACAAACACAAACTGGCACACACTCAAACACACTCACTCATACACACTCGCACACACTCACTCGCACACACACACACACACTCGCACACACTCACACACACACACTCGCGCACACTCGTGCACACTCGCACGCACACATTCGCACACATTCGCACTCACTTGCACACACTCGTACGCAAACACTGGCACACACTGGAACACACTCGCACACACACACTCGCACACACTCGCACACACTTGCACACACTAGCACACACACACTCGCACACACTCGCACATACTCGCACACACTCACACACACTTGCACGCACACACTCGCATGCACACACTCGCACACACTCACACACACTCGCATACACACTCGCACACACTCGCACAAACTCCTACACACACTCGTACACACTCACACACACTCGCACACACACTCGCACACACTCGCACATACACACATACACATTTGCACACACTCACACACACACTCGCACACACAGTCCTACACACTCACACACACTCGCAAACACTCGCACACACTCACACACACACTCACTCACACGTACACACTCGCGCACACTCACGCACACTAGCACACACTCGTAAGCATACACTCAAACTCACTCACACACTTACTCACATGCACACACTCTCGCACACACTCACACACACTCGTACACACTCGCACACACGCGCACGCCCACACTCGCACACTCTCGCACACATTTGCACACACTCGCACTCACTCGCACCCACTCGCATGCACACACTCGCACACACTCATACACAATCACACAAACTCGCACACACACACTCGCACACATTCGCACACACTCGCACACACTCACTCACTCACACTCACTCGCACACACTTGCACACACTCGCACACACTCGCACACACAGTCCTACACACTCACACACACTCGCAAACACTCGCACAAACTCACACACACTCACTCACACGCACACACTTGCGCACACTAGCACACACTCGCACGCCCACACTCGCACACATTCGAACTCACTCGCACGCACTCACACGCACACACTCGCAAAAAACTCACACACACTCGCACACACTCATACACAATCGCACGCACAAACACTCGCACACACACTCTCGCACACACTCGCACACTCTCGCACTCACTCGCACGCACTCGCACACACACACTCGCACACACTCGCATGCACACACTCGCACAAACAGTCGCACACACTCGCACCCACTCACTCGTGCACACTCGCGCACACTCGGGCACATTTGCACACACTCGCACACACTCGCACACTCTCGCACACACACTCGCACACACACTCGCACACACTCGAACACACTCGCACACACTCGCAAACACTCGCACATACAGTCCTACAAACTCACACACACTCACACACACTCACACACTCCACCCACACACAAACTGGCACACACTCAAACACACTCACTCATACACACTCGCACACACTCACTCGCACACACACACACTCGCACACACTAGCACCCAGTCACTCGAGCACACTCGCACACACTCGCACGCACGCACGCACACACTCGCACACACTCACACGCACACAGTCACGCACACACACTCACGCACACTCGTGCACACTTGCACGCACACATTCACACACATTCGCACACATTCGCACTCACTCGCACACACACACACTCGCACACACTAGCACCCAGTCACTCGAGCACACTCGCACACCCTCGCACGCACGCACACACTCGCACACACTCACATGCACACACTCACACACACACTCGCACACACTCGAACACACTCGCACACACTCGCAAACACTCACACATACAGTCCTACAAACTCACACACACTCACACACACTAACACACTCGCACCCACACACAAACTGGCACACACTCAAACATACTCACTCATACACACTCGCACACACTCACTCGCACACACACTCGCACACACTCGCACCCAGTCACTCGAGCACACTCGCACACCCTCGCACGCACGCACGCACACACTCGCACACACTCACATGCACACACTCACGCACACACACTCGCACACACTCGTGCACACTCGCACGCACACACACTCGTGCACACTCGTGCACACTCGCACGCACACATTCACACACATTCGCACTCACTTGCACACACTCGTACGCACACACTGGCACACACTCGCACACACTCGCACACACACACTCGCACATACTCGCTCACACACACTCGCACGCACACACTCGCACACACTCGCATGCACACACTCGCACACACACTCGCATACACACTCGCACAAACTCCTACACACACTCGTACACACTCACACACACTAGCACACACACACTCGCACACACTCGCACATACTCGCACACACTCGCATACACTCGCATGCACACACTCGCACACACATTCACACACACTCTCGCATACACACTCGCACAAACTCCTACACACACTCGTACACACTCACACACACTCGCACACACACTTGCACACACTCGCACACACTCGCACATACACACATACACATTCGCACACACTCGCACACACACTCGCACACACAGTCCTACACACTCACACACACACTCGCAAACACTCGCACACACTCACACACACACTCACTCACACGTACACACTCATGCACACTTGCACACACTCACGCACACTAGCACACTCTCGTAAGCATACACTCACACTCACTCACACACTTACTCACACGCACACACTCTCGCACACACTCACACACACTCGCGCACACTCGCACACACTCGCATGCCCACCATCACACACTCTCGCACACATTTGCACACACTCGCACTCACTTGCACCCACTCGCACGCACACACTCGCATACACTCATACACAATCACACAAACTCGCACACACACACTCGCACACATTTGCACACACTCGCACACTCACACTCACTCGCACACACTTGCACACACTCGCACACACTCGCACACACAGTCCTACACACTCACACACACACTCGCAAACACTTACACAAACTCACACACACTCACTCACATGCACACACTTGCGCACACTAGCACACACTCGCACGCCCACACTCACAAACATTCGCACGCACTCGCACGCACTCGCACGCACACACTTGCACAAACTCACACACACTCGCACACACTCATACACAATCGCATGCACACACACTCGCACACACACACTCGCACACACTAGCACACTCTCGCACACATTCACACACACTCGCACGCACTCGCACGCGCACACTCGAACACACTCGCACAAACACACACACACTCGCACACACTTATACACAAACGCACACACACACTCGTACACACACTCGCACACACTCGCACACACTCGCACACACTCACTCACACACACACACTCGCACACACTCACACACACTTGCACACACTCGCACACACTCACATGCACACACTCACACACACACTCGCACACACTCGAACACACTCGCACACACTCGCAAACACTCGCACATACAGTCCTACAAACTCACACACACTCACACACACTAACACACTCGCACACACACACAAACTGGCACACACTCAAACATACTCACTCATACACACTCGCACACACTCACTCGCACACACACTCGCACACACTCGCACCCAGTCACTCGAGCACACTCGCACACCCTCGCACGCACGCACGCACACACTCGCACACACTCACATGCACACACTCACGCACACACACTCGCACACACTCGTGCACACTCGCACGCACACACACTCGTGCACACTCGTGCACACTCGCACGCACACATTCACACACATTCGCACTCACTTGCACACACTCGTACGCACACACTGGCACACACTCGCACACACTCGCACACACACACTCGCACATACTCGCTCACACACACTCGCATGCACACACTCGCACACACTCGCATGCACACACTCGCACACACACTCGCATACACACTCGCACAAACTCCTACACACTCACACACACACTCACTCACACGTACACACTCATGCACACTTGCACACACTCACGCACACTAGCACACACTCGTAAGCATACACTCACACTCACTCACACACTTACTCACACGCACACACTCTCGCACACACTCACACACACTCGCGCACACTCGCACACACTCGCATGCCCACCATCACACACTCTCGCACACATTTGCACACACTCGCACTCACTTGCACCCACTCGCACGCACACACTCGCACACACTCATACACAATCACACAAACTCGCACACACACACTCGCACACATTTGCACACACTCGCACACTCACACTCACTCGCACACACTTGCACACACTCGCACACACTCGCACACACAGTCCTACACACACACACACACTCGCAAACACTTACACAAACTCACACACACTCACTCACACGCACACACTTGCGCACACTAGCACACACTCGCACGCCCACACTCACAAACATTCGCACGCACTCGCACGCACTCGCACGCACACACTTGCACAAACTCACACACACTCGCACACACTCATACACAATCGCACGCACACACACTCGCACACACACACTCGCACACACTCGCACACTCTCGCACTCACTCGCACGCACTCGCACGCACACACTCGCACACACTCGCATGCACACACTCGCACACACAAACACACACACACTCGCATACACACTCGCACACACTCGCATGCACACACTCGCACACACACTCACACACACACACTCGCATACACACTCGCACACACTCGCACAAACTCCTACACACACTCGTACACACTCACACACACTCGCACACACACTTGCACACACTCGAACATACACACATACACATTCGCACACACTCGCACACTCACTCACACACACAGTCCTACACACTCACACACACACTCGAAAACACTCACACACACACACACTCACTCACACGTACACACTCGCGCACACTCGCACACACTCACGCACACTAGCACACACTCGTAAGCATACACTCACACTCACTCACACACTTACTCACACTCACACACTCTCGCACACACTCACACAAACTCACACACACTCGCACACACTTATACACAATCGCACACACACACACTCGTACACATCACTCGCACACACTCGCACACACTCGCACACACTCACTCACACACCCACACACACACTCGCACGCACTCACACACACTCGCACACACTCACATGCACACACACTCGCACACACTCACACACACTCGCACACACTCACAAGCACACATTCGCACAGACACTCGCTCACACTCACAAGCACACACTCACACGCACACACTCGCACACACACTCGCACACACTCACACCAACTCACTCGTGCACACTCGCTCACACTCGGGCACATTTGCACACACTCGCACACACTCGCACACTCTCGCACACACTCGCACACACACTCGCACACACTCGAACACACTCACACACACTCACAAACAATCGCACATACAGTCCTACAAACTCACACACACTCACACACACTCACACACTCGCACCCACACACAAACTGGCACACACTCAAACACACTCACTCATACACACTCGCACACACTCACTCGCACACACACACACTCGCACACACTCGCACCCAGTCACTCGAGCAAACTCGCACACACTCGCACGCACACACGCACACACTCGCACACACTCACACGCACACACTCACGCACACACACTCGTGCACACTCGTGCACACTCGCACGCACACATTCGCACAAATTCACACTCACTTGCACACACTGGCACACACTGGCACACACTGGCACACACACACTCGCACACACTCGCACACACTCGCACACACTCGCACACACTTGCACACACGAGCACACACACTCGCACATACTCGCACACACTCGCACACACTCGCACGCACACACTCGCACACACTCGCATGCACACACTCGCACACACACTCACACACACACACTCACATACACACTCGCACACACTCGCACAAACTCCTACACACACACGAACACACTCACACACACTCGCACACACACTCGCACACACTCGCACATACACACATACACATTCACACACACTCGCACACACACTCGCACACACAGTCCTACACACTCACACACACACTCGCAAACACTCGCACACACTCACACACACACTCACTCACACATACACACTCGCGCACACTCACGCACACTAGCACACACTCGTAAGCATACACTCACACTCACTCACACACTTACTCACACGCACACACTCTCGCACACACTCACACACACTCGCACACACTCGCACACGCTCGCACACATTTGCACACACTCGCACTCACTCGCACCCACTCGCACGCACACACTCGCACACACTCATACACAATCACACAAACTCGCACACACACACTCGCACACATTCGCACACACTCGCACACATGCACTCACTCACATTCACTCGCACACACTTGCACACACTCGCACACACTCGCACACACAGTCCTACACACTCACACACACACTCGCAAACACTCGCACAAACTCACACACACTCACTCACACGCACACACTTGCGCACACTAGCACACACTCGCACGCCCACACTCGCACACATTCGCACTCACTCGCACGCACTCGCACGCACACACTCGCACACACTCGCACAAACTCACACAAACTCACACACACTCGCACACACTCATACACAATCGCATGCGCACACACCCGCACACACTCGCACACATTTGCACTCACTCGCACGCACTCGCATGCACAAACTCGCACAAACTCACACACACTGGCACACACTTATACACAATCGCACACACACACTCTAACACACACTCGCACACACTCACACACACTCACTCACACACACTCACACACACACTCGCACACACTCACACACACTTGCACACACTCGCACACACTCACACGCACACACACTCACACACACTCACACACACTCGCACACACTCACAAGCACAAACTCGCACACACACTCGCACACACTCACACGCACACACTCACACGCACACACTCGCACACACACTCGCACACACTCGCACCCACTCACTCGTGCACACTCGCGCACACTCGGGCACATTTGCACACACTCGCACACACTCGCACACTCTCGCACACACACTCGCACACACACTCGCACACACTCGAACACACTTGCACACACTCGCAAACACTCGCACATACAGTCCTACAAACTCACACACACTCACACACACTCACACACTCGCACCCACACACAAACTGGCACACACTCAAACACACTCACTCATACACACTCGCACACACTCACTCGCACACACACACTCGCACACACTCGCACCCAGTCACTCGAGCACACTCGCACACCCTCGCACGCACGCACACACTCACGCACACACTCACATGCACACACTCACGCACACACACTCGCGCACACTCATGCACACTCGCACGCACACATTCACACACATTCGCACGCACTTGCACACACTCGTACGCACACACTGGCACACACTCGCACACACTCGCACACACACACTCGCACATACTCGCTCACACTCGCACACACTCGCACGCACACACTCGCACACACTCGCATGCACACACTCGCACACACACTCACACACACACACTCGCATACACACTCGCACAAACTCACACCAACTCACTCGTGCACACTCGCGCACACTCGGGCACATTTGCACACACTCGCACACACTCGCACACTCTCGCACACACTCGCACACACACTCGCACACACTCGAACACACTCACACACACTCACAAACAATCGCACATACAGTCCTACAAACTCACACACACTCACACACTCGCACCCACACACAAACTGGCACACACTCAAACACACTCACTCATACACACTCGCACACACTCACTCGCACACACACACACTCGCACACACTCGCACCCAGTCACTCGAGCACACTCGCACACACTCGCACGCACACACGCACACACTCGCACACACTCACACGCACACACTCACGCACACACACTCGCGCACACTCGTGCACACTCGCACGCACACATTCGCACACATTCGCACTCACTTGCACACACTGGCACACACTGGCACACACTGGCACACACACACTCGCACACACTCGCACACACTCGAACACACTTGCACACACTAGCACACACACTCGCACATACTCGCACACACTCGCACACACTCGCACGCACACACTCGCACACACTCGCATGCACACACTCGCACACACACTCACACACACACACTCACATACACACTCGCACACACTCGCACAAACTCCTACACACACACGTACACACTCACACACACTCGCACACACACTCGCACACACTCGCACATACACACATACACATTCACACACACTCGCACACACACTCGCACACACAGTCCTACACACTCACACACACACTCGCAAACACTCGCACACACTCACACACACACTCACTCACACATACACACTCGCGCACACTCACGCACACTAGCACACACTCGTAAGCATACACTCACACTCACTCACACACTTACTCACACGCACACACTCTCGCACACACTCACACACACTCGCGCACACTCGCACACTCTCGCACACATTTGCACACACTCGCACTCACTCGCACCCACTCGCGCGCACACACTCGCACACACTCATACACAATCACACAAACTCGCACACACACACTCGCACACATTCACACACACTCGCACACACGCACTCACTCACACTCACTCGCACACACTTGCACACACTCGCACACACTCGCACACACAGTCCTACACACTCACACACACACTCGCAAACACTCGCACAAACTCACACACACTCACTCACACGCACACACTTGCGCACACTAGCACACACTCGCACGCCCACACTCGCACACATTCGCACTCACTCGCACGCACTCGCACGCACACACTCGCACACACTCGCACAAACTCACACACACTCGCACACACTCATACACAATCGCACGCACACACACCCGCACACACTCGCACACATTTGCACTCACTC
The DNA here is from genome assembly GCF_046119375.1 of Phyllobates terribilis. Taxonomy (NCBI): domain Eukaryota; kingdom Metazoa; phylum Chordata; class Amphibia; order Anura; family Dendrobatidae; genus Phyllobates; species Phyllobates terribilis. The sequence continues at coordinate 2,257,539 of NW_027362853.1, forward strand.
GCACGCACTCGCATGCACACACTCGCACAAACTCACACACACTGGCACACACTTATACACAATCGCACACACACACTCTAACACACACTCGCACACACTCACACACACTCACTCACACACACTCACACACACACTCGCACACACTCACACACACTTGCACACACTCGCACACACTCACACGCACACACACTCATACACACTCACACACACTCGCACACACTCACAAGCACAAACTCGCACACACACTCGCACACACTCACACGCACACACTCACACGCACACACTCGCACACACACTCGCACACACTCGCACCCACTCACTCGTGCACACTCGCGCACACTCGGGCACATTTGCACACACTCGCACACACTCGCACACTCTCGCACACACACTCGCACACACACTCGCACACACTCGAACACACTCGCACACACTCGCAAACACTCGCACATACAGTCCTACAAACTCACACACACTCACACACACTCACACACTCGCACCCACACACAAACTGGCACACACTCAAACACACTCACTCATACACACTCGCACACACTCACTCGCACACACACACACTCGCACACACTCGCACCCAGTCACTCGAGCACACTCGCACACGCTCGCACGCACGCACACACTCGCACACACTCACATGCACACACTCACGCACACACACTCGCGCACACTCATGCACACTCGCACGCACACATTCACACACATTCGCACGCACTTGCACACACTCGTACGCACACACTGGCACACACTCGCACACACTCGCACACACACACTCGCACATACTCGCTCACACTCGCACACACTCGCACGCACACACTCGCACACACTCGCATGCACACACTCGCACACACACTCACACACACACACTCGCATACACACTCGCACAAACTCCTACACACACTCGTACACACTCACACACACTAGCACACACACACTCGCACATACTCACACACACTCGCACACACTCGCATGCACACACTCGCACACACACTCACACACTCTCGCATACACACTCGCACAAACTCCTACACACACTCGTACACACTCACACACACTCGCACACACACTTGCACACACTCGCACATACACACATACACATTCGCACACACTCGCACACACACTAGCACACACAGTCCTACACACTCACACACACACTCGCAAACACTCGCACACACTCACACACACACTCACTCACACGTACACACTCACGCACACTTGCACACACTCACGCACACTAGCACACACTCGTAAGCATACACTCACACTCACTCACACACTTACTCACACGCACACACTCTCGCACACACTCACACACACTCGCGCACACTCGCACACACTCGCACGCCCACACTCGCACACTCTCGCACACATTTGCACACACTCGCACTCACTTGCACCAACTCGCACGCACACACTCGCACACACTCATACACAATCACACAAACTCGCACACACACACTCGCACACATTCGCACACACTCACTCACTCACACTCACCCGCACACACTTGCACACACTCGCACACACTCGCACACACAGTCCTACACACTCACACACACACTCGCAAACACTCGCACAAACTCACACACACTCACTCACACGCAGACACACTCGCATGCCCACACTCACACACATTTGCACTCACTCGCACGCACTCGCACGCACACACTCGCACAAACTCACACACACTCGCACACACTCATACACAATCGCACGCACACACACTCGCACACACACACTCGCACACACTCGCACACTCTCGCACACATTCACACTCACTCGCACGCACTCGCACGCGCACACTCGAACACACTCGCACAAACTCACACACACTCGCACACACTTATACACAAACGCACACACACACTCGTACACACACTCGCACACACTCGCACACACTCGCACACACTCACTCACACACACTCACACACACACACTCGCACACACTCACACACACTTGCACACACTCGCACACACTCACACGCACACACACTCGCACACACACTCGCACACACTCACACACTCACAAGCACACACTCGCACACACACTCGCACACACACACTCACACGCACACACTCGCACAAACAGTCGCACACACTCGCACCCACTCACTCGTGCACACTCGCGCACACTCGGGCACATTTGCACACACTCGCACACTCTCGCACACATACTCGCACACACACTCGCACACACTCGAACACACTCGCACACACTCGCAAACACTCGCACATACAGTCCTACAAACTCACACACACTCACACACACTCACACACTCCACCCACACACAAACTGGCACACACTCAAACACACTCACTCATACACACTCTCTCACACTCACTCGCACACACACACACACACACTCGCACACACTCGCACCCAGTCACTCGAGCACACTCGCACACACTCGCACGCACGCACACACTCGCACACACTCACACGCACACAGTCACTCACACACACTCGCGCACACTCGTGCACACTTGCACGCACACATTCGCACACATTCGCACTCACTTGCACACACTCGTGCGCACACACTGGCACTCATTGGCACACACTGGCACACACACACTCGCACACACTCGCACACACTTGCACACACTAGCACACACACACACTCGCACATACTCGCACACACTCGCACACACTCGCACCCACACACAAACTGGCACACACTCAAACACACTCACTCATACACACTCGCACACACTCACTCGCACACACACACACTCGCACACACTCGCACCCAGTCACTCGAGCACACTCGCACACCCTCGCACGCACGCACACACTCGCACACACTCACATGCACACACTCATGCACACACACTCGCGCACACTCATGCACACTCGCACGCACACATTCACACACATTCGCACGCACTTGCACACACTCGTACGCACACACTGGCACACACTCGCACACACTCGCACACACACACTCGCACATACTCGCTCACACTCGCACACACTCGCACGCACACACTCGCACACACTCGCATGCACACACTCGCACACACACTCACACATACACACTCGCATACACACTCGCACAAACTCCTACACACACTCGTACACACTCACACACACTAGCACACACACACTCGCACATACTCGCACACACTCGCACACACTCGCATGCACACACTCGCACACACACTCACACACTCTCGCATACACACTCACACAAACTCCTACACACACTCGTACACACTCACACACACTCGCACACACACTTGCACACACTCGCACATACACACATACACATTCGCACACACTCGCACACACACTAGCACACACAGTCCTACACACTCACACACACACTCGCAAACACTCGCACACACTCACACACACACTCACTCACACGTACACACTCACGCACACTTGCACACACTCATGCACACTAGCACACACTCGTAAGCATACACTCACACTCACTCACACACTTACTCACACGCACACACTCTCGCACACACTCACACACACTCGCGCACACTCGCACACACTCGCACGCCCACACTCGCACACTCTCGCACACATTTGCACACACTCGCACTCACTTGCACCCACTCGCACGCACACACTCGCACACACTCATACACAATCACACAAACTCGCACACACACACTCGCACACATTCGCACACACTCGCACACACTCACTCACTCACACTCACCCGCACACACTTGCACACACTCGCACACACTCGCACACACAGTCCTACACACTCACACACACACTCGCAAACACTCGCACAAACTCACACACACTCACTCACACGCAGACACACTCGCATGCCCACACTCACACACATTTGCACTCACTCGCACGCACTCGCACGCACACACTCGCACAAACTCACACACACTCGCACACACTCATACACAATCGCACGCACACACACTCGCACACACACACTCGCACACACTCGCACACTCTCGCACACATTCACACTCACTCGCACGCACTCGCACGCGCACACTCGAACACACTCGCACAAACTCACACACACTCGCACACACTTATACACAAACGCACACACACACTCGTACACACACTCGCACACACTCGCACACACTCGCACACACTCACTCACACACACTCACACACACACACTCGCACACACTCACACACACTTGCACACACTCGCACACACTCACACGCACACACACTCGCACACACACTCGCACACACTCACACACTCACAAGCACACACTCGCACACACACTCGCACACACACACTCACACGCACACACTCGCACAAACAGTCGCACACACTCGCACCCACTCACTCGTGCACACTCGCGCACACTCGGGCACATTTGCACACACTCGCACACTCTCGCACACATACTCGCACACACACTCGCACACACTCGAACACACTCGCACACACTTGCAAACACTCGCACATACAGTCCTACAAACTCACACACACTCACACACTCCACCCACACACAAACTGGCACACACTCAAACACACTCACTCATACACACTCGCTCACACTCACTCGCACACACACACACACACACTCGCACACACTCGCACCCAGTCACTCGAGCACACTCGCACACACTCGCACGCACGCACACACTCGCACACACTCACACGCACACAGTCACTCACACACACTCGCGCACACTCGTGCACACTTGCACGCACACATTCGCACACATTCGCACTCACTTGCACACACTCGTGCGCACACACTGGCACTCATTGGCACACACTGGCACACACACACTCGCACACACTCGCACACACTTGCACACACTAGCACACACACACACTCGCACATACTCGCACACACTCGCACACACTCGCACGCACACACTCGCACACACTCGCATGCACACACTCGCACACACACTCACACACACACTCACATACACACTCGCACACCCTCGCACAAACTCCTACACACACACGTACACACTCACACACACTCGCACACACACTCGCACACACTCGCACATACACACATACACATTCACACACACTCGCACACACACCCGCACACACAGTCCTACACACTCACACACACACTCGCAAACACTCGCACACACTCACACACAAACTCACTCACACGTACACACTCGCGCACACTCACGCACACTAGCACACACTCGTAAGCATACACTCACACTCACTCACACACTTACTCACACGCACACACTCTCGCACACACTCACACACACTCGCGCACACTCGCACACTCTCGCACACATTTGCACACACTCGCACTCACTCGCACCCACTCGCGCGCACACACTCGCACACACTCATACACAATCACACAAACTCGCACACACACACTCGCACACATTCACACACACTCGCACACACGCACTCACTCACACTCACTCGCACACACTTGCACACACTCGCACACACTCGCACACACAGTCCTACACACTCACACACACACTCGCAAACACTCGCACAAACTCACACACACTCACTCACACTCACACACTTGCGCACACTAGCACACACTCGCACGCCCACACTCGCACACATTCGCACTCACTCGCACGCACTCGCACGCACACACTCGCACACACTCGCACAAACTCACACACACTCGCACACACTCATACACAATCGCACGCACACACACCCGCACACACTCGCACACATTTGCACTCACTCGCACGCACTCGCATGCACACACTCGCACAAACTCACACACACTGGCACACACTTATACACAATCGCACACACACACTCTAACACACACTCGCACACACTCGCACAAACTCACACACACTCGCACACACTCATACACAATCGCACGCACACACACCCGCACACACTCGCACACATTTGCACTCACTCGCACGCACTCGCATGCACACACTCGCACAAACTCACACACACTGGCACACACTTATACACAATCGCACACACACACTCTAACACACACTCGCACACACTCGCACACACTCACTCACACACACTCACACACACACTCGCACACACTCACACACACTTGCACACACTCGCACACACTCACACGCACACACACTCATACACACTCACACACACTCGCACACACTCACAAGCACAAACTCGCACACACACTCGCACACACTCACATGCACACACTCACACGCACACACTCGCACACACACTCGCACACACTCGCACCCACTCACTCGTGCACACTCGCGCACACTCGGGCACATTTGCACACACTCGCACACACTCGCACACTCTCGCACACACACTCGCACACACACTCGCACACACTCGAACACACTCGCACACACTCGCAAACACTCGCACATACAGTCCTACAAACTCACACACACTCACACACACTCACACACTCGCACCCACACACAAACTGGCACACACTCAAACACACTCACTCATACACACTCGCACACACTCACTCGCACACACACACACTCGCACACACTCGCACCCAGTCACTCGAGCACACTCGCACACCCTCGCACGCACGCACACACTCGCACACACTCACATGCACACACTCATGCACACACACTCGCGCACACTCATGCACACTCGCACGCACACATTCACACACATTCGCACGCACTTGCACACACTCGTACGCACACACTGGCACACACTCGCACACACTCGCACACACACACTCGCACATACTCGCTCACACTCGCACACACTCGCACGCAAACACTCGCACACACTCGCATGCACACACTCGCACACACACTCACACACACACACTCGCATACACACTCGCACAAACTCCTACACACACTCGTACACACTCACACACACTAGCACACACACACTCGCACATACTCGCACACACTCGCACACACTCGCATGCACACACTCGCACACACACTCACACACTCTCGCATACACACTCGCACAAACTCCTACACACACTCGTACACACTCACACACTTGCACACACTCGCACATACACACATACACATTCGCACACACTCGCACACACACTCGCACACACAGTCCTACACACTCACACACACACTCGCAAACACTCGCACACACTCACACACACACTCACTCACACGTACACACTCACGCACACTTGCACACACTCACGCACACTAGCACACACTCGTAAGCATACACTCACACTCACTCACACACTTACTCACACGCACACACTCTCGCACACACTCACACACACTCGCGCACACTCGCACACACTCGCACGCCCACACTCGCACACTCTCGCACACATTTGCACACACTCGCACTCACTTGCACCCACTCGCACGCACACACTCGCACACACTCATACACAATCACACAAACTCGCACACACACACTCGCACACATTCGCACACACTCGCACACACTCACTCACTCACACTCACTCGCACACACTTGCACACACTCGCACACACTCGCACACACAGTCCTACACACTCACACACACACTCGCAAACACTCGCACAAACTCACACACACTCACTCACACGCAGACACACTCGCATGCCCACACTCACACACATTTGCACTCACTCGCACGCACTCACACGCACACACTCGCACAAACTCACACACACTCGCACACACTCATACACAATCGCACGCACACACACTCGCACACACACACTCGCACACACTCGCACACTCTCGCACACATTCACACTCACTCGCACACACTCGCACGCGCACACTCGAACACACTCGCACAAACTCACACACACTCGCACACACTTATACACAAACGCACACACACACTCGTACACACACTCGCACACACTCGCACACACTCACTCACACACACTCACACACACACACTCGCACACACTCACACACACTTGCACACACTCGCACACACTCACACGCACACACACTCGCACACACACTCGCACACACTCACACACTCACAAGCACACACTCGCACACACACTTGCACACACACACTTACACGCACACACTCGCACAAACAGTCGCACACACTCGCACCCACTCACTCGTGCACACTCGCGCACACTCGGGCACATTTGCACACACTCGCACACTCTCGCACACATACTCGCACACACACTCGCACACACTCGAACACACTCGCACACACTCGCAAACACTCGCACATACAGTCCTACAAACTCACACACACTCACACACTCCACCCACACACAAACTGGCACACACTCAAACACACTCACTCATACACACTCGCACACACTCACTCGCACACACACACACACACACTCGCACACACTCGCACCCAGTCACTCGAGCACACTCGCACACACTCGCACGCACGCACACACTCGCACACACTCACACGCACACAGTCACTCACACACACTCGTGCACACTCGTGCACACTTGCACGCACACATTCGCACACATTCGCACTCACTTGCACACACTCGTGCGCACACACTGGCACACATTGGCACACACTGGCACACACACACTCGCACACACTCGCACACACTTGCACACACTAGCACACACACACACTCGCACATACTCGCACACACTCGCACACACTCGCACGCACACACTCGCACACACTCGCATGCACACACTCGCACACACACTCACACACACACTCACATACACACTCGCACACCCTCGCACAAACTCCTACACACACACGTACACACTCACACACACTCGCACACACACTCGCACACACTCGCACATACACACATACACATTCACACACACTCGCACACACACCCGCACACACAGTCCTACACACTCACACACACACTCGCAAACACTCGCACACACTCACACACACACTCACTCACACGTACACACTCGCGCACACTCACGCACACTAGCACACACTCGTAAGCATACACTCACACTCACTCACACACTTACTCACACGCACACACTCTCGCACACACTCACACACACTCGCGCACACTCGCACACACTCGCACGCCCACACTCGCACACTCTCGCACACATTTGCACACACTCGCACTCACTCGCACCCACTCGCACGCACACACTCGCACACACTCATACACAATCACACAAACTCGCACACACACACTCGCACACATTCGCACACACTCTCACACACGCACTCACTCACACTCACTCGCACACACTTGCACACACTCGCACACACTCGCACACACAGTCCTACACACTCACACACACACTCGCAAACACTCGCACAAACTCACACACACTCACTCACACGCACACACTTGCGCACACTAGCACACACTCGCACGCCCAAACTCGCACACATTCGCACTCACTCGCACGCACTCGCACGCACACACTCGCACACACTCGCACAAACTCACACACACTCGCACACACTCATACACAATCGCACGCACACACACCCGCACACATTCGCACACATTCGCACTCACTCGCACGCACTCGCACGCACACACTCGCACAAACTCACACACACTGGCACACACTTATACACAATCGCACACACACACTCTAACACACACTCACACACACTCGCACACACTCACTCACACACACTCACACACACACTCGCACACACTCACACACACTTGCACACACTCGCACACACTCACACGCACACACACTCACACACACACTCACACACACTCGCACACACTCATACACAATCGCACGCACACACACCCGCACACATTCGCACACATTCGCACTCACTCGCACGCACTCGCACGCACACACTCGCACAAACTCACACACACTGGCACACACTTATACACAATCGCACACACACACTCTAACACACACTCACACACACTCGCACACACTCACTCACACACACTCACACACACACTCGCACACACTCACACACACTTGCACACACTCGCACACACTCACACGCACACACACTCACACACACACTCACACACACTCGCACACACTCACAAGCACAAACTCGCACACACACTCGCACACACTCACACGCACACACTCACACGCACACACTCGCACACAAACTCGCACACACTCGCACCCAGTCACTCGAGCACACTCGCACACCCTCGCACGCACGCACACACTCGCACACACTCACATGCACACACTCACGCACACACACTCGCACACACTCGAACACACTCGCACACACTCGCAAACACTCGCACATACAGTCCTACAAACTCACACACACTCACACACACTCACACACTCCACCCACACACAAACTGGCACACACTCAAACACACTCACTCAGACACACTCGCACACACTCACTCGCACACACACACACACACACACTCGCACACACTCGCACCCAGTCACTCGAGCACACTCGCACACACTCGCACGCACACACTCGCACACACTCACACGCACACAGTCACGCACACACACTCGCGCACACTCGTGCACACTTGCACGCACACATTCGCACACATTCGCACTCACTTGCACACACTCGTGCGCACACACTGGCACACACTGGCACACACACACTCGCACACACTCGCGCACACTCGCACGCACACACTCGCACACACTCGCATGCACACACTCACGCACACACACTCGCGCACACTCATGCACACTCGCACGCACACATTCACACACATTCGCACGCACTTGCACACACTCGTACGCACACACTGGCACACACTCGCACACACTCGCACACACACACTCGCACATACTCGCTCACACTCGCACACACTCGCACGCACACACTCGCACACACTCGCATGCACACACTCGCACACACACTCACACACACACACTCGCATACACACTCGCACAAACTCCTACACACACTCGTACACACTCACACACACTAGCACACACACACTCGCACATACTCACACACACTCGCACACACTCGCATGCACACACTCGCACACACACTCACACACTCTCGCATACACACTCGCACAAACTCCTACACACACTCGTACACACTCACACACACTCGCACACACACTTGCACACACTCGCACATACACACATACACATTCGCACACACTCGCACACACACTAGCACACACAGTCCTACACACTCACACACACACTCGCAAACACTCGCACACACTCACACACACACTCACTCACACGTACACACTCACGCACACTTGCACACACTCACGCACACTAGCACACACTCGTAAGCATACACTCACACTCACTCACACACTTACTCACACGCACACACTCTCGCACACACTCACACACACTCGCGCACACTCGCACACACTCGCACGCCCACACTCGCACACTCTCGCACACATTTGCACACACTCGCACTCACTTGCACCAACTCGCACGCACACACTCGCACACACTCATACACAATCACACAAACTCGCACACACACACTCGCACACATTCGCACACACTCACTCACTCACACTCACCCGCACACACTTGCACACACTCGCACACACTCGCACACACAGTCCTACACACTCACACACACACTCGCAAACACTCGCACAAACTCACACACACTCACTCACACGCAGACACACTCGCATGCCCACACTCACACACATTTGCACTCACTCGCACGCACTCGCACGCACACACTCGCACAAACTCACACACACTCGCACACACTCATACACAATCGCACGCACACACACTCGCACACACACACTCGCACACACTCGCACACTCTCGCACACATTCACACTCACTCGCACGCACTCGCACGCGCACACTCGAACACACTCGCACAAACTCACACACACTCGCACACACTTATACACAAACGCACACACACACTCGTACACACACTCGCACACACTCGCACACACTCGCACACACTCACTCACACACACTCACACACACACACTCGCACACACTCACACACACTTGCACACACTCGCACACACTCACACGCACACACACTCGCACACACACTCGCACACACTCACACACTCACAAGCACACACTCGCACACACACTCGCACACACACACTCACACGCACACACTCGCACAAACAGTCGCACACACTCGCACCCACTCACTCGTGCACACTCGCGCACACTCGGGCACATTTGCACACACTCGCACACTCTCGCACACATACTCGCACACACACTCGCACACACTCGAACACACTCGCACACACTCGCAAACACTCGCACATACAGTCCTACAAACTCACACACACTCACACACACTCACACACTCCACCCACACACAAACTGGCACACACTCAAACACACTCACTCATACACACTCTCTCACACTCACTCGCACACACACACACACACACTCGCACACACTCGCACCCAGTCACTCGAGCACACTCGCACACACTCGCACGCACGCACACACTCGCACACACTCACACGCACACAGTCACTCACACACACTCGCGCACACTCGTGCACACTTGCACGCACACATTCGCACACATTCGCACTCACTTGCACACACTCGTGCGCACACACTGGCACTCATTGGCACACACTGGCACACACACACTCGCACACACTCGCACACACTTGCACACACTAGCACACACACACACTCGCACATACTCGCACACACTCGCACACACTCGCACCCACACACAAACTGGCACACACTCAAACACACTCACTCATACACACTCGCACACACTCACTCGCACACACACACACTCGCACACACTCGCACCCAGTCACTCGAGCACACTCGCACACCCTCGCACGCACGCACACACTCGCACACACTCACATGCACACACTCATGCACACACACTCGCGCACACTCATGCACACTCGCACGCACACATTCACACACATTCGCACGCACTTGCACACACTCGTACGCACACACTGGCACACACTCGCACACACTCGCACACACACACTCGCACATACTCGCTCACACTCGCACACACTCGCACGCACACACTCGCACACACTCGCATGCACACACTCGCACACACACTCACACATACACACTCGCATACACACTCGCACAAACTCCTACACACACTCGTACACACTCACACACACTAGCACACACACACTCGCACATACTCGCACACACTCGCACACACTCGCATGCACACACTCGCACACACACTCACACACTCTCGCATACACACTCACACAAACTCCTACACACACTCGTACACACTCACACACACTCGCACACACACTTGCACACACTCGCACATACACACATACACATTCGCACACACTCGCACACACACTAGCACACACAGTCCTACACACTCACACACACACTCGCAAACACTCGCACACACTCACACACACACTCACTCACACGTACACACTCACGCACACTTGCACACACTCATGCACACTAGCACACACTCGTAAGCATACACTCACACTCACTCACACACTTACTCACACGCACACACTCTCGCACACACTCACACACACTCGCGCACACTCGCACACACTCGCACGCCCACACTCGCACACTCTCGCACACATTTGCACACACTCGCACTCACTTGCACCCACTCGCACGCACACACTCGCACACACTCATACACAATCACACAAACTCGCACACACACACTCGCACACATTCGCACACACTCGCACACACTCACTCACTCACACTCACCCGCACACACTTGCACACACTCGCACACACTCGCACACACAGTCCTACACACTCACACACACACTCGCAAACACTCGCACAAACTCACACACACTCACTCACACGCAGACACACTCGCATGCCCACACTCACACACATTTGCACTCACTCGCACGCACTCGCACGCACACACTCGCACAAACTCACACACACTCGCACACACTCATACACAATCGCACGCACACACACTCGCACACACACACTCGCACACACTCGCACACTCTCGCACACATTCACACTCACTCGCACGCACTCGCACGCGCACACTCGAACACACTCGCACAAACTCACACACACTCGCACACACTTATACACAAACGCACACACACACTCGTACACACACTCGCACACACTCGCACACACTCGCACACACTCACTCACACACACTCACACACACACACTCGCACACACTCACACACACTTGCACACACTCGCACACACTCACACGCACACACACTCGCACACACACTCGCACACACTCACACACTCACAAGCACACACTCGCACACACACTCGCACACACACACTCACACGCACACACTCGCACAAACAGTCGCACACACTCGCACCCACTCACTCGTGCACACTCGCGCACACTCGGGCACATTTGCACACACTCGCACACTCTCGCACACATACTCGCACACACACTCGCACACACTCGAACACACTCGCACACACTTGCAAACACTCGCACATACAGTCCTACAAACTCACACACACTCACACACTCCACCCACACACAAACTGGCACACACTCAAACACACTCACTCATACACACTCGCTCACACTCACTCGCACACACACACACACACACTCGCACACACTCGCACCCAGTCACTCGAGCACACTCGCACACACTCGCACGCACGCACACACTCGCACACACTCACACGCACACAGTCACTCACACACACTCGCGCACACTCGTGCACACTTGCACGCACACATTCGCACACATTCGCACTCACTTGCACACACTCGTGCGCACACACTGGCACTCATTGGCACACACTGGCACACACACACTCGCACACACTCGCACACACTTGCACACACTAGCACACACACACACTCGCACATACTCGCACACACTCGCACACACTCGCACGCACACACTCGCACACACTCGCATGCACACACTCGCACACACACTCACACACACACTCACATACACACTCGCACACCCTCGCACAAACTCCTACACACACACGTACACACTCACACACACTCGCACACACACTCGCACACACTCGCACATACACACATACACATTCACACACACTCGCACACACACCCGCACACACAGTCCTACACACTCACACACACACTCGCAAACACTCGCACACACTCACACACAAACTCACTCACACGTACACACTCGCGCACACTCACGCACACTAGCACACACTCGTAAGCATACACTCACACTCACTCACACACTTACTCACACGCACACACTCTCGCACACACTCACACACACTCGCGCACACTCGCACACTCTCGCACACATTTGCACACACTCGCACTCACTCGCACCCACTCGCGCGCACACACTCGCACACACTCATACACAATCACACAAACTCGCACACACACACTCGCACACATTCACACACACTCGCACACACGCACTCACTCACACTCACTCGCACACACTTGCACACACTCGCACACACTCGCACACACAGTCCTACACACTCACACACACACTCGCAAACACTCGCACAAACTCACACACACTCACTCACACTCACACACTTGCGCACACTAGCACACACTCGCACGCCCACACTCGCACACATTCGCACTCACTCGCACGCACTCGCACGCACACACTCGCACACACTCGCACAAACTCACACACACTCGCACACACTCATACACAATCGCACGCACACACACCCGCACACACTCGCACACATTTGCACTCACTCGCACGCACTCGCATGCACACACTCGCACAAACTCACACACACTGGCACACACTTATACACAATCGCACACACACACTCTAACACACACTCGCACACACTCGCACAAACTCACACACACTCGCACACACTCATACACAATCGCACGCACACACACCCGCACACACTCGCACACATTTGCACTCACTCGCACGCACTCGCATGCACACACTCGCACAAACTCACACACACTGGCACACACTTATACACAATCGCACACACACACTCTAACACACACTCGCACACACTCGCACACACTCACTCACACACACTCACACACACACTCGCACACACTCACACACACTTGCACACACTCGCACACACTCACACGCACACACACTCATACACACTCACACACACTCGCACACACTCACAAGCACAAACTCGCACACACACTCGCACACACTCACATGCACACACTCACACGCACACACTCGCACACACACTCGCACACACTCGCACCCACTCACTCGTGCACACTCGCGCACACTCGGGCACATTTGCACACACTCGCACACACTCGCACACTCTCGCACACACACTCGCACACACACTCGCACACACTCGAACACACTCGCACACACTCGCAAACACTCGCACATACAGTCCTACAAACTCACACACACTCACACACTCCACCCACACACAAACTGGCACACAATCAAACACACTCACTCATACACACTCGCACACACTCACTCGCACACACACACACTCGCACACACTCGCACCCAGTCACTCGAGCACACTCGCACACACTCGCATGCACGCACACACTCGCACACACTCACACGCACACAGTCACGCACACACACTCGCGCACACTCGTGCACACTTGCACGCACACATTCGCACACATTCGCACTCACTTGCACACACTCGTGCGCACACACTGGCACACACTGGCACACACTGGCACACACACTCGCACACACTCGCACACACTTGCACACACTAGCACACACACACTCGCACATACTCGCACACACTCGCACGCACACACTAGCACACACACACACTCGCACATACTCGCACACACTCGCACACACTCGCACGCACACACTCGCACACACTTGCATGCACACACTCGCACACACACTCACACACACACTCACATACACACTCGCACACCCTCGCACAAACTCCTACACACACACGTACACACTCACACACACTCGCACACACACTCGCACACACTCGCACATACACACATACACATTCACACACACTCGCACACACACCCGCACACACAGTCCTACACACTCACACACACACTCGCAAACACTCGCACACACTCACACACACACTCACTCACACGTACACACTCGCGCACACTCACGCACACTAGCACACACTCGTAAGCATACACTCACACTCACTCACACACTTACTCACACGCACACACTCTCGCACACACTCACACACACTCGCGCACACTCGCACACACTCGCACGCCCACACTCGCACACTCTCGCACACATTTGCACACACTCGCACTCACTCGCACCCACTCGCACGCACACACTCGCACACACTCATACACAATCACACAAACTCGCACACACACACTCGCACACATTCGCACACACTCTCACACACGCACTCACTCACACTCACTCGCACACACTTGCACACACTCGCACACACTCGCACACACAGTCCTACACACTCACACACACACTCGCAAACACTCGCACAAACTCACACACACTCACTCACACGCACACACTTGCGCACACTAGCACACACTCGCACGCCCAAACTCGCACACATTCGCACTCACTCGCACGCACTCGCACGCACACACTCGCACACACTCGCACAAACTCACACACACTCGCACACACTCATACACAATCGCACGCACACAAACCCGCACACATTCGCACACATTCGCACTCACTCGCACGCACTCGCACGCACACACTCGCACAAACTCACACACACTGGCACACACTTATACACAATCGCACACACACACTCTAACACACACTCACACACACTCGCACACACTCACTCACACACACTCACACACACACTCGCACACACTCACACACACTTGCACACACTCGCACACACTCACACGCACACACACTCACACACACACTCACACACACTCGCACACACTCACAAGCACAAACTCGCACACACACTCGCACACACTCACACGCACACACTCACACGCACACACTCGCACACAAACTCGCACACACTCGCACCCAGTCACTCGAGCACACTCGCACACCCTCGCACGCACGCACACACTCGCACACACTCACATGCACACACTCACGCACACACACTCGCACACACTCGAACACACTCGCACACACTCGCAAACACTCGCACATACAGTCCTACAAACTCACACACACTCACACACACTCACACACTCCACCCACACACAAACTGGCACACACTCAAACACACTCACTCAGACACACTCGCACACACTCACTCGCACACACACACACACACACACTCGCACACACTCGCACCCAGTCACTCGAGCACACTCGCACACACTCGCACGCACACACTCGCACACACTCACACGCACACAGTCACGCACACACACTCGCGCACACTCGTGCACACTTGCACGCACACATTCGCACACATTCGCACTCACTTGCACACACTCGTGCGCACACACTGGCACACACTGGCACACACACACTCGCACACACTCGCGCACACTCGCACGCACACACTCGCACACACTCGCATGCACACACTCGCACACACACTCACACACACACACTCACATACACTCGCACAAACTCCTACACACACACGTACACACTCACACACACTCGAACACACACTCGCACACACTCGCACACACTCGCACATACACACATACACATTCACACACACTCGCACACACACTCGCACACACAGTCCTACACACTCACACACTTGCACACACTCGCACACACTCACACGCACACACACTCACACACACACTCACACACACTCGCACACACTCACAAGCACAAACTCGCACACACACTCGCACACACTCACACGCACACACTCACACGCACACACTCGCACACAAACTCGCACACACTCGCACCCAGTCACTCGAGCACACTCGCACACCCTCGCACGCATGCACACACTCGCACACACTCACATGCACACACTCAGACACACACTCGCACACACTCGAACACACTCGCACACACTCGCAAACACTCGCACATACAGTCCTACAAACTCACACACACTCACACACACTAACACACTCGCACCCACACACAAACTGGCACACACTCAAACATACTCACTCATACACACTCGCACACACTCACTCGCACACACACTCGCACACACTCGCACCCAGTCACTCGAGCACACTCGCACACCCTCGCACGCACACACTCGCACACACTCACATGCACACACTCACGCACACACACTCGCACACACTCGTGCACACTCGCACGCACACATTCACGCACACACACTCGCGCACACTCGTGCACACTCGCACGCACACATTCACACACATTCGCACTCACTTGCACACACTCGTACGCACACACTGGCACACACTCGCACACACTCGCACACACACACTCGCACATACTCGCTCACACACACTCGCACGCACACACTCGCACACACTCGCATGCACACACTCGCACACACACTCGCATACACACTCGCACAAACTCCTACACACACTCGTACACACTCACACACACTAGCACACACACACTCGCACACACTCGCACATACTCGCACACACTCGCATACACTCGCATGCACACACTCGCACACACATTCACACACACTCTCGCATACACACTCGCACAAACTCCTACACACACTCGTACACACTCACACACACTCGCACACACACTTGCACACACTCGCACACACTCGCACATACACACATACACATTCGCACACACTCGCACACACACTCGCACACACAGTTCTACACACTCACACACACACTCGCAAACACTCGCACACACTCACACACACACTCACTCACACGTACACACTCATGCACACTTGCACACACTCACGCACACTAGCACACACTCGTAAGCATACACTCACACTCACTCACACACTTACTCACACGCACACACTCTCGCACACACTCACACACACTCGCGCACACTCGCACACACTCGCATGCCCAACATCACACACTCTCGCACACATTTGCACACACTCGCACTCACTTGCACCCACTCGCACGCACACACTCGCACACACTCATACACAATCACACAAACTCGCACACACACTCGCACACATTTGCACACACTCGCACACTCACACTCACTCGCACACACTTGCACACACTCGCACACACTCGCACACACAGTCCTACACACTCACACACACACTCGCAAACACTCACACAAACTCACACACACTCACTCACACGCACACACTTGCGCACACTAGCACACACTCGCACGCCCACACTCACAAACATTCGCACGCACTCGCACGCACACACTTGCACAAACTCACACACACTCGCACACACTCATACACAATCGCATGCACACACACTCGCACACACACACTCGCACACACTAGCACACTCTCGCACACATTCACACTCACTCGCACGCACTCGCACGCGCACACTCGAACACACTCGCACAAACACACACACACTCGCACACACTTATACACAAACGCACACACACACTCGTACACACACTCGCACACACTCGCACACACTCGCACACACTCACTCACACACACACACTCGCACACACTCACACACACTTGCACACACTCGCACACACTCACACGCACACACACTCGCACACACTCGCACACACTCACAAGCACACACTCGCACACACACTTGCACACACTCACACGCACACACTCACACGCACACACTCGCACAAACAGTCGCACAAACTCGCACCCACTCACTCGTGCACACTCGCGCACACTTGGGCACATTTGCACACACTCGCACACACTCGCACACTCTCGCACACACACTCGCACACACACTCGCACACACTCGAACACACTCGCACACACTCGCAAACACTCGCACATACAGTCCTACAAACTCACACACACTCACACACACTCACACACTCGCACCCACACACAAACTGGCACACACTCAAACACACTCACTCATACACACTCGCACACAATCACTCACACACACACACTCGCACACACTCGCACCCAGTCACTCGAGCACACTCACACACCCTCGCACGCACGCACAAACTCGCACACACTCACATGCACACACTCACGCACACACACTCGCGCACACTTGTGCACACTTGCACGCACACATTCACACACATTCGCACTCACTTGCACACACTCGTACGCACACACTCGCACACACTCGCACACACACACTCGCACATACTCGCTCACACTCGCACACACTCGCACGCACACACTCGCATGCACACACTCGCACACACACTCACACACACACACTCGCATACACACTCGCACAAACTCCTACACACACTCGTACACACTCACACACACTAGCACACACACACTCGCACATACTCGCACACACTCGCATGCACACCTTCGCACACACTCACACACACACTCTCGCATACACACTCGCACAAACTCCTACACACTCACACACACTCGCACACACACTTGCACACACTCGCACACACTCGCACATACACACATACACATTCGCACACACTCGCACACACACTCGCACACACAGTCCTACAAACTCACACACACACTCGCAAACACTCGCACACACTCACACACACACTCACTCACACGTACACACTCACGCACACTTGCACACACTCACGCACACTAGCACACACTCGTAAGCATACACTCACACTCACTCACACACTTACTCACACGCACACACTCTCCCACACACTCACACACACTCGCACACACTCGCACGCCCACACTCGCACACTCTCGCACACATTTGCACACACTCGCATTCACTTGCACCCACTCGCACGCACACACTCGCACACACTCATACACAATCACACAAACTCGCACACACACACTCGCACACATTCGCACACACTCGCACACACTCACTCACTCACACTCACTCGCACACACTTGCACACACTCGCACACACTCGCACACACAGTCCTACACACTCACACACACACTCGCAAACACTCGCACAAACTCACACACACTCACTCACACGCACACACTTGCGCACACTAGCACACACTCGCACGCCCACACTCACACACATTCGCACTCACTCGCACACACTCGCACGCACACACTCGCACAAACTCACACACACTCGCACACACTCATACACAATCGCACGCACACACACTCGCACACACACACTCGCACACACTCGCACACTCTCACACACATTCACACTCACTCGCATGCACTCGCACGCGCACACTCGAACACATTCGCACAAACTCACACACACTCGTACACACACTCGCACACACTCGCACATACTCGCACACACTCACTCACACACACTCACACGCACACACTCGCACACACTCACACACACTTGCACACACTCGCACACACTCACACGCACACACACTCGCACACACACTCACACACACTCGCACACACTCACAAGCACACACTCGCACACACACTCGCACACACTCACACGCACACACTCACACGCACACACTCGCACAAACAGTCGCACACACTCGCACCCACTCACTCGTGCACACTCGCGCACACTCGGGCACATTTGCACACACTCGCACACACTCGCACACTCTCGCACACACACTCGCACACACACTCGCGCACACTCAAACACACTCGCACACACTCGCAAACACTCGCACATACAGTCCTACAAACTCACACACACTCACACACACTCACACACTCCACCCACACACAAACTGGCACACACTCAAACACACTCACTCATACACACTCGCACACACTCACTCGCACACACACACACTCGCACACACTAGCACCCAGTCACTCGAGCACACTCGCACACACTCGCACACACTCACACGCACACAGTCACACACACACACTCGCGCACACTCGTGCACACTTGCACGCACACATTCGCACACATTCGCACTCACTTGCACACACTCGTGCGCACACACTGGCACACACTGGCACACACACACTCGCACACACTCGCACACACTTGCACATACTAGCACACACACACTCGCACATATTCGCACACACTCGCACGCACACACTCGCACACACTTGCATGCACACACTCGCACACACACACACACTCACATACACACTCGCACACACTCGCACAAACTCCTACACACACTCGTACACACACACACTCGCACACACACTCGCACACACTCGCACACACTCGCACATACACACATACACATTCGCACACACTCGCACACACACTCGCACACACAGTCCTACACACTCACACACACACTCGCAAACACTCGCACACACTCACACACACACTCACTCACACGTACACACTCGCGCACACTCGCACACACTCACGCACACTAGCACACACTCGCATGCACACACTGGCACACACACTAACACACACACTCACATACACACTCGCACACACTCGCACAAACTCCTACACACATTCGCACACACTCACACACACACTCGCACGCTCACACTCGCACACACTCACACACACACTTGCACACACTTGCACACACACACTCGCACATAATCACACACACACACTCGCAGACACTCGCACACACTCACTCATGCACACACTCATACACACTCGCCCCCACTCGCACACACAGTCCTACACACTCACACACACACTCGCAAACACTCGCAAACACTCACACACACACTCACTCACACGTACACACTCGCACACACTCGCACGCCCACACTCTCACACTCTCGCACACATTTGCACACACTCGCACTCACTCGCACGCACTCACACACACACTCGCACAAACTCATACACAATCGCACACACTCACTCGCACACACTTGCACACACTCGCACACACTCGCACACACTTGCACACACTTGCACACGCTTGCACACACTCGCACACACTCAAACACACTCGCACACACTCACACACACGCACACACACGCACACACACTCACGCACACACTCGCACACACTCGCACACACTTGCATGCACACATTCGCACGCACTCGCACACACAAACACAAACTGGCACACACTCAAACACACTCACTCATACACACTCGCACACACTCACTCGCACACACACACACACACTCGCACACACTCACACACACACACTCGCGCACACTCGTGCACACTCGCACGCACACATTCGCACACATTCGCACTCACTTGCACACACTCGTACGCAAACACTGGCACACACTGGCACACACTCGCACACACACACTCGCACACACTCGCACACACTTGCACACACTAGCACACACACACTCGCACACACTTACACACACTTGCACGCACACACTCGCATGCACACACTCGCACACACTCACACACACTCGCATACACACTCGCACACACTCGCACAAACTCCTACACACACTCGTACACACTCACACACACTCGCACACACACTCGCACACACTCGCACATACACACATACACATTTGCACACACTCACACACACACTCGCACACACAGTCCTACACACTCACACACACTCGCAAACACTCGCACACACTCACACACACACTCACTCACACGTACACACTCGCGCACACTCACGCACACTAGCACACACTCGTAAGCATACACTCAAACTCACTCACACACTTACTCACATGCACACACTCTCGCACACACTCACACACACTCGTGCACACTCGCACACACTCGCACGCCCACACTCGCACACTCTCGCACACATTTGCACACACTCGCACTCACTCGCACCCACTCACATGCACACACTCGCACACACTCATACACAATCACACAAACTCGCACACACACACTCGCACACATTCGCACACACTCGCACACACTCACTCACTCACACTCACTCGCACACACTTGCACACACTCGCACACACTCGCACACACAGTCCTACACACTCACACACACTCGCAAACACTCGCACAAACTCACACACACTCACTCACACGCACACACTTGCGCACACTAGCACACACTCGCACGCCCACACTCGCACACATTCGCACTCACTCGCACGCACTCGCACGCACACACTCGCAAAAAACTCACACACACTCGCACACACTCATACACAATCGCACGCACACACACTCGCACACACACGCTCGCACACACTCGCACACTCTCGCACTCACTCGCACGCACTCGCACGCACACACTCGCACACACTCGCATGCACACACTCGCACGCACACACTCGCACAAACAGTCGCACACACTCGCACCCACTCACTCGTGCACACTCGCGCACACTCCGGCACATTTGCACACACTCGCACACACTCATACACAATCGCACGCACACACACTCGCACACACACACTCGCACACACTCGCACACTCTCGCACTCACTCGCACGCACTCGCACGCACACACTCGCACACACTCGCATGCACACACTCGCACGCACACACTCGCACAAACAGTCGCACACACTCGCACCCACTCACTCGTGCACACTCGCGCACACTCGGGCACATTTGCATACACTCGCACACACTCGCACACTCTCGCACACACACTCGCACACACACTCGCACACACTCGAACACACTCGCACACACTCGCAAACACTCGCACATACAGTCCTACAAACTCACACACACTCACACACACTCACACACTCCACCCACACACAAACTGGCACACACTCAAACACACTCACTCATACACACTCGCACACACTCACTCGCACACACACACACTTGCACACACTAGCACCCAGTCACTCGAGCACACTCGCACACACTCGCACACACTCACACGCACACAGTCACGCACACACACTCGCACACACTCGTGCACACTTGCACGCACACATTCACACACATTCGCACACATTCGCACTCACTTGCACACACTCGTGCGCACACACTGGCACACACTGGCACACACTGGCACACACACACTCGCACACACTCGCACACACTTGCACATACTAGCACACACACACTCGCACATATTCGCATACACTCGCACGCACACACTTGCATGCACACACTCGCACACACACTCACACACACACTCACATACACACTCGCACACACTCGCACAAACTCCTACACACACTCGTACACACACACACTCGCACACACTCGCACATACACACATACACATTCGCACACACACTCGCACACACAGTCCTACACACTCACACACACACTCGCGCACACTCGCACACACTCACGCACACTAGCACACACTCGCATGCACACACTGGCACACACACTAACTCACACACTCACATACACACTCGCACACACTCGCACAAACTCCTACACACACTCGCACACACTCACACACACACTCGCACGCTCACACTCGCACACACTCGCACACACACTTGCACACACTTGCACACACACACTCGCACACAATTACACACACACTCGCAGACACTCGCACACACTCACTCATGCACACACTCATACACACTCGCCCACACTCGCACACACAGTCCTACACACTCACACACACACTCGCAAACACTCGCAAACACTCACACACACACTCACTCACACGTACACACTCGCAAACACTCGCACGCCCACACTCTCACACTCTCGCACACATTTGCACACACTCGCACTCACTCGCACGCACACACACTCACACACACACTCGCACAAACTCATACACAATCGCACACACTCACTCGCACACACTTGCACACACTCGCACACACTCGCACACACTTGCACACACTTGCACACGCTTGCACACACTCGCACACACTCGCACACACTCGCACACACTCGCACACACGCACACACACGCACACACACTCACGCACACACTCGCACACACTCGAACACACTTGCATGCACACATTCGCACGCACTCGCACACACAAACACAAACTGGCACACACTCAAACACACTCACTCATACAAACTCGCACACACTCACTCGCACACACACTCGCACACACTCACACACACACACACTCGCGCACACTCGTGCACACTCGCACGCACACATTCGCACACATTCGCACTCACTTGCACACACTCGTACGCAAACACTGGCACACACTGGCACACACTCGCACACACACACTCGCACACACTCGCACACACTTGCACACACTAGCACACACACACTCGCACACACTCGCACATACTCGCACACACTCACACACACTTGCACGCACACACTCGCATGCACACACTCGCACACACTCACACACACTCGCATACACACTCGCACACACTCGCACAAACTCCTACACACACTCGTACACACTCACACACACTCGCACACACACTCGCACACACTCGCACATACACACATACACATTTGCACACACTCGCACACACACTCGCACACACAGTCCTACACACTCACACACACACTCGCAAACACTCGCACACACTCACACACACACTCACTCACACGTACACACTCGCGCACACTCACGCACACTAGCACACACTCGTAAGCATACACTCAAACTCACTCACACACTTACTCACATGCACACACTCTCGCACACACTCACACACACTCGTGCACACTCGCACACACTCGCACGCCCACACTCGCACACTCTCGCACACATTTGCACACACTCGCACTCACTCGCACCCACTCGCATGCACACACTCGCACACACTCATACACAATCACACAAACTCGCACACACACACTCGCACACATTCGCACACACTCGCACACACTCACTCACTCACACTCACTCGCACACACTTGCACAAACTCGCACACACTCGCACACACAGTCCTACACACTCACACACACTCGCAAACACTCGCACAAACTCACACACACTCACTCACACACACACACACTTGCGCACACTAGCACACACTCGCGTGCCCACACTCGCACACATTCGCACTCACTCGCACGCACTCGCACGCACACACTCGCAAAAATCTCACACACACTCGCACACACTCATACACAATCGCACGCACACACACTCGCACACACACACTCGCACACACTCGCACACTCTCGCACTCACTCGCACGCACTCGCACGCACACACTCGCACACACTCGCATGCACACACTCGCACACACAAACACACACACACTCGCATACACACTCGCACACACTCGCATGCACACACTCGCACACACACTCACACACACACACTCGCATACACACTCGCACACACTCGCACAAACTCCTACACACACTCGTACACACTCACACACACTCGCACACACACTTGCACACACTCGAACATACACACATACACATTCGCACACACTCGCACAGTCACTCACACACACAGTCCTACACACTCACACACACACTCGCAAACACTCACACACACACACACTCACTCACACGTACACACTCGCGCACACTCGCACACACTCATGCACACTAGCACACACTCGTAAGCATACACTCACACTCACTCACACACTTACTCACACTCACACACTCTCGCACACACTCACATAAACTCACACACACTCGCACACACTCGCACACTCTCGCACACATTCACACTCACTCGCACGCACTCGCACGCACACACTCGCACACACTCGCACAAACTCACACACACTCGCACACACTTATACACAATCGCACACACACACACTCGTACACACACTCGCACACACTCGCACACACTCGCACACACTCACTCACACACACACACACACACTCGCACGCACACACACACACTCGCACACACTCACATGCACACACACTCGCACACACTCACACACACTCGCACACACTCACAAGCACACATTCGCACAGACACTCACTCACACTCACAAGCACACACTCACACGCACACACTCGCACACACACTCGCACACACTCACACCAACTCACTCGTGCACACTCGCTCACACTCGGGCACATTTGCACACACTCGCACACACTCGCACACTCTCGCACACACTCGCACACACACTCGCACACACTCGATCACACTCACACACACTCACAAACAATCGCACATACAGTCCTACAAACTCACACACACTCACACACTCGCACCCACACACAAACTGGCACACACTCAAACACACTCACTCATACACACTCGCACACACTCACTCGCACACACACACACTCGCACACACTCGCACCCAGTCACTCGAGCACACTCGCACACACTCGCACGCACACACGCACACACTCGCACACACTCACACGCACACACTCACACACACACACTCGTGCACACTCGTGCACACTCGCACGCACACATTCGCACACATTCACACTCACTTGCACACACTGGCACACACTGGCACACACTGGCACACACACACTCGCACACACTCGCACACACTCGCACACACTCGCACACACTTGCACACACTAGCACACACACTCGCACATACTCGCACACACTCGCACACACTCGCACGCACACACTCGCACACACTCGCATGCACACACTCGCACACACACTCACACACACACACTCACATACACACTCGCACACACTCGCACAAACTCCTACACACACACGTACACACTCACACACACTCGCACACACACTCGCACACACTCGCACATACACACATACACATTCACACACACTCGCACACACACTCGCACACACAGTCCTACACACTCACACACACACTCGCAAACACTCGCACACACTCACACACACACTCACTCACACATACACACTCGCGCACACTCACGCACACTAGCACACACTCGTAAGCATACACTCACACTCACTCACACACTTACTCACACGCACACACTCTCGCACACACTCACACACACTCGCGCACACTCGCACACTCTCGCACACATTTGCACACACTCGCACTCACTCGCACCCACTCGCACGCACACACTCGCACACACTCATACACAATCACACAAACTCGCACACACACACTCGCACACATTCGCACACACTCGCACACACGCACTCACTCACACTCACTCGCACACACTTGCACACACTCGCACACACTCGCACACACAGTCCTACACACTCACACACACACTCGCAAACACTCGCACAAACTCACACACACTCACTCACACGCACACACTTGCGCACACTAGCACACACTCGCACGCCCACACTCGCACACATTCGCACTCACTCGCACGCACTCGCACGCACACACTCGCACACACTCGCCCAAACTCACACAAACTCACACACACTCGCACACACTCATACACAATCGCACGCACACACACCCGCACACACTCGCACACATTTGCACTCACTCGCACGCACTCGCATGCACAAACTCGCACAAACTCACACACACTGGCACACACTTATACACAATCGCACACACACACTCTAACACACACTCGCACACACTCGCACACACTCACTCACACACACTCACACACACACTCGCACACACTCACACACACTTGCACACACTCGCACACACTCACACGCACACACACTCACACACACTCACACACACTCGCACACACTCACAAGCACAAACTCGCACACACACTCGCACACACTCACACGCACACACTCACACGCACACACTCGCACACACACTCGCACACACTCGCACCCACTCACTCGTGCACACTCGCGCACACTCGGGCACATTTGCACACACTCGCACACACTCGCAAACTCTCGCACACACACTCGCACACACACTCGCACACACTCGAACACACTTGCACACACTCGCAAACACTCGCACATTCAGTCCTACAAACTGACACACACTCACACACACTCACACACTCGCACCCACACACAAACTGGCACACACTCAAACACACTCACTCATACACACTCGCACACACTCACTCGCACACACACACACTCGCACACACTCGCACCCAGTCACTCGAGCACACTCGCACACCCTCGCACGCACGCACACACTCGCACACACTCACATGCACACACTCACGCACACACACTCGCGCACACTCATGCACACTCGCACGCACACATTCACACACATTCGCACGCACTTGCACACACTCGTACGCACACACTGGAACACACTCGCACACACTCGCACACACACACTCGCACATACTCGCTCACACTCGCACACACTCGCACGCACACACTCGCACACACTCGCATGCACACACTCGCACACACACTCACACACACACACTCACATACACACTCGCACAAACTCCTACACACACTCGTACACACTCACACACACTAGCACACACACACACTCGCACATACTCGCACACACTCGCACACACTCGCATGCACACACTCGCACACACACTCACACACTCTCGCATACACACTCGCACAAACTCCTACACACACTCGTACACACTCACACACACTCGCACACACACTTGCACACACTCGCACATACACACATACACATTCGCACACACTCGCACACAAACTCGCACACACAGTCCTACACACTCACACACACACTCGCAAACACTCGCACACACTCACACACACACTCACTCACACGTACACACTCACGCACACTTGCACACACTCACGCACACTAGCACACACTCGTAAGCATACACTCACACTCACTCACACACTTACTCACACGCACACACTCTCGCACACACTCACACACACTCGCGCACACTCGCACACACTCGCACGCCCACACTCGCACACTCTCGCACACATTTGCACACACTCGCACTCACTTGCACCCACTCGCACGCTCCCACTCGCACACACTCATACACAATCACACAAACTCGCACACACACACTCGCACACATTCGCACACACTCGCACACACTCGCATGCACACACTCGCACACACACTCACACACACACTCTCGCATACACACTCGAACAAACTCCTACACACACTCGTACACACTCACACACACTCGCACACACACTTGCACACACTCGCACATACACACATACACATTCGCACACACTCGCACACACACTCGCACACACAGTCCTACACACTCACACACACACTCGCAAACACTCGCACACACTCACACACACACTCACTCACACGTACACACTCACGCACACTTGCACACACTCACGCACACTAGCACACACTCGTAAGCATACACTCACACTCACTCACACACTTACTCACACGCACACACTCTCGCACACACTCACACACACTCGCGCACACTCGCACACACTCGCACGCCCACACTCGCACACTCTCGCACACATTTGCACACACTCGCACTCACTTGCACCCACTCGCACGCACACACTCGCACACACTCATACACAATCACACAAACTCGCACACACACACTCGCACACATTCGCACACACTCGCACACACTCACTCACTCACACTCACTCGCACACACTTGCACACACTCGCACACACTCGCACACACAGTCCTACACACTCACACACACACTCGCAAACACTCGCACAAACTCACACACACTCACTCACACGCAGACACACTCGCATGCCCACACTCACACACATTTGCACTCACTCGCACGCACTCGCACGCACACACTCGCACAAACTCACACACACTCGCACACACTCATACACAATCGCACGCACACACACTCGCACACACACACTCGCACACACTCGCACACTCTCGCACACATTGACACTCACTCGCACGCACTCGCACGCGCACACTCGAACACACTCGCACAAACTCACACACACTCGCACACACTTATACACAAACGCACACACACACTCGTACACACACTCGCACACACTCGCACACACTCGCACACACTCACTCACACACACTCACACACACACACTCGCACACACTCACACACACTCGCACACACTTATACACAAACGCACACACACACTCGTACACACACTCGCACACACTCGCGCACACTCGCACACACTCGCACGCCCACACTCGCACACTCTCGCACACATTTGCACACACTCGCACTCACTTGCACCCACTCGCACGCTCCCACTCGCACACACTCATACACAATCACACAAACTCGCACACACACACTCGCACACATTCGCACACACTCGCACACACTCGCATGCACACACTCGCACACACACTCACACACACACTCTCGCATACACACTCGAACAAACTCCTACACACACTCGTACACACTCACACACACTCGCACACACACTTGCACACACTCGCACATACACACATACACATTCGCACACACTCGCACACACACTCGCACACACAGTCCTACACACTCACACACACACTCGCAAACACTCGCACACACTCACACACACACTCACTCACACGTACACACTCACGCACACTTGCACACACTCACGCACACTAGCACACACTCGTAAGCATACACTCACACTCACTCACACACTTACTCACACGCACACACTCTCGCACACACTCACACACACTCGCGCACACTCGCACACACTCGCACGCCCACACTCGCACACTCTCGCACACATTTGCACACACTCGCACTCACTTGCACCCACTCGCACGCACACACTCGCACACACTCATACACAATCACACAAACTCGCACACACACACTCGCACACATTCGCACACACTCGCACACACTCACTCACTCACACTCACTCGCACACACTTGCACACACTCGCACACACTCGCACACACAGTCCTACACACTCACACACACACTCGCAAACACTCGCACAAACTCACACACACTCACTCACACGCAGACACACTCGCATGCCCACACTCACACACATTTGCACTCACTCGCACGCACTCGCACGCACACACTCGCACAAACTCACACACACTCGCACACACTCATACACAATCGCACGCACACACACTCGCACACACACACTCGCACACACTCGCACACTCTCGCACACATTGACACTCACTCGCACGCACTCGCACGCGCACACTCGAACACACTCGCACAAACTCACACACACTCGCACACACTTATACACAAACGCACACACACACTCGTACACACACTCGCACACACTCGCACACACTCGCACACACTCACTCACACACACTCACACACACACACTCGCACACACTCACACACACTCGCACACACTTATACACAAACGCACACACACACTCGTACACACACTCGCACACACTCGCACACACTCACTCACACA
The DNA here is from genome assembly GCF_046119375.1 of Phyllobates terribilis. Classification (NCBI taxonomy): domain Eukaryota; kingdom Metazoa; phylum Chordata; class Amphibia; order Anura; family Dendrobatidae; genus Phyllobates; species Phyllobates terribilis. The sequence continues at coordinate 2,291,230 of NW_027362853.1, forward strand.
CACTCACACACACACACTCGCACACACTCACACACACTTGCACACACTCGCACACACTCACACGCACACACACTCGCACACACACTCACACACACTCACACACTCACAAGCACACACTCGCACACACACTCGCACACACTCACACGCACACACTCACACGCACACACTCGCACAAACAGTCGCACACACTCGCACCCACTCACTCGTGCACACTCGCGCACACTCGGGCACATTTGCACACACTCGCACACACTCGCACACTCTCGCACACACACTCGCACACACACTCGCACACACTCGAACACACTCGCACACACTCGCAAACACTCGCACATACAGTCCTACAAACTCACACACACTCACACACACTCACACACTCCAACCACACACAAACTGGCACACACTCAAACACACTCACTCATACACACTCGCACACACTCACTCGCACACACACACACACACTCGCACCCAGTCACTCGAGCACACTCGCACACACTCGCACGCACGCACACACTCGCACACACTCACACAGTCACGCACACACACTCGCGCACACTCGTGCACACTTGCACGCACACATTCGCACACATTCGCACTCACTTGCACACACTCGTGCGCACACACTGGCACACACTGGCACACACACACTCGCACACACTGGCACACACTTGCACACACTAGCACACACACACTCGCACATACTCGCACACACTCGCACACACTCACACGCACACACTCGCACACACTCGCATGCACACACTCGCACACACACTCACACACACACTCACATACACACTCGCACAAACTCCTACACACACGTACACACTCACACACACTCGCACACACTCGCACATACACACATACACATTCACACACACTCGCACACACACCCGCACACACAGTCCTACACACTCACACACACACTCGCAAACACTCGCACACACTCACACACACACTCACACGTACACACTCGCGCACACTCACGCACACTAGCACACACTCGTAAGCATACACTCACACTCACTCACACACTTACTCACACGCACACACTCTCGCACACACTCACACACACACGCGCACACTCGCACACACTCGCACGCCCACACTCGCACACTCTCGCACACATTTGCACACACTCGCACTCACTCGCACCCACTCGCACGCACACACTCGCACACACTCATACACAATCACACAAACTCGCACACACACACTCGCACACATTCGCACACACTCTCACACACGCACTCACTCACACTCACTCGCACACACTTACACACACTCGCACACACTCGCACACACAGTCCTACACACTCACACACTCGCAAACACTCGCACAAACTCACACACACTCACTCACACGCACACACTTGCGCACACTAGCACACACTCGCACGCCCAAACTCGCACACATTCGCACTCACTCGCACGCACTCGCACGCACACACTCGCACACACTCGCACAAACTCACACACACTCGCACACACTCATACACAATCGCACGCACACACACCCGCACACACTCGCACACATTCGCACTCTCTCGCACGCACTCGCACGCACACACTCGCACAAACTCACACACACTGGCACACACTTATACACAATCGCACACACACACTCTAACACACACTCACACACACTCGCACACACTCACTCACACACACTCACACACACACTCGCACACACTCACACACACTTGCACACACTCGCACACACTCACACGCACACACACTCACACACACACTCACACACACTCACACACACTCACAAGCACAAACTCGCACACACACTCGCACACACTCACACGCACACACTCACACGCACACACTCGCACACAAACTCGCACACACTCGCACCCAGTCACTCGAGCACACTCGCACACCCTCGCACGCACGCACACACTCGCACACACTCACATGCACACACTCACGCACACACACTCGCACACACTCGAACACACTCGCACACACTCGCAAACACTCGCACATACAGTCCTACAAACTCACACACACTCACACACACTCACACACTCCACCCACACACAAACTGGCACACACTCAAACACACTCACTCAGACACACTCGCACACACTCACTCGCACACACACACACTCGCACACACTCGCACCCAGTCACTCGAGCACACTCGCACACACTCGCACGCACGCACACACTCGCACACACTCACACGCACACAGTCACGCACACACACTCGCGCACACTCATGCACACTTGCACGCACACATTCGCACACATTCGCACTCACTTGCACACACTCGTGCGCACACACTGGCACACACTGGCACACACTGGCACACACACACTCGCACACACTCGCACACACTTGCACACACTAGCACACACACACACTCGCACATACTCGCACACACTCGCACACACTCGCATGCACACACTCGCACACACTCGCATGCACACACTCGCACACACACTCACACACACACACTCACATACACACTCGCACACACTCGCACAAACTCCTACACACACACGTACACACTCACACACACTCGAACACACACTCGCACACACTCGCACACACTCGCACATACACACATACACATTCACACACACTCGCACACACACTCGCACACACAGTCCTACACACTCACACACTTGCACACACTCGCACACACTCACACGCACACACACTCACACACACACTCACACACACTCGCACACACTCACAAGCACAAACTCGCACACACACTCGCACACACTCACACGCACACACTCACACGCACACACTCGCACACAAACTCGCACACACTCGCACCCAGTCACTCGAGCACACTCGCACACCCTCGCACGCACGCACACACTCGCACACACTCACATGCACACACTCACACACACACTCGCACACACTCGAACACACTCGCACACACTCGCAAACACTCGCACATACAGTCCTACAAACTCACACACACTCACACACACTCACACACTCGCACCCACACACAAACTGGCACACACTCAAACACACTCACTCATACACACTCGCACACACTCACTCGCACACACACTCGCACACACTTGCACCCAGTCACTCGAGCACACTCGCACACCCTCGCACGCACGCACGCACACACTCGCACACACTCACATGCACACACTCACGCACACACACTCGCACACACTCGTGCACACTCGCACGCACACATTCATGCACACACACTCGCGCACACTCGTGCACACTCGCACGCACACATTCACACACATTCGCACTCACTTGCACACACTCGTACGCACACACTGGCACACACTCGCACACACTCGCACACACACACTCGCACATACTCGCTCACACTCACACACACTCGCACACAAGCACTCGCACACACTCGCATGCACACACTCGCACACACACTCGCATACACACTCGCACAAACTCCTACACACACTCGTACACACTCACACACACTAGCACACACACACTCGCACACACTCGCACATAATCGCACACACTCACACACACTCGCATGCACACACTCGCACACACATTCACACACACTCTCGCATACACACTCGCACAAACTCCTACACACACTCGTACACACTCACACACACTCGCACACACACTTGCACACACTCGCACACACTCGCACATACACACATACACATTCGCACACACTCGCACACACACTCGCACACACACTCGCACACACAGTCCTACACACTCACACACACACTCGCAAACACTCGCACACACTCACACACACACTCACTCACACGTACACACTCATGCACACTTACACACACTCACGCACACTAGCACACACTCGTAAGCATACACTCACACTCACTCACACACTTACTCACACGCACACACTCTCGCACACACTCACACACACTCGCGCACACTCGCACACACTCGCACGCCCACCATCACACACTCTCGCACACATTTGCACACACTCGCACTCACTTGCACCCACTCGCACGCACACACTCGCACACACTCATACACAATCACACAAACTCGCACACACACTCGCACACATTTGCACACACTCGCACACTCACACTCACTCGCACACACTTGCACACACTCGCACACACTCGCACAAACAGTCCTACACACTCACACACACACTCGCAAACACTCACACAAACTCACACACACTCACTCACATGCACACACTTGCGCACACTAGCACACACTCGCACGCCCACACTCACACACATTCGCACTCACTCGCACGCACACACTTGCACAAACTCACACACACTCGCACACACTCATACACAATCGCATGCACACACACTCGCACACACACACTCGCACACACTAGCACACTCTCGCACACATTCACACTCACTCGCACGTACTCGCACGCACACACTCGAACACACTCGCACAAACACACACACACTCGCACACACTTATACACAAACGCACACACACACTCGTACACACACTCGCACACACTCGCACACACTCGCACACACTCACACACACACACTCGCACACACTCACACACACTTGCACACACTCGCACACACTCACACGCACACACACTCGCACACACACTCACACACACTCGCACACACTCACAAGCACACACTCGCACACACACTCGCACACACTCACACGCACACACTCACACGCACACACTCGCACAAACAGTCGCACACACTCGCACACACTCACTCGTGCACACTCGCGCACACTCGGGCACATTTGCACACACTCGCACACACTCGCACACTCTCGCACACACACTCGCACACACACTCGCACACACTCGAACACACTCGCACACACTCGCAAACACTCGCACATACAGTCCTACAAACTCACACACACTCACACACACTCACACACTCGCACCCACACACAAACTGGCACACACTCAAACACACTCACTCATACACACTTGCACACAATCACTCACACACACACACTCGCACACACTCGCACCCAGTCACTCGAGCACACTCACACACCCTCGCACGCACGCACACACTCGCACACACTCACATGCACACACTCACGCACACACACTCGCGCACACTCGTGCACACTCGCACGCACACATTCACACACATTCGCACTCACTTGCACACACTCGTACGCACACACTCGCACACACTCGCACAAACACACTCGCACATACTCGCTCACACTCGCACACACTCGCACGCACACACTCGCACACACTCGCATGCACACACTCGCACACACACTCACACACACTCGCATACACACTCGCACAAACTCCTACACACACTCGTACACACTCACACACACTAGCACACACACACTCGCACATACTCGCACACACTCGCACACACTCGCATGCACACATTCGCACACACTCACACACACACTCTCGCATACACACTCGCACAAACTCCTACACACTCACACACACTCGCACACACACTTGCACACACTCGCACACACTCGCACATACACACATACACATTCGCACACACTCGCACACACACTCGCACACACAGTCCTACAAACTCACACACACACTCGCAAACACTCGCACACACTCACACACACACTCACTTACACGTACACACTCACGCACACTTGCACACACTCACGCACACTAGCACACACTCGTAAGCATACACTCACACTCACTCACACACTTACTCACACGCACACACTCTCGCACACACTCACACACACTCGCACACACTCGCACGCCCACACTCGCACACTCTCGCACACATTTGCACACACTCGCATTCACTTGCACCCACTCGCACGCACACACTCGCACACACTCATACACAATCACACAAACTCGCACACACACACTCGCACACATTCGCACACACACGCACACACTCATTCACTCACACTCACTCGCACACACTTGCACACACTCGCACACACTCGCACACACAGTCCTACACACTCACACACACACTCGCAAACACTCGCACAAACTCACACACACTCACTCACACGCACACACTTGCGCACACTAGCACACACTCGCACGCCCACACTCACACACATTCGCACTCACTCGCACACACTCGCATGCACACACTCGCACAAACTCACACACACTCACACACACTCATACACAATTGCACGCACACACACTCGCACACACACACTCGCACACACTCGCACACTCTCACACACATTCACACTCACTCGCACGCACTCGCACGTGCACACTCGAACACACTCGCACAAACTCACACACACTCGTACACACACTCGCACACACTCGCACACACTCGCACACACTCACTCACACACACTCACACACACACACTCGCACACACTCACACACACTTGCACACACTCGCACACACTCACACGCACACACACTCGCACACACACTCACACACACTCGCACACACTCACAAGCACACACTCGCACACACACTCACACACACTCACACGCACACACTCACACGCACACACTCGCACAAACAGTCGCACACACTCGCACCCACTCACTCGTGCACACTCGCGCACACTCGGGCACATTTGCACACACTCGCACACACTCGCACACTCTCGCACACATACTCGCACTCACACTCGCACACACTCGAACACACTCGCACACACTCGCAAACACTCGCACATACAGTCCTACAAACTCACACACACTCACACACACTCACACACTCCACCCACACACAAACTGGCACACACTCAAACACACTCACTCATACACACTCGCACACACTCACTCGCACACACACACACTCGCACACACTAGCACCCAGTCACTCGAGCACACTCGCACACACTCGCACGCATGCACGCACACACTCGCACACACTCACACGCACACAGTCACGCACACACACTCGCGCACACTCGTGCACACTTGCACGCACACATTCGCACACATTCGCACTCACTTGCACACACTCGTGCGCACACACTATCACACACTGGCACACACTGGCACACACACACTCGCACACACTCGCACACACTTGCACATACTAGCACACACACACTCGCACATATTCGCACACACTCGCACGCACACACTCGCACACACTTGCATGCACACACTCGCACACACACACACACTCACATACACACTCGCACACACTCGCACAAACTCCTACACACACTTGTACACACACACACTCGCACACACACTCGCACACACTCGCACACACTCGCACATACACACATACACATTCGCACACACTCGCACACACACTCGCACACACAGTCCTACACACTCACACACACACTCGCAAACACTCGCACACACTCACACACACACTCACTCACACGTACACACTCGCGCACACTCGCACACACTCACGCACACTAGCACACACTCGCATGCACACACTGGCACACACACTAACACACACACTCACATACACACTCGCACACACTCGCACAAACTCCTACACACACTCGCACACACTCACACACACACTCGCACGCTCACACTCGCACACACTCACACACACACTTGCACACACTTGCACACACACACTCGCACACAATCACACACACACTCGCAGACACTCGCACACACTCACTCATGCACACACTCATACACACTCGCCCACACTCGCACACACAGTCCTACACACTCACACACACACTCGCAAACACTCGCAAACACTCACACACACACTCACTCACACGTACACACTCGCACACACTCGTACGCCCACACTCTCACACTCTCGCACACATTTGCACACACTCGCACTCACTCGCACGCACTCGCACACACACTCACACACACACTCGCACAAACTCATACACAATCGCACACACTCACTCGCACACACTTGCACACACTCGCACACACTCGCACACACTTGCACACACTTGCACACGCTTGCACACACTCGCACACACTCGCACACACTCGCACACACTCACACACACGCACACACACGCACACACACTCACGCACACACTCGCACACACTCGCACACACTTGCATGCACACATTCGCACGCACTCGCACACACAAACACAAACTGGCACACACTCAAACACACTCACTCATACACACTCGCACACACTCACTCGCACACACACACACTCGCACACACTCACACACAATCACACAAACTCGCACACACACACTTACACACATTCGCACACACTCGCACACACTCACTCACTCACACTCACTCGCACACACTTGCACACACTCGCACACACTCGCACACACAGTCCTACACACTCACACACACTCGCAAACACTCGCACACACTCACACACACACTCACTCACACGTACAAACTCGCGCACACTCACGCACACTAGCACACACTCGTAAGCATACACTCAAACTCACTCACACACTTACTCACATGCACACACTCTCGCACACACTCACACACACTCGTGCACACTCGCACACACTCGCACGCCCACACTCGCACACTCTCGCACACATTTGCACACACTCGCACTCACTCGCACCCACTCGCATGCACACACTCGCACACACTCATACACAATCACACAAACTCGCACACACACACTCGCACACATTCGCACACACTCGCACACACTCACTCACTCACACTCACTCGCACACACTTGCACACACTCGCAAAAAACTCACACACACTCATACACAATCGCACGCACACACACTCGCACACACACACTCGCACACACTCGCACACTCTCGCACTCACTCGCACGCACTCGCACGCACACACTCGCACACACTCGCATGCACACACTCGCACACACAAACACACACTCGCATACACACTCGCACACACTCGCATGCACACACTCGCACACACACTCACACACACACACTCGCATACACACTCGCACACACTCGCACAAACTCCTACACACACTCGTACACACTCACACACACTCGCACACACACTTGCACACACTCGAACATACACACATACACATTCGCACACACTCGCACACTCACTCGCACACACAGTCCTACACACTCACACACACACTCGCAAACACTCGCACACACACACACTCACTCACACGTACACACTCGCGCACACTCGCACACACTCACGCACACTAGCACACACTCGTAAGCATACACTCACATTCACTCACACACTTACTCACACTCACACACTCTCGCACACACTCACACACACTCGCCCACACTCGCACACACTCGCACGCCCACACTCGCACACTCTCGCACACATTTGCACACACTCGCACTCACTCACACCCACTCGCACGCACACACTCGCACACACTCATACACAATCACACAAACTCGCACACACACACTCGCACACATTCGCACACACTCGCACACACTCACTCACTCACACTCACTCGCACACACTTGCACACACTCGCACACACTCGCACACACAGTCCTACACACTCACACACACACTCGCAAACACTCGCACAAACTCACACACACTCACTCACACGCACACACTTGCGCACACTAGCACACACTCGCACGCCCACACTCGCACACATTCGCACTCACTCGCACGCACTCGCACGCACACACTCGCACAAACTCACACACACTCGCACACACTCATACACAATCGCACACACACACACTCGCACACACTCGCACACTCTCGCACACATTCGCACTCACTCGCACGCACACACTCGCACAAACTCGCATGCACACACTCGCACACACACTCACACACACACACTCGCATACACACTTGCACACACTCGCACAAACTCCTACAGACACTCGTACACACTCACACACACTCGCACACACACTTGCACACACTCGCACACACTCGCACATACACACATTCGCACACACTCGCACACTCACTCGCACACACAGTCCTACACACTCACACACACACTCGCAAACACTCGCACACACACACTCTCACTCACACGTACACACTCGCGCACACTCACACACACTCACGCACACTAGCACACACTCGTAAGCATACACTCACACTCACTCACACACTCTCACACGCACACACTCTCGCACACACTCACACACATTCGCGCACACTCGCACACACTCGCACGCCCACACTCGCACACTCTCGCACACATTTGCACACACTCGCACTCACTCGCACCCACTCGCATGCACACACTCGCACACACTCATACACAATCACACAAACTGACACACACTCGCACACACTCACACACTCGCACCCACTCACTCGTGCACACTCGCACACATTCGCACTCACTCGCACGCACTCGCACGCACACACTCGCACAAACTCACACACACTCGCACACACTCATACACAATCGCACGCACACACACTCGCACACACACACTCACACACACTCGCACACTCTCGCACACATACGCACTCACTCGCACGCACTCGCACGCACAGTCCTACACACTCACACACACTTGCAAACACTCGCACAAACTCACACACACTCACTCACACGCACACACTTGCACACACTAGCACACACTCGCACGCCCACACTTGCACACACTCACACTCACTCGCACGCACTCGCACACACACACTCGCACACACTCGCACATACTCACACACACTTGCACACACTCGCACACACTCGCATGCACACACTCGCACACACACTCACAAACACACACTCGCATACACACTCGCACACACTTGCACAAACTCCTACACACACTCGTACACACTCACACACACTCGCACACACACTTGCACACACTCGCACACACTCGCACATACACGCATACACATTCGCACACACTCGCACACACACTCGCACACACAGTCCTACACACACACTCGCAAACACTCGCACACACTCACACACACACTCACTCACACGTACACACTCGCACACACTCACACACACTCACGCACACTAGCACACACTCGTAAGCATACACTCACATTCACTCACATACTTACTCACACGCACACACTCTCGCACACACTCACACACACTCGCGCACACTCGCACACACTCGCATGCCCACACTCGCACACTCTCGCACACATTTGCACACAGTCGCACTCACTCACACCCACTCGCACGCACACACTCGCACACACTCATACACAATCACACAAACTCGCACACACACTCGCACACATTCGCACACACTCGCACACACTCACTCACTCACACTCACTCGCACACACTTGCACACACTCGCACACACTCGCACACACAGTCCTACACACTCACACACACTCGCAAACACTCACACAAACTCACACACACTCACTCACACGCACATACTTGCAAACACTAGCACACACTCGCATGCCCACATTTGCACACATTCGCACTCACTCGCACACACTCGCACGCACACACTCGCACACACTCGCACAAACTCACACACACTCGCACACACTCATACTCAATCGCACAATTGCACAAACTCACACACACTCGTACACACTCACACACTCGCACCCACTCACTCGTGCATACTCGCACACATTCGCACGCACACACTCGCACAAACTCACACACACTCGCACACACTCATACACAATCGCACGCACACACACTCGCACACACACACTCACACACACTCGCACACTCTCGCACACATACGCACTCACTCGCACACACTCTCACACATTCGCACAAACTCACACACACTCGCACACACTTATACACAATCGCACACACACACTCACTCACTCACACTCACTCGCACACACTTGCACACACTCGCACACACTCGCACACACACTCACACACACTCGCAAACACTCGCACAAACTCACTCACACGCACACACTTGCACACACTAGCACACACTCGCACGCCCACACTTGCACACACTCACACTCACTCGCACGCACACACTCGCACACACTCGCACATACTCGCACACACTTGCACACACTCGCATGCACACACTCGCACACACACTCACAAACACACACTCGCATACACACTCGCACAAACTCCTACACACACTCGTACACACTCACACACACTCGCACACACACTTGCACACACTCGCACACACTCGCACATACACACATACACATTCGCACACATTCGCACACACACTCGCACACACAGTCCTACACACACACACTCGCAAACACTCGCACACACTCACACACACACTCACTCACACGTACACACTCGCACACACTCACGCACACTAGCACACACTCGTAAGCATACACTCACATTCACTCACACACTTAATAACACGCACACACTCTCGCACACACTCACACACACTCGCGCACACTCGCACACACTCGCAAGCCAACACTCGCACACTCTCGCACACATTTGCACACACTTGCACTCACTCACACCCACTCGCACGCACACACTCGCACACACTCATACACAATCACACAAACTCGCCACACACACTCGCACACATTCGCACACACTCGCACAAACTCACTCACTCACACTCACTCGCACACACTTGCACACACTCGCACACACTCGCACACACAGTCCTACACACTCACACACACTCGCAAACACTCGCACAAACTCACACACACTCACTCACACGCACACACTTGCACACACTAGCACACACTCGCACGCCCACACTTGCACACATTCGCACTCACTCGCACGCACTCGCACGCACACACTTGCACACACTCGCACAAACTCACACACACTCGCACACACTCATACACAATCGTACAATCGCACAAACTCACACACACTCGCACACAGTCACACACTCGCACCCACTCACTCGTGCACACTCGCACACATTTGCACTCACTCGCACGCACTCGCACGCACACACTCGCACAAACTCACACACACTCGCACACACTCATACACAATCGCATGCACACACTCGCACACACACACTCGCACACACTCGCACACTCTCGCACACATACGCACTCACTCGCACGCACTCGCACGCACACACTCTCACACACTCGCACAAACTCACACACACTCGCACACACTTATACGCAATCGCACACACACACTCACTCACTCACACTCACTCGCACACACTTGCACACACTCGCACACACTCATACACAATCGCACAAACTCACACACACTCGTACACACTCACACACTCGCACCCACTCACTCGTGTACACTCGCAAACATTCGCACTCACTCGCACACACTCGCACGCACACACTCGCACAAACTCACACACACTCGCACACACTCATACACAATCGCACACACACACACTCGCACACACACACTCGCACACACTCGCACACTCTCGCACACATTCACACTCACTCGCACGCACTCGCACGCACACACTCGCACACACTAGCACAAACTCACACACACTCGCACACACTTATACACAATCGCACACACACACACTCGTACACACACTCGCACACACTCGCACACACTCGCACACACTCACTCACACACACACACTCGCACACACTCACACACATTCGCACACACTCACATGCACACACACTCGCACACACTCACACACACTCGCACACACTCACAAGCACACACTCGCACAGACACTCGCTCACACTCACAAGCACACACTCACACGCACACACTCGCACACACACTCGCACACACTCACACCCACTCACTCGTGCACACTCGCGCACACTCGGGCACATTTGCACACACTCGCACACACTCGAACACTCTCGCACACACTCGCACACACACTCGCACACACTCGAACACACTCATACACACTCACAAACAATCGCACATACAGTCCTACAAACTCACACACACTCACACACACTCACACACTCGCACCCACACACAAACTGGCACACACTCAAACACACTCACTCATACACACTCGCACACACTCACTCGCACACACACACACTCGCACACACTCGCACCCAGTCACTCGAGCACACTCGCACACACTCGCACGCACACACGCACACACTCGCACACACTCACACGCACACACTCACGCACACACACTCGCGCACACTCGTGCACACTCGCACGCACACATTCGCACACATTCGCACTCACTTGCACACACTGGCACACACTGGCACACACTGGCACACACACACTCGCACACACTCGCACACACTCGCACACACTTGCACACACTAGCACACACACTCGCACATACTCGCACACACTCGCACACACTCGCACGCACACACTCGCACACACTCGCATGCACACACTCGCACACACACTCACACACACACACTCACATACACACTCGCACACACTCGCACAAACTCCTACACACTCACATACACACTCGCACACACTCGCACAAACTCCTACACACACACGTACACACTCACACACACTCGCACACACACTCGCACACACTCGCACATACACACATACACATTCACACACACTCGCACACACACTCGCACACACAGTCCTACACACTCACACACACACTCGCAAACACTCGCACACACTCACACACACACTCACTCACACATACACACTCACGCACACTCACGCACACTAGCACACACTCGTAAGCATACACTCACACTCACTCACACACTTACTCACACGCACACACTCTCGCACACACTCACACACACTCGCACACACTCGCACACTCTCGCACACATTTGCACACACTCGCACTCACTCGCACCCACTCGCACGCACACACTCGCACACACTCATACACAATCACACAAACTCGCACACACACACTCGCACACATTCGCACACACTCGCACACACGCACTCACTCACACTCACTCGCACACACTTGCACACACTCGCACACACAGTCCTACACACTCACACACACACTCGCAAACACTCGCACACACTCACACACACACTCACTCACACGTACACACTCGCACACACTCACGCACACTAGCACACACTCGTAAGCATACACTCACATTCACTCACACACTTAATAACACGCACACACTCTCGCACACACTCACACACACTCGCGCACACTCGCACACACTCGCAAGCCAACACTCGCACACTCTCGCACACATTTGCACACACTTGCACTCACTCACACCCACTCGCACGCACACACTCGCACACACTCATACACAATCACACAAACTCGCCACACACACTCGCACACATTCGCACACACTCGCACAAACTCACTCACTCACACTCACTCGCACACACTTGCACACACTCGCACACACTCGCACACACAGTCCTACACACTCACACACACTCGCAAACACTCGCACAAACTCATACACAATCACACAAACTCGCACACACACACTCGCACACATTCGCACACACTCGCACACACTCGCATGCACACACTCGCACACACACTCACACACACACTCTCGCATACACACTCGCACAAACTCCTACACACACTCGTACACACTCACACACACTCGCACACACACTTGCACCCACTCGCACACACTCATACACAATCACACAAACTCGCACACACACACTCGCACACATTCGCACACACTCGCACACACTCGCATGCACACACTCGCACACACACTCACACACACACTCTCGCATACACACTCGCACAAACTCCTACACACACTCGTACACACTCACACACACTCGCACACACACTTGCACACACTCGCACATACACACATACACATTCGCACACACTCGCACACACACTCGCACACACAGTCCTACACACTCACACACACACTCGCAAACACTCGCACACACTCACACACACACTCACTCACACGCAGACACACTCGCATGCCCACACTCACACACATTTGCACTAACTTGCACGCACTCGCACGCACACACTCGCACACTCTCGCACACACACTCGCACACACACTCGCACACACTCGAACACACTCGCACACACTCGCAAACACTCGCACATACAGTCCTACAAACTCACACACACTCACACACACTCACACACTCCACCCACACACAAACTGGCACACACTCAAACACACTCACTCATACACACTCGCACACACTCACTCGCACACACACACACTCGCACACACTCGCACCCAGTTACTTGAGCACACTCGCACACACTCGCACGCACGCACACACTCGCACACACTCACACGCACACAGTCACGCACACACACTCGCGCACACTCGTGCACACTTGCACGCACACATTCGCACACATACGCACTCACTTGCACACACTCGTGCGCACACACTGGCACACACTGGCACACACTGGCACACACACACTCGCACACACTCGCACACACTTGCACACACTAGCACACACACACTCGCACATACTCGCACACACTCGCACACACTCGCACGCACACACTCGCACACACTCGCATGCACACACTCGCACACACACTCACACACACACTCACATACACACTCGCACACACTCGCACAAACTCCTACACACACACGTACACACTCACACACACTCGCACACACACTCGCACACACTCGCACAAACACACATACACATTCACACACACTCGCACACACACCCGCACACACAGTCCTACACACTCACACACACACTCGCAAACACTCGCACACACTCACACACACACTCACTCACACGTACACACTCGCGCACACTCACGCACACTAGCACACACTCGTAAGCATACACTCACACTCACTCACACACTTACTCACACGCACACACTCTCGCACACACTCACACACACTCGCGCACACTCGCACACACTCGCACGCCCACACTCGCACACTCTCGCACACATTTGCACACACTCGCACTCACTCTCACCCACTCGCACGCACACACTCGCACACACTCATACACAATCACACAAACTCGCAAACACACTCGCACACATTCGCACACACTCTCACACACGCACTCACTCACACTCACTCGCACACACTTGCACACACTCGCACACACTCGCACACACAGTCCTACACACTCACACACACACTCGCAAACACTCGCACAAACTCACACACACTCACTCACACGCAGACACACTCGCATGCCCACACTCACACACATTTGCACTCACACGCACTCGCACGCACACACTCGCACAAACTCACACACACTCGCGCACACTCATACACAATCGCACGCACACACACTCGCACACACACACTCGCACACACTCGCACACTCTCACACACATTCACACTCACTCGCACGCACTCGCACGTGCACACTCGAACACACTCGCACAAACTCACACACACTCGCACACACTTATACACAAACGCACACACACACTCGTACACACACTCGCACACACTCGCACACACTCGCACACACTCACTCACACACACTCACACACACACACTCGCACACACTCGCACACACTTGCACACACTCGCACACACTCACACGCACACACACTCGCACACACACTCACACACACTCACACACTCACAAGCACACACTCACACACACACTCGCACAAACTCACACGCACACACTCACACGCACACACTCGCACAAACAGTCGCACACACTCGCACCCACTCACTCGTGCACACTCGCGCACACTCGGGCACATTTGCACACACTCGCACACTCTCGCACACACACTCGCACACACACTCGCACACACTCGAACACACTCGCACACACTCGCAAACACTCGCACATACAGTCCTACAAACTCACACACACTCACACACACTCACACACTCCACCCACACACAAACTGGCACACAATCAAACACACTCACTCATACACACTCGTACACACTCACTCGCACACACACACACTCGCACACACTCGCACCCAGTCACTCGAGCACACTCGCACACACTCGCACGCACGCACACACTCGCACACACTCACACGCACACAGTCACGCACACACACTCGCGCACACTCGTGCACACTTGCACACACACATTCGCACACATTCGCACTCACTTGCACACACTTGTGCGCACACACTGGCACACACTGGCACACACTGGCACACACACTCGCACACACTCGCACACACTTGCACACACTAGCACACACACACTCGCACATACTCGCACACACTCGCACGCACACACTCGCACGCACACACTCGCACACACTTGCATGCACACACTCGCACACACACTCACACACACACTCACATACACACTCGCACACACTCGCACAAACTCCTACACACACACGTACACACTCACACACACTCGCACACACACTCGCACACACTCGCACATACACACATACACATTCACACACACTCGCACACACACCCGCACACACAGTCCTACACACTCACACACACACTCGCAAACACTCGCACACACTCACACACACACTCACTCACACGTACACACTCGCGCACACTCATGCACACTAGCACACACTCGTAAGCATACACTCACACTCACTCACACACTTACTCACACGCACACACTCTCGCACACACTCACACACACTCGCGCACACTCGCACACACTCGCACGCCCACACTCGCACACTCTCGCACACATTTGCACACACTCGCACTCACTCGCACACACTCGCACGCACACACTCGCACACACTCATACACAATCACACAAACTCGCACACACACACTCGCACACATTCGCACACACACTCACTCACACGTACACACTTACGCACACTTGCACACACTCACGCACACTAGCACACACTCGTAAGCATACACTCACACTCACTCACACACTTACTCACACGCACACACTCTCGCACACACTCACACACACTCGCGCACACTCGCACACACTCGCACGCCCACACTCGCACACTCTCGCACACATTTGCACACACTCGCACTCACTTGCACCCACTCGCACGCACACACTCGCACACACTCATACACAATCACACAAACTCGCACACACACACTCGCACACATTCGCACACACTCGCACACACTCACTCACTCACACTCACTCGCACACACTTGCACACACTCGCACACACTCGCACACACAGTCCTACACACTCACACACACACTCGCAAACACTCGCACAAACTCACACACACTCACTCACACGCAGACACACTCGCATGCCCACACTCACACACATTTGCACTCACTCGCACGCACTCGCACGCACACACTCGTACAAACTCACACACACTCGCACACACTCATACACAATCGCACGCACACACACTCGCACACACACACTCGCACACACTCGCACACTCTCGCACACATTCACACTCACTCGCACGCACTCGCACGCGCACACTCGAACACACTCGCACAAACTCACACACACTCGCACACACTTATACACAAACGCACACACACACTCGTACACACACTCGCACACACTCGCACACACTCGCACACACTCACTCACACACACTCACACACACACACTCGCACACACTCACACACACTTGCACACACTCGCACACACTCACACGCACACACACTCGCACACACACTCACACACACTCACACACTCACAAGCACACACTCGCACACACACTCGCACAAACTCACACGCACACACTCACACGCACACACTCGCACAAACAGTCGCACACACTCGCACCCACTCACTCGTGCACACTCGCGCACACTCGGGCACATTTGCACACACTCGCACACACTCGCACACTCTCGCACACACACTCGCACACACACTCGCACACACTCGAACACACTCGCACACACTCGCAAACACTCGCACATACAGTCCTACAAACTCACACACACTCACACACACTCACACACTCCACCCACACACAAACTGGCACACACTCAAACACACTCACTCATACACACTCGCACACACTCACTCGCACACACACACACTCGCACACACTCGCACCCAGTTACTCGAGCACACTCGCACACACTCGCACGCACGCACACACTCGCACACACTCACATGCACACAGTCACGCACACACACTCGCGCACACTCGTGCACACTTGCACGCACACATTCGCACACATACGCACTCACTTGCACACACTCGTGCGCACACACTGGCACACACTGGCACACACTGGCACACACACACTCGCACACACTCGCACACACTTGCACACACTAGCACACACACACTCGCACATACTCGCACACACTCGCACACACTCGCACGCACACACTCGCACACACTCGCATACACACACTCGCACACACACTCACACACACTCGCACACACTCACAAGCACACACTCGCACACACACTCGCACACACTCACACGCACACACTCATACGCACACACTCGCACAAACAGTCGCACACACTCGCACCCACTCACTCGTGCACACTCGCGCACACTCGGGCACATTTGCACACACTCGCACACACTCGCACACTCTCGCACACATACTCGCACTCACACTCGCACACACTCGAACACACTCGCACACACTCGCAAACACTCGCACATACAGTCCTACAAACTCACACACACTCACACACTCCACCCACACACAAACTGGCACACACTCAAACACACTCACTCATACACACTCGCACACACTCACTCGCACACACACACACTCGCACACACTAGCACCCAGTCACTCGAGCACACTCGCACACACTCGCACGCACGCACGCACACACTCGCACACACTCACACGCACACAGTCACGCACACACACTCGCGCACACTCGTGCACACTTGCACGCACACATTCGCACACATTCGCACTCACTTGCACACACTCGTGCGCACACACTATCACACACTGGCACACACTGGCACACACACACTCGCACACACTCGCACACACTTGCACATACTAGCACACACACACTCGCACATATTCGCACACACTCGCACGCACACACTCGCACACACTTGCATGCACACACTCGCACACACACACACACTCACATACACACTCGCACACACTCGCACAAACTCCTACACACACTCGTACACACACACACTCGCACACACACTCGCACACACTCGCACACACTCGCACATACACACATACACATTCGCACACACTCGCACACACACTCGCACACACAGTCCTACACACTCACACACACACTCGCAAACACTCGCACACACTCACACACACACTCACTCACAAGTACACACTCGCGCACACTCGCACACACTCACGCACACTAGCACACACTCGCATGCACACACTGGCACACACACTAACACACACACTCACATACACACTCGCACACACTCGCACAAACTCCTACACACACTCGCACACACTCACACACACACTCGCACGCTCACACTCGCACACACTCACACACACACTTGCACACACTTGCACACACACACTCGCACACAATCACACACACACTCGCAGACACTCGCACACACTCACTCATGCACACACTCATACACACTCGCCCACACTCGCACACACAGTCCTACACACTCACACACACACTCGCAAACACTCGCAAACACTCACACACACACTCACTCACACGTACACACTCGCACACACTCGCACGCCCACACTCTCACACTCTCGCACACATTTGCACACACTCGCACTCACTCGCACACACACTCACACACACACTCGCACAAACTCATACACAATCGCACACACTCACTCGCACACACTTGCACACACTCGCGCACACTCGCACACACTTGCACACACTTGCACACGCTTGCACACACTCGCACACACTCGCACACACTCACACACACGCACACACACGCACACACCCTCACGCACACACTCGCACACACTCGCACACACTTGCATGCACACATTCGTACGCACTCGCACACACAAACACAAACTGGCACACACTCAAACACACTCACTCATACACACTCGCACACACTCACTCGCACACACACACACACACTCGCACACACTCACACACACACACACTCGCGCACACTCGTGCACACTCGCACGCACACATTCGCACACATTCGCACTCACTTGCACACACTCGTACGCAAACACTGGCACACACTGGCACACACTCGCACACACACACTCGCACACACTCGCACACACTTGCACACACTAGCACACACACACTCACACACACTCGCACATACTCGCACACACTCACACACACTTGCACGCACACACTCGCATGCACACACTCGCACACACTCACACACACTCGCATACACACTCGCACACACTCGCACAAACTCCTACACACACTCGTACACACTCACACACACTCGCACACACATTCGCACACACTCGCACATACACACATACACATTTGCACACACTCGCACACAAACTCGCACACACAGTCCTACACACTCACACACACTCGCAAACACTCGCACACACTCACACACACACTCACTCACACGTACACACTCGCGCACACTCACGCACACTAGCACACACTCGTAAGCATACACTCAAACTCACTCACACACTTACTCACATGCACACACTCTCGCACACACTCACACACACTCGTGCACACTCGCACACACTCGCACGCCCACACTCGCACACTCTCGCACACATTTGCACACACTCGCACTCACTCGCACCCACTCGCACACACTCATACACAATCACACAAACTCGCACACACACACTCGCACACATTCGCACACACTCGCACACACTCACTCACTCACACTCACTCGCACACACTTGCACACACTCGCACACACTCGCACACACAGTCCTACACACTCACACACACTTGCAAACACTCGCACAAACTCACACACACTCACTCACACGCACACACTTGCGCACACTAGCACACACTCGCACGCCCACACTCGCACACATTCGCACTCACTCGCACGCACTCGCACGCACACACTCGCAAAAAACTCACACACACTCGCACACACTCAAACACAATCGCACGCACACACACTCGCACACACACACTCGCACACACTCGCACACTCTCGCACTCACTCGCACGCACTCGCACGCACACACTCGCACACACTCGCATGCACACACTCGCACGCACACACTCGCACAAACAGTCGCACACACTCGCACCCAATCACTCGTGCACACTCGCGCACACTCGGGCACATTTGCACACACTCGCACACACTCGCACACTCTCGCACACACACTCGCACACACACTCGCACACACTCGAACACACTCGCACACACTCGCAAACACTCGCACATACAGTCCTACAAACTCACACACACTCACACACACTCACACACTCCACCCACACACAAACTGGCACACACTCAAACACACTCACTCATACACACTCGCACACACTCACTCGCACACACACACACTCGCACACACTAGCACCCAGTCACTCGAGCACACTCGCACACACTCGCACGCACGCACACACTCGCACACACTCACACGCACACAGTCACGCACACACACTCGCGCACACTCGTGCACACTTGCACGCACACATTCGCACACATTCGCACACATTCGCACGCACTTGCACACACTCGTGCGCACACACTGGCACACACTGGCACACACTGGCACACACACACTCGCACACACTCGCACACACTTGCACATACTAGCACACACACACTCGCACATATTCGCACACACTCGCACGCACACACTCGCACACACTCGCACACACTCACACACACACTCACTCACACGTACACACTCGCGCACACTCGCACACACTCACGCACACTAGCACACACTCGCATGCACACACTGGCACACACACTAACACACACACTCACATACACACTCGCACACACTCGCACAAACTCCTACACACACTCGCACACACTCACACACACACTCGCACGCTCACACTCGCACACACTCACACACACACTTGCACACACTTGCACACACACACTCGCACACAATCACACACACTCGCAGACACTCGCACACACTCACTCATGCACACACTCATACACACTCGCCCACACTCGCACACACAGTCCTACACACTCACACACACACTCGCAAACACTCGCAAACACTCACACACACACTCACTCACACGTACACACTCGCACAAACTCGTACGCCCACACTCTCACACTCTCGCACACATTTGCACACACTCAGACTCACTCGCACGCACTCGCACACACACTCACACACACACTCGCACAAACTCATACACAATCGCACACACTCACTCGCACACACTTGCACACACTCGCACACACTCGCACACACTTGCACACACTTGCACACGCTTGCACACACTCGCACACACTCGCACACACTCGCACACACTCACACACACGCACACACACGCACACACACTCACGCACACACTCGCACACACTCGCACACACTTGCATGCACACATTCGCACGCACTCGCACACACAAACACAAACTGGCACACACTCAAACACACTCACTCATACACACTCGCACACACTCACTCGCACACACACACACTCGCACACACTCACACACAATCACACAAACTCGCACACACACACTTGCACACATTCGCACACACTCGCACACACTCACTCACTCACACTCACTCGCACACACTTGCACACACTCGCACACACTCGCACACACAGTCCTACACACTCACACACACTCGCAAACACTCGCACACACTCACACACACACTCACTCACACGTACAAACTCGCGCACACTCACGCACACTAGCACACACTCGTAAGCATACACTCAAACTCACTCACACACTTACTCACATGCACACACTCTCGCACACACTCACACACACTCGTGCACACTCGCACACACTCGCACGCCCACACTCGCACACTCTCGCACACATTTGCACACACTCGCACTCACTTGCACCCACTCGCATGCACACACTCGCACACACTCATACACAATCACACAAACTCGCACACACACACTCGCACACATTCGCACACACTCGCACACACTCACTCACTCACACTCACTCGCACACACTTGCACACACTCGCACACACTCGCACACACAGTCCTACACACTCACACACACTCGCAAACACTCGCACAAACTCACACACACTCACTCACACGCACACACTTGCGCACACTAGCACACACTCGCACGCCCACACTCGCACACATTCGCACTCACTCGCACGCACTCGCACGCACACACTCGCAAAAAACTCACACACACTCATACACAATCGCACGCACACACACTCGCACACACACACTCGCACACACTCGCACACTCTCGCACTCACTCGCACGCACTCGCACGCACACACTCGCACACACTCGCATGCACACACTCGCACACACAAACACACACTCGCATACACACTCGCACACACTCGCATGCACACACTCGCACACACACTCACACACACACACTCGCATACACACTCGCACACACTCGCACAAACTCCTACACACACTCGTACACACTCACACACACTCGCACACACACTTGCACACACTCGAACATACACACATACACATTCGCACACACTCGCACACTCACTCGCACACACAGTCCTACACACTCACACACACACTCGCAAACACTCGCACACACACACACTCACTCACACGTACACACTCGCGCACACTCGCACACACTCACGCACACTAGCACACACTCGTAAGCATACACTCACATTCACTCACACACTTACTCACACTCACACACTCTCGCACACACTCACACACACTCGCCCACACTCGCACACACTCGCACGCCCACACTCGCACACTCTCGCACACATTTGCACACACTCGCACTCACTCACACCCACTCGCACGCACACACTCGCACACACTCATACACAATCACACAAACTCGCACACACACACTCGCACACATTCGCACACACTCGCACACACTCACTCACTCACACTCACTCGCACACACTTGCACACACTCGCACACACTCGCACACACAGTCCTACACACTCACACACACACTCGCAAACACTCGCACAAACTCACACACACTCACTCACACGCACACACTTGCGCACACTAGCACACACTCGCACGCCCACACTCGCACACATTCGCACTCACTCGCACGCACTCGCACGCACACACTCGCACAAACTCACACACACTCGCACACACTCATACACAATCGCACACACACACACTCGCACACACTCGCACACTCTCGCACACATTCGCACTCACTCGCACGCACACACTCGCACAAACTCGCATGCACACACTCGCACACACACTCACACACACACACTCGCATACACACTTGCACACACTCGCACAAACTCCTACAGACACTCGTACACACTCACACACACTCGCACACACACTTGCACACACTCGCACACACTCGCACATACACACATTCGCACACACTCGCACACTCACTCGCACACACAGTCCTACACACTCACACACACACTCGCAAACACTCGCACACACACACTCTCACTCACACGTACACACTCGCGCACACTCACACACACTCACGCACACTAGCACACACTCGTAAGCATACACTCACACTCACTCACACACTCTCACACGCACACACTCTCGCACACACTCACACACATTCGCGCACACTCGCACACACTCGCATGCCCACACTCGCACACTCTCGCACACATTTGCACACACTCGCACTCACTCGCACCCACTCGCATGCACACAGTCGCACACACTCATACACAATCACACAAACTGACACACACTCGCACACACTCACACACTCGCACCCACTCACTCGTGCACACTCGCACACATTCGCACTCACTCGCACACACTCGCATGCCCACACTCGCACACTCTCGCACACATTTGCACACACTTGCACTCACTTGCACCCACTCGCACGCACACACTCGCACACACTCATACACAATCACACAAACTCGCACACATTCGCACACACTCGCACACACTCACTCACTCACACTTACTCGCACACATTTGCACACACTCGCACACACTCGCACACACTGTCCTACACACTCACACACACACTCGCAAACACTCGCACAAACTCACACACACTCACTCACACGCAGACACACTCGCATGCCCACACTCACACACATTTGCACTCACTCGCACGCACTCGCACGCACACACTCGCACAAACTCACACACACTCGCACACACTCATACACAATCGCACGCACACACACTCGCACACACACACTCACACACACTCGCACACTCTCGCACACATACGCACTCACTCGCACGCACTCGCACGCACACACTCTCACACACTCGCACAAACTCACACACACTCGCACACACTTATACACAATCGGACACACACACTCACTCACTCACACTCACTCGCACACACTTGCACACACTCGCACACACTCGCACACACAGTCCTACACACTCACACACACTCGCAAACACTCGCACAAACTCACACACACTCACTCACACGCACACACTTGCACACACTAGCACACACTCGCACGCCCACACTTGCACACACTCACACTCACTCGCACGCACTCGCACACACACACTCGCACACACTCGCACATACTCGCACACACTTGCACACACTCGCACACACTCGCATGCACACACTCGCACACACACTCACAAACACACACTCGCATACACACTCGCACACACTCACACAAACTCCTACACACACTCGTACACACTCACACACACTCGCACACACACTTGCACACACTCGCACACACTCGCACATACACGCATACACATTCGCACACACTCGCACACACACTCGCACACACAGTCCTACACACACACTCGCAAACACTCGCACACACTCACACACACACTCACTCACACGTACACACTCGCACACACTCACACACACTCACGCACACTAGCACACACTCGTAAGCATACACTCACATTCACTCACATACTTACTCACACGCACACACTCTCGCACACACTCACACACACTCGCGCACACTCGCACACACTCGCATGCCCACACTCGCACACTCTCGCACACATTTGCACACAGTCGCACTCACTCACACCCACTCGCACGCACACACTCGCACACACTCATACACAATCACACAAACTCGCACACACACTCGCACACATTCGCACACACTCGCACACACTCACTCACTCACACTCACTCGCACACACTTGCACACACTCGCACACGCTCGCACACACAGTCCTACACACTCACACACACTCGCAAACACTCACACAAACTCACACACACTCACTCACACGCACATACTTGCAAACACTAGCACACACTCGCATGCCCACATTTGCACACATTCGCACTCACTCGCACGCACTCGCACGCACACACTCGCACACACTCGCACAAACTCACACACACTCACACACACTCATACTCAATCGCACAATTGCACAAACTCACACACACTCGTACACACTCACACACTCGCACCCACTCACTCGTGCATACTCGCACACATTCGCACGCACACACTCGCACAAACTCACACACACTCGCACACACTCATACACAATCGCACGCACACACACTCGCACACACACACTCACACACACTCGCACACTCTCGCACACATACGCACTCACTCGCACACACTCTCACACATTCGCACAAACTCACACACACTCGCACACACTTATACACAATCGCACACACACACTCACTCACTCACACTCACTCGCACACACTTGCACACACTCGCACACACTCGCACACACAGTCCTACACACTCACACACACTCGCAAACACTCGCACAAACTCACTCACACGCACACACTTGCACACACTAGCACACACTCGCACGCCCACACTTGCACACACTCACACTCACTCGCACGCACACACTCGCACACACTCGCACATACTCGCACACACTTGCACACACTCGCATGCACACACTCGCACACACACTCACAAACACACACTCGCATGCACACTCGCACAAACTCCTACACACACTCGTACACACTCACACACACTCGCACACACACTTGCACACACTCGCACACACTCGCACATACACACATACACATTCGCACACACTCGCACACACACTCGCACACACAGTCCTACACACACACACTCGCAAACACTCGCACACACTCACACACACACTCACTCACACGTACACACTCGCACACACTCACGCACACTAGCACACACTCGTAAGCATACACTCACATTCACTCACACACTTAATAACACGCACACACTCTCGCACACACTCACACACACTCGCGCACACTCGCACACACTCGCAAGCCAACACTCGCACACTCTCGCACACATTTGCACACACTTGCACTCACTCACACCCACTCGCACGCACACACTCGCACACACTCATACACAATCACACAAACTCGCCACACACACTCGCACACATTCGCACAAACTCGCACAAACTCACTCACTCACACTCACTCGCACACACTTGCACACACTCGCACACACTCGCACACACAGTCCTACACACTCACACACACTCGCAAACACTCGCACAAACTCACACACACTCACTCACACGCACACACTTGCACACACTAGCACACACTCGCACGCCCACACTTGCACACATTCGCACTCACTCGCACGCACTCGCACGCACACACTTGCACACACTCGCACACACTCGAACACTCTCGCACACACTCGCACACACACTCGCACACACTCGAACACACTCACACACACTCACAAACAATCGCACATACAGTCCTACAAACTCACACACACTCACACACACTCACACACTCGCACCCACACACAAACTGGCACACACTCAAACACACTCACTCATACACACTCGCACACACTCACTCGCACACACACACACTCGCACAAACTCGCACCCAGTCACTCGAGCACACTCGCACACACTCGCACGCACACACGCACACACTCGCACACACTCACACGCACACACTCACGCACACACACTCGCGCACACTCGTGCACACTCGCACGCACACATTCGCACACATTCGCACTCACTTGCACACACTGGCACACACTGGCACACACTGGCACACACACACTCGCACACACTCGCACACACTCGCACACACTTGCACACACTAGCACACACACTCGCACATACTCGCACACACTCGCACACACTCGCACGCACACACTCGCACACACTCGCATGCACACACTCGCACACACACTCACACACACACACTCACATACACACTCGCACACACTCGCACAAACTCCTACACACTCACATACACACTCGCACACACTCGCACAAACTCCTACACACACACGTACACACTCACACACACTCGCACACACACTCGCACACACTCGCACATACACACATACACATTCACACACACTCGCACACACACTCGCACACACAGTCCTACACACTCACACACACACTCGCAAACACTCGCACACACTCACACACACACTCACTCACACATACACACTCACGCACACTCACGCACACTAGCACACACTCGTAAGCATACACTCACACTCACTCACACACTTACTCACACGCACACACTCTCGCACACACTCACACACACTCGCACACACTCGCACACTCTCGCACACATTTGCACACACTCGCACTCACTCGCACCCACTCGCACGCACACACTCGCACACACTCATACACAATCACACAAACTCGCACACACACACTCGCACACATTCGCACACACTCGCACACACGCACTCACTCACACTCACTCGCACACACTTGCACACACTCGCACACACAGTCCTACACACTCACACACACACTCGCAAACACTCGCACACACTCACACACACACTCACTCACACGTACACACTCGCACACACTCACGCACACTAGCACACACTCGTAAGCATACACTCACATTCACTCA
The DNA here is from genome assembly GCF_046119375.1 of Phyllobates terribilis. Lineage (NCBI taxonomy): Eukaryota > Metazoa > Chordata > Amphibia > Anura > Dendrobatidae > Phyllobates > Phyllobates terribilis. Next base: position 2,321,722 of record NW_027362853.1, read on the forward strand.
CACACTTAATAACACGCACACACTCTCGCACACACTCACACACACTCGCGCACACTCGCACACACTCGCAAGCCAACACTCGCACACTCTCGCACACATTTGCACACACTTGCACTCACTCACACCCACTCGCACGCACACACTCGCACACACTCATACACAATCACACAAACTCGCCACACACACTCGCACACATTCGCACACACTCGCACAAACTCACTCACTCACACTCACTCGCACACACTTGCACACACTCGCACACACTCGCACACACAGTCCTACACACTCACACACACTCGCAAACACTCGCACAAACTCATACACAATCACACAAACTCGCACACACACACTCGCACACATTCGCACACACTCGCACACACTCGCATGCACACACTCGCACACACACTCACACACACACTCTCGCATACACACTCGCACAAACTCCTACACACACTCGTACACACTCACACACACTCGCACACACACTTGCACCCACTCGCACACACTCATACACAATCACACAAACTCGCACACACACACTCGCACACATTCGCACACACTCGCACACACTCGCATGCACACACTCGCACACACACTCACACACACACTCTCGCATACACACTCGCACAAACTCCTACACACACTCGTACACACTCACACACACTCGCACACACACTTGCACACACTCGCACATACACACATACACATTCGCACACACTCGCACACACACTCGCACACACAGTCCTACACACTCACACACACACTCGCAAACACTCGCACACACTCACACACACACTCACTCACACGCAGACACACTCGCATGCCCACACTCACACACATTTGCACTCACTTGCACGCACTCGCACGCACACACTCGCACACTCTCGCACACACACTTGCACACACACTCGCACACACTCGAACACACTCGCACACACTCGCAAACACTCGCACATACAGTCCTACAAACTCACACACACTCACACACACTCACACACTCCACCCACACACAAACTGGCACACACTCAAACACACTCACTCATACACACTCGCACACACTCACTCGCACACACACACACTCGCACACACTCGCACCCAGTTACTTGAGCACACTCGCACACACTTGCACGCACGCACACACTCGCACACACTCACACGCACACAGTCACGCACACACACTCGCGCACACTCGTGCACACTTGCACGCACACATTCGCACACATACGCACTCACTTGCACACACTCGTGCGCACACACTGGCACACACTGGCACACACTGGCACACACACACTCGCACACACTCGCACACACTTGCACACACTAGAACACACACACTCGCACATACTCGCACACACTCGCACACACTCGCACGCACACACTCGCACACACTGACATGCACACACTCGCACACACACTCACACACACACTCACATACACACTCGCACACACTCGCACAAACTCCTACACACACACGTACACACTCACACACACTCGCACACACACTCGCACACACTCGCACATACACACATACACATTCGCACACACTCTCACACACGCACTCACTCACACTCACTCGCACACACTTGCACACACTCGCACACACTCGCACACACAGTCCTACACACTCACACACACACTCGCAAACACTCGCACAAACTCACACACACTCACTCACACGCAGACACACTCGCATGCCCACACTCACACACATTTGCACTCACACGCACTCGCACGCACACACTCGCACAAACTCACACACACTCGCGCACACTCATACACAATCGCACGCACACACACTCGCACACACACACTCGCACACACTCGCACACTCTCGCACACATTCACACTCACTCGCACGCACTCGCACGCGCACACTCGAACACACTCGCACAAACTCACACACACTCGCACACACTTATACACAAACGCACACACACACTCGTACACACACTCGCACACACTCGCACACACTCGCACACACTCACTCACACACACTCACACACACACACTCGCACACACTCGCACACACTTGCACACACTCGCACACACTCACACGCACACACACTCGCACACACACTCACACACACTCACACACTCACAAGCACACACTCACACACACACTCGCACAAACTCACACGCACACACTCACACGCACACACTCGCACAAACAGTCGCACACACTCGCACCCACTCACTCGTGCACACTCGCGCACACTCGGGCACATTTGCACACACTCGCACACTCTCGCACACACACTCGCACACACACTCGCACACACTCGAACACACTCGCACACACTCGCAAACACTCGCACATACAGTCCTACAAACTCACACACACTCACACACACTCACACACTCCACCCACACACAAACTGGCACACAATCAAACACACTCACTCATACACACTCGTACACACTCACTCGCACACACACACACTCGCACACACTCGCACCCAGTCACTCGAGCACACTCGCACACACTCGCACGCACGCACACACTCGCACACACTCACACGCACACAGTCACGCACACACACTCGCGCACACTCGTGCACACTTGCACACACACATTCGCACACATTCGCACTCACTTGCACACACTTGTGCGCACACACTGGCACACACTGGCACACACTGGCACACACACTCGCACACACTCGCACACACTTGCACACACTAGCACACACACACTCGCACATACTCGCACACACTCGCACGCACACACTCGCACGCACACACTCGCACACACTCGCATGCACACACTCGCACACACACTCACACACACACTCACATACACACTCGCACACACTCGCACAAACTCCTACACACACACGTACACACTCACACACACTCGCACACACACTCGCACACACTCGCACATACACACATACACATTCACACACACTCGCACACACACCCGCACACACAGTCCTACACACTCACACACACACTCGCAAACACTCGCACACACTCACACACACACTCACTCACACGTACACACTCGCGCACACTCATGCACACTAGCACACACTCGTAAGCATACACTCACACTCACTCACACACTTACTCACACGCACACACTCTCGCACACACTCACACACACTCGCGCACACTCGCACACACTCGCACGCCCACACTCGCACACTCTCGCACACATTTGCACACACTCGCACTCACTCACACACACTCGCACGCACACACTCGCACACACTCATACACAATCACACAAACTCGCACACACACACTCGCACACATTCGCACACACACTCACTCACACGTACACACTCACGCACACTTGCACACACTCACGCACACTAGCACACACTCGTAAGCATACACTCACACTCACTCACACACTTACTCACACGCACACACTCTCGCACACACTCACACACACTCGCGCACACTCGCACACACTCGCACGCCCACACTCGCACACTCTCGCACACATTTGCACACACTCGCACTCACTTGCACCCACTCGCACGCACACACTCGCACACACTCATACACAATCACACAAACTCGCACACACACACTCGCACACATTCGCACACACTCGCACACACTCACTCACTCACACTCACTCGCACACACTTGCACACACTCGCACACACTCGCACACACAGTCCTACACACTCACACACACACTCGCAAACACTCGCACAAACTCACACACACTCACTCACACGCAGACACACTCGCATGCCCACACTCACACACATTTGCACTCACTCGCACGCACTCGCACGCACACACTCGCACAAACTCACACACACTCGCACACACTCATACACAATCGCACGCACACACACTCGCACACACACACTCGCACACACTCGCACACTCTCGCACACATTCACACTCACTCGCACGCACTCGCACGCGCACACTCGAACACACTCGCACAAACTCACACACACTCGCACACACTTATACACAAACGCACACACACACTCGTACACACACTCGCACACACTCGCACACACTCGCACACACTCACTCACACACACTCACACACACACACTCGCACACACTCACACACACTTGCACACACTCGCACACACTCACACGCACACACACTCGCACACACACTCACACACACTCACACACTCACAAGCACACACTCGCACACACACTCGCACAAACTCACATGCACACAGTCACGCACACACACTCGCGCACACTCGTGCACACTTGCACGCACACATTCGCACACATACGCACTCACTTGCACACACTCGTGCGCACACACTGGCACACACTGGCACACACTGGCACACACACACTCGCACACACTCGCACACACTTGCACACACTAGCACACACACACTCGCACATACTCGCACACACTCGCACACACTCGCACGCACACACTCGCACACACTCGCATGCACACACTCGCACACACACTCACACACACACTCACATACACACTCGCACACACTCGCACAAACTCCTACACACACACGTACACACTCACACACACTCGCACACACACTCGCACACACTCGCACATACACACATACACATTCACACACACTCGCACACACACCCGCACACACAGTCCTACACACTCACACACACACTCGCAAACACTCGCACACACTCACACACACACTCACTCACACGTACACACTCGCGCACACTCACGCACACTAGCACACACTCGTAAGCGTACACTCACACTCACTCACACACTTACTCACACGCACACACTCTCGCACACACTCACACACACTCGCGCACACTCGCACACACTCGCACGCCCACACTCGCACACTCTCGCACACATTTGCACACACTCGCACTCACTCGCACCCACTTGCACGCACACACTCGCACACACTCATACACAATCACACAAACTCGCACACACACACTCGCACACATTCGCACACACTCTCACACACGCACTCACTCACACTCACTCGCACACACTTGCACACACTCGCACACACTCGCACACACAGTCCTACACACTCACACACACACTCGCAAACACTCGCACAAACTCACACACACTCACTCACACGCACACACTTGCGCACACTAGCACACACTCGCACGCCCAAACTCGCACACACTCATACACAATCACACACACTCGCACGCACACATTCACAAACATTCGCACGCACTTGCACACACTCGTACGCACACACTGGCACACACTCGCACACACTCGCACACACACACTCGCACATACTCGCTCACACTCGCACACACTCGCACGCACACACTCGCACACACTCGCATGCACACACTCGCACACACACTCACACACACACACTCGCATACACACTCGCACAAACTCCTACACACACTCGTACACACTCACACACACTAGCACACACACACTCGCACATACTCGCACACACTCGCACACACTCGCATGCACACACTCGCACACACACTCACACACTCTCGCATACACACTCGCACAAACTCCTACACACACTCGTACACACTCACACACACTCGCACACACACTTGCACACACTCGCACATACACACATACACATTCGCACACACTCGCACACACACTCGCACACACAGTCCTACACACTCACACACACACTCGCAAACACTCGCACACACTCACACACACACTCACTCACACGTACACACTCACGCACACTTGCACACACTCACGCACACTAGCACACACTCGTAAGCATACACTAACACTCACTCACACACTTACTCACACGCACACACTCTCGCACACACTCACACACACTCGCGCACACTCGCACACACTCGCACGCCCACACTCGCACACTCTCGCACACATTTGCACACACTCGCACTCACTTGCACCCACTCGCACGCACACACTCGCACACACTCATACACAATCACACAAACTCGCACACACACACTCGCACACATTCGCACACACTCGCACACACTCACTCACTCACACTCACTCGCACACACTTGCACACACTCGCACACACTCGCACACACAGTCCTACACACTCACACACACACTCGCAAACACTCGCACAAACTCACACACACTCACTCACACGCAGACACACTCGCATGCCCACACTCACACACATTTGCACTCACTCGCACGCACTCGCACGCACACACTCGCACAAACTCACACACACTCGCACACACTCATACACAATCGCACGCACACACACTCGCACACACACACTCGCACACACTCGCACACTCTCGCACACATTCACACTCACTCGCACGCACTCGCACGCGCACACTCGAACACACTCGCACAAACTCACACACACTCGCACACACTTATACACAAACGCACACACACACTCGTACACACACTCGCACACACTCGCACACACTCGCACACACTCACTCACACACACTCACACACACACACTCGCACACACTCACACACACTTGCACACTCGCACACACTCACACGCACACACACTCGCACACACACTCACACACACTCACACACTCACAAGCACACACTCGCACACACACTCGCACAAACTCACACGCACACACTCACACGCACACACTCGCACAAACAGTCGCACACACTCGCACCCACTCACTCGTGCACACTCGCGCACACTCGGGCACATTTGCACACACTCGCACACTCTCGCACACACACTCGCACACACACTCGCACACACTCGAACACACTCGCACACACTCGCAAACACTCGCACATACAGTCCTACAAACTCACACACACTCACACACACTCACACACTCCACCCACACACAAACTGGCACACACTCAAACACACTCACTCATACACACTCGCACACACTCACTCGCACACACACACACTCGCACACACTCGCACCCAGTTACTCGAGCACACTCGCACACACTCGCACGCACGCACACACTCGCACACACTCACATGCACACAGTCACGCACACACACTCGCGCACACTCGTGCACACTTGCACGCACACATTCGCACACATACGCACTCACTTGCACACACTCGTGCGCACACACTGGCACACACTGGCACACACTGGCACACACACACTCGCACACACTCGCACACACTTGCACACACTAGCACACACACACTCGCACATACTCGCACACACTCGCACACACTCGCACGCACACACTCGCACACACTCGCATGCACACACTCGCACACACACTCACACACACACTCACATACACACTCGCACACACTCGCACAAACTCCTACACACACACGTACACACTCACACACACTCGCACACACACTCGCACACACTCGCACATACACACATACACATTCACACACACTCGCACACACACCCGCACACACAGTCCTACACACTCACACACACACTCGCAAACACTCGCACACACTCACACACACACTCACTCACACGTACACACTCGCGCACACTCACGCACACTAGCACACACTCGTAAGCATACACTCACACTCACTCACACACTTACTCACACGCACACACTCTCGCACACACTCACACACACTCGCGCACACTCGCACACACTCGCACGCCCACACTCGCACACTCTCGCACACATTTGCACACACTCGCACTCACTCGCACCCACTTGCACGCACACACTCGCACACACTCATACACAATCACACAAACTCGCACACACACACTCGCACACATTCGCACACACTCTCACACACGCACTCACTCACACTCACTCGCACACACTTGCACACACTCGCACACACTCGCACACACAGTCCTACACACTCACACACACACTCGCAAACACTCGCACAAACTCACACACACTCACTCACACGCACACACTTGCGCACACTAGCACACACTCGCACGCCCAAACTCGCACACACTCATACACAATCACACACACTCGCACGCACACATTCACAAACATTCGCACGCACTTGCACACACTCGTACGCACACACTGGCACACACTCGCACACACTCGCACACACACACTCGCACATACTCGCTCACACTCGCACACACTCGCACGCACACACTCGCACACACTCGCATGCACACACTCGCACACACACTCACACACACACACTCGCATACACACTCGCACAAACTCCTACACACACTCGTACACACTCACACACACTAGCACACACACACTCGCACACACTCGCATGCACACACTCGCACACACACTCACACACTCTCGCATACACACTCGCACAAACTCCTACACACACTCGTACACACTCACACACACTCGCACACACACTCGCACACACTCGCACATACACACATACACATTCGCACACACTCGCACACACACTCGCACACACAGTCCTACACACTCACACACACACTCGCAAACACTCGCACACACTCACACACACACTCACTCACACGTACACACTCACGCACACTTGCACACACTCACGCACACTAGCACACACTCGTAAGCATACACTCACACTCACTCACACACTTACTCACACGCACACACTCTCGCACACACTCACACACACTCGCGCACACTCGCACACACTCGCACGCCCACACTCGCACACTCTCGCACACATTTGCACACACTCGCACTCACTTGCACCCACTCGCACGCACACACTCGCACACACTCATACACAATCACACAAACTCGCACACACACACTCGCACACATTCGCACACACTCGCACACACTCACTCACTCACACTCACTCGCACACACTTGCACACACTCGCACACACTCGCACACACAGTCCTACACACTCACACACACACTCGCAAACACTCGCACAAACTCACACACACTCACTCACACGCAGACACACTCGCATGCCCATACTCACACACATTTGCACTCACTCGCACGCACTCGCACGCACACACTCGCACAAAATCGCACACACTCATACACAATCGCACGCACACACACTCGCACACACACACTCGCACACACTCGCACACATTCACACTCACTCGCACGCACTCGCACGCGCACACTCGAACACGCTCGCACAAACTCACACACACTCGCACACACTTATACACAAACGCACACACACACTCGTACACACACTCGCACACACTCGCACACACTTGCACACACTCACTCACACACACTCACACACACACTCGCACACACTCACACACACTTGCACACACTTGCACACACTCACACGCACACACACTCGCACACACACTCACACACTCACAAGCACACACTCGCACACACACTCGCACACACGCACACACTCAAACGCACACACTCGCACAAACAGTCGCACACACTCGCACCCACTCACTCGTGCACACTCGCGCACACTCGGGCACATTTGCACACACTCGCACACACTCGCACACTCTCGCACACACACTCGCACACACACTCGCACACACTCGCACAAACTCACACACACTCGCACACACTCATACTCAATCGCACAATCGCACAAACTCACACACACTCGCACACACTCATACTCAATCGCACAATCGCACAAACTCACACACACTCGCACACACTCACACACTCGCACACACTCACTCGTGCACACTCGAACATATTCGCACTCACTCGCACGCACTCGCACGCACACACTCGCACAAACTCACACACACTCGCACACACTCATACACAATCGCACACACACTCGCACACACACACTCACATACACTCGCACACTCTCGCACACATACGCACTCACTCGCACGCACTCGCACGCACACACTCTCACACACTCGCACAAACTCACACACACTCGCACACACTTATACACAATCGCTCACACACACTCACTCACTCACACTCACTCGCACACACTTGCACACACTCGCACACACTCGCACACACAGTCCTACACACTCACACACACTCGCAAACACTCGCACAAACTCACACACACTCACTCACACGCACACACTTGCACACACTAGCACACACTTGCACGCCCACACTTGCACACACTCACACTCACTCGCACGCACACACACGCACACACTCGCACAAACTCACACACACTCGCACACACTCATACACAATCGCACAAACTCACACACACTCGCACACTCTCACACACTCGCACCCACTCACTCGTGCACACTCGCACACATTCGCACTCACTCGCACGCACTCACACGCACACACTCGCACAAACTCACACACACTGGCACACACTTATACACAATCGCACACACACACTCTAACACACACTCGCACACACTCGCACACACTCACTCACACACACTCATACACACACACTCGCACACACTCACACACACTTGCACACACTCGCACACACTCACACGCACACACACTCACACACACACTCGCACACACTCGCACCCACTCACTCGTGCACACTCGGGCACATTTGCACACACTCGCACACACTCGCACACACTCGCAAACACTCGCACATACAGTCCTACAAACTCACACACACTCACACACACTCACACACTCGCACCCACACACAAACTGGCACACACTCAAACACACTCACTCATACACACTCGCACACACTCACTCGCACACACACACACTCGCACACACTCGCACCCAGTCACTCGAGCACACTCGCACACCCTCGCACGCACGCACACACTCGCACACACTCACATGCACACACTCACGCACACACACTCGCGCACACTCGTGCACACTCGCACGCACACATTCACACACATTCGCACTCACTTGCACACACTCGTACGCACACACTGGCACACACTCGCACACACTCGCACACACACACTCGCACACACTCGCATGCACACACTTGCACACACTCACACACACTCGCATACACACTCGCACAAACTCCTACACACACTCGTACACACTCACACACACTAGCACACACACACTCGCACACACTCGCGCATACTCGCACACACTCGCACACACTCGCATGCACACACTCGCACACACACTCACACACACACACTCTCGCATACACACTCGCACAAACTCCTACACACACTCGTACACACTCACACACACTCGCACACACACTTGCACACACTCGCACACACTCGCACATACACACATACACATTCGCACACACTCGCACACACACTCGCACACACAGTCCTACACACTCACACACACACTCACAAACACTCGCACACACTCACACACACACTCACTCACACGTACACACTCACGCACACTTGCACACACTCATGCACACTAGCACACACTCATAAGCATACACTTACACTCACTCACACACTTACTCACACGCACACACTCTCGCACACACTCACACACACTCGCGCACACTCGCACACACTCGCACGCCCACACTCGCACACTCTCGCACACATTTGCACACACTCGCACTCACTTGCACCCACTCGCACGCACACACTCGCACACACTCATACACAATCACACAAACTCGCACACATTCGCACACACTCGCACACACTCACTCACTCACACACACTTGCACACACTCGCACACACTCGCACACACAGTCCTACACACTCACACACACACTCACAAACACTCGCACAAACTCACACACACACACTCACACGCACACACTTGCGCACACTAGCACACACTCGCACGCCCACACTCACACACATTCACACTCACTCGCTCGCACTCGCACGCACACACTCGCACAAACTCACACACACTCGCACACACTCATACACAATCGCACGCACACACACTCGCACACACACACTCGCACACACTCGCACACTCTCACACACATTCACACTCACTCGCACGCACTCGCACGCGCACACTCAAACACACTCGCACAAACTCACACACACTCGCACACACTTATACACAAACGCACACACACACTCGCACACACTCGCACACACTCGCACACACTCACTCACACACACTCACACGTACACACTCGCACACACTCACACACACTTGCACACACTCGCACACACTCACACGCACACACACTCGCACACACACTCACACACACTCGCACACACTTGCACACACTAGCACACACACTCGCACATACTCGCACACACTCGCACACACTCGCACACACTCACAAGCACACACTCGCACACTCGCACACACTCACATGCACGCACTCACACGCACACACTCGTACAAACAGTCGCACACACTCGCACCCACTCACTCGTGCACACTCGCGCACACTCGGGCACATTTGCACACACTCGCACACTCTCGCACACACACTCGCACACACTCGAACACACTCGCACACACTCGCAAACACTCGCACATACAGTCCTACAAACTCACACACACTCACACACACTCACACACTCCACCCACACACAAACTGGCACACACTCAAACACACTCACTCATACACACTCGCACACACTCACTCGCACACACACACTCGCACACACTCGCACCCAGTCACTTGAGCACACTCGCACACACTCGCACGCATGCACGCACACACTCGCACACACTCACACGCACACACTCACGCACACACACTCACGCACACTCGTGCACACTCGCACGCACACATTCACACACATTCGCACTCACTTGCACACACTCGTGCGCACACACTGGCACACACTGGCACACACTGGCACACACACACTCGCACACACTCGCACACACTCGCACACACTAGCACACACACACTTGCACATATTCGCACACACTCGCACGCACACACTCGCACACACTCGCATGCACACACTCGCACACACACTCACACACACACTCACATACACACTCGCACACACTCGCACAAACTCCTACACACACTCGTACACACACACTCGCACACACACTCGCACACACTTGCACACACTCGCACATACACACATACACATTCGCACACACTCGCACACACACTCGCACACACAGTTCTACACACTCACACACACACTCGCAAACACTCGCACACACTCACACACACACTCACTCACACGTACACACTCGCGCACACTCGCACACACTCACGCACACTAGCACACACTCGCATGCACACACTGGCACACACACTAACACACACACTCACATACACACTCGCACACACTCGCACAAACTCCTACACACACTCGCACACACTCACACACACATTCGCATGCTCACACTCGCACACACTCACACACACACTTGCACACACTTGCACACGCACACTCGCACACAATCACACACACTCGCAGACACTCGCACACACTCACTCATGCACACACTCACACACACTCGCCCACACTCGCACACACAGTCCTACACACTCACACACACACTCGCAAACACTTGCAAACACTCACACACACACTCACTCACACGTACACACTCGCGCACACTCGCACGCCGACACTCTCACACTCTCGCACACATTTGCACACACTCGCACTCACTCGCACGCACTCGCACGCACACACTCGCACACACTCGCACAAACTCATACACAATCGCACACACTCACTCGCACACACTTGCACACACTCGCACACACTCGCACACACTTGCACACACTTGCACACGCTTGCACACACTCGCACACACTTGCACACACTCGCACACACTCACACACACGCACACACACGCACACACACTCACGCACACACTCGCACACACTCGCACACACTTGCATGCACACATTCGCACGCACTCGCACACACAAACACAAACTGGCACACACTCAAACACACTCACTCATACACACTCGCACACACTCACTCGCACACACACACTCGCACACACTCACACGCACACACTCACGCACACACACTCGAGCACACTCGTGCACACTCGCACGCACACTCACTCACACGTACACACTCATGCACACTCACACACACTCACGCACACTAGCACACACTCGTAAGCATACACTCACGCACACTCACTCACACACTTACTCACACGCACACACTCTCGCACACACTCACACACACTCGCGCACACTCGCACACACTCGCACGCCCACACTCGCACACTCTCGCACACATTTGCACACACAAGCACTCTCGCACCCACTCGCATGCACACACTCGCACACACTCATACACAATCAAACAAACTCGCACACACACACTCGCACACATTTGCACACATTCGCACACACTCACTCACACTCACTCGCACACACTTGCACACTCTCGCACACACTCACACACACTCTCGCACACTCGCACACACTCGCACGCCCAAACTCGCACACTCTCGCACACATTTGCACACACTCGCACTCTCGCACCCACTCGCATGCACACACTCGCACACACTCATACACAATCAAACAAACTCGCACACACACACTCGCACACATTTGCACACACTCGCACACACTCACACTCACTCGCACACACTTGCACACATTCGCACACACTCGCACACTCACTCGCACACACAGTCCTACACACTCACACACACACTCGCAAACACTCGCACACACACACACACTCACTCACACGTACACACTCACACACACTCACGCATACTAACACACACTCATAAGCATACACTCACACACACTCGTGCACACTCGCACACACTCGCACGCCCACACTCGCACACTCTCGCACACATTTGCACACACTCGCACTCGCTCACACCCACTCGCACGCACACACTCATACACAATCACACAAACTCGCACACACACACTCGCACACACTCGCACCCACTCGCACACACTTGCACACACTCGCACACACTCGCACACACAGTCCTACACACTCACACACACTCGCAAACACTCGCACAAACTCACACACACTCACTCACACGCACACACTTGCACACACTAGCACACACTCGCATGCCCACACTTGCACACACTCACACTCACTCGCACGCACTCGCACGCACACACTCGCACACACTCGCACATACTTGCACACACTTGCACACACTCGCACACACTCGCATGCACACACTCGCACACACTCACAAACACACACTCGCATACACACTCGCACAAACTCCTACACACACTCGTACACACTCACACACACTCGCACACACACTTGCACACACTCACACACACTTGCACATACACACATACACATTCGCACACACTCGCACACACACTCGCACACACAGTCCTACACACACACTCGCAAACACTCGCACACACTCACACACACACTCACTCACACGTACACACTCGC
The DNA here is from genome assembly GCF_046119375.1 of Phyllobates terribilis. Classification (NCBI taxonomy): domain Eukaryota; kingdom Metazoa; phylum Chordata; class Amphibia; order Anura; family Dendrobatidae; genus Phyllobates; species Phyllobates terribilis. The sequence continues at coordinate 2,336,758 of NW_027362853.1, forward strand.
ACACACTCGCACACACTCACGCACACTAGCACACACTCGTAAGCATACACTCACACTCACTCACACGCACACACTCTCGCACACACTCACACACACTCGCGCACACTCGCACACACTCGCACGCCAACACTCGCACACTCTCGCACACATTTGCACACACTCGCACTCACTCACACCCACTCGCACGCACACACTCGCACACACTCATACACAATCAGACAAACTCGCACACACACACTCGCACACATTCGCACACACTCGCACACACTCACTCACACTCACTCGCACACACTTGCACACACTCGCACACACTCGCACACACAGTCCTACACACTCACACACACTCGCAAACACTCGCACAAACTCACACACACTCACTCACACGCACATACTTGCACACACTAGCACACACTCGCACGCCCACACTTGCACACATTCGCACTCACTCGCATGCACTCGCACGCACACACTCGCACACACTCGCACAAACTCACACACACTCGCACACACTCATACTCAATCGCACAATCGCACAAACTCACACACACTCGCACACACTCACACACTCGCACCCACTCACTCGTGCACACTCGCACACATTCGCACTCACTCGCACGCACTCGCACGCACACACTCGCACAAACTCACACACACTCGCACACACTCATACACAATCGCACGCACACACACTCACACACACACACTCACACACACTCGCACACTCTCGCACACATACGCACTCACTCGCACGCACTCGCACGCACACACTCTCACACACTCGCACAAACTCACACACACTCGCACACACTTATACACAATCGGACACACACACTCACTCACACTCACTCGCACACACTTGCACACACTCGCACACACTCACACACACAGTCCTACACACTCACACACACTCGCAAACACTCGCACAAACTCACACACACTCACTCACACGCACACACTTGCACACACTAGCACACACTCGCACGTCCACACTTGCACACACTCACACTCACTCGCACGCACTCGCACGCACACACTCGCACACACTTGCACACACTCGCACACACTCGCATGCACACACTCGCACACACACTCACAAACACACACTCGCATACACACTCGCACACACTCGCACAAACTCCTACACACACTCGTACACACTCACACACACTCGAATACACACTTGCACACACTCGCACACACTCGCACATACACGCATACACATTCGCACACACTCGCACACACAGTCCTACACACTCACACACACACTCGCAAACACTCACACACACACTCACTCACACGTACACACTCACGCACACTAGCACACACTCGTAAGCATACACTCACACTCACTCACACACTTACTCACACGCACACACTCTCGCACACACTCACACACACTCGCGCACACTCGCACACACTCGCACGCCCACACTCGCACACTCTCGCACACATTTGCACACACTCGCACTCACTCGCACCCACTCGCACGCACAAACTCGCACACACTCATACACAATCACACAAACTCGCACACACACACTCGCACACATTCGCACACACTCGCACACACGCACTCACTCACACTGACTCGCACACACTTGCACACACTCGCACACACTTGCACACACAGTCCTACACACTCACACACACACTCGCAAACACTTGCACAAACTCACACACACTCACTCACACGCACACACTTGCGCACACTAGCACACACTCGCACGCCCACACTCGCACACATTCGCACTCACTCGCATGCACTCGCACGCACACACTCACACACACTCGCACAAACTCACACACACTCGCACACACTCATACACAATCGCACGCACACACACTCGCACACACTCGCACACATTTGCACTCACTCGCACGCACTCGCACGCACACACTCGCACAAACTCACACACACTGGCACACACTTATACACAATCGCACACACACACTCTAACACACACTCGCACACACTCGCACACACTCACTCACACACACTCACACACACACACTCGCACACACTCACACACACTTGCACACACTCGCACACACTCACACGCACACACACTCACACACACACTCACACACACTCACAAGCACAAACTCGCACACACTCACACACACACACTCACACGCACACACTCGCACACACACTCGCACACACTCGCACCCACTCACTCGTGCACACTCGTGCACACTCGGGCACATTTGCACACACTCGCACACACTCGCACACTCTCGCACACACACTCGCACACACACTCGCACACACTCGAACACACTCGCACACACTCGCAAACACTCGCACATACAGTCCTACAAACTCACACACACTCACACACACTCACACACTCGCACCCACACACAAACTGGCACACACTCAAACACACTCACTCATACACACTCGCACACACTCACTCGCACACACTCGCACCCAGTCACTCGAGCACACTCGCACACCCTCGCACGCACGCACACACTTGCACACACTCACATGCACGCACACACACTCGCACACACTCGTGCACACTCGCACGCACACATTCACACACATTCGCACTTACTTGCACACACTCGTACTCACACACTGGCACACACTCGCACACACTTGCACACACACACTCGCACACACTCGCATGCACACACTTGCACACACACTCACACACACTCGCATACACACTCGCACAAACTCCTACACACACTCGTACACACTCACACACACTAGCTCGCACACACTCGCACATACTCACACACACTCGCACACACTCGCATGCACACACTCGCACACACACTCACACACACACTCTCGCATACACACTCGCACAAACTCCTACACACACTCGTACACACTCACACACACTCGCACACACACTTGCACACACTCGCACACACTCGCACATACACACATACACATTCGCACACACTCGCACACACTCGCACACACAGTCCTACACACTCACACACACACAAACACTCGCACACACTCACACACACACTCACTCACACGTACACACTCACGCACACTTGCACACACTCACGCACACTAGCACACACTCGTAAGCATACACTCACACTCACTCACACACTTACTCACACGCACACACTCTCGCACACACTCACGCACACTCGCGCACACTCGCACACACTCGCACGCCCACACTCGCACACTCTCGCACAAATTTGCACACACTCGCACTCACTTGCACCCACTCGCACGCACACACTCGCACACACTCATACACAATCACACAAACTCGCACACACTCGCACACACTCACTCACTCACACTTACTCGCACACACTTGCACACACTCGCACACACTCGCACACACAGTCCTACACACTCACACACACACTCGCAAAAACACTCGCACAAACTCACACACACTCACTCACACGCACACACTTGCGCACACTAGCACACACTCGCACGCCCACACTCACACACATTCGCACTTACTCGCACGCACTCGCATGCACACACTCGCACAAACTCACACACACTCGCACACACTCATACACAATCGCACGCACACACACTCGCACACACACACTCGCACACACTCGCACACTCTCACACACATTCACACTCACTCGCACGCACTCGCACATGCACACGCAAACACACTCGCACAAACTCACACACACTCGCACACACTTATACACAAACGCACACACACACTCGTACACACACTCGCACACACTCGCACACACTCGCACACACTCACTCACACATACTCACACGCACACACTCGCACACACTCGCACACACTCACACACACTTGCACACACTCACACGCACACACACTCGCACACACACTCACACACACACTCGCACACACTCACAAGCACACACTCGCACACACACTCGCACACACACTCGCACACACTCACACACACACACTCACACGCACACACTCGTACAAACAGTCGCACACACTCGCACCCACTCACTCGTGCACACTCGCGCACACTCGGGCACATTTGCACACACTCGCACTCTCGCACACACACTCGCACACACACTCGCACACACTCGAACACACTCGCACACACTCGCAAACACTCGCACATACAGTCCTACAAACTCACACACACTCACACACACTCACACACTCCACCCACACACAAACTGGCACACACTCAAACACACTCACTCATACACACTCGCACACACTCACTCGCACACACACACACTCGCACACACTCGCACCCAGTCACTCGAGCACACTCGCACACACTCACATGCACGCACACACTCGCACACACTCACACGCACACACTCACGCACACACACTCACGCACACTCGTGCACACTCGCACGCACACATTCGCACACATTCGCACTCACTTGCACACACTCGTGCGCACACACTGGCACACACTGGCACACACACACTCGCACACACTCGCACACACTTGCACACACTAGCACACACACACTCGCACATATTCGCACACACTCGCACGCACACACTCGCACACACTCGCATGCACACACTCGCACACACACTCACACACACACTCACATACACACTCGCACACACTCGCACAAACTCCTACACACACTCGTACACACACTCGCACACACACTCGCACACACTTGCACATACTCGCACATACACACATACACATTCGCACACACTCGCACACACACTCGTACACACAGTTCTACACACTCACACACACACTCGCAAACACTCGCACACACTCACACACACACTCACTCACACGTACACACTCGCGCATACTCGCACACACTCACGCACACTAGCACACACTCGCATGCACACACTGGCACACACACTAACACACACACTCACATACACACTCGCACACACTCGCACAAACTCCTACACACACTCGCACACACTCACACACACACTCGCACACTCACACTCGCACACACTCACACACACACTTGTACACACTTACACACGCACACTCGCACACAATCACACACACACTCGCAGACACTCGCACACACTCACTCATGCACACACTCACACACACTCGCCCACACTCGCACACACAGTCCTACACACTCACACACACACTCGCAAACACTTGCAAACACTCACACACACACTCACTCACACGTACACACTCGCGCACACTCGCACGCCGACACTCTCACACTCTCGCACACATTTGCACACACTCACACTCACTCGCACGCACTCGCATGTACACACTCGCACACACTCGCACAAAATCATACACAATCGCACACACTCACTCGCACACACTTGCACACACTCGCACACACTCGCACACACTTGCACACACTTGCACACGCTTGCACACACTCGCACACACTCGCACACACTCGCACACACTCACACACATGCACACACACTCACGCACACACTCGCACACACTCGCACACACTTGCATGCACACATTCACACGCACTTGCACACACAAACACAAACTGGCACACACTCAAACACACTCACTCATACACACTCGCACACACTCACTCGCACACACACACACACTCGCACACACTCACACGCACACACTCACGCACACTCACTCACACGTACACACTCGCGCACACTCACACACACTCACACACACTAGCACACACTCGTAAGCATACACTCACACTCACTCACACACTTACTCGCACACACTCACACACACTCGCGCACACTCGCACACACTCGCACGCCCACACTCGCACACTCTCGCACACATTTGCACACACTCGCACTCTCGCACCCACTCGCATGCACACACTCGCACACACTCATACACAATCAAACAAACTCGCCCACACACACTCGCACACATTTGCACACACTCGCACACACTCACTCACTCACACTCACTCGCACACATTTGCACACACTCGCACACACTCGCACACACAGTCCTACACACTCACACACACACTCGCAAACACTCGCACAAACTCACACACACTCACTCACACGCACACACTTGTGCACACTAGCACACACTCGCACGTCCACACTCGCACACATTCACACTCACTCGCATGCACTCGCACGCACACACTCGCACAAACTCACACACACTCGCACACACTCATACACAATCGCACGCACACACACTCGCACACTCTCGCACACATTCGCACTCACTCGCACGCACACACTCGCACAAACTCGCATGCACACACTCGCACACACACTAACACACACACACTCGCATACACACTCGCACACACTCGCATGCACACACTCGCACACACACTCACACATACACACTCGCACACACTCGCACACACTCGCACACACACTTGCACACACTCGCACACACTCGCACATACACACATACACATTCGCACACACTCGCACACTCACTCGCACACACAGTCCTACACACTTACAAACACACTCGCAAACACTCGCACACACACACACTCACTCACATGTACACACTCGTGCACACTCACAAACTCACGCACACTAGCACACACTCGTAAGCATACACTCACACTCACTCACACACTTACTCACACGCACACACTCTCGCACACACTCACACACACTCTCGCACACTCGCACACACTCGCACACCCACACTCGCACACTCTCGCACACATTTGCACACATTCGCACACATTCGCACCCACTCGCACACACTCACTCACTCACACTCACTCGCACACACTTGCACAAACTCGCACACACTCGCACACACAGTCCTACACACTCACACACACTCGCAAACACTCGCACAAACTCACACACACTCACTCACACGCACACACTTGCACACACTAGCACACACTTGCACGCCCACACTTGCACACATTCGCACTCACTCGCACGCACTCGCACGCACACACTCGCACACACTCGCACAAACTCACACACACTCGCACACACTCATACTCAATCGCACAATCGCACAAACTCACACACACTCGCACACACTCACACACTCGCACCCACTCACTCATGCACACTCGCAAACACTCGCACAAACTCACAAACACTCACTCACACGCACACACTTGCACACACTAGCACACACTCGCATGCCCACACTTGCACACACTCACACTCACTCGCACGCACTCGCACGCACACACTCGCACACACTCGCACATACTCGCACACACTTGCACACACTCGCACACACTCGCATGCACACACTTGCACACACTCACAAACACACACTCGCATACACACTCGCACAAACTCCTACACACACTCGTACACACTCACACACACTCGCACACACACTTGCACACACTCACACACACTTGCACATACACACATACACATTCGCACACACTCGCACACACACTCGCACACACAGTCCTACACACACACTCGCAAACACTCGCACACACTCACACACACACTCACTCACACGTACACACTCGCACACACTCGCACACACTCACGCACACTAGCACACACTCGTAAGCATACACTCACACTCACTCACACGCACACACTCTCGCACACACTCACACACACTCGCGCACACTCGCACACACTCGCACGCCAACACTCGCACACTCTCGCACACATTTGCACACACTCGCACTCACTCACACCCACTCGCACGCACACACTCGCACACACTCATACACAATCAGACAAACTCGCACACACACACTCGCACACATTCGCACACACTCGCACACACTCACTCACACTCACTCGCACACACTTGCACACACTCGCACACACTCGCACACACAGTCCTACACACTCACACACACTCGCAAACACTCGCACAAACTCACACACACTCACTCACACGCACATACTTGCACACACTAGCACACACTCGCACGCCCACACTTGCACACATTCGCACTCACTCGCATGCACTCGCACGCACACACTCGCACACACTCGCACAAACTCACACACACTCGCACACACTCATACTCAATCGCACAATCGCACAAACTCACACACACTCGCACACACTCACACACTCGCACCCACTCACTCGTGCACACTCGCACACATTCGCACTCACTCGCACGCACTCGCACGCACACACTCGCACAAACTCACACACACTCGCACACACTCATACACAATCGCACGCACACACACTCACACACACACACTCGCACACTCTCGCACACATACGCACTCACTCGCACGCACTCGCACGCACACACTCTCACACACTCGCACAAACTCACACACACTCGCACACACTTATACACAATCGGACACACACACTCACTCACACTCACTCGCACACACTTGCACACACTCGCACACACTCACACACACAGTACTACACACTCACACACACTCGCAAACACTCGCACAAACTCACACACACTCACTCACACGCACACACTTGCACACACTAGCACACACTCGCACGTCCACACTTGCACACACTCACACTCACTCGCATGCACTCGCACGCACACACTCGCACACACTTGCACACACTCGCACACACTCGCATGCACACACTCGCACACACACTCACAAACACACACTCGCATACACACTCACACACACTCGCACAAACTCCTACACACACTCGTACACACTCACACACACTCGAATACACACTTGCACACACTCGCACACACTCGCACATACACGCATACACATTCGCACACACTCGCACACACAGTCCTACACACTCACACACACACTCGCAAACACTCACACACACACTCACTCACACGTACACACTCACGCACACTAGCACACACTCGTAAGCATACACTCACACTCACTCACACACTTACTCACACGCACACACTCTCGCACACACTCACACACACTCGCGCACACTCGCACACACTCGCACGCCCACACTTGCACACTCTCGCACACATTTGCACACACTCGCACTCACTCGCACCCACTCGCACGCACAAACTCGCACACACTCATACACAATCACACAAACTCGCACACACACACTCGCACACATTCGCACACACTCGCACACACGCACTCACTCACACTGACTCGCACACACTTGCACACACTCGCACACACTTGCACACACAGTCCTACACACTCACACACACACTCGCAAACACTCGCACAAACTCACACACACTCACTCACACGCACACACTTGCGCACACTAGCACACACTCGCACGCCCACACTCGCACACATTCGCACTCACTCGCATGCACTCGCACGCACACACTCACACACACTCGCACAAACTCACACACACTCGCACACACTCATACACAATCGCACGCACACACACTCGCACACACTCGCACACATTTGCACTCACTCGCACGCACTCGCACGCACACACTCGCACAAACTCACACACACTGGCACACACTTATACACAATCGCACACACACACTCTAACACACACTCGCACACACTCGCACACACTCACTCACACACACTCACACACACACACTCGCACACACTCACACACACTTGCACACACTCGCACACACTCACACGCACACACACTCACACACACACTCACACACACTCACAAGCACAAACTCGCACACACTCACACACACACACTCACACGCACACACTCGCACACACACTCGCACACACTCGCACCCACTCACTCGTGCACACTCGTGCACACTCGGGCACATTTGCACACACTCGCACACACTCGCACACTCTCGCACACACACTCGCACACACACTCGCACACACTCGAACACACTCGCACACACTCGCAAACACTCGCACATACAGTCCTACAAACTCACACACACTCACACACACTCACACACTCGCACCCACACACAAACTGGCACACACTCAAACACACTCACTCATACACACTCGCACACACTCACTCGCACACACTCGCACCCAGTCACTCGAGCACACTCGCACACCCTCGCACGCACGCACACACTTGCACACACTCACATGCACGCACACACACTCGCACACACTCGTGCACACTCGCACGCACACATTCACACACATTCGCACTCACTTGCACACACTCGTAAGCACACACTGGCACACACTCGCACACACTTGCACACACACACTCGCACACACTCGCATGCACACACTTGCACACACACTCACACACACTCGCATACACACTCGCACAAACTCCTACACACACTCGTACACACTCACACACACTAGCTCGCACACACTCGCACATACTCACACACACTCGCACACACTCGCATGCACACACTCGCACACACACTCACACACACACTCTCGCATACACACTCGCACAAACTCCTACACACACTCGTACACACTCACACACACTCGCACACACACTTGCACACACTCGCACACACTCGCACATACACACATACACATTCGCACACACTCGCACACACTCGCACACACAGTCCTACACACTCACACACACACTCACAAACACTCGCACACACTCACACACACACTCACTCACACGTACACACTCACGCACACTTGCACACACTCACGCACACTAGCACACACTCGTAAGCATACACTCACACTCACTCACACACTTACTCACACGCACACACTCTCGCACACACTCACGCACACTCGCGCACACTCGCACACACTCGCACGCCCACACTCGCACACTCTCGCACAAATTTGCACACACTCGCACTCACTTGCACCCACTCGCACGCACACACTCGCACACACTCATACACAATCACACAAACTCGCACACACTCGCACACACTCACTCACTCACACTTACTCGCACACACTTGCACACACTCGCACACACTCGCACACACAGTCCTACACACTCACACACACACTCGCAAAAACACTCGCACAAACTCACACACACTCACTCACACGCACACACTTGCGCACACTAGCACACACTCGCACGCCCACACTCACACACATTCGCACTTACTCGCACGCACTCGCACGCACACACTCGCACAAACTCACACACACTCGCACACACTCATACACAATCGCACGCACACACACTCGCACACACACACTCGCACACACTCGCACACTCTCACACACATTCACACTCACTCGCACGCACTCGCACATGCACACGCAAACACACTCGCACAAACTCACACACACTCGCACCCACTTATACACAAACGCACACACACACTCGTACACACACTCGCACACACTCGCACACACTCGCACACACTCACTCACACACACTCACACGCACACACTCGCACACACTCGCACACACTCACACACACTTGCACACACTCACACACACACACTTACACGCACACACTCGTACAAACAGTCGCACACACTCGCACCCACGCACTCGTGCACATTCGCGCACACTCGGGCACATTTGCACACACTCGCACACTCTCGCACACACACTCGCACACACACTCGCACACACTCGAACACACTCGCACACACTCGCAAACACTCGCACATACAGTCCTACAAACTCACACACACTCACACACACTCACACACTCCACCCACACACAAACTGGCACACACTCAAACACACTCACTCATACACACTCACACACACACACTCGCACACACTCGCACCCAGTCACTCGAGCACACTCGCACACACTCGCATGCACGCACACACTCGCACACACTCACACGCACACACTCACGCACACACACTCACGCACACTCGTGCACACTCGCACGCACACATTCGCACACATTCGCACTCACTTGCACACACTCGTGCGCACACACTGGCACACACTGGCACACACACACTCGCACACACTCGCACACACTTGCACACACTAGCACACACACACTCGCACATATTCGCACACACTCGCACGCACACACTCGCACACACTCGCATGCACACACTCGCACACACACTCACACACACACTCACATACACACTCGCACACACTCGCACAAACTCCTACACACACTCGTACACACACTCGCACACACACTCGCACACACTTGCACATACTCGCACATACACACATACACATTCGCACACACTCGCACACACACTCGTACACACAGTTCTACACACTCACACACACACTCGCAAACACTCGCACACACTCACACACACACTCACTCACACGTACACACTCGCGCATACTCGCACACACTCACGCACACTAGCACACACTCGCATGCACACACTGGCACACACACTAACACATACACTCACATACACACTCGCACACACTCGCACAAACTCCTACACACACTCACACACACACTCGCACACTCACACTCGCACACACTCACACACACACTTGCACACACTTGCACACGCACACTCGCACACAATCACACACACACTCGCAGACACTCGCACACACTCACTCATGCACACACTCACACACACTCGCCCACACTCGCACACACAGTCCTACACACTCACACACACACTCGCAAACACTTGCAAACACTCACACACACACTCACTCACACGTACACACTCGCGCACACTCGCACGCCGACACTCTCACACTCTCGCACACATTTGCACACACTCACACTCACTCGCACGCACTCGCATGTACACACTCGCACACACTCGCACAAAATCATACACAATCGCACACACTCACTCGCACACACTTGCACACACTCGCACACACTCGCACACACTTGCACACACTTGCACACGCTTGCACACACTCGCACACACTCGCACACACTCGCACACACTCACACACATGCACACACACTCACGCACACACTCGCACACACTCGCACACACTTGCATGCACACATTCACACGCACTTGCACACACAAACACAAACTGGCACACACTCAAACACACTCACTCATACACACTCGCACACACTCACTCGCACACACACACACACTCGCACACACTCACACGCACACACTCACGCACACTCACTCACACGTACACACTCGCGCACACTCACACACACTCACACACACTAGCACACACTCGTAAGCATACACTCACACTCACTCACACACTTACTCGCACACACTCACACACACTCGCGCACACTCGCACACACTCGCACGCCCACACTCGCACACTCTCGCACACATTTGCACACACTCGCACTCTCGCACCCACTCGCATGCACACACTCGCACACACTCATACACAATCAAACAAACTCGCACACACACACTCGCACACATTTGCACACACTCGCACACACTCACTCACTCACACTCACTCGCACACATTTGCACACACTCGCACACACTCGCACACACAGTCCTACACACTCACACACACACTCGCAAACACTCGCACAAACTCACACACACTCACTCACACGCACACACTTGCGCACACTAGCACACACTCGCACGCCCACACTCGCACACATTCGCACTCACTCGCATGCACTCGCACGCACACACTCGCACAAACTCACACACACTCGCACACACTCATACACAATCGCACGCACACACACTCGCACACTCTCGCACACATTCGCACTCACTCGCACGCACACACTCGCACAAACTCGCATGCACACACTCGCACACACACTAACACACACACACTCGCATACACACTCGCACACACTCGCATGCACACACTCGCACACACACTCACACATACACACTCGCACACACTCGCACAAACTCCTACACACACTCGTACACACTCACACACACTCGCACACACACTTGCACACACTCGCACACACTCGCACATACACACATACACATTCGCACACACTCGCACACTCACTCGCACACACAGTCCTACACACTCACAAACACACTCGCAAACACTCGCACACACACACACTCACTCACATGTACACACTCGTGCACACTCACAAACTCACGCACACTAGCACACACTCGTAAGCATACACTCACACTCACTCACACACTTACTCACACGCACACACTCTCGCACACACTCACACACACTCTCGCACACTCGCACACACTCGCACACCCACACTCGCACACTCTCGCACACATTTGCACACACTCGCACACATTCGCACCCACTCGCACACACTCACTCACTCACACTCACTCGCACACACTTGCACACACTCGCACACACTCGCACACACAGTCCTACACACTCACACACACTCGCAAACACTCGCACAAACTCACACACACTCACTCACACGCACACACTTGCACACACTAGCACACACTTGCACGCCCACACTTGCACACATTCGCACACACTCGCACACACTCGCACAAACTCACACACACTCGCACACACTCATACTCAATCGCACAATCGCACAAACTCACACACACTTGCACACACTCACACACTCGCACCCACTCACTCGTGCACACTCGCAAACACTCGCACAAACTCACACACACTCACTCACACTCACTCGCACGCACTCGCACGCACACACTCGCATGCCCACACTTGCACACACTCACACTCACTCGCACGCACTCGCACGCACACACTCGCACACACTCGCACATACTCGCACACACTTGCACACACTCGCACACACTCGCATGCACACACTCGCACACACTCACAAACACACACTCGCATACACACTCGCACAAACTCCTACACACACTCGTACACACTCACACACACTCGCACACACACTTGCACACACTCACACACACTTGCACATACACACATACACATTCGCACACACTCGCACACACACTCGCACACAGTCCTACACACACACTCGCAAACACTCGCACACACTCACACACACACTCACTCACACGTACACACTCGCACACACTCGCACACACTCACGCACACTAGCACACACTCGTAAGCATACACTCACACTCACTCACACGCACACACTCTCGCACACACTCACACACACTCGCGCACACTCGCACACACTCGCACGCCAACACTCGCACACTCTCGCACACATTTGCACACACTCGCACTCACTCACACCCACTCGCACGCACACACTCGCACACACTCATACACAATCACACAAACTCGCACACACACACTCGCACACATTCGCACACACTCGCACACACTCACTCACACTCACTCGCACACACTTGCACACACTCGCACACACTCGCACACACAGTCCTACACACTCACACACACTCGCAAACACTCGCACAAACTCACACACACTCACTCACACGCACATACTTGCACACACTAGCACACACTCGCACGCCCACACTTGCACACATTCGCACTCACTCGCATGCACTCGCACGCACACACTCGCACAAACTCACACACACTCGCACACACTCATACTCAATCGCACAATCGCACAAACTCACACACACTCGCACACACTCACACACTCGCACACACTCACTCGTGCACACTCGCACACATTCGCACTCACTCGCACGCACTCACACGCACACACTCGCACAAACTCACACACACTCGCACACACTCATACACAATCGCACGCACACACACTCACACACACACACTCACACACACTCGCACACTCTCGCACACATACGCACTCACTCGCACGCACTCGCACGCACACACTCTCACACACTCGCACAAACTCACACACACTCGCACACACTTATACACAATCGGACACACACACTCACTCACACTCACTCGCACACACTTGCACACACTCGCACACACTCACACACACAGTCCTACACACTCACACACACTCGCAAACACTCGCACAAACTCACACACACTCACTCACACGCACACACTTGCACACACTAGCACACACTCGCACGTCCACACTTGCACACACTCACACTCACTCGCACGCACACTCGTACACACTCACACACACTCGCATACACACTTGCACACACTCGCACACACTCGCACATACACGCATACACATTCGCACACACTCGCACACACAGTCCTACACACTCACACACACTCGCAAACACTCACACACACACTCACTCACACGTACACACTCACGCACACTAGCACACACTCGTAAGCATACACTCACACTCACTCACACACTTACTCACACGCACACACTCTCGCACACACTCACACACACTCGCGCACACTCGCACACACTCACACGCCCACCATCACACACTCTCGCACACATTTGCACACACTCGCACTCACTTGCACTCACTCACACGTACACACTCGCGCACACTCGCACACACTCGCACGCCCACACTCGCACACTCTCGCACACATTTGCACACACTCGCACTCACTCGCACCCACTCGCACGCACAAACTCGCACACACTCATACACAATCACACAAACTCGCACACACACACTCGCACACATTCGCACACACTCGCACACACGCACTCACTCACACTGACTCGCACACACTTGCACACACTCGCACACACTTGCACACACAGTCCTACACACTCACACACACACTCGCAAACACTCGCACAAACTCACACACACTCACTCACACGCACACACTTGCGCACACTAGCACACACTCGCACGCCCACACTCGCACACATTCGCACTCACTCGCATGCACTCGCACGCACACACTCACACACACTCGCACAAACTCACACACACTCGCACACACTCATACACAATCGCACGCACACACACTCGCACACACTCGCACACATTTGCACTCACTCGCACGCACTCGCACGCACACACTCGCACAAACTCACACACACTGGCACACACTTATACACAATCGCACACACACACTCTAACACACACTCGCACACACTCGCACACACTCACTCACACACACTCACACACACACACTCGCACACACTCACACACACTTGCACACACTCGCACACACTCACACGCACACACACTCACACACACACTCACACACACTCACAAGCACAAACTCGCACACACTCACACACACACACACTCACACGCACACACTCGCACACACACTCGCACACACTCGCACCCACTCACTCGTGCACACTCGTGCACACTCGGGCACATTTGCACACACTCGCACACACTCGCACACTCTCGCACACACACTCGCACACACACTCGCACACACTCGAACACACTCGCACACACTCGCAAACACTCGCACATACAGTCCTACAAACTCACACACACTCACACACACTCACACACTCGCACCCACACATAAACTGGCACACACTCAAACACACTCACTCATACACACTCGCACACACTCACTCGCACACACTCGCACCCAGTCACTCGAGCACACTCGCACACCCTCGCACGCACGCACACACTTGCACACACTCACATGCACGCACACACACTCGCACACACTCGTGCACACTCGCACGCACACATTCACAAACATTCGCACTCACTTGCACACACTCGTACGCACACACTGGCACATACTCGCACACACTTGCACACACACACTCGCACACACTCGCATGCACACACTTGCACACACACTCACACACACTCGCATACACACTCGCACAAACTCCTACACACACTCGTACACACTCACACACACTAGCTCGCACACACTCGCACATACTCACACACACTCGCACACACTCGCATGCACACACTCGCACACACACTCACACACACACTCTCGCACACACACTCGCACACACTTGCACACACAGTCCTACACACTCACACACACACTCGCAAACACTCGCACAAACTCACACACACTCACTCACACGCACACACTTGCGCACACTAGCACACACTCGCACGCCCACACTCGCACACATTCGCACTCACTCGCATGCACTCGCACGCACACACTCACACACACTCGCACAAACTCACACACACTCGCACACACTCATACACAATCGCACGCACACACACTCGCACACACTCGCACACATTTGCACTCACTCGCACGCACTCGCACGCACACACTCGCACAAACTCACACACACTGGCACACACTTATACACAATCGCACACACACACTCTAACACACACTCGCACACACTCGCACACACTCACTCACACACACTCACACACACACACTCGCACACACTCACACACACTTGCACACACTCGCACACACTCACACGCACACACTCACACACACACACTCGCACACACTCACACACACTTGCACACACTCGCACACACTCACACGCACACACACTCACACACACACTCACACACACTCACAAGCACAAACTCGCACACACTCACACACACACACTCACACGCACACACTCGCACACACACTCGCACACACTCGCACCCACTCACTCGTGCACACTCGTGCACACTCGGGCACATTTGCACACACTCGCACACACTCGCACACTCTCGCACACACACTCGCACACACACTCGCACACACTCGAACACACTCGCACACACTCGCAAACACTCGCACATACAGTCCTACAAACTCACACACACTCACACACACTCACACACTCGCACCCACACACAAACTGGCACACACTCAAACACACTCACTCATACACACTCGCACACACTCACTCGCACACACTCGCACCCAGTCACTCGAGCACACTCGCACACCCTCGCACGCACGCACACACTTGCACACACTCACATGCACGCACACACACTCGCACACACTCGTGCACACTCGCACGCACACATTCACACACATTCGCACTCACTTGCACACACTCGTACGCACACACTGGCACACACTCGCACACACTTGCACACACACACTCGCACACACTCGCATGCACACACTTGCACACACACTCACACACACTCGCATACACACTCGCACAAACTCCTACACACACTCGTACACACTCACACACACTAGCTCGCACACACTCGCACATACTCACACACACTCGCACACACTCGCATGCACACACTCGCACACACACTCACACACACACTCTCGCATACACACTCGCACAAACTCTTACACACACTCGTACACACTCACACACACTCGCACACACACTTGCACACACTCGCACACACTCGCACATACACACATACACATTCGCACACACTCGCACACACTCGCACACACAGTCCTACACACTCACACACACACAAACACTCGCACACACTCACACACACACTCACTCACACGTACACACTCACGCACACTTGCACACACTCACGCACACTAGCACACACTCGTAAGCATACACTCACACTCACTCACACACTTACTCACACGCACACACTCTCGCACACACTCACGCACACTCGCGCACACTCGCACACACTCGCACGCCCACACTCGCACACTCTCGCACAAATTTGCACACACTCGCACTCACTTGCACCCACTCGCACGCACCCACTCGCACACACTCATACACAATCACACAAACTCGCACACACTCGCACACACTCACTCACTCACACTTACTCGCACACACTTGCACACACTCGCACACACTCGCACACACAGTCCTACACACTCACACACACACTCGCAAAAACACTCGCACAAACTCACACACACTCACTCACACGCACACACTTGTGCACACTAGCACACACTCGCACGCCCACACTCACACACATTCGCACTTACTCGCACGCACTCGCACGCACACACTCGCACAAACTCACACACACTCGCACACACACACACTCGCACACACACACTCGCACACACTCGCACACTCTCACACACATTCACACTCACTCGCACGCACTCGCACATGCACACGCAAACACACTCGCACAAACTCACACACTCTCGCACACACTTATACACAAACGCACACACACACTCGTACACACACTCGCACACACTCGCACACACTCGCACACACTCACTCACACACACTCACACGCACACACTCGCACACACTCGCACACACTCACACACACTTGCACACACTCACACGCACACACACTCGCACGCACACTCACACACACACTCGCACACACTCACAAGCACACACTCGCACACACACTCGCACACACACTCGCACACACTCACACACACACACTCACAGGAACACACTCGTACAAACAGTCGCACACACTCGCACCCACTCACTCGTGCACACTCGCGCACACTCGGGCACATTTGCACACACTCGCACACTCTCGCACACACACTCGCACACACACTCGCACACACTTGAACACACTCGCACACACTCGCAAACACTCGCACATACAGTCCTACAAACTCACACACACTCACACACACTCACACACTCCACCCACACACAAACTGGCACACACTCAAACACACTCACTCATACACACTCGCACACACTCACTCGCACACACACACACTCGCACACACTCGCACCCAGTCACTCGAGCACACTCGCACACACTCGCATGCACGCACACACTCGCACACACTCACACGCACACACTCACGCACACACACTCACGCACACTCGTGCACACTCGCACGCACACATTCGCACACATTCGCACTCACTTGCACACACTCGTGCGCACACACTGGCACACACTGGCACACACACACTCGCACACACTCGCACACACTTGCACACACTAGCACACACACACTCGCACATATTCGCACACACTCGCACGCACACACTCGCACACACTCGCATGCACACACTCGCACACACACACACACTCACATACACACTCGCACACACTCGCACAAACTCCTACACACACTCGTACACACACTCGCACACACACTCGCACACACTTGCACATACTCGCACATACACACATACACATTCGCACACACTCGCACACACACTCATACACACAGTTCTACACACTCACACACACACTCGCAAACACTCGCACACACTCACACACACACTCACTCACACGTACACACTCGCGCATACTCGCACACACTCACGCACACTAGCACACACTCGCATGCACACACTGGCACACACACTAACACACACACTCACATACACACTCGCACACACTCGCACAAACTCCTACACACACTCGCACACACTCACACACACACTCGCACACTCACACTCGCACACACTCACACACACACTTGCACACACTTGCACACGCACACTCGCACACAATCACACACACACTCGCAGACACTCGCACACACTCACTCATGCACACACTCACACACACTCGCCCACACTCGCACACACAGTCCTACACACTCACACACACACTCGCAAACACTTGCAAACACTCACACACACACTCACTCACACGTACACACTCGCGCACACTCGCACGCCGACACTCTCACACTCTCGCACACATTTGCACACACTCACACTCACTCGCACGCACTCGCATGTACACACTCGCACACACTCACACAAAATCATACACAATCGCACACACTCACTCGCACACACTTGCACACACTCGCACACACTCGCACACACTTGCACACACTTGCACACGCTTGCACACACTCGCACACACTCGCACACACTCGCACACACTCACACACATGCACACACACGCACACACACTCACGCACACACTCGCACACACTCGCACACACTTGCATGCACACATTCACACGCACTTGCACACACAAACACAAACTGGCACACACTCAAACACACTCACTCATACTCACTCGCACACACTCACTCGCACACACACACACACTCGCACACACTCACACGCACACACTCACGCACACTCACTCACACGTACACACTCGCGCACACTCACACACACTCACGCACACTAGCACACACTCGTAAGCATACACTCACACTCACTCACACACTTACTCGCACACACTCACACACACTCGCGCACACTCGCACACACTCGCACGCCCACACTCGCACACTCTCGCACACATTTGCACACACTCGCACTCTCGCACCCACTCGCATGCACACACTCGCACACACTCATACACAATCAAACAAACTCGCACACACACACTCGCACACATTTGCACACACTCGCACACACTCACTCACTCACACTCACTCGCACACATTTGCACACACTCGCACACACTCGCACACACAGTCCTACACACTCACACACACACTCGCAAACACTCGCACAAACTCACACACACTCACTCACACGCACACACTTGCGCACACTAGCACACACTCGCACGCCCACACTCGCACACATTCGCACTCACTCGCACGCACTCGCACGAACACACTCGCACAAACTCACACACACTCGCACACACTCATACACAATTGCACGCACACACACTCGCACACTCTCGCACACATTCGCACTCACTCGCCCGCACACACTCGCACAAACTCGCATGCACACACTCGCACACACACTAACACACACGCACTCGCATACACACTCGCACACACTCGCATGCACACACGCACACACATTCACACACACACACTCGCATACACACTCGCACACACTCGCACAAACTCCTACACACACTCGTACACACTCACGCACACTCGCACACACACTTGCACACACTCACACACACTCGCACATACACACATACACATTCGAACACACTCGCACACTCACTCGCACACACAGTCCTACACACTCACACACACACTCGCAAACACTCGCACACACACACACTCGCGCACACTCACACACTCATGTACACTAGCACACACTCATAAGCATACACTCACACTCACTCACACACTTACTCACACGCACACACTCTCGCACACACTCACACACACTTGCGCACACTCGCACACACTCGCACGCCCACACTCGCACACTCTCACACACATTTGCACACACTCGCACTCACTTGCACCCACTCGCACGCACACACTCGCACACACTCGAACACACTCGCACACACTCGCAAACACTCGCACATACAGTCCTACAAACTCACACACACTCACACACACTCACACACTCCACCCACACACAAACTGGCACACACTCAAACACACTCACTCAGACACACTCGCACACACTCACTCGCACACACACACACACACTCGCACACACTCGCACCCAGTCACTCGAGCACACTCGCACACACTCGCACGCACGCACACACTCGCACACACTCGCACGCACGCACACACTCGCACACACTCACACGCACACAGTCACGCACACACACTCGCGCACACTCGTGCACACTTGCACGCACACATTCGCACACATTCGCACTCACTTGCACACACTCGTGCGCACACACTGGCACACACTGGCACACACTGGCACACACACACTCGCACATACTCGCACACACTCGCACACACTCGCACGCACACACTCGCACACACTCGCATGCACACACTCGCACACACACTCACACACACACACTCACATACACACTCGCACACACTCGCACAAACTCCTACACACACTCGTACACACTCACACACACTAGCACACAAACACTCGCACATACTCGCACACACTCGCTCACACTCGCATGCACACACTCGCACACACACTCACACACTCTCGCATACACACTCGCACAAACTCCTACACACACTCGTACACACTCACACACACTCGCACACACACTTGCACACACTCGCACATACACCCATACACATTCGCACACACTCGCACACACACTCGCACACACAGTCCTACACACTCACACACACACTCGCAAACACTCGCACAAACTCACACACACTCACTCACACGCACACACTTGCGCACACTAGCACACACTCGCACGCCCACACTCGCACACATTCGCACTCACTCGCATGCACTCGCACGCACACACTCGCACAAACTCACACACACTCGCACACTCATACACAATCGCACGCACACACACTCGCACACTCTCGCACACATTCGCACTCACTCGCACGCACACACTCGCACAAACTCGCATGCACACACTCGCACACACACTAACACACACACTCGCATACACACTCGCAAACACTCGCATGCACACACTCGCACACACACTCACACATACACACTCGCACACACTCGCACAAACTCCTACACACACTCGTACACACTCACACACACTCGCACACACACTTGCACACACTCGCACACACTCGCACATACACACATACACATTCGCACACACTCGCACACTCACTCGCACACACAGTCCTACACACTCACAAACACACTCGCAAACACTCGCACACACACACACTCACTCACATGTACACACTCGTGCACACTCACAAACTCACGCACACTAGCACACACTCGTAAGCATACACTCACACTCACTCACACACTTACTCACACGCACACACTCTCGCACACACTCACACACACTCTCGCACACTCGCACACACTCGCACACCCACACTCGCACACTCTCGCACACATTTGCACACACTCGCACACATTCGCACCCACTCGCACACACTCACTCACTCACACTCACTCGCACACACTTGCACACACTCGCACACACTCGCACACACAGTCCTACACACTCACACACACTCGCAAACACTCGCACAAACTCACACACACTCACTCACACGCACACACTTGCACACACTAGCACACACTTGTACGCCCACACTTGCACACATTCGCACTCACTCGCACGCACTCGCACGCACACACTCGCACACACTCGCACAAACTCACACACACTCGCACACACTCATACTCAATCGCACAATCGCACAAACTCACACACACTCGCACACACTCACACACTCGCACCCACTCACTCGTGCACACTCGCACACATTCGCACTCACTCGCACGCACTCGCACGCACACACTCGCACAAACTCACACACACTCGTACACACTCATACACAATCGCACGCACACACACTCGCACACACACTCACACACACTCGCACACTCTCGCACACATACGCACTCATTTGCACGCACTCGCACGCACACACTCTCACACACTTGCACAAACTCACACACACTCGCACACACTTATACACAATCGCACACACACACTCACTCACTCACACTCACTCGCACACACTTGCACACACTCACACACACTCGCACACACAGTCCTACACTCTCACACACACTCGCAAACACTCGCACAAACTCACACACACTCACTCACACGCACACACTTGCACACACTAGCACACACTTGCACGCCCACACTTGCACACACTCACACTCACTCGCACACACTCGCACACACTCGCACAAACTCACACACACTCGCACACACTCATACACAATCGCACAAACTCACACACACTCGCACACACTCACACACTCGCACCCACTCACTCGTGCACACTTGCACACATTCGCACTCACTCGCACGCACTCACACGCACACACTCGCACAAACTCACACACACTCGCACACACTCATACACAATCGCACGCACACACACTCGCACACACTCGCACACATTCGCACTCACTCGCACGCACACACTCGCACAAACTCACACACACTGGCACACACTTATACACAATCGCACACACACACTCTAACACACACTCGCGCACACTCAGGCAGATTTGCACACACTCGCACACACTCGCACACTCTCGCACACACACTCGCACACACACTCGCACACACTCGAACACACTCGCACATACTCGCAAACACTCGCACATACAGTCCTACAAACTCACACACACTCACACACTCGCACCCACACACAAACTGGCACACACTCAAACACACTCACTCATACACACTCGCACACACTCACTCGCACACACACACTCGCACATACTCGCACCCAGTCACTCGAGCACACTCGCACACCCTCGCACGCACGCACACACTCGCACACACTCACATGCACACACTCACGCACACACTCACGCACACTCGTGCACACTCGCACGCACACATTCACACACATTCGCACTCACTTGCACACACTCGTACGCACACACTGGAACACACTGGCACACACTGGCACACACACACTCGCACACACTCGCACACACTTGCACACACTAGCACACACACACTCGCACATACTCGCACACACTCGCACACACTCGCACGCACACTCGCATACACACTCGCACAAAACTCCTACACACACTCGTACACACTCACACACACTAGCACACACACACTCGCACACACTCGCACATACTCGCACACACTCGCACACACTCGCATGCACACACTCGCACACACACTCACACACACACTCTCGCATACACACTCGCACAAACTCCTACACACACTCGTACACACTCACACACACTCGCACACACACTTGCACACACTCGCACACACTCGCACATACACACATACACATTCGCACACACTCGCACACACACTCGCACACACAGTCCTACACACTCACACACACACTCACAAACACTCGCACACACTCACACACACACTCACTCACATGTACACACTCACGCACACTTGCACACACTCACGCACACTAGCACACACTCATAAGCATACACTTACACTCACTCACACACTTACTCACACGCACACACTCTCGCACACACTCACACACACTCGCGCACACTCGCACACACTCGCACGCCCACACTCGCACACTCTCGCACACATTTGCACACACTCGCACTCACTTGCACCCACTCGCACGCACACACTCGCACACACTCATACACAATCACACAAACTCGCACACATTCGCACACACTCGCACACACTCACTCACTCACACTTACTCGCACACACTTGCACACACTCGCACACACTCGCACACACTGTCCTACACACTCACACACACACTCGCAAACACTCGCACAAACTCACACACACTCACTCACACGCAGACACACTCGCATGCCCACACTCACACACATTTGCACTCACTCGCACGCACTCGCACGCACACACTCGCACAAACTCACACACACTCGCACACACTCATACACAATTGCACGCACACACACTCGCACACACACACTCGCACACACTCGCACACTCTCGCACACATTCACACTCACTCGCACGCACTCGCACGCGCACACTCGAACACACTCGCACAAACACACACACACTCGCACACACTTATACACAAACGCACACACACACTCGTACACACACTCGCACACACTCGCACACACTCGCACACACTCACTCACACACACACACTCGCACACACTCACACACACTTGCACACACTCGCACACACTCACACGCACACACACTCGCACACACTCGCACACACTCACAAGCACACACTCGCACACACACTTGCACACACTCACACGCACACACTCACACGCACACACTCGCACAAACAGTCGCACAAACTCGCACCCACTCACTCGTGCACACTCGCGCACACTTGGGCACATTTGCACACACTCGCACACACTCGCACACTCTCGCACACACACTCGCACACACACTCGCACACACTCGAACACACTCGCACACACTCGCAAACACTCGCACATACAGTCCTACAAACTCACACACACTCACACACACTCACACACTCGCACCCACACACAAACTGGCACACACTCAAACACACTCACTCATACACACTCGCACACAATCACTCACACACACACACTCGCACACACTCGCACCCAGTCACTCGAGCACACTCACACACCCTCGCACGCACGCACAAACTCGCACACACTCACATGCACACACTCACGCACACACACTCGCGCACACTTGTGCACACTTGCACGCACACATTCACACACATTCGCACTCACTTGCACACACTCGTACGCACACACTCGCACACACTCGCACACACACACTCGCACATACTCGCTCACACTCGCACACACTCGCACGCACACACTCGCATGCACACACTCGCACACACACTCACACACACACACTCGCATACACACTCGCACAAACTCCTACACACACTCGTACACACTCACACACACTAGCACACACACACTCGCACATACTCGCACACACTCGCATGCACACCTTCGCACACACTCACACACACACTCTCGCATACACACTCGCACAAACTCCTACACACTCACACACACTCGCACACACACTTGCACACACTCGCACACACTCGCACATACACACATACACATTCGCACACACTCGCACACACACTCGCACACACAGTCCTACAAACTCACACACACACTCGCAAACACTCGCACACACTCACACACACACTCACTCACACGTACACACTCACGCACACTTGCACACACTCACGCACACTAGCACACACTCGTAAGCATACACTCACACTCACTCACACACTTACTCACACGCACACACTCTCCCACACACTCACACACACTCGCACACACTCGCACGCCCACACTCGCACACTCTCGCACACATTTGCACACACTCGCATTCACTTGCACCCACTCGCACGCACACACTCGCACACACTCATACACAATCACACAAACTCGCACACACACACTCGCACACATTCGCACACACTCGCACACACTCACTCACTCACACTCACTCGCACACACTTGCACACACTCGCACACACTCGCACACACAGTCCTACACACTCACACACACACTCGCAAACACTCGCACAAACTCACACACACTCACTCACACGCACACACTTGCGCACACTAGCACACACTCGCACGCCCACACTCACACACATTCGCACTCACTCGCACACACTCGCACGCACACACTCGCACAAACTCACACACACTCGCACACACTCATACACAATCGCACGCACACACACTCGCACACACACACTCGCACACACTCGCACACTCTCACACACATTCACACTCACTCGCATGCACTCGCACGCGCACACTCGAACACATTCGCACAAACTCACACACACTCGTACACACACTCGCACACACTCGCACATACTCGCACACACTCACTCACACACACTCACACGCACACACTCGCACACACTCACACACACTTGCACACACTCGCACACACTCACACGCACACACACTCGCACACACACTCACACACACTCGCACACACTCACAAGCACACACTCGCACACACACTCGCACACACTCACACGCACACACTCACACGCACACACTCGCACAAACAGTCGCACACACTCGCACCCACTCACTCGTGCACACTCGCGCACACTCGGGCACATTTGCACACACTCGCACACACTCGCACACTCTCGCACACACACTCGCACACACACTCGCGCACACTCAAACACACTCGCACACACTCGCAAACACTCGCACATACAGTCCTACAAACTCACACACACTCACACACACTCACACACTCCACCCACACACAAACTGGCACACACTCAAACACACTCACTCATACACACTCGCACACACTCACTCGCACACACACACACTCGCACACACTAGCACCCAGTCACTCGAGCACACTCGCACACACTCGCACACACTCACACGCACACAGTCACACACACACACTCGCGCACACTCGTGCACACTTGCACGCACACATTCGCACACATTCGCACTCACTTGCACACACTCGTGCGCACACACTGGCACACACTGGCACACACACACTCGCACACACTCGCACACACTTGCACATACTAGCACACACACACTCGCACATATTCGCACACACTCGCACGCACACACTCGCACACACTTGCATGCACACACTCGCACACACACACACACTCACATACACACTCGCACACACTCGCACAAACTCCTACACACACTCGTACACACACACACTCGCACACACACTCGCACACACTCGCACACACTCGCACATACACACATACACATTCGCACACACTCGCACACACACTCGCACACACAGTCCTACACACTCACACACACACTCGCAAACACTCGCACACACTCACACACACACTCACTCACACGTACACACTCGCGCACACTCGCACACACTCACGCACACTAGCACACACTCGCATGCACACACTGGCACACACACTAACACACACACTCACATACACACTCGCACACACTCGCACAAACTCCTACACACATTCGCACACACTCACACACACACTCGCACGCTCACACTCGCACACACTCACACACACACTTGCACACACTTGCACACACACACTCGCACATAATCACACACACACACTCGCAGACACTCGCACACACTCACTCATGCACACACTCATACACACTCGCCCCCACTCGCACACACAGTCCTACACACTCACACACACACTCGCAAACACTCGCAAACACTCACACACACACTCACTCACACGTACACACTCGCACACACTCGCACGCCCACACTCTCACACTCTCGCACACATTTGCACACACTCGCACTCACTCGCACGCACTCACACACACACTCGCACAAACTCATACACAATCGCACACACTCACTCGCACACACTTGCACACACTCGCACACACTCGCACACACTTGCACACACTTGCACACGCTTGCACACACTCGCACACACTCAAACACACTCGCACACACTCACACACACGCACACACACGCACACACACTCACGCACACACTCGCACACACTCGCACACACTTGCATGCACACATTCGCACGCACTCGCACACACAAACACAAACTGGCACACACTCAAACACACTCACTCATACACACTCGCACACACTCACTCGCACACACACACACACACTCGCACACACTCACACACACACACTCGCGCACACTCGTGCACACTCGCACGCACACATTCGCACACATTCGCACTCACTTGCACACACTCGTACGCAAACACTGGCACACACTGGCACACACTCGCACACACACACTCGCACACACTCGCACACACTTGCACACACTAGCACACACACACTCGCACACACTTACACACACTTGCACGCACACACTCGCATGCACACACTCGCACACACTCACACACACTCGCATACACACTCGCACACACTCGCACAAACTCCTACACACACTCGTACACACTCACACACACTCGCACACACACTCGCACACACTCGCACATACACACATACACATTTGCACACACTCACACACACACTCGCACACACAGTCCTACACACTCACACACACTCGCAAACACTCGCACACACTCACACACACACTCACTCACACGTACACACTCGCGCACACTCACGCACACTAGCACACACTCGTAAGCATACACTCAAACTCACTCACACACTTACTCACATGCACACACTCTCGCACACACTCACACACACTCGTGCACACTCGCACACACTCGCACGCCCACACTCGCACACTCTCGCACACATTTGCACACACTCGCACTCACTCGCACCCACTCACATGCACACACTCGCACACACTCATACACAATCACACAAACTCGCACACACACACTCGCACACATTCGCACACACTCGCACACACTCACTCACTCACACTCACTCGCACACACTTGCACACACTCGCACACACTCGCACACACAGTCCTACACACTCACACACACTCGCAAACACTCGCACAAACTCACACACACTCACTCACACGCACACACTTGCGCACACTAGCACACACTCGCACGCCCACACTCGCACACATTCGCACTCACTCGCACGCACTCGCACGCACACACTCGCAAAAAACTCACACACACTCGCACACACTCATACACAATCGCACGCACACACACTCGCACACACACGCTCGCACACACTCGCACACTCTCGCACTCACTCGCACGCACTCGCACGCACACACTCGCACACACTCGCATGCACACACTCGCACGCACACACTCGCACAAACAGTCGCACACACTCGCACCCACTCACTCGTGCACACTCGCGCACACTCCGGCACATTTGCACACACTCGCACACACTCATACACAATCGCACGCACACACACTCGCACACACACACTCGCACACACTCGCACACTCTCGCACTCACTCGCACGCACTCGCACGCACACACTCGCACACACTCGCATGCACACACTCGCACGCACACACTCGCACAAACAGTCGCACACACTCGCACCCACTCACTCGTGCACACTCGCGCACACTCGGGCACATTTGCATACACTCGCACACACTCGCACACTCTCGCACACACACTCGCACACACACTCGCACACACTCGAACACACTCGCACACACTCGCAAACACTCGCACATACAGTCCTACAAACTCACACACACTCACACACACTCACACACTCCACCCACACACAAACTGGCACACACTCAAACACACTCACTCATACACACTCGCACACACTCACTCGCACACACACACACTTGCACACACTAGCACCCAGTCACTCGAGCACACTCGCACACACTCGCACACACTCACACGCACACAGTCACGCACACACACTCGCACACACTCGTGCACACTTGCACGCACACATTCACACACATTCGCACACATTCGCACTCACTTGCACACACTCGTGCGCACACACTGGCACACACTGGCACACACTGGCACACACACACTCGCACACACTCGCACACACTTGCACATACTAGCACACACACACTCGCACATATTCGCATACACTCGCACGCACACACTTGCATGCACACACTCGCACACACACTCACACACACACTCACATACACACTCGCACACACTCGCACAAACTCCTACACACACTCGTACACACACACACTCGCACACACTCGCACATACACACATACACATTCGCACACACACTCGCACACACAGTCCTACACACTCACACACACACTCGCGCACACTCGCACACACTCACGCACACTAGCACACACTCGCATGCACACACTGGCACACACACTAACTCACACACTCACATACACACTCGCACACACTCGCACAAACTCCTACACACACTCGCACACACTCACACACACACTCGCACGCTCACACTCGCACACACTCGCACACACACTTGCACACACTTGCACACACACACTCGCACACAATTACACACACACTCGCAGACACTCGCACACACTCACTCATGCACACACTCATACACACTCGCCCACACTCGCACACACAGTCCTACACACTCACACACACACTCGCAAACACTCGCAAACACTCACACACACACTCACTCACACGTACACACTCGCAAACACTCGCACGCCCACACTCTCACACTCTCGCACACATTTGCACACACTCGCACTCACTCGCACGCACACACACTCACACACACACTCGCACAAACTCATACACAATCGCACACACTCACTCGCACACACTTGCACACACTCGCACACACTCGCACACACTTGCACACACTTGCACACGCTTGCACACACTCGCACACACTCGCACACACTCGCACACACTCGCACACACGCACACACACGCACACACACTCACGCACACACTCGCACACACTCGAACACACTTGCATGCACACATTCGCACGCACTCGCACACACAAACACAAACTGGCACACACTCAAACACACTCACTCATACAAACTCGCACACACTCACTCGCACACACACTCGCACACACTCACACACACACACACTCGCGCACACTCGTGCACACTCGCACGCACACATTCGCACACATTCGCACTCACTTGCACACACTCGTACGCAAACACTGGCACACACTGGCACACACTCGCACACACACACTCGCACACACTCGCACACACTTGCACACACTAGCACACACACACTCGCACACACTCGCACATACTCGCACACACTCACACACACTTGCACGCACACACTCGCATGCACACACTCGCACACACTCACACACACTCGCATACACACTCGCACACACTCGCACAAACTCCTACACACACTCGTACACACTCACACACACTCGCACACACACTCGCACACACTCGCACATACACACATACACATTTGCACACACTCGCACACACACTCGCACACACAGTCCTACACACTCACACACACACTCGCAAACACTCGCACACACTCACACACACACTCACTCACACGTACACACTCGCGCACACTCACGCACACTAGCACACACTCGTAAGCATACACTCAAACTCACTCACACACTTACTCACATGCACACACTCTCGCACACACTCACACACACTCGTGCACACTCGCACACACTCGCACGCCCACACTCGCACACTCTCGCACACATTTGCACACACTCGCACTCACTCGCACCCACTCGCATGCACACACTCGCACACACTCATACACAATCACACAAACTCGCACACACACACTCGCACACATTCGCACACACTCGCACACACTCACTCACTCACACTCACTCGCACACACTTGCACAAACTCGCACACACTCGCACACACAGTCCTACACACTCACACACACTCGCAAACACTCGCACAAACTCACACACACTCACTCACACACACACACACTTGCGCACACTAGCACACACTCGCGTGCCCACACTCGCACACATTCGCACTCACTCGCACGCACTCGCACGCACACACTCGCAAAAATCTCACACACACTCGCACACACTCATACACAATCGCACGCACACACACTCGCACACACACACTCGCACACACTCGCACAC
This sequence comes from Phyllobates terribilis, assembly GCF_046119375.1. NCBI lineage: Eukaryota > Metazoa > Chordata > Amphibia > Anura > Dendrobatidae > Phyllobates > Phyllobates terribilis. The sequence continues at coordinate 2,370,855 of NW_027362853.1, forward strand.
TCTCGCACTCACTCGCACGCACTCGCACGCACACACTCGCACACACTCGCATGCACACACTCGCACACACAAACACACACACACTCGCATACACACTCGCACACACTCGCATGCACACACTCGCACACACACTCACACACACACACTCGCATACACACTCGCACACACTCGCACAAACTCCTACACACACTCGTACACACTCACACACACTCGCACACACACTTGCACACACTCGAACATACACACATACACATTCGCACACACTCGCACAGTCACTCACACACACAGTCCTACACACTCACACACACACTCGCAAACACTCACACACACACACACTCACTCACACGTACACACTCGCGCACACTCGCACACACTCATGCACACTAGCACACACTCGTAAGCATACACTCACACTCACTCACACACTTACTCACACTCACACACTCTCGCACACACTCACATAAACTCACACACACTCGCACACACTCGCACACTCTCGCACACATTCACACTCACTCGCACGCACTCGCACGCACACACTCGCACACACTCGCACAAACTCACACACACTCGCACACACTTATACACAATCGCACACACACACACTCGTACACACACTCGCACACACTCGCACACACTCGCACACACTCACTCACACACACACACACACACTCGCACGCACACACACACACTCGCACACACTCACATGCACACACACTCGCACACACTCACACACACTCGCACACACTCACAAGCACACATTCGCACAGACACTCACTCACACTCACAAGCACACACTCACACGCACACACTCGCACACACACTCGCACACACTCACACCAACTCACTCGTGCACACTCGCTCACACTCGGGCACATTTGCACACACTCGCACACACTCGCACACTCTCGCACACACTCGCACACACACTCGCACACACTCGATCACACTCACACACACTCACAAACAATCGCACATACAGTCCTACAAACTCACACACACTCACACACTCGCACCCACACACAAACTGGCACACACTCAAACACACTCACTCATACACACTCGCACACACTCACTCGCACACACACACACTCGCACACACTCGCACCCAGTCACTCGAGCACACTCGCACACACTCGCACGCACACACGCACACACTCGCACACACTCACACGCACACACTCACACACACACACTCGTGCACACTCGTGCACACTCGCACGCACACATTCGCACACATTCACACTCACTTGCACACACTGGCACACACTGGCACACACTGGCACACACACACTCGCACACACTCGCACACACTCGCACACACTCGCACACACTTGCACACACTAGCACACACACTCGCACATACTCGCACACACTCGCACACACTCGCACGCACACACTCGCACACACTCGCATGCACACACTCGCACACACACTCACACACACACACTCACATACACACTCGCACACACTCGCACAAACTCCTACACACACACGTACACACTCACACACACTCGCACACACACTCGCACACACTCGCACATACACACATACACATTCACACACACTCGCACACACACTCGCACACACAGTCCTACACACTCACACACACACTCGCAAACACTCGCACACACTCACACACACACTCACTCACACATACACACTCGCGCACACTCACGCACACTAGCACACACTCGTAAGCATACACTCACACTCACTCACACACTTACTCACACGCACACACTCTCGCACACACTCACACACACTCGCGCACACTCGCACACTCTCGCACACATTTGCACACACTCGCACTCACTCGCACCCACTCGCACGCACACACTCGCACACACTCATACACAATCACACAAACTCGCACACACACACTCGCACACATTCGCACACACTCGCACACACGCACTCACTCACACTCACTCGCACACACTTGCACACACTCGCACACACTCGCACACACAGTCCTACACACTCACACACACACTCGCAAACACTCGCACAAACTCACACACACTCACTCACACGCACACACTTGCGCACACTAGCACACACTCGCACGCCCACACTCGCACACATTCGCACTCACTCGCACGCACTCGCACGCACACACTCGCACACACTCGCCCAAACTCACACAAACTCACACACACTCGCACACACTCATACACAATCGCACGCACACACACCCGCACACACTCGCACACATTTGCACTCACTCGCACGCACTCGCATGCACAAACTCGCACAAACTCACACACACTGGCACACACTTATACACAATCGCACACACACACTCTAACACACACTCGCACACACTCGCACACACTCACTCACACACACTCACACACACACTCGCACACACTCACACACACTTGCACACACTCGCACACACTCACACGCACACACACTCACACACACTCACACACACTCGCACACACTCACAAGCACAAACTCGCACACACACTCGCACACACTCACACGCACACACTCACACGCACACACTCGCACACACACTCGCACACACTCGCACCCACTCACTCGTGCACACTCGCGCACACTCGGGCACATTTGCACACACTCGCACACACTCGCAAACTCTCGCACACACACTCGCACACACACTCGCACACACTCGAACACACTTGCACACACTCGCAAACACTCGCACATTCAGTCCTACAAACTGACACACACTCACACACACTCACACACTCGCACCCACACACAAACTGGCACACACTCAAACACACTCACTCATACACACTCGCACACACTCACTCGCACACACACACACTCGCACACACTCGCACCCAGTCACTCGAGCACACTCGCACACCCTCGCACGCACGCACACACTCGCACACACTCACATGCACACACTCACGCACACACACTCGCGCACACTCATGCACACTCGCACGCACACATTCACACACATTCGCACGCACTTGCACACACTCGTACGCACACACTGGAACACACTCGCACACACTCGCACACACACACTCGCACATACTCGCTCACACTCGCACACACTCGCACGCACACACTCGCACACACTCGCATGCACACACTCGCACACACACTCACACACACACACTCACATACACACTCGCACAAACTCCTACACACACTCGTACACACTCACACACACTAGCACACACACACACTCGCACATACTCGCACACACTCGCACACACTCGCATGCACACACTCGCACACACACTCACACACTCTCGCATACACACTCGCACAAACTCCTACACACACTCGTACACACTCACACACACTCGCACACACACTTGCACACACTCGCACATACACACATACACATTCGCACACACTCGCACACAAACTCGCACACACAGTCCTACACACTCACACACACACTCGCAAACACTCGCACACACTCACACACACACTCACTCACACGTACACACTCACGCACACTTGCACACACTCACGCACACTAGCACACACTCGTAAGCATACACTCACACTCACTCACACACTTACTCACACGCACACACTCTCGCACACACTCACACACACTCGCGCACACTCGCACACACTCGCACGCCCACACTCGCACACTCTCGCACACATTTGCACACACTCGCACTCACTTGCACCCACTCGCACGCTCCCACTCGCACACACTCATACACAATCACACAAACTCGCACACACACACTCGCACACATTCGCACACACTCGCACACACTCGCATGCACACACTCGCACACACACTCACACACACACTCTCGCATACACACTCGAACAAACTCCTACACACACTCGTACACACTCACACACACTCGCACACACACTTGCACACACTCGCACATACACACATACACATTCGCACACACTCGCACACACACTCGCACACACAGTCCTACACACTCACACACACACTCGCAAACACTCGCACACACTCACACACACACTCACTCACACGTACACACTCACGCACACTTGCACACACTCACGCACACTAGCACACACTCGTAAGCATACACTCACACTCACTCACACACTTACTCACACGCACACACTCTCGCACACACTCACACACACTCGCGCACACTCGCACACACTCGCACGCCCACACTCGCACACTCTCGCACACATTTGCACACACTCGCACTCACTTGCACCCACTCGCACGCACACACTCGCACACACTCATACACAATCACACAAACTCGCACACACACACTCGCACACATTCGCACACACTCGCACACACTCACTCACTCACACTCACTCGCACACACTTGCACACACTCGCACACACTCGCACACACAGTCCTACACACTCACACACACACTCGCAAACACTCGCACAAACTCACACACACTCACTCACACGCAGACACACTCGCATGCCCACACTCACACACATTTGCACTCACTCGCACGCACTCGCACGCACACACTCGCACAAACTCACACACACTCGCACACACTCATACACAATCGCACGCACACACACTCGCACACACACACTCGCACACACTCGCACACTCTCGCACACATTGACACTCACTCGCACGCACTCGCACGCGCACACTCGAACACACTCGCACAAACTCACACACACTCGCACACACTTATACACAAACGCACACACACACTCGTACACACACTCGCACACACTCGCACACACTCGCACACACTCACTCACACACACTCACACACACACACTCGCACACACTCACACACACTCGCACACACTTATACACAAACGCACACACACACTCGTACACACACTCGCACACACTCGCGCACACTCGCACACACTCGCACGCCCACACTCGCACACTCTCGCACACATTTGCACACACTCGCACTCACTTGCACCCACTCGCACGCTCCCACTCGCACACACTCATACACAATCACACAAACTCGCACACACACACTCGCACACATTCGCACACACTCGCACACACTCGCATGCACACACTCGCACACACACTCACACACACACTCTCGCATACACACTCGAACAAACTCCTACACACACTCGTACACACTCACACACACTCGCACACACACTTGCACACACTCGCACATACACACATACACATTCGCACACACTCGCACACACACTCGCACACACAGTCCTACACACTCACACACACACTCGCAAACACTCGCACACACTCACACACACACTCACTCACACGTACACACTCACGCACACTTGCACACACTCACGCACACTAGCACACACTCGTAAGCATACACTCACACTCACTCACACACTTACTCACACGCACACACTCTCGCACACACTCACACACACTCGCGCACACTCGCACACACTCGCACGCCCACACTCGCACACTCTCGCACACATTTGCACACACTCGCACTCACTTGCACCCACTCGCACGCACACACTCGCACACACTCATACACAATCACACAAACTCGCACACACACACTCGCACACATTCGCACACACTCGCACACACTCACTCACTCACACTCACTCGCACACACTTGCACACACTCGCACACACTCGCACACACAGTCCTACACACTCACACACACACTCGCAAACACTCGCACAAACTCACACACACTCACTCACACGCAGACACACTCGCATGCCCACACTCACACACATTTGCACTCACTCGCACGCACTCGCACGCACACACTCGCACAAACTCACACACACTCGCACACACTCATACACAATCGCACGCACACACACTCGCACACACACACTCGCACACACTCGCACACTCTCGCACACATTGACACTCACTCGCACGCACTCGCACGCGCACACTCGAACACACTCGCACAAACTCACACACACTCGCACACACTTATACACAAACGCACACACACACTCGTACACACACTCGCACACACTCGCACACACTCGCACACACTCACTCACACACACTCACACACACACACTCGCACACACTCACACACACTCGCACACACTTATACACAAACGCACACACACACTCGTACACACACTCGCACACACTCGCACACACTCACTCACACACACTCACACACACACACTCGCACACACTCACACACACTTGCACACACTCGCACACACTCACACGCACACACACTCGCACACACACTCACACACACTCACACACTCACAAGCACACACTCGCACACACACTCGCACACACTCACACGCACACACTCACACGCACACACTCGCACAAACAGTCGCACACACTCGCACCCACTCACTCGTGCACACTCGCGCACACTCGGGCACATTTGCACACACTCGCACACACTCGCACACTCTCGCACACACACTCGCACACACACTCGCACACACTCGAACACACTCGCACACACTCGCAAACACTCGCACATACAGTCCTACAAACTCACACACACTCACACACACTCACACACTCCAACCACACACAAACTGGCACACACTCAAACACACTCACTCATACACACTCGCACACACTCACTCGCACACACACACACACACTCGCACCCAGTCACTCGAGCACACTCGCACACACTCGCACGCACGCACACACTCGCACACACTCACACAGTCACGCACACACACTCGCGCACACTCGTGCACACTTGCACGCACACATTCGCACACATTCGCACTCACTTGCACACACTCGTGCGCACACACTGGCACACACTGGCACACACACACTCGCACACACTGGCACACACTTGCACACACTAGCACACACACACTCGCACATACTCGCACACACTCGCACACACTCACACGCACACACTCGCACACACTCGCATGCACACACTCGCACACACACTCACACACACACTCACATACACACTCGCACAAACTCCTACACACACGTACACACTCACACACACTCGCACACACTCGCACATACACACATACACATTCACACACACTCGCACACACACCCGCACACACAGTCCTACACACTCACACACACACTCGCAAACACTCGCACACACTCACACACACACTCACACGTACACACTCGCGCACACTCACGCACACTAGCACACACTCGTAAGCATACACTCACACTCACTCACACACTTACTCACACGCACACACTCTCGCACACACTCACACACACACGCGCACACTCGCACACACTCGCACGCCCACACTCGCACACTCTCGCACACATTTGCACACACTCGCACTCACTCGCACCCACTCGCACGCACACACTCGCACACACTCATACACAATCACACAAACTCGCACACACACACTCGCACACATTCGCACACACTCTCACACACGCACTCACTCACACTCACTCGCACACACTTACACACACTCGCACACACTCGCACACACAGTCCTACACACTCACACACACACTCGCAAACACTCGCACAAACTCACACACACTCACTCACACGCACACACTTGCGCACACTAGCACACACTCGCACGCCCAAACTCGCACACATTCGCACTCACTCGCACGCACTCGCACGCACACACTCGCACACACTCGCACAAACTCACACACACTCGCACACACTCATACACAATCGCACGCACACACACCCGCACACACTCGCACACATTCGCACTCTCTCGCACGCACTCGCACGCACACACTCGCACAAACTCACACACACTGGCACACACTTATACACAATCGCACACACACACTCTAACACACACTCACACACACTCGCACACACTCACTCACACACACTCACACACACACTCGCACACACTCACACACACTTGCACACACTCGCACACACTCACACGCACACACACTCACACACACACTCACACACACTCACACACACTCACAAGCACAAACTCGCACACACACTCGCACACACTCACACGCACACACTCACACGCACACACTCGCACACAAACTCGCACACACTCGCACCCAGTCACTCGAGCACACTCGCACACCCTCGCACGCACGCACACACTCGCACACACTCACATGCACACACTCACGCACACACACTCGCACACACTCGAACACACTCGCACACACTCGCAAACACTCGCACATACAGTCCTACAAACTCACACACACTCACACACACTCACACACTCCACCCACACACAAACTGGCACACACTCAAACACACTCACTCAGACACACTCGCACACACTCACTCGCACACACACACACTCGCACACACTCGCACCCAGTCACTCGAGCACACTCGCACACACTCGCACGCACGCACACACTCGCACACACTCACACGCACACAGTCACGCACACACACTCGCGCACACTCATGCACACTTGCACGCACACATTCGCACACATTCGCACTCACTTGCACACACTCGTGCGCACACACTGGCACACACTGGCACACACTGGCACACACACACTCGCACACACTCGCACACACTTGCACACACTAGCACACACACACACTCGCACATACTCGCACACACTCGCACACACTCGCATGCACACACTCGCACACACTCGCATGCACACACTCGCACACACACTCACACACACACACTCACATACACACTCGCACACACTCGCACAAACTCCTACACACACACGTACACACTCACACACACTCGAACACACACTCGCACACACTCGCACACACTCGCACATACACACATACACATTCACACACACTCGCACACACACTCGCACACACAGTCCTACACACTCACACACTTGCACACACTCGCACACACTCACACGCACACACACTCACACACACACTCACACACACTCGCACACACTCACAAGCACAAACTCGCACACACACTCGCACACACTCACACGCACACACTCACACGCACACACTCGCACACAAACTCGCACACACTCGCACCCAGTCACTCGAGCACACTCGCACACCCTCGCACGCACGCACACACTCGCACACACTCACATGCACACACTCACACACACACTCGCACACACTCGAACACACTCGCACACACTCGCAAACACTCGCACATACAGTCCTACAAACTCACACACACTCACACACACTCACACACTCGCACCCACACACAAACTGGCACACACTCAAACACACTCACTCATACACACTCGCACACACTCACTCGCACACACACTCGCACACACTTGCACCCAGTCACTCGAGCACACTCGCACACCCTCGCACGCACGCACGCACACACTCGCACACACTCACATGCACACACTCACGCACACACACTCGCACACACTCGTGCACACTCGCACGCACACATTCATGCACACACACTCGCGCACACTCGTGCACACTCGCACGCACACATTCACACACATTCGCACTCACTTGCACACACTCGTACGCACACACTGGCACACACTCGCACACACTCGCACACACACACTCGCACATACTCGCTCACACTCACACACACTCGCACACAAGCACTCGCACACACTCGCATGCACACACTCGCACACACACTCGCATACACACTCGCACAAACTCCTACACACACTCGTACACACTCACACACACTAGCACACACACACTCGCACACACTCGCACATAATCGCACACACTCACACACACTCGCATGCACACACTCGCACACACATTCACACACACTCTCGCATACACACTCGCACAAACTCCTACACACACTCGTACACACTCACACACACTCGCACACACACTTGCACACACTCGCACACACTCGCACATACACACATACACATTCGCACACACTCGCACACACACTCGCACACACACTCGCACACACAGTCCTACACACTCACACACACACTCGCAAACACTCGCACACACTCACACACACACTCACTCACACGTACACACTCATGCACACTTACACACACTCACGCACACTAGCACACACTCGTAAGCATACACTCACACTCACTCACACACTTACTCACACGCACACACTCTCGCACACACTCACACACACTCGCGCACACTCGCACACACTCGCACGCCCACCATCACACACTCTCGCACACATTTGCACACACTCGCACTCACTTGCACCCACTCGCACGCACACACTCGCACACACTCATACACAATCACACAAACTCGCACACACACTCGCACACATTTGCACACACTCGCACACTCACACTCACTCGCACACACTTGCACACACTCGCACACACTCGCACAAACAGTCCTACACACTCACACACACACTCGCAAACACTCACACAAACTCACACACACTCACTCACATGCACACACTTGCGCACACTAGCACACACTCGCACGCCCACACTCACACACATTCGCACTCACTCGCACGCACACACTTGCACAAACTCACACACACTCGCACACACTCATACACAATCGCATGCACACACACTCGCACACACACACTCGCACACACTAGCACACTCTCGCACACATTCACACTCACTCGCACGTACTCGCACGCACACACTCGAACACACTCGCACAAACACACACACACTCGCACACACTTATACACAAACGCACACACACACTCGTACACACACTCGCACACACTCGCACACACTCGCACACACTCACACACACACACTCGCACACACTCACACACACTTGCACACACTCGCACACACTCACACGCACACACACTCGCACACACACTCACACACACTCGCACACACTCACAAGCACACACTCGCACACACACTCGCACACACTCACACGCACACACTCACACGCACACACTCGCACAAACAGTCGCACACACTCGCACACACTCACTCGTGCACACTCGCGCACACTCGGGCACATTTGCACACACTCGCACACACTCGCACACTCTCGCACACACACTCGCACACACACTCGCACACACTCGAACACACTCGCACACACTCGCAAACACTCGCACATACAGTCCTACAAACTCACACACACTCACACACACTCACACACTCGCACCCACACACAAACTGGCACACACTCAAACACACTCACTCATACACACTTGCACACAATCACTCACACACACACACTCGCACACACTCGCACCCAGTCACTCGAGCACACTCACACACCCTCGCACGCACGCACACACTCGCACACACTCACATGCACACACTCACGCACACACACTCGCGCACACTCGTGCACACTCGCACGCACACATTCACACACATTCGCACTCACTTGCACACACTCGTACGCACACACTCGCACACACTCGCACAAACACACTCGCACATACTCGCTCACACTCGCACACACTCGCACGCACACACTCGCACACACTCGCATGCACACACTCGCACACACACTCACACACACTCGCATACACACTCGCACAAACTCCTACACACACTCGTACACACTCACACACACTAGCACACACACACTCGCACATACTCGCACACACTCGCACACACTCGCATGCACACATTCGCACACACTCACACACACACTCTCGCATACACACTCGCACAAACTCCTACACACTCACACACACTCGCACACACACTTGCACACACTCGCACACACTCGCACATACACACATACACATTCGCACACACTCGCACACACACTCGCACACACAGTCCTACAAACTCACACACACACTCGCAAACACTCGCACACACTCACACACACACTCACTTACACGTACACACTCACGCACACTTGCACACACTCACGCACACTAGCACACACTCGTAAGCATACACTCACACTCACTCACACACTTACTCACACGCACACACTCTCGCACACACTCACACACACTCGCACACACTCGCACGCCCACACTCGCACACTCTCGCACACATTTGCACACACTCGCATTCACTTGCACCCACTCGCACGCACACACTCGCACACACTCATACACAATCACACAAACTCGCACACACACACTCGCACACATTCGCACACACACGCACACACTCATTCACTCACACTCACTCGCACACACTTGCACACACTCGCACACACTCGCACACACAGTCCTACACACTCACACACACACTCGCAAACACTCGCACAAACTCACACACACTCACTCACACGCACACACTTGCGCACACTAGCACACACTCGCACGCCCACACTCACACACATTCGCACTCACTCGCACACACTCGCATGCACACACTCGCACAAACTCACACACACTCACACACACTCATACACAATTGCACGCACACACACTCGCACACACACACTCGCACACACTCGCACACTCTCACACACATTCACACTCACTCGCACGCACTCGCACGTGCACACTCGAACACACTCGCACAAACTCACACACACTCGTACACACACTCGCACACACTCGCACACACTCGCACACACTCACTCACACACACTCACACACACACACTCGCACACACTCACACACACTTGCACACACTCGCACACACTCACACGCACACACACTCGCACACACACTCACACACACTCGCACACACTCACAAGCACACACTCGCACACACACTCACACACACTCACACGCACACACTCACACGCACACACTCGCACAAACAGTCGCACACACTCGCACCCACTCACTCGTGCACACTCGCGCACACTCGGGCACATTTGCACACACTCGCACACACTCGCACACTCTCGCACACATACTCGCACTCACACTCGCACACACTCGAACACACTCGCACACACTCGCAAACACTCGCACATACAGTCCTACAAACTCACACACACTCACACACACTCACACACTCCACCCACACACAAACTGGCACACACTCAAACACACTCACTCATACACACTCGCACACACTCACTCGCACACACACACACTCGCACACACTAGCACCCAGTCACTCGAGCACACTCGCACACACTCGCACGCATGCACGCACACACTCGCACACACTCACACGCACACAGTCACGCACACACACTCGCGCACACTCGTGCACACTTGCACGCACACATTCGCACACATTCGCACTCACTTGCACACACTCGTGCGCACACACTATCACACACTGGCACACACTGGCACACACACACTCGCACACACTCGCACACACTTGCACATACTAGCACACACACACTCGCACATATTCGCACACACTCGCACGCACACACTCGCACACACTTGCATGCACACACTCGCACACACACACACACTCACATACACACTCGCACACACTCGCACAAACTCCTACACACACTTGTACACACACACACTCGCACACACACTCGCACACACTCGCACACACTCGCACATACACACATACACATTCGCACACACTCGCACACACACTCGCACACACAGTCCTACACACTCACACACACACTCGCAAACACTCGCACACACTCACACACACACTCACTCACACGTACACACTCGCGCACACTCGCACACACTCACGCACACTAGCACACACTCGCATGCACACACTGGCACACACACTAACACACACACTCACATACACACTCGCACACACTCGCACAAACTCCTACACACACTCGCACACACTCACACACACACTCGCACGCTCACACTCGCACACACTCACACACACACTTGCACACACTTGCACACACACACTCGCACACAATCACACACACACTCGCAGACACTCGCACACACTCACTCATGCACACACTCATACACACTCGCCCACACTCGCACACACAGTCCTACACACTCACACACACACTCGCAAACACTCGCAAACACTCACACACACACTCACTCACACGTACACACTCGCACACACTCGTACGCCCACACTCTCACACTCTCGCACACATTTGCACACACTCGCACTCACTCGCACGCACTCGCACACACACTCACACACACACTCGCACAAACTCATACACAATCGCACACACTCACTCGCACACACTTGCACACACTCGCACACACTCGCACACACTTGCACACACTTGCACACGCTTGCACACACTCGCACACACTCGCACACACTCGCACACACTCACACACACGCACACACACGCACACACACTCACGCACACACTCGCACACACTCGCACACACTTGCATGCACACATTCGCACGCACTCGCACACACAAACACAAACTGGCACACACTCAAACACACTCACTCATACACACTCGCACACACTCACTCGCACACACACACACTCGCACACACTCACACACAATCACACAAACTCGCACACACACACTTACACACATTCGCACACACTCGCACACACTCACTCACTCACACTCACTCGCACACACTTGCACACACTCGCACACACTCGCACACACAGTCCTACACACTCACACACACTCGCAAACACTCGCACACACTCACACACACACTCACTCACACGTACAAACTCGCGCACACTCACGCACACTAGCACACACTCGTAAGCATACACTCAAACTCACTCACACACTTACTCACATGCACACACTCTCGCACACACTCACACACACTCGTGCACACTCGCACACACTCGCACGCCCACACTCGCACACTCTCGCACACATTTGCACACACTCGCACTCACTCGCACCCACTCGCATGCACACACTCGCACACACTCATACACAATCACACAAACTCGCACACACACACTCGCACACATTCGCACACACTCGCACACACTCACTCACTCACACTCACTCGCACACACTTGCACACACTCGCAAAAAACTCACACACACTCATACACAATCGCACGCACACACACTCGCACACACACACTCGCACACACTCGCACACTCTCGCACTCACTCGCACGCACTCGCACGCACACACTCGCACACACTCGCATGCACACACTCGCACACACAAACACACACTCGCATACACACTCGCACACACTCGCATGCACACACTCGCACACACACTCACACACACACACTCGCATACACACTCGCACACACTCGCACAAACTCCTACACACACTCGTACACACTCACACACACTCGCACACACACTTGCACACACTCGAACATACACACATACACATTCGCACACACTCGCACACTCACTCGCACACACAGTCCTACACACTCACACACACACTCGCAAACACTCGCACACACACACACTCACTCACACGTACACACTCGCGCACACTCGCACACACTCACGCACACTAGCACACACTCGTAAGCATACACTCACATTCACTCACACACTTACTCACACTCACACACTCTCGCACACACTCACACACACTCGCCCACACTCGCACACACTCGCACGCCCACACTCGCACACTCTCGCACACATTTGCACACACTCGCACTCACTCACACCCACTCGCACGCACACACTCGCACACACTCATACACAATCACACAAACTCGCACACACACACTCGCACACATTCGCACACACTCGCACACACTCACTCACTCACACTCACTCGCACACACTTGCACACACTCGCACACACTCGCACACACAGTCCTACACACTCACACACACACTCGCAAACACTCGCACAAACTCACACACACTCACTCACACGCACACACTTGCGCACACTAGCACACACTCGCACGCCCACACTCGCACACATTCGCACTCACTCGCACGCACTCGCACGCACACACTCGCACAAACTCACACACACTCGCACACACTCATACACAATCGCACACACACACACTCGCACACACTCGCACACTCTCGCACACATTCGCACTCACTCGCACGCACACACTCGCACAAACTCGCATGCACACACTCGCACACACACTCACACACACACACTCGCATACACACTTGCACACACTCGCACAAACTCCTACAGACACTCGTACACACTCACACACACTCGCACACACACTTGCACACACTCGCACACACTCGCACATACACACATTCGCACACACTCGCACACTCACTCGCACACACAGTCCTACACACTCACACACACACTCGCAAACACTCGCACACACACACTCTCACTCACACGTACACACTCGCGCACACTCACACACACTCACGCACACTAGCACACACTCGTAAGCATACACTCACACTCACTCACACACTCTCACACGCACACACTCTCGCACACACTCACACACATTCGCGCACACTCGCACACACTCGCACGCCCACACTCGCACACTCTCGCACACATTTGCACACACTCGCACTCACTCTCACCCACTCGCATGCACACACTCGCACACACTCATACACAATCACACAAACTGACACACACTCGCACACACTCACACACTCGCACCCACTCACTCGTGCACACTCGCACACATTCGCACTCACTCGCACGCACTCGCACGCACACACTCGCACAAACTCACACACACTCGCACACACTCATACACAATCGCACGCACACACACTCGCACACACACACTCACACACACTCGCACACTCTCGCACACATACGCACTCACTCGCACGCACTCGCACGCACAGTCCTACACACTCACACACACTTGCAAACACTCGCACAAACTCACACACACTCACTCACACGCACACACTTGCACACACTAGCACACACTCGCACGCCCACACTTGCACACACTCACACTCACTCGCACGCACTCGCACACACACACTCGCACACACTCGCACATACTCACACACACTTGCACACACTCGCACACACTCGCATGCACACACTCGCACACACACTCACAAACACACACTCGCATACACACTCGCACACACTTGCACAAACTCCTACACACACTCGTACACACTCACACACACTCGCACACACACTTGCACACACTCGCACACACTCGCACATACACGCATACACATTCGCACACACTCGCACACACACTCGCACACACAGTCCTACACACACACTCGCAAACACTCGCACACACTCACACACACACTCACTCACACGTACACACTCGCACACACTCACACACACTCACGCACACTAGCACACACTCGTAAGCATACACTCACATTCACTCACATACTTACTCACACGCACACACTCTCGCACACACTCACACACACTCGCGCACACTCGCACACACTCGCATGCCCACACTCGCACACTCTCGCACACATTTGCACACAGTCGCACTCACTCACACCCACTCGCACGCACACACTCGCACACACTCATACACAATCACACAAACTCGCACACACACTCGCACACATTCGCACACACTCGCACACACTCACTCACTCACACTCACTCGCACACACTTGCACACACTCGCACACACTCGCACACACAGTCCTACACACTCACACACACTCGCAAACACTCACACAAACTCACACACACTCACTCACACGCACATACTTGCAAACACTAGCACACACTCGCATGCCCACATTTGCACACATTCGCACTCACTCGCACACACTCGCACGCACACACTCGCACACACTCGCACAAACTCACACACACTCGCACACACTCATACTCAATCGCACAATTGCACAAACTCACACACACTCGTACACACTCACACACTCGCACCCACTCACTCGTGCATACTCGCACACATTCGCACGCACACACTCGCACAAACTCACACACACTCGCACACACTCATACACAATCGCACGCACACACACTCGCACACACACACTCACACACACTCGCACACTCTCGCACACATACGCACTCACTCGCACACACTCTCACACATTCGCACAAACTCACACACACTCGCACACACTTATACACAATCGCACACACACACTCACTCACTCACACTCACTCGCACACACTTGCACACACTCGCACACACTCGCACACACACTCACACACACTCGCAAACACTCGCACAAACTCACTCACACGCACACACTTGCACACACTAGCACACACTCGCACGCCCACACTTGCACACACTCACACTCACTCGCACGCACACACTCGCACACACTCGCACATACTCGCACACACTTGCACACACTCGCATGCACACACTCGCACACACACTCACAAACACACACTCGCATACACACTCGCACAAACTCCTACACACACTCGTACACACTCACACACACTCGCACACACACTTGCACACACTCGCACACACTCGCACATACACACATACACATTCGCACACATTCGCACACACACTCGCACACACAGTCCTACACACACACACTCGCAAACACTCGCACACACTCACACACACACTCACTCACACGTACACACTCGCACACACTCACGCACACTAGCACACACTCGTAAGCATACACTCACATTCACTCACACACTTAATAACACGCACACACTCTCGCACACACTCACACACACTCGCGCACACTCGCACACACTCGCAAGCCAACACTCGCACACTCTCGCACACATTTGCACACACTTGCACTCACTCACACCCACTCGCACGCACACACTCGCACACACTCATACACAATCACACAAACTCGCCACACACACTCGCACACATTCGCACACACTCGCACAAACTCACTCACTCACACTCACTCGCACACACTTGCACACACTCGCACACACTCGCACACACAGTCCTACACACTCACACACACTCGCAAACACTCGCACAAACTCACACACACTCACTCACACGCACACACTTGCACACACTAGCACACACTCGCACGCCCACACTTGCACACATTCGCACTCACTCGCACGCACTCGCACGCACACACTTGCACACACTCGCACAAACTCACACACACTCGCACACACTCATACACAATCGTACAATCGCACAAACTCACACACACTCGCACACAGTCACACACTCGCACCCACTCACTCGTGCACACTCGCACACATTTGCACTCACTCGCACGCACTCGCACGCACACACTCGCACAAACTCACACACACTCGCACACACTCATACACAATCGCATGCACACACTCGCACACACACACTCGCACACACTCGCACACTCTCGCACACATACGCACTCACTCGCACGCACTCGCACGCACACACTCTCACACACTCGCACAAACTCACACACACTCGCACACACTTATACGCAATCGCACACACACACTCACTCACTCACACTCACTCGCACACACTTGCACACACTCGCACACACTCATACACAATCGCACAAACTCACACACACTCGTACACACTCACACACTCGCACCCACTCACTCGTGTACACTCGCAAACATTCGCACTCACTCGCACACACTCGCACGCACACACTCGCACAAACTCACACACACTCGCACACACTCATACACAATCGCACACACACACACTCGCACACACACACTCGCACACACTCGCACACTCTCGCACACATTCACACTCACTCGCACGCACTCGCACGCACACACTCGCACACACTAGCACAAACTCACACACACTCGCACACACTTATACACAATCGCACACACACACACTCGTACACACACTCGCACACACTCGCACACACTCGCACACACTCACTCACACACACACACTCGCACACACTCACACACATTCGCACACACTCACATGCACACACACTCGCACACACTCACACACACTCGCACACACTCACAAGCACACACTCGCACAGACACTCGCTCACACTCACAAGCACACACTCACACGCACACACTCGCACACACACTCGCACACACTCACACCCACTCACTCGTGCACACTCGCGCACACTCGGGCACATTTGCACACACTCGCACACACTCGAACACTCTCGCACACACTCGCACACACACTCGCACACACTCGAACACACTCATACACACTCACAAACAATCGCACATACAGTCCTACAAACTCACACACACTCACACACACTCACACACTCGCACCCACACACAAACTGGCACACACTCAAACACACTCACTCATACACACTCGCACACACTCACTCGCACACACACACACTCGCACACACTCGCACCCAGTCACTCGAGCACACTCGCACACACTCGCACGCACACACGCACACACTCGCACACACTCACACGCACACACTCACGCACACACACTCGCGCACACTCGTGCACACTCGCACGCACACATTCGCACACATTCGCACTCACTTGCACACACTGGCACACACTGGCACACACTGGCACACACACACTCGCACACACTCGCACACACTCGCACACACTTGCACACACTAGCACACACACTCGCACATACTCGCACACACTCGCACACACTCGCACGCACACACTCGCACACACTCGCATGCACACACTCGCACACACACTCACACACACACACTCACATACACACTCGCACACACTCGCACAAACTCCTACACACTCACATACACACTCGCACACACTCGCACAAACTCCTACACACACACGTACACACTCACACACACTCGCACACACACTCGCACACACTCGCACATACACACATACACATTCACACACACTCGCACACACACTCGCACACACAGTCCTACACACTCACACACACACTCGCAAACACTCGCACACACTCACACACACACTCACTCACACATACACACTCACGCACACTCACGCACACTAGCACACACTCGTAAGCATACACTCACACTCACTCACACACTTACTCACACGCACACACTCTCGCACACACTCACACACACTCGCACACACTCGCACACTCTCGCACACATTTGCACACACTCGCACTCACTCGCACCCACTCGCACGCACACACTCGCACACACTCATACACAATCACACAAACTCGCACACACACACTCGCACACATTCGCACACACTCGCACACACGCACTCACTCACACTCACTCGCACACACTTGCACACACTCGCACACACAGTCCTACACACTCACACACACACTCGCAAACACTCGCACACACTCACACACACACTCACTCACACGTACACACTCGCACACACTCACGCACACTAGCACACACTCGTAAGCATACACTCACATTCACTCACACACTTAATAACACGCACACACTCTCGCACACACTCACACACACTCGCGCACACTCGCACACACTCGCAAGCCAACACTCGCACACTCTCGCACACATTTGCACACACTTGCACTCACTCACACCCACTCGCACGCACACACTCGCACACACTCATACACAATCACACAAACTCGCCACACACACTCGCACACATTCGCACACACTCGCACAAACTCACTCACTCACACTCACTCGCACACACTTGCACACACTCGCACACACTCGCACACACAGTCCTACACACTCACACACACTCGCAAACACTCGCACAAACTCATACACAATCACACAAACTCGCACACACACACTCGCACACATTCGCACACACTCGCACACACTCGCATGCACACACTCGCACACACACTCACACACACACTCTCGCATACACACTCGCACAAACTCCTACACACACTCGTACACACTCACACACACTCGCACACACACTTGCACCCACTCGCACACACTCATACACAATCACACAAACTCGCACACACACACTCGCACACATTCGCACACACTCGCACACACTCGCATGCACACACTCGCACACACACTCACACACACACTCTCGCATACACACTCGCACAAACTCCTACACACACTCGTACACACTCACACACACTCGCACACACACTTGCACACACTCGCACATACACACATACACATTCGCACACACTCGCACACACACTCGCACACACAGTCCTACACACTCACACACACACTCGCAAACACTCGCACACACTCACACACACACTCACTCACACGCAGACACACTCGCATGCCCACACTCACACACATTTGCACTAACTTGCACGCACTCGCACGCACACACTCGCACACTCTCGCACACACACTCGCACACACACTCGCACACACTCGAACACACTCGCACACACTCGCAAACACTCGCACATACAGTCCTACAAACTCACACACACTCACACACACTCACACACTCCACCCACACACAAACTGGCACACACTCAAACACACTCACTCATACACACTCGCACACACTCACTCGCACACACACACACTCGCACACACTCGCACCCAGTTACTTGAGCACACTCGCACACACTCGCACGCACGCACACACTCGCACACACTCACACGCACACAGTCACGCACACACACTCGCGCACACTCGTGCACACTTGCACGCACACATTCGCACACATACGCACTCACTTGCACACACTCGTGCGCACACACTGGCACACACTGGCACACACTGGCACACACACACTCGCACACACTCGCACACACTTGCACACACTAGCACACACACACTCGCACATACTCGCACACACTCGCACACACTCGCACGCACACACTCGCACACACTCGCATGCACACACTCGCACACACACTCACACACACACTCACATACACACTCGCACACACTCGCACAAACTCCTACACACACACGTACACACTCACACACACTCGCACACACACTCGCACACACTCGCACAAACACACATACACATTCACACACACTCGCACACACACCCGCACACACAGTCCTACACACTCACACACACACTCGCAAACACTCGCACACACTCACACACACACTCACTCACACGTACACACTCGCGCACACTCACGCACACTAGCACACACTCGTAAGCATACACTCACACTCACTCACACACTTACTCACACGCACACACTCTCGCACACACTCACACACACTCGCGCACACTCGCACACACTCGCACGCCCACACTCGCACACTCTCGCACACATTTGCACACACTCGCACTCACTCTCACCCACTCGCACGCACACACTCGCACACACTCATACACAATCACACAAACTCGCAAACACACTCGCACACATTCGCACACACTCTCACACACGCACTCACTCACACTCACTCGCACACACTTGCACACACTCGCACACACTCGCACACACAGTCCTACACACTCACACACACACTCGCAAACACTCGCACAAACTCACACACACTCACTCACACGCAGACACACTCGCATGCCCACACTCACACACATTTGCACTCACACGCACTCGCACGCACACACTCGCACAAACTCACACACACTCGCGCACACTCATACACAATCGCACGCACACACACTCGCACACACACACTCGCACACACTCGCACACTCTCACACACATTCACACTCACTCGCACGCACTCGCACGTGCACACTCGAACACACTCGCACAAACTCACACACACTCGCACACACTTATACACAAACGCACACACACACTCGTACACACACTCGCACACACTCGCACACACTCGCACACACTCACTCACACACACTCACACACACACACTCGCACACACTCGCACACACTTGCACACACTCGCACACACTCACACGCACACACACTCGCACACACACTCACACACACTCACACACTCACAAGCACACACTCACACACACACTCGCACAAACTCACACGCACACACTCACACGCACACACTCGCACAAACAGTCGCACACACTCGCACCCACTCACTCGTGCACACTCGCGCACACTCGGGCACATTTGCACACACTCGCACACTCTCGCACACACACTCGCACACACACTCGCACACACTCGAACACACTCGCACACACTCGCAAACACTCGCACATACAGTCCTACAAACTCACACACACTCACACACACTCACACACTCCACCCACACACAAACTGGCACACAATCAAACACACTCACTCATACACACTCGTACACACTCACTCGCACACACACACACTCGCACACACTCGCACCCAGTCACTCGAGCACACTCGCACACACTCGCACGCACGCACACACTCGCACACACTCACACGCACACAGTCACGCACACACACTCGCGCACACTCGTGCACACTTGCACACACACATTCGCACACATTCGCACTCACTTGCACACACTTGTGCGCACACACTGGCACACACTGGCACACACTGGCACACACACTCGCACACACTCGCACACACTTGCACACACTAGCACACACACACTCGCACATACTCGCACACACTCGCACGCACACACTCGCACGCACACACTCGCACACACTTGCATGCACACACTCGCACACACACTCACACACACACTCACATACACACTCGCACACACTCGCACAAACTCCTACACACACACGTACACACTCACACACACTCGCACACACACTCGCACACACTCGCACATACACACATACACATTCACACACACTCGCACACACACCCGCACACACAGTCCTACACACTCACACACACACTCGCAAACACTCGCACACACTCACACACACACTCACTCACACGTACACACTCGCGCACACTCATGCACACTAGCACACACTCGTAAGCATACACTCACACTCACTCACACACTTACTCACACGCACACACTCTCGCACACACTCACACACACTCGCGCACACTCGCACACACTCGCACGCCCACACTCGCACACTCTCGCACACATTTGCACACACTCGCACTCACTCGCACACACTCGCACGCACACACTCGCACACACTCATACACAATCACACAAACTCGCACACACACACTCGCACACATTCGCACACACACTCACTCACACGTACACACTTACGCACACTTGCACACACTCACGCACACTAGCACACACTCGTAAGCATACACTCACACTCACTCACACACTTACTCACACGCACACACTCTCGCACACACTCACACACACTCGCGCACACTCGCACACACTCGCACGCCCACACTCGCACACTCTCGCACACATTTGCACACACTCGCACTCACTTGCACCCACTCGCACGCACACACTCGCACACACTCATACACAATCACACAAACTCGCACACACACACTCGCACACATTCGCACACACTCGCACACACTCACTCACTCACACTCACTCGCACACACTTGCACACACTCGCACACACTCGCACACACAGTCCTACACACTCACACACACACTCGCAAACACTCGCACAAACTCACACACACTCACTCACACGCAGACACACTCGCATGCCCACACTCACACACATTTGCACTCACTCGCACGCACTCGCACGCACACACTCGTACAAACTCACACACACTCGCACACACTCATACACAATCGCACGCACACACACTCGCACACACACACTCGCACACACTCGCACACTCTCGCACACATTCACACTCACTCGCACGCACTCGCACGCGCACACTCGAACACACTCGCACAAACTCACACACACTCGCACACACTTATACACAAACGCACACACACACTCGTACACACACTCGCACACACTCGCACACACTCGCACACACTCACTCACACACACTCACACACACACACTCGCACACACTCACACACACTTGCACACACTCGCACACACTCACACGCACACACACTCGCACACACACTCACACACACTCACACACTCACAAGCACACACTCGCACACACACTCGCACAAACTCACACGCACACACTCACACGCACACACTCGCACAAACAGTCGCACACACTCGCACCCACTCACTCGTGCACACTCGCGCACACTCGGGCACATTTGCACACACTCGCACACACTCGCACACTCTCGCACACACACTCGCACACACACTCGCACACACTCGAACACACTCGCACACACTCGCAAACACTCGCACATACAGTCCTACAAACTCACACACACTCACACACACTCACACACTCCACCCACACACAAACTGGCACACACTCAAACACACTCACTCATACACACTCGCACACACTCACTCGCACACACACACACTCGCACACACTCGCACCCAGTTACTCGAGCACACTCGCACACACTCGCACGCACGCACACACTCGCACACACTCACATGCACACAGTCACGCACACACACTCGCGCACACTCGTGCACACTTGCACGCACACATTCGCACACATACGCACTCACTTGCACACACTCGTGCGCACACACTGGCACACACTGGCACACACTGGCACACACACACTCGCACACACTCGCACACACTTGCACACACTAGCACACACACACTCGCACATACTCGCACACACTCGCACACACTCGCACGCACACACTCGCACACACTCGCATACACACACTCGCACACACACTCACACACACTCGCACACACTCACAAGCACACACTCGCACACACACTCGCACACACTCACACGCACACACTCATACGCACACACTCGCACAAACAGTCGCACACACTCGCACCCACTCACTCGTGCACACTCGCGCACACTCGGGCACATTTGCACACACTCGCACACACTCGCACACTCTCGCACACATACTCGCACTCACACTCGCACACACTCGAACACACTCGCACACACTCGCAAACACTCGCACATACAGTCCTACAAACTCACACACACTCACACACTCCACCCACACACAAACTGGCACACACTCAAACACACTCACTCATACACACTCGCACACACTCACTCGCACACACACACACTCGCACACACTAGCACCCAGTCACTCGAGCACACTCGCACACACTCGCACGCACGCACGCACACACTCGCACACACTCACACGCACACAGTCACGCACACACACTCGCGCACACTCGTGCACACTTGCACGCACACATTCGCACACATTCGCACTCACTTGCACACACTCGTGCGCACACACTATCACACACTGGCACACACTGGCACACACACACTCGCACACACTCGCACACACTTGCACATACTAGCACACACACACTCGCACATATTCGCACACACTCGCACGCACACACTCGCACACACTTGCATGCACACACTCGCACACACACACACACTCACATACACACTCGCACACACTCGCACAAACTCCTACACACACTCGTACACACACACACTCGCACACACACTCGCACACACTCGCACACACTCGCACATACACACATACACATTCGCACACACTCGCACACACACTCGCACACACAGTCCTACACACTCACACACACACTCGCAAACACTCGCACACACTCACACACACACTCACTCACAAGTACACACTCGCGCACACTCGCACACACTCACGCACACTAGCACACACTCGCATGCACACACTGGCACACACACTAACACACACACTCACATACACACTCGCACACACTCGCACAAACTCCTACACACACTCGCACACACTCACACACACACTCGCACGCTCACACTCGCACACACTCACACACACACTTGCACACACTTGCACACACACACTCGCACACAATCACACACACACTCGCAGACACTCGCACACACTCACTCATGCACACACTCATACACACTCGCCCACACTCGCACACACAGTCCTACACACTCACACACACACTCGCAAACACTCGCAAACACTCACACACACACTCACTCACACGTACACACTCGCACACACTCGCACGCCCACACTCTCACACTCTCGCACACATTTGCACACACTCGCACTCACTCGCACACACACTCACACACACACTCGCACAAACTCATACACAATCGCACACACTCACTCGCACACACTTGCACACACTCGCGCACACTCGCACACACTTGCACACACTTGCACACGCTTGCACACACTCGCACACACTCGCACACACTCACACACACGCACACACACGCACACACCCTCACGCACACACTCGCACACACTCGCACACACTTGCATGCACACATTCGTACGCACTCGCACACACAAACACAAACTGGCACACACTCAAACACACTCACTCATACACACTCGCACACACTCACTCGCACACACACACACACACTCGCACACACTCACACACACACACACTCGCGCACACTCGTGCACACTCGCACGCACACATTCGCACACATTCGCACTCACTTGCACACACTCGTACGCAAACACTGGCACACACTGGCACACACTCGCACACACACACTCGCACACACTCGCACACACTTGCACACACTAGCACACACACACTCACACACACTCGCACATACTCGCACACACTCACACACACTTGCACGCACACACTCGCATGCACACACTCGCACACACTCACACACACTCGCATACACACTCGCACACACTCGCACAAACTCCTACACACACTCGTACACACTCACACACACTCGCACACACATTCGCACACACTCGCACATACACACATACACATTTGCACACACTCGCACACAAACTCGCACACACAGTCCTACACACTCACACACACTCGCAAACACTCGCACACACTCACACACACACTCACTCACACGTACACACTCGCGCACACTCACGCACACTAGCACACACTCGTAAGCATACACTCAAACTCACTCACACACTTACTCACATGCACACACTCTCGCACACACTCACACACACTCGTGCACACTCGCACACACTCGCACGCCCACACTCGCACACTCTCGCACACATTTGCACACACTCGCACTCACTCGCACCCACTCGCACACACTCATACACAATCACACAAACTCGCACACACACACTCGCACACATTCGCACACACTCGCACACACTCACTCACTCACACTCACTCGCACACACTTGCACACACTCGCACACACTCGCACACACAGTCCTACACACTCACACACACTTGCAAACACTCGCACAAACTCACACACACTCACTCACACGCACACACTTGCGCACACTAGCACACACTCGCACGCCCACACTCGCACACATTCGCACTCACTCGCACGCACTCGCACGCACACACTCGCAAAAAACTCACACACACTCGCACACACTCAAACACAATCGCACGCACACACACTCGCACACACACACTCGCACACACTCGCACACTCTCGCACTCACTCGCACGCACTCGCACGCACACACTCGCACACACTCGCATGCACACACTCGCACGCACACACTCGCACAAACAGTCGCACACACTCGCACCCAATCACTCGTGCACACTCGCGCACACTCGGGCACATTTGCACACACTCGCACACACTCGCACACTCTCGCACACACACTCGCACACACACTCGCACACACTCGAACACACTCGCACACACTCGCAAACACTCGCACATACAGTCCTACAAACTCACACACACTCACACACACTCACACACTCCACCCACACACAAACTGGCACACACTCAAACACACTCACTCATACACACTCGCACACACTCACTCGCACACACACACACTCGCACACACTAGCACCCAGTCACTCGAGCACACTCGCACACACTCGCACGCACGCACACACTCGCACACACTCACACGCACACAGTCACGCACACACACTCGCGCACACTCGTGCACACTTGCACGCACACATTCGCACACATTCGCACACATTCGCACGCACTTGCACACACTCGTGCGCACACACTGGCACACACTGGCACACACTGGCACACACACACTCGCACACACTCGCACACACTTGCACATACTAGCACACACACACTCGCACATATTCGCACACACTCGCACGCACACACTCGCACACACTCGCACACACTCACACACACACTCACTCACACGTACACACTCGCGCACACTCGCACACACTCACGCACACTAGCACACACTCGCATGCACACACTGGCACACACACTAACACACACACTCACATACACACTCGCACACACTCGCACAAACTCCTACACACACTCGCACACACTCACACACACACTCGCACGCTCACACTCGCACACACTCACACACACACTTGCACACACTTGCACACACACACTCGCACACAATCACACACACTCGCAGACACTCGCACACACTCACTCATGCACACACTCATACACACTCGCCCACACTCGCACACACAGTCCTACACACTCACACACACACTCGCAAACACTCGCAAACACTCACACACACACTCACTCACACGTACACACTCGCACAAACTCGTACGCCCACACTCTCACACTCTCGCACACATTTGCACACACTCAGACTCACTCGCACGCACTCGCACACACACTCACACACACACTCGCACAAACTCATACACAATCGCACACACTCACTCGCACACACTTGCACACACTCGCACACACTCGCACACACTTGCACACACTTGCACACGCTTGCACACACTCGCACACACTCGCACACACTCGCACACACTCACACACACGCACACACACGCACACACACTCACGCACACACTCGCACACACTCGCACACACTTGCATGCACACATTCGCACGCACTCGCACACACAAACACAAACTGGCACACACTCAAACACACTCACTCATACACACTCGCACACACTCACTCGCACACACACACACTCGCACACACTCACACACAATCACACAAACTCGCACACACACACTTGCACACATTCGCACACACTCGCACACACTCACTCACTCACACTCACTCGCACACACTTGCACACACTCGCACACACTCGCACACACAGTCCTACACACTCACACACACTCGCAAACACTCGCACACACTCACACACACACTCACTCACACGTACAAACTCGCGCACACTCACGCACACTAGCACACACTCGTAAGCATACACTCAAACTCACTCACACACTTACTCACATGCACACACTCTCGCACACACTCACACACACTCGTGCACACTCGCACACACTCGCACGCCCACACTCGCACACTCTCGCACACATTTGCACACACTCGCACTCACTTGCACCCACTCGCATGCACACACTCGCACACACTCATACACAATCACACAAACTCGCACACACACACTCGCACACATTCGCACACACTCGCACACACTCACTCACTCACACTCACTCGCACACACTTGCACACACTCGCACACACTCGCACACACAGTCCTACACACTCACACACACTCGCAAACACTCGCACAAACTCACACACACTCACTCACACGCACACACTTGCGCACACTAGCACACACTCGCACGCCCACACTCGCACACATTCGCACTCACTCGCACGCACTCGCACGCACACACTCGCAAAAAACTCACACACACTCATACACAATCGCACGCACACACACTCGCACACACACACTCGCACACACTCGCACACTCTCGCACTCACTCGCACGCACTCGCACGCACACACTCGCACACACTCGCATGCACACACTCGCACACACAAACACACACTCGCATACACACTCGCACACACTCGCATGCACACACTCGCACACACACTCACACACACACACTCGCATACACACTCGCACACACTCGCACAAACTCCTACACACACTCGTACACACTCACACACACTCGCACACACACTTGCACACACTCGAACATACACACATACACATTCGCACACACTCGCACACTCACTCGCACACACAGTCCTACACACTCACACACACACTCGCAAACACTCGCACACACACACACTCACTCACACGTACACACTCGCGCACACTCGCACACACTCACGCACACTAGCACACACTCGTAAGCATACACTCACATTCACTCACACACTTACTCACACTCACACACTCTCGCACACACTCACACACACTCGCCCACACTCGCACACACTCGCACGCCCACACTCGCACACTCTCGCACACATTTGCACACACTCGCACTCACTCACACCCACTCGCACGCACACACTCGCACACACTCATACACAATCACACAAACTCGCACACACACACTCGCACACATTCGCACACACTCGCACACACTCACTCACTCACACTCACTCGCACACACTTGCACACACTCGCACACACTCGCACACACAGTCCTACACACTCACACACACACTCGCAAACACTCGCACAAACTCACACACACTCACTCACACGCACACACTTGCGCACACTAGCACACACTCGCACGCCCACACTCGCACACATTCGCACTCACTCGCACGCACTCGCACGCACACACTCGCACAAACTCACACACACTCGCACACACTCATACACAATCGCACACACACACACTCGCACACACTCGCACACTCTCGCACACATTCGCACTCACTCGCACGCACACACTCGCACAAACTCGCATGCACACACTCGCACACACACTCACACACACACACTCGCATACACACTTGCACACACTCGCACAAACTCCTACAGACACTCGTACACACTCACACACACTCGCACACACACTTGCACACACTCGCACACACTCGCACATACACACATTCGCACACACTCGCACACTCACTCGCACACACAGTCCTACACACTCACACACACACTCGCAAACACTCGCACACACACACTCTCACTCACACGTACACACTCGCGCACACTCACACACACTCACGCACACTAGCACACACTCGTAAGCATACACTCACACTCACTCACACACTCTCACACGCACACACTCTCGCACACACTCACACACATTCGCGCACACTCGCACACACTCGCATGCCCACACTCGCACACTCTCGCACACATTTGCACACACTCGCACTCACTCGCACCCACTCGCATGCACACAGTCGCACACACTCATACACAATCACACAAACTGACACACACTCGCACACACTCACACACTCGCACCCACTCACTCGTGCACACTCGCACACATTCGCACTCACTCGCACACACTCGCATGCCCACACTCGCACACTCTCGCACACATTTGCACACACTTGCACTCACTTGCACCCACTCGCACGCACACACTCGCACACACTCATACACAATCACACAAACTCGCACACATTCGCACACACTCGCACACACTCACTCACTCACACTTACTCGCACACATTTGCACACACTCGCACACACTCGCACACACTGTCCTACACACTCACACACACACTCGCAAACACTCGCACAAACTCACACACACTCACTCACACGCAGACACACTCGCATGCCCACACTCACACACATTTGCACTCACTCGCACGCACTCGCACGCACACACTCGCACAAACTCACACACACTCGCACACACTCATACACAATCGCACGCACACACACTCGCACACACACACTCACACACACTCGCACACTCTCGCACACATACGCACTCACTCGCACGCACTCGCACGCACACACTCTCACACACTCGCACAAACTCACACACACTCGCACACACTTATACACAATCGGACACACACACTCACTCACTCACACTCACTCGCACACACTTGCACACACTCGCACACACTCGCACACACAGTCCTACACACTCACACACACTCGCAAACACTCGCACAAACTCACACACACTCACTCACACGCACACACTTGCACACACTAGCACACACTCGCACGCCCACACTTGCACACACTCACACTCACTCGCACGCACTCGCACACACACACTCGCACACACTCGCACATACTCGCACACACTTGCACACACTCGCACACACTCGCATGCACACACTCGCACACACACTCACAAACACACACTCGCATACACACTCGCACACACTCACACAAACTCCTACACACACTCGTACACACTCACACACACTCGCACACACACTTGCACACACTCGCACACACTCGCACATACACGCATACACATTCGCACACACTCGCACACACACTCGCACACACAGTCCTACACACACACTCGCAAACACTCGCACACACTCACACACACACTCACTCACACGTACACACTCGCACACACTCACACACACTCACGCACACTAGCACACACTCGTAAGCATACACTCACATTCACTCACATACTTACTCACACGCACACACTCTCGCACACACTCACACACACTCGCGCACACTCGCACACACTCGCATGCCCACACTCGCACACTCTCGCACACATTTGCACACAGTCGCACTCACTCACACCCACTCGCACGCACACACTCGCACACACTCATACACAATCACACAAACTCGCACACACACTCGCACACATTCGCACACACTCGCACACACTCACTCACTCACACTCACTCGCACACACTTGCACACACTCGCACACGCTCGCACACACAGTCCTACACACTCACACACACTCGCAAACACTCACACAAACTCACACACACTCACTCACACGCACATACTTGCAAACACTAGCACACACTCGCATGCCCACATTTGCACACATTCGCACTCACTCGCACGCACTCGCACGCACACACTCGCACACACTCGCACAAACTCACACACACTCACACACACTCATACTCAATCGCACAATTGCACAAACTCACACACACTCGTACACACTCACACACTCGCACCCACTCACTCGTGCATACTCGCACACATTCGCACGCACACACTCGCACAAACTCACACACACTCGCACACACTCATACACAATCGCACGCACACACACTCGCACACACACACTCACACACACTCGCACACTCTCGCACACATACGCACTCACTCGCACACACTCTCACACATTCGCACAAACTCACACACACTCGCACACACTTATACACAATCGCACACACACACTCACTCACTCACACTCACTCGCACACACTTGCACACACTCGCACACACTCGCACACACAGTCCTACACACTCACACACACTCGCAAACACTCGCACAAACTCACTCACACGCACACACTTGCACACACTAGCACACACTCGCACGCCCACACTTGCACACACTCACACTCACTCGCACGCACACACTCGCACACACTCGCACATACTCGCACACACTTGCACACACTCGCATGCACACACTCGCACACACACTCACAAACACACACTCGCATGCACACTCGCACAAACTCCTACACACACTCGTACACACTCACACACACTCGCACACACACTTGCACACACTCGCACACACTCGCACATACACACATACACATTCGCACACACTCGCACACACACTCGCACACACAGTCCTACACACACACACTCGCAAACACTCGCACACACTCACACACACACTCACTCACACGTACACACTCGCACACACTCACGCACACTAGCACACACTCGTAAGCATACACTCACATTCACTCACACACTTAATAACACGCACACACTCTCGCACACACTCACACACACTCGCGCACACTCGCACACACTCGCAAGCCAACACTCGCACACTCTCGCACACATTTGCACACACTTGCACTCACTCACACCCACTCGCACGCACACACTCGCACACACTCATACACAATCACACAAACTCGCCACACACACTCGCACACATTCGCACAAACTCGCACAAACTCACTCACTCACACTCACTCGCACACACTTGCACACACTCGCACACACTCGCACACACAGTCCTACACACTCACACACACTCGCAAACACTCGCACAAACTCACACACACTCACTCACACGCACACACTTGCACACACTAGCACACACTCGCACGCCCACACTTGCACACATTCGCACTCACTCGCACGCACTCGCACGCACACACTTGCACACACTCGCACACACTCGAACACTCTCGCACACACTCGCACACACACTCGCACACACTCGAACACACTCACACACACTCACAAACAATCGCACATACAGTCCTACAAACTCACACACACTCACACACACTCACACACTCGCACCCACACACAAACTGGCACACACTCAAACACACTCACTCATACACACTCGCACACACTCACTCGCACACACACACACTCGCACAAACTCGCACCCAGTCACTCGAGCACACTCGCACACACTCGCACGCACACACGCACACACTCGCACACACTCACACGCACACACTCACGCACACACACTCGCGCACACTCGTGCACACTCGCACGCACACATTCGCACACATTCGCACTCACTTGCACACACTGGCACACACTGGCACACACTGGCACACACACACTCGCACACACTCGCACACACTCGCACACACTTGCACACACTAGCACACACACTCGCACATACTCGCACACACTCGCACACACTCGCACGCACACACTCGCACACACTCGCATGCACACACTCGCACACACACTCACACACACACACTCACATACACACTCGCACACACTCGCACAAACTCCTACACACTCACATACACACTCGCACACACTCGCACAAACTCCTACACACACACGTACACACTCACACACACTCGCACACACACTCGCACACACTCGCACATACACACATACACATTCACACACACTCGCACACACACTCGCACACACAGTCCTACACACTCACACACACACTCGCAAACACTCGCACACACTCACACACACACTCACTCACACATACACACTCACGCACACTCACGCACACTAGCACACACTCGTAAGCATACACTCACACTCACTCACACACTTACTCACACGCACACACTCTCGCACACACTCACACACACTCGCACACACTCGCACACTCTCGCACACATTTGCACACACTCGCACTCACTCGCACCCACTCGCACGCACACACTCGCACACACTCATACACAATCACACAAACTCGCACACACACACTCGCACACATTCGCACACACTCGCACACACGCACTCACTCACACTCACTCGCACACACTTGCACACACTCGCACACACAGTCCTACACACTCACACACACACTCGCAAACACTCGCACACACTCACACACACACTCACTCACACGTACACACTCGCACACACTCACGCACACTAGCACACACTCGTAAGCATACACTCACATTCACTCACACACTTAATAACACGCACACACTCTCGCACACACTCACACACACTCGCGCACACTCGCACACACTCGCAAGCCAACACTCGCACACTCTCGCACACATTTGCACACACTTGCACTCACTCACACCCACTCGCACGCACACACTCGCACACACTCATACACAATCACACAAACTCGCCACACACACTCGCACACATTCGCACACACTCGCACAAACTCACTCACTCACACTCACTCGCACACACTTGCACACACTCGCACACACTCGCACACACAGTCCTACACACTCACACACACTCGCAAACACTCGCACAAACTCATACACAATCACACAAACTCGCACACACACACTCGCACACATTCGCACACACTCGCACACACTCGCATGCACACACTCGCACACACACTCACACACACACTCTCGCATACACACTCGCACAAACTCCTACACACACTCGTACACACTCACACACACTCGCACACACACTTGCACCCACTCGCACACACTCATACACAATCACACAAACTCGCACACACACACTCGCACACATTCGCACACACTCGCACACACTCGCATGCACACACTCGCACACACACTCACACACACACTCTCGCATACACACTCGCACAAACTCCTACACACACTCGTACACACTCACACACACTCGCACACACACTTGCACACACTCGCACATACACACATACACATTCGCACACACTCGCACACACACTCGCACACACAGTCCTACACACTCACACACACACTCGCAAACACTCGCACACACTCACACACACACTCACTCACACGCAGACACACTCGCATGCCCACACTCACACACATTTGCACTCACTTGCACGCACTCGCACGCACACACTCGCACACTCTCGCACACACACTTGCACACACACTCGCACACACTCGAACACACTCGCACACACTCGCAAACACTCGCACATACAGTCCTACAAACTCACACACACTCACACACACTCACACACTCCACCCACACACAAACTGGCACACACTCAAACACACTCACTCATACACACTCGCACACACTCACTCGCACACACACACACTCGCACACACTCGCACCCAGTTACTTGAGCACACTCGCACACACTTGCACGCACGCACACACTCGCACACACTCACACGCACACAGTCACGCACACACACTCGCGCACACTCGTGCACACTTGCACGCACACATTCGCACACATACGCACTCACTTGCACACACTCGTGCGCACACACTGGCACACACTGGCACACACTGGCACACACACACTCGCACACACTCGCACACACTTGCACACACTAGAACACACACACTCGCACATACTCGCACACACTCGCACACACTCGCACGCACACACTCGCACACACTGACATGCACACACTCGCACACACACTCACACACACACTCACATACACACTCGCACACACTCGCACAAACTCCTACACACACACGTACACACTCACACACACTCGCACACACACTCGCACACACTCGCACATACACACATACACATTCGCACACACTCTCACACACGCACTCACTCACACTCACTCGCACACACTTGCACACACTCGCACACACTCGCACACACAGTCCTACACACTCACACACACACTCGCAAACACTCGCACAAACTCACACACACTCACTCACACGCAGACACACTCGCATGCCCACACTCACACACATTTGCACTCACACGCACTCGCACGCACACACTCGCACAAACTCACACACACTCGCGCACACTCATACACAATCGCACGCACACACACTCGCACACACACACTCGCACACACTCGCACACTCTCGCACACATTCACACTCACTCGCACGCACTCGCACGCGCACACTCGAACACACTCGCACAAACTCACACACACTCGCACACACTTATACACAAACGCACACACACACTCGTACACACACTCGCACACACTCGCACACACTCGCACACACTCACTCACACACACTCACACACACACACTCGCACACACTCGCACACACTTGCACACACTCGCACACACTCACACGCACACACACTCGCACACACACTCACACACACTCACACACTCACAAGCACACACTCACACACACACTCGCACAAACTCACACGCACACACTCACACGCACACACTCGCACAAACAGTCGCACACACTCGCACCCACTCACTCGTGCACACTCGCGCACACTCGGGCACATTTGCACACACTCGCACACTCTCGCACACACACTCGCACACACACTCGCACACACTCGAACACACTCGCACACACTCGCAAACACTCGCACATACAGTCCTACAAACTCACACACACTCACACACACTCACACACTCCACCCACACACAAACTGGCACACAATCAAACACACTCACTCATACACACTCGTACACACTCACTCGCACACACACACACTCGCACACACTCGCACCCAGTCACTCGAGCACACTCGCACACACTCGCACGCACGCACACACTCGCACACACTCACACGCACACAG
The DNA here is from genome assembly GCF_046119375.1 of Phyllobates terribilis. NCBI lineage: Eukaryota > Metazoa > Chordata > Amphibia > Anura > Dendrobatidae > Phyllobates > Phyllobates terribilis. The sequence goes on from NW_027362853.1 coordinate 2,409,930, forward strand.
TCACGCACACACACTCGCGCACACTCGTGCACACTTGCACACACACATTCGCACACATTCGCACTCACTTGCACACACTTGTGCGCACACACTGGCACACACTGGCACACACTGGCACACACACTCGCACACACTCGCACACACTTGCACACACTAGCACACACACACTCGCACATACTCGCACACACTCGCACGCACACACTCGCACGCACACACTCGCACACACTCGCATGCACACACTCGCACACACACTCACACACACACTCACATACACACTCGCACACACTCGCACAAACTCCTACACACACACGTACACACTCACACACACTCGCACACACACTCGCACACACTCGCACATACACACATACACATTCACACACACTCGCACACACACCCGCACACACAGTCCTACACACTCACACACACACTCGCAAACACTCGCACACACTCACACACACACTCACTCACACGTACACACTCGCGCACACTCATGCACACTAGCACACACTCGTAAGCATACACTCACACTCACTCACACACTTACTCACACGCACACACTCTCGCACACACTCACACACACTCGCGCACACTCGCACACACTCGCACGCCCACACTCGCACACTCTCGCACACATTTGCACACACTCGCACTCACTCACACACACTCGCACGCACACACTCGCACACACTCATACACAATCACACAAACTCGCACACACACACTCGCACACATTCGCACACACACTCACTCACACGTACACACTCACGCACACTTGCACACACTCACGCACACTAGCACACACTCGTAAGCATACACTCACACTCACTCACACACTTACTCACACGCACACACTCTCGCACACACTCACACACACTCGCGCACACTCGCACACACTCGCACGCCCACACTCGCACACTCTCGCACACATTTGCACACACTCGCACTCACTTGCACCCACTCGCACGCACACACTCGCACACACTCATACACAATCACACAAACTCGCACACACACACTCGCACACATTCGCACACACTCGCACACACTCACTCACTCACACTCACTCGCACACACTTGCACACACTCGCACACACTCGCACACACAGTCCTACACACTCACACACACACTCGCAAACACTCGCACAAACTCACACACACTCACTCACACGCAGACACACTCGCATGCCCACACTCACACACATTTGCACTCACTCGCACGCACTCGCACGCACACACTCGCACAAACTCACACACACTCGCACACACTCATACACAATCGCACGCACACACACTCGCACACACACACTCGCACACACTCGCACACTCTCGCACACATTCACACTCACTCGCACGCACTCGCACGCGCACACTCGAACACACTCGCACAAACTCACACACACTCGCACACACTTATACACAAACGCACACACACACTCGTACACACACTCGCACACACTCGCACACACTCGCACACACTCACTCACACACACTCACACACACACACTCGCACACACTCACACACACTTGCACACACTCGCACACACTCACACGCACACACACTCGCACACACACTCACACACACTCACACACTCACAAGCACACACTCGCACACACACTCGCACAAACTCACATGCACACAGTCACGCACACACACTCGCGCACACTCGTGCACACTTGCACGCACACATTCGCACACATACGCACTCACTTGCACACACTCGTGCGCACACACTGGCACACACTGGCACACACTGGCACACACACACTCGCACACACTCGCACACACTTGCACACACTAGCACACACACACTCGCACATACTCGCACACACTCGCACACACTCGCACGCACACACTCGCACACACTCGCATGCACACACTCGCACACACACTCACACACACACTCACATACACACTCGCACACACTCGCACAAACTCCTACACACACACGTACACACTCACACACACTCGCACACACACTCGCACACACTCGCACATACACACATACACATTCACACACACTCGCACACACACCCGCACACACAGTCCTACACACTCACACACACACTCGCAAACACTCGCACACACTCACACACACACTCACTCACACGTACACACTCGCGCACACTCACGCACACTAGCACACACTCGTAAGCGTACACTCACACTCACTCACACACTTACTCACACGCACACACTCTCGCACACACTCACACACACTCGCGCACACTCGCACACACTCGCACGCCCACACTCGCACACTCTCGCACACATTTGCACACACTCGCACTCACTCGCACCCACTTGCACGCACACACTCGCACACACTCATACACAATCACACAAACTCGCACACACACACTCGCACACATTCGCACACACTCTCACACACGCACTCACTCACACTCACTCGCACACACTTGCACACACTCGCACACACTCGCACACACAGTCCTACACACTCACACACACACTCGCAAACACTCGCACAAACTCACACACACTCACTCACACGCACACACTTGCGCACACTAGCACACACTCGCACGCCCAAACTCGCACACACTCATACACAATCACACACACTCGCACGCACACATTCACAAACATTCGCACGCACTTGCACACACTCGTACGCACACACTGGCACACACTCGCACACACTCGCACACACACACTCGCACATACTCGCTCACACTCGCACACACTCGCACGCACACACTCGCACACACTCGCATGCACACACTCGCACACACACTCACACACACACACTCGCATACACACTCGCACAAACTCCTACACACACTCGTACACACTCACACACACTAGCACACACACACTCGCACATACTCGCACACACTCGCACACACTCGCATGCACACACTCGCACACACACTCACACACTCTCGCATACACACTCGCACAAACTCCTACACACACTCGTACACACTCACACACACTCGCACACACACTTGCACACACTCGCACATACACACATACACATTCGCACACACTCGCACACACACTCGCACACACAGTCCTACACACTCACACACACACTCGCAAACACTCGCACACACTCACACACACACTCACTCACACGTACACACTCACGCACACTTGCACACACTCACGCACACTAGCACACACTCGTAAGCATACACTAACACTCACTCACACACTTACTCACACGCACACACTCTCGCACACACTCACACACACTCGCGCACACTCGCACACACTCGCACGCCCACACTCGCACACTCTCGCACACATTTGCACACACTCGCACTCACTTGCACCCACTCGCACGCACACACTCGCACACACTCATACACAATCACACAAACTCGCACACACACACTCGCACACATTCGCACACACTCGCACACACTCACTCACTCACACTCACTCGCACACACTTGCACACACTCGCACACACTCGCACACACAGTCCTACACACTCACACACACACTCGCAAACACTCGCACAAACTCACACACACTCACTCACACGCAGACACACTCGCATGCCCACACTCACACACATTTGCACTCACTCGCACGCACTCGCACGCACACACTCGCACAAACTCACACACACTCGCACACACTCATACACAATCGCACGCACACACACTCGCACACACACACTCGCACACACTCGCACACTCTCGCACACATTCACACTCACTCGCACGCACTCGCACGCGCACACTCGAACACACTCGCACAAACTCACACACACTCGCACACACTTATACACAAACGCACACACACACTCGTACACACACTCGCACACACTCGCACACACTCGCACACACTCACTCACACACACTCACACACACACACTCGCACACACTCACACACACTTGCACACTCGCACACACTCACACGCACACACACTCGCACACACACTCACACACACTCACACACTCACAAGCACACACTCGCACACACACTCGCACAAACTCACACGCACACACTCACACGCACACACTCGCACAAACAGTCGCACACACTCGCACCCACTCACTCGTGCACACTCGCGCACACTCGGGCACATTTGCACACACTCGCACACTCTCGCACACACACTCGCACACACACTCGCACACACTCGAACACACTCGCACACACTCGCAAACACTCGCACATACAGTCCTACAAACTCACACACACTCACACACACTCACACACTCCACCCACACACAAACTGGCACACACTCAAACACACTCACTCATACACACTCGCACACACTCACTCGCACACACACACACTCGCACACACTCGCACCCAGTTACTCGAGCACACTCGCACACACTCGCACGCACGCACACACTCGCACACACTCACATGCACACAGTCACGCACACACACTCGCGCACACTCGTGCACACTTGCACGCACACATTCGCACACATACGCACTCACTTGCACACACTCGTGCGCACACACTGGCACACACTGGCACACACTGGCACACACACACTCGCACACACTCGCACACACTTGCACACACTAGCACACACACACTCGCACATACTCGCACACACTCGCACACACTCGCACGCACACACTCGCACACACTCGCATGCACACACTCGCACACACACTCACACACACACTCACATACACACTCGCACACACTCGCACAAACTCCTACACACACACGTACACACTCACACACACTCGCACACACACTCGCACACACTCGCACATACACACATACACATTCACACACACTCGCACACACACCCGCACACACAGTCCTACACACTCACACACACACTCGCAAACACTCGCACACACTCACACACACACTCACTCACACGTACACACTCGCGCACACTCACGCACACTAGCACACACTCGTAAGCATACACTCACACTCACTCACACACTTACTCACACGCACACACTCTCGCACACACTCACACACACTCGCGCACACTCGCACACACTCGCACGCCCACACTCGCACACTCTCGCACACATTTGCACACACTCGCACTCACTCGCACCCACTTGCACGCACACACTCGCACACACTCATACACAATCACACAAACTCGCACACACACACTCGCACACATTCGCACACACTCTCACACACGCACTCACTCACACTCACTCGCACACACTTGCACACACTCGCACACACTCGCACACACAGTCCTACACACTCACACACACACTCGCAAACACTCGCACAAACTCACACACACTCACTCACACGCACACACTTGCGCACACTAGCACACACTCGCACGCCCAAACTCGCACACACTCATACACAATCACACACACTCGCACGCACACATTCACAAACATTCGCACGCACTTGCACACACTCGTACGCACACACTGGCACACACTCGCACACACTCGCACACACACACTCGCACATACTCGCTCACACTCGCACACACTCGCACGCACACACTCGCACACACTCGCATGCACACACTCGCACACACACTCACACACACACACTCGCATACACACTCGCACAAACTCCTACACACACTCGTACACACTCACACACACTAGCACACACACACTCGCACACACTCGCATGCACACACTCGCACACACACTCACACACTCTCGCATACACACTCGCACAAACTCCTACACACACTCGTACACACTCACACACACTCGCACACACACTCGCACACACTCGCACATACACACATACACATTCGCACACACTCGCACACACACTCGCACACACAGTCCTACACACTCACACACACACTCGCAAACACTCGCACACACTCACACACACACTCACTCACACGTACACACTCACGCACACTTGCACACACTCACGCACACTAGCACACACTCGTAAGCATACACTCACACTCACTCACACACTTACTCACACGCACACACTCTCGCACACACTCACACACACTCGCGCACACTCGCACACACTCGCACGCCCACACTCGCACACTCTCGCACACATTTGCACACACTCGCACTCACTTGCACCCACTCGCACGCACACACTCGCACACACTCATACACAATCACACAAACTCGCACACACACACTCGCACACATTCGCACACACTCGCACACACTCACTCACTCACACTCACTCGCACACACTTGCACACACTCGCACACACTCGCACACACAGTCCTACACACTCACACACACACTCGCAAACACTCGCACAAACTCACACACACTCACTCACACGCAGACACACTCGCATGCCCATACTCACACACATTTGCACTCACTCGCACGCACTCGCACGCACACACTCGCACAAAATCGCACACACTCATACACAATCGCACGCACACACACTCGCACACACACACTCGCACACACTCGCACACATTCACACTCACTCGCACGCACTCGCACGCGCACACTCGAACACGCTCGCACAAACTCACACACACTCGCACACACTTATACACAAACGCACACACACACTCGTACACACACTCGCACACACTCGCACACACTTGCACACACTCACTCACACACACTCACACACACACTCGCACACACTCACACACACTTGCACACACTTGCACACACTCACACGCACACACACTCGCACACACACTCACACACTCACAAGCACACACTCGCACACACACTCGCACACACGCACACACTCAAACGCACACACTCGCACAAACAGTCGCACACACTCGCACCCACTCACTCGTGCACACTCGCGCACACTCGGGCACATTTGCACACACTCGCACACACTCGCACACTCTCGCACACACACTCGCACACACACTCGCACACACTCGCACAAACTCACACACACTCGCACACACTCATACTCAATCGCACAATCGCACAAACTCACACACACTCGCACACACTCATACTCAATCGCACAATCGCACAAACTCACACACACTCGCACACACTCACACACTCGCACACACTCACTCGTGCACACTCGAACATATTCGCACTCACTCGCACGCACTCGCACGCACACACTCGCACAAACTCACACACACTCGCACACACTCATACACAATCGCACACACACTCGCACACACACACTCACATACACTCGCACACTCTCGCACACATACGCACTCACTCGCACGCACTCGCACGCACACACTCTCACACACTCGCACAAACTCACACACACTCGCACACACTTATACACAATCGCTCACACACACTCACTCACTCACACTCACTCGCACACACTTGCACACACTCGCACACACTCGCACACACAGTCCTACACACTCACACACACTCGCAAACACTCGCACAAACTCACACACACTCACTCACACGCACACACTTGCACACACTAGCACACACTTGCACGCCCACACTTGCACACACTCACACTCACTCGCACGCACACACACGCACACACTCGCACAAACTCACACACACTCGCACACACTCATACACAATCGCACAAACTCACACACACTCGCACACTCTCACACACTCGCACCCACTCACTCGTGCACACTCGCACACATTCGCACTCACTCGCACGCACTCACACGCACACACTCGCACAAACTCACACACACTGGCACACACTTATACACAATCGCACACACACACTCTAACACACACTCGCACACACTCGCACACACTCACTCACACACACTCATACACACACACTCGCACACACTCACACACACTTGCACACACTCGCACACACTCACACGCACACACACTCACACACACACTCGCACACACTCGCACCCACTCACTCGTGCACACTCGGGCACATTTGCACACACTCGCACACACTCGCACACACTCGCAAACACTCGCACATACAGTCCTACAAACTCACACACACTCACACACACTCACACACTCGCACCCACACACAAACTGGCACACACTCAAACACACTCACTCATACACACTCGCACACACTCACTCGCACACACACACACTCGCACACACTCGCACCCAGTCACTCGAGCACACTCGCACACCCTCGCACGCACGCACACACTCGCACACACTCACATGCACACACTCACGCACACACACTCGCGCACACTCGTGCACACTCGCACGCACACATTCACACACATTCGCACTCACTTGCACACACTCGTACGCACACACTGGCACACACTCGCACACACTCGCACACACACACTCGCACACACTCGCATGCACACACTTGCACACACTCACACACACTCGCATACACACTCGCACAAACTCCTACACACACTCGTACACACTCACACACACTAGCACACACACACTCGCACACACTCGCGCATACTCGCACACACTCGCACACACTCGCATGCACACACTCGCACACACACTCACACACACACACTCTCGCATACACACTCGCACAAACTCCTACACACACTCGTACACACTCACACACACTCGCACACACACTTGCACACACTCGCACACACTCGCACATACACACATACACATTCGCACACACTCGCACACACACTCGCACACACAGTCCTACACACTCACACACACACTCACAAACACTCGCACACACTCACACACACACTCACTCACACGTACACACTCACGCACACTTGCACACACTCATGCACACTAGCACACACTCATAAGCATACACTTACACTCACTCACACACTTACTCACACGCACACACTCTCGCACACACTCACACACACTCGCGCACACTCGCACACACTCGCACGCCCACACTCGCACACTCTCGCACACATTTGCACACACTCGCACTCACTTGCACCCACTCGCACGCACACACTCGCACACACTCATACACAATCACACAAACTCGCACACATTCGCACACACTCGCACACACTCACTCACTCACACACACTTGCACACACTCGCACACACTCGCACACACAGTCCTACACACTCACACACACACTCACAAACACTCGCACAAACTCACACACACACACTCACACGCACACACTTGCGCACACTAGCACACACTCGCACGCCCACACTCACACACATTCACACTCACTCGCTCGCACTCGCACGCACACACTCGCACAAACTCACACACACTCGCACACACTCATACACAATCGCACGCACACACACTCGCACACACACACTCGCACACACTCGCACACTCTCACACACATTCACACTCACTCGCACGCACTCGCACGCGCACACTCAAACACACTCGCACAAACTCACACACACTCGCACACACTTATACACAAACGCACACACACACTCGCACACACTCGCACACACTCGCACACACTCACTCACACACACTCACACGTACACACTCGCACACACTCACACACACTTGCACACACTCGCACACACTCACACGCACACACACTCGCACACACACTCACACACACTCGCACACACTTGCACACACTAGCACACACACTCGCACATACTCGCACACACTCGCACACACTCGCACACACTCACAAGCACACACTCGCACACTCGCACACACTCACATGCACGCACTCACACGCACACACTCGTACAAACAGTCGCACACACTCGCACCCACTCACTCGTGCACACTCGCGCACACTCGGGCACATTTGCACACACTCGCACACTCTCGCACACACACTCGCACACACTCGAACACACTCGCACACACTCGCAAACACTCGCACATACAGTCCTACAAACTCACACACACTCACACACACTCACACACTCCACCCACACACAAACTGGCACACACTCAAACACACTCACTCATACACACTCGCACACACTCACTCGCACACACACACTCGCACACACTCGCACCCAGTCACTTGAGCACACTCGCACACACTCGCACGCATGCACGCACACACTCGCACACACTCACACGCACACACTCACGCACACACACTCACGCACACTCGTGCACACTCGCACGCACACATTCACACACATTCGCACTCACTTGCACACACTCGTGCGCACACACTGGCACACACTGGCACACACTGGCACACACACACTCGCACACACTCGCACACACTCGCACACACTAGCACACACACACTTGCACATATTCGCACACACTCGCACGCACACACTCGCACACACTCGCATGCACACACTCGCACACACACTCACACACACACTCACATACACACTCGCACACACTCGCACAAACTCCTACACACACTCGTACACACACACTCGCACACACACTCGCACACACTTGCACACACTCGCACATACACACATACACATTCGCACACACTCGCACACACACTCGCACACACAGTTCTACACACTCACACACACACTCGCAAACACTCGCACACACTCACACACACACTCACTCACACGTACACACTCGCGCACACTCGCACACACTCACGCACACTAGCACACACTCGCATGCACACACTGGCACACACACTAACACACACACTCACATACACACTCGCACACACTCGCACAAACTCCTACACACACTCGCACACACTCACACACACATTCGCATGCTCACACTCGCACACACTCACACACACACTTGCACACACTTGCACACGCACACTCGCACACAATCACACACACTCGCAGACACTCGCACACACTCACTCATGCACACACTCACACACACTCGCCCACACTCGCACACACAGTCCTACACACTCACACACACACTCGCAAACACTTGCAAACACTCACACACACACTCACTCACACGTACACACTCGCGCACACTCGCACGCCGACACTCTCACACTCTCGCACACATTTGCACACACTCGCACTCACTCGCACGCACTCGCACGCACACACTCGCACACACTCGCACAAACTCATACACAATCGCACACACTCACTCGCACACACTTGCACACACTCGCACACACTCGCACACACTTGCACACACTTGCACACGCTTGCACACACTCGCACACACTTGCACACACTCGCACACACTCACACACACGCACACACACGCACACACACTCACGCACACACTCGCACACACTCGCACACACTTGCATGCACACATTCGCACGCACTCGCACACACAAACACAAACTGGCACACACTCAAACACACTCACTCATACACACTCGCACACACTCACTCGCACACACACACTCGCACACACTCACACGCACACACTCACGCACACACACTCGAGCACACTCGTGCACACTCGCACGCACACTCACTCACACGTACACACTCATGCACACTCACACACACTCACGCACACTAGCACACACTCGTAAGCATACACTCACGCACACTCACTCACACACTTACTCACACGCACACACTCTCGCACACACTCACACACACTCGCGCACACTCGCACACACTCGCACGCCCACACTCGCACACTCTCGCACACATTTGCACACACAAGCACTCTCGCACCCACTCGCATGCACACACTCGCACACACTCATACACAATCAAACAAACTCGCACACACACACTCGCACACATTTGCACACATTCGCACACACTCACTCACACTCACTCGCACACACTTGCACACTCTCGCACACACTCACACACACTCTCGCACACTCGCACACACTCGCACGCCCAAACTCGCACACTCTCGCACACATTTGCACACACTCGCACTCTCGCACCCACTCGCATGCACACACTCGCACACACTCATACACAATCAAACAAACTCGCACACACACACTCGCACACATTTGCACACACTCGCACACACTCACACTCACTCGCACACACTTGCACACATTCGCACACACTCGCACACTCACTCGCACACACAGTCCTACACACTCACACACACACTCGCAAACACTCGCACACACACACACACTCACTCACACGTACACACTCACACACACTCACGCATACTAACACACACTCATAAGCATACACTCACACACACTCGTGCACACTCGCACACACTCGCACGCCCACACTCGCACACTCTCGCACACATTTGCACACACTCGCACTCGCTCACACCCACTCGCACGCACACACTCATACACAATCACACAAACTCGCACACACACACTCGCACACACTCGCACCCACTCGCACACACTTGCACACACTCGCACACACTCGCACACACAGTCCTACACACTCACACACACTCGCAAACACTCGCACAAACTCACACACACTCACTCACACGCACACACTTGCACACACTAGCACACACTCGCATGCCCACACTTGCACACACTCACACTCACTCGCACGCACTCGCACGCACACACTCGCACACACTCGCACATACTTGCACACACTTGCACACACTCGCACACACTCGCATGCACACACTCGCACACACTCACAAACACACACTCGCATACACACTCGCACAAACTCCTACACACACTCGTACACACTCACACACACTCGCACACACACTTGCACACACTCACACACACTTGCACATACACACATACACATTCGCACACACTCGCACACACACTCGCACACACAGTCCTACACACACACTCGCAAACACTCGCACACACTCACACACACACTCACTCACACGTACACACTCGCACACACTCGCACACACTCACGCACACTAGCACACACTCGTAAGCATACACTCACACTCACTCACACGCACACACTCTCGCACACACTCACACACACTCGCGCACACTCGCACACACTCGCACGCCAACACTCGCACACTCTCGCACACATTTGCACACACTCGCACTCACTCACACCCACTCGCACGCACACACTCGCACACACTCATACACAATCAGACAAACTCGCACACACACACTCGCACACATTCGCACACACTCGCACACACTCACTCACACTCACTCGCACACACTTGCACACACTCGCACACACTCGCACACACAGTCCTACACACTCACACACACTCGCAAACACTCGCACAAACTCACACACACTCACTCACACGCACATACTTGCACACACTAGCACACACTCGCACGCCCACACTTGCACACATTCGCACTCACTCGCATGCACTCGCACGCACACACTCGCACACACTCGCACAAACTCACACACACTCGCACACACTCATACTCAATCGCACAATCGCACAAACTCACACACACTCGCACACACTCACACACTCGCACCCACTCACTCGTGCACACTCGCACACATTCGCACTCACTCGCACGCACTCGCACGCACACACTCGCACAAACTCACACACACTCGCACACACTCATACACAATCGCACGCACACACACTCACACACACACACTCACACACACTCGCACACTCTCGCACACATACGCACTCACTCGCACGCACTCGCACGCACACACTCTCACACACTCGCACAAACTCACACACACTCGCACACACTTATACACAATCGGACACACACACTCACTCACACTCACTCGCACACACTTGCACACACTCGCACACACTCACACACACAGTCCTACACACTCACACACACTCGCAAACACTCGCACAAACTCACACACACTCACTCACACGCACACACTTGCACACACTAGCACACACTCGCACGTCCACACTTGCACACACTCACACTCACTCGCACGCACTCGCACGCACACACTCGCACACACTTGCACACACTCGCACACACTCGCATGCACACACTCGCACACACACTCACAAACACACACTCGCATACACACTCGCACACACTCGCACAAACTCCTACACACACTCGTACACACTCACACACACTCGAATACACACTTGCACACACTCGCACACACTCGCACATACACGCATACACATTCGCACACACTCGCACACACAGTCCTACACACTCACACACACACTCGCAAACACTCACACACACACTCACTCACACGTACACACTCACGCACACTAGCACACACTCGTAAGCATACACTCACACTCACTCACACACTTACTCACACGCACACACTCTCGCACACACTCACACACACTCGCGCACACTCGCACACACTCGCACGCCCACACTCGCACACTCTCGCACACATTTGCACACACTCGCACTCACTCGCACCCACTCGCACGCACAAACTCGCACACACTCATACACAATCACACAAACTCGCACACACACACTCGCACACATTCGCACACACTCGCACACACGCACTCACTCACACTGACTCGCACACACTTGCACACACTCGCACACACTTGCACACACAGTCCTACACACTCACACACACACTCGCAAACACTTGCACAAACTCACACACACTCACTCACACGCACACACTTGCGCACACTAGCACACACTCGCACGCCCACACTCGCACACATTCGCACTCACTCGCATGCACTCGCACGCACACACTCACACACACTCGCACAAACTCACACACACTCGCACACACTCATACACAATCGCACGCACACACACTCGCACACACTCGCACACATTTGCACTCACTCGCACGCACTCGCACGCACACACTCGCACAAACTCACACACACTGGCACACACTTATACACAATCGCACACACACACTCTAACACACACTCGCACACACTCGCACACACTCACTCACACACACTCACACACACACACTCGCACACACTCACACACACTTGCACACACTCGCACACACTCACACGCACACACACTCACACACACACTCACACACACTCACAAGCACAAACTCGCACACACTCACACACACACACTCACACGCACACACTCGCACACACACTCGCACACACTCGCACCCACTCACTCGTGCACACTCGTGCACACTCGGGCACATTTGCACACACTCGCACACACTCGCACACTCTCGCACACACACTCGCACACACACTCGCACACACTCGAACACACTCGCACACACTCGCAAACACTCGCACATACAGTCCTACAAACTCACACACACTCACACACACTCACACACTCGCACCCACACACAAACTGGCACACACTCAAACACACTCACTCATACACACTCGCACACACTCACTCGCACACACTCGCACCCAGTCACTCGAGCACACTCGCACACCCTCGCACGCACGCACACACTTGCACACACTCACATGCACGCACACACACTCGCACACACTCGTGCACACTCGCACGCACACATTCACACACATTCGCACTTACTTGCACACACTCGTACTCACACACTGGCACACACTCGCACACACTTGCACACACACACTCGCACACACTCGCATGCACACACTTGCACACACACTCACACACACTCGCATACACACTCGCACAAACTCCTACACACACTCGTACACACTCACACACACTAGCTCGCACACACTCGCACATACTCACACACACTCGCACACACTCGCATGCACACACTCGCACACACACTCACACACACACTCTCGCATACACACTCGCACAAACTCCTACACACACTCGTACACACTCACACACACTCGCACACACACTTGCACACACTCGCACACACTCGCACATACACACATACACATTCGCACACACTCGCACACACTCGCACACACAGTCCTACACACTCACACACACACAAACACTCGCACACACTCACACACACACTCACTCACACGTACACACTCACGCACACTTGCACACACTCACGCACACTAGCACACACTCGTAAGCATACACTCACACTCACTCACACACTTACTCACACGCACACACTCTCGCACACACTCACGCACACTCGCGCACACTCGCACACACTCGCACGCCCACACTCGCACACTCTCGCACAAATTTGCACACACTCGCACTCACTTGCACCCACTCGCACGCACACACTCGCACACACTCATACACAATCACACAAACTCGCACACACTCGCACACACTCACTCACTCACACTTACTCGCACACACTTGCACACACTCGCACACACTCGCACACACAGTCCTACACACTCACACACACACTCGCAAAAACACTCGCACAAACTCACACACACTCACTCACACGCACACACTTGCGCACACTAGCACACACTCGCACGCCCACACTCACACACATTCGCACTTACTCGCACGCACTCGCATGCACACACTCGCACAAACTCACACACACTCGCACACACTCATACACAATCGCACGCACACACACTCGCACACACACACTCGCACACACTCGCACACTCTCACACACATTCACACTCACTCGCACGCACTCGCACATGCACACGCAAACACACTCGCACAAACTCACACACACTCGCACACACTTATACACAAACGCACACACACACTCGTACACACACTCGCACACACTCGCACACACTCGCACACACTCACTCACACATACTCACACGCACACACTCGCACACACTCGCACACACTCACACACACTTGCACACACTCACACGCACACACACTCGCACACACACTCACACACACACTCGCACACACTCACAAGCACACACTCGCACACACACTCGCACACACACTCGCACACACTCACACACACACACTCACACGCACACACTCGTACAAACAGTCGCACACACTCGCACCCACTCACTCGTGCACACTCGCGCACACTCGGGCACATTTGCACACACTCGCACTCTCGCACACACACTCGCACACACACTCGCACACACTCGAACACACTCGCACACACTCGCAAACACTCGCACATACAGTCCTACAAACTCACACACACTCACACACACTCACACACTCCACCCACACACAAACTGGCACACACTCAAACACACTCACTCATACACACTCGCACACACTCACTCGCACACACACACACTCGCACACACTCGCACCCAGTCACTCGAGCACACTCGCACACACTCACATGCACGCACACACTCGCACACACTCACACGCACACACTCACGCACACACACTCACGCACACTCGTGCACACTCGCACGCACACATTCGCACACATTCGCACTCACTTGCACACACTCGTGCGCACACACTGGCACACACTGGCACACACACACTCGCACACACTCGCACACACTTGCACACACTAGCACACACACACTCGCACATATTCGCACACACTCGCACGCACACACTCGCACACACTCGCATGCACACACTCGCACACACACTCACACACACACTCACATACACACTCGCACACACTCGCACAAACTCCTACACACACTCGTACACACACTCGCACACACACTCGCACACACTTGCACATACTCGCACATACACACATACACATTCGCACACACTCGCACACACACTCGTACACACAGTTCTACACACTCACACACACACTCGCAAACACTCGCACACACTCACACACACACTCACTCACACGTACACACTCGCGCATACTCGCACACACTCACGCACACTAGCACACACTCGCATGCACACACTGGCACACACACTAACACACACACTCACATACACACTCGCACACACTCGCACAAACTCCTACACACACTCGCACACACTCACACACACACTCGCACACTCACACTCGCACACACTCACACACACACTTGTACACACTTACACACGCACACTCGCACACAATCACACACACACTCGCAGACACTCGCACACACTCACTCATGCACACACTCACACACACTCGCCCACACTCGCACACACAGTCCTACACACTCACACACACACTCGCAAACACTTGCAAACACTCACACACACACTCACTCACACGTACACACTCGCGCACACTCGCACGCCGACACTCTCACACTCTCGCACACATTTGCACACACTCACACTCACTCGCACGCACTCGCATGTACACACTCGCACACACTCGCACAAAATCATACACAATCGCACACACTCACTCGCACACACTTGCACACACTCGCACACACTCGCACACACTTGCACACACTTGCACACGCTTGCACACACTCGCACACACTCGCACACACTCGCACACACTCACACACATGCACACACACTCACGCACACACTCGCACACACTCGCACACACTTGCATGCACACATTCACACGCACTTGCACACACAAACACAAACTGGCACACACTCAAACACACTCACTCATACACACTCGCACACACTCACTCGCACACACACACACACTCGCACACACTCACACGCACACACTCACGCACACTCACTCACACGTACACACTCGCGCACACTCACACACACTCACACACACTAGCACACACTCGTAAGCATACACTCACACTCACTCACACACTTACTCGCACACACTCACACACACTCGCGCACACTCGCACACACTCGCACGCCCACACTCGCACACTCTCGCACACATTTGCACACACTCGCACTCTCGCACCCACTCGCATGCACACACTCGCACACACTCATACACAATCAAACAAACTCGCCCACACACACTCGCACACATTTGCACACACTCGCACACACTCACTCACTCACACTCACTCGCACACATTTGCACACACTCGCACACACTCGCACACACAGTCCTACACACTCACACACACACTCGCAAACACTCGCACAAACTCACACACACTCACTCACACGCACACACTTGTGCACACTAGCACACACTCGCACGTCCACACTCGCACACATTCACACTCACTCGCATGCACTCGCACGCACACACTCGCACAAACTCACACACACTCGCACACACTCATACACAATCGCACGCACACACACTCGCACACTCTCGCACACATTCGCACTCACTCGCACGCACACACTCGCACAAACTCGCATGCACACACTCGCACACACACTAACACACACACACTCGCATACACACTCGCACACACTCGCATGCACACACTCGCACACACACTCACACATACACACTCGCACACACTCGCACACACTCGCACACACACTTGCACACACTCGCACACACTCGCACATACACACATACACATTCGCACACACTCGCACACTCACTCGCACACACAGTCCTACACACTTACAAACACACTCGCAAACACTCGCACACACACACACTCACTCACATGTACACACTCGTGCACACTCACAAACTCACGCACACTAGCACACACTCGTAAGCATACACTCACACTCACTCACACACTTACTCACACGCACACACTCTCGCACACACTCACACACACTCTCGCACACTCGCACACACTCGCACACCCACACTCGCACACTCTCGCACACATTTGCACACATTCGCACACATTCGCACCCACTCGCACACACTCACTCACTCACACTCACTCGCACACACTTGCACAAACTCGCACACACTCGCACACACAGTCCTACACACTCACACACACTCGCAAACACTCGCACAAACTCACACACACTCACTCACACGCACACACTTGCACACACTAGCACACACTTGCACGCCCACACTTGCACACATTCGCACTCACTCGCACGCACTCGCACGCACACACTCGCACACACTCGCACAAACTCACACACACTCGCACACACTCATACTCAATCGCACAATCGCACAAACTCACACACACTCGCACACACTCACACACTCGCACCCACTCACTCATGCACACTCGCAAACACTCGCACAAACTCACAAACACTCACTCACACGCACACACTTGCACACACTAGCACACACTCGCATGCCCACACTTGCACACACTCACACTCACTCGCACGCACTCGCACGCACACACTCGCACACACTCGCACATACTCGCACACACTTGCACACACTCGCACACACTCGCATGCACACACTCGCACACACTCACAAACACACACTCGCATACACACTCGCACAAACTCCTACACACACTCGTACACACTCACACACACTCGCACACACACTTGCACACACTCACACACACTTGCACATACACACATACACATTCGCACACACTCGCACACACACTCGCACACACAGTCCTACACACACACTCGCAAACACTCGCACACACTCACACACACACTCACTCACACGTACACACTCGCACACACTCGCACACACTCACGCACACTAGCACACACTCGTAAGCATACACTCACACTCACTCACACGCACACACTCTCGCACACACTCACACACACTCGCGCACACTCGCACACACTCGCACGCCAACACTCGCACACTCTCGCACACATTTGCACACACTCGCACTCACTCACACCCACTCGCACGCACACACTCGCACACACTCATACACAATCAGACAAACTCGCACACACACACTCGCACACATTCGCACACACTCGCACACACTCACTCACACTCACTCGCACACACTTGCACACACTCGCACACACTCGCACACACAGTCCTACACACTCACACACACTCGCAAACACTCGCACAAACTCACACACACTCACTCACACGCACATACTTGCACACACTAGCACACACTCGCACGCCCACACTTGCACACATTCGCACTCACTCGCATGCACTCGCACGCACACACTCGCACACACTCGCACAAACTCACACACACTCGCACACACTCATACTCAATCGCACAATCGCACAAACTCACACACACTCGCACACACTCACACACTCGCACCCACTCACTCGTGCACACTCGCACACATTCGCACTCACTCGCACGCACTCGCACGCACACACTCGCACAAACTCACACACACTCGCACACACTCATACACAATCGCACGCACACACACTCACACACACACACTCGCACACTCTCGCACACATACGCACTCACTCGCACGCACTCGCACGCACACACTCTCACACACTCGCACAAACTCACACACACTCGCACACACTTATACACAATCGGACACACACACTCACTCACACTCACTCGCACACACTTGCACACACTCGCACACACTCACACACACAGTACTACACACTCACACACACTCGCAAACACTCGCACAAACTCACACACACTCACTCACACGCACACACTTGCACACACTAGCACACACTCGCACGTCCACACTTGCACACACTCACACTCACTCGCATGCACTCGCACGCACACACTCGCACACACTTGCACACACTCGCACACACTCGCATGCACACACTCGCACACACACTCACAAACACACACTCGCATACACACTCACACACACTCGCACAAACTCCTACACACACTCGTACACACTCACACACACTCGAATACACACTTGCACACACTCGCACACACTCGCACATACACGCATACACATTCGCACACACTCGCACACACAGTCCTACACACTCACACACACACTCGCAAACACTCACACACACACTCACTCACACGTACACACTCACGCACACTAGCACACACTCGTAAGCATACACTCACACTCACTCACACACTTACTCACACGCACACACTCTCGCACACACTCACACACACTCGCGCACACTCGCACACACTCGCACGCCCACACTTGCACACTCTCGCACACATTTGCACACACTCGCACTCACTCGCACCCACTCGCACGCACAAACTCGCACACACTCATACACAATCACACAAACTCGCACACACACACTCGCACACATTCGCACACACTCGCACACACGCACTCACTCACACTGACTCGCACACACTTGCACACACTCGCACACACTTGCACACACAGTCCTACACACTCACACACACACTCGCAAACACTCGCACAAACTCACACACACTCACTCACACGCACACACTTGCGCACACTAGCACACACTCGCACGCCCACACTCGCACACATTCGCACTCACTCGCATGCACTCGCACGCACACACTCACACACACTCGCACAAACTCACACACACTCGCACACACTCATACACAATCGCACGCACACACACTCGCACACACTCGCACACATTTGCACTCACTCGCACGCACTCGCACGCACACACTCGCACAAACTCACACACACTGGCACACACTTATACACAATCGCACACACACACTCTAACACACACTCGCACACACTCGCACACACTCACTCACACACACTCACACACACACACTCGCACACACTCACACACACTTGCACACACTCGCACACACTCACACGCACACACACTCACACACACACTCACACACACTCACAAGCACAAACTCGCACACACTCACACACACACACTCACACGCACACACTCGCACACACACTCGCACACACTCGCACCCACTCACTCGTGCACACTCGTGCACACTCGGGCACATTTGCACACACTCGCACACACTCGCACACTCTCGCACACACACTCGCACACACACTCGCACACACTCGAACACACTCGCACACACTCGCAAACACTCGCACATACAGTCCTACAAACTCACACACACTCACACACACTCACACACTCGCACCCACACACAAACTGGCACACACTCAAACACACTCACTCATACACACTCGCACACACTCACTCGCACACACTCGCACCCAGTCACTCGAGCACACTCGCACACCCTCGCACGCACGCACACACTTGCACACACTCACATGCACGCACACACACTCGCACACACTCGTGCACACTCGCACGCACACATTCACACACATTCGCACTCACTTGCACACACTCGTAAGCACACACTGGCACACACTCGCACACACTTGCACACACACACTCGCACACACTCGCATGCACACACTTGCACACACACTCACACACACTCGCATACACACTCGCACAAACTCCTACACACACTCGTACACACTCACACACACTAGCTCGCACACACTCGCACATACTCACACACACTCGCACACACTCGCATGCACACACTCGCACACACACTCACACACACACTCTCGCATACACACTCGCACAAACTCCTACACACACTCGTACACACTCACACACACTCGCACACACACTTGCACACACTCGCACACACTCGCACATACACACATACACATTCGCACACACTCGCACACACTCGCACACACAGTCCTACACACTCACACACACACTCACAAACACTCGCACACACTCACACACACACTCACTCACACGTACACACTCACGCACACTTGCACACACTCACGCACACTAGCACACACTCGTAAGCATACACTCACACTCACTCACACACTTACTCACACGCACACACTCTCGCACACACTCACGCACACTCGCGCACACTCGCACACACTCGCACGCCCACACTCGCACACTCTCGCACAAATTTGCACACACTCGCACTCACTTGCACCCACTCGCACGCACACACTCGCACACACTCATACACAATCACACAAACTCGCACACACTCGCACACACTCACTCACTCACACTTACTCGCACACACTTGCACACACTCGCACACACTCGCACACACAGTCCTACACACTCACACACACACTCGCAAAAACACTCGCACAAACTCACACACACTCACTCACACGCACACACTTGCGCACACTAGCACACACTCGCACGCCCACACTCACACACATTCGCACTTACTCGCACGCACTCGCACGCACACACTCGCACAAACTCACACACACTCGCACACACTCATACACAATCGCACGCACACACACTCGCACACACACACTCGCACACACTCGCACACTCTCACACACATTCACACTCACTCGCACGCACTCGCACATGCACACGCAAACACACTCGCACAAACTCACACACACTCGCACCCACTTATACACAAACGCACACACACACTCGTACACACACTCGCACACACTCGCACACACTCGCACACACTCACTCACACACACTCACACGCACACACTCGCACACACTCGCACACACTCACACACACTTGCACACACTCACACACACACACTTACACGCACACACTCGTACAAACAGTCGCACACACTCGCACCCACGCACTCGTGCACATTCGCGCACACTCGGGCACATTTGCACACACTCGCACACTCTCGCACACACACTCGCACACACACTCGCACACACTCGAACACACTCGCACACACTCGCAAACACTCGCACATACAGTCCTACAAACTCACACACACTCACACACACTCACACACTCCACCCACACACAAACTGGCACACACTCAAACACACTCACTCATACACACTCACACACACACACTCGCACACACTCGCACCCAGTCACTCGAGCACACTCGCACACACTCGCATGCACGCACACACTCGCACACACTCACACGCACACACTCACGCACACACACTCACGCACACTCGTGCACACTCGCACGCACACATTCGCACACATTCGCACTCACTTGCACACACTCGTGCGCACACACTGGCACACACTGGCACACACACACTCGCACACACTCGCACACACTTGCACACACTAGCACACACACACTCGCACATATTCGCACACACTCGCACGCACACACTCGCACACACTCGCATGCACACACTCGCACACACACTCACACACACACTCACATACACACTCGCACACACTCGCACAAACTCCTACACACACTCGTACACACACTCGCACACACACTCGCACACACTTGCACATACTCGCACATACACACATACACATTCGCACACACTCGCACACACACTCGTACACACAGTTCTACACACTCACACACACACTCGCAAACACTCGCACACACTCACACACACACTCACTCACACGTACACACTCGCGCATACTCGCACACACTCACGCACACTAGCACACACTCGCATGCACACACTGGCACACACACTAACACATACACTCACATACACACTCGCACACACTCGCACAAACTCCTACACACACTCACACACACACTCGCACACTCACACTCGCACACACTCACACACACACTTGCACACACTTGCACACGCACACTCGCACACAATCACACACACACTCGCAGACACTCGCACACACTCACTCATGCACACACTCACACACACTCGCCCACACTCGCACACACAGTCCTACACACTCACACACACACTCGCAAACACTTGCAAACACTCACACACACACTCACTCACACGTACACACTCGCGCACACTCGCACGCCGACACTCTCACACTCTCGCACACATTTGCACACACTCACACTCACTCGCACGCACTCGCATGTACACACTCGCACACACTCGCACAAAATCATACACAATCGCACACACTCACTCGCACACACTTGCACACACTCGCACACACTCGCACACACTTGCACACACTTGCACACGCTTGCACACACTCGCACACACTCGCACACACTCGCACACACTCACACACATGCACACACACTCACGCACACACTCGCACACACTCGCACACACTTGCATGCACACATTCACACGCACTTGCACACACAAACACAAACTGGCACACACTCAAACACACTCACTCATACACACTCGCACACACTCACTCGCACACACACACACACTCGCACACACTCACACGCACACACTCACGCACACTCACTCACACGTACACACTCGCGCACACTCACACACACTCACACACACTAGCACACACTCGTAAGCATACACTCACACTCACTCACACACTTACTCGCACACACTCACACACACTCGCGCACACTCGCACACACTCGCACGCCCACACTCGCACACTCTCGCACACATTTGCACACACTCGCACTCTCGCACCCACTCGCATGCACACACTCGCACACACTCATACACAATCAAACAAACTCGCACACACACACTCGCACACATTTGCACACACTCGCACACACTCACTCACTCACACTCACTCGCACACATTTGCACACACTCGCACACACTCGCACACACAGTCCTACACACTCACACACACACTCGCAAACACTCGCACAAACTCACACACACTCACTCACACGCACACACTTGCGCACACTAGCACACACTCGCACGCCCACACTCGCACACATTCGCACTCACTCGCATGCACTCGCACGCACACACTCGCACAAACTCACACACACTCGCACACACTCATACACAATCGCACGCACACACACTCGCACACTCTCGCACACATTCGCACTCACTCGCACGCACACACTCGCACAAACTCGCATGCACACACTCGCACACACACTAACACACACACACTCGCATACACACTCGCACACACTCGCATGCACACACTCGCACACACACTCACACATACACACTCGCACACACTCGCACAAACTCCTACACACACTCGTACACACTCACACACACTCGCACACACACTTGCACACACTCGCACACACTCGCACATACACACATACACATTCGCACACACTCGCACACTCACTCGCACACACAGTCCTACACACTCACAAACACACTCGCAAACACTCGCACACACACACACTCACTCACATGTACACACTCGTGCACACTCACAAACTCACGCACACTAGCACACACTCGTAAGCATACACTCACACTCACTCACACACTTACTCACACGCACACACTCTCGCACACACTCACACACACTCTCGCACACTCGCACACACTCGCACACCCACACTCGCACACTCTCGCACACATTTGCACACACTCGCACACATTCGCACCCACTCGCACACACTCACTCACTCACACTCACTCGCACACACTTGCACACACTCGCACACACTCGCACACACAGTCCTACACACTCACACACACTCGCAAACACTCGCACAAACTCACACACACTCACTCACACGCACACACTTGCACACACTAGCACACACTTGCACGCCCACACTTGCACACATTCGCACACACTCGCACACACTCGCACAAACTCACACACACTCGCACACACTCATACTCAATCGCACAATCGCACAAACTCACACACACTTGCACACACTCACACACTCGCACCCACTCACTCGTGCACACTCGCAAACACTCGCACAAACTCACACACACTCACTCACACTCACTCGCACGCACTCGCACGCACACACTCGCATGCCCACACTTGCACACACTCACACTCACTCGCACGCACTCGCACGCACACACTCGCACACACTCGCACATACTCGCACACACTTGCACACACTCGCACACACTCGCATGCACACACTCGCACACACTCACAAACACACACTCGCATACACACTCGCACAAACTCCTACACACACTCGTACACACTCACACACACTCGCACACACACTTGCACACACTCACACACACTTGCACATACACACATACACATTCGCACACACTCGCACACACACTCGCACACAGTCCTACACACACACTCGCAAACACTCGCACACACTCACACACACACTCACTCACACGTACACACTCGCACACACTCGCACACACTCACGCACACTAGCACACACTCGTAAGCATACACTCACACTCACTCACACGCACACACTCTCGCACACACTCACACACACTCGCGCACACTCGCACACACTCGCACGCCAACACTCGCACACTCTCGCACACATTTGCACACACTCGCACTCACTCACACCCACTCGCACGCACACACTCGCACACACTCATACACAATCACACAAACTCGCACACACACACTCGCACACATTCGCACACACTCGCACACACTCACTCACACTCACTCGCACACACTTGCACACACTCGCACACACTCGCACACACAGTCCTACACACTCACACACACTCGCAAACACTCGCACAAACTCACACACACTCACTCACACGCACATACTTGCACACACTAGCACACACTCGCACGCCCACACTTGCACACATTCGCACTCACTCGCATGCACTCGCACGCACACACTCGCACAAACTCACACACACTCGCACACACTCATACTCAATCGCACAATCGCACAAACTCACACACACTCGCACACACTCACACACTCGCACACACTCACTCGTGCACACTCGCACACATTCGCACTCACTCGCACGCACTCACACGCACACACTCGCACAAACTCACACACACTCGCACACACTCATACACAATCGCACGCACACACACTCACACACACACACTCACACACACTCGCACACTCTCGCACACATACGCACTCACTCGCACGCACTCGCACGCACACACTCTCACACACTCGCACAAACTCACACACACTCGCACACACTTATACACAATCGGACACACACACTCACTCACACTCACTCGCACACACTTGCACACACTCGCACACACTCACACACACAGTCCTACACACTCACACACACTCGCAAACACTCGCACAAACTCACACACACTCACTCACACGCACACACTTGCACACACTAGCACACACTCGCACGTCCACACTTGCACACACTCACACTCACTCGCACGCACACTCGTACACACTCACACACACTCGCATACACACTTGCACACACTCGCACACACTCGCACATACACGCATACACATTCGCACACACTCGCACACACAGTCCTACACACTCACACACACTCGCAAACACTCACACACACACTCACTCACACGTACACACTCACGCACACTAGCACACACTCGTAAGCATACACTCACACTCACTCACACACTTACTCACACGCACACACTCTCGCACACACTCACACACACTCGCGCACACTCGCACACACTCACACGCCCACCATCACACACTCTCGCACACATTTGCACACACTCGCACTCACTTGCACTCACTCACACGTACACACTCGCGCACACTCGCACACACTCGCACGCCCACACTCGCACACTCTCGCACACATTTGCACACACTCGCACTCACTCGCACCCACTCGCACGCACAAACTCGCACACACTCATACACAATCACACAAACTCGCACACACACACTCGCACACATTCGCACACACTCGCACACACGCACTCACTCACACTGACTCGCACACACTTGCACACACTCGCACACACTTGCACACACAGTCCTACACACTCACACACACACTCGCAAACACTCGCACAAACTCACACACACTCACTCACACGCACACACTTGCGCACACTAGCACACACTCGCACGCCCACACTCGCACACATTCGCACTCACTCGCATGCACTCGCACGCACACACTCACACACACTCGCACAAACTCACACACACTCGCACACACTCATACACAATCGCACGCACACACACTCGCACACACTCGCACACATTTGCACTCACTCGCACGCACTCGCACGCACACACTCGCACAAACTCACACACACTGGCACACACTTATACACAATCGCACACACACACTCTAACACACACTCGCACACACTCGCACACACTCACTCACACACACTCACACACACACACTCGCACACACTCACACACACTTGCACACACTCGCACACACTCACACGCACACACACTCACACACACACTCACACACACTCACAAGCACAAACTCGCACACACTCACACACACACACACTCACACGCACACACTCGCACACACACTCGCACACACTCGCACCCACTCACTCGTGCACACTCGTGCACACTCGGGCACATTTGCACACACTCGCACACACTCGCACACTCTCGCACACACACTCGCACACACACTCGCACACACTCGAACACACTCGCACACACTCGCAAACACTCGCACATACAGTCCTACAAACTCACACACACTCACACACACTCACACACTCGCACCCACACATAAACTGGCACACACTCAAACACACTCACTCATACACACTCGCACACACTCACTCGCACACACTCGCACCCAGTCACTCGAGCACACTCGCACACCCTCGCACGCACGCACACACTTGCACACACTCACATGCACGCACACACACTCGCACACACTCGTGCACACTCGCACGCACACATTCACACACATTCGCACTCACTTGCACACACTCGTACGCACACACTGGCACATACTCGCACACACTTGCACACACACACTCGCACACACTCGCATGCACACACTTGCACACACACTCACACACACTCGCATACACACTCGCACAAACTCCTACACACACTCGTACACACTCACACACACTAGCTCGCACACACTCGCACATACTCACACACACTCGCACACACTCGCATGCACACACTCGCACACACACTCACACACACACTCTCGCACACACACTCGCACACACTTGCACACACAGTCCTACACACTCACACACACACTCGCAAACACTCGCACAAACTCACACACACTCACTCACACGCACACACTTGCGCACACTAGCACACACTCGCACGCCCACACTCGCACACATTCGCACTCACTCGCATGCACTCGCACGCACACACTCACACACACTCGCACAAACTCACACACACTCGCACACACTCATACACAATCGCACGCACACACACTCGCACACACTCGCACACATTTGCACTCACTCGCACGCACTCGCACGCACACACTCGCACAAACTCACACACACTGGCACACACTTATACACAATCGCACACACACACTCTAACACACACTCGCACACACTCGCACACACTCACTCACACACACTCACACACACACACTCGCACACACTCACACACACTTGCACACACTCGCACACACTCACACGCACACACTCACACACACACACTCGCACACACTCACACACACTTGCACACACTCGCACACACTCACACGCACACACACTCACACACACACTCACACACACTCACAAGCACAAACTCGCACACACTCACACACACACACTCACACGCACACACTCGCACACACACTCGCACACACTCGCACCCACTCACTCGTGCACACTCGTGCACACTCGGGCACATTTGCACACACTCGCACACACTCGCACACTCTCGCACACACACTCGCACACACACTCGCACACACTCGAACACACTCGCACACACTCGCAAACACTCGCACATACAGTCCTACAAACTCACACACACTCACACACACTCACACACTCGCACCCACACACAAACTGGCACACACTCAAACACACTCACTCATACACACTCGCACACACTCACTCGCACACACTCGCACCCAGTCACTCGAGCACACTCGCACACCCTCGCACGCACGCACACACTTGCACACACTCACATGCACGCACACACACTCGCACACACTCGTGCACACTCGCACGCACACATTCACACACATTCGCACTCACTTGCACACACTCGTACGCACACACTGGCACACACTCGCACACACTTGCACACACACACTCGCACACACTCGCATGCACACACTTGCACACACACTCACACACACTCGCATACACACTCGCACAAACTCCTACACACACTCGTACACACTCACACACACTAGCTCGCACACACTCGCACATACTCACACACACTCGCACACACTCGCATGCACACACTCGCACACACACTCACACACACACTCTCGCATACACACTCGCACAAACTCTTACACACACTCGTACACACTCACACACACTCGCACACACACTTGCACACACTCGCACACACTCGCACATACACACATACACATTCGCACACACTCGCACACACTCGCACACACAGTCCTACACACTCACACACACACAAACACTCGCACACACTCACACACACACTCACTCACACGTACACACTCACGCACACTTGCACACACTCACGCACACTAGCACACACTCGTAAGCATACACTCACACTCACTCACACACTTACTCACACGCACACACTCTCGCACACACTCACGCACACTCGCGCACACTCGCACACACTCGCACGCCCACACTCGCACACTCTCGCACAAATTTGCACACACTCGCACTCACTTGCACCCACTCGCACGCACCCACTCGCACACACTCATACACAATCACACAAACTCGCACACACTCGCACACACTCACTCACTCACACTTACTCGCACACACTTGCACACACTCGCACACACTCGCACACACAGTCCTACACACTCACACACACACTCGCAAAAACACTCGCACAAACTCACACACACTCACTCACACGCACACACTTGTGCACACTAGCACACACTCGCACGCCCACACTCACACACATTCGCACTTACTCGCACGCACTCGCACGCACACACTCGCACAAACTCACACACACTCGCACACACACACACTCGCACACACACACTCGCACACACTCGCACACTCTCACACACATTCACACTCACTCGCACGCACTCGCACATGCACACGCAAACACACTCGCACAAACTCACACACTCTCGCACACACTTATACACAAACGCACACACACACTCGTACACACACTCGCACACACTCGCACACACTCGCACACACTCACTCACACACACTCACACGCACACACTCGCACACACTCGCACACACTCACACACACTTGCACACACTCACACGCACACACACTCGCACGCACACTCACACACACACTCGCACACACTCACAAGCACACACTCGCACACACACTCGCACACACACTCGCACACACTCACACACACACACTCACAGGAACACACTCGTACAAACAGTCGCACACACTCGCACCCACTCACTCGTGCACACTCGCGCACACTCGGGCACATTTGCACACACTCGCACACTCTCGCACACACACTCGCACACACACTCGCACACACTTGAACACACTCGCACACACTCGCAAACACTCGCACATACAGTCCTACAAACTCACACACACTCACACACACTCACACACTCCACCCACACACAAACTGGCACACACTCAAACACACTCACTCATACACACTCGCACACACTCACTCGCACACACACACACTCGCACACACTCGCACCCAGTCACTCGAGCACACTCGCACACACTCGCATGCACGCACACACTCGCACACACTCACACGCACACACTCACGCACACACACTCACGCACACTCGTGCACACTCGCACGCACACATTCGCACACATTCGCACTCACTTGCACACACTCGTGCGCACACACTGGCACACACTGGCACACACACACTCGCACACACTCGCACACACTTGCACACACTAGCACACACACACTCGCACATATTCGCACACACTCGCACGCACACACTCGCACACACTCGCATGCACACACTCGCACACACACACACACTCACATACACACTCGCACACACTCGCACAAACTCCTACACACACTCGTACACACACTCGCACACACACTCGCACACACTTGCACATACTCGCACATACACACATACACATTCGCACACACTCGCACACACACTCATACACACAGTTCTACACACTCACACACACACTCGCAAACACTCGCACACACTCACACACACACTCACTCACACGTACACACTCGCGCATACTCGCACACACTCACGCACACTAGCACACACTCGCATGCACACACTGGCACACACACTAACACACACACTCACATACACACTCGCACACACTCGCACAAACTCCTACACACACTCGCACACACTCACACACACACTCGCACACTCACACTCGCACACACTCACACACACACTTGCACACACTTGCACACGCACACTCGCACACAATCACACACACACTCGCAGACACTCGCACACACTCACTCATGCACACACTCACACACACTCGCCCACACTCGCACACACAGTCCTACACACTCACACACACACTCGCAAACACTTGCAAACACTCACACACACACTCACTCACACGTACACACTCGCGCACACTCGCACGCCGACACTCTCACACTCTCGCACACATTTGCACACACTCACACTCACTCGCACGCACTCGCATGTACACACTCGCACACACTCACACAAAATCATACACAATCGCACACACTCACTCGCACACACTTGCACACACTCGCACACACTCGCACACACTTGCACACACTTGCACACGCTTGCACACACTCGCACACACTCGCACACACTCGCACACACTCACACACATGCACACACACGCACACACACTCACGCACACACTCGCACACACTCGCACACACTTGCATGCACACATTCACACGCACTTGCACACACAAACACAAACTGGCACACACTCAAACACACTCACTCATACTCACTCGCACACACTCACTCGCACACACACACACACTCGCACACACTCACACGCACACACTCACGCACACTCACTCACACGTACACACTCGCGCACACTCACACACACTCACGCACACTAGCACACACTCGTAAGCATACACTCACACTCACTCACACACTTACTCGCACACACTCACACACACTCGCGCACACTCGCACACACTCGCACGCCCACACTCGCACACTCTCGCACACATTTGCACACACTCGCACTCTCGCACCCACTCGCATGCACACACTCGCACACACTCATACACAATCAAACAAACTCGCACACACACACTCGCACACATTTGCACACACTCGCACACACTCACTCACTCACACTCACTCGCACACATTTGCACACACTCGCACACACTCGCACACACAGTCCTACACACTCACACACACACTCGCAAACACTCGCACAAACTCACACACACTCACTCACACGCACACACTTGCGCACACTAGCACACACTCGCACGCCCACACTCGCACACATTCGCACTCACTCGCACGAACACACTCGCACAAACTCACACACACTCGCACACACTCATACACAATTGCACGCACACACACTCGCACACTCTCGCACACATTCGCACTCACTCGCCCGCACACACTCGCACAAACTCGCATGCACACACTCGCACACACACTAACACACACGCACTCGCATACACACTCGCACACACTCGCATGCACACACGCACACACATTCACACACACACACTCGCATACACACTCGCACACACTCGCACAAACTCCTACACACACTCGTACACACTCACGCACACTCGCACACACACTTGCACACACTCACACACACTCGCACATACACACATACACATTCGAACACACTCGCACACTCACTCGCACACACAGTCCTACACACTCACACACACACTCGCAAACACTCGCACACACACACACTCGCGCACACTCACACACTCATGTACACTAGCACACACTCATAAGCATACACTCACACTCACTCACACACTTACTCACACGCACACACTCTCGCACACACTCACACACACTTGCGCACACTCGCACACACTCGCACGCCCACACTCGCACACTCTCACACACATTTGCACACACTCGCACTCACTTGCACCCACTCGCACGCACACACTCGCACACACTCGAACACACTCGCACACACTCGCAAACACTCGCACATACAGTCCTACAAACTCACACACACTCACACACACTCACACACTCCACCCACACACAAACTGGCACACACTCAAACACACTCACTCAGACACACTCGCACACACTCACTCGCACACACACACACACACTCGCACACACTCGCACCCAGTCACTCGAGCACACTCGCACACACTCGCACGCACGCACACACTCGCACACACTCGCACGCACGCACACACTCGCACACACTCACACGCACACAGTCACGCACACACACTCGCGCACACTCGTGCACACTTGCACGCACACATTCGCACACATTCGCACTCACTTGCACACACTCGTGCGCACACACTGGCACACACTGGCACACACTGGCACACACACACTCGCACATACTCGCACACACTCGCACACACTCGCACGCACACACTCGCACACACTCGCATGCACACACTCGCACACACACTCACACACACACACTCACATACACACTCGCACACACTCGCACAAACTCCTACACACACTCGTACACACTCACACACACTAGCACACAAACACTCGCACATACTCGCACACACTCGCTCACACTCGCATGCACACACTCGCACACACACTCACACACTCTCGCATACACACTCGCACAAACTCCTACACACACTCGTACACACTCACACACACTCGCACACACACTTGCACACACTCGCACATACACCCATACACATTCGCACACACTCGCACACACACTCGCACACACAGTCCTACACACTCACACACACACTCGCAAACACTCGCACAAACTCACACACACTCACTCACACGCACACACTTGCGCACACTAGCACACACTCGCACGCCCACACTCGCACACATTCGCACTCACTCGCATGCACTCGCACGCACACACTCGCACAAACTCACACACACTCGCACACTCATACACAATCGCACGCACACACACTCGCACACTCTCGCACACATTCGCACTCACTCGCACGCACACACTCGCACAAACTCGCATGCACACACTCGCACACACACTAACACACACACTCGCATACACACTCGCAAACACTCGCATGCACACACTCGCACACACACTCACACATACACACTCGCACACACTCGCACAAACTCCTACACACACTCGTACACACTCACACACACTCGCACACACACTTGCACACACTCGCACACACTCGCACATACACACATACACATTCGCACACACTCGCACACTCACTCGCACACACAGTCCTACACACTCACAAACACACTCGCAAACACTCGCACACACACACACTCACTCACATGTACACACTCGTGCACACTCACAAACTCACGCACACTAGCACACACTCGTAAGCATACACTCACACTCACTCACACACTTACTCACACGCACACACTCTCGCACACACTCACACACACTCTCGCACACTCGCACACACTCGCACACCCACACTCGCACACTCTCGCACACATTTGCACACACTCGCACACATTCGCACCCACTCGCACACACTCACTCACTCACACTCACTCGCACACACTTGCACACACTCGCACACACTCGCACACACAGTCCTACACACTCACACACACTCGCAAACACTCGCACAAACTCACACACACTCACTCACACGCACACACTTGCACACACTAGCACACACTTGTACGCCCACACTTGCACACATTCGCACTCACTCGCACGCACTCGCACGCACACACTCGCACACACTCGCACAAACTCACACACACTCGCACACACTCATACTCAATCGCACAATCGCACAAACTCACACACACTCGCACACACTCACACACTCGCACCCACTCACTCGTGCACACTCGCACACATTCGCACTCACTCGCACGCACTCGCACGCACACACTCGCACAAACTCACACACACTCGTACACACTCATACACAATCGCACGCACACACACTCGCACACACACTCACACACACTCGCACACTCTCGCACACATACGCACTCATTTGCACGCACTCGCACGCACACACTCTCACACACTTGCACAAACTCACACACACTCGCACACACTTATACACAATCGCACACACACACTCACTCACTCACACTCACTCGCACACACTTGCACACACTCACACACACTCGCACACACAGTCCTACACTCTCACACACACTCGCAAACACTCGCACAAACTCACACACACTCACTCACACGCACACACTTGCACACACTAGCACACACTTGCACGCCCACACTTGCACACACTCACACTCACTCGCACACACTCGCACACACTCGCACAAACTCACACACACTCGCACACACTCATACACAATCGCACAAACTCACACACACTCGCACACACTCACACACTCGCACCCACTCACTCGTGCACACTTGCACACATTCGCACTCACTCGCACGCACTCACACGCACACACTCGCACAAACTCACACACACTCGCACACACTCATACACAATCGCACGCACACACACTCGCACACACTCGCACACATTCGCACTCACTCGCACGCACACACTCGCACAAACTCACACACACTGGCACACACTTATACACAATCGCACACACACACTCTAACACACACTCGCGCACACTCAGGCAGATTTGCACACACTCGCACACACTCGCACACTCTCGCACACACACTCGCACACACACTCGCACACACTCGAACACACTCGCACATACTCGCAAACACTCGCACATACAGTCCTACAAACTCACACACACTCACACACTCGCACCCACACACAAACTGGCACACACTCAAACACACTCACTCATACACACTCGCACACACTCACTCGCACACACACACTCGCACATACTCGCACCCAGTCACTCGAGCACACTCGCACACCCTCGCACGCACGCACACACTCGCACACACTCACATGCACACACTCACGCACACACTCACGCACACTCGTGCACACTCGCACGCACACATTCACACACATTCGCACTCACTTGCACACACTCGTACGCACACACTGGAACACACTGGCACACACTGGCACACACACACTCGCACACACTCGCACACACTTGCACACACTAGCACACACACACTCGCACATACTCGCACACACTCGCACACACTCGCACGCACACTCGCATACACACTCGCACAAAACTCCTACACACACTCGTACACACTCACACACACTAGCACACACACACTCGCACACACTCGCACATACTCGCACACACTCGCACACACTCGCATGCACACACTCGCACACACACTCACACACACACTCTCGCATACACACTCGCACAAACTCCTACACACACTCGTACACACTCACACACACTCGCACACACACTTGCACACACTCGCACACACTCGCACATACACACATACACATTCGCACACACTCGCACACACACTCGCACACACAGTCCTACACACTCACACACACACTCACAAACACTCGCACACACTCACACACACACTCACTCACATGTACACACTCACGCACACTTGCACACACTCACGCACACTAGCACACACTCATAAGCATACACTTACACTCACTCACACACTTACTCACACGCACACACTCTCGCACACACTCACACACACTCGCGCACACTCGCACACACTCGCACGCCCACACTCGCACACTCTCGCACACATTTGCACACACTCGCACTCACTTGCACCCACTCGCACGCACACACTCGCACACACTCATACACAATCACACAAACTCGCACACATTCGCACACACTCGCACACACTCACTCACTCACACTTACTCGCACACACTTGCACACACTCGCACACACTCGCACACACTGTCCTACACACTCACACACACACTCGCAAACACTCGCACAAACTCACACACACTCACTCACACGCACACATTTGCGCACACTAGCACACACTCGCACGCCCACACTCACACACATTCGCACTCACTCGCACGCACTCGCACGCACACACTCGCACAAACTCACACACACTCGCACACACTCAAACACAATCGCACGCACACACACTCGCACACACACACTCGCACACACTCGCACACTCTCACACACATTCACACTCACTCGCACGCACTCGCACGCGCACACTCAAACACACTCGCACAAACTCACACACACTCGCACACACTTATACACAAACGCACACAAACACTCGCACACACTCGCACACACTCGCACACACTCACTCACACACACTCACACGCACACACTCGCACACACTCACACACACTTGCACACACTCGCACACACTCACACGCACACACTCGCACACACTCACACACACTTGCACACACTCGCACACACTCACACGCACACACACTCACACACACTCGCACACACTCACAAGCACACACTCGCACACTCGCACACACTCACACGCACACACTCACACGCACACACTCGTACAAACAGTCGCAAACACTCGCACCCACTCACTCGTGCACACTCGGGCACATTTGCACACACTCGCACACTCTCGCACACACAATCGCACACACACTCGCACACACTCGAACACACTCGCACATACAGTCCTACAAACTCACACACACTCACACACACTCACACACTCCACCCACGCACAAACTGGCACACACTCAAACACACTCACTCATACACACTCGCACACACACACACTCGCACACACTCGCACCCAGTCACTCGAGCACACTCGCACACACTCGCACGCACGCACACACTCGCACACACTCACACGCACACACTCACGCACACACACTCACGCACACTCGTGCACACTCGCACGCACACATTCACACACATTCGCACTCACTTGCACACACTCGTGCGCACACACTGGCACACACTGGCACACACTGGCACACACACACTCGCACACACTCGCACACACTTGCACACACTAGCACACACACACTCGCACATATTTGCACACACTCGCACGCACACACTCGCACACACTCGCATGCACACATTCGCACACACACTCACACACACACTCACATACACACTCGCACACACTCGCACAAACTCCTACACACACTAGTACACACACACACTCGCACACACACTCGCACACACTTGCACACACTCGCACATACACACATACACATTCGCACACACTCGCACACACACTCGCACACACAGTTCTACACACTCACACACACACTCGCAAACACTCGCACACACTCACACACACACTCACTCACACGTACACACTCGCGCACACTCGCACACACTCACGCACACTAGCACACACTCGCATGCACACACTGGCACACACACTAACACACACACTCACATACACACTCGCACACACTCGCACAAACTCCTACACACGCTCGCACACACTCACACACACATTCGCACGCTCACACTCGCACACACTCACACACACACTTGCACACACTTGCACACGCACACTCGCACACAATCACACACACACTCGCAGACACTCGCACACACTCACTCATGCACACACTCACACACACTCGCCCACACTCGCACACACAGTCCTACACACTCACACACACACTCGCAAACACTTGCAAACACTCACACACACACTCACTCACACGTACACACTCGCGCACACTCGCACGCCGACACTCTCACACTCTCGCACACATTTGCACACACTCGCACTCACTCGCATGCACTCGCACGCACACACTCGCACACACTCGCACAAACTCATACACAATCGCACACACTCACTCGCACACACTTGCACACACTCGCACACACTTGCACACACTTGCACACGCTTGCACACACTCGCACACACTCGCACACACTCGCACACACTCACACACACGCACACACACGCACACACACTCACGCACACACTCGCACACACTTGCATGCACACATTCGCACGCACTCGCACACACAAACACAAACTGGCACATACTCAAACACACTCACTCATACACACTCGCACACACTCACTCACACACACACACTCGCACACACTCACATGCACACACTCACGCACACACACTCGCGCACACTCGTGCACACTCACGCACACTCACTCACATGTACACACTCGCATACACACTCGCACACACTCGCACAAACTCCTACACACACTCGTACACACTCACACACACTCGCAAACACACTTGCACACACTCGCACACACTCGCACATACACACATACACATTCGCACACACTCGCACACTCACTCGCACACACAGTCCTACACACTCACACACACACTCGCAAACACTCGCACACACACACACTCACTCACACGTACACACTCGTGCACACTCACACACTCACGCACACTAGCACACACTCGTAAGCATACACTCACACTCACTCACACACTTACTCACACGCACACACTCACACACACTCGCGCACACTCGCACACACTCGCACGCCCACACTCGCACACTCTCGCACACATTCGCACCCACTCGCACACACTCACTCACTCACACTCACTCGCACACACTTGCACACACTCGCACACACTCGCACACACAGTCCTACACGCTCACACACACTCGAAAACACTCGCACAAACTCACACACACTCACTCACACGCACACACTTGCACACACTAGCACACACTTGCACACCCACACTTGCACACATTCACACTCACTCGCACGCACTCGCACGCACACACTCGCACACACTCGCACAAACTCACACACACTCGCACACACTCATACTCAATCGCACAACCGCACAAACTCACACACACTCGCACACACTCACACACTCGCACCCACTCACTCATGCACACTCGCACACATTCGCACTCTCTCGCACGCACTCGCACGCACACACTCGCACAAACTCACACACACTCGCACACACTCATACACAATCGCACGCACACACACTCGCACACACACACTCTCACACTCTCGCACACATACGCACTCACTCGCACGCACTCGCACGCACACACTCGCACAAACTCACACACACTCGCACACACACACTCTCACACTCTCGCACACACACACTCACTCACTCACACTCACTCGCACACACTTGCACACACTCGCACACACTCGCACACACAGTCCTACACACTCACACACACTCGCAAACACTCGCACAAACTCACACACACTCACTCACACGCACACACTTGCACACACTAGCACACACTCGCATGCCCACACTTGCACACACTCACACTCATTCGCACACACTCGCACGCACACACTCGCACATACTCGCACACACTTGCACACACTCGCACACACTCGCATGCACAAACTCGCACACACACTCACAAACACACACTCGCATACACACTCGCACAAACTCCTACACACACTCGTACACACTCACACACACTCGCACACACACTTGCACACACTCACACACACTTGCACATACACACATACACATTCGCACACACTCGCACACACACTCGCACACACAGTCCTACACACACACTCGCAAACACTCGCACACACTCACACACACACTCACTCACACGTACACACTCGCACACACTCGCACACACTCACGCACACTAGCACACACTCGTAAGCATACACTCACACTCACTCAAACGCACACACTCTCGCACACACTCACACACACTCGCGCACACTCGCACACACTCGCACGCCCACACTCGCACACTCTCGCACACATTTGCAGACACTCACACTCACTCACACCCACTCACACGCACACACTCGCACACACTCATACACAATCACACAAACTCGCACACACACACTCGCACACATTCGCACACACTTGCACACACTCACTCACACTCACTCGCACACACTTGCACACACTCGCACACACTCGCACACACAGTCCTACACACTCACACACACTCGCAAACACTCGCACAAACTCACACACACTCACTCACACGCACATACTTGCACACACTAGCACACACTCGCACGCCCACACTTGCACACATTCGCACTCACTCGCACGCACTCGCACGCACACACTCGCACACACTCGCACAAACTCACACACACTCGCACACACACACTCGCACACACTCGCACACTCTCGCACACATACGCACTCACTCGCACGCACTCGCACGCACACACTCTCACACACTCGCACAAACTCACACACACTCGCACACACTTATACGCAATCGCACACACACACTCACTCACTCACACTCACTCGCACACACTTGCACACACTCGCACACACTCATACACAATCGCACAAACTCACACACACTCGTACACACTCACACACTCGCACACACTCGCACGCACACACTCGCACAAACTCACACACACTCGCACACACTCATATACAATCGCACACACACACACTCGCACACACACACT
Organism: Phyllobates terribilis; assembly: GCF_046119375.1. Classification (NCBI taxonomy): domain Eukaryota; kingdom Metazoa; phylum Chordata; class Amphibia; order Anura; family Dendrobatidae; genus Phyllobates; species Phyllobates terribilis. Next base: position 2,453,259 of record NW_027362853.1, read on the forward strand.
CGCACACACTCGCACACTCTCGCACACATTCACACTCACTCGCACGCACTCGCACGCACACACTCGCACACACTCGCACAAACTCACACACACTCGCACACACTTATACACAATCGCACACACACACACTCGTACACACACTCGCACACACTCGCACACACTCGCACACACTCACTCACACACACTCACACACACTCGCAAACACTCGCACAAACTCACACACACTCACTCACACGCACATACTTGCACACACTAGCACACACTCGCACGCCCACACTTGCACACATTTGCACTCACTCGCACGCACTCGCACGCACACACTCGCACACACTCGCACAAACTCACACACACTCGCACACACTCATACTCAATCGCACAATCGCACAAACTCACACACACTCGCACACACTCACACACTCGCACCCACTCACTCGTGCACACTCGCACACATTCGCACTCACTCGCACGCACTCGCACGCACACACTCGCACAAACTCACACACACTCGCACACACTCATACACATTCGCACGCACACACACTCGCACACACACACTCACACACACTCGCACACTCTCGCACACATACGCACTCACTCGCACGCACTCGCACGCACACACTCTCACACACTCGCACAAACTCACACACACTCGCACACACTTATACACAATCGGACACACACACTCACTCACTCACACTCACTCGCACACACTTGCACACACTCGCACACACTCGCACACACAGTCCTACACACTCACACACACTCGCAAATACTCGCACAAACTCACACACACTCACTCACACGCACACACTTGCACACACTAGCACACACTCCCACGCCCACACTTGCACACACTCGCACACACTTGCACACACTAGCACACACACACTCGCACACACTCGCACATACTCGCACACACTTGCACACACTCGCACACACTCGCATGCACACACTCGCACACACACTCACAAACACACACTCGCATACACACTCGCACACACTCGCACAAACTCCTACACACACTCGTACACACTCACACACACTCGCACACACACTTGCACACACTCGCACACACTCGCACATACACGCATACACATTCGCACACAATCGCACACACACTCGCACACACAGTCCTACACACACACTATCAAACACTCGCACACACTCACACACACACTCACTCACACGTACACACTCGCACACACTCGCACACACTCACGCACACTAGCACACACTCATAAGCATACACTCACATTCACTCACACACTTACTCACACGCACACACTCTCGCACACACTCACACACATTCGCGCACACTCGCACACACTCGCATGCCCACACTCGCGCACATTTGCACACACTCGCACTCACTCACACCCACTCGCACGCACACACTCGCACACACTCATACACAATCACACAAACTCGCACACACACACTCGCACACATTCGCACACACTCGCACACACTCACTCACTCACACTCACTCGCACACACTTGCACACACTCGCACACACTCGCACACACAGTCCTACACACTCACACACACTCGCAAACACTCGCACAAACTCACACACACTCACTCACACGCACATACTTGCACACACTAGCACACACTCGCACGCCCACATTTGCACACATTCGCACTCACTCGCACGCACTCGCACGCACACACTCGCACACACTCGCACAAACTCACACACACTCGCACACACTCATACTCAATCGCACAATCGCACAAACTCACACACACTCGCACACACTCACACACTCGCACCCACTCACTCGTGCACACTCGCACACATTCGCACGCACACACTCGCACAAACTCACACACACTCGCACACACTCATACACAATCGCACGCACACACACTCGCACACACACACTCACACACACTCGCACACTCTCGCACACATACGCACTCACTCGCACGCACACACTCTCACACACTCGCACAAACTCACACACACTCGCACACACTTATACACAATCGCACACACACACTCACTCACTCACACTCACTCGCACACACTTGCACACACTCGCACACACTCGCACACACAGTCCTACACACTCACACACACTCGCAAACACTCGCACAAACTCACACAAACTCACTCACACGCACACACTTGCACACACTAGCACACACTCGCACGCCAACACTTGCACACACTCACACTCACTCGCACGCACTAGCACGCACACACTCGCACACACTCGCACATACTCGCACACACTTGCACACACTCGCATGCACACACTCGCACACACACTCACAAACACACACTCGCATACACACTCGCACACACTCGCACAAACTCCTACACACACTCGTACACACTCACACACACTCGCACACACACTTGCACACACTCGCACACACTCGCACATACACACATACACATTCACACACACTCGCACACACACTCGCACACACAGTCCTACACACAAACACTCGCAAACACTCGCACACACTCACACACACACTCACTCACACGTACACACTCTCACACACTCGCACACACTCACGCACACTAGCACACACTAGTAAGCATACACTCACATTCACTCACACACTTACTCACACGCACACACTCTCGCACACACTCACACACACTCGCGCACACTCGCACACACTCACAAGCCAACACTCGCACACTCTCGCACACATTTGCACACACTTGCACTCACTCACACCCACTCGCACGCACACACTCGCACACACTCATACACAATCACACAAACTCGCACACACACACTCGCACACATTCGCACACACTCGCACACACTCGCTCACTCACACTCACTCGCACACACTTGCACACACTCGCACACACTCGCACACACAGTCCTACACACTCACACACACTCGCAAACACTCGCACAAACTCACACACACTCACTCACACGCACACACTTGCACACACTAGCACACACTCGCACGCCCACACTTGCACACATTCGCACATACTCGCACGCACTCGCACGCACACACTCGCACACACTCGCACAAACTCACACACACTCGCACACACTCATACACAATCGTACAATCGCACAAACTCACACACACTCGCACACAGTCACACACTCGCACCCACTCACTCGTGCACACTCGCACACATTTGCACTCACTCGCACGCACTCGCACGCACACACTCGCACAAACTCACACACACTCGCACACACTCATACACAATCGCACGCACACACTCGCACACACACACTCGCACACACTCGCACACTCTCGCACACATACGCACTCACTCGCACGCACTCGCACGCACACACTCTCACACACTCGCACAAACTCACACACACTCGCACACACTTATACGCAATCGCACACACACCCTCACTCACTCACACTCACTCGCACACACTTGCACACACTCGCACACACTCGCACACACTCATACACAATCGCACAAACTCACACACACTCGTACACACTCACACACTTGCACACACTCGCACGCACACACTCGCACAAACTCACACACACTCGCACACACTCATATACAATCGCACACACACACACTCGCACACACACACTCGCACACACTCGCACATACTCGCACACACTTGCACACACTCGCACACACTCGCATGCACACACTCGCACACACACTCACAAACACACACTCGCATACACACTCGCACACACTCGCACAAACTCCTACACACACTCGTACACACTCACACACACTCGCACACACACTTGCACACACTCGCACACACTCGCACATACACGCATACACATTCGCACACAATCGCACACACACTCGCACACACAGTCCTACACACACACTATCAAACACTCGCACACACTCACACACACACTCACTCACACGTACACACTCGCACACACTCGCACACACTCACGCACACTAGCACACACTCATAAGCATACACTCACATTCACTCACACACTTACTCACACGCACACACTCTCGCACACACTCACACACATTCGCGCACACTCGCACACACTCGCATGCCCACACTCGCGCACATTTGCACACACTCGCACTCACTCACACCCACTCGCACGCACACACTCGCACACACTCATACACAATCACACAAACTCGCACACACACACTCGCACACATTCGCACACACTCGCACACACTCACTCACTCACACTCACTCGCACACACTTGCACACACTCGCACACACTCGCACACACAGTCCTACACACTCACACACAATCGCAAACACTCGCACAAACTCACACACACTCACTCACACGCACATACTTGCACACACTAGCACACACTCGCACGCCCACATTTGCACACATTCGCACTCACTCGCACGCACTCGCACGCACACACTCGCACACACTCGCACAAACTCACACACACTCGCACACACTCATACTCAATCGCACAATCGCACAAACTCACACACACTCGCACACACTCACACACTCGCACCCACTCACTCGTGCACACTCGCACACATTCGCACGCACACACTCGCACAAACTCACACACACTCGCACACACTCATACACAATCGCACGCACACACACTCGCACACACACACTCACACACACTCGCACACTCTCGCACACATACGCACTCACTCGCACGCACACACTCTCACACACTCGCACAAACTCACACACACTCGCACACACTTATACACAATCGCACACACACACTCACTCACTCACACTCACTCGCACACACTTGCACACACTCGCACACACTCGCACACACAGTCCTACACACTCACACACACTCGCAAACACTCGCACAAACTCACACAAACTCACTCACACGCACACACTTGCACACACTAGCACACACTCGCACGCCAACACTTGCACACACTCACACTCACTCGCACGCACTAGCACGCACACACTCGCACACACTCGCACATACTCGCACACACTTGCACACACTCGCATGCACACACTCGCACACACACTCACAAACACACACTCGCATACACACTCGCACACACTCGCACAAACTCCTACACACACTCGTACACACTCACACACACTCGCACACACACTTGCACACACTCGCACACACTCGCACATACACACATACACATTCACACACACTCGCACACACACTCGCACACACAGTCCTACACACAAACACTCGCAAACACTCGCACACACTCACACACACACTCACTCACACGTACACACTCTCACACACTCGCACACACTCACGCACACTAGCACACACTAGTAAGCATACACTCACATTCACTCACACACTTACTCACACGCACACACTCTCGCACACACTCACACACACTCGCGCACACTCGCACACACTCACAAGCCAACACTCGCACACTCTCGCACACATTTGCACACACTTGCACTCACTCACACCCACTCGCACGCACACACTCGCACACACTCATACACAATCACACAAACTCGCACACACACACTCGCACACATTCGCACACACTCGCACACACTCACTCACTCACACTCACTCGCACACACTTGCACACACTCGCACACACTCGCACACACAGTCCTACACACTCACACACACTCGCAAACACTCGCACAAACTCACACACACTCACTCACACGCACACACTTGCACACACTAGCACACACTCGCACGCCCACACTTGCACACATTCGCACATACTCGCACGCACTCGCACGCACACACTCGCACACACTCGCACAAACTCACACACACTCGCACACACTCATACACAATCGTACAATCGCACAAACTCACACACACTCGCACACAGTCACACACTCGCACCCACTCACTCGTGCACACTCGCACACATTTGCACTCACTCGCACGCACTCGCACGCACACACTCGCACAAACTCACACACACTCGCACACACTCATACACAATCGCACGCACACACTCGCACACACACACTCGCACACACTCGCACACTCTCGCACACATACGCACTCACTCGCACGCACTCGCACGCACACACTCTCACACACTCGCACAAACTCACACACACTCGCACACACTTATACGCAATCGCACACACACCCTCACTCACTCACACTCACTCGCACACACTTGCACACACTCGCACACACTCGCACACACTCATACACAATCGCACAAACTCACACACACTCGTACACACTCACACACTCGCACACACTCGCACGCACACACTCGCACAAACTCACACACACTCGCACACACTCATATACAATCGCACACACACACACTCGCACACACACACTCACACACACTCGCACACTCTCGCACACATTCACACTCACTCGCACGCACTCGCACGCACACACTCGCACACACTCGCACAAACTCACACACACTCGCACACACTTATACACAATCGCACACACACACACTCGTACACACACTCGCACACACTCGCACACACTTGCACACACTCACAAGCACACACTCGCACAGACACTCGCTCACACTCACAAGCACACACTCACACGCACACACTCGCACACACACTCGCACACACTCACACCAACTCACTCGTGCACACTCGCGCACACTCGGGCACATTTGCACACACTCGCACACACTCGCACACTCTCGCACACACTCGCACACACACTCACACACACTCGAACACACTCACACACACTCACAAACAATCGCACATACAGTCCTACAAACTCACACACACTCACACACACTCACACACTCGCACCCACACACAAACTGGCACACACTCAAACACACTCACTCATACACACTCGCACACACTCACTCGCACACACACACACTCGCACACACTCGCACCCAGTCACTCGAGCACACTCGCACACACTCGCACGCACACACGCACACACTCGCACACACTCACACGCACACACTCACGCACACACACTCGCGCACACTCGTGCACACTCGCACGCACACATTCGCACACATTCGCACTCACTTGCACACACTGGCACACACTGGCACACACTGGCACACACACACTCGCACACACTCGCACACACTCGCACACACTTGCACACACTAGCACACACACTCGCACATACTCGCACACACTCGCACACACTCGCACGCACACACTCGCATGCACACACTCGCACACACACTCACACACACACACTCACATACACACTCGCACACACTCGCACAAACTCCTACACACACACGTACACACTCACACACACTCGCACACACTCGCACACACTCGCACATACACACATACACATTCACACACACTCGCACACACACTCGCACACACAGTCCTACACACTCACACACACACTCGCAAACACTCGCACGCACACACACACTCACTCACACGTACACACTCACACACACTCACGCATACTAACACACACTCATAAGCACACACTCACACGCACACACTCACGCACACACACTCGCGCACACTCGTGCACACTCGCACGCACACATTCGCACACATTCGCACTCACTTGCACACACTGGCACACACTGGCACACACTGGCACACACACACTCGCACACACTTGCACACACTCGCACACACTTGCACACACTAGCACACACACTCGCACATACTCGCACACACTCGCACGCACACACTCGCACACACTCGCATGCACACACTCGCACACACACTCACACACACACACTCACATACACACTCGCACACACTCGCACAAACTCCTACACACACACGTACACACTCACACACACTCGCACACACACTCACACACACTCGCACATACACACATACACATTCACACACACTCGCACACACACTCGCACACACAGTCCTACACACTCACACACACACTCGCAAACACTCGCACACACTCACACACACACTCACTCACACATACACACTCACGCACACTCACGCACACTAGCACACACTCGTAAGCATACACTCACACTCACTCACACACTTACTCACACGCACACACTCTCGCACACACTCACACACACTCGCACACACTCGCACACTCTCGCACACATTTGCACACACTCGCACTCACTCGCACCCACTCACACGCACACACTCGCACACACTCATACACAATCACACAAACTCGCACACACACACTCGCACACATTCGCACACACTCGCACACACGCACTCACTCACACTCACTCGCACACACTTGCACACACTCGCACACACAGTCCTACACACTCACACACACACTCGCAAACACTCGCACAAACTCACACACACTCACTCACACGCACACACTTGCGCACACTAGCACACACTCGCACGCCCACACTCGCACACATTCGCACTCACTCGCACGCACTCGCACGCACACACTCGCACACACTCGCACAAACTCACACACACTCGCACACACTCATACACAATCGCACGCACACACACCCGCACACACTCGCACACATTTGCACTCACTCGCACGCACTCGCATGCACACACTCGCACAAACTCACACACACTGGCACACACTTATACACAATCGCACACACACACTCTAACACACACTCGCACACACTCGCACCCACTCACTCACACACACTCACACACACACTCGCACACACTCACACACACTTGCACACACTCGCACACACTCACACGCACACACACTCACACACACTCACACACACTCGCACACACTCACAAGCACAAACTCGCACACACACTCGCACACACTCACACGCACACACTCACACGCACACACTCGCACACACTCGCACACACTCGCACCCACTCACTCGTGCACACTCGTGCACACTCGGGCACATTTGCACACACTCGCACACACTCGCACACTCTCGCACACACACTCACACACACACTCGCAAACACTCGCACACACTCACACACACACTCACTCACACGTACACACTCACGCACACTTGCACACACTCACGCACACTAGCACACACTCGTAAGCATACACTCACACTCACTCACACACTTACTCACACGCACACACTCTCGCACACATTTGCACACACTCGCACTCACTCGCACCCACTCGCACGCACACACTCGCACACACTCATACACAATCACACAAACTCGCACACACACACTCGCACACATTTGCACACACTCGCACACACGCACTCACTCACACTCACTCGCACACACTTGCACACACTCGCACACACTCATACACAATCACACAAACTCGCACACACACACTCGCACACATTTGCACACACTCGCACACACGCACTCACTCACACTCACTCGCACACACTTGCACACACTCGCACACACTCGCACACACAGTCCTACACACTCACACACACACTCGCAAACACTCGCACAAACTCACACACACTCACTCACACGCACACACTTGCGCACACTAGCACACACTCGCACGCCCACACTCGCACACATTCGCACTCACTCGCACGCACTCGCACGCACACACTCGCACACACTCGCACAAACTCACACACACTCGCACACACTCATACACAATCGCACGCACACACACCCGCACACACTCGCACACATTTGCACTCACTCACACGCACTCGCATGCACACACTCGCACAAACTCACACACACTGGCACACACTTATACACAATCGCACACACACACTCTAACACACACTCGCACACACTCGCACACACTCACTCACACACACTCACACACACACTCGCACACACTCACACACACTTGCACACACTCGCACACACTCACACACACACTCACTCACACGTACACACTCACGCACACTTGCACACACTCACGCACACTAGCACACACTCGTAAGCATACACTCACACTCACTCACACACTTACTCACACGCACACACTCTCGCACACACTCACACACACTCGCGCACACTCGCACACACTCGCACGCCCACACTCGCACACTCTCGCACACATTTGCACACACTCGCACTCACTTGCACCCACTCGCACGCACCCACTCGCACACACTCATACACAATCACACAAACTCGCAGACACACACTCGCACACATTCGCACACACTCGCACACACTCGCATGCACACACTCGCACACACACTCACACACACACTCTCGCATACACACTCGCACAAACTCCTACACACACTCGTACACACTCACACACACTCGCACACACTCGCACACACTCGCACATACACACATACACATTCGCACACACTCGCACACACACTCGCACACACAGTCCTACACACTCACACACACACTCGCAAACACTCGCACACACTCACACACACACTCACTCACACGTACACACTCACGCACACTTGCACACACTCACGCACACTAGCACACACTCGTAAACATACACTCACACTCACTCACACACTTACTCACACGCACACACTCTTGCACACACTCACACACACTCGCGCACACTCGCACACACTCGCACGCCCACACTCGCACACTCTCGCACACATTTGCACACACTCACACTCACTTGCACCCACTCGCACGCACACACTCGCACACACTCATACACAATCACACAAACTCGCACACACACACTCGCACACATTCGCACACACTCGCACACACTCACTCACTCACACTCACTCGCACACACTTGCACACACTCGCACACACTCGCACACACAGTCCTACACACTCACACACACACTCGCAAACACTCGCACAAACTCACACACACTCACTCACACGCACACACACTCGCATGCCCACACTCACACACATTTGCACTCACTCGCACGCACTCGCACGCACACACTCGCACAAACTCACACACACTCGCACACACTCATACACAATCGCACGCACAAACACTCGCACACACACACTCGCACACACTCGCACACTCTCGCACACATTCACACTCACTCGCACGCACTCGCACGCGCACACTCGAACACACTCGCACAAACTCACACACACTCGCACACACTTATACACAAACGCACACACACACTCGCACACACACTCACACACACTCGCACACACTCGCACACACTCACTCGCACACACTCACACACACACACTCGCACACACTCACACACACTTGCACACACTCGCACACACTCACACGCACACACACTCGCACACACACTCACACACACTCACACACTCACAAGCACACACTCGCACACACACTCGCACACACACACTCACACGCACACACTCGCACAAACAGTCGCACACACTCGCACCCACTCACTCGTGCACACTCGCGCACACTCGGGCACATTTGCACACACTCGCACACACTCGCACACTCTCGCACACACACTCGCACACACACTCGCACACACTCGAACGCACTCGCACACACTCGCAAACACTCGCACATACAGTCCTACAAACTCACACACACTCACACACACTCACACACTCCACCCACACACAAACTGGCACACACTCAAACACACTCACTCATACACACTCGCACACACTCACTCGCACACACACACACACACACTCGCACACACTCGCACCCAGTCACTCGAGCACACTCGCACACACTCGCACGCACGCACACACTCGCACACACTCACACGCACACAGTCACGCACACACACTCGCGCACACTCGTGCACACTTGCACGCACACATTCGCACACATTCGCACTCACTTGCACACACTCGTGCGCACACACTGGCACACACTGGCACACACTGGCACACACACACTCGTACACACTTGCACACACTAGCACACACACACTCGCACATACTCGCACACACTCGCACACACTCGCACGCACACACTCGCACACACTCGCATGCACACACTCGCACACACACTCACACACACACTCACATACACACTCGCACACCCTCGCACAAACTCCTACACACACACGTACACACACACACTCGCACACACACTCGCACACACTTGAACATACACACATACACATTCACACACACTCGCACACACACCCGCACACACAGTCCTACACACTCACACACACACTCGCAAACACTCGCACACACTCACACACACACTCACTCACACGTACACACTCGCGCACACACACGCACACTAGCACACACTCGTAAGCATACACTCACACTCACTCACACACTTACTCACACGCACACACTCTCGCACACACTCACACACACTCGCGCACACTCGCACACACTCGCACGCCCACACTCGCACACTCTCGCACACATTTGCACACACTCGCACTCACTCGCACCCACTCGCACGCAAACACTCGCTCACACTCATACACAATCACACAAACTCACACACACACACTCGCACACATTCGCACACACTCTCACACACGCACTCACTCACACTCACTCGCACACACTTGCACACACTCGCACACACTCGCACACACAGTCCTACACACTCACACACACACTCGCAAACACTCGCACAAACTCACACACACTCACTCACACGCACACACTTGCGCACACTAGCACACACTCGCACGCCCAAACTCGCACACATTCGCAGTCACTCGCACGCACTCGCACGCACAAACTCGCACACACTCGCACAAACTCGCACACACTCGCACACACTCGCACGCACACACTCGCACACACTCGCATGCACACACTCGCACACACACTCACAAACACACACTCGCATACACACTCGCACACACTCGCACAAACTCCTACACACACACGTACACACTCACACACACTCAAACACACACTCGCACACACTCGCACACACTCGCACATACACACATACACATTCACACACACTCGCACACACACTCGCACACACAGTCCTACACACTCACACACTTGCACACACTCGCACACACTCACACACACTCACACACACTCACACACACTCGCACACACTCACAAGCACAAACTCGCACACACACTCGCACACACTCACACGCACACACTCACACGCACACACTCGCACACAAACTCGCACACACTCGCACCCAGTCACTCGAGCACACTCGCACACCCTCGCACGCACGCACACACTCGCACACACTCACATGCACACACTCACACACACACTCGCACATACTCGAACACACTCGCACACACTCGCAAACACTCGCACATACAGTCCTACAAACTCACACACACTCACACACACTCACACACTCGCACCCACACACAAACTGGCACACACTCAAACACACTCACTCATACACACTCGCACACACTCACTCGCACACACACTCGCACACACTTGCACCCAGTCACTCGAACAGACTCGCACACCCTCGCACGCACGCACACACTCGCACACACTCACATGCACACACTCACGCACACACACTCGCACACACTCGTGCACACTCGCACGCACACATTCACGCACACACACTCGCGCACACTCGTGCACACTCGCACGCACACATTCACACACATTCGCACTCACTTGCACACACTCGTACGCACACACTGGCACACACTCGCACACACTCGCACACACACACTCGCACATACTCGCTCACACTCACACACACTCGCACGCACACAATCGCACACACTCGCATGCACACACTCGCACACACACTCGCATACACACTTGCACAAACTCCTACACACACTCGTACACACTCACACACACTAGCACACACACACTCGCACACACTCGCACATACTCGCACACACTCGCACACACTCGCATGCACACACTCGCACACACATTCACACTCACTCTCGCATACACACTCGCACAAACTCCTACACACACTCGTACACACTCACACACACTCGCACACACACTTGCACACACTCGCACACACTCGCACATACACACATACACATTCGCACACACTCGCACACTCACTCGCACACACAGTCCTACACACTCACACACACACTCGCAAACACTCGCACACACACACACTCGCGCACACTCACACACTCATGCACACTAGCACACACTCGTAAGCATACACTCACACTCACTCACACACTTACTCACACGCACACACTCTCGCACACACTCACACACACTCGCGCACACTCGCACACACTCGCACGCCCACACTCGCACACTCTCGCACACATTTGCACACACTCACACTCTCGCACCCACTCGCATGCACACACACTCGCACACACACACTCGCACACACTAGCACACTCTCGCACACATTCACACTCACTCGCACGCACTCGCACGCGCACACTCGAACACACTCGCACAAACACACACACACTCGCACACACTTATACACAAACGCACACACACACTCGTACACACACTCGCACACACTCGCACACACTCGCACACACTTGCACACTCTCGCACACACTCACACGCACACACACTCGCACACACACTCACACACACTCGCACACACTCACAAGCACACACTCGCACACACACTCGCACACACTCACACGCACACACTCACACGCACACACTCGCACAAACAGTCGCACACACTCGCACCCACTCACTCGTGCACACTCGCGCACACTCGGGCACATTTGCACACACTCGCACACACTCGCACACTCTCGCACACACACTCGCACACACTCGCACACTCTCGCACACACACTCGCACACACACTCGCACACACTCGAACACACTCGCACACACTCGCAAACACTCGCACATACAGTCCTACAAACTCACACTCACTCACACACACTCACACACACACACTCGCACACACTCACACACACTTGCACACTCTCGCACACACTCACACGCACACACACTCGCACACACACTCACACACACTCGCACACACTCACAAGCACACACTCGCACACACACTCGCACACACTCACACGCACACACTCACACGCACACACTCGCACAAACAGTCGCACACACTCGCACCCACTCACTCGTGCACACTCGCGCACACTTGGGCACATTTGCACACACTCGCACACACTCGCACACTCTCGCACACACACTCGCACACACACTCGCACACACTCGAACACACTCGCACACACTCGCAAACACTCGCACATACAGTCCTACAAACTCACACACACTCACACACACTCACACACTCGCACCCACACACAAACTGGCACACACTCAAACACACTCACTCATACACACTCGCACACAATCACTCACACACACACACTCGCACACACTCGCACCCAGTCACTCGAGCACACTCACACACCCTCGCACGCACGCACACACTCGCACACACTCACATGCACACACTCACGCACACACACTCGCGCACACTCGTGCACACTTGCACGCACACATTCACACACATTCGCACTCACTTGCACACACTCGTACGCACACACTCGCACACACTCGCACACACACACTCGCACATACTCGCTCACACTCGCACACACTCGCACGCACACACTCGCACACACTCGCATGCACACACTCGCACACACACTCACACACACACACTCGCATACACACTCGCACAAACTCCTACACACACTCGTACACACTCACACACACTAGCACACACACACTCGCACACACTCGCACACACTCGCATGCACACATTCGCACACACTCACACACACACTCTCGCATACACACTCGCACAAACTCCTACACACTCACACACACTCGCACACACACTTGCACACACTCGCACACACTCGCACATACACACATACACATTCGCACACACTCGCACACACACTCGCACACACAGTCCTACAAACTCACACACACACTCGCAAACACTCGCACACACTCACACACACACTCACTCACTCGCACCCACTCTCACGCACACTTGCACACACTCACGCACACTAGCACACACTCGTAAGCATACACTCACACGCACTCACACACTTACTCACACGCACACACTCTCGCACACACTCACACACACTTGCACACACTCGCACGCCCACACTCGCACACTCTCGCACACATTTGCACACACTCGCATTCACTTGCACCCACTCGCACGCACACACTCGCACACACTCATACACAATCACACAAACTCGCACACACACACTCACACACATTCGCACTCACTCGCACGCACTCGCACGCACACACTCGCACAAACTCACACACACTCGCACACACTCATACACAATCGCACGCACACACACTCGCACACACACACTCGCACACACTCGCACACTCTCACACACATTCACACTCACTCGCACGCACTCGCACGTGCACACTCGAACACACTCGCACAAACTCACACACACTCGTACACACACTCGCACACACTCGCACACACTCACTCACACACACTCACACACACACACTCGCACACACTCGCACACACTTGCACACACTCACTCACACACACTCACACACACACACTCGCACACACTCACACACACTTGCACATACTCGCACACACTCACACGCACACACACTCGCACACACAATCACACACACTCACACACACTCACAAGCACACACTCGCACACACACTCGCACACACTCACACGCAAACACTCACACGCACACACTCGCAAAACAGTCGCACCCACTCACTCGTGCACACTCGCGCACACTCGGGCACATTTGCACACACTCGCACACACTCGCACACTCTCGCACACACACTCGCACACACACTCGCACACACTCACACGCACACACTCACACGCACACACTCGCACAAACAGTCGCACACACTCGCACCCACTCACTCGTGCACACTCGCGCACACTTGGGCACATTTGCACACACTCGCACACACTCGCACACTCTCGCACACACACTCGCACACACACTCGCACACACTCGAACACACTCGCACACACTCGCAAACACTCGCACATACAGTCCTACAAACTCACACACACTCACACACACTCACACACTCGCACCCACACACAAACTGGCACACACTCAAACACACTCACTCATACACACTCGCACACAATCACTCACACACACACACTCGCACACACTCGCACCCAGTCACTCGAGCACACTCACACACCCTCGCATGCACGCACACACTCGCACACACTCACATGCACACACTCACGCACACACACTCGCGCACACTCGTGCACACTTGCACGCACACATTCACACACATTCGCACTCACTTGCACACACTCGTACGCACACACTCGCACACACTCGCACACACACACTCGCACATACTCGCTCACACTCGCACACACTCGCACGCACACACTCGCACACACTCGCATGCACACACTCGCACACACACTCACACACACACACTCGCATACACACTCGCACAAACTCCTACACACACTCGTACACACTCACACACACTAGCACACACACACTCGCACACCCTCGCACAAACTCCTACACACACACGTACACACTCACACACACTCGCACACACACTCGCACACACTTGAACATACACACATACACATTCACACACACTCGCACACACACCCGCACACACAGTCCTACACACTCACACACACACTCGCAAACACTCGCACACACTCACACACACACTCACTCACACGTACACACTCGCGCACACTCACGCACACTAGCACACACTCGTAAGCATACACTCACACTCACTCACACACTTACTCACACGCACACACTCTCGCACACACTCACACACACTCGCGCACACTCGCACACACTCGCACGCCCACACTCGCACACTCTCGCACACATTTGCACACACTCGCACTCACTCGCACCCACTCGCACGCAAACACTCGCTCACACTCATACACAATCACACAAACTCACACACACACACTCGCACACATTCGCACACACTCTCACACACGCACTCACTCACACTCACTCGCACACACTTGCACACACTCGCACACACTCGCACACACAGTCCTACACACTCACACACACACTCGCAAACACTCGCACAAACTCACACACACTCACTCACACGCACACACTTGCGCACACTAGCACACACTCGCACGCCCAAACTCGCACACATTCGCAGTCACTCGCACGCACTCGCACGCACAAACTCGCACACACTCGCACAAACTCACACACACTCGCACACACTCATACACAATCACACGCACACACACCCGCACACACTCACACACATTCGCACTCACTCGCACGCACTCGCATGCACACACTCGCACAAACTCACACACACTGGCACACACTTATACACAATCGCACACACACACTCTAACACACACTCACACACACTCGCACACACTCACTCACACACACTCACACACACACTCGCACACACTCACACACACTTGCACACACTCGCACACACTCACACGCACACACACTCACACACACACTCACACACACACTCGCACACACTCACAAGCACAAACTCGCACACACACTCGCACACACTCACACGCACACACTCACACGCACACACTCGCACACAAACTCGCACACACTCGCACCCAGTCACTCGAGCACACTTGCACACCCTCGCACGCAGGCACACACTCGCACACACTCACATGCACACACTCACGCACACACACTCGCACACACTCGAACACACTCGCACACACTCGCAAACACTCGCACATACAGTCCTACAAACTCACACACACTCACACACACTCACACACTCCACCCACACACAAACTGGCACACACTCAAACACACTCACTCAGACACACTCGCACACACTCACTCGCACACACACACACACACTCGCACACACTCGCACCCAGTCACTCGAGCACACTCGCACACACTCGCACGCACGCACACACTCGCACACACTCACACGCACACAGTCACGCACACACACTCGCGCACACTCGTGCACACTTGCACGCACACATTCGCACACATTCGCACTCACTTGCACACACTCGTGCGCACACACTGGCACACACTGGCACACACTGGCACACACACACTCGCACAAACTTGCACACACTAGCACACACACACTCGCACATACTCGCACACACTCGCACACACTCGCACGCACACACTCGCACACACTCGCATGCACACACTCGCAAACACACTCACACACACACACTCACATACACACTCGCACACACTCGCACAAACTCCTACACACACACGTACACACTCACACACACTCGAACACACACTCGCACACACTCGCACACACTCGCACATACACACATACACATTCACACACACTCGCACACACACTCGCACACACAGTCCTACACACTCACACACTTGCACACACTCGCACACACTCACACACACTCACACACACACTCACACACACTCGCACACACTCACAAGCACAAACTCGCACACACACTCGCACACACTCACACGCACACACTCACACGCACACACTCGCACACAAACTCGCACACACTCGCACCCAGTCACTCGAGCACACTCGCACACCCTCGCACGCACGCACACACTCGCACACACTCACATGCACACACTCACACACACACTCGCACATACTCGAACACACTCGCACACACTCGCAAACACTCGCACATACAGTCCTACAAACTCACACACACTCACACACACTCACACACTCGCACCCACACACAAACTGGCACACACTCAAACACACTCACTCATACACACTCGCACACACTCACTCGCACACACACTCGCACACACTTGCACCCAGTCACTCGAGCACACTCGCACACCCTCGCACGCACGCACACACTCGCACACACTCACATGCACACACTCACGCACACACACTCGCACACACTCGTGCACACTCGCACGCACACATTCACGCACACACACTCGCGCACACTCGTGCACACTCGCACGCACACATTTACACACATTCGCACTCACTTGCACACACTCGTACGCACACACTGGCACACACTCGCACACACTCGCACACACACACTCGCACATACTCGCTCACACTCACACACACTCGCACGCACACAATCGCACACACTCGCATGCACACACTCGCACACACACTCGCATACACACTCGCACAAACTCCTACACACACTCGTACACACTCACACACACTAGCACACACACACTCGCACACACTCGCACATACTCGCACACACTCGCACACACTCGCATGCACACACTCGCACACACATTCACACTCACTCTCGCATACACACTCGCACAAACTCCTACACACACTCGTACACACTCACACACACTCGCACACACACTTGCACACACTCGCACACACTCGCACATACACACATACACATTCGCACACACTCGCACACTCACTCGCACACACAGTCCTACACACTCACACACACACTCGCAAACACTCGCACACACACACACTCGCGCACACTCACACACTCATGCACACTAGCACACACTCGTAAGCATACACTCACACTCACTCACACACTTACTCACACGCACACACTCTCGCACACACTCACACACACTCGCGCACACTCGCACACACTCGCACGCCCACACTCGCACACTCTCGCACACATTTGCACACACTCACACTCTCGCACCCACTCGCATGCACACACACTCGCACACACACACTCGCACACACTAGCACACTCTCGCACACATTCACACTCACTCGCACGCACTCGCACGCGCACACTCGAACACACTCGCACAAACACACACACACTCGCACACACTTATACACAAACGCACACACACACTCATACACACACTCGCACACACTCGCACACACTCGCACACACTCACTCACACACACACACTCGCACACACTCACACACACTTGCACACTCTCGCACACACTCACACGCACACACACTCGCACACACACTCACACACACTCGCACACACTCACAAGCACACACTCGCACACACACTCGCACACACTCACACGCACACACTCACACGCACACACTCGCACAAACAGTCGCACACACTCGCACCCACTCACTCGTGCACACTCGCGCACACTTGGGCACATTTGCACACACTCGCACACACTCGCACACTCTCGCACACACACTCGCACACACACTCGCACACACTCGAACACACTCGCACACACTCGCAAACACTCGCACATACAGTCCTACAAACTCACACACACTCACACACACTCACACACTCGCACCCACACACAAACTGGCACACACTCAAACACAATCACTCATACACACTCGCACACAATCACTCACACACACACACTCGCACACACTCGCACCCAGTCACTCGAGCACACTCACACACCCTCGCACGCACGCACACACTCGCACACACTCACATGCACACACTCACGCACACACACTCGCGCACACTCGTGCACACTTGCACGCACACATTCACACACATTCGCACTCACTTGCACACACTCGTACGCACACACTCGCACACACTCGCACACACACACTCGCACATACTCGCTCACACTCGCACACACTCGCACGCACACACTCGCACACACTCGCATGCACACACTCGCACACACACTCACACACACACACTCGCATACACACTCGCACAAACTCCTACACACACTCGTACACACTCACACACACTAGCACACACACACTCGCACACACTCGCACACACTCGCACACACTCGCATGCACACATTCGCACACACTCACACACACACTCTCGCATACACACTCGCACAAACTCCTACACACTCACACACACTCGCACACACACTTGCACACACTCGCACACACTCGCACATACACACATACACATTCGCACACACTCGCACACACACTCGCACACACAGTCCTACAAACTCACACACACACTCGCAAACACTCGCACACACTCACACACACACTCACTCACTCGCACCCACTCTCACGCACACTTGCACACACTCACGCACACTAGCACACACTCGTAAGCATACACTCACACTCACTCACACACTTACTCACACGCACACACTCTCGCACACACTCACACACACTTGCACACACTCGCACGCCCACACTCGCACACTCTCGCACACATTTGCACACACTCGCATTCACTTGCACCCACTCGCACGCACACACTCGCACACACTCATTCACAATCACACAAACTCGCACACACACACTCACACACATTCGCACTCACTCGCACGCACTCGCACGCACACACTCGCACAAACTCACACACACTCGCACACACTCATACACAATCGCACGCACACACACTCGCACACACACACTCGCACACACTCGCACACTCTCACACACATTCACACTCACTCGCACGCACTCGCACGTGCACACTCGAACACACTCGCACAAACTCACACACACTCGTACACACACTCGCACACACTCGCACACACTCACTCACACACACTCACACACACACACTCGCACACACTCGCACACACTTGCACACACTCACTCACACACACTCACACACACACACTCGCACACACTCACACACACTTGCACATACTCGCACACACTCACACGCACACACACTCGCACACACAATCACACACACTCACACACACTCACAAGCACACACTCGCACACACACTCGCACACACTCACACGCACACACTCACACGCACACACTCGCACAAACAGTCGCACCCACTCACTCGTGCACACTCGCGCACACTCGGGCACATTTGCACACACTCGCACACACTCGCACACTCTCGCACACACACTCGCACACACACTCGCACACACTCACACGCACACTCTCACACGCACACACTCGCACAAACAGTCGCACACACTCGCACCCACTCACTCGTGCACACTCGCGCACACTTGGGCACATTTGCACACACTCGCACACACTCGCACACTCTCGCACACACACTCGCACACACACTCGCACACACTCGCAAACACTCGCACATACAGTCCTACAAACTCACACACACTCACACACACTCACACACTCGCACCCACACACAAACTGGCACACACTCAAACACACTCACTTATACACACTCGCACACAATCACTCACACACACACACTCGCACACACTCGCACCCAGTCACTCGAGCACACTCACACACCCTCGCACGCACGCACACACTCGCACACACTCACATGCACACACTCACGCACACACACTCGCGCACACTCGTGCACACTTGCACGCACACATTCACACACATTCGCACTCACTTGCACACACTCGTACGCACACACTCGCACACACTCGCACACACACACTCGCACATACTCGCTCACACTCGCACACACTCGCACGCACACACTCGCACACACTCGCATGCACACACTCGCACACACACTCACACACACACACTCGCATACACACTCGCACAAACTCCTACACACACTCGTACACACTCACACACACTAGCACACACACACTCGCACACACTCGCACACACTCGCACACACTCGCATGCACACATTCGCACACACTCACACACACACTCTCGCATACACACTCGCACAAACTCCTACACACTCACACACACTCGCACACACACTTGCACACACTCGCACACACTCGCACATACACACATACACATTCGCACACACTCGCACACACACTCGCACACACAGTCCTACAAACTCACACACACACTCGCAAACACTCGCACACACTCACACACACACTCACTCACTCGCACCCACTCTCACGCACACTTGCACACACTCACGCACACTAGCACACACTCGTAAGCATACACTCACACTCACTCACACACTTACTCACACGCACACACTCTCGCACACACTCACACACACTTGCACACACTCGCACGCCCACACTCGCACACTCTCGCACACATTTGCACACACTCGCATTCACTTGCACCCACTCGCACGCACACACTCGCACACACTCATACACAATCACACAAACTCGCACACACACACTCACACACATTCGCACTCACTCGCACGCACTCGCACGCACACACTCGCACAAACTCACACACACTCGCACACACTCATACACAATCGCACGCACACACACTCGCACACACACACTCGCACACACTCGCACACTCTCACACACATTCACACTCACTCGCACGCACTCGCACGTGCACACTCGAACACACTCGCACAAACTCACACACACTCTTACACACACTCGCACACACTCGCACACACTCACTCACACACACTCACACACACACACTCGCACACACTCGCACACACTTGCACACACTCACTCACACACACTCACACACACACACTCGCACACACTCACACACACTTGCACACACTCGCACACACTCACACGCACACACACTCGCACACGCAATCACACACACTCACACACACTCACAAGCACACACTCGCACACACACTCGCACACACTCACACGCACACACTCACACGCACACACTCGCACAAACAGTCGCACCCATTCACTCGTGCACACTCGCGCACACTCGGGCACATTTGCACACACTCGCACACACTCGCACACTCTCGCACACACACTCGCACACACACTCGCACACACTCAAACACACTCGCACACACTCGCAAACACTCGCACATACAGTCCTACAAACTCACACACACTCACACACACTCACACACTCCACCCACACACAAACTGGCACACACTCAAACACACTCACTCATACACACTCGCACACACTCACTCGCACACACACACACTCGCACACACTAGCACCCAGTCACTCGAACACACTCGCACACACTCGCACGCACGCACGCACACACTCGCACACACTCACACGCACACAGTCACGCACACACACTCGCGCACACTCGTGCACACTTTCACGCACACATTCGCACACATTCGCACTCACTTGCACACACTCGTGCACACTTTCACGCACACATTCGCACACATTCGCACTCACTTGCACACACTCGCACGCACACACTCGCACACACTTGCATGCACACACTCGCACACACACACACACTCACATACACACTCGTACACACTCGCACAAACTCCTACACACACTCGTACACACACACACTCGCACACACACTCGCACACACTCGCACACACTCGCACATACACACATACACATTCGCACACACTCGCACACACACTCGCACACACAGTCCTACACACTCACACACACTCGCAAACACTCGCACAAACTCATACACAATCGCACACACTCACTCGCACACACTTGCACACACTCGCACACACTCGCACACACTTGCACACACTTGCACACGCTTGCACACACTCGCACACACTCGCACACACTCGCACACACTCACACACACGCACACACACGCACACACACTCACGCACACACTCGCACACACTCGCACACACTTGCATGCACACATTCGCACGCACTCACACACACAAACACAAACTGGCACACACTCAAACACACTCACTCATACACACTCGCACACACTCACTCGCACACACACACACACACTCACACACACTCACACACACACACTCGCGCACACTCGTGCACACTCGCACGTACACATTCGCACACATTCGCACTCACTTGCAAACACTCGTACGCAAACACTGGCACACACTGGCACACACTCGCACACACACACTCGCACACACTCGCACACACTTGCACACACTAGCACACACAAACTCGCACACACTCGCACATACTCGCACACACTCACACACACTTGCACGCACACACTCGCATGCACACACTCGCACACACTCACACACACTCGCATACACACTCGCACACACTCGCACAAACTCCTACACACACTCGTACACACTCACACACACTCGCACACACACTCGCACACACTCGCACATACACACATACACATTTGCACACACTCGCACACAAACTCGCACACACAGTCCTACACACTCACACACACTCGCACACACTCACACACACACTCACTCACACGTACACACTCGCGCACACTCACACACACTAGCACACACTCGTAAGCATACACTCAAACTAACTCACACACTTACTCACATGCACACACTCACACACACTCGTGCACACTCGCACACACTCGCACGCCCACACTCGCACACTCTCGCACACATTTGCACACACTCGCACTCACTCGCACCCACTCGCATGCACACACTCGCACACACTCATACACAATCACACAAACTCGCACACATTCGCACACACTCGCACACACTCACTCACTCACACTTACTCGCACACACTTGCACACACTCGCACACACTCACTCAATCACACTCACTCGCACACACTTGCACACACTCGCACACACTCGCACACACAGTCCTACACACTCACACACACTCGCAAACACTCGCACAAACTCACACACACTCACTCACACGCACACACTTGCGCACACTAGCACACACTCGCACGCCCACACTCGCACACATTCGCACTCACTCGCACGCACTCGCACGCACACACTCGCAAAAAACTCACACACACTCGCACACACTCATACACAATCGCACGCACACACACTCGCACACACACACTCGCACACACTCGCACACTCTCGCACTCACTCGCACGCACTCGCACGCACACACGCGCACACACTCGCATGCACACACTCGCACGCACACACTCGCACAAACAGTCGCACACACTCGCACCCACTCACTCGTGCACACTCGCACACACTCGGGCACATTTGCACACACTCGCACACACTCGCACACTCTCGCACACACACTCGCACACACTCGCACACACTCACTCACACACACTCACACACACACACTCGCACACACTCGCACACACTTGCACACACTCACTCACACACACTCACACACACACACTCGCACACACTCACACACACTTGCACATACTCGCAC
Source organism: Phyllobates terribilis (assembly GCF_046119375.1). NCBI lineage: Eukaryota > Metazoa > Chordata > Amphibia > Anura > Dendrobatidae > Phyllobates > Phyllobates terribilis. Next base: position 2,479,737 of record NW_027362853.1, read on the forward strand.
ACACTCACACGCACACACACTCGCACACACAATCACACACACTCACACACACTCACAAGCACACACTCGCACACACACTCGCACACACTCACACGCACACACTCACACGCACACACTCGCACAAACAGTCGCACCCACTCACTCGTGCACACTCGCGCACACTCGGGCACATTTGCACACACTCGCACACACTCGCACACTCTCGCACACACACTCGCACACACACTCGCACACACTCACACGCACACTCTCACACGCACACACTCGTACAAACAGTCGCACACACTCGCACCCACTCACTCGTGCACACTCGCGCACACTTGGGCACATTTGCACACACTCGCACACACTCGCACACTCTCGCACACACACTCGCACACACACTCGCACACACTCGCAAACACTCGCACATACAGTCCTACAAACTCACACACACTCACACACACTCACACACTCGCACCCACACACAAACTGGCACACACTCAAACACACTCACTTATACACACTCGCACACAATCACTCACACACACACACTCGCACACACTCGCACCCAGTCACTCGAGCACACTCACACACCCTCGCACGCACGCACACACTCGCACACACTCACATGCACACACTCACGCACACACACTCGCGCACACTCGTGCACACTTGCACGCACACATTCACACACATTCGCACTCACTTGCACACACTCGTACGCACACACTCGCACACACTCGCACACACACACTCGCACATACTCGCTCACACTCGCACACACTCGCACGCACACACTCGCACACACTCGCATGCACACACTCGCACACACACTCACACACACACACTCGCATACACACTCGCACAAACTCCTACACACACTCGTACACACTCACACACACTAGCACACACACACTCGCACACACTCGCACACACTCGCACACACTCGCATGCACACATTCGCACACACTCACACACACACTCTCGCATACACACTCGCACAAACTCCTACACACTCACACACACTCGCACACACACTTGCACACACTCGCACACACTCGCACATACACACATACACATTCGCACACACTCGCACACACACTCGCACACACAGTCCTACAAACTCACACACACACTCGCAAACACTCGCACACACTCACACACACACTCACTCACTCGCACCCACTCTCACGCACACTTGCACACACTCACGCACACTAGCACACACTCGTAAGCATACACTCACACTCACTCACACACTTACTCACACGCACACACTCTCGCACACACTCACACACACTTGCACACACTCGCACGCCCACACTCGCACACTCTCGCACACATTTGCACACACTCGCATTCACTTGCACCCACTCGCACGCACACACTCGCACACACTCATACACAATCACACAAACTCGCACACACACACTCACACACATTCGCACTCACTCGCACGCACTCGCACGCACACACTCGCACAAACTCACACACACTCGCACACACTCATACACAATCGCACGCACACACACTCGCACACACACACTCGCACACACTCGCACACTCTCACACACATTCACACTCACTCGCACGCACTCGCACGTGCACACTCGAACACACTCGCACAAACTCACACACACTCTTACACACACTCGCACACACTCGCACACACTCACTCACACACACTCACACACACACACTCGCACACACTCGCACACACTTGCACACACTCACTCACACACACTCACACACACACACTCGCACACACTCACACACACTTGCACACACTCGCACACACTCACACGCACACACACTCGCACACGCAATCACACACACTCACACACACTCACAAGCACACACTCGCACACACACTCGCACACACTCACACGCACACACTCACACGCACACACTCGCACAAACAGTCGCACCCATTCACTCGTGCACACTCGCGCACACTCGGGCACATTTGCACACACTCGCACACACTCGCACACTCTCGCACACACACTCGCACACACACTCGCACACACTCAAACACACTCGCACACACTCGCAAACACTCGCACATACAGTCCTACAAACTCACACACACTCACACACACTCACACACTCCACCCACACACAAACTGGCACACACTCAAACACACTCACTCATACACACTCGCACACACTCACTCGCACACACACACACTCGCACACACTAGCACCCAGTCACTCGAACACACTCGCACACACTCGCACGCACGCACGCACACACTCGCACACACTCACACGCACACAGTCACGCACACACACTCGCGCACACTCGTGCACACTTTCACGCACACATTCGCACACATTCGCACTCACTTGCACACACTCGTGCGCACACACTGGCACACACTGGCACACACTGGCACACACACACACTCGCACACACTCGCACACACTTGCACATACTAGCACACACACACTCGCACATATTCGCACACACTCGCACGCACACACTCGCACACACTTGCATGCACACACTCGCACACACACACACACTCACATACACACTCGTACACACTCGCACAAACTCCTACACACACTCGTACACACACACACTCGCACACACACTCGCACACACTCGCACACACTCGCACATACACACATACACATTCGCACACACTCGCACACACACTCGCACACACAGTCCTACACACTCACACACACTCGCAAACACTCGCACAAACTCATACACAATCGCACACACTCACTCGCACACACTTGCACACACTCGCACACACTCGCACACACTTGCACACACTTGCACACGCTTGCACACACTCGCACACACTCGCACACACTCGCACACACTCACACACACGCACACACACGCACACACACTCACGCACACACTCGCACACACTCGCACACACTTGCATGCACACATTCGCACGCACTCACACACACAAACACAAACTGGCACACACTCAAACACACTCACTCATACACACTCGCACACACTCACTCGCACACACACACACACACTCACACACACTCACACACACACACTCGCGCACACTCGTGCACACTCGCACGTACACATTCGCACACATTCGCACTCACTTGCAAACACTCGTACGCAAACACTGGCACACACTGGCACACACTCGCACACACACACTCGCACACACTCGCACACACTTGCACACACTAGCACACACAAACTCGCACACACTCGCACATACTCGCACACACTCACACACACTTGCACGCACACACTCGCATGCACACACTCGCACACACTCACACACACTCGCATACACACTCGCACACACTCGCACAAACTCCTACACACACTCGTACACACTCACACACACTCGCACACACACTCGCACACACTCGCACATACACACATACACATTTGCACACACTCGCACACAAACTCGCACACACAGTCCTACACACTCACACACACTCGCACACACTCACACACACACTCACTCACACGTACACACTCGCGCACACTCACGCACACTAGCACACACTCGTAAGCATACACTCAAACTAACTCACACACTTACTCACATGCACACACTCACACACACTCGTGCACACTCGCACACACTCGCACGCCCACACTCGCACACTCTCGCACACATTTGCACACACTCGCACTCACTCGCACCCACTCGCATGCACACACTCGCACACACTCATACACAATCACACAAACTCGCACACATTCGCACACACTCGCACACACTCACTCACTCACACTTACTCGCACACACTTGCACACACTCGCACACACTCACTCAATCACACTCACTCGCACACACTTGCACACACTCGCACACACTCGCACACACAGTCCTACACACTCACACACACTCGCAAACACTCGCACAAACTCACACACACTCACTCACACGCACACACTTGCGCACACTAGCACACACTCGCACGCCCACACTCGCACACATTCGCACTCACTCGCACGCACTCGCACGCACACACTCGCAAAAAACTCACACACACTCGCACACACTCATACACAATCGCACGCACACACACTCGCACACACACACTCGCACACACTCGCACACTCTCGCACTCACTCGCACGCACTCGCACGCACACACGCGCACACACTCGCATGCACACACTCGCACGCACACACTCGCACAAACAGTCGCACACACTCGCACCCACTCACTCGTGCACACTCGCACACACTCGGGCACATTTGCACACACTCGCACACACTCGCACACTCTCGCACACACACTCGCACACACACTCGCACACACTCGAACACACTCGCACACACTCGCAAACATTCGCACATACAGTCCTACAAACTCACACACACTCACACACACTCACACACTCCACCCACACACAAACTGGCACACACTCAAACACACTCACTCATACACACTCGCACACACTCACTTGCACACACACACACTCGCACACACTAGCACCCAGTCACTCGAGCACACTCGCACACACTCGCACGCACGCACGCACACACTCGCACACACTCACACGCACACAGTCACGCACACACACTCGCGCACACTCGTGCACACTTGCACGCACACATTCGCACACATTCGCACACATTCGCACTCACTTGCACACACTCGTGCGCACACACTGGCACACACTGGCACACACTGGCACACACACACTCGCACACACTCGCACACACTTGCACATACTAGCACACACACACTCGCACATATTCGCACACACTCGCACGCACACACTTGCATGCACACACTCGCACACACACTCACACACACACTCACATACACACTCGCACACACTCGCACAAACTCCTACACACACTCGTACACACACACACTCGCACACACACTCGCACACACTCGCACACACTCGCACATACACACATACACATTCGCACACACTCGCACACACACTCGCACACACAGTCCTACACACTCACACACACACTCACTCACACATACACACTCGCGCACACTCGCACACACTCACGCACACTAGCACACACTCGCATGCACACACTGGCACACACACTAACACACACACTCACATACACACTCGCACACACTCGCACAAACTCCTACACACACTCGCACACACTCACACACACACTCGCACGCTCACACTCGCACACACTCACACACACACTTGCACACACTTGCACACACACACTCGCACACAATCACACACGCACTCGCAGACACTCGCACACACTCACTCATGCACACACTCATACACACTCGCCCACACTCGCACACACAGTCCTACACACTCACACACACACTCGCAAACACTCGCACACACTCACTCATGCACACACTCATACACACTCGCCCACACTCGCACACACAGTCCTACACACTCACACACACACTCGCAAACACTCGCAAACACTCACACACACACTCACTCACACGTACACACTCGCACACACTCGCACGCCCACACTCTCACACTCTCGCACACATTTGCACACACTCGCACTCACTCGCACGCACTCGCACACACACTCACACACACACTCGCACAAACTCATACACAATCGCACACACTCACTCGCACACACTTGCACACACTCGCACACACTCGCACACACTTGCACACACTTGCACACGCTTGTACACACTCGCACACACTCGCACACACTCGCACACACTCACAAACGCCGCACACACACGCACACACACTCACGCACACACTCGCACACACTCGCACACACTTGCATGCACACATTCGCACGCACTCGCACACACAAACACAAACTGGCACACACTCAAACACACTCACTCATACACACTCGCACACACTCACTCGCACACACACTCGCACACACTCACACACACACACACTCGCGCACACTCGTGCACACTCGCATGCACACATTCGCACACATTCACACTCACTTGCACACATTCGTACGCAAACACTGGCACACACTGGCACACACTCGCACACACACACTCGCACACACTCGCACACACTTGCACACACTAGCACACACACACTCGCACACACTCGCACATACTCGCACACACTCACACACACTTGCACGCACACACTCGCATGCACACACTCGCACACACTCACACACACTCGCATACACACTCACACACACTCGCACAAACTCCTACACACACTCGTACACACTCACACACACTCGCACACACTCGCACACACAGTCCTACACAGTCACACACACACTCGCAAACACTAGCACACACTCACACACACACTCACTCACACGTACACACTCGCGCACACTCGCACATACACACATACACATTTGCACACACTCGCACACACACTCGCACACACAGTCCTACACACTCACACACACTCGCAAACACTAGCACACACTCACACACACACTCACTCACACGTACACACTCGCGCACACTCACGCACACTAGCACACACTCGTAAGCATACACTCAAACTCACTCACACACTTACTCACATGCACACACTCTCGCACACACTCACACACACTCGTGCACACTCGCACACACTCGCACGCCCACACTCGCACACTCTCGCACACATTTGCACACACTCGCACTCACTCGCACCCACTCGCATGCACACACTCGCACACACTCATACACAATCACACAAACTCGCACACACACACTCGCACACATTCGCACACACTCGCACACACTCACTCACTCACACTCACTCGCACACACTTGCACACACTCGCACACACTCGCACACACAGTCCTACACACTCACACACACTCGCAAACACTCGCACAAACTCACACACACTCACTCACACGCACACACTTGCGCACACTAGCACACACTCGCACACCCACACTCGCACACATTCGCACTCACTCGCACGCACTCGCACGCACACACTCGCAAAAAACTCACACACACTCGCACACACTCATACACAATCGCACGCACACACACTCGCACACACACACTCGCACAAACTCGCACACTCTCGCACTCACTCGCACGCACTCGCACGCACACACTCGCACACACTCGCATGCACACACTCGCACACACAAACACACACACACTCGCATACACACTCGCACACACTCGCATGCACACACTCGCACACACACTCACACACACACACTCGCATACACACTCGCACACACTCGCACAAACTCCTACACACACTCGTACACACTCACACACACTCGCACACACACTTGCACACACTCGAACATACACACATACACACTCGCACACACTCGCACACACTCGCATGCACACACTCGCACACACATTCACACACACTCTCGCATACACACTCGCACAAACTCCTACACACACTCGTACACACTCACACACACTCGCACACACACTTGCACACACTCGCACACACTCGCACATACACACATACACATTCACACACACTCGCACACACACTCGCACACACAGTCCTACACACAAACACTCGCAAACACTCGCACACACTCACACACACACTCACTCACACGTACACACTCTCACACACTCGCACACACTCACGCACACTAGCACACACTCGTAAGCATACACTCACACTCACTCACACACTTACTCACACTCACACACTCTCGCACACACTCACACACACTCGCCCACACTCGCACAAAGTCACACACACTCGCACACACTTATACACAATCGCACACACACTCGTACACACACTCGCACACACTCGCACACACTCACTCACACACACACACACACTCGCACACACTCACACACACTCGCACACACTCACATGCACACACACTCGCACACACTCACACACACTCGCACACACTCACAAGCACACACTCGCACAGACACTCACTCACACTCACAAGCACACACTCACACGCACACACTCGCACACACACTCGCACACACTCACACCAACTCACTCGTGCACACTCGCGCACACTCGGGCACATTTGCACACACTCGCACACTCTCGCACACACTCACACACACACTCGCACACACTCGAACACACTCACACACTCACAATCAATCGCACATACAGTCCTACAAACTCACACACACTCACACACACTCACACACTCGCACCCACACGCAAACTGGCACACACTCAAACACACTCACTCATACACACTCGCACACACTCACTCGCACACACACACACTTGCACACACTCGCACCCAGTCACTCGAGCACACTCGCACACACTCGCACGCACACACGCACACACTCACACGCACACACTCACGCACACACACTCGCGCACACTCGTGCACACTCGCAGGCACACATTCGCACTCACTTGCACACACTGGCACACACTGGCACACACTGGCACACACACACTCGCACACACTCGCACACACTCGCACACACTTGCACACACTAGCACACACACTCGCACATACTCGCACACACTCGCACACACTCGGACGCACACACTCGCACACACTCGCATGCACACACTCGCACACACACTCACACACACACACTCACATACACACTCGCACACACTCGCACAAACTCCTACACACACACGTACACACTCACACACACTCGCACACACACTCGCACATACACACATACACATTCACACACACTCGCACACACACTCGCACACACAGTCCTACACACTCACACACACACTCACAAACACTCGCACACACTCACACACACACTCACTCACACATACACACTTGCGCACACTCACGCACACTAGCACACACTCGAAAGCATACACTCACACTCACTCACACACTTACTCACACGCACACACTCTCGCACACACTCACACACACTCGCGCACACTCGCACACTCTCGCACACATTTGCACACACTCGCACTCACTCGCACCCACTCGCACGCACACACTCGCACACACTCATACACAATCACACAAACTCACACGCACACACTCGCACACATTCGCACACACTCGCACACACGCACTCACTCACACTCACTCGCACACACTTGCACACACTCGCACACACTCGCACACACAGTCCTACACACTCACACACACACTCGCAAACACTCGCACAAACTCACACACACTCACTCACACGCACACACTTGCGCACACTAGCACACACTCGCACGCCCACACTCGCACACATTTGCACTCACTCGCACGCACTCGCACGCACACACTCGCACACACTCGCACAAACTCACACACACTCGCACACACTCATACACAATCGCACGCACACACACCCGGACACACTCGCGCACATTTGCACTCACTCGCACGCACTCGCATGCACAAACTCGCACAAACTCACACACACTGGCACACACTTATACACAATCGCACACACACACTCTAACACACACTCGCACACACTCGCACACACTCACACACACTTGCACACACTCGCACACACTCACACGCACACACACTCACACACACTCACACACACTCGCACACACTCACAAGCACAAACTCGCACACACACTCGCACACACTCACACGCACACACTCACACGCACACACTCGCACACACACTCGCACACACTCGCACCCACTCACTCGTGCACACTCGTGCACACTCGGGCACATTTGCACACACTCGCACACACTCGCACACTCTCGCACACACACTCGCACACACACTCGCACACACTCGAACACACTCGCACACACTCGCAAACACTCGCACATACTGTCCTACAAACTCACACACACTCACACACACTCACACACTCGCACCCACACACAAACTGGCACACACTCAAACACACTCACTCATACACACTCGCACACACTCACTCGCACACACACACACTCGCACACACTCGCACCCAATCACTCGAGCACACTCGCACACCCTCGCACGCACGCACACACTCGCACACACTCACATGCACACACTCACGCACACACACTCGCGCACACTCATGCACACTCGCACGCACACATTCACACACATTCGCACGCACTTGCACACACTCGTACGCACACACTGGCACACACTCGCACACACTCGCACACACACACTCGCACATACTCGCTCACACTCGCACACACTCGCACGCACACACTCGCACACACTCGCATGCACACACTCGCACACACACTCACACACACACACTCGCATACACACTCGCACAAACTCCTACACACACTCGTACACACTCACACACACTAGCACACAAACACTCGCACATACTCGCACACACTCGCACACACTCGCATGCACACACTCGCACACACACTCACACACTCTCGCATACACACTCGCACAAACTCCTACACACACTCGTACACACTCACACACACTCGCACACACACTTGCACACACTCGCACATACACACATACACATTCGCACACACTCGCACACACACTCGCACACACAGTCCTACACACTCACACACACACTCGCAAACACTCGCACACACTCACACACACACTCACTCACACGTACACACTCACGCACACTTGCACACACTCACGCACACTAGCACACACTCGTAAGCATACACTCACACTCACTCACACACTTACTCACACGCACACACTCTCGCACACACTCACACACACTCGCGCACACTCGCACACACTCGCACGCCCACACTCGCACACTCTCGCACACATTTGCACACACTCGCACTCACTTGCACCCACTCGCACGCACCCACTCGCACACACTCATACACAATCACACAAACTCGCACACACACACTCGCACACATTCGCACACACTCGCACACACTCGCATGCACACACTCGCACACACACTCACACACACACTCTCACATACACACTCACACAAACTCCTACACACACTCGTACACACTCACACACAGTCGCACACACACTTGCACACACTCGCACATACACACATACACATTCGCACACACTCGCACACACACTCGCACACACAGTCCTACACACTCACACACACACTCGCAAACACTCGCACACACTCACACACACACTCACTCACACGTACACACTCACGCACACTTGCACACACTCACGCACACTAGCACACACTCGTAAGCATACACTCACACTCACTCACACACTTACTCACACGCACACACTCTTGCACACACTCACACACACTCGCACACACTCGCACGCCCACACTCGCACACTCTCGCACACATTTGCACACACTCGCACTCACTTGCACCCACTCGCACGCACACACTCGCACACACTCATACACAATCACACAAACTCGCACACACACACTCGCACACATTCGCACACACTCGCACACACTCACTCACTCACACTCACTCGCACACACTTGCACACACTCGCACGCACTCGCACACACAGTCCTACACACTCACACACACACTCGCAAACACTCGCACAAACTCACACACACTCACTCACACGCAGACACACTCGCATGCCCACACTCACACACATTTGCACTCACTCGCACGCACTCGCACGCACACACTCGCACAAACTCACACACACTCGCACACACTCATACACAATCGCACGCACACACACTCGCACACACACACTCGCACACACTCGCACACTCTCGCACACATTCACACTCACTCGCACGCACGCGCACACTCGAACACACTCGCACAAACTCACACACACTCGCACACACTTATACACAAACGCACACACACACTCGTACACACACTCGCACACACTCGCACACACTCGCACACACTCACTCACACACACTCACACACACACACTCGCACACACTCACACACACTTGCACACACTCGCACACACTCACACGCACACACACTCGCACACACACTCACACACACTCACACACTCACAAGCACACACTCGCACACACACTCGCACACACACACTCACACGCACACACTCGCACAAACAGTCGCACACACTCGCACCCACTCACTCGTGCACACTCGCGCACACTCGGGCACATTTGCACACACTCGCACACACTCGCACACTCTCGCACACACACTCGCACACACACTCGCACACACTCGAACACACTCGCACACACTCGCAAACACTCGCACATACAGTCCTACAAACTCACCCACACTCACACACATCACACACTCCACCCACACACAAACTGGCACACACTCAAACACACTCACTCATACACACTCGCACACACTCACTCGCACACACACACACACACACACTCGCACACACTCGCACCCAGTCACTCGAGCACACTCGCACACACTCGCACGCACGCACACACTCGCACACACTCACACGCACACAGTCACGCACACACACTCGGGCACACTCGTGCACACTTGCACGCACACATTCGCACACATTCGCACTCACTTGCACACACTCGTGCGCACACACTGGCACACACTGGCACACACTGGCACACACACAATCGCACACACTCGCACACACTTGCACACACTAGCACACACACACTCGCACATACTCGCACACACTCGCACACACTCGCACGCACACACTCACACACTCGCATGCACACACTCGCACACACACTCACACACACACTCACATACACACTCGCACACCCTCGCACAAACTCCTACACACACACGTACACACTCACACACACTCGCACACACACTCGCACACACTCGAACATACACACATACACATTCACACACACTCGCACACACACCCGCACACACAGTCCTACACACTCACACACACACTCGCAAACACTCGCACACACTCACACACACACTCACTCACACGTACACACTCGCGCACACTCACGCACACTAGCACACACTCGTAAGCATACACTCACACTCACACACTTACTCACACGCACACACTCTCGCACACACTCACACACACTCGCGCACACTCGCACACACTCGTACGCCCACACTCGCACACTCTCGCACACATTTGCACACACTCGCACTCACTCGCACCCACTCGCACGCACACACTCGCACACACTCATACACAATCACACAAACTCGCACACACACACTCGCACACATTCGCACACACTCTCACACACGCACTCACTCACACTCACTCGCACACACTTGCACACACTCGCACACACTCGCACACACAGTCCTACACGCTCACACACACTCGCAAACACTCGCACAAACTCATACACACTCACTCACACGCACACACTTGCGCACACTAGCACACACTCGCACGCCCAAACTCGCACACATTCGCAGTCACTCGCACGCACTCGCACGCACACACTCGCACACACTCGCACAAACTCACACACACTCGCACACACTCATACACAATCGCACGCACACACACCCGCACACACTCACACACATTCGCACTCACTCGCACGCACTCGCACGCACACACTCGCACAAACTCACACACACTGGCACACACTTATACACAATCGCACACACACACTCTAACACACACTCACACACACTCGCACACACTCACTCACACACACTCACACACACACTCGCACACACTCACACACACTTGCACACACTCGCACACACTCACTCGCACACACTTGCACACACTCGCACGCACTCGCACACACAGTCCTACACACTCACACACACACTCGCAAACACTCGCACAAACTCACACACACTCACTCACACGCAGACACACTCGCATGCCCACACTCACACACATTTGCACTCACTCGCACGCACTCGCACGCACACACTCGCACAAACTCACACACACTCGCACACACTCATACACAATCGCACGCACACACACTCGCACACACACACTCGCACACACTCGCACACTCTCGCACACATTCACACTCACTCGCACGCACTCGCACGCGCACACTCGAACACACTCGCACAAACTCACACACACTCGCACACACTTATACACAAACGCACGCACACACTCGTACACACACTCGCACACACTCGCACACACTCGCACACACTCACTCACACACACTCACACACACACACTCGCACACACTCACACACACTTGCACACACTCACACGCACACACACTCGCACACACACTCACACACACTCACACACTCACAAGCACACACTCGCACACACACTCGCACACACACACTCACACGCACACACTCGCACAAACAGTCGCACACACTCGCACCCACTCACTCGTGCACACTCGCGCACACTCGGGCACATTTGCACACACTCGCACACACTCGCACACTCTCGCACACACACTCGCACACACACTCGCACACACTCGAACACTCTCGCACACACTCGCAAACACTCGCACATACAGTCCTACAAACTCACCCACACTCACACACATCACACACTCCACCCACACACAAACTGGCACACACTCAAACACACTCACTCATACACACTCGCACACACTCACTCGCACACACACACACACACACACTCGCACACACTCGCACCCAGTCACTCGAGCACACTCGCACACACTCGCACGCACGCACACACTCGCACACACTCACACGCACACAGTCACGCACACACACTCGCGCACACTCGTGCACACTTGCACGCACACATTCGCACACATTCGCACTCACTTGCACACACTCGTGCGCACACACTGGCACACACTGGCACACACTGGCACACACACACTCGCACACACTCGCACACACTTGCACACACTAGCACACACACACTCGCACATACTCGCACACACTCGCACACACTCGCACGCACACACTCGCACACACTCGCATGCACACACTCGCACACACACTCACACACACACTCACATACACACTCGCACACCCTCGCACAAACTCCTACACACACACGTACACACTCACACACACTCGCACACACACTCGCACACACTCGAACATACACACATACACATTCACACACACTCGCACACACACCCGCACACACAGTCCTACACACTCACACACACACTCGCAAACACTCGCACACACTCACACACACACTCACTCACACGTACACACTCGCGCACACTCACGCACACTAGCACACACTCGTAAGCATACACTCAAACTCAATCACACACTTACTCACATGCACACACTCTCACACACACTCACACACACTCGCACGCCCACACTCGCACACTCTCGCACACATTTGCACACACTCGCACTCACTCGCACCCACTCGCACGCACACACTCGCACACACTCATACACAATCACACAAACTCGCACACACACACTCGCACACATTCGCACACACTCTCACACACGCACTCACTCACACTCACTCGCACACACTTGCACACACTCGCACACACTCGCACACACAGTCCTACACGCTCACACACACTCGCAAACACTCGCACAAACTCACACACACTCACTCACACGCACACACTTGCGCACACTAGCACACACTCGCACGCCCAAACTCGCACACATTCGCAGTCACTCGCACGCACTCGCACGCACACACTCGCACACACTCGCACAAACTCACACACACTCGCACACACTCATACACAATCGCACGCACACACACCCGCACACACTCGCACACATTCGCACTCACTCGCACGCACTCGCACGCACACACTCGCACAAACTCACACACACTGGCACACACTTATACACAATCGCACACACACACTCTAACACACACTCGCACACACTCGCACACACTCACACACACTCGCACACACTCACTCACACACACTCACACACACACTCGCACACACTCACACACACTTGCACACACTCGCACACACTCACACGCACACACACTCACACACACACTCACACACACTCGCACACACTCACAAGCACAAACTCGCACACACACTCGCACACACTCACACGCACACACTCACACGCACACACTCGCACACAAACTCGCACACACTCGCACCCAGTCACTCGAGCACACTCGCACACCCTCGCACGCACGCACACACTCGCACACACTCACATGCACACACTCACGCACACACACTCGCACACACTCGAACACACTCGCACACACTCGCAAACACTCGCACATACAGTCCTACAAACTCACACACACTCACACACACTCACACACTCCACCCACACACAAACTGGCACACACTCAAACACACTCACTCAGACACACTCGCACACACTCACTCGCACACACACACACACACTCGCACACACTCGCACCCAGTCACTCGAGCACACTCGCACACACTCGCACGCACGCACACACTCGCACACACTCACACGCACACAGTCACGCACACACACTCGCGCACACTCGTGCACACTTGCACGCACACATTCGCACACATTCGCACTCACTTGCACACACTCGTGCGCACACACTGGCACACACTGGCACACACTGGCACACACACACTCGCACACACTCGCACACACTTGCACACACTAGCACACACACACTCGCACATACTCGCACACACTCGCACACACTCGCACGCACACACTCGCACACACTCGCATGCACACACTCGCACACACACTCACATACACACACTCACATACACACTCGCACACACTCGCACAAACTCCTACACACACACGTACACACTCACACACACTCGAACACACACTCGCACACACTCGCACACACTCGCACATACACACATACACATTCACACACACTCGCACACACACTCGCACACACAGTCCTACACACTCACACACTTGCACACACTCGCACACACTCACACGCACACACACTCACACACACTCACACACACTCGCACACACTCACAAGCACAAACTCGCACACACACTCGCACACACTCACACGCACACACTCACACGCACACACTCGCACACAAACTCGCACACACTCGCACCCAGTCACTCGAGCACACTCGCACACCCTCGCACGCACGCACACACTCGCACACACTCACATGCACACACTCACACACACACTCGCACACACTCGAACACACTCGCACACACTGGCAAACACTCGCACATACAGTCCTACAAACTCACACACACTCACACACACTCACACACTCGCACCCACACACAAACTGGCACACACTCAAACACACTCACTCATACACACTCGCACACACTCACTCGCACACACACTCGCACACACTCGCACCCAGTCACTCGAGCACACTCGCACACCCTCGCACGCACGCACACACTCGCACACACTCACATGCACACACTCACGCACACACACTCGCACACACTCGTGCACACTCGCACGCACACATTCACGCACACACACTCGCGCACACTCGTGCACACTCGCACGCACACATTCACACACATTCGCACTCACTTGCACACACTCGTACGCACACACTGGCACACACTCGCACACACTCGCACACACACACTCGCACATACTCGCTCACACTCACACACACTCGCACGCACACACTCGCACACACTCGCATGCACACACTCGCACACACACTCGCACACACTCGTACACACTCGCACACACTCGCAAACACTCGCACATACAGTCCTACAAACTCACACACACTCACACACACTCACACACTCGCACCCACACACAAACTGGCACACACTCAAACACACTCACTCATACACACTCGCACACAATCACTCACACACACACACTCGCACACACTCGCACCCAGTCACTCGAGCACACTCACACACCCTCGCACGCACGCACACACTCGCACACACTCACATGCACACACTCACGCACACACACTCGCGCACACTCGTGCACACTTGCACGCACACATTCACACACATTCGCACTCACTTGCACACACTCGTACGCACACACTCGCACACACTCGCACACACACACTCGCACATACTCGCTCACACTCGCACACACTCGCACGCACACACTCGCACACACTCGCATGCACACACTCGCACACACACTCACACACACACACTCGCATACACACTCGCACAAACTCCTACTCACACTCGTACACACTCACACACACTAGCACACACACACTCGCACACACTCGCACACACTCGCACACACTCGCATGCACACATTCGCACACACTCACACACACATTCTCGCATACACACTCGCACAAACTCCTGCACACTCACACACACTCGCACACACACTTGCACACACTCGCACACACTCGCACATACACACATACACATTCGCACACACTCGCACACACACTCGCACACACAGTCCTACAAACTCACACACACACTCGCAAACACTCGCACACACTCACACCCAGTCACTCGAGCACACTCGCACACCCTCGCACGCACGCACACACTCGCACACACTCACATGCACACACTCACACACACACTCGCACACACTCGAACACACTCGCACACACTGGCAAACACTCGCACATACAGTCCTACAAACTCACACACACTCACACACATTCACACACTCGCACCCACACACAAACTGGCACACACTCAAACACACTCACTCATACACACTCGCACACACTCACTCGCACACACACTCGCACACAATCGCACCCAGTCACTCGAGCACACTCGCACACCCTCGCACGCACGCACACACTCGCACACACTCACATGCACACACTCACGCACACACACTCGCACACACTCGTGCACACTCGCACGCACACATTCACGCACACACACTCGCGCACACTCGTGCACACTCGCACGCACACATTCACACACATTCGCACTCACTTGCACACACTCGTACGCACACACTGGCACACACTCGCACACACTCGCACACACACACTCGCACATACTCGCTCACACTCACACACACTCGCACGCACACACTCACACACACTCGCATGCACACACTCGCACACACACTCGCACACACTCGTACACACTCGCACACACTCGCAAACACTCGCACATACAGTCCTACAAACTCACACACACTCACACACACTCACACACTCGCACCCACACACAAACTGGCACACACTCAAACACACTCACTCATACACACTCGCACACAATCACTCACACACACACACTCGCACACACTCGCACCCAGTCACTCGAGCACACTCACACACCCTCGCACGCACGCACACACTCGCACACACTCACATGCACACACTCACGCACACACACTCGCGCACACTCGTGCACACTTGCACGCACACATTCACACACATTCGCACTCACTTGCACACACTCGTACGCACACACTCGCACACACTCGCACACACACACTCGCACATACTCGCTCACACTCGCACACACTCGCACGCACACACTCGCACACACTCGCATGCACACACTCGCACACACACTCACACACACACACTCGCATACACACTCGCACAAACTCCTACTCACACTCGTACACACTCACACACACTAGCACACACACACTCGCACACACTCGCACACACTCGCACACACTCGCATGCACACATTCGCACACACTCACACACACATTCTCGCATACACACTCGCACAAACTCCTGCACACTCACACACACTCGCACACACACTTGCACACACTCGCACACACTCGCACATACACACATACACATTCGCACACACTCGCACACACACTCGCACACACAGTCCTACAAACTCACACACACACTCGCAAACACTCGCACACACTCACACCCAGTCACTCGAGCACACTCGCACACCCTCGCACGCACGCACACACTCGCACACACTCACATGCACACACTCACACACACACTCGCACACACTCGAACACACTCGCACACACTGGCAAACACTCGCACATACAGTCCTACAAACTCACACACACTCACACACATTCACACACTCGCACCCACACACAAACTGGCACACACTCAAACACACTCACTCATACACACTCGCACACACTCACTCGCACACACACTCGCACACAATCGCACCCAGTCACTCGAGCACACTCGCACACCCTCGCACGCACGCACACACTCGCACACACTCACATGCACACACTCACGCACACACACTCGCACACACTCGTGCACACTCGCACGCACACATTCACGCACACACACTCGCGCACACTCGTGCACACTCGCACGCACACATTCACACACATTCGCACTCACTTGCACACACTCGTACGCACACACTGGCACACACTCGCACACACTCGCACACACACACTCGCACATACTCGCTCACACTCACACACACTCGCACGCACACACTCACACACACTCGCATGCACACACTCGCACACACACTCGCACACACTCGTACACACTCGCACACACTCGCAAACACTCGCACATACAGTCCTACAAACTCACACACACTCACACACACTCACACACTCGCACCCACACACAAACTGGCACACACTCAAACACACTCACTCATACACACTCGCACACAATCACTCACACACACACACTCGCACACACTCGCACCCAGTCACTCGAGCACACTCACACACCCTCGCACGCACGCACACACTAGCACACACTCACATGCACACACTCACGCACACACACTCGCGCACACTCGTGCACACTTGCACGCACACATTCACACACATTCGCACTCACTTGCACACACTCGTACGCACACACTCGCACACACTCGCACACACACACTCGCACATACTCGCTCACACTCGCACACACACTCGCACGCACACACTCGCACACACTCGCACACACACTCACACACACACACTCGCATACACACTCGCACAAACTCCTACTCACACTCGTACACACTCACACACTAGCACACACACACTCGCACACACTCGCACACACTCGCACACACTCGCATGCACACATTCGCACACACTCACACACACACTCTCGCATACACACTCGCACAAACTCCTACACACTCACACACACTCGCACACACTTGCACACACTCGCACACACTCGCACATACACACATACACATTCGCACACACTCGCACACACACTCGCACACACAGTCCTACAAACTCACACACACACTCGCAAACACTCGCACACACACACACTCACTCACACGTACACACTCACGCACACTTGCACACACTCACGCACACTAGCACACACTCGTAAGCATACACTCACACTCACTCACACACTTACTCACACGCACACACTCTCGCACACACTCACACACACTCGCACACACTCGCACGCCCACACTCGCACACTCTCGCACACATTTGCACACACTCGCATTCACTTGCACCCACTCGCACGCACACACTCGCACACACTCATACACAATCACACAAACTCGCACACACACACTCGCACACATTCGCACACACTCGCACACACTTACTCACTCACACTCACTCGCACACACTTGCACACACTCGCACACACTCGCACACACAGTCCTACACACTCACACACACACTCGCAAACACTCGCACAAACTCACACACACTCACTCACATGCACACACTTGCGCACACTAGCACACACTCGCACGCCCACACTCACACACATTCGCACTCACTCGCACGCACTCGCACGCACACACTCGCACAAACTCACACACACTCGCACACACTCATACACAATCGCACGCACACACACTCGCACACACACACTCGCACACTCTCACACACATTCACACTCACTCGCACGCACTCGCACGTGCACACTCGAACACACTCGCACAAACTCACACACACTCGTACACACACTCGCACACACTCGCACACACTCACTCACACACACTCACACACACTCGCACACACTCGCACACACTCGCACACACTCACTCACACACACTCACACACACACACTCGCACACACTCACACACACTTGCACACACTCGCACACACTCACACGCACACACACTCGCACACACAATCACACACACTCACACACACTCACAAGCACACACTCGCACACACACTCGCACACACTCACACGCACACACTCACACGCACACACTCGCACAAACAGTCGCACCCACTCACTCGTGCACACTCGCGCACACTCGGGCACATTTGCACACACTCGCACACACTCGCACACTCTCGCACACACACTCGCACACACTCGCACACACTCGAACACACTCGCACACACTCGCAAACACTCGCACATACAGTCCTACAAACTCACACACACTCACACACACTCACACACTCCACCCACACACAAACTGGCACACACTCAAACACACTCACTCATACACACTCGCACACACTCACTCGCACACACACACACTCGCACACACTAGCACCCAGTCACTCGAACACACTCGCACACACTCGCACGCACGCACGCACACACTCGCACACACTCACACGCACACAGTCACGCACACACACTCGCGCACACTCGTGCACACTTGCACGCACACATTCGCACACATTCGCACTCACTTGCACACACTCATGCGCACACACTGGCACACACTGGCACACACACACTCGCACACACTCGCACACACTTGCACATACTAGCACACACACACTCGCACATATTCGCACACACTCGCACACACTTGCATGCACACACTCGCACACACACACACACTCACATACACACTCGCACACACTCGCACAAACTCCTACACACACTCGTACACACACACACTCGCACACACACTCGCACACACTCGCACACACTCACACATACACACATACACATTCGCACACACTCGCACACACACTCGCACACACAGTCCTACACACTCACACACACTCGCAAACACTCGCACACACTCACACACACACTCACTCACACGTACACACTCGCGCACACTCACACACACTCACATACACACTCGCACACACTCGCATGCACAGTCCTACACACTCACACACACTCACGCACACTCGCACACACTCGCATGCACACACTGGCACACACACTAACACACACACTCACATACACACTCGCACACACTCGCACAAACTCCTACACACACTCGCACACACTCACACACACACTCGCACGCTCACACTCGCACACACTCACACACACACTTGCACACACTTGCACACACACACTCGCACACAATCACACACACACTCGCAGACACTCGCACACACTCACTCATGCACACACTCATACACACTCGCCCCCACTCGCACACACAGTCCTACACACTCACACACACACTCGCAAACACTCGCAAACACTCACACACACACTCACTCACACGTACACACTCGCACACACTCGCACGCCCATACTCTCACACTCTCGCACACATTTGCACACACTCGCACTCACTCGCACGCACTCACACACACACTCACACACACACTCGCACAAACTCATACACAATCGCACACACTCACTCGCACACACTTGCACACACTCGCACACACTCGCACACACTTGCACACACTTGCACACGCTTGCACACACTCGCACACACTTGCACACACTCGCACACACTCACACACACGCACACACACGCACACACACTCACGCACACACTCGCACACACTCGCACACACTTGCATGCACACATTCGCACGCAATCACACACACAAACACAAACTGGCACACACTCAAACACACTCACTCATACACACTCGCACACACTCACTCGCACACACACACACACACTCACACACACTCACACACACACACTCGCGCACACTCGTGCACACTCGCACGCACACATTCGCACACATTCGCACTCACTTGCACACACTCGTACGCAAACACTGGCACACACTGGCACACACTCGCACACACACACTCGCACACACTCGCACACACTTGCACACACTAGCACACACACACTCGCACACACTCGCACATACTTGCACATACTCACACACACTTGCACGCACACACTCGCATGCACACACTCGCACACACTCACACACACTCGCATACACACTCGCACACACTCGCACAAACTCCTACACACACTCGTACACACTCACACACACTCGCACACACACTCGCACACACTCGCACATACACACATACACATTTGCACACACTCGCACACACACTCGCACACACAGTCCTACACACTCACACACACTCGCAAACACTCGCACACACTCACACACACACTCACTCACACGTACACACTCGCGCACACTCACGCACACTAGCACACACTCGTAAGCATACACTCAAACTAACTCACACACTTACTCACATGCACACACTCTCGCACACACTCACACACACTCGTGCACACTCGCACACACTCGCACGCCCACACTCGCACACTCTCGCACACATTTGCACACACTCGCACTCACTCGCACCCACTCGCATGCACACACTCGCACACACTCATACACAATCACACAAACTCGCACACATTCGCACACACTCGCACACACTCACTCACTCACACTTACTCGCACACACTTGCACACACTCGCACACACTCACTCACTCACACTCACTCGCACACACTTGCACACACTCGCACACACTCGCACACACAGTCCTACACACTCACACACACTCGCAAACACTCGCACAAACTCACACACACTCACTCACACGCACACACTTGCGCACACTAGCACACACTCGCATGCCCACACTCGCACACATTCGCACTCACTCGCACGCACTCGCACGCACACACTCGCAAAAAACTCACACACACTCGCACACACTCATACACAATCGCACGCACACACACTCGCACACACACACTCGCACACACTCGCACACTCTCGCACTCACTCGCACGCACTCGCACGCACACACTCGCACACACTCGCATGCACACACTCGCACGCACACACTCGCACAAACAGTCGAACACACTCGCACCCACTCACTCGTGCACACTCGCGCACACTTGGGCACATTTGCACACACTCGCACACACTCGCACACTCTCGCACACACACTCGCACACACACTCGCACACACTCGAACACACTCGCACACACTCGCAAACACTCGCACATACAGTCCTACAAACTCACACACACTCACACACACTCACACACTCCACCCACACACAAACTGGCACACACTCAAACACACTCACTCATACACACTCGCACACACTCACTTGCACACACACACACTCGCACACACTAGCACCCAGTCACTCGAGCACACTCGCACACACTCGCACGCACGCACGCACACACTCGCACACACTCACACGCACACAGTCACGCACACACACTCGCGCACACTCGTGCACACTTGCACGCACACATTCGCACACATTCGCACACACACTCGCACACACAGTCCTACACACACACTCGCAAACACTCGCACACACTCACACACACACTCACTCACACGTACACACTCGCACACACTCGCACACACTCACGCACACTAGCACACACTCGTAAGCATACACTCACACTCACTCACACGCACACACTCTCGCACACACTCACACACACTCGCGCACACTCGCACACACTCGCACGCCCACACTCGCACACTCTCGCACACATTTGCACACACTCACACTCACTCACACCCACTCACACGCACACACTCGCACACACTCATACACAATCACACAAACTCGCACACACACACTCGCACACATTCGCACACACTTGCACACACTCACTCACACTCACTCGCACACACTTGCACACACTCGCACACACTCGCACACACAGTCCTACACACTCACACACACTCGCAAACACTCGCACAAACTCACACACACTCACTCACACGCACATACTTGCACACACTAGCACACACTCGCACGCCCACACTTGCACACATTCGCACTCACTCGCATGCACTCGCACGCACACACTCGCACACACTCGCACAAACTCACACACACTCGCACACACACACTCGCACACACTCGCACACATACGCACTCACTCGCACGCACTCGCACGCACACACTCTCACACACTCGCACAAACTCACACACACTCGCACACACTTATACGCAATCGCACACACACACTCACTCACTCACACTCACTCGCACACACTTGCACACACTCGCACACACTCGCACACACTCATACACAATCGCACAAACTCACACACACTCGTACACACTCACACACTCGCACACACTCGCACGCACACACTCGCACAAACTCACACACACTCGCACACACTCATATACAATCGCACACACACACACTCGCACACACACACTCGCACACACTCGCACACTCTCGCACACATTCACACTCACTCGCACGCACTCGCACGCACACACTCGCACACACTCGCACAAACTCACACACACTTATACACAATCGCACACACACACACTCGTACACACACTCGCGCACACACTCACTCACACACACTCACACACACTCGCAAACACTCGCACAAACTCACACACACTCACTCACACGCACATACTTGCACACACTAGCACACACTCGCACGCCCACACTTGCACACATTCGCACTCACTCGCACGCACTCGCACGCACACACTCGCACACACTCGCACAAACTCACACACACTCGCACACACTCATACTCAATCGCACAATCGCACAAACTCACACACACTCGCACACACTCACACACTCGCACCCACTCACTCGTGCACACTCGCACACATTCGCACTCACTCGCACGCACTCGCACGCACACACTCGCACAAACTCACACACACTCGCACACACTCATACACATTCGCAAGCACACACACTCGCACACACACACTCACACACACTCGCACACTCTCGCACACATACGCACTCACTCGCACGCACTCGCACGCACACACTCTCACACACTCGCACAAACTCACACACACTCGCACACACTTATACACAATCGGACACACACACTCACTCACTCACACTCACTCGCACACACTTGCACACAGTCGCACACACTCGCACACACAGTCCTACACACTCACACACACTCGCAAATACTCGCACAAACTCACACACACTCACTCACACGCACACACTTGCACACACTAGCACACACTCCCACGCCCACACTTGCACACACTCGCACACACTTGCACACACTAGCACACACACACTCGCACACACTCGCACATACTCGCACACACTTGCACACACTCGCACACACTCGCATGCACACACTCGCACACACACTCACAAACACACACTCGCATACACACTCGCACACACTCGCACAAACTCCTACACACACTCGTACACACTCACACACACTCGCACACACACTTGCACACACTCGCACACACTCGCACATACACGCATACACATTCGCACACAATCGCACACACACTCGCACACACAGTCCTACACACACACTAGCAAACACTCGCACACACTCACACACACACTCACTCACACGTACACACTCGCACACACTCGCACACACTCACGCACACTAGCACACACTCATAAGCATACACTCACATTCACTCACACACTTACTCACACGCACACACTCTCGCACACACTCACACACATTCGCGCACACTCGCACACACTCGCATGCCCACACTCGCGCACATTTGCACACACTCGCACTCACTCACACCCACTCGCACGCACACACTCGCACACACTCATACACAATCACACAAACTCGCACACACACACTCGCACACATTCGCACACACTCGCACACACTCACTCACTCACACTCACTCGCACACACTTGCACACACTCGCACTCACTCGCACACACAGTCCTACACACTCACACACACTCGCAAACACTCGCACAAACTCACACACACTCACTCACACGCACATACTTGCACACACTAGCACACACTCGCACGCCCACATTTGCACACATTCGCACTCACTCGCACGCACTCGCACGCACACACTCGCACACACTCGCACAAACTCACACACACTCGCACACACTCATACTCAATCGCACAATCGCACAAACTCACACACACTCGCACACACTCACACACTCGCACCCACTCACTCGTGCACACTCGCACACATTCGCACGCACACACTCGCACAAACTCACACACACTCGCACACACTCATACACAATCGCACGCACACACACTCGCACACACACACTCACACACACTCGCACACTCTCGCACACATACGCACTCACTCGCACGCACACACTCTCACACACTCGCACAAACTCACACACACTCGCACACACTTGTACACAATCGCACACACACACTCACTCACTCACACTCACTCGCACACACTTGCACACACTCGCACACACTCGCACACACAGTCCTACACACTCACACACACTCGCAAACACTCACACAAACTCACACAAACTCACTCACACGCACACACTTGCACACACTAGCACACACTCGCACGCCAACACTTGCACACACTCACACTCACTCGCACGCACTAGCACGCACACACTCGCACACACTCGCACATACTCGCACACACTTGCACACACTCGCATGCACACACTCGCACACACACTCACAAACACACACTCGCATACACACTCGCACACACTCGCACAAACTCCTACACACACTCGTACACACTCACACACACTCGCACACACACTTGCACACACTCGCACACACTCGCACATACACACATACACATTCACACACACTCGCACACACACTCGCACACACAGTCCTACACACAAACACTCGCAAACACTCGCACACACTCACACACACACTCACTCACACGTAGACACTCTCACACACTCGCACACACTCACGCACACTAGCACACACTAGTAAGCATACACTCACATTCACTCACACACTTACTCACACGCACACACTCTCGCACACACTCACACACACTCGCGCACACTCGCACACACTCACAAGCCAACACTCGCACACTCTCGCACACACTTGCACTCACTCACACCCACTCGCACGCACACACTCGCACACACTCATACACAATCACACAAACTCGCACACACACACTCGCACACATTCGCACACACTCGCACACACTCACTCACTCACACTCACTCGCACACACTTGCACACACTTGCACACACTCGCACACACAGTCCTACACACTCACACACACTCGCAAACACTCGCACAAACTCACACACACTCACTCACACGCACACACTTGCACACACTAGCACACACTCGCACGCCCACACTTGCACACATTCGCACTCACTCGCACGCACTCGCACACACTCGCACAAACTCACACACACTCGTACACACTCACACACTCGCACACACTCGCACGCACACACTCGCACAAACTCACACACACTCGCACACACTCATATACAATCGCACACACACACACTCGCACACACACACTCGCACACACTCGCACACTCTCGCACACATTCACACTCACTCGCACGCACTCGCACGCACACACTCGCACACACTCGCACAAACTCACACACACTCGCACACACTTATACACAATCGCACACACACACACTCGTACACACACTCGCACACACTCGCACACACTCGCACACACTCACTCACACACACACACACACACTCGCACACACTCACACACACTCGCACACACTCACATGCACACACACTCGCACACACTCACACACACTTGCACACACTCACAAGCACACACTCGCACAGACACTCGCTCACACTCACAAGCACACACTCACACGCACACACTCGCACACACACTCGCACACACTCACACCAACTCACTCGTGCACACTCACGCACACTCGGGCACATTTGCACACACTCGCACACACTCGCACACTCTCGCACACACTCGCACACACACTCGCACACACTCGAACACACTCACACACACTCACAAACAATCGCACATACAGTCCTACAAACTCACACACACTCACACACACTCACACACTCGCACCCACACACAAACTGGCACACACTCAAACACACTCACTCATACACACTCGCACACACTCACTCGCACACACACACACTCGCACACACTCGCACCCAGTCACTCGAGCAAACTCGCACACACTCGCACGCACACATGCACACACTCGCACACACTCACACGCACACACTCACGCACACACACTCGCGCACACTCGTGCACACTCGCACGCACACATTCGCACACATTCGCACTCACTTGCACACACTGGCACACACTGGCACACACTGGCACACACACACTCGCACACACTCGCACACACTCGCACACACTTGCACACACTAGCACACACACTCGCACATACTCGCACACACTCGCACACACTCGCACGCACACACTCGCACACACTCGCATGCACACACTCGCACACACACTCACACACACACTCACATACACACTCGCACACACTCGCACAAACTCCTACACACACACGTACACACTCACACACACTCGCACACACACTCGCACACACTCGCACATACACACATACACATTCACACACACTCGCACACACACTCGCACACACAGTCCTACACACTCACACACACACTCTCAAACACTCGCACACACTCACACACACACTCACTCACACATACACACTCGCGCACACTCACGCACACTAGCACACACTCGTAAGCATACACTCACACTCACTCACACACTTACTCACACGCACACACTCTCGCACACATTTGCACACACTCGCACTCACTCGCACCCACTCGCACGCACACACTCGCACACACTCATACACAATCACACAAACTCGCACACACACACTCGCACACATTTGCACACACTCGCACACACGCACTCACTCACACTCACTCGCACACACTCGCACACACTCGCACACACAGTCCTACACACTCACACACACACTCGCAAACACTCGCACAAACTCACACACACTCACTCACACGCACACACTTGCGCACACTAGCACACACTCGCACGCCCACACTCGCACACATTCGCACTCACTCGCACGCACTCGCACGCACACACTCGCACACACTCGCACAAACTCACACACACTCGCACACACTCATACACAATCGCTCGCACACACACCCGCACACACTCGCACACATTTGCACTCACTCACACGCACTCGCATGCACACACTCGCACAAACTCACACACACTGGCACACACTTATACACAATCGCACACACACACTCTAACACACACTCGCACACACTCGCACACACTCACTCACACACACTCACACACACACTCGCACACACTCACACACACTTGCACACACTCGCACACACTCACACGCACACACACTCACACACACTCACACACACTCGCACACACTCACAAGCACAAACTCGCACACACACTCGCACACACTCACACGCACACACTCACACGCACACACTCGCACACACACTCGCACACACTCGCACCCACTCACTCGTGCACACTCGCGCACACTCGGGCACATTTGCACACACTCGCACACACTCGCACACTCTCGCACACACACTCGCACACACACTCGCACACACTCGAACACACTCGCACACACTCACAAACACTCGCACATACAGTCCTACAGACTCACACACACTCACACACACTCACACACTCGCACCCACACACAAACTGGCACACACTCAAACACACTCACTCATACACACTCGCACACACTCACTCGCACACACACACAATCGCACACACTCGCACCCAGTCACTCGAGCACACTCGCACACCCTCGCACGCACGCACACACTCGCACACACTCACATGCACACACTCACGCACACACACTCGCGCACACTCATGCACACTCGCACGCACACATTCACACACATTCGCACGCACTTGCACACACTCGTACGCACACACTGGCACACACTCGCACACACACACTCGCACATACTCGCTCACACTCGCACACACACGCACGCACACACTTTCACACACTCGCATGCACACACTCGCACACACACTCACACACACACACTCGCATACACACTCGCACAAACTCCTACACACACTCGTACACACTCACACACACTAGCACACAAACACTCGCACATACTCGCACACACTCGCACACACTCGCATGCACACACTCGCACACACACTCACACACTCTCGCATACACACTCGCACAAACTCCTACACACACTCGTACACACTCACACACACTCGCACACACACTTGCACACACTCGCACATACACACATACACATTCGCACACACTCGCACACACACTCGCACACACAGTCCTACACACTCACACACACACTCGCAAACACTCGCAAACACTCACACACACACTCACTCACACGTACACACTCGCGCACACTCGCACACACTCACGCACACTAGCACACACTCGTAAGCATACACTCACACTCACTCACACACTTACTCACACTCACACACTCTCGCACACACTCACACACACTCGCCCACACTCGCACAAACTCACACACACTCGCACACACTTATACACAATCGCACACACACACACTCGTACACACACTCGCACACACTCGCACACACTCACTCTCACACACACACACACTTGCACACACTCACACACACTCGCACACACTCACATGCACACACACTCGCACACACTCACACACACTCGCACACACTCACAAGCACACACTCGCACAGACACTCACTCACACTCACAAGCACACACTCACACGCACACACTCGCACACACACTCGCACACACTCACACCAACTCACTCGTGCACACTCGTGCACACTCGGGCACATTTGCACACACTCGCACACACTCGCACACTCTCGCACACACTCACCCCCACACTCGCACACACTCGAACACACTCACACACTCACAAACAATCGCACATACAGTCCTACAAACTCACACACACTCACACACACTCACACACTCGCACCCACACACAAACTGGCACACACTCAAACACACTCACTCATACACACTCGCACACACTCACTCGCACACACACTCTCGCACACACTCGCACCCAGTCACTCGAGCACACTCGCACACACTCGCACGCACACACGCACACACTCACACGCACACACTCACGCACACACACTCGCGCACACTCGTGCACACTCGCACGCACACATTCGCACACATTCGCACTCACTTGCACACACTGGCACACACTGGCACACACTGGCACACACACACTCGCACACACTCGCACACACTCGCACACACTTGCACACACTAGCACACACACTCGCACATACTCGCACACACTCGCACACACTCGCACGCACACACTCGCACACACTCGCATGCACACACTCGCACACACACTCACACACACACACTCACATACACACTCGCACACACTCGCACAAACTCCTACACACACACGTACACACTCACACACACTCGCACACACACTCGCACATACACACATACACATTCACACACACTCGCACACACACTCGCACACACAGTCCTACACACTCACACACACACTCGCAAACACTCGCACACACTCACACACACACTCACTCACACATACACACTCGCGCACACTCACGCACACTAGCACACACTCGTAAGCATACACTCACACTCACTCACACACTTACTCACACGCACACACTCTCGCACACACTCACACACACTCGCGCACACTCGCACACTCTCGCACACATTTGCACACACTCGCACTCACTCGCACCCACTCGCACGCACACACTCGCACACACTCATACACAATCACACAAACTCGCACGCACACACTCGCACACATTCGCACACACTCGCACACACGCACTCACTCACACTCACTCGCACACACTTGCACACACTCGCACACACTCACACACACAGTCCTACACACTCACACACACACTCGCAAACACTCGCACAAACTCACACACACTCACTCACACGCACACACTTGCGCACACTAGCACACACTCGCACGCCCACACTCGCACACATTCGCACTCACTCGCACGCACTCGCACGCACACACTCGCACACACTCGCACAAACTCACACACACTCGCACACACTCATACACAATCGCACGCACACACACCCGGACACACTCGCACACATTTGCACTCACTCGCACGCACTCGCATGCACAAACTCGCACAAACTCACACACACTGGCACACACTTATACACAATCGCACACACACACTCTAACACACACTCGCACACACTCGCACACACTCACACACACTTGCACACACTCGCACACACTCACACGCACACACACTCACACACACTCACACACACTCGCACACACTCACAAGCACAAACTCGCACACACACTCGCACACACTCACACGCACACACTCACACGCACACACTCGCACACACACTCGCACACACTCGCACCCACTCACTCGTGCACACTCGGGCACATTTGCACACACTCGCACACACTCGCACACTCTCGCACACACACTCGCAAACACTCGCACATACAGTCCTACAAACTCACACACACTCACACACACTCACACACTCGCACCCACACACAAACTGGCACACACTCAAACACACTCACTCATACACACTCGCACACACTCACTCGCACACACACACACTCGCACACACTCGCACCCAGTCACTCGAGCACACTCGCACACCCTCGCACGCACGCACACACTCGCACACACTCACATGCACACACTCACGCACACACACTCGCGCACACTCATGCACACTCGCACGCACTTGCACACACTCGTACGCACACACTGGCACACACTCGCACACACTCGCACACACACACTCGCACATACTCGCTCACACTCGCACACACTCGCACGCACACACTCGCACACACTCGCATGCACACACTCGCACACACACTCACACACACACACTCGCATACACACTCGCACAAACTCCTACACACACTCGTACACACTCACACACACTAGCACACACACACTCGCACATACTCGCACACACTCGCACACACTCGCATGCACACACTCGCACACACACTCACACACTCTCGCATACACACTCGCTCAAACTCCTACACACACTCGTACACACTCACACACACTCGCACACACACTTGCACACACTCGCACATACACACATACACATTCGCACACACTCGCACACACACTCGCACACACAGTCCTACACACTCACACACACACTCGCAAACACTCGCACACACTCACACACACACTCACTCACACGTACACACTCACGCACACTTGCACACACTCACGCACACTAGCACACACTCGTAAGCATACACTCACACTCACTCACACACTTACTCACACGCACACACTCTCGCACACACTCACACACACTCACGCACACTCGCACACACTCGCACGCCCACACTCGCACACTCTCGCACACATTTGCACACACTCGCACTCACTTGCACCCACTCGCACGCACCCACTCGCACACACTCATACACAATCACACAAACTCGCACGCGCACACTCGAACACACTCGCACAAACTCACACACACTCGCACACACTTATACACAAACGCACACACACACTCGTACACACACTCGCACACACTCGCACACACTCGCACACACTCACTCACACACACTCACACACACACACTCGCACACACTCACACACACTTGCACACACTCGCACACACTCAAACGCACACACACTCGCACACACACTCACACACACTCACAAGCACACACTCGCACACACACTCGCACACACTCACACGCACACACTCACACGAACACACTCGCACAAACAGTCGCACACACTCGCACCCACTCACTCGTGCACACTCGCGCACACTCGGGCACATTTGCACACACTCGCACACACTCGCACACTCTCGCACACACACTCGCACACACACTCGCACACACTCGAACACACTCGCACACACTCGCAAACACTCGCACATACAGTCCTACAAACTCACACACACTCACACACACTCACACACTCCACCCACACACAAACTGGCACACACTCAAACACACTCACTCATACACACTCGCACACACTCACTCGCACACACACACACACTCGCACACACTCGCACCCAGTCACTCGAGCACACTCGCACACACTCGCACGCACGCACACACTCGCACACACTCACACGCACACAGTCAAGCACACACACTCGCGCACACTCGTGCACACTTGCACGCACACATTCGCACACATTCGCACTCACTTGCACACACTCGTGCGCACACACTGGCACACACTGGCACACACTGGCACACACACACTCGCACACACTCGCACACACTCGCACGCACACACTCGCACACACTCGCATGCACACACTCGCACACACACTCACACACACACACTCACATACACACTCGCACACCCTCGCACAAACTCCTACACACACACGTACACACTCACACACACTCGCACACACTCGCACATACACACATACACATTCACACACACTCGCACACACACCCGCACACACAGTCCTACACACTCACACACACACTCGCAAACACTCGCACACACTCACACACACACTCACTCACACGTACACACTCGTGCACACTCACGCACACTAGCACACACTCGTAAGCATACACTCACACTCACTCACACACTTACTCACACGCACACACTCTCGCACACACTCACACACACTCGCGCACACTCGCACACACTCGCACGCCCACACTCGCAC
This sequence comes from Phyllobates terribilis, assembly GCF_046119375.1. NCBI lineage: Eukaryota > Metazoa > Chordata > Amphibia > Anura > Dendrobatidae > Phyllobates > Phyllobates terribilis. Next base: position 2,515,869 of record NW_027362853.1, read on the forward strand.
ACTCTCGCACACATTTGCACACACTCGCACTCACTTGCACCCACTCGCACGCACACACTCGCACACACTCATACACAATCACACAAACTCGCACACACACACTCGCACACATTCGCACACACTCGCACACACTCACTCACTCACACTCACTCGCACACACTTGCACACACTCGCACACACTCGCACACACAGTCCTACACACTCACACACACACTCGCAAACACTCGCACAAACTCACACACACTCACTCACACGCAGACACACTCGCATGCCCACACTCACACACATTTGCACTCACTCGCACGCACTCGCACGCACACACTCGCACAAACTCACACACACTCGCACACACTCATACACAATCGCACGCACACACACTCGCACACACACACTCGCACACACTCGCACACTCTCGCACACATTCACACTCACTCGCACGCACTCGCACGCGCACCCTCGAACACACTCGCACACACTCGCACACACTCACTCACACACACTCACACACACACACTCGCACACACTCACACACACTTGCACACACTCGCACACACTCACACGCACACACACTCGCACACACACTCACACACACTCACAAGCACACACTCGCACACACACTCGCACACACTCACACGCACACACTCACACGAACACACTCGCACAAACAGTCGCACACACTCGCACCCACTCACTCGTGCACACTCGCGCACACTCGGGCACATTTGCACACACTCGCACACACTCGCACACTCTCGCACACACACTCGCACACACACTCGCACACACTCGAACACACTCGCACACACTCGCAAACACTCGCACATACAGTCCTACAAACTCACACACACTCACACACACTCACACACTCCACCCACACACAAACTGGCACACACTCAAACACACTCACTCATACACACTCGCACACACTCACTCGCACACACACACACACACACTCGCACACACTCGCACCCAGTCACTCGAGCACACTCGCACACACTCGCACGCACACACTCGCACACACTCACACGCACACAGTCAAGCACACACACTCGCGCACACTCGTGCACACTTGCACGCACACATTCGCACACATTCGCACTCACTTGCACACACTCGTGCGCACACACTGGCACACACTGGCACACACTGGCACACACACACTCGCACACACTCGCACACACTTGCACACACTAGCACACACACACTCGCACAAACTCGCACACACTCGCACACACTCGCACGCACACACTCGCACACACTCGCATGCACACACTCGCACACACACTCACACACACACTCACATACACACTCGCACACCCTCGCACAAACTCCTACACACACACGTACACACTCACACACACTCGCACACACTCGCACATACACACATACACATTCACACACACTCGCACACACACCCGCACACACAGTCCTACACACTCACACACACACTTGCAAACACTCGCACACACTCACACACACACTCACTCACACGTACACACTCGTGCACACTCACGCACACTAGCACACACTCGTAAGCATACACTCACACTCACTCACACACTTACTCACACGCACACACTCTCGCACGCACTCACACACACTCGCGCACACTCGCACACACTCGCACGCCCACACTCGCACACTCTCGCACACATTTGCACACACTCGCACTCACTCGGACCCACTCGCACGCACACACTCGCACACACTCATACACAATCACACAAACTCGCACACACACACTCGCACACATTCGCACACACTCTCACACACGCACTCACTCACACTCACTCGCACACACTTGCACACACTCGCACACACTCGCACACACAGTCCTACACACTCACACACACACTCGCAAACACTCGCACAAACTCACACACACTCACTCACACGCACACACTTGCGCACACTAGCACACACTCGCACGCCCAAACTCGCACACATTCGCACTCACTCGCACGCACTCGCACGCACACACTCGCACACACTCGCACAAACTCACACACACTCGCACACACTCATACACAATCGCACGCACACACACCCGCACACACTCGCACACATTCGCACTCACTCACACGCACTCGCACGCACACACTCGCACAAACTCACACACACTGGCACACACTTATACACAATTGCACACACACACTCTAACACACACTCACACACACTCGCACACACTCACTCACACACACTCACACACACACTCGCACACACTCACACACACTTGCACACACTCGCACACACTCACACGCACACACACTCACACACACACTCACACACACTCGCACACACTCACAAGCACAAACTCGCACACACACTCGCACACACTCACACGCACACACTCACACGCACACACTCGCACACAAACTCGCACACACTCGCACCCAGTCACTCGAGCACACTCGCACACCCTCGCACGCACGCACACACTCGCACACACTCACATGCACACACTCACGCACACACACTCGCACACACTCGCAAACACTCGCACATACAGTCCTACAAACTCACACACACTCACACACACTCACACACTCCACCCACACACAAACTGGCACACACTCAAACACACTCACTCAGACATACTCGCACACACTCACTCGCACACACACACACACACTCGCACACACTCGCACCCAGTCACTCGAGCACACTCGCACACACTCGCACCACGCACACACTCGCACACACTCACACGCACACAGTCACACACACACTCGCGCACACTCGTGCACACTTGCACGCACACATTCGCACACATTCACACTCACTTGCACACACTCGTGCGCACAAACTGGCACACACTGGCACACACTGGCACACACACACTCGCACACACTCGCATACACTTGCACACACTAGCACACACACACTCGCACATACTCGCACACACTCGCACACACTCGCACGCACACACTCGCACACACTCGCATGCACACACTCGCACACACACTCACACACACACACTCACATACACACTCGCACACACTCGCACAAACTCCTACACACACACGTACACACTCACACACACTCGAACACACACTCGCACACACTCGCACACACTTGCACACACTCGCACATACACACATACACATTCACACACACTCGCACACACACTCGCACACACAGTCCTACACACTCACACACTCGCACACACTCACACGCACACACTCGCACACACACACTCACACACACTCGCACACACTCACAAGCACAAACTCGCACACACACTCGCACACACTCACATGCACACACTCACACGCACACACTCGCACACAAACTCGCACACACTCGCACCCAGTCACTCGAGCACACTCGCACACCCTCGCACGCACGCACACACTTGCACACACTCACATGCACACACTCACACACACACTTGCACACACTCGAACACACTCGCACACACTCGCAAAGACTCGCACATACAGTCCTACAAACTCACACACACTCACACACACTCACACACTCGCACCCACACACAAACTGGCACACACTCAAACACACTCACTCATACACACTCGCACACACTCACTCGCACACACACTCGCACACACTCGCACCCAGTCACTCGAGCACACTCGCACACCCTCGCACGCACGCACGCACACACTCGCACACACTCACATGCACACACTCACGCACACACACTCGCACACTCGTGCACACTCGCACGCACACATTCACGCACACACACTCGCGCACACTCGTGCACACTCGCACGCACACATTCACACACATTCGCACTCACTTGCACACACTCGTACGCACACACTGGCACACACTCGCACACACTCGCACACACACACTCGCACATACTCGCTCACACTCACACACACTCGCACGCACACACTCGCACACACTCGCATGCACACACTCGCACACACACTCGCCTACACACTCGCACAAACTCCTACACACACTCGTACACACTCACACGCACTAGCACACACACACTCGCACACACTCGCACACACACACACGCACACACTCGCACACACACTCGGACACACTCGCACCCACTCACTCGTGCACACTCGCGCACACTCGGGCACATTTGCACACACTCGCACACACTCGCACACTCTCACACACACACTCGCACACACACTCGCACACACTCGAACACACTCGCACACACTCGCAAACACTCGCACATACAGTCCTACAGACTCACACACACTCACACACTCGCACCCACACACAAACTGGCACACACTCAAACACACTCACTCATACACACTCGCACACACTCACTCGCACACACACACACTCGCACACACTCGCACCCAGTCACTCGAGCACACTCGCACACCCTCGCACGCACGCACACACTCGCACACACTCACATGCACACACTCACGCACACACACTCGCGCACACTCATGCACACTCGCACGCACACATTCACACACATTCGCACGCACTTGCACACACTCGTACGCACACACTGGCACACACTCGCACACACTCGCACACACACACTCGCACATACTCGCTCACACTCGCACACACTCGCACGCACACACTCGCACACACTCGCATGCACACACTCGCACACACACTCACACACACACACTCGCATACACACTCGCACAAACTCCTACACACACTCGTACACACTCACACACACTAGCACACAAACACTCGCACATACTCGCACACACTCGCACACACTCGCATGCACACACTCGCACACACACTCACACACTCTCGCATACACACTCGCACAAACTCCTACACACACTCGTACACACTCACGCACACTCGCACACACACTTGCACACACTCGCACATACACACATACACATTCGCACACACTCGCACACACACTCGCACACACAGTCCTACACACTCACACACACACTCGCAAACACTCGCACACACTCACACACACACTCACTCACACGTACACACTCACGCACACTTGCACACACTCACGCACACTAGCACACACTCGTAAGCATACACTCACACTCACTCACACACTTACTCACACGCACACACTCTCGCACACACTCACACACACTCGCGCACACTCGCACACACTCGCACGCCCACACTCGCACACTCTCGCACACATTTGCACACACTCGCACTCACTTGCACCCACTCGCACGCACCCACTCGCACACACTCATACACAATCACACAAACTCGCACACACACACTCGCACACATTCGCACACACTCGCACACACTCACTCACTCACACTCACTCGCACACACTTGCACACACTCGCACGCACTCGCACACACAGTCCTACACACTCACACACACACTCGCAAACACTCGCACAAACTCACACACACTCACTCACACGCAGACACACTCGCATGCCCACACTCACACACATTTGCACTCACTCGCACGCACTCGCACGCACACACTCGCACAAACTCACACACACTCGCACACACTCATACACAATCGCACGCACACACACTCGCACACACACACTCGCACACACTCGCACACTCTCGCACACATTCACACTCACTCGCACGCACTCGCACGCGCACACTCGAACACACTCGCACAAACTCACACACACTCGCACACACTTATACACAAACGCACACACACACTCGTACACACACTCGCACACACTCGCACACACTCGCACACACTCACTCACACACACTCACACACACACACTCGCACACACTCACACACACTTGCACACACTCGCACACACTCACACGCACACACACTCGCACACACACTCACACACACTCACACACTCACAAGCACACACTCGCACACACACTCGCACACACACACTCACACGCACACACTCGCACAAACAGTCGCACACACTCGCACCCACTCACTCGTGCACACTCGCGCACACTCGGGCACATTTGCACACACTCGCACACACTCGCACACTCTCGCACACACACTCGCACACACACTCGCACACACTCGAACACACTCGCACACACTCGCAAACACTCGCACATACAGTCCTACAAACTCACCCACACTCACACACAATCACACACTCCACCCACACACAAACTGGCACACACTCAAACACACTCACTCATACACACTCGCACACACTCACTCGCACACACACACACACACACTCGCACACACTCGCACCCAGTCACTCGAGCACACTCGCACACACTCGCACGCACGCACACACTCGCACACACTCACACGCACACAGTCACGCACACACACTCGCGCACACTCGTGCACACTTGCACGCACACATTCGCACACATTCGCACTCACTTGCACACACTCGTGCGCACACACTGGCACACACTGGCACACACTGGCACACACACACTCGCACACACTCGCACACACTTGCACACACTAGCACACACACACTCGCACATACTCGCACACACTCGCACACACTCGCACGCACACACTCGCACACACTCGCATGCACACACTCGCACACACACTCACACACACACTCACATACACCCTCGCACAAACTCCTACACACACACGTACACACTCACACACACTCGCACACACACTCGCACACACTCGAACATACACACATACACATTCACACACACTCGCACACACACCCGCACACACAGTCCTACACACTCACACACACACTCGCAAACACTCGCACACACTCACACACACACTCACTCACACGTACACACTCGCGCACACTCACGCACACTAGCACACACTCGTAAGCATACACTCACACTCACTCACACACTTACTCACACGCACACACTCTCGCACACACTCACACACACTCGCGCACACTCGCACACACTCGCACGCCCACACTCGCACACTCTCGCACACATTTGCACACACTCGCACTCACTCGCACCCACTCGCACGCACACACTCGCACACACTCATACACAATCACACAAACTCGCACACACACACTCGCACACATTCGCACACACTCTCACACACGCACTCACTCACACTCACTCGCACACACTTGCACACACTCGCACACACTCGCACACACAGTCCTACACACTCACACACACACTCGCAAACACTCGCACAAACTCACACACACTCACTCACATGCACACACTTGCGCACACTAGCACACACTCGCACGCCCAAACTCGCACACATTCGCAGTCACTCGCACGCACTCGCACGCACACACTCGCACACACTCGCACAAACTCACACACACTCGCACACACTCATACACAATCGCACGCACACACACCCGCACACACTCACACACATTCGCACTCACTCGCACGCACTCGCACGCACACACTCGCACAAACTCACACACACTGGCACACACTTATACACAATCACACACACACACTCTAACACACACTCACACACACTCGCACACACTCACTCACACACACTCACACACACACTCGCACACACTCACACACACTTGCACACACTCGCACACACTCACACGCACACACACTCACACACACACTCACACACACTCGCACACACTCACAAGCACAAACTCGCACACACACTCGCACACACTCACTCGCACACACACACACACACTCGCACACACTCGCACCCAGTCACTCGAGCACACTCGCACACACTCGCACGCACGCACACACTCGCACACACTCACACGCACACAGTCACGCACACACACTCGCGCACACTCGTGCACACTTGCACGCACACATTCGCACACATTCGCACTCACTTGCACACACTCGTGCGCACACACTGGCACACACTGGCACACACTGGCACACACACACTCGCACACACTCGCACACACTTGCACACACTAGCACACACACACTCGCACATACTCGCACACACTCGCACACACTCGCACGCACACACTCGCACACACTCGCATGCACACACTCGCACACACACTCACACACACACACTCACATACACACTCGCACACACTCGCACAAACTCCTACACACACACGTACACACTCACACACACTCGAACACACACTCGCACACACTCGCACACACTCGCACACACTCGCACATACACACATACACATTCACACACACTCGCACACACACTCGCACACACAGTCCTACACACTCACACACTCGCACACACTCACACGCACACACTCGCACACACACACTCACACACACTCGCACACACTCACAAGCACAAACTCGCACACACACTCGCACACACTCACATGCACACACTCACACGCACACACTCGCACACAAACTCGCACACACTCGCACCCAGTCACTCGAGCACACTCGCACACCCTCGCACGCACGCACACACTTGCACACACTCACATGCACACACTCACACACACACTTGCACACACTCGAACACACTCGCACACACTCGCAAAGACTCGCACATACAGTCCTACAAACTCACACACACTCACACACACTCACACACTCACACCCACACACAAACTGGCACACACTCAAACACACTCACTCATACACACTCGCACACACTCACTCGCACACACACTCGCACACACTCGCACCCAGTCACTCGAGCACACTCGCACACCCTCGCACGCACGCACGCACACACTCGCACACACTCACATGCACACACTCACGCACACACACTCGCACACTCGTGCACACTCGCACGCACACATTCACGCACACACACTCGCGCACACTCGTGCACACTCGCACGCACACATTCACACACATTCGCACTCACTTGCACACACTCGTACGCACACACTGGCACACACTCGCACACACTCGCACACACACACTCGCACATACTCGCTCACACTCACACACACTCGCACGCACACACTCGCACACACTCGCATGCACACACTTGCACACACACTCGCCTACACACTCGCACAAACTCCTACACACACTCGTACACACTCACACACACTAGCACACACACACTCGCACACACTCGCACACACTTGCACACACTAGCACACACACACACGCACACACTCGCACACACACTCGGACACACTCGCACCCACTCACTCGTGCACACTCGCGCACACTCGGGCACATTTGCACACACTCGCACACACTCGCACACTCTCGCACACACACTCGCACACACACTCGCACACACTCGAACACACTCGCACACACTCGCAAACACTCGCACATACAGTCCTACAGACTCACACACACTCACACACTCGCACCCACACACAAACTGGCACACACTCAAACACACTCACTCATACACACTCGCACACACTCACTCGCACACACACACACTCGCACACACTCGCACCCAGTCACTCGAGCACACTCGCACACCCTCGCACGCACGCACACACTCGCACACACTCACATGCACACACTCACGCACACACACTCGCGCACACTCATGCACACTCGCACGCACACATTCACACACATTCGCACGCACTTGCACACACTCGTACGCACACACTGGCACACACTCGCACACACTTGCACACACACACTCGCACATACTCGCTCACACTCGCACACACTCGCACGCACACACTCGCACACACTCGCATGCACACACTCGCACACACACTCACACACACACACTCGCATACACACTCGCACAAACTCCTACACACACTCGTACACACTCACACACACTAGCACACAAACACTCGCACATACTCGCACACACTCGCACACACTCGCATGCACACACTCGCACACACACTCACACACTCTCGCATACACACTCGCACAAACTCCTACACACACTCGTACACACTCACAGACACTCGCACACACACTTGCACACACTCGCACATACACACATACACATTCGCACACACTCGCACACACACTCGCACACACAGTCCTACACACTCACACACACACTCGCAAACACTCGCACACACTCACACACACACTCACTCACACGTACACACTCACGCACACTTGCACACACTCACGCACACTAGCACACACTCGTAAGCATACACTCACACTCACTCACACACTTACTCACACGCACACACTCTCGCACACACTCACACACACTCGCGCACACTCGCACACACTCGCACGCCCACACTCGCACACTCTCGCACACATTTGCACACACTCGCACTCACTTGCACCCACTCGCACGCACCCACTCGCACACACTCATACACAATCACACAAACTCGCACACACACACTCGCACACATTCGCACACACTCGCACACACTCGCATGCACACACTCGCACACACACTCACACACACACTCTCGCATACACACTCGCACAAACTCCTACACACACTCGTACACACTCACACACACTCGCACACACACTTGCACACACTCGCACATACACACATACACATTCGCACACACTCGCACACACACTCGCACACACAGTCCTACACACTCACACACACACTCGCAAACACTCGCACACACTCACACACACACTCACTCACACGTACACACTCACGCACACTTGCACACACTCACGCACACTAGCACACACTCGTAAGCATACACTCACACTCACTCACACACTTACTCACACGCACACACTCTTGCACACACTCACACACACTCGCGCACACTCGCACACACTCGCACGCCCACACTCGCACACTCTCGCACACATTTGCACACACTCGCACTCACTTGCACCCACTCGCACGCACACACTCGCACACACTCATACACAATCACACAAACTCGCACACACACACTCGCACACATTCGCACACACTCGCACACACTCACTCACTCACACTCACTCGCACACACTTGCACACACTCGCACGCACTCGCACACACAGTCCTACACACTCACACACACACTCGCAAACACTCGCACAAACTCACACACACTCACTCACACGCAGACACACTCGCATGCCCACACTCACACACATTTGCACTCACTCGCACGCACTCGCACGCACACACTCGCACAAACTCACACACACTCGCACACACTCATACACAATTGCACGCACACACACTCGCACACACACACTCGCACACACTCGCACGCCCACACTCGCACACTCTCGCACACATTTGCACACACTCGCACTCACTCGCACCCACTCGCACGCACACACTCGCACACACTCATACACAATCACACAAACTCGCACACACACACTCGCACACATTCGCACACACTCTCACACACGCACTCACTCACACTCACTCGCACACACTTGCACACACTCGCACACACTCGCACACACAGTCCTACACACTCACACACACACTCGCAAACACTCGCACAAACTCACACACACTCACTCACATGCACACACTTGCGCACACTAGCACACACTCGCACGCCCAAACTCGCACACATTCGCAGTCACTCGCACGCACTCGCACGCACACACTCGCACACACTCGCACAAACTCACACACACTCGCACACACTCATACACAATCGCACGCACACACACCCGCACACACTCACACACATTCGCACTCACTCGCACGCACTCGCACGCACACACTCGCACAAACTCACACACACTGGCACACACTTATACACAATCACACACACACACTCTAACACACACTCACACACACTCGCACACACTCACTCACACACACTCACACACACACTCGCACACACTCACACACACTTGCACACACTCGCACACACTCACACGCACACACACTCACACACACACTCACACACACTCGCACACACTCACAAGCACAAACTCGCACACACACTCGCACACACTCACTCGCACACACACACACACACTCGCACACACTCGCACCCAGTCACTCGAGCACACTCGCACACACTCGCACGCACGCACACACTCGCACACACTCACACGCACACAGTCACGCACACACACTCGCGCACACTCGTGCACACTTGCACGCACACATTCGCACACATTCGCACTCACTTGCACACACTCGTGCGCACACACTGGCACACACTGGCACACACTGGCACACACACACTCGCACACACTCGCACACACTTGCACACACTAGCACACACACACTCGCACATACTCGCACACACTCGCACACACTCGCACGCACACACTCGCACACACTCGCATGCACACACTCGCACACACACTCACACACACACACTCACATACACACTCGCACACACTCGCACAAACTCCTACACACACACGTACACACTCACACACACTCGAACACACACTCGCACACACTCGCACACACTCGCACACACTCGCACATACACACATACACATTCACACACACTCGCACACACACTCGCACACACAGTCCTACACACTCACACACTCGCACACACTCACACGCACACACTCGCACACACACACTCACACACACTCGCACACACTCACAAGCACAAACTCGCACACACACTCGCACACACTCACATGCACACACTCACACGCACACACTCGCACACAAACTCGCACACACTCGCACCCAGTCACTCGAGCACACTCGCACACCCTCGCACGCACGCACACACTTGCACACACTCACATGCACACACTCACACACACACTTGCACACACTCGAACACACTCGCACACACTCGCAAAGACTCGCACATACAGTCCTACAAACTCACACACACTCACACACACTCACACACTCACACCCACACACAAACTGGCACACACTCAAACACACTCACTCATACACACTCGCACACACTCACTCGCACACACACTCGCACACACTCGCACCCAGTCACTCGAGCACACTCGCACACCCTCGCACGCACGCACGCACACACTCGCACACACTCACATGCACACACTCACGCACACACACTCGCACACTCGTGCACACTCGCACGCACACATTCACGCACACACACTCGCGCACACTCGTGCACACTCGCACGCACACATTCACACACATTCGCACTCACTTGCACACACTCGTACGCACACACTGGCACACACTCGCACACACTCGCACACACACACTCGCACATACTCGCTCACACTCACACACACTCGCACGCACACACTCGCACACACTCGCATGCACACACTTGCACACACACTCGCCTACACACTCGCACAAACTCCTACACACACTCGTACACACTCACACACACTAGCACACACACACTCGCACACACTCGCACACACTTGCACACACTAGCACACACACACACGCACACACTCGCACACACACTCGGACACACTCGCACCCACTCACTCGTGCACACTCGCGCACACTCGGGCACATTTGCACACACTCGCACACACTCGCACACTCTCGCACACACACTCGCACACACACTCGCACACACTCGAACACACTCGCACACACTCGCAAACACTCGCACATACAGTCCTACAGACTCACACACACTCACACACTCGCACCCACACACAAACTGGCACACACTCAAACACACTCACTCATACACACTCGCACACACTCACTCGCACACACACACACTCGCACACACTCGCACCCAGTCACTCGAGCACACTCGCACACCCTCGCACGCACGCACACACTCGCACACACTCACATGCACACACTCACGCACACACACTCGCGCACACTCATGCACACTCGCACGCACACATTCACACACATTCGCACGCACTTGCACACACTCGTACGCACACACTGGCACACACTCGCACACACTTGCACACACACACTCGCACATACTCGCTCACACTCGCACACACTCGCACGCACACACTCGCACACACTCGCATGCACACACTCGCACACACACTCACACACACACACTCGCATACACACTCGCACAAACTCCTACACACACTCGTACACACTCACACACACTAGCACACAAACACTCGCACATACTCGCACACACTCGCACACACTCGCATGCACACACTCGCACACACACTCACACACTCTCGCATACACACTCGCACAAACTCTTACACACACTCGTACACACTCACAGACACTCGCACACACACTTGCACACACTCGCACATACACACATACACATTCGCACACACTCGCACACACACTCGCACACACAGTCCTACACACTCACACACACACTCGCAAACACTCGCACACACTCACACACACACTCACTCACACGTACACACTCACGCACACTTGCACACACTCACGCACACTAGCACACACTCGTAAGCATACACTCACACTCACTCACACACTTACTCACACGCACACACTCTCGCACACACTCACACACACTCGCGCACACTCGCACACACTCGCACGCCCACACTCGCACACTCTCGCACACATTTGCACACACTCACACTCACTTGCACCCACTCGCACGCACCCACTCGCACACACTCATACACAATCACACAAACTCGCACACACACACTCGCACACATTCGCACACACTCGCACACACTCGCATGCACACACTCGCACACACACTCACACACACACTCTCGCATACACACTCGCACAAACTCCTACACACACTCGTACACACTCACACACACTCGCACACACACTTGCACACACTCGCACATACACACATACACATTCGCACACACTCGCACACACACTCGCACACACAGTCCTACACACTCACACACACACTCGCAAACACTCGCACACACTCACACACACACTCACTCACACGTACACACTCACGCACACTTGCACACACTCACGCACACTAGCACACACTCGTAAGCATACACTCACACTCACTCACACACTTACTCACACGCACACACTCTTGCACACACTCACACACACTCGCGCACACTCGCACACACTCGCACGCCCACACTCGCACACTCTCGCACACATTTGCACACACTCGCACTCACTTGCACCCACTCGCACGCACACACTCGCACACACTCATACACAATCACACAAACTCGCACACACACACTCGCACACATTCGCACACACTCGCACACACTCACTCACTCACACTCACTCGCACACACTTGCACACACTCGCACGCACTCGCACACACAGTCCTACACACTCACACACACACTCGCAAACACTCGCACAAACTCACACACACTCACTCACACGCAGACACACTCGCATGCCCACACTCACACACATTTGCACTCACTCGCACGCACTCGCACGCACACACTCGCACAAACTCACACACACTCGCACACACTCATACACAATTGCACGCACACACACTCGCACACACACACTCGCACACACTCGCACACTCTCGCACACATTCACACTCACTCGCACGCACTCGCACGCGCACACTCGAACACACTCGCACAAACTCACACACACTCGCACACACTTATACACAAACGCACACACACACTCGTACACACACTCGCACACACTCGCACACACTCGCACACACTCACTCACACACACTCACACACACACACTCGCACACACTCACACACACTTGCACACACTCGCACACACTCACACGCACACACACTCGCACACACACTCACACACACTCACACACTCACAAGCACACACTCGCACACACACTCGCACACACACACTCACACGCACACACTCGCACAAACAGTCGCACACACTCGCACCCACTCACTCGTGCACACTCGCGCACACTCGGGCACATTTGCACACACTCGCACACACTCGCACACTCTCGCACACACACTCGCACACACACTCGCACACACTCGAACACACTCGCACACACTCGCAAACACTCGCACATACAGTCCTACAAACTCACCCACACTCACACACAATCACACACTCCACCCACACACAAACTGGCACACACTCAAACACACTCACTCATACACACTCGCACACACTCACTCGCACACACACACACACACACTCGCACACACTCGCACCCAGTCACTCGAGCACACTCGCACACACTCGCACGCACGCACACACTCGCACACACTCACACGCACACAGTCACGCACACACACTCGCGCACACTCGTGCACACTTGCACGCACACATTCGCACACATTCGCACTCACTTGCACACACTCGTGCGCACACACTGGCACACACTGGCACACACTGGCACACACACACTCGCACACACTCGCACACACTTGCACACACTAGCACACACACACTCGCACATACTCGCACACACTCGCACACACTCGCACGCACACACTCGCACACACTCGCATGCACACACTCGCACACACACTCACACACACACTCACATACACACTCGCACACCCTCGCACAAACTCCTACACACACACGTACACACTCACACACACTCGCACACACTCACATGCACACACTCACGCACACACACTCGCGCACACTCATGCACACTCGCACGCACACATTCACACACATTCGCACGCACTTGCACACACTCGTACGCACACACTGGCACACACTCGCACACACTTGCACACACACACTCGCACATACTCGCTCACACTCGCACACACTCGCACGCACACACTCGCACACACTCGCATGCACACACTCGCACACACACTCACACACACACACTCGCATACACACTCGCACAAACTCCTACACACACTCGTACACACTCACACACACTAGCACACAAACACTCGCACATACTCGCACACACTCGCACACACTCGCATGCACACACTCGCACACACACTCACACACTCTCGCATACACACTCGCACAAACTCCTACACACACTCGTACACACTCACAGACACTCGCACACACACTTGCACACACTCGCACATACACACATACACATTCGCACACACTCGCACACACACTCGCACACACAGTCCTACACACTCACACACACACTCGCAAACACTCGCACACACTCACACACACACTCACTCACACGTACACACTCACGCACACTTGCACACACTCACGCACACTAGCACACACTCGTAAGCATACACTCACACTCACTCACACACTTACTCACACGCACACACTCTCGCACACACTCACACACACTCGCGCACACTCGCACACACTCGCACGCCCACACTCGCACACTCTCGCACACATTTGCACACACTCGCACTCACTTGCACCCACTCGCACGCACCCACTCGCACACACTCATACACAATCACACAAACTCGCACACACACACTCGCACACATTCGCACACACTCGCACACACTCGCATGCACACACTCGCACACACACTCACACACACACTCTCGCATACACACTCGCACAAACTCCTACACACACTCGTACACACTCACACACACTCGCACACACACTTGCACACACTCGCACATACACACATACACATTCGCACACACTCGCACACACACTCGCACACACAGTCCTACACACTCACACACACACTCGCAAACACTCGCACACACTCACACACACACTCACTCACACGTACACACTCACGCACACTTGCACACACTCACGCACACTAGCACACACTCGTAAGCATACACTCACACTCACTCACACACTTACTCACACTCACACACTCTTGCACACACTCACACACACTCGCGCACACTCGCACACACTCGCACGCCCACACTCGCACACTCTCGCACACATTTGCACACACTCGCACTCACTTGCACCCACTCGCACGCACACACTCGCACACACTCATACACAATCACACAAACTCGCACACACACACTCGCACACATTCGCACACACTCGCACACACTCACTCACTCACACTCACTCGCACACACTTGCACACACTCGCACGCACTCGCACACACAGTCCTACACACTCACACACACACTCGCAAACACTCGCACAAACTCACACACACTCACTCACACGCAGACACACTCGCATGCCCACACTCACACACATTTGCACTCACTCGCACGCACTCGCACGCACACACTCGCACAAACTCACACACACTCGCACACACTCATACACAATTGCACGCACACACACTCGCACACACACACTCGCACACACTCGCACACTCTCGCACACATTCACACTCACTCGCACGCACTCGCACGCGCACACTCGAACACACTCGCACAAACTCACACACACTCGCACACACTTATACACAAACGCACACACACACTCGTACACACACTCGCACACACTCGCACACACTCGCACACACTCACTCACACACACTCACACACACACACTCGCACACACTCACACACACTTGCACACACTCGCACACACTCACACGCACACACACTCGCACACACACTCACACACACTCACACACTCACAAGCACACACTCGCACACACACTCGCACACACACACTCACACGCACACACTCGCACAAACAGTCGCACACACTCGCACCCACTCACTCGTGCACACTCGCGCACACTCGGGCACATTTGCACACACTCGCACACACTCGCACACTCTCGCACACACACTCGCACACACACTCGCACACACTCGAACACACTCGCACACACTCGCAAACACTCGCACATACAGTCCTACAAACTCACCCACACTCACACACAATCACACACTCCACCCACACACAAACTGGCACACACTCAAACACACTCACTCATACACACTCGCACACACTCACTCGCACACACACACACACACACTCGCACACACTCGCACCCAGTCACTCGAGCACACTCGCACACACTCGCACGCACGCACACACTCGCACACACTCACACGCACACAGTCACGCACACACACTCGCGCACACTCGTGCACACTTGCACGCACACATTCGCACACATTCGCACTCACTTGCACACACTCGTGCGCACACACTGGCACACACTGGCACACACTGGCACACACACACTCGCACACACTCGCACACACTTGCACACACTAGCACACACACACTCGCACATACTCGCACACACTCGCACACACTCGCACGCACACACTCGCACACACTCGCATGCACACACTCGCACACACACTCACACACACACTCACATACACACTCGCACACCCTCGCACAAACTCCTACACACACACGTACACACTCACACACACTCGCACACACACTCGCACACACTCTCACACACGCACTCACTCACACTCACTCGCACACACTTGCACACACTCGCACACACTCGCACACACAGTCATACACACTCACACACACACTCGCAAACACTCGCACAAACTCACACACACTCAATCACACGCACACACTTGCGCACACTAGCACACACTCGCACGCCCAAACTCGCACACATTCGCAGTCACTCGCACGCACTCGCACGCACACACTCGCACACACTCGCACAAACTCACACACACTCGCACACACTCATACACAATCGCACGCACACACACCCGCACACACTCACACACATTCGCACTCACTCGCACGCACTCGCACGCACACACTCGCACAAACTCACACACACTGGCACACACTTATACACAATCGCACACACACACTCTAACACACACTCACACACACTCGCACACACTCACTCACACACACTCACACACACACTCGCACACACTCACACACACTTGCACACACTCGCACACACTCACACGCACACACACTCACACACACACTCACACACACTCGCACACACTCACAAGCACAAACTCGCACACACACTCGCACACACTCACACGCACACACTCACACGCACACACTCGCACACAAACTCGCACACACTCGCACCCAGTCACTCGAGCACACTCGCACACCCTCGCACGCACGCACACACTCGCACACACTCACATGCACACACTCACGCACACACACTCGCACACACTCGAACACACTCGCACACACTCGCAAACACTCGCACATACAGTCCTACAAACTCACACACACTCACACACACTCACACACTCCACCCACACACAAACTGGCACACACTCAAACACACTCACTCAGACACACTCGCACACACTCACTCGCACACACACACACTCGCACACACTCGCACCCAGTCACTCGAGCACACTCGCACACACTCGCACGCACGCACACACTCGCACACACTCACACGCACACAGTCACGCACACACACTCGCACACACTCACACGCACACACTCACACGCACACACTCGCACACAAACTCGCACACACTCGCACCCAGTCACTCGAGCACACTCGCACACCCTCGCACGCACGCACACACTCGCACACACTCACATGCACACACTCACGCACACACACTCGCACACACTCGAACACACTCGCACACACTCGCAAACACTCGCACATACAGTCCTACAAACTCACACACACTCACACACACTCACACACTCCACCCACACACAAACTGGCACACACTCAAACACACTCACTCAGACACACTCGCACACACTCACTCGCACACACACACACTCGCACACACTCGCACCCAGTCACTCGAGCACACTCGCACACACTCGCACGCACGCACACACTCGCACACACTCACACGCACACAGTCACGCACACACACTCGCGCACACTCGTGCACACTTGCACGCACACATTCGCACACATTCGCACTCACTTGCACACACTCGTGCGCACACACTGGCACACACTGGCACACACTGGCACACACACACTCGCACACACTCGCACACACTTGCACACACTAGCACACACACACTCGCACATACTCGCACACACTCGCACACACTCGCACGCACACACTCGCACACACTCGCATGCACACACTCGCACACACACTCACACACACACACTCACATACACACTCGCACAAACTCCTATACACACACGTACACACTCACACACACTCGAACACACACTCGCACACACTCGCACACACTCGCACACACTCGCACATACACACATACACATTCACACACACTCGCACACACACTCGCACACACAGTCCTACACACTCACACACTCGCACACACTCACACGCACACACTCGCACACACACACTCACACACACTCGCACACACTCACAAGCACAAACTCGCACACACACTCGCACACACTCACATGCACACACTCACACGCACACACTCGCACACAAACTCGCACACACTCGCACCCAGTCACTCGAGCACACTCGCACACCCTCGCACGCACGCACACACTTGCACACACTCACATGCACACACTCACACACACACTTGCACACACTCGAACACACTCGCACACAGTCGCAAAGACTCGCACATACAGTCCTACAAACTCACACACACTCACACACACTCACACACTCGCACCCACACACAAACTGGCACACACTCAAACACACTCACTCATACACACTCGCACACACTCACTCGCACACACACTCGCACACACTCGCACCCAGTCACTCGAGCACACTCGCACACCCTCGCACGCACGCACGCACACACTCGCACACACTCACATGCACACACTCACGCACACACACTCGCACACTCGTGCACACTCGCACGCACACATTCACGCACACACACTCGCGCACACTCGTGCACACTCGCACGCACACATTCACACACATTCGCACTCACTTGCACACACTCGTACGCACACACTGGCACACACTCGCACACACTCGCACACACACACTCGCACATACTCGCTCACACTCACACACACTCGCACGCACACACTCGCACACACTCGCATGCACACACTCGCACACACACTCGCCTACACACTCGCACAAACTCCTACACACACTCGTACACACTCACACACACTAGCACACACACACTCGCACACACTCGCACACACTTGCACACACTAGCACACACACACACGCACACACTCGCACACACACTCGGACACACTCGCACCCACTCACTCGTGCACACTCGCGCACACTCGGGCACATTTGCACACACTCGCACACACTCGCACACTCTCGCACACACACTCGCACACACACTCGCACACACTCGAACACACTCGCACACACTCGCAAACACTCGCACATACAGTCCTACAGACTCACACACACTCACACACTCGCACCCACACACAAACTGGCACACACTCAAACACACTCACTCATACACACTCGCACACACTCACTCGCACACACACACACTCGCACACACTCGCACCCAGTCACTCGAGCACACTCGCACACCCTCGCACGCACGCACACACTCGCACACACTCACATGCACACACTCACGCACACACACTCGCGCACACTCATGCACACTCGCACGCACACATTCACACACATTCGCACGCACTTGCACACACTCGTACGCACACACTGGCACACACTCGCACACACTCGCACACACACACTCGCACATACTCGCTCACACTCGCACACACTCGCACGCACACACTCGCACACACTCGCATGCACACACTCGCACACACACTCACACACACACACTCGCATACACACTCGCACAAACTCCTACACACACTCGTACACACTCACACACACTAGCACACAAACACTCGCACATACTCGCACACACTCGCACACACTCGCATGCACACACTCGCACACACACTCACACACTCTCGCATACACACTCGCACAAACTCCTACACACACTCATACACACTCACACACACTCGCACACACACTTGCACACACTCGCACATACACACATACACATTCGCACACACTCGCACACACACTCGCACACACAGTCCTACACACTCACACACACACTCGCAAACACTCGCACACACTCACACACACACTCACTCACACGTACACACTCACGCACACTTGCACACACTCACGCACACTAGCACACACTCGTAAGCATACACTCACACTCACTCACACACTTACTCACACGCACACACTCTTGCACACACTCACACACACTCGCGCACACTCGCACACACTCGCACGCCCACACTCGCACACTCTCGCACACATTTGCACACACTCGCACTCACTTGCACCCACTCGCACGCACACACTCGCACACACTCATACACAATCACACAAACTCGCACACACACACTCGCACACATTCGCACACACTCGCACACACTCACTCACTCACACTCACTCGCACACACTTGCACACACTCGCACGCACTCGCACACACAGTCCTACACACTCACACACACACTCGCAAACACTCGCACAAACTCACACACACTCACTCACACGCAGACACACTCGCATGCCCACACTCACACACATTTGCACTCACTCGCACGCACTCGCACGCACACACTCGCACAAACTCACACACACTCGCACACACTCATACACAATCGCACGCACACACACTCGCACACACACACTCGCACACACTCGCACACTCTCGCACACATTCACAATCACTCGCACGCACTCGCACGCGCACACTCGAACACACTCGCACAAACTCACACACACTCGCACACACTTATACACAAACGCACACACACACTCGTACACACACTCGCACACACTCGCACACACTCGCACACACTCACTCACACACACTCACACACACACACTCGCACACACTCACACACACTTGCACACACTCGCACACACTCACACGCACACACACTCGCACACACACTCACACACACTCACACACTCACAAGCACACACTCGCACACACACTCGCACACACACACTCACACGCACACACTCGCACAAACAGTCGCACACACTCGCACCCACTCACTCGTGCACACTCGCGCACACTCGGGCACATTTGCACACACTCGCACACACTCGCACACTCTCGCACACACACTCGCACACACACTCGCACACACTCGAACACACTCGCACACACTCGCAAACACTCGCACATACAGTCCTACAAACTCACCCACACTCACACACAATCACACACTCCACCCACACACAAACTGGCACACACTCAAACACACTCACTCATACACACTCGCACACACTCACTCGCACACACACACACACACACACACTCGCACACACTCGCACCCAGTCACTCGAGCACACTCGCACACACTCGCACGCACGCACACACTCGCACACACTCACACGCACACAGTCACGCACACACACTCGCGCACACTCGTGCACACTTGCACGCACACATTCGCACACATTCGCACTCACTTGCACACACTCGTGCGCACACACTGGCACACACTGGCACACACTGGCACACACACACTCGCACACACTCGCACACACTTGCACACACTAGCACACACACAATCGCACATACTCGCACACACTCGCACACACTCGCACGCACACACTCGCACACACTCGCATGCACACACTCGCACACACACTCACACACACACTCACATACAAACTCGCACACCCTCGCACAAACTCCTACACACACACGTACACACTCACACACACTCGCACACACACTCGCACACACTCGAACATACACACATACACATTCACACACACTCGCACACACACCCGCACACACAGTCCTACACACTCACACACACACTCGCAAACACTCGCACACACTCACACACACACTCACTCACACGTACACACTCGCGCACACTCACGCACACTAGCACACACTCGTAAGCATACACTCACACTCACTCACACACTTACTCACACGCACACACTCTCGCACACACTCACACACACTCGCGCACACTCGCACACACTCGCACGCCCACACTCGCACACTCTCGCACACATTTGCACACACTCGCACTCACTCGCACCCACTCGCACGCACACACTCGCACACACTCATACACAATCACACAAACTCGCACACACACACTCGCACACATTCGCACACACTCTCACACACGCACTCACTCACACTCACTCGCACACACTTGCACACACTCGCACACACTCGCACACACAGTCCTACACACTCACACACACACTCGCAAACACTCGCACAAACTCACACACACTCACTCACACGCACACACTTGCGCACACTAGCACACACTCGCACGCCCAAACTCGCACACATTCGCAGTCACTCGCACGCACTCGCACGCACACATTCGCACACACTCGCACAAACTCACACACACTCGCACACACTCATACACAATCGCACGCACACACACCCGCACACACTCACAAACATTCGCACTCACTCGCACGCACTCGCACGCACACACTCGCACAAACTCACACACACTGGCACACACTTATACACAATCGCACACACACACTCTAACACACACTCACACACACTCGCACACACTCACTCACACACACTCACACACACACTCGCACACACTCACACACACTTGCACACACTCGCACACACTCACACGCACACACACTCACACACACACTCACACACACTCGCACACACTCACAAGCACAAACTCGCACACACACTCGCACACACTCACACGCACACACTCACACGCACACACTCGCACACAAACTCGCACACACTCGCACCCAGTCACTCGAGCACACTCGCACACCCTCGCACGCACGCACACACTCGCACACACTCACATGCACACACTCACGCACACACACTCGCACACACTCGCAAACACTCGCACATACAGTCCTACAAACTCACACACACTCACACACACTCACACACTCGCACCCACACACAAACTGGCACACACTCAAACACACTCACTCATACACACTCGCACACACTCACTCGCACACACACTCGCACACACTTGCACCCAGTCACTCGAGCACACTCGCACACCCTCGCACGCACGCACGCACACACTCGCACACGCTCACACGCACACAGTCACGCACACACACTCGCGCACACTCGTGCACACTTGCACGCACACATTCGCACACATTCGCACACATTCGCACTCACTTGCACACACTCGTGCGCACACACTGGCACACACTGGCACACACTGGCACACACACACTCGCACACACTCGCACACACTTGCACATACTAGCACACACACACTCGCACATATTCGCACACACTCGCACGCACACACTCGCACACACTTGCATGCACACACTCGCACACACACTCACACACACTCACATACACACTCGCACACACTCGCACAAACTCCTACACACACACGTACACACTCACACACACTCGAACACACACTCGCACACACTCGCACACACTCGCACACACTCACACACACACTCACTCACACGTACACACTCGCGCACACTCACGCACACTAGCACACACTCGTAAGCATACACTCACACTCACTCACACACTTACTCACACGCACACACTCTCGCACACACTCACACACACTCGCGCACACTCGCACACACTCGCACGCCCACACTCGCACACTCTCGCACACATTTGCACACACTCGCACTCACTCGCACCCACTCGCACGCACACACTCGCACACACTCATACACAATCACACAAACTCGCACACACACACTCGCACACATTCGCACACACTCTCACACACGCACTCACTCACACTCACTCGCACACACTTGCACACACTCGCACACACTCGCACACACAGTCCTACACACTCACACACACACTCGCAAACACTCGCACAAACTCACACACACTCACTCACACGCACACACTTGCGCACACTAGCACACACTCGCACGCCCAAACTCGCACACATTCGCAGTCACTCGCACGCACTCGCATGCACACACTCGCACACACTCGCACAAACTCACACACACTCGCACACACTCATACACAATCGCACGCACACACACCCGCACACACTCACAAACATTCGCACTCACTCGCACGCACTCGCACGCACACACTCGCACAAACTCACACACACTGGCACACACTTATACACAATCGCACACACACACTCTAACACACACTCACACACACTCGCACACACTCACTCACACACACTCACACACACACTCGCACACACTCACACACACTTGCACACACTCGCACACACTCACACGCACACACACTCACACACACACTCACACACACTCGCACACACTCACAAGCACAAACTCGCACACACACTCGCACACACTCACACGCACACACTCACACGCACACACTCGCACACAAACTCGCACACACTCGCACCCAGTCACTCGAGCACACTCGCACACCCTCGCACGCACGCACACACTCGCACACACTCACATGCACACACTCACGCACACACACTCGCACACACTCGAACACACTCGCACACACTCGCAAACACTCGCACATACAGTCCTACAAACTCTCACACACTCACACACACTCACACACTCCACCCACACACAAACTGGCACACACTCAAACACACTCACTCAGACACACTCGCACACACTCACTCGCACACACACACACACACTCGCACACACTCGCACCCAGTCACTCGAGCACACTCGCACACACTCGCACGCACGCACACACTCGCACACACTCACACGCACACAGTCACGCACACACACTCGCGCACACTCGTGCACACTTGCACGCACACATTCGCACACATTCGCACTCACTTGCACACACTCGTGCGCACACACTGGCACACACTGGCACACACTGGCACACACACACTCGCACACACTCGCACACACTTGCACACACTAGCACACACACACTCGCACATACTCGCACACACTCGCACACACTCGCACGCACACACTCGCACACACTCGCATGCTCACACTCGCACACACACTCACACACACACACTCACATACACACTCGCACACACTCGCACAAACTCCTACACACACACGTACACACTCACACACACTCGAACACACACTCGCACACACTCGCACACACTCGCACATACACACATACACATTCACACACACTCGCACACACACTCGCACACACAGTCCTACACACTCACACACTTGCACACACTCGCACACACTCACACGCACACACACTCACACACACACTCACACACACTCGCACACACTCACAAGCACAAACTCGCACACACACTCGCACACACTCACACGCACACACTCACACGCACACACTCGCACACAAACTCGCACACACTCGCACCCAGTCACTCGAGCACACTCGCACACCCTCGCACGCACGCACACACTCGCACACACTCACATGCACACACTCACACACACACTCGCACACACTCGAACACACTCGCACACACTGGCAAACACTCGCACATACAGTCCTACAAACTCACACACACTCACACACACTCACACACTCGCAAACACACACAAACTGGCACACACTCAAACACACTCACTCAAACACACTCGCACACACTCACTCGCACACACACACACTCGCACACACTCGCACCCAGTCACTCGAGCACACTCGCACACCCTCGCACGCACGCACACACTCGCACACACTCACATGCACACACTCACGCACACACACTCGCACACACTCGTGCACACTCGCACGCACACATTCACGCACACACACTCGCGCACACTCGTGCACACTCGCACGCACACATTCACACACATTCGCACTCACTTGCACACACTCGTACGCACACACTGGCACACACTCGCACACACTCGCACACACACACTCGCACATACTCGCTCACACTCACACACACTCGCACGCACACACTCGCACACACTCGCATGCACATACTCGCACACACACTCGCACACACTCGTACACACTCGCACACACTCGTACACACTCGCACATACAGTCCTACAAACTCACACACACTCACACACACTCACACACTCGCACCCACACACAAACTGGCACACACTCAAACACACTCACTCATACACACTCGCACACAATCACTCACACACACACACTCGCACATACTCGCACCCAGTCACTCGAGCACACTCACACACCCTCGCACGCACGCACACACTCGCACACACTCACATGCACACACTCACGCACACACACTCGCGCACACTCGTGCACACTTGCACGCACACATTCACACACATTCGCACTCACTTGCACACACTCGTACGCACACACTCGCACACACTCGCACACACACACTCGCACATACTCGCTCACACTCGCACACACTCGCACGCACACACTCGCACACACTCGCATGCACACACTCGCACACACACTCACACACACACACTCGCATACACACTCGCACAAACTCCTACTCACACTCGTACACACTCACACACACTAGCACACACACACTCGCACACACTCGCACACACTCGCACACACTCGCATGCACACATTCGCACACACTCACACACACACTCTCGCATACACACTCGCACAAACTCCTACACACTCACACACACTCGCACACACATTTGCACACACTCGCACACACTCGCACATACACACATACACATTCGCACACACTCGCACACACACTCGCACACACAGTCCTACAAACTCACACACACACTCGCAAACACTCGCACACACTCACACACACACTCACTCACACGTACACACTCACGCACACTTGCACACACTCACGCACACTAGCACACACTCGTAAGCATACACTCACACTCACTCACACACTTACTCACACGCACACACTCTCGCACACACTCACACACACTCGCACACACTCGCACGCCCACACTCGCACACTCTCGCACACATTTGCACACACTCGCATTCACTTGCACCCACTCGCACGCACACACTCGCACACACTCATACACAATCACACAAACTCGCACACACACACTCGCACACATTCGCACACACTCGCACACACTCACTCACTCACACTCACTCGCACACACTTGCACACACTCGCACACACTCGCACACACAGTCCTACACACTCACACACACACTCGCAAACACTCGCACAAACTCACACACACTCACTCACACGCACACACTTGCGCACACTAGCACACACTCGCACGCCCACACTCACACACATTCGCACTCACTCGCACGCACACACTCGCACAAACTCACACACACTCGCACACACTCATACACAATCGCACACACACTCGCACACACACACTCGCACACTCTCACACACATTCACACTCACTCGCACGCACTCGCACGTGCACACTCGAACACACTCGCACAAACTCACACACACTCGTACACACACTCGCACACACTCGCACACACTCACTCACACACACTCACACACACACACTCGCACACACTCGCACACACTCGCACACACTCACTCACACACACTCACACACACACACTCGCACACACTCACACACACTTGCACACACTCGCACACACTCACACGCACACACACTCGCACACACACTCGCACACACTCACACGCACACACTCACACGCACACACTCGCACAAACAGTCGCACCCACTCACTCGTGCACACTCGCGCACACTCGGGCACATTTGCACACACTCGCACACACTCGCACACTCTCGCACACACACTCGCACACACACTCGCACACACTCGAACACACTCGCACACACTCGCAAACACTCGCACATACAGTCCTACAAACTCACACACACTCACACACACTCACACACTCCACCCACACACAAACTGGCACACACTCAAACACACTCACTCATACACACTCGCACACACTCACTCGCACACACACACACTCGCACACACTAGCACCCAGTCACTCGAACACACTCGCACACACTCGCACGCACGCACGCACACACTCGCACACACTCACACGCACACAGTCACGCACACACACTCGCGCACACTCGTGCACACTTGCACGCACACATTCGCACACATTCGCACTCACTTGCACACACTCATGCGCACACACTGGCACACACTGGCACAAACACACTCGCACACACTCGCACACACTTGCACATACTAGCACACACACACTCGCACATATTCGCACACACTCGCACGCACACACTCGCACACACTTGCACATACTAGCACACACACACTCGCACATATTCGCACACACTCGCACGCACACACTCGCACACACTTGCATGCACACACTCGCACACACACACACACTCACATACACACTCGCACACACTCGCACAAACTCCTACACACACTCGTACACACACACACTCGCACACACACTCGCACACACTCGCACACACTCGCACATACACACATACACATTCGCACACACTCGCACACACACTCGCACACACAGTCCTACACACTCACACACACTCGCAAACACTCGCACACACTCACACACACACTCACTCACACGTACACACTCGCGCACACTCGCACACACTCACGCACACTCGCACACACTCGCATGCACACACTGGCACACACACTAACACACACACTCACATACACACTCGCACACACTCGCACAAACTCCTACACACACTCGCACACACTCACACACACACTCGCACGCTCACACTCGCACACACTCACACACACACTTGCACACACTTGCACACACACACTCGCACACAATCACACACACACTCGCAGACACTCGCACACACTCACTCATGCACACACTCATACACACTCGCCCCCACTCGCACACACAGTCCTACACACTCACACACACACTCGCAAACACTCGCAAACACTCACACACACACTCACTCACACGTACACACTCGCACACACTCGCACGCCCATACTCTCACAGTCTCGCACACATTTGCACACACTCGCACTCACTCGCACGCACTCACACACACACTCACACACACACTCGCACAAACTCATACACAATCGCACACACTCACTCGCACACACTTGCACACACTCGCACACACTCGCACACACTTGCACACACTTGCACACGCTTGCACACACTCGCACACACTCGCACACACTCGCACACACTCACACACACGCACACACACGCACACACACTCACGCACACACTCGCACACACTCGCACACACTTGCATGCACACATTCGCACCCACTCACACACACAAACACAAACTGGCACACACTCAAACACACTCACTCATACACACTCGCACACACTCACTCGCACACACACACACACACTAACACACACTCACACACACACACTCGTGCACACTCATGCACACTCGCACGCACACATTCGCACACATTCGCACTCACTTGCACACACTCGTACGCAAACACTGGCACACACTGGCACACACTCGCACACACACACTCGCACACACTCGCACACACTTGCACACACTAGCACACACACACTCGCACACACTCGCACATACTCGCACACACTCACACACACTTGCACGCACACACTCGCACGCACACACTCGCACACACTCACACACACTCGCATACACACTCGCACACACTCGCACAAACTCCTACACACACTCGTACACACTCACACACACTCGCACACACACTCGCACACACTCGCACATACACACATACACATTTGCACACACTCGCACACACACTCGCACACACAGTCCTACACACTCACACACACTCGCAAACACTCGCACACACTCACACACACACTCACTCACACGTACACACTCGCGCACACTCACGCACACTAGCACACACTCGTAAGCATACACTCAAACTAACTCACACACTTACTCACATGCACACACTCTCGCACACACTCACACACACTCGTGCACACTCGCACACACTCGCACGCCCACACTCGCACACTCTCGCACACATTTGCACACACTCGCACTCACTCGCACCCACTCGCATGCACACACTCGCACACACTCATACACAATCACACAAACTCGCACACATTCGCACACACTCGCACACACTCACTCACTCACACTTACTCGCACACACTTGCACACACTCGCACACACTCACTCACTCACACTCACTCGCACACACTTGCACACACTCGCACACACTCGCACACACAGTCCTACACACTCACACACACTCGCAAACACTCGCACAAACTCACACACACTCACTCACACGCACACACTTGCGCACACTAGCACACACTCGCACGCCCACACTCGCACACATTCGCACTCACTCGCACGCACTCGCACGCACACACTCGCAAAAAACTCACACACACTCATACACAATCGCACGCACACACACTCGCACACACACACTCGCACACACTCGCACACTCTCGCACTCACTCGCACGCACTCGCATGCACACACTCGCACACACTCGCATGCACACACTCGCACGCACACACTCGCACAAACAGTCGCACACACTCGCACCCACTCACTCGTGCACACTCGCGCACACTCGGGCACATTTGCACACACTCGCACACACTCGCACACTCTCGCACACACACTCGCACACACACTCGCACACACTCGAACACACTCGCACACACTCGCAAACACTCGCACATACAGTCCTACAAACTCACACACACTCACACACACTCACACACTCCACCCACACACAAACTGGCACACACTCAAACACACTCACTCATACACACTCGCACACACTCACTTGCACACACACACACTCGCACACACTAGCACCCAGTCACTCGAGCACACTCGCACACACTCGCACGCACGCACGCACACACTCGCACACACTCACACGCACACAGTCACGCACACACACTCGCGCACACTCGTGCACACTTGCACGCACACATTCGCACACATTCGCACACATTCGCACTCACTTGCACACACTCGTGCGCACACACTGGCACACACTGGCACACACACACTCGCACACACTCGCACACACTTGCACATACTAGCACACACACACTCGCACATATTCGCACACTCTCGCACGCACACACTTGCATGCACACACTCGCACACACACTCACACACACACTCACATACACACTCGCACACACTCGCACAAACTCCTACACACACTCGTACACACACACACTCGCACAAACACTCGCACACACTCGCACATACACACATACACATTCGCACACACTCGCACACACACTCGCACACACAGTCCTACACACTCACACACACACTCGCAAACACTCGCACACACTCACACACACACTCACTCACACATACACACTCGCGCACACTCGCACACACTCGCACACACTTGCACACACTAGCACACACACACTCGCACATACTCGCACACACTCGCACACACTCGCACGCACACACTAGCACACACTCGCATGCACACACTGGCACACACACTAACACACACACTCACATACACACTCGCACACACTCGCACAAACTCCTACACACACTCGCACACACTCACACACACACTCGCACGCTCACACTCGCACACACTCACACACACACTTGCACACACTTGCACACGCACACTCGCACACAATCACACACACACTCGCAGACACTCGCACACACTCACTCATGCACACACTCATACACACTCGCCCACACTCGCACACACAGTCCTACACACTCACACACACACTCGCAAACACTCGCAAACACTCACACACACACTCACTCACACGTACACACTCGCACACACTCGCACGCCCACACTCTCACACTCTCGCACACATTTGCACACACTCGCACTCACTTGCACGCACTCGCACACACACTCACACACACACTCGCACAAACTCATACACAATCGCACACACTCACTCGCACACACTTGCACACACTCGCACACACTCGCACACACTTGCACACACTTGCACACGCTTGCACACACTCGCACACACTCGCACACACTCGCACACACTCACACACACGCACACACATGCACACACACTCACGCACACACTCGCACACACTCGCACACACTTGCATGCACACATTCGCACGCACTCGCACACACAAACACAAACTGGCACACACTCAAACACACTCACTCATACACACTCGCACACACTCACTCGCACACACACTCGCACACACTCACACACACACACACTCGCGCACACTCGTGCACACTCGCACGCACACATTCGCACACATTCGCACTCACTTGCACACACTCGTACGCAAACACTGGCACACACTGGCACACACTCGCACACACACACTCGCACACACTCGCACACACTTGCACACACTAGCACACACACACTCGCACACACTCGCACATACTCGCACACACTCACACACACTTGCACGCACACACTCGCATGCACACACTCGCACACACTCACACACACTCGCATACACACTCGCACACACTCGCACAAACTCCTACACACACTCGTACACACTCACACACACTCGCACACACACTCGCACACACTCGCACATACACACATACACATTTGCACACACTCGCACACACACTCACACACACAGTCCTACACACTCACACACACACTCGCAAACACTCGCACACACTCACACACACACTCACTCACACGTACACACTCGCGCACACTCACGCACACTAGCACACACTCGTAAGCATACACTCAAACTCACTCACACACTTACTCACATGCACACACTCTCGCACACACTCACACACACTCGTGCACACTCGCACACACTCGCACGCCCACACTCGCACACTCTCGCACACATTTGCACACACTCGCACTCACTCGCACCCACTCGCATGCACACACTCGCACACACTCATACACAATCACACAAACTCGCACACACACACTCGCACACATTCGCACACACTCGCACACACTCACTCACTCACACTCACTCGCACACACTTGCACACACTCGCACACACTCGCACACACAGTCCTACACACTCACACACACTCGCAAACACTCGCACAAACTCACACACACTCACTCACACGCACACACTTGCGCACACTAGCACACACTCGCACGCCCACACTCGCACACATTCGCACTCACTCGCACGCACTCGCACGCACACACTCGCAAAAAACTCACACACACTCGCACACACTCATACACAATCGCACGCACACACACTCGCACACACACACTCGCACACACTCGCACACTCTCGCACTCACTCGCACGCACTCGCACACACACACTCACACACACTCGCATGCACACACTCGCACACACAAACACACACACACACTCGCATACACACTCGCACACACTCGCATGCACACACTCGCACACACACTCACACACACACACTCGCATACACACTCGCACACACTCGCACAAACTCCTACACACACTCGTACACACTCACACACACTCGCACACACACTTGCACACACTCGAACATACACACATACACATTCGCACACACTCGCACACTCACTCGCACACACAGTCCTACACACTCACACACACACTCGCAAACACTCACACACACACACACTCACTCACACGTACACACTCGCGCACACTCGCACACACTCACGCACACTAGCACACACTCGTAAGCATACACTCACACTCACTCACACACTTACTCACACTCACACACTCTCGCACACACTCACACACACTCGCCCACACTCGCACAAACTCACACACACTCGCACACACTTATACACAATCGCACACACACACACTCGTACACACACTCGCACACACTCGCACACACTCGCACACACTCACTCACACACACACACACACACACTTGCACACACTCACACACACTCGCACACACTCACATGCACACACACTCGCACACACTCACACACACTCGCACACACTCACAAGCACACACTCGCACAGACACTCACTCACACTCACAAGCACACACTCACACGCACACACTCGCACACACACTCGCACACACTCACACCAACTCACTCGTGCACACTCGCGCACACTCGGGCACATTTGCACACACTCGCACACACTCGCACACTCTCGCACACACTCGCACACACACTCGCACACACTCGAACACAATCACACACACTCACAAACAATCACACATACAGTCCTACAAACTCACACACACTCACACACACTCACACACTCGCACCCACACACAAACTGGCACACACTCAAACACACTCACTCATACACACTCGCACACACTCACTCGCACACACACACACTCGCACACACTCTCACCCAGTCACTCGAGCACACTCGCACACACTCGCACGCACACACGCACACACTCGCACACACTCACACGCACACACTCACGCACACACACTCGCGCACACTCGTGCACACTCGCACGCACACATTCGCACACATTCGCACTCACTTGCACACACTGGCACACACTGGCACACACTGGCACACACACACTCGCACACACTCGCACACAATCGCAAACACTTGCACACACTAGCACACACACTCGCACATACTCGCACACACTCGCACGCACACACTCGCACACACTCGCATGCACACACTCGCACACACACTCACACACACACACTCACATACACACTCGCACACACTCGCACAAACTCCTACACACACACATACACACTCACACACACTCGCACACACACTCGCACATACACACATACACATTCACACACACTCGCACACACACTCGCACACACAGTCCTACACACTCACAC
This sequence comes from Phyllobates terribilis, assembly GCF_046119375.1. Lineage (NCBI taxonomy): Eukaryota > Metazoa > Chordata > Amphibia > Anura > Dendrobatidae > Phyllobates > Phyllobates terribilis. The sequence goes on from NW_027362853.1 coordinate 2,552,793, forward strand.
ACACACTCGCAAACACTCGCACACACTCACACACACACTCACTCACACATACACACTCGCGCACACTCACGCACACTAGCACACACTCGTAAGCATACACTCACACTCACTCACACACTTACTCACACGCACACACTCTCGCACACATTCACACACACTCGCGCACACTCGCACACTCTCGCACACATTTGCACACACTCGCACTCACTCGCACCCACTCGCACGCACACACTCGCACACACTCATACACAATCACACAAACTCGCACGCACACACTCGCACACATTCGCACACACTCGCACACACGCACTCACTCACACTCACTCGCACACACTTGCACACACTCGCACACACTCGCACACACAGTCCTACACACTCACACACACACTCGCAAACACTCGCACAAACTCACACACACTCACTCACACGCACACACTTGCGCACACTAGCACACACTCGCACGCCCACACTCGCACACATTCGCACTCACTCGCACGCACTCGCACGCACACACTCTCACACACTCGCACAAACTCACACACACTCGCACACACTCATACACAATCGCACGCACACACACCCGGACACACTCGCACACATTTGCACTCACTCGCACGCACTCGCATGCACAAACTCGCACAAACTCACACACACTGGCACACACTTATACACAATCGCACACACACACTCTAACACACACTCGCACACACTCGCACACACTCACACACACTTGCACACACTCGCACACACTCACACGCACACACACTCACACACACTCACACACACTCGCACACACTCACAAGCACAAACTCGCACACACACTCGCACACACTCACACGCACACACTCACACGCACACACTCGCACACACACTCGCACACACTCGCACCCACTCACTCGTGCACACTCGTGCACACTCGGGCACATTTGCACACACTCACACACACTCGCACACTCTCGCACACACACTCGCACACACACTCGCACACACTCGAACACACTCGCACACACTCGCAAACACTCGCACATACAGTCCTACAAACTCACACACACTCACACACACTCACACACTCGCACCCACACACAAACTGGCACACACTCAAACACACTCACTCATACACACTCGCACACACTCACTCGCACACACACACACTCGCACACACTCGCACCCAGTCACTCGAGCACACTCGCACACCCTCGCACGCACGCACACACTCGCACACACTCACATGCACACACTCACGCACACACACTCGCGCACACTCATGCACACTCGCACGCACTTGCACACACTCGTACGCACACACTGGCACACACTCGCACACACTCGCACTCACACACTCGCACATACTCGCTCACACTCGCACACACTCGCACGCACACACTCGCACACACTCGCATGCACACACTCGCACACACACTCACACACACACACTCGCATACACACTCGCACAAACTCCTACACACACTCGTACACACTCACACACACTAGCACACACACACTCGCACATACTCGCACACACTCGCACACACTCGCATGCACACACTCGCACACACACTCACACACTCTCGCATACACACTCGCACAAACTCCTACACACACTCGTACACACTCACACACACTCGCACACACACTTGCACACACTCGCACATACACACATACACATTCGCACACACTCGCACACACACTCGCACACACAGTCCTACACACTCACACACACACTCGCAAACACTCGCACACACTCACACACACACTCACTCACACGTACACACTCACGCACACTTGCACACACTCACGCACACTAGCACACACTCGTAAGCATACACTCACACTCACTCACACACTTACTCACATGCACACACTCTCGCACACACTCACACACACTCGCGCACACTCGCACACAATCGCACGCCCACACTCGCACACACTCGCACACACACTCGCACACACAGTCCTACACACTCACACACACTCGCAAACACTCGCACACACTCACACACACACTCACTCACACGTACACACTCGCGCACACTCGCACACACTCACGCACACTCGCACACACTCGCATGCACACACTGGCACACACACTAACACACACACTCACATACACACTCGCACACACTCGCACAAACTCCTACACACACTCGCACACACTCACACACACACTCGCACGCTCACACTCGCACACACTCACACACACACTTGCACACACTTGCACACACACACTCGCACACAATCACACACACACTCGCAGACACTCGCACACACTCACTCATGCACACACTCATACACACTCGCCCCCACTCGCACACACAGTCCTACACACTCACACACACACTCGCAAACACTCGCAAACACTCACACACACATTCACTCACACGTACACACTCGCACACACTCGCACGCCCACACTCTCACACTCTCGCACACATTTGCACACACTCGCACTCACTCGCACGCACTCACACACACACTCACACACACACTCGCACAAACTCATACACAATCGCACACACTCACTCGCACACACTTGCACACACTCGCACACACTCGCACACACTTGCACACACTTGCACACGCTTGCACACACTCGCACACACTCGCACAAATCACACACACGCACACACACGCACACACACTCACGCACACACTCGTGCACACTCGCACGCACACATTCGCACACATTCGCACTCACTTGCACACACTCGTACGCAAACACTGGCACACACTGGCACACACTCGCACACACACACTCGCACACACTCGCACACACTTGCACACACTAGCACACACACACTCGCACACACTCGCACATACTCGCACACACTCACACACACTTGCACGCACACACTCACATGCACACACTCGCACACACTCACACACACTCGCATACACACTCGCACACACTCGCACAAACTCCTACACACACTCGTACACACTCACACACACTCGCACACACACTCGCACACACTCGCACATACACACATACACATTTGCACACACTCGCACACACACTCGCACACACAGTCCTACACACTCACACACACTCGCAAACACTCGCACACACTCACACACACACTCACTCACACGTACACACTCGCGCACACTCACGCACACTAGCACACACTCGTAAGCATACACTCAAACTAACTCACACACTTACTCACATGCACACACTCTCGCACACACTCACACACACTCGTGCACACTCGCACACACTCGCACGCCCACACTCGCACACTCTCGCACACATTTGCACACACTCGCACTCACTCGCACCCACTCGCATGCACACACTCGCACACACTCATACACAATCACACAAACTCGCACACATTCGCACACACTCGCACACACTCACTCACTCACACTTACTCGCACACACTTGCACACACTCGCACACACTCACTCACTCACACTCACTCGCACACACTTGCACACACTCGCACACACTCGCACACACAGTCCTACACACTCACACACACTCGCAAACACTCGCACAAACTCACACACACTCACTCACACGCACACACTTGCGCACACTAGCACACACTCGCACGCCCACACTCGCACACATTCGCACTCACTCGCACGCACTCGCATGCACACACTCGCAAAAAACTCACACACACTCGCACACACTCATACACAATCGCACGCACACACACTCGCACACACACACTCGCACACACTCGCACACTCTCGCACTCACTCGCACGCACTCGCACGCACACACTCGCACACACTCGCATGCACACACTCGCACGCACACACTCGCACAAACAGTCGCACACACTCGCACCCACTCACTCGTGCACACTCGCGCACACTCGGGCACATTTGCACACACTCGCACACACTCGCACACTCTCGCACACACACTCGCACACACACTCGCACACACTCGAACACACTCGCACACACTCGCAAACACTCGCACATACAGTCCTACAAACTCACACACACTCACACACACTCACACACTCCACCCACACACAAACTGGCACACACTCAAACACACTCACTCATACACACTCGCACACACTCACTTGCACACACACACACTCGCACACACTAGCACCCAGTCACTCGAGCACACTCGCACACACTCGCACGCACGCACGCACACAGTCACGCACACACACTCGCGCACACTCGTGCACACTTGCACGCACACATTCGCACATATTCGAACACATTCGCACTCACTTGCACACACTCGTGCGCACACACTGGCACACACTGACACACACTGGCACACACACACTCGCACACACTCGCACACACTTGCACATACTAGCACACACACACTCGCACATATTCGCACACTCTCGCACGCACACACTTGCATGCACACACTCGCACACACACTCACACACACACTCACATACACACTCGCACACACTCGCACAAACTCCTACACACACTCGTACACACACACACTCGCACACACACTCGCACACACTCGCACATACACACATACACATTCGCACACACTCGCACACACACTCGCACACACAGTCCTACACACTCACACACACACTCGCAAACACTCGCACACACTCACACACACACTCACTCACACGTACACACTCGCGCACACTCGCACACACTCACGCACACTAGCACACACTCGCATGCACACACTGGCACACACACTAACACACACACTCACATACACACTCGCACACACTCGCACAAACTCCTACCCACACTCGCACACACTCACACACACACTCGCACGCTCACACTCGCACACACTCACACACACACTTGCACACACTTGCACACGCACACTTGCACACAATCACACACACACTCGCAGACACTCGCACACACTCACTCATGCACACACTCATACACACTCGCCCACACTCGCACACACAGTCCTACACACTCACACACACACTCGCAAACACTCGCAAACACTCACACACACACTCACTCACACGTACACACTCGCACACACTCGCACGCCCACACTCTCACACTCTCGCACACATTTGCACACACTCGCACTCACTTGCACGCACTCGCACACACACTCACACACACACTCGCACAAACTCATACACAATCGCACACACTCACTCGCACACACTTGCACACACTCGCACACACTCGCACACACTTGCACACACTTGCACACGCTTGCACACACTCGCACACACTCGCACACACTCGCACACACTCACACACACGCACACACACGCACACACACTCACGCACACACTCGCACACACTCGCACACACTTGCATGCACACATTCGCACGCACTCGCACACACAAACACAAACTGGCACACACTCAAACACACTCACTCATACACACTCGCACACACTCACTCGCACACACACTCGCACACACTCACACACACACACACTCGCACACACTCGCACACACTAGCACACACACACTCGCACATACTCGCACACACTCGCACACACTCGCACGCACACACTCGCACACACTCGCATGCACACACTCGCACACACACTCACACACACACACTCACATACACACTCGCACACACTCGCACAAACTCCTACACACACACGTACACACTCACACACACTCGAACACACACTCGCACACACTCGCACACACTCGCACACACTCGCACATACACACATACACATTCACACACACTCGCACACACACTCGCACACACAGTCCTACACACTCACACACTCGCACACACTCACACGCACACACTCGCACACACACACTCACACACACTCGCACACACTCACAAGCACAAACTCGCACACACACTCGCACACACTCACATGCACACACTCACACGCACACACTCGCACACAAACTCGCACACACTCGCACCCAGTCACTCGAGCACACTCGCACACCCTCGCATGCACGCACACACTTGCACACACTCACATGCACACACTCACACACACACTTGCACACACTCGAACACACTCGCACACACTCGCAAAGACTCGCACATACAGTCCTACAAACTCACACACACTCACACACACTCACACACTCGCACCCACACACAAACTGGCACACACTCAAACACACTCACTCATACACACTCGCACACACTCACTCGCACACACACTCGCACACACTCGCACCCAGTCACTCGAGCACACTCGCACACCCTCGCACGCACGCACGCACACACTCGCACACACTCACATGCACACACTCACGCACACACACTCGCACACTCGTGCACACTCGCACGCACACATTCACGCACACACACTCGCGCACACTCGTGCACACTCGCACGCACACATTCACACACATTCGCACTCACTTGCACACACTCGTACGCACACACTGGCACACACTCGCACACACTCGCACACACACACTCGCACATACTCGCTCACACTCACACACACTCGCACGCACACACTCGCACACACTCGCATGCACACACTCGCACACACACTCGCCTACACACTCGCACAAACTCCTACACACACTCGTACACACTCACACGCACTAGCACACACACACTCGCACACACTCGCACACACACACACGCACACACTCGCACACACACTCGGACACACTCGCACCCACTCACTCGTGCACACTCGCGCACACTCGGGCACATTTGCACACACTCGCACACACTCGCACACTCTCACACACACACTCGCACACACACTCGCACACACTCGAACACACTCGCACACACTCGCAAACACTCGCACATACAGTCCTACAGACTCACACACACTCACACACTCGCACCCACACACAAACTGGCACACACTCAAACACACTCACTCATACACACTCGCACACACTCACTCGCACACACACACACTCGCACACACTCGCACCCAGTCACTCGAGCACACTCGCACACCCTCGCACGCACGCACACACTCGCACACACTCACATGCACACACTCACGCACACACACTCGCGCACACTCATGCACACTCGCACGCACACATTCACACACATTCGCACGCACTTGCACACACTCGTACGCACACACTGGCACACACTCGCACACACTCGCACACACACACTCGCACATACTCGCTCACACTCGCACACACTCGCACGCACACACTCGCACACACTCGCATGCACACACTCGCACACACACTCACACACACACACTCGCATACACACTCGCACAAACTCCTACACACACTCGTACACACTCACACACACTAGCACACAAACACTCGCACATACTCGCACACACTCGCACACACTCGCATGCACACACTCGCACACACACTCACACACTCTCGCATACACACTCGCACAAACTCCTACACACACTCGTACACACTCACACACACTCGCACACACACTTGCACACACTCGCACATACACACATACACATTCGCACACACTCGCACACACACTCGCACACACAGTCCTACACACTCACACACACACTCGCAAACACTCGCACACACTCACACACACACTCACTCACACGTACACACTCACGCACACTTGCACACACTCACGCACACTAGCACACACTCGTAAGCATACACTCACACTCACTCACACACTTACTCACACGCACACACTCTCGCACACACTCACACACACTCGCGCACACTCGCACACACTCGCACGCCCACACTCGCACACTCTCGCACACATTTGCACACACTCGCACTCACTTGCACCCACTCGCACGCACCCACTCGCACACACTCATACACAATCACACAAACTCGCACACACACACTCGCACACATTCGCACACACTCGCACACACTCACTCACTCACACTCACTCGCACACACTTGCACACACTCGCACGCACTCGCACACACAGTCCTACACACTCACACACACACTCGCAAACACTCGCACAAACTCACACACACTCACTCACACGCAGACACACTCGCATGCCCACACTCACACACATTTGCACTCACTCGCACGCACTCGCACGCACACACTCGCACAAACTCACACACACTCGCACACACTCATACACAATCGCACGCACACACACTCGCACACACACACTCGCACACACTCGCACACTCTCGCACACATTCACACTCACTCGCACGCACTCGCACGCGCACACTCGAACACACTCGCACAAACTCACACACACTCGCACACACTTATACACAAACGCACACACACACTCGTACACACACTCGCACACACTCGCACACACTCGCACACACTCACTCACACACACTCACACACACACACTCGCACACACTCACACACACTTGCACACACTCGCACACACTCACACGCACACACACTCGCACACACACTCACACACACTCACACACTCACAAGCACACACTCGCACACACACTCGCACACACACACTCACACGCACACACTCGCACAAACAGTCGCACACACTCGCACCCACTCACTCGTGCACACTCGCGCACACTCGGGCACATTTGCACACACTCGCACACACTCGCACACTCTCGCACACACACTCGCACACACACTCGCACACACTCGAACACACTCGCACACACTCGCAAACACTCGCACATACAGTCCTACAAACTCACCCACACTCACACACAATCACACACTCCACCCACACACAAACTGGCACACACTCAAACACACTCACTCATACACACTCGCACACACTCACTCGCACACACACACACACACTCGCACACACTCGCACCCAGTCACTCGAGCACACTCGCACACACTCGCACGCACGCACACACTCGCACACACTCACACGCACACAGTCACGCACACACACTCGCGCACACTCGTGCACACTTGCACGCACACATTCGCACACATTCGCACTCACTTGCACACACTCGTGCGCACACACTGGCACACACTGGCACACACTGGCACACACACACTCGCACACACTCGCACACACTTGCACACACTAGCACACACACACTCGCACATACTCGCACACACTCGCACACACTCGCACGCACACACTCGCACACACTCGCATGCACACACTCGCACACACACTCACACACACACACTCACATACACACTCGCACACACTCGCACAAACTCCTACACACACACGTACACACTCACACACACTCGAACACACACTCGCACACACTCGCACACACTCGCACACACTCGCACATACACACATACACATTCACACACACTCGCACACACACTCGCACACACAGTCCTACACACTCACACACTCGCACACACTCACACGCACACACTCGCACACACACACTCACACACACTCGCACACACTCACAAGCACAAACTCGCACACACACTCGCACACACTCACATGCACACACTCACACGCACACACTCGCACACAAACTCGCACACACTCGCACCCAGTCACTCGAGCACACTCGCACACCCTCGCACGCACGCACACACTTGCACACACTCACATGCACACACTCACACACACACTTGCACACACTCGAACACACTCGCACACACTCGCAAAGACTCGCACATACAGTCCTACAAACTCACACACACTCACACACACTCACACACTCACACCCACACACAAACTGGCACACACTCAAACACACTCACTCATACACACTCGCACACACTCACTCGCACACACACTCGCACACACTCGCACCCAGTCACTCGAGCACACTCGCACACCCTCGCACGCACGCACGCACACACTCGCACACACTCACATGCACACACTCACGCACACACACTCGCACACTCGTGCACACTCGCACGCACACATTCACGCACACACACTCGCGCACACTCGTGCACACTCGCACGCACACATTCACACACATTCGCACTCACTTGCACACACTCGTACGCACACACTGGCACACACTCGCACACACTCGCACACACACACTCGCACATACTCGCTCACACTCACACACACTCGCACGCACACACTCGCACACACTCGCATGCACACACTTGCACACACACTCGCCTACACACTCGCACAAACTCCTACACACACTCGTACACACTCACACACACTAGCACACACACACTCGCACACACTCGCACACACTTGCACACACTAGCACACACACACACGCACACACTCGCACACACACTCGGACACACTCGCACCCACTCACTCGTGCACACTCGCGCACACTCGGGCACATTTGCACACACTCGCACACACTCGCACACTCTCGCACACACACTCGCACACACACTCGCACACACTCGAACACACTCGCACACACTCGCAAACACTCGCACATACAGTCCTACAGACTCACACACACTCAAACACTCGCACCCACACACAAACTGGCACACACTCGCACACACTCACTCGCACACACACACACTCGCACACACTCGCACCCAGTCACTCGAGCACACTCGCACACCCTCGCACGCACGCACACACTCGCACACACTCACATGCACACACTCACGCACACACACTCGCGCACACTCATGCACACTCGCACGCACACATTCACACACATTCGCACGCACTTGCACACACTCGTACGCACACACTGGCACACACTCGCACACACTTGCACACACACACTCGCACATACTCGCTCACACTCGCACACACTCGCACGCACACACTCGCACACACTCGCATGCACACACTCGCACACACACTCACACACACACACTCGCATACACACTCGCACAAACTCCTACACACACTCGTACACACTCACACACACTAGCACACAAACACTCGCACATACTCGCACACACTCGCACACACTCGCATGCACACACTCGCACACACACTCACACACTCTCGCATACACACTCGCACAAACTCCTACACACACTCGTACACACTCACAGACACTCGCACACACACTTGCACACACTCGCACATACACACATACACATTCGCACACACTCGCACACACACTCGCACACACAGTCCTACACACTCACACACACACTCGCAAACACTCGCACACACTCACACACACACTCACTCACACGTACACACTCACGCACACTTGCACACACTCACGCACACTAGCACACACTCGTAAGCATACACTCACACTCACTCACACACTTACTCACACGCACACACTCTCGCACACACTCACACACACTCGCGCACACTCGCACACACTCGCACGCCCACACTCGCACACTCTCGCACACATTTGCACACACTCGCACTCACTTGCACCCACTCGCACGCACCCACTCGCACACACTCATACACAATCACACAAACTCGCACACACACACTCGCACACATTCGCACACACTCGCACACACTCGCATGCACACACTCGCACACACACTCACACACACACTCTCGCATACACACTCGCACAAACTCCTACACACACTCGTACACACTCACACACACTCGCACACACACTTGCACACACTCGCACATACACACATACACATTCGCACACACTCGCACACACACTCGCACACACAGTCCTACACACTCACACACACACTCGCAAACACTCGCACACACTCACACACACACTCACTCACACGTACACACTCACGCACACTTGCACACACTCACGCACACTAGCACACACTCGTAAGCATACACTCACACTCACTCACACACTTACTCACACGCACACACTCTTGCACACACTCACACACACTCGCGCACACTCGCACACACTCGCACGCCCACACTCGCACACTCTCGCACACATTTGCACACACTCGCACTCACTTGCACCCACTCGCACGCACACACTCGCACACACTCATACACAATCACACAAACTCGCACACACACACTCGCACACATTCGCACACACTCGCACACACTCACTCACTCACACTCACTCGCACACACTTGCACACACTCGCACGCACTCGCACACACAGTCCTACACACTCACACACACACTCGCAAACACTCGCACAAACTCACACACACTCACTCACACGCAGACACACTCGCATGCCCACACTCACACACATTTGCACTCACTCGCACGCACTCGCACGCACACACTCGCACAAACTCACACACACTCGCACACACTCATACACAATTGCACGCACACACACTCGCACACACACACTCGCACACACTCGCACACTCTCGCACACATTCACACTCACTCGCACGCACTCGCACGCGCACACTCGAACACACTCGCACAAACTCACACACACTCGCACACACTTATACACAAACGCACACACACACTCGTACACACACTCGCACACACTCGCACACACTCGCACACACTCACTCACACACACTCACACACACACACTCGCACACACTCACACACACTTGCACACACTCGCACACACTCACACGCACACACACTCGCACACACACTCACACACACTCACACACTCACAAGCACACACTCGCACACACACTCGCACACACACACTCACACGCACACACTCGCACAAACAGTCGCACACACTCGCACCCACTCACTCGTGCACACTCGCGCACACTCGGGCACATTTGCACACACTCGCACACACTCGCACACTCTCGCACACACACTCGCACACACACTCGCACACACTCGAACACACTCGCACACACTCGCAAACACTCGCACATACAGTCCTACAAACTCACCCACACTCACACACAATCACACACTCCACCCACACACAAACTGGCACACACTCAAACACACTCACTCATACACACTCGCACACACTCACTCGCACACACACACACACACTCGCACACACTCGCACCCAGTCACTCGAGCACACTCGCACACACTCGCACGCACGCACACACTCGCACACACTCACACGCACACAGTCACGCACACACACTCGCGCACACTCGTGCACACTTGCACGCACACATTCGCACACATTCGCACTCACTTGCACACACTCGTGCGCACACACTGGCACACACTGGCACACACTGGCACACACACACTCGCACACACTCGCACACACTTGCACACACTAGCACACACACACTCGCACATACTCGCACACACTCGCACACACTCGCACGCACACACTCGCACACACTCGCATGCACACACTCGCACACACACTCACACACACACTCACATACACACTCGCACACCCTCGCACAAACTCCTACACACACACGTACACACTCACACACACTCGCACACACACTCTCACACACGCACTCACTCACACTCACTCGCACACACTTGCACACACTCGCACACACTCGCACACACAGTCATACACACTCACACACACACTCGCAAACACTCGCACAAACTCACACACACTCACTCACACGCACACACTTGCGCACACTAGCACACACTCGCACGCCCAAACTCGCACACATTCGCAGTCACTCGCACGCACTCGCACGCACACACTCGCACACACTCGCACAAACTCACACACACTCGCACACACTCATACACAATCGCACGCACACACACCCGCACACACTCACACACATTCGCACTCACTCGCACGCACTCGCACGCACACACTCGCACAAACTCACACACACTGGCACACACTTATACACAATCGCACACACACACTCTAACACACACTCACACACACTCGCACACACTCACTCACACACACTCACACACACACTCGCACACACTCACACACACTTGCACACACTCGCACACACTCACACGCACACACACTCACACACACACTCACACACACTCACACACACTCACAAGCACAAACTCGCACACACACTCGCACACACTCACACGCACACACTCACACGCACACACTCGCACACAAACTCGCACACACTCGCACCCAGTCACTCGAGCACACTCGCACACCCTCGCACGCACGCACACACTCGCACACACTCACATGCACACACTCACGCACACACACTCGCACACACTCGAACACACTCGCACACACTCGCAAACACTCGCACATACAGTCCTACAAACTCACACACACTCACACACACTCACACACTCCACCCACACACAAACTGGCACACACTCAAACACACTCACTCAGACACACTCGCACACACTCACTCGCACACACACACACTCGCACACACTCACACCCAGTCACTCGAGCACACTCGCACACACTCGCACGCACGCACACACTCGCACACACTCACACGCACGCACACACTCGCACACACTCACACGCACACAGTCACGCACACACACTCGCGCACACTCGTGCACACTTGCACGCACACATTCGCACACATTCGCACTCACTTGCACACACTCGTGCGCACACACTGGCACACACTGGCACACACTGGCACACACACACTCGCACACACTCGCACACACTTGCACACACTAGCACACACACACTCGCACATACTCGCACACACTCGTACACACTCGCACGCACACACTCGCACACACTCGCATGCACACACTCGCACACACACTCACACACACACACTCACATACACACTCGCACAAACTCCTACACACACGTACACACTCACACACACTCGAACACACACTCGCACACACTCGCACACACTCGCACACACTCGCACATACACACATACACATTCACACACACTCGCACACACACTCGCACACACAGTCCTACACACTCACACACTCGCACACACTCACACGCACACACTCGCACACACACACTCACACACACTCGCACACACTCACAAGCACAAACTCGCACACACACTCGCACACACTCACATGCACACACTCACACGCACACACTCGCACACAAACTCGCACACACTCGCACCCAGTCACTCGAGCACACTCGCACACCCTCGCACGCACGCACACACTTGCACACACTCACATGCACACACTCACACACACACTTGCACACACTCGAACACACTCGCACACAGTCGCAAAGACTCGCACATACAGTCCTACAAACTCACACACACTCACACACACTCACACACTCGCACCCACACACAAACTGGCACACACTCAAACACACTCACTCATACACACTCGCACACACTCACTCGCACACACACTCGCACACACTCGCACCCAGTCACTCGAGCACACTCGCACACCCTCGCACGCACGCACGCACACACTCGCACACACTCACATGCACACACTCACGCACACACACTCGCACACTCGTGCACACTCGCACGCACACATTCACGCACACACACTCGCGCACACTCGTGCACACTCGCACGCACACATTCACACACATTCGCACTCACTTGCACACACTCGTACGCACACACTGGCACACACTCGCACACACTCGCACACACACACTCGCACATACTCGCTCACACTCACACACACTCGCACGCACACACTCGCACACACTCGCATGCACACACTCGCACACACACTCGCCTACACACTCGCACAAACTCCTACACACACTCGTACACACTCACACACACTAGCACACACACACTCGCACACACTCGCACACACTTGCACACACTAGCACACACACACACGCACACACTCGCACACACACTCGGACACACTCGCACCCACTCACTCGTGCACACTCGCGCACACTCGGGCACATTTGCACACACTCGCACACACTCGCACACTCTCGCACACACACTCGCACACACACTCGCACACACTCGAACACACTCGCACACACTCGCAAACACTCGCACATACAGTCCTACAGACTCACACACACTCACACACTCGCACCCACACACAAACTGGCACACACTCAAACACACTCACTCATACACACTCGCACACACTCACTCGCACACACACACACTCGCACACACTCGCACCCAGTCACTCGAGCACACTCGCACACCCTCGCACGCACGCACACACTCGCACACACTCACATGCACACACTCACGCACACACACTCGCGCACACTCATGCACACTCGCACGCACACATTCACACACATTCGCACGCACTTGCACACACTCGTACGCACACACTGGCACACACTCGCACACACTCGCACACACACACTCGCACATACTCGCTCACACTCGCACACACTCGCACGCACACACTCGCACACACTCGCATGCACACACTCGCACACACACTCACACACACACACTCGCATACACACTCGCACAAACTCCTACACACACTCGTACACACTCACACACACTAGCACACAAACACTCGCACATACTCGCACACACTCGCACACACTCGCATGCACACACTCGCACACACACTCACACACTCTCGCATACACACTCGCACAAACTCCTACACACACTCATACACACTCACACACACTCGCACACACACTTGCACACACTCGCACATACACACATACACATTCGCACACACTCGCACACACACTCGCACACACAGTCCTACACACTCACACACACACTCGCAAACACTCGCACACACTCACACACACACTCACTCACACGTACACACTCACGCACACTTGCACACACTCACGCACACTAGCACACACTCGTAAGCATACACTCACACTCACTCACACACTTACTCACACGCACACACTCTTGCACACACTCACACACACTCGCGCACACTCGCACACACTCGCACGCCCACACTCGCACACTCTCGCACACATTTGCACACACTCGCACTCACTTGCACCCACTCGCACGCACACACTCGCACACACTCATACACAATCACACAAACTCGCACACACACACTCGCACACATTCGCACACACTCGCACACACTCACTCACTCACACTCACTCGCACACACTTGCACACACTCGCACGCACTCGCACACACAGTCCTACACACTCACACACACACTCGCAAACACTCGCACAAACTCACACACACTCACTCACACGCAGACACACTCGCATGCCCACACTCACACACATTTGCACTCACTCGCACGCACTCGCACGCACACACTCGCACAAACTCACACACACTCGCACACACTCATACACAATCGCACGCACACACACTCGCACACACACACTCGCACACACTCGCACACTCTCGCACACATTCACACTCACTCGCACGCACTCGCACGCGCACACTCGAACACACTCGCACAAACTCACACACACTCGCACACACTTATACACAAACGCACACACACACTCGTACACACACTCGCACACACTCGCACACACTCGCACACACTCACTCACACACACTCACACACACACACTCGCACACACTCACACACACTTGCACACACTCGCACACACTCACACGCACACACACTCGCACACACACTCACACACACTCACACACTCACAAGCACACACTCGCACACACACTCGCACACACACACTCACACGCACACACTCGCACAAACAGTCGCACACACTCGCACCCACTCACTCGTGCACACTCGCGCACACTCGGGCACATTTGCACACACTCGCACACACTCGCACACTCTCGCACACACACTCGCACACACACTCGCACACACTCGAACACACTCGCACACACTCGCAAACACTCGCACATACAGTCCTACAAACTCACCCACACTAACACACAATCACACACTCCACCCACACACAAACTGGCACACACTCAAACACACTCACTCATACACACTCGCACACACTCACTCGCACACACACACACACACACACTCGCACACACTCGCACCCAGTCACTCGAGCACACTCGCACACACTCGCATGCACGCACACACTCGCACACACTCACACGCACACAGTCACGCACACACACTCGCGCACACTCGTGCACACTTGCACGCACACATTCGCACACATTCGCACTCACTTGCACACACTCGTGCGCACACACTGGCACACACTGGCACACACTGGCACACACACACTCGCACACACTCGCACACACTTGCACACACTAGCACACACACAATCGCACATACTCGCACACACTCGCACACACTCGCACGCACACACTCGCACACACTCGCATGCACACACTCGCACACACACTCACACACACACTCACATACACACTCGCACACCCTCGCACAAACTCCTACACACACACGTACACACTCACACACACTCGCACACACACTCGCACACACTCGAACATACACACATACACATTCACACACACTCGCACACACACCCGCACACACAGTCCTACACACTCACACACACACTCGCAAACACTCGCACACACTCACACACACACTCACTCACACGTACACACTCGCGCACACTCACGCACACTAGCACACACTCGTAAGCATACACTCACACTCACTCACACACTTACTCACACGCACACACTCTCGCACACACTCACACACACTCGCGCACACTCGCACACACTCGCACGCCCACACTCGCACACTCTCGCACACATTTGCACACACTCGCACTCACTCGCACCCACTCGCACGCACACACTCGCACACACTCATACACAATCACACAAACTCGCACACACACACTCGCACACATTCGCACACACTCTCACACACGCACTCACTCACACTCACTCGCACACACTTGCACACACTCGCACACACTCGCACACACAGTCCTACACACTCACACACACACTCGCAAACACTCGCACAAACTCACACACACTCACTCACACGCACACACTTGCGCACACTAGCACACACTCGCACGCCCAAACTCGCACACATTCGCAGTCACTCGCACGCACTCGCACGCACACACTCGCACACACTCGCACAAACTCACACACACTCGCACACACTCATACACAATCGCACGCACACACACCCGCACACACTCACAAACATTCGCACTCACTCGCACGCACTCGCACGCACACACTCGCACAAACTCACACACACTGGCACACACTTATACACAATCGCACACACACACTCTAACACACACTCACACACACTCGCACACACTCACTCACACACACTCACACACACACTCGCACACACTCACACACACTTGCACACACTCGCACACACTCACACGCACACACACTCACACACACACTCACACACACTCGCACACACTCACAAGCACAAACTCGCACACACACTCGCACACACTCACACGCACACACTCACACGCACACACTCGCACACAAACTCGCACACACTCGCACCCAGTCACTCGAGCACACTCGCACACCCTCGCACGCACGCACACACTCGCACACACTCACATGCACACACTCACGCACACACACTCGCACACACTCGAACACACTCGCACACACTCGCAAACACTCGCACATACAGTCCTACAAACTCTCACACACTCACACACACTCACACACTCCACCCACACACAAACTGGCACACACTCAAACACACTCACTCAGACACACTCGCACACACTCACTCGCACACACACACACACACTCGCACACACTCGCACCCAGTCACTCGAGCACACTCGCACACACTCGCACGCACGCACACACTCGCACACACTCACACGCACACAGTCACGCACACACACTCGCGCACACTCGTGCACACTTGCACGCACACATTCGCACACATTCGCACTCACTTGCACACACTCGTGCGCACACACTGGCACACACTGGCACACACTGGCACACACACACTCGCACACACTCGCACACACTTGCACACACTAGCACACACACACTCGCACATACTCGCACACACTCGCACACACTCGCACGCACACACTCGCACACACTCGCATGCTCACACTCGCACACACACACACTCACATACACACTCGCACACACTCACACAAACTCCTACACACACACGTACACACTCACACACACTCGAACACACACTCGCACACACTCGCACACACTCGCACATACACACATACACATTCACACACACTCGCACACACACTCGCACACACAGTCCTACACACTCACACACTTGCACACACTCGCACACACTCACACGCACACACACTCACACACACACTCACACACACTCGCACACACTCACAAGCACAAACTCGCACACACACTCGCACACACTCACACGCACACACTCACACGCACACACTCGCACACAAACTCGCACACACTCGCACCCAGTCACTCGAGCACACTCGCACACCCTCGCACGCACGCACACACTCGCACACACTCACATGCACACACTCACACACACACTCGCACACACTCGAACACACTCGCACACACTGGCAAACACTCGCACATACAGTCCTACAAACTCACACACACTCACACACACTCACACACTCGCAAACACACACAAACTGGCACACACTCAAACACACTCACTCAAACACACTCGCACACACTCACTCGCACACACACTCGCACACACTCGCACCCAGTCACTCGAGCACACTCGCACACCCTCGCACGCACGCACACACTCGCACACACTCACATGCACACACTCACGCACACACACTCGCACACACTCATGCACACTCGCACGCACACATTCACGCACACACACTCGCGCACACTCGTGCACACTCGCACGCACACATTCACACACATTCGCACTCACTTGCACACACTCGTACGCACACACTGGCACACACTCGCACACACTCGCACACACACACTCGCACATACTCGCTCACACTCACACACACTCGCACGCACACACTCGCACACACTCGCATGCACATACTCGCACACACACTCGCACACACTCGTACACACTCGCACACACTCGTACACACTCGCACATACAGTCCTACAAACTCACACACACTCACACACACTCACACACTCGCACCCACACACAAACTGGCACACACTCAAACACACTCACTCATACACACTCGCACACAATCACTCACACACACACACTCGCACATACTCGCACCCAGTCACTCGAGCACACTCACACACCCTCGCACGCACGCACACACTCGCACACACTCACATGCACACACTCACGCACACACACTCGCGCACACTCGTGCACACTTGCACGCACACATTCACACACATTCGCACTCACTTGCACACACTCGTACGCACACACTCGCACACACTCGCACACACACACTCGCACATACTCGCTCACACTCGCACACACTCGCACGCACACACTCGCACACACTCGCATGCACACACTCGCACACACACTCACACACACACACTCGCATACACACTCGCACAAACTCCTACTCACACTCGTACACACTCACACACACTAGCACACACACACTCGCACACACTCGCACACACTCGCACACACTCGCATGCACACATTCGCACACACTCACACACACACTCTCGCATACACACTCGCACAAACTCCTACACACTCACACACACTCGCACACACATTTGCACACACTCGCACACACTCGCACATACACACATACACATTCGCACACACTCGCACACACACTCGCACACACAGTCCTACAAACTCACACACACACTCGCAAACACTCGCACACACTCACACACACACTCACTCACACGTACACACTCACGCACACTTGCACACACTCACGCACACTAGCACACACTCGTAAGCATACACTCACACTCACTCACACACTTACTCACACGCACACACTCTCGCACACACTCACACACACTCGCACACACTCGCACGCCCACACTCGCACACTCTCGCACACATTTGCACACACTCGCATTCACTTGCACCCACTCGCACGCACACACTCGCACACACTCATACACAATCACACAAACTCGCACACACACACTCGCACACATTCGCACACACTCGCACACACTCACTCACTCACACTCACTCGCACACACTTGCACACACTCGCACACACTCGCACACACAGTCCTACACACTCACACACACACTCGCAAACACTCGCACAAACTCACACACACTCACTCACACGCACACACTTGCGCACACTAGCACACACTCGCACGCCCACACTCACACACATTCGCACTCACTCGCACGCACACACTCGCACAAACTCACACACACTCGCACACACTCATACACAATCGCACACACACTCGCACACTCTCACACACATTCACACTCACTCGCACGCACTCGCACGTGCACACTCGAACACACTCGCACAAACTCACACACACTCGTACACACACTCGCACACACTCGCACACACTCACTCACACACACTCACACACACACACTCGCACACACTCGCACACACTCGCACACACTCACTCACACACACTCACACACACACACTCGCACACACTCACACACACTTGCACACACTCGCACACACTCACACGCACACACACTCGCACACACACTCGCACACACTCACACGCACACACTCACACGCACACACTCGCACAAACAGTCGCACCCACTCACTCGTGCACACTCGCGCACACTCGGGCACATTTGCACACACTCGCACACACTCGCACACTCTCGCACACACACTCGCACACACACTCGCACACACTCGAACACACTCGCACACACTCGCAAACACTCGCACATACAGTCCTACAAACTCACACACACTCACACACACTCACACACTCCACCCACACACAAACTGGCACACACTCAAACACACTCACTCATACACACTCGCACACACTCACTCGCACACACACACACTCGCACACACTAGCACCCAGTCACTCGAACACACTCGCACACACTCGCACGCACGCACGCACACACTCGCACACACTCACACGCACACAGTCACGCACACACACTCGCGCACACTCGTGCACACTTGCACGCACACATTCGCACTCACTTGCACACACTCATGCGCACACACTGGCACACACTGGCACAAACACACTCGCACACACTCGCACACACTTGCACATACTAGCACACACACACTCGCACATATTCGCACACACTCGCACGCACACACTCGCACACACTTGCACATACTAGCACACACACACTCGCACATATTCGCACACACTCGCACGCACACACTCGCACACACTTGCATGCACACACTCGCACACACACACACACTCACATACACACTCGCACACACTCGCACAAACTCCTACACACACTCGTACACACACACACTCGCACACACACTCGCACACACTCGCACACACTCGCACATACACACATACACATTCGCACACACTCGCACACACACTCGCACACACAGTCCTACACACTCACACACACTCGCAAACACTCGCACACACTCACACACACACTCACTCACACGTACACACTCGCGCACACTCGCACACACTCACGCACACTCGCACACACTCGCATGCACACACTGGCACACACACTAACACACACACTCACATACACACTCGCACACACTCGCACAAACTCCTACACACACTCGCACACACTCACACACACACTCGCACGCTCACACTCGCACACACTCACACACACACTTGCACACACTTGCACACACACACTCGCACACAATCACACACACACTCGCAGACACTCGCACACACTCACTCATGCACACACTCATACACACTCGCCCCCACTCGCACACACAGTCCTACACACTCACACACACACTCGCAAACACTCGCAAACACTCACACACACACTCACTCACACGTACACACTCGCACACACTCGCACGCCCATACTCTCACACTCTCGCACACATTTGCACACACTCGCACTCACTCGCACGCACTCACACACACACTCACACACACACTCGCACAAACTCATACACAATCGCACACACTCACTCGCACACACTTGCACACACTCGCACACACTCGCACACACTTGCACACACTTGCACACGCTTGCACACACTCGCACACACTCGCACACACTCGCACACACTCACACACACGCACACACACGCACACACACTCACGCACACACTCGCACACACTCGCACACACTTGCATGCACACATTCGCACCCACTCACACACACAAACACAAACTGGCACACACTCAAACACACTCACTCATACACACTCGCACACACTCACTCGCACACACACACACACACTAACACACACTCACACACACACACTCGTGCACACTCGTGCACACTCGCACGCACACATTCGCACACATTCGCACTCACTTGCACACACTCGTACGCAAACACTGGCACACACTGGCACACACTCGCACACACACACTCGCACACACTCGCACACACTTGCACACACTAGCACACACACACTCGCACACACTCGCACATACTCGCACACACTCACACACACTTGCACGCACACACTCGCATGCACACACTCGCACACACTCACACACACTCGCATACACACTCGCACACACTCGCACAAACTCCTACACACACTCGTACACACTCACACACACTCGCACACACACTCGCACACACTCGCACATACACACATACACATTTGCACACACTCGCACACACACTCGCACACACAGTCCTACACACTCACACACACTCGCAAACACTCGCACACACTCACACACACACTCACTCACACGTACACACTCGCGCACACTCACGCACACTAGCACACACTCGTAAGCATACACTCAAACTAACTCACACACTTACTCACATGCACACACTCTCGCACACACTCACACACACTCGTGCACACTCGCACACACTCGCACGCCCACACTCGCACACTCTCGCACACATTTGCACACACTCGCACTCACTCGCACCCACTCGCATGCACACACTCGCACACACTCATACACAATCACACAAACTCGCACACATTCGCACACACTCGCACACACTCACTCACTCACACTTACTCGCACACACTTGCACACACTCGCACACACTCACTCACTCACACTCACTCGCACACACTTGCACACACTCGCACACACTCGCACACACAGTCCTACACACTCACACACACTCGCAAACACTCGCACAAACTCACACACACTCACTCACACGCACACACTTGCGCACACTAGCACACACTCGCACGCCCACACTCGCACACATTCGCACTCACTCGCACGCACTCGCACGCACACACTCGCAAAAAACTCACACACACTCATACACAATCGCACGCACACACACTCGCACACACACACTCGCACACACTCGCACACTCTCGCACTCACTCGCACGCACTCGCACGCACACACTCGCACACACTCGCATGCACACACTCGCACGCACACACTCGCACAAACAGTCGCACACACTCGCACCCACTCACTCGTGCACACTCGCGCACACTCGGGCACATTTGCACACACTCGCACACACTCGCACACTCTCGCACACACACTCGCACACACACTCGCACACACTCGAACACACTCGCACACACTCGCAAACACTCGCACATACAGTCCTACAAACTCACACACACTCACACACACTCACACACTCCACCCACACACAAACTGGCACACACTCAAACACACTCACTCATACACACTCGCACACACTCACTTGCACACACACACACTCGCACACACTAGCACCCAGTCACTCGAGCACACTCGCACACACTCGCACGCACGCACGCACACACTCGCACACACTCACACGCACACAGTCACGCACACACACTCGCGCACACTCGTGCACACTTGCACGCACACATTCGCACACATTCGCACACATTCGCACTCACTTGCACACACTCGTGCGCACACACTGGCACACACTGGCACACACACACTCGCACACACTCGCACACACTTGCACATACTAGCACACACACACTCGCACATATTCGCACACTCTCGCACGCACACACTTGCATGCACACACTCGCACACACACTCACACACACACTCACATACACACTCGCACACACTCGCACAAACTCCTACACACACTCGTACACACACACACTCGCACACACACTCGCACACACTCGCACATACACACATACACATTCGCACACACTCGCACACACACTCGCACACACAGTCCTACACACTCACACACACACTCGCAAACACTCGCACACACTCACACACACACTCACTCACACATACACACTCGCGCACACTCGCACACACTCGCACACACTTGCACACACTAGCACACACACACTCGCACATACTCGCACACACTCGCACACACTCGCACGCACACACTAGCACACACTCGCATGCACACACTGGCACACACACTAACACACACACTCACATACACACTCGCACACACTCGCACAAACTCCTACACACACTCGCACACACTCACACACACACTCGCACGCTCACACTCGCACACACTCACACACACACTTGCACACACTTGCACACGCACACTCGCACACAATCACACACACACTCGCAGACACTCGCACACACTCTCTCATGCACACACTCATACACACTCGCCCACACTCGCACACACAGTCCTACACACTCACACACACACTCGCAAACACTCGCAAACACTCACACACACACTCACTCACACGTACACACTCGCACACACTCGCACGCCCACACTCTCACACTCTCGCACACATTTGCACACACTCGCACTCACTTGCACGCACTCGCACACACACTCACACACACACTCGCACAAACTCATACACAATCGAACACACTCACTCGCACACACTTGCACACACTCGCACACACTCGCACACACTTGCACACACTTGCACACGCTTGCACACACTCGCACACACTCGCACACACTCGCACACACTCACACACACGCACACACATGCACACACACTCACGCACACACTCGCACACACTCGCACACACTTGCATGCACACATTCGCACGCACTCGCACACACAAACACAAACTGGCACACACTCAAACACACTCACTCATACACACTCGCACACACTCACTCGCACACACACTCGCACACACTCACACACACACACACTCGCGCACACTCGTGCACACTCGCACGCACACATTCGCACACATTCGCACTCACTTGCACACACTCGTACGCAAACACTGGCACACACTGGCACACACTCGCACACACACACTCGCACACACTCGCACACACTTGCACACACTAGCACACACACACTCGCACACACTCGCACATACTCGCACACACTCACACACACTTGCACGCACACACTCGCATGCACACACTCGCACACACTCACACACACTCGCATACACACTCGCACACACTCGCACAAACTCCTACACACACTCGTACACACTCACACACACTCGCACACACACTCGCACACACTCGCACATACACACATACACATTTGCACACACTCGCACACACACTCACACACACAGTCCTACACACTCACACACACACTCGCAAACACTCGCACACACTCACACACACACTCACTCACACGTACACACTCGCGCACACTCACGCACACTAGCACACACTCGTAAGCATACACTCAAACTCACTCACACACTTACTCACATGCACACACTCTCGCACACACTCACACACACTCGTGCACACTCGCACACACTCGCACGCCCACACTCGCACACTCTCGCACACATTTGCACACACTCGCACTCACTCGCACCCACTCGCATGCACACACTCGCACACACTCATACACAATCACACAAACTCGCACACACACACTCGCACACATTCGCACACACTCGCACACACTCACTCACTCACACTCACTCGCACACACTTGCACACACTCGCACACACTCGCACACACAGTCCTACACACTCACACACACTCGCAAACACTCGCACAAACTCACACACACTCACTCACACGCACACACTTGCGCACACTAGCACACACTCGCACGCCCACACTCGCACACATTCGCACTCACTCGCACGCACTCGCACGCACACACTCGCAAAAAACTCACACACACTCGCACACACTCATACAGAATCGCACGCACACACACTCGCACACACACACTCGCACACACTCGCACACTCTCGCACTCACTCGCACGCACTCGCACGCACACACTCACACACACTCGCATGCACACACTCGCACACACAAACACACACACACACTCGCATACACACTCGCACACACTCGCATGCACACACTCGCACACACACTCACACACACACACTCGCATACACACTCGCACACACTCGCACAAACTCCTACACACACTCGTACACACTCACACACACTCGCACACACACTTGCACACACTCGAACATACACACATACACATTCGCACACACTCGCACACTCACTCGCACACACAGTCCTACACACTCACACACACACTCGCAAACACTCACACACACACACACTCACTCACACGTACACACTCGCGCACACTCGCACACACTCACGCACACTAGCACACACTCGTAAGCATACACTCACACTCACTCACACACTTACTCACACTCACACACTCTCGCACACACTCACACACACTCGCCCACACTCGCACAAACTCACACACACTCGCACACACTTATACACAATCGCACACACACACACTCGTACACACACTCGCACACACTCGCACACACTCGCACACACTCACTCACACACACACACACTTGCACACACTCACACACACTCGCACACACTCACATGCACACACACTCGCACACACTCACACACACTCGCACACACTCACAAGCACACACTCGCACAGACACTCACTCACACTCACAAGCACACACTCACACGCACACACTCGCACACACACTCGCACACACTCACACCAACTCACTCGTGCACACTCGCGCACACTCGGGCACATTTGCACACACTCGCACACACTCGCACACTCTCGCACACACTCGCACACACACTCGCACACACTCGAACACAATCACACACACTCACAAACAATCGCACATACAGTCCTACAAACTCACACACACTCACACACACTCACACACTCGCACCCACACACAAACTGGCACACACTCAAACACACTCACTCATACACACTCGCACACACTCACTCGCACACACACACACTCGCACACACTCTCACCCAGTCACTCGAGCACACTCGCACACACTCGCACGCACACACGCACACACTCGCACACACTCACACGCACACACTCACGCACACACACTCGCGCACACTCGTGCACACTCGCACGCACACATTCGCACACATTCGCACTCACTTGCACACACTGGCACACACTGGCACACACTGGCACACACACACTCGCACACACTCGCACACAATCGCAAACACTTGCACACACTAGCACACACACTCGCACATACTCGCACACACTCGCACGCACACACTCGCACACACTCGCATGCACACACTCGCACACACACTCACACACACACACTCACATACACACTCGCACACACTCGCACAAACTCCTACACACACACGTACACACTCACACACACTCGCACACACACTCGCACATACACACATACACATTCACACACACTCGCACACACACTCGCACACACAGTCCTACACACTCACACACACACTCGCAAACACTCGCACACACTCACACACACACTCACTCACACATACACACTCGCGCACACTCACGCACACTAGCACACACTCGTAAGCATACACTCACACTCACTCACACACTTACTCACACGCACACACTCTCGCACACACTCACACACACTCGCGCACACTCGCACACTCTCGCACACATTTGCACACACTCGCACTCACTCGCACCCACTCGCACGCACACACTCGCACACACTCATACACAATCACACAAACTCGCACGCACACACTCGCACACATTCGCAAACACTCGCACACACGCACTCACTCACACTCACTCGCACACACTTGCACACACTCGCACACACTCGCACACACAGTCCTACACACTCACACACACACTCGCAAACACTCGCACAAACTCACACACACTCACTCACACGCACACACTTGCGCACACTAGCACACACTCGCACGCCCACACTCGCACACATTCGCACTCACTCGCACGCACTCGCACGCACACACTCTCACACACTCGCACAAACTCACACACACTCGCACACACTCATACACAATCGCACGCACACACACCCGGACACACTCGCACACATTTGCACTCACTCGCACGCACTCGCATGCACAAACTCGCACAAACTCACACACACTGGCACACACTTATACACAATCGCACACACACACTCTAACACACACTCGCACACACTCGCACACACTCACACACACTTGCACACACTCGCACACACTCACACGCACACACACTCACACACACTCACACACACTCGCACACACTCACAAGCACAAACTCGCACACACACTCGCACACACTCACACGCACACACTCACACGCACACACTCGCACACACACTCGCACACACTCGCACCCACTCACTCGTGCACACTCGTGCACACTCGGGCACATTTGCACACACTCACACACACTCGCACACTCTCGCACACACACTCGCACACACACTCGCACACACTCGAACACACTCGCACACACTCGCAAACACTCGCACATACAGTCCTACAAACTCACACACACTCACACACACTCACACACTCGCACCCACACACAAACTGGCACACACTCAAACACACTCACTCATACACACTCGCACACACTCACTCGCACACACACACACTCGCACACACTCGCACCCAGTCACTCGAGCACACTCGCACACCCTCGCACGCACGCACACACTCGCACACACTCACATGCACACACTCACGCACACACACTCGCGCACACTCATGCACACTCGCACGCACTTGCACACACTCGTACGCACACACTGGCACACACTCGCACACACTCGCACTCACACACTCGCACATACTCGCTCACACTCGCACACACTCGCACGCACACACTCGCACACACTCGCATGCACACACTCGCACACACACTCACACACACACACTCGCATACACACTCGCACAAACTCCTACACACACTCGTACACACTCACACACACTAGCACACACACACTCGCACATACTCGCACACACTCGCACACACTCGCATGCACACACTCGCACACACACTCACACACTCTCGCATACACACTCGCACAAACTCCTACACACACTCGTACACACTCACACACACTCGCACACACACTTGCACACACTCGCACATACACACATACACATTCGCACACACTCGCACACACACTCGCACACACAGTCCTACACACTCACACACACACTCGCAAACACTCGCACACACTCACACACACACTCACTCACACGTACACACTCACGCACACTTGCACACACTCACGCACACTAGCACACACTCGTAAGCATACACTCACACTCACTCACACACTTACTCACATGCACACACTCTCGCACACACTCTCACACACTCGCGCACACTCGCACACAATCGCACGCCCACACTCGCACACACTCGCACACACACTCGCACACACAGTCCTACACACTCACACACACTCGCAAACACTCGCACACACTCACACACACACTCACTCACACGTACACACTCGCGCACACTCGCACACACTCACGCACACTCGCACACACTCGCATGCACACACTGGCACACACACTAACACACACACTCACATACACACTCGCACACACTCGCACAAACTCCTACACACACTCGCACACACTCACACACACACTCGCACGCTCACACTCGCACACACTCACACACACACTTGCACACACTTGCACACACACACTCGCACACAATCACACACACACTCGCAGACACTCGCACACACTCACTCATGCACACACTCATACACACTCGCCCCCACTCGCACACACAGTCCTACACACTCACACACACACTCGCAAACACTCGCAAACACTCACACACACATTCACTCACACGTACACACTCGCACACACTCGCACGCCCACACTCTCACACTCTCGCACACATTTGCACACACTCGCACTCACTCGCACGCACTCACACACACACTCACACACACACTCGCACAAACTCATACACAATCGCACACACTCACTCGCACACACTTGCACACACTCGCACACACTCGCACACACTTGCACACACTTGCACACGCTTGCACACACTCGCACACACTCGCACAAATCACACACACGCACACACACGCACACACACTCACGCACACACTCGTGCACACTCGCACGCACACATTCGCACACATTCGCACTCACTTGCACACACTCGTACGCAAACACTGGCACACACTGGCACACACTCGCACACACACACTCGCACACACTCGCACACACTTGCACACACTAGCCCACACACACTCGCACACACTCGCACATACTCGCACACACTCACACACACTTGCACGCACACACTCACATGCACACACTCGCACACACTCACACACACTCGCATACACACTCGCACACACTCGCACAAACTCCTACACACACTCGTACACACTCACACACACTCGCACACACACTCGCACACACTCGCACATACACACATACACATTTGCACACACTCGCACACACACTCGCACACACAGTCCTACACACTCACACACACTCGCAAACACTCGCACACACTCACACACACACTCACTCACACGTACACACTCGCGCACACTCACGCACACTAGCACACACTCGTAAGCATACACTCAAACTAACTCACACACTTACTCACATGCACACACTCTCGCACACACTCACACACACTCGTGCACACTCGCACACACTCGCACGCCCACACTCGCACACTCTCGCACACATTTGCACACACTCGCACTCACTCGCACCCACTCGCATGCACACACTCGCACACACTCATACACAATCACACAAACTCGCACACATTCGCACACACTCGCACACACTCACTCACTCACACTTACTCGCACACACTTGCACACACTCGCACACACTCACTCACTCACACTCACTCGCACACACTTGCACACACTCGCACACACTCGCACACACAGTCCTACACACTCACACACACTCGCAAACACTCGCACAAACTCACACACACTCACTCACACGCACACACTTGCGCACACTAGCACACACTCGCACGCCCACACTCGCACACATTCGCACTCACTCGCACGCACTCGCATGCACACACTCGCAAAAAACTCACACACACTCGCACACACTCATACACAATCGCACGCACACACACTCGCACACACACACTCGCACACACTCGCACACTCTCGCACTCACTCGCACGCACTCGCACGCACACACTCGCACACACTCGCATGCACACACTCGCACGCACACACTCGCACAAACAGTCGCACACACTCGCACCCACTCACTCGTGCACACTCGCGCACACTCGGGCACATTTGCACACACTCGCACACACTCGCACACTCTCGCACACACACTCGCACACACACTCGCACACACTCGAACACACTCGCACACACTCGCAAACACTCGCACATACAGTCCTACAAACTCACACACACTCACACACACTCACACACTCCACCCACACACAAACTGGCACACACTCAAACACACTCACTCATACACACTCGCACACACTCACTTGCACACACACACACTCGCACACACTAGCACCCAGTCACTCGAGCACACTCGCACACACTCGCACGCACGCACGCACACAGTCACGCACACACACTCGCGCACACTCGTGCACACTTGCACGCACACATTCGCACATATTCGCACACATTCGCACTCACTTGCACACACTCGTGCGCACACACTGGCACACACTGGCACACACTGGCACACACACACTCGCACACACTCGCACACACTTGCACATACTAGCACACACACACTCGCACATATTCGCACACTCTCGCACGCACACACTTGCATGCACACACTCGCACACACACTCACACACACACTCACATACACACTCGCACACACTCGCACAAACTCCTACACACACTCGTACACACACACACTCGCACACACACTCGCACACACTCGCACATACACACATACACATTCGCACACACTCGCACACACACTCGCACACACAGTCCTACACACTCACACACACACTCGCAAACACTCGCACACACTCACACACACACTCACTCACACGTACACACTCGCGCACACTCGCACACACTCACGCACACTAGCACACACTCGCATGCACACACTGGCACACACACTAACACACACACTCACATACACACTCGCACACACTCGCACGCCCACACTCTCACACTCTCGCACACATTTGCACACACTCGCACTCACTTGCACGCACTCGCACACACACTCACACACACACTCGCACAAACTCATACACAATCGCACACACTCACTCGCACACACTTGCACACACTCGCACACACTCGCACACACTTGCACACACTTGCACACGCTTGCACACACTCGCACACACTCGCACACACTCGCACACACTCACACACACGCACACACACGCACACACACTCACGCACACACTCGCACACACTCGCACACACTTGCATGCACACATTCGCACGCACTCGCACACACAAACACAAACTGGCACACACTCAAACACACTCACTCATACACACTCGCACACACTCACTCGCACACACACTCGCACACACTCACACACACACACACTCGCGCACACTCGTGCACACTCGCACGCACACATTCGCACACATTCGCACTCACTTGCACACACTCGTACGCAAACACTGGCACACGCTGGCACACACTCGCACACACACACTCGCACACACTCGCACACACTTGCACACACTAGCACACACACACTCGCACACACTCGCACATACTCGCACACACTCACACACACTTGCACGCACACACTCGCATGCACACACTCGCACACACTCACACACACTCGCATACACACTCGCACACACTCGCACAAACTCCTACACACACTCGTACACACTCACACACACTCGCACACACACTCGCACACACTCGCACATACACACATACACATTTGCACACACTCGCACACACACTCACACACACAGTCCTACACACTCACACACACACTCGCAAACACTCGCACACACTCACACACACACTCACTCACACGTACACACTCGCGCACACTCACGCACACTAGCACACACTCGTAAGCATACACTCAAACTCACTCACACACTTACTCACATGCACACACTCTCGCACACACTCACACACACTCGTGCACACTCGCACACACTCGCACGCCCACACTCGCACACTCTCGCACACATTTGCACACACTCGCACTCACTCGCACCCACTCGCATGCACACACTCGCACACACTCATACACAATCACACAAACTCGCACACACACACTCGCACACACTCGCACACACTCGCACACACTCACTCACTCACACTCACTCGCACACACTTGCACACACTCGCACACACTCGCACACACAGTCCTACACACTCACACACACTCGCAAACACTCGCACAAACTCACACACACTCACTCACACGCACACACTTGCGCACACTAGCACACACTCGCACGCCCACACTCGCACACATTCGCACTCACTCGCACGCACTCGCACGCACACACTCGCAAAAAACTCACACACACTCGCACACACTCATACACAATCGCACGCACACACACTCGCACACACACACTCGCACACACTCGCACACTCTCGCACTCACTCGCACGCACTCGCACGCACACACTCACACACACTCGCATGCACACACTCGCACACACTCGCACGCACGCACGCACACAGTCACGCACACACACTCGCGCACACTCGTGCACACTTGCACGCACACATTCGCACATATTCGCACACATTCGCACTCACTTGCACACACTCGTGCGCACACACTGGCACACACTGGCACACACTGGCACACACACACTCGCACACACTCGCACACACTTGCACATACTAGCACACACACACTCGCACATATTCGCACACTCTCGCACGCACACACTTGCATGCACACACTCGCACACACACTCACACACACACTCACATACACACTCGCACACACTCGCACAAACTCCTACACACACTCGTACACACACACACACTCGCACACACACTCGCACACACTCGCACATACACACATACACATTCGCACACACTCGCACACACACTCGCACACACAGTCCTACACACTCACACACACACTCGCAAACACTCGCACACACTCACACACACACTCACTCACACGTACACACTCGCGCACACTCGCACACACTCACGCACACTAGCACACACTCGCATGCACACACTGGCACACACACTAACACACACACTCACATACACACTCGCACACACTCGCACAAACTCCTACCCACACTCGCACACACTCACACACACACTCGCACGCTCACACTCGCACACACTCACACACACACTTGCACACACTTGCACACGCACACTCGCACACAATCACACACACACTCGCAGACACTCGCACACACTCACTCATGCACACACTCATACACACTCGCCCACACTCGCACACACAGTCCTACACACTCACACACACACTCGCAAACACTCGCAAACACTCACACACACACTCACTCACACGTACACACTCGCACACACTCGCACGCCCACACTCTCACACTCTCGCACACATTTGCACACACTCTCACTCACTTGCACGCACTCGCACACACACTCACACACACACTCGCACAAACTCATACACAATCGCACACACTCACTCGCACACACTTGCACACACTCGCACACACTCGCACACACTTGCACACACTTGCACACGCTTGCACACACTCGCACACACTCGCACACACTCGCACACACTCACACACACGCACACACACGCACACACACTCACGCACACACTCGCACACACTCGCACACACTTGCATGCACACATTCGCACGCACTCGCACACACAAACACAAACTGGCACACACTCAAACACACTCACTCATACACACTCGCACACACTCACTCGCACACACACTCGCACACACTCACACACACACACACTCGCGCACACTCGTGCACACTCGCACGCACACATTCGCACACATTCGCACTCACTTGCACACACTCGTACGCAAACACTGGCACACGCTGGCACACACTCGCACACACACACTCGCACACACTCGCACACACTTGCACACACTAGCACACACACACTCGCACACACTCGCACATACTCGCACACACTCACACACACTTGCACGCACACACTCGCATGCACACACTCGCACACACTCACACACACTCGCATACACACTCGCACACACTCGCACAAACTCCTACACACACTCGTACACACTCACACACACTCGCACACACACTCGCACACACTCGCACATACACACATACACATTTGCACACACTCGCACACACACTCACACACACAGTCCTACACACTCACACACACACTCGCAAACACTCGCACACACTCACACACACACTCACTCACACGTACACACTCGCGCACACTCACGCACACTAGCACACACTCGTAAGCATACACTCAAACTCACTCACACACTTACTCACATGCACACACTCTCGCACACACTCACACACACTCGTGCACACTCGCACACACTCGCACGCCCACACTCGCACACTCTCGCACACATTTGCACACACTCGCACTCACTCGCACCCACTCGCATGCACACACTCGCACACACTCATACACAATCACACAAACTCGCACACACACACTCGCACACACTCGCACACACTCACTCACTCACACTCACTCGCACACACTTGCACACACTCGCACACACTCGCACACACAGTCCTACACACTCACACACACTCGCAAACACTCGCACAAACTCACACACACTCACTCACACGCACACACTTGCGCACACTAGCACACACTCGCACGCCCACACTCGCACACATTCGCACTCACTCGCACGCACTCACACGCACACACTCGCAAAAAACTCACACACACTCGCACACACTCATACACAATCGCACGCACACACACTCGCACACACACACTCGCACAAACTCGCACACTCTCGCACTCACTCGCACGCACTCGCACGCACACACTCGCACACACTCGCATGCACACACTCGCACACACAAACACACACACACTCGCATACACACTCGCACACACTCGCATGCACACACTCGCACACACACTCACACACACACACTCGCATACACACTCGCACACACTCGCACAAACTCCTACACACACTCGTACACACTCACACACACTCGCACACACACTTGCACACACTCGAACATACACACATACACATTCGCACACACTCGCACACTCACTCGCACACACAGTCCTACACACTCACACACACACTCGCAAACACTCGCACACACACACACTCACTCACACGTACACACTCACGCACACTCGCACACACTCACGCACACTAGCACACACTCGTAAGCATACACTCACACTCACTCACACACTTACTCACACTCACACACTCTCGCACACACTCACACACACTCGCCCACACTCGCACAAACTCACACACACTCGCACACACTTATACACAATCGCACACACACACACTCGTACACACACTCGCACACACTCGCACACACTCGCACACACTCACTCACACACACACACACTCGCACACACTCACACACACTCGCACACACTCACATGCACACACACTCGCACACACTCACACACACTCGCACACACTCACAAGCACACACTCGCACAGACACTCACTCACACTCACAAGCACACACTCACACGCACACACTCGCACACACACTCGCACACACTCACACCAACTCACTCGTGCACACTCGCGCACACTCGGGCACATTTGCACACACTCGCACACACTCGCACACTCTCGCACACACTCGCACACACACTCGCACACACTCGAACACACTCACACACACTCACAAACAATCGCACATACAGTCCTACAAACTCACACACACTCACACACACTCACACACTCGCACCCACACACAAACTGGCACACACTCAAACACACTCACTCAAACACACTCGCACACACTCACTCGCACACACACACACTCGCACACACTTGCACCCAGTCACTCGAGCACACTCGCACACACTCGCACGCACACACGCACACACTCGCACACACTCACACGCACACACTCACGCACACACACTCGCGCACACTCGTGCACACTCGCACGCACACATTCGCACACATTCGCACTCACTCGCACACACTGGCACACACTGGCACACACACACTCGCACACACTCGCACACACTCGCACACACTTGCACACACTGGCACACACTGGCACACACACACTCGCACACACTCGCACACACTCGCACACACTTGCACACACTAGCACACATACTCGCACACACTCGCACACACTCGCACGCACACACTCGCACACACTCGCATGCACACACTCGCACACACACTCACACACACACTCACATACACACTCGCACACACTCGCACAAACTCCTACACACACACGTACACACTCACACACACTCGCACACACACTCGCACATACACACATACACATTCACACACACTCGCACACACACTCACACACACAGTCCTACACACTCACACACACACTCGCAAACACTCGCACACACTCACACACACACTCACTCACACATACACACTCGCGCACACTCACGCACACTAGCACACACTCGTAAGCATACACTCACACTCACTCACACACTTACTCACACGCACACACTCTCGCACACACTCACACACACTCGCGCACACTCGCACACTCTCGCACACATTTGCACACACTCGCACTTACTCGCACCCACTCGCACGCACACACTCGCACTCACTCGCACCCACTCGCACGCACACACTCGCACACACTCATACACAATCACACAAACTCGCACACATTCGCACACACTCGCACACACTCACTCACTCACACTTACTCGCACACACTTGCACACACTCGCACACACTCGCACACACTCTCCTACACACTCACACACACACTCGCAAACACTCGCACAAACTCACACACACTCACTCACACGCACACACTTGCGCACACTAGCACACACTCGCACGCCCACACTCACACACATTCGCACTCACTCGCACGCACTCGCACGCACACACTCGCACAAACTCACACACACTCGCACACACTCATACACAATCGCACGCACACACACTCGCACACACACACTCGCACACACTCGCACACTCTCACACACATTCACACTCACTCGCACGCACTCGCACGCGCACACTCAAACACACTCGCACAAACTCACACACACTCGCACACACTTATACACAAACGCACACAAACACTCGCACACACTCGCACACACTCACTCACACACACTCACATGCACACACTCGCACACACTCACACACACTTGCACACACTCACACGCACACACACTCGCACACACACTCACACACACTCGCACACACTCACAAGCACACACTCGCACATTCGCACACAATCACACGCACACACTCACACGCACACACTCGTACAAACAGTCGCACACACTCGCACCCACTCACTCGTGCACACTCGGGCACATTTGCACACACTCGCACACTCTCGCACACACACTCGCACACACACTCGCACACACTCGAACACACTCGCACATACAGTCCTACAAACTCACACACACTCACACACACTCACACACTCCACCCACACACAAACTGGCACACACTCAAACACACTCACTCATACACACTCGCACACACTCACTCGCACACACACACACTCACACACACTCGCACCCAGTCACTCGAGCACACTCGCACACACGCGCACGCACGCACACACTCGCACACACTCACACGCACACACTCACGCACACACACTCACGCACACTCGTGCACACTCGCACGCACACATTCACACACATTCGCACTCACTTGCACACACTCGTGCGCACACACTGGCACACACTGGCACACACTGGCACACACACACTCGCACACACTCGCACACACTTGCACACACTAGCACACACACACTCGCACATATTTGCACACACTCGCACGCACACACTCGCACACACTCGCATGCACACACTCGCACACACACTCACACACACACTCACATACACACTCGCACACACTCGCACAAACTCCTACACACACACATACACACTCACACACACTCGAACACACACTCGCACACACTCGCACACACTCGCACATACACACATACACATTCACACACACTCGCACACACACTCGCACACACAGTCCTACACACTCACACACTTGCACACACTCGCACACACTCACACGCACACACACTCACACACACACTCACACACACTCGCACACACTCACAAGCACAAACTCGCACACACACTCGCACACACTCACATGCACACACTCACACGCACACACTCGCACACAAACTCGCACACACTCGCACCCAGTCACTCGAGCACACTCGCACACCCTCGCACGCACGCACACACTCGCACACACTCACAAGCACAAACTCGCACACACACTCGCACACACTCACATCCACACACTCACACTCACACACTCGCACACAAACTCGCACACACTCGCACCCAGTCACTCGAGCACACTCGCACACCCTCGCACGCACGCACACACTCGCACACACTCACATGCACACACTCACACACACACTCGCACACACTCGAACACACTCGCACACACTCGCAAACACTCGCACATACAGTCCTACAAACTCACACACACTCACACACACTCACACACTCGCACCCACACACAAACTGGCACACACTCAAACACACTCACTCATACACACTCGCACACACTCACTCGCACACACACTCACACACACTCGCACCCAGTCACTCGAGCACACTCGCACACCCTCGCACGCACGCACGCACACACTCGCACACACTCACATGCACACACTCACGCACACACACTCGCACACACTCGTGCACACTCGCACGCACACATTCACGCACACACACTCGCGCACACTCGTGCACACTCGCACGCACACATTCACACACATTCGCACTCACTTGCACACACTCGTACGCACACACTGGCACACACTCGCACACACTCGCACACACACACTCGCACATACTCGCTCACACTCACACACACTCGCACGCACACACTCGCACACACTCACATGCACACACTCGCACACACACTCGCATACACACTCGCACAAACTCCTACACACACTCGTACACACTCACACACACTAGCACACACACACTCGCACACACTCGCACACACTTGCACACACTAGCACACACACACTCGCACATACTCGCACACACTCGCACAAACTCGCACGCACACTCGCATACACACTCGCACAAACTCCTACACACACTCGTACACACTCACACACACTAGCACACACACACTCGCACACACTCGCACATACTCGCACACACTCGCACACACTCGCATGCACACACTCGCACACACACTCACACACACACTCTCGCATACACACTCGCACAAACTCCTACACACACTCGTACACACTCACACACACTCGCACACACACTTGCACACACTCGCACACACTAGCACATACACACATACACATTCGCACACACTCGCACACACACTCGCACACACAGTCCTACACACTCACACACACACTCACAAACACTCGCACACACTCACACACACACTCACTCACATGTACACACTCACGCACACTTGCACACACTCACGCACACTAGCACACACTCATAAGCATACACTTACACTCACTCACACACTTACTCACACGCACACACTCTCGCACACACTCACACACACTCGCGCACACTCGCACACACTCGCACGCCCACACTCGCACACTCTCGCACACATTTGCACACACTCGCACTCACTTGCACCCACTCGCACGCACACACTCGCACACACTCATACACAATCACACAAACTCGCACACATTCGCACACACTCGCACACACTCACTCACTCACACTTACTCGCACACACTTGCACACACTCGCACACACTCGCACACACTGTCCTACACACTCACACACACACTCGCAAACACTCGCACAGACTCACACACACTCACTCACACGCACACACTTGCGCACACTAGCACACACTCGCACGCCCACACTCACACACATTCGCACTCACTCGCACGCACTCGCACGCACACACTCGCACAAACTCACATACACTCGCACACACTCATACACAATCGCACGCACACACACTCGCACACACACACTCGCACACACTCGCACACTCTCACACACATTCACACTCACTCGCACGCACTCGCACGCGCACACTCAAACACACTCGCACAAACTCACACACACTCGCACACACTTATACACAAACGCACACAAACACTCGCACACACTCGCACACACTCACACGCACACACTCGCACACACTCACACACACTTGCACACACTCGCACACACTCACACGCACACACACTCGCACACACACTCAAACACACTCGCACACACTCACAAGCACACACTCGCACACTCGCACACACTCACACGCACACACTCACACGCACACACTCGTACAAACAGTCGCACACACTCGCACCCACTCACTCGTGCACACTCGGGCACATTTGCACACACTCGCACACACTCGCACACACACTCGCACACACTCGAACACACTCGCACATACAGTCCTACAAACTCACACACACTCACACACACTCACACACTCCACCCACACACAAACTGGCACACACTCAAACACACTCACTCATACACACTCGCACACACTCACTCGCACACACACTCGCACACACTCGCACCCAGTCACTCGAGCACACTCGCACACCCTCGCACGCACGCACACACTCGCACACACTCACATGCACACACTCACGCACACACACTCGCACACACTCGTGCACACTCGCACGCACACATTCACGCACACACACTCGCGCACACTCGTGCACACTCGCACGCACACATTCACACACATTCGCACTCACTTGCACACACTCGTACGCACACACTGGCACACACTCGCACACACTCGCACACACACACTCGCACATACTCGCTCACACTCACACACACTCGCACGCACACACTCGCACACACTCGCATGCACACACTCGCACACACACTCGCATACACACTCGCACAAACTCCTACACACACTCGTACACACTCACACACACTAGCACACACACACTCGCACACACTCGCACACACTTGCATACACTAGCACACACACACTCGCACATACTCGCACACACTCGCACACACTCGCACGCACACTCGCATACACACTCGCACAAACTCCTACACACACTCGTACACACTCACACACACTAGCACACACACACTCGCACACACTCGCACATACTCGCACACACTCGCACACACTCGCATGCACACACTCGCACACACACTCACACACACACTCTCGCATACACACTCGCACAAACTCCTACACACACTCGTACACACTCACACACACTCGCAAACACACTTGCACACACTCGCACACACTAGCACATACACACATACACATTCGCACACACTCGCACACACACTCGCACACACAGTCCTACACACTCACACACACACTCACAAACACTCGCACACACTCACACACACACTCACTCACATGTACACACTCACGCACACTTGCACACACTCACGCACACTAGCACACACTCATAAGCATACACTTACACTCACTCACACACTTACTCACACGCACACACTCTCGCACACACTCACACACACTCGCGCACACTCGCACACACTCGCACGCCCACACTCGCACACTCTCGCACACATTTGCACACACTCGCACTCACTTGCACCCACTCGCACGCACACACTCGCACACACTCATACACAATCACACAAACTCGCACACATTCGCACACACTCGCACACACTCACTCACTCACACTTACTCGCACACACTTGCACACACTCGCACACACTCGCACACACTGTCCTACACACTCACACACACACTCGCAAACACTCGCACAGACTCACACACACTCACTCACACGCACACACTTGCGCACACTAGCACACACTCGCACGCCCACACTCACACACATTCGCACTCACTCGCACGCACTCGCACGCACACACTCGCACAAACTCACATACACTCGCACACACTCATACACAATCGCACGCACACACACTCGCACACACACACTCGCACACACTCGCACACTCTCACACACATTCACACTCACTCGCACGCACTCGCACGCGCACACTCAAACACACTCGCACAAACTCACACACACTCGCACACACTTATACACAAACGCACACAAACACTCGCACACACTCGCACACACTCACTCACACACACTCACACGCACACACTCGCACACACTCACACACACTTGCACACACTCGCACACACTCACAC
Source organism: Phyllobates terribilis (assembly GCF_046119375.1). Classification (NCBI taxonomy): domain Eukaryota; kingdom Metazoa; phylum Chordata; class Amphibia; order Anura; family Dendrobatidae; genus Phyllobates; species Phyllobates terribilis. The sequence goes on from NW_027362853.1 coordinate 2,597,774, forward strand.
GCACACACACTCGCACACACACTCACACACACTCGCACACACTCACAAGCACACACTCGCACACTCGCACACACTCACACGCACACACTCACACGCACACACTCGTACAAACAGTCGCACACACTCGCACCCACTCACTCGTGCACACTCGGGCACATTTGCACACACTCGCACACACACTCGCACACACTCGAACACACTCGCACATACAGTCCTACAAACTCACACACACTCACACACACTCACACACTCCACCCACACACAAACTGGCACACACTCAAACACACTCACTCATACACACTCGCACACACTCACTCGCACACACACACACTCGCACACATTCGCACCCAGTCACTCGAGCACACTCGCACACACTCGCACGCACGCACACACTCGCACACACTCACACGCACACACTCACGCATACACACTCACGCACACTCGTGCACACTCGCACGCACACATTCACACACATTCGCACTCACTTGCACACACTCGTGCGCACACATTGGCACACACTGGCACACACTGGCACACACACACTCGCACACACTCGCACACACTTGCACACACTAGCACACACACACTCGCACATATTTGCACACACTCGCACGCACACACTCGCACACACTCGCATGCACACACTCGCACACACACTCACACACACACTCACATACACACTCGCACACACTCGCACAAACTCCTACACTCACTAGTACACACACACACTCGCACACACACTCGCACACACTTGCACACACTCGCACATACACACATACACATTCGCACACACTCGCACACACACTCGCACACACAGTTCTACACACTAACACACACTCGCAAACACTCGCACACACTCACACACACACTCACTCACACGTACACACTCGCGCACACTCGCACACACTCACGCACACTAGCACACACTCGCCTGCACACACTGGCACACACACTAACACACACACTCACATACACACTCGCACACACTCGCACAAACTCCTACACACACTCGCACACACTCACACACACATTCGCACGCTCACACTCGCACACACTCACACACACACTCGCACACACTCGCACACACTGTCCTACACACTCACACACACACTCGCAAACACTCGCACAAACTCACACACACTCACTCACACGCACACACTTGCGCACACTAGCACACACACGCACGTCCACACTCACACACATTCGCACTCACTCGCACGCACTCGCACGCACACACTCGCACAAACTCACATACACTCGCACACACTCATACACAATCGCACGCACACACACTCGCACACACACACTCGCACACTCTCACACACATTCACACTCACTCGCACGCACTCGCACGCGCACACTCAAACACACTCGCACAAACTCACACACACTCGCACACACTTATACACAAACGCACACAAACACTCGCACACACTCGCACACACTCACTCACACACACTCACACGCACACACTCGCACACACTCACACACACTTGCACACACTCGCACACACTCACACGCACACACACTCGCACACACACTCACACACACTCGCACACACTCACAAGCACACACTCGCACACTCGCACACACTCACACGCACACACTCACACGCACACACTCGTACAAACAGTCGCACACACTCGCACCCACTCACTCGTGCACACTCGGGCACATTTGCACACACTCGCACACACACTCGCACACACTCGAACACACTCGCACATACAGTCCTACAAACTCACACACACTCACACACACTCACACACTCCACCCACACACAAACTGGCACACACTCAAACACACTCACTCATACACACTCGCACACACTCACTCGCACACACACACACTCGCACACACTGTCCTACACACTCACACACACACTCGCAAACACTCGCACAAACTCACACACACTCACTCACACGCACACACTTGCGCACACTAGCACACACACGCACGTCCACACTCACACACATTCGCACTCACTCGCACGCACTCGCACGCACACACTCGCACAAACTCACATACACTCGCACACACTCATACACAATCGCACGCACACACACTCGCACACACACACTCGCACACTCTCACACACATTCACACTCACTCGCACGCACTCGCACGCGCACACTCAAACACACTCGCACAAACTCACACACACTCGCACACACTTATACACAAACGCACACAAACACTCGCACACACTCGCACACACTCACTCACACACACTCACACGCACACACTCGCACACACTCACACACACTTGCACACACTCGCACACACTCACACGCACACACACTCGCACACACACTCACACACACTCGCACACACTCACAAGCACACACTCGCACACTCGCACACACTCACACGCACACACTCACACGCACACACTCGTACAAACAGTCGCACACACTCGCACCCACTCACTCGTGCACACTCGGGCACATTTGCACACACTCGCACACACACTCGCACACACTCGAACACACTCGCACATACAGTCCTACAAACTCACACACACTCACACACACTCACACACTCCACCCACACACAAACTGGCACACACTCAAACACACTCACTCATACACACTCGCACACACTCACTCGCACACACACACACTCGCACACATTCGCACCCAGTCACTCGAGCACACTCGCACACACTCGCACGCACGCACACACTCGCACACACTCACACGCACACACTCACGCACACACACTCACGCACACTCGTGCACACTCGCACGCACACATTCACACACATTCGCACTCACTTGCACACACTCGTGCGCACACATTGGCACACACTGGCACACACTGGCACACACACACTCGCACACACTCGCACACACTTGCACACACTAGCACACACACACTCGCACATATTTGCACACACTCGCACGCACACACTCGCACACACTCGCATGCACACACTCGCACACACACTCACACACACACTCACATACACACTCGCACACACTCGCACAAACTCCTACACTCACTAGTACACACACACACTCGCACACACACTCGCACACACTTGCACACACTCGCACATACACACATACACATTCGCACACACTCGCACACACACTCGCACACACAGTTCTACACACTCACACACACACTCGCAAACACTCGCACACACTCACACACACACTCACTCACACGTACACACTCGCGCACACTCGCACACACTCACGCACAAAAGCACACACTCGCCTGCACACACTGGCACACACACTAACACACACACTCACATACACACTCGCACACACTCGCACAAACTCCTACACACACTCGCACACACTCACACACACATTCGCACGCTCACACTCGCACACACTCACACACACACTCGCACACACTCGCACACACTGTCCTACACACTCACACACACACTCGCAAACACTCGCACAAACTCACACACACTCACTCACACGCACACACTTGAGCACACTAGCACACACACGCACGTCCACACTCACACACATTCGCACTCACTCGCACGCACTTGCACGCACACACTCGCACAAACTCACACACACTCGCACACACTCATACACAATCGCACGCACACACACTCGCACACACACACTCGCACACACTCGCACACTCTCACACACATTCACACTCACTCGCACGCACTCGCACGCGCACACTCAAACACACTCGCACAAACTCACACACACTCGCACACACTTATACACAAACGCACACAAACACTCGCACACACTCGCACACACTCACTCACACACACTCACATGCACACACTCGCACACACTCACACACACTTGCACACACTCGCACTCACTCACACGCACACACACTCGCACACACACTCACACACACTCGCACACACTCACAAGCACACACTCGCACACTCGCACACACTCACACGCACACACTCACACGCACACACTCGTACAAACAGTCGCACACACTCGCACCCACTCACTCGTGCACACTCGGGCACATTTGCACACACTCGCACACTCTCGCACACACACTCGCACACACACTCGCACACACTCGAACACACTCGCACATACAGTCCTACAAACTCACACACACTCACACACACTCACACACTCCACCCACACACAAACTGGCACACACTCAAACACACTCACTCATACACACTCGCACACACTCACTCGCACACACACACACTCGCACACACTCGCACCCAGTCACTCGAGCACACTCGCACACACTCGCACGCATGCACACACTCGCACACACTCACACGCACACACTCACGCACACACACTCACGCACACTCGTGCACACTCGCACGCACACATTCACACACATTCGCACTCACTTGCACACACTCGTGCGCACACACTGGCACACACTGGCACACACTGGCACACACACACTCGCACACACTCGCACACACTTGCACACACTAGCACACACACACTCGCACATATTTGCACACACTCGCACGCACACACTCGCACACACTCGCATGCACACACTCGCACACACACTCACACACACACTCACATACACACTCGCACACACTCGCACAAACTCCTACACACACACGTACACACTCCCACACACTCGAACACACACTCGCACACACTCGCACACACTCGCACATACACACATACACATTCACACAAACTCGCACACACACTCGCACACACAGTCCTACACACTCACACACTTGCACACACTCGCACACACTCACACGCACACACACTCACACACACACTCACACACACTCGCACACACTCACAAGCACAAAATCGCACACATACTCGCACACACTCACATGCACACACTCACACGCACACACTCGCACACAAACTCGCACACACTCGCACCCAGTCACTCGAGCACACTCGCACACCCTCGCACGCACGCACACACTCGCACACACTCACATGCACACACTCACACACACACTCGCACACACTCGAACACACTCGCACACACTCGCAAACACTCGCACATACAGTCCTACAAACTCACACACACTCACACACACTCATACACTCGCACCCACACACAAACTGGCACACACTCAAACACACTCACTCATACACACTCGCACACACTCACTCGCACACACACTCGCACACACTCGCACCCAGTCACTCGAGCACACTCGCACACCCTCGCACGCACGCACGCACACACTCGCACACACTCACATGCACACACTCATGCACACACACTCGCACACACTCGTGCACACTCGCACGCACACATTCACGCACACACACTCGCGCACACTCGTGCACACTCGCACGCACACATTCACACACATTCGCACTCACTTGCACACACTCGTACGCACACACTGGCACACACTCGCACACACTCGCACACACACACTCGCACATACTCGCTCACACTCACACACACTCGCACGCACACACTCGCACACACTCGCATGCACACACTCGCACACACACTCGCATACACACTCGCACAAACTCCTACACACACTCGTACACACTCACACACACTAGCACACACACACTCGCACACACTCGCACATACTCGCACACACTCGCACACACTCGCATGCACACACTCGCACACACACTCACACACACACTCTCGCATACACACTCGCACAAACTCCTACACACACTCGTACACACTCACACACACTCGCACACACACTTGCACACACTCGCACACTCTAGCACATACACACATACACATTCGCACACACTCGCACACACACTCGCACACACAGTCCTACACACTCACAGACACACTCACAAACACTCGCACACACTCACACACACACTCACTCACATGTACACACTCACGCACACTTGCACACACTCACGCACACTAGCACACACTCATAAGCATACACTTACACTCACTCACACACTTACTCACACGCACACACTCTCGCACACACTCACACACACTCGCGCACACTCGCACACACTCGCACGCCCACACTCGCACACTCTCGCACACATTTGCACACACTCGCACTCACTTGCACCCACTCGCACGCACACACTCGCACACACTCATACACAATCACACAAACTCGCACACATTCGCACACACTCGCACACACTCACTCACTCACACTTACTCGCACACACTTGCACACACTCGCACACACTCGCACACACTGTCCTACACACTCACACACACACTCGCAAACACTCGCACAGACTCACACACACTCACTCACACGCACACACTTGCGCACACTAGCACACACTCGCACGCCCACACTCACACACATTCGCACTCACTCGCACGCACTCACACGCACACACTCACGCACACACACTCACGCACACTCGTGCACACTCGCACGCACACATTCACACACATTCGCACTCACTTGCACACACTCGTGCGCACACACTGGCACACACTCGCACCCAGTCACTCGAGCACACTCGCACACCCTCGCACGCACGCACACACTCGCACACACTCACATGCACACACTCACGCACACACACTCGCGCACACTCATGCACACTCGCACGCACTTGCACACACTCGTACGCACACACTGGCACACACTCGCACACACTCGCACTCACACACTCGCACATACTCGCTCACACTCGCACACACTCGCACGCACACACTCGCACACACTCGCATGCACACACTCGCACACACACTCACACACACACACTCGCATACACACTCGCACAAACTCCTACACACACTCGTACACACTCACACACACTAGCACACACACACTCGCACATACTCGCACACACTCGCACACACTCGCATGCACACACTCGCACACACACTCACACACTCTCGCATACACACTCGCACAAACTCCTACACACACTCGTACACACTCACACACACTCGCACACACACTTGCACACACTCGCACATACACACATACACATTCGCACACACTCGCACACACACTCGCACACACAGTCCTACACACTCACACACACACTCGCAAACACTCGCACACACTCACACACACACTCACTCACACGTACACACTCACGCACACTTGCACACACTCACGCACACTAGCACACACTCGTAAGCATACACTCACACTCACTCACACACTTACTCACATGCACACACTCTCGCACACACTCACACACACTCGCGCACACTCGCACACAATCGCACGCCCACACTCGCACACACTCGCACACACACTCGCACACACAGTCCTACACACTCACACACACTCGCAAACACTCGCACACACTCACACACACACTCACTCACACGTACACACTCGCGCACACTCGCACACACTCACGCACACTCGCACACACTCGCATGCACACACTGGCACACACACTAACACACACACTCACATACACACTCGCACACACTCGCACAAACTCCTACACACACTCGCACACACTCACACACACACTCGCACGCTCACACTCGCACACACTCACACACACACTTGCACACACTTGCACACACACACTCGCACACAATCACACACACACTCGCAGACACTCGCACACACTCACTCATGCACACACTCATACACACTCGCCCCCACTCGCACACACAGTCCTACACACTCACACACACACTCGCAAACACTCGCAAACACTCACACACACATTCACTCACACGTACACACTCGCACACACTCGCACGCCCACACTCTCACACTCTCGCACACATTTGCACACACTCGCACTCACTCGCACGCACTCACACACACACTCACACACACACTCGCACAAACTCATACACAATCGCACACACTCACTCGCACACACTTGCACACACTCGCACACACTCGCACACACTTGCACACACTTGCACACGCTTGCACACACTCGCACACACTCGCACAAATCACACACACGCACACACACGCACACACACTCACGCACACACTCGTGCACACTCGCACGCACACATTCGCACACATTCGCACTCACTTGCACACACTCGTACGCAAACACTGGCACACACTGGCACACACTCGCACACACACACTCGCACACACTCGCACACACTTGCACACACTAGCCCACACACACTCGCACACACTCGCACATACTCGCACACACTCACACACACTTGCACGCACACACTCACATGCACACACTCGCACACACTCACACACACTCGCATACACACTCGCACACACTCGCACAAACTCCTACACACACTCGTACACACTCACACACACTCGCACACACACTCGCACACACTCGCACATACACACATACACATTTGCTCACACTCGCACACACACTCGCACACACAGTCCTACACACTCACACACACTCGCAAACACTCGCACACACTCACACACACACTCACTCACACGTACACACTCGCGCACACTCACGCACACTAGCACACACTCGTAAGCATACACTCAAACTAACTCACACACTTACTCACATGCACACACTCTCGCACACACTCACACACACTCGTGCACACTCGCACACACTCGCACGCCCACACTCGCACACTCTCGCACACATTTGCACACACTCGCACTCACTCGCACCCACTCGCATGCACACACTCGCACACACTCATACACAATCACACAAACTCGCACACATTCGCACACACTCGCACACACTCACTCACTCACACTTACTCGCACACACTTGCACACACTCGCACACACTCACTCACTCACACTCACTCGCACACACTTGCACACACTCGCACACACTCGCACACACAGTCCTACACACTCACACACACTCGCAAACACTCGCACAAACTCACACACACTCACTCACACGCACACACTTGCGCACACTAGCACACACTCGCACGCCCACACTCGCACACATTCGCACTCACTCGCACGCACTCGCATGCACACACTCGCAAAAAACTCACACACACTCGCACACACTCATACACAATCGCACGCACACACATTCGCACACACACACTCGCACACACTCGCACACTCTCGCACTCACTCGCACGCACTCGCACGCACACACTCGCACACACTCGCATGCACACACTCGCACGCACACACTCGCACAAACAGTCGCACACACTCGCACCCACTCACTCGTGCACACTCGCGCACACTCGGGCACATTTGCACACACTCGCACACACTCGCACACTCTCGCACACACACTCGCACACACACTCGCACACACTCGAACACACTCGCACACACTCGCAAACACTCGCACATACAGTCCTACAAACTCACACACACTCACACACACTCACACACTCCACCCACACACAAACTGGCACACACTCAAACACACTCACTCATACACACTCGCACACACTCACTTGCACACACACACACTCGCACACACTAGCACCCAGTCACTCGAGCACACTCGCACACACTCGCACGCACGCACGCACACAGTCACGCACACACACTCGCGCACACTCGTGCACACTTGCACGCACACATTCGCACATATTCGCACACATTCGCACTCACTTGCACACACTCGTGCGCACACACTGGCACACACTGGCACACACTGGCACACACACACTCGCACACACTCGCACACACTTGCACATACTAGCACACACACACTCGCACATATTCGCACACTCTCGCACGCACACACTTGCATGCACACACTCGCACACACACTCACACACACACTCACATACACACTCGCACACACTCGCACAAACTCCTACACACACTCGTACACACACACACTCGCACACACACTCGCACACACTCGCACATACACACATACACATTCGCACACACTCGCACACACACTCGCACACACAGTCCTACACACTCACACACACACTCGCAAACACTCGCACACACTCACACACACACTCACTCACACGTACACACTCGCGCACACTCGCACACACTCACGCACACTAGCACACACTCGCATGCACACACTGGCACACACACTAACACACACACTCACATACACACTCGCACACACTCGCACAAACTCCTACCCACACTCGCACACACTCACACACACACTCGCACGCTCACACTCGCACACACTCACACACACACTTGCACACACTTGCACACGCACACTTGCACACAATCACACACACACTCGCAGACACTCGCACACACTCACTCATGCACACACTCATACACACTCGCCCACACTCGCACACACAGTCCTACACACTCACACACACACTCGCAAACACTCGCAAACACTCACACACACACTCACTCACACGTACACACTCGCACACACTCGCACGCCCACACTCTCACACTCTCGCACACATTTGCACACACTCGCACTCACTTGCACGCACTCGCACACACACTCACACACACACTCGCACAAACTCATACACAATCGCACACACTCACTCGCACACACTTGCACACACTCGCACACACTCGCACACACTTGCACACACTTGCACACGCTTGCACACACTCGCACACACTCGCACACACTCGCACACACTCACACACACGCACACACACGCACACACACTCACGCACACACTCGCACACACTCGCACACACTTGCATGCACACATTCGCACGCACTCGCACACACAAACACAAACTGGCACACACTCAAACACACTCACTCATACACACTCGCACACACTCACTCGCACACACACTCGCACACACTCACACACACACACACTCGCGCACACTCGTGCACACTCGCACGCACACATTCACACACATTCGCACTCACTTGCACACACTCGTACGCAAACACTGGCACACGCTGGCACACACTCGCACACACACACTCGCACACACTCGCACACACTTGCACACACTAGCACACACACACTCGCACACACTCGCACATACTCGCACACACTCACACACACTTGCACGCACACACTCGCATGCACACACTCGCACACACTCACACACACTCGCATACACACTCGCAAACACTCGCACACACTCACACACACACTCACTCACACGTACACACTCGTGCACACTCACGCACACTAGCACACACTCGTAAGCATACACTCACACTCACTCACACACTTACTCACACGCACACACTCTCGCACACACTCACACACACTCGCGCACACTCGCACACACTCGCACGCCCACACTCGCACACTCTCGCACACATTTGCACACACTCGCACTCACTTGCACCCACTCGCACGCACACACTCGCACACACTCATACACAATCACACAAACTCGCACACACACACTCGCACACATTCGCACACACTCGCACACACTCACTCACTCACACTCACTCGCACACACTTGCACACACTCGCACACACTCGCACACACAGTCCTACACACTCACACACACACTCGCAAACACTCGCACAAACTCACACACACTCACTCACACGCAGACACACTCGCATGCCCACACTCACACACATTTGCACTCACTCGCACGCACTCGCACGCACACACTCGCACAAACTCACACACACTCGCACACACTCATACACAATCGCACGCACACACACTCGCACACACACACTCGCACACACTCGCACACTCTCGCACACATTCACACTCACTCGCACGCACTCGCACGCGCACCCTCGAACACACTCGCACACACTCGCACACACTCACTCACACACACTCACACACACACACTCGCACACACTCACACACACTTGCACACACTCGCACACACTCACACGCACACACACTCGCACACACACTCACACACACTCACAAGCACACACTCGCACACACACTCGCACACACTCACACGCACACACTCACACGAACACACTCGCACAAACAGTCGCACACACTCGCACCCACTCACTCGTGCACACTCGCGCACACTCGGGCACATTTGCACACACTCGCACACACTCGCACACTCTCGCACACACACTCGCACACACACTCGCACACACTCGAACACACTCGCACACACTCGCAAACACTCGCACATACAGTCCTACAAACTCACACACACTCACACACACTCACACACTCCACCCACACACAAACTGGCACACACTCAAACACACTCACTCATACACACTCGCACACACTCACTCGCACACACACACACACACTCGCACACACTCGCACCCAGTCACTCGAGCACACTCGCACACACTCGCACGCACGCACACACTCGCACACACTCACACGCACACAGTCAAGCACACACACTCGCGCACACTCGTGCACACTTGCACGCACACATTCGCACACATTCGCACTCACTTGCACACACTCGTGCGCACACACTGGCACACACTGGCACACACTGGCACACACACACTCGCACACACTCGCACACACTTGCACACACTAGCACACACACACTCGCACACACTCGCACACACTCGCACGCACACACTCGCACACACTCGCATGCACACACTCGCACACACACTCACACACACACTCACATACACACTCGCACACCCTCGCACAAACTCCTACACACACACGTACACACTCACACACACTCGCACACACTCGCACATACACACATACACATTCACACACACTCGCACACACACCCGCACACACAGTCCTACACACTCACACACACACTCGCAAACACTCGCACACACTCACACACACACTCACTCACACGTACACACTCGTGCACACTCACGCACACTAGCACACACTCGTAAGCATACACTCACACTCACTCACACACTTACTCACACGCACACACTCTCGCACGCACTCACACACACTCGCGCACACTCGCACACACTCGCACGCCCACACTCGCACACTCTCGCACACATTTGCACACACTCGCACTCACTCGGACCCACTCGCACGCACACACTCGCACACACTCATACACAATCACACAAACTCGCACACACACACTCGCACACATTCGCACACACTCTCACACACGCACTCACTCACACTCACTCGCACACACTTGCACACACTCGCACACACTCGCACACACAGTCCTACACACTCACACACACACTCGCAAACACTCGCACAAACTCACACACACTCACTCACACGCACACACTTGCGCACACTAGCACACACTCGCACGCCCAAACTCGCACACATTCGCACTCACTCGCACGCACTCGCACGCACACACTCGCACACACTCGCACAAACTCACACACACTCGCACACACTCATACACAATCGCACGCACACACACCCGCACACACTCGCACACATTCGCACTCACTCACACGCACTCGCACGCACACACTCGCACAAACTCACACACACTGGCACACACTTATACACAATTGCACACACACACTCTAACACACACTCACACACACTCGCACACACTCACTCACACACACTCACACACACACTCGCACACACTCACACACACTTGCACACACTCGCACACACTCACACGCACACACACTCACACACACACTCACACACACTCGCACACACTCACAAGCACAAACTCGCACACACACTCGCACACACTCACACGCACACACTCACACGCACACACTCGCACACAAACTCGCACACACTCGCACCCAGTCACTCGAGCACACTCGCACACCCTCGCACGCACGCACACACTCGCACACACTCACATGCACACACTCACGCACAAACACTCGCACACACTCGCAAACACTCGCACATACAGTCCTACAAACTCACACACACTCACACACACTCACACACTCCACCCACACACAAACTGGCACACACTCAAACACACTCACTCAGACACACTCGCACACACTCACTCGCACACACACACACACACTCGCACACACTCGCACCCAGTCACTCGAGCACACTCGCACACACTCGCACCACGCACACACTCGCACACACTCACACGCACACAGTCACACACACACTCGCGCACACTCGTGCACACTTGCACGCACACATTCGCACACATTCACACTCACTTGCACACACTCGTGCGCACAAACTGGCACACACTGGCACACACTGGCACACACACACTCGCACACACTCGCATACACTTGCACACACTAGCACACACACACTCGCACATACTCGCACACACTCGCACACACTCGCACGCACACACTCGCACACACTCGCATGCACACACTCGCACACACACTCACACACACACACTCACATACACACTCGCACACACTCGCACAAACTCCTACACACACACGTACACACTCACACACACTCGAACACACACTCGCACACACTCGCACACACTCGCACACACTCGCACATACACACATACACATTCACACACACTCGCACACACACTCGCACACACAGTCCTACACACTCACACACTCGCACACACTCACACGCACACACTCGCACACACACACTCACACACACTCGCACACACTCACAAGCACAAACTCGCACACACACTCGCACACACTCACATGCACACACTCACACGCACACACTCGCACACAAACTCGCACACACTCGCACCCAGTCACTCGAGCACACTCGCACACCCTCGCACGCACGCACACACTTGCACACACTCACATGCACACACTCACACACACACTTGCACACACTCGAACACACTCGCACACACTCGCAAAGACTCGCACATACAGTCCTACAAACTCACACACACTCACACACACTCACACACTCGCACCCACACACAAACTGGCACACACTCAAACACACTCACTCATACACACTCGCACACACTCACTCGCACACACACTCGCACACACTCGCACCCAGTCACTCGAGCACACTCGCACACCCTCGCACGCACGCACGCACACACTCGCACACACTCACATGCACACACTCACGCACACACACTCGCACACTCGTGCACACTCGCACGCACACATTCACGCACACACACTCGCGCACACTCGTGCACACTCGCACGCACACATTCACACACATTCGCACTCACTTGCACACAGTCGTACGCACACACTGGCACACACTCGCACACACTCGCACACACACACTCGCACATACTCGCTCACACTCACACACACTCGCACGCACACACTCGCACACACTCGCATGCACACACTCGCACACACACTCGCCTACACACTCGCACAAACTCCTACACACACTCGTACACACTCACACGCACTAGCACACACACACTCGCACACACTCGCACACACACACACGCACACACTCGCACACACACTCGGACACACTCGCACCCACTCACTCGTGCACACTCGCGCACACTCGGGCACATTTGCACACACTCGCACACACTCGCACACTCTCACACACACACTCGCACACACACTCGCACACACTCGAACACACTCGCACACACTCGCAAACACTCGCACATACAGTCCTACAGACTCACACACACTCACACACTCGCACCCACACACAAACTGGCACACACTCAAACACACTCACTCATACACACTCGCACACACTCACTCGCACACACACACACTCGCACACACTCGCACCCAGTCACTCGAGCACACTCGCACACCCTCGCACGCACGCACACACTCGCACACACTCACATGCACACACTCACGCACACACACTCGCGCACACTCATGCACACTCGCACGCACACATTCACACACATTCGCACGCACTTGCACACACTCGTACGCACACACTGGCACACACTCGCACACACTCGCACACACACACTCGCACATACTCGCTCACACTCGCACACACTCGCACGCACACACTCGCACACACTCGCATGCACACACTCGCACACACACTCACACACACACACTCGCATACACACTCGCACAAACTCCTACACACACTCGTACACACTCACACACACTAGCACACAAACACTCGCACATACTCGCACACACTCGCACACACTCGCATGCACACACTCGCACACACACTCACACACTCTCGCATACACACTCGCACAAACTCCTACACACACTCGTACACACTCACACACACTCGCACACACACTTGCACACACTCGCACATACACACATACACATTCGCACACACTCGCACACACACTCGCACACACAGTCCTACACACTCACACACACACTCGCAAACACTCGCACACACTCACACACACACTCACTCACACGTACACACTCACGCACACTTGCACACACTCACGCACACTAGCACACACTCGTAAGCATACACTCACACTCACTCACACACTTACTCACACGCACACACTCTCGCACACACTCACACACACTCGCACACATTCACACTCACTCGCACGCACTCGCACGCGCACACTCGAACACACTCGCACAAACTCACACACACTCGCACACACTTATACACAAACGCACACACACACTCGTACACACACTCGCACACACTCGCACACACTCGCACACACTCACTCACACACACTCACACACACACACTCGCACACACTCACACACACTTGCACACACTCGCACACACTCACACGCACACACACTCGCACACACACTCACACACACTCACACACTCACAAGCACACACTCGCACACACACTCGCACACACACACTCACACGCACACACTCGCACAAACAGTCGCACACACTCGCACCCACTCACTCGTGCACACTCGCGCACACTCGGGCACATTTGCACACACTCGCACACACTCGCACACTCTCGCACACACACTCGCACACACACTCGCACACACTCGAACACACTCGCACACACTCGCAAACACTCGCACATACAGTCCTACAAACTCACCCACACTCACACACAATCACACACTCCACCCACACACAAACTGGCACACACTCAAACACACTCACTCATACACACTCGCACACACTCACTCGCACACACACACACACACACTCGCACACACTCGCACCCAGTCACTCGAGCACACTCGCACACACTCGCACGCACGCACACACTCGCACACACTCACACGCACACAGTCACGCACACACACTCGCGCACACTCGTGCACACTTGCACGCACACATTCGCACACATTCGCACTCACTTGCACACACTCGTGCGCACACACTGGCACACACTGGCACACACTGGCACACACACACTCGCACACACTCGCGCACACTTGCACACACTAGCACACACACACTCGCACATACTCGCACACACTCGCACACACTCGCACGCACACACTCGCACACACTCGCATGCACACACTCGCACACACACTCACACACACACTCACATACACCCTCGCACAAACTCCTACACACACACGTACACACTCACACACACTCGCACACACACTCGCACACACTCGAACATACACACATACACATTCACACACACTCGCACACACACCCGCACACACAGTCCTACACACTCACACACACACTCGCAAACACTCGCACACACTCACACACACACTCACTCACACGTACACACTCGCGCACACTCACGCACACTAGCACACACTCGTAAGCATACACTCACACTCACTCACACACTTACTCACACGCACACACTCTCGCACACACTCACACACACTCGCGCACACTCGCACACACTCGCACGCCCACACTCGCACACTCTCGCACACATTTGCACACACTCGCACTCACTCGCACCCACTCGCACGCACACACTCGCACACACTCATACACAATCACACAAACTCGCACACACACACTCGCACACATTCGCACACACTCTCACACACGCACTCACTCACACTCACTCGCACACACTTGCACACACTCGCACACACTCGCACACACAGTCCTACACACTCACACACACACTCGCAAACACTCGCACAAACTCACACACACTCACTCACACGCACACACTTGCGCACACTAGCACACACTCGCACGCCCAAACTCGCACACATTCGCAGTCACTCGCACGCACTCGCACGCACACACTCGCACACACTCGCACAAACTCACACACACTCGCACACACTCATACACAATCGCACGCACACACACCCACACACACTCACACACATTCGCACTCACTCGCACGCACTCGCACGCACACACTCGCACAAACTCACACACACTGGCACACACTTATACACAATCGCACACACACACTCTAACACACACTCACACACACTCGCACACACTCACTCACACACACTCACACACACACTCGCACACACTCACACACACTTGCACACACTCGCACACACTCACACGCACACACACTCACACACACACTCACACACACTCGCACACACTCACAAGCACAAACTCGCACACACACTCGCACACACTCACACGCACACACTCACACGCACACACTCGCACACAAACTCGCACACACTCGCACCCAGTCACTCGAGCACACTCGCACACCCTCGCACGCACGCACACACTCGCACACACTCACATGCACACACTCACGCACACACACTCGCACACACTCGAACACACTCGCACACACTCGCAAACACTCGCACATACAGTCCTACAAACTCACACACACTCACACACACTCACACACTCCACCCACACACAAACTGGCACACACTCAAACACACTCACTCAGACACACTCGCACACACTCACTCGCACACACACACACACACTCTCACACACTCGCACCCAGTCACTCGAGCACACTCGCACACACTCGCACGCACGCACACACTCGCACACACTCACACGCACACAGTCACGCACACACACTCGCGCACACTCGTGCACACTTGCACGCACACATTCGCACACATTCGCACTCACTTGCACACACTCGTGCGCACACACTGGCACACACTGGCACACACTGGCACACACACACTCGCACACACTCGCACACACTTGCACACACTAGCACACACACACTCGCACATACTCGCACACACTCGCACACACTCGCACGCACACACTCGCACACACTCGCATGCACACACTCGCACACACACTCACACACACACACTCACATACACACTCGCACACACTCGCACAAACTCCTACACACACACGTACACACTCACACACACTCGAACACACACTCGCACACACTCGCACACACTCGCACACACTCGCACATACACACATACACATTCACACACACTCGCACACACACTCGCACACACAGTCCTACACACTCACACACTCGCACACACTCACACGCACACACTCGCACACACACACTCACACACACTCGCACACACTCACAAGCACAAACTCGCACACACACTCGCACACACTCACATGCACACACTCACACGCACACACTCGCACACAAACTCGCACACACTCGCACCCAGTCACTCGAGCACACTCGCACACCCTCGCACGCACGCACACACTTGCACACACTCACATGCACACACTCACACACACACTTGCACACACTCGAACACACTCGCACACACTCGCAAAGACTCGCACATACAGTCCTACAAACTCACACACACTCACACACACTCACACACTCACACCCACACACAAACTGGCACACACTCAAACACACTCACTCATACACACTCGCACACACTCACTCGCACACACACTCGCACACACTCGCACCCAGTCACTCGAGCACACTCGCACACCCTCGCACGCACGCACGCACACACTCGCACACACTCACATGCACACACTCACGCACACACACTCGCACACTCGTGCACACTCGCACGCACACATTCACGCACACACACTCGCGCACACTCGTGCACACTCGCACGCACACATTCACACACATTCGCACTCACTTGCACACACTCGTACGCACACACTGGCACACACTCGCACACACTCGCACACACACACTCGCACATACTCGCTCACACTCACACACACTCGCACGCACACACTCGCACACACTCGCATGCACACACTTGCACACACACTCGCCTACACACTCGCACAAACTCCTACACACACTCGTACACACTCACACACACTAGCACACACACACTCGCACACACTCGCACACACTTGCACACACTAGCACACACACACACGCACACACTCGCACACACACTCACACACACACACTCACATACACACTCGCACACACTCGCACAAACTCCTACACACACACGTACACACTCACACACACTCGAACACACACTCGCACACACTCGCACACACTCGCACACACTCGCACATACACATACACATTCACACACACTCGCACACACACTCGCACACACAGTCCTACACACTCACACACTCGCACACACTCACACGCACACACTCGCACACACACACTCACACACACTCGCACACACTCACAAGCACAAACTCGCACACACACTCGCACACACTCACATGCACACACTCACACGCACACACTCGCACACAAACTCGCACACACTCGCACCCAGTCACTCGAGCACACTCGCACACCCTCGCACGCACGCACACACTTGCACACACTCACATGCACACACTCACACACACACTTGCACACACTCGAACACACTCGCACACACTCGCAAAGACTCGCACATACAGTCCTACAAACTCACACACACTCACACACACTCACACACTCACACCCACACACAAACTGGCACACACTCAAACACACTCACTCATACACACTCGCACACACTCACTCGCACACACACTCGCACACACTCGCACCCAGTCACTCGAGCACACTCGCACACCCTCGCACGCACGCACGCACACACTCGCACACACTCACATGCACACACTCACGCACACACACTCGCACACTCGTGCACACTCGCACGCACACATTCACGCACACACACTCGCGCACACTCGTGCACACTCGCACGCACACATTCACACACATTCGCACTCACTTGCACACACTCGTACGCACACACTGGCACACACTCGCACACACTCGCACACACACACTCGCACATACTCGCTCACACTCACACACACTCGCACGCACACACTCGCACACACTCGCATGCACACACTTGCACACACACTCGCCTACACACTCGCACAAACTCCTACACACACTCGTACACACTCACACACACTAGCACACACACACTCGCACACACTCGCACACACTTGCACACACTAGCACACACACACACGCACACACTCGCACACACACTCGGACACACTCGCACCCACTCACTCGTGCACACTCGCGCACACTCGGGCACATTTGCACACACTCGCACACACTCGCACACTCTCGCACACACACTCGCACACACACTCGCACACACTCGAACACACTCGCACACACTCGCAAACACTCGCACATACAGTCCTACAGACTCACACACACTCACACACTCGCACCCACACACAAACTGGCACACACTCAAACACACTCACTCATACACACTCGCACACACTCACTCGCACACACACACACTCGCACACACTCGCACCCAGTCACTCGAGCACACTCGCACACCCTCGCACGCACGCACACACTCGCACACACTCACATGCACACACTCACGCACACACACTCGCGCACACTCATGCACACTCGCACGCACACATTCACACACATTCGCACGCACTTGCACACACTCGTACGCACACACTGGCACACACTCGCACACACTTGCACACACACACTCGCACATACTCGCTCACACTCGCACACACTCGCACGCACACACTCGCACACACTCGCATGCACACACTCGCACACACACTCACACACACACACTCGCATACACACTCGCACAAACTCCTACACACACTCGTACACACTCACACACACTAGCACACAAACACTCGCACATACTCGCACACACTCGCACACACTCGCATGCACACACTCGCACACACACTCACACACTCTCGCATACACACTCGCACAAACTCCTACACACACTCGTACACACTCACAGACACTCGCACACACACTTGCACACACTCGCACATACACACATACACATTCGCACACACTCGCAAACACTCGCACACACTCACACACACACTCACTCACACGTACACACTCACGCACACTTGCACACACTCACGCACACTAGCACACACTCGTAAGCATACACTCACACTCACTCACACACTTACTCACACGCACACACTCTCGCACACACTCACACACACTCGCGCACACTCGCACACACTCGCACGCCCACACTCGCACACTCTCGCACACATTTGCACACACTCGCACTCACTTGCACCCACTCGCACGCACCCACTCGCACACACTCATACACAATCACACAAACTCGCACACACACACTCGCACACATTCGCACACACTCGCACACACGCGCATGCACACACTCGCACACACACTCACACACACACTCTCGCATACACACTCGCACAAACTCCTACACACACTCGTACACACTCACACACACTCGCACACACACTTGCACACACTCGCACATACACACATACACATTCGCACACACTCGCACACACACTCGCACACACAGTCCTACACACTCACACACACACTCGCAAACACTCGCACACACTCACACACACACTCACTCACACGTACACACTCACGCACACTTGCACACACTCACGCACACTAGCACACACTCGTAAGCATACACTCACACTCACTCACACACTTACTCACACGCACACACTCTTGCACACACTCACACACACTCGCGCACACTCGCACACACTCGCACGCCCACACTCGCACACTCTCGCACACATTTGCACACACTCGCACTCACTTGCACCCACTCGCACGCACACACTCGCACACACTCATACACAATCACACAAACTCGCACACACACACTCGCACACATTCGCACACACTCGCACACACTCACTCACTCACACTCACTCGCACACACTTGCACACACTCGCACGCACTCGCACACACAGTCCTACACACTCACACACACACTCGCAAACACTCGCACAAACTCACACACACTCACTCACACGCAGACACACTCGCATGCCCACACTCACACACATTTGCACTCACTCGCACGCACTCGCACGCACACACTCGCACAAACTCACACACACTCGCACACACTCATACACAATTGCACGCACACACACTCGCACACACACACTCGCACACACTCGCACACTCTCGCACACATTCACACTCACTCGCACGCACTCGCACGCGCACACTCGAACACACTCGCACAAACTCACACACACTCGCACACACTTATACACAAACGCACACACACACTCGTACACACACTCGCACACACTCGCACACACTCGCACACACTCACTCACACACACTCACACACACACACTCGCACACACTCA
Source organism: Phyllobates terribilis (assembly GCF_046119375.1). Lineage (NCBI taxonomy): Eukaryota > Metazoa > Chordata > Amphibia > Anura > Dendrobatidae > Phyllobates > Phyllobates terribilis. The sequence goes on from NW_027362853.1 coordinate 2,620,801, forward strand.
CACACACTTGCACACACTCGCACACACTCACACGCACACACACTCGCACACACACTCACACACACTCACACACTCACAAGCACACACTCGCACACACACTCGCACACACACACTCACACGCACACACTCGCACAAACAGTCGCACACACTCGCACCCACTCACTCGTGCACACTCGCGCACACTCGGGCACATTTGCACACACTCGCACACACTCGCACACTCTCGCACACACACTCGCACACACACTCGCACACACTCGAACACACTCGCACACACTCGCAAACACTCGCACATACAGTCCTACAAACTCACCCACACTCACACACAATCACACACTCCACCCACACACAAACTGGCACACACTCAAACACACTCACTCATACACACTCGCACACACTCACTCGCACACACACACACACACTCGCACACACTCGCACCCAGTCACTCGAGCACACTCGCACACACTCGCACGCACGCACACACTCGCACACACTCACACGCACACAGTCACGCACACACACTCGCGCACACTCGTGCACACTTGCACGCACACATTCGCACACATTCGCACTCACTTGCACACACTCGTGCGCACACACTGGCACACACTGGCACACACTGGCACACACACACTCGCACACACTCGCACACACTTGCACACACTAGCACACACACACTCGCACATACTCGCACACACTCGCACACACTCGCACGCACACACTCGCACACACTCGCATGCACACACTCGCACACACACTCACACACACACTCACATACACACTCGCACACCCTCGCACAAACTCCTACACACACACGTACACACTCACACACACTCGCACACACACTCGCACACACTCTCACACACGCACTCACTCACACTCACTCGCACACACTTGCACACACTCGCACACACTCGCACACACAGTCATACACACTCACACACACACTCGCAAACACTCGCACAAACTCACACACACTCACTCACACGCACACACTTGCGCACACTAGCACACACTCGCACGCCCAAACTCGCACACATTCGCAGTCACTCGCACGCACTCGCACGCACACACTCGCACACACTCGCACAAACTCACACACACTCGCACACACTCATACACAATCGCACGCACACACACCCGCACACACTCACACACATTCGCACTCACTCGCACGCACTCGCACGCATACACTCGCACAAACTCACACACACTGGCACACACTTATACACAATCGCACACACACACTCTAACACACACTCACACACACTCGCACACACTCACTCACACACACTCACACACACACTCGCACACACTCACACACACTTGCACACACTCGCACACACTCACACGCACACACACTCACACACACACTCACACACACTCGCACACACTCACAAGCACAAACTCGCACACACACTCGCACACACTCACACGCACACACTCACACGCACACACTCGCACACAAACTCGCACACACTCGCACCCAGTCACTCGAGCACACTCGCACACCCTCGCACGCACGCACACACTCGCACACACTCACATGCACACACTCACGCACACACACTCGCACACACTCGAACACACTCGCACACACTCGCAAACACTCGCACATACAGTCCTACAAACTCACACACACTCACACACACTCACACACTCCACCCACACACAAACTGGCACACACTCAAACACACTCACTCAGACACACTCGCACACACTCACTCGCACACACACACACTCGCACACACTCGCACCCAGTCACTCGAGCACACTCGCACACACTCGCACGCACGCACACACTCGCACACACTCACACGCACACAGTCACGCACACACACTCGCGCACACTCGTGCACACTTGCACGCACACATTCGCACACATTCGCACTCACTTGCACACACTCGTGCGCACACACTGGCACACACTGGCACACACTGGCACACACACACTCGCACACACTCGCACACACTTGCACACACTAGCACACACACACTCGCACATACTCGCACACACTCGCACACACTCGCACGCACACACTCGCACACACTCGCATGCACACACTCGCACACACACTCACACACACACACTCACATACACACTCGCACAAACTCCTACACACACACGTACACACTCACACACACTCGAACACACACTCGCACACACTCGCACACACTCGCACACACTCGCACATACACACATACACATTCACACACACTCGCACACACACTCGCACACACAGTCCTACACACTCACACACTCGCACACACTCACACGCACACACTCGCACACACACACTCACACACACTCGCACACACTCACAAGCACAAACTCACACACACACTCGCACACACTCACATGCACACACTCACACGCACACACTCGCACACAAACTCGCACACACTCGCACCCAGTCACTCGAGCACACTCGCACACCCTCGCACGCACGCACACACTTGCACACACTCACATGCACACACTCACACACACACTTGCACACACTCGAACACACTCGCACACAGTCGCAAAGACTCGCACATACAGTCCTACAAACTCACACACACTCACACACACTCACACACTCGCACCCACACACAAACTGGCACACACTCAAACACACTCACTCATACACACTCGCACACACTCACTCGCACACACACTCGCACACACTCGCACCCAGTCACTCGAGCACACTCGCACACCCTCGCACGCACGCACGCACACACTCGCACACACTCACATGCACACACTCACGCACACACACTCGCACACTCGTGCACACTCGCACGCACACATTCACGCACACACACTCGCGCACACTCGTGCACACTCGCACGCACACATTCACACACATTCGCACTCACTTGCACACACTCGTACGCACACACTGGCACACACTCGCACACACTCGCACACACACACTCGCACATACTCGCTCACACTCACACACACTCGCACGCACACACTCGCACACACTCGCATGCACACACTCGCACACACACTCGCCTACACACTCGCACAAACTACTACACACACTCGTACACACTCACACACACTAGCACACACACACTCGCACACACTCGCACACACTTGCACACACTAGCACACACACACACGCACACACTCGCACACACACTCGGACACACTCGCACCCACTCACTCGTGCACACTCGCGCACACTCGGGCACATTTGCACACACTCGCACACACTCGCACACTCTCGCACACACACTCGCACACACACTCGCACACACTCGAACACACTCGCACACACTCGCAAACACTCGCACATACAGTCCTACAGACTCACACACACTCACACACTCGCACCCACACACAAACTGGCACACACTCAAACACACTCACTCATACACACTCGCACACACTCACTCGCACACACACACACTCGCACACACTCGCACCCAGTCACTCGAGCACACTCGCACACCCTCGCACGCACGCACACACTCGCACACACTCACATGCACACACTCACGCACACACACTCGCGCACACTCATGCACACTCGCACGCACACATTCACACACATTCGCACGCACTTGCACACACTCGTACGCACACACTGGCACACACTCGCACACACTCGCACACACACACTCGCACATACTCGCTCACACTCGCACACACTCGCACGCACACACTCGCACACACTCGCATGCACACACTCGCACACACACTCACACACACACACTCGCATACACACTCGCACAAACTCCTACACACACTCGTACACACTCACACACACTAGCACACAAACACTCGCACATACTCGCACACACTCGCACACACTCGCATGCACACACTCGCACACACACTCACACACTCTCGCATACACACTCGCACAAACTCCTACACACACTCATACACACTCACACACACTCGCACACACACTTGCACACACTCGCACATACACACATACACATTCGCACACACTCGCACACAAACTCGCACACACAGTCCTTCACACTCACACACACACTCGCAAACACTCGCACACACTCACACACACACTCACTCACACGTACACACTCACGCACACTTGCACACACTCACGCACACTAGCACACACTCGTAAGCATACACTCACACTCACTCACACACTTACTCACACGCACACACTCTTGCACACACTCACACACACTCGCGCACACTCGCACACACTCGCACGCCCACACTCGCACACTCTCGCACACATTTGCACACACTCGCACTCACTTGCACCCACTTGCACGCACACACTCGCACACACTCATACACAATCACACAAACTCGCACACACACACTCGCACACATTCGCACACACTCGCACACACTCACTCACTCACACTCACTCGCACACACTTGCACACACTCGCACGCACTCGCACACACAGTCCTACACACTCACACACACACTCGCAAACACTCGCACAAACTCACACACACTCACTCACACGCAGACACACTCGCATGCCCACACTCACACACATTTGCACTCACTCGCACGCACTCGCACGCACACACTCGCACAAACTCACACACACTCGCACACACTCATACACAATCGCACGCACACACACTCGCACACACACACTCGCACACACTCGCACACTCTCGCACACATTCACACTCACTCGCACGCACTCGCACGCGCACACTCGAACACATTCGCACAAACTCACACACACTCGCACACACTTATACACAAACGCACACACACACTCGTACACACACTCGCACACACTCGCACACACTCGCACACACTCACTCACACACACTCACACACACACACTCGCACACACTCACACACACTTGCACACACTCGCACACACTCACACGCACACACACTCGCACACACACTCACACACACTCACACACTCACAAGCACACACTCGCACACACACTCGCACACACACACTCACACGCACACACTCGCACAAACAGTCGCACACACTCGCACCCACTCACTCGTGCACACTCGCGCACACTCGGGCACATTTGCACACACTCGCACACACTCGCACACTCTCGCACACACACTCGCACACACACTCGCACACACTCGAACACACTCGCACACACTCGCAAACACTCGCACATACAGTCCTACAAACTCACCCACACTCACACACAATCACACACTCCACCCACACACAAACTGGCACACACTCAAACACACTCACTCATACACACTCGCACACACTCACTCGCACACACACACACACACACACTCGCACACACTCGCACCCAGTCACTCGAGCACACTCGCACACACTCGCACGCACGCACACACTCGCACACACTCACACGCACACAGTCACGCACACACACTCGCGCACACTCGTGCACACTTGCACGCACACATTCGCACACATTTGCACTCACTTGCACACACTCGTGCGCACACACTGGCACACACTGGCACACACTGGCACACACACACTCGCACACACTCGCACACACTTGCACACACTAGCACACACACAATCGCACATACTCGCACACACTCGCACACACTCGCACGCACACACTCGCACACACTCGCATGCACACACTCGCACACACACTCACACACACACTCACATACACACTCGCACACCCTCGCACAAACTCCTACACACACACGTACACACTCACACACACTCGCACACACTCGAACATACACACATACACATTCACACACACTCGCACACACACCCGCACACACAGTCCTACACACTCACACACACACTCGCAAACACTCGCACACACTCACACACACACTCACTCACACGTACACACTCGCGCACACTCACGCACACTAGCACACACTCGTAAGCATACACTCACACTCACTCACACACTTACTCACACGCACACACTCTCGCACACACTCACACACACTCGCGCACACTCGCACACACTCGCACGCCCACACTCGCACACTCTCGCACACATTTGCACACACTCGCACTCACTCGCACCCACTCGCACGCACACACTCGCACACACTCATACACAATCACACAAACTCGCACACACACACTCGCACACATTCGCACACACTCTCACACACGCACTCACTCACACTCACTCGCACACACTTGCACACACTCGCACACACTCGCACACACAGTCCTACACACTCACACACACACTCGCAAACACTCGCACAAACTCACACACACTCACTCACACGCACACACTTGCGCACACTAGCACACACTCGCACGCCCAAACTCGCACACATTCGCAGTCACTCGCACGCACTCGCACGCACACACTCGCACACACTCGCACAAACTCACACACACTCGCACACACTCATACACAATCGCACGCACACACACCCGCACACACTCACAAACATTCGCACTCACTCGCACGCACTCGCACGCACACACTCGCACAAACTCACACACACTGGCACACACTTATACACAATCGCACACACACACTCTAACACACACTCACACACACTCGCACACACTCACTCACACACACTCACACACACACTCGCACACACTCACACACACTTGCACACACTCGCACACACTCACACGCACACACACTCACACACACACTCACACACACTCGCACACACTCACAAGCACAAACTCGCACACACACTCGCACACACTCACACGCACACACTCACACGCACACACTCGCACACAAACTCGCACACACTCGCACCCAGTCACTCGAGCACACTCGCACACCCTCGCACGCACGCACACACTCGCACACACTCACATGCACACACTCACGCACACACACTCGCACACACTCGAACACACTCGCACACACTCGCAAACACTCGCACATACAGTCCTACAAACTCTCACACACTCACACACACTCACACACTCCACCCACACACAAACTGGCACACACTCAAACACACTCACTCAGACACACTCGCACACACTCACTCGCACACACACACACACACTCGCACACACTCGCACCCAGTCACTCGAGCACACTCGCACACACTCGCACGCACGCACACACTCGCACACACTCACACGCACACAGTCACGCACACACACTCGCGCACACTCGTGCACACTTGCACGCACACATTCGCACACATTCGCACTCACTTGCACACACTCGTGCGCACACACTGGCACACACTGGCACACACTGGCACACACACACTCGCACACACTCGCACACACTTGCACACACTAGCACACACACACTCGCACATACTCGCACACACTCGCACACACTCGCACACACTCGCACGCACACACTCGCACACACTCGCATGCTCACACTCGCACACACACTCACACACACACACTCACATACACACTCGCACACACTCGCACAAACTCCTACACACACACGTACACACTCACACACACTCGAACACACACTCGCACACACTCGCACACACTCGCACATACACACATACACATTCACACACACTCGCACACACACTCGCACACACAGTCCTACACACTCACACACTTGCACACACTCGCACACACTCACACGCACACACACTCACACACACACTCACACACACTCGCACACACTCACAAGCACAAACTCGCACACACACTCGCACACACTCACACGCACACACTCACACGCACACACTCGCACACAAACTCGCACACACTCGCACCCAGTCACTCGAGCACACTCGCACACCCTCGCACGCACGCACACACTCGCACACACTCACATGCACACACTCACACACACACTCGCACACACTCGAACACACTCGCACACACTGGCAAACACTCGCACATACAGTCCTACAAAATCACACACACTCACACACACTCACACACTCGCAAACACACACAAACTGGCACACACTCAAACACACTCACTCAAACACACTCGCACACACTCACTCGCACACACACTCGCACACACTCGCACCCAGTCACTCGAGCACACTCGCACACCCTCGCACGCACGCACACACTCGCACACACTCACATGCACACACTCACGCACACACACTCGCACACACTCGTGCACACTCGCACGCACACATTCACGCACACACACTCGCGCACACTCGTGCACACTCGCACGCACACATTCACACACATTCGCACTCACTTGCACACACTCGTACGCACACACTGGCACACACTCGCACACACTCGCACACACACACTCGCACATACTCGCTCACACTCACACACACTCGCACGCACACACTCGCACACACTCGCATGCACATACTCGCACACACACTCGCACACACTCGTACACACTCGCACACACTCGTACACACTCGCACATACAGTCCTACAAACTCACACACACTCACACACACTCACACACTCGCACCCACACACAAACTGGCACACACTCAAACACACTCACTCATACACACTCGCACACAATCACTCACACACACACACTCGCACATACTCGCACCCAGTCACTCGAGCACACTCACACACCCTCGCACGCACGCACACACTCGCACACACTCACATGCACACACTCACGCACACACACTCGCGCACACTCGTGCACACTTGCACGCACACATTCACACACATTCGCACTCACTTGCACACACTCGTACGCACACACTCGCACACACTCGCACACACACACTCGCACATACTCGCTCACACTCGCACACACTCGCACGCACACACTCGCACACACTCGCATGCACACACTCGCACACACACTCACACACACACACTCGCATACACACTCGCACAAACTCCTACTCACACTCGTACACACTCACACACACTAGCACACACACACTCGCACACACTCGCACACACTCGCACACACTCGCATGCACACATTCGCACACACTCACACACACACTCTCGCATACACACTCGCACAAACTCCTACACACTCACACACACTCGCACACACATTTGCACACACTCGCACACACTCGCACATACACACATACACATTCGCACACACTCGCACACACACTCGCACACACAGTCCTACAAACTCACACACACACTCGCAAACACTCGCACACACTCACACACACACTCACTCACACGTACACACTCACGCACACTTGCACACACTCACGCACACTAGCACACACTCGTAAGCATACACTCACACTCACTCACACACTTACTCACACGCACACACTCTCGCACACACTCACACACACTCGCACACACTCGCACGCCCACACTCGCACACTCTCGCACACATTTGCACACACTCGCATTCACTTGCACCCACTCGCACGCACACACTCGCACACACTCATACACAATCACACAAACTCGCACACACACACTCGCACACATTCGCACACACTCGCACACACTCACTCACTCACACTCACTCGCACACACTTGCACACACTCGCACACACTCGCACACACAGTCCTACACACTCACACACACACTCGCAAACACTCGCACAAACTCACACACACTCACTCACACGCACACACTTGCGCACACTAGCACACACTCGCACGCCCACACTCACACACATTCGCACTCACTCGCACGCACACACTCGCACAAACTCACACACACTCGCACACACTCATACACAATCGCACACACACTCGCACACACACACTCGCACACTCTCACACACATTCACACTCACTCGCACGCACTCGCACGTGCACACTCGAACACACTCGCACAAACTCACACACACTCGTACACACACTCGCACACACTCGCACACACTCACTCACACACACTCACACACACACACTCGCACACACTCGCACACACTCGCACACACTCACTCACACACACTCACACACACACACTCGCACACACTCACACACACTTGCACACACTCGCACACACTCACACGCACACACACTCGCACACACACTCGCACACACTCACACGCACACACTCACACGCACACACTCGCACAAACAGTCGCACCCACTCACTCGTGCACACTCGCGCACACTCGGGCACATTTGCACACACTCGCACACACTCGCACACTCTCGCACACACACTCGCACACACACTCGCACACACTCGAACACACTCGCACACACTCGCAAACACTCGCACATACAGTCCTACAAACTCACACACACTCACACACACTCACACACTCCACCCACACACAAACTGGCACACACTCAAACACACTCACTCATACACACTCGCACACACTCACTCGCACACACACACACTCGCACACACTAGCACCCAGTCACTCGAACACACTCGCACACACTCGCACGCACGCACGCACACACTCGCACACACTCACACGCACACAGTCACGCACACACACTCGCGCACACTCGTGCACACTTGCACGCACACATTCGCACACATTCGCACTCACTTGCACACACTCATGCGCACACACTGGCACACACTGGCACAAACACACTCGCACACACTCGCACACACTTGCACATACTAGCACACACACACTCGCACATATTCGCACACACTCGCACGCACACACTCGCACACACTTGCACATACTAGCACACACACACTCGCACATATTCGCACACACTCGCACGCACACACTCGCACACACTTGCATGCACACACTCGCACACACACACACACTCACATACACACTCGCACACACTCGCACAAACTCCTACACACACTCGTACACACACACACTCGCACACACACTCGCACACACTCGCACACACTCGCACATACACACATACACATTCGCACACACTCGCACACACACTCGCACACACAGTCCTACACACTCACACACACTCGCAAACACTCGCACACACTCACACACACACTCACTCACACGTACACACTCGCGCACACTCGCACACACTCACGCACACTCGCACACACTCGCATGCACACACTGGCACACACACTAACACACACACTCACATACACACTCGCACACACTCGCACAAACTCCTACACACACTCGCACACACTCACACACACACTCGCACGCTCACACTCGCACACACTCACACACACACTTGCACACACTTGCACACACACACTCGCACACAATCACACACACACTCGCAGACACTCGCACACACTCACTCATGCACACACTCATACACACTCGCCCCCACTCGCACACACAGTCCTACACACTCACACACACACTCGCAAACACTCGCAAACACTCACACACACACTCACTCACACGTACACACTCGCACACACTCGCACGCCCATACTCTCACACTCTCGCACACATTTGCACACACTCGCACTCACTCGCACGCACTCACACACACACTCACACACACACTCGCACAAACTCATACACAATCGCACACACTCACTCGCACACACTTGCACACACTCGCACACACTCGCACACACTTGCACACACTTGCACACGCTTGCACACACTCGCACACACTCGCACACACTCGCACACACTCACACACACGCACACACACGCACACACACTCACGCACACACTCGCACACACTCGCACACACTTGCATGCACACATTCGCACCCACTCACACACACAAACACAAACTGGCACACACTCAAACACACTCACTCATACACACTCGCACACACTCACTCGCACACACACACACACACTAACACACACTCACACACACACACTCGTGCACACTCGTGCACACTCGCACGCACACATTCGCACACATTCGCACTCACTTGCACACACTCGTACGCAAACACTGGCACACACTGGCACACACTCGCACACACACACTCGCACACACTCGCACACACTTGCACACACTAGCACACACACACTCGCACACACTCGCACATACTCGCACACACTCACACACACTTGCACGCACACACTCGCATGCACACACTCGCACACACTCACACACACTCGCATACACACTCGCACACACTCGCACAAACTCCTACACACACTCGTACACACTCACACACACTCGCACACACACTCGCACACACTCGCACATACACACATACACATTTGCACACACTCGCACATATTCGCACACACTCGCACGCACACACTCGCACACACTTGCACATACTAGCACACACACACTCGCACATATTCGCACACACTCGCACGCACACACTCGCACACACTTGCATGCACACACTCGCACACACACACACACTCACATACACACTCGCACACACTCGCACAAACTCCTACACACACTCGTACACACACACACTCGCACACACACTCGCACACACTCGCACACACTCGCACATACACACATACACATTCGCACACACTCGCACACACACTCGCACACACAGTCCTACACACTCACACACACTCGCAAACACTCGCACACACTCACACACACACTCACTCACACGTACACACTCGCGCACACTCGCACACACTCACGCACACTCGCACACACTCGCATGCACACACTGGCACACACACTAACACACACACTCACATACACACTCGCACACACTCGCACAAACTCCTACACACACTCGCACACACTCACACACACACTCGCACGCTCACACTCGCACACACTCACACACACACTTGCACACACTTGCACACACACACTCGCACACAATCACACACACACTCGCAGACACTCGCACACACTCACTCATGCACACACTCATACACACTCGCCCCCACTCGCACACACAGTCCTACACACTCACACACACACTCGCAAACACTCGCAAACACTCACACACACACTCACTCACACGTACACACTCGCACACACTCGCACGCCCATACTCTCACACTCTCGCACACATTTGCACACACTCGCACTCACTCGCACGCACTCACACACACACTCACACACACACTCGCACAAACTCATACACAATCGCACACACTCACTCGCACACACTTGCACACACTCGCACACACTCGCACACACTTGCACACACTTGCACACGCTTGCACACACTCGCACACACTCGCACACACTCGCACACACTCACACACACGCACACACACGCACACACACTCACGCACACACTCGCACACACTCGCACACACTTGCATGCACACATTCGCACCCACTCACACACACAAACACAAACTGGCACACACTCAAACACACTCACTCATACACACTCGCACACACTCACTCGCACACACACACACACACTAACACACACTCACACACACACACTCGTGCACACTCGTGCACACTCGCACGCACACATTCGCACACATTCGCACTCACTTGCACACACTCGTACGCAAACACTGGCACACACTGGCACACACTCGCACACACACACTCGCACACACTCGCACACACTTGCACACACTAGCACACACACACTCGCACACACTCGCACATACTCGCACACACTCACACACACTTGCACGCACACACTCGCATGCACACACTCGCACACACTCACACACACTCGCATACACACTCGCACACACTCGCACAAACTCCTACACACACTCGTACACACTCACACACACTCGCACACACACTCGCACACACTCGCACATACACACATACACATTTGCACACACTCGCACACACACTCGCACACACAGTCCTACACACTCACACACACTCGCAAACACTCGCACACACTCACACACACACTCACTCACACGTACACACTCGCGCACACTCACGCACACTAGCACACACTCGTAAGCATACACTCAAACTAACTCACACACTTACTCACATGCACACACTCTCGCACACACTCACACACACTCGTGCACACTCGCACACACTCGCACGCCCACACTCGCACACTCTCGCACACATTTGCACACACTCGCACTCACTCGCACCCACTCGCATGCACACACTCGCACACACTCATACACAATCACACAAACTCGCACACATTCGCACACACTCGCACACACTCACTCACTCACACTTACTCGCACACACTTGCACACACTCGCACACACTCACTCACTCACACTCACTCGCACACACTTGCACACACTCGCACACACTCGCACACACAGTCCTACACACTCACACACACTCGCAAACACTCGCACAAACTCACACACACTCACTCACACGCACACACTTGCGCACACTAGCACACACTCGCACGCCCACACTCGCACACATTCGCACTCACTCGCACGCACTCGCACGCACACACTCGCAAAAAACTCACACACACTCATACACAATCGCACGCACACACACTCGCACACACACACTCGCACACACTCGCACACTCTCGCACTCACTCGCACGCACTCGCACGCACACACTCGCACACACTCGCATGCACACACTCGCACGCACACACTCGCACAAACAGTCGCACACACTCGCACCCACTCACTCGTGCACACTCGCGCACACTCGGGCACATTTGCACACACTCGCACACACTCGCACACTCTCGCACACACACTCGCACACACACTCGCACACACTCGAACACACTCGCACACACTCGCAAACACTCGCACATACAGTCCTACAAACTCACACACACTCACACACACTCACACACTCCACCCACACACAAACTGGCACACACTCAAACACACTCACTCATACACACTCGCACACACTCACTTGCACACACACACACTCGCACACACTAGCACCCAGTCACTCGAGCACACTCGCACACACTCGCACGCACGCACGCACACACTCGCACACACTCACACGCACACAGTCACGCACACACACTCGCGCACACTCGTGCACACTTGCACGCACACATTCGCACACATTCGCACACATTCGCACTCACTTGCACACACTCGTGCGCACACACTGGCACACACTGGCACACACACACTCGCACACACTCGCACACACTTGCACATACTAGCACACACACACTCGCACATATTCGCACACTCTCGCACGCACACACTTGCATGCACACACTCGCACACACACTCACACACACACTCACATACACACTCGCACACACTCGCACAAACTCCTACACACACTCGTACACACACACACTCGCACACACACTCGCACACACTCGCACATACACACATACACATTCGCACACACTCGCACACACACTCGCACACACAGTCCTACACACTCACACACACACTCGCAAACACTCGCACACACTCACACACACACTCACTCACACATACACACTCGCGCACACTCGCACACACTCGCACACACTTGCACACACTAGCACACACACACTCGCACATACTCGCACACACTCGCACACACTCGCACGCACACACTAGCACACACTCGCATGCACACACTGGCACACACACTAACACACACACTCACATACACACTCGCACACACTCGCACAAACTCCTACACACACTCGCACACACTCACACACACACTCGCACGCTCACACTCGCACACACTCACACACACACTTGCACACACTTGCACACGCACACTCGCACACAATCACACACACACTCGCAGACACTCGCACACACTCACTCATGCACACACTCATACACACTCGCCCACACTCGCACACACAGTCCTACACACTCACACACACACTCGCAAACACTCGCAAACACTCACACACACACTCACTCACACGTACACACTCGCACACACTCGCACGCCCACACTCTCACACTCTCGCACACATTTGCACACACTCGCACTCACTTGCACGCACTCGCACACACACTCACACACACACTCGCACAAACTCATACACAATCGCACACACTCACTCGCACACACTTGCACACACTCGCACACACTCGCACACACTTGCACACACTTGCACACGCTTGCACACACTCGCACACACTCGCACACACTCGCACACACTCACACACACGCACACACATGCACACACACTCACGCACACACTCGCACACACTCGCACACACTTGCATGCACACATTCGCACGCACTCGCACACACAAACACAAACTGGCACACACTCAAACACACTCACTCATACACACTCGCACACACTCACTCGCACACACACTCGCACACACTCACACACACACACACTCGCGCACACTCGTGCACACTCGCACGCACACATTCGCACACATTCGCACTCACTTGCACAAACTCGTACGCAAACACTGGCACACACTGGCACACACTCGCACACACACACTCGCACACACTCGCACACACTTGCACACACTAGCACACACACACTCGCACACACTCGCACATACTCGCACACACTCACACACACTTGCACGCACACACTCGCATGCACACACTCGCACACACTCACACACACTCGCATACACACTCGCACACACTCGCACAAACTCCTACACACACTCGTACACACTCACACACACTCGCACACACACTCGCACACACTCGCACATACACACATACACATTTGCACACACTCGCACACACACTCACACACACAGTCCTACACACTCACACACACACTCGCAAACACTCGCACACACTCACACACACACTCACTCACACGTACACACTCGCGCACACTCACGCACACTAGCACACACTCGTAAGCATACACTCAAACTCACTCACACACTTACTCACATGCACACACTCTCGCACACACTCACACACACTCGTGCACACTCGCACACACTCGCACGCCCACACTCGCACACTCTCGCACACATTTGCACACACTCGCACTCACTCGCACCCACTCGCATGCACACACTCGCACACACTCATACACAATCACACAAACTCGCACACACACACTCGCACACATTCGCACACACTCGCACACACTCACTCACTCACACTCACTCGCACACACTTGCACACACTCGCACACACTCGCACACACAGTCCTACACACTCACACACACTCGCAAACACTCGCACAAACTCACACACACTCACTCACACGCACACACTTGCGCACACTAGCACACACTCGCACGCCCACACTCGCACACATTCGCACTCACTCGCACGCACTCGCACGCACACACTCGCAAAAAACTCACACACACTCGCACACACTCATACACAATCGCACGCACACACACTCGCACACACACACTCGCACACACTCGCACACTCTCGCACTCACTCGCACGCACTCGCACGCACACACTCACACACACTCGCATGCACACACTCGCACACACAAACACACACACACTCGCATACACACTCGCACACACTCGCATGCACACACTCGCACACACACTCACACACACACACTCGCATACACACTCGCACACACTCGCACAAACTCCTACACACACTCGTACACACTCACACACACTCGCACACACACTTGCACACACTCGAACATACACACATACACATTCGCACACACTCGCACACTCACTCGCACACACAGTCCTACACACTCACACACACACTCGCAAACACTCACACACACACACACTCACTCACACGTACACACTCGCGCACACTCGCACACACTCACGCACACTAGCACACACTCGTAAGCATACACTCACACTCACTCACACACTTACTCACACTCACACACTCTCGCACACACTCACACACACTCGCCCACACTCGCACAAACTCACACACACTCGCACACACTTATACACAATCGCACACACACACACTCGTACACACACTCGCACACACTCGCACACACTCGCACACACTCACTCACACACACACACACACACACTTGCACACACTCACACACACTCGCACACACTCACATGCACACACACTCGCACACACTCACACACACTCGCACACACTCACAAGCACACACTCGCACAGACACTCACTCACACTCACAAGCACACACTCACACGCACACACTCGCACACACACTCGCACACACTCACACCAACTCACTCGTGCACACTCGCGCACACTCGGGCACATTTGCACACACTCGCACACACTCGCACACTCTCGCACACACTCGCACACACACTCGCACACACTCGAACACAATCACACACACTCACAAACAATCGCACATACAGTCCTACAAACTCACACACACTCACACACACTCACACACTCGCACCCACACACAAACTGGCACACACTCAAACACACTCACTCATACACACTCGCACACACTCACTCGCACACACACACACTCGCACACACTCTCACCCAGTCACTCGAGCACACTCGCACACACTCGCACGCACACACGCACACACTCGCACACACTCACACGCACACACTCACGCACACACACTCGCGCACACTCGTGCACACTCGCACGCACACATTCGCACACATTCGCACTCACTTGCACACACTGGCACACACTGGCACACACTGGCACACACACACTCGCACACACTCGCACACAATCGCAAACACTTGCACACACTAGCACACACACTCGCACATACTCGCACACACTCGCACGCACACACTCGCACACACTCGCATGCACACACTCGCACACACACTCACACACACACACTCACATACACACTCGCACACACTCGCACAAACTCCTACACACACACGTACACACTCACACACACTCGCACACACACTCGCACATACACACATACACATTCACACACACTCGCACACACACTCGCACACACAGTCCTACACACTCACACACACACTCGCAAACACTCGCACACACTCACACACACACTCACTCACACATACACACTCGCGCACACTCACGCACACTAGCACACACTCGTAAGCATACACTCACACTCACTCACACACTTACTCACACGCACACACTCTCGCACACACTCACACACACTCGCGCACACTCGCACACTCTCGCACACATTTGCACACACTCGCACTCACTCGCACCCACTCGCACGCACACACTCGCACACACTCATACACAATCACACAAACTCGCACGCACACACTCGCACACATTCGCACACACTCGCACACACGCACTCACTCACACTCACTCGCACACACTTGCACACACTCGCACACACTCGCACACACAGTCCTACACACTCACACACACACTCGCAAACACTCGCACAAACTCACACACACTCACTCACACGCACACACTTGCGCACACTAGCACACACTCGCACGCCCACACTCGCACACATTCGCACTCACTCGCACGCACTCGCACGCACACACTCTCACACACTCGCACAAACTCACACACACTCGCACACACTCATACACAATCGCACGCACACACACCCGGACACACTCGCACACATTTGCACTCACTCGCACGCACTCGCATGCACAAACTCGCACAAACTCACACACACTGGCACACACTTATACACAATCGCACACACACACTCTAACACACACTCGCACACACTCGCACACACTCACACACACTTGCACACACTCGCACACACTCACACGCACACACACTCACACACACTCGCACACACTCACAAGCACAAACTCGCACACACACTCGCACACACTCACACGCACACACTCACACGCACACACTCGCACACACACTCGCACACACTCGCACCCACTCACTCGTGCACACTCGTGCACACTCGGGCACATTTGCACACACTCACACACACTCGCACACTCTCGCACACACACACACTCGCGCACACTCGTGCACACTCGCACGCACACATTCGCACACATTCGCACTCACTTGCACAAACTCGTACGCAAACACTGGCACACACTGGCACACACTCGCACACACACACTCGCACACACTCGCACACACTTGCACACACTAGCACACACACACTCGCACACACTCGCACATACTCGCACACACTCACACACACTTGCACGCACACACTCGCATGCACACACTCGCACACACTCACACACACTCGCATACACACTCGCACACACTCGCACAAACTCCTACACACACTCGTACACACTCACACACACTCGCACACACACTCGCACACACTCGCACATACACACATACACATTTGCACACACTCGCACACACACTCACACACACAGTCCTACACACTCACACACACACTCGCAAACACTCGCACACACTCACACACACACTCACTCACACGTACACACTCGCGCACACTCACGCACACTAGCACACACTCGTAAGCATACACTCAAACTCACTCACACACTTACTCACATGCACACACTCTCGCACACACTCACACACACTCGTGCACACTCGCACACACTCGCACGCCCACACTCGCACACTCTCGCACACATTTGCACACACTCGCACTCACTCGCACCCACTCGCATGCACACACTCGCACACACTCATACACAATCACACAAACTCGCACACACACACTCGCACACATTCGCACACACTCGCACACACTCACTCACTCACACTCACTCGCACACACTTGCACACACTCGCACACACTCGCACACACAGTCCTACACACTCACACACACTCGCAAACACTCGCACAAACTCACACACACTCACTCACACGCACACACTTGCGCACACTAGCACACACTCGCACGCCCACACTCGCACACATTCGCACTCACTCGCACGCACTCGCACGCACACACTCGCAAAAAACTCACACACACTCGCACACACTCATACACAATCGCACGCACACACACTCGCACACACACACTCGCACACACTCGCACACTCTCGCACTCACTCGCACGCACTCGCACGCACACACTCACACACACTCGCATGCACACACTCGCACACACAAACACACACACACTCGCATACACACTCGCACACACTCGCATGCACACACTCGCACACACACTCACACACACACACTCGCATACACACTCGCACACACTCGCACAAACTCCTACACACACTCGTACACACTCACACACACTCGCACACACACTTGCACACACTCGAACATACACACATACACATTCGCACACACTCGCACACTCACTCGCACACACAGTCCTACACACTCACACACACACTCGCAAACACTCACACACACACACACTCACTCACACGTACACACTCGCGCACACTCGCACACACTCACGCACACTAGCACACACTCGTAAGCATACACTCACACTCACTCACACACTTACTCACACTCACACACTCTCGCACACACTCACACACACTCGCCCACACTCGCACAAACTCACACACACTCGCACACACTTATACACAATCGCACACACACACACTCGTACACACACTCGCACACACTCGCACACACTCGCACACACTCACTCACACACACACACACACACACTTGCACACACTCACACACACTCGCACACACTCACATGCACACACACTCGCACACACTCACACACACTCGCACACACTCACAAGCACACACTCGCACAGACACTCACTCACACTCACAAGCACACACTCACACGCACACACTCGCACACACACTCGCACACACTCACACCAACTCACTCGTGCACACTCGCGCACACTCGGGCACATTTGCACACACTCGCACACACTCGCACACTCTCGCACACACTCGCACACACACTCGCACACACTCGAACACAATCACACACACTCACAAACAATCGCACATACAGTCCTACAAACTCACACACACTCACACACACTCACACACTCGCACCCACACACAAACTGGCACACACTCAAACACACTCACTCATACACACTCGCACACACTCACTCGCACACACACACACTCGCACACACTCTCACCCAGTCACTCGAGCACACTCGCACACACTCGCACGCACACACGCACACACTCGCACACACTCACACGCACACACTCACGCACACACACTCGCGCACACTCGTGCACACTCGCACGCACACATTCGCACACATTCGCACTCACTTGCACACACTGGCACACACTGGCACACACTGGCACACACACACTCGCACACACTCGCACACAATCGCAAACACTTGCACACACTAGCACACACACTCGCACATACTCGCACACACTCGCACGCACACACTCGCACACACTCGCATGCACACACTCGCACACACACTCACACACACACACTCACATACACACTCGCACACACTCGCACAAACTCCTACACACACACGTACACACTCACACACACTCGCACACACACTCGCACATACACACATACACATTCACACACACTCGCACACACACTCGCACACACAGTCCTACACACTCACACACACACTCGCAAACACTCGCACACACTCACACACACACTCACTCACACATACACACTCGCGCACACTCACGCACACTAGCACACACTCGTAAGCATACACTCACACTCACTCACACACTTACTCACACGCACACACTCTCGCACACACTCACACACACTCGCGCACACTCGCACACTCTCGCACACATTTGCACACACTCGCACTCACTCGCACCCACTCGCACGCACACACTCGCACACACTCATACACAATCACACAAACTCGCACGCACACACTCGCACACATTCGCACACACTCGCACACACGCACTCACTCACACTCACTCGCACACACTTGCACACACTCGCACACACTCGCACACACAGTCCTACACACTCACACACACACTCGCAAACACTCGCACAAACTCACACACACTCACTCACACGCACACACTTGCGCACACTAGCACACACTCGCACGCCCACACTCGCACACATTCGCACTCACTCGCACGCACTCGCACGCACACACTCTCACACACTCGCACAAACTCACACACACTCGCACACACTCATACACAATCGCACGCACACACACCCGGACACACTCGCACACATTTGCACTCACTCGCACGCACTCGCATGCACAAACTCGCACAAACTCACACACACTGGCACACACTTATACACAATCGCACACACACACTCTAACACACACTCGCACACACTCGCACACACTCACACACACTTGCACACACTCGCACACACTCACACGCACACACACTCACACACACTCGCACACACTCACAAGCACAAACTCGCACACACACTCGCACACACTCACACGCACACACTCACACGCACACACTCGCACACACACTCGCACACACTCGCACCCACTCACTCGTGCACACTCGTGCACACTCGGGCACATTTGCACACACTCACACACACTCGCACACTCTCGCACACACACTCGCACACACACTCGCACACACTCGAACACACTCGCACACACTCGCAAACACTCGCACATACAGTCCTACAAACTCACACACACTCACACACACTCACACACTCGCACCCACACACAAACTGGCACACACTCAAACACACTCACTCATACACACTCGCACACACTCACTCGCACACACACACACTCGCACACACTCGCACCCAGTCACTCGAGCACACTCGCACACCCTCGCACGCACGCACACACTCGCACACACTCACATGCACACACTCACGCACACACACTCGCGCACACTCATGCACACTCGCACGCACTTGCACACACTCGTACGCACACACTGGCACACACTCGCACACACTCGCACTCACACACTCGCACATACTCGCTCACACTCGCACACACTCGCACGCACACACTCGCACACACTCGCATGCACACACTCGCACACACACTCACACACACACACTCGCATACACACTCGCACAAACTCCTACACACACTCGTACACACTCACACACACTAGCACACACACACTCGCACATACTCGCACACACTCGCACACACTCGCATGCACACACTCGCACACACACTCACACACTCTCGCATACACACTCGCACAAACTCCTACACACACTCGTACACACTCACACACACTCGCACACACACTTGCACACACTCGCACATACACACATACACATTCGCACACACTCGCACACACACTCGCACACACAGTCCTACACACTCACACACACACTCGCAAACACTCGCACACACTCACACACACACTCACTCACACGTACACACTCACGCACACTTGCACACACTCACGCACACTAGCACACACTCGTAAGCATACACTCACACTCACTCACACACTTACTCACATGCACACACTCTCGCACACACTCACACACACTCGCGCACACTCGCACACAATCGCACGCCCACACTCGCACACACTCGCACACACTCGCACACACAGTCCTACACACTCACACACACTCGCAAACACTCGCACACACTCACACACACACTCACTCACACGTACACACTCGCGCACACTCGCACACACTCACGCACACTCGCACACACTCGCATGCACACACTGGCACACACACTAACACACACACTCACATACACACTCGCACACACTCGCACAAACTCCTACACACACTCGCACACACTCACACACACACTCGCACGCTCACACTCGCACACACTCACACACACACTTGCACACACTTGCACACACACACTCGCACACAATCACACACACACTCGCAGACACTCGCACACACTCACTCATGCACACACTCATACACACTCGCCCCCACTCGCACACACAGTCCTACACACTCACACACACACTCGCAAACACTCGCAAACACTCACACACACATTCACTCACACGTACACACTCGCACACACTCGCACGCCCACACTCTCACACTCTCGCACACATTTGCACACACTCGCACTCACTCGCACGCACTCACACACACACTCACACACACACTCGCACAAACTCATACACAATCGCACACACTCACTCGCACACACTTGCACACACTCGCACACACTCGCACACACTTGCACACACTTGCACACGCTTGCACACACTCGCACACACTCGCACAAATCACACACACGCACACACACGCACACACACTCACGCACACACTCGTGCACACTCGCACGCACACATTCGCACACATTCGCACTCACTTGCACACACTCGTACGCAAACACTGGCACACACTGGCACACACTCGCACACACACACTCGCACACACTCGCACACACTTGCACACACTAGCCCACACACACTCGCACACACTCGCACATACTCGCACACACTCACACACACTTGCACGCACACACTCACATGCACACACTCGCACACACTCACACACACTCGCATACACACTCGCACACACTCGCACAAACTCCTACACACACTCGTACACACTCACACACACTCGCACACACACTCGCACACACTCGCACATACACACATACACATTTGCACACACTCGCACACACACTCGCACACACAGTCCTACACACTCACACACACTCGCAAACACTCGCACACACTCACACACACACTCACTCACACGTACACACTCGCGCACACTCACGCACACTAGCACACACTCGTAAGCATACACTCAAACTAACTCACACACTTACTCACATGCACACACTCTCGCACACACTCACACACACTCGTGCACACTCGCACACACTCACACGCCCACACTCGCACACTCTCGCACACATTTGCACACACTCGCACTCACTCGCACCCACTCGCATGCACACACTCGCACACACTCATACACAATCACACAAACTCGCACACATTCGCACACACTCGCACACACTCACTCACTCACACTTACTCGCACACACTTGCACACACTCGCACACACTCACTCACTCACACTCACTCGCACACACTTGCACACACTCGCACACACTCGCACACACAGTCCTACACACTCACACACACTCGCAAACACTCGCACAAACTCACACACACTCACTCACACGCACACACTTGCGCACACTAGCACACACTCGCATGCCCACACTCGCACACATTCGCACTCACTCGCACGCACTCGCATGCACACACTCGCAAAAAACTCACACACACTCGCACACACTCATACACAATCGCACGCACACACACTCGCACACACACACTCGCACACACTCGCACACTCTCGCACTCATTCGCACGCACTCGCACGCACACACTCGCACACACTCGCATGCACACACTCGCACGCACACACTCGCACAAACAGTCGCACACACTCGCACCCACTCACTCGTGCACACTCGCGCACACTCGGGCACATTTGCACACACTCGCACACACTCGCACACTCTCGCACACACACTCGCACACACACTCGCACACACTCGAACACACTCGCACACACTCGCAAACACTCGCACATACAGTCCTACAAACTCACACACACTCACACACACTCACACACTCCACCCACACACAAACTGGCACACACTCAAACACACTCACTCATACACACTCACACACACTCACTTGCACACACACACACTCGCACACACTAGCACCCAGTCACTCGAGCACACTCGCACACACTCGCACGCACGCACGCACACAGTCACGCACACACACTCGCGCACACTCGTGCACACTTGCACGCACACATTCGCACATATTCGCACACATTCGCACTCACTTGCACACACTCGTGCGCACACACTGGCACACACTGGCACACACTGGCACACACACACTCGCACACACTCGCACACACTTGCACATACTAGCACACACACACTCGCACATATTCGCACACTCTCGCACGCACACACTTGCATGCACACACTCGCACACACACTCACACACACACTCACATACACACTCGCACACACTCGCACAAACTCCTACACACACTCGTACACACACACACTCGCACACACACTCGCACACACTCGCACATACACACATACACATTCGCACACACTCGCACACACACTCGCACACACAGTCCTACACACTCACACACACACTCGCAAACACTCGCACACACTCACACACACACTCACTCACACGTACACACTCGCGCACACTCGCACACACTCACGCACACTAGCACACACTCGCATGCACACACTGGCACACACACTAACACACACACTCACATACACACTCGCACACACTCGCACAAACTCCTACCCACACTCGCACACACTCACACACACACTCGCACGCTCACACTCGCACACACTCACACACACACTTGCACACACTTGCACACGCACACTCGCACACAATCACACACACACTCGCAGACACTCGCACACACTCACTCATGCACACACTCATACACACTCGCCCACACTCGCACACACAGTCCTACACACTCACACACACACTCGCAAACACTCGCAAACACTCACACACACACTCACTCACACGTACACACTCGCACACACTCGCACGCCCACACTCTCACACTCTCGCACACATTTGCACACACTCGCACTCACTTGCACGCACTCGCACACACACTCACACACACACTCGCACAAACTCATACACAATCGCACACACTCACTCGCACACACTTGCACACACTCGCACACACTCGCACACACTTGCACACACTTGCACACGCTTGCACACACTCGCACACACTCGCACACACTCGCACACACTCACACACACGCACACACACGCACACACACTCACGCACACACTCGCACACACTCGCACACACTTGCATGCACACATTCGCACGCACTCGCACACACAAACACAAACTGGCACACACTCAAACACACTCACTCATACACACTCGCACACACTCACTCGCACACACACTCGCACACACTCACACACACACACACTCGCGCACACTCGTGCACACTCGCACGCACACATTCGCACACATTCGCACTCACTTGCACACACTCGTACGCAAACACTGGCACACGCTGGCACACACTCGCACACACACACTCGCACACACTCGCACACACTTGCACACACTAGCACACACACACTCGCACACACTCGCACATACTCGCACACACTCACACACACTTGCACGCACACACTCGCATGCACACACTCGCACACACTCACACACACTCGCATACACACTCGCACACACTCGCACAAACTCCTACACACACTCGTACACACTCACACACACTCGCACACACACTCGCACACACTCGCACATACACACATACACATTTGCACACACTCGCACACACACTCACACACACAGTCCTACACACTCACACACACACTCGCAAACACTCGCACACACTCACACACACACTCACTCACACGTACACACTCGCGCACACTCACGCACACTAGCACACACTCGTAAGCATACACTCAAACTCACTCACACACTTACTCACATGCACACACTCTCGCACACACTCACACACTCGTGCACACTCGCACACACTCGCACGCCCACACTCGCACACTCTCGCACACATTTGCACACACTCGCACTCACTCGCACCCACTCGCATGCACACACTCGCACACACTCATACACAATCACACAAACTCGCACACACACACTCGCACACACTCGCACACACTCACTCACTCACACTCACTCGCACACACTTGCACACACTCGCACACACTCGCACACACAGTCCTACACACTCACACACACTCGCAAAACACTCGCACAAACTCACACACACTCACTCACACGCACACACTTGCGCACACTAGCACACACTCGCACGCCCACACTCGCACACATTCGCACTCACTCGCACGCACTCGCACGCACACACTCGCAAAAAACTCACACACACTCGCACACACTCATACACAATCGCACGCACACACACTCGCACACACACACTCGCACACACTCGCACACTCTCGCACTCACTCGCACGCACTCGCACGCACACACTCACACACACTCGCATGCACACACTCGCACACACAAACACACTCACACTCGCATACTCACTCGCAC
The DNA here is from genome assembly GCF_046119375.1 of Phyllobates terribilis. NCBI lineage: Eukaryota > Metazoa > Chordata > Amphibia > Anura > Dendrobatidae > Phyllobates > Phyllobates terribilis. The sequence continues at coordinate 2,649,226 of NW_027362853.1, forward strand.
ACACTCGCATGCACACACTCGCACACACACTCACACACACACACTCGCATACACACTCGCACACACTCGCACAAACTCCTACACACGCTCGTACACACTCACACACACTCGCACACACACTTGCACACACTCGCACACACTCGCACATACACACATACACATTCGCACACACTCGCACACTCACTCGCACACACAGTCCTACACACTCACACACACACTCGCAAACACTCGCACACACACACACTCACTCACATGTACACACTCACGCACACTCGCACACACTCACGCACACTAGCACACACTCGTAAGCATACACTCACACTCACTCACACACTTACTCACACTCACACACTCTCGCACACACTCACACACACTCGCCCACACTCGCACAAACTCACACACACTCGCACACACTTATACACAATCGCACACACACACACTCGTACACACACTCGCACACACTCGCACACACTCGCACACACTCACTCACACACACACACACACACTTGCACACACTCACACACACTCGCACACACTCACATGCACACACACTCGCACACACTCACACACACTCGCACACACTCACAAGCACACACTCGCACAGACACTCACTCACACTCACAAGCACACACTCACACGCACACACTCGCACACACACTCGCACACACTCACACCAACTCACTCGTGCACACTCGCGCACACTCGGGCACATTTGCACACACTCGCACACACTCGCACACTCTCGCACACACTCGCACACACACTCGCACACACTCGAACACAATCACACACACTCACAAACAATCGCACATACAGTCCTACAAACTCACACACACTCACACACACTCACACACTCGCACCCACACACAAACTGGCACACACTCAAACACACTCACTCATACACACTCGCACACACTCACTCGCACACACACACACTCGCACACACTCTCACCCAGTCACTCGAGCACACTCGCACACACTCGCACTCACACACGCACACACTCGCACACACTCACACGCACACACTCACGCACACACACTCGCGCACACTCGTGCACACTCGCACGCACACATTCGCACACATTCGCACTCACTTGCACACACTGGCACACACTGGCACACACTGGCACACACACACTCGCACACACTCGCACACACTCGCAAACACTTGCACACACTAGCACACACACTCGCACATACTCGCACACACTCGCACGCACACACTCGCACACACTCGCACACACACTCGCACACACAGTCCTACACACTCACACACACACTCGCAAACACTTGCACACACTCACACACACACTCACTCACACATACACACTCGCGCACACTCACGCACACTAGCACACACTCGTAAGCATACACTCACACTCACTCACACACTTACTCACACGCACACACTCTCGCACACACTCACACACACTCGCGCACACTCGCACACTCTCGCACACATTTGCACACACTCGCACTCACTCGCACCCACTCGCACGCACACACTCGCACACACTCATACACAATCACACAAACTCGCACGCACACACTCGCACACATTCGCACACACTCGCACACACGCACTCACTCACACTCACTCGCACACACTTGCACACACTCGCACACACTCGCACACACAGTCCTACACACTCACACACACACTCGCAAACACTCGCACAAACTCACACACACTCACTCACACGCACACACTTGCGCACACTAGCACACACTCGCACGCCCACACTCGCACACATTCGCACTCACTCGCACGCACTCGCACGCACACACTCGCACACACACGCAGAAACTCACACACACTCGCACACACTCATACACAATCGCACGCACACACACCCGGACACACTCGCACACATTTGCACTCACTCGCACGCACTCGCATGCACAAACTCGCACAAACTCACACACACTGGCACACACTTATACACAATCGCACACACACACTCTAACACACACTCGCACACACTCGCACACACTCACACACACTTGCACACACTCGCACACACTCACACACACACACACTCACACACACTCACACACACTCGCACACACTCACAAGCACAAACTCGCACACACACTCGCACACACTCACACGCACACACTCACACGCACACACTCGCACACACACTCGCACACACTCGCACCCACTCACTCGTGCACACTCGTGCACACTCGGGCACATTTGCACACACACACACACTCGCACACTCTCGCACACACACTCACACACACACTCGCACACACTCGAACACACTCGCACACACTCGCAAACACTCGCACATACAGTCCTACAAACTCACACACACTCACACACACTCACACACTCGCACCCACACACAAACTGGCACACACTCACAAACACACTCACTCATACACACTCGCACACACTCACTCGCACACACACACACTCGCACACACTCGCACCCAGTCACTCGAGCACACTCGCACACCCTCGCACGCACGCACACACTCGCACACACTCACATGCACACACTCACGCACACACACTCGCGCACACTCATGCACACTCGCACGCACTTGCACACACTCGTACGCACACACTGGCACACACTCGCACACACTCGCACTCACACACTCGCACATACTCGCTCACACTCGCACACACTCGCACGCACACACTCGCACACACTCGCATGCACACACTCGCACACACACTCACACACACACACTCGCATACACACTCGCACAAACTCCTACACACACTCGTACACACTCACACACACTAGCACACACACACTCGCACATACTCGCACACACTCGCACACACTCGCATGCACACACTCGCACACACACTCACACACTCTCGCATACACACTCGCACAAACTCCTACACACACTCGTACACACTCACACACACTCGCACACACACTTGCACACACTCGCACATACACACATACACATTCGCACACACTCGCACACACACTCGCACACACAGTCCTACACACTCACACACACACTCGCAAACACTCGCACACACTCACACACACACTCACTCACACGTACACACTCACGCACACTTGCACACACTCACGCACACTAGCACACACTCGTAAGCATACACTCACACTCACTCACACACTTACTCACACGCACACACTCTCGCACACACTCACACACACTCGCGCACACTCGCACACACTCGCACGCCCACACTCGCACACACTCGCACACACACTCGCACACACAGTCCTACACACTCACACACACTCGCAAACACTCGCACACACTCACACACACACTCACTCACACGTACACACTCGCGCACACTCGCACACACTCACGCACACTAGCACACACTCGCATGCACACACTGGCACACACACTAACACACACACTCACATACACACTCGCACACACTCGCACAAACTCCTACACACACTCGCACACACTCACACACACACTCGCACGCTCACACTCGCACACACTCACACACACACTTGCACACACTTGCACACACACACTCGTACACAATCACACACACACTCACAGACACTCGCACACACTCACTCATGCACACACTCATACACACTCGCCCACACTCGCACACACAGTCCTACACACTCACACACACACTCGCAAACACTCGCAAACACTCACACACACATTCACTCACACGTACACACTCGCACACACTCGCACGCCCACACTCTCACACTCTCGCACACATTTGCACACACTCGCACTCACTCGCACGCACTCACACACACACTCACACACACACTCGCACAAACTCATACACAATCGCACACACTCACTCGCACACACTTGCACACACTCGCACACACTCGCACACACTTGCACACACTTGCACACGCTTGCACACACTCGCACACACTCGCACACACTCACACACACGCACACACACGCACACACACTCACGCACACACTCGTGCACACTCGCACGCACACATTCGCACACATTCGCACTCACTTGCACACACTCGTACGCAAACACTGGCACACACTGGCACACACTCGCACACACACACTCGCACACACTCGCACACACTTGCACACACTAGCACACACACACTCGCACACACTCGCACATACTCGCACACACTCACACACACTTGCACGCACACACTCACATGCACACACTCGCACACACTCACACACACTCGCATACACACTCGCACACACTCGCACAAACTCCTACACACACTCGTACACACTCACACACACTCGCACACACACTCGCACACACTCGCACATACACACATACACATTTGCACACACTCGCACACACACTCGCACACACAGTCCTACACACTCACACACACTCGCAAACACTCGCACACACTCACACACACACTCACTCACACGTACACACTCGCGCACACTCACGCACACTAGCACACACTCGTAAGCATACACTCAAACTAACTCACACACTTACTCACATGCACACACTCTCGCACACACTCACACACACACTCGTGCACACTCGCACACACTCGCACGCCCACACTCGCACACTCTCGCACACATTTGCACACACTCGCACTCACTCGCACCCACTCGCATGCACACACTCGCACACACTCATACACAATCACACAAACTCGCACACATTCGCACACACTCGCACACACTCACTCACTCACACTTACTCGCACACACTTGCACACACTCGCACACACTCACTCACTCACACTCACTCGCACACACTTGCACACACTCGCACACACTCGCACACACAGTCCTACACACTCACACACACTCGCAAACACTCGCACAAACTCACACACACTCACTCACACGCACACACTTGCGCACACTAGCACACACTCGCACGCCCACACTCGCACACATTCGCACTCACTCGCACGCACTCGCATGCACACACTCGCAAAAAACTCACACACACTCGCACACACTCATACACAATCGCACGCACACACACTCGCACACACACACTCGCACACACTCGCACACTCTCGCACTCACTCGCACGCACTCGCACGCACACACTCGCACACACTCGCATGCACACACTCGCACGCACACACTCGCACAAACAGTCGCACACACTCGCACCCACTCACTCGTGCACACTCGCGCACACTCGGGCACATTTGCACACACTCGCACACACTCGCACACTCTCGCACACACACACGCACACACACTCGCACACACTCGAACACACTCGCACACACTCGCAAACACTCGCACATACAGTCCTACAAACTCACATACACTCACACACACTCACACACTCCACCCACACACAAACTGGCACACACTCAAACACACTCACTCATACACACTCGCACACACTCACTTGCACACACACACACTCGCACACACTAGCACCCAGTCACTCGAGCACACTCGCACACACTCGCACGCACGCACGCACACACTCGCACACACTCACACGCACACAGTCACGCACACACACTCGCGCACACTCGTGCACACTTGCACGCACACATTCGCACATATTCGCACACATTCGCACTCACTTGCACACACTCGTTCGCACACACTGGCACACACTGGCACACACTGGCACACACACACTCGCACACACTCGCACACACTTGCACATACTAGCACACACACACTCGCACATATTCGCACACACTCGCACGTACACACTTGCATGCACACACTCGCACACACACTCACACACACACTCACATACACACTCGCACACACTCGCACAAACTCCTACACACACTCGTACACACACACACTCGCACACACACTCGCACACACTCGCACACACTCGCACATACACACATACACATTCGCACACACTCGCACACACACTCGCACACACAGTCCTACACACTCACACGTACACACTCGCGCACACTCGCACACACTCACGCACACTAGCAGACACTCGCATGCACACACTGGCACACACACTAACACACACACTCACATACACACTCGCACACACTCGCACAAACTCCTACACACACTCGCACACACTCACACACACACTCGCACGCTCACACTCGCACACACTCACACACACACTTGCACACACTTGCACACACACACTCGCACACAATCACACACACACTCGCAGACACTCGCACACACTCACTCATGCACACACTCATACACACTCGCCCACACTCGCACACACAGTCCTACACACTCACACACACACTCGCAAACACTCGCAAACACTCACACACACACTCACTCACACGTACACACTCGCACACACTCGCACGCCCACACTCTCACACTCTCGCACACATTTGCACACACTCGCACTCACTCGCACGCACTCGCACACACACTCACACACACACTCGCACAAACTCTTACACAATCGCACACACTCACTCGCACACACTTGCACACACTCGCACACACTTGCACACACTTGCACACACTTGCACACGCTTGCACACACTCGCACACACTCGCACACACTCGCACACACTCACACACACGCACACACACGCACACACACTCACGCACACACTCGCACACACTCGCACACACTTGCATGCACACATTCGCACGCACTCGCACACACAAACACAAACTGGCACACACTCAAACACACTCACTCATACACACTCGCACACACTCACTCGCACACACACTCGCACACACTCACACACACACACTCGCGCACACTCGTGCACACTCGCACGCACACATTCGCACACATTCGCACTCACTTGCACACACTCGTACGCAAACACTGGCACACACTGGCACACACTCGCACACACACACTCGCACACACTCGCACACACTTGCACACACTAGCACACACACACTCGCACACACTCGCACATACTCGCACACACTCACACACACTTGCACGCACACACTCGCATGCACACACTCGCACACACTCACACACACTCGCATACACACTCGCACACACTCGCACAAACTCCTACACACACTCGTACACACTCACACACACTCGCACACACACTCGCACACACTCGCACATACACACATACACATTTGCACACACTCGCACACACACTCGCACACACAGTCCTACACAGTCACACACACACTCGCAAACACTCGCACACACTCACACACACACTCACTCACACGTACACACTCGCGCACACTCACGCACACTAGCACACACTCGTAAGCATACACTCAAACTCACTCACACACTTACTCACATGCACACACTCTCGCACACACTCACACACACTCGTGCACACTCGCACACACTCGCACGCCCACACTCGCACACTCTCGCACACATTTGCACACACTCGCACTCACTCGCACCCACTCGCATGCACACACTCGCACACACTCATACACAATCACACAAACTCGCACACACACACTCGCACACATTCGCACACACTCGCACACACTCACTCACTCACACTCACTCGCACACACTTGCACACACTCGCACACACTCGCACACACAGTCCTACACACTCACACACACTCGCAAACACTCGCACAAACTCACACACACTCACTCACACGCACACACTTGCGCACACTAGCACACACTCGCACGCCCACACTCGCACACATTCGCACTCACTCGCACGCACTCGCACGCACACACTCGCAAAAAACTCACACACACTCGCACACACTCATACACAATCGCACGCACACACACTCGCACACACACACTCGCACACACTCGCACACTCTCGCACACACTCGCATGCACACACTCGCACACACAAACACACACACACTCGCATACACACTCGCACACACTCGCATGCACACACTCGCACACACACTCACACACACACTCACATACACACTCGCACACACTCGCACAAACTCCTACACACACTCGCACACACTCACACACACACTCGCACGCTCACACTCGCACACACTCACACACACACTTGCACACACTTGCACACACACACTCGCACACAATCACACACACACTCGCAGACACTCGCACACACTCACTCATGCACACACTCATACACACTCGCCCACACTCGCACACACAGTCCTACACACTCACACACACACTCGCAAACACTCGCACACACTCACTCATGCACACACTCATACACACTCGCCCACACTCGCACACACAGTCCTACACACTCACACACACACTCGCAAACACTCGCAAACACTCACACACACACTCACTCACACGTACACACTCGCACACACTCGCACGCCCACACTCTCACACTCTCGCACACATTTGCACACACTCGCACTCACTCGCACGCACTCGCACACACACTCACACACACACTCGCACAAACTCATACACAATCGCACACACTCACTCGCACACACTTGCACACACTCGCACACACTTGCACACACTTGCACACACTTGCACACGCTTGCACACACTCACACACACTCGCGCACACTCGCACACTCTCGCACACATTTGCACACACTCGCACTCACTCGCACCCACTCGCACGCACACACTCGCACACACTCATACACAATCACACAAACTCGCACGCACACACTCGCACACATTCGCACACACTCGCACACACGCACTCACTCACACTCACTCGCACACACTTGCACACACTCGCACACACTCGCACACACAGTCCTACACACTCACACACACACTCGCAAACACTCGCACAAACTCACACACACTCACTCACACGCACACACTTGCGCACACTAGCACACACTCGCACGCCCACACTCGCACACATTCGCACTCACTCGCACGCACTCGCACGCACACACTCGCACACACACGCACAAACTCACACACACTCGCACACACTCATACACAATCGCACGCACACACACCCGGACACACTCGCACACATTTGCACTCACTCGCACGCACTCGCATGCACAAACTCGCACAAACTCACACACACTGGCACACACTTATACACAATCGCACACACACACTCTAACACACACTCGCACACACTCGCACACACTCACACACACTTGCACACACTCGCACACACTCACACACACACACACTCACACACACTCACACACACTCGCACACACTCACAAGCACAAACTCGCACACACACTCGCACACACTCACACGCACACACTCACACGCACACACTCGCACACACACTCGCACACACTCACACCCACTCACTCGTGCACACTCGTGCACACTCGGGCACATTTGCACACACACACTCGCACACTCTCGCACACACACTCGCACACACACTCGCACACACTCGAACACACTCGCACACACTCGCAAACACTCGCACATACAGTCCTACAAACTCACACACACTCACACACACTCACACACTCGCACCCACACACAAACTGGCACACACTCAAACACACTCACTCATACACACTCGCACACACTCACTCGCACACACACACACTCGCACACACTCGCACCCAGTCACTCGAGCACACTCGCACACCCTCGCACGCACGCACACACTCGCACACACTCACATGCACACACTCACGCACACACACTCGCGCACACTCATGCACACTCGCACGCACTTGCACACACTCGTACGCACACACTGGCACACACTCGCACACACTCGCACTCACACACTCGCACATACTCGCTCACACTCGCACACACTCGCACGCACACACTCGCACACACTCGCATGCACACACTCGCACACACACTCACACACACACACTCGCATACACACTCGCACAAACTCCTACACACACTCGTACACACTCACACACACTAGCACACACACACTCGCACATACTCGCACACACTCGCACACACTCGCATGCACACACTCGCACACACACTCACACACTCTCGCATACACACTCGCACAAACTCCTACACACACTCGTACACACTCACACACACTCGCACACACACTTGCACACACTCGCACATACACACATACACATTCGCACACACTCGCACACACACTCGCACACACAGTCCTACACACTCACACACACACTCGCAAACACTCGCACACACTCACACACACACTCACTCACACGTACACACTCACGCACACTTGCACACACTCACGCACACTAGCACACACTCGTAAGCATACACTCACACTCACTCACACACTTACTCACACGCACACACTCTTGCACACACTCACACACACTCGCGCACACTCGCACACACTCGCACGCCCACACTCGCACACACTCGCACACACACTCGCACACACAGTCCTACACACTCACACACACTCGCAAACACTCGCACACACTCACACACACACTCACTCACACGTACACACTCGCGCACACTCGCACACACTCACGCACACTAGCACACACTCGCATGCACACACTGGCACACACACTAACACACACACTCACATACACACTCGCACACACTCGCACAAACTCCTACACACACTCGCACACACTCACACACACACTCGCACGCTCACACTCGCACACACTCACACACACACTTGCACACACTTGCACACACACACTCGTACACAATCACACACACACTCACAGACACTCGCACACACTCACTCATGCACACACTCATACACACTCGCCCCCACTCGCACACACAGTCCTACACACTCACACACACACTCGCAAACACTCGCAAACACTCACACACACATTCACTCACACGTACACACTCGCACACACTCGCACGCCCACACTCTCACACTCTCGCACACATTTGCACACACTCGCACTCACTCGCACGCACTCACACACACACTCACACACACACTCGCACAAACTCATACACAATCGCACACACTCACTCGCACACACTTGCACACACTCGCACACACTCGCACACACTTGCACACACTTGCACACGCTTGCACACACTCGCACACACTCGCACACACTCACACACACGCACACACACGCACACACACTCACGCACACACTCGTGCACACTCGCACGCACACATTCGCACACATTCGCACTCACTTGCACACACTCGTACGCAAACACTGGCACACACTGGCACACACTCGCACACACACACTCGCACACACTCGCACACACTTGCACACACTAGCACACACACACTCGCACACACTCGCACATACTCGCACACACTCACACACACTTGCACGCACACACTCACATGCACACACTCGCACACACTCACACACACTCGCATACACACTCGCACACACTCGCACAAACTCCTACACACACTCGTACACACTCACACACACTCGCACACACACTCGCACACACTCGCACATACACACATACACATTTGCACACACTCGCACACACACTCGCACACACAGTCCTACACACTCACACACACTCGCAAACACTCGCACACACTCACACACACACTCACTCACACGTACACACTCGCGCACACTCACGCACACTAGCACACACTCGTAAGCATACACTCAAACTAACTCACACACTTACTCACATGCACACACTCTCGCACACACTCACACACACTCGTGCACACTCGCACACACTCGCACGCCCACACTCGCACACTCTCGCACACATTTGCACACACTCGCACTCACTCGCACCCACTCGCATGCACACACTCGCACACACTCATACACAATCACACAAACTCGCACACATTCGCACACACTCGCACACACTCACTCACTCACACTTACTCGCACACACTTGCACACACTCGCACACACTCACTCACTCACACTCACTCGCACACACTTGCACACACTCGCACACACTCGCACACACAGTCCTACACACTCACACACACTCGCAAACACTCGCACAAACTCACACACACTCACTCACACGCACACACTTGCGCACACTAGCACACACTCGCACGCCCACACTCGCACACATTCGCACTCACTCGCACGCACTCGCATGCACACACTCGCAAAAAACTCACACACACTCGCACACACTCATACACAATCGCACGCACACACACTCGCACACACACACTCGCACACACTCGCACACTCTCGCACTCACTCGCACGCACTCGCACGCACACACTCGCACACACTCACATGCACACACTCGCACGCACACACTCGCACAAACAGTCGCACACACTCGCACCCACTCACTCGTGCACACTCGCGCACACTCGGGCACATTTGCACACACTCGCACACACTCGCACACTCTCGCACACACACACGCACACACACTCGCACACACTCGAACACACTCGCACACACTCGCAAACACTCGCACATACAGTCCTACAAACTCACATACACTCACACACACTCACACACTCCACCCACACACAAACTGGCACACACTCAAACACACTCACTCATACACACTCGCACACACTCACTTGCACACACACACACTCGCACACACTAGCACCCAGTCACTCGAGCACACTCGCACACACTCGCACGCACGCACGCACACACTCGCACACACTCACACGCACACAGTCACGCACACACACTCGCGCACACTCGTGCACACTTGCACGCACACATTCGCACATATTCGCACACATTCGCACTCACTTGCACACACTCGTTCGCACACACTGGCACACACTGGCACACACTGGCACACACACACTCGCACACACTCGCACACACTTGCACATACTAGCACACACACACTCGCACATATTCGCACACACTCGCACGTACACACTTGCATGCACACACTCGCACACACACTCACACACACACTCACATACACACTCGCACACACTCGCACAAACTCCTACACACACTCGTACACACACACACTCGCACACACACTCGCACACACTCGCACACACTCGCACATACACACATACACATTCGCACACACTCGCACACACACTCGCACACACAGTCCTACACACTCACACGTACACACTCGCGCACACTCGCACACACTCACGCACACTAGCACACACTCGCATGCACACACTGGCACACACACTAACACACACACTCACATACACACTCGCACACACTCGCACAAACTCCTACACACACTCGCACACACTCACACACACACTCGCACGCTCACACTCGCACACACTCACACACACACTTGCACACACTTGCACACACACACTCGCACACAATCACACACACACTCGCAGACACTCGCACACACTCACTCATGCACACACTCATACACACTCGCCCACACTCGCACACACAGTCCTACACACTCACACACACACTCGCAAACACTCGCAAACACTCACACACACACTCACTCACACGTACACACTCGCACACACTCGCACGCCCACACTCTCACACTCTCGCACACATTTGCACACACTCGCACTCACTCGCACGCACTCACACACACACTCACACACACACTCGCACAAACTCATACACAATCGCACACACTCACTCGCACACACTTGCACACACTCGCACACACTCGCACACACTTGCACACACTTGCACACGCTTGCACACACTCGCACACACTCGCACACACTCACACACACGCACACACACGCACACACACTCACGCACACACTCGTGCACACTCGCACGCACACATTCGCACACATTCGCACTCACTTGCACACACTCGTACGCAAACACTGGCACACACTGGCACACACTCGCACACACACACTCGCACACACTCGCACACACTTGCACACACTAGCACACACACACTCGCACACACTCGCACATACTCGCACACACTCACACACACTTGCACGCACACACTCACATGCACACACTCGCACACACTCACACACACTCGCATACACACTCGCACACACTCGCACAAACTCCTACACACACTCGTACACACTCACACACACTCGCACACACACTCGCACACACTCGCACATACACACATACACATTTGCACACACTCGCACACACACTCGCACACACAGTCCTACACACTCACACACACTCGCAAACACTCGCACACACTCACACACACACTCACTCACACGTACACACTCGCGCACACTCACGCACACTAGCACACACTCGTAAGCATACACTCAAACTAACTCACACACTTACTCACATGCACACACTCTCGCACACACTCACACACACTCGTGCACACTCGCACACACTCGCACGCCCACACTCGCACACTCTCGCACACATTTGCACACACTCGCACTCACTCGCACCCACTCGCATGCACACACTCGCACACACTCATACACAATCACACAAACTCGCACACATTCGCACACACTCGCACACACTCACTCACTCACACTTACTCGCACACACTTGCACACACTCGCACACACTCACTCACTCACACTCACTCGCACACACTTGCACACACTCGCACACACTCGCACACACAGTCCTACACACTCACACACACTCGCAAACACTCGCACAAACTCACACACACTCACTCACACGCACACACTTGCGCACACTAGCACACACTCGCACGCCCACACTCGCACACATTCGCACTCACTCGCACGCACTCGCATGCACACACTCGCAAAAAACTCACACACACTCGCACACACTCATACACAATCGCACGCACACACACTCGCACACACACACTCGCACACACTCGCACACTCTCGCACTCACTCGCACGCACTCGCACGCACACACTCGCACACACTCGCATGCACACACTCGCACGCACACACTCGCACAAACAGTCGCACACACTCGCACCCACTCACTCGTGCACACTCGCGCACACTCGGGCACATTTGCACACACTCGCACACACTCGCACACTCTCGCACACACACACGCACACACACTCGCACACACTCGAACACACTCGCACACACTCGCAAACACTCGCACATACAGTCCTACAAACTCACATACACTCACACACACTCACACACTCCACCCACACACAAACTGGCACACACTCAAACACACTCACTCATACACACTCGCACACACTCACTTGCACACACACACACTCGCACACACTAGCACCCAGTCACTCGAGCACACTCGCACACACTCGCACGCACGCACGCACACACTCGCACACACTCACACGCACACAGTCACGCACACACACTCGCGCACACTCGTGCACACTTGCACGCACACATTCGCACATATTCGCACACATTCGCACTCACTTGCACACACTCGTTCGCACACACTGGCACACACTGGCACACACTGGCACACACACACTCGCACACACTCGCACACACTTGCACATACTAGCACACACACACTCGCACATATTCGCACACACTCGCACGTACACACTTGCATGCACACACTCGCACACACACTCACACACACACTCACATACACACTCGCACACACTCGCACAAACTCCTACACACACTCGTACACACACACACTCGCACACACACTCGCACACACTCGCACACACTCGCACATACACACATACACATTCGCACACACTCGCACACACACTCGCACACACAGTCCTACACACTCACACGTACACACTCGCGCACACTCGCACACACTCACGCACACTAGCACACACTCGCATGCACACACTGGCACACACACTAACACACACACTCACATACACACTCGCACACACTTGCACAAACTCCTACACACACTCGCACACACTCACACACACACTCGCACGCTCACACTCGCACACACTCACACACACACTTGCACACACTTGCACACACACACTCGCACACAATCACACACACACTCGCAGACACTCGCACACACTCACTCATGCACACACTCATACACACTCGCCCACACTCGCACACACAGTCCTACACACTCACACACACACTCGCAAACACTCGCAAACACTCACACACACACTCACTCACACGTACACACTCGCACACACTCGCACGCCCACACTCTCACACTCTCGCACACATTTGCACACACTCGCACTCACTCGCACGCACTCGCACACACACTCACACACACACTCGCACAAACTCATACACAATCGCACACACTCACTCGCACACACTTGCACACACTCGCACACACTTGCACACACTTGCACACACTTGCACACGCTTGCACACACTCGCACACACTCGCACACACTCGCACACACTCACACACACGCACACACACGCACACACACTCACGCACACACTCGCACACACTCGCACACACTTGCATGCACACATTCGCACGCACTCGCACACACAAACACAAACTGGCACACACTCAAACACACTCACTCATACACACTCGCACACACTCACTCGCACACACACTCGCACACACTCACACACACACACTCGCGCACACTCGTGCACACTCGCACGCACACATTCGCACACATTCGCACTCACTTGCACACACTCGTACGCAAACACTGGCACACACTGGCACACACTCGCACACACACACTCGCACACACTCGCACACACTTGCACACACTAGCACACACACACTCGCACACACTCGCACATACTCGCACACACTCACACACACTTGCACGCACACACTCGCATGCACACACTCGCACACACTCACACACACTCGCATACACACTCGCACACACTCGCACAAACTCCTACACACACTCGTACACACTCACACACACTCGCACACACACTCGCACACACTCGCACATACACACATACACATTTGCACACACTCGCACACACACTCGCACACACAGTCCTACACAGTCACACACACACTCGCAAACACTCGCACACACTCACACACACACTCACTCACACGTACACACTCGCGCACACTCACGCACACTAGCACACACTCGTAAGCATACACTCAAACTCACTCACACACTTACTCACATGCACACACTCTCGCACACACTCACACACACTCGTGCACACTCGCACACACTCGCACGCCCACACTCGCACACTCTCGCACACATTTGCACACACTCGCACTCACTCGCACCCACTCGCATGCACACACTCGCACACACTCATACACAATCACACAAACTCGCACACACACACTCGCACACATTCGCACACACTCGCACACACTCACTCACTCACACTCACTCGCACACACTTGCACACACTCGCACACACTCGCACACACAGTCCTACACACTCACACACACTCGCAAACACTCGCACAAACTCACACACACTCACTCACACGCACACACTTGCGCACACTAGCACACACTCGCACGCCCACACTCGCACACATTCGCACTCACTCGCACGCACTCGCACGCACACACTCGCAAAAAACTCACACACACTCGCACACACTCATACACAATCGCACGCACACACACTCGCACACACACACTCGCACACACTCGCACACTCTCGCACACACTCGCATGCACACACTCGCACACACAAACACACACACACTCGCATACACACTCGCACACACTCGCATGCACACACTCGCACACACACTCACACACACACTCACATACACACTCGCACACACTCGCACAAACTCCTACACACACTCGCACACACTCACACACACACTCGCACGCTCACACTCGCACACACTCACACACACACTTGCACACACTTGCACACACACACTCGCACACAATCACACACACACTCGCAGACACTCGCACACACTCACTCATGCACACACTCATACACACTCGCCCACACTCGCACACACAGTCCTACACACTCACACACACACTCGCAAACACTCGCACACACTCACTCATGCACACACTCATACACACTCGCCCACACTCGCACACACAGTCCTACACACTCACACACACACTCGCAAACACTCGCAAACACTCACACACACACTCACTCACACGTACACACTCGCACACACTCGCACGCCCACACTCTCACACTCTCGCACACATTTGCACACACTCGCACTCACTCGCACGCACTCGCACACACACTCACACACACACTCGCACAAACTCATACACAATCGCACACACTCACTCGCACACACTTGCACACACTCGCACACACTTGCACACACTTGCACACACTTGCACACGCTTGCACACACTCGCACACACTCGCACACACTCGCACACACTCACACACACGCACACACACGCACACACACTCACGCACACACTCGCACACACTCGCACACACTTGCATGCACACATTCGCACGCACTCGCACACACAAACACAAACTGGCACACACTCAAACACACTCACTCATACACACTCGCACACACTCACTCGCACACACACTCGCACACACTCACACACACACACTCGCGCACACTCGTGCACACTCGCACGCACACATTCGCACACATTCGCACTCACTTGCACACACTCGTACGCAAACACTGGCACACACTGGCACACACTCGCACACACACACTCGCACACACTCGCACACACTTGCACACACTAGCACACACACACTCGCACACACTCGCACATACTCGCACACACTCACACACACTTGCACGCACACACTCGCATGCACACACTCGCACACACTCACACACACTCGCATACACACTCGCACACACTCGCACAAACTCCTACACACACTCGTACACACTCACACACACTCGCACACACACTCGCACACACTCGCACATACACACATACACATTTGCACACATTCGCACACACACTCGCACACACAGTCCTACACAGTCACACACACACTCGCAAACACTCGCACACACTCACACACACACTCACTCACACGTACACACTCGCGCACACTCACGCACACTAGCACACACTCGTAAGCATACACTCAAACTCACTCACACACTTACTCACATGCACACACTCTCGCACACACTCACACACACTCGTGCACACTCGCACACACTCGCACGCCCACACTCGCACACTCTCGCACACATTTGCACACACTCGCACTCACTCGCACCCACTCGCATGCACACACTCGCACACACTCATACACAATCACACAAACTCGCACACACACACTCGCACACATTCGCACACACTCGCACACACTCACTCACTCACACTCACTCGCACACACTTGCACACACTCGCACACACTCGCACACACAGTCCTACACACTCACACACACTCGCAAACACTCGCACAAACTCACACACACTCACTCACACGCACACACTTGCGCACACTAGCACACACTCGCACGCCCACACTCGCACACATTCGCACTCACTCGCACGCACTCGCACGCACACACTCACAAAAAACTCACACACACTCGCACACACTCATACACAATCGCACGCACACACACTCGCACACACACACTCGCACACACTCGCACACTCTCGCACTCACTCGCACGCACTCGCACGCACACACTCGCACACACTCGCATGCACACACTCGCACACACAAACACACACACACTCGCATACACACTCGCACACACTCGCATGCACACACTCGCACACACACTCACACACACACACTCGCATACACACTCGCACACACTCGCACAAACTCCTACACACACTCGTACACACTCACACACACTCGCACACACACTTGCACACACTCGAACATACACACATACACATTCGCACACACTCGCACACTCACTCGCACACACAGTCCTACACACTCACACACACACTCGCAAACACTCGCACACACACACACTCACTCACACGTACACACTCACGCACACTCGCACACACTCACGCACACTAGCACACACTCGTAAGCATACACTCACACTCACTCACACACTTACTCACACTCTCTCGCACACACTCACACACACTCGCCCACACTCGCACAAACTCACACACACTCGCACACACTTATACACAATCGCACACACACACACTCGTACACACACTCGCACACACTCGCACACACTCACTCACACACACACACACTCGCACACACTCACACACACTCGCACACACTCACATGCACACACACTCGCACACACTCACACACACTCGCACACACTCACAAGCACACACTCGCACAGACACTCACTCACACTCACAAGCACACACTCACACGCACACACTCGCACACACACTCGCACACACTCACACCAACTCACTCGTGCACACTCGCGCACACTCGGGCACATTTGCACACACTCGCACACACTCGCACACTCTCGCACACACTCGCACACACACTCGCACACACTCGAACACACTCACACACACTCACAAACAATCGCACATACAGTCCTACAAACTCACACACACTCACACACACTCACACACTCGCACCCACACACAAACTGGCACACACTCAAACACACTCACTCAAACACACTCGCACACACTCACTCGCACACACACACACTCGCACACACTTGCACCCAGTCACTCGAGCACACTCGCACACACTCGCACGCACACACGCACACACTCGCACACACTCACACGCACACACTCACGCACACACACTCGCGCACACTAGTGCACACTCGCACGCACACATTCGCACACATTCGCACTCACTCGCACACACTGGCACACACTGGCACACACACACTCGCACACACTCGCACACACTCGCACACACTTGCACACACTGGCACACACTGGCACACACACACTCGCACACACTCGCACACACTCGCACACACTTGCACACACTAGCACACATACTCGCACACACTCGCACACACTCGCACGCACACACTCGCACACACTCGCATGCACACACTCGCACACACACTCACACACACACACTCACATACACACTCGCACACACTCGCACAAACTCCTACACACACACGTACACACTCACACACACTCGCACACACACTCGCACATACACACATACACATTCACACACACTCGCACACACACTCACACACACAGTCCTACACACTCACACACACACTCGCAAACACTCGCACACACTCACACACACACTCACTCACACATACACACTCGCGCACACTCACGCACACTAGCACACACTCGTAAGCATACACTCACACTCACTCACACACTTACTCACACGCACACACTCTCGCACACACTCACACACACTCGCGCACACTCGCACACTCTCGCACACATTTGCACACACTCGCACTTACTCGCACCCACTCGCACGCACACACTCGCACTCACTCGCACCCACTCGCACGCACACACTCGCACACACTCATACACAATCACACAAACTCGCACACATTCGCACACACTCGCACACACTCACTCACTCACACTTACTCGCACACACTTGCACACACTCGCACACACTCGCACACACTCTCCTACACACTCACACACACACTCGCAAACACTCGCACAAACTCACACACACTCACTCACACGCACACACTTGCGCACACTAGCACACACTCGCACGCCCACACTCACACACATTCGCACTCACTCGCACGCACTCGCACGCACACACTCGCACAAACTCACACACACTCGCACACACTCATACACAATCGCACGCACACACACTCGCACACACACACTCGCACACACTCGCACACTCTCACACACATTCACACTCACTCGCACGCACTCGCACGCGCACACTCAAACACACTCGCACAAACTCACACACACTCGCACACACTTATACACAAACGCACACAAACACTCGCACACACTCGCACACACTCACTCACACACACTCACATGCACACACTCGCACACACTCACACACACTTGCACACACTTGCACACACTCACACGCACACACACTCGCACACACACTCACACACACTCGCACACACTCACAAGCACACACTCGCACATTCGCACACAATCACACGCACACACTCACACGCACACACTCGTACAAACAGTCGCACACACTCGCACCCACTCACTCGTGCACACTCGGGCACATTTGCACACACTCGCACACTCTCGCACACACACTCGCACACACACTCGCACACACTCGAACACACTCGCACATACAGTCCTACAAACTCACACACACTCACACACACTCACACACTCCACCCACACACAAACTGGCACACACTCAAACACACTCACTCATACACACTCGCACACACTCACTCGCACACACACACACTCACACACACTCGCACCCAGTCACTCGAGCACACTCGCACACACGCGCACGCACGCACACACTCGCACACACTCACACGCACACACTCACGCACACACACTCACGCACACTCGTGCACACTCGCACGCACACATTCACACACATTCGCACTCACTTGCACACACTCGTGCGCACACACTGGCACACACTGGCACACACTGGCACACACACACTCGCACACACTCGCACACACTTGCACACACTAGCACACACACACTCGCACATATTTGCACACACTCGCACGCACACACTCGCACACACTCGCATGCACACACTCGCACACACACTCACACACACACTCACATACACACTCGCACACACTCGCACAAACTCCTACACACACACATACACACTCACACACACTCGAACACACACTCGCACACACTCGCACACACTCGCACATACACACATACACATTCACACACACTCGCACACACACTCGCACACACAGTCCTACACACTCACACACTTGCACACACTCGCACACACTCACACGCACACACACTCACACACACACTCACACACACTCGCACACACTCACAAGCACAAACTCGCACACACACTCGCACACACTCACATGCACACACTCACACGCACACACTCGCACACAAACTCGCACACACTCGCACCCAGTCACTCGAGCACACTCGCACACCCTCGCACGCATGCACACACTCGCACACACTCACAAGCACAAACTCGCACACACACTCGCACACACTCACATGCACACACTCACACGCACACACTCGCACACAAACTCGCACACACTCGCACCCAGTCACTCGAGCACACTCGCACACCCTCGCACGCACGCACACACTCGCACACACTCACATGCACACACTCACACACACACTCGCACACACTCGAACACACTCGCACACACTCGCAAACACTCGCACATACAGTCCTACAAACTCACACACACTCACACACACTCACACACTCGCACCCACACACAAACTGGCACACACTCAAACACACTCACTCATACACACTCGCACACACTCACTCGCACACACACTCGCACCCAGTCACTCGAGCACACTCGCACACCCTCGCACGCACGCACGCACACACTCGCACACACTCACATGCACACACTCACGCACACACACTCGCACACACTCGTGCACACTCGCACGCACACATTCACGCACACACACTCGCGCACACTCGTGCACACTCGCACGCACACATTCACACACATTCGCACTCACTTGCACACACTCGTACGCACACACTGGCACACACTCGCACACACTCGCACACACACACTCGCACATACTCGCTCACACTCACACACACTCGCACGCACACACTCGCACACACTCACATGCACACACTCGCACACACACTCGCATACACACTCGCACAAACTCCTACACACACTCGTACACACTCACACACACTAGCACACACACACTCGCACACACTCGCACACACTTGCACACACTAGCACACACACACTCGCACATACTCGCACACACTCGCACAAACTCGCACGCACACTCGCATACACACTCGCACAAACTCCTACACACACTCGTACACAATCACACACACTAGCACACACACACTCGCACACACTCGCACACACTCGCACAAACTCCTACACACACTCGCACACACTCACACTCACACTCGCACGCTCACACTCGCACACACACTTGCACACACTTGCACACACACACTCGCACACAATCACACACACACTCGCAGACACTCGCACACACTCACTCATGCACACACTCATACACACTCGCCCACACTCGCACACACAGTCCTACACACTCACACACACACTCGCAAACACTCGCACACACTCACTCATGCACACACTCATACACACTCGCCCACACTCGCACACACAGTCCTACACACTCACACACACACTCGCAAACACTCGCAAACACTCACACACACACTCACTCACACGTACACACTCGCACACACTCGCACGCCCACACTCTCACACTCTCGCACACATTTGCACACACTCGCACTCACTCGCACGCACTCGCACACACACTCACACACACACTCGCACAAACTCATACACAATCGCACACACTCACTCGCACACACTTGCACACACTCGCACACACTTGCACACACTTGCACACGCTTGCACACACTCGCACACACTCGCACACACTCGCACACACTCACACACACGCACACACACGCACACACACTCACGCACACACTCGCACACACTCGCACACACTTGCATGCACACATTCGCACGCACTCGCACACACAAACACAAACTGGCACACACTCAAACACACTCACTCATACACACTCGCACACACTCACTCGCACACACACTCGCACACACTCACACACACACACTCGCGCACACTCGTGCACACTCGCACGCACACATTCGCACACATTCGCACTCACTTGCACACACTCGTACGCAAACACTGGCACACACTGGCACACACTCGCACACACACACTCGCACACACTCGCACACACTTGCACACACTAGCACACACACACTCGCACACACTCGCACATACTCGCACACACTCACACACACTTGCACGCACACACTCGCATGCACACACTCGCACACACTCACACACACTCGCATACACACTCGCACACACTCGCACAAACTCCTACACACACTCGTACACACTCACACACACTCGCACACACACTCGCACACACTCGCACATACACACATACACATTTGCACACACTCGCACACACACTCGCACACACAGTCCTACACAGTCACACACACACTCGCAAACACTCGCACACACTCACACACACACTCACTCACACGTACACACTCGCGCACACTCACGCACACTAGCACACACTCGTAAGCATACACTCAAACTCACTCACACACTTACTCACATGCACACACTCTCGCACACACTCACACACACTCGTGCACACTCGCACACACTCGCACGCCCACACTCGCACACTCTCGCACACATTTGCACACACTCGCACTCACTCGCACCCACTCGCATGCACACACTCGCACACACTCATACACAATCACACAAACTCGCACACACACACTCGCACACATTCGCACACACTCGCACACACTCACTCACTCACACTCACTCGCACACACTTGCACACACTCGCACACACTCGCACACACAGTCCTACACACTCACACACACTCGCAAACACTCGCACAAACTCACACACACTCACTCACACGCACACACTTGCGCACACTAGCACACACTCGCACGCCCACACTCGCACACATTCGCACTCACTCGCACGCACTCGCACGCACACACTCGCAAAAAACTCACACACACTCGCACACACTCATACACAATCGCACGCACACACACTCGCACACACACACTCGCACACACTCGCACACTCTCGCACTCACTCGCACGCACTCGCACGCACACACTCGCACACACTCGCATGCACACACTCGCACACACAAACACACACACACTCGCATACACACTCGCACACACTCGCATGCACACACTCGCACACACACTCACACACACACACTCGCATACACACTCGCACACACTCGCACAAACTCCTACACACACTCGTACACACTCACACACACTCGCACACACACTTGCACACACTCGAACATACACACATACACATTCGCACACACTCGCACACTCACTCGCACACACAGTCCTACACACTCACACACACACTCGCAAACACTCGCACACACACACACTCACTCACACGTACACACTCACGCACACTCGCACACACTCACGCACACTAGCACACACTCGTAAGCATACACTCACACTCACTCACACACTTACTCACACTCACACACTCTCGCACACACTCACACACACTCGCCCACACTCGCACAAACTCACACACACTCGCACACACTTATACACAATCGCACACACACACACTCGTACACACACTCGCACACACTCGCACACACTCACTCACACACACACACACTCGCACACACTCACACACACTCGCACACACTCACACACACTCGCACACACTCACAAGCACACACTCGCACAGACACTCACTCACACTCACAAGCACACACTCACACGCACACACTCGCACACACACTCGCACACACTCACACCAACTCACTCGTGCACACTCGCGCACACTCGGGCACATTTGCACACACTCGCACACACTCGCACACTCTCGCACACACTCGCACACACACTCGCACACACTCGAACACACTCACACACACTCACAAACAATCGCACATACAGTCCTACAAACTCACACACACTCACACACACTCACACACTCGCACCCACACACAAACTGGCACACACTCAAACACACTCACTCAAACACACTCGCACACACTCACTCGCACACACACACACTCGCACACACTTGCACCCAGTCACTCGAGCACACTCGCACACACTCGCACGCACACACGCACACACTCGCACACACTCACACGCACACACTCACGCACACACACTCGCGCACACTCGTGCACACTCGCACGCACACATTCGCACACATTCGCACTCACTCGCACACACTGGCACACACTGGCACACACACACTCGCACACACTCGCACACACTCGCACACACTTGCACACACTGGCACACACTGGCACACACACACTCGCACACACTCGCACACACTCGCACACACTTGCACACACTAGCACACATACTCGCACACACTCGCACACACTCGCACGCACACACTCGCACACACTCGCATGCACACACTCGCACACACACTCACACACACACACTCACATACACACTCGCACACACTCGCACAAACTCCTACACACACACGTACACACTCACACACACTCGCACACACACTCGCACATACACACATACACATTCACACACACTCGCACACACACTCACACACACAGTCCTACACACTCACACACACACTCGCAAACACTCGCACACACTCACACACACACTCACTCACACATACACACTCGCGCACACTCACGCACACTAGCACACACTCGTAAGCATACACTCACACTCACTCACACACTAACTCACACGCACACACTCTCGCACACACTCACACACACTCGCGCACACTCGCACACTCTCGCACACATTTGCACACACTCGCACTTACTCGCACCCACTCGCACGCACACACTCGCACTCACTCGCACCCACTCGCACGCACACACTCGCACACACTCATACACAATCACACAAACTCGCACACATTCGCACACACTCGCACACACTCACTCACTCACACTTACTCGCACACACTTGCACACACTCGCACACACTCGCACACACTCTCCTACACACTCACACACACACTCGCAAACACTCGCACAAACTCACACACACTCACTCACACGCACACACTTGCGCACACTAGCACACACTCGCACGCCCACACTCACACACATTCGCACTCACTCGCACGCACTCGCACGCACACACTCGCACAAACTCACACACACTCGCACACACTCATACACAATCGCACGCACACACACTCGCACACACACACTCGCACACACTCGCACACTCTCACACACATTCACACTCACTCGCACGCACTCGCACGCGCACACTCAAACACACTCGCACAAACTCACACACACTCGCACACACTTATACACAAACGCACACAAACACTCGCACACACTCGCACACACTCACTCACACACACTCACATGCACACACTCGCACACACTCACACACACTTGCACACACTTGCACACACTCACACGCACACACACTCGCACACACACTCACACACACTCGCACACACTCACAAGCACACACTCGCACATTCGCACACAATCACACGCACACACTCACACGCACACACTCGTACAAACAGTCGCACACACTCGCACCCACTCACTCGTGCACACTCGGGCACATTTGCACACACTCGCACACTCTCGCACACACACTCGCACACACACTCGCACACACTCGAACACACTCGCACATACAGTCCTACAAACTCACACACACTCACACACACTCACACACTCCACCCACACACAAACTGGCACACACTCAAACACACTCACTCATACACACTCGCACACACTCACTCGCACACACACACACTCACACACACTCGCACCCAGTCACTCGAGCACACTCGCACACACGCGCACGCACGCACACACTCGCACACACTCACACGCACACACTCACGCACACACACTCACGCACACTCGTGCACACTCGCACGCACACATTCACACACATTCGCACTCACTTGCACACACTCGTGCGCACACACTGGCACACACTGGC
This sequence comes from Phyllobates terribilis, assembly GCF_046119375.1. Taxonomy (NCBI): domain Eukaryota; kingdom Metazoa; phylum Chordata; class Amphibia; order Anura; family Dendrobatidae; genus Phyllobates; species Phyllobates terribilis. The sequence continues at coordinate 2,677,376 of NW_027362853.1, forward strand.
ACACACTGGCACACACACACTCGCACACACTCGCACACACTTGCACACACTAGCACACACACACTCGCACATATTTGCACACACTCGCACGCACACACTCGCACACACTCGCATGCACACACTCGCACACACACTCACACACACACTCACATACACACTCGCACACACTCGCACAAACTCCTACACACACATACACACTCACACACACTCGAACACACACTCGCACACACTCGCACACACTGGCACATACACACATACACATTCACACACACTCGCACACACACTCGCACACACAGTCCTACACACTCACACACTTGCACACACTCGCACACACTCACACGCACACACACTCACACACACACTCACACACACTCGCACACACTCACAAGCACAAACTCGCACACACACTCGCACACACTCACATGCACACACTCACACGCACACACTCGCACACAAACTCGCACACACTCGCACCCAGTCACTCGAGCACACTCGCACACCCTCGCACGCACGCACACACTCGCACACACTCACAAGCACAAACTCGCACACACACTCGCACACACTCACATGCACACACTCACACGCACACACTCGCACACAAACTCGCACACACTCGCACCCAGTCACTCGAGCACACTCGCACACCCTCGCACGCACGCACACACTCGCACACACTCACATGCACACACTCACACACACACTCGCACACACTCGAACACACTCGCACACACTCGCAAACACTCGCACATACAGTCCTACAAACTCACACACACTCACACACACTCACACACTCGCACCCACACACAAACTGGCACACACTCAAACACACTCACTCATACACACTCGCACACACTCACTCGCACACACACTCGCACACACTCGCACCCAGTCACTCGAGCACACTCGCACACCCTCGCACGCACGCACGCACACACTCGCACACACTCACATGCACACACTCACGCACACACACTCGCACACACTCGTGCACACTCGCACGCACACATTCACGCACACACACTCGCGCACACTCGTGCACACTCGCACGCACACATTCACACACATTCGCACTCACTTGCACACACTCGTACGCACACACTGGCACACACTCGCACACACTCGCACACACACACTCGCACATACTCGCTCACACTCACACACACTCGCACGCACACACTCGCACACACTCACATGCACACACTCGCACACACACTCGCATACACACTCGCACAAACTCCTACACACACTCGTACACACTCACACACACTAGCACACACACACTCGCACACACTCGCACACACTTGCACACACTAGCACACACACACTCGCACATACTCGCACACACTCGCACACACTCGCACGCACACTCGCATACACACTCGCACAAACTCCTACACACACTCGTACACACTCACACACACTAGCACACACACACTCGCACACACTCGCACATACTCGCACACACTCGCACACACTCGCATGCACACACTCGCACACACACTCACACACACACTCTCGCATACACACTCGCACAAACTCCTACACACACTCGTACACACTCACACACACTCGCACACACACTTGCACACACTCGCACACACTAGCACATACACACATACACATTCGCACACACTCGCACACACACTCGCACACACAGTCCTACACACTCACACACACACTCACAAACACTCGCACACACTCACACACACACTCACTCACATGTACACACTCACGCACACTTGCACACACTCACGCACACTAGCACACACTCATAAGCATACACTTACACTCACTCACACACTTACTCACACGCACACACTCTCGCACACACTCACACACACTCGCGCACACTCGCACACACTCGCACGCCCACACTCGCACACTCTCGCACACATTTGCACACACTCGCACTCACTTGCACCCACTCGCACGCAAACACTCGCACACACTCATACACAATCACACAAACTCGCACACATTCGCACACACTCGCACACACTCACTCACTCACACTTACTCGCACACACTTGCACACACTCGCACACACTCGCACACACTGTCCTACACACTCACACACACACTCGCAAACACTCGCACAGACTCACACACACTCACTCACACGCACACACTTGCGCACACTAGCACACACTCGCACGCCCACACTCACACACATTCGCACTCACTCGCACGCACTCGCACGCACACACTCGCACAAACTCACATACACTCGCACACACTCATACACAATCGCACGCACACACACTCGCACACACACACTCGCACACACTCGCACACTCTCACACACATTCACACTCACTCGCACGCACTCGCACGCGCACACTCAAACACACTCGCACAAACTCACACACACTCGCACACACTTATACACAAACGCACACAAACACTCGCACACACTCGCACACACTCACACGCACACACTCGCACACACTCACACACACTTGCACACACTCGCACACACTCACACGCACACACACTCGCACACACACTCACACACACTCGCACACACTCACAAGCACACACTCGCACACTCGCACACACTCACATGCACACACTCACACGCACACACTCGTACAAACAGTCGCACACACTCGCACCCACTCACTCGTGCACACTCGGGCACATTTGCACACACTCGCACACACTCGCACACACACTCGCACACACTCGAACACACTCACACATACAGTCCTACAAACTCACACACACTCACACACACTCACACACTCCACCCACACACAAACTGGCACACACTCAAACACACTCACTCATACACACTCGCACACACTCACTCGCACACACACTCGCACACACTCGCACCCAGTCACTCGAGCACACTCGCACACCCTCGCACGCACGCACGCACACACTCGCACACACTCACATGCACACACTCACGCACACACACTCACACACACTCATGCACACTCGCACGCACACATTCACGCACACACACTCGCGCACACTCGTGCACACTCGCACGCACACATTCACACACATTCGCACTCACTTGCACACACTCGTACGCACACACTGGCACACACTCGCACACACTCGCACACACACACTCGCACATACTCGCTCACACTCACACACACTCGCACGCACACACTCGCACACACTCGCATGCACACACTCGCACACACACTCGCATACACACTCGCACAAACTCCTACACACACTCGTACACACTCACACACACTAGCACACACACACTCGCACACACTCGCACACACTTGCATACACTAGCACACACACACTCGCACATACTCGCACACACTCGCACACACTCGCACACACTCGCACGCACACTCGCATACACACTCGCACAAACTCCTACACACACTCGTACACACTCACACACACTAGCACACACACACTCGCACACACTCGCACATACTCGCACACACTCGCACACACTCGCATGCACACACTCGCACACACACTCACACACACACTCTCGCATACACACTCGCACAAACTCCTACACACACTCGTACACACTCACACACACTCGCAAACACACTTGCACACACTCGCACACACTAGCACATACACACATACACATTCGCACACACTCGCACACACACTCGCACACACAGTCCTACACAGTCACACACACACTCGCAAACACTCGCACACACTCACACACACACTCACTCACACGTACACACTCACGCACACTTGCACACACTCACGCACACTAGCACACACTCATAAGCATACACTTACACTCACTCACACACTTACTCACACGCACACACTCTCGCACACACTCACACACACTCGCGCACACTCGCACACACTCGCACGCCCACACTCGCACACTCTCGCACACATTTGCACACACTCGCACTCACTTGCACCCACTCGCACGCACACACTCGCACACACTCATACACAATCACACAAACTCGCACACATTCGCACACACTCGCACACACTCACTCACTCACACTTACTCGCACACACTTGCACACACTCGCACACACTCGCACACACTGTCCTACACACTCACACACACACTCGCAAACACTCGCACAGACTCACACACACTCACTCACTCGCACACACTTGCGCACACTAGCACACACTCGCACGCCCACACTCACACACATTCGCACTCACTCGCACGCACTCGCACGCACACACTCGCACAAACTCACATACACTCGCACACACTCATACACAATCGCACGCACACACACTCGCACACACACACTCGCACACACTCGCACACTCTCACACACATTCACACTCACTCGCACGCACTCGCACGCGCACACTCAAACACACTCGCACAAACTCACACACACTCGCACACACTTATACACAAACGCACACAAACACTCGCACACACTCGCACACACTCACTCACACACACTCACACGCACACACTCGCACACACTCACACACACTTGCACACACTCGCACACACTCACACGCACACACACTCGCACACACACTCACACACACTCGCACACACTCACAAGCACACACTCGCACACACTCACACGCACACACTCACACGCACACACTCGTACAAACAGTCGCACACACTCGCACCCACTCACTCGTGCACACTCGGGCACATTTGCACACACTCGCACACACACTCGCACACACTCGAACACACTCGCACATACAGTCCTACAAACTCACACACACTCACACACACTCACACACTCCACCCACACACAAACTGGCACACACTCAAACACACTCACTCATACACACTCGCACACACTCACTCGCACACACACACACTCGCACACATTCGCACCCAGTCACTCGAGCACACTCGCACACACTCGCACGCACGCACACACTCGCACACACTCACACGCACACACTCACGCACACACACTCACGCACACTCGTGCACACTCGCACGCACACATTCACACACATTCGCACTCACTTGCACACACTCGTGCGCACACATTGGCACACACTGGCACACACTGGCACACACACACTCGCACACACTCGCACACACTTGCACACACTAGCACACACACACTCGCACATATTTGCACACACTCGCACGCACACACTCGCACACACTCGCATGCACACACTCGCACACACACTCACACACACACTCACATACACACTCGCACACACTCGCACAAACTCCTACACTCACTAGTACACACACACACTCGCACACACACTCGCACACACTTGCACACACTCGCACATACACACATACACATTCGCACACACTCGCACACACACTCGCACACACAGTTCTACACACTCACACACACACTCGCAAACACTCGCACACACTCACACACACACTCACTCACACGTACACACTCGCGCACACTCGCACACACTCACGCACACTAGCACACACTCGCCTGCACACACTGGCACACACACTAACACACACACTCACATACACACTCGCACACACTCGCACAAACTCCTACACACACTCGCACACACTCACACACACATTCGCACGCTCACACTCGCACACACTCACACACACACTCGCACACACTCGCACACACTGTCCTACACACTCACACACACACTCGCAAACACTCGCACAAACTCACACACACTCACTCACACGCACACACTTGCGCACACTAGCACACACACGCACGTCCACACTCACACACATTCGCACTCACTCGCACGCACTCGCACGCACACACTCGCACAAACTCACATACACTCGCACACACTCATACACAATCGCACGCACACACACTCGCACACACACACTCGCACACACTCGCACACTCTCACACACATTCACACTCACTCGCACGCACTCGCACGCGCACACTCAAACACACTCGCACAAACTCACACACACTCGCACACACTTATACACAAACGCACACAAACACTCGCACACACTCGCACACACTCACTCACACACACTCACACGCACACACTCGCACACACTCACACACACTTGCACACACTCGCACACACTCACACGCACACACACTCGCACACACACTCACACACACTCGCACACACTCACAAGCACACACTCGCACACTCGCACACACTCACACGCACACACTCACACGCACACACTCGTACAAACAGTCGCACACACTCGCACCCACTCACTCGTGCACACTCGGGCACATTTGCACACACTCGCACACACACTCGCACACACTCGAACACACTCGCACATACAGTCCTACAAACTCACACACACTCACACACACTCACACACTCCACCCACACACAAACTGGCACACACTCAAACACACTCACTCATACACACTCGCACACACTCACTCGCACACACACACACTCGCACACATTCGCACCCAGTCACTCGAGCACACTCGCACACACTCGCACGCACGCACACACTCGCACACACTCACACGCACACACTCACGCACACACACTCACGCACACTCGTGCACACTCGCACGCACACATTCACACACATTCGCACTCACTTGCACACACTCGTGCGCACACATTGGCACACACTGGCACACACTGGCACACACACACTCGCACACACTCGCACACACTTGCACACACTAGCACACACACACTCGCACATATTTGCACACACTCGCACGCACACACTCGCACACACTCGCATGCACACACTCGCACACACACTCACACACACACTCACATACACACTCGCACACACTCGCACAAACTCCTACACTCACTAGTACACACACACACTCGCACACACACTCGCACACACTTGCACACACTCGCACATACACACATACACATTCGCACACACTCGCACACACACTCGCACACACAGTTCTACACACTCACACACACACTCGCAAACACTCGCACACACTCACACACACACTCACTCACACGTACACACTCGCGCACACTCGCACACACTCACGCACAAAAGCACACACTCGCCTGCACACACTGGCACACACACTAACACACACACTCACATACACACTCGCACACACTCGCACAAACTCCTACACACACTCGCACACACTCACACACACATTCGCACGCTCACACTCGCACACACTCACACACACACTCGCACACACTCGCACACACTGTCCTACACACTCACACACACACTCGCAAACACTCGCACAAACTCACACACACTCACTCACACGCACACACTTGAGCACACTAGCACACACACGCACGTCCACACTCACACACATTCGCACTCACTCGCACGCACTTGCACGCACACACTCGCACAAACTCACACACACTCGCACACACTCATACACAATCGCACGCACACACACTCGCACACACACACTCGCACACACTCGCACACTCTCACACACATTCACACTCACTCGCACGCACTCGCACGCGCACACTCAAACACACTCGCACAAACTCACACACACTCGCACACACTTATACACAAACGCACACAAACACTCGCACACACTCGCACACACTCACTCACACACACTCACATGCACACACTCGCACACACTCACACACACTTGCACACACTCGCACTCACTCACACGCACACACACTCGCACACACACTCACACACACTCGCACACACTCACAAGCACACACTCGCACACTCGCACACACTCACACGCACACACTCACACGCACACACTCGTACAAACAGTCGCACACACTCGCACCCACTCACTCGTGCACACTCGGGCACATTTGCACACACTCGCACACTCTCGCACACACACTCGCACACACACTCGCACACACTCGCACATACAGTCCTACAAACTCACACACACTCACACACACTCACACACTCCACCCACACACAAACTGGCACACACTCAAACACACTCACTCATACACACTCGCACACACTCACTCGCACACACACACACTCGCACACACTCGCACCCAGTCACTCGAGCACACTCGCACACACTCGCACGCACGCACACACTCGCACACACTCACACGCACACACTCACGCACACACACTCACGCACACTCGTGCACACTCGCACGCACACATTCACACACATTCGCACTCACTTGCACACACTCGTGCGCACACACTGGCACACACTGGCACACACTGGCACACACACACTCGCACACACTCGCACACACTTGCACACACTAGCACACACACACTCGCACATATTTGCACACACTCGCACGCACACACTCGCACACACTCGCATGCACACACTCGCACACACACTCACACACACACTCACATACACACTCGCACACATTCGCACAAACTCCTACACACACACGTACACACTCCCACACACTCGAACACACACTCGCACACACTCGCACACACTCGCACATACACACATACACATTCACACAAACTCGCACACACACTCGCACACACAGTCCTACACACTCACACACTTGCACACACTCGCACACACTCACACGCACACACACTCACACACACACTCACACACACTCGCACACACTCACAAGCACAAACTCGCACACATACTCGCACACACTCACATGCACACACTCACACGCACACACTCGCACACAAACTCGCACACACTCGCACCCAGTCACTCGAGCACACTCGCACACCCTCGCACGCACGCACACACTCGCACACACTCACATGCACACACTCACACACACACTCGCACACACTCGAACACACTCGCACACACTCGCAAACACTCGCACATACAGTCCTACAAACTCACACACACTCACACACACTCATACACTCGCACCCACACACAAACTGGCACACACTCAAACACACTCACTCATACACACTCGCACACACTCACTCGCACACACACTCGCACACACTCGCACCCAGTCACTCGAGCACACTCGCACACCCTCGCACGCACGCACGCACACACTCGCACACACTCACATGCACACACTCACGCACACACACTCGCACACACTCGTGCACACTCGCACGCACACATTCACGCACACACACTCGCGCACACTCGTGCACACTCGCACGCACACATTCACACACATTCGCACTCACTTGCACACACTCGTACGCACACACTGGCACACACTCGCACACACTCGCACACACACACTCGCACATACTCGCTCACACTCACACACACTCGCACGCACACACTCGCACACACTCGCATGCACACACTCGCACACACACTCGCATACACACTCGCACAAACTCCTACACACACTCGTACACACTCACACACACTAGCACACACACACTCGCACACACTCGCACATACTCGCACACACTCGCACACACTCGCATGCACACACTCGCACACACACTCACACACACACTCTCGCATACACACTCGCACAAACTCCTACACACACTCGTACACACTCACACACACTCGCACACACACTTGCACACACTCGCACACACTAGCACATACACACATACACATTCGCACACACTCGCACACACACTCGCACACACAGTCCTACACACTCACACACACACTCACAAACACTCGCACACACTCACACACACACTCACTCACATGTACACACTCACGCACACTTGCACACACTCACGCACACTAGCACACACTCATAAGCATACACTTACACTCACTCACACACTTACTCACACGCACACACTCTCGCACACACTCACACACACTCGCGCACACTCGCACACACTCGCACGCCCACACTCGCACACTCTCGCACACATTTGCACACACTCGCACTCACTTGCACCCACTCGCACGCACACACTCGCACACACTCATACACAATCACACAAACTCGCACACATTCGCACACACTCGCACACACTCACTCACTCACACTTACTCGCACACACTTGCACACACTCGCACACACTCGCACACACTGTCCTACACACTCACACACACACTCGCAAACACTCGCACAGACTCACACACACTCACTCACACGCACACACTTGCGCACACTAGCACACACTCGCACGCCCACACTCACACACATTCGCACTCACTCGCACGCACTCACACGCACACACTCACGCACACACACTCACGCACACTCGTGCACACTCGCACGCACACATTCACACACATTCGCACTCACTTGCACACACTCGTGCGCACACACTGGCACACACTGGCACACACTGGCACACACACACTCGCACACACTCGCACACACTTGCACACACTAGCACACACACACTCGCACATATTTGCACACACTCGCATGCACACACTCGCACACACTCGCATGCACACACTCGCACACACACTCACACACACACTCACATACACACTCGCACACACTCGCACAAACTCCTACACTCACTAGTACACACACACACTCGCACACACACTCGCACACACTTGCACACACTCGCACATACACACATACACATTCGCACACACTCGCACACACACTCGCACACACAGTTCTACACACTCACACACACACTCGCAAACACTCGCACACACTCACTCACACGTACACACTCGCGCACACTCGCACACACTCACGCACACTAGCACACACTCGCATGCACACACACTGGCACACACACTAACAAACACACTCACATACACACTCGCACACACTCGCACAAACTCCTACACACACTCGCACACACTCACACACACATTCGCACGCTCACACTCGCACACACTCACACACACACTTGCACACACTTGCACACGCACACTCGCACACAATCACACACACACTCGCAGACACTCGCACACACTCACTCATGCACACACTCACACACACTCGCCCACACTCGCACACACAGTCCTACACACTCACACACACACTCGCAAACACTTGCAAACACTCACACACACACTCACTCACACGTACACACTCGCGCACACTCGCACGCCGACACTCTCACACTCTCGCACACATTTGCACACACTCGCACTCACTCGCATGCACTCGCACGCACACTCGCACACACTCGCACAAACTCATACACAATCGCACACACTCACTCGCACACACTTGCACACACTCGCACACACTTGCACACACTTGCACACACTCGCACACACTTGCACACACTTGCACACGCTTGCACACACTCGCACACACTCGCACACACTCGCACACACTCACACACATGCACACACACGCACACACACTCGCACACACAAACACAAACTGGCACACACTCAAACACACTCACTCATACACACTCGCACACACTCACTCACACACACACACTCGCACACACTCACATGCACACACTCACGCACACACACTCGCGCACACTCGTGCACACTCACGCACACTCACTCACATGTACACACTCGCATACACACTCGCACACACTCGCACAAACTCCTACACACACTCGTACACACTCACACACACTCGCAAACACACTTGCACACACTCGCACACACTCGCACATACACACATACACATTCGCACACACTCGCACACTCACTCGCACACACAGTCCTACACACTCACACACACACTCGCAAACACTCGCACACACACACACTCACTCACACGTACACACTCGCGCACACTCACACACTCACGCACACTAGCACACACTCGTAAGCATACACTCACACTCACTCACACACTTACTCACACGCACACACTCTCGCACACACTCACACACACTCGCGCACACTCGCACACACTCGCACGCCCACACTCGCACACTCTCGCACACATTCGCACCCACTCGCACACACTCACTCGCACACACTTGCACACACTCGCACACACTCGCACACACAGTCCTACACACTCACACACACTCGCAAACACTCGCACAAACTCACACACACTCACTCACACGCACACACTTGCACACACTAGCACACACTTGCACACCCACACTTGCACACATTCACACTCACTCGCACGCACTCGCACGCACACACTCGCACACACTCGCACAAACTCGCACACACTCATACTCAATCGCACAATCGCACAAACTCACACACACTCGCACACACTCACACACTCGCACCCACTCACTCGTGCACACTCGCACACATTCGCACTCTCTCGCACGCACTCGCACGCACACACTCGCACAAACTCACACACACTCGCACACACTCATACACAATCGCACGCACACACACTCGCACACACACACTCACACACTCTCGCACACATACGCACTCACTCGCACGCACTCGCACGCACACACTCGCACAAACTCACACACACTCGCACACACTTATACACAATCGCACACACACTCACTCACTCACACTCACTTGCACACACTCGCACACACTCGCACACACAGTCCTACACACTCACACACACTCGCAAACACTCGCACAAACTCACACACACTCACTCACATGCACACACTCGCACACACTCGCACACACAGTCCTACACACTCACACACACTCGCAAACACTCGCACAAACTCACACACACTCACTCACACGCACACACTTGCACACACTAGCACACACTCGCATGCCCACACTTGCACACACTAGCACACACTCGCACACACACTCGCACACACAGTCCTACACACACACTCGCAAACACTCGCACACACTCACACACACACTCACTCACACGTACACACTCGCACACACTCACGCACACTAGCACACACTCGTAAGCATACACTCACACTCACTCACACGCACACACTCTCGCACACACTCACACACACTCGCGCACACTCGCACACACTCGCACGCCCACACTCGCACACTCTCGCACACATTTGCACACACTCACACTCACTCACACCCACTCACATGCACACACTCGCACACACTCATACACAATCACACAAACTCGCACACACACACTCGCACACATTCGCACACACTTGCACACACTCACTCACACTCACTCGCACACACTTGCACACACTCGCACACACTCGCACACACAGTCCTACACACTCACACACACTCGCAAACACTCGCACAAACTCACACACACTCACTCACACGCACACACTTGCACACACTAGCACACACTCGCACGCCCACACTTGCACACATTCGCACTCACTTGCACGCACTCGCACGCACACACTCGCACACACTCGCACAAACTCACACACACTCGCACACACTCATACTCAATCGCACAATCGCACAAACTCACACACACTCGCACACACTCACACACTCGCACCCACTCACTCGTGCACACTCGCACACATTCGCACTCACTCGCACGCACTCGCACGCACACACTCGCACAAACTCACACACACTCGCACACACTCATACACAATCGCACGCACACACACTCGCACACACACACTCACACACACTCGCACACTCTCGCACACATACGCACTCACTCGCACACACTCGCACGCACACACTCTCACACACTCGCACAAACTCACACACACTCGCACACACTTATACACAATCGGACACACACACTCACTCACTCACACTCACTCGCACACACTTGCACACACTCGCACACACTCGCACACACAGTCCTACACACTCACACACACTCGCAAATACTCGCAGAAACTCACACACACTCACTCACACGCACACACTTGCACACACTAGCACACACTCGCACGCCCACACTTGCACACACTCACACTCACTCACACGCACTCGCACACACACACTCGCACACACTCGCACATACTCGCACACACTTGCACACACTCGCACACACTCGCACACACACTCACAAACACACACTCGCATACACACTCGCACACACTCGCACAAACTCCTACACACACTCGTACACACTCACACACACTCGCACACACACTTGCACACACTCGCACACACTCGCACATACACGCATACACATTCGCACACAATCGCACACACACTCGCACACACAGTCCTACACACACACTAGCAAACACTCGCACACACTCACACACACACTCACTCACACGTACACACTCGCACACACTCGCACACACTCACGCACACTAGCACACACTCGTAAGCATACACTCACATTCACTCACACACTTACTCACACGCACACACTCTCGCACACACTCACACACACTCGCGCACACTCGCACACACTCGCATGCCCACACTCGCACACATTTGCACACACTCGCACTCACTCACACCCACTCGCACGCACACACTCGCACACACTCATACACAATCACACAAACTCGCACACACACACTCGCACACATTCGCACACACTCGCACACACTCACTCACTCACACTCACTCGCACACACTTGCACACACTCGCACATACTCGCACACACAGTCCTACACACTCACACACACTCGCAAACACTCGCACAAACTCACACACACTCACTCACACGCACATACTTGCACACACTAGCACACACTCGCACGCCCACATTTGCACACATTCGCACTCACTCACACGCACTCGCACGCACACACTCGCACACACTCGCACAAACTCACACACACTCGCACACACTCATACTCAATCGCACAATCGCACAAACTCACACACACTCGCACAAACTCACACACACTCGCACACACTCATACACAATCGCACGCACACACACTCGCACACACACACTCACACACACTCGCACACTCTCACACACATACGCACTCACTCGCACGCACACACTCTCACACACTCGCACAAACTCACACACACTCGCACACACTTATACACAATCGCACACACACACTCACTCACTCACACTCACTCGCACACACTTGCACACACTCGCACACACTCGCACACACAGTCCTACACACTCACACACACTCGCAAACACTCGCACAAACTCACACAAACTCACTCACACGCACACACTTGCACACACTAGCACACACTCGCACGCCCACACTTGCACACACTCACACTCACTCGCACGCACTCGCACGCACACACTCACACACACTCGCACATACTCGCACACACTTGCACACACTCGCATGCACACACTCGCACACACACTCACAAACACACACTCGCATACAAACTCGCACACACTCGCACAAACTCCTACACACACTCGTACACACTCACACACACTCGCACACACACTTGCACACACTCGCACACACTCGCACATACACACATACACATTCACACACACTCGCAAACACTCGCACACACTCACACACACACTCACTCACACGTACACACTCGCACACACTCGCACACACTCACGCACACTAGCACACACTCGTAAGCATACACTCACATTCACTCACACACTTACTCACACGCACACACTCTCGCACACACTCACACACACTCGCGCACACTCGCACACACTCACAAGCCAACACTCGCACACTCTCACACACATTTGCACACACTTGCACTCACTCACACCCACTCGCACGCACACACTCGCACATACTCATACACAATCACACAAACTCGCACACACACACTCGCACACATTCGCACACACTCGCACACACTCACTCACTCACACTCACTCGCACACACTTGCACACACTCGCAAACACTCGCACACACAGTCCTACACACTCACACACACATTCGCACACACTCGCACCCACTCACTCGTGCACACTCGCACACATTTGCACTCACTCGCACGCACTCGCACGCACACACTCGCACAAACTCACACACACTCGCACACACTCATACACAATCGCACGCACACACTCGCACACACACACTCGCACACACTCGCACACTCTCGCACACATACGCACTCACTCGCACGCACACACTCTCACACACTCGCACAAACTCACACACACTCGCACACACTTATACGCAATCGCACACACACACTCACTCACTCACACTCACTCGCACACACTTGCACACACTCGCACACACTCGCACACACTCATACACAATCGCACAAACTCACACACACTCGTACACACTCACACACTCGCACCCACTCACTCGTGTACACTCGCAAACATTCGCACTCACTCGCACACACTCGCACACACACGCACACACACTCGCACACACTCGCACACACTCATACACAATCGCACGCACACACTCGCACACACACACTCGCACACACTCGCACACTCTCGCACACATACGCACTCACTCGCACGCACACACTCTCACACACTCGCACAAACTCACACACACTCGCACACACTTATACGCAATCGCACACACACACTCACTCACTCACACTCACTCGCACACACTCGCACAAACTCACACACACTCGCACACACTCATACACAATCGCACACACACACACTCGCACACACACACTCGCACACACTCGCACACTCTCGCACACATTCACACTCACTCGCACGCACTCACACGCACACACTCGCACACACTCGCACAAACTCACACACACTCGCACACACTTATACACAATCACACACACACTCGCACACACTCACTCACACACACACACACTCGCACACACTCACACACACTCGCACACACTCACATGCACACACACTCGCACACACTCACACACACTCGCACACACTCACAAGCACACACTCGCACAGACACTCGCTCACACTCACAAGCACACACTCACACGCACACACTCGCACACACACTCGCACACACTCACACACACTTGCACACACTCGCACACACTCACACGCACACACACTCGCACACACACTCACACACACTCACACACTCACAAGCACGCACTCGCACACACACTCGCACACACACACTCACACGCACACACTCGCACAAACAGTCGCACACACTCGCACCCACTCACTCGTGCACACTCGCGCACACTCGGGCACATTTGCACACACTCGCACACACTCGCACACTCTCGCACACACTCGCACACACACTCGCACACACTCGAACACACTCACACACACTCACAAACAATCGCACATACAGTCCTACAAACTCACACACACTCACACACACTCACACACTCGCACCCACACACAAACTGGCACACACTCAAACACACTCACTCATACACACTCACACACACTCACTCGCACACACACACACTCGCACACACTCGCACCCAGTCACTCGCGCACACTCGTGCACACTCGCACGCACACATTCGCACACATTCGCACTCACTTGCACACACTGGCACACACTGGCACACACTGGCACACACACACTCGCACACACTCGCACACACTTGCACACACTAGCACACACACTCGCACATACTCGCACACACTCGCACACACTCGCACGCACACACTCGCACACACTCGCATGCACACACTCGCACACACACTCACACACACACACTCACATACACACTCGCACACACTCGCACAAACTCCTACACACACACGTACACACTCACACACACTCGCACACACACTCGCACACACTCGCACATACACACATACACATTCACACACACTCGCACACACACTCGCACACACAGTCCTACACACTCACACACACACTCGCAAACACTCGCACACACTCACACACACACTCACTCACACATACACACTCGCGCACACTAGCACACACTCGTAAGCATACACTCACACTCACTCACACACTTACTCACACGCACACACTCTCGCACACACTCACACACACTCGCGCACACTCGCACACTCTCGCACACATTTGCACACACTCGCACTCACTCGCACCCACTCGCACGCACACACTCGCACACACTCATACACAATCACACAAACTCGCACACACACACTCGCACACATTCACACACACTTGCACACACGCACTCACTCACACTCACTCGCACACACTTGCACACACTCGCACACACTCGCACACACAGTCCTACACACTCACACACACACTCGCAGACACTCGCACAAACTCACACACACTCACTCACACGCACACACTTGCGCACACTAGCACACACTCGCACGCCCACACTCGCACACATTCGCACTCACTCGCACGCACTCGCACGCACACACTCGCACACACTCGCACAAACTCACACACACTCGCACACACTCATACACAATCGCACGCACACACACCCGCACACACTCGCACACATTTGCACTCACTCGCACGCACTCGCATGCACACACTCACACAAACTCACACACACTGGCACACACTTATACACAATCGCACACACACACTCTAACACACACTCGCACACACTCGCACACACTCACTCACACACACTCACACACACTCACACACACTTGCACACACTCGCACACACTCACACGCACACACACTCACACACACTCACACACTCGCACACACTCACAAGCACAAACTCGCACACACACTCGCACACACTCACACGCACACACTCACACGCACACACTCGCACACACACTCGCACACACTCGCACCCAATCACTCGTGCACACTCGCGCACACTCGGGCACATTTGCACACACTCGCACACACTCGCACACTCTCGCACACACACTCACACACACACTCGCACACACTCGAACACACTCGCACACACTCGCAAACACTCGCACATACAGTCCTACAAACTCACACACACTCACACACACTCACACACTCGCACCCACATACAAACTGGCACACACTCAAACACACTCACTCATACACACTCGCACACACTCACTCGCACACACACACACTCGCACCCAGTCACTCGAGCACACTCGCACACCCTCGCACGCACGCACACACTCGCACACACTCACATGCACACACTCACGCACACACACTCGCGCACACTCATGCACACTCGCACGCACACATTCACACACATTCGCACGCACTTGCACACACTCGTACGCACACACTGGCACACACTCGCACACACTCGCACACACACACTCGCACATACTCGCTCACACTCGCACACACTCGCACGCACACACTCGCACACACTCGCATGCACACACTCGCACACACACTCACACACACACACTCGCATACACACTCGCACAAACTCCTACACACACTCGTACACACTCACACACACTAGCACACACACACTCGCACATACTCGCACACACTCGCACACACTCGCATGCACACACTCGCACACACACTCACACACTCTCGCATACACACTCGCACAAACTCCTACACACACTCGTACACACTCACACACACTCGCACACACACTGGCACACACACTAACACACACACTCACATACACACTCGCACACACTCGCACAAACTCCTACACACACTCGCACACACTCACACACACATTCGCACGCTCACACTCGCACACACTCACACACACACTTGCACACACTTGCACACGCACACTCGCACACAATCACACACACACTCGCAGACA
This sequence comes from Phyllobates terribilis, assembly GCF_046119375.1. NCBI lineage: Eukaryota > Metazoa > Chordata > Amphibia > Anura > Dendrobatidae > Phyllobates > Phyllobates terribilis. Next base: position 2,696,505 of record NW_027362853.1, read on the forward strand.
CTCGCACACACTCACTCATGCACACACTCACACACACTCGCCCACACTCGCACACACAGTCCTACACACTCACACACACACTCGCAAACACTTGCAAACACTCACACACACACTCACTCACACGTACACACTTGCGCACACTCGCACGCCGACACTCTCACACTCTCGCACACATTTGCACACACTCGCACTCACTCGCATGCACTCGCACGCACACACTCGCACACACTCGCACAAACTCATACACAATCGCACACACTCACTCGCACACACTTGCACACACTCGCACACACTTGCACACACTCGCACACACTTGCACACACTTGCACACGCTTGCACACACTCGCACACACTCGCACACACTCGCACACACTCACACACATGCACACACACGCACACACACTCGCACACACTCGCACACACTTGCATGCACACATTCGCACGCACTCGCACACACAAACACAAACTGGCACACACTCAAACACACTCACTCATACACACTCGCACACACTCACTCACACACACACACTCGCACACACTCACATGCACACACTCACGCACACACACTCGCGCACACTCGTGCACACTCACGCACACTCACTCACATGTACACACTCGCATACACACTCGCACACACTCGCACAAACTCCTACACACACTCGTACACACTCACACACACTGGCAAACACACTTGCACACACTCGCACACACTCGCACATACACACATACACATTCGCACACACTCGCACACTCACTCGCACACACAGTCCTACACACTCACACACACACTCGCAAACACTCGCACACACACACACTCACTCACACGTACACACTCGCGCACACTCACACACTCACGCACACTAGCACACACTCGTAAGCATACACTCACACTCACTCACACACTTACTCACACGCACACACTCTCGCACACACTCACACACACTCGCGCACACTCGCACACACTCGCATGCCCACACTCGCACACTCTCGCACACATTCGCACCCACTCGCACACACTCACTCACTCACACTCACTCGCACACACTTGCACACACTCGCACACACTCGCACACACAGTCCTACACACTCACACACACTCGCAAACACTCGCACAAACTCACACACACTCACTCACACGCACACACTTGCACACACTAGCACACACTTGCACACCCACACTTGCACACATTCACACTCACTCGCACGCACTCGCACGCACACACTCGCACACACTCGCACAAACTCGCACACACTCATACTCAATCGCACAATCGCACAAACTCACACACACTCGCACACACTCACACACTCGCACCCACTCACTCGTGCACACTCGCACACATTCGCACTCTCTCGCACGCACTCGCACGCACACACTCGCACAAACTCACACACACTCGCACACACTCATACACAATCGCACGCACACACACTCGCACACACACACTCACACACTCTCGCACACATACGCACTCACTGGCACGCACTCGCATGCACACACTCGCACAAACTCACACACACTCGCACACACTTATACACAATCGCACACACACTCACTCACACTCACTTGCACACACTCGCACACACTCGCACACACAGTCCTACACACTCACACACACTCGCAAACACTCGCACAAACTCACACACACTCACTCACATGCACACACTCGCACACACTCGCACACACAGTCCTACACACTCACACACACTCGCAAACACTCGCACAAACTCACACACACTCACTCACACGCACACACTTGCACACACTAGCACACACTCGCATGCCCACACTTGCACACACTCACACTCATTTGCACACACTCGCACGCACACACTCGCACATACTCGCACACACTTGCACACACTCGCACACACTCGCATGCACAAACTCGCACACACACTCACAAACACACACTCGCATACACACTCGCACAAACTCCTACACACACTCGTACACACTCACACACACTCGCACACACACTTGCACACACTCACACACACTTGCACATACACACATACACATTCGCACACACTCGCACACACACTCGCACACACAGTCCTACACACACACTCGCAAACACTCGCACACACTCACACACACACTCACTCACACGTACACACTCGCACACACTCGCACACACTCACGCACACTAGCACACACTCGTAAGCATACACTCACACTCACTCACATGCACACACTCACACACTCACACACACTCGCGCACACTCGCACACACTCGCACGCCCACACTCGCACACTCTCGCACACATTTGCACACACTCACACTCACTCACACCCACTCACACGCACACACTCGCACACACTCATACACAATCACACAAACTCGCACACACACACTCGCACACATTCGCACACACTTGCACACACTCACTCACACTCACTCGCACACACTTGCACACACTCGCACACACTCGCACACACAGTCCTACACACTCACACACACTCGCAAACACTCGCACAAACTCACACACACTCACTCACACGCACATACTTGCACACACTAGCACACACTCGCACGCCCACACTTGCACACATTCGCACTCACTTGCACGCACTCGCACGCACACACTCGCACACACTCGCACAAACTCACACACACTCGCACACACTCATACTCAATCGCACAATCGCACAAACTCACACACACTCGCACACACTCACACACTCGCACCCACTCACTCGTGCACACTCGCACACATTCGCACTCACTCGCACGCACTCGCACGCACACACTCGCACAAACTCACACACACTCGCACACACTCATACACAATCGCACGCACACACACTCGCACACACACACTCACACACACTCGCACACTCTCGCACACATACGCACTCACTCGCACGCACTCGCACGCACACACTCTCACACACTCGCACAAACTCACACACACTCGCACACACTTATACACAATCGGACACACACACTCACTCACTCACACTCACTCGCACACACTTGCACACACTCGCACACACTCGCACACACAGTCCTACACACTCACACACACTCGCAAATACTCGCAGAAACTCACACACACTCACTCACACGCACACACTTGCACACACTAGCACACACTCGCACGCCCACACTTGCACACACTCACACTCACTCGCACGCACTCGCACACACACACTCGCACACACTCGCACATACTCGCACACACTTGCACACACTCGCACACACTCGCATGCACACACTCGCACACACACTCACAAACACACACTAGCATACACACTCGCACACACTCGCACAAACTCCTACACACACTCGTACACACTCACACACACTCGCACACACACTTGCACACACTCGCACACACTCGCACATACACGCATACACATTCGCACACAATCGCACACACACTCGCACACACAGTCCTACACACACACTAGCAAACACTCGCACACACTCACACACACACTCACTCACACGTACACACTCGCACACACTCGCACACACTCACGCACACTAGCACACACTCGTAAGCATACACTCACATTCACTCACACACTTACTCACACGCACACACTCTCGCACACACTCACACACACTCGCGCACACTCACACACACTCGCATGCCCACACTCGCACACATTTGCACACACTCGCACTCACTCACACCCACTCGCACGCACACACTCGCACACACTCATACACAATCACACAAACTCGCACACACACACTCGCACACATTCGCACACACTCGCACACACTCACTCACTCACACTCACTCGCACACACTTGCACACACTCGCACACACTCGCACACACAGTCCTACACACTCACACACACTCGCAAACACTCGCACAAACTCACACACACTCACTCACACGCACATACTTGCACACACTCGCACACACTCACACACTCGCACCCACTCACTCGTGCACACTCGCACACATTCGCACGCACACACTCGCACAAACTCACACACACTCGCACACACTCATACACAATCGCACGCACACACACTCGCACACACACACTCACACACACTCGCACACTCTCGCACACATACGCACTCACTCGCACGCACACACTCTCACACACTCGCACAAACTCACACACACTCGCACACACTTATACACAATCGCACACACACACTCACTCACTCACACTCACTCGCACACACTTGCACACACTCGCACACACTCGCACACACAGTCCTACACACTCACACACACTCGCAAACACTCGCACAAACTCACACAAACTCACTCACACGCACACACTTGCACACACTAGCACACACTCGCACGCCCACACTTGCACACACTCACACTCACTCGCACGCACTCGCACGCACACACTCGCACACACTCGCACATACTCGCACACACTTGCACACACTCGCATGCACACACTCGCACACACACTCACAAACACACACTCGCATACACACTCGCACACACTCGCACAAACTCCTACACACACTCGTACACACTCACACACACTCGCACACACACTTGCACACACTCGCACACACTCGCACATACACACATACACATTCACACACACTCGCACACACACTCGCACACACAGTCCTACACACACACACTCGCAAACACTCGCACACACTCACACACACACTCACTCACACGTACACACTCGCACACACTCGCACACACTCACGCACACTAGCACACACTCGTAAGCATACACTCACATTCACTCACACACTTACTCACACGCACACACTCTCGCACACACTCACACACACTCGCGCACACTCGCACACACTCACAAGCCAACACTCGCACACTCTCACACACATTTGCACACACTTGCACTCACTCACACCCACTCGCATGCACACACTCGCACACACTCATACACAATCACACAAACTCGCACACACACACTCGCACACATTCGCACACACTCGCACACACTCACTCACTCACACTCACTCGCACACACTTGCACACACTCGCAAACACTCGCACACACAGTCCTACACACTCACACACACATTCGCACACACTCGCACCCACTCACTCGTGCACACTCGCACACATTTGCACTCACTCGCACGCACTCGCACGCACACACTCGCACAAACTCACACACACTCGCACACACTCATACACAATCGCACGCACACACTCGCACACACACACTCGCACACACTCGCACACTCTCGCACACATACGCACTCACTCGCACGCACTCGCACGCACACACTCTCACACACTCGCACAAACTCACACACACTCGCACACACTTATACGCAATCGCACACACACACTCACTCACTCACACTCACTCGCACACACTTGCACACACTCGCACACACTCATACACAATCGCACAAACTCACACACACTCGTACACACTCACACACTCGCACCCACTCACTCGTGTACACTCGCAAACATTCGCACTCACTCGCACACACTCGCACGCACACACTCGCACAAACTCACACACACTCGCACACACTCATACACAATCGCACACACACACACTCGCACACACACACTCGCACACACTCGCACACTCTCGCACACATTCACACTCACTCGCACGCACTCGCACGCACACACTCGCACACACTCGCACAAACTCACACACACTCGCACACACTTATACACAATCACACACACACACTCGCACACACTCACTCACACACACACACACTCGCACACACTCACACACACTCGCACACACTCACATGCACACACACTCGCACACACTCACACACACTCGCACACACTCACAAGCACACACTCGCACAGACACTCGCTCACACTCACAAGCACACACTCACACGCACACACTCGCACACACACTCACACACACTTGCACACACTCGCACACACTCACACGCACACACACACTCACACACACTCACACACTCACAAGCACACGCTCGCACACACACTCGCACACACACACTCACACGCACACACTCGCACAAACAGTCGCACACACTCGCACCCACTCACTTGTGCACACTCGCGCACACTCGGGCACATTTGCACACACTCGCACACACTCGCACACTCTCGCACACACTCGCACACACACTCGCACACACTCGAACACACTCACACACACTCACAAACAATCGCACATACAGTCCTACAAACTCACACACACTCACACACACTCACACACTCGCACCCACACACAAACTGGCACACACTCAAACACACTCACTCATACACACTCACACACACTCACTCGCACACACACACACTCGCACACACTCGCACCCAGTCACTCGAGCACACTCGCACACACTCGCACGCACACACGCACACACTCACACACACTCACACGCACACACTCACGCACACACACTCGCGCACACTCGTGCACACTCGCACGCACACATTCGCACACATTCGCCCTCACTTGCACACACTGGCACACACTGGCACACACTGGCACACACACACTCGCACACACTCGCACTCACTTGCACACACTAGCACACACACTCGCACATACTCGCACACACTCGCACACACTCGCACGCACACACTCGCACACACTCGCATGCACACACTCGCACACACACTCACACACACACACTCACATACACACTCGCACACACTCGCACAAACTCCTACACACACACGTACACACTCACACACTCGCACACACACTCGCACACACTCGCACATACACACATACACATTCACACACACTCGCACACACACTCGCACACACAGTCCTACACACTCACACACACACTCGCAAACACTCGCACACACTCACACACACACTCACTCACACATACACACTCGCGCACACTCACGCACACTAGCACACACTCGTAAGCATACACTCACACTCACTCACACACTTACTCACACGCACACACTCTCGCACACACTCACACACACTCGCGCACACTCGCACACTCTCGCACACATTTGCACACACTCGCACTCACTCGCACCCACTCGCACGCACACACTCGCACACACTCATACACAATCACACAAACTCGCACACACACACTCGCACACATTCACACACACTTGCACACACGCACTCACTCACACTCACTCGCACACACTTGCACACACTCGCACACACTCGCACACACAGTCCTACACACTCACACACACACTCGCAAACACTCGCACAAACTCACACACACTCACTCACACGCACACACTTGCGCACACTAGCACACACTCGCACGCCCACACTCGCACACATTCGCACTCACTCGCACGCACACACTCGCACACACTCGCACAAACTCACACACACTCGCACACACTCATACACAATCGCACGCACACACACCCGCACACACTCGCACACATTTGCACTCACTCGCACGCACTCGCATGCACACACTCACACAAACTCACACACACTGGCACACACTTATACACAATCGCACACACACACTCTAACACACACTCGCACACACTCGCACACACTCACTCACACACACTCACACACACTCACACACACTTGCACACACTCGCACACACTCACACTCACACACACTCACACACACTCACACACACTCGCACACACTCACAAGCACAAACTCGCACACACACTCGCACACACTCACACGCACACACTCACACACAATCGCACACACACACACTCGCACACACACACTCACACACACTCGCACACTCTCGCACACATACGCACTCACTCGCACGCACTCGCATGCACACACTCTCACACACTCGCACAAACTCACACACACTCGCACACACTTATACACAATCGGACACACACACTCACTCACTCACACTCACTCGCACACACTTGCACACACTCGCACACACTCGCACACACAGTCCTACACACTCACACACACTGGCAAATACTCGCAGAAACTCACACACACTCACTCACACGCACACACTTGCACACACTAGCACACACTCGAACGCCCACACTTGCACACACTCACACTCACTCGCACGCACTCGCACACACACACTCGCACACACTCGCACATACTCGCACACACTTGCACACACTCGCACACACTCGCATGCACACACTCGCACACACACTCACAAACACACACTCGCATACACACTCGCACACACTCGCACAAACTCCTACACACACTCGTACACACTCACACACACTCGCACACACACTTGCACACACTCGCACACACTCGCACATACACGCATACACATTTGCACACAATCGCACACACACTCGCACACACAGTCCTACACACACACTAGCAAACACTCGCACACACTCACACACACACTCACTCACACGTACACACTCGCACACACTCGCACACACTCACGCACACTAGCACACACTCGTAAGCATACACTCACATTCACTCACACACTTACTCACACGCACACACTCTCGCACACACTCACAAACACTCGCGCACACTCACACACACTCGCATGCCCACACTCACACACATTTGCACACACTCGCACTCACTCACACCCACTCACACGCACACACTCGCACACACTCATACACAATCACACAAACTCGCACACACACACTCGCACATATTCGCACACACTCGCACACACTCACTCACTCACACTCACTCGCACACACTTGCACACACTCGCACACACTCGCACACACAGTCCTACACACTCACACACACTCGCAAACACTCGCACAAACTCACACACACTCACTCACACGCACATACTTGCACACACTAGCACACACTCGCACGCCCACATTTGCACACATTCGCACTCACTCACACGCACTCGCACGCACACACTCGCACACACTCGCACAAACTCACACACACTCGCACACACTCATACTCAATCGCACAATCGCACAAACTCACACACACTCGCACACACTCACACACTCGCACCCACTCACTCGTGCACACTCGCACACATTCGCACGCACACACTCGCACAAACTCACACACACTCGCACACACTCATACACAATCGCACGCACACACACTCGCACACACACACTCACACACACTCGCACACTCTCGCACACATACGCACTCACTCGCACGCACACACTCTCACACACTCGCACAAACTCACACACACTCGCACACACTTATACACAATCACACACACTCACTCACTCACTCACACTCACTCGCACACACTTGCACACACTCGCACACACTCGCACACACAGTCCTACACACTCACACACACTCGCAAACACTCGCACAAACTCACACAAACTCACTCACACGCACACACTTGCACACACTAGCACACACTCGCACGCCCACACTTGCACACACTCACACTCACTCGCACGCACTCGCACGCACACACTCGCACACACTCGCACATACTCGCACACACTTGCACACACTCGCATGCACACACTCGCACACACACTCACAAACACACACTCGCATACACACTCGCACACACTCGCACAAACTCCTACACACACTCGTACACACTCACACACACTCGCACACACACTTGCACACACTCGCACACACTCGCACATACACACATACACATTCACACACACTCGCACACACACTCGCACACACAGTCCTACACACACACACTCGCAAACACTCGCACACACTCACACACACACTCACTCACACGTACACACTCGCACACACTCGCACACACTCACGCACACTAGCACACACTCCTAAGCATACACTCACATTCACTCACACACTTACTCACACGCACACACTCTCGCACACACTCACACACACTCGCGCACACTCGCACACACTCACAAGCCAACACTCGCACACTCTCACACACATTTGCACACACTTGCACTCACTCACACCCACTCGCACGCACACACTCGCACACACTCATACACAATCACACAAACTCGCACACACACACTCGCACACATTCGCACACACTCGCACACACTCACTCACTCACACTCACTCGCACACACTTGCACACACTCGCAAACACTCGCACACACAGTCCTACACACTCACACACACATTCGCACACACTCGCACCCACTCACTCGTGCACACTCGCACACATTTGCACTCACTCGCACGCACTCGCACGCACACACTCGCACAAACTCACACACACTCGCACACACTCATACACAATCGCACGCACACACTCGCACACACACACTCGCACACACTCGCAAACTCTCGCACACATACGCACTCACTCGCACGCACTCGCATGCACACACTCTCACACACTCGCACAAACTCACACACACTCGCACACACTTATACGCAATCGCACACACACACTCACTCACTCACACTCACTCGCACACACTTGCACACACTCGCACACACTCGCACACACTCATACACAATCGCACAAACTCACACACACTCGTACACACTCACACACTCGCACCCACTCACTCGTGTACACTCGCAAACATTCGCACTCACTCGCACACACTCGCACGCACACACTCGCACAAACTCACACACACTCGCACACACTCATACACAATCGCACACACACACTCGCACACACACACTCGCACACACTCGCACACTCTCGCACACATTCACACTCACTCGCACGCACTCGCACGCACACACTCGCACACACTCGCACAAACTCACACACACTCGCACACACTTATACACAATCACACACACACACACTCGCACACACTCACTCACACACACACACACTCGCACACACTCACACACACTCGCACACACTCACATGCACACACACTCGCACACACTCACACACACTCGCACACACTCACAAGCACACACTCGCACAGACACTCGCTCACACTCACAAGCACACACTCACACGCACACACTCGCACACACACTCGCACACACTCACACACACTCGCACACACTCACACGCACACACACTCGCACACACACTCACACACACTCACACACTCACAAGCACACACTCGCACACACACTCGCACACACACACTCACACGCACACACTCGCACAAACAGTCGCACACACTCGCACCCACTCACTCGTGCACACTCGCGCACACTCGGGCACATTTGCACACACTCGCACACACTCGCACACTCTCGCACACACTCGCACACACACTCGCACACACTCGAACACACTCACACACACTCACAAACAATCGCACATACAGTCCTACAAACTCACACACACTCACACACACTCACACACTCGCACCCACACACAAACTGGCACACACTCAAACACACTCACTCATACACACTCACACACACTCACTCGCACACACACACACTCGCACACACTCGCACCCAGTCACTCGAGCACACTCGCACACACTCGCACGCACACACGCACACACTCACACACACTCACACGCACACACTCACGCACACACACTCGCGCACACTCGTGCACACTCGCACGCACACATTCGCACACATTCGCCCTCACTTGCACACACTGGCACACACTGGCACACACACACTCGCACACACTCGCACACACTTGCACACACTAGCACACACACTCGCACATACTCGCACACACTCGCACACACTCGCACGCACACACTCGCACACACTCGCATGCACACACTCGCACACACACTCACACACACACACTCACATACACACTCGCACACACTCGCACAAACTCCTACACACACACGTACACACTCACACACACTCGCACACACACTCGCACACACTCGCACATACACACATACACATTCACACACACTCGCACACACACTCGCACACACAGTCCTACACACTCACACACACACTCGCAAACACGCGCACACACTCACACACACACTCACTCACACATACACACTCGCGCACACTCACGCACACTAGCACACACTCGTAAGCATACACTCACACTCACTCACACACTTACTCACACGCACACACTCTCGCACACACTCACACACACTCGCGCACACTCGCACACATTTGCACACACTCGCACTCACTCGCACCCACTCGCACGCACACACTCGCACACACTCATACACAATCACACAAACTCGCACACACACACTCGCACACATTCACACACACTTGCACACACGCACTCACTCACACTCACTCGCACACACTTGCACACACTCGCACACACAGTCCTACACACTCACACACACACTCGCAAACACTCGCACAAACTCACACACACTCACTCACACGCACACACTTGCGCACACTAGCACACACTCGCACGCCCACACTCGCACACATTCGCACTCACTCGCACGCACTCGCACGCACACACTCGCACACACTCGCACAAACTCACACACACTCGCACACACTCATACACAATCGCACGCACACACACCCGCACACACTCGCACACATTTGCACTCACTCGCACGCACTCGCATGCACACACTCACACAAACTCACACACACTGGCACACACTTATACACAATCGCACACACACACTCTAACACACACTCGCACACACTCGCACACACTCACTCACACACATTCACACACACTCACACACACTTGCACACACTCGCACACACTCACACGCACACACACTCACACACACTCACACACACTCGCACACACTCACAAGCACAAACTCGCACACACACTCGCACACACTCACACGCACACACTCACACGCACACACTCGCACACACACTCGCACACACTCGCACCCAATCACTCGTGCACACTCGCGCACACTCGGGCACATTTGCACACACTCGCACACACTCGCACACTCTCGCACACACACTCGCACACACACTCGCACACACTCGAACACACTCGCACACACTCGCAAACACTCGCACATACAGTCCTACAAACTCACACACACTCACACACACTCACACACTCACACCCACACACAAACTGGCACACACTCAAACACACTCACTCATACACACTCGCACACACTCACTCGCACACACACACACTCGCACCCAGTCACTCGAGCACACTCGCACACCCTCGCACGCACGCACACACTCGCACACACTCACATGCACACACTCACACAAACACACTCGCGCACACTCATGCACACTCGCACGCACACATTCACACACATTCGCACGCACTTGCACACACTCGTACGCACACACTGGCACACACTCGCACACACTCACACACACACACTCGCACATACTCGCTCACACTCGCACACACTCGCACGCACACACTCGCACACACTCGCATGCACACACTCGCACACACACTCACACACACACACTCGCATACACACTCGCACAAACTCCTACACACACTCGTACACACTCACACACACTAGCACACACACACTCGCACATACTCGCACACACTCGCACACACTCGCATGCACACACTCGCACACACACTCACACTCTCTCGCATACACACTCGCACAAACTCCTACACACACTCGTACACACTCACACACACTCGCACACACACTTGCACACACTCGCACATACACACATACACATTCGCACACACTCGCACACACACTCGCACACACAGTCCTACACACTCACACACACACTCGCAAACACTCGCACAAACTCACACACACTCACTCACACGCAGACACACTCGCATGCCCACACTCACACACATTTGCACTCACTCGCACGCACTCGCACGCACACACTCGCACAAACTCACACACACTCGCACACACTCATACACAATCGCACGCACACACACTCGCACACACTCGCACACTCTCGCACACATTCACACTCACTCGCACGCACTCGCACGCGCACACTCGAACACACTCGCACAAACTCACACACACTTGCACACACTTATACACAAACGCACACACACTCGTACACGCACTCGCACACACTCGCACACACTCGCACACACTCACTCACACACACTCACACACACACTCGCACACACTCACACACACTTGCACACACTCGCACACACTCACACGCACACACACTCGCACACACACTCGAACACACTCACACACTCACAAGCACACACTCGCACACACACTCGCACACACACACTCACACGCACACACTCGCACAAACAGTCGCACACACTCGCACCCACTCACTCGTGCACACTCGCGCACACTCGGGCACATTTGCACACACTCGCACACTCTCGCACACACACTCGCACACACACTCGCACACACTCGCACACACTCGCAAACACTCGCACATACAGTCCTACAAACTCACACACACTCACATACTCCACCCACACACAAACTGGCACACACTCAAACACACTCACTCATACACACTCGCACACACTCACTCGCACACACACACACTCGCACACACTCGCACCCAGTCACTCGAGCACACTCGCACACACTCGCACGCACACACGCACACACTCACACACACTCACACGCACACACTCACGCACACACACTCGCGCACACTCGTGCACACTCGCACGCACACATTCGCACACATTCGCCCTCACTTGCACACACTGGCACACACTGGCACACACACACTCGCACACACTCGCACACACTTGCACACACTAGCACACACACTCGCACATACTCGCACACACTCGCACACACTCGCACGCACACACTCGCACACACTCGCATGCACACACTCGCACACACACTCACACACACACACTCACATACACACTCGCACACACTCGCACAAACTCCTATACACACACGTACACACTCACACACACTCGCACACACACTCGCACACACTCGCACATACACACATACACATTCACACACACTCGCACACACACTCGCACACACAGTCCTACACACTCACACACACACTCGCAAACACGCGCACACACTCACACACACACTCACTCACACATACACACTCGCGCACACTCACGCACACTAGCACACACTCGTAAGCATACACTCACACTCACTCACACACTTACTCACACGCACACACTCTCGCACACACTCACACACACTCGCGCACACTCGCACACTCTCGCACACATTTGCACACACTCGCACTCACTCGCACCCACTCGCACGCACACACTCGCACACACTCATACACAATCACACAAACTCGCACACACACACTCGCACACATTCACACACACTTGCACACACGCACTCACTCACACTCACTCGCACACACTTGCACACACTCGCACACACAGTCCTACACACTCACACACACACTCGCAAACACTCGCACAAACTCACACACACTCACTCACACGCACACACTTGCGCACACTAGCACACACTCGCACGCCCACACTCGCACACATTCGCACTCACTCGCACGCACTCGCACGCACACACTCGCACACACTCGCACAAACTCACACACACTCGCACACACTCATACACAATCGCACGCACACACACCCGCACACACTCGCACACATTTGCACTCACTCGCACGCACTCGCATGCACACACTCACACAAACTCACACACACTGGCACACACTTATACACAATCGCACACACACACTCTAACACACACTCGCACACACTCGCACACACTCACTCACACACATTCACACACACTCACACACACTTGCACACACTCGCACACACTCACACGCACACACACTCACACACACTCACACACACTCGCACACACTCACAAGCACAAACTCGCACACACACTCGCACACACTCACACGCACACACTCACACGCACACACTCGCACACACACTCGCACACACTCGCACCCAATCACTCGTGCACACTCGCGCACACTCGGGCACATTTGCACACACTCGCACACACTCGCACACTCTCGCACACACACTCGCACACACACTCGCACACACTCGAACACACTCGCACACACTCGCAAACACTCGCACATACAGTCCTACAAACTCACACACACTCACACACACTCACACACTCACACCCACACACAAACTGGCACACACTCAAACACACTCACTCATACACACTCGCACACACTCACTCGCACACACACACACTCGCACCCAGTCACTCGAGCACACTCGCACACCCTCGCACGCACGCACACACTCGCACACACTCACATGCACACACTCACACACACACACTCGCGCACACTCATGCACACTCGCACGCACACATTCACACACATTCGCACGCACTTGCACACACTCGTACGCACACACTGGCACACACTCGCACACACTCACACACACACACTCGCACATACTCGCTCACACTCGCACACACTCGCACGCACACACTCGCACACACTCGCATGCACACACTCGCACACACACTCACACACACACACTCGCATACACACTCGCACAAACTCCTACACACACTCGTACACACTCACACACACTAGCACACACACACTCGCACATACTCGCACACACTCGCACACACTCGCATGCACACACTCGCACACACACTCACACTCTCTCGCATACACACTCGCACAAACTCCTACACACACTCGTACACACTCACACACACTCGCACACACACTTGCACACACTCGCACATACACACATACACATTCGCACACACTCGCACACACACTCGCACACACAGTCCTACACACTCACACACACACTCGCAAACACTCGCACAAACTCACACACACTCACTCACACGCAGACACACTCGCATGCCCACACTCACACACATTTGCACTCACTCGCACGCACTCGCACGCACACACTCGCACAAACTCACACACACTCGCACACACTCATACACAATCGCACGCACACACACTCGCACACACTCGCACACTCTCGCACACATTCACACTCACTCGCACGCACTCGCACGCGCACACTCGAACACACTCGCACAAACTCACACACACTTGCACACACTTATACACAAACGCACACACACTCGTACACGCACTCGCACACACTCGCACACACTCGCACACACTCACTCACACACACTCACACACACACTCGCACACACTCACACACACTTGCACACACTCGCACACACTCACACGCACACACACTCGCACACACACTCGAACACACTCACACACTCACAAGCACACACTCGCACACACACTCGCACACACACACTCACACGCACACACTCGCACAAACAGTCGCACACACTCGCACCCACTCACTCGTGCACACTCGCGCACACTCGGGCACATTTGCACACACTCGCACACTCTCGCACACACACTCGCACACACACTCGCACACACTCGCACACACTCGCAAACACTCGCACATACAGTCCTACAAACTCACACACACTCACATACTCCACCCACACACAAACTGGCACACACTCAAACACACTCACTCATACACACTCGCACACACTCACTCGCACACACACACACACACACTCGCACACACTCGCACCCAGTCACTCGAGCACACTCGCACACACTCGCACGCACGCACACACTCGCACACACTCACACGCACACAGTCACGCACACACACTCACGCACACTCGTGCACACTTGCACGCACACATTCGCACACATTCGCACTCACTTGCACACACTCGTGCGCACACACTGGCACACACTGGCACACACTGGCACACACACACTCGCACACACTCGCACACACTTGCACATACACACATACACATTCACACACACTCGCACACACACCCGCACACACAGTCCTACACACTCACACACACACTCGCAAACACTCGCACACACTCACACACACACTCACTCACACGTACACACTCGCGCACACTCACGCACACTAGCACACACTCGTAAGCATACACTCACACTCACTCACACACTTACTCACACGCACACACTCTCGCACACACTCACACACACTCGCGCACACTCGCACACACTCGCACGCCCACACTCGCACACTCTCGCACACATTTGCACACACTCGCACTCACTCGCACCCACTCGCACGCACACACTCGCACACACTCATACACAATCACACAAACTCGCACACACACACTCGCACACATTCGCACACACTCTCACACACGCACTCACTCACACTCACTCGCACACACTTGCACACACTCGCACACACTCGCACACACAGTCCTACACACTCACACACACTCGCACACACTCGCACAAACTCACACACACTCACTCACATGCACACACTTGCGCACACTAGCACACACTCGCACGCCCAAACTCGCACACATTCGCACTCACTCGCACGCACTCGCACGCACACACTCGCACACACTCGCATGCACACACTCGCACACACACTCACACACACACACTCACATACACACTCGCACACACTCGCACAAACTCCTACACACACGTACACACTCACACACACTCGAACACACACTCGCACACACTCGCACACACTCGCACATACACATTCACACACACTCGCACACACACTCGCACACACAGTCCTACACACTCACACACTTGCACACACTCGCACACACTCACACGCACACACACTCACACACACACTCACACACACTCACACACACTCACAAGCACAAACTCGCACACACACTCGCACACACTCACACGCACACACTCACACGCACACACTCGCACACAAACTCGCACACACTCGCACCCAGTCACTCGAGCACACTCGCACACCCTCGCACGCACGCACACACTCGCACACACTCACATGCACACACACACACACACACTCGCACACACTCGAACACACTCGCACACACTCGCAAACACTCGCACATACAGTCCTACAAACTCACACACACTCACACACACTCACACACTCGCACCCACACACAAACTGGCACACACTCAAACACACTCACTCATACACACTCGCACACACTCACTCGCACACACACTCGCACACACTTGCACCCAGTCACTCGAGCACACTCGCACACCATCGCACGCACGCACGCACACACTCGCACACACTCACATGCACACACTCACGCACACACACTCGCACACACTCGTGCACACTCGCACGCACACATTCATGCACACACACTCGCGCACACTCGTGCACACTCGCACGCACACATTCACACACATTTGCACTCACTTGCACACACTCGTACGCACACACTGGCACACACTCGCACACACTCGCACACACACACTCGCACATACTCGCTCACACTCACACACACTCGCACGCACACACTCGCACACACTCGCATGCACACACTCGCACACACACTCGCATACACACTCGCACAAACTCCTACACACACTCGTACACACTCACACACACTAGCACACACACACTCGCACACACTCGCACATACTCGCACACACTCGCACACACTCGCATGCACACACTCGCACACACATTCACACACACTCTCGCATACACACTCGCACAAACTCCTACACACACTCGTACACACTCACACACACTCGCACACACACTTGCACACACTCGCACACACTCGCACATACACACATACACATTCGCACACACTCGCACACACACTCGCACACACAGTCCTACACACTCACACACACACTCGCAAACACTTGCACACACTCACACACACACTCACTCACACGTACACACTCATGCACACTTGCACACACTCACGCACACTAGCACACACTCATAAGCATACACTCACACTCACTCACACACTTACTCACACGCACACACTCTCGCACACACTCACACACACTCGCGCACACTCGCACACACTCGCACGCCCACCATCACACACTCTCGCACACATTTGCACACACTCGCACTCAATTGCAACCACTCGCACGCACACACTCGCACACACTCATACACAATCACACAAACTCGCACACACACACTCGCACACATTTGCACACACTCGCACACTCACACTCACTCGCACACACTTGCACACACTCGCACACACTCGCACACACAGTCCTACACACTCACACACACTCGCAAACACTCACACAAACTCACACACACTCACTCACACGCACACACTTGCGCACACTAGCACACACTCGCACGCCCACACTCACACACATTCGCACTCACTCGCACGCACTCGCACGCACACACTTGCACAAACTCACACACACTCGCACACACTCATACACAATCGCATGCACACACACTCGCACACACACACTCGCACACACTAGCACACTCTCGCACACATTCACACTCACTCGCACGCACTCGCACGCACACACTCGAACACACTCGCACAAACACACACAGACTCGCACACACTTATACACAAACGCACACACACACTCGTACACACACTCGCACACACTCGCACACACTCGCACACACTCACTCACACACACACACTCGCACACACTCACACACACTTGCACACACTCGCACACACTCACACGCACACACACTCGCACACACACTCACACACACTCGCACACACTCACAAGCACACACTCGCACAAACACTCGCACACACTCACACGCACACACTCACACGCACACACTCGCACAAACAGTCGCACACACTCGCACCCACTCACTCGTGCACACTCGCGCACACTTGGGCACATTTGCACACACTCGCACACACTCGCACACTCTCGCACACACACTCGCACACACACTCGCACACACTCGAACACACTCGCACACACTCGCAAACACTCGCACATACAGTCCTACAAACTCACACACACTCACACACACTCACACACTCGCACCCACACACAAACTGGCACAAACTCAAACACTCACTCATACACACTCGCACACAATCACTCACACACACACACTCGCACACACTCGCACCCAGTCACTCGAGCACACTCACACACCCTCGCACGCACGCACACACTCGCACACACTCACATGCACACACTCACGCACACACACTCGCGCACACTCGTACGCACACATTCACACACATTCGCACTCACTTGCACACACTCGTACGCACACACTCGCACACACTCGCACACACACACTCGCACATACTCGCTCACACTCGCACACACTCGCACGCACACACTCGCATGCACACACTCGCACACACACTCACACACACTCGCATACACACTCGCACAAACTCCTACACACACTCGTACACACTCACTCACACTAGCACACACACACTCGCACATACTCGCACACACTCGCACACACTCGCATTCACACATTCGCACACACTCACACACACACTCTCGCATACACACTCGCACAAACTCCTACACACTCACACACACTCGCACACACACTTGCACACACTCGCACACACTCGCACATACACACATACACATTCGCACACACTCGCACACACACTCGCACACACAGTCCCACAAACTCACACACACACTCGCAAACACTCGCACACACTCACACACACACTCACTCACACGTACACACTCACGCACACTTGCACACACTCACGCACACTAGCACACACTCGTAAGCATGCACTCACACTCACTCACACACTTACTCACACGCACACTCTCGCACACACTCGCACGCCCACACTCGCACACTCTCGCACACATTCGCACACACTCGCACACACTCACTCACTCACACTCACTCGCACACACTTGCACACACTCGCACACACTCGCACACACAGTCCTACACACTCACACACACACTCGCAAACACTCGCACAAACTCACACACACTCACTCACACGCACACACTTGCGCACACTAGCACACACTCGCACGCCCACACTCACACACATTCGCACTCACTCGCACACACTCGCACGCACACACTCGCACAAACTCACACACACTCGCACACACTCATACACAATCGCACGCACACACACTCGCACACACACACTCGCACACACTCGGGCACATTTGCACACACTCGCGCACACTCGGGCACATTTGCACACACTCGCACACACTCGCACACTCTCGCACACATACTCGCACACACACTCGCACACACTCGAACACACTCGCACACACTCGCAAACACTCGCACATACAGTCCTACAAACTCACACACACTCACACACACTCACACACTCCACCCACACACAAACTGGCACACACTCAAACACACTCACTCATACACACTCGCACACACTCACTCGCACACACACACACTCGCACACACTCACACCCAGTCACTCGAGCACACTCGCACACACTCGCACGCACGCACACACTCGCACACACTCACACGCACACACTCACGCACACACACTCACGCACACTCGTGCACACTCGCACGCACACATTCACACACATTCGCACTCACTTGCACACACTCGTGCGCACACACTGGCACACACTGGCACACACTGGCACACACACACTCGTACACACTCGCACACACTCGCACATACACACATACACATTCGCACACACTCGCACACACACTCGCACACACAGTCCTACACACTCACACACACACTCGCAAACACTCGCACACACTCACACACACACTCACTCACACGTACACACTCGCACACACTCGCACACACTCACGCACACTAGCACACACTCGCATGCACACACTGGCACACACACTAACACACACACTCACATAGACACTCGCACACACTCGCACAAACTCCTACACACACTCGCACACACTCACACACACACTCGCACGCTCACACTCGCACACACTCACACACACACTTGCACACACTTGCACACACACACTCACACACAATCACACACACACTCGCAGACACTCGCACACACTCACTCATGCACACACTCATACACACTCGCCCACACTCGCACACACAGTCCTACACACTCACACACACACTCGCAAACACTCGCAAACACTCACACACACACTCACTCACACGTACACACTCGCACACACTCGCACGCCCACACTCTCACACTCTCGCACACATTTGCACACACTCGCACTCACTCGCACGCACTCACACACACACTCACACACACACTCGCACAAACTCATACACAATCGCACACACTCACTCGCACACACTTGCACACACTCGCACACACTCGCACACACTTGCACACACTTGCACACGCTTGCACACACTCGCACACACTCGCACACACTCACACACACGCACACACACGCACACACACTCACGCACAAACTCGCACACACTCGCAAACACTCGCACAAACTCACACACACTCACTCACACGCACACACTTGCGCACACTAGCACACACTCGCACGCCCACACTCGCACACATTCGCACTCACTCGCACGCACTCGCACGCACACACTCGCAAAAAACTCACACACACTCGCACACACTCATACACAATCGCACGCACACACACTCGCACACACACACTCGCACACACTTGCACACTCTCGCACTCACTCGCACGCACACACTCGCACACACTCGCATGCACACACTCACACGCACACACTCGCACAAACAGTCACACACACTCGCACCCACTCACTCGTGCACACTCGCGCACACTCGGGCACATTTGCACACACTCGCACACTCTCGCACACACACTCGCACACACACTCGCACACACTCGAACACACTCGCACACACTCGCAAACACTCGCACATACAGTCCTACAAACTCACACACACTCACACACACTCACACACTCCACCCACACACAAACTGGCACACACTCAAACACACTCACTCATACACACTCGCACACACTCACTCGCACACACACACACTCGCACACACTGGCACCCAGTCACTCGAGCACACTCGCACACACTCGCACGCACGCACGCACACACTCGCACACGCTCACACGCACACAGTCACGCACACACACTCGCGCACACTCGTGCACACTTGCACGCACACATTCGCACACATTCGCACACATTCGCACTCACTTGCACACACTCGTGCGCACACACTGGCACACACTGGCACACACTGGCACACACACACTCGCACACACTCGCACACACTTGCACATACTAGCACACGCACACTCGCACATATTCGCACACACTCGCACACACTTGCATGCACACACTCGCACACACACTCACACACACACTCACATACACACTCGCACACACTCGCACAAACTCCTACACACACTCGTACACACACACACTCGCACACACACTCGCACACACTCGCACACACTCGCACATACACACATACACATTCGCACACACTCGCACACACACTCGCACACACAGTCCTACACACTCACACACACACTCGCAAACACTCGCACACACTCACACACACACTCACTCACACGTACACACTCGCACACACTCACGCACACTAGCACACACTCGCATGCACACACTGGCACACACACTAACACACACACTCACATACACACTCGCACAAACTCCTACACACACTCGCACACACTCACACACACACTCGCACGCTCACACTCGCACACACTCACACACACACTTGCACACACTTGCACACACACACTCGCACACAATCACACACACACTCGCAGACACTCGCACACACTCACTCATGCACACACTCATACACACTCGCCCACACTCGCACACACAGTCCTACACACTCACACACACACTCGCAAACACTCGCAAACACTCACACACACACTCACTCACACGTACACACTCGCACACACTCGCACACTCTCGCACACATTTGCACACACTCGCACTCACTCGCACGCACTCGCACACACACTCACACACACACTCGCACAAACTCATACACAATCGCACACACTCACTCGCACACACTTGCACACACTCGCACACACTCGCACACACTTGTACACACTTGCACACGCTTGCACACACTCGCACACACTCGCACACACTCGCACACACTCACACACACGCACACACACGCACACACACTCACGCACACACTCGCACACACTCGCACACACTTGCATGCACACATTCGCACGCACTCGCACACACAAACACAAACTGGCACACACTCAAACACACTCACTCATACACACTCGCACACACTCACTCGCACACACACACACTCGCACACACTCACACACACACACACTCGCGCACACTCGTGCACACTCGCACGCACACATTCGCACACATTCGCACTCACTTGCACACACTCGTACGCAAACACTGGCACACACTGGCACACACTCGCACACACACACTCGCACACACTCGCACACACTTGCACACACTAGCACACACACACTCGCACACACTCGCACATACTCGCACACACTCACACACACTTGCACGCACACACTCGCATGCACACACTCGCACACACTCACACACACTTGCACGCACACACTCGCACGCCCACACTCGCACACTCTCGCACACATTTGCACACACTCGCACTCACTCGCACCCACTCGCATGCACACACTCGCACACACTCATACACAATCACACAAACTCGCACACACACACTCGCACACATTCGCACACACTCGCACACACTCACTCACACTCACTCGCACACACTTGCACACACTCGCACACACTCGCACACACAGTCCTACACACTCACACACACTCGCAAACACTCGCACAAACTCACACACACTCACTCACACGCACACACTTGCGCACACTAGCACACACTCGCACGCCCACACTCGCACACATTCGCACTCACTCGCACGCACTCGCACGCACACACTCGCAAAAAACTCACACACACTCGCACACACTCATACACAATCGCACGCACACACACTCGCACACACACACTCGCACACACTCGCACACACTCGCATGCACACACTCACACGCACACACTCACACAAACAGTCACACACACTCGCACCCACTCACTCGTGCACACTCGCGCACACTCGGGCACATTTGCACACACTCGCACACACTCGCACACTCTCGCACACACACTCGCACACACACTCGCACACACTCGAACACACTCGCACACACTCGCAAACACTCGCACATACAGTCCTACAAACTCACACACACTCACACACACTCACACACTCCACCCACACACAAACTGGCACACACTCAAACACACTCACTCATACACACTCGCACACACTCACTCGCACACACACACACTCGCACACACTAGCACCCAGTCACTCGAGCACACTCGCACACACTCGCACGCACGCACGCACACACTCGCACACACACTCACACACACACTCACATACACACTCGCACACACTCGCACAAACTCCTACACACACTCGTACACACACACACTCGCACACACACTCGCACACACTCGCACACACTCGCACATACACACATACACATTCGCATACACTCACACACACACTCGCACACACAGTCCAACACACTCACACACACACTCGCAAACACTCGCACACACTCACACACACACTCACTCACACGTACACACTCGCACACACTCACGCACACTAGCACACACTCGCATGCACACACTGGCACACACACTAACACACACACTCACATACACACTCGCACACACTCGCACAAACTCCTACACACACTCGCACACACTCACACACACACTCGCACGCTCACACTCGCACACACTCACACACACACTTGCACACACTTGCACACACACACTCGCACACAATCACACACACACTCGCAGACACTCGCACACACTCACTCATGCACACACTCATACACACTCGCCCACACTCGCACACACAGTCCTACACACTCACACACACACTCGCAAACACTCGCAAACACTCACACACACACTCACTCACACGTACACACTCGCACACACTCGCACGCCCACACTCTCACACTCTCGCACACATTTGCACACACTCGCACTCACTCGCACGCACTCGCACACACACTCACACACACACTCGCACAAACTCATACACAATCGCACACACTCACTCGAACACACTTGCACACACTCGCACACACTCGCACACACTTGCACACACTTGCACACGCTTGCACACACTCGCACACACTCGCACACACTCGCACACACACACACGCACACACACGCACACACACTCACGCACACACTCGCACACACTCGCACACACTTGCATGCACACACTCGCACACACTCGCACATACTCGCACACAATCACACACTAGCACACACACACTCGCACACACTCGCACATACTCGCACACACTCACACACACTTGCACGCACACACTCGCATGCACACACTCGCACACACTCACACACACTCGCATACACACTCTCACACACTCGCACAAACTCCTACACACACTCGTACACACTCACACACACTCGCACACACACTCGCACACACTCGCACATACACACATACACATTTGCACACACTCGCACACACACTCGCACACACAGTCCTACACACTCACACGTACACACTCGCGCACACTCACGCACACTAGCACACACTCATAAGCATACACTCAAACTCAATCACACACTTACTCACATGCACACACTCTCGCGCACACTCACACACACTCGCACGCCCACACTCGCACACTCTCGCACACATTTGCACACACTCGCACTCACTCGCACCCACTCGCATGCACACACTCGCACACACTCATACACAATCACACAAACTCGCACACACACACTCGCACACATTCGCACACACTCGCACACACTCACTCACTCACACTCACTCGCACACACTTGCACACACTCGCACACACTCGCACACACAGTCCTACACACTCACACACACTCGCAAACACTCGCACAAACTCACACACACTCACTCACACGCACACACTTGCGCACACTAGCACACACTCGCACGCCCACACTCGCACACATTTGCACTCACTCGCACGCACTCGCACGCACACACTCGCAAAAAACTCACACACACTCGCACACACTCATACACAATCGCACGCACACACACTCGCACACACACACTCGCACACACTCGCACACTCTCGCACTCACTCGCACGCACTCGCACGCACACACTCGCACACACTCGCATGCACACACTCACACACACAAACACACACACACTCGCATACACACTCGCACACACTCGCATGCACACACTCGCACACACACACACACACACACTCGCATACACACTAGCACACACTCGCACAAACTCCTACACACACTCGTACACACTCACACACACTCGCACACACACTTGCACACACTCGAACATACACACATACACATTCGCACACACACGCACACTCACTCGCACACACAGTCCTACACACTCACACAAACACTCGCAAACACTCGCACACACACACACTCACTCACACGTACACACTCGCGCACACTCGCACACACTCACGCACACTAGCACACACTCGTAAGCATACACTCACACTCACTCACACACTTACTCACACTCACACACTCTCGCACACACTCACACACAGTCGCCCACACTCGCACACACTCGCACGCCCACACTCGCACACTCTCGCACACATTTGCACACACTCGCACTCACTCACACCCACTCGCACGCACACACTCGCACACACTCATACACAATCACACAAACTCGCACACACACACTCGCACACATTCGCACACACTCGCACACACTCACTCACTCACACTCACTCGCACACACTTGCACACACTCGCACACACTCGCACACACAGTCCTACACACTCACACACACACTCGCAAACACTCGCACAAACTCACACACACTCACTCACACGCTCACACTTGCGCACACTAGCACACACTCGCACGCCCACACTCGCACACATTCGCACTCACTCGCACGCACTCGCACGCACACACTCGCACAAACTCACACACACTCGCACACACTCATACACAATCGCACGCACACACACTCGCACACACTCGCACACTCTCGCACACATTCGCACTCACTCGCACACACACACTCGCACAAACTCGCATGCACACACTCGCACACACACTCACACACACACACTCGCATACACACTTGCACACACACGCACAAAATGCTACACACACTCGTACACACTCACACACACTCGCACACACACTTGCACACACTCGCACACACTCGCACATACACACATACACATTCGCACACACTCGCACACTCACTCGCACACACAGTCCTACACACTCACACACACACTCGCAAACACTCGCACACACACACACTCACTCACACGTACACACTCGCGCACACTCACACACACTCACGCACACTAGCACACACTCGTAAGCATACACTCACACTCACTCACACACTTACTCACACGCACACACTCTCGCACACACTCACACACATTCGCGCACACTCGCACACACTCGCACGCCCACACTCGCACACTCTCGCACACATTTGCACACACTCGCACTCACTCGCACCCACTCGCATGCACACACTCGCACACACTCATACACAATCACACAAACTGACACACACTCGCACACACTCACACGCTCGCACCCACTCACTCGTGCACACTCGCACACATTCGCACTCACTCGCACGCACTCGCACGCACACACTCGCACAAACTCACACACACTCGCACACACTCATACACAATCGCACGCACACACACTCGCACACACACACTCACACACACTCGCACACTCTCGCACACATACGCACTCACTCGCACGCACTCGCACGCACACACTCTCACACACTCGCACAAACTCACACACACTCGCACACACTTATACACAATCGGACACACACACTCACTCACTCACACTCACTCGCACACACTTGCACACACTCGCACACACTCGCACACACAGTCCTACACACTCACACACACTCGCAAACACTCGCACAAACTCACACACACTCACTCACACGCACACACTTGCGCACACTAGCACACACTCGCACGCCCACACTCGCACACATTCGCACTCACTCGCACGCACTCGCACGCACACACTCGCAAAAAACTCACACACACTCGCACACACTCATACACAATCGCACGCACACACACTCGCACACACACACTCGCACACACTCGCACACTCTCGCACTCACTCGCACGCACACACTCGCACACACTCGCATGCACACACTCACACGCACACACTCACACAAACAGTCACACACACTCGCACCCACTCACTCGTGCACACTCGTGCACACTCGCACACACTCGCACACTCTCGCACACACACTCGCACACACACTCGCACACACTCGAACACACTCGCACACACTCGCAAACACTCGCACATACAGTCCTACAAACTCACACACACTCACACACACTCACACACTCCACCCACACACAAACTGGCACACACTCAAACACACTCACTCATACACACTCGCACACACTCACTCGCACACACACACACTCGCACACACTAGCACCCAGTCACTCGAGCACACTCGCACACACTCGCACGCACGCACGCACACACTCGCACACACACTCACACACACTCTCACATACACACTCGCACACACTCGCACAAACTCCTACACACACTCGTACACACACACACTCGCACACACACTCGCACACACTCGCACACACTCGCACATACACACATACACATTCGCATACACTCGCACACACACTCGCACACACAGTCCAACACACTCACACACACACTCGCAAACACTCGCACACACTCACACACACACTCACTCACACGTACACACTCGCACACACTCACGCACACTAGCACACACTCGCATGCACACACTGGCACACACACTAACACACACACTCACATACACACTCGCACACACTCGCACAAACTCCTACACACACTCGCACACACTCACACACACTCGCACGCTCACACTCGCACACACTCACACACACACTTGCACACACTTGCACACACACACTCGCACACAATCACACACACACTCGCAGACACTCGCACACACTCACTCATGCACACACTCATACACACTCGCCCACACTCGCACACACAGTCCTACACACTCACACACACACTCGCAAACACTCGCAAACACTCACACACACACTCACTCACACGTACACACTCGCACACACTCGCACGCCCACACTCTCACACTCTCGCACACATTTGCACACACTCGCACTCACTCGCACGCACTCGCACACACACTCACACACACACTCGCACAAACTCATACACAATCGCACACACTCACTCGAACACACTTGCACACACTCGCACACACTCGCACACACTTGCACACACTTGCACACGCTTGCACACACTCGCACACACTCGCACACACACACACGCACACACACGCACACACACTCACGCACACACTCGCACACACTCGCACACACTTGCATGCACACACTCGCACACACTCGCACATACTCGCACACACTCACACACTAGCACACACACACTCGCACACACTCGCACATACTCGCACACACTCACACACACTTGCACGCACACACTCGCATGCACACACTCGCACACACTCACACACACTCGCATACACACTCTCACACACTCGCACAAACTCCTACACACACTCGTACACACTCACACACACTCGCACACACACTCGCACACACTCGCACATACACACATACACATTTGCACACACTCGCACACACACTCGCACACACAGTCCTACACACTCACACACACACTCGCAAACACTCGCACACACTCACACACACACTCACTCACACGTACACACTCGCGCACACTCACGCACACTAGCACACACTCATAAGCATACACTCAAACTCAATCACACACTTACTCACATGCACACACTCTCGCGCACACTCACACACACTCGCACGCCCACACTCGCACACTCTCGCACACATTTGCACACACTCGCACTCACTCGCACCCACTCGCATGCACACACTCGCACACACTCATACACAATCACACAAACTCGCACACACACACTCGCACACATTCGCACACACTCACTCACTCACACTCACTCGCACACACGTGCACACACTCGCACACACTCGCACACACAGTCCTACACACTCACACACACTCGCAAACACTCGCACAAACTCACACACACTCACTCACACGCACACACTTGCGCACACTAGCACACACTCGCACGCCCACACTCGCACACATTTGCACTCACTCGCACGCACTCGCACGCACACACTCGCAAAAAACTCACACACACTCGCACACACTCATACACAATCGCACGCACACACACTCGCACACACACACTCGCACACACTCGCACACTCTCGCACTCACTCGCACGCACTCGCACGCACACACTCGCACACACTCGCATGCACACACTCACACACACAAACACACACACACTCGCATACACACTCGCACACACTCGCATGCACACACTCGCACACACACACACACACACACTCGCATACACACTAGCACACACTCGCACAAACTCCTACACACACTCGTACACACTCACACACACTCGCACACACACTTGCACACACTCGAACATACACACATACACATTCGCACACACACGCACACTCACTCGCACACACAGTCCTACACACTCACACAAACACTCGCAAACACTCGCACACACACACACTCACTCACACGTACACACTCGCGCACACTCGCACACACTCACGCACACTAGCACACACTCGTAAGCATACACTCACACTCACTCACACACTTACTCACACTCACACACTCTCGCACACACTCACACACAGTCGCCCACACTCGCACACACTCGCACGCCCACACTCGCACACTCTCGCACACATTTGCACACACTCGCACTCACTCACACCCACTCGCACGCACACACTCGCACACACTCATACACAATCACACAAACTCGCACACACACACTCGCACACATTCGCACACACTCACTCACTCACACTCACTCGCACACACTTGCACACACTCGCACACACTCGCACACACAGTCCTACACACTCACACACACACTCGCAAACACTCGCACAAACTCACACACACTCACTCACACGCTCAAACTTGCGCACACTAGCACACACTCGCACGCCCACACTCGCACACATTCGCACTCACTCGCACGCACTCGCACGCACACACTCGCACAAACTCACACACACTCGCACACACTCATACACAATCGCACGCACACACACTCGCACACACTCGCACACTCTCGCACACATTCGCACTCACTCGCACACACACACTCGCACAAACTCGCATGCACACACTCGCACACACACTCACACACACACACTCGCATACACACTTGCACACACACGCACAAAATGCTACACACACTCGTACACACTCACACACACTCGCACACACACTTGCACACACTCGCACACACTCGCACATACACACATACACATTCGCACACACTCGCACACTCACTCGCACACACAGTCCTACACACTCACACACACACTCGCAAACACTCGCACACACACACACTCACTCACACGTACACACTCGCGCACACTCACACACACTCACGCACACTAGCACACACTCGTAAGCATACACTCACACTCACTCACACACTTACTCACACGCACACACTCTCGCACACACTCACACACATTCGCGCACACTCGCACACACTCGCACGCCCACACTCGCACACTCTCGCACACATTTGCACACACTCGCACTCACTCGCACCCACTCGCATGCACACACTCGCACACACTCATACACAATCACACAAACTGACACACACTCGCACACACTCACACGCTCGCACCCACTCACTCGTGCACACTCGCACACATTCGCACTCACTCGCACGCACTCGCACGCACACACTCGCACAAACTCACACACACTCGCACACACTCATACACAATCGCACGCACACACACTCGCACACACACACTCACACACACTCGCACACTCTCGCACACATACGCACTCACTCGCACGCACTCGCACGCACACACTCTCACACACTCGCACAAACTCACACACACTCGCACACACTTATACACAATCGGACACACACACTCACTCACTCACACTCACTCGCACACACTTGCACACACTCGCACACACTCGCACACACAGTCCTACAGACTCACACACACTCGCAAACACTCGCACAAACTCACACACACTCACTCACACGCACACACTTGCACACACTAGCACACACTCGCACGCCCACACTTGCACACACTCACACTCACTCGCACGCACTCGCACGCACACACTCGCACACACTCGCACATACTCGCACACACTTGCACACACTCGCACACACTCGCATGCACACACTCGCACACACACTCACAAACACACACTCGCATACACACTCGCACACACTCGCACAAACTCCTACACACACTCGTACACACTCACACACACTCGCACACACACTTGCACACACTCGCACACACTCGCACATACACGCATACACATTCGCACACACTCGCACACACACTCGCACACACAGTCCTACACACACACTCGCAAACACTCGCACACACTCACACACACACTCACTCACACGTACACACTCGCACACACTCGCACACACTCACGCACACTAGCACACACTCGTAAGCATACACTCACATTCACTCACACACTTACTCACACGCACACACTCTCGCACACACTCACACACACTCGCGCACACTCGCACACACTCGCATGCCCACACTCGCACACTCTCGCACACATTTGCACACAGTCGCACTCACTCACACCCACTCGCACGCACACACTCGCACACACTCATACACAATCACACAAACTCGCACACATTCGCACACACTCGCACACACTCACTCACTCACACTCACTCGCACACACTTGCACACACTCGCACACACTCGCACACACAGTCCTACACACTCACACACACTCGCAAACACTCGCACAAACTCACACACACTCACTCACACGCACATACTTGCACACACTAGCACACACTCGCACGCCCACATTTGCACACATTCGCACTCACTCGCACGCACTCGCACGCACA
The DNA here is from genome assembly GCF_046119375.1 of Phyllobates terribilis. NCBI lineage: Eukaryota > Metazoa > Chordata > Amphibia > Anura > Dendrobatidae > Phyllobates > Phyllobates terribilis. Next base: position 2,731,036 of record NW_027362853.1, read on the forward strand.
CACTCGCACACACTCGCACAAACTCACACACACTCGCACACACTCATACTCAATCGCACAATCGCACAAACTCACACACACTCGCACACACTCACACACTCGCACCCACTCACTCGTGCATACTCGCACACATTCGCACGCACACACTCGCACAAACTCACACACACTCGCACACACTCATACACAATCGCACGCACACACACTCGCACACACACACTCACACACACTTGCACACTCTCGCACACATATGCACTCACTCGCACACACTCTCACACACTCGCACAAATTCACACACACTCGCACACACTTATACACAATCGCACACACACACTCACTCACTCACACTCACTCGCACACACTTGCACACACTCGCACACACTCGCACACACAGTCCTACACACTCACACACACTCGCAAACACTCGCACAAACTCACTCACACGTACACACTCGCGCACACTCACGCACACTAGCACACACTCGTAAGCATACACTCAAACTCAATCACACACTTACTCACATGCACACACTCTCGCACACACTCACACACACTCGCACGCCCACACTCGCACACTCTCGCACACATTTGCACACACTCGCACTCACTCGCACCCACTCGCATGCACACACTCGCACACACTCATACACAATCACACAAACTCGCACACACACACTCGCACACATTCGCACACACTCGCACACACTCACTCACTCACACTCACTCGCACACACTTGCACACACTCGCACACACTCGCACACACAGTCCTACACACTCACACACACTCGCAAACACTCGCACAAACTCACACACACTCACTCACACGCACACACTTGCGCACACTAGCACACACTCGCACGCCCACACTCGCACACATTTGCACTCACTCGCACGCACTCGCACGCACACACTCGCAAAAAACTCACACACACTCGCACACACTCATACACAATCGCACGCACACACACTCGCACACACACACTCGCACACACTCGCACACTCTCGCACTCACTCGCACGCACTCGCACGCACACACTCGCACACACTCGCATGCACACACTCACACACACAAACACACACACACTCGCATACACACTCGAACACACTCGCATGCACACACTCGCACACACACACACACTCGCATACACACTAGCACACACTCGCACAAACTCCTACACACACTCGTACACACTCACACACACTCGCACACACACTTGCACACACTCGAACATACACACATACACATTCGCACACACACGCACACTCACTCGCACACACAGTCCTACACACTCACACAAACACTCGCAAACACTCGCACACACACACACTCACTCACACGTACACACTCGCGCACACTCGCACACACTCACGCACACTAGCACACACTCGTAAGCATACACTCACACTCACTCACACACTTACTCACACTCACACACTCTCGCACACACTCACACACAGTCGCCCACACTCGCACACACTCGCACGCCCACACTCGCACACTCTCGCACACATTTGCACACACTCGCACTCACTCACACCCACTCGCACGCACACACTCGCACACACTCATACACAATCACACAAACTCGCACACACACACTCGCACACATTCGCACACACTCGCACACACTCACTCACTCACACTCACTCGCACACACTTGCACACACTCGCACACACTCGCACACACAGTCCTACACACTCACACACACACTCGCAAACACTCGCACAAACTCACACACACTCACTCACACGCTCACACTTGCGCACACTAGCACACACTCGCACGCCCACACTCGCACACATTCGCACTCACTCGCACGCACTCGCACGCACACACTCGCACAAACTCACACACACTCGCACACACTCATACACAATCGCACGCACACACACTCGCACACACTCGCACACTCTCGCACACATTCGCACTCACTCGCACGCACACACTCGCACAAACTCGCATGCACACACTCGCACACACACTCACACACACACACTCGCATACACACTTGCACACACACGCACAAAATGCTACACACACTCGTACACACTCACACACACTCGCACACACACTTGCACACACTCGCACACACTCGCACATACACACATACACATTCGCACACACTCGCACACTCACTCGCACACACAGTCATACACACTCACACACACACTCGCAAACACTCGCACACACACACACTCACTCACACGTACACACTCGCGCACACTCACACACACTCACACACACTAGCACACACTCGTAAGCATACACTCACACTCACTCACACACTTACTCAAACGCACACACTCTCGCACACACTCACACACATTCGCGCACACTCGCACACACTCGCACGCCCACACTCGCACACTCTCGCACACATTTGCACACACTCGCACTCACTCGCACCCACTCGCATGCACACACTCGCACACACTCATACACAATCACACAAACTGACACACACTCGCACACACTCACACACTCGCACCCACTCACTCGTGCACACTCGCACACATTCGCACTCACTCGCACGCACTCGCACGCACACACTCGCACAAACTCACACACACTCGCACACACTCATACACAATCGCACGCACACACACTCGCACACACACACTCACACACACTCGCACACTCTCGCACACATACGCACTCACTCGCACGCACTCGCACGCACACACTCTCACACACTCGCACAAACTCACACACACTCGCACACACTTATACACAATCGGACACACACACTCACTCACTCACACTCACTCGCACACACTTGCACACACTCGCACACACTCGCACACACAGTCCTACACACTCACACACACTCGCAAACACTCGCACAAACTCACTCACACGCACACACTTGCACACACTAGCACACACTCGCACGCCCACACTTGCACACACTCACACTCACTCGCACGCACACACTCGCACACACTCGCACATACTCACACACACTTGCACACACTCGCATGCACACACTCGCACACACACTCACAAACACACACTCGCATACACACTCGCACACACTCGCACAAACTCCTACACACACTCGTACACACTCACACACACTCGCACACACACTTGCACACACTCGCACACACTCGCACTTACACACATACACATTCGCACACACTCGCACACACACTCGCACACAGTCCTACACACACACACACGCAAACACTCGCACACACTCACACACACACTCACTCACACATACACACTCGCACACACTCGCACACACTCACGCACACTAGCACACACTCGTAAGCATACACTCACATTCACTCACACACTTAATCACACGCACACACTCTCGCAAACACTCACACACACTCGCGCACACTCGCACACACTCGCAAGCCAACACTCGCACACTCTCGCACACATTTGCACACACTTGCACTCACTCACACCCACTCGCACGCACACACTCGCACACACTCATACACAATCACACAAACTCGCCACACACACTCGCACACATTCGCACACACTCGCACACACTCACTCACTCACACTCACTCGCACACACTTGCACACACTCGCACACACTCGCACACACAGTCCTACACACTCACACACACTCGCAAACACTCGCACAAACTCACACACACTCACTCACACGCACACACTTGCACACACTAGCACACACTCGCACGCCCACACTTGCACACATTCGCACTCACTCGCACGCACTCGCACGCACACACTCGCACACACTCGCACAAACTCACACACACTCGCACACACTCATACACAATCGTACAATCGCACAAACTCACACACACTCGCACACAGTCACACACTCGCACCCACTCACTCGTGCACACTCGCACACATTTGCACTCACTCGCACGCACTCGCACGCACACACTCGCACAAACTCACACACACTCGCACACACTCATACACAATCGCACGCACACACTCGCACACACACACTCGCACACACTCGCACACTCTCGCACACATACGCACTCACTCGCACGCACTCGCACGCACACACTCTCACACACTCGCACAAACTCACACACACTCGCACACACTTATACGCAATCGCACACACACACTCACTCACTCACACTCACTCGCACACACTTGCACACACTCGCACACACTCGCACACACTCATACACAATCGCACAAACTCACACACACTCGTACACACTCACACACTCGCACCCACTCACTCGTGTACACTCGCAAACATTCGCACTCACTCGCACACACTCGCACGCTCACACTCGCACAAACTCACACACACTCGCACACACTCATACACAATCGCACACACACACACTCGCACACACACACTCGCACACACTCGCACACTCTCGCACACATTCACACTCACTCGCACGCACTCGCACGCACACACTCGCACACACTCGCACAAACTCACACACACTCGCACACACTCGCACACACTCGCACACACTCACTCACACACACACACTCGCACACACTCACACACACTCGCACACACTCACATGCACACACACTCGCACACACTCACACACACTCGCACACACTCACAAGCACACACTCGCACAGACACTCGCTCACACTCACAAGCACACACTCACACGCACACACTCGCACACACACTCGCACACACTCACACCCACTCACTCGTGCACACTCGCGCACACTCGGGCACATTTGCACACACTCGCACACTCTCGCACACACTCGCACACACACTCGCACACACTCGAACACACTCACACACACTCACAAACAATCGCACATACAGTCCTACAAACTCACACACACTCACAAACTCGCACCCACACACAAACTGGCACACACTCAAACACACTCACTCATACACACTCGCACACACTCACTCGCACACACACACACTCGCACACACTCGCACCCAGTCAATCGAGCACACTCGCACACACTCGCACGCACACACGCACACACTCGCACACACTCACACGCACACACTCACGCACACACACTCGCGCACACTCGTGCACACTCGCACGCACACATTCGCACACATTCACACTCACTTGCACACACTGGCACACACTGGCACACACTGGCACACACACACTCGCACACACTCGCACACACGCGCACACACTTGCACACACTCGCACACACAGTCCTACACACTCACACACACACTCGCAAACACTCGCACAAACTCACACACACTCACTCACACGCAGACACACTCGCATGCCCACACTCACACACATTTGCACTCACTTGCACGCACTCGCACGCACACACTCGCACAAACTCACACACAATCGCACGCACACACACTCGCACACACACACTCGCACACACTCGCACACTCTCGCACACATTCACACTCACTCGCACGCACTCGCACGCGCACACTCGAACACACTCGCACAAACTCACACACACTCGCACACACTTATACACAAACGCACACACACACTCGTACACACACTCGCACACACTCGCACACACTCGCACACACTCACTCACACACACTCACACACACATACTCGCACACACTCGCACACACTCACACGCACACACTCACGCACACACACTCGCACACACTCGTGCACACTCGCACGCACACATTCGCACACATTCACACTCACTTGCACACACTGGCACACACTGGCACACACTGGCACACACACACTCGCACACACTCGCACACACGCGCACACACTTGCACACACTAGCACACACACTCGCACATACTCGCACACACTCGCACACACTCGCACGCACACACTCGCACACACTCGCATGCACACACTCGCACACACACTCACACACACACACTCACATACACACTCGCACACACTCGCACAAACTCCTACACACACACGTACACACTCACACACACTCGCACATACACACATACACATTCACACACACTCGCACACACAGTCCTACACACTCACACACACACTCGCAAACACTCGCACACACTCACACACACACTCACTCACACATACACACTCGCGCACACTCACGCACACTAGCACACACTCGTAAGCATACACTCACACTCACTCACACACTTACTCACACGCACACACTCTCGCACACACTCACACACACTCGCACACACTCGCACACTCTCGCACACATTTGCACACACTCGCACTCACTCGCACCCACTCGCACGCACACACTCGCACACACTCATACACAATCACACACACTCGCACGCCCACACTCGCACACATTCGCACTCACTCGCACGCACTCGCACGCACACACTCGCACAAACTCACACACACTCGCACACACTCATACACAATCGCACGCACACACACTCGCACACACTCGCACACTCTCGCACACATTCGCACTCACTCGCACGCACACACTCGCACAAACTCGCATGCACACACTCGCACACACACTCACACACACACACTCGCATACACACTTGCACACACTCGCACAAACTCCTACACACACTCGTACACACTCACACACACTCGCACACACACTTGCACACACTCGCACACACTCGCACATACACACATACACATTCGCACACACTCGCACACTCACTCGCACACACAGTCCTACACACTCACACACACACTCACAAACACTCGCACACACACACACTCACTCACACGTACACACTTGCGCACACTCACACACACTCACGCACACTAGCACACACTCGTAAGCATACACTCACACTCACTCACACACTTACTCACACGCACACACTCTCGCACACACTCACACACATTCGCGCACACTTGCATACACTCTCACGCCCACACTCGCACACTCTCGCACACATTTGCACACACTCGCACTCACTCGCACCCACTCGCATGCACACACTCGCACACACTCATACACAATCACACAAACTGACACACACTCGCACACACTCACACACTCGCACCCACTCACTCGTGCACACTCACACACATTCGCACTCACTCGCACGCACTCGCACGCACACACTCGCACAAACTCACACACACTCGCACACACTCATACACAATCGCACGTACACACACTCGCACACACACACTCACACACACTCGCACACTCTCGCACACATACGCACTCACTCGCACGCACTCGCACGCACACACTCTCACACACTGGCACAAACTCACACACACTCGCACACACTTATACACAATCGGACACACACACTCACTCACTCACACTCACTCGCACACACTTGCACACACTCGCACACACTCGCACACACAGTCCTACACACTCACACACACTCGCAAACACTCGCACAAACTCACACACACTCACTCACACGCACACACTTGCACACACTAGCACACACTCGCACGCCCACACTTGCACACACTCACACTCACTCGCACGCACTTGCACACACACACTCGCACACACTCGCACATACTCGCACACACTTGCACACACTCGCACACACTCGCATGCACACACTCGCACACACACTCACAAACACACACTCGCATACACACTCGCACACACTCGCACAAACTCCTACACACACTCGTACACACTCACACACACTCGCACACACACTTGCACACACTCGCACACACTCGCACATACACGCATACACATTCGCACACACTCGCACACACACTCGCACACACAGTCCTACACACACACTCGCAAACACTCGCACACACTCACACACACACTCTCTCACACGTACACACTCGCACACACTCGCACACACTCACGCACACTAGCACACACTCGTAAGCATACACTCACATTCACTCACACACTTACTCACACGCACACACTCTCGCACACACTCACACACACTCGCGCACACTCGCACACACTCGCATGCCCACACTCGCACACTCTCGCACACATTTGCACACACTCGCACTCACTCACACCGACTCGCACGCACACACTCGCACACACTCATACACAATCACACAAACTCGCACACACACACTCGCACACATTCGCACACACTCGCACACACTCACTCACTCACACTCACTCGCACACACTTGCACACACTCGCACACACTCGCACACACAGTCCTACACACTCACACACGCTCGCAAACACTCGCACAAACTCACACACACTCACTCACACGCACATACTTGCACACACTAGCACACACTCGCACGCCCACATTTGCACACATTCGCACTCACTCGCACGCACTCGCACGCACACACTCGCACACACTCGCACAAACTCACACACACTCGCACACACTCATACTCAATCGCACAATCGCACAAACTCACACACACTCGCACACACTCACTCACTCACACTCACTCGCACACACTTGCACACACTCGCACACACTCGCACACACAGTCCTACACACTCACACACACTCGCAAACACTCGCACAAACTCACACACACTCACTCACACGCACATACTTGCACACACTAGCACACACTCGCACGCCCACATTTGCACACATTCGCACTCACTCGCACGCACTCGCACGCACACACTCGCACACACTCGCACAAACTCACACACACTCGCACACACTCATACTCAATCGCACAATCGCACAAACTCACACACACTCGCACACACTCACACACTCGCACCCACTCACTCGTGCATACTCGCACACATTCGCACGCACACACTCGCACAAACTCACAAACACTCGCACACACTCATACACAATCGCACGCACACACACTCGCACACACACACTCACACACACTCGCACACTCTCGCACACATACGCACTCACTCGCACACACTCTCACACACTCGCACAAACTCACACACACTCGCACACACTTATACACAATCGCACACACACACTCACTCACTCACACTCACTCGCACACACTTGCACACACTCGCACACACTCGCACACACAGTCCTACACACTCACACACACTCGCAAACACTCGCACAAACTCACTCACACGCACACACTTGCACACACTAGCACACACTCGCACGCCCACACTTGCACACACTCACACTCACTCGCACGCACACACTCACACACACTCGCACATACTCGCACACACTTGCACACACTCGCATGCACACACTCGCACACACACTCACAAACACACACTCGCATACACACTCGCACACACTCGCACAAACTCCTACACACACTCGTACACACTCACACACACTCGCACACACACTTGCACACACTCGCACACACTCGCACATACACACATACACATTCGCACACACTCGCACACACACTCGCACACACAGTCCTACACACACACACTCGCAAACACTCGCACACACTCACACACACACTCACTCACACGTACACACTCGCACACACTCGCACACACTCACGCACACTAGCACACACTCGTAAGCATACACTCACATTCACTCACACACTTAATCACACGCACACACTCTCGCACACACTCACACACACTCGCGCACACTCGCACACACTCGCAAGCCAACACTCGCACACTCTCGCACACATTTGCACACACTTGCACTCACTCACACCCACTCGCACGCACACACTCGCACACACTCATACACAATCACACAAACTCGCCACACACACTCGCACACATTCGCACACACTCGCACACACTCACTCACTCACACTCACTCGCACACACTTGCACACACTTGCACACACTCGCACACACAGTCCTACACACTCACACACACTCGCAAACACTCGCACAAACTCACACACACTCACTCACACGCACACACTTGCACACACTAGCACACACTCGCACGCCCACACTTGCACACATTCGCACTCACTCGCACGCACTCGCACGCACACACTCGCACACACTCACACAAACTCACACACACTCGCACACACTCATACACAATCGTACAATCGCACAAACTCACACACACTCGCACACAGTCACACACTCGCACCCACTCACTCGTGCACACTCGCACACATTTGTACTCACTCGCACGCACTCGCACGCACACACTCGCACAAACTCACACACACTCGCACACACTCATACACAATCGCATGCACACACTCGCACACACACACTCGCACACACTCGCACACTCTCGCACACATACGCACTCACTCGCACGCACTCGCACGCACACACTCTCACACACTCGCACAAACTCACACACACTCGCACACACTTATACGCAATCGCACACACACACTCACTCACACTCACTCGCACACACTTGCACACAATCGCACACACTCATACACAATCGCACAAACTCACACACACTCGTACACACTCACACACTCGCACCCACTCACTCGTGTACACTCGCAAACATTCGCACTCACTCGCACACACTCGCACGCACACACTCGCACAAACTCACACACACTCGCACACACTCATACACAATCGCACACACACACACTCGCACACACACACTCGCACACACTCGCACACTCTCGCACACATTCACACTCACTCGCACGCACTCGCATGCACACACTCGCACACACTCGCACAAACTCACACACACTCGCACACACTTACACACAATCGCACACACACACACTCGTACACACACTCGCACACACTCGCACACACTCGCACACACTCACTCACACACACACACTCGCACACACTCACACACACTCGCACACACTCACATGCACACACACTCACACACACTCGCACACACTCACAAGCACACACTCGCACAGACACTCGCTCACACTCACAAGCACACACTCACACGCACACACTCGCACACACACTCGCACACACTCACACCCACTCACTCGTGCACACTCGCGCACACTCGGGCACATTTGCACACACTCGCACACACTCGCACACTCTCGCACACACTCGCACACACACACACTCGCACACACTAGCACCCAGTCACTCGAGCACACTCGCACACACTCGCACGCACGCACACACTCGCACACACTCACACGCACACACTCACACACACACACTCGCGCACACTCGTGCACACTCGCACGCACACATTCGCACACATTCGCACTCACTTGCACACACTGGCACACACTGGCACACACTGGCACACACACACTCGCACACACTCGCACACACTCGCACACACTTGCACACACTAGCACACACACTCACACATACTCGCACACACTCGCACACACTCGCACGCACACACTCGCACACACTCGCATGCACACACTCGCACACACACACACACACACTCACATACATACTCGCACACACTCGCACAAAATCCTACACACACACGTACACACTCACACACACACTCGCACACACTCGCACATACACACATACACATTCACACACACTCGCACACACACTCGCACACACAGTCCTACACACTCACACACACACTCGCAAACACTCGCACACACTCACACACACACTCACTCACACATACACACTCGCACACACTCACGCACACTAGCACACACTCGTAAGCATACACTCACACTCACTCACACACTTACTCACACGCACACACTCTCGCACACACTCACACACACTCGCACACACTCGCACACTCTCGCACACATTTGCACACACTCGCACTCACTCGCACCCACTCGCACGCACACACTCGCACACACTCATACACAATCACACAAACTCGCACACACACACTCGCACACATTCGCACACACTCGCACACACGCACTCACTCACACTCACTCGCACACACTTGCACACACTCGCACACACAGTCCTACACACTCACACACACACTCACAAACACTCGCACAAACTCACACACACTCACTCACACGCACACACTTGCGCACACTAGCACACACTCGCACGCCCACACTCGCACACATTCGCACTCACTCGCACGCACTCGCACGCACACACTCGCACACACTCGCACAAACTCACACACACTCGCACACACTCATACACAATCGCACACATTTGCACTCACTCGCACGCACTCGCATGCACACACTCGCACAAACTCACACACACTGGCACACACTCATACACAATCGCACACACACACTCTAACACACACTCGCACACACTCGCACACACTTACTCACACACACTCACACACACACTCGCACACACTCACACACACTTGCACACACTCGCACACACTCACACGCACACACACTCACACACACTCACACACACTCACACACACTCACAAGCACAAACTCGCACACACACTCGCACACACTCACACGCACACACTCACACGCACACACTCGCACACACTCGCACCCACTCACTCGTGCACACTCGCGCACACTCGGGCACATTTGCACACACTCGCACACACTCGCACACTCTCGCACACACACTCGCACACACACTCGCACACACTCGAACACACTCGCACACACTCGCAAACACTCGCACATACAGTCATACAAACTCACACACACTCACACACACTCACACACTCGCACCCACACACAAACTGGCACACACTCAAACACACTCACTCATACACACTCGCACACACTCACTCGCACATACACACACACACTCGCACACACTCGCACCCAGTCACTCGAGCACACTCGCACACCCTCGCACGCACGCACACACTCGCACACACTCACATGCACACACTCACGCACACACACTCGCGCACACTCATGCACACTCGCACGCACACATTCACACACATTCGCACGCACTTGCACACACTCGTACGCACACACTGGCACACACTCGCACACACACACTCACACATACTCGCTCACACTCGCACACACTCGCACGCACACACTCGCACACACTCGCATGCACACACTCGCACACACACTCACACACACACACTCGCATACACACTCGCAAAAACTCCTACACACACTCGTACACACTCACACACACTAGCACACACACACTCGCACATACTCGCACACACTCGCACACACTCGCATGCACACACTCGCACACACACTCACACACTCTCGCATACACACTCGCACAAACTCCTACACACACTCGTACACACTCACACACACTCGCACACACACTTGCACACACTCGCACATACACACAGACACATTCGCACACACTCGCACACACACTCGCACACACAGTCCTACACACTCACACACACACTCGCAAAAACTCGCACACACTCACACACACACTCACTCACACGTACACACTCACGCACACTTGCACACACTCACGCACACTAGCACACACTCGTAAGCATACCCTCACACTCACTCACACACTTACTCACACGCACACACTCTCGCACACACTCACACACACTCGCGCACACTCGCACACACTCGCACGCCCACACTCGCACACTCTCGCACACATTTGCACACACTCGCACTCACTTGCACCCACTCGCACGCACACACTCGCACACACTCATACACAATCACACAAACTCGCACACACACACTCGCACACATTCGCACACACTCGCACACACTCGCATGCACACACTCGCACACACACTCACACACACACTCTCGCATACACACTCGCACAAACTCCTACACACACTCGTACACACTCACACACACTCGCACACACACTTGCACACACTCGCACATACACACATACACATTCGCACACACTCGCACACACACTCGCACACACAGTCCTACACACTCACACACACACTCGCAAACACTCGCACACACTCACACACACACTCACTCACACGTACACACTCACGCACACTTGCACACACTCACGCACACTAGCACACACTCGTAAGCATACACTCACACTCACTCACACACTTACTCACACGCACACACTCTCGCACACACTCACACACACTCGCGCACACTCGCACACACTCGCACGCCCACACTCGCACACTCTCGCACACATTTGCACACACTCGCACTCACTTGCACCCACTCGCACGCACACACTCGCACACACTCATACACAATCACACAAACTCGCACACGCACACTCGCACACATTCGCACACACTCGCACACACTCACTCCCTCACACTCACTCGCACACACTTGCACACACTCGCACACACTCGCACACACAGTCCTACACACTCACACACACACTCGCAAACACTCGCACAAACTCACACACACTCACTCACACGCAGACACACTCGCATGCCCACACTCACACACATTTGCACTCACTTGCACGCACTCGCACGCACACACTCGCACAAACTCACACACACTCGCACACACTCATACACAATCGCACGCACACACACTCGCACACACACACTCGCACACACTCGCACACTCTCGCACACATTCACACTCACTCGCACGCACTCGCACGCGCACACTCGAACACACTCGCACAAACTCACACACACTCGCACACACTTATACACAAACGCACACACACACTCGTACACACACTCGCACACACTCGCACACACTCGCACACACTCACTCACACACACTCACACACACATACTCGCACACACTCGCACACACTTGCACACACTCGCACACACTCACACACACACACACTCGCACACACACTCACACACACTCACACACTCACAAGCACACACTCGCACACACACTCGCACAAACTCACACGCACACACTCACACGCACACACTCGCACAAACAGTCGCACACACTCGCACCCACTCACTCGTGCACACTCGCGCACACTCGGGCACATTTGCACACACTCGCACACACTCGCACACTCTCGCACACACACTCGCACACACACTCGCACACACTCGAACACACTCGCACACACTTGCAAACACTCGCACATACAGTCCTACAAACTCACACACACTCACACACTCCACCCACACACAAACTGGCACACAATCAAACACACTCACTCATACACACTCGCACACACTCACTCGCACACACACACACTCGCACACACTCGCACCCAGTCACTTGAGCACACTCGCACACACTCGCACGCACGCACACACTCGCACACACTCACACGCACACAGTCACGCACACACACTCGCGCACACTCGTGCACACTTGCACGCACACATTCGCACACATTCGCACTCACTTGCACACACTCGTGCGCACACACTGGCACACACTGGCACACACACACTCGCACACACTCGCACACACTTGCACATACTAGCACACACACACTCGCACATATTCGCACACACTCGCACGCACACACTAGCATGCACACACTCGCACACACACTCACACACACACTCACATACACACTCGCACACACTCGCACAAACTCCTACACACACTCGCACACACACACACTCGCACACACACTCGCACACACTCGCACACACTCGCACATACACACATACACACTCGCACACACTCGCACACTCTCACACACATTCACACTCACTCGCACGCACTCGCACGCGCACACTCAAACACACTCGCACAAACTCACACACACTCGCACACACTTATACACAAACGCACACAAACACTCGCACACACTCGCACACACTCACTCACACACACTCACACGCACACACTCGCACACACTCACACACACTTGCACACACTCGCACACACTCACACGCACACACACTCGCACACACACTCACACACACTCGCACACACTCACAAGCACACACTCGCACACTCGCACACACTCACACGCACACACTCACACGCACACACTCGTACAAACAGTCGCACACACTCGCACCCACTCACTCGTGCACACTCGGGCACATTTGCACACACTCGCACACTCTCGCACACACACTCGCACACACACTCGCACACACTCGAACACACTCGCACATACAGTCCTACAAACTCACACACACTCACACACACTCACTCGCACACACTCACACACACTCGCACACACTCACATGCACACACACTCACACACACTCGCACACACTCACAAGCACACACTCGCACAGACACTCGCTCACACTCACAAGCACACACTCACACGCACACACTCGCACACACACTCGCACACACTCACACCCACTCACTCGTGCACACTCGCGCACACTCGGGCACATTTGCACACACTCGCACACACTCGCACACTCTCGCACACACTCGCACACACACACACTCGCACACACTAGCACCCAGTCACTCGAGCACACTCGCACACACTCGCACGCACGCACACACTCGCACACACTCACACGCACACACTCACGCACACACACTCGCGCACACTCGTGCACACTCGCACGCACACATTCGCACACATTCGCACTCACTTGCACACACTGGCACACACTGGCACACACTGGCACACACACACTCGCACACACTCGCATACACTCGCACACACTTGCACACACTAGCACACACACTCGCACATACTCGCACACACTCGCACACACTCGCACGCACACACTCGCACACACTCGCATGCACACACTCGCACACACACTCACACACACACACTCACATACACACTCGCACACACTCGCACAAACTCCTACACACACACGTACACACTCACACACACACTCGCACACACTCGCACATACACACATACACATTCACACACACTCGGACACACACTCGCACACACAGTCCTACACACTCACACACACACTCGCAAACACTCGCACACACTCACACACACACTCACTCACACATACACACTCGCGCACACTCACGCACACTAGCACACACTCGTAAGCATACACTCACACTCACTCACACACTTACTCACACGCACACACTCTCGCACACACTCACACACACTCGCACACACTCGCACACTCTCGCACACATTTGCACACACTCGCACTCACTCGCACCCACTCGCACGCACACACTCGCACACACTCATACACAATCACACAAACTCGCACACACACACTCGCACACATTCGCACACACTCGCACACACGCACTCACTCACACTCACTCGCACACACTTGCACACACTCGCACACACTCGCACACACAGTCCTACACACTCACACACACACTCACAAACACTCGCACAAACTCACACACACTCACTCACACGCACACACTTGCGCACACTAGCACACACTTGCACGCCCACACTCGCACACATTCGCACTCACTCGCACGCACTCGCACGCACACACTCGCACACACTCGCACAAACTCACACACACTCGCACACACTCATACACAATCGCACACATTTGCACTCACTCGCACGCACTCGCATGCACACACTCGCACAAACTCACACACACTGGCACACACTTATACACAATCGCACACACACACTCTAACACACACTCGCACACACTCGCACACACTCACTCACACACACTCACACACACACTCGCACACACTCACACACACTTGCACACACTCGCACACACTCACACGCACACACACTCACACACACTCACACACACTCACAAGCACAAACTCGCACACACACTCGCACACACTCACACGCACACACTCACACGCACACACTCGCACACACTCGCACACACACGCGCACCCACTCACTCGTGCACACTCGCGCACACTCGGGCACATTTGCACACACTCGCACACACTCGCACACTCTCGCACACACACTCGCACACACACTCGCACACACTCGAACACACTCGCACACACTCGCAAACACTCGCACATACAGTCCTACAAACTCACACACACTCACACACACTCACACACTCGCACCCACACACAAACTGGCACACACTCAAACACACTCACTCATACACACTCGCACACACTCACTCGCACACACACACACACTCGCACACACTCGCACCCAGTCACTCGAGCACACTCGCACACCCTCGCACGCACGCACACACTCGCACACACTCACATGCACACACTCACGCACACACACTCGCGCACACTCATGCACACTCGCACGCACACATTCACACACATTCGCACGCACTTGCACACACTCGTACGCACACACTGGCACACACTCGCACACACACACTCACACACACTCGCACACACTCGCATGCACACACTCGCACACACACTCACACACACACACTCGCATACACACTCGCACAAACTCCTACACACACTCGTACACACTCACACACACTAGCACACACACACTCGCACATACTCGCACACACTCGCACACACTCGCATGCACACACTCGCACACACACTCACACACTCTCGCATACACACTCGCACAAACTCCTACACACACTCGTACACACTCACACACACTCGCACACACACTTGCACACACTCGCACATACACACATACACATTCGCACACACTCGCACACACACTCGCACACACAGTCCTACACACTCACACACACACTCGCAAACACTCGCACACACTCACACACACACTCACTCACACGTACACACTCACGCACACTTGCACACACTCACGCACACTAGCACACACTCGTAAGCATACCCTCACACTCACTCACACACTTACTCACACGCACACACTCTCGCACACACTCACACACACTCGCGCACACTCGCACACACTCGCACGCCCACACTCGCACACTCTCGCACACATTTGCACACACTCACACTCACTTGCACCCACTCGCACGCACCCACTCCCACACACTCATACACAATCACACAAACTCGCACACACACACTCGCACACATTCGCACACACTCGCACACACTCACTCACTCACACTCACTCGCACACACTTGCACACACTCGCACACACTCGCACACACAGTCCTACACACTCACACACACTCGCAAACACTCGCACAAACTCACTCACACGTACACACTCGCGCACACTCACGCACACTAGCACACACTCGTAAGCATACACTCAAACTCAATCACACACTTACTCACATGCACACACTCTCGCACACACTCACACACACTCGCACGCCCACACTCGCACACTCTCGCACACATTTGCACACACTCGCACTCACTCGCACCCACTCGCATGCACACACTCGCACACACTCATACACAATCACACAAACTCGCACACACACACTCGCACACATTCGCACACACTCGCACACACTCACTCACTCACACTCACTCGCACACACTTGCACACACTCGCACACACTCGCACGCCCACACTCGCACACATTTGCACACACTCGCACACACTCGCACACACAGTCCTACACACTCACACACACTCGCAAACACTCGCACAAACTCACACACACTCACTCACACGCACACACTTGCGCACACTAGCACACACTCGCACGCCCACACTCGCACACATTTGCACTCACTCGCACGCACTCGCACGCACACACTCGCAAAAAACTCACACACACTCGCACACACTCATACACAATCGCACGCACACACACTCGCACACACACACTCGCACACACTCGCACACTCTCGCACTCACTCGCACGCACTCGCACGCACACACTCGCACACACTCGCATGCACACACTCGCACACACACACACACACACACTCGCATACACACTAGCACACACTCGCACAAACTCCTACACACACTCGTACACACTCACATACACTCGCACACACACTTGCACACACTCGAACATACACACATACACATTCGCACACACACGCACACTCACTCGCACACACAGTCCTACACACTCACACAAACACTCGCAAACACTCGCACACACACACACTCACTCACACGTACACACTCGCGCACACTCGCACACACTCACGCACACTAGCACACACTCGTAAGCATACACTCACACTCACTCACACACTTACTCACACTCACACACTCTCGCACACACTCACACACACTCGCCCACACTCGCACACACTCGCACGCCCACACTCGCACACTCTCGCACACATTTGCACACACTCGCACTCACTCACACCCACTCGCACGCACACACTCGCACACACTCATACACAATCACACAAACTCGCACACACACACTCGCACACATTCGCACACACTCGCACACACTCACTCACTCACACTCACTCGCACACACTTGCACACACTCGCACACACTCGCACACACAGTCCTACACACTCACACACACACTCGCAAACACTCGCACAAACTCACACACACTCACTCACACGCTCACACTTGCGCACACTAGCACACACTCGCACGCCCACACTCGCACACATTCGCACTCACTCGCACGCACTCGCACGCACACACTCGCACAAACTCACACACACTCGCACACACTCATACACAATCGCACGCACACACACTCGCACACACTCGCACACTCTCGCACACATTCGCACTCACTCGCACGCACACACTCGCACAAACTCGCATGCACACACTCGCACACACACTCACACACACACACTCGCATACACACTTGCACACACACGCACAAAATGCTACACACACTCGTACACACTCACACACACTCGCACACACACTTGCACACACTCGCACACACTCGCACATACACACATACACATTCGCACACACTCGCACACTCACTCGCACACACAGTCCTACACACTCACACACACACTCGCAAACACTCGCACACACACACACTCACTCACACGTACACACTCATGCACACTTGCACACACTCACGCACACTAGCACACACTCGTAAGCATGCACTCACACTCACTCACACACTTACTCACACGCACACTCTCGCACACACTCACACACACTCGCACACACTCGCACGCCCACACTCGCACACTCTCGCACACATTCGCACACACTCGCACACACTCACTCACTCACACTCACTCGCACACACTTGCACACACTCGCACACACTCGCACACACAGTCCTACACACTCACACACACACTCGCAAACACTCGCACAAACTCACACACACTCACTCACACGCACACACTTGCGCACACTAGCACACACTCGCACGCCCACACTCACACACATTCGCACTCACTCGCACACACTCGCACGCACACACTCGCACAAACTCACACACACTCGCACACACTCATACACAATCGCACGCACACACACTCGCACACACACACTCGCACACACTCGGGCACATTTGCACACACTCGCGCACACTCGGGCACATTTGCACACACTCGCACACACTCGCACACTCTCGCACACATACTCGCACACACACTCGCACACACTCGAACACACTCGCACACACTCGCAAACACTCGCACATACAGTCCTACAAACTCACACACACTCACACACACTCACACACTCCACCCACACACAAACTGGCACACACTCAAACACACTCACTCATACACACTCGCACACACTCACTCGCACACACACACACTCGCACACACTCGCACCCAGTCACTCGAGCACACTCGCACACACTCGCACGCACGCACACACTCGCACACACTCACACGCACACACTCACGCACACACACTCACGCACACTCGTGCACACTCGCACGCACACATTCACACACATGCGCACTCACTTGCACACACTCGTGCGCACACACTGGCACACACTGGCACACACTGGCACACACACACTCGTACACACTCGCACACACTCGCACATACACACATACACATTCGCACACACTCGCACACACACTCGCACACACAGTCCTACACACTCACACACACACTCGCAAACACTCGCACACACTCACACACACACTCACTCACACGTACACACTCGCACACACTCGCACACACTCACGCACACTAGCACACACTCGCATGCACACACTGGCACACACACTAACACACACACTCACATAGACACTCGCACACACTCGCACAAACTCCTACACACACTCGCACACACTCACACACACACTCGCACGCTCACACTCGCACACACTCACACACACACTTGCACACACTTGCACACACACACTCACACACAATCACACACACACTCGCAGACACTCGCACACACTCACTCATGCACACACTCATACACACTCGCCCACACTCGCACACACAGTCCTACACACTCACACACACACTCGCAAACACTCGCAAACACTCACACACACACTCACTCACACGTACACACTCGCACACACTCGCACGCCCACACTCTCACACTCTCGCACACATTTGCACACACTCGCACTCACTTGCACGCACTCACACACACACTCACACACACACTCGCACAAACTCATACACAATCGCACACACTCACTCGCACACACTTGCACACACTCGCACACACTCGCACACACTTGCACACACTTGCACACGCTTGCACACACTCGCACACACTCGCACACACTCACACACACGCACACACACGCACACACACTCACGCACAAACTCGCACACACTCGCAAACACTCGCACAAACTCACACACACTCACTCACACGCACACACTTGCGCACACTAGCACACACTCGCACGCCCACACTCGCACACATTCGCACTCACTCGCACGCACTCGCACGCACACACTCGCAAAAAACTCACACACACTCGCACACACTCATACACAATCGCACGCACACACACTCGCACACACACACTCGCACACACTTGCACACTCTCACACTCACTCGCACGCACACACTCGCACACACTCGCATGCACACACTCACACGCACACACTCGCACAAACAGTCACACACACTCGCACCCACTCACTCGTGCACACTCGCGCACACTCGGGCACATTTGCACACACTCGCACACTCTCGCACACACACTCGCACACACACTCGCACACACTCGAACACACTCGCACACACTCGCAAACACTCGCACATACAGTCCTACAAACTCACACACACTCACACACACTCACACACTCCACCCACACACAAACTGGCACACACTCAAACACACTCACTCATACACACTCGCACACACTCACTCGCACACACACACACTCGCACACACTAGCACCCAGTCACTCGAGCACACTCGCACACACTCGCACGCACGCACGCACACACTCGCACACGCTCACACGCACACAGTCACGCACACACACTCGCGCACACTCGTGCACACTTGCACGCACACATTCGCACACATTCGCACACATTCGCACTCACTTGCACACACTCGTGCGCACACACTGGCACACACTGGCACACACACACTCGCACACACTCGCACACACTTGCACATACTAGCACACACACACTCGCACATATTCGCACACACTCGCACACACTTGCATGCACACACTCGCACACACACTCACACACACACTCACATACACACTCGCACACACTCGCACAAACTCCTACACACACTCGTACACACACACACTCGCACACACACTCGCACACACTCGCACACACTCGCACATACACACATACACATTCGCACACACTCGCACACACACTCGCACACACAGTCCTACACACTCACACACACACTCGCAAACACTCGCACACACTCACACACACACTCACTCACACGTACACACTCGCACACACTCACGCACACTAGCACACACTCGCATGCACACACTGGCACACACACTAACACACACACTCACATACACACTCGCACAAACTCCTACACACACTCGCACACACTCACACACACACTCGCACGCTCACACTCGCACACACTCACACACACACTTGCACACACTTGCACACACACACTCGCACACAATCACACACACACTCGCAGACACTCGCACACACTCACTCATGCACACACTCATACACACTCGCCCACACTCGCACACACAGTCCTACACACTCACACACACACTCGCAAACACTCGCAAACACTCACACACACACTCACTCACACGTACACACTCGCACACACTCGCACACTCTCGCACACATTTGCACACACTCGCACTCACTCGCACGCACTCGCACACACACTCGCACAAACTCATACACAATCGCACACACTCACTCGCACACACTTGCACACACTCGCACACACTCGCACACACTTGTACACACTTGCACACGCTTGCACACACTCGCACACACTCGCACACACTCGCACACACTCACACACACGCACACACACGCACACACACTCACGCACACACTCGCACACACTCGCACACACTTGCATGCACACATTCGCACGCACTCGCACACACAAACACAAACTGGCACACACTCAAACACACTCACTCATACACACTCGCACACACTCACTCGCACACACACACACTCGCACACACTCACACACACACACACTCGCGCACACTCGTGCACACTCGCACGCACACATTCGCACACATTCGCTCTCACTTGCACACACTCGTACGCAAACACTGGCACACACTGGCACACACTCGCACACACACACTCGCACACACTCGCACACACTTGCACACACTAGCACACACACACTCGCACACACTCGCACATACTCGCACACACTCACACACACTTGCACGCACACACTCGCATGCACACACTCGCACACACTCACACACACTTGCACGCACACACTCGCACGCCCACACTCGCACACTCTCGCACACATTTGCACACACTCGCACTCACTCGCACCCACTCGCATGCACACACTCGCACACACTCATACACAATCACACAAACTCGCACACACACACTCGCACACATTCGCACACACTCGCACACACTCACTCACACTCACTCGCACACACTTGCACACACTCGCACACACTCGCACACACAGTCCTACACACTCACACACACTCGCAAACACTCGCACAAACTCACACACACTCACTCACACGCACACACTTGCGCACACTAGCACACACTCGCACGCCCACACTCGCACACATTCGCACTCACTCGCACGCACTCGCACGCACACACTCGCAAAAAACTCACACACACTCGCACACACTCATACACAATCGCATGCACACACACTCGCACACACACACTCGCACACACTCGCACACTCTCGCACTCACTCGCACGCACACACTCGCACACACTCGCATGCACACACTCACACGCACACACTCACACAAACAGTCACACACACTCGCACCCACTCACTCGTGCACACTCGCGCACACTCGGGCACATTTGCACACACTCGCACACACTCGCACACTCTCGCACACACTCGCACACACACTCGCACACACTCGAACACACTCGCACACACTCGCAAACACTCGCACATACAGTCCTACAAACTCACACACACTCACACACACTCACACACTCCACCCACACACAAACTGGCACACACTCAAACACACTCACTCATACACACTCGCACACACTCACTCGCACACACACACACTCGCACACACTAGCACCCAGTCACTCGAGCACACTCGCACACACTCGCACGCACGTACGCACACACTCGCACACACACTCACACACACACTCACATACACACTCGCACACACTCGCACAAACTCCTACACACACTCGTACACACACACACTCGCACACACACTCGCACACACTCGCACACACTCGCACATACACACATACACATTCGCATACACTCGCACACACACTCGCACACACAGTCCAACACACTCACACACACACTCGCAAACACTCGCACACACTCACACACACACTCACTCACACGTACACACTCGCACACACTCACGCACACTAGCACACACTCGCATGCACACACTGGCACACACACTAACACACACACTCACATACACACTCGCACACACTCGCACAAACTCCTACACACACTCGCACACACTCACACACACACTTGCACGCTCACACTCGCACACACTCACACACACACTTGCACACACTTGCACACACACACTCGCACACAATCACACACACACTCGCAGACACTCGCACACACTCACTCATGCACACACTCATACACACTCGCCCACACTCGCACACACAGTCCTACACACTCACACACACACTCGCAAACACTCGCAAACACTCACACACACACTCACTCACACGTACACACTCGCACACACTCGCACGCCCACACTCTCACACTCTCGCACACATTTGCACACACTCGCACTCACTCGCACGCACTCGCACACACACTCACACACACACTCGCACAAACTCATACACAATCGCACACACTCACTCGAACACACTTGCACACACTCGCACACACTCGCACACACTTGCACACACTTGCACACGCTTGCACACACTCGCACACACTCGCACACACTCGCACACACACACACGCACACACACGCACACACACTCACGCACACACTCGCACACACTCGCACACACTTGCATGCACACACTCGCACACACTCGCACATACTCGCACACACTCACACACTAGCACACACACACTCGCACACACTCGCACATACTCGCACACACTCACACACACTTGCACGCACACACTCGCATGCACACACTCGCACACACTCACACACACTCGCATACACACTCTCACACACTCGCACAAACTCCTACACACACTCGTACACACTCACACACACTCGCACACACACTCGCACACACTCGCACATACACACATACACATTTGCACACACTCGCACACACACTCGCACACACAGTCCTACACACTCACACACACACTCGCAAACACTCGCACACACTCACACACACACTCACTCACACGTACACACTCGCGCACACTCACGCACACTAGCACACACTCATAAGCATACACTCAAACTCAATCACACACTTACTCACATGCACACACTCTCACGCACACTCACACACACTCGCACGCCCACACTCGCACACTCTCGCACACATTTGCACACACTCGCACTCACTCGCACCCACTCGCATGCACACACTCGCACACACTCATACACAATCACACAAACTCGCACACACACACTCGCACACATTCGCACACACTCGCACACACTCACTCACTCACACTCACTCGCACACACTTGCACACACTCGCACACACTCGCACACACAGTCCTACACACTCACACACACTCGCAAACACTCGCACAAACTCACACACACTCACTCACACGCACACACTTGCGCACACTAGCACACACTCGCACGCCCACACTCGCACACATTTGCACTCACTCGCACGCACTCGCACGCACACACTCGCAAAAAACTCACACACACTCGCACACACTCATACACAATCGCACGCACACACACTCGCACACACACACTCGCACACACTCGCACACTCTCGCACTCACTCGCACGCACTCGCACGCACACACTCGCACACACTCGCATGCACACACTCACACACACAAACACACACACACTCGCATACACACTCGCACACACTCGCATGCACACACTCGCACACACACACACACACACACACTCGCATACACACTAGCACACACTCGCACAAACTCCTACACACACTCGTACACACTCACACACACTCGCACACACACTTGCACACACTCGAACATACACACATACACATTCGCACACACACGCACACTCACTCGCACACACAGTCCTACACACTCACACAAACACTCGCAAACACTCGCACACACACACACTCACTCACACGTACACACTCGCGCACACTCGCACACACTCACGCACACTAGCACACACTCGTAAGCATACACTCACACTCACTCACACACTTACTCACACTCACACACTCTCGCACACACTCACACACAGTCGCCCACACTCGCACACACTCGCACGCCCACACTCGCACACTCTCGCACACATTTGCACACACTCGCACTCACTCACACCCACTCGCACGCACACACTCGCACACACTCATACACAATCACACAAACTCGCACACACACACTCGCACACATTCGCACACACTCGCACACACTCACTCACTCACACTCACTCGCACACACTTGCACACACTCGCACACACTCGCACACACAGTCCTACACACTCACACACACACTCGCAAACACTCGCACAAACTCACACACACTCACTCACACGCTCACACTTGCGCACACTAGCACACACTCGCACGCCCACACTCGCACACATTCGCACTCACTCGCACGCACTCGCACGCACACACTCGCACAAACTCACACACACTCGCACACACTCATACACAATCGCACGCACACACACTCGCACACACTCGCACACTCTCGCACACATTCGCACTCACTCGCACGCACACACTCGCACAAACTCGCATGCACACACTCGCACACACACTCACACACACACACTCGCATACACACTTGCACACACACGCACAAAATGCTACACACACTCGTACACACTCACACACACTCGCACACACACTTGCACACACTCGCACACACTCGCACATACACACATACACATTCGCACACACTCGCACACTCACTCGCACACACAGTCCTACACACTCACACACACACTCGCAAACACTCGCACACACACACACTCACTCACACGTACACACTCGCGCACACTCACACACACTCACGCACACTAGCACACACTCGTAAGCATACACTCACACTCACTCACACACTTACTCACACGCACACACTCTCGCACATACTCACACACATTCGCGCACACTCGCACACACTCGCACGCCCACACTCGCACACTCTCTCACACATTTGCACACACTCGCACTCACTCGCACCCACTCGCATGCACACACTCGCACACACTCATACACAATCACACAAACTGACACACACTCGCACACACTCACACACTCGCACCCACTCACTCGTGCACACTCGCACACATTCGCACTCACTCGCACGCACTCGCACGCACACACTCGCACAAACTCACACACACTCGCACACACTCATACACAATCGCACGCACACACACTCGCACACACACACTCACACACACTCGCACACTCTCGCACACATACGCACTCACTCGCACGCACTCGCACGCACACACTCTCACACACTCGCACAAACTCACACACACTCGCACACACTTATACACAATCGGACACACACACTCACTCACTCACACTCACTCGCACACACTTGCACACACTCGCACACACTCGCACACACAGTCCTACACACTCACACACACTCGCAAACACTCGCACAAACTCACACACACTCACTCACACGCACACACTTGCACACACTAGCACACACTCGCACGCCCACACTTGCACACACTCACACTCACTCGCACGCACTCGCACACACACACTTGCACACACTCGCACATACTCGCACACACTTGCACACACTCGCACACACTCGCATGCACACACTCGCACACACACTCACAAACACACACTCGCATACAAACTCGCACACACTCGCACAAACTCCTACACACACTCGTACACACTCACACACACTCGCACACACACTTGCACACACTCGCACACACTCGCACATACACGCATACACATTCGCACACACTCGCACACACACTCGCACACACAGTCCTACACACACACTCGCAAACACTCGCACACACTCACACACACACTCACTCACACGTACACACTCGCACACACTCGCACACACTCACGCACACTAGCACACACTCGTAAGCATACACTCACATTCACTCACACACTTACTCACACGCACACACTCTCGCACACACTCACACACACTCGCGCACACTCGCACACACTCGCATGCCCACACTCGCACACTCTCGCACACATTTGCACACAGTCGCACTCACTCACACCCACTCGCACGCACACACTCGCACACACTCATACACAATCACACAAACTCGCACACACACTCGCACACATTCGCACACACTCGCACACACTCACTCACTCACACTCACTCGCACACACTTGCACACACTCGCACACACTCGCACACACAGTCCTACACACTCACACACACTCGCAAACACTCGCACAAACTCACACACACTCACTCACACGCACATACTTGCACACACTAGCACACACTCGCACGCCCACATTTGCACACATTCGCACTCACTCGCACGCACTCGCACGCACACACTCGCACACACTCGCACAAACTCACACACACTCGCACACACTCATACTCAATCGCACAATCGCACAAACTCACACACACTCGCACACACTCACACACTCGCACCCACTCACTCGTGCATACTCGCACACATTCGCACGCACACACTCGCACAAACTCACACACACTCGCACACACTCATACACAATCGCACGCACACACACTCGCACACACACACTCACACACACTTGCACACTCTCGCACACATATGCACTCACTCGCACACACTCTCACACACTCGCACAAATTCACACACACTCGCACACACTTATACACAATCGCACACACACACTCACTCACTCACACTCACTCGCACACACTTGCACACACTCGCACACACTCGCACACACAGTCCTACACACTCACACACACTCGCAAACACTCGCACAAACTCACTCACACGTACACACTCGCGCACACTCACGCACACTAGCACACACTCGTAAGCATACACTCAAACTCAATCACACACTTACTCACATGCACACACTCTCGCACACACTCACACAGACTCGCACGCCCACACTCGCACACTCTCGCACACATTTGCACACACTCGCACTCACTCGCACCCACTCGCATGCACACACTCGCACACACTCATACACAATCACACAAACTCGCACACACACACTCGCACACATTCGCACACACTCGCACACTCTCGCACTCACTCGCACGCACTCGCACGCACACACTCGCACACACTCGCATGCACACACTCACACACACAAACACACACACACTCGCATACACACTCGCACACACTCGCATGCACACACTCGCACACACACACACACACACACTCGCATACACACTAGCACACACTCGCACAAACTCCTACACACACTCGTACACACTCACACACACTCGCACACACACTTGCACACACTCGAACATACACACATACACATTCGCACACACACGCACACTCACTCGCACACACAGTCCTACACACTCACACAAACACTCGCAAACACTCGCACACACACACACTCACTCACACGTACACACTCGCGCACACTCGCACACACTCACGCACACTAGCACACACTCGTAAGCATACACTCACACTCACTCACACACTTACTCACACTCACACACTCTCGCACACACTCACACACACTCGCCCACACTCGCACACACTCGCACGCCCACACTCGCACACTCTCGCACACATTTGCACACACTCGCACTCACTCACACCCACTCGCACGCACACACTCGCACACACTCATACACAATCACACAAACTCGCACACACACACTCGCACACATTCGCACACACTCGCACACACTCACTCACTCACACTCACTCGCACACACTTGCACACACTCGCACACACTCGCACACACAGTCCTACACACTCACACACACACTCGCAAACACTCGCACAAACTCACACACACTCACTCACACGCTCACACTTGCGCACACTAGCACACACTCGCACGCCCACACTCGCACACATTCGCACACATTCGCACTCACTCGCACGCACACACTCGCACAAACTCACACACACTCGCACACACTCATACACAATCGCACGCACACACACTCGCACACACTCGCACACTCTCGCACACATTCGCACTCACTCGCACGCACACACTCGCACAAACTCGCATGCACACACTCGCACACACACTCACACACACACACTCGCATACACACTTGCACACACACGCACAAAATGCTACACACACTCGTACACACTCACACACACTCGCACACACTTGCACACACTCGCACACACTCGCACATACACACATACACATTCGCACACACTCGCACACTCACTCGCACACACAGTCCTACACACTCACACACACACTCGCAAACACTCGCACACACACACACTCACTCACACGTACACACTCGCGCACACTCACACACACTCACACACACTAGCACACACTCGTAAGCATACACTCACACTCACTCACACACTTACTCACACGCACACACTCTCGCACACACTCACACACATTCGCGCACACTCGCACACACTCGCACGCCCACACTCGCACACTCTCGCACACATTTGCACACACTCGCACTCACTCGCACCCACTCGCATGCACACACTCGCACACACTCACACACTCGCACCCACTCACTCGTGCACACTCGCACACATTCGCACTCACTCGCACGCACTCGCACGCACACACTCGCACAAACTCACACACACTCGCACACACTCATACACAATCGCACGCACACACACTCGCACACACACACTCACACACACTCGCACACTCTCGCACACATACGCACTCACTCGCACGCACTCGCACGCACACACTCTCACACACTCGCACAAACTCACACACACTCGCACACACTTGCACACACTCGCACACACTCGCACACACAGTCCTACACACTCACACACACTCGCAAACACTCGCACAAACTCACACACACTCACTCACACGCACACACTTGCACACACTAGCACACACTCGCACGCCCACACTTGCACACATTCGCACTCACTCGCACGCACTCGCACGCACACACTCGCACACACTCGCACAAACTCACACACACTCGCACACACTCATACACAATCGTACAATCGCACAAACTCACACACACTCGCACACAGTCACACACTCGCACCCACTCACTCGTGCACACTCGCACACATTTGCACTCACTCGCACGCACTCGCACGCACACACTCGCACAAACTCACACACACTCGCACACACTCATACACAATCGCACGCACACACTCGCACACACACACTCGCACACACTCGCACACTCTCGCACACATACGCACTCACTCGCACGCACTCGCACGCACACACTCTCACACACTCGCACAAACTCACACACACTCGCACACACTTATACGCAATCGCAAACACACACTCACTCACTCACACTCACTCGCACACACTTGCACACACTCGCACACACTCGCACACACTCATACACAATCGCACAAACTCACACACACTCGTACACACTCACACACTCGCACCCACTCACTCGTGTACACTCGCAAACATTCGCACTCACTCGCACACACTCGCACGCTCACACTCGCACAAACTCACACACACTCGCACACACTCATACACAATCGCACACAAACACACTCGCACACACACACTCGCACACACTCGCACACTCTCGCAGACATTCACACTCACTCGCACGCACTCGCACGCACACACTCGCACACACTCGCACAAACTCACACACACTCGCACACACTTATACACAATCGCACACACACACACACTCGTACACACACTCGCACACACTCGCACACACTCGCACACACTCACTCACACACACACACTCGCACACACTCACACACACTCGCACACACTCACATGCACACACACTCGCACACACTCACACACACTCGCACACACTCACAAGCACACACTCGCACAGACACTCGCTCACACTCACAAGCACACACTCACACGCACACACTCGCACACACACTCGCACACACTCACACCCACTCACTCGTGCACACTCGCGCACACTCGGGCACATTTGCACACACTCGCACACTCTCGCACACACTCGCACACACACTCGCACACACTCGAACACACTCACACACACTCACAAACAATCGCACATACAGTCCTACAAACTCACACACACTCACAAACTCGCACCCACACACAAACTGGCACACACTCAAACACACTCACTCATACACACTCGCACACACTCACTCGCACACACACACACTCGCACACACTCGCACCCAGTCAATCGAGCACACTCGCACACACTCGCACGCACACACGCACACACTCGCACACACTCACACGCACACACTCACGCACACACACTCGCGCACACTCGTGCACACTCGCACGCACACATTCGCACACATTCACACTCACTTGCACACACTGGCACACACTGGCACACACTGGCACACACACACTCGCACACACTCGCACACACGCGCACACACTTGCACACACTAGCACACACACTCGCACATACTCGCACACACTCGCACACACTCGCACGCACACACTCGCACACACTCGCATGCACACACTCGCACACACACTCACACACACACACTCACATACACACTCGCACACACTCGCACAAACTCCTACACACACACGTACACACTCACACACACTCGCACATACACACATATACATTCACACACACTCGCACACACACTCGCACACACAGTCCTACACACTCACACACACACTCGCAAACACTCGCACACACTCACACACACACTCACTCACACATACACACTCGCGCACACTCACGCACACTCGCACGCCCACACTCGCACACTCTCGCACACATTTGCACACACTCGCACTCACTTGCACCCACTCGCACGCACACACTCGCACACACTCATACACAATCACACAAACTCGCACACACACACTCGCACACATTCGCACACACTCGCACACACTCACTCCCTCACACTCACTCGCACACACTTGCACACACTCGCACACACTCGCACACACAGTCCTACACACTCACACACACACTCGCAAACACTCGCACAAACTCACACACACTCACTCACACGCAGACACACTCGCATGCCCACACTCACACACATTTGCACTCACTTGCACGCACTCGCACGCACACACTCGCACAAACTCACACACACTCGCACACACTCATACACAATCGCACGCACACACACTCGCACACACACACTCGCACACACTCGCACACTCTCGCACACATTCACACTCACTCGCACGCACTCGCACGCGCACACTCGAACACACTCGCACAAACTCACACACACTCGCACACACTTATACACAAACGCACACACACACTCGTACACACACTCGCACACACTCGCACACACTCGCACACACTCACTCACACACACTCACACACACATACTCGCACACACTCGCACACACTCACACGCACACACTCACGCCCACACACTCGCACACACTCGTGCACACTCGCACGCACACATTCGCACACATTCACACTCACTTGCACACACTGGCACACACTGGCACACACTGGCACACACACACTCGCACACACTCGCACACACGCGCACACACTTGCACACACTAGCACACACACTCGCACATACTCGCACACACTCGCACACACTCGCACGCACACACTCGCACACACTCGCATGCACACACTCGCACACACACTCACACACACACACTCACATACACACTCGCACACACTCGCACAAACTCCTACACACACACGTACACACTCACACACACTCGCACATACACACATACACATTCACACACACTCGCACACACACTCGCACACACAGTCCTACACACTCACACACACACTCGCAAACACTCGCACACACTCACACACACACTCACTCACACATACACACTCGCGCACACTCACGCACACTAGCACACACTCGTAAGCATACACTCACACTCACTCACACACTTACTCACACGCACACACTCTCGCACACACTCACACACACTCGCACACACTCGCACACTCTCGCACACATTTGCACACACTCGCACTCACTCGCACCCACTCGCACGCACACACTCGCACACACTCATACACAATCACACACACTCGCACGCCCACACTCGCACACATTCGCACTCACTCGCACGCACTCGCACGCACACACTCGCACAAACTCACACACACTCGCACACACTCATACACAATCGCACGCACACACACTCGCACACACTCGCACACTCTCGCACACATTCGCACTCACTCGCACGCACACACTCGCACAAACTCGCATGCACACACTCGCACACACACTCACACACACACACTCGCATACACACTTGCACACACTCGCACAAACTCCTACACACACTCGTACACACTCACACACACTCGCACACACACTTGCACACACTCGCACACACTCGCACATACACACATACACATTCGCACACACTCGCACACTCACTCGCACACACAGTCCTACACACTCACACACACACTCACAAACACTCGCACACACACACACTCACTCACACGTACACACTCGCGCACACTCACACACACTCACGCACACTAGCACACACTCGTAAGCATACACTCACACTCACTCACACACTTACTCACACGCACACACTCTCGCACACACTCACACACATTCGCGCACACTTGCATACACTCTCACGCCCACACTCGCACACTCTCGCACACATTTGCACACACTCGCACTCACTCGCACCCACTCGCATGCACACACTCGCACACACTCATACACAATCACACAAACTGACACACACTCGCACACACTCACACACTCGCACCCACTCACTCGTGCACACTCACACACATTCGCACTCACTCGCACGCACTCGCACGCACACACTCGCACAAACTCACACACACTCGCACACACTCATACACAATCGCAAACACTCGCACAAACTCACACACACTCGCAAACACTCGCACAAACTCACACACACTCACTCACACGCACATACTTGCACACACTAGCACACACTCGCACGCCCACATTTGCACACATTCGCACTCACTCGCACGCACTCGCACGCACACACTCGCACACACTCGCACAAACTCACACACACTCGCACACACTCATACTCAATCGCACAATCGCACAAACTCACACACACTCGCACACACTCACACACTCGCACCCACTCACTCGTGCATACTCGCACACATTCGCACGCACACACTCGCACAAACTCACAAACACTCGCACACACTCATACACAATCGCACGCACACACACTCGCACACACACACTCACACACACTCGCACACTCTCGCACACATACGCACTCACTCGCACACACTCTCACACACTCGCACAAACTCACACACACTCGCACACACTTATACACAATCGCACACACACACTCACTCACTCACACTCACTCGCACACACTTGCACACACTCGCACACACTCGCACACACAGTCCTACACACTCACACACACTCGCAAACACTCGCACAAACTCACTCACACGCACACACTTGCACACACTAGCACACACTCGCACGCCCACACTTGCACACACTCACACTCACTCGCACGCACACACTCGCACACACTCGCACATACTCGCACACACTTGCACACACTCGCATGCACACACTCGCACACACACTCACAAACACACACTCGCATACACACTCGCACACACTCGCACAAACTCCTACACACACTCGTACACACTCACACACACTCGCACACACACTTGCACACACTCGCACACACTCGCACATACACACATACACATTCGCACACACTCGCACACACACTCGCACACACAGTCCTACACACACACACTCGCAAACACTCGCACACACTCACACACACACTCACTCACACGTACACACTCGCACACACTCGCACACACTCACGCACACTAGCACACACTCGTAAGCATACACTCACATTCACTCACACACTTAATCACACGCACACACTCTCGCACACACTCACACACACTCGCGCACACTCGCACACACTCGCAAGCCAACACTCGCACACTCTCGCACACATTTGCACACACTTGCACTCACTCACACCCACTCGCACGCAGACACTCGCACACACTCATACACAATCACACAAACTCGCCACACACACTCGCACACATTCGCACACACTCGCACACACTCACTCACTCACACTCACTCGCACACACTTGCACACACTCGCACACACTCGCACACACAGTCCTACACACTCACACACACTCGCAAACACTCGCACAAACTCACACACACTCACTCACACGCACACACTTGCACACACTAGCACACACTCGCACGCCCACACTTGCACACATTCGCACTCACTCGCACGCACTCGCACGCACACACTCGCACACATTCGCACAAACTCACACACACTCGCACACACTCATACACAATCGTACAATCGCACAAACTCACACACACTCGCACACAGTCACACACTCACACCCACTCACTCGTGCACACTCGCACACATTTGCACTCACTCGCACGCACTCGCACGCACACACTCGCACAAACTCACACACACTCGCACACACTCATACACAATCGCATGCACACACTCGCACACACACACTCGCACACACTCGCACACTCTCGCACACATACGCACTCACTCGCACGCACTCGCACGCACACACTCTCACACACTCGCACAAACTCACACACACTCGCACACACTTATACGCAATCACACAAACTGACACACACTCGCACACACTCACACACTCGCACCCACTCACTCGTGCACACTCACACACATTCGCACTCACTCGCACGCACTCGCACGCACACACTCGCACAAACTCACACACACTCGCACACACTCATACACAATCGCAAACACTCGCACAAACTCACACACACTCGCAAACACTCGCACAAACTCACACACACTCACTCACACGCACATACTTGCACACACTAGCACACACTCGCACGCCCACATTTGCACACATTCGCACTCACTCGCACGCACTCGCACGCACACACTCGCACACACTCGCACAAACTCACACACACTCGCACACACTCATACTCAATCGCACAATCGCACAAACTCACACACACTCGCACACACTCACACACTCGCACCCACTCACTCGTGCATACTCGCACACATTCGCACGCACACACTCGCACAAACTCACAAACACTCGCACACACTCATACACAATCGCACGCACACACACTCGCACACACACACTCACACACACTCGCACACTCTCGCACACATACGCACTCACTCGCACACACTCTCACACACTCGCACAAACTCACACACACTCGCACACACTTATACACAATCGCACACACACACTCACTCACTCACACTCACTCGCACACACTTGCACACACTCGCACACACTCGCACACACAGTCCTACACACTCACACACACTCGCAAACACTCGCACAAACTCACTCACACGCACACACTTGCACACACTAGCACACACTCGCACGCCCACACTTGCACACACTCACACTCACTCGCACGCACACACTCGCACACACTCGCACATACTCGCACACACTTGCACACACTCGCATGCACACACTCGCACACACACTCACAAACACACACTCGCATACACACTCGCACACACTCGCACAAACTCCTACACACACTCGTACACACACACACACTCGCACACACACTTGCACACACTCGCACACACTCGCACATACACACATACACATTCGCACACACTCGCACACACACTCGCACACACAGTCCTACACACACACACTCGCAAACACTCGCACACACTCACACACACACTCACTCACACGTACACACTCGCACACACTCGCACACACTCACGCACACTAGCACACACTCGTAAGCATACACTCACATTCACTCACACACTTAATCACACGCACACACTCTCGCACACACTCACACACACTCGCGCACACTCGCACACACTCGCAAGCCAACACTCGCACACTCTCGCACACATTTGCACACACTTGCACTCACTCACACCCACTCGCACGCAGACACTCGCACACACTCATACACAATCACACAAACTCGCCACACACACTCGCACACATTCGCACACACTCGCACACACTCACTCACTCACACTCACTCGCACACACTTGCACACACTCGCACACACTCGCACACACAGTCCTACACACTCACACACACTCGCAAACACTCGCACAAACTCACACACACTCACTCACACGCACACACTTGCACACACTAGCACACACTCGCACGCCCACACTTGCACACATTCGCACTCACTCGCACGCACTCGCACGCACACACTCGCACACATTCGCACAAACTCACACACACTCGCACACACTCATACACAATCGTACAATCGCACAAACTCACACACACTCGCACACAGTCACACACTCACACCCACTCACTCGTGCACACTCGCACACATTTGCACTCACTCGCACGCACTCGCACGCACACACTCGCACAAACTCACACACACTCGCACACACTCATACACAATCGCATGCACACACTCGCACACACACACTCGCACACACTCGCACACTCTCGCACACATACGCACTCACTCGCACGCACTCGCACGCACACACTCTCACACACTCGCACAAACTCACACACACTCGCACACACTTATACGCAATCGCACACACACACTCACTCACACTCACTCGCACACACTTGCACACAATCGCACACACTCATACACAATCGCACAAACTCACACACACTCGTACACACTCACACACTCGCACCCACTCACTCGTGTACACTCGCAAACATTCGCACTCACTCGCACACACTCGCACGCACACACTCGCACAAACTCACACACACTCGCACACACTCATACACAATCGCACACACACACACTCGCACACACACACTCGCACACACTCGCACACTCTCGCACACATTCACACTCACTCGCACGCACTCGCATGCACACACTCGCACACACTCGCACAAACTCACACACACTCGCACACACTTACACACAATCGCACACACACACACTCGTACACACACTCGCACACACTCGCACACACTCGCACACACTCACTCACACACACACACTCGCACACACTCACACACACTCGCACACACTCACATGCACACACACTCACACACACTCGCACACACTCACAAGCACACACTCGCACAGACACTCGCTCACACTCACAAGCACACACTCACACGCACACACTCGCACACACACTCGCACACACTCACACCCACTCACTCGTGCACACTCGCGCACACTCGGGCACATTTGCACACACTCGCACACACTCGCACACTCTCGCACACACTCGCACACACACACACTCGCACACACTAGCACCCAGTCACTCGAGCACACTCGCACACACTCGCACGCACGCACACACTCGCACACACTCACACGCACACACTCACGCACACACACTCGCGCACACTCGTGCACACTCGCACGCACACATTCGCACACATTCGCACTCACTTGCACACACTGGCACACACTGGCACACACTGGCACACACACACTCGCACACACTCGCACACACTCGCACACACTTGCACACACTAGCACACACACTCGCACATACTCGCACACACTCGCACACACTCGCACGCACACACTCGCACACACTCGCATGCACACACTCGCACACACACACACACACTCACATACACACTCGCACACACTCGCACTAACTCCTACACACACACGTACACACTCACACACACACTCGCACACACTCGCACATACACACATACACATTCACACACACTCGCACACACACTCGCACACACAGTCCTACACACTCACACACACACTCGCAAACACTCGCACACACTCACACACACACTCACTCACACATACACACTCGCGCACACTCACGCACACTAGCACACACTCGTAAGCATACACTCACACTCACTCACACACTTACTCACACGCACACACTCTCGCACACACTCACACACACTCGCACACACTCGCACACTCTCGCACACATTTGCACACACTCGCACTCACTCGCACCCACTCGCACGCACACACTCGCACACACTCATACACAATCACACAAACTCGCACACACACACTCGCACACATTCGCACACACTCGCACACACGCACTCACTCACACTCACTCGCACACACTTGCACACACTCGCACACACTCGCACACACAGTCCTACACACTCACACACACACTCACAAACACTCGCACAAACTCACACACACTCACTCACACGCACACACTTGCGCACACTAGCACACACTTGCACGCCCACACTCGCACACATTCGCACTCACTCGCACGCACTCGCACGCACACACTCGCACACACTCGCACAAACTCACACACACTCGCACACACTCATACACAATCGCACACATTTGCACTCACTCGCACGCACTCGCATGCACACACTCGCACAAACTCACACACACTGGCACACACTTATACACAAACGCACACACACACTCTAACACACACTCGCACACACTCGCACACACTCACTCACACACACTCACACACACACTCGCACACACTCACACACACTTGCACACACTCGCACACACTCACACGCACACACACTCACACACACTCACACACACTCACAAGCACAAACTCGCACACACACTCGCACACACTCACACGCACACACTCACACGCACACACTCGCACACACTCGCACACACACGCGCACCCACTCACTCGTGCACACTCGCGCACACTCGGGCACATTTGCACACACTCGCACACACTCGCACACTCTCGCACACACACTCGCACACACACTCGCACACACTCGAACACACTCGCACACACTCGCAAACACTCGCACATACAGTCCTACAAACTCACACACACTCACACACACTCACACACTCGCACCCACACACAAACTGGCACACACTCAAACACACTCACTCATACACACTCGCACACACTCACTCGCACACACACACACACTCGCACACACTCGCACCCAGTCACTCGAGCACACTCGCACACCCTCGCACGCACGCACACACTCGCACACACTCACATGCACACACTCACGCACACACACTCGCGCACACTCATGCACACTCGCACGCACACATTCACACACATTCGCACGCACTTGCACACACTCGTACGCACACACTGGCACACACTCGCACACACACACTCACACACACTCGCACACACTCGCATGCACACACTCGCACACACACTCACACACACACACTCGCATACACACTCGCACAAACTCCTACACACACTCGTACACACTCACACACACTAGCACACACACACTCGCACATACTCGCACACACTCGCACACACTCGCATGCACACACTCGCACACACACTCACACACTCTCGCATACACACTCGCACAAACTCCTACACACACTCGTACACACTCACACACACTCGCACACACACTTGCACACACTCGCACATACACACATACACATTCGCACACACTCGCACACACACTCGCACACACAGTCCTACACACTCACACACACACTCGCAAACACTCGCACACACTCACACACACACTCACTCACACGTACACACTCACGCACACTTGCACACACTCACGCACACTAGCACACACTCGTAAGCATACCCTCACACTCACTCACACACTTACTCACACGCACACACTCTCGCACACACTCACACACACTCGCGCACACTCGCACACACTCGCACGCCCACACTCGCACACTCTCGCACACATTTGCACACACTCACACTCACTTGCACCCACTCGCACGCACCCACTCCCACACACTCATACACAATCACACAAACTCGCACACACACACTCGCACACATTCGCACACACTCGCACACACTCACTCACTCACACTCACTCGCACACACTTGCACACACTCGCACACACTCGCACACACAGTCCTACACACTCACACACACTCGCAAACACTCGCACAAACTCACTCACACGTACACACTCGCGCACACTCACGCACACTAGCACACACTCGTAAGCATACACTCAAACTCAATCACACACTTACTCACATGCACACACTCTCGCACACACTCACACACACTCGCACGCCCACACTCGCACACTCTCGCACACATTTGCACACACTCGCACTCACTCGCACCCACTCGCATGCACACACTCGCACACACTCATACACAATCACACAAACTCACACACACACACTCGCACACATTCGCACACACTCGCACACACTCACTCACTCACACTCACTCGCACACACTTGCACACACTCGCACACACTCGCACACACAGTCCTACACACTCACACACACTCGCAAACACTCGCACAAACTCACACACACTCACTCACACGCACACACTTGCGCACACTAGCACACACTCGCACGCCCACACTCGCACACATTTGCACACATTCGCACTCACTCGCACGCACACACTCGCACAAACTCGCATGCACACACTCGCACACACACTCACACACACACACTCGCATACACACTTGCACACACACGCACAAAATGCTACACACACTCGTACACACTCACACACACTCGCACACACACTTGCACACACTCGCACACACTCGCACATACACACATACACATTCGCACACACTCGCACACTCACTCGCACACACAGTCCTACACACTCACACACACACTCGCAAACACTCGCACACACACACACTCACTCACACGTACACACTCATGCACACTTGCACACACTCACGCAC
The DNA here is from genome assembly GCF_046119375.1 of Phyllobates terribilis. NCBI lineage: Eukaryota > Metazoa > Chordata > Amphibia > Anura > Dendrobatidae > Phyllobates > Phyllobates terribilis. The sequence continues at coordinate 2,774,910 of NW_027362853.1, forward strand.
ACTAGCACACACTCGTAAGCATGCACTCACACTCACTCACACACTTACTCACACGCACACTCTCGCACACACTCACACACACTCGCACACACTCGCACGCCCACACTCGCACACTCTCGCACACATTCGCACACACTCGCACACACTCACTCACTCACACTCACTCGCACACACTTGCACACACTCGCACACACTCGCACACACAGTCCTACACACTCACACACACACTCGCAAACACTCGCACAAACTCACACACACTCACTCACACGCACACACTTGCGCACACTAGCACACACTCGCACGCCCACACTCACACACATTCGCACTCACTCGCACACACTCGCACGCACACACTCGCACAAACTCACACACACTCGCACACACTCATACACAATCGCACGCACACACACTCGCACACACACACTCGCACACACTCGGGCACATTTGCACACACTCGCGCACACTCGGGCACATTTGCACACACTCGCACACACTCGCACACTCTCGCACACATACTCGCACACACACTCGCACACACTCGAACACACTCGCACACACTCGCAAACACTCGCACATACAGTCCTACAAACTCACACACACTCACACACACTCACACACTCCACCCACACACAAACTGGCACACACTCAAACACACTCACTCATACACACTCGCACACACTCACTCGCACACACACACACTCGCACACACTCGCACCCAGTCACTCGAGCACACTCGCACACACTCGCACGCACGCACACACTCGCACACACTCACACGCACACACTCACGCACACACACTCACGCACACTCGTGCACACTCGCACGCACACATTCACACACATTCGCACTCACTTGCACACACTCGTGCGCACACACTGGCACACACTGGCACACACTGGCACACACACACTCGTACACACTCGCACACACTCGCACATACACACATACACATTCGCACACACTCGCACACACACTCGCACACACAGTCCTACACACTCACACACACACTCGCAAACACTCGCACACACTCACACACACACTCACTCACACGTACACACTCGCACACACTCGCACACACTCACGCACACTAGCACACACTCGCATGCACACACTGGCACACACACTAACACACACACTCACATAGACACTCGCACACACTCGCACAAACTCCTACACACACTCGCACACACTCACACACACACTCGCACGCTCACACTCGCACACACTCACACACACACTTGCACACACTTGCACACACACACTCACACACAATCACACACACACTCGCAGACACTCGCACACACTCACTCATGCACACACTCATACACACTCGCCCACACTCGCACACACAGTCCTACACACTCACACACACTCGCAAACACTCGCAAACACTCACACACACACTCACTCACACGTACACACTCGCACACACTCGCACGCCCACACTCTCACACTCTCGCACACATTTGCACACACTCGCACTCACTTGCACGCACTCACACACACACTCACACACACACTCGCACAAACTCATACACAATCGCACACACTCACTCGCACACACTTGCACACACTCGCACACACTCGCACACACTTGCACACACTTGCACACGCTTGCACACACTCGCACACACTCGCACACACTCACACACACGCACACACACGCACACACACTCACGCACAAACTCGCACACACTCGCAAACACTCGCACAAACTCACACACACTCACTCACACGCACACACTTGCGCACACTAGCACACACTCGCACGCCCACACTCGCACACATTCGCACTCACTCGCACGCACTCGCACGCACACACTCGCAAAAAACTCACACACACTCGCACACACTCATACACAATCGCACGCACACACACTCGCACACACACACTCGCACACACTTGCACACTCTCACACTCACTCGCACGCACACACTCGCACACACTCGCATGCACACACTCACACGCACACACTCGCACAAACAGTCACACACACTCGCACCCACTCACTCGTGCACACTCGCGCACACTCAGGCACATTTGCACACACTCGCACACTCTCGCACACACACTCGCACACACACTCGCACACACTCGAACACACTCGCACACACTCGCAAACACTCGCACATACAGTCCTACAAACTCACACACACTCACACACACTCACACACTCCACCCACACACAAACTGGCACACACTCAAACACACTCACTCATACACACTCGCACACACTCACTCGCACACACACACACTCGCACACACTAGCACCCAGTCACTCGAGCACACTCGCACACACTCGCACGCACGCACGCACACACTCGCACACGCTCACACGCACACAGTCACGCACACACACTCGCGCACACTCGTGCACACTTGCACGCACACATTCGCACACATTCGCACACATTCGCACTCACTTGCACACACTCGTGCGCACACACTGGCACACACTGGCACACACTGGCACACACACACTCGCACACACTCGCACACACTTGCACATACTAGCACACACACACTCGCACATATTCGCACACACTCGCACACACTTGCATGCACACACTCGCACACACACTCACACACACACTCACATACACACTCGCACACACTCGCACAAACTCCTACACACACTCGTACACACACACACTCGCACACACACTCGCACACACTCGCACACACTCGCACATACACACATACACATTCGCACACACTCGCACACACACTCGCACACACAGTCCTACACACTCACACACACACTCGCAAACACTCGCACACACTCACACACACACTCACTCACACGTACACACTCGCACACACTCACGCACACTAGCACACACTCGCATGCACACACTGGCACACACACTAACACACACACTCACATACACACTCGCACAAACTCCTACACACACTCGCACACACTCACACACACACTCGCACGCTCACACTCGCACACACTCACACACACACTTGCACACACTTGCACACACACACTCGCACACAATCACACACACACTCGCAGACACTCGCACACACTCACTCATGCACACACTCATACACACTCGCCCACACTCGCACACACAGTCCTACACACTCACACACACACTCGCAAACACTCGCAAACACTCACACACACACTCACTCACACGTACACACTCGCACACACTCGCACACTCTCGCACACATTTGCACACACTCGCACTCACTCGCACGCACTCGCACACACACTCACACACACACTCGCACAAACTCATACACAATCGCACACACTCACTCGCACACACTTGCACACACTCGCACACACTCGCACACACTTGTACACACTTGCACACGCTTGCACACACTCGCACACACTCGCACACACTCGCACACACTCACACACACGCACACACACGCACACACACTCACGCACACACTCGCACACACTCGCACACACTTGCATGCACACATTCGCACACACAAACACAAACTGGCACACACTCAAACACACTCACTCATACACACTCGCACACACTCACTCGCACACACACACACTCGCACACACTCACACACACACACACTCGCGCACACTCGTGCACACTCGCACGCACACATTCGCACACATTCGCTCTCACTTGCACACACTCGTACGCAAACACTGGCACACACTGGCACACACTCGCACACACACACTCGCACACACTCGCACACACTTGCACACACTAGCACACACACACTCGCACACACTCGCACATACTCGCACACACTCACACACACTTGCACGCACACACTCGCATGCACACACTCGCACACACTCACACACACTTGCACGCACACACTCGCACGCCCACACTCGCACACTCTCGCACACATTTGCACACACTCGCACTCACTCGCACCCACTCGCATGCACACACTCGCACACACTCATACACAATCACACAAACTCGCACACACACACTCGCACACATTCGCACACACTCGCACACACTCACTCACACTCACTCGCACACACTTGCACACACTCGCACACACTCGCACACACAGTCCTACACACTCACACACACTCGCAAACACTCGCACAAACTCACACACACTCACTCACACGCACACACTTGCGCACACTAGCACACACTCGCACGCCCACACTCGCACACATTCGCACTCACTCGCACGCACTCGCACGCACACACTCGCAAAAAACTCACACACACTCGCACACACTCATACACAATCGCACGCACACACACTCGCACACACACACTCGCACACACTCGCACACTCTCACACTCACTCGCACGCACACACTCGCACACACTCGCATGCACACACTCACACGCACACACTCACACAAACAGTCACACACACTCGCACCCACTCACTCGTGCACACTCGCGCACACTCGGGCACATTTGCACACACTCGCACACACTCGCACACTCTCGCACACACTCGCACACACACTCGCACACACTCGAACACACTCGCACACACTCGCAAACACTCGCACATACAGTCCTACAAACTCACACACACTCACACACACTCACACACTCCACCCACACACAAACTGGCACACACTCAAACACACTCACTCATACACACTCGCACACACTCACTCGCACACACACACACTCGCACACACTAGCACCCAGTCACTCGAGCACACTCGCACACACTCGCACGCACGCACGCACACACTCGCACACACACTCACACACACACTCACATACACACTCGCACAAACTCCTACACACACTCGTACACACACACACTCGCACACACACTCGCACACACTCGCACACACTCGCACATACACACATACACATTCGCATACACTCGCACACACACTCGCACACACAGTCCAACACACTCACACACACACTCGCAAACACTCGCACACACTCACACACACACTCACTCACACGTACACACTCGCACACACTCACGCACACTAGCACACACTCGCATGCACACACTGGCACACACACTAACACACACACTCACATACACACTCGCACACACTCGCACAAACTCCTACACACACTCGCACACACTCACACACACACTCGCACGCTCACACTCGCACACACTCACACACACACTTGCACACACTTGCACACACACACTCGCACACAATCACACACACACTCGCAGACACTCGCACACACTCACTCATGCACACACTCATACACACTCGCCCACACTCGCACACACAGTCCTACACACTCACACACACACTCGCAAACACTCGCAAACACTCACACACACACTCACTCACACGTACACACTCGCACACACTCGCACGCCCACACTCTCACACTCTCGCACACATTTGCACACACTCGCACTCACTCGCACGCACTCGCACACACACTCACACACACACTCGCACAAACTCATACACAATCGCACACACTCACTCGAACACACTTGCACACACTCGCACACACTCGCACACACTTGCACACACTTGCACACGCTTGCACACACTCGCACACACTCGCACACACTCGCACACACACACACGCACACACACGCACACACACTCACGCACACACTCGCACACACTCGCACACACTTGCATGCACACACTCGCACACACTCGCACATACTCGCACACACTCACACACTAGCACACACACACTCGCACACACTCGCACATACTCGCACACACTCACACACACTTGCACGCACACACTCGCATGCACACACTCGCACACACTCACACACACTCGCATACACACTCTCACACACTCGCACAAACTCCTACACACACTCGTACACACTCACACACACTCGCACACACACTCGCACACACTCGCACATACACACATACACATTTGCACACACTCGCACACACACTCGCACACACAGTCCTACACACTCACACACACACTCGCAAACACTCGCACACACTCACACACACACTCACTCACACGTACACACTCGCGCACACTCACGCACACTAGCACACACTCATAAGCATACACTCAAACTCAATCACACACTTACTCACATGCACACACTCTCGCGCACACTCACACACACTCGCACGCCCACACTCGCACACTCTCGCACACATTTGCACACACTCGCACTCACTCGCACCCACTCGCATGCACACACTCGCACACACTCATACACAATCACACAAACTCGCACACACACACTCGCACACATTCGCACACACTCGCACACACTCACTCACTCACACTCACTCGCACACACTTGCACACACTCGCACACACTCGCACACACAGTCCTACACACTCACACACACTCGCAAACACTCGCACAAACTCACACACACTCACTCACACGCACACACTTGCGCACACTAGCACACACTCGCACGCCCACACTCGCACACATTTGCACTCACTCGCACGCACTCGCACGCACACACTCGCAAAAAGCTCACACACACTCGCACACACTCATACACAATCGCACGCACACACACTCGCACACACACACTCGCACACACTCGCACACTCTCGCACTCACTCGCACGCACTCGCACGCACACACTCGCACACACTCGCATGCACACACTCACACACACAAACACACACACACTCGCATACACACTCGCACACACTCGCATGCACACACTCGCACACACACACACACACACACTCGCATACACACTAGCACACACTCGCACAAACTCCTACACACACTCGTACACACTCACACACACTCGCACACACACTTGCACACACTCGAACATACACACATACACATTCGCACACACACGCACACTCACTCGCACACACAGTCCTACACACTCACACAAACACTCGCAAACACTCGCACACACACACACTCACTCACACGTACACACTCGCGCACACTCGCACACACTCACGCACACTAGCACACACTCGTAAGCATACACTCACACTCACTCACACACTTACTCACACTCACACACTCTCGCACACACTCACACACAGTCGCCCACACTCGCACACACTCGCACGCCCACACTCGCACACTCTCGCACACATTTGCACACACTCGCACTCACTCACACCCACTCGCACACACACACTCGCACACACTCATACACAATCACACAAACTCGCACACACACACTCGCACACATTCGCACACACTCGCACACACTCACTCACTCACACTCACTCGCACACACTTGCACACACTCGCACACACTCGCACACACAGTCCTACACACTCACACACACACTCGCAAACACTCGCACAAACTCACACACACTCACTCACACGCTCACACTTGCGCACACTAGCACACACTCGCACGCCCACACTCGCACACATTCGCACTCACTCGCACGCACTCGCACGCACACACTCGCACAAACTCACACACACTCGCACACACTCATACACAATCGCACGCACACACACTCGCACACACTCGCACACTCTCGCACACATTCGCACTCACTCGCACGCACACACTCGCACAAACTCGCATGCACACACTCGCACACACACTCACACACACACACTCGCATACACACTTGCACACACACGCACAAAATGCTACACACACTCGTACACACTCACACACACTCGCACACACACTTGCACACACTCGCACACACTCGCACATACACACATACACATTCGCACACACTCGCACACTCACTCGCACACACAGTCCTACACACTCACACACACACTCGCAAACACTCGCACACACACACACTCACTCACACGTACACACTCGCGCACACTCACACACACTCACGCACACTAGCACACACTCGTAAGCATACACTCACACTCACTCACACACTTACTCACACGCACACACTCTCGCACACACTCACACACATTCGCGCACACTCGCACACACTCGCACGCCCACACTCGCACACTCTCGCACACATTTGCACACACTCGCACTCACTCGCACCCACTCGCATGCACACACTCGCACACACTCATACACAATCACACAAACTGACACACACTCGCACACACTCACACACTCGCACCCACTCACTCGTGCACACTCGCACACATTCGCACTCACTCGCACGCACTCGCACGCACACACTCGCACAAACTCACACACACTCGCACACACTCATACACAATCGCACGCACACACACTCGCACACACACACTCACACACACTCGCACACTCTCGCACACATACGCACTCACTCGCACGCACTCGCACGCACACACTCTCACACACTCGCACAAACTCACACACACTCGCACACACTTATACACAATCGGACACACACACTCACTCACTCACACTCACTCGCACACACTTGCACACACTCGCACACACTCGCACACACAGTCCTACACACTCACACACACTCGCAAACACTCGCACAAACTCACACACACTCACTCACACGCACACACTTGCACACACTAGCACACACTCGCACGCCCACACTTGCACACACTCACACTCACTCGCACGCACTCGCACACACACACTTGCACACACTCGCACATACTCGCACACACTTGCACACACTCGCACACACTCGCATGCACACACTCGCACACACACTCACAAACACACACTCGCATACAAACTCGCACACACTCGCACAAACTCCTACACACACTCGTACACACTCACACACACTCGCACACACACTTGCACACACTCGCACACACTCGCACATACACGCATACACATTCGCACACACTCGCACACACACTCGCACACACAGTCCTACACACACACTCGCAAACACTCGCACACACTCACACACACACTCACTCACACGTACACACTCGCACACACTCGCACACACTCACGCACACTAGCACACACTCGTAAGCATACACTCACATTCACTCACACACTTACTCACACGCACACACTCTCGCACACACTCACACACACTCGTGCACACTCGCACACACTCGCATGCCCACACTCGCACACTCTCGCACACATTTGCACACAGTCGCACTCACTCACACCCACTCGCACGCACACACTCGCACACACTCATACACAATCACACAAACTCGCACACACACTCGCACACATTCGCACACACTCGCACACACTCACTCACTCACACTCACTCGCACACACTTGCACACACTCGCACACACTCGCACGCCCACACTCGCACACTCTTGCACACACTCGCACACACTCACACGCGCACACACTCACACACACTCACACACACTCGCACACACTCGCACACACACACACTCACTCACACGTACACACTCGCGCACACTCACACACACTCACACACACTAGCACACACTCGTAAGCATACACTCACACTCACTCACACACTTACTCACACGCACACACTCTCGCACACACTCGCAAACATTCGCACTCACTCGCACACACTCGCACGCTCACACTCGCACAAACTCACACACACTCGCACACACTCATACACAATCGCACACACACACACTTGCACACACACACTCGCACACACTCGCACACTCTCGCACACATTCACACTCACTCGCACGCACTCGCACGCACACACTCGCACACACTCGCACAAACTCACACACACTCGCACACACTTATACACAATCGCACACACACACACTCGTACACACACTCGCACACACTCGCACACACTCGCACACACTCACTCACACACACACACTCGCACACACTCACACACACTCGCACACACTCACATGCACACACACTCGCACACACTCACACACACTCGCACACACTCACAAGCACACACTCGCACAGACACTCGCTCACACTCACAAGCACACACTCACACGCACACACTCGCACACACACTCGCACACACTCACACCCACTCACTCGTGCACACTCGCGCACACTCGGGCACATTTGCACACACTCGCACACTCTCGCACACACTCGCACACACACTCGCACACACTCGAACACACTCACACACACTCACAAACAATCGCACATACAGTCCTACAAACTCACACACACTCACAAACTCGCACCCACACACAAACTGGCACACACTCAAACACACTCACTCATACACACTCGCACACACTCACTCGCACACACACACACTCGCACACACTCGCACCCAGTCAATCGAGCACACTCGCACACACTCGCACGCACACACGCACACACTCGCACACACTCACACGCACACACTCACGCACACACACTCGCGCACACTCGTGCACACTCGCACGCACACATTCGCACACATTCACACTCACTTGCACACACTGGCACACACTGGCACACACTGGCACACACACACTCGCACACACTCGCACACACGCGCACACACTTGCACAAACTAGCACACACACTCGCACATACTCGCACACACTCGCACACACTCGCACGCACACACTCGCACACACTCGCATGCACACACTCGCACACACACTCACACACACACACTCACATACACACTCGCACACACTCGCACAAACTCCTACACACACACGTACACACTCACACACACTCGCACATACACACATACACATTCACACACACTCGCACACACACTCGCACACACAGTCCTACACACTCACACACACACTCGCAAACACTCGCACACACTCACACACACACTCACTCACACATACACACTCGCGCACACTCACGCACACTCGCACGCCCACACTCGCACACTCTCGCACACATTTGCACACACTCGCACTCACTTGCACCCACTCGCACGCACACACTCGCACACACTCATACACAATCACACAAACTCGCACACACACACTCGCACACATTCGCACACACTCGCACACACTCACTCCCTCACACTCACTCGCACACACTTGCACACACTCGCACACACTTGCACACACAGTCCTACACACTCACACACACACTCGCAAACACTCGCACAAACTCACACACACTCACTCACACGCAGACACACTCGCATGCCCACACTCACACACATTTGCACTCACTTGCACGCACTCGCACGCACACACTCGCACAAACTCACACACACTCGCACACACTCATACACAATCGCACGCACACACACTCGCACACACACACTCGCACACACTCGCACACTCTCGCACACATTCACACTCACTCGCACGCACTCGCACGCGCACACTCGAACACACTCGCACAAACTCACACACACTCGCACACACTTATACACAAACGCACACACACACTCGTACACACACTCGCACACACTCGCACACACTCGCACACACTCACTCACACACACTCACACACACATACTCGCACACACTCGCACACACTCACACGCACACACTCACGCCCACACACTCGCACACACTCGTGCACACTCGCACGCACACATTCGCACACATTCACACTCACTTGCACACACTGGCACACACTGGCACACACTGGCACACACACACTCGCACACACTCGCACACACGCGCACACACTTGCACACACTAGCACACACACTCGCACATACTCGCACACACTCGCACACACTCGCACGCACACACTCGCACACACTCGCATGCACACACTCGCACACACACTCACACACACACACTCACATACACACTCGCACACACTCGCACAAACTCCTACACACACACGTACACACTCACACACACTCGCACATACACACATACACATTCACACACACTCGCACACACACTCGCACACACAGTCCTACACACTCACACACACACTCGCAAACACTCGCACACACTCACACACACACTCACTCACACATACACACTCGCGCACACTCACGCACACTAGCACACACTCGTAAGCATACACTCACACTCACTCACACACTTACTCACACGCACACACTCTCGCACACACTCACACACACTCGCACACACTCGCACACTCTCGCACACATTTGCACACACTCGCACTCACTCGCACCCACTCGCACGCACACACTCGCACACACTCATACACAATCACACACACTCGCACGCCCACACTCGCACACATTCGCACTCACTCGCACGCACTCGCACGCACACACTCGCACACACTCGCACAAACTCACACACACTCGCACACACTCATACACAATCGCACGCACACACACTCGCACACACTCGCACACTCTCGCACACATTCGCACTCACTCGCACGCACACACTCGCACAAACTCGCATGCACACACTCGCACACACACTCACACACACACACTCGCATACACACTTGCACACACTCGCACAAACTCCTACACACACTCGTACACACTCACACACACTCGCACACACACTTGCACACACTCGCACACACTCGCACATACACACATACACATTCGCACACACTCGCACACTCACTCGCACACACAGTCCTACACACTCACACACACACTCACAAACACTCGCACACACACACACTCACTCACACGTACACACTCGCGCACACTCACACACACTCACGCACACTAGCACACACTCGTAAGCATACACTCACACTCACTCACACACTTACTCACACGCACACACTCTCGCACACACTCACACACATTCGCGCACACTTGCATACACTCTCACGCCCACACTCGCACACTCTCGCACACATTTGCACACACTCGCACTCACTCGCACCCACTCGCATGCACACACTCGCACACACTCATACACAATCACACAAACTGACACACACTCGCACACACTCACACACTCGCACCCACTCACTCGTGCACACTCACACACATTCGCACTCACTCGCACGCACTCGCACGCACACACTCGCACAAACTCACACACACTCGCACACACTCATACACAATCGCAAACACTCGCACAAACTCACACACACTCGCAAACACTCGCACAAACTCACACACACTCACTCACACGCACATACTTGCACACACTAGCACACACTCGCACGCCCACATTTGCACACATTCGCACTCACTCGCACGCACTCGCACGCACACACTCGCACACACTCGCACAAACTCACACACACTCGCACACACTCATACTCAATCGCACAATCGCACAAACTCACACACACTCGCACACACTCACACACTCGCACCCACTCACTCGTGCATACTCGCACACATTCGCAAGCACACACTCGCACAAACTCACAAACACTCGCACACACTCATACACAATCGCACGCACACACACTCGCACACACACACTCACACACACTCGCACACTCTCGCACACATACGCACTCACTCGCACACACTCTCACACACTCGCACAAACTCACACACACTCGCACACACTTATACACAATCGCACACACACACTCACTCACTCACACTCACTCGCACACACTTGCACACACTCGCACACACTCGCACACACAGTCCTACACACTCACACACACTGGCAAACACTCGCACAAACTCACTCACACGCACACACTTGCACACACTAGCACACACTCGCACGCCCACACTTGCACACACTCACACTCACTCGCACGCACACACTCGCACACACTCGCACATACTCGCACACACTTGCACACACTCGCATGCACACACTCGCACACACACTCACAAACACACACTCGCATACACACTCGCACACACTCGCACAAACTCCTACACACACTCGTACACACTCACACACACTCGCACACACACTTGCACACACTCGTACACACTCGCACATACACACATACACATTCGCACACACTCGCACACACACTCGCACACACAGTCCTACACACACACACTCGCAAACACTCGCACACACTCACACACACACTCACTCACTCACACGTACACACTCGCACACACTCGCACACACTCACGCACACTAGCACACACTCGTAAGCATACACTCACATTCACTCACACACTTAATCACACGCACACACTCTCGCACACACTCACACACACTCGCGCACACTCGCACACACTCGCAAGCCAACACTCGCACACTCTCGCACACATTTGCACACACTTGCACTCACTCACACCCACTCGCACGCAGACACTCGCACACACTCATACACAATCACACAAACTCGCCACACACACTCGCACACATTCGCACACACTCGCACACACTCACTCACTCACACTCACTCGCACACACTTGCACACACTCGCACACACTCGCACACACAGTCCTACACACTCACACACACTCGCAAACACTCGCACAAACTCACACACACTCACTCACACGCACACACTTGCACACACTAGCACACACTCGCACGCCCACACTTGCACACATTCGCACTCACTCGCACGCACTCGCACGCACACACTCGCACACATTCGCACAAACTCACACACACTCGCACACACTCATACACAATCGTACAATCGCACAAACTCACACACACTCGCACACAGTCACACACTCGCACCCACTCACTCGTGCACACTCGCACACATTTGCACTCACTCGCACGCACTCGCACGCACACACTCGCACAAACTCACACACACTCGCACACACTCATACACAATCGCATGCACACACTCGCACACACACACTCGCACACACTCGCACACTCTCGCACACATACGCACTCACTCGCACGCACTCGCACGCACACACTCTCACACACTCGCACAAACTCACACACACTCGCACACACTTATACGCAATCGCACACACACACTCACTCACACTCACTCGCACACACTTGCACACAATCGCACACACTCATACACAATCGCACAAACTCACACACACTCGTACACACTCACACACTCGCACCCACTCACTCGTGTACACTCGCAAACATTCGCACTCACTCGCACACACTCGCACGCACACACTCGCACAAACTCACACACACTCGCACACACTCATACACAATCGCACACACACACACTCGCACACACACACTCGCACACACTCGCACACTCTCGCACACATTCACACTCACTCGCACGCACTCGCATGCACACACTCGCACACACTCGCACAAACTCACACACACTCGCACACACTTACACACAATCGCACACACACACACTCGTACACACACTCGCACACACTCGCACACACTCGCACACACTCACTCACACACACACACTCGCACACACTCACACACACTCGCACACACTCACATGCACACACACTCACACACACTCGCACACACTCACAAGCACACACTCGCACAGACACTCGCTCACACTCACAAGCACACACTCACACGCACACACTCGCACACACACTCGCACACACTCACACCCACTCACTCGTGCACACTCGCGCACACTCGGGCACATTTGCACACACTTGCACACACTCGCACACTCTCGCACACACTCGCACACACACACACTCGCACACACTAGCACCCAGTCACTCGAGCACACTCGCACACACTCGCACGCACACACTCGCACACACTCACACGCACACACTCACGCACACACACTCGCGCACACTCGTGCACACTCGCACGCACACATTCGCACACATTCGCACTCACTTGCACACACTGGCACACACTGGCACACACTGGCACACACACACTCGCACACACTCGCACACACTCGCACACACTTGCACACACTAGCACACACACTCGCACATACTCGCACACACTCGCACACACTCGCACGCACACACTCGCACACACTCGCATGCACACACTCGCACACACACACACACACACACTCACATACACACTCGCACACACTCGCACAAACTCCTACACACACACGTACACACTCACACACACACTCGCACACACTCGCACATACACACATACACATTCACACACACTCGCACACACACTCGCACATACAGTCCTACACACTCACACACACACTCGCAAACACTCGCACACACTCACACACACACTCACTCACACATACACACTCGCGCACACTCACGCACACTAGCACACACTCGTAAGCATACACTCACACTCACTCACACACTTACTCACACGCACACACTCTCGCACACACTCACACACACTCGCACACACTCGCACACTCTCGCACACATTTGCACACACTCGCACTCACTCGCACCCACTCGCACGCACACACTCGCACACACTCATACACAATCACACAAACTCGCACACACACACTCGCACACATTCGCACACACTCGCACACACGCACTCACTCACACTCACTCGCACACACTTGCACACACTCGCACACACTCGCACACACAGTCCTACACACTCACACACACACTCACAAACACTCGCACAAACTCACACACACTCACTCACACGCACACACTTGCGCACACTAGCACACACTCGCACGCCCACACTCGCACACATTCGCACTCACTCGCACGCACTCGCACGCACACACTCGCACACACTCGCACAAACTCACACACACTCGCACACACTCATACACAATCGCACACATTTGCACTCACTCGCACGCCCTCGCATGCACACACTCGCACAAACTCACACACACTGGCACACACTTATACACAATCGCACACACACACTCTAACACACACTCGCACACACTCGCACACACTCACTCACACACACTCACACACACACTCGCACACACTCACACACACTTGCACACACTCGCACACACTCACACGCACACACACTCACACACACTCACACACACTCACACACACTCACAAGCACAAACTCGCACACACACTCGCACACACTCACACGCACACACTCACACGCACACACTCGCACACACTCGCACCCACTCACTCGTGCACACTCGCGCACACTCGGGCACATTTGCACACACTCGCACACACTCGCACACTCTCGCACACACACTCGCACACACACTCGCACACACTCGAACACACTCGCACACACTCGCAAACACTCGCACATACAGTCCTACAAACTCACACACACTCACACACACTCACACACTCGCACCCACACACAAACTGGCACACACTCAAACACACTCACTCATACACACTCGCACACACTCACTCGCACATACACACACACACTCGCACACACTCGCACCCAGTCACTCGAGCACACTCGCACACCCTCGCACGCACGCACACACTCGCACACACTCACATGCACACACTCACGCACACACACTCGCGCACACTCATGCACACTCGCACGCACACATTCACACACATTCGCACGCACTTGCACACACTCGTACGCACACACTGGCACACACTCGCACACACACACTCACACATACTCGCTCACACTCGCACACACTCGCACGCACACACTCGCACACACTCGCATGCACACACTCGCACACACACTCACACACACACACTCGCATACACACTCGCACAAACTCCTACACACACTCGTACACACTCACACACACTAGCACACACACACTCGCACACACTCGCACATACTCGCACACACTCGCATGCACACACTCGCACACACACTCACACACACACTCTCGCATACACACTCGCACAAACTCCTACACACACTCGTACACACTCACACACACTCGCACACACACTTGCACACACTCGCACATACACACATACACATTCGCACACACTCGCACACACACTCGCACACACAGTCCTACACACTCACACACACACTCGCAAACACTCGCACACACTCACACACACACACTCACTCACACGTACACACTCACGCACACTTGCACACACTCACGCACACTAGCACACACTCGTAAGCATACACTCACACTCACTCACACACTTACTCACACGCACACACTCTCGCACACACTCACACACACTCGCGCACACTCGCACACACTCGCACGCCCACACTCGCACACAATCGCACACATTTGCACACACTCGCACTCACTTGCACCCACTCGCACGCACACACTCGCACACACTCATACACAATCACACAAACTCGCACACACACACTCGCACACATTCGCACACACTCGCACACACTCACTCCCTCACACTCACTCGCACACACTTGCACACACTCGCACACACTCGCACACACAGTCCTACACACTCACACACACACTCGCAAACACTCGCACAAACTCACACACACTCACTCACACGCAGACACACTCGCATGCCCACACTCACACACATTTGCACTCACTTGCACGCACTTGCACGCACACACTCGCACAAACTCACACACACTCGCACACACTCATACACAATCGCACGCACACACACTCGCACACACACACTCGCACACACTCGCACACTCTCGCACACATTCACACTCACTCGCACGCACTCGCACGCGCACACTCGAACACACTCGCACAAACTCACACACACTCGCACACACTTATACACAAACGCACACACACACTCGTACACACACTCGCACACACTCGCACACACTCGCACACACTCACTCACACACACTCACACACACATACTCGCACACACTCGCACACACTTGCACACACTCGCACACACTCACACGCACACACACTCGCACACACACTCACACACACTCACACACTCACAAGCACACACTCGCACACACACTCGCACAAACTCACACGCACTCACTCACACGCACACACTCGCACAAACAGTCGCACACACTCGCACCCACTCACTCGTGCACACTCGCGCACACTCGGGCACATTTGCACACACTCGCACACACTCGCACACTCTCGCACACACACTCGCACACACACTCGCACACACTCGAACACACTCGCACACACTTGCAAACACTCGCACATACAGTCCTACAAACTCACACACACTCACACACTCCACCCACACACAAACTGGCACACAATCAAACACACTCACTCATACACACTCGCACACACTCACTCGCACACACACACACTCGCACACACTCGCACCCAGTCACTTGAGCACACTCGCACACACTCGCACGCACGCACACACTCGCACACACTCACACGCACACAGTCACGCACACACACTCGCGCACACTCGTGCACACTTGCACGCACACATTCGCACACATTCGCACTCACTTGCACACACTCGTGCGCACACACTGGCACACACTGGCACACACACACTCGCACACACTCGCACACACTTGCACATACTAGCACACACACACTCGCACATATTCGCACACACTCGCACGCACACACTAGCATGCACACACTCGCACACACACTCACACACACACTCACATACACACTCGCACACACTCGCACAAACTCCTACACACACTCGCACACACACACTCGCACACACACTCGCACACACTCGCACACACTCGCACATACACACATACACACTCGCACACACTCGCACACTCTCACACACATTCACACTCACTCGCATGCACTCGCACGCGCACACTCAAACACACTCGCACAAACTCACACACACTCGCACACACTTATACACAAACGCACACAAACACTCGCACACACTCGCACACACTCACTCACACACACTCACACGCACACACTCGCACACACTCACACACACTTGCACACACTCGCACACACTCACACGCACACACACTCGCACACACACTCACACACACTCGCACACACTCACAAGCACACACTCGCACACTCGCACACACTCACACGCACACACTCACACGCACACACTCGTACAAACAGTCGCACACACTCGCACCCACTCACTCGTGCACACTCGGGCACATTTGCACACACTCGCACACTCTCGCACACACACTCGCACACACACTCGCACACACTCGAACACACTCGCACATACAGTCCTACAAACTCACACACACTCACACACACTCACTCGCACACACTCACACACACTCGCACACACTCACATGCACACACACTCGCACACACTCACACGCACACACTCACACGCACACACTCGTACAAACAGTCGCACACACTCGCACCCACTCACTCGTGCACACTCGGGCACATTTGCACACACTCGCACACTCTCGCACACACACTCGCACACACACTCGCACACACTCGAACACACTCGCACATACAGTCCTACAAACTCACACACACTCACACACACTCACTCGCACACACTCACACACACTCGCACACACACTCGCACACACTCACACCCACTCACTCGTGCACACTCGCGCACACTCGGGCACATTTGCACACACTCGCACACACTCGCACACTCTCGCACACACTCGCACACACACACACTCGCACACACTAGCACCCAGTCACTCGAGCACACTCGCACGCACGCACACACTCGCACACACTCACACGCACACACTCACGCACACACACTCGCGCACACTCGTGCACACTCGCACGCACACATTCGCACACATTCGCACTCACTTGCACACACTGGTACACACTGGCACACACTGGCACACACACACTCGCACACACTCGCACACACTCGCACACACTTGCACACACTAGCACACACACTCGCACATACTCGCACACACTCGCACACACTCGCACGCACACACTCGCACACACTCGCATGCACACACTCGCACACACACTCACACACACACACTCACATACACACTCGCACACACTCGCACAAACTCCTACACACACACGTACACACTCACACACACACTCGCACACACTCGCACATACACACATACACATTCACACACACTCGCACACACACTCGCACACACAGTCCTACACACTCACACACACACTCGCAAACACTCGCACACACTCACACACACACTCACTCACACATACACACTCGCGCACACTCACGCACACTAGCACACACTCGTAAGCATACACTCACACTCACTCACACACTTACTCACACGCACACACTCTCGCACACACTCACACACACTCGCACACACTCGCACACTCTCGCACACATTTGCACACACTCGCACTCACTCGCACCCACTCGCACGCACACACTCGCACACACTCATACACAATCACACAAACTCGCACACACACACTCGCACACATTCGCACACACTCGCACACACGCACTCACTCACACTCACTCGCACACACTTGCACACACTCGCACACACTCGCACACACAGTCCTACACACTCACACACACACTCACAAACACTCGCACAAACTCACACACACTCACTCACACGCACACACTTGCGCACACTAGCACACACTTGCACGCCCACACTCGCACACATTCGCACTCACTCGCACGCACTCGCACGCACACACTCGCACACACTCGCACAAACTCACACACACTCGCACACACTCATACACAATCGCACACATTTGCACTCACTCGCACGCACTCGCATGCACACACTCGCACAAACTCACACACACTGGCACACACTTATACACAATCGCACACACACACTCTAACACACACTCGCACACACTCGCACACACTCACTCACACACACTCACACACACACTCGCACACACTCACACACACTTGCACACACTCGCACACACTCACACGCACACACACTCACACACACTCACACACACTCACAAGCACAAACTCGCACACACACTCGCACACACTCACACGCACACACTCACACGCACACACTCGCACACACTCGCACACACACGCGCACCCACTCACTCGTGCACACTCGCGCACACTCGGGCACATTTGCACACACTCGCATACACTCGCACACTCTCGCACACACACTCGCACACACACTCGCACACACTCGAACACACTCGCACACACTCGCAAACACTCGCACATACAGTCCTACAAACTCACACACACTCACACACACTCACACACTCGCACCCACACACAAACTGGCACACACTCAAACACACTCACTCATACACACTCGCACACACTCACTCGCACACACACACACACACTCGCACACACTCGCACCCAGTCACTCGAGCACACTCGCACACCCTCGCACACACTCGCACACACTCACATGCACACACTCACGCACACACACTCGCGCACACTCATGCACACTCGCACGCACACATTCACACACATTCGCACGCACTTGCACACACTCGTACGCACACACTGGCACACACTCGCACACACACACTCACACACACTCGCACACACTCGCATGCACACACTCGCACACACACTCACACACACACACTCGCATACACACTCGCACAAACTCCTACACACACTCGTACACACTCACACACACTAGCACACACACACTCGCACATACTCGCACACACTCGCACACACTCGCATGCACACACTCGCACACACACTCACACACTCTCGCATACACACTCGCACAAACTCCTACACACACTCGTACACACTCACACACACTCGCACACACACTTGCACACACTCGCACATACACACATACACATTCGCACACACTCGCACACACACTCGCACACACAGTCCTACACACTCACACACACACTCGCAAACACTCGCACACACTCACACACACACTCACTCACACGTACACACTCACGCACACTTGCACACACTCACGCACACTAGCACACACTCGTAAGCATACCCTCACACTCACTCACACACTTACTCACACGCACACACTCTCGCACACACTCACACACACTCGCGCACACTCGCACACACTCGCACGCCCACACTCGCACACTCTCGCACACATTTGCACACACTCACACTCACTTGCACCCACTCGCACGCAGCCACTCGCACACACTCATACACAATCACACAAACTCGCACACACACACTCGCACACATTCGCACACACTCGCACACACTCGCATGCACACACTCGCACACACACTCACACACACACTCTCGCATACACACTCGCACAAACTCCTACACACACTCGTACACACTCACACACACTCGCACACACACTTGCACACACTCGCACATACACACATACACATTCGCACACACTCGCACACACACTCGCACACACAGTCCTACACACTCACACACACACTCGCAAACACTCGCACACACTCACACACACACTCACTCACACGTACACACTCACGCACACTTGCACACACTCACGCACACTAGCACACACTCGTAAGCATACACTCACACTCACTCACACACTTACTCACACGCACACACTCTCGCACACACTCACACACACTCGCGCACACTCGCACACACTCGCACGCCCACACTCGCACACTCTCGCACACATTTGCACACACTCGCACTCACTTGCACCCACTCGCACGCACACACTCGCACACACTCATACACAATCACACAAACTCGCACACACACACTCGCACACATTCGCACACACTCGCACACACTCACTCACTCACACTCACTCGCACACACTTGCACACACTCGCACACACTCGCACACACAGTCCTACACACTCACACACACACTCGCAAATACTCGCACAAACTCACACCCACTCACTCACACGCAGACACACTCGCATGCCCACACTCACACACATTTGCACTCACTTGCACGCACTCGCACGCACACACTCGCACAAACTCACACACACTCGCACACACTCATACACAATCGCACGCACACACACTCGCACACACACACTCGTACACACACTCGCACACACTCGCACACACTCGCACACACTCACTCACACACACTCACACACACATACTCGCACACACTCGCACACACTTGCACACACTCGCACACACTCACACGCACACACACTCGCACACACACTCACACACACTCACACACTCACAAGCACACACTCGCACACACACTCGCACAAACTCACACGCACACACTCACACGCACACACTCGCACAAACAGTCGCACACACTCGCACCCACTCACTCGTGCACACTCGCGCACACTCGGGCACATTTGCACACACTCGCACACACTCGCACACACTCGAACACACTCGCACACACTCGCAAACACTCGCACATACAGTCCTACAAACTCACACACACTCACACACTCCACCCACACACAAACTGGCACACAATCAAACACACTCACTCATACACACTCGCACACACTCACTCGCACACACACACACTCGCACACACTCGCACCCAGTCACTTGAGCACACTCGCACACACTCGCACGCACGCACACACTCGCACACACTCACACGCACACAGTCACGCACACACACTCGCGCACACTCGTGCACACTTGCACGCACACATTCACACACATTCGCACTCACTTGCACACACTCGTGCGCACACACTGGCACACACTGGCACACACACACTCGCACACACTCGCACACACTTGCACATACTAGCACACACACACTCGCACATATTCGCACACACTCGCACGCACACACTAGCATGCACACACTCGCACACACACTCACACACACACTCACATACACTCTCGCATACACTCGCACAAACTCCTACACACACTCGCACACACACACTCGCACACACACTCGCACACACTCGCACACACTCGCACATACACACATACACACTCGCACACACTCGCACACTCTCACACACATTCACACTCACTCGCACGCACTCGCACGCGCACACTCAAACACACTCGCACAAACTCACACACACTCGCACACACTTATACACAAACGCACACAAACACTCACACACACTCACACGCACACACTCGCACACACTCACACACACTTGCACACACTCGCACACACTCACACGCACACACACTCGCACACACACTCACACACACTCACACACTCACAAGCACACACTCGCACACACACTCGCACAAACTCCTACACACACTCGTACACACTCACACACTTTCGCATACACACTCGCACAAACTCCTACACACACTCGTACACACTCACACACACTCGCACACACACTTGCACACACTCGCACATACACACATACACATTCGCACACACTCGCACACACACTCGCACACACAGTCCTACACACTCACACACACACTCGCAAACACTCGCACACACTCACACACACACTCACTCACACGTACACACTCACGCACACTTGCACACACTCACGCACACTAGCACACACTCGTAAGCATACCCTCACACTCACTCACACACTTACTCACACGCACACACTCTCGCACACACTCACACACACTCGCGCACACTCGCACACACTCGCACGCCCACACTCGCACACTCTCGCACACATTTGCACACACTCACACTCACTTGCACCCACTCGCACGCAGCCACTCGCACACACTCATACACAATCACACAAACTCGCACACACACACTCGCACACATTCGCACACACTCGCACACACTCGCATGCACACACTCGCACACACACTCACACACACACTCTCGCATACACACTCGCACAAACTCCTACACACACTCGTACACACTCACACACACTCGCACACACACTTGCACACACTCGCACATACACACATACACATTCGCACACACTCGCACACACACTCGCACACACAGTCCTACACACTCACACACACACTCGCAAACACTCGCACACACTCACACACACACTCACTCACACATACACACTCACGCACACTTGCACACACTCACGCACACTAGCACACACTCGTAAGCATACACTCACACTCACTCACACACTTACTCACACGCACACACTCTCGCACACACTCACACACACTCGCGCACACTCGCACACACTCGCACGCCCACACTCGCACACTCTCGCACACATTTGCACACACTCGCACTCACTTGCACCCACTCGCACGCACACACTCGCACACACTCATACACAATCACACAAACTCGCACACACACACTCGCACACATTCGCACACACTCGCACACACTCACTCACTCACACTCACTCGCACACACTTGCACACACTCGCACACACTCGCACACACAGTCCTACACACTCACACACACACTCACAAATACTCGCACAAACTCACACCCACTCACTCACACGCAGACACACTCGCATGCCCACACTCACACACATTTGCACTCACTTGCACGCACTCGCACGCACACACTCGCACAAACTCACACACACTCGCACACACTCATACACAATCGCACGCACACACACTCGCACACACACACTCGTACACACACTCGCACACACTCGCACACACTCGCACACACTCACTCACACACACTCACACACACATACTCGCACACACTCGCACACACTTGCACACACTCGCACACACTCACACGCACACACACTCGCACACACACTCACACACACTCACACACTCACAAGCACACACTCGCACACACACTCGCACAAACTCACACGCACACACTCACACGCACACACTCGCACAAACAGTCGCACACACTCGCACCCACTCACTCGTGCACACTCGCGCACACTCGGGCACATTTGCACACACTCGCACACACTCGCACACTCTCGCACACACACTCGCACACACACTCGCACACACTCGAACACACTCGCACACACTCGCAAACACTCGCACATACAGTCCTACAAACTCACACACACTCACACACTCCACCCACACACAAACTGGCACACAATCAAACACACTCACTCATACACACTCGCACACACTCACTCGCACACACACACACTCGCACACACTCGCACCCAGTCACTTGAGCACACTCGCACACACTCGCACGCACGCACACACTCGCACACACTCACACGCACACAGTCACGCACACACACTCGCGCACACTCGTGCACACTTGCACGCACACATTCACACACATTCGCACTCACTTGCACACACTCGTGCGCACACACTGGCACACACTGGCACACACACACTCGCACACACTCGCACACACTTGCACATACTAGCACACACACACTCGCACATATTCGCACACACTCGCACGCACACACTAGCATGCACACACTCGCACACACACTCACACACACACTCACATACACTCTCGCATACACTCGCACAAACTCCTACACACACTCGCACACACACACTCGCACACACACTCGCACACACTCGCACACACTCGCACATACACACATACACACTCGCACACACTCGCACACTCTCACACACATTCACACTCACTCGCACGCACTCGCACGCGCACACTCAAACACACTCGCACAAACTCACACACACTCGCACACACTTATACACAAACGCACACAAACACTCACACACACTCACACGCACACACTCGCACACACTCACACACACTTGCACACACTCGCACACACTCACACGCACACACACTCGCACACACACTCACACACACTCGCACACACTCACAAGCACACACTCGCACACTCGCACACACTCACACGCACACACTCACACGCACACACTCGTACAAACAGTCGCACACACTCGCACCCACTCACTCGTGCACACTTGGGCACATTTGCACACACTCGCACACTCTCGCACACACACTCGCACACACACTCGCACACACTCGAACACACTCGCACATACAGTCCTACAAACTCACACACACTCGCACACACTCACACACTCCACCCACACACAAACTGGCACACACTCAAACACACTCACTCATACACACTCGCACACACTCACTCGCACACACACACACTCGCACACACTCGCACCCAGTCACTCGAGCACACTCGCACACACTCGCACGCACGCACACACCCGCACACACTCACACGCACACACTCACGCACACACACTCACGCACACTCGTGCACACTCGCACGCACACATTCACACACATTCGCACTCACTTGCACACACTCGTGCGCACACACTGGCACACACTGGCACACACTGGCACACACACACTTGCACACACTCGCACACACTTGCACTCACTAGCACACACACACTCGCACATATTTGCACACACTCGCACGCACACACTCGCACACACTCGCATGCACACACTCGCACACACACTCACACACACACTCACATACACACTCGCACAAACTCCTACACACACGTACACACTCACACACACTCGAACACACACTCGCACACACTCGCACACACTCGCACATACACACATACACATTCACACACACTCGCACACACACTCGCACACACAGTCCTACACACTCACACACTTGCACACACTCGCACACACTCACACGCACACACACTCACACACACACTCACACACACTCGCACACACTCACAAGCACAAACTCGCACACACACTCGCACACACTCACATGCACACACTCACACGCACAAACTCGCACACAAACTCGCACACACTCGCACCCAGTCACTCGAGCACACTCGCACACCCTCGCACGCACGCACACACTCGCACACACTCACATGCACACACTCACACACACACTCGCACACACTCGAACACACTCGCACACACTCGCAAACACTCGCACATACAGTCCTACAAACTCACACACACTCACACACACTCACACACTCGCACCCACACACAAACTGGCACACACTCAAACACACTCACTCATACACACTCGCACACACTCACTCGCACACACACTCGCACACACTCGAACCCAGTCACTCGAGCACACTCGCACACCCTCGCACGCACGCACGCACACACTCGCACACACTCACATGCACACAAACACGCACACACACTCGCACACACTCGTGCACACTCGCACGCACACATTCACGCACACACACTCGCGCACACTCGTGCACACTCACATTCACACACATTCGCACTCACTTGCACACACTCGTACGCACACA
Source organism: Phyllobates terribilis (assembly GCF_046119375.1). Lineage (NCBI taxonomy): Eukaryota > Metazoa > Chordata > Amphibia > Anura > Dendrobatidae > Phyllobates > Phyllobates terribilis. The sequence goes on from NW_027362853.1 coordinate 2,803,260, forward strand.
CTGGCACACACTCGCACACACTCGCACACACACACTCGCACATACTCGCTCACACTCACACACACTCGCACACACTCGCACACACTCGCATGCACACACTCGCACACACACTCGCATACACACTCGCACAAACTCCTACACACACTCGTACACACTCACACACACTAGCACACACACACTCGCACACACTCGCACACACTTGCACACACTAGCACACACTCGCACATACTCGCACACACTCGCACACACTCGCACGCACACTCGCATACACACTCGCACAAACTCCTACACACACTCGTACACACTCACACACACTAGCACACACACACTCGCACACACTCGCACATACTCGCACACACTCGCACACACTCGCATGCGCACACTCGCACACACACTCACACACACACTCTCGCATACACACTCGCCCAAACTCCTACACACACTCGTACACACTCACACACACTCGCACACACACTTGCACACACTCGCACACACTCGCACATACACACATACACATTCGCACACACTCGCACACACACTCGCACACACAGTCCTACACACTCACACACACACTCACAAACACTCGCACACACTCACACACACACTCACTCACATGTTCACACTCACGCACACTTGCACACACTCACGCACACTAGCACACACTCATAAGCATACACTTACACTCACTCACACACTTACTCACACGCACACACTCTCGCACACACTCACACACACTCGCGCACACTCGCACACACTCGCACGCCCACACTCGCACACTCTCGCACACATTTGCACACACTCGCACTCACTTGCACCCACTCGCACGCACACACTCGCAAACACTCATACACAATCACACAAACTCGCACACATTCGCACACACTCGCACACACTCACTCACTCACACTTACTCGCACACACTTGCACACACTCGCACACACTCGCACACACTGTCCTACACACTCACACACACACTCGCAAACACTCGCACAAACTCACACACACTCACTCACACGCACACACTTGCGCACACTAGCACACACTCGCACGCCCACACTCACACACATTCACAATCACTCGCACGCACTCGCATGCACACACTCGCACAAACTCACACACACTCGCACATACTCATACACAATCGCACGCACACACACTCGCACACACACACTCGCACACACTCGCACACTCTCACACACATTCACACTCACTCACACGCACTCGCACGCGCACACTCAAACACACTCGCACAAACTCACACACACTCGCACACACTTATACACAAACGCACACAAACACTCGCACACACTCGCACACACTCACTCACACACACTCACACGCACACACTCGCACACACTCACACACACTTGCACACACTCGCACACACTCACACGCACACACACTCGCACACACACTCACACACACTCGCACACACTCACAAGCACACACTCGCACACACACTCACACAAACTCACACGCACACACTCACACGCACACACTCGCACAAACAGTCGCACACACTCGCACCCACTCACTCGTGCACACTCGGGCACATTTGCACACACTCGCACACTCTCGCACACACACTCGCACACACACTCGCACACACTCGAACACACTCGCACATACAGTCCTACAAACTCACACACACTCACACACACTCACACACTCCACCCACACACAAACTGGCACACACTCAAACACACTCACTCATACACACTCGCACACACTCACTCGCACACACACACACTCGCACACACTCGCACCCAGTCACTCGAGCACACTCGCACACACTCGCACGCACGCACACACTCGCACACACTCACACGCACACACTCACGCACACACACTCACGCACACTCGTGCACACTCGCACGTACACATTCACACACATTCGCACTCACTTGCACACACTCATGCGCACACACTGGCACACACTGGCACACACTGGCACACACACACTCGCACACACTCGCACACACTTGCACACACTAGCACACACACACTCGCACATATTTGCACACACTCGCACGCACACACTCGCACACACTCGCACATACTCGCACACAATTGCACACACTCGCATGCACACACTCGCACACACACTCACAAACACACACTCGCATACACACTCGCACACACTCGCACAAACTCCTACACACACTCGTACACACTCACACACACTCGCACACACACTTGCACACACTCGCACACACTCGCACATACACACATACACATTCACACACACTCGCACACACACTCGCACACACGGTCCTACACACACACACTCGCAAACACTCGCACACACTCACACACACACTCACTCACACGTACACACTCGCACACACTCGCACACACTCACGCACACTAGCACACACTCGTAAGCATACACTCACATTCACTCACACACTTACTCACATGCACACACTCTCGCACACACTCACACACACTCGCAAACACTCGCACAAACTCACACACACTCACTCACACGCACACACTTGCACACACTAGCACACACTCGCACGCCCACACTTGCACACATTCGCACTCACTCGCACGCACTCGCACACACACACTCGCACACACTCGCACAAACTCACACACACTCGCACACACTCATACACAATCGTACAATCGCACAAACTCACACACACTCGCACACAGTCACACACTCGCACCCACTCACTCGTGCACACTCGCACACATTTGCACTCACTCGCACGCACTCGCACGCACACACTCGCACAAACTCACACACACTCGCACACACTCATACACAATCGCACGCACACACTCGCACACACACACTCGCACACACTCGCACACTCTCGCACACATACGCACTCACTCGCACGCACTCGCACGCACACACTCTCACACACTCGCACAAACTCACACACACTCGCACACACTTATACGCAATCGCACACACACACTCACTCACTCACACTCACTCGCACACACTTGCACACACTCGCACACACTCGCACACACTCATACACAATCGCACAAACTCATACACACTCGTACACACTCACACACTCGCACCCACTCACTCGTGTACACTCGCAAACATTCGCACTCACTCGCACACACTCGCACGCACACACTCGCACAAACTCACACACACTCGCACACACTCATACACAATCGCACACACACACACTCGCACACACACACTCGCACACACTCGCACACTCTCGCACACATTCACACTCACTCGCACGCACTCGCACGCACACACTCGCACACACTCGCACAAACTCACACACACTCGCACACACTTATACACAATCGCACACACACACACTCGCACACACTCACTCACACACACACACACACTCGCACACACTCACACACACTCGCACACACTCACATGCACACACACTCGCACACACTCACACACACTCGCACACACTCACAAGCACACACTCGCACAGACACTCGCTCACACTCACAAGCACACACTCACACGCACACACTCGCACACACACTCGCACACACTCACACCAACTCACTCGTGCACACTCGCGCACACTCGGGCACATTTGCACACACTCGCACACACTTGCACACTCTCGCACACACTCGCACACACACTCGCACACACTCGAACACACTCACACACACTCACAAACAATCGCACATACAGTCCTACAAACTCACACACACTCACACACACTCACACACTCGCACCCACACACAAACTGGCACACACTCAAACACACTCACTCATACACACTCGCACACACTCACTCGCACACACACACACTCGCACACACTCGCACCCAGTCACTCGAGCACACTCGCACACACTCGCACGCACACACGCACACACTCGCACACACTCACACGCACACACTCACGCACACACTCGCGCACACTCGTGCACACTCGCACGCACACATTCGCACACATTCGCACTCACTTGCACACACTGGCACACACTGGCACACACTGGCACACACACACTCGCACACACTCACACACACTCGCACACACTTGCACACACTAGCACACACACTCGCACATACTCGCACACACTCGCACACACTCGCACGCACACACTCGCACACACTCGCATGCACACACTCGCACACACACTCACACACACACTCACATACACACTCGCACACACTCGCACAAACTCCTACACACACACGTACACACTCACACACACTCGCACACACACTCGCACACACTCGCACATACACACATACACATTCACACACACTCGCACACACACTCGCACACACAGTCCTACACACTCACACACACACTCGCAAACACTCGCACACACTCACACACACACTCACTCACACATACACACTCGCGCACACTCACGCACACTAGCACACACTCGTAAGCATACACTCACACTCACTCACACACTTACTCACACGCACACACTCTCGCACACACTCACACACACTCGCGCACACTCGCACACTCTCGCACACATTTGCACACACTCGCACTCACTCGCACCCACTCGCACGCACACACTCGCACACACTCATACACAATCACACAAACTCGCACACACACACTCGCACACATTCACACACACTCGCACACACGCACTCACTCACACTCACTCGCACACACTTGCACACACTCGCACACACTCGCACACACAGTCCTACACACTCACACACACACTCGCAAACACTCACACAAACTCACACACACTCACTCACACGCACACACTTGCGCACACTAGCACACACTCGCACGCCCACACTCGCACACATTCGCACTCACTCGCACGCACTCGCACGCACACACTCGCACACACTCGCACAAACTCACACACACTCGCACACACTCATACACAATCGCACGCACACACACCCGCACACACTCGCACACATTTGCACTCACTCGCACGCACTCGCATGCACACACTCGCACAAACTCACACACACTGGCACACACTTATAGACAATCGCACACACACACTCTAACACACACTCGCACACACTCGCACACACTCACTCACACACACTCACACACACACTCGCACACTCACACACACTTGCACACACTCGCACACACTCACACGCACACACACTCACACACACTCACACACACTCGCACACACTCACAAGCACAAACTCGCACACACACTCGCACACACTCACACGCACACACTCACACGCACACACTCGCACACACACTCACACACACTCGCACCCACTCACTCGTGCACACTCGCGCACACTCGGGCACATTTGCACACACTCGCACACACTCGCACACTCTCGCACACACACTCGCACACACACTCGCACACACTCGAACACACTCGCACACACACGCAAACACTCGCACATACAGTCCTACAAACTCACACACACTCACACACACTCACACACTCGCACCCACACACAAACTGGCACACACTCAAACACACTCACTCATACACACTCGCACACACTCACTCGCACACACACACACTCGCACACACTCGCACCCAGTCACTCGAGCACACTCGCACACCCTCGCACGCACGCACACACTCGCACACACTCACATGCACACACTCACGCACACACACTCGCGCACACTCATGCACACTCGCACACACACATTCACACACATTCGCACGCACTTGCACACACTCGTACGCACACACTGGCACACACTCGCACACACTCGCACACACACACTCGCACATACTCGCTCACACTCGCACACACTCGCACACACTCGCATGCACACACTCGCACACACACTCACACACACACACTCGCATACACACTCGCACAAACTCCTACACACACTCGTACACACTCACACACACTAGCACACACACACTCGCACATACTCGCACACACTCGCACACACTCGCATGCACACACTCGCACACACACTCACACACACACACTCGCATACACACTCGCACAAACTCCTACACACACTCGTACACACTGGCACACACTAGCACACACACACTCGCACATACTCGCACACACTCGCACACACTCGCATGCACACACTCGCACACACACTCACACACTCTCGCATACACACTCGCACAAACTCCTACACACACTCGTACACACTCACACACACTCGCACACACACTTGCACACACTCGCACATACACACAGACACATTCGCACACACTCGCACACACACTCGCACACACAGTCCTACACACTCACACACACACTCGCAAACACTCGCACACACTCACACACACACTCACTCACACGTACACACTCACGCACACTTGCACACACTCACGCACACTAGAACACACTCGTAAGCATACCCTCACACTCACTCACACACTTACTCACACGCACACACTCTCGCACACACTCACACACACTCGCGCACACTCGCACACACTCGCACGCCCACACTCGCACACTCTCGCACACATTTGCACACACTCGCACTCACTTGCACCCACTCGCACGCACACACTCGCACACACTCATACACAATCACACAAACTCGCACACACACACTCGCACACATTCGCACACACTCGCACACACTCGCATGCACACACTCGCACACACACTCACACACACACTCTCGCATACACACTCGCACAAACTCCTACACACACTCGTACACACTCACACACACTCGCACACACACTTGCACACACTCGCACATACACATTCGCACACACTCGCACACACACTCGCACACACAGTCCTACACACTCACACACACACTCGCAAACACTCGCACACACTCACACACACACTCACTCACACGTACACACTCACGCACACTTGCACACACTCACGCACACTAGCACACACTCGTAAGCATACACTCACACTCACTCACACACTTACTCACACGCACACACTCTCGCACACACTCACACACACTCGCGCACACTCGCACACACTCGCACGCCCACACTCGCACACTCTCGCACACATTTGCACACACTCGCACTCACTTGCACCCACTCGCACGCACACACTCGCACACACTCATACACAATCACACAAACTCGCACACACACACTCGCACACATTCGCACACACTCGCACACACTCACTCCCTCACACTCACTCGCACACACTTGCACACACTCGCACACACTCGCACACACAGTCCTACACACTCACACACACACTCGCAAACACTCGCACAAACTCACACACACTCACTCACATGCAGACACACTCGCATGCCCACACTCACACACATTTGCACTCACTTGCACGCACTCGCACGCACACACTCGCACAAACTCACACACACTCGCACACACTCATACACAATCGCACGCACACACACTCGCACACACACACTCGCACACACTCGCACACTCTCGCACACATTCACACTCACTCGCACGCACTCGCACGCGCACACTCGAACACACTCGCACAAACTCACACACACTCGCACACACTTATACACAAACGCACACACACACTCGTACACACACTCGCACACACTCGCACACACTCGCACACACTCACTCACACACACTCACACACACATACTCGCACACACTCGCACACACTTGCACACACTCACACACACTCACACGCACACACACTCGCACACACACTCACACACACTCACACACTCACAAGCACACACTCGCACACACACTCGCACAAACTCACACGCACACACTCACACGCACACACTCACACAAACAGTCGCACACACTCGCACCCACTCACTCGTGCACACCCGCGCACACTCGGGCACATTTGCACACACTCGCACACACTCGCACACTCTCGCACACACACTCGCACACACACTCGCACACACTCGAACACACTCGCACACACTTGCAAACACTCGCACATACAGTCCTACAAACTCACACACACTCACACACTCCACCCACACACAAACTGGCACACAATCAAACACACTCACTCATACACACTCGCACACACTCACTCGCACACACACACACTCGCACACACTCGCACCCAGTCACTTGAGCACACTCGCACACACTCGCACGCACGCACACACTCGCACACACTCACACGCACACAGTCACGCACACACACTCGCGCACACTCGTGCACACTTGCACGCACACATTCGCACACATTCGCACTCACTTGCACACACTCGTGCGCACACACTGGCACACACTGGCACACACACACTCGCACACACTCGCACACACTTGCACATACTAGCACACACACACTCGCACATATTCGCACACACTCGCACGCACACACTAGCATGCACACACTCGCACACACACTCACACACACACTCACATACACACTCGCACACTCTCGCACAAACTCCTACACACACTCGCACACACACACTCGCACACACACTCGCACACACTCGCACACACTCGCACATACACACATACACACTCGCACACACTCGCACACTCTCACACACATTCACACTCACTCGCACGCACTCGCACGCGCACACTCAAACACACTCGCACAAACTCACACACACTCGCACACACTTATACACAAACGCACACAAACACTCGCACACACTCGCACACACTCACTCACACACACTCACACGCACACACTCGCACACACTCACACACACTTGCACACACTCGCACACACTCACACGCACACACACTCGCACACACACTCACACACACTCGCACACACTCACAAGCACACACTCGCACACTCACACACACTCACACGCACACACTCACACGCACACACTCGTACAAACAGTCGCACACACTCGCACCCACTCACTCGTGCACACTCGGGCACATTTGCACACACTCGCACACTCTCGCACACACACTCGCACACACACTCGCACACACTCGAACACACTCGCACATACAGTCCTACAAACTCACACACACTCACACACACTCACTCGCACACACTCACACACACTCGCACACACTCACATGCACACACACTCACACACACTCGCACACACTCACAAGCACACACTCGCACAGACACTCGCTCACACTCACAAGCACACACTCACACGCACACACTCGCACACACACTCGCACACACTCACACCCACTCACTCGTGCACACTCGCGCACACTCGGGCACATTTGCACACACTCGCACACACTCGCACACTCTCGCACACACTCGCACACACACACACTCTCACACACTAGCACCCAGTCACTCGAGCACACTCGCACACACTCGCACGCACGCACACACTCGCACACACTCACACGCACACACTCACGCACACACACTCGCGCACACTCGTGCACACTCGCACGCACACATTCGCACACATTCGCACTCACTTGCACACACTGGCACACACTGGCACACACTGGCACACACACACTCGCACACACTCGCACACACTCGCACACACTTGCACACACTAGCACACACACTCGCACATACTCGCACACACTCGCACACACTCGCACGCACACACTCGCACACACTCGCATGCACACACTCGCACACACACTCACACACACACACTCACATACACACTCGCACACACTCGCACAAACTCCTACACACACACGTACACACTCACACACACACTCGCACACACTCGCACATACACACATACACATTCACACACACTCGGACACACACTCGCACACACAGTCCTACACACTCACACACACACTCGCAAACACTCGCACACACTCACACACACACTCACTCACACATACACACTCGCGCACACTCACGCACACTAGCACACACTCGTAAGCATACACTCACACTCACTCACACACTTACTCACACGCACACACTCTCGCACACACTCACACACACTCGCACACACTCGCACACTCTCGCACACATTTGCACACACTCGCACTCACTCGCACCCACTCGCACGCACACACTCGCACACACTCATACACAATCACACAAACTCGCACACACACACTCGCACACATTCGCACACACTCGCACACACGCACTCACTCACACTCACTCGCACACACTTGCACACACTCGCACACACTCGCACACACAGTCCTACACACTCACACACACACTCACAAACACTCGCACAAACTCACACACACTCACTCACACGCACACACTTGCGCACACTAGCACACACTTGCACGCCTACACTCGCACACATTCGCACTCACTCGCACGCACTCGCACGCACACACTCGCACACACTCGCACAAACTCACACACACTCGCACGCACTCATACACAATCGCACACATTTGCACTCACTCGCACGCACTCGCATGCACACACTCGCACAAACTCACACACACTGGCACACACTTATACACAATCGCACACACACACTCTAACACACACTCGCACACACTCGCACACACTCACTCACACACACTCACACACACACTCGCACACACTCACACACACTTGCACACACTCGCACACACTCACACGCACACACACTCACACACACTCACACACACTCGCACACACTCACAAGCACAAACTCGCACACACACTCGCACACACTCACACGCACACACTCACACGCACACACTCGCACACACTCGCACACACTCGCACCCACTCACTCGTGCACACTCGCGCACACTCGGGCACATTTGCACACACTCGCACACACTCGCACACTCTCGCACACACACTCGCACACACACTCGCACACACTCGAACACACTCGCACACACTCGCAAACACTCGCACATACAGTCCTACAAACTCACACACACTCACACACACTCACACACTCGCACCCACACACAAACTGGCACACACTCAAACACACTCACTCATACACACTCGCACACACTCACTCGCACACACACACACACACTCGCACACACTCGCACCCAGTCACTCGAGCACACTCGCACACCCTCGCACGCACGCACACACTCGCACACACTCACATGCACACACTCATGCACACACACTCGCGCACACTCATGCACACTCGCACGCGCACATTCACACACATTCGCACGCACTTGCACACACTCGTACGCACACACTGGCACACACTCACACACACACACTCACACATACTCGCTCACACTCGCACACACTCGCACGCACACACTCGCACACACTCGCATGCACACACTCGCACACACACTCACACACACACACTCGCATACACACTCGCACAAACTCCTACACACACTCGTACACACTCACACACACTAGCACACACACACTCGCACATACTCGCACACACACACTCGCACACACACTCACACACTCTCGCATACACACTCGCACAAACTCCTACACACACTCGTACACACTCACACACACTCGCACACACACTTGCACACACTCGCACATACACACATACACATTCGCACACACTCGCACACACACTCGCACACACAGTCCTACACACTCACACACACACTCGCAAACACTCGCACACACTCACACACACACTCACTCACACGTACACACTCACGCACACTTGCACACACTCACGCACACTAGCACACACTCGTAAGCATACCCTCACACTCACTCACACACTTACTCACACGCACACACTCTCGCACACACTCACACACACTCGCGCACACTCGCACACACTCGCACGCCCTCACTCGCACACTCTCGCACACATTTGCACACACTCACACTCACTTGCACCCACTCGCACGCACCCACTCGCACACACTCATACACAATCACACAAACTCGCACACACACACTCGCACACATTCGCACACACTCGCACACACTCGCATGCACACACTCGCACACACACTCACACACACACTCTCGCATACACACTCGCACAAACTCCTACACACACTCGTACACACTCACACACACTCGCACACACACTTGCACACACTCGCACATACACACATACACATTCGCACACACTCGCACACACACTCGCACACACAGTCCTACACACTCACACACACACTCGCAAACACTCGCACACACTCACACACACACTCACTCACACGTACACACTCACGCACACTTGCACACACTCACGCACACTAGCACACACTCGTAAGCATACACTCACACTCACTCACACACTTACTCACACGCACACACTCTCGCACACACTCACACACACTCGCGCACACTCGCACACACTCGCACGCCCACACTCGCACACTCTCGCACACATTTGCACACACTCGCACTCACTTGCACCCACTCGCACGCACACACTCGCACACACTCATACACAATCACACAAACTCGCACACACACACTCGCACACATTCGCACACACTCGCACACACTCACTCACTCACACTCACTCGCACACACTTGCACACACTCGCACACACTCGCACACACAGTCCTACACACTCACACACACACTCGCAAACACTCGCACAAACTCACACCCACTCACTCACACGCAGACACACTCGCATGCCCACACTCACACACATTTGCACTCACTTGCACGCACTCGCACGCACACACTCGCACAAACTCACACACACTCGCACACACTCATACACAATCGCACGCACACACACTCGCACACACACACTCGTACACACACTCGCACACACTCGCACACACTCGCACACACTCACTCACATACACTCACACACACATACTCGCACACACTCGCACACACTTGCACACACTCGCACACACTCACACGCACACACACTCGCACACACACTCACACACACTCACAAGCACACACTCGCACACACACTCGCACAAACTCACACGCACACACTCACACGCACACACTCGCACAAACAGTCGCACACACTCGCACCCACTCACTCGTGCACACTCGCGCACACTCGGGCACATTTGCACACACTCGCACACACTCGCACACTCTCGCACACACACTCGCACACACACTCGCACACACTCGAACACACTCGCACACACTCGCAAACACTCGCACATACAGTCCTACAAACTCACACACACTCACACACTCCACCCACACACAAACTGGCACACAATCAAACACACTCACTCATACACACTCGCACACACTCACTCGCACACACACACACTCGCACACACTCGCACCCAGTCACTTGAGCACACTCGCACACACTCGCACGCACGCACACACTCGCACACACTCACACGCACACAGTCACGCACACACACTCGCGCACACTCGTGCACACTTGCACGCACACATTCGCACACATTCGCACTCACTTGCACACACTCGTGCGCACACACTGGCACACACTGGCACACACACACTCGCACACACTCGCACACACTTGCACATACTAGCACACACACACTCGCACATATTCGCACACACTCGCACTCACACACTAGCATGCACACACTCGCACACACACTCACACACACACTCACATACACACTCGCACACACTCGCACAAACTCCTACACACACTCGCACACACACACTCGCACGCACACACTCGCACACACTCGCATGCACACACTCGCACACACACTCACACACACACTCACATACACACTCGCACAAACTCCTACACACACACGTACACACTCACACACACTCGAACACACACTCGCACACACTCGCACACACTCGCACATACACACATACACATTCACACACACTCGCACACACACTCGCACACACAGTCCTACACACTCACACACTTGCACACACTCGCACACACTCACACGCACACACACTCACACACACACTCACACACACTCGCACACACTCACAAGCACAAACTCGCACACACACTCGCACACACTCACATGCACACACTCACACGCACAAACTCGCACACAAACTCGCACACACTCGCACCCAGTCACTCGAGCACACTCGCACACCCTCGCACGCACGCACACACTCGCACACACTCACATGCACACACTCACACACACACTCGCACACACTCGAACACACTCGCACACACTCGCAAACACTCGCACATACAGTCCTACAAACTCACACACACTCACACACACTCACACACTCGCACCCACACACAAACTGGCACACACTCAAACACACTCACTCATACACACTCGCACACACTCACTCGCACACACACTCGCACACACTCGAACCCAGTCACTCGAGCACACTCGCACACCCTCGCACGCACGCACGCACACACTCGCACACACTCACATGCACACAAACACGCACACACACTCGCACACACTCGTGCACACTCGCACGCACACATTCACGCACACACACTCGCGCACACTCGTGCACACTCAAATTCACACACATTCGCACTCACTTGCACACACTCGTACGCACACACTGGCACACACTCGCACACACTCGCACACACACACTCGCACATACTCGCTCACACTCACACACACTCGCACACACTCGCACACACTCGCATGCACACACTCGCACACACACTCGCATACACACTCGCACAAACTCCTACACACACTCGTACACACTCACACACACTAGCACACACACACTCGCACACACTCGCACACACTTGCACACACTAGCACACACACACTCGCACATACTCGCACACACTCGCACACACTCGCACGCACACTCGCATACACACTCGCACAAACTCCTACACACACTCGTACACACTCACACACACTAGCACACACACACTCGCACACACTCGCACATACTCGCACACACTCGCACACACTCGCATGCGCACACTCGCACACACACTCACACACACACTCTCGCATACACACTCGCCCAAACTCCTACACACACTCGTACACACTCACACACACTCGCACAGACACTTGCACACACTCGCACACACTCGCACATACACACATACACATTCGCACACACTCGCACACACACTCGCACACACAGTCCTACACACTCACACACACACTCACAAACACTCGCACACACTCACACACACACTCACTCACATGTACACACTCATGCACACTTGCACACACTCACGCACACTAGCACACACTCATAAGCATACACTTACACTCACTCACACACTTACTCACACGCACACACTCTCGCACACACTCACACACACTCGCGCACACTCGCACACACTCGCACGCCCACACTCGCACACTCTCGCACACATTTGCACACACTCGCACTCACTTGCACCCACTCGCACGCACACACTCGCAAACACTCATACACAATCACACAAACTCGCACACATTCGCACACACTCGCACACACTCACTCACTCACACTTACTCGCACACACTTGCACACACTCGCACACACTCGCACACACTGTCCTACACACTCACACACACACTCGCAAACACTCGCACAAACTCACACACACTCACTCACACGCACACACTTGCGCACACTAGCACACACTCGCACGCCCACACTCACACACATTCGCAATCACTCGCACGCACTCGCATGCACACACTCGCACAAACTCACACACACTCGCACATACTCATACACAATCGCACGCACACACACTCGCACACACACACTCGCACACACTCGCACACTCTCACACACATTCACACTCACTCGCACGCACTCGCACGCGCACACTCAAACACACTCGCACAAACTCACACACACTCGCACACACTTATACACAAACGCACACAAACACTCGCACACACTCGCACACACTCACTCACACACACTCACACGCACACACTCGCACACACTCACACACACTTGCACACACTCGCACACACTCACACGCACACACACTCGCACACACACTCACACACACTCGCACACACTCACAAGCACACACTCGCACACACACTCGCACACACTCACACGCACACACTCACATGCACACACTCGCACAAACAGTCGCACACACTCGCACCCACTCACTCGTGCACACTCGGGCACATTTGCACACACTCGCACACTCTCGCACACACACTCGCACACACACTCGCACACACTCGAACACACTCGCACATACAGTCCTACAAACTCACACACACTCACACACACTCACACACTCCACCCACACACAAACTGGCACACACTCAAACACACTCACTCATACACACTCGCACACACTCACTCGCACACACACACACTCGCACACACTCGCACCCAGTCACTCGAGCACACTCGCACACACTCGCACGCACGCACACACTCGCACACACTCACACGCACACACTCACGCACACACACTCACGCACACTCGTGCACACTCGCACGCACACATTCACACACATTCGCACTCACTTGCACACACTCATGCGCACACACTGGCACACACTGGCACACACTGGCACACACACACTCGCACACACTCGCACACACTTGCACACACTAGCACACACACACTCGCACATATTTGCACACACTCGCACGCACACACTCGCACACACTCGCACATACTCGCACACAATTGCACACACTCGCATGCACACACTCGCACACACACTCACAAACACACACTCGCATACACACACTCGCACACACTCGCACACTCTCGCACACATTCACACTCACTCGCACGCACTCGCACGCACACACTCGCACACACTCGCACAAACTCACACACACTCGCACACACTTATACACAATCGCACACACACACACTCGCACACACTCACTCACACACACACACACACTCGCACACACTCACACACACTCGCACACACTCACATGCACACACACTCGCACACACTCACACACACTCGCACACACTCACAAGCACACACTCGCACAGACACTCGCTCACACTCACAAGCACACACTCACACGCACACACTCGCACACACACTCGCACACACTCACACCAACTCACTCGTGCACACACGCGCACACTCGGGCACATTTGCACACACTCGCACACACTTGCACACTCTCGCACACACTCGCACACACACTCGCACACACTCGAACACACTCACACACACTCACAAACAATCGCACATACAGTCCTACAAACTCACACACACTCACACACACTCACACACTCGCACCCACACACAAACTGGCACACACTCAAACACACTCACTCATACACACTCGCACACACTCACTCGCACACACACACACTCGCACACACTCGCACCCAGTCACTCGAGCACACTCGCACACACTCGCACGCACACACGCACACACTCGCACACACTCACACGCACACACTCACGCACACACTCGCGCACACTCGTGCACACTCGCACGCACACATTCGCACACATTCGCACTCACTTGCACACACTGGCACACACTGGCACACACTGGCACACACACACTCGCACACACTCACACACACTCGCACACACTTGCACACACTAGCACACACACTCGCACATACTCGCACACACTCGCACACACTCGCACGCACACACTCGCACACACTCGCATGCACACACTCGCACACACACTCACACACACACTCACATACACACTCGCACACACTCGCACAAACTCCTACACACACACGTACACACTCACACACACTCGCACACACACTCGCACACACTCGCACATACACACATACACATTCACACACACTCGCACACACACTCGCACACACAGTCCTACACACTCACACACACACTCGCAAACACTCGCACACACTCACACACACACTCACTCACACATACACACTCGCGCACACTCACGCACACTAGCACACACTCGTAAGCATACACTCACACTCACTCACACACTTACTCACACGCACACACTCTCGCACACACTCACACACACTCGCGCACACTCGCACACTCTCGCACACATTTGCACACACTCGCACTCACTCGCACCCACTCGCACGCACACACTCGCACACACTCATACACAATCACACAAACTCGCACACACACACTCGCACACATTCACACACACTCGCACACACGCACTCACTCACACTCACTCGCACACACTTGCACACACTCGCACACACTCGCACACACAGTCCTACACACTCACACACACACTCGCAAACACTCACACAAACTCACACACACTCACTCACACGCACACACTTGCGCACACTAGCACACACTCGCACGCCCACACTCGCACACATTCGCACTCACTCGCACGCACTCGCACGCACACACTCGCACACACTCGCACAAACTCACACACACTCGCACACACTCATACACAATCGCACGCACACACACCCGCACACACTCGCACACATTTGCACTCACTCGCACGCACTCGCATGCACACACTCGCACAAACTCACACACACTGGCACACACTTATAGACAATCGCACACACACACTCTAACACACACTCGCACACACTCGCACACACTCACTCACACACACTCACACACACACTCGCACACTCACACACACTTGCACACACTCGCACACACTCACACGCACACACACTCACACACACTCACACACACTCGCACACACTCACAAGCACAAACTCGCACACACACTCGCACACACTCACACGCACACACTCACACGCACACACTCGCACACACACTCACACACACTCGCACCCACTCACTCGTGCACACTCGCGCACACTCGGGCACATTTGCACACACTCGCACACACTCGCACACTCTCGCACACACACTCGCACACACACTCGCACACACTCGAACACACTCGCACACACACGCAAACACGCGCACATACAGTCCTACAAACTCACACACACTCACACACACTCACACACTCGCACCCACACACAAACTGGCACACACTCAAACACACTCACTCATACACACTCGCACACACTCACTCGCACACACACACACTCGCACACACTCGCACCCAGTCACTCGAGCACACTCGCACACCCTCGCACGCACGCACACACTCGCACACACTCACATGCACACACTCACGCACACACACTCGCGCACACTCATGCACACTCGCACACACACATTCACACACATTCGCACGCACTTGCACACACTCGTACGCACACACTGGCACACACTCGCACACACTCGCACACACACACTCGCACATACTCGCTCACACTCGCACACACTCGCACACACTCGCATGCACACACTCGCACACACACTCACACACACACACTCGCATACACACTCGCACAAACTCCTACACACACTCGTACACACTCACACACACTAGCACACACACACTCGCACATACTCGCACACACTCGCACACACTCGCATGCACACACTCGCACACACACTCACACACACACACTCGCATACACACTCGCACAAACTCCTACACACACTCGTACACACTGGCACACACTAGCACACACACACTCGCACATACTCGCACACACTCGCACACACTCGCATGCACACACTCGCACACACACTCACACACTCTCGCATACACACTCGCACAAACTCCTACACACACTCGTACACACTCACACACACTCGCACACACACTTGCACACACTCGCACATACACACAGACACATTCGCACACACTCGCACACACACTCGCACACACAGTCCTACACACTCACACACACACTCGCAAACACTCGCACACACTCACACACACACTCACTCACACGTACACACTCACGCACACTTGCACACACTCACGCACACTAGCACACACTCGTAAGCATACCCTCACACTCACTCACACACTTACTCACACGCACACACTCTCGCACACACTCACACACACTCGCGCACACTCGCACACACTCGCACGCCCACACTCGCACACTCTCGCACACATTTGCACACACTCGCACTCACTTGCACCCACTCGCACGCACACACTCGCACACACTCATACACAATCACACAAACTCGCACACACACACTCGCACACATTCGCACACACTCGCACACACTCGCATGCACACACTCGCACACACACTCACACACACACTCTCGCATACACACTCGCACAAACTCCTACACACACTCGTACACACTCACACACACTCGCACACACACTTGCACACACTCGCACATACACACATACACATTCGCACACACTCGCACACACACTCGCACACACAGTCCTACACACTCACACACACACTCGCAAACACTCGCACACACTCACACACACACTCACTCACACGTACACACTCACGCACACTTGCACACACTCACGCACACTAGCACACACTCGTAAGCATACACTCACACTCACTCACACACTTACTCACACGCACACACTCTCGCACACACTCACACACACTCGCGCACACTCGCACACACTCGCACGCCCACACTCGCACACTCTCGCACACATTTGCACACACTCGCACTCACTCTCACCCACTCGCACGCACACACTCGCACACACTCATACACAATCACACAAACTCGCACACACACACTCGCACACATTCGCACACACTCGCACACACTCACTCCCTCACACTCACTCGCACACACTTGCACACACTCGCACACACTCGCACACACAGTCCTACACACTCACACACACACTCGCAAACACTCGCACAAACTCACACACACTCACTCACACGCAGACACACTCGCATGCCCACACTCACACACATTTGCACTCACTTGCACGCACTCGCACGCACACACTCGCACAAACTCACACACACTCGCACACACTCATACACAATCGCACGCACACACACTCGCACACACACACTCGCACACACTCGCACACTCTCGCACACATTCACACTCACTCGCACGCACTCGCACGCGCACACTCGAACACACTCGCACAAACTCACACACACTCGCACACACTTATACACAAACGCACACACACACTCGTACACACACTCGCACACACTCGCACACACTCGCACACACTCACTCACACACACTCACACACACATACTCGCACACACTCGCACACACTTGCACACACTCACACACACTCACACGCACACACACTCGCACACACACTCACACACACTCACACACTCACAAGCACACACTCGCACACACACTCGCACAAACTCACACGCACACACTCACACGCACACACTCGCACAAACAGTCGCACACACTCGCACCCACTCACTCGTGCACACTCGCGCACACTCGGGCACATTTGCACACACTCGCACACACTCGCACACTCTCGCACACACACTCGCACACACACTCGCACACACTCGAACACACTCGCACACACTTGCAAACACTCGCACATACAGTCCTACAAACTCACACACACTCACACACTCCACCCACACACAAACTGGCACACAATCAAACACACTCACTCATACACACTCGCACACACTCACTCGCACACACACACACTCGCACACACTCGCACCCAGTCACTTGAGCACACTCGCACACACTCGCACGCACGCACACACTCGCACACACTCACACGCACACAGTCACGCACACACACTCGCGCACACTCGTGCACACTTGCACGCACACATTCGCACACATTCACACTCACTTGCACACACTCGTGCGCACACACTGGCACACACTGGCACACACACACTCGCACACACTCGCAAACACTCGCACACACTCACACACACACTCACTCACACGTACACACTCACGCACACTTGCACACACTCACGCACACTAGCACACACTCGTAAGCATACCCTCACACTCACTCACACACTTACTCACACGCACACACTCTCGCACACACTCACACACACTCGCGCACACTCGCACACACTCGCACGCCCACACTCGCACACTCTCGCACACATTTGCACACACTCGCACTCACTTGCACCCACTCGCACGCACACACTCGCACACACTCATACACAATCACACAAACTCGCACACACACACTCGCACACATTCGCACACACTCGCACACACTCGCATGCACACACTCGCACACACACTCACACACACACTCTCGCATACACACTCGCACAAACTCCTACACACACTCGTACACACTCACACACACTCGCACACACACTTGCACACACTCGCACATACACACATACACATTCGCACACACTCGCACACACACTCGCACACACAGTCCTACACACTCACACACACACTCGCAAACACTCGCACACACTCACACACACACTCACTCACACGTACACACTCACGCACACTTGCACACACTCACGCACACTAGCACACACTCGTAAGCATACACTCACACTCACTCACACACTTACTCACACGCACACACTCTCGCACACACTCACACACACTCGCGCACACTCGCACACACTCGCACGCCCACACTCGCACACTCTCGCACACATTTGCACACACTCGCACTCACTTGCACCCACTCGCACGCACACACTCGCACACACTCATACACAATCACACAAACTCGCACACACACACTCGCACACATTCGCACACACTCGCACACACTCACTCCCTCACACTCACTCGCACACACTTGCACACACTCGCACACACTCGCACACACAGTCCTACACACTCACACACACACTCGCAAACACTCGCACAAACTCACACACACTCACTCACACGCAGACACACTCGCATGCCCACACTCACACACATTTGCACTCACTTGCACGCACTCGCACGCACACACTCGCACAAACTCACACACACTCGCACACACTCATACACAATCGCACGCACACACACTCGCACACACACACTCGCACACACTCGCACACTCTCGCACACATTCACACTCACTCGCACGCACTCGCACGCGCACACTCGAACACACTCGCACAAACTCACACACACTCGCACACACTTATACACAAACGCACACACACACTCGTACACACACTCGCACACACTCGCACACACTCGCACACACTCACTCACACACACTCACACACACATACTCGCACACACTCGCACACACTTGCACACACTCACACACACTCACACGCACACACACTCGCACACACACTCACACACACTCACACACTCACAAGCACACACTCGCACACACACTCGCACAAACTCACACGCACACACTCACACGCACACACTCGCACAAACAGTCGCACACACTCGCACCCACTCACTCGTGCACACTCGCGCACACTCGGGCACATTTGCACACACTCGCACACACTCGCACACTCTCGCACACACACTCGCACACACACTCGCACACACTCGAACACACTCGCACACACTTGCAAACACTCGCACATACAGTCCTACAAACTCACACACACTCACACACTCCACCCACACACAAACTGGCACACAATCAAACACACTCACTCATACACACTCGCACACACTCACTCGCACACACACACACTCGCACACACTCGCACCCAGTCACTTGAGCACACTCGCACACACTCGCACGCACGCACACACTCGCACACACTCACACGCACACAGTCACGCACACACACTCGCGCACACTCGTGCACACTTGCACGCACACATTCGCACACATTCACACTCACTTGCACACACTCGTGCGCACACACTGGCACACACTGGCACACACACACTCGCACACACTCGCACACACTTGCACATACTAGCACACACACACTCGCACATATTCGCACACACTCGCACGCACACACTAGCATGCACACACTCGCACACACACTCACACACACACTCACATACACACTCGCACACACTCGCACAAACTCCTACACACACTCGCACACACACACTCGCACACACACTCGCACACACTCGCACACACTCGCACATACACACATACACACTCGCACACACTCGCACACTCTCACACACATTCACACTCACTCGCACGCACTCGCACGCGCACACTCAAACACACTCGCACAAACTCACACACACTCGCACACACTTATACACAAACGCACACAAACACTCGCACACACTCGCACACACTCACTCACACACACTCACACGCACACACTCGCACACACTCACACACACTTGCACACACTCGCACACACTCACACGCACACACACTCGCACACACACTCACACACACTCGCACACACTCACAAGCACACACTCGCACACTCACACACACTCACACGCACACACTCACACGCACACACTCGTACAAACAGTCGCACACACTCGCACCCACTCACTCGTGCACACTCGGGCACATTTGCACACACTCGCACACTCTCGCACACACACTCGCACACACACTCGCACACACTCGAACACACTCGCACATACAGTCCTACAAACTCACACACACTCACACACACTCACTCGCACACACTCACACACACTCGCACACACTCACATGCACACACACTCACACACACTCGCACACACTCACAAGCACACACTCGCACAGACACTCGCTCACACTCACAAGCACACACTCACACGCACACACTCGCACACACACTCGCACACACTCACACCCACTCACTCGTGCACACTCGCGCACACTCGGGCACATTTGCACACACTCGCACACACTCGCACACTCTCGCACACACTCGCACACACACACACTCGCACACACTAGCACCCAGTCACTCGAGCACACTCGCACACACTCGCACGCACGCACACACTCGCACACACTCACACGCACACACTCACGCACACACACTCGCGCACACTCGTGCACACTCGCACGCACACATTCGCACACATTCGCACTCACTTGCACACACTGGCACACACTGGCACACACTGGCACACACACACTCGCACACACTCGCACACACTCGCACACACTTGCACACACTAGCACACACACTCGCACATACTCGCACACACTCGCACACACTCGCACGCACACACTCGCACACACTCGCATGCACACACTCGCACACACACTCACACACACACACTCACATACACACTCGCACACACTCGCACAAACTCCTACACACACACGTACACACTCACACACACACTCGCACACACTCGCACATACACACATACACATTCACACACACTCGGACACACACTCGCACACACAGTCCTACACACTCACACACACACTCGCAAACACTCGCACACACTCACACACACACTCACTCACACATACACACTCGCGCACACTCACGCACACTAGCACACACTCGTAAGCATACACTCACACTCACTCACACACTTACTCACACGCACACACTCTCGCACACACTCACACACACTCGCACACACTCGCACACTCTCGCACACATTTGCACACACTCGCACTCACTCGCACCCACTCGCACGCACACACTCGCACACACTCATACACAATCACACAAACTCGCACACACACACTCGCACACATTCGCACACACTCGCACACACGCACTCACTCACACTCACTCGCACACACTTGCACACACTCGCACACACTCGCACACACAGTCCTACACACTCACACACACACTCACAAACACTCGCACAAACTCACACACACTCACTCACACGCACACACTTGCGCACACTAGCACACACTTGCACGCCCACACTCGCACACATTCGCACTCACTCGCACGCACTCGCACGCACACACTCGCACACACTCGCACAAACTCACACACACTCGCACGCACTCATACACAATCGCACACATTTGCACTCACTCGCACGCACTCGCATGCACACACTCGCACAAACTCACACACACTGGCACACACTTATACACAATCGCACACACACACTCTAACACACACTCGCACACACTCGCACACACTCACTCACACACACTCACACACACACTCGCACACACTCACACACACTTGCACACACTCGCACACACTCACACGCACACACACTCACACACACTCACACACACTCGCACACACTCACAAGCACAAACTCGCACACACACTCGCACACACTCACACGCACACACTCACACGCACACACTCGCACACACTCGCACACACTCGCACCCACTCACTCGTGCACACTCGCGCACACTCGGGCACATTTGCACACACTCGCACACACTCGCACACTCTCGCACACACACTCACACACACATTCGCACACACTCGAACACACTCGCACACACTCGCAAACACTCGCACATACAGTCCTACAAACTCACACACACTCACACACACTCACACACTCGCACCCACACACAAACTGGCACACACTCAAACACACTCACTCATACACACTCGCACACACTCACTCGCACACACACACACACACTCGCACACACTCGCACCCAGTCACTCGAGCACACTCGCACACCCTCGCACGCACGCACACACTCGCACACACTCACATGCACACACTCACGCACACACACTCGCGCACACTCATGCACACTCGCACGCACACATTCACACACATTCGCACGCACTTGCACACACTCGTACGCACACACTGGCACACACTCGCACACACACACTCACACATACTCGCTCACACTCGCACACACTCGCACGCACACACTCGCACACACTCGCATGCACACACTCGCACACACACTCACACACACACACTCGCATACACACTCGCACAAACTCCTACACACACTCGTACACACTCACACACACTAGCACACACACACTCGCACATACTCGCACACACTCGCACACACTCGCATGCACACACTCGCACACACACTCACACACTCTCGCATACACACTCGCACAAACTCCTACACACACTCGTACACACTCACACACACTCGCACACACACTTGCACACACTCGCACATACACACATACACATTCGCACACACTCGCACACACACTCGCACGCACAGTCCTACACACTCACACACACACTCGCAAACACTCGCACACACTCACACACACACTCACTCACACGTACACACTCACGCACACTTGCACACACTCACGCACACTAGCACACACTCGTAAGCATACCCTCACACTCACTCACACACTTACTCACACGCACACACTCTCGCACACACTCACACACACTCGCGCACACTCGCACACACTCGCACGCCCACACTCGCACACTCTCGCACACATTTGCAC
This sequence comes from Phyllobates terribilis, assembly GCF_046119375.1. Taxonomy (NCBI): domain Eukaryota; kingdom Metazoa; phylum Chordata; class Amphibia; order Anura; family Dendrobatidae; genus Phyllobates; species Phyllobates terribilis. The sequence continues at coordinate 2,829,901 of NW_027362853.1, forward strand.
ACACTCACACTCACTTGCACCCACTCGCACGCACCCACTCGCACACACTCATACACAATCACACAAACTCGCACACACACACTCGCACACATTCGCACACACTCGCACACACTCGCATGCACACACTCGCACACACACTCACACACACACTCTCGCATACACACTCGCACAAACTCCTACACACACTCGTACACACTCACACACACTCGCACACACACTTGCACACACTCGCACATACACACATACACATTCGCACACACTCGCACACACACTCGCACACACAGTCCTACACACTCACACACACACTCGCAAACACTCGCACACACTCACACACACACTCACTCACACGTACACACTCACGCACACTTGCACACACTCACGCACACTAGCACACACTCGTAAGCATACACTCACACTCACTCACACACTTACTCACACGCACACACTCTCGCACACACTCACACACACTCGCGCACACTCGCACACACTCGCACGCCCACACTCGCACACTCTCGCACACATTTGCACACACTCGCACTCACTTGCACCCACTCGCACGCACACACTCGCACACACTCATACACAATCACACAAACTCGCACACACACACTCGCACACATTCGCACACACTCGCACACACTCACTCACTCACACTCACTCGCACACACTTGCACACACTCGCACACACTCGCACACACAGTCCTACACACTCACACACACACTCGCAAACACTCGCACAAACTCAAACCCACTCACTCACACGCAGACACACTCGCATGCCCACACTCACACACATTTGCACTCACTTGCACGCACTCGCACGCACACACTCGCACAAACTCACACACACTCGCACACACTCATACACAATCGCACGCACACACACTCGCACACACACACTCGTACACACACTCGCACACACTCGCACACACTCGCACACACTCACTCACATACACTCACACACACATACTCGCACACACTCGCACACACTTGCACACACTCGCACACACTCACACGCACACACACTCGCACACACACTCACACACACTCACAAGCACACACTCGCACACACACTCGCACAAACTCACACGCACACACTCACACGCACACACTCGCACAAACAGTCGCACACACTCGCACCCACTCACTCGTGCACACTCGCGCACACTCGGGCACATTTGCACACACTCGCACACACTCGCACACTCTCGCACACACACTCGCACACACACTCGCACACACTCGAACACACTCGCACACACTCGCAAACACTCGCACATACAGTCCTACAAACTCACACACACTCACACACTCCACCCACACACAAACTGGCACACAATCAAACACACTCACTCATACACACTCGCACACACTCACTCGCACACACACACACTCGCACACACTCGCACCCAGTCACTTGAGCACACTCGCACACACTCGCACGCACGCACACACTCGCACACACTCACACGCACACAGTCACGCACACACACTCGCGCACACTCGTGCACACTTGCACGCACACATTCGCACACATTCGCACTCACTTGCACACACTCGTGCGCACACACTGGCACACACTGGCACACACACACTCGCACACACTCGCACACACTTGCACATACTAGCACACACACACTCGCACATATTCGCACACACTCGCACTCACACACTAGCATGCACACACTCGCACACACACTCACACACACACTCACATACACACTCGCACACACTCGCACAAACTCCTACACACACTCGCACACACACACTCGCACGCACACACTCGCACACACTCGCATGCACACACTCGCACACACACTCACACACACACTCACATACACACTCGCACAAACTCCTACACACACACGTACACACTCACACACACTCGAACACACACTCGCACACACTCGCACACACTCGCACATACACACATACACATTCACACACACTCGCACACACACTCGCACACACAGTCCTACACACTCACACACTTGCACACACTCGCACACACTCACACGCACACACACTCACACACACACTCACACACACTCGCACACACTCACAAGCACAAACTCGCACACACACTCGCACACACTCACATGCACACACTCACACGCACAAACTCGCACACAAACTCGCACACACTCGCACCCAGTCACTCGAGCACACTCGCACACCCTCGCACGCACGCACACACTCGCACACACTCACATGCACACACTCACACACACACTCGCACACACTCGAACACACTCGCACACACTCGCAAACACTCGCACATACAGTCCTACAAACTCACACACACTCACACACACTCACACACTCGCACCCACACACAAACTGGCACACACTCAAACACACTCACTCATACACACTCGCACACACTCACTCGCACACACACTCGCACACACTCGAACCCAGTCACTCGAGCACACTCGCACACCCTCGCACGCACGCACGCACACACTCGCACACACTCACATGCACACAAACACGCACACACACTCGCACACACTCGTGCACACTCGCACGCACACATTCACGCACACACACTCGCGCACACTCGTGCACACTCAAATTCACACACATTCGCACTCACTTGCACACACTCGTACGCACACACTGGCACACACTCGCACACACTCGCACACACACACTCGCACATACTCGCTCACACTCACACACACTCGCACACACTCGCACACACTCGCATGCACACACTCGCACACACACTCGCATACACACTCGCACAAACTCCTACACACACTCGTACACACTCACACACACTAGCACACACACACTCGCACACACTCGCACACACTTGCACACACTAGCACACACACACTCGCACATACTCGCACACACTCGCACACACTCGCACGCACACTCGCATACACACTCGCACAAACTCCTACACACACTCGTACACACTCACACACACTAGCACACACACACTCGCACACACTCGCACATACTCGCACACACTCGCACACACTCGCATGCGCACACTCGCACACACACTCACACACACACTCTCGCATACACACTCGCCCAAACTCCTACACACACTCGTACACACTCACACACACTCGCACAGACACTTGCACACACTCGCACACACTCGCACATACACACATACACATTCGCACACACTCGCACACACACTCGCACACACAGTCCTACACACTCACACACACACTCACAAACACTCGCACACACTCACACACACACTCACTCACATGTACACACTCATGCACACTTGCACACACTCACGCACACTAGCACACACTCATAAGCATACACTTACACTCACTCACACACTTACTCACACGCACACACTCTCGCACACACTCACACACACTCGCGCACACTCGCACACACTCGCACGCCCACACTCGCACACTCTCGCACACATTTGCACACACTCGCACTCACTTGCACCCACTCGCACGCACACACTCGCAAACACTCATACACAATCACACAAACTCGCACACATTCGCACACACTCGCACACACTCACTCACTCACACTTACTCGCACACACTTGCACACACTCGCACACACTCGCACACACTGTCCTACACACTCACACACACACTCGCAAACACTCGCACAAACTCACACACACTCACTCACACGCACACACTTGCGCACACTAGCACACACTCGCACGCCCACACTCACACACATTCGCAATCACTCGCACGCACTCGCATGCACACACTCGCACAAACTCACACACACTCGCACATACTCATACACAATCGCACGCACACACACTCGCACACACACACTCGCACACACTCGCACACTCTCACACACATTCACACTCACTCGCACGCACTCGCACGCGCACACTCAAACACACTCGCACAAACTCACACACACTCGCACACACTTATACACAAACGCACACAAACACTCGCACACACTCGCACACACTCACTCACACACACTCACACGCACACACTCGCACACACTCACACACACTTGCACACACTCGCACACACTCACACGCACACACACTCGCACACACACTCACACACACTCGCACACACTCACAAGCACACACTCGCACACACACTCGCACACACTCACACGCACACACTCACATGCACACACTCGCACAAACAGTCGCACACACTCGCACCCACTCACTCGTGCACACTCGGGCACATTTGCACACACTCGCACACTCTCGCACACACACTCGCACACACACTCGCACACACTCGAACACACTCGCACATACAGTCCTACAAACTCACACACACTCACACACACTCACACACTCCACCCACACACAAACTGGCACACACTCAAACACACTCACTCATACACACTCGCACACACTCACTCGCACACACACACACTCGCACACACTCGCACCCAGTCACTCGAGCACACTCGCACACACTCGCACGCACGCACACACTCGCACACACTCACACGCACACACTCACGCACACACACTCACGCACACTCGTGCACACTCGCACGCACACATTCACACACATTCGCACTCACTTGCACACACTCATGCGCACACACTGGCACACACTGGCACACACTGGCACACACACACTCGCACACACTCGCACACACTTGCACACACTAGCACACACACACTCGCACATATTTGCACACACTCGCACGCACACACTCGCACACACTCGCACATACTCGCACACAATTGCACACACTCGCATGCACACACTCGCACACACACTCACAAACACACACTCGCATACACACTCGCACACACTCGCACAAACTCCTACACACACTCGTACACACTCACACACACTCGCACACACACTTGCACACACTCGCACACACTCGCACATACACACATACACATTCACACACACTCGCACACACACTCGCACACACAGTCCTACACACACACACTCGCAAACACTCGCACACACTCACACACACACTCACTCACACGTACACACTCGCACACACTCGCACACACTCACGCACACTAGCACACACTCGTAAGCATACACTCACATTCACTCACACACTTACTCACACGCACACACTCTCGCACACACTCACACACACTCGCAAACACTCGCACAAACTCACACACACTCACTCACACGCACACACTTGCACACACTAGCACACACTCGCACGCCCACACTTGCACACATTCGCACTCACTCGCACGCACTCGCACGCACACACTCGCACACACTCGCACAAACTCACACACACTCGCACACACTCATACACAATCGTGCAATCGCACAAACTCACACACACTCGCACACAGTCACACACTCGCACCCACTCACTCGTGCACACTCGCACACATTTGCACTCACTCGCACGCACTCGCACGCACACACTCGCACAAACTCACACACACTCGCACACACTCATACACAATCGCACGCACACACTCGCACACACACCCTCGCACACACTCGCACACTCTCGCACACATACGCACTCACTCGCACGCACTCGCACGCACACACTCTCACACACTCGCACAAACTCACACACTCGCACACACTTATACGCAATCGCACACACACACTCACTCACTCACACTCACTCGCACACACTTGCACACACTCGCACACACTCATACACAATCGCACAAACTCACACACACTCGTACACACTCACACACTCGCACCCACTCACTCGTGTACACTCGCAAACATTCGCACTCACTCGCACACACTCGCACGCACACACTCGCACAAACTCACACACACTCGCACACACTCATACACAATCGCACACACACACACTCGCACACACACACTCGCACACACTCGCACACTCTCGCACACATTCACACTCACTCGCACGCACTCGCACGCACACACTCGCACACACTCGCACAAACTCACACACACTCGCACACACTTATACACAATCGCACACACACACACTCGCACACACTCACTCACACACACACACACATTCGCACACACTCACCCACACTCGCACACAATCACATGCACACACACTCGCACACACTCACACACACTCGCACACACTCACAAGCACACACTCGCACAGACACTCGCTCACACTCACAAGCACACACTCACACGCACACACTCGCACACACACTCGCACACACTCACACCAACTCACTCGTGCACACTCGCGCACACTCGGGCACATTTGCACACACTCGCACACACTTGCACACTCTCGCACACACTCGCACACACACTCGCACACACTCGAACACACTCACACACACTCACAAACAATCGCACATACAGTCCTACAAACTCACACACACTCACACACACTCACACACTCGCACCCACACACAAACTGGCACACACTCAAACACACTCACTCATACACACTCGCACACACTCACTCGCACACACACACACTCGCACACACTCGCACCCAGTCACTCGAGCACACTCGCACACACTCGCACGCACACACGCACACACTCGCACACACTCACACGCACACACTCACGCACACACACTCGCGCACACTCGTGCACACTCGCACGCACACATTCGCACACATTCGCACTCACTTGCACACACTGGCACACACTGGCACACACACACTCGCACACACTCGCACACACTCGCACACACTTGCACACACTAGCACACACACTCGCACATACTCGCACACACTCGCACACACTCGCACGCACACACTCGCACACACTCGCATGCACACACTCGCACACACACTCACACACACACTCACATACACACTCGCACACACTCGCACAAACTCCTACACACACACGTACACACTCACACACACTCGCACACACACTCGCACACACTCGCACATACACACATACACATTCACACACACTCGCACACACACTCGCACACACAGTCCTACACACTCACACACACACTCGCAAACACTCGCACACACTCACACACACACTCAATCACACATACACACTCGCGCACACTCACGCACACTAGCACACACTCGTAAGCATACACTCACACTCACTCACACACTTACTCACACGCACACACTCTCGCACACACTCACACACACTCACGCACACTCGCACACTCTCGCACACATTTGCACACACTCGCACTCACTCGCACCCACTCGCACGCACACACTCGCACACACTCATACACAATCACACAAACTCGCACACACACACTCGCACACATTCACACACACTCGCACACACGCACTCACTCACACTCACTCGCACACACTTGCACACACTCGCACACACTCGCACACACAGTCCTACACACTCACACACACACTCGCAAACACTCACACAAACTCACACACACTCACTCACACGCACACACTTGCGCACACTAGCACACACTCGCACGCCCACACTCGCACACATTCGCACTCACTCGCACGCACACACTCGCACACACTCGCACAAACTCACACACACTCGCACACACTCATACACAATCGCACGCACACACACTCGCACACATTTGCACTCACTCGCACGCACTCGCATGCACACACTCGCACAAACTCACACACACTGGCACACACTTATACACAATCGCACACACACACTCTAACACACACTCGCACACACTCGCACACACTCACTCACACACACTCACACACACACTCGCACACACTCACACACACTTGCACACACTCGCACACACTCACACGCACACACACTCACACACACTCACACACACTCGCACACACTCACAAGCACAAACTCGCACACACACTCGCACACACTCACACGCACACACTCACACGCACACACTCGCACACACACTCACACACACTCGCACCCACTCACTCGTGCACACTCGCGCACACTCGGGCACATTTGCACACACTCGCACACACTCGCACACTCTCGCACACACACTCGCACACACACTCGCACACACTCGAACACACTCGCACACACACGCAAACACTCGCACATACAGTCCTACAAACTCACACACACTCACACACACTCACACACTCGCACCCACACACAAACTGGCACACACTCAAACACACTCACTCATACACACTCGCACACACTCACTCGCACACACACACACTCGCACACACTCGCACCCAGTCACTCGAGCACACTCGCACACCCTCGCACGCGCGCACACACTCGCACACACTCACATGCACACACTCACGCACACACACTCGCGCACACTCATGCACACTCGCACGCACACATTCACACACATTCGCACGCACTTGCACACACTCGTACGCACACACTGGCACACACTCGCACACACTCGCACACACACACTCGCACATACTCGCTCACACTCGCACACACTCGCACGCACACACTCGCACACACTCGCATGCACACATTCGCACACACACTCACACACACACACTCGCATACACACTCGCACAAACTCCTACACACACTCGTACACACTCACACACACTAGCACACACACACTCGCAAATACTCGCACACACTCGCACACACTCGCATGCACACACTCGCACACACACTCACACACTCTCGCATACACACTCGCACAAACTCCTACACACACTCGCAGACACAGTCCTACACACTCACACACACACTCGCAAACACTCGCACACACTCACACACACACTCACTCACACGTACACACTCACGCACACTTGCACACACTCACGCACACTAGCACACACTCGTAAGCATACACTCACACTCACTCACACACTTACTCACACGCACACACTCTCGCACACACTCACACACACTCGCGCACACTCGCACACACTCGCACGCCCACACTCGCACACTCTCGCACACATTTGCACACACTCGCACTCACTTGCACCCACTCGCACGCACACACTCGCACACACTCATACACAATCACACAAACTCGCACACACACACTCGCACACATTCGCACACACTCGCACACACTCACTCACTCACACTCACTCGCACACACTTGCACACACTCGCACACACTCGCACACACAGTCCTACACACTCACACACACACTCGCAAACACTCGCACAAACTCACACCCACTCACTCAGACGCAGACACACTCGCATGCCCACACTCACACACATTTGCACTCACTTGCACGCACTCGCACGCACACACTCGCACAAACTCACACACACTCGCACACACTCATACACAATCGCACGCACACACACTCGCACACACACACTCGTACACACACTCGCACACACTCGCACACACTCGCACACACTCACTCACACTCACTCACACACACTCACACACACATACTCGCACACACTCGCACACACTTGCACACACTCGCACACACTCACACGCACACACACTCGCACACACACTCACACACACTCACAAGCACACACTCGCACACACACTCGCACAAACTCACACGCACACACTCACACGCACACACTCGCACAAACAGTCGCACACACTCGCACCCACTCACTCGTGCACACTCGCGCACACTCGGGCACATTTGCACACACTCGCACACACTCGCACACTCTCGCACACACACTCGCACACACACTCGCACACACTCGAACACACTCGCACACACTCGCAAACACTCACACATACAGTCCTACAAACTCACACACACTCACACACTCCACCCACACACAAACTGGCACACAATCAAACACACTCACTCATACACACTCGCACACACTCACTCGCACACACACACACTCGCACACACTCGCACCCAGTCACTTGAGCACACTCGCACACACTCGCACGCACGCACACACTCGCACACACTCACACGCACACAGTCACGCACACACACTCGCGCACACTCGTGCACACTTGCACGCACACATTCGCACACATTCGCACTCACTTGCACACACTCGTGCGCACACACTGGCACACACTGGCACACACACACTCGCACACACTCGCACACACTTGCACATACTAGCACACACACACTCGCACATATTCGCACACACTCGCACTCACACACTAGCATGCACACACTCGCACACACACTCACACACACACTCACATACACACTCGCACACACTCGCACAAACTCCTACACACACTCGCACACACACACTCGCACGCACACACTCGCACACACTCGCATGCACACACTCGCACACACACTCACACACACACTCACATACACACTCGCACAAACTCCTACACACACACGTACACACTCACACACACTCGAACACACACTCGCACACACTCGCACACACTCGCACATACACACATACACATTCACACACACTCGCACACACACTCGCACACACAGTCCTACACACTCACACACTTGCACACACTCGCACACACTCACACGCACACACACTCACACACACACTCACACACACTCACAAGCACAAACTCGCACACACACTCGCACACACTCACATGCACACACTCACACGCACAAACTCGCACACAAACTCGCACACACTCGCACCCAGTCACTCGAGCACACTCGCACACCCTCGCACGCACGCACACACTCGCACACACTCACATGCACACACTCACACACACACTCGCACACACTCGAACACACTCGCACACACTCGCAAACACTCGCACATACAGTCCTACAAACTCACACACACTCACACACACTCACACACTCGCACCCACACACAAACTGGCACACACTCAAACACACTCACTCATACACACTCGCACACACTCACTCGCACACACACTCGCACACACTCGAACCCAGTCACTCGAGCACACTCGCACACCCTCGCACGCACGCACGCACACACTCGCACACACTCACATGCACACAAACACGCACACACACTCGCACACACTCGTGCACACTCGCACGCACACATTCACGCACACACACTCGCGCACACTCGTGCACACTCAAATTCACACACATTCGCACTCACTTGCACACACTCGTACGCACACACTGGCACACACTCGCACACACTCGCACACACACACTCGCACATACTCGCTCACACTCACACACACTCGCACACACTCGCACACACTCGCATGCACACACTCGCACACACACTCGCATACACACTCGCACAAACTCCTACACACACTCGTACACACTCACACACACTAGCACACACACACTCGCACACACTCGCACACACTTGCACACACTAGCACACACACACTCGCACATACTCGCACACACTCGCACACACTCGCACGCACACTCGCATACACACTCGCACAAACTCCTACACACACTCGTACACACTCACACACACTAGCACACACACACTCGCACACACTCGCACATACTCGCACACACTCGCACACACTCGCATGCGCACACTCGCACACACACTCACACACACACTCTCGCATACACACTCGCCCAAACTCCTACACACACTCGTACACACTCACACACACTCGCACAGACACTTGCACACACTCGCACACACTCGCACATACACACATACACATTCGCACACACTCGCACACACACTCGCACACACAGTCCTACACACTCACACACACACTCACAAACACTCGCACACACTCACACACACACTCACTCACATGTACACACTCATGCACACTTGCACACACTCACGCACACTAGCACACACTCATAAGCATACACTTACACTCACTCACACACTTACTCACACGCACACACTCTCGCACACACTCACACACACTCGCGCACACTCGCACACACTCGCACGCCCACACTCGCACACTCTCGCACACATTTGCACACACTCGCACTCACTTGCACCCACTCGCACGCACACACTCGCAAACACTCATACACAATCACACAAACTCGCACACATTCGCACACACTCGCACACACTCACTCACTCACACTTACTCGCACACACTTGCACACACTCGCACACACTCGCACACACTGTCCTACACACTCACACACACACTCGCAAACACTCGCACAAACTCACACACACTCACTCACACGCACACACTTGCGCACACTAGCACACACTCGCACGCCCACACTCACACACATTCGCAATCACTCGCACGCACTCGCATGCACACACTCGCACAAACTCACACACACTCGCACATACTCATACACAATCGCACGCACACACACTCGCACACACACACTCGCACACACTCGCACACTCTCACACACATTCACACTCACTCGCACGCACTCGCACGCGCACACTCAAACACACTCGCACAAACTCACACACACTCGCACACACTTATACACAAACGCACACAAACACTCGCACACACTCGCACACACTCACTCACACACACTCACACGCACACACTCGCACACACTCACACACACTTGCACACACTCGCACACACTCACACGCACACACACTCGCACACACACTCACACACACTCGCACACACTCACAAGCACACACTCGCACACACACTCGCACACACTCACACGCACACACTCACATGCACACACTCGCACAAACAGTCGCACACACTCGCACCCACTCACTCGTGCACACTCGGGCACATTTGCACACACTCGCACACTCTCGCACACACACTCGCACACACACTCGCACACACTCGAACACACTCGCACATACAGTCCTACAAACTCACACACACTCACACACACTCACACACTCCACCCACACACAAACTGGCACACACTCAAACACACTCACTCATACACACTCGCACACACTCACTCGCACACACACACACTCGCACACACTCGCACCCAGTCACTCGAGCACACTCGCACACACTCGCACGCACGCACACACTCGCACACACTCACACGCACACACTCACGCACACACACTCACGCACACTCGTGCACACTCGCACGCACACATTCACACACATTCGCACTCACTTGCACACACTCATGCGCACACACTGGCACACACTGGCACACACTGGCACACACACACTCGCACACACTCGCACACACTTGCACACACTAGCACACACACACTCGCACATATTTGCACACACTCGCACGCACACACTCGCACACACTCGCACATACTCGCACACAATTGCACACACTCGCATGCACACACTCGCACACACACTCACAAACACACACTCGCATACACACTCGCACACACTCGCACAAACTCCTACACACACTCGTACACACTCACACACACTCGCACACACACTTGCACACACTCGCACACACTCGCACATACACATACACATTCACACACACTCGCACACACACTCGCACACACAGTCCTACACACACACACTCGCAAACACTCGCACACACTCACACACACACTCACTCACACGTACACACTCGCACACACTCGCACACACTCACGCACACTAGCACACACTCGTAAGCATACACTCACATTCACTCACACACTTACTCACACGCACACACTCTCGCACACACTCACACACACTCGCAAACACTCGCACAAACTCACACACACTCACTCACACGCACACACTTGCACACACTAGCACACACTCGCACGCCCACACTTGCACACATTCGCACTCACTCGCACGCACTCGCACGCACACACTCGCACACACTCGCACAAACTCACACACACTCGCACACACTCATACACAATCGTACAATCGCACAAACTCACACACACTCGCACACAGTCACACACTCGCACCCACTCACTCGTGCACACTCGCACACATTTGCACTCACTCGCACGCACTCGCACGCACACACTCGCACAAACTCACACACACTCGCACACACTCATACACAATCACACGCACACACTCGCACACACACCCTCGCACACACTCGCACACTCTCGCACACATACGGACTCACTCGCACGCACTCGCACGCACACACTCTCACACACTCGCACAAACTCACACACTCGCACACACTTATACGCAATCGCACACACACACTCACTCACTCACACTCACTCGCACACACTTGCACACACTCGCACACACTCGCACACACTCATACACAATCGCACAAACTCACACACACTCGTACACACTCACACACTCGCACCCACTCACTCGTGTACACTCGCAAACATTCGCACTCACTCGCACACACTCGCACGCACACACTCGCACAAACTCACACACACTCGCACACACTCATACACAATCGCACACACACACACTCGCACACACACACTCGCACACTCTCGCACACATTCACACTCACTCGCACGCACTCGCACGCACACACTCGCAGACACTCGCACAAACTCACACACACTCGCACACACTCGCACACACTTATACACAATCGCACACACACACACTCGCACACACTCACTCACACACACACACACATTCGCACACACTCACCCACACTCGCACACAATCACATGCACACACACTCGCACACACTCACACACACTCGCACACACTCACAAGCACACACTCGCACAGACACTCGCTCACACTCACAAGCACACACTCACACGCACACACTCGCACACACACTCGCACACACTCACACCAACTCACTCGTGCACACTCGCGCACACTCGGGCACATTTGCACACACTCGCACACACTTGCACACTCTCGCACACACTCGCACACACACTCGCACACACTCGAACACACTCACACACACTCACAAACAATCGCACATACAGTCCTACAAACTCACACACACTCACACACACTCACACACTCGCACCCACACACAAACTGGCACACACTCAAACACACTCACTCATACACACTCGCACACACTCACTCGCACACACACACACTCGCACACACTCGCACCCAGTCACTCGAGCACACTCGCACACACTCGCACGCACACACGCACACACTCGCACACACTCACACGCACACACTCACGCACACACACTCGCGCACACTCGTGCACACTCGCACGCACACATTCGCACACATTCGCACTCACTTGCACACACTGGCACACACTGGCACACACACACTCGCACACACTCGCACACACTCGCACACACTTGCACACACTAGCACACACACTCGCACATACTCGCACACACTCGCACACACTCGCACGCACACACTCGCACACACTCGCATGCACACACTCGCACACACACTCACACACACACTCACATACACACTCGCACACACTCGCACAAACTCCTACACACACACGTACACACTCACACACACTCGCACACACACTCGCACACACTCGCACATACACACATACACATTCACACACACTCGCACACACACTCGCACACACAGTCCTACACACTCACACACACACTCGCAAACACTCGCACACACTCACACACACACTCAATCACACATACACACTCGCGCACACTCACGCACACTAGCACACACTCGTAAGCATACACTCACACTCACTCACACACTTAATCACACGCACACACTCTCGCACACACTCACACACACTCGCGCACACTCGCACACTCTCGCACACATTTGCACACACTCGCACTCACTCGCACCCACTCGCACGCACACACTCGCACACACTCATACACAATCACACAAACTCGCACACACACACTCGCACACATTCACACACACTCGCACACACGCACTCACTCACACTCACTCGCACACACTTGCACACACTCGCACACACTCGCACACACAGTCCTACACACTCACACACACACTCGCAAACACTCACACAAACTCACACACACTCACTCACACGCACACACTTGCGCACACTAGCACACACTCGCACGCCCACACTCGCACACATTCGCACTCACTCGCACGCACTCGCACGCACACACTCGCACACACTCGCACAAACTCACACACACTCGCACACACTCATACACAATCGCACGCACACACACTCGCACACATTTGCACTCACTCGCACGCACTCGCATGCACACACTCGCACAAACTCACACACACTGGCACACACTTATACACAATCGCACACACACACTCTAACACACACTCGCACACACTCGCACACACTCACTCACACACACTCACACACACACTCGCACACACTCACACACACTTGCACACACTCGCACACACTCACACGCACACACACTCACACACACTCACACACACTCGCACACACTCACAAGCACAAACTCGCACACACACTCGCACACACTCACACGCACACACTCACACGCACACACTCGCACACACACTCACACACACTCGCAACCACTCACTCGTGCACACTCGCGCACACTCGGGCACATTTGCACACACTCGCACACACTCGCACACTCTCGCACACACACTCGCACACACACTCGCACACACTCGAACACACTCGCACACACTCGCAAACACTCGCACATACAGTCCTACAAACTCACACACACTCACACACACTCACACACTCGCACCCACACACAAACTGGCACACACTCAAACACACTCACTCATACACACTCGCACACACTCACTCGCACACACACACACTCGCACACACTCGCACCCAGTCACTCGAGCACACTCGCACACCCTCGCACGCGCGCACACACTCGCACACACTCACATGCACACACTCACGCACACACACTCGCGCACACTCATGCACACTCGCACGCACACATTCACACACATTCGCACGCACTTGCACACACTCGTACGCACACACTGGCACACACTCGCACACACTCGCACACACACACTCGCACATACTCGCTCACACTCGCACACACTCGCACGCACACACTCGCACACACTCGCATGCACACACTCGCACACACACTCACACACACACACTCGCATACACACTCGCACAAACTCCTACACACACTCGTACACACTCACACACACTAGCACACACACACTCGCAAATACTCGCACACACTCGCACACACTCGCATGCACACACTCGCACACACACTCACACACTCTCGCATACACACTCGCACAAACTCCTACACACACTCGTACACACTCACACACACTCGCACACACACTTGCACACACTCGCACATACACACATACACATTCGCACACACTCGCACACACAGTCCTACACACTCACACACACACTCGCAAACACTCGCACACACTCACACACACACTCACTCACACGTACACACTCACGCACACTTGCACACACTCACGCACACTAGCACACACTCGTAAGCATACACTCACACTCACTCACACACTTACTCACACGCACACACTCTCGCACACACTCACACACACTCGCGCACACTCGCACACACTCGCACGCCCACACTCGCACACTCTCGCACACATTTGCACACACTCGCACTCACTTGCACCCACTCGCACGCACACACTCGCACACACTCATACACAATCACACAAACTCGCACACACACACTCGCACACATTCGCACACACTCGCACACACTCACTCACTCACACTCACTCGCACACACTTGCACACACTCGCACACACTCGCACACACAGTCCTACACACTCACACACACACTCGCAAACACTCGCACAAACTCACACACACTCACTCACACGCAGACACACTCGCATGCCCACACTCACACACATTTGCACTCACTCGCACGCACTCGCACGCACACACTCGCACAAACTCACACACACTCGCACACACTCATACACAATCGCACGCACACACACTCGCACACACACACTCGCACACACACACTCGCACACTCTCGCACACATTCACACTCACTCGCACACACACGCACACGCACACTCGAACACACTCGCACAAACTCACACACACTCGCACACACTTATACACAAACGCACACACACACTCGTACACACACTCGCACACACTCGCACACACTCGCACATACTCACTCACACACACTCACACACACACACTCGCACACACTCACACACACTTGCACACACTCACACACACTCACACACACACACACTCGCACACACACTCGCACACACTCGCACACTCACAAGCACACACTCGCACACACACTCGCACACACACACTCACACGCACACACTCGCACAAACAGTCGCACACACTCGCACCCACTCACTCGTGCACACTCGCGCACACTCGGGCACATTTGCACACACTCGCACACTCTCGCACACACACTCGCACACACATTTGCACACACTCGAACACACTCGCACACACTCGCAAACACTCGCACATACAGTCCTACAAACTCACACACACTCACACACACTCACACACTCCACCCACACACAAACTGGCACACACTCAAACACACTCACTCATACACACTCGCACACACTCACTCGCACACACACACACACACACTCGCACACACTCGCACCCAGTCACTCGAGCACACTCGCACACACTCGCACGCACGCACACACTCGCACACACTCACACGCACACAGTCACGCACACACACTCGCGCACACTCGTGCACACTTGCACGCACACATTCGCACACATTCGCACTCACTTGCACACACTCGTGCGCACACACTGGCACACATTGGCACACACTGGCACACACACACTCGCACACACTCGCACACACTTGCACACACTAGCACACACACACTCGCACATACTCGCACACACTCGCACACACTTGCACGCACACACTCGCACACACTCGCATGCACACACTCGCACACACACTCACACACACACTCACATACACACTCGCACACCCTCGCACAAACTCCTACACACACACGTACACACTCACACACACTCGCACACACACTCGCACATACACACATACACATTCACACACACTCGCACACACACCCGCACACACAGTCCTACACACTCACACACACACTCGCAAACACTCGCACACACTCACACACACACTCACTCACACGTACACACTCGCGCACACTCACGCACACTAGCACACACTCATAAGCATACACTCACACTCACTCACACACTTACTCACACGCACACACTCTCGCACACACTCACACACACTCGCGCACACTCGCACACACTCGCACGCCCACACTCGCACACTCTCGCACACATTTGCACACACTCGCACTCACTCGCACCCACTCGCACGCACACACTCGCACACACTCATACACAATCACACAAACTCGCACACACACACTCGCACACATTCGCACACACTCTCACACACGCACTCACTCACACTCACTCGCACACACTTGCACACACTCGCACACACTCGCACACACAGTCCTACACACTCACACACACACTCGCAAACACTCGCACAAACTCACACACACTCACTCACACGCACACACTTGCGCACACTAGCACACACTCGCACGCCCAAACTCGCACACATTCGCACTCACTCGCACGCACTCGCACGCACACACTCGCACACACTCGCACAAACTCACACACACTCGCACACACTCATACACAATCGCACGCACACACACCCGCACACACTCGCACACATTCGCACTCACTCGCACGCACTCGCACGCACACACTCGCACAAACTCACACACACTGGCACACACTTATACACAATCGCACACACACACTCTAACACACACTCACACACACTCGCACACACTCACTCACACACACTCACACACACACTCGCACACACTCACACACACTTGCACACACTCGCACACACTCACACGCACACACACTCACACACACACTCACACACACTCGCACACACTCACAAGCACAAACTCGCACACACACTCGCACACACTCACACGCACACACTCACACGCACACACTCGCACACAAACTCGCACACACTCGCACCCAGTCACTCGAGCACACTCGCACACCCTCGCACGCACGCACACACTCGCACACACTCACATGCACACACTCACGCACACACACTCGCACACACTCGAACACACTCGCACACACTCGCAAACACTCGCACATACAGTCCTACAAACTCACACACACTCACACACACTCACACACTCCACCCACACACAAACTGGCACACACTCAAACACACTCACTCATACACACTCGCACACACTCACTCGCACACACACACACACTCGCACACACTCGCACCCAGTCACTCGAGCACACTCGCACACACTCGCACGCACGCACACACTCGCACACACTCACACGCACACAGTCACGCACACACACTCGCGCACACTCGTGCACACTTGCACGCACACATTCGCACACATTCGCACTCACTTGCACACACTCGTGCGCACACACTGGCACACACTGGCACACACACACTCGCACACACTCGCACACACTTGCACACACTAGCACACACACACTCGCACATACTCGCACACACTCGCACACACTCGCACGCACACACTCGCACACACTCGCATGCACACACTCGCACACACACTCACACACACACACTCACATACACACTCGCACACACTCGCACAAACTCCTACACACACACGTACACACTCACACACACTCGAACACACACTCGCACACACTCGCACACACTCGCACATACACACATACACATTCACACACACTCGCACACACACTCGCACACACAGTCCTACACACTCACACACTTGCACACACTCGCACACACTCACACGCACACACACTCACACACTCACACACACTCGCACACACTCACAAGCACAAACTCGCACACACACTCGCACACACACACACGCACACACTCACACGCACACACTCGCACACAAACTCGCACACACTCGCACCCAGTCACTCGAGCACACTCGCACACCCTCGCACGCACGCACACACTCGCACACACTCACATGCACACACTCACAC
Organism: Phyllobates terribilis; assembly: GCF_046119375.1. Lineage (NCBI taxonomy): Eukaryota > Metazoa > Chordata > Amphibia > Anura > Dendrobatidae > Phyllobates > Phyllobates terribilis. The sequence continues at coordinate 2,850,467 of NW_027362853.1, forward strand.
ACACACTCGCACACACTCGAACACACTCGCACACACTCGCAAAGACTCGCACATACAGTCCTACAAACTCACAAACACTCACACACACTCACACACTCGCACCCACACACAAACTGGCACACACTCAAACACACTCACTCATACACACTCGCACACACTCACTCGCACACACACTCGCACACACTCGCACCCAGTCACTCGAGCACACTCGCACACCCTCGCACGCACGCACGCACACACTCGCACACACTCACATGCACACACTCACGCACAGACACTCGCACACACTCGTGCACACTCGCACGCACACATTCACGCACACACACTCGCGCACACTCGTGCACACTCGCACGCACACATTCACACACATTCGCACTCACTTGCACACACTCGTACGCACACACTGGCACACACTCGCACACACTCGCACACACACACTCGCACATACTCGCTCACACTCACACACACTCGCACGCACACACTCGCACACACTCGCATGCACACACTCGCACACACACTCGCATACACACTCGCACAAACTCCTACACACACTCGTACACACTCACACACACTAGCACACACACACTCGCACACACTCGCACATACTCGCACACACTCGCACACACTCGCATGCACACACTCGCACACACACTCACACACACACTCTCGCATACACACTCGCACAAACTCCTACACACACTCATACACACTCACACACACTCGCACACACACTTGCACACACTCGCACACACTCGCACATACACACATACACATTCGCACACACTCGCACACACACTCGCACACACAGTCCTACACACTCACACACACACTCACAAACACTCGCACACACTCACACACACACTCACTCACATGTACACACTCACGCACACTTGCACACACTCACGCACACTAGCACACACTCATAAGCATACACTTACACTCACTCCTACACTTACTCACACTCACACACTCTCGCACACACTCACACACACTCGCGCACACTCGCACACACTCGCACGCCCACACTCGCACACTCTCGCACACATTTGCACACACTCGCACTCACTTGCACCCACTCGCACGCACACACTCGCACACACTCATACACAATCACACAAACTCGCACACATTCGCACACACTCGCACACACTCACTCACTCACACTTACTCGCACACACTTGCACACACTCGCACACACTCGCACACACTGTCCTACACACTCACACACACACTTGCAAACACTCGCACAAACTCACACACACTCACTCACACGCACACACTTGCGCACACTAGCACACACTCGCACGCCCACACTCACACACATTCGCACTCACTCGCACGCACTCGCACGCACACACTCGCACAAACTCACTCACACTCGCACACACTCATACACAATCGCACGCACACACACTCGCACACACACACTCGCACACACTCGCACACTCTCACACACATTCACACTCACTCGCACGCACTCGCACGCGCACACTCAAACACACTCGCACAAACTCACACACACTCGCACACACTTATACACAAACGCACACAAACACTCGCACACACTCGCACACACTCACTCACACACACTCAAACGCACACACTCGCACACACTCACACACACTTGCACACACTCGCACACACTCACACGCACACACACTCGCACACACACTCACACACACTCGCACACACTCACAAGCACACACTCGCACACTCGCACACACTCACACGCACACACTCGTACAAACAGTCGCACACACTCGCACCCACTCACTCGTGCACACTCGGGCACATTTGCACACACTCGCACACTCTCGCACACACACTCGCACACACTCGAACACACTCGCACATACAGTCCTACAAACTCACACACACTCACACACACTCACACACTCCACCCACACACAAACTGGCACACACTCAAACACACTCACTCATACACACTCGCACACACTCACTCGCACACACACACACTCGCACACACTCGCACCCAGTCACTCGAGCACACTCGCACACACTCGCACGCACGCACACACTCGCACACACTCACACGCACACACTCACGCACACACACTCACGCACACTCGTGCACACTCGCACGCACACATTCACACACATTCGCACTCACTTGCACACACTCGTGCGCACACACTGACACACACTGGCACACACTGGCACACACACACTCGCACACACTCGCACACACTTGCACACACTAGCACACACACACTCGCACATATTTGCACACACTCGCACGCACACACTCGCACACACTCGCATGCACACACTCGCACACACACTCACACACACACTCACATACACACTCGCACACACTCGCACAAACTCCTACACACACACGTACACACTCACACACACTCGAACACACACTCGCACACACTCGCACACACTCGCACATACACACATACACATTCACACACACTCGCACACACACTCGCACACACAGTCCTACACACTCACACACTTGCACACACTCGCACACACTCACACGCACACACACTCACACACACACTCACACACACTCGCACACACTCACAAGCACAAACTCGCACACACACTCGCACACACTCACATGCACACACTCACACGCACACACTCGCACACAAACTCGCACACACTCGCACCCAGTCACTCGAGCACACTCGCACACCCTCGCACGCACGCACACACTCGCACACACTCACATGCACACACTCACACACACACTCGCACACACTCAAACACACTCGCACACACTCGCAAACACTCGCACATACAGTCCTACAAACTCACACACACTCACACACACTCACACACTCGCACCCACACACAAACTGGCACACACTCAAACACACTCACTCATACACACTCGCACACACTCACTCGCACACACACTCGCACACACTCGCACCCAGTCACTCGAGCACACTCGCACACCCTCGCACGCACGCACACACTCGCACACACTCACATGCACACACTCACGCACACACTCGTGCACACTCGCACGCATACATTCACGCACACACACTCGCGCACACTCATGCACACTCGCACGCACACATTCACACACATTCGCACTCACTTGCACAGACTCGTACGCACACACTGGCACACACTCGCACACACTCGCACACACACACTCGCACATACTCGCTCACACTCGCACGCACACACTCGCACACACTCGCATGCACACACTCACACACACACTCGCATACACACTCGCACAAACTCCTACACACACTCGTACACACTCACACACACTAGCACACACACACTCGCACACACTCGCACACACTTGCACACACTAGCACACACACACTCGCACATACTCGCACACACTCGCACACACTCGCACTCACTTGCACCCACTCGCACGCACACACTCGCACACACTCATACACAATCACACAAACTCGCACACATTCGCACACACTCGCACACACTCACTCACTCACACTTACTCGCACACACTTGCACACACTCGCACACACTCGCACACACTGTCCTACACACTCACACACACACTTGCAAACACTCGCACAAACTCACACACACTCACTCACACGCACACACTTGCGCACACTAGCACACACTCGCACGCCCACACTCACACATATTCGCACTCACTCGCACGCACTCGCACGCACACACTCGCACAAACTCACTCACACTCGCACACACTCATACACAATCGCACGCACACACACTCGCACACACACACTCGCACACACTCGCACACTCTCACACACATTCACACTCACTCGCACGCACTCGCACGCGCACACTCAAACACACTCGCACAAACTCACACACACTCGCACACACTTATACACAAACGCACACAAACACTCGCACACACTCGCACACACTCACTCACACACACTCACACGCACACACTCGCACACACTCACACACACTTGCACACACTCGCACACACTCACACGCACACACACTCGCACACACACTCACACACACTCGCACACACTCACAAGCACACACTCGCACACTCGCACACACTCACACGCACACACTCACACGCACACACTCGTACAAACAGTCGCACACACTCGCACCCACTCACTCGTGCACACTCGGGCACATTTGCACACACTCGCACACTCTCGCACACACACTCGCACACACACTCGCACACACTCGAACACACTCGCACATACAGTCCTACAAACTCACACACACTCACACACACTCACACACTCCACCCACACACAAACTGGCACACACTCAAACACACTCACTCATACACACTCGCACACACTCACTCGCACACACACACACTCGCACACACTCGCACCCAGTCACTCGAGCACACTCGCACACACTCGCACGCACGCACACACTCGCACACACTCACACGCACACACTCACGCACACACACTCACGCACACTCGTGCACACTTGCACGCACACATTCACACACATTCGCACTCACTTGCACACACTCGTGCGCACACACTGGCACACACTGGCACACACTGGCACACACACACTCGCACACACTCGCACACACTTGCACACACTAGCACACACACACTCGCACATATTTGCACACACTCGCACGCACACACTCGCACACACTCGCATGCACACACTCGCACACACACTCACACACACACTCACATACACACTCGCACACACTCGCACAAACTCCTACACACACACGTACACACTCACACACACTCGAACACACACTCGCACACACTCGCACACACTCGCACATACACACATACACATTCACACACACTCGCACACACACTCGCACACACAGTCCTACACACTCACACACTTGCACACACTCGCACACACTCACACGCACACACACTCACACACACACTCACACACACTCGCACACACTCACAAGCACAAACTCGCACACACACTCGCACACACTCACATGCACACACTCACACGCACACACTCGCACACAAACTCGCACACACTCGCACCCAGTCACTCGAGCACACTCGCACACCCTCGCACGCACGCACACACTCGCACACACTCACATGCACACACTCACACACACACTCGCACACACTCGAACACACTCGCACACACTCGCAAACACTCGCACATACAGTCCTACAAACTCACACACACTCACACACACTCACACACTCGCACCCACACACAAACTGGCACACACTCAAACACACTCACTCATACACACTCGCACACACTCACTCGCACACACACTCGCACACACTCGCACCCAGTCACTCGAGCACACTCGCACACCCTCGCACGCATGCACACACTCGCACACACTCACATGCACACACTCACGCACACACACTCGCACACACTCGTGCACACTCGCACGCATACATTCACGCACACACACTCGCGCACACTCGTGCACACTCGCACGCACACATTCACACACATTCGCACTCACTTGCACAGACTCGTACGCACACACTGGCACACACTCGCACACACTCGCACACACACACTCGCACATACTCGCTCACACTCGCACGCACACACTCGCACACACTCGCATGCACACACTCGCACACACACTCGCATACACACTCGCACAAACTCCTACACACACTCGTACACACTCACACACACTAGCACACACACACTCGCACACACTCGCACACACTTGCACACACTAGCACACACACACTCGCACATACTCGCACACACTCGCACACACTCGCACGCACACTCGCATAAACACTCGCACAAACTCCTACACACACTCGTACACACTCACACACACTAGCACACACACACTCGCACACACTCGCACATACTCACACACACTCGCACACACTCGCATGCACACACTCGCACACACACTCACACACACACTCTCGCATACACACTCGCACAAACTCCTACACACACTCGTACACACTCACACACACTCGCACACACACTTGCACACACTCGCACACACTCGCACATACACACATACACATTCGCACACACTCGCACACACACTCGCACATACAGTCCTACAAACTCACACACACTCACACACACTCACACACTCCACCCACGCACAAACTGGCACACACTCAAACACACTCACTCATACACACTCGCACACACTCACTCGCACACACACACACACACACTCGCACACACTCGCACCCAGTCACTCGAGCACACTCGCACACACTCGCACGCACGCACACACTCGCACACACTCACACGCACACAGTCACGCACACACACTCGCGCACACTCGTGCACACTTGCACGCACACATTCGCACACATTCGCACTCACTTGCACACACTCGTGCGCACACACTGGCACACATTGGCACACACTGGCACACACACACTCGCACACACTCGCACACACTTGCACACACTAGCACACACACACTCGCACATACTCGCACACACTCGCACACACTCGCACGCACACACTCGCACACACTCGCATGCACAAACTCGCACACACACTCACACACACACTCACATACACACTCGCACACCCTCGCACAAACTCCTACACACACACGTACACACTCACACACACTCGCACACACACTCGCACACACTCGCACATACACACATACACATTCACACACACTCGCACACACACCCGCACACACAGTCCTACACACTCACACACACACTCGCAAACACTCGCACACACTCACACACACACTCACTCACACGTACACACTCGCGCACACTCACGCACACTAGCACACACTCGTAAGCATACACTCACACTCACTCACACACTTACTCACACGCACACACTCTCGCACACACTCACACACACTCGCGCACACTCGCACACACTCGCACGCCCACACTCGCACACTCTCGCACACATTTGCACACACTCACACTCACTCGCACCCACTCGCACGCACACACTCGCACACACTCATACACAATCACACAAACTCGCACACACACACTCGCACACATTCGCACACACTCTCACACACGCACTCACTCACACTCACTCGCACACACTTGCACACACTCGCACACACTCGCACACACAGTCCTACACACTCACACACACACTCGCAAACACTTGCACAAACTCACACACACTCACTCACACGCACACACTTGCGCACACTAGCACGCACTCGCACGCACACACTCGCACAAACTCACACACACTGGCACACACTTATACACAATCGCACACACACACTCTAACACACACTCACACACACTCGCACACACTCACTCACACACACTCACACACACACTCGCACACACTCACACACACTTGCACACACTCGCACACACTCACACGCACACACACTCACACACACACTCACACACACTCGCACACACTCACAAGCACAAACTCGCACACACACTCGCACACACTCACACGCACACACTCACACGCACACACTCGCACACAAACTCGCACACACTCGCACCCAGTCACTCGAGCACACTCGCACACCCTCGCACGCACGCACACACTCGCACACACTCACATGCACACACTCACGCACACACACTCGCACACACTCGAACACACTCGCACACACTCGCAAACACTCGCACATACAGTCCTACAAACTCACACACACTCACACACACTCACACACTCCACCCACACACAAACTGGCACACACTCAAACACACTCACTCAGACACACTCGCACACACTCACTCGCACACACACACACACTCGCACACACTCGCACCCAGTCACTCGAGCACACTCGCACACACTCGCACGCACGCACACACTCGCACACACTCACACGCACACAGTCACGCACACACACTCACGCACACTCGTGCACACTTGCACGCACACATTCGCACACATTCGCACTCACTTGCACACACTCGTGCGCACACACTGGCACACACTGGCACACACATTCGCACACACTTGCACACACTAGCACACACACACTCGCACATACTCGCACACACTCGCACACACTCGCACGCACACACTCGCACACACTCGCATGCACACACTCGCACACACACTCACACACACACACTCACATACACACTCGCACACACTCGCACAAACTCCTACACACACACGTACACACTCACACACACTCGAACACACACTCGCAAACACTCGCACACACTCACACACACACTCACTCACACGTACACACTCGCACACACTCGCACACACTCATGCACACTAGCACACACTCGTAAGCATACACTCACATTCACTCACACACTTACTCACACGCACACACTCTCGCACACACTCACACACACTCGCGCACACTCGCACACACTCACAAGCCAACACTCGCACACTCTCGCACACATTTGCACACACTTGCACACACTCACTCACACTCACTCGCACACACTTGCACACACTCGCACACACAGTCCTACACACTCACACACACTTGCAAACACTCGCACAAACTCACACACACTCACTCACACGCACACACTTGCACACACTAGCACACACTCGCACGCCCACACTTGCACACATTCGCACTCACTCGCATGCACTCGCACGCACACACTCGCACAAACTCACACACACTCGCACACACTCATACACAATCGTACAATCGCACAAACTCACACACACTCGCACACAGTCACACACTCGCACCCACTCACTCGTGCACACTCGCACACATTTGCACTCACTCGCACGCACTCGCACGCACACACTCGCACAAACTCACACACACTCGCACACACTCATACACAATCGCACGCACACACTCGCACACACACACTCGCACACACTCGCACACTCTCGCACACATACGCACTCACTCGCACGCACTCGCACGCACACACTCTCACACACTCGCACAAACTCACACACACTCGCACACACTTATACGCAATCGCACACACACACTCACTCACTCACACTCACTCGCACACACTTGCACACACTCGCACACACTCGCACACACTCATACACAATCGCACAAACTCACACACACTCGTACACACTCACACACTCGCACCCACTCACTCGTGTACACCCGCAAACATTCGCACTCACTCGCACACACTCGCACGCACACACTCGCACAAACTCACACACACTCGCACACACTCATACACAATCGCACACACACACACTCGCACACACACACTCGCACACACTCGCACACTCTCGCACACATTCACACTCACTCGCACGCACTAGCACGCACACACTCGCACACACTCGCACAAACTCACACACACTCGCACACACTTATACACAATCGCACACACACACACTCGCACACACTCACTCACACACACACACACACACTCGCACACACTCACACACACTCGCACACACTCACATGCACACACACTCGCACACACTCACACACACTCGCACACACTCACAAGCACACACTCGCACAGACACTCGCTCACACTCACAAGCACACACTCACACGCACACACTCGCACACACACTCGCACACACTCACACCAACTCACTCGTGCACACTCGCGCACACTCGGGCACATTTGCACACACTCGCACACACTCGCACACTCTCGCACACACTCGCACACACACTCGCACACACTCGAACACACTCACACACACTCACAAACAATCGCACATACAGTCCTACAAACTCACACACACTCACACACACTCACACACTCGCACCCACACACAAACTGGCACACACTCAAACACACTCACTCATACACACTCGCACACACTCACTCGCACACACACACACTCGCACACACTCGCACCCAGTCACTCGAGCACACTCGCACACACTCGCACGCACACACGCACACACTCGCACACACTCACACGCACACACTCACGCACACACACTCGCGCACACTCGTGCACACTCGCACGCACACATTCGCACACATTCGCACTCACTTGCACACACTGGCACACACTGGCACACACTGGCACACACACACTCGCACACACTCGCACACACTCGAACACACTTGCACACACTAGCACACACACTCGCACATACTCGCACACACTCGCACACACTCGCACGCACACACTCGCACACACTCGCATGCACACACTCGCACACACACTCACACACACACACTCACATACACACTCGCACACACTCGCACAAACTCCTACACACACACGTACACACTCACACACACTCGCACACACACTCGCACATACACACATACACATTCACACACACTCGCACACACACTCGCACACACAGTCCTACACACTCACACACACACTCGCAAACACTCGCACACACTCACACACACACTCACTCACACATACACACTCGCGCACACTCACGCACACTAGCACACACTCGTAAGCATACACTCACACTCACTCACACACTTACTCACACGCACACACTCTCACACACACTCACACACACTCGCGCAAACTCGCACACTCTCGCACACATTTGCACACACTCGCACTCACTCGCACCCACTCGCACGCACACACTCGCACACACTCATACACAATCACACAAACTCGCACACACACACTCGCACACATTCACACACACTCGCACACACGCACTCACTCACACTCACTCGCACACACTTGCACACAGTCGCACACACTCGCACACACAGTCCTACACACTCACACACACACTCGCAAACACTCGCACAAACTCACACACACTCACTCACACGCACACACTTGCGCACACTAGCACACACTCGCACGCCCACACTCGCACACATTCGCACTCACTCGCACGCACTCGCACGCACACACTCGCACACACTCGCACAAACTCACACACACTCGCACACACTCATACACAATCGCACGCACACACACCCGCACACACTCGCACACATTTGCACTCACTCGCACGCACTCGCATGCACACACTCGCACAAACTCACACACACTGGCACACACTTATACACAATCGCACACACACACTCTAACACACACTCGCACACACTCGCACACACTCACACACACTTGCACACACTCGCACACACTCACACGCACACACACTCACACACACTCACACACACTCGCACACACTCACAAGCACAAACTCGCACACACACTCGCACACACTCACACGCACACACTCACACGCACACACTCGCACACACACTCGCACACACTCGCACCCACTCACTCGTGCACACTCGCGCACACTCGGGCACATTTGCACACACTCGCACACACTCGCACACTCTCGCACACACACTCACACACACACTCGCACACACTCGAACACACTCGCACACACTCGCAAACACTCGCACATACAGTCCTACAAACTCACACACACTCACACACACTCACACACTCGCACCCACACACAAACTGGCACACACTCAAACACACTCACTCATACACACTCGCACACACTCACTCGCACACACACACACTCGCACACACTCGCACCCAGTCACTCGAGCACACTCGCACACCCTCGCACGCACGCACACACTCGCACACACTCACATGCACACACTCACGCACACACACTCGCGCACACTCATGCACACTCGCACGCACACATTCACACACATTCGCACGCACTTGCACACACTCGTACGCACACACTGGCACACACTCGCACACACTCGCACACACACACTCGCACATATTCGCTCACACTCGCACACACTCGCACGCACACACTCGCACACACTCGCATGCACACACTCGCACACACACTCACACACACACACTCGCATACACACTCGCACAAACTCCTACACACACTCGTACACACTCACACACACTAGCACACACACACTCGCACATACTCGCACACACTCGCACACACTCGCATGCACACACTCGCACACGCACTCACACACTCTCGCATACACACTCGCACAAACTCCTACACACACTCGTACACACTCACACACACTCACACACACACTTGCACACACTCGCACATACACACATACACATTCGCACACACTCGCACACACACTCGCACACACAGTCCTACACACTCACACACACACTCGCAAACACTCGCACACACTCACACACACAGTCACTCACACGTACACACTCACGCACACTTGCACACACTCACGCACACTAGCACACACTCGTAAGCATACACTCACACTCACTCACACACTTACTCACACGCACACACTCTCGCACACACTCACACACACTCGCGCACACTCGCACACACTCGCACGCCCACACTCTCGCACACATTTGCACACACTCGCACTCACTTGCACCCACTCGCACGCACACACTCGCACACACTCATACACAATCACACAAACTCGCACACACACACTCGCACACATTCGCACACACTCGCACACACTCACTCACTCACACTCACTCGCACACACTTGCACACACTCGCACACACTCGCACACACAGTCCTACACACTCACACACACACTCGCAAACACTCGCACAAACTCACACACACTCACTCACACGCAGACACACTCGCATGCCCACACTCACACACATTTGCACTCACTCGCACGCACTCGCACGCAAACACTCGCACAAACTCACACACACTCGCACACACTCATACACTATCGCACGCACACACACTCGCACACACACACTCGCACACACTCGCACACTCTCGCACACATTCACACTCACTCGCACGCACTCGCACGCGCACAGTCGAACACACTCGCACAAACTCACACACACTCGCACACACTTATACACAAACGCACACACACACTCGTACACACACTCGCACACACTCGCACACACTCGCACACACTCACTCACACACACTCACACACACACACTCGCACACACTCACACACACTTGCACACACTCGCACACACTCACACGCACACACACTCGCACACACACTCGCACACACTCACACACTCACAAGCACACACTCGCACACACACTCGCACACACACACTCACACGCACACACTCGCACAAACAGTCGCACACACTCGCACCCACTCACTCGTGCACACTCGCGCACACTCGGGCACATTTGCACACACTCACACACTCTCGCACACACACTCACACACACACTCGCACACACTCGAACACACTCGCACACACTCGCAAACACTCGCACATACAGTCCTACAAACTCACACACACTCACACACTCCACCCACACACAAACTGGCACACACTCAAACACACTCACTCATACACACTCGCACACACTCACTCGCACACACACACACACACACTCGCACACACTCGCACCCAGTCACTCGAGCACACTCGCACACACTCGCACGCACGCACACACTCGCACACACTCACACGCACACAGTCACTCACACACACTCGCGCACACTGGTGCACACTTGCACGCACACATTCGCACACATTCGCACTCACTTGCACACACTCGTGCGCACACACTGGCACACATTGGCACACACTGGCACACACACACTCGCACACACTCGCACACACTTGCACACACTAGCACACACACACTCGCACATACTCGCACACACTCGCACACACTCGCACGCACACACTCGCACACACTCGCATGCACACACTCGCACACACACTCACACACACACTCACATACACACTCGCACACCCTCGCACAAACTCCTACACACACACGTACACACTCACACACACTCGCACACACACTCGCACACACTCGCACATACACACATACACATTCACACACACTCGCACACACACCCGCACACACAGTCCTACACACTCACACACACACTCGCAAACACTCGCACACACTCACACACACACTCACTCACACGTACACACTCGCGCACACTCACGCACACTAGCACACACTCGTAAGCATACACTCACACTCACTCACACACTTACTCACACGCACACACTCTCGCACACACTCACACACACTCGCGCACACTCGCACACACTCGCACGCCCACACTCGCACACTCTCGCACACATTTGCACACACTCGCACTCACTCACACCCACTCGCACGCACACACTCGCACACACTCATACACAATCACACAAACTCGCACACACACACTCGCACACATTCGCACACACTCTCACACACGCACTCACTCACACTCACTCGCACACACTTGCACACACTCGCACACACTCGCACACACAGTCCTACACACTCACACACACACTCGCAAACACTCGCACAAACTCACACACACTCACTCACACGCACACACTTGCGCACACTAGCACACACTCGCACGCCCAAACTCGCACACATTCGCACTCACTCGCACGCACTCGCACGCACACACTCGCACACACTCGCACAAACTCACACACACTCGCACACACTCATACACAATCGCACGCACACACACCCGCACACACTCACACACATTCGCACTCACTCGCACGCACTCGCACGCACACACTCGCACAAACTCACACACACTGGCACACACTTATACACAATCGCACACACACACTCTAACACACACTCACACACACTCGCACACACTCACTCACACACACTCACACACACACTCGCACACACTCACACACACTTGCACACACTCGCACACACTCACACGCACACACACTCACACACACACTCACACACACTCGCACACACTCACAAGCACAAACTCGCACACACACTCGCACACACTCACACGCACACACTCACACGCACACACTCGCACACAAACTCGCACACACTCGCACCCAGTCACTCGAGCACACTCGCACACCCTCGCACGCACGCACACACTCGCACACACTCACATGCACACACTCACGCACACACACTCGCACACACTCGAACACACTCGCACACACTCGCAAACACTCGCACATACAGTCCTACAAACTCACACACACTCACACACACTCACACACTCCACCCACACACAAACTGGCACACACTCAAACACACTCACTCAGACACACTCGCACACACTCACTCGCACACACACACACACTCGCACACACTCGCACCCAGTCACTCGAGCACACTCGCACACACTCGCACGCACGCACACACTCGCACACACTCACACGCACACAGTCACGCACACACACTCGCGCACACTCGTGCACACTTGCACGCACACATTCGCACACATTCGCACTCACTTGCACACACTCGTGCGCACACACTGGCACACACATTCACACACACTTGCACACACTAGCACACACACACTCGCACATACTCGCACACACTCGCACACACTCGCACGCACACACTCGCACACACTCGCATGCACACACTCGCACACACACTCACACACACACACTCACATACACACTCGCACACACTCGCACAAACTCCTACACACACACGTACACACTCACACACACTCGCACACACTCGCACATACACACATACACATTCACACACACTCGCACACACACTCGCACACACAGTCCTACACACTCACACACATGCACACACTCGCACACACTCACATGCACACACACTCACACACACACTCACACACACTCGCACACACTCACAAGCACAAACTCGCACACACACTCGCACACACTCAAACGCACACACTCACACGCACACACTCGCACACAAACTCGCACACACTCGCACCCAGTCACTCGAGCACACTCGCACACCCTCGCACGCACGCACACACTCGCACACACTCACATGCACACACTCACACACACACTCGCACACACTCGAACACACTCGCACACACTCGCAAACACTCGCACATACAGTCCTACAAACTCACACACACTCACACACACTAACACACTCGCACCCACACACAAACTGGCACACACTCAAACATACTCACTCATACACACTCGCACACACTCACTCGCACACACACTCGCACACACTCGCACCCAGTCACTCGAGCACACTCGCACACCCTCGCACGCACGCACGCACACACTCGCACACACTCACATGCACACACTCACGCACACACACTCGCACACACTCGTGCACACTCGCACGCACACACACTCGTGCACACTCGTGCACACTCGCACGCACACATTCACACACATTCGCACTCACTTGCACACACTCGTACGCACACACTGGCACACACTCGCACACACTCGCACACACACACTCGCACATACTCGCTCACACACACTCGCACGCACACACTCGCACACACTCGCATGCACACACTCGCACACACACTCGCTTACACACTCGCACAAACTCCTACACACACTCGTACACACTCACACACACTAGCACACACACACTCGCACACACTCGCACATACTCGCACACACTCGCATACACTCGCATGCACACACTCGCACACACATTCACACACACTCTCGCATACACACTCGCACAAACTCCTACACACACTCGTACACACTCACACACACTCGCACACACACTTGCACACACTCGCACACACTCGCACATACACACATACACATTCGCACACACTCGCACACACACTCGCACACACAGTACTACACACTCACACACACACTCGCAAACACTCGCACACACTCACACACACACTCACTCACACGTACACACTCATGCACACTTGCACACACTCACGCACACTAGCACACACTCACTCACACACTTACTCACACGCACACACTCTCGCACACACTCACACACACTCGCGCACACTCGCACACACTCGCATGCCCACCATCACACACTCTCACACACATTTGCACACACTCGCACTCACTTGCACCCACTCGCACGCACACACTCGCACACACTCATACACAATCACACAAACTCGCACACACACACTCGCACACATTTGCACACACTCGCACACTCACACTCACTCGCACACACTTGCACACACTCGCACACACTCGCACACACAGTCCTACACACTCACACACACACTCGCAAACACTTACACAAACTCACACACACTCACTCACACGCACACACTTGCGCACACTAGCACACACTCGCACGCCCACACTCACAAACATTCGCACGCACTCGCACGCACTCGCACGCACACACTTGCACAAACTCACACACACTCGCACACACTCATACACAATCGCATGCACACACACTCGCACACACACACTCGCACACACTAGCACACTCTCGCACACATTCACACTCACTCGCACGCACTCGCACGCGCACACTCGAACACACTCGCACAAACACACACACACTCGCACACACTTATACACAAACGCACACACACACTCGTACACACACTCGCACACACTCGCACACACTCACTCACACACACACACTCGCACACACTCACTCACACACACTCACACGCACACACTCACACGCACACACTCGCACAAACAGTCGCACACACTCGCACCCACTCACTCGTGCACACTCGCGCACACTTGGGCACATTTGCACACACTCGCACACACTCGCACACTCTCACACACACACTCGCACACACACTCGCACACACTCGAACACACTCGCACACACTCGCAAACAGTCGCACATACAGTCCTACAAACTCACACACACTCACACACACTCACACACTCGCACCCACACACAAAATGGCACACACTCAAACACACTCACTCATACACACTCGCACACAATCACTCGCACACACACTCGCACACACTCGCACCCAGTCACTCGAGCACACTCGCACACCCTCGCACGCACGCACACACTCGCACACACTCACATGCACACACTCACGCACACACACTCGCACACACTCGTGCACACTAGCACGCATACATTCACGCACACACACTCGCGCACACTCGTGCACACTCGCACGCACACATTCACACACATTCGCACTCACTTGCACAGACTCGTACGCACACACTGGCACACACTCGCACACACTCGCACACACACACTCGCACATACTCGCTCACACTCGCACGCACACACTCGCACACACTCGCATGCACACACTCGCACACACACTCGCATACACACTCGCACAAACTCCTACACACACTCGTACACACTCACACACACTAGCACACACACACTCGCACACACTCGCACACACTTGCACACACTAGCACACACACACTCGCACATACTCGCACACACTCGCACACACTCGCACTCACTTGCACCCACTCGCACGCACACACTCGCACACACTCATACACAATCACACAAACTCGCACACATTCGCACACACTCGCACACACTCACTCACTCACACTTACTCGCACACACTTGCACACACTCGCACACACTCGCACACACTGTCCTACACACTCACACACACACTTGCAAACACTCGCACAAACTCACACACACTCACTCACACGCACACACTTGCGCACACTAGCACACACTCGCACGCCCACACTCACACACATTCGCACTCACTCGCACGCACTCGCACGCACACACTCGCACAAACTCACTCACACTCGCACACACTCATGCACAATCGCACGCACACACACTCGCACACACACACTCGCACACACTCGCACACTCTCACACACATTCACACTCACTCGCACGCACTCGCACGCGCACACTCAAACACACTCGCACAAACTCACACACACTCGCACACACTTATACACAAACGCACACAAACACTCGCACACACTCACACACACTCACTCACACACACTCACACGCACACACTCGCACACACTCACACACACTTGCACACACTCGCACACACTTACACGCACACACACTCGCACACACACTCACACACACTCGCACACACTCACAAGCACACACTCGCACACTCGCACACACTCACACGCACACACTCACACGCACACACTCGTACAAACAGTCGCATACACTCGCACCCACTCACTCGTGCACACTCGGGCACATTTGCACACACTCGCACACTCTCGCACACACACTCGCACACACACTCGCACACACTCGAACACACTCGCACATACAGTCCTACAAACTCACACACACTCACACACACTCACACACTCCACCCACACACAAACTGGCACACACTCAAACACACTCACTCATACACACTCGCACACACTCACTCGCACACACACACACTCACACACACTCGCACCCAGTCACTCGAGCACACTCGCACACACTCGCACGCACGCACACACTCGCACACACTCACACGCACACACTCACGCACACACACTCACGCACACTCGTGCACACTCGCACGCACACATTCACACACATTCGCACTCACTTGCACACACTCGTGCGCACACACTGGCACACACTGGCACACACTGGCACACACACACTCGCACACACTCGTACACACTTGCACACACTAGCACACACACACTCGCACATATTTGCACACACTCGCACGCACACACTCGCACACACTCGCATGCACACACTCGCACACACACTCACAGACACACTCACATACACACTCGCACACACTCACACAAACTCCTACACACACACGTACACACTCACACACACTCGAACACACACTCGCACACACTCGCACACACTCGCACATACACACATACACATTCACACACACTCGCACACACACTCGCACACACAGTCCTACACACTCACACACTTGCACACACTCGCACACACTCACACGCACACACACTCACACACACACTCACACACACTCGCACACACTCACAAGCACAAACTCGCACACACACTCGCACACACTCACATGCACACACTCACACGCACACACTCGCACACAAACTCGCACACACTCGCACCCAGTCACTCGAGCACACTCGCACACCCTCGCACGCACGCACACACTCGCACACACTCACATGCACACACTCACACACACACTCGCACACACTCGAACACACTCGCACACACTCGCAAACACTCGCACATACAGTCCTACAAACTCACACACACTCACACACACTCACACACTCGCACCCACACACAAACTGGCACACACTCAAACACACTCACTCATACACACTCGCACACACTCACTCGCACACACACTCGCACACACTCGCACCCAGTCACTCGAGCACACTCGCACACCCTCGCACGCACGCACACACTCGCACACACTCACATGCACACACTCACGCACACACACTCGCACACACTCGTGCACACTCGCACGCATACATTCACGCACACACACTCGCGCACACTCGTGCACACTCGCACGCACACATTCACACACATTCGCACTCACTTGCACAGACTCGTACGCACACACTGGCACACACTCGCACACACTCGCACACACACACTCGCACATACTCGCTCACACTCGCACGCACACACTCGCACACACTCGCATGCACACACTCGCACACACACTCGCATACACACTCGCACAAACTCCTACACACACTCGTACACACTCACACACACTAGCACACACACACTCGCACACACTCGCACACACTTGCACACACTAGCACACACACACTCGCACATACTCGCACACACTCGCACACACTCGCACGCACACTCGCATAAACACTCGCACAAACTCCTACACACACTCGTACACACTCACACACACTAGCACACACACACTCGCACACACTCGCACATACTCACACACACTCGCACACACTCGCATGCACACACTCGCACACACACTCACACACACACTCTCGCATACACACTCGCACAAACTCCTACACACACTCGTACACACTCACACACACTCGCACACACACTTGCACACACTCGCACACACTCGCACATACACACATACACATTCGCACACACTCGCACACACACTCGCACACACAGTCCTACACACTCACACACACACTCACAAACACTCGCACACACTCACACACACACTCACTCACATGTACACACTCACGCACACTTGCACACACTCACGCACACTAGCACACACTCATAAGCATACACTTACACTCACTCACACACTTACTCACACGCACACACTCTCGCACACACTCACACACACTCGCGCACACTCGCACACACTCGCACGCCCACAATCGCACACTCTCGCACACATTTGCACACACTCGCACTCACTTGCACCCACTCGCACGCACACACTCGCACACACTCATACACAATCACACAAACTCGCACACATTCGCACACACTCGCACACACTCACTCACTCACACTTACTCGCACACATTTGCACACACTCGCACACACTCGCACACACTGTCCTACACACTCACACACACACTCGCAAACACTCGCACAAACTCACACACACTCACTCACACGCACACACTCACGCACACTAGCACACACTCGCATGCACACACTGGCACACACACTAACACACACACTCACATACACACTCGCACACACTCGCACAAACTCCTACACACACTCGCACACACTCACACACACACTTGCACACACTTGCACACGCACACACGCACACAATCACACACACACTCGCAGACACTCGCACACACTCACTCATGCACACACTCACACACACTCGCCCCCACTCGCACACACAGTCCTACACACTCACACACACACTCGCAAACACTCGCAAACACTCACACACACTCACTCACACGTACACACTCGCGCACACTCGCACGCCGACACTCTCACACTCTCGCACACATTTGCACACACTCGCACTCACTCGTATGCACTCGCACGCACACACTCGCACACACTCGCACAAATTCATACACAATCGCACACACTCACTCACACACACTTGCACACACTCGCACACACTTGCACACACTTGCACACGCTTGCACACACTTGCACACACTCGCACACACTCGCACACACTCACACACATGCACACACACGCACACACACTCGCACACACTCGCACACACTTGCATGCACACATTCGCACGCACTCGCACACACAAACACAAACTGGCACACACTCAAACGCACTCACTCATACACACTCGCACACACTCACTCACACACACTCGCACGCACACACTCGCACAAACTCACACACACTCGCACACACTTATACACAATCGCACACACACACTCACTCACTCACACTCACTTGCACACACTCGCACACACTCGCACACACAGTCCTACACACTCACACACACTCGCAAACACTCGCACAAACTCACACACACTCACTCACATGCACACACTCGCACACACTCGCACACACAGTCCTACACACTCACACACACTCGCAAACACTCGCACAAACTCACACACACTCACTCACATGCACACACTTGCACACACTAGCACACACTCGCATGCCCACACTTGCACACACTCACACTCATTTGCACACACTCGCACGCACACACTCACACATACTAGCACACACTTGCACACACTCGCACACACTCGCATGCACAAACTCGCACACACACTCACAAACACACACTCGCATACACACTCGCACAAACCCCTACACACACTCGTACACACTCACACACACTCGCACACACACTTGCACACACTCACACACACTTGCACATACACACATACACATTCGCACACACTCGCACACACACTCGCACACACAGTCCTACACACACACTCGCAAACACTCGCACACACTCACACACACACTCACTCACACGTACACACTCGCACACACTCGCACACACTCACGCACACTAGCACACACTCGTAAGCATACACTCACACTCACTCACACGCACACACTCTCGCACACACTCACACACACTCGCGCACACTCGCACACACTTGCACGCCCACACTCGTACACTCTCGCACACATTTGCACACACTCACACTCACTCACACCCACTCACACGCACACACTCGCACACACTCATACACAATCACACAAACTCGCACACACACACTCGCACACATTCGCACACACTTGCACACACTCACTCACACTCACTCGCACACACTTGCACACACTCACACACACTCGCACACACAGTCCTACACACTCACACACACTCGCAAACACTCGCACAAACTCACACACACTCACTCACACGCACATACTTGCACACACTAGCACACACTCGCACGCCCACACTTGCACACATTCGCACTCACTCGCACGCACTCGCACGCACACACTCGCACACACTCGCACAAACTCACACACACTCGCACACACTCATACTCAATCGCACAATCGCACAAACTCACACACACTCGCACACACTCACACACTCGCACCCACTCACTCGTGCACACTCGCACACATTCGCACTCACTCGCACGCACTCGCACGCACACACTCGCACAAACTCACACACACTCGCACACACTCATACACAATCGCACGCACACACACTCGCACACACACACTCGCACACTCTCGCACACATACGCACTCACTCGCACGCACTCGCACGCACACACTCTCACACACTCGCACAAACTCACACACACTCGCACACACTTATACACAATCGGACACACACACTCACTCACTCACACTCACTCGCACACACTTGCACACACTCGCACACACTCGCACACACAGTCCTACACACTCACACACACTCGCAAATACTCGCACAAACTCACACACACTCACTCACACGCACACACTTGCACACACTAGCACACACTCGCACGCCCACACTTGCACACACTCACACTCACTCGCACGCACTCGCACACACACACTCGCACACACTCGCACATACTCGCACACACTTGCACACACTCGCACACACTCGCATGCACACACTCGCACACACACTCACAAACACACACTCGCATACACACTCGCACACACTCGCACAAACTCCTACACACACTCGTACACACTCACACACACGCACATACACGCATACACATTCGCACACAATCGCACACACACTCGCACACACAGTCCTACACACACACTCGCAAACACTCGCACACACTCACACACACACTCACTCACACGTACACACTCGCACACACTCGCACACACTCACGCACACTAGCACACACTCGTAAGCATACACTCACATTCACTCACACACTTACTCACACGCACACACTCTCGCACACACTCACACACACTCGCGCACACTCGCACACACTCGCATGCCCACACTCGCACACATTTGCACACACTCGCACTCACTCACACCCACTCGCACGCACACACTCGCACACACTCATACACAATCACACAAACTCGCACACACACACTCGCACACATTCGCACACACTCGCACACACTCACTCACTCACACTCACTCGCACACACTTGCACACACTCGCACACACAGTCCTACACACTCACACACACTCGCAAACACTCGCACAAACTCACACACACTCACTCACACGCACATACTTGCACACACTCGCACGCCCACATTTGCACACATTCGCACTCACTCGCACGCACTCGCACGCACACACTCGCACACACTCGCACAAACTCACACACACTCGCACACACTCATACTCAATCGCACAATCGCACAAACTCACACACACTCGCACACACTCACACACTCGCACCCACTCACTCGTGCACACTCGCACACATTCGCACGCACACACTCGCACAAACTCACACACACTCGCACACACTCATACATAATCGCACGCACACACACTCGCACACACACTCACACACACTCGCACACTCTCGCACACATACGCACTCACTCGCACGCACACACTCTCACACACTCGCACAAACTCACACACACTCGAACACACTTATACACAATCGCACACACACACTCACTCACTCACACTCACTCGCACACACTTGCACACACTCGCACACACTCGCACACACAGTCCTACACACTCACACACACTCGCAAACACTCGCACAAACTCACACAAACTCACTCACACGCACACACTTGCACACACTAGCACACACTCGCACGCCCACACTTGCACACAATCACACTCACTCGCACGCACTCGCACGCACACACTCGCACACACTCGCACATACTCACACACACTTGCACACACTCGCATGCACACACTCGCACACACACTCACAAACACACACTCGCATACACACTCGCACACACTCGCACAAACTCCTACACACACTCGTACACACTCACACACACTCGCACACACACTTGCACACACTCGCACACACTCGCACATACACACATACACATTCACACACACTCGCACACACAATCGCAAACACAGTCCTACACACACACTCGCAAACACTCGCACACACTCACACACACACTCACTCACACGTACACACTCGCACACACTCGCACACACTCATGCACACTAGCACACACTCGTAAGCATACACTCACATTCACTCACACACTTACTCACACGCACACACTCTCGCACACACTCACACACACTCGCGCACACTCGCACACACTCACAAGCCAACACTCGCACACTCTCGCACACATTTGCACACACTTGCACACACTCACTCACACTCACTCGCACACACTTGCACACACTCGCACACACAGTCCTACACACTCACACACACTCACAAACACTCGCACAAACTCACACACACTCACTCACACGCACACACTTGCACACACTAGCACACACTCGCACGCCCACACTTGCACACATTTGCACTCACTCGCATGCACTCGCACGCACACACTCGCACACACTCGCACAAACTCACACACACTCGCACACACTCATACACAATCGTACAATCGCACAAACTCACACACACTCGCACACAGTCACACACTCGCACCCACTCACTCGTGCACACTCGCACACATTTGCACTCACTCGCACGCACTCGCACGCACACACTCGCACAAACTCACACACACTCGCACACACTCATACACAATCGCACGCACACACTCGCACACACACACTCGCACACACTCGCACACTCTCGCACACATACGCACTCACTCGCACGCACTCGCACGCACACACTCTCACACACTCGCACAAACTCACACACACTCGCACACACTTATACGCAATCGCACACACACACTCACTCACTCACACTCACTCGCACACACTTGCACACACTCGCACACACTCGCACACACTCATACACAATCGCACAAACTCACACACACTCGTACACACTCACACACTCGCACCCACTCACTCGTGTACACTCGCAAACATTCGCACTCACTCGCACACACTCGCACGCACACACTCGCACAAACTCACACACACTCGCACACACTCATACACAATCGCACACACACACACTCGCACACACACACTCGCACACACTCGCACACTCTCGCACACATTCACACTCACTCGCACGCACTCGCACGCACACACTCGCACACACTCGCACAAACTCACACACACTCGCACACACTTATACACAATCGCACACACACACACTCGCACACACTCACTCACACACACACACACTCGCACACACTCACACACACTCGCACACACTCACATGCACACACACTCGCACACACTCACACACACTTGCACACACTCACAAGCACACACTCGCACAGACACTCGCTCACACTCACAAGCACACACTCACACGCACACACTCGCATACACACTCGCACACACTCACACCAACTCACTCGTGCACACTCGCGCACACTCGGGCACATTTGCACACACTCGCACACACTCGCACACTCTCGCACACACTCGCACACACACTCGCACACACTCGAACACACTCACACACACTCACAAACAATTGCACATACAGTCCTACAAACTCACACACACTCACACACACTCACACACTCGCACCCACACACAAACTGGCACACACTCAAACACACTCACTCATACACACTCGCACACACTCACTCGCACACACACACACTCGCACACACTCGCACCCAGTCACTCGAGCACACTCGCACACACTCGCACGCACACACGCACACACTCGCACACACTCACACGCACACACTCACGCACACACACTCGCGCACACTCGTGCACACTCGCACGCACACATTCGCACACATTCGCACTCACTTGCACACACTGGCACACACTGGCACACAATGGCACACACACACTCGCACACACTCGCACACACTCGAACACACTTGCACACACTAGCACACACACTCGCACATACTCGCACACACTCGCACACACTCGCACGCACACACTCGCACACACTCGCATGCACACACTCGCACACACACTCACACACACACACTCACATACACACTCGCACACACTCGCACACACACTCGCACACACTCGCACCCACTCACTCGTGCACACTCGCGCACACTCGGGCACATTTGCACACACTCGCACACACTCGCACACTCTCGCACACACACTCACACACACACTCGCACACACTCGAACACACTCGCACACACTCGCAAACACTCGCACATACAGTCCTACAAACTCACACACACTCACACACACTCACACACTCGCACCCACACACAAACTGGCACACACTCAAACACACTCACTCATACACACTCGCACACACTCACTCGCACACACACACACTCGCACACACTCGCACCCAGTCACTCGAGCACACTCGCACACCCTCGCACGCACGCACACACTCGCACACACTCACATGCACACACTCACGCACACACACTCGCGCACACTCATGCACACTCGCACGCACACATTCACACACATTCGCACGCACTTGCACACACTCGTACGCACACACTGGCACACACTCGCACACACTCGCACACACACACTCGCACATACTCGCTCACACTCGCACACACTCGCACGCACACACTCGCACACACTCGCATGCACACACTCGCACACACACTCACACACACACACTCGCATACACACTCGCACAAACTCCTACACACACTCGTACACACTCACACACACTAGCACACACACACTCGCACATACTCGCACACACTCGCACACACTCGCATGCACACACTCGCACACACACTCACACACTCTCGCATACACACTCGCACAAACTCCTACACACACTCGTACACACTCACACACACACTTGCACACACTCGCACATACACACATACACATTCGCACACACTCGCACACACACTCGCACACACAGTCCTACACACTCACACACACACTCGCAAACACTCGCACACACTCACACACACAGTCACTCACACGTACACACTCACGCACACTTGCACACACTCACGCACACTAGCACACACTCGTAAGCATACACTCACACTCACTCACACACTTACTCACACGCACACACTCTCGCACACACTCACACACACTCGCGCACACTCGCACACACTCGCACGCCCACACTCTCGCACACATTTGCACACACTCGCACTCACTTGCACCCACTCGCACGCACACACTCGCACACACTCATACACAATCACACAAACTCGCACACACACACTCGCACACATTCGCACACACTCGCACACACTCACTCACTCACACTCACTCGCACACACTTGCACACACTCGCACACACTCGCACACACAGTCCTACACACTCACACACACACTCGCAAACACTCGCACAAACTCACACACACTCACTCACACGCAGACACACTCGCATGCCCACACTCACACACATTTGCACTCACTCGCACGCACTCGCACGCACACACTCGCACAAACTCACACACACTCGCACACACTCATACACAATCGCACGCACACACACTCGCACACACACACTCGCACACACTCGCACACTCTCGCACACATTCACACTCACTCGCACGCACTCGCACGCGCACACTCGAACACACTCGCACAAACTCACACACACTCGCACACACTTATACACAAACGCACACACACACTCGTACACACACTCGCACACACTCGCACACACTCGCACACACTCGCACACACTCACTCACACACACTCACACACACACACTCGCACACACTCACACACACTTGCACACACTCGCACACACTCACACGCACACACACTCGCACACACACTCGCACACACTCACACACTCACAAGCACACACTCGCACACACACTCGCACACACACACTCACACGCACACACTCGCACAAACAGTCGCACACACTCGCACCCACTCACTCGTGCACACTCGCGCACACTCGGGCACATTTGCACACACTCGCACACTCTCGCACACACACTCACACACACACTCGCACACACTCGAACACACTCGCACACACTCGCAAACACTCGCACATACAGTCCTACAAACTCACACACACTCACATACACTCACACACTCCACCCACACACAAACTGGCACACACTCAAACACACTCACTCATACACACTCGCACACACTCACTCGCACACACACACACACACACACTCGCACACACTCGCACCCAGTCACTCGAGCACACTCGCACACACTCGCACGCACGCACACACTCGCACACACTCACACGCACACAGTCACTCACACACACTCGCGCACACTCGTGCACACTTGCACGCACACATTCGCACACATTCGCACTCACTTGCACACACTCGTGCGCACACACTGGCACACATTGGCACACACTGGCACACACACACTCGCACATACTCGCACACACTCGCACACACTAGCACGCACACACTCGCACACACTCGCATGCACACACTCGCACACACACTCACACACACACTCACATACACACTCGCACACCCTCGCACAAACTCCTACACACACACGTACACACTCACACACACTCGCACACACACTCGCACACACTCGCACATACACACATACACATTCACACACACTCGCACACACACCCGCACACACAGTCCTACACACTCACACACACACTCGCAAACACTCGCACACACTCACACACACACTCACTCACACGTACACACTCACGCACACTAGCACACACTCGTAAGCATACACTCACACTCACTCACACACTTACTCACACGCACACACTCTCGCACACACTCACACACACTCGCGCACAATCGCACACACTCGCATGCCCACACTCGCACACTCTCGCACACATTTGCACACACTCGCACTCACTCACACCCACTCGCACGCACACACTCGCACACACTCATACACAATCACACAAACTCGCACACACACACTCGCACACATTCGCACACACTCTCACACACGCACTCACTCACACTCACTCGCACACACTTGCACACACTCGCACACACTCGCACACACAGTCCTACACACTCACACACACACTCGCAAACACTCGCACAAACTCACACACACTCACTCACACGCACACACTTGCGCACACTAGCACACACTCGCACGCCCAAACTCGCACACATTCGCACTCACTCGCACGCACTCGCACGCACACACTCGCACACACTCGCACAAACTCACACACACTCGCACACACTCATACACAATCGCACGCACACACACCCGCACACACTCGCACACATTCGCACTCACTCGCACGCACTCGCACGCACACACTCGCACAAACTCACACACACTGGCACACACTTATACACAATCGCACACACACACTCTAACACACACTCACACACACTCGCACACACTCACTCACACACACTCACACACACACTCGCACACACTCACACACACTTACACACACTCGCACACACTCACACGCACACACACTCACACACACACTCACACACACTCGCACACACTCACAAGCACAAACTCGCACACACACTCGCACACACTCACACGCACACACTCACACGCACACACTCGCACACAAACTCGCACACACTCGCACCCAGTCACTCGAGCACACTCGCACACCCTCGCACGCACGCACACACTCGCACACACTCACATGCACACATTCACGCACACACACTCGCACACACTCGAACACACTCGCACACACTCGCAAACACTCGCACATACAGTCCTACAAACTCACACACACTCACGCACACTCACACACTCCACCCACACACAAACTGGCACACACTCAAACACACTCACTCAGACACACTCGCACACACTCACTCGCACACACACACACACACTCGCACACACTCGCACCCAGTCACTCGAGCACACTCGCACACACTCGCACGCACGCACACACTCGCACACACTCACACGCACACAGTCACGCACACACACTCGCGCACACTCGTGCACACTTGCACGCACACATTCGCACACATTCGCACTCACTTGCACACACTCGTGCGCACACACTGGCACACACTGGCACACACACTCGCACACACTTGCACACACTAGCACACACACTCGCACATACTCGCACACACTCGCACACACTCGCACGCACACACTCGCACACACTCGCATGCACACACTCGCACACACACTCACACACACACACTCACATACACACTCGCACACACTCGCACAAACTCCTACACACACACGTACACACTCACACACACTCGAACACACACTCGCACACACTCGCACACACTCGCACATACACACATACACATTCACACACACTCGCACACACACTCGCACACACAGTCCTACACACTCACACACTTGCACACACTCGCACACACTCACACGCACACACACTCACACACACACTCACACACACTCGCACACACTCACAAGCACAAACTCGCACACACACTCGCACACACTCAAACGCACACACTCACACGCACACACTCGCACACAAACTCGCACACACTCGCACCCAGTTACTCGAGCACACTCGCACACCCTCGCACGCACGCACACACTCGCACACACTCACATGCACACACTCACACACACACTCGCACACACTCGAACACACTCGCACACACTCGCAAACACTCGCACATACAGTCCTACAAACTCACACACACTCACACACACTAACACACTCGCACCCACACACAAACTGGCACACACTCAAACATACTCACTCATACACACTCGCACACACTCACTCGCACACACACTCGCACACACTCGCACCCAGTCACTCGAGCACACTCGCACACCCTCGCACGCACGCACGCACACACTCGCACACACTCACATGCACACACTCACGCACACACACTCGCACACACTCGTGCACACTCGCACGCACACACACTCGTGCACACTCGTGCACACTCGCACGCACACATTCACACACATTCGCACTCACTTGCACACACTCGTACGCACACACTGGCACACACTCGCACACACTCGCACACACACACTCGCACATACTCGCTCACACACACTCGCACGCACACACTCGCATGCACACACTCGCACACACACTCGCATACACACTCGCACAAACTCCTACACACACTCGTACACACTCACACACATTAGCACACACACACTCGCACACACTCGCACATACTCGCACACACTCGCATACACTCGCATGCACACACTCGCACACACATTCACACACACTCTCGCATACACACTCGCACAAACTCCTACACACACTCGTACACACTCACACACACTCGCACACACACTTGCACACACTCGCACACACTCGCACATACACACATACACATTCGCACACACTCGCACACACACTCGCACACACAGTACTACACACTCACACACACACTCGCAAACACTCGCACACACTCACACGTACACACTCATGCACACTTGCACACACTCACGCACACTAGCACACACTCGTAAGCATACACTCACACTCACTCACACACTTACTCACACGCACACACTCTCGCACACACTCACACACACTCGCGCACACTCGCACACACTCGCATGCCCACCATCACACACTCTCGCACACATTTGCACACACTCGCACTCACTTGCACCCACTCGCACGCACACACTCGCACACACTCATACACAATCACACAAACTCGCACACACACACTCGCACACATTTGCACACACTCGCACACTCACACTCACTCGCACACACTTGCACACACTCGCACACACTCGCACACACAGTCCTACACACTCACACACACACTCGCAAACACTTACACAAACTCACACACACTCACTCACACGCACACACTTGCGCACACTAGCACACACTCGCACGCCCACACTCACAAACATTCGCACGCACTCGCACGCACTCGCACGCACACACTTGCACAAACTCACACACACTCGCACACACTCATACACAATCGCATGCACACACACTCGCACACACACACTCGCACACACTAGCACACTCTCGCACACATTCACACTCACTCGCACGCACTCGCACGCGCACACTCAAACACACTCGCACAAACACACACACACTCGCACACACTTATACACAAACGCACACACACACTCGTACACACACTCGCACACACTCGCACACACTCGCACACACTCACTCACACACACACACTCGCACACACTCACACACACTTGCACACACTCGCACACACTCACACGCACACACACTCGCACACACTCGCACACACTCACAAGCACACACTCGCACACACACTTGCACACACTCACACGCACACACTCACACGCACACACTCGCACAAACAGTCGCACACACTCGCACCCACTCACTCGTGCACACTCGCGCACACTTGGGCACATTTGCACACACTCGCACACACTCGCACACTCTCACACACACACTCGCACACACACTCGCACACACTCGAACACACTCGCACACACTCGCAAACACTCGCACATACAGTCCTACAAACTCACACACACTCACACACACTCACACACTCGCACCCACACACAAACTGGCACACACTCAAACACACTCACTCATACACACTCGCACACAATCACTCACACACACACACTCGCACACACTCGCACCCAGTCACTCGAGCACACTCACACACCCTCGCACGCACGCACACACTCGCACACACTCACATGCACACACTCACGCACACACACTCGCGCACACTCGTGCACACTTGCACGCACACATTCACACACATTCGCACTCACTTGCACACACTCGTACGCACACACTCGCACACACTCGCACACACACACTCGCACATACTCGCTCACACTCGCACACACTCGCACGCACACACTCGCATGCACACACTCGCACACACACTCACACACACACACTCACATACACACTCGCACAAACTCCTACACACACTCGTACACACTCACACACACTAGCACACACACACTCGCACATACTCGCACACACTCGCACACACTCGCATGCACACATTCGCACACACTCACACACACACTCTCGCATACACACTCGCACAAACTCCTACACACTCACACACACTCGCACACACACTTGCACACACTCGCACACACTCGCACATACACACATACACATTCGCACACACTCGCACACACACTCGCACACACAGTCCTACACACTCACACACACACTCGCAAACACTCGCACACACTCACACACACAATCACTCACACGTACACACTCACGCACACTTGCACACACTCACGCACACTAGCACACACTCGTAAGCATACACTCACACTCACTCACACACTTACTCACACGCACACACTCTCGCACACACTCACACACACTCGCACACACTCGCACACCCACACTCGCACACTCTCGCACACATTTGCACACACTCGCATTCACTTGCACCCACTCGCACGCACACACTCGCACACACTCATACACAATCACACAAACTCGCACACACACACTCGCACACATTCGCACACACTCGCACACACTCACTGACTCACACTCACTCACACACACTTGCACACACTCGCACACACTCGCACACACAGTCCTACACACTCACACACACACTCGCAAACACTCGCACAAACTCACACACACTCACTCACACGCACACACTTGCGCACACTAGCACACACTCGCACGCCCACACTCACACACATTCGCACTCACTCGCACACACTCGCACGCACACACTCGCACAAACTCACACACACTCGCACACACTCATACACAATCGCACGCACACACACTCGCACACACACACTCGCACACACTCGCACACTCTCACACACATTCACACTCACTCGCATGCACTCGCACGTGCACACTCGAACACACTCGCACAAACTCACACACACTCGTACACACACTCGCACACACTCGCACACACTCGCACACACTCACTCACACACACTCACACACACACACTCGCACACACTCACACACACTTGCACACACTCGCACACACTCACACGCACACACACTCGCACACACACTCACACACACTCGCACACACTCACAAGCACACACTCGCACACACACTCGCACACACTCACACGCACACACTCACACGCACACACTCGCACAAACAGTCGCACACACTCGCACCCACTCACTCGTGCACACTCGCGCACACTCGGGCACATTTGCACACACTCGCACACACTCGCACACTCTCGCACACACACTCGCACACACACTCGCACACACTCGAACACACTCGCACACACTCGCAAACACTCGCACATACAGTCCTACAAACTCACACACACTCACACACACTCACACACTCCACCCACACACAAACTGGCACACACTCAAACACACTCACTCATACACACTCGCACACACTCACTCGCACACACACACACTCGCACACACTAGCACCCAGTCACTCGAGCACACTCGCACACACTCGCACGCACGCAAGCACACACTCGCACACACTCACACGCACACAGTCACGCACACACACTCGCGCACACTCGTGCACACTTGCACGCACACATTCGCACACTTTCGCACTCACTTGCACACACTCGTGCGCACACACTGGCACACACTGGCACACACTGGCACACACACACTCGCACACACTCCCACACACAGTCCTACACACTCACACACACACTCGCAAACACTCGCACACACTCACACACACACTCACTCACACGTACACACTCGCGCACACTCGCACACACTCACGCACACTAGCACACACTCGCATGCACACACTGGCACACACACTAACACACACACTCACATACACACTCGCACACACTCGCACAAACTCCTACACACACTCGCACACACTCACACACACACTCGCATGCTCACACTCGCACACACTCACACACACACTTGCACACACTTGCACACACACACTCGCACACAATCACACACACACACTCGCAGATACTCGCACACACTCACTCATGCACACACTCATACACACTCGCCCCCACTCGCACACACAGTCCTACACACTCACACACACACTCGCAAACACTCGCAAACACTCACACACACACTCACTCACACGTACACACTCGCACACACTCGCACGCCCACACTCTCACTCTCTCGCACACATTTGCACACACTCGCACTCACTCGCACGCACTCACACACACACTCACACACACACTCGCACAAACTCATACACAATCGCACACACTCACTCGCACACACTTGCACACACTCGCACACACTCGCAAACACTTGCACACACTTGCACACGCTTGCACACACTCGCACACACTCGCACACACTCGCACACACTCACACACACGCACACACACGCACACACACTCACGCACACACTCGCACACACTCGCACACACTTGCATGCACAC
This sequence comes from Phyllobates terribilis, assembly GCF_046119375.1. Lineage (NCBI taxonomy): Eukaryota > Metazoa > Chordata > Amphibia > Anura > Dendrobatidae > Phyllobates > Phyllobates terribilis. The sequence continues at coordinate 2,886,629 of NW_027362853.1, forward strand.
ATTCGCACGCACTCGCACACACAAACACAAACTGGCACACACTCAAACACACTCACTCATACACACTCGCACACACTCACTCGCACACACACACACACACTCGCACACACTCACACACACACACTCGCGCACACTCGTGCACACTCGCACGCACACATTCGCACACATTTGCACTCACTTGCACACACTCGTACGCAAACACTGGCACACACTGGCACACACTCGCACACACACACTCGCACACACTCGCACACACTTGCACACACTAGCACACACACACTCGCACACACTCGCACATACTCGCACACACTCACACACACTTGCACGCACACACTCGCATGCACACACTCGCACACACTCACACACACTCGCATACACACTCGCACACACTCGCACAAACTCCTACACACACTCGTACACACTCACACACACTCGCACACACACTCGCACACACTCGCACATACACACATACACATTTGCACACACTCACACACACACTCGCACACACAGTCCTACACACTCACACACACTCGCAAACACTCGCACACACTCACACACACACTCACTCACACGTACACACTCGCGCACACTCACGCACACTAGCACACACTCGTAAGCATACACTCAAACTCACTCACACACTTACTCACATGCACACACTCTCGCACACACTCACACACACTCGTGCACACTCGCACACACTCGCACGCCCACACTCGCACACTCTCGCACACATTTGCACACACTCGCACTCACTCGCACCCACTCGCATGCACACACTCGCACACACTCATACACAATCACACAAACTCGCACACACACACTCGCACAAATTCGCACACACTCGCACACACTCACTCACTCACACTCACTCGCACACACTTGCACACACTCGCACACACTCGCACACACAGTCCTACACACTCACACACACACTCGCAAACACTCACACAAACTCACACACACTCACTCACACGCACACACTTGCGCACACTAGCACACACTCGCACGCCCACACTCGCACACATTCGCACTCACTCGCACGCACTCGCACGCACACACTCGCACAAAACTCACACACACTCGCACACACTCATACACAATCGCACGCACACACACTCGCACACACACACTCGCACACACTCGCACACTCTCGCACTCACTCGCACGCACTCGCACGCACACACTCGCACACACTCGCATGCACACACTCGCACAAACAGTCGCACACACTCGCACCCACTCACTCGTGCACACTCGCGCACACTCGGGCACATTTGCACACACTCGCACACACTCGCACACTCTCGCACACACACTCGCACACACACTCGCACACACTCGAACACACTCGCACACACTCGCAAACACTCGCACATACAGTCCTACAAACTCACACACACTCACACACACTCACACACTCCACCCACACACAAACTGGCACACACTCAAACACACTCACTCATACACACTCGCACACACTCACTCGCACACACACACACTCGCACACACTAGCACCCAGTCACTCGAGCACACTCGCACACACTCGCACGCACGCACGCACACACTCGCACACACTCACACGCACACAGTCACGCACACACACTCACGCACACTCGTGCACACTTGCACGCACACATTCACACACATTCGCACACATTCGCACTCACTTGCACACACTCGTGCGCACACACTGGCACACACTGGCACACACTGGCACACACACACTCGCACACACTCGCACACACTTGCACATACTAGCACACACACACTCGCACATATTCGCACACACTCGCACGCACACACTTGCATGCACACACTCGCACACACACTCACACACACACTCACATACACACTCGCACACACTCGCACAAACTCCTACACACACTCGTACACACACACACTCGCACACACACTAGCACACACTCGCACACACTCACACATACACACATACACAATCGCACACACACTCGCACACACAGTCCTACACACTCACACACACACTCGCAAACACTCGCAAACACTCACACACACACTCACTCACACGTACACACTCGCAAACACTCGCACGCCCACAGTCTCACACTCTCGCACACATTTGCACACACTTGCACTCACTCGCACGCACTCGCACACACACTCACACACACACTCGCACAAACTCATACACAATCGCACACACTCACTCGCACACACTTGCACACACTCGCACACACTCGCACACACTTGCACACACTTGCACACGCTTGCACACACTCGCACACACTCGCACACACTCGCACACACTCGCACACACGCACACACACGCACACACACTCACGCACACACTCGCACACACTCGCACACACTTGCATGCACACATTCGCACGCACTCGCACACACAAACACAAACTGGCACACACTCAAACACACTCACTCATACACACTCGCACACACTCACTCGCACACACACTCGCACACACACACTCGCGCACACTCGTGCACACTCGCACGCACACATTCGCACACATTCGCACTCACTTGCACACACTCGTACACAAACACTGGCACACAATGGCACACACTCGCACACACACACTCGCACACACTTGCACACACTAGCACACACACACTTGCACACACTCGCACATACTCGCACACACTCACACACACTTGCACGCACACACTCGCATGCACACACTCGCACACACTCACACACACTCGCATACACACTCGCACACACTCGCACAAACTCCTACACACACTCGTACACACTCACACACACTCGCACACACACTCGCACACACTCGCACATACACACATACACATTTGCACACACTCGCACACACACTCGCACACACAGTCCTACACACTCACACACACACTCGCAAACACTCGCACACACTCACACACACACTCACTCACACGTACACACTCGCGCACAATCACGCACACTAGCACACACTCGTAAGCATACACTCAAACTCACTCACACACTTACTCACATGCACACACTCTCGCACACACTCACACACACTCGTGCACACTCGCACACACTCGCACGCCCACACTCGCACACTCTCGCACACATTTGCACACACTCGCACTCACTCGCACCCACTCGCATGCACACACTCGCACACACTCATACACAATCACACAAACTCGCACACACACACTCGCACACACTCGCACACACTCACTCACTCACACTCACTCGCACACACTTGCACACACTCGCACACACTCGCACACACAGTCCTACACACTCACACACACTCGCAAACACTCGCACAAACTCACACACACTCACTCACACGCACACACTTGCGCACACTAGCACACAGTCGCGTGCCCACACTCGCACACATTCGCACTCACTCGCACGCACTCGCACGCACACACTCGCAAAAATCTCACACACACTCGCACACACTCATACACAATCGCACGCACACACACTCGCACACACACACTCGCACACACTCGCACACTCTCGCACTCACTCGCACGCACTCGCACGCACACACTCTCACACACTCGCATGCACACACTCGCACACACAAACACACACACACTCGCATACACACTCGCACACACTCGCATGCACACACTCGCACACACACTCACACACACACACTCGCATACACACTCGCACACACTCGCACAAACTCCTACACACACTCGTACACACTCACACACACTCGCACACACACTTGCACACACTCGAACATACACACATACACATTCGCACACACTCGCACACTCACTCACACACACAGTCCTACACACTCACACACACACTCGCAAACACTCACACACACACACACTCACTCACACGTACACACTCGCGCACACTCGCACACACTCACGCACACTAGCACACACTCGTAAGCATACACTCACACTCACTCACACACTTACTCACACTCACACACTCTCGCACACACTCACACAAACTCACACACACTCGCACACACTTATACACAATCGCACACACACACACTCGTACACATCACTCGCACACACTCGCACACACTCGCACACACTCACTCACACACACACACACACACTCGCACGCACTCACACACACTCGCACACACTCACATGCACACACACTCGCACACACTCACACACACTCGCACACACTCACAGGCACACATTCGCACAGACACTCGCTCACACTCACAAGCACACACTCACACGCACACACTCGCACACACACTCGCACACACTCACACCAACTCACTCGTGCACACTCGCTCACACTCGGGCACATTTGCACACACTCGCACACACTCGCACACTCTCGCACACACTCGCACACACACTCGCACACACTCGAACACACTCACACACACTCACAAACAATCGCACATACAGTCCTACAAACTCACACACACTCACACACACTCACACACTCGCACCCACACACAAACTGGCACACACTCAAACACACTCACTCATACACACTCGGACACACTCACTCGCACACACACACACTCGCACACACTCGCACCCAGTCACTCGAGCAAACTCGCACACACTCGCACGCACACACGCACACACTCGCACACACTCACACGCACACACTCACGCACACACACTCGTGCACACTCGTGCACACTCGCACGCACACATTCGCACAAATTCACACTCACTTGCACACACTGGCACACACTGGCACACACTGGCACACACACACTCGCACACACTCGCACACACTCGCACACACTCGCACACACTTGCACACACGAGCACACACACTCGCACATACTCGCACACACTCGCACACACTCGCACGCACACACTCGCACACACTCGCATGCACACACTCGCACACACACTCACACACACACACTCACATACACACTCGCACACACTCGCACAAACTCCTACACACACGTACACACTCACACACACTCGCACACACACTCGCACACACTCGCACATACACACATACACATTCACACACACTCGCACACACACTCGCACACACAGTCCTACACACTCACACACACACTCGCAAACACTCGCACACACTCACACACACACTCACTCACACATACACACTCGCGCACACTCACGCACACTAGCACACACTCGTAAGCATACACTCACACTCACTCACACACTTACTCACACGCACACACTCTCGCACACACTCACACACACTCGCGCACACTCGCACAATCTCGCACACATTTGCACACACTCGCACTCACTCGCACCCACTCGCACGCACACACTCGCACACACTCATACACAATCACACAAACTCGCACACACACACTCGCACACATTCGCACACACTCGCACACACGCACTCACTCACACTCACTCGCACACACTTGCACACACTCGCACACACTCGCACACACAGTCCTACACACTCACACACACACTCGCAAACACTCGCACAAACTCACACACACTCACTCACACGCACACACTTGCGCACACTAGCACACACTCGCACGCCCACACTCGCACACATTCGCACTCACTCGCACGCACTCGCACGCACACACTCGCACACACTCGCACAAACTCACACAAACTCACACACACTCGCACACACTCATACACAATCGCACGCACACACACCCGCACACACTCGCACACATTTGCACTCACTCGCACGCACTCGCATGCACAAACTCGCACAAACTCACACACACTGGCACACACTTATACACAATCGCACACACACACTCTAACACACACTCGCACACACTCGCACACACTCACTCACACACACTCACACACACACTCGCACACACTCACACACACTTGCACACACTCGCACACACTCACACGCACACACACTCACACACACTCACACACACTCGCACACACTCACAAGCACAAACTCACACACACACTCGCACACACTCACACGCACACACTCACACGCACACACTCGCACACACACTCGCACACACTCGCACCAACTCACTCGTGCACACTCGCGCACACTCGGGCACATTTGCACACACTCGCACACACTCGCACACTCTCGCACACACACTCGCACACACACTCGCACACACTCGAACACACTTGCACACACTCGCAAACACTCGCACATACAGTCCTACAAACTCACACACACTCACACACACTCACACACTCACACCCACACACAAACTGGCACACACTCAAACACACTCACTCATACACACTCGCACACACTCACTCGCACACACACACACTCGCACACACTCGCACCCAGTCACTCGAGCACACTCGCACACCCTCGCACGCACGCACACACTCGCACACACTCACATGCACACACTCACGCACACACACTCGCGCACACTCATGCACACTCGCACGCACACATTCACACACATTCGCACGCACTTGCACACACTCGTACGCACACACTGGCACACACTCGCACACACTCGCACACACACACTCGCACATACTCGCTCACACTCGCACACACTCGCACGCACACACTCGCACACACTCGCATGCACACACTCGCACACACACTCACACACACACACTCGCATACACACTCGCACAAACTCCTACACACACTCGTACACACTCACACACACTAGCACACACACACTCGCACATACTCGCACACACTCGCACACACTCGCATGCACACACTCGCACACACACTCACACACTCTCGCATACACACTCGCACAAACTCCTACACACACTCGTACACACTCACACACACTCGCACACACACTTGCACACACTCGCACATACACACATACACATTCGCACACACTCGCACACACACTCGCACACACAGTCCTACACACTCACACACACACTCGCAAACACTCGCACACACTCACACACACACTCACTCACACGTACACACTCACGCACACTTGCACACACTCACGCACACTAGCACACACTCGTAAGCATACACTCACACTCACTCACACACTTACTCACACGCACACACTCTCGCACACACTCACACACACTCGCGCACACTCGCACACACTCGCACGCCCACACTCGCACACTCTCGCACACATTTGCACACACTCGCACTCACTTGCACCCACTCGCACGCACCCACTCGCACACACTCATACACAATCACACAAACTCGCACACACACACTCGCACACATTCGCACACACTCGCACACACTCGCATGCACACACTCGCACACACACTCACACACACACTCTCGCATACACACTCGCACAAACTCCTACACACACTCGTACACACTCACACACACTCGCACACACACTTGCACACACTCGCACATACACACATACACATTCGCACACACTCGCACACACAGTCCTACACACTCACACACACACTCGCAAACACTCGCACACACTCACACACACACTCACTCACACTTACACACTCACGCACACTAGCACACACTCGTAAGCATACACTCACACTCACTCACACACTTACTCACACGCACACACTCTCGCACACACTCACACACACTCGCGCACACTCGCACACTCTCGCACACATTTGCACACACTCGCACTCACTTGCACCCACTCGCACGCACACACTCGCACACACTCATACACAATCACACAAACTCGCACACACACACTCGCACACATTCGCACACACTCGCACACACTCACTCACTCACAGTCACTCGCACACACTTGCACACACTCGCACACACTCGCACACACAGTCCTACACACTCACACACACACTCGCAAACACTCGCACAAACTCACACACACTCACTCACACGCAGACACACTCGCATGCCGACACTCACACACATTTGCACTCACTCGCACGCACTCGCACGCACACACTCGCACAAACTCACACACACTCGCACACACTCATACACAATCACACGCACACACACTCGCACACACACACTCGCACACACTCGCACACTCTCGCACACATTCACACTCACTCGCACGCACTCGCACGCGCACACTCGAACACACTCGCACAAACTCACACACACTCGCACACACTTATACACAAACGCACACACACACTCGTACACACACTCGCACACACTCGCACACACTCACTCACACACACTCACACACACACACTCGCACACACTCACACACACTTGCACACACTCGCACACACTCACACGCACACACACTCGCACACACACTCACACACACTCACACACTCACAAGCACACACTCACACGCACACACTCACACGCACACACTCGCACAAACAGTCGCACACACTCGCACCCACTCACTCGTGCACACACGCGCACACTCGGGCACATTTGCACACACTCGCACACACTCGCACACTCTCGCACACACACTCGCACACACACTCGCACACACTCGAACACACTCGCACACACTCGCAAACACTCGCACATACAGTCCTACAAACTCACACACACTCACACACACTCACACACTCCACCCACACACAAACTGGCACACACTCAAACACACTCACTCATACACACTCGCACACACTCACTCGCACACACACACACACACACTCGCACACACTCGCACCCAGTCACTCGAGCACACTCACACACACTCGCACGCACGCACACACTCGCACGCACACAGTCACGCACACACACTCGCGCACACTCGTGCACACTTGCACGCACACATTCGCACACATTCGCACTCACTTGCACACACTCGTGCGCACACACTGGCACACACTGGCACACAATGGCACACACACACTCGCACACACTGGCACACACTTGCACACACTAGCACACACACACTCGCACATACTCGCACACACTCGCACACACTCGCACGCACACACTCGCACACACTCGCATGCACACACTCGCACACACACTCACACACACACTCACATACACACTCGCACACACTCGCACAAACTCCTACACACACGTACACACTCACACACACTCGCACACACACTCGCACACACTCGCACAAACTCACACACACTCGCACACACTTATACACAATCGCACACACACACACTCGCACACACTCACTCACACACACACACACACTCGCACACACTCACACACACTCGCACACACTCACATGCACACACACTCGCACACACTCACACACACTCGCACACACTCACAAGCACACACTCGCACAGACACTCGCTCACACTCACAAGCACACACTCACATGCACACACTCGCACACACACTCGCACACACTCACACCAACTCACTCGTGCACACTCGCGCACACTCGGGCACATTTGCACACACTCGCACACACTCGCACACTCTCGCACACACTCGCACACACACTCGCACACACTCGAACACACTCACACACACTCACAAACAATCGCACATACAGTCCTACAAACTCACACACACTCACACACTCGCACCCACACACAAACTGGCACACACTCAAACACACTCACTCATACACACTCGCACACACTCACTCGCACACACACACACTCGCACACACTCGCACCCAGTCACTCGAGCACACTTGCACACACTCGCACGCACACACGCACACACTCGCACACACTCACACGCACACACTCACGCACACACACTCGCGCACACTCGTGCACACTCGCACGCACACATTCGCACACATTCGCACTCACTTGCACACACTGGCACACACTGGCACACACTGGCAGACACACACTCGCACACACTCGCACACACTCGAACACACTTGCACACACTAGCACACACACTCGCACATACTCGCACACACTCGCACACACTCGCACGCACACACTCGCACACACTCGCATGCACACACTCGCACACACACTCACACACACACACTCACATACACACTCGCACACACTCGCACAAACTCCTACACACACACGTACACACTCACACACACTCGCACACACACTCGCACACACTCGCACATACACACATACACATTCACACACACTCGCACACACACTCGCACACACAGTCCTACACACTCACACACACACTCGCAAACACTCGCACACACTCACACACACACTCACTCACACATACACACTCGTGCACACTCACGCAAACTAGCACACACTCGTAAGCATACACTCACACTCACTCACACACTTACTCACACGCACACACTCTCGCACACACTCACACACACTCGCGCACACTCGCACACTCTCGCACACATTTGCACACACTCGCACTCACTCGCACCCACTCGCGTGCACACACTCGCACACACTCATACACAATCACACAAACTCGCACACACACACTCGCACACATTCACACACACTCGCACACACGCACTCACGCACACTCACTCGCACACACTTGCACACACTCGCACACACTCGCACACACAGTCCTACACACTCACACACACACTCGCAAACACTCGCACAAACTCACACACACTCACTCACACGCACACACTTGCGCACACTAGCACAAACTCGCACGCCCACACTCGCACACATTCGCACTCACTCGCACGCACTCGCACGCACACACTCGCACACACTCGCACAAACTCACACACACTCGCACACACTCATACACAATCGCACGCACACACACCCGCACACACTCGCACTCATTTGCACTCACTCGCACGCACTCGCATGCACACACTCGCACAAACTCACACACACTGGCACACACTTATACACAATCGCACACACACACTCTAACACACTCTCGCACACACTCGCACACACTCACTCACACACACTCACACACACACTCGCACACACTCACACGCACACACACTCATACACACTCACACACACTCGCACACACTCACAAGCACAAACTCGCACACACACTCGCACACACTCACACGCACACACTCACACGCACACACTCGCACACACACTCGCACACACTCGCACCCACTCACTCGTGCACACTCGCGCACACTCGGGCACATTTGCACACAATCGCACACACTCGCACACTCTCGCACACACACTCGCACACACACTCGCACACACTCGAACACACTCGCACACACTCGCAAACACTCGCACATACAGTCCTACAAACTCACACACACTCACACACACTCACACACTCGCACCCACACACAAACTGGCACACACTCAAACACACTCACTCATACACTCTCGCACACACTCACTCGCACACACACACACTCGCACACACTCGCACCCAGTCACTCGAGCACACTCGCACACCCTCGCACGCACGCACACACTCGCACACACTCACATGCACACACTCACGCACACACTCGCGCACACTCATGCACACTCGCACGCACACATTCACACACATTCGCACGCACTTGCACACACTCGTACGCACACACTGGCACACACTCGCACACACTCGCACACACACACTCGCACATACTCGCTCACACTCGCACACACTCGCACGCACACACTCGCACACACTCGCATGCACACACTCGCACACACACTCACACACACACACTCGCATACACACTCGCACAAACTCCTACACACACTCGTACACACTCACACACACTAGCACACACACACTCGCACATACTCGCACACACTCGCACACACTCGCATGCACACACTCGCACACACACTCACACACTCTCGCATACACACTCGCACAAACTCCTACACACACTCGTACACACTCACACACACTCGCACACACACTTGCACACACTCGCACATACACACATACACATTCGCACACACTCGCACACACACTCGCACACACAGTCCTACACACTCACACACACACTCGCAAACACTCGCACACACTCACACACACACTCACTCACACGTACACACTCACGCACACTTGCACACACTCACGCACACTAGCACACACTCGTAAGCATACACTCACACTCACTCACACACTTACTCACACGCACACACTCTCGCACACACTCACACACACTCGCGCACACTCGCACACACTCGCACGCCCACACTCGCACACTCTCGCACACATTTGCACACACTCGCACTCACTTGCACCCACTCGCACGCACACACTCGCACACACTCATACACAATCACACAAACTCGCACACACACACTCGCACACATTCGCACACACTCGCACACACTCACTCACTCACACTCACTCGCACACACTTGCACACACTCGCACACACTCGCACACACAGTCCTACACACTCACACACACACTCGCAAACACTCGCACAAACTCACACACACTCACTCACACGCAGACACACTCGCATGCCCACACTCACACACATTCGCACTCACTCGCACGCACTCGCACGCACACACTCGCACACACTCGCACAAACTCACACACACTCGCACACACTCATACACAATCGCACGCACACACACTCGCACACACACACTCGCACACACTCGCACACTCTCGCACACATTCACACTCACTCGCACGCACTCGCACGCGCACACTCGAACACACTCGCACAAACTCACACACACTCGCACACACTTATACACAAACGCACACACACACTCGTACACACACTCGCACACACTCGCACACACTCGCACACACTCACTCACACACACTCACACACACACACTCGCACACACTCACACACACTTGCACACACTCGCACACACTCACACGCACACACACTCGCACACACACTCGCACACACTCACACACTCACAAGCACACACTCGCACACACACTCGCACACACACACTCACACGCACACACTCGCACAAACAGTCGCACACACTCGCACCAACTCACTCGTGCACACTCGCGCACACTCGGGCACATTTGCACACACTCGCACACTCTCGCACACACACTCGCACACACACTCGCACACACTCGAACACACTCGCACACACTCGCAAACACTCGCACATACAGTCCTACAAACTCACACACACTCACACACACTCACACACTCCACCCACACACAAACTGGCACACACTCAAACACACTCACTCATACACACTCGCACACACTCACTCGCACACACACACACACACACTCGCACACACTCGCACCCAGTCACTCGAGCACACTCGCACACACTCGCACGCACGCACACACTCGCACACACTCACACGCACACAGTCACTCACACACACTCGCGCACACTCGTGCACACTTGCACGCACACATTCGCACACATTCGCACTCACTTGCACACACTCGTGCGCACACACTGGCACACATTGGCACACACTGGCACACACACACTCGCACACACTCGCACACACTTGCACACACTAGCACACACACACACTCGCACATACTCGCACACACTCGCACACACTCGCACGCACACACTCGCACACACTCGCATGCACACACTCGCACACACACTCACACACACACTCACATACACACTCGCACACCCTCGCACAAACTCCTACACACACACGTACACACTCACACACACTCGCACACACACTTGCACACACTCGCACATACACACATACACATTCACACACACTCGCACACACACCCGCACACACAGTCCTACACACTCACACACACACTCGCAAACACTCGCACACACTCACACACACACTCACTCACACGTACACACTCGCGCACACTCACGCACACTAGCACACACTCGTAAGCATACACTCACACTCACTCACACACTTACTCACACGCACACACTCTCGCACACACTCACACACACTCGCGCACACTCGCACACACTCGCACGCCCACACTCGCACACTCTCGCACACATTTGCACACACTCGCACTCACTCGCACCCACTCGCACGCACACACTCGCACACACTCATACACAATCACACAAACTCGCACACACACACTCGCACACATTCGCACACACTCTCACACACGCACTCACTCACACTCACTCGCACACACTTGCACACACTCGCACACACTCGCACACACAGTCCTACACACTCACACACACACTCGCAAACACTCGCACAAACTCACACACACTCACTCACACGCACACACTTGCGCACACTAGCACACACTCGCACGCCCAAACTCGCACACATTCGCACTCACTCGCACGCACTCGCACGCACACACTCACACACACTCGCACAAACTCACACACACTCGCACACACTCATACACAATCGCACGCACACACACCCGCACACATTCGCACACATTCGCACTCACTCGCACGCACTCGCACGCACACACTCGCACAAACTCACACACACTGGCGCACACTTATACACAATCGCACACACACACTCTAACACACACTCACACACACTCGCACACACTCACTCACACACACTCACACACACACTCGCACACACTCACACACACTTGCACACACTCGCACACACTCACACGCACACACACTCACACACACACTCACACACACTCGCACACACTCACAAGCACAAACTCGCACACACACTCGCACACACTCACACGCACACACTCACACGCACACACTCGCACACAAACTCGCACACACTCGCACCCAGTCACTCGAGCACACTCGCACACCCTCGCACGCACGCACACACTCGCACACACTCACATGCACACACTCACGCACACACTCGCACACACTCGAACACACTCGCACACACTCGCAAACACTCGCACATACAGTCCTACAAACTCACACACACTCACACACACTCACACACTCCACCCACACACAAACTGGCACACACTCAAACACACTCACTCAGACACACTCGCACACACTCACTCACACACACACACACACTCGCACACACTCGCACGCCCACACTCGCACACTCTCGCACACATTTGCACACACTCGCACTCACTCGCACCCACTCGCACGCACACACTCGCACACACTCATACACAATCACACAAACTCGCACACACACACTCGCACACATTCGCACACACTCTCACACACGCACTCACTCACACTCACTCGCACACACTTGCACACACTCGCACACACTCGCACACACAGTCCTACACACTCACACACACACTCGCAAACACTCGCACAAACTCACACACACTCACTCACACGCACACACTTGCGCACACTAGCACACACTCGCACGCCCAAACTCGCACACATTCGCACTCACTCGCACGCACTCGCACGCACACACTCACACACACTCGCACAAACTCACACACACTCGCACACACTCATACACAATCGCACGCACACACACCCGCACACATTCGCACACATTCGCACTCACTCGCACGCACTCGCACGCACACACTCGCACAAACTCACACACACTGGCGCACACTTATACACAATCGCACACACACACTCTAACACACACTCACACACACTCGCACACACTCACTCACACACACTCACACACACACTCGCACACACTCACACACACTTGCACACACTCGCACACACTCACACGCACACACACTCACACACACACTCACACACACTCGCACACACTCACAAGCACAAACTCGCACACACACTCGCACACACTCACACACTCACACGCACACACTCGCACACAAACTCGCACACACTCGCACCCAGTCACTCGAGCACACTCGCACACCCTCGCACGCACGCACACACTCGCACACACTCACATGCACACACTCACGCACACACACTCGCACACACTCGAACACACTCGCACACACTCGCAAACACTCGCACATACAGTCCTACAAACTCACACACACTCACACACACTCACACACTCCACCCACACACAAACTGGCACACACTCAAACACACTCACTCAGACACACTCGCACACACTCACTCACACACACACACACACTCGCACACACTCGCACCCAGTCACTCGAGCACACTCGCACACATTCGCACGCACGCACACACTCGCACACACTCACACGCGCACAGTCACGCACACACACTCGCGCACACTCGTGCACACTTGCATGCACACATTTGCACACATTCGCACTCACTTGCACACACTCGTGCGCACACACTGGCACACACTGGCACACACACACTCGCACACACTCGCACACACTCGCACGCACACACTCGCATGCACACACTCGCACACACACTCACACACACACTCACATACACTCGCACAAACTCCTACACACACACGTACACACTCACACACACTCGAACACACACTCGCACACACTCGCACACACTCGCACATACACACATACACATTCACACACACTCGCACACACACTCGCACACACAGTCCTACACACTCACACACTTGCACACACTCGCACACACTCACACGCACACACACTCACACACACACTCACACACACTCGCACACACTCACAAGCACAAACTCGCACACACACTCGCACACACTCACACGCACACACTCACACGCACACACTCGCACACAAACTCGCACACACTCGCACCCAGTCACTCGAGCACACTCGCACACCCTCGCACGCACGCACACACTCGCACACACTCACATGCACACACTCACACACACACTCGCACACACTCGAACACACTCGCACACACTCGCAAACACTCGCACATACAGTCCTACAAACTCACACACACTCACACACACTAACACACTCGCACCCACACACAAACTGGCACACACTCAAACATACTCACTCATACACACTCGCACACACTCACTCGCACACACACTCGCACACACTCGCACCCAGTCACTCGAGCACACTCGCACACCCTCGCACGCACGCACACACTCGCACACACTCACATGCACACACTCACGCACACACACTCGCACACACTCGTGCACACTCGCACGCACACATTCACGCACACACACTCGCGCACACTCGTGCACACTCGCACGCACACATTCACACACATTCGCACTCACTTGCACACACTCGTACGCACACACTGGCACACACTCGCACACACTCGCACACACACACTCGCACATACTCGCTCACACACACTCGCACGCACACACTCGCACACACTCGCATGCACACACTCGCACACACACTCGCATACACACTCGCACAAACTCCTACACACACTCGTACACACTCACACACACTAGCACACACACACTCGCACACACTCGCACATACTCGCACACACTCGCATACACTCGCATGCACACACTCGCACACACATTCACACACACTCTCGCGTACACACTCGCACAAACTCCTACACACACTCGTACACACTCAAACACACTCGCACACACACTTGCACACACTCGCACACACTCGCACATACACACATACACATTCGCACACACTCGCACACACACTCGCACACACAGTCCTACACACTCACACACACACTCGCAAACACTCGCACACACTCACACACACTCACTCACACGTACACACTCATGCACACTTGCACACACTCACGCACACTAGCACACACTCGTAAGCATACACTCACACTCACTCACACACTTACTCACACGCACACACTCTCGCACACACTCACACACACTCGCGCACACTCGCACACACTCGCATGCCCACCATCACACACTCTCGCACACATTTGCACACACTCGCACTCACTTGCACCCACTCGCACGCACACACTCGCACACACTCATACAAAATCACACAAACTCGCACACACACTCGCACACATTTGCACACACTCGCACACTCACACTCACTCGCACACACTTGCACACACTCGCACACACTCGCACACACAGTCCTACACACTCACACACACACTCGCAAACACTCACACAAACTCACACACACTCACTCACACGCACACACTTGCGCACACTAGCACACACTCGCACGCCCACACTCACAAACATTCGCACGCACTCGCACGCACACACTTGCACAAACTCACACACACTCGCACACACTCATACACAATCGCATGCACACACACTCGCACACACACACTCGCACACACTAGCACACTCTCGCACACATTCACACTCACTCGCACGCACTCGCACGCGCACACTCGAACACACTCGCACAAACACACACACACTCGCACACACTTATACACAAACGCACACACACACTCGTACACACACTCGCACACACTCGCACACACTCACTCACACACACACACTCGCACACACTCACACACACTTGCACACACTCGCACACACTCACACGCACACACACTCGCACACACTCGCACACACTCACAAGCACACACTCGCACACACACTTGCACACACTCACATGCACACACTCACACGCACACACTCGCACAAACAGTCGCACAAACTCGCACCCACTCACTCGTGCACACTCACGCACACTTTGGCACATTTGCACACACTCGCACACACTCGCACACTCTCGCACACACACTCGCACACACACTCACACACACACTCACACACACTCGCACACACTCACAAGCACAAACTCGCACACACTCGCACACACTCACACGCACACACTCACACGCACACACTCGCACACAAACTCGCACACACTCGCACCCAGTCACTCGAGCACACTCGCACACCCTCGCACGCACGCACACACTCGCACACACTCACATGCACACACTCACACACACACTCGCACACACTCAAACACACTCGCACACACTCGCAAACACTCGCACATACAGTCCTACAAACTCACACACACTCACACACACTAACACACTCGCACCCACACACAAACTGGCACACACTCAAACATACTCACTCATACACACTCGCACACACTCACTCGCACACACACTCGCACACACTCGCACCCAGTCACTCGAGCACACTCGCACACCCTCGCACGCACGCACGCACACACTCGCACACACTCACATGCACACACTCACGCACACACACTCGCACACACTCGTGCACACTCGCACGCACACATTCACGCACACACACTCGCGCACACTCGTGCACACTCGCACGCACACATTCACACACATTCGCACTCACTTGCACACACTCGTACGCACACACTGGCACACACTCGCACACACTCGCACACACACACTCGCACATACTCGCTCACACACACTCGCACGCACACACTCGCACACACTCGCATGCACACACTCGCACACACACTCGCATACACACTCGCACAAACTCCTACACACACTCGTACACACTCACACACACTAGCACACACACACTCGCACACACTCGCACATACTCGCACACACTCGCATACACTCGCATGCACACACTCGCACACACATTCACACACACTCTCGCATACACACTCGCACAAACTCCTACACACACTCGTACACACTCACACACACTCGCACACACACTTGCACACACTCGCACACACTCACACATACACACATACACATTCGCACACACTCGCACACACACTCGCACACACAGTTCTACACACTCACACACACACTCGCAAACACTCGCACACACTCACACACACACTCACTCACACGTACACACTCATGCACACTTGCACACACTCACGCACACTAGCACACACTCGTAAGCATACACTCACACTCACTCACACACTTACTCACACGCACACACTCTCGCACACACTCACACACACTCGCGCACACTCGCACACACTCGCATGCCCACCATCACACACTCTCGCACACATTTGCACACACTCGCACTCACTTGCACCCACTCGCACGCACACACTCACACACACTCATACACAATCACACAAACTCGCACACACACTCGCACACATTTGCACACACTCGCACACTCACACTCACTCGCACACACTTGCACACACTCGCACACACTCGCACACACAGTCCTACACACTCACACACACACTCGCAAACACTCACACAAACTCACACACACTCACTCACACGCACACACTTGCGCACACTAGCACACACTCGCACGCCCACACTCACAAACATTCGCACGCACTCGCACGCACACACTTGCACAAACTCACACACACTCGCACACACTCATACACAATCGCATGCACACACACTCGCACACACACACTCGCACACACTAGCACACTCTCGCACACATTCACACTCACTCGCACGCACTCGCACGCGCACACTCGAACACACTCGCACAAACACACACACACTCGCACACACTTATACACAAACGCACACACACACTCGTACACAAACTCGCACACACTCGCACACACTCGCACACTCTCACTCACACACACACACTCGCACACACTCACACACACTTGCACACACTCGCACACACTCACACGCACACACACTCGCACACACTCGCATACACTCACAAGCACACACTCGCACACACACTTGCACACACTCACACGCACACACTCACATGCACACACTCGCACAAACAGTCGCACAAACTCGCACCCACTCACTCGTGCACACTCGCGCACACTTGGGCACATTTGCACACACTCGCACACACTCGCACACTCTCGCACACACACTCGCACACACACTCGCACACACTCGAACACACTCGCACACACTCGCAAACACTCGCACATACAGTCCTACAAACTCACACACACTCACACACACTCACACACTCGCACCCACACACAAACTGGCACACACTCAAACACACTCACTCATACACACTCGCACACAATCACTCACACACACACACTCGCACACACTCGCACCCAGTCACTCGAGCACACTCACACACCCTCGCACGCACGCACACACTCGCACACACTCACATGCACACACTCACGCACACACACTCGCGCACACTCGTGCACACTTGCACGCACACATTCACACACATTCGCACTCACTTGCACACACTCGTACGCACACACTCGCACACACTCGCACACACACACTCGCACATACTCGCTCACACTCGCACACACTCGCACGCACACACTCGCATGCACACACTCGCACACACACTCACACACACACACTCGCATACACACTCGCACAAACTCCTACACACACTCGTACACACTCACACACACTAGCACACACACACTCGCACATACTCGCACACACTCGCATGCACACATTCGCACACACTCACACACACACTCTCGCATACACACTCGCACAAACTCCTACACACTCACACACACTCGCACACACACTTGCACACACTCGCACACACTCGCACATACACACATACACATTCGCACACACTCGCACACACACTCGCACACACAGTCCTACAAACTCACACACACACTCGCAAACACTCGCACACACTCACACACACACTCACTCACACGTACACACTCACGCACACTTGCACACACTCACGCACACTAGCACACACTCGTAAGCATACACTCACACTCACTCACACACTTACTCACACGCACACACTCTCGCACACACTCACACACACTCGCACACACTCGCACGCCCACACTCGCACACTCTCGCACACATTTGCACACACTCGCATTCACTTGCACCCACTCGCACGCACACACTCGCACACACTCATACACAATCACACAAACTCGCACACACACACTCGCACACATTCGCACACACTCGCACACACTCACTCACTCACACTCACTCGCACACACTTGCACACACTCGCACACACTCGCACACACAGTCCTACACACTCACACACACACTCGCAAACACTCGCACAAACTCACACACACTCACTCACACGCACACAATTGCGCACACTAGCACACACTCGCACGCCCACACTCACACACATTCGCACTCACTCGCACACACTCGCACGCACACACTCGCACAAACTCACACACACTCGCACACAATCGCACGCACACACACTCGCACACACACACTCGCACACACTCGCACACTCTCACACACATTCACACTCACTCGCATGCACTCGCACGCGCACACTCGAACACACTCGCACAAACTCACACACACTCGTACACACACTCGCACACACTCGCACACACTCGCACACACTCACTCACACACACTCACACACACACACTCGCACACACTCACACACACTTGCACACACTCGCACACACTCACACGCACACACACTCGCACACACACTCACACACACTCGCACACACTCACAAGCACACACTCGCACACACACTCGCACACACTCACACGCACACACTCACACGCACACACTCGCACAAACAGTCGCACACACTCGCACCCACTCACTCGTGCACACTCGCGCACACTCGGGCACATTTGCACACACTCGCACACACTCGCACACTCTCGCACACAAACTCGCACACACACTCGCACACACTCAAACACACTCGCACACACTCGCAAACACTCGCACATACAGTCCTACAAACTCACACACACTCACACACACTCACACACTCCACCCACACACAAACTGGCACACACTCAAACACACTCACTCATACACACTCGCACACACTCACTCGCACACACACACACTCGCACACACTAGCACCCAGTCACTCGAGCACACTCGCACACACTCGCACGCACGCACGCACACACTCGCACACACTCACACGCACACAGTCACGCACACACACTCGCGCACACTCGTGCACACTTGCACGCACACATTCGCACACATTCGCACTCACTTGCACACACTCGTGCGCACACACTGGCACACACTGGCACACACTGGCACACACACACTCGCACACACTCGCACACACTTGCACATACTAGCACACACACACTCGCACATATTCGCACACACTCGCACGCACACACTCGCACACACTTGCATGCACACACTCGCACACACACACACACTCACATACACACTCGCACACACTCGCACAAACTCCTACACACACTCGTACACACACACACTCGCACACACACTCGCACACACACTCGCACACACTCGCACATACACACATACACATTCGCACACACTCGCACACACACTCGCACACACAGTCCTACACACTCACACACACACTCGCAAACACTCGCACACACTCACACACACACTCACTCACACGTACACACTCGCGCACACTCGCACACACTCACGCACACTAGCACACACTCGCATGCACACACTGGCACACACACTAACACACACACTCACATACACACTCGCACACACTCGCACAAACTCCTACACACACTCGCACACACTCACACACACACTCGCACGCTCACACTCGCACACACTCACACACACACTTGCACACACTTGCACACACACACTCGCACACAATCACACACACACACTCGCAGACACTCGCACACACTCACTCATGCACACACTCATACACACTCGCCCCCACTCGCACACACAGTCCTACACACTCACACACACACTCGCAAACACTCGCAAACACTCACACACACACTCACTCACACATACACACTCGCACACACTCGCACGCCCACACTCTCACACTCTCGCACACATTTGCACACACTCGCACTCACTCGCACGCACTCACACACACACTCGCACAAACTCATACACAATCGCACACACTCACTCGCACACACTTGCACACACTCGCACACACTCGCACACACTTGCACACACTTGCACACGCTTGCACACACTCGCACACACTCGCACACACTCGCACACACTCACACACACGCACACACACGCACACACACTCACGCACACACTCGCACACACTCGCACACACTTGCATGCACACATTCGCACGCACTCGCACACACAAACACAAACTGGCACACACTCAAACACACTCACTCATACACACTCGCACACACTCACTCGCACACACACACACACACTCGCACACACTCACACACACACACTCGCGCACACTCGTGCACACTCGCACGCACACATTCGCACACATTCGCACTCACTTGCACACACTCGTACGCAAACACTGGCACACACTGGCACACACTCGCACACACACTCGCACACACTCGCACACACTTGCACACACTAGCACACACACACTCGCACACACTCACACACACTTGCACGCACACACTCGCATGCACACACTCGCACACACTCACACACACTCGCATACACACTCGCACACACTCGCACAAACTCCTACACACACTCGTACACACTCACACACACTCGCACACACACTCGCACACACTCGCACATACACACATACACATTTGCACACACTCACACACACACTCGCACACACAGTCCTACACACTCACACACACTCGCAAACACTCGCACACACTCACACACACACTCACTCACACGTACACACTCGCGCACACTCACGCACACTAGCACACACTCGTAAGCATACACTCAAACTCACTCACACACTTACTCACATGCACACACTCTCGCACACACTCACACACACTCGTGCACACTCGCACACACTCGCACGCCCACACTCGCACACTCTCGCACACATTTGCACACACTCGCACTCACTCGCACCCACTCGCATGCACACACTCGCACACACTCATACACAATCACACAAACTCGCACACACACACTCGCACACATTCGCACACACTCGCACTCACTCACTCACACTCACTCGCACACACTTGCACACACTCGCACACACTCGCAAACACAGTCCTACACACTCACACACACTCGCAAACACTCGCACAAACTCACACACACTCACTCACACGCACACACTTGCGCACACTAGCACACACTCGCACGCCCACACTCGCACACATTCGCACTCACTCGCACGCACTCGCACGCACACACTCGCAAAAAACTCACACACACTCGCACACACTCATACACAATCGCACGCACACACACTCGCACACACACACTCGCACACACTCGCACACTCTCGCACTCACTCGCACGCACTCGCACGCACACACTCGCACACACTCGCATGCACACACTCGCACGCACACACTCGCACAAACAGTCGCACACACTCGCACCCACTCACTCGTGCACACTCGCGCACACTCGGGCACATTTGCACACACTCGCACACACTCATACACAATCGCACGCACACACACTCGCACACACACACTCGCACACACTCGCACACTCTCGCACTCACTCGCACGCACTCGCACGCACACACTCACACACACTCGCATGCACACACTCGCACGCACACACTCGCACAAACAGTCGCACACACTCGCACCCACTCACTCGTGCACACTCGCGCACACTCGGGCACATTTGCACACACTCGCACACACTCGCACACTCTCGCACACACACTCGCACACACACTCGCACACACTCGAACACACTCGCACACACTCGCAAACACTCGCACATACAGTCCTACAAACTCACACACACTCACACACACTCACACACTCCACCCACACACAAACTGGCACACACTCAAACACACTCACTCATACACACTCGCACACACTCACTCGCACACACACACAATCGCACACACTAGCACCCAGTCACTCGAGCACACTCGCACACACTCGCACGCACGCACGCACACACTCGCACACACTCACACGCACACAGTCACGCACACACACTCGCACACACTCGTGCACACTTGCACGCACACATTCACACACATTCGCACACATTCGCACTCACTTGCACACACTCGTGCGCACACACTGGCACACACTGGCACACACTGGCACACACACACTCGCACACACTCGCACACACTTGCACATACTAGCACACACACACTCGCACATATTCGCACACACTCGCACGCACACACTTGCATGCACACACTCGCACACACACTCACACACACACTCACATACACACTCGCACACACTCGCACAAACTCCTACACACACTCGTACACACACACACTCGCACACACACTCGCACACACTCGCACACACTCGCACATACACATTCGCACACACACTCGCACACACAGTCCTACACACTCACACACACACTCGCAAACACTCGCACACACTCACACACACACTCACTCACACGTACACACTCGCGCACACTCGCACACACTCACGCACACTAGCACACACTCGCATGCACACACTGGCACACACACTAACACATACACTCACATACACACTCGCACACACTCGCACAAACTCCTACACACACTCGCACACACTCACACACACACTCGCACGCTCACACTCGCACACACTCACACACACACTTGCATACACTTGCACACACACACTCGCACACAATCACACACACACTCGCAGACACTCGCACACACTCACTCATGCACACACTCATACACACTCGCCCACACTCGCACACACAGTCCTACACACTCACACACACACTCGCAAACACTCGCAAACACTCACACACACACTCACTCACACGTACACACTCGCACACACTCGCACGCCCATACTCTCACACTCTCGCACACATTTGCACACACTCGCACTCACTCGCACGCACTCGCACACACACTCACACACACACTCGCACAAACTCATACACAATCGCACACACTCACTCGCACACACTTGCACACACTCGCACACACTCGCACACACTTGCACACACTTGCACACACTCGCACACACTCGCACACACTCGCACACACTCGCACACACGCACACACACGCACACACACTCACGCACACACTCGCAAACACTCGCACACACTTGCATGCACACATTCGCACGCACTCGCACACACAAACACAAACTGGCACACACTCAAACACACTCACTCATACACACTCGCACACACTCACTCGCACACACACTCGCACACACTCACACACACACACACTCGCGCACACTCGTGCACACTCGCACGCACACATTCGCACACATTCGCACTCACTTGCACACACTCGTACGCAAACACTGGCACACACTGGCACACACTCGCACACACACACTCGCACACACTCGCACACACTTGCACACACTAGCACACACACACTCGCACACACTCGCACATACTCGCACACACTCACACACACTTGCACGCACACACTCGCATGCACACACTCGCACACACTCACACACACTCGCATACACACTCGCACACACTCGCACAAACTCCTACACACACTCGTACACACTCACACACACTCGCACACACACTCGCACACACTCACACATACACACATACACATTTGCACACACTCGCACACACACTCGCACACACAGTCCTACACAGTCACACACACACTCGCAAACACTCGCACACACTCACACACACACTCACTCACACGTACACACTCGCGCACACTCACGCACACTAGCACACACTTTTAAGCATACACTCAAACTCACTCACACACTTACTCACATGCACACACTCTCGCACACACTCACACACACTCGTGCACACTCGCACACACTCGCACGCCCACACTCGCACACTCTCGCACACATTTGCACACACTCGCACTCACTCGCACCCACTCGCATGCACACACTCGCACACACTCATACACAATCACACAAACTCGCACACACACACTCGCACACATTCGCACACACTCGCACACACTCACTCACTCACACTCACTCGCACACACTTGCACACACTCGCACACACTCGCACACACAGTCCTACACACTCACACACACTCGCAAACACTCGCACAAACTCACACACACTCACTCACACGCACACACTTGCGCACACTAGCACACACTCGCGTGCCCACACTCGCACACATTCGCACTCACTCGCACGCACTCGCACGCACACACTCGCAAAAATCTCACACACACTCGCACACACTCATACACAATCGCACGCACACACACTCGCACACACACACTCGCACACACTCGCACACTCTCGCACTCACTCGCACGCACTCGCACGCACACACTCGCACACACTCGCATGCACACACTCGCACACACAAACACACACACACTCGCATACACACTCGCACACACTCGCATGCACACACTCGCACACACACTCACACACACACACTCGCATACACACTCGCACACACTCGCACAAACTCCTACACACACTCGTACACACTCACACACACTCGCACACACACTTGCACACACTCGAACATACACACATACACATTCGCACACACTCGCACACTCACTCACACACAGTCCTACACACTCACACACACACTCGCAAACACTCACACACACACACACTCACTCACACGTACACACTCGCGCACACTCGCACACACTCATGCACACTAGCACACACTCGTAAGCATACACTCACACTCACTCACACACTTACTCACACTCACACACTCTCGCACACACTCACACAAACTCACACACACTCGCACACACTTATACACAATCGCACACACACACACTCGTACACACACTCGCACACACTCGCACACACTCGCACACACTCACTCACACACACACACACACACTCGCACGCACACACACACACTCGCACACACTCACATGCACACACACTCGCACACACTCACACACACTCGCACACACTCACAAGCACACATTCGCACAGACACTCGCTCACACTCACAAGCACACACTCACACGCACACACTCGCACACACACTCGCACACACTCACACCAACTCACTCGTGCACACTCGCTCACACTCGGGCACATTTGCACACACTCGCACACACTCGCACACTCTCGCACACACTCGCACACACACTCGCACACACTCGAACACACTCACACACACTCACAAACAATCGCACATACAGTCCTACAAACTCACACACACTCACACACACTCACACACTCGCACCCACACACAAACTGGCACACACTCAAACACACTCACTCATACACACTCGCACACACTCACTCGCACACACACACACTCGCACACACTCGCACCCAGTCACTCGAGCACACTCGCACACACTCGCACGCACACACGCACACACTCGCACACACTCACACGCACACACTCACGCACACACACTCGTGCACACTCGTGCACACTCGCACGCACACATTCGCACACATTCACACTCACTTGCACACACTGGCACACACTGGCACACACTGGCACACACACACTCGCACACACTCGCACACACTCGCACACACTCGCACACACTTCCACACACTAGCACACACACTCGCACATACTCGCACACACTCGCACACACTCGCACGCACACACTCGCACACACTCGCATGCACACACTCGCACACACACTCACACACACTCACATACACACTCGCACACACTCGCACAAACTCCTACACACACACGTACACACTCACACACACTCGCACACACACTCGCACACACTCGCACATACACACATACACATTCACACACACTCGCACACACACTCGCACACACAGTCCTACACACTCACACACACACTCGCAAACACTCGCACACACTCACACACACACTCACTCACACATACACACTCGCGCACACTCACGCACACTAGCACACACTCGTAAGCATACACTCACACTCACTCACACACTTACTCACACGCACACACTCTCGCACACACTCACACACACTCGCGCACACTCGCACACTCTCGCACACATTTGCACACACTCGCACTCACTCGCACCCACTCGCACGCACACACTCGCACACACTCATACACAATCACACAAACTCGCACACACACACTCGCACACATTCGCACACACTCGCACACACGCACTCACTCACACTCACTCGCACACACTTGCACACACTCGCACACACTCGCACACACAGTCCTACACACTCACACACACACTCGCAAACACTCGCACAAACTCACACACACTCACTCACACGCACACACTTGCGCACACTAGCACACACTCGCACGCCCACACTCGCACACATTCGCACTCACTCGCTCGCACTCGCACGCACACACTCGCACACACTCGCCCAAACTCACACAAACTCACACACACTCGCACACACTCATACACAATCGCACGCACACACACCCGCACACACTCGCACACATTTGCACTCACTCGCACGCACTCGCATGCACAAACTCGCACAAACTCACACACACTGGCACACACTTATACACAATCGCACACACACACTCTAACACACACTCGCACACACTCGCACACACTCACTCACACACACTCACACACACACTCGCACACACTCACACACACTTGCACACACTCGCACACACTCACACGCACACACACTCACACACACTCACACACACTCGCACACACTCACAAGCACAAACTCGCACACACACTCGCACACACTCACACGCACACACTCACACGCACACACTCACACACACACTCGCACCCACTCACTCGTGCACACTCGCGCACACTCGGGCACATTTGCACACACTCGCACACACTCGCACACTCTCGCACACACACTCGCACACACACTCGCACACACTCGAACACACTTGCACACACTCGCAAACACTCGCACATACAGTCCTACAAACTCACACACACTCACACACACTCACACACTCGCACCCACACACAAACTGGCACACACTCAAACACACTCACTCATACACACTCGCACACACTCACTCGCACACACACACACTCGCACACACTCGCACCCAGTCACTCGAGCACACTCGCACACCCTCGCACGCACGCACACACTCGCACACACTCACATGCACACACTCACGCACACACACTCGCGCACACTCATGCACACTCGCACGCACACATTCACACACATTCGCACGCACTTGCACACACTCGTACGCACACACTGGAACACACTCGCACACACTCGCACACACACACTCGCACATACTCGCTCACACTCGCACACACTCGCACGCACACACTCGCACACACTCGCATGCACACACTCGCACACACACTCACACACACACACTCACATACACACTCGCACAAACTCCTACACACACTCGTACACACTCACACACACTAGCACACACACACACTCGCACATACTCGCACACACTCGCACACACTCGCATGCACACACTCGCACACACACTCACACACTCTCGCATACACACTCGCACAAACTCCTACACACACTCGTACACACTCACACACACTCGCACACACACTTGCACACACTCGCACATACACACATACACATTCGCACACACTCGCACACACACTCGCACACACAGTCCTACACACTCACACACACACTCGCAAACACTCGCACACACTCACACACACACTCACTCACACGTACACACTCACGCACACTTGCACACACTCACGCACACTAGCACACACTCGTAAGCATACACTCACACTCACTCACACACTTACTCACACGCACACACTCTCGCACACACTCACACACACTCGCGCACACTCGCACACACTCGCACGCCCACACTCGCACACTCTCGCACACATTTGCACACACTCGCACTCACTTGCACCCACTCGCACGCACCCACTCGCACACACTCATACACAATCACACAAACTCGCACACACACACTCGCACACATTCGCACACACTCGCACACACTCGCATGCACACACTCGCACACACACTCACACACACACTCTCGCATACACACTCGCACAAACTCCTACACACACTCGTACACACTCACACACACTCGCACACACACTTGCACACACTCGCACATACACACATACACATTCGCACACACTCGCACACACACTCGCACACACAGTCCTACACACTCACACACACACTCGCAAACACTCGCACACACTCACACACACACTCACTCACACGTACACACTCACGCACACTTGCACACACTCACGCACACTAGCACACACTCGTAAGCATACACTCACACTCACTCACACACTTACTCACACGCACACACTCTCGTACACACTCACACACACTCGCGCACACTCGCACACACTCGCACGCCCACACTCGCACACTCACACACACATTTGCACACACTCGCACTAACTTGCACCCACTCGCACGCACACACTCGCACACACTCATACACAATCACACAAACTCGCACACACACACTCGCACACATTCGCACACACTCGCACACACTCACTCACTCACACTCACTCGCACACACTTTCACACACTCGCACACACTCGCACACACAGTCCTACACACTCACACACACACTCGCAAACACTCGCACAAACTCACACACACTCACTCACACGCAGACACACTCGCATGCCCACACTCACACACATTTGCACTCACTCGCACGCACTCGCACGCACACACTCGCACAAACTCACACACACTCGCACACACTCATACACAATCGCACGCACACACACTCGCACACACACACTCGCACACACTCGCACACTCTCGCACACATTGACACTCACTCGCACGCACTCGCACGCGCACACTCGAACACACTCGCACAAACTCACACACACTCGCACACACTTATACACAAACGCACACACACACTCGTACACACACTCGCACACACTCGCACACACTCACTCACACACACTCACACACACACACTCGCACACACTCACACACACTTGCACACACTCGCACACACTCACACGCACACACACTCGCACACACACTCACACACACTCACACACTCACAAGCACACACTCGCACACACACTCGCACACACTCACACGCACACACTCACACGCACACACTCGCACAAACAGTCGCACACACTCGCACCCACTCACTCATGCACACTCGCGCACACTCGGGCACATTTGCACACACTCGCACACACTCGCACACACTCGCACACTCTCGCACACACACTCGCACACACACTCGCACACACTCGAACACACTCGCACACACTCGCAAACACTCGCACATACAGTCCTACAAACTCACACACACTCACACACACTCACACACTCCACCCACACACAAACTGGCACACACTCAAACACACTCACTCATACACACTCGCACACACTCACTCGCACACACACACACACACTCGCACCCAGTCACTCGAGCACACTCGCACACACTCGCACGCACGCACACACTCGCACACACTCACACGCACACAGTCACGCACACACACTCGCGCACACTCGTGCACACTTGCACGCACACATTCGCACTCACTTGCACACACTCGCGCGCACACACTGGCACACACTGGCACACACTGGCACACACACACTCGCACACACTGGCACACACTTGCACACACTAGCACACACACACTCGCACATACTCGCACACACTCGCACACACTCACACGCACACACTCGCACACACTCGCATGCACACACTCGCACACACACTCACACACACACTCACATACACACTCGCACACACTCGCACAAACTCCTACACACACGTACACACTCACACACACTCGCACACACACTCGCACACACTCGCACATACACACATACACATTCACACACACTCGCACACACACCCGCACACACAGTCCTACACACTCACACACACACTCGCAAACACTCGCACACACTCACACACACACTCACACGTACACACTCGCGCACACTCACGCACACTAGCACACACTCGTAAGCATACACTCACACTCACTCACACACTTACTCACACGCACACACTCTCGCACACACTCACACACACTCGCGCACACTCGCACACACTCGCACGCCCACACTCGCACACTCTCGCACACATTTGCACACACTCGCACTCACTCGCACCCACTCGCACGCACACACTCGCACACACTCATACACAATCACACAAACTCGCACACACACACTCGCACACATTCGCACACACTCTCACACACGCACTCACTCACACTCACTCGCACACACTTACACACACTCGCACACACTCGCACACACAGTCCTACACACTCACACACACACTCGCAAACACTCGCACAAACTCACACACACTCACTCACACGCACACACTTGCGCACACTAGCACACACTCGCACGCCCAAACTCGCACACATTCGCACTCACTCGCACGCACTCGCACGCACACACTCGCACACACTCGCACAAACTCACACACACTCGCACACACTCATACACAATCGCACGCACACACACCCGCACACACTCGCACACATTCGCACTCACTCGCACGCACACACTCGCACAAACTCACACACACTGGCACACACTTATACACAATCGCACACACACACTCTAACACACACTCACACACACTCGCACACACTCACACACACTTGCACACACTCGCACACACTCACACGCACACACACTCACACACACACTCACACACACTCGCACACACTCACAAGCACAAACTCGCACACACACTCGCACACACTCACACACACTTGCACACACTCGCACACACTCACACGCACACACACTCACACACACACTCACACACACTCGCACACACTCACAAGCACAAACTCGCACACACACTCGCACACACTCACACGCACACACTCACACGCACACACTCGCACACACACTCGCACACACTCACACGCACACACTCACTCGCACACACTCGAACACACTCGCACACACTCGCAAACACTCGCACATACAGTCCTACAAACTCACACACACTCACACACACTCACACACTCCACCCACACACAAACTGGCACACACTCAAACACACTCACTCAGACACACTCGCACACACTCACTCGCACACACACACACACACTCGCACACACTCGCAC
Organism: Phyllobates terribilis; assembly: GCF_046119375.1. Classification (NCBI taxonomy): domain Eukaryota; kingdom Metazoa; phylum Chordata; class Amphibia; order Anura; family Dendrobatidae; genus Phyllobates; species Phyllobates terribilis. The sequence continues at coordinate 2,920,805 of NW_027362853.1, forward strand.
CCAGTCACTCGAGCACACTCGCACACACTCGCACGCACGCACACACTTGCACACACTCACACGCACACAGTCACGCACACACACTCGCGCACACTCGTGCACACTTGCACGCACACATTCGCACACATTCGCACTCACTTGCACACACTCGTGCGCACACACTGGCACACACTGGCACACACTGGCACACACACACTCGCACACACTCGCACACACTTGCACACACTAGCACACACACACACTCGCACATACTCGCACACACTCGCACACACTCGCATGCACACACTCGCACACACTCGCATGCACACACTCGCACACACACTCACACACACACACTCACATACACACTCGCACACACTCGCACAAACTCCTACACACACACATACACACTCACACACACTCGAACACACACTCGCACACACTCGCACACACTCGCACATACACACATACACATTCACACACACTCGCACACACACTCGCACACACAGTCCTACACACTCACACACTTGCACACACTCGCACACACTCACACGCACACACACTCACACACACACTCACACACACTCGCACACACTCACAAGCACAAACTCGCACACACACTCGCACACACTCACACGCACACACTCACACGCACACACTCGCACACAAACTCGCACACACTCGCACCCAGTCACTCGAGCACACTCGCACACCCTCGCACGCACGCACACACTCGCACACACTCACATGCACACACTCACACACACACTCGCACACACTCGAACACACTCGCACACACTCGCAAACACTCGCACATACAGTCCTACAAACTCACACACACTCACACACACTCACACACTCGCACCCACACACAAACTGGCACACACTCAAACACACTCACTCATACACACTCGCACACACTCACTCGCACACACACTCGCACACACTTGCACCCAGTCACTCGAGCACACTCGCACACCCTCGCACGCACGCACGCACACACTCGCACACACTCACATGCACACACTCACGCACACACACTCACACACACTCGTGCACACTCGCACGCACACATTCATGCACACACACTCGCGCACACTCGTGCACACTCGCACGCACACATTCACACACATTCGCACTCACTTGCACACACTCGTACGCACACACTGGCACACACTCGCACACACTCGCACACACACACTCGCACATACTCACTCACACTCACACACACTCGCACGCAAGCACTCGCACACACTCGCATGCACACACTCGCACACACACTCGCATACACACTCGCACAAACTCCTACACACACTCGTACACACTCACACACACTAGCACACACACACTCGCACACACTCGCACATACTCGCACACACACGCACACACTCGCATGCACACACTCGCACACACACTCACACACACACTCTCGCATACACACTCGCACAAACTCCTACACACACTCATACACACTCACACACACTCGCACACACACTTGCACACACTCGCACACAGTCACTCACACGTACACACTCATGCACACTTACACACACTCACGCACACTAGCACACACTCGTAAGCATACACTCACACTCACTCACACACTTACTCACACGCACACACTCTCGCACACACTCACACACACTCGCGCACACTCGCACACACTCGCACGCCCACCATCACACACTCTCGCACACATTTGCACACACTCGCACTCACTTGCACCCACTCGCACGCACACACTCGCACACACTCATACACAATCACACAAACTCGCACAAAACACACTCGCACACATTTGCACACACTCGCACACTCACACTCACTCGCACACACTTGCACACACTCGCACACACTCGCACAAACAGTCCTACACACTCACACACACACTCGCAAACACTCACACAAACTCACACACACTCACTCACACGCACACACTTGCGCACACTAGCACACACTCGCACGCCCACACTCACACACATTCGCACTCACTCGCACGCACACACTTGCACAAACTCACACACACTCGCACACACTCATACACAATCGCATGCACACACACTCGCACACACACACTCGCACACACTAGCACACTCTCGCACACATTCACACTCACTCGCACGTACTCGCACGCACACACTCGAACACACTCGCACAAACACACACACACTCGCACACACTTATACACAAACGCACACACACACTCGTACACACACTCGCACACACTCGCACACACTCGCACACACTCACTCACACACACACACTCGCACACACTCACACACACTTGCACACACTCGCACACACTCACACGCACACACACTCGCACACACACTCACACACACTCGCACACACTCACAAGCACACACTCGCACACACACTCGCACACACTCACACGCACACACTCACACGCACACACTCGCACAAACAGTCGCACACACTCGCACCCACTCACTCGTGCACACTCGTGCACACTCGGGCACATTTGCACACACTCGCACACACTCGCACACTCTCGCACACACACTCGCACACACACTCGCACACACTCGAACACACTCGCACACACTCGCAAACACTCGCACATACAGTCCTACAAACTCACACACACTCACACACACTCACACACTCGCACCCACACACAAACTGGCACACACTCAAACACACTCACTCATACACACTCGCACACAATCACTCACACACACACACTCGCACACACTCGCACCCAGTCACTCGAGCACACTCACACACCCTCGCACGCACGCACACACTCGCACACACTCACATGCACACACTCACGCACACACACTCGCGCACACTCGTGCACACTCGCACGCACACATTCACACACATTCGCACTCACTTGCACACACTCGTACGCACACACTCGCACACACTCGCACACACACACTCGCACATACTCGCTCACACTCGCACACACTCGCACGTACACACTCGCACACACTCGCATGCACACACTCGCACACACACTCACACACACTCGCATACACACTCGCACAAACTCCTACACACACTCGTACACACTCACACACACTAGCACACACACACTCGCACATACTCGCACACACTCGCACACACTCGCATGCACACACACTCGCACACACACTCACACACACTCGCACACACTCACAAGCACACACTCGCACACACACTCGCACACACTCACACGCACACACTCACACGCACACACTCGCACAAACAGTCGCACACACTCGCACCCACTCACTCGTGCACACTCGCGCACACTCGGGCACATTTGCACACACTCGCACACACTCGCACACTCTCGCACACATACTCGCACTCACACTCGCACACACTCGAACACACTCGCACACACTCGCAAACACTCGCACATACAGTCCTACAAACTCACACACACTCACACACACTCACACACTCCACCCACACACAAACTGGCACACACTCAAACACACTCACTCATACACACTCACACACACTCACTCGCACACACACACACTCGCACACACTAGCACCCAGTCACTCGAGCACACTCGCACACACTCGCACGCACGCACGCACACACTCGCACACACTCACACGCACACAGTCACGCACACACACTCGCGCACACTCGTGCACACTTGCACGCACACATTCGCACACATTCGCACTCACTTGCACACACTCGTGCGCACACACTATCACACACTGGCACACACTGGCACACACACACTCGCACACACTCGCACACACTTGCACATACTAGCACACACACACTCGCACATATTCGCACACACTCGCACGCACACACTCGCACTCACTTGCATGCACACACTCGCACACACACACACACTCACATACACACTCGCACACACTCGCACAAACTCCTACACACACTCGTACACACACACACTCGCACACACACTCGCACACACTCGCACACACTCGCACATACACACATACACATTCGCACACACTCGCACACACACTCGCACACACAGTCCTACACACTCACACACACACTCGCAAACACTCGCACACACTCACACACACACTCAGTCACACGTACACGCTCGCGCACACTCGCACACACTCACGCACACTAGCACACACTCGCATGCACACACTGGCACACACACTAACACACACACTCACATACACACTCGCACACACTCGCACAAACTCCTACACACACTCGCACACACTCACACACACACTCGCACGCTCACACTCGCACACACTCACACACACACTTGCACACACTTGCACACACACACTCGCACACAATCACACACACACTCGCAGACACTCGCACACACTCACTCATGCACACACTCATACACACTCGCCCACACTCGCACACACAGTCCTACACACTCACACACACACTCGCAAACACTCGCAATCACTCACACACACACTCACTCACACGTACACACTCGCACACACTCGCACGCCCACACTCTCACACTCTCGCACACATTTGCACACACTCGCACTCACTCGCACGCACTCACACACACACTCACACACACACTCGCACAAACTCATACACAATCGCACACACTCACTCGCACACACTTGCACACACTCGCACACACTCGCACACACTTGCACACACTTGCACACGCTTGCACACACTCGCACACACTCGCACACACTCAAACACACGCACACACACGCACACACACTCACGCACACACTCGCACACACTCGCACACACTTGCATGCACACATTCGCACGCACTCGCACACACAAACACAAACTGGCACACACTCAAACACACTCACTCATACACACTCGCACACACTCACTCGCACACACACACACACACTCGCACACACTCACACACACACACACTCGCGCACACTCGTGCACACTCGCACGCACACATTCGCACACATTCGCACTCACTTGCACACACTCGTACGCAAACACTGGCACACACTGGCACACACTCGCACACACACACTCGCACACACTCGCACACACTTGCACACACTAGCACACACACACTCACACACACTCGCACATACTCGCACACACTCAAACACACTTGCACGCACACACTCGCATGCACACACTCGCACACACTCACACACACTCGCATACACACTCGCACACACTCGCACAAACTCCTACACACACTCGTACACACTCACACACACTCGCACACACATTCGGACACACTCGCACATACACACATACACATTTGCACACACTCGCACACAAACTCGCACACACAGTCCTACACACTCACACACACTCGCAAACACTCGCACACACTCACACACACACTCACACGTACACACTCGCGCACACTCACGCACACTAGCACACACTCGTAAGCATACACTCAAACTCACTCACACACTTACTCACATGCACACACTCTCGCACACACTCACACACACTCGTGCACACTCGCACACACTCGCACGCCCACACTCGCACACTCTCGCACACATTTGCACACACTCGCACTCACTCGCACCCACTCGCATGCACACACTCGCACACACTCATACACAATCACACAAACTCGCACACACACACTCGCACACATTCGCACACACTCGCACACACTCACTCACTCACACTCACTCGCACACACTTGCACACACTCGCACACACTCGCACACACAGTCCTACACACTCACACACACTCGCAAACACTCGCACAAACTCACACACACTCACTCACACGCACACACTTGCGCACACTAGCACACACTCGCACGCCCACACTCGCACACATTCGCACTCACTCGCACGCACTCGCACGCACACACTCGCAAAAAACTCACACACACTCGCACACACTCATACACAATCGCACGCACACACACTCGCACACACACACTCGCACACACTCGCACACTCTCGCACTCACTCGCACGCACTCGCACGCACACACTCGCACACACTCGCATGCACACACTCGCACGCACACACTCGCACAACCAGTCGCACACACTCGCACCCAATCACTCGTGCACACTCGCGCACACTCGGGCACATTTGCACACACTCGCACACACTCGCACACTCTCGCACACACACTCGCACACACACTCGCACACACTCGAACACACTCGCACACACTCGCAAACACTCGCACATACAGTCCTACAAACTCACACACACTCGCACACACTCACACACTCCACCCACACACAAACTGGCACACACTCAAACACACTCACTCATACACACTCGCACACACTCACTCGCACACACACACACTCGCACACACTAGCACCCAGTCACTCGAGCACACTCGCACACACTCGCACGCACGCACGCACACACTCGCACACACTCACACGCACACAGTCACGCACACACACTCGCGCACACTCGTGCACACTTGCACGCACACATTCGCACACATTCGCACACATTCGCACTCACTTGCACACACTCGTGCGCACACACTGGCACACACTGGCACACACTGGCACACACACACTCGCACACACTCGCACACACTTGCACATACTAGCACACACACACTCGCACATATTCGCACACACTCGCATGCACACACTCGCACACACTTGCATGCACACACTCGCACACACACTCACACACACACTCACATACACACTCGCACACACTCGCACAAACTCCTACACACACTCGTACACACACACACTCGCACACACACTCGCACACACTCGCACACACTCGCACATACACACATACACATTCGCACACACTCGCACACACACTCGCACACACAGTCCTACACACTCACACACACACTCGCAAACACTCGCACACACTCACACACACACTCACTCACACGTACACACTCGCGCACACTAGCACACACTCACGCACACTAGCACACACTCGCATGCACACACTGGCACACACACTAACACACACACTCACATACACACTCGCACACACTCGCACAAACTCCTACACACACTCGCACACACTCACACACACACTCGCACGCTCACACTCGCACACACTCACACACACACTTGCACACACTTGCACACACACACTCGCACACAATCACACACACACTCGCAGACACTCGCACACACTCACTCATGCACACACTCATACACACTCGCCCACACTCGCACACACAGTCCTACACACTCACACACACACTCGCAAACACTCGCAAACACTCACACACACACTCACTCACACGTACACACTCGCACACACTCGTACGCCCACACTCTCACACTCTCGCACACATTTGCACACACTCGCACTCACTCGCACGCACTCGCACACACACTCACACACACACTCGCACAAACTCATACACAATCGCACACACTCACTCGCACACACTTGCACACACTCGCACAAACTCGCACACACTTGCACACACTTGCACATGCTTGCACACACTCGCACACACTCGCACACACTCGCACACACTCACACACACGCACACACACGCACACACACTCACGCACACACTCGCACACACTCGCACACACTTGCATGCACACATTCGCACGCACTCGCACACACAAACACAAACTGGCACACACTCAAACACACTCACTCATACACACTCGCACACACTCACTCGCACACACACACACTCGCACACACTCACACACAATCACACAAACTCGCACACACACACTCGCACACATTCGCACACACTCGCACACACTCACTCACTCACACTCACTCGCACACACTTGCACACACTCGCACACACTCGCACACACAGTCCTACACACTCACACACACTCGCAAACACTCGCACACACTCACACACACACTCACTCACACGTACACACTCGCGCACACTCACGCACACTAGCACACACTCGTAAGCATACACTCAAACTCACTCACACACTTACTCACATGCACACACTCTCACACACACTCACACACACTCGTGCACACTCGCACACACTCGCACGCCCACACTCGCACACTCTCGCACACATTTGCACACACTCGCACTCACTCGCACCCACTCGCATGCACACACTCGCACACACTCATACACAATCACACAAACTCGCACACACACACTCGCACACATTCGCACACACTCGCACACACTCACTCACTCACACTCACTCGCACACACTTGCACACACTCGCACACACTCGCACACACTGTCCTACACACTCACACACACTCGCAAACACTCGCACAAACTCACACACACTCACTCACACGCACACACTTGCGCACACTAGCACACACTCGCACGCCCACACTCGCACACATTCGCACTCACTCGCACGCACTCGCACGCACACACTCGCAAAAAACTCACACACACTCGCACACACTCATACACAATCGCACGCACACACACTCGCACACACACACTCGCACACACTCGCACACTCTCGCACTCACTCGCACGCACTCGCACGCACACACTCGCACACACTCGCATGCACACACTCGCACACACAAACACACACTCGCATACACACTCGCACACTCTCGCATGCACACACTCGCACACACACTCACACACACACACTCGCATACACACTCGCACACACTCGCACAAACTCCTACACACACTCGTACACACTCACACACACTCGCACACACACTTGCACACACTCGAACATACACACATACACATTCGCACACACTCGCACACTCACTCGCACACACAGTCCTACACACTCACACACACACTCGCAAACACTCGCACACACACACACTCACTCACACGTACACACTCGCGCACACTCGCACACACTCACGCACACTAGCACACACTCGTAAGCATACACTCACATTCACTCACACACTTACTCACACTCACACACTCTCGCACACACTCACACACACTCGCCCACACTCGCACACACTCGCACGCCCACACTCGCACACTCTCGCACACATTTGCACACACTCGCACTCACTCACACCCACTCGCACGCACACACTCGCACACACTCATACACAATCACACAAACTCGCACACACACACTCGCACACATTCGCACACACTCGCACACACTCACTCACACTCACTCGCACACACTTGCACACACTCGCACACACTCGCACACACAGTCCTACACACTCACACACACACTCGCAAACACTCGCACAAACTCACACACACTCACTCACACGCACACACTTGCGCACACTAGCACACACTCGCACGCCCACACTCGCACACATTCGCACTCACTCGCACGCACTCGCACGCACACACTCGCACAATCTCACACACACTCGCACACACTCATACACAATCGCACGCACACACACTCGCACACACTCGCACACTCTCGCACACATTCGCACTCACTCGCACGCACACTCTCGCACAAACTCGCATGCACACACTCGCACACACACTCACACACACACACTCGCATACACACTTGCACACACTCACACAAACTCCTACAGACACTCGTACACACTCACACACACTCGCACACACACTTGCACACACTCGCACACACTCGCACATACACACATACACATTCGCACACACTCGCACACTCACTCGCACACACAGTCCTACACACTCACACACACACTCGCAAACACTCGCACACACACACTCTCACTCACACGTACACACTCGCGCACACTCACACACACTCACGCACACTAGCACACACTCGTAAGCATACACTCACACTCACTCACACACTCTCACACGCACACACTCTCGCACACACTCACACACATTCGCGCACACTCGCACACACTCGCACGCCCACACTCGCACACTCTCGCACACATTTGCACACACTCGCACTCACTCGCACCCACTCGCATGCACACACTCGCACACACTCATACACAATCACACAAACTGACACACACTCGCACACACTCACACACTCGCACCCACTCACTCGTGCACACTCGCACACATTCGCACTCACTCGCACGCACTCGCACGCACAAACTCACACACACTCGCACACACTCATACACAATCGCACGCACACACACTCGCACACACACACTCACACACACTCGCACACTCTCGCACACATACGCACTCACTCGCACGCACTCGCACGCACACACTCTCACACACTCGCACAAACTCACACACACTCGCACACACTTATACACAATCGGACACACACACTCACTCACTCACACTCACTCGCACACACTTGCACACACTCGCACACACTCGCACACACAGTCCTACACACTCACACACACTCGCAAACACTCGCACAAACTCACACACACTCACTCACATGCACACACTTGCACACACTAGCACACACTCGCACGCCCACACTTGCACACACTCACACTCACTCGCACGCACTCGCACACACACACTCGCACACACTCGCACATACTCGCACACACTTGCACACACTCGCACACACTCGCATGCACACACTCGCACACACACTCACAAACACACACTCGCATACACACTCGCACACACTCGCACAAACTCCTACACACACTCGTACACACTCACACACACTCGCACACACACTTGCACACACTCGCACACACTCGCACATACACGCATACACATTCGCACACACTCGCACACACACTCGCACACACAGTCCTACACACACACTCGCAAACACTCGCACACACTCACACACACACTCACTCACACGTACACACTCGCACACACTCGCACACACTCACGCACACTAGCACACACTCGTAAGCATACACTCACATTCACTCACACATTTACTCACACGCACACACTCTCGCACACACTCACACACACTCGCGCACACTCGCACACACTCGCATGCCCACACTCGCACACTCTCGCACACATTTGCACACAGTCGCACTCACTCACACCCACTCGCACGCACACACTCGCACACACTCATACACAATCACACAAACTCGCACACACACTCGCACACATTCGCACACACTCGCACACACTCACTCACTCACACTCACTCGCACACACTTGCACACACTCGCACACACTCGCACACACAGTCCTACACACTCACACACACTCGCAAACACTCGCACAAACTCACACACACTCACTCACACGCACATACTTGCACACACTAGCACACACTCGCACGCCCACATTTGCACACATTCGCACTCACTCGCACGCACTCGCACGCACACACTCGCACACACTCGCACAAACTCACACACACTCGCACACACTCATACTCAATCGCACAATTGCACAAACTCACACACACTCGTACACACTCACACACTCGCACCCACTCACTCGTGCATACTCGCACACATTCGCACGCACACACTCGCACAAACTCACACACACTCGCACACACTCATACACAATCGCACGCACACACACTCGCACACACACACTCACACACACTCGCACACTCTCGCACACATACGCACTCACTCGCACACACTCTCACACATTCGCACAAACTCACACACACTCGCACACACTTATACACAATCGCACACACACACTCACTCACTCACACTCACTCGCACACACTTGCACACACTCGCACACACTCGCACACACAGTCCTACACACTCACACACACTCGCAAACACTCGCACAAACTCACTCACACGCACACACTTGCACACACTAGCACACACTCGCACGCCCACACTTGCACACACTCACACTCACTCGCACGCACACACTCGCACACACTCGCACATACTCGCACACACTTGCACACACTCGCATGCACACACTCGCACACACACTCACAAACACACACTCGCATACACACTCGCACACACTCGCACAAACTCCTACACACACTCGTACACACTCACACACACTCGCACACACACTTGCACACACTCGCACACACTCGCACATACACACATACACATTCGCACACACTCGCACACACACTCGCACACACAGTCCTACACACACACACTCGCAAACACTCGCACACACTCACACACACACTCACTCACATGTACACACTCGCACACACTCGCACACACTCACGCACACTAGCACACACTCGTAAGCATACACTCACATTCACTCACACACTTAATCACACGCACACACTCTCGCACACACTCACACACACTTGCGCACACTCGCACACACTCGCAAGCCAACACTCGCACACTCTCGCACACATTTGCACACACTTGCACTCACTCACACCCACTCGCACGCACACACTCGCACACACTCATACACAATCACACAAACTCGCCACACACACTCGCACACATTCGCACACACTCGCACAAACTCACTCACTCACACTCACTCGCACACACTTGCACACACTCGCACACACTCGCACACACAGTCCTACACACTCACACACACTCGCAAACACTCGCACAAACTCACACACACTCACTCACACGCACACACTTGCACACACTAGCACACACTCGCACGCCCACACTTGCACACATTCGCACTCACTCGCACGCACTCGCACGCACTCGCACGCACACACTCGCACAAACTCACACACACTCGCACACACTCATACACAATCGCATGCACACACTTGCACACACACACTCGCACACTCTCGCACACATACGCACTCACTCGCACGCACTCGCACGCACACACTCTCACACACTCGCACAAACTCACACACACTCGCACACACTTATACGCAATCGCACACACACACTCATTCACTCACACTCACTCGCACACACTTGCACACACTCGCACACACTCATACACAATCGCACAAACTCACACACACTCGTACACACTCACACACTCGCACCCACTCACTCGTGTACACTCGCAAACATTCGCACTCACTCGCACACACTCGCACGCACACACTCGCACAAACTCACACACACTCGCACACACTCATACACAATCGCACACACACACACTCGCACACACACACTTGCACACACTCGCACACTCTCGCACACATTCACACTCACTCGCACGCACTCGCACGCACACACTCGCACACACTCGCACAAACTCACACACACTCGCACACACTTATACACAATCGCACACACACACACTCGTACACACACTCGCACACACTCGCACACACTCGCACACACTCACTCACACACACACACTCGCACACACTCACACACATTCGCACACACTCACATGCACACACACTCGCACACACTCACACACACTCGCACACACTCACAAGCACACACTCGCACAGACACTCGCTCACACTCACAAGCACACACTCACACGCACACACTCGCACACACACTCGCACACACTCACACCCACTCACTCGTGCACACTCGCGCACACTCGGGCACATTTGCACACACTCGCACACACTCGCACACTCTCGCACACACTCGCACACACACTCGCACACACTCGAACACACTCACACACACTCACAAACAATCGCACATACAGTCCTACAAACTCACACACACTCACACACACTCACACACTCGCACCCACACACAAACTGGCACACACTCAAACACACTCACTCATACACACTCGCACACACTCACTCGTACACACACACACTCGCACACACTCGCACCCAGTCACTCGAGCACACTCGCACACACTCGCACGCACACACGCACACACTCGCACACACTCACACGCACACACTCACGCACACACACTCGCGCACACTCGTGCACACTCGCACGCACACATTCGCACACATTCGCACTCACTTGCACACACTGGCACACACTGGCACACACTGGCACACACACACTCGCACACACTTGCACACACTCGCACACACTTGCACACACTAGCACACACACTCGCACATACTCGCACACACTCGCACGCACACACTCGCACACACTCGCATGCACACACTCGCACACACACTCACACACACACACTCACATACACACTCGCACACACTCGCACAAACTCCTACACACACACGTACACACTCACACACACTCGCACACACACTCACACACACTCGCACATACACACATACACATTCACACACACTCGCACACACACTCGCACACACAGTCCTACACACTCACACACACACTCGCAAACACTCGCACACACTCACACACACACTCACTCACACATACACACTCACGCACACTCACGCACACTAGCACACACTCGTAAGCATACACTCACACTCACTCACACACTTACTCACACGCACACACTCTCGCACACACTCACACACACTCGCACACACTCGCACACTCTCGCACACATTTGCACACACTCGCACTCACTCGCACCCACTCACACGCACACACTCGCACACACTCATACACAATCACACAAACTCGCACACACACACTCGCACACATTCGCACACACTCGCACACACGCACTCACTCACACTCACTCGCACACACTTGCACACACTCGCACACACAGTCCTACACACTCACACACACACTCGCAAACACTCGCACAAACTCACACACACTCACTCACACGCACACACTTGCGCACACTAGCACACACTCGCACGCCCACACTCGCACACATTCGCACTCACTCGCACGCACTCGCACGCACACACTCGCACACACTCGCACAAACTCACACACACTCGCACACACTCATACACAATCGCACGCACACACACCCGCACACACTCGCACACATTTGCACTCACTCGCACGCACTCGCATGCACACACTCGCACAAACTCACACACACTGGCACACACTTATACACAATCGCACACACACACTCTAACACACACTCGCACACACTCGCACCCACTCACTCACACACACTCACACACACACTCGCACACACTCACACACACTTGCACACACTCGCACACACTCACACGCACACACACTCACACACACTCACACACACTCGCACACACTCACAAGCACAAACTCGCACACACACTCGCACACACTCACACGCACACACTCACACGCACACACACTCGCACACACTCGCACACACTCGCACCCACTCACTCGTGCACACTCGTGCACACTCGAGCACATTTGCACACACTCGCACACACTCGCACACTCTCGCACACACACTCGCACACACACTCGCACACACTCGAACAAACTCGCACACACTCGCAAACACTCGCACATACAGTCCTACAAACTCACACACACTCACACACACTCACACACTCGCACCCACACACAAACTGGCACACACTCAAACACACTCACTCATACACACTCGCACACACTCACTCGCACACACACACACACACACTCGCACACACTCGCACCCAGTCACTCGAGCACACTCGCACACCCTCGCACGCACGCACACACTCGCACACACTCACATGCACACACTCACGCACACACACTCGCGCACACTCATGCACACTCGCACGCACACATTCACACACATTCGCACGCACTTGCACACACTCGTACGCACACACTGGCACACACTCGCACACACTCGCACACACACACTCGCACATACTCGCTGACACTCGCACACACTCGCACGCACACACTCGCACACACTCGCATGCACACACTCGCACACACACTCACACACACACACTCGCATACACACTCGCACAAACTCCTACACACACTCGTACACACTCACACACACTAGCACACACACACTCACACATACTCGCACACACTCGCACACACTCGCATGCACACACTCGCACACACACTCACACACTCTCGCATACACACTCGCACAAACTCCTACACACACTCGTACACACTCACACACACTCGCACACACACTTGCACACACTCGCACATACACACATACACATTCGCACACACTCGCACACACACTCGCACACACAGTCCTACACACTCACACACACACTCGCAAACACTCGCACACACTCACACACACACTCACTCACACGTACACACTCACGCACACTTGCACACACTCACGCACACTAGCACACACTCGTAAGCATACCCTCACACTCACTCACACACTTACTCACACGCACACACTCTCGCACACACTCACACACACTCGCGCACACTCGCACACACTCGCACGCCCACACTCGCACACTCTCGCACACATTTGCACACACTCGCACTCACTTGCACCCACTCGCACGCATCCACTCGCACACACTCATACACAATCACACAAACTCGCACACACACACTCGCACACATTCGCACACACTCGCACACACTCGCATGCACACACTCGCACACACACTCACACACACACTCTCGCATACACACTCGCACAAACTCCTACACACACTCGTACACACTCACACACACTCGCACACACACTTGCACACACTCGCACATACACACATACACATTCGCACACACTCGCACACACACTCGCACACACAGTCCTACACACTCACACACACACTCGCAAACACTCGCACACACTCACACACACACTCACTCACACGCAGACACACTCGCATGCCCACACTCACACACATTTGCACTCACTTGCACGCACTCGCACGCACACACTCGCACACTCTCGCACACACACTCGCACACACACTCGCACACACTCGAACACACTCGCACACACTCGCAAACACTCGCACATACAGTCCTACAAACTCACACACACTCACACACACTCACACACTCCACCCACACACAAACTGGCACACACTCAAACACACTCACTCATACACACTCGCACACACTCACTCGCACACACACACACTCGCACACACTCGCACCCAGTTACTCGAGCACACTCGCACACACTCGCACGCACGCACACACTCGCACACACTCACACGCACACAGTCACGCACACACACTCGCGCACACTCGTGCACACTTGCACGCACACATTCGCACACATACGCACTCACTTGCACACACTCGTGCGCACACACTGGCACACACTGGCACACACTGGCACACACACACTCGCACACACTCGCACACACTTGCACACACTAGCACACACACACACTCGCACATACTCGCACACACTCGCACACACTCGCACGCACACACTCGCACACACTCACACACACACTCACTCACACGTACACACTCGCGCACACTCACGCACACTAGCACACACTCGTAAGCATACACTCACACTCACTCACACACTTACTCACACGCACACACTCTCGCACACACTCACACACACTCGCGCACACTCGCACACACTCGCACGCCCACACTCGCACACTCTCGCACACATTTGCACACACTCGCACTCACTCGCACCCACTCGCACGCACACACTCGCACACACTCATACACAATCACACAAACTCGCACACACACACTCGCACACATTCGCACACACTCTCACACACGCACTCACTCACACTCACTCGCACACACTTGCACACACTCGCACACACTCGCACACACAGTCCTACACACTCACACACACACTCGCAAACACTCGCACAAACTCACACACACTCACTCACACGCAGACACATTCGCATGCCCACACTCACACACATTTGCACTCACTTGCACGCACTCGCACGCACACACTCGCACAAACTCACACACACTCGCACACACTCATACACAATCGCACGCACACACACTCGCACACACACACTCGCACACACTCGCACACTCTCGCACACATTCACACTCACTCGCACGCACTCGCACGCGCACACTCGAACACACTCGCACAAACTCACACACACTCGCACACACTTATACACAAACGCACACACACACTCGTACCCACACTCGCACACACTCGCACACACTCACTCACACACACTCACACACACACACTCGCACACACTCGCACACACTTGCACACACTCGCACACACTCACACGCACACACACTCGCACACACACTCACACACACTCACACACTCACAAGCACACACTCGCACACACACTCGCACAAACTCACACGCACACACTCACACGCACACACTCGCACAAACAGTCGCACACACTCGCACCCACTCACTCGTGCACACTCGCGCACACTCGGGCACATTTGCACACACTCGCACACTCTCGCACACACACTCGCACACACACTCGCACACACTCGAACACACTCGCACACACTCGCAAACACTCGCACATACAGTCCTACAAACTCACACACACTCACACACACTCACACTCTCCACCCACACACAAACTGGCACACAATCAAACACACTCACTCATACACACTCGTACACACTCACTCGCACACACACACACTCGCACACACTCGCACCCAGTCACTCGAGCACACTCGCACACACTCGCACGCACGCACACACTCGCACACACTCACACGCACACAGTCACGCACACACACTCGCGCACACTCGTGCACACTTGCACACACACATTCGCACACATTCGCACTCACTTGCACACACTCGTGCGCACACACTGGCACACACTGGCACACACTGGCACACACACTCGCACACACTCGCACACACTTGCACACACTAGCACACACACACTCGCACATACTCGCACACACTCGCACACACTCGCACGCACACACTCGCACACACTCGCATGCACACACTCGCACACACACTCACACACACACTCACATACACACTCTCACACACTCGCACAAACTCCTACACACACACGTACACACTCACACACACTCGCACACACACTCGCACACACTCGCACATACACACATACACATTCACACACACTCGCACACACACCCGCACACACAGTCCTACACACTCACACACACACTCGCAAACACTCGCACACACTCACACACACACTCACTCACACGTACACACTCGCGCACACTCGTGCACACTAGCACACACTCGGAAGCATACACTCACACTCACTCACACACTTACTCACACGCACACACTCTCGCACACACTCACACACACTCGCGCACACTCGCACGCCCACACTCGCACACTCTCGCACACATTTGCACACACTCGCACTCACTCGCACACACTCGCACGCACACACTCGCACACACTCATACACAATCACACAAACTCGCACACACACACTCGCACACATTTGCACACACTCTCACACACGCACTCACTCACACTCACTCGCACACACTTGCACACACTCGCACACACTCGCACACACAGTCCTACACACTCACACACACACTCGCAAACACTCGCACAAACTCACACACACTCACGCACACACTTGCGCACACTAGCACACACTCGCATGCCCAAACTCGCACACACTCATACACAATCACACACACTCGCACGCACACATTCACACACATTCGCACACACTTGCACACACTCGTACGCACACACTGGCACACACTGGCACACACTCGCACATACTCGCTCACACTCGCACACACTCGCACGCACACACTCGCACACACTCGCATGCACACACTCGCACAAACTCCTACACACACTCGTACACACTCACACACACTAGCACACACACACTCGCACATACTCGCACACACTCGCACACACTCGCATGCACACACTCGCACACACACTCACACACTCTCGCATACACACTCGCACAAACTCCTACACACACTCGTACACACTCACACACACTCGCACACACACTTGCACACACTCGCACATACACACATACACATTCGCACACACTCGCACACACACTCGCACACACAGTCCTACACACTCACACACACACTCGCAAACACTCGAACACACTCACACACACACTCACTCACACGTACACACTCACGCACACTTGCACACACTCACGCACACTAGCACACACTCGTAAGCATACACTCACACTCACTCACACACTTACTCACACGCACACACTCTCGCACACACTCACACACACTCGCGCACACTCGCACACACTCGCACGCCCACACTCGCACACTCTCGCACACATTTGCACACACTCGCACTCACTTGCACCCACTCGCACGCACCCACTCGCACACACTCATACACAATCACACAAACTCGCACACACACACTCGCACACATTCTCACACACTCGCACACACACTCGCACACACAGTCCTACACACTCACACACACACTCGCAAACACTCGCACACACTCACACACACACTCACACGTACACACTCACGCACACTTGCACACACTCACGCACACTAGCACACACTCGTAAGCATACACTCACACTCACTCACACACTTACTCACACGCACACACTCTCGCACACACTCACACACACTCGCGCACACTCGCACACACTCGCACGCCCACACTCGCACACTCTCGCACACATTTGCACACACTCGCACTCACTTGCACCCACTCGCACGCACACACTCGCACACACTCATACACAATCACACAAACTCGCACACACACACTCGCACACATTCGCACACACTCGCACACACTCACTCACTCACACTCACTCGCACACACTTGCACACACTCGCACACACTCGCACACACAGTCCTACACACTCACACACACACTCGCAAACACTCGCACAAACTCACACACACTCACTCACACGCAGACACACTCGCATGCCCACACTCACACACATTTGCACTCACTCGCACGCACTCGCACGCACACACTCGCACAAACTCACACACACTCGCACACACTCATACACAATCGCACGCACACACACTCGCACACACACACTCGCACACACTCGCACACTCTCGCACACATTCACACTCACTCGCACGCACTCGCACGCGCACACTCGAACACACTCGCACAAACTCACACACACTCGCACACACTTATACACAAACGCACACACACACTCGTACACACACTCGCACACACTCGCACACACTCGCACACACTCACTCACACACACTCACACACACACACTCGCACACACTCACACACACTTGCACACACTCGCACACACTCACACGCACACACACTCGCACACACACTCACACACACTCACACACTCACAAGCACACACTCGCACACACACTCGCACAAACTCACACGCACACACTCACACGCACACACTCGCACAAACAGTCGCACACACTCGCACCCACTCACTCGTGCACACTCGCGCACACTCGGGCACATTTGCACACACTCGCACACACTCGCACACTCTCGCACACACACTCGCACACACACTCGCACACACTCGAACACACTCGCACACACTCGCACATACAGTCCTACAAACTCACACACACTCACACACACTCACACACTCCACCCACACACAAACTGGCACACACTCAAACACACTCACTCATACACACTCGCACACACTCACTCGCACACACACACACTCGCACACACTCGCACCCAGTTACTCGAGCACACTCGCACACACTCGCACGCACGCACACACTCGCACACACTCACATGCACACAGTCACGCACACACACTCGCGCACACTCGTGCACACTTGCACGCACACATTTGCACACATACGCACTCACTTGCACACACTCGTGCGCACACACTGGCACACACTGGCACACACTGGCACACACACACTCGCACACACTCGCACACACTTGCACACACTAGCACACACACACTCGCACATACTCGCACACACTCGCACACACTCGCACGCACACACTCGCACACACTCGCATGCACACACTCGCACACACACTCACACACACACTCACATACACACTCGCACACACTCGCACAAACTCCTACACACACACGTACACACTCACACACACTCGCACACACACTCGCACACACTCGCACATACACACATACACATTCACACACACTCGCACACACACCCGCACACACAGTCCTACACACTCACACACACACTCGTAAACACTCGCACACACTCACACACACACTCACTCACACGTACACACTCGCGCACACTCACGCACACTAGCACACACTCGTAAGCATACACTCACACTCACTCACACACTTACTCACACGCACACACTCTCGCACACACTCACACACACTCGCGCACACTCGCACACACTCGCACGCCCACACTCGCACACTCTTGCACACATTTGCACACACTCGCACTCACTCGCACCCACTCGCACGCACACACTCGCACACACTCATACACAATCACACAAACTCGCACACACACACTCGCACACATTCGCACACACTCTCACACACGCACTCACTCACACTCACTTGCACACACTTGCACACACTCGCACACACTCGCACACACAGTCCTACACACTCACACACACACTCGCAAACACTCGCACAAACTCACACACACTCACTCACACGCAGACACACTCGCATGCCCACACTCACACACATTTGCACTCACTCGCACGCACTCGCACGCACACACTCGCACAAACTCACACACACTCGCACACACTCATACACAATCGCACGCACACACACTCGCACACACACACTCGCACACACTCGCACACTCTCGCACACATTCACACTCACTCGCACGCACTCGCACGCGCACACTCGAACACACTCGCACAAACTCACACACACTCGCACACACTTATACACAAACGCACACACACACTCGTACACACACTCGCACACACTCGCACACACTCGCACACACTCACTCACACACACTCACACACACTTGCACACACTCGCACACACTCACACGCACACACACTCGCACACACACTCACACACACTCACACACTCACAAGCACACACTCGCACACACACTCGCACAAACTCACACGCACACACTCACACGCACACACTCGCACAAACAGTCGCACACACTCGCACCCACTCACTCGTGCACACTCGCGCACACTCGGACACATTTGCACACACTCGCACACACTCGCACACTCTCGCACACACACTCGCACACACACTCGCACACACTCGAACACACTCGCACACACTCGCACATACAGTCCTACAAACTCACACACACTCACACACACTCACACACTCCACCCACACACAAACTGGCACACACTCAAACACACTCACTCATACACACTCGCACACACTCACTCGCACACACACACACTCGCACACACTCGCACCCAGTTACTCGAGCACACTCGCACACACTCGCACGCACGCACACACTCGCACACACTCACATGCACACAGTCACGCACACACACTCGCGCACACTCGTGCACACTTGCACGCACACATTCGCACACATACGCACTCACTTGCACACACTCGTGCGCACACACTGGCACACACTGGCACACACTGGCACACACACACTCGCACACACTCGCACACACTTGCACACACTAGCACACACACACTCGCACATACTCGCACACACTCGCACACACTTGCACGCACACACTCGCACACACTCGCATGCACACACTCGCACACACACTCACACACACACTCACATACACACTCGCACACACTCGCACAAACTCCTACACACACACGTACACACTCACACACACTCGCACACACACTCGCACACACTCGCACATACACACATACACATTCACACACACTCGCACACACACCCGCACACACAGTCCTACACACTCACACACACACTCGCAAACACTCGCACACACTCACACACACACTCACTCACACGTACACACTCGCGCACACTCACGCACACTAGCACACACTCGTAAGCATACACTCACACTCACTCACACACTTACTCACACGCACACACTCTCGCACACACTCACACACACTCGCGCACACTCGCACACACTCGCACGCCCACACTCGCACACTCTTGCACACATTTGCACACACTCGCACTCACTCGAACCCACTCGCACGCACACACTCGCACACACTCATACACAATCACACAAACTCGCACACACACACTCGCACACATTCGCACACACTCTCACACACGCACTCACTCACACTCACTCGCACACACTTGCACACACTCGCACACACTCGCACACACAGTCCTACACACTCTCACACACACTCGCAAACACTCGCACAAACTCACACACACTCACTCACACGCACACACTTGCGCACACTAGCACACACTCGCACGCCCAAACTCACACACACTCATACACAATCACACACACTCGCATGCACACATTCACACACATTCGCACGCACTTGCACACACTCGTACGCACACACTGGCACACACTCGCACACACTCGCACACACACACTCGCACATACTCGCTCACACTCGCACACACTCGCACGCACACACTCGCACACACTCGCATGCACACACTCGCACACACACTCACACACACACACTCGCATACACACTCGCACAAACTCCTACACACACTCGTACACACTCACACACACTAGCACACACACTCGCACATACTCGCACACACTCGCACACACTCGCATGCACACACTCGCACACACACTCACACACTCTCGCATACACACTCGCACAAACTCCTACACACACTCGTACACACTCACACACACTCGCACACACACTTGCACACACTCGCACATACACACATACACATTCGCACACACTCGCACACACACTCGCACACACAGTCCTACACACTCACACACACACTCGCAAACACTCGCACACACTCACACACACACTCACTCACACGTACACACTCACGCACACTTGCACACACTCACGCACACTAGCACACACTCGTAAGCATACACTCACACTCACTCACACACTTACTCAAACGCACACACTCTCGCACACACTCACACACACTCGCGCACACTCGCACACACTCGCACGCCCACACTCGCACACTCTCGCACACATTTGCACACACTCGCACTCACTTGCACCCACTCGCACGCACACACTCGCACACACACACTCGCACACACTCATACACAATCACACAAACTCGCACACACACACTCGCACACATTCGCACAAACTCGCACACACTCACTCACTCACACTCACTCGCACACACTTGCACACACTCGCACACACTCGCACACACAGTCCTACACACTCACACACACACTCGCAAACACTTGCACAAACTCACACACACTCACTCACACGCAGACACACTCGCATGCCCACACTCACACACAATTGCACTCACTCGCACGCACTCGCACGCACACACTCGCACAAACTCGCACACACTCATACACAATCGCACGCACACACACTCGCACACACACACTCGCACACACTCGCACACATTCACACTCACTCGCACGCACTCGCACGCGCACACTCGAACACACTCGCACAAACTCACACACACTCGCACACACTTATACACAAACGCACACACACACTCGTACACACACTCGCACACACTCGCACACACTCGCACACACTCACTCACACACACTCACACACACACTCGCACACACTCACACACACTTGCACACACTCGCACACACTCACACGCACACACACTCGCACACACACTCACACACTCACAAGCACACACTCGCACACACACTCGCACACACGCACACACTCACACGCACACACTCGCACAAACAGTCGCACACACTCGCACCCACTCACTCGTGCACACTCGCGCACACTCGGGCACATTTGCACACACTCGCACACACTCGCACACTCTCGCACACACACTCGCACACACACTCGCACACACTCGAACACACTCGCACACACTCACAAACACTCGCACATACAGTCCTACAAACTCACACACACTCACACACACTCACACACTCCACCCACACACAAACTGGCACACACTCAAACACACTCACTCATACACACTCGCACACACTCACTCGCACACACACACACACACACTCGCACCCAGTCACTCGAGCACACTCGCACACACTCGCACGCAAGCACACACTCGCACACACTCACACGCACACAGTCACGCACACACACTCGCGCACACTCGTGCACACTTGCACGCACACATTCGCACACATTCGCACTCACTTGCACACACTCGTGCGCACACACTGGCACACACTGGCACACACTGGCACACACACACTCGCACACACTCGAACACACTTGCACACACTAGCACACACACACTCGCACATACTCGCACACACTCGCACACACTCGCACGCACACACTCGCACACACACTCACACACACACTCACATACACACTCGCACACACTCGCACAAACTCCTACACACACGTACACACTCACAAACACTCGCACACACACTCGCACACACTCGCACATACACACATACACATTCACACACACTCGCACACACACCCGCACACACAGTCCTACACACTCACACACACACTCGCAAACACTCGCACACACTCACACACACACTCACTCACACGTACACACTCGCGCACACTCACGCACACTAGCACACACTCGTAAGCATACACTCACACTCACTCACACACTTACTCACACGCACACACTCTCGCACACACTCACACACACTCGCGCACACTCGCACACACTCGCACGCCCACACTCGCACACTCTCGCACACATTTGCACACACTCGCACTCACTCGCACCCACTCGCACGCACACACTCGCACACACTCATACACAATCACACAAACTCGCACACACACACTCGCACACATTCGCACACACTCTCACACACGCACTCACTCACACTCACTCACACACACTTGCACACACTTGCACACACTCGCACACACAGTCCTACACACTCACACACACACTCGCAAACACTCGCACAAACTCACACACACTCACTCACACGCACACACTTGCGCACACTAGCACACACTCGCACGCCCAAACTCGCACACATTCGCACTCACTCGCACGCACTCGCACGCACACACTCGCACACACTCGCACAAACTCACACACACTCGCACACACTCATACACAATCGCACGCACACACACCCACACACACTCGCACACATTCGCACTCACTCGCACGCACTCGCATGCACACACTCGCACAAATTCACACACACTGGCACACACTTATACACAATCGCACACACACACTCTAACACACACTCACACACACTCGCACACACTCACTCACACACACTCACACACACACTCGCACACACTCACACACACTTGCACACACTCGCACACACTCACACGCACACACACTCACACACACACTCACACACACTCGCACACACTCACAAGCACAAACTCACACACACACTCGCACACACTCACACGCACACACTCACACGCACACACTCGCACACAAACTCGCACACACTCGCACCCAGTCACTCGAGCACACTCGCACACCCTCGCACGCACGCACACACTCGCACACACTCACATGCACACACTCACGCACACACACTCGCACACACTCGAACACATTCGCACACACTCGCAAACACTCGCACATACAGTCCTACAAACTCACACACACTCACACACACTCACACAATCCACCCACACACAAACTGGCACACACTCAAACACACTCACTCAGACACACTCGCACACACTCACTCGCACACACACACACACACTCGCACACACTCGAACACATTCGCACACACTCGCAAACACTCGCACATACAGTCCTACAAACTCACACACACTCACACACACTCACACAATCCACCCACACACAAACTGGCACACACTCAAACACACTCACTCAGACACACTCGCACACACTCACTCGCACACACACACACACTCGCACACACTCACACCCAGTCACTCGAGCACACTCGCACACACTCGCACGCACGCACACACTCGCACACACTCACATGCACACAGTCACGCACACACACTCGCGCACACTCGTGCACACTTGCACGCACACATTCGCACACATTCGCACTCACTTGCACACACTCGTGCGCACACACTGGCACACACTGGCACACACTCGCACACACACACTCGCACACACTCGCACACACTTGCACACACTAGCACACACACACTCGCACATACTCGCACACACTCGCACACACTCGCACGCACACACTCGCACACACTCGCATGCACACACTCGCACACGCACTCACACACACACACTCACATACACACTCGCACACACTCGCACAAACTCCTACACACACACGTACACACTCACACACACTCGCACACACACTCGCACACACTCGCACACACTCGCCCATACACACATACACATTCACACACACTCGCACACACACTCGCACACACAGTCCTACACACTCACACACTTGCACACACTCGCACACACTCACACGCACACACACTCACACACACACTCACACACACTCGCACACACTCACAAGCACAAACTCGCACACACACTCGCACACACTCACACGCACACACTCACACGCACACACTCGCACACACTCGCACCCAGTCACTCGAGCACACTCGCACACCCTCGCACGCACGCACACACTCGCACACACTCACATGCACACACTCACACACACTCGCACACACTCGAACACACTCGCACACACTCGCAAACACTCGCACATACAGTCCTACAAACTCACACACACTCACACACACTCACACACTCGCACCCACACACAAACTGGCACACACTCAAACACACTCACTCATACACACTCGCACACACTCACTCGCACACACACTCGCACACACTCGCACCCAGTCACTCGAGCACACTCGCACACCCTCGCACGCACGCACGCACACACTCGCACACACTCACATGCACACACTCACGCACACACATTCGCACACACTCGTGCACACTCGCACGCACACATTCACGCACACACTCGCGCACACTCGTGCACACTCGCACGCACACATTCACACACATTCGCACTCACTTGCACACACTCGTACGCACGCACTGGCACACACTCGCACACACTCGCACACACACACTCGCACACACACTCGCACACACTCGCACCCAGTCACTCGAGCACACTCGCACACCCTCGCACGCACGCACACACTCGCACACACTCACATGCACACACTCACGCACACACACTCGCACACACTCGTGCACACTCGCACGCACACATTCACGCACACACACTCGCGCACACTCGTGCACACTCGCACGCACACATTCACACACATTCGCACTCACTTGCACACACTCGTACGCACGCACTGGCACACACTGGCACACACTCGCACACACACACTCGCACATACTCGCTCACACTCACACACACTCGCACGCACACACTCGCACACACTCGCATGCACACACTCGCACACACACTCGCATACACACTCGCACAAACTCCTACACACACTCGTACACACTCACACACACTAGCACACACACACTCGCACACACTCGCACATACTCGCACACACTCGCACACACTCGCATGCACACACTCGCACACACATTCACACACACTCTCGCATACACACTCACACAAACTCCTACACACACTCGTACACACTCACACACACTCGCACACACACTTGCACAAACTCGCACACACTCGCACATACACACATACACATTCGCACACACTCGCACACACACTCGCACACACAGTCCTACACACTCACACACACACTCGCAAACACTCGCACACACTCACACACACTCACTCACACGTACACACTCATGCACACTTGCACACACTCACGCACACTAGCACACACTCGTAAGCATACACTCACACTCACTCACACACTTACTCACACGCACACACTCTCGCACACACTCACACACACTCGCGCACACTCGCACACACTCGCACGCCCACCATCACACACTCTCGCACACATTTGCACACACTCGCACTCACTTGCACCCACTCGCACGCACACACTCGCACACACTCATACACAATCACACAAACTCGCACACACACACTCGCACACATTTGCACACACTCGCACACTCACACTCACTCGCACACACTTGCACACACTCGCACACACTCGCACACACAGTCCTACACACTCACACACACACTCGCAAACACTCACACAAACTCACACACACTCACTCACACGCACACACTTGCGCACACTAGCACACACTCGCACGCCCACACTCACACACATTCGCACTCACGCGCACGCACTCGCACGCACACACTTGCACAAACTCACACACATTCGCACACACTCATACACAATCGCATGCACACACACTCGCACACACACACTCGCACACACTAGCACACTCTCGCACACATTCACACTCACTCGCACGCGCACACTCGAACACACTCGCACAAACACACACACACTCGCACACACCTATACACAAACGCACACACACACTCGTACTCACACTCGCACACACTCGCACACACTCGCACACACTCACTCACACACACACACTCGCACACACTCACACACACTTGCACACACTCGCACACACTCACACGCACACACACTCGCACACACACTCACACACACTCGCACACACTCACAAGCACACACTCGCACACACACTCGCACACACACTCGCACACACTCGCACACACTCGCACATACACACATACACATTCACACACACTCGCACACACACTCGCACACACAGTCCTACACACTCACACACTTGCACACACTCGCACACACTCACACGCACACACACTCACACACACACTCACACACACTCGCACACACTCACAAGCACAAACTCGCACACACACTCGCACACACTCACACGCACACACTCACACACACTCGCACACACTCGCACCCAGTCACTCGAGCACACTCGAACACCCTCGCACGCACGCACACACTCGCACACACTCACATGCACACACTCACACACACACTCGCACACACTCGAACACACTCGCACACACTCGCAAACACTCGCACATACAGTCCTACAAACTCACACACACTCACACACACTCACACACTCGCACCCACACACAAACTGGCACACACTCAAACACACTCACTCATACACACTCGCACACACTCACTCGCACACACACTCGCACACACTCGCACCCAGTCACTCGAGCACACTCGCACACCCTCGCACGCACGCACGCACACACTCGCACACACTCACATGCACACACTCACGCACACACATTCGCACACACTCGTGCACACTCGCACGCACACATTCACGCACACACACTCGCGCACACTCGTGCACACTCGCACGCACACTCACACACACACTCGCAAACACTCGCACAAACTCACACACACTCACTCACACGCACACACTTGCGCACACTAGCACACACTCGCACGCCCAAACTCGCACACATTCGCACTCACTCGCACGCACTCGCACGCACACACTCGCACACACTCGCACAAACTCACACACACTCGCACACACTCATACACAATCGCACGCACACACACCCACACACACTCGCACACATTCGCACTCACTCGCACGCACTCGCATGCACACACTCGCAAAAAATTCACACACACTGGCACACACTTATACACAATCGCACACACACACTCTAACACACACTCACACACACTCGCACACACTCACTCACACACACTCACACACACACTCGCACACACTCACACACACTTGCACACACTCGCACACACTCACACGCACACACACTCACACACACACTCACACACACTCGCACACACTCACAAGCACAAACTCACACACACACTCGCACACACTCACACGCACACACTCACACGCACACACTCGCACACAAACTCGCACACACTCGCACCCAGTCACTCGAGCACACTCGCACACCCTCGCACGCACGCACACACTCGCACACACTCACATGCACACACTCACGCACACACACTCGCACACACTCGAACACATTCGCACACACTCGCAAACACTCGCACATACAGTCCTACAAACTCACACACACTCACACACACTCACACAATCCACCCACACACAAACTGGCACACACTCAAACACACTCACTCAGACACACTCGCACACACTCACTCGCACACACACACACACACACTCGCACACACTCGAACACATTCGCACACACTCGCAAACACTCGCACATACAGTCCTACAAACTCACACACACTCACACACACTCACACAATCCACCCACACACAAACTGGCACACACTCAAACACACTCACTCAGACACACTCGCACACACTCACTCGCACACACACACACACTCGCACACACTCACACCCAGTCACTCGAGCACACTCGCACACACTCGCACGCACGCACACACTCGCACACACTCACATGCACACAGTCACGCACACACACTCGCGCACACTCGTGCACACTTGCACGCACACATTCGCACACATTCGCACTCACTTGCACACACTCGTGCGCACACACTGGCACACACTGGCACACACTGGCACACACACACTCGCACACACTCGCACACACTTGCACACACTAGCACACACACACTCGCACATACTCGCACACACTCGCACACACTCGCACACACTCGCACGCACACACTCGCATGCACACACTCGCACACGCACTCACACACACACACTCACATACACACTCGCACACACTCGCACAAACTCCTACACACACACGTACACACTCACACACACTCGCACACACACTCGCACACACTCGCACACACTCGCCCATACACACATACACATTCACACACACTCGCACACACACTCGCACACACTCACACACTTGCACACACTCGCACACACTCACACGCACACACACTCACACACACACTCACACACACTCGCACACACTCACAAGCACAAACTCGCACACACACTCGCACACACTCACACGCACACACTCACACGCACACACTCGCACACACTCGCACCCAGTCACTCGAGCACACTCGCACACCCTCGCACGCACGCACACACTCGCACACACTCACATGCACACACTCACACACACTCGCACACACTCGAACACACTCGCACACACTCGCAAACACTCGCACATACAGTCCTACAAACTCACACACACTCACACACACTCACACACTCGCACCCACACACAAACTGGCACACACTCAAACACACTCACTCATACACACTCGCACACACTCACTCGCACACACACTCGCACACACTCGCACCCAGTCACTCGAGCACACTCGCACACCCTCGCACGCACGCACGCACACACTCGCACACACTCACATGCACACACTCACGCACACACATTCGCACACACTCGTGCACACTCGCACGCACACATTCACGCACACACACTCGCGCACACTCGTGCACACTCGCACGCACACATTCACACACATTCGCACTCACTTGCACACACTCGTACGCACGCACTGGCACACACTCGCACACACTCGCACACACACACTCGCACACACACTCGCACACACTCGCACCCAGTCACTCGAGCACACTCGCACACCCTCGCACGCACGCACACACTCGCACACACTCACATGCACACACTCACGCACACACACTCGCACACACTCGTGCACACTCGCACGCACACATTCACGCACACACACTCGCGCACACTCGTGCACACTCGCACGCACACATTCACACACATTCGCACTCACTTGCACACACTCGTACGCACGCACTGGCACACACTGGCACACACTCGCACACACACACTCGCACATACTCGCTCACACTCACACACACTCGCACGCACACACTCGCACACACTCGCATGCACACACTCGCACACACACTCGCATACACACTCGCACAAACTCCTACACACACTCGTACACACTCACACACACTAGCACACACACACTCGCACACACTCGCACATACTCGCACACACTCGCACACACTCGCATGCACACACTCGCACACACATTCACACACACTCTCGCATACACACTCACACAAACTCCTACACACACTCGTACACACTCACACACACTCGCACACACACTTGCACAAACTCGCACACACTCGCACATACACACATACACATTCGCACACACTCGCACACACACTCGCACACACAGTCCTACACACTCACACACACACTCGCAAACACTCGCACACACTCACACACACTCACTCACACGTACACACTCATGCACACTTGCACACACTCACGCACACTAGCACACACTCGTAAGCATACACTCACACTCACTCACACACTTACTCACACGCACACACTCTCGCACACACTCACACACACTCGCGCACACTCGCACACACTCGCACGCCCACCATCACACACTCTCGCACACATTTGCACACACTCGCACTCACTTGCACCCACTCGCACGCACACACTCGCACACACTCATACACAATCACACAAACTCGCACACACACACTCGCACACATTTGCACACACTCGCACACTCACACTCACTCGCACACACTTGCACACACTCGCACACACTCGCACACACAGTCCTACACACTCACACACACACTCGCAAACACTCACACAAACTCACACACACTCACTCACACGCACACACTTGCGCACACTAGCACACACTCGCACGCCCACACTCACACACATTCGCACTCACGCGCACGCACTCGCACGCACACACTTGCACAAACTCACACACACTCGCACACACTCATACACAATCGCATGCACACACACTCGCACACACACACTCGCACACACTAGCACACTCTCGCACACATTCACACTCACTCGCACGCGCACACTCGAACACACTCGCACAAACACACACACACTCGCACACACCTATACACAAACGCACACACACACTCGTACTCACACTCGCACACACTCGCACACACTCGCACACACTCACTCACACACACACACTCGCACACACTCACACACACTTGCACACACTCGCACACACTCACACGCACACACACTCGCACACACACTCACACACACTCGCACACACTCACAAGCACACACTCGCACACACACTCGCACACACACTCGCACACACTCGCACACACTCGCACATACACACATACACATTCACACACACTCGCACACACACTCGCACACACAGTCCTACACACTCACACACTTGCACACACTCGCACACACTCACACGCACACACACTCACACACACACTCACACACACTCGCACACACTCACAAGCACAAACTCGCACACACACTCGCACACACTCACACGCACACACTCACACACACTCGCACACACTCGCACCCAGTCACTCGAGCACACTCGAACACCCTCGCACGCACGCACACACTCGCACACACTCACATGCACACACTCACACACACACTCGCACACACTCGAACACACTCGCACACACTCGCAAACACTCGCACATACAGTCCTACAAACTCACACACACTCACACACACTCACACACTCGCACCCACACACAAACTGGCACACACTCAAACACACTCACTCATACACACTCGCACACACTCACTCGCACACACACTCGCACACACTCGCACCCAGTCACTCGAGCACACTCGCACACCCTCGCACGCACGCACGCACACACTCGCACACACTCACATGCACACACTCACGCACACACATTCGCACACACTCGTGCACACTCGCACGCACACATTCACGCACACACACTCGCGCACACTCGTGCACACTCGCACGCACACATTCACACACATTCGCACTCACTTGCACACACTCGTACGCACGCACTGGCACACACTCGCACACACTCGCACACACACACTCGCACACACACTCGCACACACTCGCACCCAGTCACTCGAGCACACTCGCACACCCTCGCACGCACGCACGCACACACTCGCACACACTCACATGCACACACTCACGCACACACACTCGCACACACTCGTGCACACTCGCACGCACACATTCACGCACACACACTCGCGCACACTCGTGCACACTCGCACGCACACATTCACACACATTCGCACTCACTTGCACACACTCTTACGCACGCACTGGCACACACTCGCACACACTCGCACACACACACTCGCACATACTCGCTCACACTCACACACACTCGCACGCACACACTCGCACACACTCGCATGCACACACTCGCACACACACTCGCATACACACTCGCACAAACTCCTACACACACTCGTACACACTCACACACACTAGCACACACACACTCGCACACACTCGCACATACGCGCACACACTCACACACACTCGCATGCACACACTCGCACACACATTCACACACACTCTCGCATACACACTCGCACAAACTCCTACACTCACTCGTACACACTCACACACACTCGCACACACACTTGCACACACTCGCACACACTCGCACATACACACATACACATTCGCACACACTCGCACACACACTCGCACACACAGTCCTACACACTCACACACACACTCGCAAACACTCGCACACACTCACACACACTCACTCACACGTACACACTCATGCACACTTGCACACACTCACGCACACTAGCACACACTCGTAAGCATACACTCACACTCACTCACACACTTACTCACACGCACACACTCTCGCACACACTCACACACACTCGCGCACACTCGCACACACTCGCACGCCCACCATCACACACTCTCGCACACATTTGCACACACTCGCACTCACTTGCACCCACTCGCACGCACACACTTGCACACACTCATACACAATCACACAAACTCGCACACACACACTCGCACACACTCGCACACTCACACTCACTCGCACACACTTGCACACACTCGCACACACTCGCACACACAGTCCTACACACTCACACACACACTCGCAAACACTCACACAAACTCACACACACTCACTCACACGCACACACTTGCGCACACTAGCACACACTCGCACGCCCACACTCACACACATTCGCACTCACTCGCACGCACTCGCACGCACACACTTGCACAAACTCACACACACTCGCACACACTCATACACAATCGCATGCACACACACTCGCACACACACACTCGCACACACTAGCACACTCTCGCACACATTCACACTCACTCGCACGCGCACACTCGAACACACTCGCACAAACACACACACACTCGCACACACTTATACACAAACGCACACACACACTCGTACACACACTCGCACACACTCACACGCACACACACTCGCACACACACTCACACACACTCGCACACACTCACAAGCACACACTCGCACACACACTCGCACACACTCACACGCACACACTCACACGCACACACTCGCACAAACAGTCGAACACACTCGCATTCACTCACTCGTGCACACTCGCGCACACTTGGGCACATTTGCACACACTCGCACACACTCGCACACTCTCGCACACACACTCGCACACACACTCGCACACACTCGAACACACTCGCACACACTCGCAAACACTCGCACATACAGTCCTACAAACTCACACACACTCACACACACTCACACACTCGCACCCACACACAAACTGGCACACACTCAAACACACTCACTCATACACACTCGCACACAATCACTCGCACACACACACACTCGCACACACTCGCACCCAGTCACTCGAGCACACTCACACACCCTCGCACGCACGCACACACTCGTACACACTCACATGCACACACTTACGCACACACACTCGCGCACACTCGTGCACACTCGCACGCACACATTCACACACATTCGCACTCACTTGCACACACTCGTACGCACACACTCGCACACACACACTCGCACATACTTGCTCACACTCGCACACACTCGCACGCACACACTCGCACACACTCGCATGCACACACTCGCACACACACTCACACACACACACTCGCATACACACTCGCACAAACTCCTACACACACTCGTACACACTCACACACACTAGCACACACACACTCGCACACACTCGAACATACTCGCACACACTCGCACACACTCGCATGCACACATTCGCACACACTCACACACACACTCTCGCATACACACTTGCACAAACTCCTACACACTCACACACACTCGCACACACACTTGCACTCACTCGCACACACTCGCACATACACACATACACATTCGCACACACTCGCACACACACTCGCACACACAGTCCTACAAACTCAAACACACACACTCGCAAACACTCGCACACACTCACACACACACTCACTCACACGTACACACTCACGCACACTTGCACACACTCACGCACACTAGCACACACTCGTAAGCATACACTCACACTCACTCACACACTTACTCACACGCACACACTCTCGCACACACTCACACACACTCGCACACACTCGCACGCCCACACTCGCACACTCTCGCACACATTTGCACACACTCGCATTCACTTGCACCCACTCGCACGCACACACTCGCACACACTCATACACAATCACACAAACTCGCACACACACACTCGCACACATTCGCACACACTCGCACACACTCACTCACACTCACTCGCACACACTTGCACACACTCGCACACACTCGCACACACAGTCCTACACACTCACACAAACACTCGCAAACACTCGCACAAACTCACACACACTCACTCACACGCACACACTTGCGCACACTAGCACACACTCGCACGCCCACATCACACACATTCGCACTCACTCGCACACACTCGCACGCACACACTCGCACAAACTCACACACACTCTCACACACATTCACACTCACTCGCATGCACTCGCATGTGCACACTCGAACACACTCGCACAAACTCACACACACTCGTACACACACTCGCACACACTCGCACACACTCACTCACACACACTCACACACACACACTCGCACACACTCACACACACTTGCACACACTCGCACACACTCACACGCACACACACTCGCACACACACTCACACACACTCGCACACACTCACAAGCACACACTCGCACACACACTCGCACACACTCACACGCACACACTCACACGCACACACTCGCACAAACAGTCGCACACACTCGCACCCACTCACTCGTGCACACTCGCGCACACTCGGGCACATTTGCACACACTCGCACACTCTCGCACACACACTCGCACACACACTCGAACACACTCGCACACACTCGCAAACACTCGCACATACAGTCCTACAAACTCACACACACTCACACACACTCACACACTCCACCCACACACAAACTGGCACACACTCAAACACACTCACTCATACACACTCGCACACACTCACTCGCACACACACACACTCGCACCCAGTCACTCGAGCACACTCGCACACACTCGCACGCACGCACACACTCACACGCACACAGTCACGCACACACACTCGCGCACACTCGTGCACACTTGCACGCACACATTCGCACACATTCGCACTCACTTGCACACACTCGTGCGCACACACTGGCACACACTGGCACACACTGGCACACACACACTCGCACACACTCGCACACACTTGCACATACTAGCACACACACACTCGCACATATTCGCACACACTCGCACGCACACACTCGCACACACTTG
Organism: Phyllobates terribilis; assembly: GCF_046119375.1. Classification (NCBI taxonomy): domain Eukaryota; kingdom Metazoa; phylum Chordata; class Amphibia; order Anura; family Dendrobatidae; genus Phyllobates; species Phyllobates terribilis. The sequence goes on from NW_027362853.1 coordinate 2,959,782, forward strand.
CATGCACACACTCGCACACACACACACACTCACATACACACTCGCACACACTCGCACAAACTCCTACACACACTCGTACACACACACACACTCGCACACACACTCGCACACACTCGCACACACTCGCACATACACACATACACATTCGCACACACTCGCACACACACTCGCACACACAGTCCTACACACTCACACACACACTCGCAAACACTCGCACACACTCACACACACACTCACTCACACGTACACACTCGCGCACACTCGCACACACTCACGCACACTAGCACACACTCGCATGCACACACTGGCACACACTAACACACACACTCACATACACACTCGCACACACTCGCACAAACTCCTACACACACTCGCACACACTCACACACACTCGCACGCTCACACTCGCACACACTCACACACACACTTGCACACACTTGCACACACACACTCGCACACAATCACACACACACTCGCAGACACTCGCACACACTCACTCATGCACACACTCATACACACTCGCCCACACTCGCACACACAGTCCTACACACTCACACACACACTCGCAAACACTCGCAAACACTCACACACACACTCACTCACACGTACACACTCGCACACACTCGCACGCCCACACTCTCACACTCTCGCACACATTTGCACACACTCGCATTCACTCGCACGCACTCGCACACACACTCACACACACTTGCACACACTTGCACACGCTTGCACACACTCGCACACACTCGCACACACTCACACACACGCACACACACGCACACACACTCACGCACACACTCGCACACACTCGCACACACTTGCATGCACACATTCGCACGCACTCGCACACACAAACACAAACTGGCACACACTCAAACACACTCACTCATACACACTCGCACACACTCACTCGCACACACACACACACACTCACACACACTCACACACACACACTCGCGCACACTCGTGCACACTCGCACGTACACATTCGCACACATTCGCACTCACTTGCACACACTCGTACGCAAACACTGGCACACACTGGCACACACTCGCACACACACACTCGCACACACTTGCACACACTAGCACACACACACTCGCACACACTCGCACATACTCGCACACACTCACACACACTTGCACGCACACACTCACATGCACACACTCGCACACACTCACACACACTCGCATACACACTCGCACAAACTCCTACACACACTCGTACACACTCACACACACTCGCACACACACTCGCACACACTCGCACATACACACATACACATTTGCACACACTCGCACACACACTCGCACACACAGTCCTACACACTCACACACACTCGCAAAAACTCGCACACACTCACACACATACTCACTCACACGTACACACTCGCGCACACTCACGCACACTAGCACACACTCGTAAGCATACACTCAAACTCACTCACACACTTACTCACATGCACACACTCTCGCACACACTCACACACACTCGTGCACACTCGCACACACTCGCATGCCCACACTCGCACACTCTCGCACACATTTGCACACACTCGCACTCACTCGCACCCACTCGCATGCACACACTCGCACACACTCATACACAATCACACAAACTCGCACACACACACTCGCACACATTCGCACACACTCGCACACACTCACTCACTCACACTCACTCGCACACACTTGCACACACTCGCACACACTTGCACACACAGTCCTACACACTCACACACACTCGCAAACACTCGCACAAACTCACACACACTCACTCACACGCACACACTTGCGCACACTAGCACACACTCGCACGCCCACACTCGCACACATTCGCACTCACTCGCACGCACTCGCACGCACACACTCGCAAAAAACTCACACACACTCGCACACACTCATACACAATCGCACGCACACACACTCGCACACACACACTCGCACACTCTCGCACTCACTCGCACGCACTCGCACGCACACACTCGCACACACTCGCATGCACACACTCGCACGCACACACTCGCACAAACAGTCGCACACACTCGCACCCACTCACTCGTGCACACTCGCGCACGCTCGGGCACATTTGCACACACTCGCACACACTCGCACACTCTCGCACACACACTCGCACACACACTCGCACACACTCGAACACACTCGCACACACTCGCAAACACTCGCACATACAGTCCTACAAACTCACACACACTCACACACACTCACACACTCCACCCACACACAAACTGGCACACACTCAAACACACTCACTCATACACACTCGCACACACTCACTCGCACACACACACACTCGCACACACTAGCACCCAGTCACTCGAGCACACTCGCACACACTCGCACGCACGCACACACTCGCACACACTCACACGCACACAGTCACGCACACACACTCGCGCACACTCGTGCACACTTGCACGCACACATTCGCACACATTCGCACTCACTTGCACACACTCGTGCGCACACACTGGCACACACTGGCACACACTGGCACACACACACTCGCACACACTCGCACACACTTGCACATACTAGCACACACACACTCGCACATATTCGCACACACTCGCACGCACACACTCGCACACACTTGCATGCACACACTCGCACACACACTCACACACACACTCACATACACACTCGCACACACTCGCACAAACTCCTACACACACTCGTACACACACACACTCGCACACACACTCGCACACACTCGCACACACTCGCACATACACATATACACATTCGCACACACTCGCACACACACTCGCACACACAGTCCTACACACTCACACACACACTCGCAAACACTCGCACACACACTCACTCACACGTACACACTCGCGCACACTCGCACACACTCACGCACACTAGCACACACTCGCATGCACACACTGGCACACACACTAACACACACTCACATACACACTCGCACACACTCGCACAAACTCCTACACACACTCGCACACACTCACACACACACTTGCACACACTTGCACACACACACTCGCACACAATCACTCGCACACACTCGCAGACACTCGCACACACTCACTCATGCACACACTCATACACACTCACCCACACTCGCACACACAGTCCTACACACTCACACACACACTCGCAAACACTCGCAAACACTCACACACACACTCACTCACACGTACACACTCGCACACACTCGCACGCCCACACTCTCACACTCTCGCACACATTTGCACACACTCGCACTCACTCGCACGCACTCGCACACACACTCACACACACACTCGCACAAACTCATACACAATCGCACACACTCACTCGCACACACTTGCACACACTCGCACACACTCGCACACACTTGCACACACTTGCACACGCTTGCACACACTCGCACACACTCGCACACACTCGCACACACTCACACACATGCACACACACGCACACACACTCACGCACACACTCGCACACACTCGCACACACTTGCATGCACACATTCGCACGCACTCGCACACACAAACACAAACTGGCACAAACTCAAACACACTCACTCATACACACTCGCACACACTCACTCGCACACACACACACACACTCGCACACACACACACTCGCGCACACTCGTGCACACTCGCACGCACACATTCGCACACATTCGCACTCACTTGCACACACTCGTACGCAAACACTGGCACACACTGGCACACACTCGCACACACACACTCGCACACACTTGCACACACTAGCACACACACACTCGCACACACTCGCACATACTCTCACACACTCACACACACTTGCACACACTCGCACACACTCACACACACTCGCATACACACTCGCGCACACTCGCACAAACTCCTACACACACTCGTACACACTCACACACACTCGCACACACACTCGCACACACTCGCACATACACACATACACATTTGCACACACTCGCACACACACTCGCACACACAGTCCTACACACTCACACACACACTCGCAAACACTCGCACACACTCACACACACACTCACTCACACGTACACACTCGCGCACACTCACGCACACTAGCACACACTCGTAAGCATACACTCAAACTCACTCACACACTTACTCACATGCACACACTCTCGCACACACTCACACACACTCGTGCACACTCGCACACACTCGCACGCCCACACTCGCACACTCTCGCACACATTTGCACACACTCACACTCACTCGCACCCACTCGCATGCACACACTCGCACACACTCATACACAATCACACAAACTTGCACACACACACTCGCACATATTCGCACACACTCGCACACACTCACTCACTCACACTCACTCGCACACACTTGCACACACTCGCACACACTCGCACACACAGTCCTACACACTCACACACACTCGCAAACACTCGCACAAACTCACACACACTCACTCACACGCACACACTTGCGCACACTAGCACACACTCGCACGCCCACACTCGCACACATTCGCACTCACTCGCACGCACTCGCACGCACACACTCGCAAAAAACTCACACACACTCGCACACACTCATACAAAATCGCACGCACACACACTCGCACACACTCGCACACTCTCGCACTCACTCGCAGGCACTCGCACGCACACACTCGCACACACTCGCATGCACACACTCGCACACACAAACACACACACACTCGCATACACACTCGCACACACTCGCATGCACACACTCGCACACACACTCACACACACACACTCGCATACACACTCGCACACACTCGCACAAACTCCTACACACACTCGTACACACTCACACACACTCACACACACACTTGCACACACTCGAACATACACACATACACATTCGCACACACTCGCACACTCACTCGCACACACAGTCCTACACACTCACACACACACTCGCAAGCACTCGCACACACACACACTCACTCACACGTACACACTCGCGCACACTCGCACACACTCACGCACACTAGCACACACTCATAAGCATACACTCACACTCACTCACACACTTACTCACACTCACACACTCTCGCACACACTCACACACACTCGCCCACACTCGCACACACTCGCACGCCCACACTCGCACACTCTCGCACACATTTGCACACACTCGCACTCACTCACACCCACTCGCACGCACACACTCGCACACACTCATACACAATCACACAAACTCGCACACACACACTCGCACACACTCACAAGCACACACTCGCACACACACTCGCACACACTCACACGCACACACTCACACGCACACACTCGCACAAACAGTCGAACACACTCGCATTCACTCACTCGTGCACACTCGCGCACACTTGGGCACATTTGCACACACTCGCACACACTCGCACACTCTCGCACACACACTCGCACACACACTCGCACACACTCGAACACACTCGCACACACTCGCAAACACTCGCACATACAGTCCTACAAACTCACACACACTCACACACACTCACACACTCGCACCCACACACAAACTGGCACACACTCAAACACACTCACTCATACACACTCGCACACAATCACTCGCACACACACACACACTCGCACACACTCGCACCCAGTCACTCGAGCACACTCACACACCCTCGCACGCACGCACACACTCGTACACACTCACATGCACACACTCACGCACACACACTCGCGCACACTCGTGCACACTCGCACGCACACATTCACACACATTCGCACTCACTTGCACACACTCGTACGCACACACTCGCACACACACACTCGCACATACTTGCTCACACTCGCACACACTCGCACGCACACACTCGCACACACTCGCATGCACACACTCGCACACACACTCACACACACACACTCGCATACACACTCGCACAAACTCCTACACACACTCGTACACACTCACACACACTAGCACACACACACTCGCACACACTCGAACATACTCGCACACACTCGCACACACTCGCATGCACACATTCGCACACACTCACACACACACTCTCGCATACACACTTGCACAAACTCCTACACACTCACACACACTCGCACACACACTTGCACACACTCGCACACACTCGCACATACACACATACACATTCGCACACACTCGCACACACACTCGCACACACAGTCCTACAAACTCAAACACACACACTCGCAAACACTCGCACACACTCACACACACACTCACTCACACGTACACACTCACGCACACTTGCACACACTCACGCACACTAGCACACACTCGTAAGCATACACTCACACTCACTCACACACTTACTCACACGCACACACTCTCGCACACACTCACACACACTCGCACACACTCGCACGCCCACACTCGCACACTCTCGCACACATTTGCACACACTCGCATTCACTTGCACCCACTCGCACGCACACACTCGCACACACTCATACACAATCACACAAACTCGCACACACACACTCGCACACATTCGCACACACTCGCACACACTCACTCACACTCACTCGCACACACTTGCACACACTCGCACACACTCGCACACACAGTCCTACACACTCACACAAACACTCGCAAACACTCGCACAAACTCACACACACTCACTCACACGCACACACTTGCGCACACTAGCACACACTCGCACGCCCACATCACACACATTCGCACTCACTCGCACACACTCGCACGCACACACTCGCACAAACTCACACACACTCTCACACACATTCACACTCACTCGCATGCACTCACACGTGCACACTCGAACACACTCGCACACACTCACACACACTTGCACACACTCGCACACACTCACACGCACACACACTCGCACACACACTCACACACACTCGCACACACTCACAAGCACACACTCGCACACACACTCGCACACACTCACACGCACACACTCACACGCACACACTCGCACAAACAGTCGCACACACTCGCACCCACTCACTCGTGCACACTCGCGCACACTCGGGCACATTTGCACACACTCGCACACACTCGCACACTCTCGCACACACACTCGCACACACACTCGAACACACTCGCACACACTCGCAAACACTCGCACATACAGTCCTACAAACTCACACACACTCACACACACTCACACACTCCACCCACACACAAACTGGCACACACTCAAACACACTCACTCATACACACTCGCACACACTCACTCGCACACACACACACTCGCACACACTAGCACCCAGTCACTCGAGCACACTCGCACACACTCGCACGCACGCACGCACACACTCGCACACACTCACACGCACACAGTCACGCACACACACTCGCGCACACTCGTGCACACTTGCACGCACACATTCGCACACATTCGCACTCACTTGCACACACTCGTGCGCACACACTGGCACACACTGGCACACACTGGCACACACACACTCGCACACACTCGCACACACTTGCACATACTAGCACACACACACTCGCACATATTCGCACACACTCGCACGCACACACTCGCACACACTTGCATGCACACACTCGCACACACACACACACTCACATACACACTCGCACACACTCGCACAAACTCCTACACACACTCGTACACACACACACACTCGCACACACACTCGCACACACTCGCACACACTCGCACATACACACATACACATTCGCACACACTCGCACACACACTCGCACACACAGTCCTACACACTCACACACACACTCGCAAACACTCGCACACACTCACACACACACTCACTCACACGTACACACTCGCGCACACTCGCACACACTCACGCACACTAGCACACACTCGCATGCACACACTGGCACACACTAACACACACACTCACATACACACTCGCACACACTCGCACAAACTCCTACACACACTCGCACACACTCACACACACACTCGCACGCTCACACTCGCACACACTCACACACACACTTGCACACACTTGCACACACACACTCGCACACAATCACACACACACTCGCAGACACTCGCACAAACTCACTCATGCACACACTCATACACACTCGCCCACACTCGCACACACAGTCCTACACACTCACACACACACTCGCAAACACTCGCAAACACTCACACACACACTCACTCACACGTACACACTCGCACACACTCGCACGCCCACACTCTCACACTCTCGCACACATTTGCACACACTCGCATTCACTCGCACGCACTCGCACACACACTCACACACACTTGCACACACTTGCACACGCTTGCACACACTCGCACACACTCGCACACACTCACACACACGCACACACACGCACACACACTCACGCACACACTCGCACACACTCGCACACACTTGCATGCACACATTCGCACGCACTCGCACACACAAACACAAACTGGCACACACTCAAACACACTCACTCATACACACTCGCACACACTCACTCGCACACACACACACACACTCACACACACTCACACACACACACTCGCGCACACTCGTGCACACTCGCACGCACACATTCGCACACATTCGCACTCACTTGCACACACTCGTACGCAAACACTGGCACACACTGGCACACACTCGCACACACACACTCGCACACACTTGCACACACTAGCACACACACACTCGCACACACTCGCACATACTCGCACACACTCACACACACTTGCACGCACACACTCGCATGCACACACTCGCACACACTCACACACACTCGCATACACACTCGCACACACTCGCACAAACTCCTACACACACTCGTACACACTCACACACACTCGCACACACACTCGCACACACTCGCACATACACACATACACATTTGCACACACTCGCACACACACTCGCACACACAGTCCTACACACTCACACACACTCGCAAAAACTCGCACACACTCACACACATACTCACTCACACGTACACACTCGCGCACACTCACGCACACTAGCACACACTCGTAAGCATACACTCAAACTCACTCACACACTTACTCACATGCACACACTCTCGCACACACTCACACACACTCGTGCACACTCGCACACACTCGCACGCCCACACTCGCACACTCTCGCACACATTTGCACACACTCGCACTCACTCGCACCCACTCGCATGCACACACTCGCACACACTCATACACAATCACACAAACTCGCACACACACACTCGCACACATTCGCACACACTCGCACACACTCACTCACTCACACTCACTCGCACACACTTGCACACACTCGCACACACTTGCACACACAGTCCTACACACTCACACACACTCGCAAACACTCGCACAAACTCACACACACTCACTCACACGCACACACTTGCGCACACTAGCACACACTCGCACGCCCACACTCGCACACATTCGCACTCACTCGCACGCACTCGCACGCACACACTCGCAAAAAACTCACACACACTCGCACACACTCATACACAATCGCACGCACACACACTCGCACACACACACTCGCACACTCTCGCACTCACTCGCACGCACTCGCACGCACACACTCGCACACACTCGCATGCACACACTCGCACGCACACACTCGCACAAACAGTCGCACACACTCGCACCCACTCACTCGTGCACACTCGCGCACGCTCGGGCACATTTGCACACACTCGCACACACTCGCACACTCTCGCACACACACTCGCACACACACTCGCACACACTCGAACACACTCGCACACACTCGCAAACACTCGCACATACAGTCCTACAAACTCACACACACTCACACACACTCACACACTCCACCCACACACAAACTGGCACACACTCAAACACACTCACTCATACACACTCGCACACACTCACTCGCACACACACACACTCGCACACACTAGCACCCAGTCACTCGAGCACACTCGCACACACTCGCACGCACGCACACACTCGCACACACTCACACGCACACAGTCACGCACACACACTCGCGCACACTCGTGCACACTTGCACGCACACATTCGCACACATTCGCACTCACTTGCACACACTCGTGCGCACACACTGGCACACACTGGCACACACTGGCACACACACACTCGCACACACTCGCACACACTTGCACATACTAGCACACACACACTCGCACATATTCGCACACACTCGCACGCACACACTCGCACACACTTGCATGCACACACTCGCACACACACTCACACACACACTCACATACACACTCGCACACACTCGCACAAACTCCTACACACACTCGTACACACACACACTCGCACACACACTCGCACACACTCGCACACACTCGCACATACACATATACACATTCGCACACACTCGCACACACACTCGCACACACAGTCCTACACACTCACACACACACTCGCAAACACTCGCACACACACTCACTCACATGTACACACTCGCGCACACTCGCACACACTCACGCACACTAGCACACACTCGCATGCACACACTGGCACACACACTAACACACACTCACATACACACTCGCACACACTCGCACAAACTCCTACACACACTCGCACACACTCACACACACACTTGCACACACTTGCACACACACACTCGCACACAATCACTCGCACACACTCGCAGACACTCGCACACACTCACTCATGCACACACTCATACACACTCACCCACACTCGCACACACAGTCCTACACACTCACACACACACTCGCAAACACTCGCAAACACTCACACACACACTCACTCACACGTACACACTCGCACACACTCGCACGCCCACACTCTCACACTCTCGCACACATTTGCACACACTCGCACTCACTCGCACGCACTCGCACACACACTCACACACACACTCGCACAAACTCATACACAATCGCACACACTCACTCGCACACACTTGCACACACTCGCACACACTCGCACACACTTGCACACACTTGCACACGCTTGCACACACTCGCACACACTCGCACACACTCGCACACACTCACACACATGCACACACACGCACACACACTCACGCACACACTCGCACACACTCGCACACACTTGCATGCACACATTCGCACGCACTCGCACACACAAACACAAACTGGCACAAACTCAAACACACTCACTCATACACACTCGCACACACTCACTCGCACACACACACACACACTCGCACACACACACACTCGCGCACACTCGTGCACACTCGCACGCACACATTCGCACACATTCGCACTCACTTGCACACACTCGTACGCAAACACTGGCACACACTGGCACACACTCGCACACACACACTCGCACACACTTGCACACACTAGCACACACACACTCGCACACACTCGCACATACTCTCACACACTCACACACACTTGCACACACTCGCACACACTCACACACACTCGCATACACACTCGCACACACTCGCACAAACTCCTACACACACTCGTACACACTCACACACACTCGCACACACACTCGCACACACTCGCACATACACACATACACATTTGCACACACTCGCACACACACTCACACACACAGTCCTACACACTCACACACACACTCGCAAACACTCGCACACACTCACACACACACTCACTCACATGTACACACTCACGCACACTCACGCACACTAGCACACACTCGTAAGCATACACTCAAACTCACTCACACACTTACTCACATGCACACACTCTCGCACACACTCACACACACTCGTGCACACTCGCACACACTCGCACGCCCACACTCGCACACTCTCGCACACATTTGCACACACTCGCACTCACTCGCACCCACTCGCATGCACACACTCGCACACACTCATACACAATCACACAAACTTGCACACACACACTCGCACATATTCGCACACACTCGCACACACTCACTCACTCACACTCACTCGCACACACTTGCACACACTCGCACACACTCGCACACACAGTCCTACACACTCACACACACTCGCAAACACTCGCACAAACTCACACACACTCACTCACACGCACACACTTGCGCACACTAGCACACACTCGCACGCCCACACTCGCACACATTCGCACTCACTCGCACGCACTCGCACGCACACACTCGCAAAAAACTCACACACACTCGCACACACTCATACAAAATCGCACGCACACACACTCGCACACACTCGCACACTCTCGCACTCACTCGCAGGCACTCGCACGCACACACTCGCACACACTCGCATGCACACACTCGCACACACAAACACACACACACTCGCATACACACTCGCACACACTCGCATGCACACACTCGCACACACACTCACACACACACACTCGCATACACACTCGCACACACTCGCACAAACTCCTACACACACTCGTACACACTCACACACACTCACACACACACTTGCACACACTCGAACATACACACATACACATTCGCACACACTCGCACACTCACTCGCACACACAGTCCTACACACTCACACACACACTCGCAAGCACTCGCACACACACACACTCACTCACACGTACACACTCGCGCACACTCGCACACACTCACGCACACTAGCACACACTCATAAGCATACACTCACACTCACTCACACACTTACTCACACTCACACACTCTCGCACACACTCACACACACTCGCCCACACTCGCACACACTCGCACGCCCACACTCGCACACTCTCGCACACATTTGCACACACTCGCACTCACTCACACCCACTCGCACGCACACACTCGCACACACTCATACACAATCACACAAACTCGCACACACACACTCGCACACATTCGCACACACTCGCACACACTCACTCACTCACACTCACTCGCACACACTTGCACACACTCGCACACACTCGCACACACAGTCCTACACACTCACACACACACTCGCAAACACTCGCACAAACTCACACACACTCACTCACACGCACACACTTGCGCACACTAGCACACACTCGCACGCCCACACTCGCACACATTCGCACTCACTCGCACGCACTCGCACGCACACACTCGCACAAACTCACACACACTCGCACACACTCATACACAATCGCACGCACACACACTCGCACACACTCGCACACTCTCGCACACATTCGCACTCACTTGCACGCACACACTCGCACAAACTCGCATGCACACACTCGCACACACACTCACACACACACTCGCATACACACTCGCACAAACTCCTACACACACTCGTACACACTCACACACACTCGCACACACACTTGCACACACTCGCACACACTCGCACATACACACATACACATTCGCACACACTCGCACAATCACTCGCACACACAGTCCTACACACTCACACACACTCGCAAACACTCGCACACACACACTCACTCACACGTACACACTCGCGCACACTCACACACACTCACGCACACTAGCACACACTCGTAAGCATACACTCACACTCACTCACACACTTACTCACACGCACACACTCTCGCACACACTCACACACATTCGCGCACACTCGCACACACTCGCACGCCCACACTCGCACACTCTCGCACACATTTGCACACACTCGCACTCACTCGCACCCACTCGCATGCACACACTCGCACACACTCATACACAATCACACAAACTGACACACACTCGCACACACTCACACATTCGCACCCACTCACTCGTGCACACTCGCACACATTCGCACTCACTCGCACGCACTCGCACACACACACTCTCACACACTCGCACAAACTCACACACTCGCACACACTTATACACAATCGGACACACACTCACTCACTCACACTCACTCGCACACACTTGCACACACTCGCACACACTCGCACACACAGTCCTACACACTCACACACACTCGCAAACACTCGCACAAACTCACACACACTCACTCACACCCAAACACTTGCACACACTAGCAGACACTCGCACGCCCACACTTGCACACACTCACACTCACTCGCACGCACTCGCACGCACACACTCGCACACACTCGCACATACTCGCACACACTTGCACACACTCGCACACACTCGCATGCACACACTCGCACACATACTCACAAACACACACTCGCATACACACTCGCACACACTCGCACAAACTCCTACACACACTCGTACACACTCACACACACTCGCACACACACTTGCACACACTCGCACACACTCGCACATACACGCATACACACTCGCACACACAGTCCTACACACACACACTCGCAAACACTCACACACACTCACTCACACGTACACACTCGCACACACTCGCACACACTCACGCACACTAGCACACACTCGTAAGCATACACTCACATTCACTCACACACTTACTCACACGCACACACTCTCGCACACACTCACACACACTCGCGCACACTCGCACACACTCGCATGCCCACACTCGCACACTCTCGCACACATTTGCACACACTCGCACTCACTCACACCGACTCGCACGCACACACTCGCACACACTCATACACAATCACACAAACTCGCACACACACACTCGCACACATTTGCACACACTCGCACACACTCACTCACTCACACTCACTCGCACACACTTGCACACACTCGCACACACTCGCACACACAGTCCTACACACTCACACACACTCGCAAACACTCGCACAAACTCACACACACTCACTCACACGCACATACTTGCACACACTAGCACACACTCGCACGCCCACACTTGCACACATTCGCACTCACTCGCACGCACTCGCACGCACACACTCGCACAAACTCACACACACTCGCACACACTCATACTCAATCGCACAATCGTACAAACTCACACACACTCGCACACACTCACACACTCGCACCCACTCACTCGTGCACACTCGCACACATTCGCACTCACTCGCACGCACTCACACGCACACACTCGCACAAACTCACACACACTCGCACACACTCATACACAATCGCACGCACACACTCGCACACACACACTCACACACACTCGCACACTCTCGCACACATACGCACTCACTCGCACGCACTCGCACGCACACACTCTCACACACTCGCACAAACTCACACACACTCGCACACACTTATACACAATCGCACACACACACTCACTCACTCACACTCACTTGCACACACTTGCACAGACTCGCACACACTCGCACACACAGTTCTACACACTCACACACACTCGCAAACACTCGCACAAACTCACACACACTCACTCACACGCACACACTTGCACACACTAGCACACACTCGCACGCCCACACTTGCACACACTCACACTCATTCGCACGCACTCGCACGCACACACTCGCACATACTCGCACACACTTGCACACACTCGCACACACTCATACACAATCGCACGCACACACACTCGCACACACACACTCGCACACACTCGCACACTCTCGTACACATTCACACTCACTCGCACGCACTCGCACGCGCACACTCGAACACACTCGCACAAACTCACACACACTCGCACACACTTATACACAAACGCACACACACACTCGTACACACACTCGCACACACTCGCACACACTCACTCACACACACTCACACACACACACTCGCACACACTCACACACACTTGCACACACTCGCACACACTCACACGCACACACACTCGCACACACACTCACACACACTCACACACTCACAAGCACACACTCGCACACACACTCGCACACACTCACACGCACACACTCACACGCACACACTCGCACAAACAGTCGCACACACTCGCACCCACTCACTCGTGCACACTCGCGCACACTCGGGCACATTTGCACACACTCGCACACACTCGCACACTCTCGCACACACACTCGCACACACACTCGCACACACTCGAACACACTCGCACACACTCGCAAACACTCGCACATACAGTCCTACAAACTCACACACACTCACACACACTCACACACTCCACCCACACACAAACTGGCACACACTTAAACACACTCACTCATACACACTCGCACACACTCACTCGCACACACACACACACACTCGCACACACTCGCACCCAGTCACTCGAGCACACTCGCACACACTCGCACGCACGCACACACTCGCACACACTCACACGCACACAGTCACGCACACACACTCACGCACACTCGTGCACACTTGTACGCACACATTCGCACACATTCGCACTCACTTGCACACACTCGTGCGCACACACTGGCACACACTGGCACACACTGGCACACACACACTCGCACACACTGGCACACACTTGCACACACTAGCACACACACACTCGCACATACTCGCACACACTCGCACACACTCGCACGCACACACTCGCACACACTCGCATGCACACACTCGCACACACACTCACACACACACTCACATACACACTCGCACACACTCGCACAAACTCCTACACACACATACACATTCACACACACTCGCACACACACCCGCACACACAGTCCTACACACTCACACACACACTCGCAAACTCTCGCACACACTCACACACACACTCACACGTACACACTCGCGCACACTCACGCACACTAGCACACACTCGTAAGCATACATTCACACTCACTCACACACTTACTCACACGCACACACTCTCGCACACACTCACACACACTCGCACACACTCGCACGCCCACACTCGCACACTCTCGCACACATTTGCACACACTCGCACTCACTCGCACCCACTTGCACGCACACACTCGCACACACTCATACACAATCACACAAACTCGCACACACACACTCGCACACATTCGCACACACTCTCACACACGCACTCACTCACACTCACTCGCACACACTTACACACACTCGCACACACTCGCACACACAGTCCTACACACTCACACACACACTCGCAAACACTCGCACAAACTCACACACACTCACTCACACGCACACACTTGCGCACACTAGCACACACTCGCACGCCCAAACTCGCACACATTCGCACTCACTCGCACGCACTCGCACGCACACACTCGCACACACTCGCACAAACTCACACACACTCGCACACACTCATACACAATCGCACGCACACACACCCGCACACACTCGCACACATTCGCACTCACTCGCACGCACTCGCACGCACACACTCGCACAAACTCACACACACTGGCACACACTTATACACAATCGCACACACACACTCTAACACACACTCACACACAGTCGCACACACTCACTCACACACACTCACACACACACTCGCACACACTCACACACACTTGCACACACTCGCACACACTCACACGCACACACACTCACACACACACTCACACACACTCGCACACACTCACAAGCACAAACTCGCACACACACTCGCACACACTCACACGCACACACTCACACGCACACACTCGCACACAAACTCGCACACACTCGCACCCAGTCACTCGAGCACACTCGCACACCCTCGCACGCACGCACACACTCGCACACACTCACATGCACACACTCACGCACACACACTCGCACACACTCGAACACACTCGCACACACTCGCAAACACTCGCACATACAGTCCTACAAACTCACACACACTCACACACACTCACACACTCCACCCACACACAAACTGGCACACACTCAAACACACTCACTCAGACACACTCGCACACACTCACTCGCACGCACACACACACACTCGCACACACTCGCACCCAGTCACTCGAGCACACTCGCACACACTCGCACGCACGCACACACTCGCACACACTCACACGCACACAGTCACGCACACACACTCGCGCACACTCGTGCACACTTGCACGCACACATTCGCACACATTCGCACTCACTTGCACACACTCGTGCGCACACACTGGCACACACTGGCACACACTGGCACACACACACTCGCACACACTCGCACACACTTGCACACACTAGCACACACACACTCGCACATACTCGCACACACTCGCACACACTCGCACGCACACACTCGCACACACTCGCATGCACACACTTGCACACACACTCACACACACACACTCACATACACACTCGCACACACTCGCAGAAACTCCTACACACACACGTACACACTCACACACACTCGAACACACACTCGCACACACTCGCACACACTCGCACATACACACATACACATTCACACACACTCGCACACACACTCGCACACACAGTCCTACACACTCACACACTTGCACACACTCGCACACACTCACACGCACACACACTCACACACACACTCACACACACTCGCACACACTCACAAGCACAAACTCGCACACACACTCGCACACACTCACACGCACACACTCATACGCACACACTCGCACACAAACTCGCACACACTCGCACCCAGTCACTCGAGCACACTCGCACACCCTCGCACGCACGCACACACTCGCACACACTCACATGCACACACTCACACACACACTCGCACACACTCGAACACACTCGCACACACTCGCAAACACTCGCACATACAGTCCTACAAACTCACACACACTCACACACACTCACACACTCGCACCCACACACAAACTGGCACACACTCAAACACACTCACTCATACACACTCGCACACACTCACTCGCACACACACTCGCACACACTTGCACCCAGTCACTCGAGCACACTCGCACACCCTCGCACGCACGCACACACTCGCACACACTCACATGCACACACTCACGCACACACACTCGCACACACTCGTGCACACTCGCACGCACACATTCATGCACACACACTCGCGCACACTCGTGCACACTCGCACGCACACATTCACACACATTCGCACTCACTTGCACACACTCGTACGCACACACTGGCACACACTCGCACACACTCGCACACACACACTCGCACATACTCGCTCACACTCACACACACTCGCACGCACACACTCGCACACACTCGCATGCACACACTCGCACACACACTCGCATACACACTCGCACAAACTCCTACACACACTCGTACACACTCACACACACTAGCACACACACACTCGCACACACTCGCACATACTCGCACACACTCGCACACACTCGCATGCACACACTCGTACACACATTCACACACACTCTCGCATACACACTCGCACAAACTCCTACACACACTCGTACACACTCACACACACTCGCACACACACTTGCACACACTCGCACACACTCGCACATACACACATACACATTCGCACACACTCGCACACACACTCGCACACACAGTCCTACACACTCACACACACACTCGCAAACACTCGCACACACTCACACACACACTCACTCACACATACACACTCATGCACACTTGCACACACTCACGCACACTAGCACACACTCGTAAGCATACACTCACACTCACTCACACACTTACTCACACGCACACACTCTCGCACACACTCACACACACTCGCGCACACTCGCACACACTCGCACGCCCACCATCACACACTCTCGCACACATTTGCACACACTCGCACTCACTTGCACCCACTCGCACGCACACACTCGCACACACTCATACACAATCACACAAACTCGCACACATTCGCACACACTCGCACACACTCACTCACTCACACTTACTCACACACACTTGCACACACTCGCACACACTCGCACACACAGTCCTACACACTCACGCACACACTCGCACAAACTCGCATGCACACACTCGCACACACACTAACACACACACACTCGCATACACACTCGCACACACTCGCATGCACACACTCGCACACACACTCACACACACACTCACATACACACTCACACACACTCGCACAAACTCCTACACACACGTACACACTCACACACTCGCACACACACTCGCACACACTCGCACATACACACATACACATTCACACACACTCGCACACACACCCGCACACACAGTCCTACACACTCACACACACACTCGCAAACACTCGCACACACTCACACACACACTCACACGTACACACTCGCGCACACTCACGCACACTAGCACACACTCATAAGCATACACTCACACTCACTCACACACTTACTCACACGCACACACTCTCGCACACACTCACACACACTCGCACACACTCGCACGCCCACACTCGCACACTCTCGCACACATTTGCACACACTCGCACTCACTCGCACCCACTCGCACGCACGCACTCGCACACACTCATACACAATCACACAAACTCGCACACACACACTCGCACACATTCGCACACACTCTCACACACGCACTCACTCACACTCACTCGCACACACTTACACACACTCGCACACACTCGCACACACAGTCCTACACACTCACACACACACTCGCAAACACTCGCACAAACTCACACACACTCACTCACACGCACACACTTGCGCACACTAGCACACACTCGCATGCCCAAACTCGCACACATTCGCACTCACTCGCACGCACTCGCACGCACACACTCGCACACACTCGCACAAACTCACACACACTCGCACACACTCATACACAATCGCACGCACACACACCCGCACACACTCGCACACATTCGCACTCACTCGCACGCACTCGCACGCACACACTCGCACAAACTCACACACACTGGCACACACTTATACACAATCGCACACACACACTCTAACACACACTCACACACATTCGCACACACTCACTCACACACACTCACACACACACTCGCACACACTCACACACACTTGCACACACTCGCACACACTCACACGCACACACACTCACACACACACTCACACACACTCGCACACACTCACAAGCACAAACTCGCACACACACTCGCACACACTCACACGCACACACTCACACGCACACACTCGCACACAAACTCGCACACACTCGCACCCAGTCACTCGAGCACACTCGCACACCCTCGCACGCACGCACACACTCGCACACACTCACATGCACACACTCACGCACACACACTCGCACACACTCGAACACACTCGCACACACTCGCAAACACTCGCACATACAGTCCTACAAACTCACACACACTCACACACACTCACACACTCCACCCACACACAAACTGGCACACACTCAAACACACTCACTCAGACACACTCGCACACACTCACTCGCACGCACACACACACACTCGCACACACTCGCACCCAGTCACTCGAGCACACTCGCACACACTCGCACGCACGCACACACTCGCACACACTCACACGCACACAGTCACGCACACACACTCACGCACACTCGTGCACACTTGCACGCACACATTCGCACACATTCGCACTCACTTGCACACACTCGTGCGCACACACTGGCACACACTGGCACACACTGGCACACACACACTCGCACACACTCGCACACACTTGCACACACTAGCACACACACACTCGCACATACTCGCACACACTCGCACACACTCGCACGCACACACTCGCACACACTCGCATGCACACACTCGCACACACACTCACACACACACACTCACATACACACTCGCACACACTCGCACAAACTCCTACACACACACGTACACACTCACACACACTCGAACACACACTCGCACACACTCGCACACACTCGCACATACACACATACACATTCACACACACTCGCACACACACTCGCACAAACAGTCCTACACACTCACACACTTGCACACACTCGCACACACTCACACGCACACACACTCACACACACACTCACACACACTCGCACACACTCACAAGCACAAACTCGCACACACACTCGCACACACTCACACGCACACACTCACACGCACACACTCGCACACAAACTCGCACACACTCGCACCCAGTCACTCGAGCACACTCGCACACCCTCGCACGCACGCACACACTCGCACACACTCACATGCACACACTCACACACACACTCGCACACACTCGAACACACTCGCACACACTCGCAAACACTCGCACATACAGTCCTACAAACTCACACACACTCACACACACTCACACACTCGCACCCACACACAAACTGGCACACACTCAAACACACTCACTCATACACACTCGCACACACTCACTCGCACACACACTCGCACACACTTGCACCCAGTCACTCGAGCACACTCGCACACCCTCGCACGCACGCACACACTCGCACACACTCACATGCACACACTCATGCACACACACTCGCACACACTCGTGCACACTCGCACGCACACATTCATGCACACACACTCGCACACACTCGTGCACACTCGCACGCACACATTCACACACATTCGCACTCACTTGCACACACTCGTACGCACACACTGGCACACACTCGCACACACTCGCACACACACACTCGCACATACTCGCTCACACTCACACACACTCGCACGCACACACTCGCACACACTCGCATGCACACACTCGCACACACACTCGCATACACACTCGCACAAACTCCTACACACACTCACACACACTAGCACACACACACTCGCACACACTCGCACATACTCGCACACACTCGCACACACTCGCACACACTCGCATGCACACACTCGCACACACATTCACACACACTCTCGCATACACACTCGCACAAACTCCTACACACACTCGTACACACTCACACACACTCGCACACACACTTGCACACACTCGCACACACTCGCACATACACACATACACATTCGCACACACTCGCACACACACTCGCACACACAGTCCTACACACTCACACACACACTCGCAAACACTCGCACACACTCACACACACACTCACTCACACGTACACACTCATGCACACTTGCACACACTCACGCACACTAGCACACACTCGTAAGCATACACTCACACTCACTCACACACTTACTCACACGCACACACTCTCGCACACACTCACACACACTCGAGCACACTCGCACACACTCGCACGCCCACCATCACACACTCTCGCACACATTTGCACACACTCGCACTCACTTGCACCCACTCGCACGCACACACTCGCACACACTCATACACAATCACACAAACTCGCACACACACACTCGCACACATTTGCACACACTCGCACACTCACACTCACTCGCACACACTTGCACACACTCGCACACACTCGCACACACAGTCCTACACACTCACACACACTCGCAAACACTCACTCACACGCACACACTTGCGCACACTAGCACACACTCGCACGCCCACACTCACACACATTCGCACTCACTCGCACGCACTCGCACGCACACACTTGCACAAACTCACACACACTCGCACACACTCATACACAATCGCATGCACACACACTCGCACACACACACTCGCACACACTAGCACACTCTCGCACACATTCACACTCACTCGCACGCACTCGCACGCACACACTCGAACACACTCGCACAAACACACACACACTCGCACACACTTATACACAAACGCACACACACACTCGTACACACACTCGCACACACTCGCACACACTCGCACACACTCACTCACACACACACACTCGCACACACTCACACACACTTGCACACACTCGCACACACTCACACGCACACACACTCGCACACACACTCACACACACTCACACACACTCACAAGCACACACTCACACACACTCTCGCACACACTCACACGCACACACTCACACGCACACACTCGCACAAACAGTCGCACACACTCGCACCCACTCACTCGTGCACACTCGCGCACACTTGGGCACATTTGCACACACTCGCACACACTCGCACACTCTCGCACACACACTCGCACACACACTCGCACACACTCGAACACACTCGCACACACTCGCAAACACTCGCACATACAGTCCTACAAACTCACACACACTCACAGACACACACACACTCGCACCCACACACAAACTGGCACACACTCAAACACACTCACTCATACACACTCGCACACAATCACTCACACACACACACTCGCACACACTCGCACCCAGTCACTCGAGCACACTCACACACCCTCGCACGCACGCACACACTCGCACACACTCACATGCACACACTCACGCACACACACTCGCACGCACACATTCACACACATTCGCACTCACTTGCACACACTCGTACGCACACACTCGCACACACTCGCACACACACACTCGCACATACTCGCTCACACTCGCACACACTCGCACGCACACACTCGCACACACTCGCACGCACACACTCGCACACACTCACTCACACACACACACTCGCACACACTCACACACACTTGCACTCACTCGCACACACTCACACGCACACACACTCGCACACACACTCACACACACTCGCACACACTCACAAGCACACACTCGCACACACACTCGCACACACTCACACGCACACACTCACACGCACACACTCGCACAAACAGTCGCACACACTCGCACCCACTCACTCGTGCACACTCGCGCACACTTGGGCACATTTGCACACACTCGCACACACTCGCACACTCTCGCACACACACTCGCACACACACTCGCACACACTCGAACACACTCGCACACACTCGCAAACACTCGCACATACAGTCCTACAAACTCACACACACTCACAGACACTCACACACTCGCACCCACACACAAACTGGCACACACTCAAACACACTCACTCATACACACTCGCACACAATCACTCACACACACACACTCGCACACACTCGCACCCAGTCACTCGAGCACACTCACACACCCTCGCACGCACGCACACACTCGCACACACTCACATGCACACACTCACGCACACACACTCGCGCACACTCGTGCACACTCGCACGCACACATTCACACACATTCGCACTCACTTGCACACACTCGTACGCACACACTCGCACACACTCGCACACACACACTCGCACATACTCGCTCACACTCGCACATACTCGCACGCACACACTCGCACACACTCGCATGCACACATTCGCACACACTCACACACACACTCTCGCATACACACTCGCACAAACTCCTACACACTCACACACACTCGCACACACACTTGCACACACTCGCACACACTTGCACATACACACATACACATTCGCACACACTCGCACACACACTCGCACACACAGTCCTACAAACTCACACACACACTCGCAAACACTCGCACACACTCACACACACACTCACTCACACGTACACACTCACGCACACTTGCACACACTCACGCACACTAGCACACACTCGTAAGCATACACTCACACTCACTCACACACTTACTCACACGCACACACTCTCGCACACACTCACACACATTCGCACACACTCGCACGCCCACACTCGCACACTCTCGCACACATTTGCACACACTCGCATTCACTTGCACCCACTCGCACGCACACACTCGCACACACTCATACACAATCACACAAACTCGCACACACACACTCGCACACATTCGCACAAACTCGCACACACTCACTCACACTCACTCGCACACACTTGCACACACTCGCACACACTCGCACACACAGTCCTACACACTCACACACACACTCGCAAACACTCGCACAAACTCACACACACTCACTCACACGCACACACTTGCGCACACTAGCACACACTCGCACGCCCACACTCACACACATTCGCACTCACTCGCACACACTCGCACGCACACACTCGCAAAAACTCACACACACTCGCACACACTCTTACACAATTGCACGCACACACACTCGCACACACACACTCGCACACACTCGCACACTCTCACACACATTCACACTCACTCGCACGCACTCGCACGTGCACACTCGAACACACTCGCACAAACTCACACACACTCGTACACACACTCGCACACACTCGCACACACTCACACACACTCACTCACACACACTCACACACACACACTCACACACACTTGCACACACTCGCACACACTCACACGCACACACACTCGCACACACTCACACACACTCGCACACACTCACAAGCACACACTCGCACACACACTCGCACACACTCACACGCACACACTCACACGCACACACTCGCACAAACAGTCGCACACACTCGCACCCACTCACTCGTGCACACTCGCGCACACTCGGGCACATTTGCACACACTCGCACACACTCACACACTCTCGCACACATACTCGCACACACACTCGCACACACTCGAACACACTCGCACACACTCGCAAACACTCGCACATACAGTCCTACAAACTCACACACACTCACACACACTCACACACTCCACCCACACACAAACTGGCACACACTCAAACACACTCACTCATACACACTCGCACACACTCACTCGCACACACACACACTCGCACACACTAGCACCCAGTCACTCGAGCACACTCGCACACACTCGCACGCACGCACACACTCGCACACACTCACACGCACACAGTCACGCACACACACTCGCGCACACTCGTGCACACTTGCACGCACACATTCACACACATTCGCACTCACTTGCACACACTCGTGCGCACACACTATCACACACTGGCACACACTGGCACACACACACTCGCACACACTCGCACACACTTGCACATACTAGCACACACACACTCGCACATATTCGCACACACTCGCACGCACACACTCGCACACACTTGCATGCACACACTCGCACACACACACACACTCACATACACACTCGCACAAACTCCTACACACACTCGTACACACACACACTCGCACACACACTCGCACACACTCGCACACACTCGCACATACACACATACACATTCGCACACACTCGCACACACACTCGCACACACAGTCCTACACACTCACACACACACTCGCAAACACTCGCACACACTCTCACTCACACGTACACACTCGCGCACACTCGCACACACTCACGCACACTAGCACACACTCGCATGCACACACTGGCACACACACTAACACACACACTCACATACACACTCGCACACACTCGCACAAACTCCTACACACACTCGCACACACTCACACACACACTCGCACGCTCACACTCGCACACACTCACACACACACTTGCACACACTTGCACACACACACCCGCACACAATCACACACACACTCGCAGACACTCGCACACACTCACTCATGCACACACTCATACACACTCGCCCACACTCGCACACACAGTCCTACACACTCACACACACACTCGCAAACACTCGCAAACACTCACACACACACTCACTCACACGTACACACTCGCACACACTCGCACGCCCACACTCTCACACTCTCGCACACATTTGCACACACTCGCACTCACTCGCACGCACTCACACACACACTCACACACACACTCGCACAAACTCATACACAATCACACACACTCACTCGCACACACTTGCACACACTCGCACACACTCGCACACACTTGCACACACTTGCACACGCTTGCACACACTCGCACACACTCGCACACACTCACACACACGCACACACACTCACGCACACACTCGCACACACTCGCACACACTTGCATGCACACATTCGCACGCACTCGCACACACAAACACAAACTGGCACACACTCAAACACACTCACTCATACACACTCGCACACACTCACTCGCACACACACACACACACTCGCACACACTCACACACACACACACTCGCGCACACTCGTGCACACTCGCACGCACACATTCGCACACATTCGCACTCACTTGCACACACTCGTACGCAAACACTGGCACACACTGGCACACACTCGCACACACACACTCGCACACACTCGCACACACTTGCACACACTAGCACACACACACTCACACACACTCGCACATACTCGCACACACTCACACACACTTGCACGCACACACTCGCATGCACACACTCGCACACACTCACACACACTCGCACACACTCGCACAAACTCCTACACACACTCGTACACACTCACACACACTCGCACACACACTCGCACATACACACATACACATTTGCACACACTCGCACACACACTCGCACACACAGTCCTACACACTCACACACACTCGCAATCACTCGCACACACTCACACACACACTCACTCACACGTACACACTCGCGCACACTCACGCACACTAGCACACACTCGTAAGCATACACTCAAACTCACTCACACACTTACTCACATGCACACACTCTCGCACACACTCACACACACTCGTGCACACTCGCACACACTCGCACGCCCACACTCGCACACTCTCGCACACATTTGCACACACTCGCACTCACTCGCACCCACTCGCATGCACACACTCGCACACACTCATACACAATCACACAAACTCGCACACACACACTCGCACACATTCGCACACACTCGCACACACTCACTCACTCACACTCACTCGCACACACTTGCACACACTCGCACACACTCGCACACACAGTCCTACACACTCACACACACTCGCAAACACTCGCACAAACTCACACACACTCACTCACACGCACACACTTGCGCACACTAGCACACACTCGCACGCCCACACTCGCACACATTCGCACTCACTCGCACGCACTCGCACGCACACACTCGCAAAAAACTCACACACACTCGCACACACTCATACACAATCGCACGCACACACACTCGCACACACACACTCGCACACACTCGCACACTCTCGCACTCACTCGCACGCACACACTCGCACACACTCGCATGCACACACTCGCACGCACACACTCGCACAAACAGTCGCACACACTCGCACCCACTCACTCGTGCACACTCGCGCACACTCGGGCACATTTGCACACACTCGCACACACTCGCACACTCTCGCACACACACTCGCACACACACTCGCACACACTCGAACACACTCGCACACACTCGCAAACACTCGCACATACAGTCCTACAAACTCACACACACTCACACACACTCACACACTCCACCCACACACAAACTGGCACACACTCAAACACACTCACTCATACACACTCGCACACACTCACTCGCACACACACACACTCGCACACACTAGCACCCAGTCACTCGAGCACACTCGCACACACTCGCACGCACGCACACACTCGCACACACTCGAACACACTCGCACACACTCGCAAATACTCGCACATACAGTCCTACAAACTCACACACACTCACACACACTCACACACTCCACCCACACACAAACTGGCACACACTCAAACACACTCACTCATACACACTCGCACACACTCACTCGCACACACACACACTCGCACACACTAGCACCCAGTCACTCGAGCACACTCGCACACACTCGCACGCACGCACGCACACACTCGCACACACTCACACGCACACAGTCACGCACACACACTCGCGCACACTCGTGCACACTTGCACGCACACATTCACACACATTCGCACTCACTTGCACACACTCGTGCGCACACACTATCACACACTGGCACACACTGGCACACACACACTCGCACACACTCGCACACACTTGCACATACTAGCACACACACACTCGCACATATTCGCACACACTCGCACGCACACACTCGCACACACTTGCATGCACACACTCGCACACACACACACACTCACATACACACTCGCACAAACTCCTACACACACTCGTACACACACACACTCGCACACACACTCGCACACACTCGCACACACTCGCACATACACACATACACATTCGCACACACTCGCACACACACTCGCACACACAGTCCTACACACTCACACACACACTCGCAAACACTCGCACACACTCACACACACACTCACTCACACGTACACACTCGCGCACACTCGCACACACTCACGCACACTAGCACACACTCGCATGCACACACTGGCACACACACTAACACACACACTCACATACACACTCGCACACACTCGCACAAACTCCTACACACACTCGCACACACTCACACACACACTCGCACGCTCACACTCGCACACACTCACACACACACTTGCACACACTTGCACACACACACCCGCACACAATCACACACACACTCGCAGACACTCGCACACACTCACTCATGCACACACTCATACACACTCGCCCACACTCGCACACACAGTCCTACACACTCACACACACACTCGCAAACACTCGCAAACACTCACACACACACTCACTCACACGTACACACTCGCACACACTCGCACGCCCACACTCTCACACTCTCGCACACATTTGCACACACTCGCACTCACTCGCACGCACTCACACACACACTCACACACACACTCGCACAAACTCATACACAATCACACACACTCACTCGCACACACTTGCACACACTCGCACACACTCGCACACACTTGCACACACTTGCACACGCTTGCACACACTCGCACACACTCGCACACACTCACACACACGCACACACACTCACGCACACACTCGCACACACTCGCACACACTTGCATGCACACATTCGCACGCACTCGCACACACAAACACAAACTGGCACACACTCAAACACACTCACTCATACACACTCGCACACACTCACTCGCACACACACACACACACTCGCACACACTCACACACACACACACTCGCGCACACTCGTGCACACTCGCACGCACACATTCGCACACATTCGCACTCACTTGCACACACTCGTACGCAAACACTGGCACACACTGGCACACACTCGCACACACACACTCGCACACACTCGCACACACTTGCACACACTAGCACACACACACTCACACACACTCGCACATACTCGCACACACTCACACACACTTGCACGCACACACTCGCATGCACACACTCGCACACACTCACACACACTCGCACACACTCGCACAAACTCCTACACACACTCGTACACACTCACACACACTCGCACACA
Organism: Phyllobates terribilis; assembly: GCF_046119375.1. NCBI lineage: Eukaryota > Metazoa > Chordata > Amphibia > Anura > Dendrobatidae > Phyllobates > Phyllobates terribilis. Next base: position 2,990,511 of record NW_027362853.1, read on the forward strand.
CACTCGCACATACACACATACACATTTGCACACACTCGCACACACACTCGCACACACAGTCCTACACACTCACACACACTCGCAATCACTCGCACACACTCACACACACACTCACTCACACGTACACACTCGCGCACACTCACGCACACTAGCACACACTCGTAAGCATACACTCAAACTCACTCACACACTTACTCACATGCACACACTCTCGCACACACTCACACACACTCGTGCACACTCGCACACACTCGCACGCCCACACTCGCACACTCTCGCACACATTTGCACACACTCGCACTCACTCGCACCCACTCGCATGCACACACTCGCACACACTCATACACAATCACACAAACTCGCACACACACACTCGCACACATTCGCACACACTCGCACACACTCACTCACTCACACTCACTCGCACACACTTGCACACACTCGCACACACTCGCACACACAGTCCTACACACTCACACACACTCGCAAACACTCGCACAAACTCACACACACTCACTCACACGCACACACTTGCGCACACTAGCACACACTCGCACGCCCACACTCGCACACATTCGCACTCACTCGCACGCACTCGCACGCACACACTCGCAAAAAACTCACACACACTCGCACACACTCATACACAATCGCACGCACACACACTCGCACACACACACTCGCACACACTCGCACACTCTCGCACTCACTCGCACGCACACACTCGCACACACTCGCATGCACACACTCGCACGCACACACTCGCACAAACAGTCGCACACACTCGCACCCACTCACTCGTGCACACTCGCGCACACTCGGGCACATTTGCACACACTCGCACACACTCGCACACTCTCGCACACACACTCGCACACACACTCGCACACACTCGAACACACTCGCACACACTCGCAAACACTCGCACATACAGTCCTACAAACTCACACACACTCACACACACTCACACACTCCACCCACACACAAACTGGCACACACTCAAACACACTCACTCATACACACTCGCACACACTCACTCGCACACACACACACTCGCACACACTAGCACCCAGTCACTCGAGCACACTCGCACACACTCGCACGCACGCACACACTCGCACACGCTCACACGCACACAGTCACGCACACACTCGCGCACACTCGTGCACACTTGCACGCACACATTCGCACACATTCGCACACATTCGCACTCACTTGCACACACTCGTGCGCACACACTGGCACACACTGGCACACACTGGCACACACACACTCGCACACACTCGCACACACTTGCAAATACTAGCACACACACACTCGCACATATTCGCACACACTCGCACGCACACACTCGCACACACTTGCATGCACACACTCGCACACACACTCACACACACACTCACATACACAATCGCACACACTCGCACAAACTCCTACACACACTCGTACACACACACACTCGCACACACACTCGCACACACGCGCACACACTCGCACATACACACATACACATTCGCACACACTCGCACACACACTCGCACACACAGTCCTACACACTCACACACACACTCGCAAACACTCGCACACACTCACACACACACTCACTCACACGTACACACTCGCACACACTCACGCACACTAGCACACACTCGCATGCACACACTGGCACACACACTAACACACACACTCACATACACACTCGCACACACTCGCACAAACTACTACACACACTCGCACACACTCACACACACACTCGCACGCTCACACTCGCACACACTCACACACACACTTGCACACACTTACACACACACACTCGCACACAATCACACACACACTCGCAGACACTCGCACACACTCACTCATGCACACACTCATACACACTCGCCCACACTCGCACACACAGTCCTACACACTCACACACACACTCGCAAACACTCGCAAACACTCACACACACACTCACTCACACGTACACAATCGCACACACTCGCACGCCCACACTCTCACACTCTCGCACACATTTGCACACACTCGCACTCACTCGCACGCACTCTCACACACACTCACACACACACTCGCACAAACTCATACACAATCGCACACACTCACTCGCACACACTTGCACACACTCGCACACACTCGCACACACTTGCACACACTTGCACACGCTTGCACACACTCGCACACACTCGCACACACTCGCACACACTCACACACACGCGCACACACACTCACGCACACACTCGCACACACTCGCACACACTTGCATGCACACATTCGCACGCACTCGCACACACAAACACAAACTGGCACACACTCAAACACACTTACTCATACACACTCGCACACACTCACTCGCACACACACACACTCGCACACACTCACACACACACACACTCGCGCACACTCGTGCACACTCGCACGCACACATTCGCACACTTTCGCACTCACTTGCACACACTCGTACGCAAACACTGGCACACACTGGCACACACTCGCACACACACACTCGCACACACTCGCACACACTTGCACACACTAGCACACACACACTCGCACACACTCGCACATACTCGCACACACTCACACACACTTGCACGCACACACTCGCATGCACACACTCGCACACACTCACACACACTCGCATACACACTCGCACACACTCGCACAAACTCCTACACACACTCACACACACTCGCACAGACACTCGCACACACTCGCACATACATACATACACATTTGCACACACTCGCACACACACTCGCACACACAGTCCTACACACTCACACACACACTCGCAAACACTCGCACACACTCACACACACACTCACTCACACGTACACACTCGCGCACACTCACGCACACTAGCACACACTCGTAAGCATACACTCAAACTCACTCACACACTTACTCACATGCACACACTCTCGCACACACTCACACACACTCGTGCACACTCGCACACACTCGCACGCCCACACTCGCACACTCTCGCACACATTTGCACACACTCGCACTCACTCGCACCCACTCGCATGCACACACTCGCACACACTCATACACAATCACACAAACTCGCACACACACACTCGCACACATTCGCACACACTCGCACACACTCACTCACTCACACTCACTCGCACACAATTGCACACACTCGCACACACTCGCACACACAGTCCTACACACTCACACACACTTGCAAACACTCGCACAAACTCACACACACTCACTCACACGCACACACTTGCGCACACTAGCACACACTCGCACGCCCACACTCGCACACATTTGCACTCACTCGCACGCACTCGCACGCACACACTCGCAAAAAACTCACACACACTCGCACACACTCATACACAATCGCACGCACACACACTCGCACACACACACTCGCACACACTCGCACACTCTCGCACTCACTCGCACGCACTCGCACGCACACACTCGCACACACTCGCATGCACACACTCGCACACACAAACACACACACACTCGCATACACACTCGCACACACTCGCATGCACACACTCGCACACACACTCACACACACACACTCGCATACACACTAGCACACACTCGCACAAACTCCTACACACACTCGTACACACTCACACACACTCGCACACACACTTGCACACACTCGAACATACACGCATACACATTCGCACACACTCGCACACTCACTCGCACACACAGTCCTACACACTCACACACACACTCGCAAACACTCGCACACACACACACTCACTCACACGTACACACTCGCGCACACTCGCACACACTCACGCACACTAGCACACACTCGTAAGCATACACTCACACTCACTCACACACTTACTCACACTCACACACTCTTGCACACACTCACACACACTCGCCCACACTCGCACACACTCGCACGCCCACACTCGCACACTCTCGCACACATTTGCACACACTCGCACTCACTCACACCCACTCGCACGCACACACTCGCACACACTCATACACAATCACACAAACTCGCACACACACACTCGCACACATTCGCACACACTCGCACACACAGTCCTACACACTCACACACACACTCGCAAACACTCGCACAAACTCACACACACTCACTCACACGCACACACTTGCGCACACTAGCACACACTCGCACGCCCACACTCGCACACATTCGCACTCACTCGCACGCACTCGCACGCACACACTCGCACAAACTCACACACACTCGCACACACTCATACACAATCGCACGCACACACACTCGCACACACTCGCACACTCTCGCACACATTCGCACTCACTCGCACGCACACACTCAAACAAACTCGCATGCACACACTCGCACACACACTCACACACACACACTCGCATACACACTTGCACACACACGCACAAACTCCTACACACACTCGTACACACTCACACACACTCGCACACACACTTGCACACACTCGCACACACTCGCACATACACACATACACATTCGCACACACTCGCACACTCACTCGCACACACAGTCCTACACACTCACACACACACTCGCAAACACTCGCACACACACACACTCACTCACACGTACACACTCACGCACACTCACACACACTCACGCACACTAGCACACACTCGTAAGCATACACTCACACTCACTCACACACTTACTCACACGCACACACTCTCGCACACACTCACACACATTCGCGCACACTCGCACACACTCGCACGCCCACACTCGCACACTCTCGCACACATTTGCACACACTCGCACTCACTCGCACCCACTCGCATGCACACACTCGCACACACTCATACACAATCACACAAACTGACACACACTCGCACACACTCACACACTCGCACCCACTCACTCGTGCACACTCGCACACATTCGCACTCACTCGCACGCACTCGCACGCACACACTCGCACAAACTCACACACACTCGCACACACTCATACACAATCGCACGCACACACACTCGCACACACACACTCACACACACTCGCACACTCTCGCACACATACGCACTCACTCGCACGCACTCGCACGCACACACTCTCACACACTCGCACAAACTCACACACACTCGCACACACTTATACACAATCGGACACACACACTCACTCACTCACACTCACTCGCACACACTTGCACACACTCGCACACACTCGCACACACAGTCCTACACACTCACACACACTCGCAAACACTCGCACAAACTCACACACACTCACTCACACGCACACACTTGCACACACTAGCACACACTCGCACGCCCACACTTGCACACACTCACACTCACTCGCACGCACTCGCACACACACACTCGCACACACTCGCACATACTCGCACACACTTGCACACACTCGCACACACTCGCATGCACACACTCGCACACACACTCACAAACACACACTCGCATACACACTCGCACACACTCGCACAAACTCCTACACACACTCGTACACACTCACACACACTCGCACACACACTTGCACACACTCGCACACACTCGCACATACACGCATACACATTCGCACACACTCGCACACACACTCGCACACACAGTCCTACACACACACTCGCAAACACTCGCACACACTCACACACACACTCACTCACACGTACACACTCGCACACACTCGCACACACTCACGCACACTAGCACACACTCGTAAGCATACACTCACATTCACTCACACACTTACTCACACGCACACACTCTCGCACACACTCACACACACTCGCGCACACTCGCACACACTCGCATGCCCACACTCGCACACTCTCGCACACATTTGCACACAGTCGCACTCACTCACACCCACTCGCACGCACACACTCGCACACACTCATACACAATCACACAAACTCGCACACACACTCGCACACATTCGCACACACTCGCACACACTCACTCACTCACACTCACTCGCACACACTTGCACACACTCGCACACACTCGCACACACAGTCCTACACACTCACACACACTCGCAAACACTCGCACAAACTCACACACACTCACTCACACGCACATACTTGCACACACTAGCACACACTCGCACGCCCACATTTGCACACATTCGCACTCACTCGCACGCACTCGCACGCACACACTCGCACACACTCGCACAAACACACACACACTCGCACACACTCATACTCAATCGCACAATCGCACAAACTCACACACACTCGCACACACTCACACACTCGCACCCACTCACTCGTGCATACTCGCACACATTCGCACGCACACACTCGCACAAACTCACACACACTCGCACACACTCATACACAATCGCACGCACACACACTCGCACACACACACTCACACACACTCGCACACTCTCGCACACATACGCACTCACTCGCACACACTCTCACACACTCGCACAAATTCACACACACTCGCACACACTTATACACAATCGCACACACACACTCACTCACTCACACTCACTCGCACACACTTGCACACACTCGCACACACTCGCACACACAGTCCTACACACTCACACACACTCGCAAACACTCGCACAAACTCACTCACACGCACACACTTGCACACACTAGCACACACTCGCACGCCCACACTTGCACACATTCGCACTCACTCGCACGCACTCGCATGCACACACTCGCACACACTCGCACAAACTCACACACACTCGCACACACTCATACACAATCGTACAATCGCACAAACTCACACACACTCGCACACAGTCACACACTCGCACCCACTCACTCGTGCACACTCGCACACATTTGCACTCACTCGCACGCACTCGCACGCACACACTCGCACAAACTCACACACACTCGCACACACTCATACACAATCGCACGCACACACTCACTCACTCACACTCACTCGCACACACTTGCACACACTCGCACACACTCGCACACTCTCGCACACATACGCACTCACTCGCACGCACTCGCACGCACACACTCTCACACACTCGCACAAACTCACACACACTCGCACACACTTATACGCAATCGCACACACACACTCACTCACTCACACTCACTCGCACACACTTGCACACACTCGCACACACTCGCACACACTCATACACAATCGCACAAACTCACACACACTCGTACACACTCACACACTCGCACCCACTCACTCGTGTACACTCGCAAACATTCGCACTCACTTGCACACACTCGCACGCACACACTCGCACAAACTCACACACACTCGCACACACTCATACACAATCGCACACACACACACTCGCACACACACACTCGCACACACTCGCACACTCTCGCACACATTCACACTCACTCGCACGCACTCGCACGCACACACTCGCACACACTCGCACAAACTCACACACACTCGCACACACTTATACACAATCGCACACACACACACTCGTACACACACTCGCACACACTCGCACACACTCGCACACACTCACTCACACACACACACTCGCACACACTCACTCACACATACACACTCGCGCACACTCATGCACACTAGCACACACTCGTAAGCATACACTCACACTCACTCACACACTTACTCACACGCACACACTCTCGCACACACTCACACACACTCGCACACACTCGCACACTCTCGCACACATTTGCACACACTCGCACTCACTCGCACCCACTCGCACGCACACACTCGCACACACTCATACACAATCACACACACTCGCACGCTCACACTCGCACACATTCGCACTCACTCGCACGCACTCGCACGCACACACTCGCACAAACTCACACACACTTGCACACACTCATACACAATCGCACGCACACACACTCGCACACACTCGCACACTCTCGCACACATTCGCACTCACTCACACACACACACTCGCATACACACTTGCACACACTCGCACAAACTCCTACACACACTCGTACACACTCACACACATTCGCACACACACTTGCACACACTCGCACACACTCGCACATACACACATACACATTCGCACACACTCGCACACTCACTCGCACACACAGTCCTACACACTCACACACACACTCGCAAACACTCGCACACACACACACTCACTCACACGTACACCACACTCGCGCACACTCACACACACTCACGCACACTAGCACACACTCGTAAGCATACACTCACACTCACTCACACACTTACTCACACGCACACACTCTCGCACACACTCACACACATTCGCGCACACTCGCACACACTCTCACGCCCACACTCGCACACTCTCGCACACATTTGCACACACTCGCACTCACTCGCACCCACTCGCATGCACACACTCGCACACACTCATACACAATCACACAAACTGACACACACTTGCACACACTCACACACTCGCACCCACTCACTCGTGCACACTCGCACACATTCGCACTCACTCGCACGCACTCGCACGCACACACTCGCACAAACTCACACACACTCGCACACACTCATACACAATCGCACGCACACACACTCGCACACACACACTCACACACACTCGCACACTCTCGCACACATACGCACTCACTCGCACGCACTCGCACGCACACACTCTCACACACTCGCACAAACTCACACACACTCGCACACACTTATACACAATCGGACACACACACTCACTCACTCACACTCACTCGCACACACTTGCACACACTCGCACACACTCGCACACACAGTCCTACACACTCACACACACTCGCAAACACTCGCACAAACTCACACACACTCACTCACACGCACACACTTGCACACACTAGCACACACTCGCACGCCCACACTTGCACACACTCACACTCACTCGCACCCACTCGCATGCACACACTCGCACACACTCATACACAATCACACAAACTGACACACACTCGCACACACTCACACACTCGCACCCACTCACTCGTGCACACTCGCACACATTCGCACTCACTCGCACGCACTCGCACGCACACACTCGCACAAACTCACACACACTCGCACACACTCATACACAATCGCACGCACACACACTCGCACACACACACTCACACACACTCGCACACTCTCGCACACATACGCACTCACTCGCACGCACTCGCACGCACACACTCTCACACACTCGCACAAACTCACACACACTCGCACACACTTATACACAATCGGACACACACACTCACTCACTCACACTCACTCGCACACACTTGCACACACTCGCACACACTCGCACACACAGTCCTACACACTCACACACACTCGCAAACACTCGCACAAACTCACACACACTCACTCACACGCACACACTTGCACACACTAGCACACACTCGCACGCCCACACTTGCACACACTCACACTCACTCGCACGCACTCGCACACACACACTCGCACACACTCGCACATACTCGCACACACTTGCACACACTCGCACACACTCGCATGCACACACTCGCACACACACTCACAAACACACACTCGCATACACACTCGCACACACTCGCACAAACTCCTACACACACTCGTACACACTCACACACACTCGCACACACACTTGCACACACTCGCACACACTCGCACATACACGCATACACATTCGCACACACTCGCACACACACTCGCACACACAGTCCTACACACACACTCGCAAACACTCGCACACACTCACACACACACTCACTCACACGTACACACTCGCACACACTCGCACACACTCACGCACACTAGCACACACTCGTAAGCATACACTCACATTCACTCACACACTTACTCACACGCACACACTCTCGCACACACTCACACACACTCGCGCACACTCGCACACACTCGCATGCCCACACTCGCACACTCTCGCACACATTTGCACACAGTCGCACTCACTCACACCCACTCGCACGCACACACTCGCACACACTCATACACAATCACACAAACTCGCACACACACTCGCACACATTCGCACACACTCGCACACACTCACTCACTCACACTCACTCGCACACACTTGCACACACTCGCACACACTCGCACACACAGTCCTACACACTCACACACACTCGCAAACACTCGCACAAACTCACACACACTCACTCACACGCACATACTTGCACACACTAGCACACACTCGCACGCCCACATTTGCACACATTCGCACTCACTCGCACGCACTCGCACGCACACACTCGCACACACTCGCACAAACACACACACACTCGCACACACTCATACTCAATCGCACAATCGCACAAACTCACACACACTCGCACACACTCACACACTCGCACCCACTCACTCGTGCATACTCGCACACATTCGCACGCACACACTCGCACAAACTCACACACACTCGCACACACTCATACACAATCGCACGCACACACACTCGCACACACACACTCACACACACTCGCACACTCTCGCACACATACGCACTCACTCGCACACACTCTCACACACTCGCACAAATTCACACACACTCGCACACACTTATACACAATCGCACACACACACTCACTCACTCACACTCACTCGCACACACTTGCACACACTCGCACACACTCGCACACACAGTCCTACACACTCACACACACTCGCAAACACTCGCACAAACTCACTCACACGCACACACTTGCACACACTAGCACACACTCGCACGCCCACACTTGCACACATTCGCACTCACTCGCACGCACTCGCATGCACACACTCGCACACACTCGCACAAACTCACACACACTCGCACACACTCATACACAATCGTACAATCGCACAAACTCACACACACTCGCACACAGTCACACACTCGCACCCACTCACTCGTGCACACTCGCACACATTTGCACTCACTCGCACGCACTCGCACGCACACACTCGCACAAACTCACACACACTCGCACACACTCATACACAATCGCACGCACACACTCACTCACTCACACTCACTCGCACACACTTGCACACACTCGCACACACTCGCACACTCTCGCACACATACGCACTCACTCGCATGCACTCGCACGCACACACTCTCACACACTCGCACAAACTCACACACACTCGCACACACTTATACGCAATCGCACACACACACTCACTCACTCACACTCACTCGCACACACTTGCACACACTCGCACACACTCGCACACACTCATACACAATCGCACAAACTCACACACACTCGTACACACTCACACACTCGCACCCACTCACTCGTGTACACTCGCAAACATTCGCACTCACTTGCACACACTCGCACGCACACACTCGCACAAACTCACACACACTCGCACACACTCATACACAATCGCACACACACACACTCGCACACACACACTCGCACACACTCGCACACTCTCGCACACATACGCACTCACTCGCACGCACTCGCACGCACACACTCTCACACACTCGCACAAACTCACACACACTCGCACACACTTATACACAATCGGACACACACACTCACTCACTCACACTCACTCGCACACACTTGCACACACTCGCACACACTCGCACACACAGTCCTACACACTCACACACACTCGCAAACACTCGCACAAACTCACACACACTCACTCACACGCACACACTTGCACACACTAGCACACACTCGCACGCCCACACTTGCACACACTCACACTCACTCGCACGCACTCGCACACACACACTCGCACACACTCGCACATACTCGCACACACTTGCACACACTCGCACACACTCGCATGCACACACTCGCACACACACTCACAAACACACACTCGCATACACACTCGCACACACTCGCACAAACTCCTACACACACTCGTACACACTCACACACACTCGCACACACACTTGCACACACTCGCACACACTCGCACATACACGCATACACATTCGCACACACTCGCACACACACTCGCACACACAGTCCTACACACACACTCGCAAACACTCGCACACACTCACACACACACTCACTCACACGTACACACTCGCACACACTCGCACACACTCACGCACACTAGCACACACTCGTAAGCATACACTCACATTCACTCACACACTTACTCACACGCACACACTCTCGCACACACTCACACACACTCGCGCACACTCGCACACACTCGCATGCCCACACTCGCACACTCTCGCACACATTTGCACACAGTCGCACTCACTCACACCCACTCGCACGCACACACTCGCACACACTCATACACAATCACACAAACTCGCACACACACTCGCACACATTCGCACACACTCGCACACACTCACTCACTCACACTCACTCGCACACACTTGCACACACTCGCACACACTCGCACACACAGTCCTACACACTCACACACACTCGCAAACACTCGCACAAACTCACACACACTCACTCACACGCACATACTTGCACACACTAGCACACACTCGCACGCCCACATTTGCACACATTCGCACTCACTCGCACGCACTCGCACGCACACACTCGCACACACTCGCACAAACACACACACACTCGCACACACTCATACTCAATCGCACAATCGCACAAACTCACACACACTCGCACACACTCACACACTCGCACCCACTCACTCGTGCATACTCGCACACATTCGCACGCACACACTCGCACAAACTCACACACACTCGCACACACTCATACACAATCGCACGCACACACACTCGCACACACACACTCACACACACTCGCACACTCTCGCACACATACGCACTCACTCGCACACACTCTCACACACTCGCACAAATTCACACACACTCGCACACACTTATACACAATCGCACACACACACTCACTCACTCACACTCACTCGCACACACTTGCACACACTCGCACACACTCGCACACACAGTCCTACACACTCACACACACTCGCAAACACTCGCACAAACTCACTCACACGCACACACTTGCACACACTAGCACACACTCGCACGCCCACACTTGCACACATTCGCACTCACTCGCACGCACTCGCATGCACACACTCGCACACACTCGCACAAACTCACACACACTCGCACACACTCATACACAATCGTACAATCGCACAAACTCACACACACTCGCACACAGTCACACACTCGCACCCACTCACTCGTGCACACTCGCACACATTTGCACTCACTCGCACGCACTCGCACGCACACACTCGCACAAACTCACACACACTCGCACACACTCATACACAATCGCACGCACACACTCACTCACTCACACTCACTCGCACACACTTGCACACACTCGCACACACTCGCACACTCTCGCACACATACGCACTCACTCGCACGCACTCGCACGCACACACTCTCACACACTCGCACAAACTCACACACACTCGCACACACTTATACGCAATCGCACACACACACTCACTCACTCACACTCACTCGCACACACTTGCACACACTCGCACACACTCGCACACACTCATACACAATCGCACAAACTCACACACACTCGTACACACTCACACACTCGCACCCACTCACTCGTGTACACTCGCAAACATTCGCACTCACTTGCACACACTCGCACGCACACACTCGCACAAACTCACACACACTCGCACACACTCATACACAATCGCACACACACACACTCGCACACACACACTCGCACACACTCGCACACTCTCGCACACATTCACACTCACTCGCACGCACTCGCACGCACACACTCGCACACACTCGCACAAACTCACACACACTCGCACACACTTATACACAATCGCACACACACACACTCGTACACACACTCGCACACACTCGCACACACTCGCACACACTCACTCACACACACACACTCGCACACACTCACTCACACATACACACTCGCGCACACTCATGCACACTAGCACACACTCGTAAGCATACACTCACACTCACTCACACACTTACTCACACGCACACACTCTCGCACACACTCACACACACTCGCACACACTCGCACACTCTCGCACACATTTGCACACACTCGCACTCACTCGCACCCACTCGCACGCACACACTCGCACACACTCATACACAATCACACACACTCGCACGCTCACACTCGCACACATTCGCACTCACTCGCACGCACTCGCACGCACACACTCGCACAAACTCACACACACTTGCACACACTCATACACAATCGCACGCACACACACTCGCACACACTCGCACACTCTCGCACACATTCGCACTCACTCACACACACACACTCGCATACACACTTGCACACACTCGCACAAACTCCTACACACACTCGTACACACTCACACACATTCGCACACACACTTGCACACACTCGCACACACTCGCACATACACACATACACATTCGCACACACTCGCACACTCACTCGCACACACAGTCCTACACACTCACACACACACTCGCAAACACTCGCACACACACACACTCACTCACACGTACACCACACTCGCGCACACTCACACACACTCACGCACACTAGCACACACTCGTAAGCATACACTCACACTCACTCACACACTTACTCACACGCACACACTCTCGCACACACTCACACACATTCGCGCACACTCGCACACACTCTCACGCCCACACTCGCACACTCTCGCACACATTTGCACACACTCGCACTCACTCGCACCCACTCGCATGCACACACTCGCACACACTCATACACAATCACACAAACTGACACACACTTGCACACACTCACACACTCGCACCCACTCACTCGTGCACACTCGCACACATTCGCACTCACTCGCACGCACTCGCACGCACACACTCGCACAAACTCACACACACTCGCACACACTCATACACAATCGCACGCACACACACTCGCACACACACACTCACACACACTCGCACACTCTCGCACACATACGCACTCACTCGCACGCACTCGCACGCACACACTCTCACACACTCGCACAAACTCACACACACTCGCACACACTTATACACAATCGGACACACACACTCACTCACTCACACTCACTCGCACACACTTGCACACACTCGCACACACTCGCACACACAGTCCTACACACTCACACACACTCGCAAACACTCGCACAAACTCACACACACTCACTCACACGCACACACTTGCACACACTAGCACACACTCGCACGCCCACACTTGCACACACTCACACTCACTCGCACCCACTCGCATGCACACACTCGCACACACTCATACACAATCACACAAACTGACACACACTCGCACACACTCACACACTCGCACCCACTCACTCGTGCACACTCGCACACATTCGCACTCACTCGCACGCACTCGCACGCACACACTCGCACAAACTCACACACACTCGCACACACTCATACACAATCGCACGCACACACACTCGCACACACACACTCACACACACTCGCACACTCTCGCACACATACGCACTCACTCGCACGCACTCGCACGCACACACTCTCACACACTCGCACAAACTCACACACACTCGCACACACTTATACACAATCGGACACACACACTCACTCACTCACACTCACTCGCACACACTTGCACACACTCGCACACACTCGCACACACAGTCCTACACACTCACACACACTCGCAAACACTCGCACAAACTCACACACACTCACTCACACGCACACACTTGCACACACTAGCACACACTCGCACGCCCACACTTGCACACACTCACACTCACTCGCACGCACTCGCACACACACACTCGCACACACTCGCACATACTCGCACACACTTGCACACACTCGCACACACTCGCATGCACACACTCGCACACACACTCACAAACACACACTCGCATACACACTCGCACACACTCGCACAAACTCCTACACACACTCGTACACACTCACACACACTCGCACACACACTTGCACACACTCGCACACACTCGCACATACACGCATACACATTCGCACACACTCGCACACACACTCGCACACACAGTCCTACACACACACTCGCAAACACTCGCACACACTCACACACACACTCACTCACACGTACACACTCGCACACACTCGCACACACTCACGCACACTAGCACACACTCGTAAGCATACACTCACATTCACTCACACACTTACTCACACGCACACACTCTCGCACACACTCACACACACTCGCGCACACTCGCACACACTCGCATGCCCACACTCGCACACTCTCGCACACATTTGCACACAGTCGCACTCACTCACACCCACTCGCACGCACACACTCGCACACACTCATACACAATCACACAAACTCGCACACACACTCGCACACATTCGCACACACTCGCACACACTCACTCACTCACACTCACTCGCACACACTTGCACACACTCGCACACACTCGCACACACAGTCCTACACACTCACACACACTCGCAAACACTCGCACAAACTCACACACACTCACTCACACGCACATACTTGCACACACTAGCACACACTCGCACGCCCACATTTGCACACATTCGCACTCACTCGCACGCACTCGCACGCACACACTCGCACACACTCGCACAAACACACACACACTCGCACACACTCATACTCAATCGCACAATCGCACAAACTCACACACACTCGCACACACTCACACACTCGCACCCACTCACTCGTGCATACTCGCACACATTCGCACGCACACACTCGCACAAACTCACACACACTCGCACACACTCATACACAATCGCACGCACACACACTCGCACACACACACTCACACACACTCGCACACTCTCGCACACATACGCACTCACTCGCACACACTCTCACACACTCGCACAAATTCACACACACTCGCACACACTTATACACAATCGCACACACACACTCACTCACTCACACTCACTCGCACACACTTGCACACACTCGCACACACTCGCACACACAGTCCTACACACTCACACACACTCGCAAACACTCGCACAAACTCACTCACACGCACACACTTGCACACACTAGCACACACTCGCACGCCCACACTTGCACACATTCGCACTCACTCGCACGCACTCGCATGCACACACTCGCACACACTCGCACAAACTCACACACACTCGCACACACTCATACACAATCGTACAATCGCACAAACTCACACACACTCGCACACAGTCACACACTCGCACCCACTCACTCGTGCACACTCGCACACATTTGCACTCACTCGCACGCACTCGCACGCACACACTCGCACAAACTCACACACACTCGCACACACTCATACACAATCGCACGCACACACTCACTCACTCACACTCACTCGCACACACTTGCACACACTCGCACACACTCGCACACTCTCGCACACATACGCACTCACTCGCACGCACTCGCACGCACACACTCTCACACACTCGCACAAACTCACACACACTCGCACACACTTATACGCAATCGCACACACACACTCACTCACTCACACTCACTCGCACACACTTGCACACACTCGCACACACTCGCACACACTCATACACAATCGCACAAACTCACACACACTCGTACACACTCACACACTCGCACCCACTCACTCGTGTACACTCGCAAACATTCGCACTCACTTGCACACACTCGCACGCACACACTCGCACAAACTCACACACACTCGCACACACTCATACACAATCGCACACACACACACTCGCACACACACACTCGCACACACTCGCACACTCTCGCACACATTCACACTCACTCGCACGCACTCGCACGCACACACTCGCACACACTCGCACAAACTCACACACACTCGCACACACTTATACACAATCGCACACACACACACTCGTACACACACTCGCACACACTCGCACACACTCGCACACACTCACTCACACACACACACTCGCACACACTCACACACACTCGCACACACTCACATGCACACACACTCGCACACACAGTCCTACACACTCACACACACACTCGCAAACACTCGCACACACTCACACACACACTCACTCACACATACAAACTCGCGCACACTCACGCACACTAGCACACACTCGTAAGCATACACTCACACTCACTCACACACTTACTCACACGCACACACTCTCGCACACACTCACACACACTCGCACACACTCGCACACTCTCGCACACATTTGCACACACTCGCACTCACTCGCACCCACTCGCACGCACACACTCGCACACACTCATACACAATCACACACACTCGCACGCTCACACTCGCACACATTCGCACTCACTCGCACGCACTCGCACGCACACACTCGCACAAACTCACACACACTTGCACACACTCATACACAATCGCACGCACACACACTCGCACACACTCGCACACTCTCGCACACATTCGCACTCACTCGCACGCACACACTCGCACAAACTCGCATGCACACACTCGCACACACACTCACACACACACACTCGCATACACACTTGCACACACTCGCACAAACTCCTACACACACTCGTACACACTCACACACATTCGCACACACACTTGCACACACTCGCACACACTCGCACATACACACATACACATTCGCACACACTCGCACACTCACTCGCACACACAGTCCTACACACTCACACACACACTCGCAAACACTCGCACACACACACACTCACTCACACGTACACCACACTCGCGCACACTCACACACACTCACGCACACTAGCACACACTCGTAAGCATACACTCACACTCACTCACACACTTACTCACACGCACACACTCTCGCACACACTCACACACATTCGCGCACACTCGCACACACTCTCACGCCCACACTCGCACACTCTCGCACACATTTGCACACACTCGCACTCACTCGCACCCACTCGCATGCACACACTCGCACACACTCATACACAATCACACAAACTGACACACACTTGCACACACTCACACACTCGCACCCACTCACTCGTGCACACTCGCACACATTCGCACTCACTCGCACGCACTCGCACGCACACACTCGCACAAACTCACACACACTCGCACACACTCATACACAATCGCACGCACACACACTCGCACACACACACTCACACACACTCGCACACTCTCGCACACATACGCACTCACTCGCACGCACTCGCACGCACACACTCTCACACACTCGCACAAACTCACACACACTCGCACACACTTATACACAATCGGACACACACACTCACTCACTCACACTCACTCGCACACACTTGCACACACTCGCACACACTCGCACACACAGTCCTACACACTCACACACACTCGCAAACACTCGCACAAACTCACACACACTCACTCACACGCACACACTTGCACACACTAGCACACACTCGCACGCCCACACTTGCACACACTCACACTCACTCGCACGCACTCGCACACACACACTCGCACACACTCGCACATACTCGCACACACTTGCACACACTCGCACACACTCGCATGCACACACTCGCACACACACTCACAAACACACACTCACATACACACTCGCACACACTCGCACAAACTCCTACACACACTCGTACACACTCACACACACTCGCACACACACTTGCACACACTCGCACACACTCGCACATACACGCATACACATTCGCACACACTCGCACACACACTCGCACACACAGTCCTCCACACACACTCTCAAACACTCGCACACACTCACACACACACTCACTCACACGTACACACTCGCACACACTCGCACACACTCACGCACACTAGCACACACTCGTAAGCATACACTCACATTCACTCACACACTTACTCACACGCACACACTCTCGCACACACTCACACACACTCGCGCACACTCGCACACACTCGCATGCCCACACTCGCACACTCTCGCACACATTTGCACACACTCGCACTCACTCACACCCACTCGCACGCACACACTCGCACACACTCATACACAATCACACAAACTCGCACACACACTCGCACACATTCGCACACACTCGCACACACTCACTCACTCACACTCACTCACACTTGCACACACTCGCACACACTCGCACACACAGTCCTACACACTCACACACACTCGCAAACACTCGCACAAACTCACACACACTCACTCACACGCACATACTTGCACACACTAGCACACACTCGCACGCCCACATTTGCACACATTCGCACTCACTCGCACGCACTCGCACGCACACACTCGCACACACTCGCACAAACTCACACACACTCGCACACACTCATACTCAATCGCACAATCGCACAAACTCACACACACTCGCACACACTCACACACTCGCACCCACTCACTCGTGCATACTCGCACACATTCGCACGCACACACTCGCACAAACTCACACACACTCGCACACACTCATACACAATCGCACGCACACACACTCGCACACACACACTCACACACACTCGCACACTCTCGCACACATACGCACTCACTCGCACACACTCTCACACACTCGCACAAATTCACAAACACTCGCACACACTTATACACAATCGCACACACACACTCACTCACTCACACTCACTCGCACACACTCGCACACACAGTCCTACACACTCACACACACTCGCAAACACTCGCACAAACTCACTCACACGCACACACTTGCACACACTAGCACACACTCGCACGCCCACACTTGCACACACTCACACTCACTCGCACGCACACACTCGCACACACTCGCACATACTTGCACACACTTGCACACACTCGCATGCACACACTCGCACACACACTCACAAACACACACTCGCATACACACTCGCACACACTCGCACAAACTCCTACACACACTCGTACACACTCACACACACTCGCACACACACTTGCACACACTCGCACACACTCGCACATACACACATACACATTTGCACACACTCGCACACACACTCGCACACACAGTCCTACACACACACACTCGCAAATACTCGCACACACTCACACACACACTCACTCACACGTACACACTCGCACACACTCGCACACACTCACGCACACTAGCACACACTCGTAAGCATACACTCACATTCACTCACACACTTAATCACACGCACACACTCTCGCACACACTCACACACACTCGCGCACACTCGCACACACTCGCAAGCCAACACTCGCACACTCTCGCACACATTTGCACACACTTGCACTCACTCACACCCACTCGCACGCACACACTCGCACACACTCATACACAATCACACAAACTCGCCACACACACTCGCACACATTCGCACACACTCGCACACACTCACTCACTCACACTCACTCGCACACACTTGCACACACTCGCACACACTCGCACACACAGTCCTACACACTCACACACACTCGCAAACACTCGCACAAACTCACACACACTCACTCACACGCACACACTTGCACACACTAGCACACACTCGCACGCCCACACTTGCACACATTCGCACTCACTCGCACGCACTCGCACGCACACACTCGCACACACTCGCACAAACTCACACACACTCGCACACACTCATACACAATCGTACAATCGCACAAACTCACACACACTCGCACACAGTCACACACTCGCACCCACTCACTCGTGCACACTCACACACATTTGCACTCACTCGCACGCACTCGCACGCACACACTCGCACAAACTCACACACACTCGCACACACTCATACACAATCGCACGCACACACTCGCACACACACACTCGCACACACTCGCACACTCTCGCACACATACGCACTCACTCGCACGCACTCGCACGCACACACTCTCACACACTCGCACAAACTCACACACACTCGCACACACTTATACGCAATCGCACACACACACTCACTCACTCACACTCACTCGCACACACTTGCACACACTCGCACACACTCGCACACACTCATACACAATCGCACAAACTCACACACACTCGTACACACTCACACACTCGCACCCACTCACTCGTGTACACTCGCAAACATTCGCACTCACTCGCACACACTCGCACGCACACACTCGCACAAACTCACACACACTCGCACACACTCATACACAATCGCACACACACACACTCGCACACACACACTCGCACACACTCGCACACTCTCGCACACATTCACACTCACTCGCACGCACTCGCACGCACACACTCGCACACACTCGCACAAACTCACACACACTCGCACACACTTATACACAATCGCACACACACACACTCGTACACACACTCGCACACACTCGCACACACTCGCACACACTCACTCACACACACACACTCGCACACACTCACACACACTCGCACACACTCACATGCACACACACTCGCACACACTCACACACACTCGCACACACTCACAAGCACACACTCGCACAGACACTCGCTCACACTCACAAGCACACACTCACACGCACACACTCGCACACACACTCGCACACACTCACACCCACTCACTCGTGCACACTCACGCACACTCGGGCACATTTGCACACACTCGCACACTCTCGCACACACTCGCACACACACTCACACACACTCGAACACACTCACACACACTCACAAACAATCGCACATACAGTCCTACAAACTCACACACACTCACACACACTCACAAACTCGCACCCACACACAAACTGGCACACACTCAAACACACTCACTCATACACACTCGCACACACTCACTCGCACACACACACACTCGCACACACTCGCACCCAGTCACTCGAGCACACTCGCACGCACACACGCACACACTCGCACACACTCACACGCACACACTCACGCACACACACTCGCGCACACTCGTGCACACTCGCACGCACACATTCGCACACATTCGCACTCACTTGCACACACTGGCACACACTGGCACACACTGGCACACACACACTCGCACACACTCGCACACACTCGCACACACTTGCACACACTAGCACACACACTCGCACATACTCGCACACACTCGCACGCACACACTCGCATGCACACACTCGCACACACACTCACACACACACACTCACATACACACTCGCACACACTCGCACAAACTCCTACACACACACGTACACACTCACACACACTCGCACATAAACACATACACATTCACACACACTCGCACACACACTCGCACACACAGTCCTACACACTCACACACACACTCGCAAACACTCGCACACACTCACACACACACTCACTCACACATACACACTCGCGCACACTCACGCACACTAGCACACACTCGTAAGCATACACTCACACTCACTCACACACTTACTCACACGCACACACTCTCGCACACACTCACACACACTCGCACACACTCGCACACTCTCGCACACATTTGCACACACTCGCACTCACTCGCACCCACTCGCACGCACACACTCGCACACACTCATACACAATCACACAAACTCGCACACACACACTCGCACACATTCGCACACACTCGCACACACGCACCCACTCACACTCACTCGCACACACTTGCACACACTCGCACACACTCGCACACACAGTCCTACACACTCACACACACACTCGCAAACACTCGCACAAACTCACACACACTCACTCACACGCACACACTTGCGCACACGAGCACACACTCGCACGCCCACACTCGCACACATTCGCACTCACTCGCACGCACTCGCACGCACACACTCGCACACACTCGCACAAACTCACACACACTCGCACACACTCATACACAATCGCACGCACACACACCCGCACACACTCGCACACATTTGCACTCACTCGCACGCACTCGCATGCACACACTCGCACAAACTCACACACACTGGCACACACTTATACACAATCGCACACACACACTCTAACACACACTCGCACACACTCGCACACACTCACTCACACACACTCACACACACACTCGCACACACTCACACACACTTGCACACACTCGCACACACTCACACGCACACACACTCACACACACTCACACACACTCGCACACACTCACAAGCACAAACTCGCACACACACTCGCACACACTCACACGCACACACTCACACGCACACACTCGCACACACTCGCACACACTCACACACACACTCACTCACACGTACACACTCGCACACACTCGCACACACTCACGCATACTAGCACACACTCGTAAGCATACACTCACATTCACTCACACACTTAATCACACGCACACACTCTCGCACACACTCACACACACTCGCGCACACTCGCACACACTCGCAAGCCAACACTCGCACACTCTCGCACACATTTGCACACACTTGCACTCACTCACACCCACTCGCACGCACACACTCGCACACACTCATACACAATCACACAAACTCGCCACACACACTCGCACACATTCGCACACACTCGCACACACTCACTCACTCACACTCACTCGCACACACTTGCACACACTCGCACACACTCGCACACACAGTCCTACACACTCACACACACTCGCAAACACTCGCACAAACTCACACACACTCACTCACACGCACACACTTGCACACATTCGCACTCACTCGCACGCACTCGCACGCACACACTCGCACACACTCGCACAAACTCACACACACTCGCACACACTCATACACAATCGTACAATCGCACAAACTCACACACACTCGCACACAGTCACACACTCGCACCCACTCACTCGTACACACTCGCACACATTTGCACTCACTCGCACGCACTCGCACGCACACACTCGCACAAACTCACACACACTCGCACACACTCATACACAATCGCACGCACACACTCGCACACACACACTCGCACACACTCGCACACTCTCGCACACATACGCACTCACTCGCATGCACTCGCACGCACACACTCTCACACACTCGCACAAACTCACACACACTCGCACACACTTATACGCAATCGCACACACACACTCACTCACACTCACTCGCACACACTTGCACACACTCGCACACACTCGCACACACTCATACACAATCGCACAAACTCACACACACTCGTACACACTCACACACTCGCACCCACTCACTCGTGTACACTCGCAAACATTCGCACTCACTCGCACACACTCGCACGCACACACTCGCACAAACTCACACACACTCGCACACACTCATACACAATCGCACACACACATACTCGCACACACACACTCGCACACACTCGCACACTCTCTCGCACACATTCACACTCACTCGCACGCACTCGCACGCACACACTCGCACACACTCGCACAAACTCACACACACTCGCACACACTTATACACAATCGCACACACACACACTCGTACACACACTCGCACACACTCGCACACACTCGCACACACTCACTCACACACACACTCGCACACACTCACACACACTCGCACACACTCACATGCACACACACTCGCACACACTCACACACACTCGCACACACTCACAAGCACACACTCGCACAGCCACTCGCTCACACTCACAAGCACACACTCACACGCACACACTCGCACACACTCACACCCACTCACTCGTGCACACTCGCGCACACTCGGGCACATTTGCACACACTCGCACACACTCGCACACTCTCGCACACACTCGCACACACACACACTCGCACACACTCACACGCACACACTCACACGCACACACTCGCACACACTCGCACACACTCACACACACACTCACTCACACGTACACACTCGCACACACTCGCACACACTCACGCACACTAGCACACACTCGTAAGCATACACTCACATTCACTCACACACTTAATCACATGCACACACTCTCGCACACACTCACACACACTCGGGCACACTCGCACACACTCGCAAGCCAACACTCGCACACTCTCGCACACATTTGCACACACTTGCACTCACTCACACCCACTCGCACGCACACACTCGCACACACTCATACACAATCACACAAACTCGCCACACACACTCGCACACATTCGCACACACTCGCACACACTCACTCACTCACACTCACTCGCACACACTTGCACACACTCGCACACACTCGCACACACAGTCCTACACACTCACACACACTCGCAAACACTCGCACAAACTCACACACACTCACTCACACGCACACACTTGCACACACTAGCACACACTCGCACGCCCACACTTGCACACATTTGCACTCACTCACACGCACTCGCACGCACACACTCGCACACACTCGCACAAACTCACACACACTCGCACACACTCATACACAATCGTACAATCGCACAAACTCACACACACTCGCACACAGTCACACACTCGCACCCACTCACTCGTGCACACTCGCACACATTTGCACTCACTCGCACGCACTCGCACGCACACACTCGCACAAACTCACACACACTCGCACACACTCATACACAATCGCACGCACACACTCGCACACACACACTCGCACACACTCGCACACTCTCGCACACATACGCACTCACTCGCACGCACTAGCACGCACACACTCTCACACACTCGCACAAACTCACACACACTCGCACACACTTATACGCAATCGCACACACACACTCACTCACACTCACTCGCACACACTTGCACACACTCGCACACACTCGCACACACTCATACACAATCGCACAAACTCACACACACTCGTACACACTCACACACTCGCACCCACTCACTCGTGTACACTCGCAAACATTCGCACTCACTCGCACACACTCGCACGCACACACTCGCACAAACTCACACACACTCGCACACACTCATACACAATCGCACACACACACACTCGCACACACACACTCGCACACACTCGCACACTCTCGCACACATTCACACTCACTCGCACGCACTCGCACGCACACACTCGCACACACTCACACACACACTCACTCACACGTACACACTCGCACACACTCGCACACACTCACGCACACTAGCACACACTCGTAAGCATACACTCACATTCACTCACACACTTACTCACACGCACACACTCTCGCACACACTCACACACACTCGCGCACACTCGCACACACTCGCATGCCCACACTCGCACACTCTCGCACACATTTGCACACACTCGCACTCACTCACACCCACTCGCACGCACACACTCGCACACACTCATACACAATCACACAAACTCGCACACACACTCGCACACATTCGCACACACTCGCACACACTCACTCACTCACACTCACTCACACTTGCACACACTCGCACACACTCGCACACACAGTCCTACACACTCACACACACTCGCAAACACTCGCACAAACTCACACACACTCACTCACACGCACATACTTGCACACACTAGCACACACTCGCACGCCCACATTTGCACACATTCGCACTCACTCGCACGCACTCGCACGCACACACTCGCACACACTCGCACAAACTCACACACACTCGCACACACTCATACTCAATCGCACAATCGCACAAACTCACACACACTCGCACACACTCACACACTCGCACCCACTCACTCGTGCATACTCGCACACATTCGCACGCACACACTCGCACAAACTCACACACACTCGCACACACTCATACACAATCGCACGCACACACACTCGCACACACACACTCACACACACTCGCACACTCTCGCACACATACGCACTCACTCGCACACACTCTCACACACTCGCACAAATTCACAAACACTCGCACACACTTATACACAATCGCACACACACACTCACTCACTCACACTCACTCGCACACACTCGCACACACAGTCCTACACACTCACACACACTCGCAAACACTCGCACAAACTCACTCACACGCACACACTTGCACACACTAGCACACACTCGCACGCCCACACTTGCACACACTCACACTCACTCGCACGCACACACTCGCACACACTCGCACATACTTGCACACACTTGCACACACTCGCATGCACACACTCGCACACACACTCACAAACACACACTCGCATACACACTCGCACACACTCGCACAAACTCCTACACACACTCGTACACACTCACACACACTCGCACACACACTTGCACACACTCGCACACACTCGCACATACACACATACACATTTGCACACACTCGCACACACACTCGCACACACAGTCCTACACACACACACTCGCAAATACTCGCACACACTCACACACACACTCACTCACACGTACACACTCGCACACACTCGCACACACTCACGCACACTAGCACACACTCGTAAGCATACACTCACATTCACTCACACACTTAATCACACGCACACACTCTCGCACACACTCACACACACTCGCGCACACTCGCACACACTCGCAAGCCAACACTCGCACACTCTCGCACACATTTGCACACACTTGCACTCACTCACACCCACTCGCACGCACACACTCGCACACACTCATACACAATCACACAAACTCGCCACACACACTCGCACACATTCGCACACACTCGCACACACTCACTCACTCACACTCACTCGCACACACTTGCACACACTCGCACACACTCGCACACACAGTCCTACACACTCACACACACTCGCAAACACTCGCACAAACTCACACACACTCACTCACACGCACACACTTGCACACACTAGCACACACTCGCACGCCCACACTTGCACACATTCGCACTCACTCGCACGCACTCGCACGCACACACTCGCACACACTCGCACAAACTCACACACACTCGCACACACTCATACACAATCGTACAATCGCACAAACTCACACACACTCGCACACAGTCACACACTCGCACCCACTCACTCGTGCACACTCACACACATTTGCACTCACTCGCACGCACTCGCACGCACACACTCGCACAAACTCACACACACTCGCACACACTCATACACAATCGCACGCACACACTCGCACACACACACTCGCACACACTCGCACACTCTCGCACACATACGCACTCACTCGCACGCACTCGCACGCACACACTCTCACACACTCGCACAAACTCACACACACTCGCACACACTTATACGCAATCGCACACACACACTCACTCACTCACACTCACTCGCACACACTTGCACACACTCGCACACACTCGCACACACTCATACACAATCGCACAAACTCACACACACTCGTACACACTCACACACTCGCACCCACTCACTCGTGTACACTCGCAAACATTCGCACTCACTCGCACACACTCGCACGCACACACTCGCACAAACTCACACACACTCGCACACACTCATACACAATCGCACACACACACACTCGCACACACACACTCGCACACACTCGCACACTCTCGCACACATTCACACTCACTCGCACGCACTCGCACGCACACACTCGCACACACTCGCACAAACTCACACACACTCGCACACACTTATACACAATCGCACACACACACACTCGTACACACACTCGCACACACTCGCACACACTCGCACACACTCACTCACACACACACACTCGCACACACTCACACACACTCGCACACACTCACATGCACACACACTCGCACACACTCACACACACTCGCACACACTCACAAGCACACACTCGCACAGACACTCGCTCACACTCACAAGCACACACTCACACGCACACACTCGCACACACACTCGCACACACTCACACCCACTCACTCGTGCACACTCACGCACACTCGGGCACATTTGCACACACTCGCACACTCTCGCACACACTCGCACACACACTCACACACACTCGAACACACTCACACACACTCACAAACAATCGCACATACAGTCCTACAAACTCACACACACTCACACACACTCACAAACTCGCACCCACACACAAACTGGCACACACTCAAACACACTCACTCATACACACTCGCACACACTCACTCGCACACACACACACTCGCACACACTCGCACCCAGTCACTCGAGCACACTCGCACGCACACACGCACACACTCGCACACACTCACACGCACACACTCACGCACACACACTCGCGCACACTCGTGCACACTCGCACGCACACATTCGCACACATTCGCACTCACTTGCACACACTGGCACACACTGGCACACACTGGCACACACACACTCGCACACACTCGCACACACTCGCACACACTTGCACACACTAGCACACACACTCGCACATACTCGCACACACTCGCACGCACACACTCGCATGCACACACTCGCACACACACTCACACACACACACTCACATACACACTCGCACACACTCGCACAAACTCCTACACACACACGTACACACTCACACACACTCGCACATAAACACATACACATTCACACACACTCGCACACACACTCGCACACACAGTCCTACACACTCACACACACACTCGCAAACACTCGCACACACTCACACACACACTCACTCACACATACACACTCGCGCACACTCACGCACACTAGCACACACTCGTAAGCATACACTCACACTCACTCACACACTTACTCACACGCACACACTCTCGCACACACTCACACACACTCGCACACACTCGCACACTCTCGCACACATTTGCACACACTCGCACTCACTCGCACCCACTCGCACGCACACACTCGCACACACTCATACACAATCACACAAACTCGCACACACACACTCGCACACATTCGCACACACTCGCACACACGCACCCACTCACACTCACTCGCACACACTTGCACACACTCGCACACACTCGCACACACAGTCCTACACACTCACACACACACTCGCAAACACTCGCACAAACTCACACACACTCACTCACACGCACACACTTGCGCACACGAGCACACACTCGCACGCCCACACTCGCACACATTCGCACTCACTCGCACGCACTCGCACGCACACACTCGCACACACTCGCACAAACTCACACACACTCGCACACACTCATACACAATCGCACACACACACACCCGCACACACTCGCACACATTTGCACTCACTCGCACGCACTCGCATGCACACACTCGCACAAACTCACACACACTGGCACACACTTATACACAATCGCACACACACACTCTAACACACACTCGCACACACTCGCACACACTCACTCACACACACTCACACACACACTCGCACACACTCACACACACTTGCACACACTCGCACACACTCACACGCACACACACTCACACACACTCACACACACTCGCACACACTCACAAGCACAAACTCGCACACACACTCGCACACACTCACACGCACACACTCACACGCACACACTCGCACACACTCGCACACACTCACACACACACTCACTCACACGTACACACTCGCACACACTCGCACACACTCACGCATACTAGCACACACTCGTAAGCATACACTCACATTCACTCACACACTTAATCACACGCACACACTCTCGCACACACTCACACACACTCGCGCACACTCGCACACACTCGCAAGCCAACACTCGCACACTCTCGCACACATTTGCACACACTTGCACTCACTCACTCACTCACACTCACTCGCACACACTTGCACACACTCGCACACACTCGCACACACAGTCCTACACACTCACACACACTCGCAAACACTCGCACAAACTCACACACACTCACTCACACGCACACACTTGCACACACTAGCACACACTCGCACACACTCGCAAGCCAACACTCGCACACTCTCGCACACATTTGCACACACTTGCACTCACTCACACCCACTCGCACGCACACACTCGCACACACTCATACACAATCACACAAACTCGCCACACACACTCGCACACATTCGCACACACTCGCACACACTCACTCACTCACACTCACTCGCACACACTTGCACACACTCGCACACACTCGCACACACAGTCCTACACACTCACACACACTCGCAAACACTCGCACAAACTCACACACACTCACTCACACGCACACACTTGCACACACTAGCACACACTCGCACGCCCACACTTGCACACATTCGCACTCACTCGCACGCACTCGCACGCACACACTCGCACACACTCGCACAAACTCACACACACTCGCACACACTCATACACAATCGTACAATCGCACAAACTCACACACACTCGCACACAGTCACACACTCGCACCCACTCACTCGTACACACTCGCACACATTTGCACTCACTCGCACGCACTCGCACGCACACACTCGCACAAACTCACACACACTCGCACACACTCATACACAATCGCACGCACACACTCGCACACACACACTCGCACACACTCGCACACTCTCGCACACATACGCACTCACTCGCATGCACTCGCACGCACACACTCTCACACACTCGCACAAACTCACACACACTCGCACACACTTATACGCAATCGCACACACACACTCACTCACACTCACTCGCACACACTTGCACACACTCGCACACACTCGCACACACTCATACACAATCGCACAAACTCACACACACTCGTACACACTCACACACTCGCACCCACTCACTCGTGTACACTCGCAAACATTCGCACTCACTCGCACACACTCGCACGCACACACTCGCACAAACTCACACACACTCGCACACACTCATACACAATCGCACACACACATACTCGCACACACACACTCGCACACACTCGCACACTCTCTCGCACACATTCACACTCACTCGCACGCACTCGCACGCACACACTCGCACACACTCGCACAAACTCACACACACTCGCACACACTTATACACAATCGCACACACACACACTCGTACACACACTCGCACACACTCGCACACACTCGCACACACTCACTCACACACACACTCGCACACACTCACACACACTCGCACACACTCACATGCACACACACTCGCACACACTCACACACACTCGCACACACTCACAAGCACACACTCGCACAGCCACTCGCTCACACTCACAAGCACACACTCACACGCACACACTCGCACACACTCACACCCACTCACTCGTGCACACTCGCGCACACTCGGGCACATTTGCACACACTCGCACACACTCGCACACTCTCGCACACACTCGCACACACACACACTCGCACACACTCACACGCACACACTCACACGCACACACTCGCACACACTCGCACACACTCACACACACACTCACTCACACGTACACACTCGCACACACTCGCACACACTCACGCACACTAGCACACACTCGTAAGCATACACTCACATTCACTCACACACTTAATCACATGCACACACTCTCGCACACACTCACACACACTCGGGCACACTCGCACACACTCGCAAGCCAACACTCGCACACTCTCGCACACATTTGCACACACTTGCACTCACTCACACCCACTCGCACGCACACACTCGCACACACTCATACACAATCACACAAACTCGCCACACACACTCGCACACATTCGCACACACTCGCACACACTCACTCACTCACACTCACTCGCACACACTTGCACACACTCGCACACACTCGCACACACAGTCCTACACACTCACACACACTCGCAAACACTCGCACAAACTCACACACACTCACTCACACGCACACACTTGCACACACTAGCACACACTCGCACGCCCACACTTGCACACATTTGCACTCACTCACACGCACTCGCACGCACACACTCGCACACACTCGCACAAACTCACACACACTCGCACACACTCATACACAATCGTACAATCGCACAAACTCACACACACTCGCACACAGTCACACACTCGCACCCACTCACTCGTGCACACTCGCACACATTTGCACTCACTCGCACGCACTCGCACGCACACACTCGCACAAACTCACACACACTCGCACACACTCATACACAATCGCACGCACACACTCGCACACACACACTCGCACACACTCGCACACTCTCGCACACATACGCACTCACTCGCACGCACTAGCACGCACACACTCTCACACACTCGCACAAACTCACACACACTCGCACACACTTATACGCAATCGCACACACACACTCACTCACACTCACTCGCACACACTTGCACACACTCGCACACACTCGCACACACTCATACACAATCGCACAAACTCACACACACTCGTACACACTCACACACTCGCACCCACTCACTCGTGTACACTCGCAAACATTCGCACTCACTCGCACACACTCGCACGCACACACTCGCACAAACTCACACACACTCGCACACACTCATACACAATCGCACACACACACACTCGCACACACACACTCGCACACACTCGCACACTCTCGCACACATTCACACTCACTCGCACGCACTCGCACGCACACACTCGCACACACTCGCACAAACTCACACACACTCGCACACACTTATACACAATCGCACACACACACACTCGTACACACACTCGCACACACTCGCACACACTCGCACACACTCACTCACACACACACACTCGCACACACTCACACACACTCGCACACACTCACATGCACACACACTCGCACACACTCACACACACTCGCACACACTCACAAGCACACACTCGCACAGACACTCGCTCACACTCACAAGCACACACTCACACGCACACACTCGCACACACACTCGCACACACTCACACCCACTCACTCGTGCACACTCGCGCACACTCGGGCACATTTGCACACACTCGCACACACTCGCACACTCTCGCACACACTCGCACACACACACACTCGCACACACTAGCACCCAGTCACTCGAGCACACTCGCACACACTCGCACGCACGCACACACTCGCACACACTCACACGCACACACTCACGCACACACACTCACGCACACTCGTGCACACTCGCACGCACACATTCGCACACATTCGCACTCACTTGTACACACTGGCACACACTGGCACACACTGGCACACACACACTCGCACACACTCGCACAAACTCACACACACTCGCACACACTCATACACAATCGCACACATTTGCACTCACTCGCACGCACTCGCATGCACACACTCGCACAAACTCACACACACTGGCACACACTTATACACAATCGCACACACACACTCTAACACACACTCGCACACACTCGCACACACTCACTCACACACACTCACACACACACTCGCACACACTCACACACACTTGCACACACTCGCACACACTCACACGCACACACACTCACACACACTCACTCACACGCACACACTTGCGCACACTAGCACACACTCGCACGCCCACACTCGCACACAATCGCACTCACTCGCACGCACTCGCACGCACACACTCGCACAAACTCACACACACTCGCACACACTCATACACAATCGCACGCACACACACTCGCACACACTCGCACACTCTCGCACACATTCGCACTCACTTGCACGCACACACTCGCACAAACTCGCATGCACACACTCGCACACACACTCACACACACACACTCGCATACACACTCGCACAAACTCCTACACACACTCGTACACACTCACACACACTCGCACACACACTTGCACACACTCGCACACACTCGCACATACACACATACACATTCGCACACACTCGCACAATCACTCGCACACACAGTCCTACACACTCACACACACACTCGCAAACACTCGCACACACACACACTCACTCACACGTACACACTCGCGCACACTCACACACACTCACGCACACTAGCACACACTCGTAAGCATACACTCACACTCACTCACACACTTACTCACACGCACACACTCTCGCACACACTCACACACATTCGCGCACACTCGCACACACTCGCACGCCCACACTCGCACACTCTCGCACACATTTGCACACACTCGCACTCACTCGCACCCACTCGCATGCACACACTCGCACACACTCATACACAATCACACAAACTGACACACACTCGCACACACTC
The DNA here is from genome assembly GCF_046119375.1 of Phyllobates terribilis. Taxonomy (NCBI): domain Eukaryota; kingdom Metazoa; phylum Chordata; class Amphibia; order Anura; family Dendrobatidae; genus Phyllobates; species Phyllobates terribilis. The sequence continues at coordinate 3,026,224 of NW_027362853.1, forward strand.
ACACATTCGCACCCACTCACTCGTGCACACTCGCACACATTCGCACTCACTCGCACGCACTCGCACGCACACACTCTCACACACTCGCACAAACTCACACACTCGCACACACTTATACACAATCGGACACACACACTCACTCACTCACACTCACTCGCACACTCTTGCACACACTCGCACACACTCGCACACACAGTCCTACACACTCACACACACTCGCAAACACTCGCACAAACTCACACACACTCACTCACACCCACACACTTGCACACACTAGCAGACACTCGCACGCCCACACTTGCACACACTCACACTCACTCGCACGCACTCGCACGCACACACTCGCACACACTCGCACATACTCGCACACACTTGCACACACTCGCAAACACTCGCATGCACACACTCGCACACATACTCACAAACACACACTCGCATACACACTCGCACACACTCGCACAAACTCCTACACACACTCGTACACACTCACACACACTCGCACACACACTTGCACACACTCGCACACACTCGCACATACACGCATACACATTCGCACACACTCGCACACACACTCGCATACACAGTCCTACACACACACACTCGCAAACACTCGCACACACTCACTCACACGTACACACTCGCACACACTCGCACACACTCACGCACACTAGCACACACTCGTAAGCATACACTCACATTCACTCACACACTTACTCACACGCACACACTCTCGCACACACTCACACACACTCGCGCACACTCGCACACACTCGCATGCCCACACTCGCACACTCTCGCACACATTTGCACACACTCGCACTCACTCACACCGACTCGCACGCACACACTCGCACACACTCATACACAATCACACAAACTCGCACACACACACTCGCACACATTCGCACACACTCGCACACACTCACTCACTCACACTCACTCGCACACACTTGCACACACTCGCACACACTCGCACACACAGTCCTACACACTCACACACACTCGCAAACACTCGCACAAACTTACACACACTCACTCACACGCACATACTTGCACACACTAGCACACACTCGCACGCCCACACTTGCACACATTCGCACTCACTCGCACGCACTCGCACGCACACACTCGCACAAACTCACACACACTCGCACACACTCATACTCAATCGCACAATCGTACAAACTCACACACACTCGCACACACTCACACACTTGCACCCACTCACTCGTGCACACTCGCACACATTCGCACTCACTCGCACGCACTCACACGCACACACTCGCACAAACTCACACACACTCGCACACACTCATACACAATCGCCCGCACACACTCGCACACACACACTCACACACACTCGCACACTCTCGCACACATACGCACTCACTCGCACGCACTCGCACGCACACACTCTCACACACTCGCACAAACTCACACACACTCGCACACACTTATACACAATCGCTCACACACACTCACTCACTCACACTCACTTGCACACACTTGCACACACTCGCACACACTCGCACACACAGTTCTACACACTCACACACACTCGCAAACACTCGCACAAACTCACACACACTCACTCACACGCACACACTTGCATACACTAGCACACACTCGCACGCCCACACTTGCACACACTCACACTCATTCGCACGCACTCGCACGCACACACTCGCACATACTCGCACACACTTGCACACACTCGCACACACTCATACACAATCGCACGCACACACACTCGCACACACACACTCGCACACACTCGCACACTCTCGTACACATTCACACTCACTCGCACGCACTCGCACGCGCATACTCGAACACACTCGCACAAACTCACACACACTCGCACACACTTATACACAAACGCACACACACACTCGTACACACACTCGCACACACTCGCACACACTCGCACACACTCACTCACACACACTCACACACACACACTCGCACACACTCACACACACTTGCACACACTCGCACACACTCACACGCACACACACTCGCACACACACTCACACACACTCACACACTCACAAGCACACACTCGCACACACACTCGCACACACTCACACGCACACACTCACACGCACACACTCGCACAAACAGTCGCACACACTCGCACCCACTCACTCGTGCACACTCGCGCACACTCGGGCACATTTGCACACACTCGCACACACTCGCACACTCTCGCACACACACTCGCACACACACTCGCACACACTCGAACACACTCGCACACACTCGCAAACACTCGCACATGCAGTCCTACAAACTCACACACACTCACACACACTCACACACTCCACCCACACACAAACTGGCACACACTCAAACACACTCACTCATACACACTCGCACACACTCACTCGCACACACACACACACACTCGCACACACTCGCACCCAGTCACTCGAGCACACTCGCACACACTCGCACGCACGCACACACTCGCACACACTCACACGCACACAGTCACGCACACACACTCGCGCACACTCGTGCACACTTGTACGCACACATTCGCACACATTCGCACTCACTTGCACACACTCGTGCGCACACACTGGCACACACTGGCACACACTGGCACACACACACTCGCACACACTGGCACACACTTGCACACACTAGCACACACACACTCGCACATACTCGCACACACTCGCACACACTCGCACGCACACACTCGCACACACTCGCATGCACACACTCGCACACACACTCACACACACACTCACATACACACTCGCACACACTCGCACAAACTCCTACACACACGTACACACTCACACACACTCGCACACACACTCGCACACACTCGCACATACACACATACACATTCACACACACTCGCACACACACCCGCACACACAGTCCTACACACTCACACACACACTCGCAAACACACGCACACACTCACACACACACTCACACGTACACACTCGCGCACACTCACGCACACTAGCACACACTCGTAAGCATACACTCACACTCACTCACACACTTACTCACACGCACACACTCTCGCACACACTCACACACACTCGCACACACTCGCACGCCCACACTCGCACACTCTCGCACAAATTTGCACACACTCGCACTCACTCGCACCCACTCGCACGCACACACTCGCACACACTCATACACAATCACACAAACTCGCACACACACACTCGCACACATTCGCACACACTCTCACACACGCACTCACTCACACTCACTCGCACACACTTACACACACTCGCACACACTCGCACACACAGTCCTACACACTCACACACACACTCGCAAACACTCGCACAAACTCACACACACTCACTCACACGCACACACTTGCGCACACTAGCACACACTCGAACGCCCAAACTCGCACACATTCGCACTCACTCGCACGCACTCGCACGCACACACTCGCACACACTCGCACAAACTCACACACACTCGCACACACTCATACACAATCGCACGCACACACACCCGCACACACTCGCACACATTCGCACTCACTCGCACGCACTCGCACGCACACACTCGCACAAACTCACACACACTGGCACACACTTATACACAATCGCACACACACACTCTAACACACACTCACACACACTCGCACACACTCGCACATACACACATACACATTCACACACACTCGCACACACACTCGCACACACAGTCCTACACACTCACACACTTGCACACACTCGCACACACTCACACGCACACACACTCACACACACACTCACACACACTTGCACACACTCACAAGCACAAACTCGCACACACACTCGCACACACTCACACGCACACACTCACACGCACACACTCGCACACAAACTCGCACACACTCGCACCCAGTCACTCGAGCACACTCGCACACCCTCGCACGCACGCACACACTCGCACACACTCACATGCACACACTCACGCACACACACTCGCACACACTCGAACACACTCGCACAAACTCGCAAACACTCGCACATACAGTCATACAAACTCACACACACTCACACACACTCACACACTCCACCCACACACAAACTGGCACACACTCAAACACACTCACTCAGACACACTCGCACACACTCACTCGCACACACACACACACACACTCGCACACACTCGCACCCACTCACTCGTGCACACTCGCGCACACTCGGGCACATTTGCACACACTCGCACACTCTCGCACACACACTCGCACACACTCGAACACACTCGCACACACTCGCAAACACTCGCACATACAGTCCTACAAACTCACACACACTCACACACACTCACACACTCCACCCATACACAAACTGGCACACACTCAAACACACTCACTCATACACACTCGCACACACTCACTCGCACACACACACACTCGCACACACTCGCACCCAGTCACTCGAGCACACTCGCACACACTCGCACACACTCACACGCACACAGTCACGCACACACACTCGCGCACACTCGTGCACACTTGCACGCACACATTCGCACACATTCGCACTCACTTGCACACACTCGTGCGCACACACTGGCACACACTGGCACACACTGGCACACACACACTCGCACACACTCGCACACACTTGCACACACTAGCACACACACACTCGCACATACTCGCACACACTCGCACACACTCGCACGCACACACTCGCACACACTCGCATGCACACACTCGCACACACACTCACACACACACACTCACATACACACTCGCACACACTCGCACAAACTCCTACACACACACGTACACACTCACACACACTCGAACACACACTCGCACACACTCGCACACACTCGCACATACACACATACACATTCACACACACTCGCACACACACTCGCACAGACAGTCCTACACACTCACACACTTGCACACACTCGCACACACTCACACGCACACACACTCACACACACACTCACACACACTCGCACACACTCACAAGCACAAACTCGCACACACACTCGCACACACTCACACGCACACACTCACACGCACACACTCGCACACAAACTCGCACACACTCGCACCCAGTCACTCGAGCACACTCGCACACCCTCGCACGCACACACACACTCGCACACACTCACATGCACACACTCACAAACACACTCGCACACACTCGAACACACTCGCACACACTCGCAAACACTCGCACATACAGTCCTACAAACTCACACACACTCACACACACTCACACACTCGCACCCACACACAAACTGGCACACACTCAAACACACTCACTCATACACACTCGCACACACTCACTCGCACACACATTCGCACACACTTGCACTCAGTCACTCGAGCACACTCGCACACCCTCGCACGCACGCACGCACACACTCGCACACACTCACATGCACACACTCACGCACACACACTCGCACACACTCGTGCACACTCGCACGCACACATTCATGCACACACACTCGCGCACACTCGTGCACACTCGCACGCACACATTCACACACATTCGCACTCACTTGCACACACTCGTACGCACACACTGGCACACACTCGCACACACTCGCACACACACACTCGCACATACTCGCTCACACTCACACACACTCGCACGCACACACTCGCACACACTCACATGCACACACTCGCACACACACTCGCATACACACTCGCACAAACTCCTACACACACTCGTACACACTCACACACACTAGCACACACACACTCGCACACACTCGCACATACTCGCACACACTCGCACACACTCGCATGCACACACTCGCACACACATTCACACACACTCTCGCATACACACTCGCACAAACTCCTACACACACTCGTACACACTCACACACACTCGCACACACACTTGCACACACTCGCACACTCTCGCACATACACACATACACATTCGCACACACTCGCACACACACTCGCACACACAGTCCTACACACTCACACACACACTCGCAAACACTCGCACACACTCACACACACACTCACTCACACGTACACACTCATGCACACTTGCACACACTCACGCACACTAGCACACACTCGTAAGCATACACTCACACTCACTCACACACTTACTCACACGCACACACTCTCGCACACACTCACACACACTCGCGCACACTCGCACACACTCGCACGCCCACCATCACACACTCTCGCACACATTTGCACACACTCGCACTCACTTGCACCCACTCGCACGCACACACTCGCACACACTCATACACAATCACACAAACTCGCACACATTCGCACACACTCGCACACACTCACTCACTCACACTTACTCGCACACACTTGCACACACTCGCACACACTCGCACACACAGTCCTACACACTCACGCACACACTCGCACAAACTCGCATGCACACACTCGCACACACACTAACACACACACACTCGCATACACACTCGCACACACTCGCATGCACACACTCGCACACACACTCACACACACACTCACATACACACTCGCACACACTCGCACAAACTCCTACACACACGTACACACTCACACACACTCGCAAACACACTCGCACACACTCGCACATACACACATACACATTCACACACACTCGCACACACACCCGCACACACAGTCCTTCACACTCACACACACACTCGCAAACACTCGCACACACTCACACACACACTCACACGTACACACTCGCGCACACTCACGCACACTAGCACACACTCGTAAGCATACACTCACACTCACTCACACACTTACTCACACGCACACACTCTCGCACACACTCACACACACTCGCACACACTCGCACGCCCACACTCGCACACTCTCGCACACATTTGCACACACTCGCACTCACTCGCACCCACTCGCACGCACGCACTCGCACACACTCATACACAATCACACAAACTCGCACACACACACTCGCACACATTCGCACACACTCTCACACACGCACTCACTCACACTCACTCGCACACACTTACACACACTCGCACACACTCGCACACACAGTCCTACACACTCACACACACACTCGCAAACACTCGCACAAACTCACACACACTCACTCACACGCACACACTTGCGCACACTAGCACACACTCGCACGCCCAAACTCGCACACATTCGCACTCACTCGCACGCACTCGCACGCACACACCCACACACACTCGCACAAACTCACACACTCTCGCACACACTCATACACAATCGCACGCACACACACCCGCACACACTCGCACACATACGCACTCACTCGCACGCACTCGCACGCACACACTCGCACAAACTCACACACACTGGCACACACTTATACACAATCGCACACACACACTCTAACACACACTCACACACACTCGCACACACTCACTCACACACACTCACACACACACTCGCACACACTCACACACACTTGCACACACTCGCACACACTCACACGCACACACACTCACACACACACTCACACACACTCGCACACACTCACAAGCACAAACTCGCACACACACTCGCACACACTCACACGCACACACACCCGCACACACTCGCACACATACGCACTCACTCGCACGCACTCGCACGCACACACTCGCACAAACTCACACACACTGGCACACACTTATACACAATCGCACACACACACTCTAACACACACTCACACACACTCGCACACACTCACTCACACACACTCACACACACACTCGCACACACTCACACACACTTGCACACACTCGCACACACTCACACGCACACACACTCACACACACACTCACACACACTCGCACACACTCACAAGCACAAACTCGCACACACACTCGCACACACTCACACGCACACACTCACACGCACACACTCGCACACAAACTCGCACACACTCGCACCCAGTCACTCGAGCACACTCGCACACCCTCGCACGCACGCACACACTCGCACACACTCACATGCACACACTCACGCACACACACTCGCACACACTCGAACACACTCGCACACACTCGCAAACACTCGCACATACAGTCCTACAAACTCACACACACTCACACACACTCACACACTCCACCCACACACAAACTGGCACACACTCAAACACACTCACTCAGACACACTCGCACACACACACACTCGCACACACTCGCACCCAGTCACTCGAGCACACTCGCACACACTCGCACGCACGCACACACTCGCACACACTCACACGCACACAGTCACGCACACACACTCGCGCACACTCGTGCACACTTGCACGCACACATTCGCACACATTCGCACTCACTTGCACACACTCATGCGCACACACTGGCACACACTGGCACACACTGGCACACACACACTCGCACACACTCGCACACACTTGCACACACTAGCACACACACACTCGCACATACTCGCACACACTCGCACACACTCGCACGCACACACTCGCACACACTCGCATGCACACACTCGCACACACACTCACACACACACACTCACATACACACTCGCACACACTCGCACAAACTCCTACACACACACGTACACACTCACACACACTCGAACACACACTCGCACACACTCGCACACACTCGCACATACACACATACACATTCACACACACTCGCACACACACTCGCACACACAGTCCTACACACTCACACACTTGCACACACTCGCACACACTCACACGCACACACACTCACACACACACTCACACACACTCGCACACACTCACAAGCACAAACTCGCACACACACTCGCACACACTCACACGCACACACTCACACGCACACACTCGCACACAAACTCGCACACACTCGCACCCAGTCACTCGAGCACACTCGCACACCCTCGCACGCACGCACACACTCGCACACACTCACATGCACACACTCACACACACACTCGCACACACTCGAACACACTCGCACACACTCGCAAACACTCGCACATACAGTCCTACAAACTCACACACACTCACACACACTCACACCCACACACAAACTGGCACACACTCAAACACACTCACTCATACACACTCGCACACACTCACTCGCACACACACTCGCACACACTTGCACCCAGTCACTCGAGCACACTCGCACACCCTCGCACGCACGCACGCACACACTCGCACACACTCACATGCACACACTCACGCACACACACTCGCACACACTCGTGCACACTCGCACGCACACATTCATGCACACACACTCGCGCACACTCGTGCACACTCGCACGCACACATTCACACACATTCGCACTCACTTGCACACACTCGTACGCACACACTGGCACACACTCGCACACACTCGCACACACACACTCGCACATACTCGCTCACACTCACACACACTCGCACGCACACACTCGCACACACTCGCATGCACACACTCGCACACACACTCGCATACACATTCGCACAAACTCCTACACACACTCGTACACACTCACACACACTAGCACACACACACTCGCACACACTCGCACATACTCGCACACACTCGCACACACTCGCATGCACACACTCGCACACACATTCACACACACTCTCGCATACACACTCGCACAAACTCCTACACACACTCGTACACACTCACACACACTCGCACACACACTTGCACACACTCGCACACACTCGCACATACACACATACACATTCGCACACACTCGCACACACACTCGCACACGCAGTCCTACACACTCACACACACACTCGCAAACACTCGCACACACTCACACACACACTCACTCACACGTACACACTCATGCACACTTGCACACACTCACGCACACTAGCACACACTCGTAAGCATACACTCACACTCACTCACACACTTACTCACACGCACACACTCTCGCACACACTCACACACACTCGCGCACACTCGCACACACTCGCACGCCCACCATCACACACTCTCGCACACATTTGCACACACTCGCACTCACTTGCACCCACTCGCACGCACACACTCGCACACACTCATACACAATCACACAAACTCGCACACACACACTCGCACACATTTGCACACACTCGCACACTCACACTCACTCGCACACACTTGCACACACTCGCACACACTCGCACACACAGTCCTACACACTCACACACACACTCGCAAACACTCACACAAACTCACACACACTCACTCACACGCACACACTTGCGCACACTAGCACACACTCGCACGCCCACACTCACACACATTCGCACTCACTCGCACGCACTCGCACGCACACACTTGCACAAACTCACACACACTCGCACACACTCATACACAATCGCATGCACACACACTCGCACACACACACTCGCACACACTAGCACACTCTCGCACACATTCACACTCACTCGCACGCACTCGCACGCACACACTCGAACACACTCGCACAAACACACACACACTCGCACACACTTATACACAAACGCACACACACACTCGTACACACACTCGCACACACTCGCACACACTCGCACACACTCACTCACACACACACACTCGCACACACTCACACACACTTGCACACACTCGCACACACTCACACGCACACACACTCGCACACACACTCACACACACTCACACACACTCACAAGCACACACTCGCACACACACTCGCACACACTCACACGCACACACTCACACGCACACACTCGCACAAACAGTCGCACACACTCGCACCCACTCACTCGTGCACACTCGCGCACACTTGGGCACATTTGCACACACTCGCACACACTCGCACACTCTCGCACACACACTCGCACACACTCGAACACACTCGCACACACTCGCAAACACTCGCACATACAGTCCTACAAACTCACACACACTCACAGACACTCACACACTCGCACCCACACACAAACTGGCACACACTCAAACACACTCACTCATACACACTCGCACACAATCACTCACACACACACACTCGCACACACTCGCACCCAGTCACTCGAGAACACTCACACACCCTCGCACGCACGCACACACTCGCACACACTCACATGCACACACTCACGCACACACACTCGAGCACACTCGTGCACACTCGCACGCACACATTCACACACATTCGCACTCACTTGCACACACTCGTACGCACACACTCGCACACACTCGCACACACACACTCGCACATACTCGCTCACACTCGCACACACTCGCACGCACACACTCGCACACACTCGCACACACACTCACACACACTCGCATACACACTCGCACAAACTCCTACACACACTCGTACACACTCACACACACTAGCACACACACACTCGCACATACTCGCACACACTCGCACACACTCGCATGCACACATTCGCACACACTCACACACACACTCTCGCATACACACTCGCACAAACTCCTACACACTCACACACACTCGCACACACACTTGCACACACTCGCACACACTTGCACATACACACATACACATTCGCACACACTCGCACACACACTCGCACACACAGTCCTACAAACTCACGCACACACTCGCAAACACTCGCACACACTCACACACACACTCACTCACACGTACACACTCACGCACACTTGCACACACTCACGCACACTAGCACACACTCGTAAGCATTAACTCACACTCACTCACACACTTACTCACACGCACACACTCTCGCACACACTCACACACATTCGCACACACTCGCACGCCCACACTCGCACACTCTCGCACACATTTGCACACACTCGCATTCACTTGCACCCACTCGCACGCACACACTCGCACACACTCATACACAATCACACAAACTCGCACACACACACTCGCACACATTCGCACACACTCGCACACACTCACTCACTCACACTCCCTCGCACACACTTGCACACACTCGCACACACTCGCACACACAGTCCTACACACTCACACAAACTCACACACACTCACTCACACGCACACACTTGCGCACACTAGCACACACTCGCACGCCCACACTCACACACATTCGCACTCACTCGCACACACTCGCACGCACACACTCGCACAAACTCACACACACTCGCACACACTCATACACAATTGCACGCACACACACTCGCACACACACACTCGCACACACTCGCACACTCTCACACACATTCAAACTCACTCGCACGCACTCGCACGTGCACACTCGAACACACTCGCACAAACTCACACACACTCGTACACACACTCGCACACACTCGCACACACTCACACACACTCACTCACACACACTCACACACACACACACTCACACACACTTGCACACACTCGCACACACTCACACGCACACACACTCGCACACACACTCACACACACTCGCACACACTCACAAGCACACACTCGCACACACACTCGCACTCACACGCACACACTCACACGCACACACTCGCACAAACAGTCGCACACACTCGCACCCACTCACTCGTGCACACTCGCGCACACTCGGGCACATTTGCACACACTCGCACACACTCGCACACTCTCGCACACATACTCGCACACACACTCGCACACACTCGAACACACTCGCACACACTCGCAAACACTCGCACATACAGTCCTACAAACTCACACACACTCACACACACTCACACACTCCACCCACACACAAACTGGCACACACTCAAACACACTCACTCATACACACTCGCACACACTCACTCGCACACACACACACTCGCACACACTAGCACCCAGTCACTCGAGCACACTCGCACACACTCGCATGCACGCACGCACACACTCGCACACACTCACACGCACAAAGTCACGCACACACACTCGCGCACACTCGTGCACACTTGCACGCACACATTCGCACACATTCGCACTCACTTGCACACACTCATGCGCACACACTATCACACACTGGCACACACTGGCACACACACACTCGCACACACTCGCACACACTTGCACATACTAGCACACACACACTCGCACATATTCGCACACACTCGCACGCACACACTCGCACACACTTGCATGCACACACTCGCACACACACACACACTCACATACACACTCGCACACACTCGCACAAACTCCTACACACACTCGTACACACACACACTCGCACACACACTCGCACACACTCGCACACACTCGCACATACACACATACACATTCGCACACACTCGCACACACACTCGCACACACAGTCCTACACACTCACACACACACTCGCAAACACTCGTACACACTCACACACACACTCACTCACACGTACATACTCGCGCACACTCGCACACACTCACGCACACTAGCACACACTCGCATGCACACACTGGCACACACACTAACACACACACTCACATACACACTCGCACACACTCGCACAAACTCCTACACACACTCGCACACACTCACACTCACACTCGCACGCTCACACTCGCACACACACTTGCACACACTTGCACACACACACTCGCACACAATCACACACACACTCGCAGACACTCGCACACACTCACTCATGCACACACTCATACACACTCGCCCACACTCGCACACACAGTCCTACACACTCACACACACACTCGCAAACACTCGCAAACACTCACACACACACTCACTCACACGTACACACTCGCACACACTCGCACGCCCACACTCTCACACTCTCGCACACATTTGCACACACTCGCACTCACTCGCACGCACTCACACACACACTCACACACACACTCGCACAAACTCATACACAATCGCACACACTCACTCGCACACACTTGCACACACTCGCACACACTCGCACACACTTGCACACACTTGCACACGCTTGCACACACTCGCACACACTCGCACACACTCACACACACGCACACACACGCACACACACTCACGCACACACTCGCACACACTCGCACACACTTGCATGCACACATTCGCACGCACTCGCACACACAAACACAAACTGGCACACACTCAAACACACTCACTCATACACACTCGCACACACTCACTCGCACACACACACACACACTCGCACACACTCACACACACACACACTCGCGCACACTCGTGCACACTCGCACGCACACATTCGCACACATTCGCACTCACTTGCACACACTCGCACGCAAACACTGGCACACACTGGCACACACTCGCACACACACACTCGCACACACTCGCACACACTTGCACACACTAGCACACACACACTCACACACACTCGCACATACTCGCACACACTCACACACACTTGCACGCACACACTCGCATGCACACACTCGCACACACTCACACACACTCGCACACACTCGCACAAACTCCTACACACACTCGTACACACTCACACACACTCGCACACACACTCGCACACACTCGCACATACACACATACACATTTGCACACACTCGCACACACACTCGCACACACAGTCCTACACACTCACACACACTCGCAAACACTCGCACACACTCACACACACACTCACTCACACGTACACACTCGCGCACACTCACGCACACTAGCACACACTCGTAAGCATACACTCAAACTCACTCACACACTTACTCACATGCACACACTCTCGCACACACTCACACACACTCGTGCACACTCGCACACACTCGCACGCCCACACTCGCACACTCTCGCACACATTTGCACACACTCGCACTCACTCGCACCCACTCGCATGCACACACTCGCACACACTCATACACAATCACACAAACTCGCACACACACACTCGCACACATTCGCACACACTCGCACACACTCACTCACTCACACTCACTCGCACACACTTGCACACACTCGCACACACTCGCACACACAGTCCTACACACTCACACACACTCGCAAACACTCGCACAAACTCACACACACTCACTCACACGCACACACTTGCGCACACTAGCACACACTCGCACGCCCACACTCGCACACATTCGCACTCACTCGCACGCACTCGCACGCACACACTCGCAAAAAACTCACACACACTCGCACACACTCATACACAATCGCACGCACACACACTCGCACACACACACTCGCACACACTCGCACACTCTCGCACTCACTCGCACGCACACACTCGCACACACTCGCATGCACACACTCGCACGCACACACTCGCACAAA
Source organism: Phyllobates terribilis (assembly GCF_046119375.1). Taxonomy (NCBI): domain Eukaryota; kingdom Metazoa; phylum Chordata; class Amphibia; order Anura; family Dendrobatidae; genus Phyllobates; species Phyllobates terribilis. The sequence continues at coordinate 3,041,291 of NW_027362853.1, forward strand.
CAGTCACACACACTCGCACCCACTCACTCGTGCACACTCGCGCACACTCGGGCACATTTGCACACACTCGCACACTCTCGCACACACACTCGCACACACACTCGCACACACTCAAACACACTCGCACACACTCGCAAACACTCGCACATACAGTCCTACAAACTCACACACACTCACACACACTCACACACTCCACCCTCACACAAACTGGCACACACTCAAACACACTCACTCATACACACTCGCACACACTCACTCGCACACACACACACTCGCACACACTAGCACCCAGTCACTCGAGCACACTCGCACACACTCGCACGCACGCACGCACACACTCGCACACGCTCACACGCACACAGTCACGCACACACACTCGCGCACACTCGTGCACACTTGCACGCACACATTCGCACACATTCGCACACATTCGCACTCACTTGCACACACTCGTGCGCACACACTGGCACACACTGGCACACACTGGCACACACACACTCGCACACACTCGCACACACTTGCACATACTAGCACACACACACTCGCACATATTCGCACACACTCGCACGCACACACTCGCACACACTTGCATGCACACACTCGCACACACACTCACACACACTCACATACACACTCGCACACACTCGCACAAACTCCTACACACACTCGTACACACACACACTCGCACACACACTCGCACACACTCGCACACACTCGCACATACACACATACACATTCGCACACACTCGCACACACACTCGCACACACAGTCCTACACACTCACACACACACTCGCAAACACTCGCACACACTCACACACACACTCACTCACACGTACACACTCGCACACACTCACGCACACTAGCACACACTCGCATGCACACACTGGCACACACACTAACACACACACTCACATACACACTCGCACACACTCGCACAAACTCCTACACACACTCGCACACACTCACACACACACTCGCACGCTCACACTCGCACACACTCACACACACACTTGCACACACTTGCACACACACACTCGCACACAATCACACACACACACTCGCAGACACTCGCACACACTCACTCATGCACACACTCATACACACTCGCCCACACTCGCACACACAGTCCTACACACTCACACACACACTCACAAACACTCGCAAACACTCACACACACACTCACTCACACGTACACACTCGCACACACTCGCACGCCCACACTCTCACACTCTCGCACACATTTGCACACACTCGCACTCACTCGCACGCACTCGCACACACACTCACACACACACTCGCACAAACTCATACACAATCGCACACACTCACTCGCACACACTTGCACACACTCGCACACACTCGCACACACTTGCACACACTTGCACACGCTTGCACACACTCGCACACACTCGCACACACTCGCACACACTCACACACACGCACACACACGCACACACACTCACGCACACACTCGCACACACTCGCACACACTCACTCACTCACACTCACTCGCACACACTTGCACACACTCGCACACACTCGCACACACAGTCCTACACACTCACACACACTCGCAAACACTCGCACAAACTCACACACACTCACTCACACGCACATACTTGCACACACTAGCACACACTCGCACGCCCACACTTGCACACACTCGCACACACTCGCACACACAGTCCTACACACTCACACACACTCGCAAACACTCGCACAAACTCACACACACTCACTCACACGCACATACTTGCACACACTGGCACACACTCGCACGCCCACACTTGCACACATTCGCACTCACTCGCACGCACTCGCACGCACACACTCGCACAAACTCACACACACTCGCACACACTCATACTCAATCGCACAATCGTACAAACTCACACACACTCGCACACACTCACACACTCGCACCCACTCACTCGTGCACACTCGCACACATTCGCACTCACTCGCATGCACTCACACGCACACACTCGCACAAACTCACACACACTCGCACACACTCATACACAATCGCACGCACACACTCGCACACACACACTCACACACACTCGCACACTCTCGCACACATACGCACTCACTCGCACGCACTCGCACGCACACACTCTCACACACTCGCACAAACTCACACACACTCGCACACACTTATACACAATCGCTCACACACACTCACTCACTCACACTCACTTGCACACACTTGCACACACTCGCACACACTCGCACACACAGTTCTACACACTCACACACACTCGCAAACACTCGCACAAACTCACACACACTCACTCACACGCACACACTTGCATACACTAGCACACACTCGCACGCCCACACTTGCACACACTCACACTCATTCGCACGCACTCGCACGCACACACTCGCACATACTCGCACACACTTGCACACACTCGCACACACTCATACACAATCGCACGCACACACACTCGCACACACACACTCGCACACACTCGCACACTCTCGTACACATTCACACTCACTCGCACGCACTCGCACGCGCACACTCGAACACACTCGCACAAACTCACACACACTCGCACACACTTATACACAAACGCACACACACACTCGTACACACACTCGCACACACTCGCACACACTCGCACACACTCACTCACACACACTCACACACACACACTCGCACACACTCACACACACTTGCACACACTCGCACACACTCACACGCACACACACTCGCACACACACTCACACACAGTCACACACTCACAAGCACACACTCGCACACACACTCGCACACACTCACACGCACACACTCACACGCACACACTCGCACAAACAGTCGCACACACTCGCACCCACTCACTCGTGCACACTCGCGCACACTCGGGCACATTTGCACACACTCGCACACACTCGCACACTCTCGCACACACACTCGCACACACACTCGCACACACTCGAACACACTCGCACACACTCGCAAACACTCGCACATGCAGTCCTACAAACTCACACACACTCACACACACTCACACACTCCACCCACACACAAACTGGCACACACTCAAACACACTCACTCATACACACTCGCACACACTCACTCGCACACACACACACACACTCGCACACACTCGCACCCAGTCACTCGAGCACACTCGCACACACTCGCACGCACGCACACACTCGCACACACTCACACGCACACAGTCACGCACACACACTCGCGCACACTCGTGCACACTTGTACGCACACATTCGCACACATTCGCACTCACTTGCACACACTCGTGCGCACACACTGGCACACACTGGCACACACTGGCACACACACACTCGCACACACTGGCACACACTTGCACACACTAGCACACACACACTCGCACATACTCGCACACACTCGCACACACTCGCACGCACACACTCGCACACACTCGCATGCACACACTCGCACACACACTCACACACACACTCACATACACACTCGCACACACTCGCACAAACTCCTACACACACGTACACACTCACACACACTCGCACACACACTCGCACACACTCGCACATACACACATACACATTCACACACACTCGCACACACACCCACACACACAGTCCTACACACTCACACACACACTCGCAAACACTCGCACACACTCACACACACACTCACACGTACACACTCGCGCACACTCACGCACACTAGCACACACTCGTAAGCATACACTCACACTCACTCACACACTTACACACACGCACACACTCTCGCACACACTCACACACACTCGCACACACTCGCACGCCCACACTCGCACACTCTCGCACACATTTGCACACACTCGCACTCACTCGCACCCACTCGCACGCACACACTCGCACACACTCATACACAATCACACAAACTCGCACACACACACTCGCACACATTCGCACACACTCTCACACACGCACTCACTCACACTCACTCGCACACACTTACACACACTCGCACACACTCGCACACACAGTCCTACACACTCACACACACACTCGCAAACACTCGCACAAACTCACACACACTCACTCACACGCACACACTTGCGCACACTAGCACACACTCGAACGCCCAAACTCGCACACATTCGCACTCACTCGCACGCACTCGCACGCACACACTCGCACAAACTCACACACACTCGCACACACTCATACACAATCGCACGCACACACACCCGCACACACTCGCACACATTCGCACTCACTCGCACGCACTCGCACGCACACACTCGCACAAACTCACACACACTGGCACACACTTATACACAATCGCACACACACACTCTAACACACACTCACACACACTCGCACACACTCACTCACACACACTCACACACACACTCGCACACACTCACACACACTTGCACACACTCGCACACACTCACACGCACACACACTCACACACACACTCACACACACTCGCACACACTCACAAGCACAAACTCGCACACACACTCGCACACACTCACACGCACACACTCACACGCACACACTCGCACACAAACTCGCACACACTCGCACCCAGTCACTCGAGCACACTCGCACACCCTCGCACGCACGCACACACTCGCACACACTCACATGCACACACTCACGCACACACACTCGCACACACTCGAACACACTCGCACAAACTCGCAAACACTCGCACATACAGTCCTACAAACTCACACACACTCACACACACTCACACACTCCACCCACACACAAACTGGCACACACTCAAACACACTCACTCAGACACACTCGCACACACTCACTCGCACACACACACACACACACTCGCACACACTCGCACCCACTCACTCGTGCACACTCGCGCACACTCGGGCACATTTGCACACACTCGCACACTCTCGCACACACACTCGCACACACTCAAACACACTCGCACACACTCGCAAACACTCGCACATACAGTCCTACAAACTCACACACACTCACACACACTCACACACTCCACCCACACACAAACTGGCACACACTCAAACACACTCACTCATACACACTCGCACACACTCACTCGCACACACACACACTCGCACACACTCGCACCCAGTCACTCGAGCACACTCGCACACACTCGCACGCACGCACAAACTCGCACACACTCACACGCACACAGTCACGCACACACACTCGCGCACACTCGTGCACACTTGCACGCACACATTCGCACACATTCGCACTCACTTGCACACACTCGTGCGCACACACTGGCACACACTGGCACACACTGGCACACACACACTCGCACACACTCGCACACACTTGCACACACTAGCACACACACACTCGCACATACTCGCACACACTCGCACACACTCGCACGCACACACTCGCACACACTCGCATGCACACACTCGCACACACACTCACACACACACACTCACATACACACTCGCACACACTCGCACAAACTCCTACACACACACGTACACACTCACACACACTCGAACACACACTCGCACACACTCGCACACACTCGCACATACACACATACACATTCACACACACTCGCACACACACTCGCACACACAGTCCTACACACTCACACACTTGCACACACTCGCACACACTCACACGCACACACACTCACACACACACTCACACACACTCGCACACACTCACAAGCACAAACTCGCACACACACTCGCACACACTCACACGCACACACTCACACGCACACACTCGCACACAAACTCGCACACACTCGCACCCAGTCACTCGAGCACACTCGCACACCCTCGCACGCACGCACACACTCGCACACACTCACATGCACACACTCACACACACACTCGCACACACTCGAACACACTCGCACACACTCGCAAACACTCGCACATACAGTCCTACAAACTCACACACACTCACACACACTCACACACTCGCACCCACACACAAACTGGCACACACTCAAACACACTCACTCATACACACTCGCACACACTCACTCGCACACACACTCGCACACACTTGCACCCAGTCACTCGAGCACACTCGCACACCCTCGCACGCACGCACGCACACACTCGCACACGCTCACACGCACACAGTCACGCACACACACTCGCGCACACTCGTGCACACTTGCACGCACACATTCGCACACATTCGCACACATTCGCACTCACTTGCACACACTCGTGCGCACACACTGGCACACACTGGCACACACTGGCACACACACACTCGCACACACTCGCACACACTTGCACATACTAGCACACACACACTCGCACATATTCGCACACACTCGCACGCACACACTCGCACACACTTGCATGCACACACTCGCACACACACTCACACACACTCACATACACACTCGCACACACTCGCACAAACTCCTACACACACTCGTACACACACACACTCGCACACACACTCGCACACACTCGCACACACTCGCACATACACACATACACATTCGCACACACTCGCACACACACTCGCACACACAGTCCTACACACTCACACACACACTCGCAAACACTCGCACACACTCACACACACACTCACTCACACGTACACACTCGCACACACTCACGCACACTAGCACACACTCGCATGCACACACTGGCACACACACTAACACACACACTCACATACACACTCGCACACAGTCGCACAAACTCCTACACACACTCGCACACACTCACACACACACTCGCACGCTCACACTCGCACACACTCACACACACACTTGCACACACTTGCACACACACACTCGCACACAATCACACACACACTCGCAGACACTCGCACACACTCACTCATGCACACACTCATACACACTCGCCCACACTCGCACACACAGTCCTACACACTCACACACACACTCGCAAACACTCGCAAACACTCACACACACACTCACTCACACGTACACACTCGCACACACTCGCACGCCCACACTCTCACACTCTCGCACACATTTGCACACACTCGCACTCACTCGCACGCACTCGCACACACACTCACACACACACTCGCACAAACTCATACACAATCGCACACACTCACTCGCACACACTTGCACACACTCGCACACACTCGCACACACTTGCACACACTTGCACACGCTTGCACACACTCGCACACACTCGCACACACTCGCACACACTCACACACACGCACACACACGCACACACACTCACGCACACACTCGCACACACTCGCACACACTCACTCACTCACACTCACTCGCACACACTTGCACACACTCGCACACACTCGCACACACAGTCCTACACACTCACACACACTCGCAAACACTCGCACAAACTCACACACACTCACTCACACGCACATACTTGCACACACTGGCACACACTCGCACGCCCACACTTGCACACATTCGCACTCACTCGCACGCACTCGCACGCACACACTCGCACAAACTCACACACACTCGCACACACTCATACTCAATCGCACAATCGTACAAACTCACACACACTCGCACACACTCACACACTCGCACCCACTCACTCGTGCACACTCGCACACATTCGCACTCACTCGCATGCACTCACACGCACACACTCGCACAAACTCACACACACTCGCACACACTCATACACAATCGCACGCACACACTCGCACACACACACTCACACACACTCGCACACTCTCGCACACATACGCACTCACTCGCACGCACTCGCACGCACACACTCTCACACACTCGCACAAACTCACACACACTCGCACACACTTATACACAATCGCTCACACACACTCACTCACTCACACTCACTTGCACACACTTGCACACACTCGCACACACTCGCACACACAGTTCTACACACTCACACACACTCGCAAACACTCGCACAAACTCACACACACTCACTCACACGCACACACTTGCATACACTAGCACACACTCGCACGCCCACACTTGCACACACTCACACTCATTCGCACGCACTCGCACGCACACACTCGCACATACTCGCACACACTTGCACACACTCGCACACACTCATACACAATCGCACGCACACACACTCGCACACACACACTCGCACACACTCGCACACTCTCGTACACATTCACACTCACTCGCACGCACTCGCACGCGCACACTCGAACACACTCGCACAAACTCACACACACTCGCACACACTTATACACAAACGCACACACACACTCGTACACACACTCGCACACACTCGCACACACTCGCACACACTCACTCACACACACTCACACACACACACTCGCACACACTCACACACACTTGCACACACTCGCACACACTCACACGCACACACACTCGCACACACACTCACACACAGTCACACACTCACAAGCACACACTCGCACACACACTCGCACACACTCACACGCACACACTCACACGCACACACTCGCACAAACAGTCGCACACACTCGCACCCACTCACTCGTGCACACTCGCGCACACTCGGGCACATTTGCACACACTCGCACACACTCGCACACTCTCGCACACACACTCGCACACACACTCGCACACACTCGAACACACTCGCACACACTCGCAAACACTCGCACATGCAGTCCTACAAACTCACACACACTCACACACACTCACACACTCCACCCACACACAAACTGGCACACACTCAAACACACTCACTCATACACACTCGCACACACTCACTCGCACACACACACACACACTCGCACACACTCGCACCCAGTCACTCGAGCACACTCGCACACACTCGCACGCACGCACACACTCGCACACACTCACACGCACACAGTCACGCACACACACTCGCGCACACTCGTGCACACTTGTACGCACACATTCGCACACATTCGCACTCACTTGCACACACTCGTGCGCACACACTGGCACACACTGGCACACACTGGCACACACACACTCGCACACACTGGCACACACTTGCACACACTAGCACACACACACTCGCACATACTCGCACACACTCGCACACACTCGCACGCACACACTCGCACACACTCGCATGCACACACTCGCACACACACTCACACACACACTCACATACACACTCGCACACACTCGCACAAACTCCTACACACACGTACACACTCACACACACTCGCACACACACTCGCACACACTCGCACATACACACATACACATTCACACACACTCGCACACACACTCGCACACACAGTCCTACACACTCACACACACACTCGCAAACACTCGCACACACTCACACACACACTCACTCACACATACACACTCGCACAAACTCACACACACTCGCACACACTTATACACAATCGCTCACACACACTCACTCACTCACACTCACTTGCAAACACTTGCACACACTCGCACACACTCGCACACACAGTTCTACACACTCACACACACTCGCAAACACTCGCACAAACTCACACACACTCACTCACACGCACACACTTGCATACACTAGCACACACTCGCACGCCCACACTTGCACACACTCACACTCATTCGCACGCACTCGCACGCACACACTCGCACATACTCGCACACACTTGCACACACTCGCACACACTCATACACAATCGCACGCACACACACTCGCACACACACACTCGCACACACTCGCACACTCTCGTACACATTCACACTCACTCGCACGCACTCGCACGCGCACACTCGAACACACTCGCACAAACTCACACACACTCGCACACACTTATACACAAACGCACACACACACTCGTACACACACTCGCACACACTCGCACACACTCGCACACACTCACTCACACACACTCACACACACACACTCGCACACACTCACACACACTTGCACACACTCGCACACACTCACACGCACACACACTCGCACACACACTCACACACAGTCACACACTCACAAGCACACACTCGCACACACACTCGCACACACTCACACGCACACACTCACACGCACACACTCGCACAAACAGTCGCACACACTCGCACCCACTCACTCGTGCACACTCGCGCACACTCGGGCACATTTGCACACACTCGCACACACTCGCACACTCTCGCACACACACTCGCACACACACTCGCACACACTCGAACACACTCGCACACACTCGCAAACACTCGCACATGCAGTCCTACAAACTCACACACACTCACACACACTCACACACTCCACCCACACACAAACTGGCACACACTCAAACACACTCACTCATACACACTCGCACACACTCACTCGCACACACACACACACACTCGCACACACTCGCACCCAGTCACTCGAGCACACTCGCACACACTCGCACGCACGCACACACTCGCACACACTCACACGCACACAGTCACGCACACACACTCGCGCACACTCGTGCACACTTGTACGCACACATTCGCACACATTCGCACTCACTTGCACACACTCGTGCGCACACACTGGCACACACTGGCACACACTGGCACACACACACTCGCACACACTGGCACACACTTGCACACACTAGCACACACACACTCGCACATACTCGCACACACTCGCACACACTCGCACGCACACACTCGCACACACTCGCATGCACACACTCGCACACACACTCACACACACACTCACATACACACTCGCACACACTCGCACAAACTCCTACACACACGTACACACTCACACACACTCGCACACACACTCGCACACACTCGCACATACACACATACACATTCACACACACTCGCACACACACCCGCACACACAGTCCTACACACTCACACACACACTCGCAAACACTCGCACACACTCACACACACACTCACACGTACACACTCGCGCACACTCACGCACACTAGCACACACTCGTAAGCATACACTCACACTCACTCACACACTTACTCACACGCACACACTCTCGCACACACTCACACACACTCGCACACACTCGCACGCCCACACTCGCACACTCTCGCACACATTTGCACACACTCGCACTCACTCGCACCCACTCGCACGCACACACTCGCACACACTCATACACAATCACACAAACTCGCACACACACACTCGCACACATTCGCACACACTCTCACACACGCACTCACTCACACTCACTCGCACACACTTACACACACTCGCACACACTCGCACACACAGTCCTACACACTCACACACACACTCGCAAACACTCGCACAAACTCACACACACTCACTCACACACACACACTTGCGCACACTAGCACACAATCGAACGCCCAAACTCGCACACATTCGCACTCACTCGCACGCACTCGCACGCACACACTCGCACACACTCGCACAAACTCACACACACTCGCACACACTCATACACAATCGCACGCAAACACACCCGCACACACTCGCACACATTCGCACTCACTCGCACGCACTCGCACGCACACACTCGCACAAACTCACACACACTGGCACACACTTACACACACACTCTAACACACACTCACACACATTCGCACACACTCACTCACACACACTCACACACACACTCGCACACACTCACACACACTTGCACACACTCGCACACACTCACACGCACACACACTCACACACACACTCACACACACTCGCACACACTCACAAGCACAAACTCGCACACACACTCGCACACACTCACACGCACACACTCACACGCACACACTCGCACACAAACTCGCACACACTCGCACCCAGTCACTCGAGCACACTCGCACACCCTCGCACGCACGCACACACTCGCACACACTCACATGCACACACTCACGCACACACACTCGCACACACTCGAACACACTCGCACAAACTCGCAAACACTCGCACATACAGTCCTACAAACTCACACACACTCACACACACTCACACACTCCACCCACACACAAACTGGCACACACTCAAACACACTCACTCAGACACACTCGCACACACTCACTCGCACACACACACACACACACTCGCACACACTCGCACGCACTCACTCGTGCACACTCGCGCACACTCGGACACATTTGCACACACTCGCACACTCTCGCACACACACTCGCACACACTCGAACACACTCGCACACACTCGCAAACACTCGCACATACAGTCCTACAAACTCACACACACTCACACACACTCACACACTCCACCCACACACAAACTGGCACACACTCAAACACACTCACTCATACACACTCGCACACACTCACTCGCACACACACACACTCGCACACACTCGCACCCAGTCACTCGAGCACACTCGCACACACTCGCACGCACGCACACACTCGCACACACTCACACGCACACAGTCACGCACACACACTCGCGCACACTCGTGCACACTTGCACGCACACATTCGCACACATTCGCACTCACTTGCACACACTCGTGCGCACACACTGGCACACACTGGCACACACTGGCACACACACACTCGCACACACTCGCACACACTTGCACACACTAGCACACACACACTCGCACATACTCGCACACACTCGCACACACTCGCACGCACACACTCGCACACACTCGCATGCACACACTCGCACACACACTCACACACACACACTCACATACACACTCGCACAGACTCGCACAAACTCCTACACACACACGTACACACTCACACACACTCGAACACACACTCGCACACAATCGCACACACTCGCACATACACACATACACATTCACACACACTCGCACACACACTCGCACACACAGTCCTACACACTCACACACTTGCACACACTCGCACACACTCACACGCACACACACTCACACACACACTCACACACACTCGCACACACTCACAAGCACAAACTCGCACACACAAACGCACACACTCACACGCACACACTCACACGCACACACTCGCACACAAACTCGCACACACTCGCACCCAGTCACTCGAGCACACTCGCACACCCTCGCACGCACGCACACACTCGCACACACTCACATGCACACACTCACACACACACTCGCACACACTCGAACACACTCGCACACACTCGCAAACACTCGCACATACAGTCCTACAAACTCACACACACTCACACACACTCACACACTCGCACCCACACACAAACTGGCACACACTCAAACACACTCACTCATACACACTCGCACACACTCACTCGCACACACACTCGCACACACTTGCACCCAGTCACTCGAGCACACTCGCACACCCTCGCACGCACGCACACACTCGCACACACAGTCCTACACACTCACACACACACTCGCAAACACTCGCAAACACTCACACACACACTCACTCACACGTACACACTCGCACACACTCGCACGCCCACACTCTCACACTCTCGCACACATTTGCACACACTCGCACTCACTCGCACGCACTCGCACACACACTCACACACACACTCGCACAAACTCATACACAATCGCACACACTCACTCGCACACACTTGCACACACTCGCACACACTCGCACACACTTGCACACACTTGCACACGCTTGCACACACTCGCACACACTCGCACACACTCGCACACACTCACACACACGCACACACACGCACACACACTCACGCACACACTCGCACACACTCGCACACACTCACTCACTCACACTCACTCGCACACACTTGCACACACTCGCACACACTCGCACACACAGTCCTACACACTCACACACACTCGCAAACACTCGAACAAACTCACACACACTCACTCACACGCACATACTTGCACACACTAGCACACACTCGCACGCCCACACTTGCACACACTCGCACACACTCGCACACACAGTCCTACACACTCACACACACTCGCAAACACTCGCACAAACTCACACACACTCACTCACACGCACATACTTGCACACACTAGCACACACTCGCACGCCCACACTTGCACACATTCGCACTCACTCGCACGCACTCGCACGCACACACTCGCACAAACTCACACACACTCGCACACACTTATACTCAATCGCACAATCGTACAAACTCACACACACTCGCACACACTCACACACTCGCACCCACTCACTCGTGCACACTCGCACACATTCGCACTCACTCGCACGCACTCACACGCACACACTCGCACAAACTCACACACACTCGCACACACTCATACACAATCGCACGCACACACTCGCACACACACACTCACACACACTCGCACACTCTCGCACACATACGCACTCACTCGCACGCACTCGCACGCACACACTCTCACACACTCGCACAAACTCACACACACTCGCACACACTTATACACAATCGCTCACACACACTCACTCACTCACACTCACTTGCACACACTTGCACACACTCGCACACACTCGCACACACAGTTCTACACACTCACACACACTCGCAAACACTCGCACAAACTCACACACACTCACTCACACGCACACACTTGCATACACTAGCACACACTCGCACGCCCACACTTGCACACACTCACACTCATTCGCACGCACTCGCACGCACACACTCGCACATACTCGCACACACTTGCACACACTCGCACACACTCATACACAATCGCACGCACACACACTCGCACACACACACTCGCACACACTCGCACACTCTCGTACACATTCACACTCACTCGCACGCACTCGCACGCGCACACTCGAACGCACTCGCACAAACTCACACACACTCGCACACACTTATACACAAACGCACACACACACTCGTACACACACTCGCACACACTCGCACACACTCGCACACACTCACTCACACACACTCACACACACACACTCGCACACACTCACACACACTTGCACACACTCGCACACACTCACACGCACACACACTCGCACACACACTCACACACACTCACACACTCACAAGCACACACTCGCACACACACTCGCACACACTCACACGCACACACTCACACGCACACACTCGCACAAACAGTCGCACACACTCGCACCCACTCACTCGTGCACACTCGCGCACACTCGGGCACATTTGCACACACTCGCACACACTCGCACACTCTCGCACACACACTCGCACACACACTCGCACACACTCGAACACACTCGCACACACTCGCAAACACTCGCACATGCAGTCCTACAAACTCACACACACTCACACACACTCACCACTCCACCCACAAACAAACTGGCACACACTCAAACACACTCACTCATACACACTCGCACACACTCACTCGCACACACACACACTCGCACACACTCGCACCCAGTCACTCGAGCACACTCGCACACACTCGCACGCACGCACACACTCGCACACACTCACACGCACACAGTCACGCACACACACTCGCGCACACTCGTGCACACTTGTACGCACACATTCGCACACATTCGCACTCACTTGCACACACTCGTGCGCACACACTGGCACACACTGGCACACACTGGCACACACACACTCGCACACACTGGCACACACTTGCACACACTAGCACACACACACTCGCACATTCTCGCACACACTCGCACACACTCGCACGCACACACTCGCACACACTCGCATGCACACACTCGCACACACACTCACACACACACTCACATACACACTCGCACACACTCGCACAAACTCCTACACACACGTACACACTCACACACACTCGCACACACAGTCGCACACACTCGCACATACACACATACACATTCACCCACACTCGCACACTCTCGCACACACAGTCCTACACACTCACACACACACTCGCAAACACTCGCACACACTCACACACACACTCACACGTACACACTCGCGCACACTCACGCACACTAGCACACACTCGTAAGCATACACTCACACTCACTCACACACTTACTCACACGCACACACTCTCGCACACACTCACACACACTCGCACACACTCGCACGCCCACACTCGCACACTCTCGCACACATTTGCACACACTCGCACTCACTCGCACCCACTCGCACGCACACACTCGCACACACTCATACACAATCACACAAACTCGCACACACACACTCGCACACATTCGCACACACTCTCACACACGCACTCACTCACACTCACTCGCACACACTTACACACACTCGCACACACTCGCACACACAGTCCTACACACTCACACACACACTCGCAAACACTCGCACAAACTCACACACACTCACTCACACGCACACACTTGCGCACACTAGCACACACTCGAACGCCCAAACTCGCACACATTCGCACTCACTCGCACGCACTCGCACGCACACACTCGCACACACTCGCACAAACTCACACACACTCGCACACACTCATACACAATCGCACGCACACACACCCGCACACACTCGCACACATTCGCACTCACTCGCACGCACTCGCACGCACACACTCGCACAAACTCACACACACTGGCACACACTTATACACAATCGCACACACACACTCTA
The DNA here is from genome assembly GCF_046119375.1 of Phyllobates terribilis. Classification (NCBI taxonomy): domain Eukaryota; kingdom Metazoa; phylum Chordata; class Amphibia; order Anura; family Dendrobatidae; genus Phyllobates; species Phyllobates terribilis. The sequence continues at coordinate 3,057,664 of NW_027362853.1, forward strand.
ACACACACTCAAACACACTCGCACACACTCACTCACACACACTCACACACACACTCGCACACACTCACACACACTTGCACACACTCGCACACACTCACACACACTCACACACACACTCACACACACTCGCACACACTCACAAGCACAAACTCGCACACACACTCGCACACACTCACACGCACACACTCACACGCACACACTCGCACACAAACTCGCACACACTCGCACCCAGTCACTCGAGCACACTCGCACACCCTTGCACGCACGCACACACTCGCACACACTCACACGCACACAGTCACGCACACACACTCGCGCACACTCGTGCACACTTGCACGCACACATTCGCACACATTCGCACTCACTTGCACACACTCGTGCGCACACACTGGCACACACTGGCACACACTGGCACACACACACTCGCACACACTCGCACACACTTGCACACACTAGCACACACACACTCGCACATACTCGCACACACTCGCACACACTCGCACGCACACACTCGCACACACTCGCATGCACACACTCGCACACACACTCACACACACACACTCACATACACACTCGCACACACTCGCACAAACTCCTACACACACACGTACACACTCACACACACTCGAACACACACTCGCACACACTCGCACACACTCGCACACACTCGCACATACACACATACACATTCACACACACTCGCACACACACTCGCACACACAGTCCTACACACTCACACACTTGCACACACTCGCACACACTCACACGCACACACACTCACACACACACTCACACACACTCGCACACACTCACAAGCACACACTCGCACACACTCACACGCACACACTCACACGCACACACTCGCACACAAACTCGCACACACTCGCACCCAGTCACTCGAGCACACTCGCACACCCTCGCACGCACGCACACACTCGCACACACTCACATGCACACACTCACGCACACACACTCGCACACACTCGAACACACTCGCACACACTCACAAACACTCGCACATACAGTCCTACAAACTCACACACACTCACACACACTCACACACTCCACCCACACACAAACTGGCACACACTCAAACACACTCACTCAGACACACTCGCACACACTCACTCGCACGCACACACACACACTCGCACACAGTCGCACCCAGTCACTCGAGCACACTCGCACACACTCGCACGCACGCACACACTCGCACACACTCACACACACACAGTCACGCACACACACTCGCGCACACTCGTGCACACTTGCACGCACACATTCGCACACATTCGCACTCACTTGCACACACTCATGCGCACACACTGGCACACACTGGCACATACTGGCACACACACACTCGCACACACTCGCACACACTTGCACACACTAGCACACACACACTCGCACATACTCGCACACACTCGCACACACTCGCACGCACACACTCGCACACACTCGCATGCACACACTCGCACACACACTCACACACACACACTCACATACACACTCGCACACACTCGCACAAACTCCTACACACACACGTACACACTCACACACACTCGAACACACACTCGCACACACTCGCACACACTCGCACATACACATATACACATTCACACACACTCGCACACACACTCGCACACACAGTCCTACACACTCACACACTTGCACACACTCGCACACACTCACACGCACACACACTCACACACACACTCACACACACTCGCACACACTCACAAGCACAAACTCGCACACAAACTCGCACACACTCGCACCCAGTCACTCGAGCACACTCGCACACCCTCGCACGCACGCACACACTCGCACACACTCACATGCACACACTCACACACACACTCGCACACACTCGAACACACTCGCACACACTCGCAAACACTCGCACATACAGTCCTACAAACTCACACACACTCACACACACTCACACACTCGCACCCACACACAAACTGGCACACACTCAAACACACTCACTCATACACACTCGCACACACTCACTCGCACACACACTCGCACACACTTGCACCCAGTCACTCGAGCACACTCGCACACCCTCGCACGCACGCACGCACACACTCGCACACACTCACATGCACACACTCACGCACACACACTCGCACACACTCGTGCACACTCGCACGCACACATTCATGCACACTCGTGCACACTCGCACGCACACATTCACACACATTCGCACTCACTTGCACACACTCGTACGCACACACTGGCACACACTCGCACATACTCGCACACACTCGCACACACTCGCATGCACACACTCGCACACACTCGCACATACTCGCACACACTCGCACACACTCGCATGCACACACTCGCACACACATTCACACACACTCTCGCATACACACTCGCACAAACTCCTACACACACTCGTACACACTCACACACACTCGCACACACACTTGCACACACTCGCACATACACACATACACATTCGCACACACTCGCACACACACTCGCACACACAGTCCTACACACTCACACACACACTCGCAAACACTCGCACACACTCACACACACACTCACTCACACGTACACACTCATGCACACTTGCACACACTCACGCACACTAGCACACACTCGTAAGCATACACTCACACTCACTCACACACTTACTCACACGCACACACTCTCGCACACACTCACACACACTCGCGCACACTCGCACACACTCGCACGCCCACCATCACACACTCTCGCACACATTTGCACACACTCGCACTCACTTGCACCCACTCGCACGCACACACTCGCACACACTCATACACAATCACACAAACTCGCACACACACACTCGCACACATTTGCACACACTCGCACACTCACACTCACTCGCACACACTTGCACACACTCGCACACACTCGCACACACAGTCCTACACACTCACACACACTCGCAAACACTCACACAAACTCACACACACTCACTCACACGCACACACTTGCGCACACTAGCACACACTCGCACGCCCACACTCACACACATTCGCACTCACTCGCACGCACTCGCACGCACACACTTGCACAAACTCACACACACTCGCACACACTCATACACAATCGCATGCACACACACTCGCACACACACACTCGCACACACTAGCACACTCTCGCACACATTCACACTCACTCGCACGCACTCGCACGCACACACTCGAACACACTCGCACAAACACACACACACTCGCACACACTTATACACAAACGCACACACACACTCGTACACACACTCGCACACACTCGCACACACTCGCACACACTCACTCACACACACACACTCGCACACACTCACACACACTTGCACACACTCGCACACACTCACACGCACACACACTCGCACACACACTCACACACACTCACAAGCACACACTCGCACACACACTCGCACACACTCACACGCACACACTCACACGCACACACTCGCACAAACAGTCGCACACACTCGCACCCACTCACTCGTGCACACTCGCGCACACTTGGGCACATTTGCACACACTCGCACACACTCGCACACTCTCGCACACACACTCGCACACACACTCGCACACACTCGAACACACTCGCACACACTCGCAAACACTCGCACATACAGTCCTACAAACTCACACACACTCACAGACACTCACACACTCGCACCCACACACAAACTGGCACACACTCAAACACACTCACTCATACACACTCGCACACAATCACTCACACACACACACTCGCACACACTCGCACCCAGTCACTCGAGAACACTCACACACCCTCGCACGCACGCACACACTCGCACACACTCACATGCACACACTCACGCACACACACTCGCGCACACTCGTGCACACTCGCACGCACACATTCACACACATTCGCACTCACTTGCACACACTCGTACGCACACACTCGCACACACTCGCACACACACACTCGCACATACTCGCTCACACTCGCACACACTCGCACGCACACACTCGCACACACTCGCACACACACTCACACACACTCGCATACACACTCGCACAAACTCCTACACACACTCGTACACACTCACACACACTAGCACACACACACTCGCACATACTCGCACACACTCGCACACACTCGCATGCACACATTCGCACACACTCACACACACACTCTCGCATACACACTCGCACAAACTCCTACACACTCACACACACTCGCACACACACTTGCACACACTCGCACACACTTGCACATACACACATACACATTCGCACACACTCGCACACACACTCGCACACACAGTCCTACAAACTCACACACACACTCGCAAACACTCGCACACACTCACACACACACTCACTCACACGTACACACTCACGCACACTTGCACACACTCACGCACACTAGCACACACTCGTAAGCATACACTCACACTCACTCACACACTTACTCACACGCACACACTCTCGCACACACTCACACACATTCGCACACACTCGCACGCCCACACTCGCACACTCTCGCACACATTTGCACACACTCGCATTCACTTGCACCCACTCGCACGCACACACTCGCACACACTCATACACAATCACACAAACTCGCACACACACACTCGCACACATTCGCACACACTCGCACACACTCACTCACTCACACTCACTCGCACACACTTGCACACACTCGCACACACTCGCACACACAGTCCTACACACTCACACACACACTCGCAAACACTCGCACAAACTCACACACACTCACTCACACGCACACACTTGCGCACACTAGCACACACTCGCACGCCCACACTCACACACATTCGCACTCACTCGCACACACTCGCACGCACACACTCGCACAAACTCACACACACTCGCACACACTCATACACAATTGCACGCACACACACTCGCACACACACACTCGCACACACTCGCACACTCTCACACACATTCACACTCACTCGCACGCACTCGCACGTGCACACTCGAACACACTCGCACAAACTCACACACACTCGTACACACACTCGCACACACTCGCACACACTCACACACACTCACTCACACACACTCACACACACACACTCACACACACTTGCACACACTCGCACACACTCACACGCACACACACTCGCACACACACTCACACACACTCGCACACACTCACAAGCACACACTCGCACACACACTCGCACACACTCACACGCACACACTCACACGCACACACTCGCACAAACAGTCGCACACACTCGCACCCACTCACTCGTGCACACTCGCGCACACTCGGGCACATTTGCACACACTCGCACACACTCGCACACTCTCGCACACATACTCGCACACACACTCGCACACACTCGAACACACTCGCACACACTCGCAAACACTCGCACATACAGTCCTACAAACTCACACACACTCACACACACTCACACACTCCACCCACACACAAACTGGCACACACTCAAACACACTCACTCATACACACTCGCACACACTCACTCGCACACACACACACTCGCACACACTAGCACCCAGTCACTCGAGCACACTCACACACACTCGCACGCACGCACGCACACACTCGCACACACTCACACGCACACAGTCACGCACACACACTCGCGCACACTCGTGCACACTTGCACGCACACATTCGCAAACATTCGCACTCACTTGCACACACTCGTGCGCACACACTATCACACACTGGCACACACACACTCGCACACACTCGCACACACTTGCACATACTAGCACACACACACTCGCACATATTCGCACACACTCGCACGCACACACTCGCACACACTTGCATGCACACACTCGCACACACACACACACTCACATACACACTCGCACACACTCGCACAAACTCCTACACACACTCGTACACACACACACTCGCACACACACTCGCACACACTCGCACACACTCGCACATACACACATACACATTCGCACACACTCGCACACACACTCGCACACACAGTCCTACACACTCACACACACACTCGCAAACACTCGTACACACTCACACACACACTCACTCACACGTACATACTCGCGCACACTCGCACACACTCACGCACACTAGCACACACTCGCATGCACACACTGGCACACACACTAACACACACACTCACATACACACTCGCACACACTCGCACAAACTCCTACACACACTCGCACACACTCACACACACACTCGCACGCTCACACTCGCACACACACTTGCACACACTTGCACACACACACTCGCACACAATCACACACACACTCGCAGACACTCGCACACACTCACTCATGCACACACTCATACACACTCGCCCACACTCGCACACACAGTCCTACACACTCACACACACACTCGCAAACACTCGCAAACACTCACACACACACTCACTCACACGTACACACTCGCACACACTCGCACGCCCACACTCTCACACTCTCGCACACATTTGCACACACTCGCACTCACTCGCACGCACTCACACACATACTCACACACACACTCGCACAAACTCATACACAATCGCACACACTCACTCGCACACACTTGCACACACTCGCACACACTCGCACACACTTGGACACACTTGCACACGCTTGCACACACTCGCACACACTCGCACACACTCACACACACGCACACACACGCACACACACTCACGCACACACTCGCACACACTCGCACACACTTGCATGCACACATTCGCACGCACTCGCACACACAAACACAAACTGGCACACACTCAAACACACTCACTCATACACACTCGCACACACTCACTCGCACACACACACACACACTCGCACACACTCACACACACACACACTCGCGCACACTCGTGCACGCTCGCACGCACACATTCGCACACATTCGCACTCACTTGCACACACTCGTACGCAAACACTGGCACACACTGGCACACACTCGCACACACACACTCGCACACACTCGCACACACTTGCACACACTAGCACACACACACTCACACACACTCGCACATACTCGCACACACTCACACACACTTGCACGCACACACTCGCATGCACACACTCGCACACACTCACACACACTCGCACACACTCGCACAAACTCCTACACACACTCGTACACACTCACACACACTCGCACACACACTCGCACACACTCGCACATACACACATACACATTTGCACACACTCGCACACACACTCGCACACACAGTCCTACACACTCACACACACTCGCAAACACTCGCACACACTCACACACACACTCACTCACACGTACACACTCGCGCACACTCACGCACACTAGCACACACTCGTAAGCATACACTCAAACTCACTCACACACTTACTCACATGCACACACTCTCGCACACACTCACACACACTCGTGCACACTCGCACACACTCGCACGCCCACACTCGCACACTCTCGCACACATTTGCACACACTCGCACTCACTCGCACCCACTTGCATGCACACACTCGCACACACTCATACACTATCACACAAACTCGCACACACACACTCGCACACATTCGCACACACTCGCACACACTCACTCACTCACACTCACTCGCACACACTTGCACACACTCGCACACACTCGCACACACAGTCCTACACACTCACACACACTCGCAAACACTCGCACAAACTCACACACACTCACTCACACGCACACACTTGCGCACACTAGCACACACTCGCACGCCCACACTCGCACACATTCGCACTCACTCGCACGCACTCGCACGCACACACTCGCAAAAAACTCACACACACTCGCACACACTCATACACAATCGCACGCACACACACTCGCACACACACACTCGCACACACTCGCACACTCTCGCACTCACTCGCACGCACACACTCGCACACACTCGCATGCACACACTCGCACGCACACACTCGCACAAACAGTCACACACACTCGCACCCACTCACTCGTGCACACTCGCGCACACTCGGGCACATTTGCACACACTCGCACACTCTCGCACACACACTCGCACACACACTCGCACACACTGGAACACACTCGCACACACTCGCAAACACTCGCACATACAGTCCTACAAACTCACACACACTCACACACACTCACACACTCCACCCACACACAAACTGGCACACACTCAAACACACTCACTCATACACATTCGCACACACTCACTCGCACACACACACACTCGCACACACTAGCACCCAGTCACTCGAGCACACTCGCACACACTCGCACGCACGCACGCACACACTCGCACACGCTCACACGCACACAGTCACGCACACACACTCGCGCACACTCGTGCACACTTGCACGCACACATTCGCACACATTCGCACTCACTTGCACACACTCGTGCGCACACACTGGCACACACTGGCACACACTGGCACACACACACTCGCACACACTCGCACACACTTGCACATACTAGCACACACACACTCGCACATATTCGCACACACTCGCACGCACACACTCGCACACACTTGCATGCACACACTCGCACACACACTCACACACACACTCACATACACACTCGCACACACTCGCACAAACTCCTACACACACTCGTACACACACACACTCGCACACACACTCGCACACACTCGCACACACTCGCACATACACACATACACATTCGCACACACTCGCACACACACTCGCACACACAGTCCTACACACTCACACACACACTCGCAAACACTCGCACACACTCACACACACACTCACTCACACGTACACACTCGCACACACTCACGCACACTAGCACACACTCGCATGCACACACTGGCACACACACTAACACACACACTCACATACACACTCGCACACACTCGCACAAACTCCTACACACACTCGCACACACTCACACACACACTCGCACGCTCACACTCGCACACACTCACACACACACTTGCACACACTTGCACACACACACTCGCACACAATCACACACACACTCGCAGACACTCGCACACACTCACTCATGCACACACTCATACACACTCGCCCACACTCGCACACACAGTCCTACACACTCACACACACACTCGCAAACACTCGCAAACACTCACACACACACTCACTCACACGTACACACTCGCACACACTCGCACGCCCACACTCTCACACTCTCGCACACATTTGCACACACTCGCACTCACTCGCACGCACTCGCACACACACTCACACACACACTCGCACAAACTCATACACAATCGCACACACTCACTCGCACACACTTGCACACACTCGCACACACTCGCACACACTTGCACACACTTGCACACGCTTGCACACACTCGCACACACTCGCACACACTCGCACACACTCACACACACGCACACACACGCACACACACTCACGCACACACTCGCACACACTCGCACACACTTGCATGCACACATTCGCACGCACTCGCACACACAAACACAAACTGGCACACACTCAAACACACTCACTCATACACACTCGCACACACTCACTCGCACACACACACACTCGCACACACTCACACACACACACACTCGCGCACACTCGTGCACACTCGCACGCACACATTCGCACACATTCGCACTCACTTGCACACACTCGTACGCAAACACTGGCACACACTGGCACACACTCGCACACACACACTCGCACACACTCGCACACACTTGCACACACTAGCACACACACACTCGCACACACTCGCACATACTCGCACACACTCACACACACTTGCACGCACACACTCGCATGCACACACTCGCACACACTCACACACACTTGCACGCACACACTCGCACGCCCACACTCGCACACTCTCGCACACATTTGCACACACTCGCACTCACTCGCACCCACTCGCATGCACACACTCGCACACACTCATACACAATCACACAAACTCACACACACACACTCGCACACATTCGCACACACTCACACACACTCACTCACTCACACTCACTCGCACACACTTGCACACACTCGCACACACTCGCACACACAGTCCTACACACTCACACACACTCGCAAACACTCGCACAAACTCACACACACTCACTCACACGCACACACTTGCGCACACTAGCACACACTCGCACGCCCACACTCGCACACATTCGCACTCACTCGCACGCACTCGCACGCACACACTCGCAAAAAACTCACACACACTCGCACACACTCATACACAATCGCACGCACACACACTCTCACACACACACTCGCACACACTCGCACTCACTCGCACGCACACACTCGCACACACTCGCATGCACACACTCGCATGCACACACTCGCACAAACAGTCGCACACACTCGCACCCACTCACTCGTGCACACTCGCGCACACTCGGGCACATTTGCACACACTCGCACACACTCGCACACTCTACCACACACACTCGCACACACACTCGCACACACTCGAACACACTCGCACACACTCGCAAACACTCGCACATACAGTCCTACAAACTCACACACACTCACACACACTCACACACTCCACCCACACACAAACTGGCACACACTCAAACACACTCACTCATACACACTCGCACACACTCACTCGCACACACACACACTCGCACACACTAGCACCCAGTCACTCGAGCCCACTCGCACACACTCGCACGCACGCACACACTCGCACACGCTCACACGCACACAGTCACGCACACACACTCGCGCACACTCGTGCACACCTGCACGCACACATTCGCACACATTCGCACACATTCGCACTCACTTGCACACACTCGTGCGCACACACTGGCACACACTGGCACACACACACTCGCACATACTCGCACACACTTGCACATACTAGCACACACACACTCGCACATATTCGCACACACTCGCACGCACACACTCGCACACACTTGCATGCACACACTCGCACACACACTCACACACACACTCACATACACACTCGCACACACTCGCACAAACTCCTACACACACTCGTACACACACACACTCGCACACACACTCGCACACACTCGCACACACTCGCACATACACACATACACATTCGCACACACTCGCACACACACTCGCACACACAGTCCTACACACTCACACACACACTCGCAAACACTCGCACACACTCACACACACACTCACTCACACGTACACACTCGCACACACTCACGCACACTAGCACACACTCGCATGCACACACTGGCACACACACTAACACACACACTCACATACACACTCGCACACACTCGCACAAACTCCTACACACACTCGCACACACTCACACACACACTCGCACGCTCACACTCGCACACACTCACACACACACTTGCACACACTTGCACACACACACTCGCACACAATCACACACACACTCGCAGACACTCGCACACACTCACTCATGCACACACTCATACACACTCGCCCACACTCGCACACACAGTCCTACACACTCACACACACACTCGCAAACACTCGCAAACACTCACACACACACTCACTCACACGTACACACTCGCACACACTCGCACGCCCACACTCTCACACTCTCGCACACATTTGCACACACTCGCACTCACTCGCACGCACTCGCACACACACTCACACACACACTCGCACAAACTCATACACAATCGCACACACTCACTCGCACACACTTGCACACACTCGCACACACTCGCACACACTTGCACACACTTGCACACGCTTGCACACACTCGCACACACTCGCACACACTCACACACACGCACACACACGCACACACACTCACGCACACACTCGCACACACTCGCACACACTTGCATGCACACATTCGCACGCACTCGCACACACAAACACAAACTGGCACACACTCAAACACACTCACTCATACACACTCGCACACACTCACTCACACACACACACTCGCACACACTCACACACACACTCGCGCACACTCGTGCACACTCGCACGCACACATTCGCACACACTCGCACATACTCGCACACACTCACACACTAGCACACACACACTCGCACACACTCGCACATACTCGCACACACTCACACACACTTGCACGCACACACTCGCATGCACACACTCGCACACACTCACACACACTCGCATACACACTCTCACACACTCGCACAAACTCCTACACACACTCGTACACACTCACACACACTCGCACACACACTCGCACATACACACATACACATTTGCACACACTCGCACACACACTCGCACACACAGTCCTACACACTCACACACACACTCGCAAACACTCGCACACACTCACACACACACTCACTCACACGTACACACTCGCGCACACTCACGCACACTAGCACACACTCGTAAGCATACACTCAAACTCAATCACACACTTACTCACATGCACACACTCTCGCACACACTCACACACACTCGTGCACACTCGCACACACTCGCACGCCCACACTCGCACACTCTCGCACACATTTGCACACAATCGCACTCACTCGCACCCACTCGCATGCACACACTCGCACACACTCATACACAATCATACAAACTCGCACACACACACTCGCACACATTCGCACACACTCACTCACTCACACTCACTCGCACACACTTGCACACACTCGCACACACTCGCACACACAGTCCTACACACTCACACACACTCGCAAACACTCGCACAAACTCACACACACTCACTCACACGCACACACTTGCGCACACTAGCACACACTCGCACGCCCACACTCGCACACATTTGCACTCACTCGCACGCACTCGCACGCACACACTCGCAAAAAACTCACACACACTCGCACACACTCATACACAATCGCACGCACACACACTCGCACACACACACTCGCACACACTCGCACACTCTCGCACTCACTCGCACGCACTCGCACGCACACACTCGCACACACTCGCATGCACACACTCGCACACACAAACACACACACACTCGCATACACACTCGCACACACTCGCATGCACACACTCGCACACACACTCACACACACACACTCGCATACACACTAGCACACACTCGCACAAACTCCTACACACACTCGTACACACTCACACACACTCGCACACACACTTGCACACACTCGAACATACACACATACACATTCGCACACACTCGCACACTCACTCGCACACACAGTCCTACACACTCACACACACACTCGCAAACACTCGCACACACACACACTCACTCACACGTACACACTCGCGCACACTCGCACACACTCACGCACACTAGCACACACTCGTAAGCATACACTCACACTCACTCACACACTTACTCACACTCACACACTCTCGCACACACTCACACACACTCGCCCACACTCGCACACACTCGCACGCCCACACTCGCACACTCTCGCACACATTTGCACACACTCGCACTCTCTCACACCCACTCGCACGCACACACTCGCACACACTCATACACAATCACACAAACTCGCACACACACACTCGCACACATTCGCACACACTCGCACACACTCACTCACTCACACTCACTCGCACACACTTGCACACACTCGCACACACTCGCACACACAGTCCTACACACTCACACACACACTCGCAAACACTCACACAAACTCACACACACTCACTCACACGCACACACTTGCGCACACTAGCACACACTCACACGCCCACACTCGCACACATTCGCACTCACTCGCACGCACTCGCACGCACACACTCGCACAAACTCACACACACTCGCACACACTCATACACAATCGCACGCACACACACTCGCACACACTCGCACACTCTCGCACACATTCGCACTCACTCGCACGCACACACTCGCACAAACTCGCATGCACACACTCGCACACACACTCACACACACACACTCGCATACACACTTGCACACACACGCACAAACTCCTACACACACTCGTACACACTCACACACACTCGCACACACACTTGCACACACTCGCACACACTCGCACATACACACATACACATTCGCACACACTCGCACACTCACTCGCACACACAGTCCTACACACTCACACACACACTCGCAAACACTCGCACACACACACACTCACTCACACGTACACACTCGCGCACACTCACACACACTCACGCACACTAGCACACACTCGTAATCATACACTCACACTCACTCACACACTTACTCACACGCACACACTCTCGCACACACTCACACACATTCGCGCACACTCGCACACACTCGCACGCCCACACTCGCACACTCTCGCACACATTTGCACACACTCGCACTCACTCGCACCCACTCGCATGCACACACTCGCACACACTCATACACAATCACACAAACTGACACACACTCGCACACACTCACACACTCGCACCCACTCACTCGTGCACACTCGCACACATTTGCACTCACTCGCACGCACTCGCACGCACACACTCGCACAAACTCACACACACTCGCACACACTCATACACAATCGCACGCACACACACTCGCACACACACACTCACACACACTCGCACACTCTCGCACACATACGCACTCACTCGCACGCACTCGCACGCACACACTCTCACACACTCGCACAAACTCACACACACTCGCACACACTTATACACAATCGGACACACACACTCACTCACTCACACTCACTCGCACACACTTGCACACACTCGCACACACTCGCACACACAGTCCTACACACTCACACACACTCGCAAACACTCGCACAAACTCACACACACTCACTCACACGCACACACTTGCACACACTAGCACACACTCGCACGCCCACACTTGCACACACTCACACTCACTCGCACGCACTCGCACACACACACTCGCACACACTCGCACATACTCGCACACACTTGCACACACTCGCACACACTCGCATGCACACACTCGCACACACACTCACAAACACACACTCGCATACACACTCGCACACACTCGCACAAACTCCAACACACACTCGTACACACTCACACACACTCGCACACACACTTGCACACACTCGCACACACTCGCACATACACGCATACACATTCGCACACACTCGCACACACACTCGCACACACAGTCCTACACACACACTCACAAACACACACTCGCATACACACTCGCACACACTCGCACAAACTCCTACACACACTCGTACACACTCACACACACTCGCACACACACTTGCACACACTCGCACACACTCGCACTTACACACATACACATTCGCACACACTCGCACACACACTCGCACACACAGTCCTACACACACACACTCGCAAACACTCGCACACACTCACACACACACTCACTCACACGTACACACTCGCACACACTCGCACACACTCACGCACACTAGCACACACTCGTAAGCATACACTCACATTCACTCACACACTTAATCACACGCACACACTCTCGCACACACTCACACACACTCGCGCACACTCGCACACACTCGCAAGCCAACACTCGCACACTCTCGCACACATTTGCACACACTTGCACTCACTCACACCCACTCGCACGCACACACTCGCACACACTCATACACAATCACACAAACTCGCCACACACACTCGCACACATTCGCACACACTCGCACACACTCACTCACTCACACTCACTCGCACACACTTGCACACACTCGCACACACTCGCACACACAGTCCTACACACTCACACACACTCGCAAACACTCGCACAAACTCACACACACTCACTCACACGCACACACTTGCACACACTAGCACACACTCGCACGCCCACACTTGCACACATTCGCACTCACTCGCACGCACTCGCACGCACACACTCGCACACACTCGCACAAACTCACACACACTCGCACACACTCATACACAATCGTACAATCGCACAAACTCACACACACTCGCACACAGTCACACACTCGCACCCACTCACTCGTGCACACTCGCACACATTTGCACTCACTCGCACGCACTCGCACGCACACACTCGCACAAACTCACACACACTCGCACACACTCATACACAATCGCACGCACACACTCGCACACACACACTCGCACACACTCGCACACTCTCGCACACATACGCACTCACTCGCACGCACTCGCACGCACACACTCTCACACACTCGCACAAACTCACACACACTCGCACACACTTATACGCAATCGCACACACACACTCACTCACTCACACTCACTCGCACACACTTGCACACACTCGCACACACTCGCACACACTCATACACAATAGCACAAACTCACACACACTCGTACACACTCACACACTCGCACCCACTCACTCGTGTACACTCGCAAACATTCGCACTCACTCGCACACACTCGCACGCACACACTCGCACAAACTCACACACACTCGCACACACTCATACACAATCGCACACACACACACTCGCACACACACACTCGCACACACTCGCACACTCTCGCACACATTCACACTCACTCGCACGCACTCGCACGCACACACTCGCACACACTCGCACAAACTCACACACACTCGCACACACTTATACACAATCGCACACACACACACTCGTACACACACTCGCACACACTCGCACACACTCGCACACACTCACTCACACACACACACTCGCACACACTCACACACACTCGCACACACTCACATGCACACACACTCGCACACACTCATACACACTCGCACACACTCACAAGCACACACTCGCACAGACACTCGCTCACACTCACAAGCACACACTCACACGCACACACTCGCACACACACTCGCACACACTCACACCCACTCACTCGTGCACACTCGCGCACACTCGGGCACATTTGCACACACTCGCACACTCTCGCACACACTCGCACACACACTCGCACACACTCGAACACACTCACACACACTCACAAACAATCGCACATACAGTCCTACAAACTCACACACACTCACACACACTCACAAACTCGCACCCACACACAAACTGGCACACACTCAAACACACTCACTCATACACACTCGCACACACTCACTCGCACACACACACACTCGCACACACTCGCACCCAGTCACTCGAGCACACTCGCACACACTCGCACGCACACACGCACACACTCGCACACACTCACACGCACACACTCACGCACACACACTCGCGCACACTCGTGCACACTCGCACGCACACATTCGCACACATTCGCACTCACTTGCACACACTGGCACACACTGGCACACACACACTCGCACACACTCGCACACACTCGCACACACTTGCACACACTAGCACACACACTCGCACATACTCGCACACACTCGCACACACTCGCACGCACACACTCGCACACACTCGCATGCACACACTCGCACACACACTCACACACACACACTCACATACACACTCGCACACACTCGCACAAACTCCTACACACACACGTACACACTCACACACACTCGCACACACTCGCACATACACACATACACATTAACACACACTCGCACACACACTCGCACACACAGTCCTACACACTCACACACACACTCGCAAACACTCGCACACACTCACACACACACTCACTCACACATACACACTCGCGCACACTCACGCACACTAGCACACACTCGTAAGCATACACTCACACTCACTCACACACTTACTCACACGCACACACTCTCGCACACACTCACACACACTCGCACACACTCGCACACTCTCGCACACATTTGCACACACTCGCACTCACTCGCACCCACTCGCACGCACACACTCGCACACACTCATACACAATCACACACACTCGCACGCCCACACTCGCACACATTCGCACTCACTCGCACGCACTCGCACGCACACACTCGCACAAACTCACACACACACACTCGCACAAACTCACACACACTCGCACACACTCATACACAATCGCACGCACACACACTCGCACACACTCGCACACTCTCGCACACATTCGCACTCACTCGCACGCACACACTCGCACAAACTCGCATGCACACACTCGCACACACACTCACACACACACACTCGCATACACACTTGCACACACTCGCACAAACTCCTACACACACTCGTACACACTCACACACACTCGCACACACACTTGCACACACTCGCACACACTCGCACATACACACATACACATTCGCACACACTCGCACACTCACTCGCACACACAGTCCTACACACTCACACACACACTCGCAAACACTCGCACACACACACACTCACTCACACGTACACACTCGCGCACACTCACACACACTCACGCACACTAGCACACACTCGTAAGCATACACTCACACTCACTCACACACTTACTCACACGCACACACTCTCGCACACACTCACACACATTCGCGCACACTCGCACACACTCTCACGCCCACACTCCCACACTCTCGCACACATTTGCACACACTCGCACTCACTCGCACCCACTCGCATGCACACACTCGCACACACTCATACACAATCACACAAACTGACACACACTCGCACACACTCACACACTCGCACCCACTCACTCGTGCACACTCGCACACATTCGCACTCACTCGCACGCACTCGCACGCACACACTCGCACAAACTCACACACACTCGCACACACTCATACACAATCGCACGCACACACACTCGCACACACACACTCACACACACTCGCACACTCTCGCACACATACGCACTCACTCGCACGCACTCGCACGCACACACTCTCACACACTGGCACAAACTCACACACACTCGCACACACTTATACACAATCGGACACACACACTCACTCACTCACACTCACTCGCACACACTTGCACACACTCGCACACACTCGCACACACAGTCCTACACACTCACACACACTCGCAAACACTCGCACAAACTCACACACACTCACTCACACGCACACACTTGCACACACTAGCACACACTCGCACGCCCACACTTGCACACACTCACACTCACTCGCACGCACTCGCACACACACACTCGCACACACTCGCACATACTCGCACACACTTGCACACACTCGCACACACTCGCATGCACACACTCGCACACACACTCACAAACACACACTCGCATACACACTCGCACACACTCGCACAAACTCCTACACACACTCGTACACACTCACACACACTCGCACACACACTTGCACACACTCGCACACACTCGCACATACACGCATACACATTCGCACACACTCGCACACACACTCGCACACACAGTCCTACACACACACTCGCAAACACTCGCACACACTCACACACACACTCACTCACACGTACACACTCGCACACACTCACACACACTCACGCACACTAGCACACACTCGTAAGCATACACTCACATTCACTCACACACTTACTCACACGCACACACTCTCGCACACACTCACACACACTCGCGCACACTCGCACACACTCGCATGCCCACACTCGCACACTCTCGCAAACATTTGCACACAGTCACACTCACTCACACCCACTCGCACGCACACACTCGCACACACTCATACACAATCACACAAACTCGCACACACACTCGCACACATTCGCACACACTCGCACACACTCACTCACTCACACTCACTCGCACACACTTGCACACACTCGCACACACTCGCTCACACAGTCCTACACACTCACACACACTCGCAAACACTCGCACAAACTCACACACACTCACTCACACGCACATACTTGCACACACTAGCACACACTCGCACGCCCACATTTGCACACATTCGCACTCACTCGCACGCACTCGCACGCACACACTCGCACACACTCGCACAAACTCACACACACTCGCACACACTCATACTCAATCGCACAATCGCACAAACTCACACACACTCGCACACACTCACACACTCGCACCCACTCACTCGTGCATACTCGCACACATTCACACGCACACACTCGCACAAACTCACACACACTCGCACACACTCATACACAATCGCACGCACACACACTCGCACACACACACTCACACACACTCGCACACTCTCGCACACATACGCACTCACTCGCACACACTCTCACACACTCGCACAAATTCACACACACTCGCACACACTTATACACAATTGCACACACACACTCACTCACACTCACTCGCACACACTTGCACACACTCGCACACACTCACACACACAGTCCTACACACTCACACACACTCGCAAACACTCGCACAAACTCACTCACACGCACACACTTGCACACACTAGCACACACTCGCACGCCCACACTTGCACACACTCACACTCACTCGCACGCACACACTCGCACACACTCGCACATACTCGCACACACTTGCACACACTCGCATGCACACACTCGCACAAACACTCACAAACACACTCGCATACACACTCGCACACACTCGCACAAACTCCTACACACACTCGTACACACTCACACACACTCGCACACACACTTGCACACACTCGCACACACTCGCACATACACACATACACATTCGCACACACTCGCACACACACTCGCACACACAGTCCTACACACACACACTCGCAAACACTCGCACACACTCACACACACACTCACTCACACGTACACACTCGCACAAACTCACACACACTCACTCACACACACACACTTGCGCACACTAGCACACACTCGCACGCCCACACTCGCACACATTCGCACTCACTCGCACGCACTCGCACGCACACACTCGCAAAAAACTCACACACACTCGCACACACTCATACACAATCGCACGCACACACACTCGCACACACACACTCGCACACACTCGCACACTCTCGCACTCACTCGCACGCACACACTCGCACACACTCGCATGCACACACTCGCACGCACACACTCGCACAAACAGTCGCACACACTCGCACCCACTCACTCGTGCACACTCGCGCACACTCGGGCACATTTGCACACACTCGCACACACTCGCACACTCTCGCACACACACTCGCACACACACTCGCACACACTCGAACACACTCGCACACACTCGCAAACACTCGCACATACAGTCCTACAAACTCACACACACTCACACACACTCACACACTCCACCCACACACAAACTGGCACACACTCAAACACACTCACTCATACACACTCGCACACACTCACTCGCACACACACACACTCGCACACACTAGCACCCAGTCACTCGAGCACACTCGCACACACTCGCACGCACGCACACACTCGCACACGCTCACACGCACACAGTCACGCACACACACTCGCGCACACTCGTGCACACTTGCACGCACACATTCGCACACATTCGCACACATTCGCACTCACTTGCACACACTCGTGCGCACACACTGGCACACACTGGCACACACTGGCACACACACACTCGCACACACTCGCACACACTTGCACATACTAGCACACACACACTCGCACATATTTGCACACACTCACACGCACACACTCGCACACACTTGCATGCACACACTCGCACACACACTCACACACACACTCACATACACACTCGCACACACTCGCACAAACTCCTACACACACTCGTACACACACACACTCGCACACACACTCGCACACACTCGCACACACTCGCACATACACACATACACATTCGCACACACTCGCACACACACTCGCACACACAGTCCTACACACTCACACACACACTCGCAAACACTCGCACACACTCACACACACACTCACTCACACGTACACACTCGCACACACTCACGCACACTAGCACACACTCGCATGCACACACTGGCACACACACTAACACACACACTCACATACACACTCGCACACACTCGCACAAACTCCTACACACACTCGCACACACTCACACACACACTCGCACGCTCACACTCGCACACACTCACACACACACTTGCACACACTTGCACACACACACTCGCTCACAATCACACACACACTCGCAGACACTCGCACACACTCACTCATGCACACACTCATACACACTCGCCCACACTCGCACACACAGTCCTACACACTCACACACACACTCGCAAACACTCGCAAACACTCACACACACACTCACTCACACGTACACACTCGCACACACTCGCACGCCCACACTCTCACACTCTCGCACACATTTGCACACACTCGCACTCACTCGCACGCACTCGCACACACACTCACACACACACTCGCACAAACTCATACACAATCGCACACACTCACTCGCACACACTTGCACACACTCGCACACACTCGCACACACTTGCACACACTTGCACACGCTTGCACACACTCGCACACACTCGCACACACTCGCACACACTCACACACACGCACACACACGCACACACACTCACGCACACACTCGCACACACTTGCATGCACACATTCGCACGCACTCGCACACACAAACACAAACTGGCACACACTCAAACACACTCACTCATACACACTCGCACACACTCACTCACACACACACACTCGCACACACTCACACACACACTCGCGCACACTCGTGCACACTCGCACGCACACATTCGCACACACTCGCACATACTCGCACACACTCACACACTAGCACACACACACTCGCACACACTCGCACAAACTTGCACACACTCACACACACTTGCACGCACACACTCGCATGCACACACTCGCACACACTCACACACACTCGCATACACACTCTCACACACTCGCACAAACTCCTACACACACTCGCACACACACTCGCATACACTCGCACACACACTCGCACACACTCGCACATACACACATACACATTTGCACACACTCGCACACACACTCGCACACACAGTCCTACACACTCACACACACACTCGCAAACACTCGCACACACTCACACACACACTCACTCACACGTACACACTCGCGCACACTCACGCACACTAGCACACACTCGTAAGCATGCACTCAAACTCAATCACACACTTACTCACATGCACACACTCTCGCACACACTCACACACACTCGTGCACACTCGCAAACACTCGCACGCCCACACTCGCACACTCTCGCACACATTTGCACACACTCGCACTCACTCGCACCCACTCGCATGCACACACTCGCACACACTCATACACAATCATACAAACTCGCACACACACACTCGCACACATTCGCACACACTCGCACACACTCACTCACTCACACTCACTCGCACACACTTGCACACACTCGCACACACTCGCACACACAGTCCTACACACTCACACACACTCGCAAACACTCGCACAAACTCACACACACTCACTCACATGCACACACTTGCGCACACTAGCACACACTCGCACGCCCACACTCGCACACATTTGCACTCACTCGCACGCACTCGCACGCACACACTCGAAAAAAACTCACACACACTCGCACACACTCATGCACAATCGCACGCACACACACTCGCACACACACACTCGCACACACTCGCACACTCTCGCACTCACTCGCACGCACTCGCACGCACACACTCGCACACACTCGCATGCACACACTCGCACACACAAACACACACACACTCGCATACACACTCGCACACACTCGCATGCACACACTCGCACACACACTCACACACACACACTCGCATACACACTAGCACACACTCGCACAAACTCCTACACACACTCGTACACACTCACACACACTCGCACACACACTTGCACACACTCGAACATACACACATACACATTCGCACACACTCGCACACTCACTCGCACACACAGTCCTACACACTCACACACACACTCGCAAACACTCGCACACACACACACTCACTCACACGTACACACTCGCGCACACTCGCACACATTCACGCACACTAGCACACACTCGTAAGCATACACTCACACTCACTCACACACTTACTCACACTCACACACTCTCGCACACACTCACACACACTCGCCCACACTCGCACACACTCGCACGCCCACACTCGCACACTCTCGCACACATTTGCACACACTCGCACTCACTCACACCCACTCGCACGCACACACTCGCACACACTCATACACAATCACACAAACTCGCACACACACACTCGCACACATTCGCACACACTCGCACACACTCACTCACTCACACTCACTCGCACACACTTGCACACACTCGCACACACTCGCACACACAGTCCTACACACTCACACACACACTCGCAAACACTCGCACAAACTCACACACACTCACTCACACGCACACACTTGCGCACACTAGCACACACTCGCACGCCCACACTCACACACATTCGCACTCACTCGCACGCACTCGCACGCACACACTCGCACAAACTCACACACACTCGCACACACTCATACACAATCGCACGCACACACACTCGCACACACTCGCACACTCTCGCACACATTCGCACTCACTCGCACGCACACACTCGCACAAACTCGCATGCACACACTCGCACACACACTCACACACACACTCGCATACACACTTGCACACACACGCACAAACTCCTACACACACTCGTACACACTCACACACACTCGCACACACACTTGCACACACTCGCACACACTCGCAAATACACACATACACATTCGCACACACTCGCACACTCACTCGCACACACAGTCCTACACACTCACACACACACTCGCAAACACTCGCACACACACACACTCACTCACACGTACACACTCGCGCACACTCACACACACTCACGCACACTAGCACACACTCGTAATCATACACTCACACTCACTCACACACTTACTCACACGCACACACTCTCGCACACACTCACACACATTCGCGCACACTCGCACACACTCGCACGCCCACACTCGCACACTCTCGCACACATTTGCACACACTCGCACTCACTCGCACCCACTCGCATGCACACACTCGCACACACTCATACACAATCACACAAACTGACACACACTCGCACACACTCACACACTCGCACCCACTCACTCGTGCACACTCGCACACATTTGCACTCACTCGCACGCACTCGCACGCACACACTCGCACAAACTCACACACACTCGCACACACTCATACACAATCGCACGCACACACACTCGCACACACACACTCACACACACTCGCACACTCTCGCACACATACGCACTCACTCGCACGCACTCGCACGCACACACTCTCACACACTCGCACAAACTCACACACACTCGCACACACTTATACACAATCGGACACACACACTCACTCACTCACACTCACTCGCACACACTTGCACACACTCGCACACACTCGCACACACAGTCCTACACACTCACACACACTCGCAAACACTCGCACAAACTCACACACACTCACTCACACGCACACACTTGCACACACTAGCACACACTCGCACGCCCACACTTGCACACACTCACACTCACTCGCACACACTTGCACACACACACTCGCACACACTCGCACATACTCGCACACACTTGCACACACTCGCACACACTCGCATGCACACACTCGCACACACACTCACAAACACACACTCGCATACACACTCGCACACACTCGCACAAACTCCTACACACACTCGTACACACTCACACACACTCGCACACACACTTGCACACACTCGCACACACTCGCACATACACGCATACACATTCGCACACACTCGCACACACACTCGCACACACAGTCCTACACACACACTCACAAACACACACTCGCATACACACTCGCACACACTCGCACAAACTCCTACACACACTCGTACACACTCACACACACTCGCACACACACTTGCACACACTCGCACACACTCGCACTTACACACATACACATTCGCACACACTCGCACACACACTCGCACACACAGTCCTACACACACACACTCGCAAACACTCGCACACACTCACACACACACTCACTCACACGTACACACTCGCACACACTCGCACACACTCATGCACACTAGCACACACTCATAAGCATACACTCACATTCACTCACACACTTAATCACACGCACACACTCTCGCACACACTCACACACACTCGCGCACACTCGCACACACTCGCAAGCCAACACTCGCACACTCTCGCACACATTTGCACACACTTGCACTCACTCACACCCACTCGCACGCACACACTCGCACACACTCATACACAATCACACAAACTCGCCACACACACTCGCACACATTCGCACACACTCGCACACACTCACTCACTCACACTCACTCGCACACACTTGCACACACTCGCACACACTCGCACACACAGTCCTACACACTCACACACACTCGCAAACACTCGCACAAACTCACACACACTCACTCACACGCACACACTTGCACACACTAGCACACACTCGCACGCCCACACTTGCACACATTCGCACTCACTCGCACGCACTCGCACGCACACACTCGCACACACTCGCACAAACTCACACACACTCGCACACACTCATACACAATCGTACAATCGCACAAACTCACACACACTCGCACACAGTCACACACTCGCACCCACTCACTCGTGCACACTCGCACACATTTGCACTCACTCGCACACACTCGCACGCACACACTCGCACAAACTCACACACACTCGCACACACTCATACACAATCGCACGCACACACTCGCACACACACACTCGCACACACTCGCACACTCTCGCACACATACGCACTCACTCGCACGCACTCGCACGCACACACTCTCACACACTCGCACAAACTCACACACACTCACACACACTTATACGCAATCGCACACACACACTCACTCACTCACACTCACTCGCACACACTTGCACACACTCGCACACACTCGCACACACTCATACACAATAGCACAAACTCACACACACTCGTACACACTCACACACTCGCACCCACTCACTCGTGTACACTCGCAAACATTCGCACTCACTCGCACACACTCGCACGCACACACTCGCACAAACTCACACACACTCGCACACACTCATACACAATCGCACACACTCACACTCGCACACACACACTCGCACACACTCGCACACTCTCGCACACATTCACACTCACTCGCACGCACTCGCACGCACACACTCGCACACACTCGCACAAACTCACACACACTCGCACACACTTATACACAATCGCACACACACACACTCGTACACACAGTCGCACACACTCGCACACACTCGCACACACTCACTCACACACACACACTCGCACACACTCACACACACTCGCACACACTCACATGCACACACACTCGCACACATTCACACACACTCGCACACACTCACAAGCACACACTCGCACAGACACTCGCTCACACTCACAAGCACACACTCACACGCACACACTCGCACACACACTCGCACACACTCACACCCACTCACTCGTGCACACTCGCGCACACTCGGGCACATTTGCACACACTCGCACACTCTCGCACACACTCGCACACACACTCGCACACACTCGAACACACTCACACACACTCACAAACAATCGCACATACAGTCCTACAAACTCACACACACTCACACACACTCACAAACTCGCACCCACACACAAACTGGCACACACTCAAACACACTCACTCATACACACTCGCACACACTCACTCGCACACACACACACTCGCACACACTCGCACCCAGTCACTCGAGCACACTCGCACACACTCGCACGCACACACGCACACACTCGCACACACTCACACGCACACACTCACGCACACACACTCGCGCACACTCGTGCACACTCGCACGCACACATTCGCACACATTCGCACTCACTTGCACACACTGGCACACACTGGCACACACTGGCACACACACACTCGCACACACTCGCACACACTCGCACACACTTGCACACACTAGCACACACACTCGCACATACTCGCACACACTCGCACACACTCGCACGCACACACTCGCACACACTCGCATGCACACACTCGCACACACACTCACACACACACACTCACATACACACTCGCACACACTCGCACAAACTCCTACACACACACGTACACACTCACACACACTCGCACACACTCGCACATACACACATACACATTCACACACACTCGCACACACACTCGCACACACTGTCCTACACACTCACACACACACTCGCAAACACTCACACACACTCACACACACACTCACTCACACATACACACTCGCGCACACTCACGCACACTAGCACAAACTCGTAAGCATACACTCACACTCACTCACACACTTACTCACACGCACACACTCTCGCACACACTCACACACACTCGCACACACTCGCACACTCTCGCACACATTTGCACACACTCGCACTTACTCGCACCCACTCGCACGCACACACTCGCACACACTCATACACAATCACACACACTCGCACGCCCACACTCGCACACATTTGCACTCACTCGCACGCACTCGCACGCACACACTCTCACAAACTCACACACACTCGCACACACTCATACACAATCGCACGCACACACACTCGCACACACTCGCACACTCTCGCACACATTCGCACTCACTCGCACGCACACACTCGCACAAACTCGCATGCACACACTCGCACACACACTCACACACACACACTCGCATACACACTTGCACACACTCGCACAAACTCCTACACACACTCATACACACTCACACACACTCGCACACACACTTGCACACACTCGCACACACTCGCACATACACACATACACATTCGCACACACTCGCACACTCACTCGCACACACAGTCCTACACACTCACACACACACTCGCAAACACTCGCACACACACACACTCACTCACACGTACACACTCGCGCACACTCACACACACTCACGCACACTAGCACACACTCGTAAGCATACACTCACACTCACTCACACACTTACTCACACGCACACACTCTCGCACACACTCACACACATTCGCGCACACTCGCACAAAATCTCACGCCCACACTCGCACACTCTCACACACATTTGCACACACTCGCACTCACTCGCACCCACTCGCATGCACACACTCGCACACACTCATACACAATCACACAAACTGACACACACTCGCACACACTCACACACTCGCACCCACTCACTCGTGCACACTCGCACACATTCGCACTCACTCGCACGCACTCGCACGCACACACTCGCACAAACTCACACACACTCGCACACACTCATACACAATCGCACGCACACACACTCGCACACACACACTCACACACACTCGCACACTCTCGCACACATACGCACTCACTCGCACGCACTCGCACGCACACACTCTCACACACTGGCACAAACTCACACACACTCGCACACACTTATACACAATCGGACACACACACTCACTCACTCACACTCACTCGCACACACTTGCACACACTCGCACACACTCGCACACACAGTCCTACACACTCACACACACTCGCAAACACTCGCACAAACTCACACACACTCACTCACACGCACACACTTGCACACACTAGCACACACTCGCACGCCCACACTTGCACACACTCACACTCACTCGCACGCACTCGCACACACACACTCGCACACACTCGCACACACTTGCACACACTCGCACACACTCGCATGCACACACTCGCACACACACTCACAAACACACACTCGCATACACACTCGCACACACTCGCACAAACTCCTACACACACTTGTACACACTCACACACACTCGCACACACACTTGCACACACTCGCACACACTCGCACATACACGCATACACATTCGCACACACTCGCACACACACTCGCACACACAGTCCTACACACACACTCGCAAACACTCGCACACACTCACACACACTCACTCACACGTACACACTCGCACACACTCGCACACACTCACGCACACTAGCACACACTCGTAAGCATACACTCACATTCACTCACACACTTACTCACACGCACACACTCTCGCACACACTCACACACACTCGCGCACACTCGCACACACTCGCATGCCCACACTCGCACACTCTCGCACACATTTGCACACAGTCGCACTCACTCACACCCACTCGCACGCACACACTCGCACACACTCATACACAATCACACAAACTCGCACACACACTCGCACACATTCGCACACACTCGCACACACTCACTCACTCACACTCACTCGCACACACTTGCACACACTCGCACACACTCGCTCACACAGTCCTACACACTCACACACACTCGCAAACACTCGCACAAACTCACACACACTCACTCACATGCACATACTTGCACACACTAGCACACACTCGCACGCCCACATTTGCACACATTCGCACTCACTCGCACGCACTCGCACGCACACACTCGCACACACTCGCACAAACTCACACACACTCGCACACACTCATACTCAATCGCACAATCGCACAAACTCACACACACTCGCACACACTCACACACTCGCACCCACTCACTCGTGCATACTCGCACACATTCGCACGCACACACTCGCACAAACTCACACACACTCGCACACACTCATACACAATCGCACGCACACACACTCGCACACACACACTCACACACACTCGCACACTCTCGCACACATACTCACTCACTCGCACACACTCTCACACACTCGCACAAATTCACACACACTCGCACACACTTATACACAATCGCACACACACACTCACTCACTCACACTCACTCGCACACACTTGCACACACTCGCACACACTCGCACACACAGTCCTACACACTCACACACACTCGCAAACACTCGCACAAACTCACTCACACGCACACACTTGCACACACTAGCACACACTCGCACGCCCACACTTGCACACACTCACACTCACTCGCACGCACACACTCGCACACACTCGCACATACTCGCACACACTTGCACACACTCGCATGCACACACTCGCACAAACACTCACAAACACACACTCGCATACACACTCGCACACACTCGCACAAACTCCTACACACACTCGTACACACTCACACACACTCGCACACACACTTGCACACACTCGCACACACTCGCACATACACACATACACATTCGCACACACTCGCACACACACTCGCACACACAGTCCTACACACACACACTCGCAAACACTCGCACACACTCACACACACACTCACTCACACGTACACACTCGCACACACTTGCACACACTCACGCACACTAGCACACACTCGTAAGCATACACTCACATTCACTCACACACTTAATCACACGCACACACTCTCGCACACACTCACACACACTCGCGCACACTCGCACACAATCGCAAGCCAACACTCGCACACTCTCGCACACATTTGCACACACTTGCACTCACTCACACCCACTCGCACGCACACACTCGCACACACTCATACACAATCACACAAACTCGCCACACACACTCGCACACATTCGCACACACTCGCACACACTCACTCACTCACACTCACTCGCACACACTTGCACACACTCGCACACACTCGCACACACAGTCCTACACACTCACACACACTCGCAAACACTCGCACAAACTCACACACACTCATTCACACGCACACACTTGCACACACTAGCACACACTCGCACGCCCACACTTGCACACATTCGCACTCACTCGCACGCACTCGCACGCACACACTCGCACACACTCGCACAAACTCACACACACTCGCACACACTCATACACAATCGTACAATCGCACAAACTCACACACACTCGCACACAGTCACACACTCGCACCCACTCACTCGTGCACACTCGGACACATTTGCACTCACTCGCACGCACTCGCACGCACACACTCGCACAAACTCACACACACTCGCACACACTCATACACAATCGCACGCACACACTCGCACACACACACTCGCACACACTCGCACACTCTCGCACACATACGCACTCACTCGCACGCACTCGCACGCACACACTCTCACACACTCGCACAAACTCACACACACTCGCACACACTTATACGCAATCGCACACACACACTCACTCACACTCACTCGCACACACTTGCACACACTCGCACACACTCGCACACACTCATACACAATCGCACAAACTCACACACACTCGTACACACTCACACACTCGCACCCACTCACTCGTGTACACTCGCAAACATTCGCACTCACTCGCACACACTCGCACGCACACACTCGCACAAACTCACACACACTCGCACACACTCATACACAATCGCACACACACACACTCGCACACACACACTCGCACACACTCGCACACTCTCGCACACATTCACACTCACTCGCACGCACTCGCATGCACACACTCGCACACACTCGCACAAACTCACACACACTCGCACACACTTATACACAATCGCACACACACACACTCGTACACACACTCGCACACACTCGCACACACTCACTCACACACACACACTCGCACACACTCACACACACTCGCACACACTCACATGCACACACACTCGCACACACTCACACACACTCGCACACACTCACAAGCACACACTCGCACAGACACTCGCTCACACTCACAAGCACACACTCACACACACAAACTCGCACACACACTCGCACACACTCACACCCACTCACTCGTGCACACTCGCGCACACTCGGGCACATTTGCACACACTCGCACACACTCGCACACTCTCGCACACACTCGCACACACACACACTCGCATACACTAGCACCCAGTCACTCGAGCACACTCGCACACACTCGCACGCACGCACACACTCGCACACACTCACACGCACACACTCACGCACACACATTCGCGCACACTCGTGCACACTCGCACGCACACATTCGCACACATTCGCACTCACTTGCACACACTGGCACACACTGGCACACACTGGCACACACACACTCGCACACACTCGCACACACTCGCACACACTTGCACACACTAGCACACACACTCGCACATACTCGCACACACTCGCACACACTCGCACGCACACACTCGCACACACTCGCATGCACACACTCGCACACACACTCACACACACACACTCACATACACACTCGCACACACTCGCACAAACTCCTACACACACACGTACACACTCACACACACACTCGCACACACTCGCACATACACACATACACATTCACACACACTCGCACACACACTCGCACACACAGTCCTACACACTCACACACACACTCGCAAACACTCGCACACACTCACACACACACTCACTCACACATACACACTCGCGCACACTCACGCACACTAGCACACACTCGTAAGCATACACTCACACTCACTCACACACTTACTCACACGCACACACTCTCGCACACACTCACACACACTCGCACACACTCGCACACTATCGCACACATTTGCACACTCTCGCACTCACTCGCACCCACTCGCACGCACACACCCGCACACACTCATACACAATCACACAAACTCGCACACACACACTCGCACACATTCGCACACACTCGCACACACGCACTCACTCACACTCACTCGCACACACTTGCACACACTCGCACACACTAGCACACACAGTAGTACACACTCACACACACACTCACAAACACTCGCACAAACTCACACACACTCACTCACACGCATACACTTGCGCACACTAGCACACACTCGCACGCCCACACTCGCACACATTCGCACTCACTCGCACGAAATCGCACGCACACACTCGCACACACTCGCACAAACTCACACACACTCGCACACACTCATACACAATCGCACACATTTGCACTCACTCGCACGCACTCGCATGCACACACTCGCACAAACTCACACACACTGGCACACACTTATACACAATCGCACACACACACTCTAACACACACTCGCACACACTCGCACACACTCACTCACACACACTCACACACACACTCGCACACACTCACACACACTTGCACACACTCGCACACACTCACACTCACACATACTCACACACACTCACACACACTCGCACACACTCACAAGCACAAACTCGCACACACACTCGCACACACTCACACGCACACACTCACACGCACACACTCGCACACACTCGCACACACTCGCACCCACTCACTCGTGCACACTCGCGCACACTCGGGCACATTTGCACACACTCGCACACACTCGCACACTCTCGCACACACACTCGCACACACACTCGCACACACTCGAACACACTCGCACACACTCGCAAACACTCGCACATACAGTCCTACAAACTCACACACACTCACACACACTCACACACTCGCACCCACACACAAACTGGCACACACTCAAACACACTCACTCATACACACTCGCACACACTCACTCGCACACACACACACACACTCGCACACACTCGCACCCAGTCACTCGAGCACACTCGCACACCCTCGCACGCACGCACTCACGCACACACACTCGCGCACACTCATGCACACTCGCACTCACACATTCATAAACATTCGCACGCACTTGCACACACTCGTACGCACACACTGGCACACACTCGCACACACACACTCACACATACTCGCTCACACTCGCACACACTCGCACGCACACACTCGCACACACTCGCATGCACACACTCGCACACACACTCACACACACACACTCGCATACACACTCGCACAAACTCCTACACACACTCGTACACACTCACACACACTAGCACACACACACTCGCACATACTCGCACACACTCGCATGCACACACTCGCACACACACTCACACACTCTCGCATACACACTCGCACAAACTCCTACACACACTCGTACACACTCACACACACTCGCACACACACTTGCACACACTCGCACATACACACATACACATTCGCACACACTCGCACACACAGTCCTACACACTCACACACACACTCGCAAACACTCGCACACACTCACACACACACTCACTCACATGTACACACTCACGCACACTTGCACACACTCACGCACACTAGCACACACTCGTAAGCATACCCTCACACTCACTCACACACTTACTCACACGCACACACTCTCGCACACACTCACACACACTCGCGCACACTCGCACACACTCGCACGCCCACACTCGCACACTCTCGCACACATTTGCACACACTCGCACTCACTTGCACCCACTCGCACGCACCCACTCGCACACACTCATACACAATCACACAAACTCGCACACACACACTCGCACACATTCGCACACACTCGCACACACTCGCATGCACACACTCGCACACACACTCACACACACACTCTCGCATACACACTCGCACAAACTCCTACACACACTCGTACACACTCACACACACTCGCACACACACTTGCACACACTCGCACATACACACATACACATTCGCACACACTCGCACACACACTCGCACACACAGTCCTACACACTCACACACACACTCGCAAACACTCGCACACACTCACACACACACTCACTCACACGTACACACTCACGCACACTTGCACACACTCACGCACACTAGCACACACTCATAAGCATACACTCACACTCACTCACACACTTACTCACACGCACACACTCTCGCACACACTCGCACACACTCACGCACACTAGCACACACTCGTAAGCATACACTCACACTCACTCACACACTTACTCACACTCACACACTCTCGCACACACTCACACACACTCGCCCACACTCGCACACACTCGCACGCCCACACTCGCACACTCTCGCACACATTTGCACACACTCGCACTCACTCACACCCACTCGCACGCACACACTCGCACACACTCATACACAATCACACAAACTCGCACACACACACTCGCACACATTCGCACACACTCGCACACACTCACTCACTCACACTCACTCGCACACACTTGCACACACTCGCACACACTCGCACACACAGTCCTACACACTCACACACACACTCGCAAACACTCGCACAAACTCACACACACTCACGCACACGCACACACTTGCACACACTAGCACACACTCGCACGCCCACACTTGCACACATTCGCACTCACTCGCACGCACTCGCACGCACACACTCGCACACACTCGCACACACTCGCACACACTCGCACAAACTCACACACACTCGCACACAGTCACACACTCGCACCCACTCACTCGTGCACACTCGCACACATTTGCACTCACTCGCACGCACTCGCACGCAAACACTCGCACAAACTCACACACACTCGCACACACTCATACACAATCGCATGCACACACTCGCACACACACACTCGCACACACTCGCACACTCTCGCACACATACGCACTCACTCGCACGCACTCGCACGCACACACTCTCACACCCTCGCACAAACTCACACACACTCGCACACACTTATACGCAATCGCACACACACACTCACTCACTCACACTCACTCGCACACACTTGCACACACTCGCACACACTCGCACACACTCATACACAATCGCACAAACTCACACACACTCGTACACACTCACACACTCGCACCCACTCACTCGTGTACACTCGCAAACATTCGCACTCACTCGCACACACTCGCACGCACACACTCGCACAAACTCACACACACTCGCACACACTCATACACAATCGCACACACACACACTCGCACACACACAATCGCACACACTCGCACACTCTCGCACACATTCACAATCACTCGCACGCACTCGCACGCACACACTCGCACACACTCGCACAAACTCACACACACTCGCACACACTTATACACAATCGCACACACACACACTCGCACACACTCACTCACACACACACACACACTCGCACACACTCACACACACTCGCACACACTCACATGCACACACACTCGCACACACTCACACACACTCGCACACACTCACAAGCACACACTCGCACAGACACTCGCTCACACTCACAAGCACACACTCACATGCACACACTCGCACACACACTCGCACACACTCACACCAACTCACTCGTGCACACTCGCGCACACTCGGGCACATTTGCACACACTCGCACACACTTGCACACTCTCGCACACACTCGCACACACACTCGCACACACTCGAACACACTCACACACACTCACAAACAATCGCACATACAGTCCTACAAACTCACACACACTCACACACACTCACACACTCGCACCCACACACAAACTGGCACACACTCAAACACACTCACTCATACACACTCGCACACACTCACTCGCACACACACACACTCGCACACACTCGCACCCAGTCACTCGAGCACACTCGCACACACTCGCACGCACACACGCACACACTCGCACACACTCACACGCACACACTCACGCACACACACTCGCGCACACTCGTGCACACTCGCACGCACACATTCGCACACATTCGCACTCACTTGCACACACTGGCACACACTGGCACACACTGGCACACACACACTCGCACACACTCGCACACACTCGCACACACTTGCACACACTAGCACACACACTCGCACATACTCGCACACACTCGCACACACTCGCACGCACACACTCGCATGCACACACTCGCACACACACTCACACACACACACTCACATACACACTCGCACACACTCGCACAAACTCCTACACACACACGTACACACTCACACACACTCGCACACACACTCGCACACACTCGCACATACACACATACACATTCACACACACTCGCACACACACTCGCACACACAGTCCTACACACTCACACACACACTCGCAAACACTCGCACACACTCACACACACACTCACTCACACATACACACTCGCGCACACTCACGCACACTAGCACACACTCGTAAGCATACACTCACACTCACTCACACACTTACTCACACGCACACACTCTCGCACACACTCACACACACTCGCGCACACTCGCACACTCTCGCACACATTTGCACACACTCGCACTCACTCGCACCCACTCGCACGCACACACTCGCACACACTCATACACAATCACACAAACTCGCACACACACACTCGCACACATTCACACACACTCGCACACATGCACTCACTCACACTCACTCGCACACACTTGCACACACTCGCACACACTCGCACACACAGTCCTACACACTCACACACACACTCGCAAACACTCGCACAAACTCACACACACTCACTCACACGCACACACTTGCGCACACTAGCACACACTCGCACGCCCACACTCGCACACATTCGCACTCACTCGCACGCACTCGCACGCACACACTCGCACACACTCGCACAAACTCACACACTCGCACACACTCATACACAATCGCACGCACACACACCCGCACACACTCGCACACATTTGCACTCACTCGCACGCACTCGCATGCACACACTCGCACAAACTCACACACACTGGCACACACTTATACACAATCGCACACACACACTCTAACACACACTCGCACACACTCGCACACACTCACTCACACACACTCACACACACACTCGCACACACTCACACACACTTGCACACACTCGCACACACTCACACGCACACACACTCACACACACTCACACACACTCGCACACACTCACAAGCACAAACTCTCACACACACTCGCACACACTCACACGCACACACTCACACGCACACACTCGCACACACACTCGCACACACTCGCACCCACTCACTCGTGCACACTCGCGCACACTCGGGCACATTTGCACACACTCGCACACACTCGCACACTCTCGCACACACACTCGCACACACACTCGCACACACTCGAACACACTCGCACACACTCGCAAACACTCGCACATACAGTCCTACAAACTCACACACACTCACACACACTCACACACTCGCACCCACACACAAACTGGCACACACTCAAACACACTCACTCATACACACTCGCACACACTCACTCGCACACACACACACTCGCACACACTCGCACCCAGTCACTCGAGCACACTCGCACACCCTCGCACGCACGCACACACTCGCACACACTCACATGCACACACTCACGCACACACACTCGCGCACACTCATGCACACTCGCACGCACACATTCACACACATTCGCACGCACTTGCACACACTCGTACGCACACACTGGCACACACTCGCACACACTCGCACACACACACTCGCACATACTCGCTCACACTCGCACACACTCGCACGCACACACTCGCACACACTCGCATGCACACACTCGCACACACACTCACACACACACACTCGCATACACACTCGCACAAACTCCTACACACACTCGTACACACTCACACACACTAGCACACACACACTCGCAAATACTCGCACACACTCGCACACACTCGCATGCACACACTCGCACACACACTCACACACTCTCGCATACACACTCGCACAAACTCCTACACACACTCGTACACACTCACACACACTCGCACACACACTTGCACACACTCGCACATACACACATACACATTCGCACACAATCGCACACACACTCGCACACACAGTCCTACACACTCACACACACACTCGCAAACACTCGCACACACTCACACACACACTCACTCACACGTACACACTCACGCACACTTGCACACACTCACGCACACTAGCACACACTCGTAAGCATACACTCACACTCACTCACACACTTACTCACACGCACACACTCTCGCACACACTCACACACACTCGCGCACACTCGCACACACTCGCACGCCCACACTCGCACACTCTCGCACACATTTGCACACACTCGCACTCACTTGCACCCACTCGCATGCACACACTCGCACACACTCATACACAATCACACAAACTCGCACACACACACTCGCACACATTCGCACACACTCGCACACACTCACTCACTCACACTCACTCGCACACACTTGCACACACTCGCACACACTCGCACACACAGTCCTACACACTCACACACACACTCGCAAACACTCGCACAAACTCACACACACTCACTCACACGCAGACACACTCGCATGCCCACACTCACACACATTTGCACTCACTCGCACGCACTCGCACGCACACACTCGCACAAACTCACACACACTCGCACACACTCATACACAATCGCACGCACACACACTCGCACACACACACTCGCACACACACACTCGCACACTCTCGCACACATTCACACTCACTCGCACGCACACGCACGCGCACACTCGAACACACTCGCACAAACTCACACACACTCGCACACACTTATACACAAACGCTCACACACTCGTACACACACTCGCACAAACTCGCACACACTCGCACACACTCACTCACACACACTCACACACACACACTCGCACACACTCACACACACTTGCACACACTCGCACACACTCACACACACACACACTCGCACACACACTCGCACACACTCACACACTCACAAGCACACACTCGCACACACACTCGCACACACACACTCACACGCACACACTCGCACCCACTCACTCGTGCACACTCGCGCACACTCGGGCACATTTGCACACACTCGCACACTCTCGCACACACACTCGCACACACATTTGCACACACTCGAACACACTCGCACACACTCGCAAACACTCGCACATACAGTCCTACAAACTCACACACACTCACACACACTCACACACTCCACCCACACACAAACTGGCACACACTCAAACACACTCACTCATACACACTCGCACACACTCACTCGCACACACACACACACACTCGCACACACTCGCACCCAGTCACTCGAGCACACTCGCACACACTCGCACGCACGCACACACTCGCACACACTCACACGCACACAGTCACGCACACACACTCGCGCACACTCGTGCACACTTGCACGCACACATTCGCACACATTCGCACTCACTTGCACACACTCGTGCGCACACACTGGCACACATTGGCACACACTGGCACACACACACTCGCACACACTCGCACACACTTGCACACACTAGCACACACACACTCGCACATACTCGCACACACTCGCACACACTCGCACGCACACACTCGCACACACTCGCATGCACACACTCGCACACACACTCACACACACACTCACATACACACTCGCACACCCTCGCACAAACTCCTACACACACACGTACACACTCACACACACTCGCACACACACTCGCACACACTCGCACATACACACATACACATTCACACACACTCGCACACACACCCGCACACACAGTCCTACACACTCACACACACACTCGCAAACACTCACACACACTCACACACACACTCACTCACACGTACACACTCGCGCACACTCACGCACACTAGCACACACTCGTAAGCATACACTCACACTCACTCACACACTTACTCACACGCACACACTCTCGCACACACTCACACACACTCGCGCACACTCGCACACACTCGCACGCCCACACTCGCACACTCTCGCACACATTTGCACACACTCGCACTCACTCGCACCCACTCGCACGCACACACTCGCACACACTCATACACAATCACACAAACTCGCACACACACACTCGCACACATTCGCACACACTCTCACACACGCACTCACTCACACTCACTCGCACACACTTGCACACACTCGCACACACTCGCACACACAGTCCTACACACTCACACACACACTCGCAAACACTCGCACAAACTCACACACACTCACTCACACGCACACACTTGCGCACACTAGCACACACTCGCACGCCCAAACTCGCACACATTCGCACTCACTCGCACGCACTCGCACGCACACACTCGCACACACTCGCACAAACTCACACACACTCGCACACACTCATACACAATCGCACGCACACACACCCGCACACACTCGCACACATTCGCACTCACTCGCACGCACTCGCACGCACACACTCGCACAAACTCACACACACTGGCACACACTTATACACAATCGCACACACACACTCTAACACACACTCACACACACTCGCACACACTCACTCACACACACTCACACTCGCACACACTCACACACACTTGCACACACTCGCACACACTCACACGCACACACACTCACACACACACTCACACACACTCGCACACACTCACAAGCACAAACTCGCACACACACTCGCACACACTCACACGCACACACTCACACGCACACACTCGCACACAAACTCGCACACACTCGCACCC
The DNA here is from genome assembly GCF_046119375.1 of Phyllobates terribilis. Lineage (NCBI taxonomy): Eukaryota > Metazoa > Chordata > Amphibia > Anura > Dendrobatidae > Phyllobates > Phyllobates terribilis. Next base: position 3,099,732 of record NW_027362853.1, read on the forward strand.
AGTCACTCGAGCACACTCGCACACCCTCGCACGCACGCACACACTCGCACACACTCACATGCACACACTCACGCACACACACTCGCACACACTCGAACACACTCGCACACACTCGCAAACACTCGCACATACAGTCCTACAAACTCACACACACTCACACACACTCACACACTCCACCCACACACAAACTGGCACACACTCAAACACACTCACTCAGACACACTCACACACACTCACTCGCACACACACACACACTCGCACACACTCGCACCCAGTCACTCGAGCACACTCGCACACACTCGCACGCACGCACACACTCGCACACACTCACACGCACACAGTCACGCACACACACTCGCGCACACTCGTGCACACTTGCACGCACACATTCGCACACATTCGCACATACAGTTCTACAAACTCACACACACTCACACACACTCACACACTCCACCCACACACAAACTGGCACACACTCAAACACACTCACTCAGACACACTCACACACACTCACTCGCACACACACACACACACTCGCACACACTCGCACCCAGTCACTCGAGCACACTCGCACACCCTCGCACGCACGCACACACTCGCACACACTCACATGCACACACTCACGCACACACACTCGCACACACTCGAACACACTCGCACACACTCGCAAACACTCGCACATACAGTCCTACAAACTCACACACACTCACACACACTCACACACTCCACCCACACACAAACTGGCACACACTCAAACACACTCACTCAGACACACTCACACACACTCACTCGCACACACACACACACACTCGCACACACTCGCACCCAGTCACTCGAGCACACTCGCACACCCTCGCACGCACGCACACACTCGCACACACTCACATGCACACACTCACACACACACTCGCACACACTCGAACACACTCACACACACTCGCAAACACTCGCACATACAGTTCTACAAACTCACAAACACTCACACACACTCACACACTCGCACCCACACACAAACTGGCACACACTCAAACACACTCACTCATACACACTCGCACACACTCACTCGCACACACACTTGCACACACTCGCACCCAGTCACTCGAGCACACTCGCAAACCCTCGCACGCACGCACGCACACACTCGCACACACTCACATGCACACACTCACGCACAGACACTCGCACACACTCGTGCACACTCGCACGCACACATTCACGCACACACACTCGCGCACACTCGTGCACACTCGCACGCACACATTCACACACATTCGCACTCACTTGCACACACTCATACGCACACACTGGCACACACTCGCACACACTCGCACACACATACTCGCACATACTCGCTCACACTCACACACACTCGCACGCACACACTCGCACACACTCGCATGCACACACTCGCACACACACTCGCATACACACTCGCACAAACTCCCACACACACTAGTACACACTCACACACACTAGCACACACACACTCGCACACACTCGCACATACTCGCACACACTCGCATACACTCGCATGCACACACTCGTACACACATTCACACACACTCTCGCATACACACTCGCACAAACTCCTACACACACTCGTACACACTCACACACACTCGCACACACACTTGCACACACTCTCACACACTCGCACATACACACATACACATTCGCACACACTCGCACACACACTCGCACACACAGTCCTACACACTCACACACACACTCGCAAACACTCGCACACACTCACACACACACTCACTCACACGTACACACTCATGCACACTTGCACACACTCACACACACACTCACACACTCGTAAGCATACACTCACACTCACTCACACACTTACTCACACGCACACACTCTCGCACACACTCACACACACTCGCGCACACTCGCACACACTCGCATGCCCACCATCACACACTCTCGCACACATTTGCACACACTCGCACTCACTTGCACCCACTCGCACGCACACACTCGCACACACTCATACACAATCACACAAACTCGCACACACACACTCGCACACATTTGCACACACTCGCACACTCACACTCACTCGCACACACTTGCACACACTCGCACACACTCGCACACACAGTCCTACACACTCACACACACACTCGCAAACACTCACACAAACTCACACACACTCACTCACACGCACACACTTGCGCACACTAGCACACACTCGCACGCCCACACTCACACACATTCGCACGCACTCGCACGCACTCGCACGCACACACTTGCACAAACTCACACACACTCGCACACACTCATACACAATCGCATGCACACACACTCGCACACACACACTCGCACACACTAGCACACTCTCGCACACATTCACACTCACTCGCACGCACTCGCACGCGCACACTCGAACACACTCGCACAAACACACACACACGCGCACACACTTATACACAAGCGCACACACACACTCGTACACACACTCGCACACACTCGCACACACTCGCACACACTCACTCACACACACACACTCGCACACACTCACACACACTTGCACACACTCGCACACACTCACACGCACACACACTCGCACACACACTCACACACACTCGCACACACTCACAAGCACACACTCGCACACACACTTGCACACACTCACACGCACACACTCACACGCACACACTCGCACCCACTCACTCATGCACACTCGCGCACACTTGGGCACATTTGCACACACTCGCACACACTCGCACACTCTCGCACACACACTCGCACACACATTCGCACACACTCGAACACACTCGCACACACTCGCAAACACTCGCACATACAGTCCTACAAACTCACACACACTCACACACACTCACACACTCGCACCCACACACAAACTGGCACACACTCAAACACACTCACTCATACACACTCGCACACAATCACTCACACACACACACTCGCACACACTCGCACCCAGTCACTCGAGCACACTCACACACCCTCGCACGCACGCACACACTCGCACACACTCACATGCACACACTCACGCACACACACTCGCGCACACTCGTGCACACTTGCACGCACACATTCACACACATTCGCACTCACTTGCACACACTCGTACGCACACACTCGCACACACTCGCACACACACACTCGCACATACTCGCTCACACTCGCACACACTCGCACGCACACAATCGCATGCACACACTCGCACACACACTCACACACACACACTCGCATACACACTCGCACAAACTCCTACACACACTCGTACACACTCACACACACTAGCACACACACACTCGCACATACTCGCACACACTCGCACACACTCGCATGCACACATTCGCACACACTCACACACACACTCTCGCATACACACTCGCACAAACTCCTACACACTCACACACTCGCACACACACTTGCACACACTCGCACACACTCGCACATACACACATACACATTCGCACACACTCGCACACACACTCGCACACACAGTCCTACAAACTCACACACACACTCGCAAACACTCGCACACACTCACACACACACTCACTCACACGTACACACTCACGCACACTTGCACACACTCACGCACACTAGCACACACTCGTAAGCATACACTCACACTCACTCACACACTTACTCACACGCACACACTCTCGCACACACTCACACACACTCGCGCACACTCGCACACACTCGCACGCCCACACTCGCACACTCTCGCACACATTTGCACACACTCGCACTCACTCGCACCCACTCGCACGCACACACTCGCACACACTCATACACAATCACACAAACTCGCACACACACACTCGCACACATTCGCACACACTCTCACACACGCACTCACTCACACTCACTCGCACACACTTGCACACACTCGCACACACTCGCACACACAGTCCTACACACTCACACACACACTCGCAAACACTCGCACAAACTCACACACACTCACTCACACGCACACACTTGCGCACACTAGCACACACTCGCACGCCCAAACTCGCACACATTCGCACTCACTCGCACGCACTCGCACGCACACACTCGCACACACTCGCACAAACTCACACACACTCGCACACACTCATACACAATCGCACGCACACACACCCGCACACACTCGCACACATTCGCACTCACTCGCACGCACTCGCACGCACACACTCGCACAAACTCACACACACTGGCACACACTTATACACAATCGCACACACACACTCTAACACACACTCACACACACTCGCACACACTCACTCACACACACTCACACTCGCACACACTCACACACACTTGCACACACTCGCACACACTCACACGCACACACACTCACACACACACTCACACACACTCGCACACACTCACAAGCACAAACTCGCACACACACTCGCACACACTCACACGCACACACTCACACGCACACACTCGCACACAAACTCGCACACACTCGCACCCAGTCACTCGAGCACACTCGCACACCCTCGCACGCACGCACACACTCGCACACACTCACATGCACACACTCACGCACACACACTCGCACACACTCGAACACACTCGCACACACTCGCAAACACTCGCACATACAGTCCTACAAACTCACACACACTCACACACACTCACACACTCCACCCACACACAAACTGGCACACACTCAAACACACTCACTCAGACACACTCACACACACTCACTCGCACACACACACACACTCGCACACACTCGCACCCAGTCACTCGAGCACACTCGCACACACTCGCACGCACGCACACACTCGCACACACTCACACGCACACAGTCACGCACACACACTCGCGCACACTCGTGCACACTTGCACGCACACATTCGCACACATTCGCACATACAGTTCTACAAACTCACACACACTCACACACACTCACACACTCCACCCACACACAAACTGGCACACACTCAAACACACTCACTCAGACACACTCACACACACTCACTCGCACACACACACACACACTCGCACACACTCGCACCCAGTCACTCGAGCACACTCGCACACCCTCGCACGCACGCACACACTCGCACACACTCACATGCACACACTCACGCACACACACTCGCACACACTCGAACACACTCGCACACACTCGCAAACACTCGCACATACAGTCCTACAAACTCACACACACTCACACACACTCACACACTCCACCCACACACAAACTGGCACACACTCAAACACACTCACTCAGACACACTCACACACACTCACTCGCACACACACACACACACTCGCACACACTCGCACCCAGTCACTCGAGCACACTCGCACACCCTCGCACGCACGCACACACTCGCACACACTCACATGCACACACTCACGCACAGACACTCGCACACACTCGTGCACACTCGCACGCACACATTCACGCACACACACTCGCGCACACTCGTGCACACTCGCACGCACACATTCACACACATTCGCACTCACTTGCACACACTCATACGCACACACTGGCACACACTCGCACACACTCGCACACACACACTCGCACATACTCGCTCACACTCACACACACTCGCACGCACACACTCGCACACACTCGCATGCACACACTCGCACACACACTCGCATACACACTCGCACAAACTCCTACACACACTAGTACACACTCACACACACTAGCACACACACACTCGCACACACTCGCACATACTCGCACACACTCGCATACACTCGCATGCACACACTCGTACACACATTCACACACACTCTCGCATACACACTCGCACAAACTCCTACACACACTCGTACACACTCACACACACTCGCACACACACTTGCACACACTCTCACACACTCGCACATACACACATACACATTCGCACACACTCGCACACACACTCGCACACACAGTCCTACACACTCACACACACACTCGCAAACACTCGCACACACTCACACACACACTCACTCACACGTACACACTCATGCACACTTGCACACACTCACGCACACACTCACACACTCGTAAGCATACACTCACACTCACTCACACACTTACTCACACGCACACACTCTCGCACACACTCACACACACTCGCGCACACTCGCACACACTCGCATGCCCACCATCACACACTCTCGCACACATTTGCACACACTCGCACTCACTTGCACCCACTCGCACGCACACACTCGCACACACTCATACACAATCACACAAACTCGCACACACACACTCGCACACATTTGCACACACTCGCACACTCACACTCACTCGCACACACTTGCACACACTCGCACACACTCGCACACACAGTCCTACACACTCACACACACACTCGCAAACACTCACACAAACTCACACACACTCACTCACACGCACACACTTGCGCACACTAGCACACACTCGCACGCCCACACTCACACACATTCGCACGCACTCGCACGCACTCGCACGCACACACTTGCACAAACTCACACACACTCGCACACACTCATACACAATCGCATGCACACACACTCGCACACACACACTCGCACACACTAGCACACTCTCGCACACATTCACACTCACTCGCACGCACTCGCACGCGCACACTCGAACACACTCGCACAAACACACACACACGCGCACACACTTATACACAAGCGCACACACACACTCGTACACACACTCGCACACACTCGCACACACTCGCACACACTCACTCACACACACACACTCGCACACACTCACACACACTTGCACACACTCGCACACACTCACACGCACACACACTCGCACACACACTCACACACACTCGCACACACTCACAAGCACACACTCGCACACACACTTGCACACACTCACACGCACACACTCACACGCACACACTCGCACCCACTCACTCATGCACACTCGCGCACACTTGGGCACATTTGCACACACTCGCACACACTCGCACACTCTCGCACACACACTCGCACACACATTCGCACACACTCGAACACACTCGCACACACTCGCAAACACTCGCACATACAGTCCTACAAACTCACACACACTCACACACACTCACACACTCGCACCCACACACAAACTGGCACACACTCAAACACACTCACTCATACACACTCGCACACAATCACTCACACACACACACTCGCACACACTCGCACCCAGTCACTCGAGCACACTCACACACCCTCGCACGCACGCACACACTCGCACACACTCACATGCACACACTCACGCACACACACTCGCGCACACTCGTGCACACTTGCACGCACACATTCACACACATTCGCACTCACTTGCACACACTCGTACGCACACACTCGCACACACTCGCACACACACACTCGCACATACTCGCTCACACTCGCACACACTCGCACGCACACAATCGCATGCACACACTCGCACACACACTCACACACACACACTCGCATACACACTCGCACAAACTCCTACACACACTCGTACACACTCACACACACTAGCACACACACACTCGCACATACTCGCACACACTCGCACACACTCGCATGCACACATTCGCACACACTCACACACACACTCTCGCATACACACTCGCACAAACTCCTACACACTCACACACACTCGCACACACACTTGCACACACTCGCACACACTCGCACATACACACATACACATTCGCACACACTCGCACACACACTCGCACACACAGTCCTACAAACTCACACACACACTCGCAAACACTCGCACACACTCACACACACACTCACTCACACGTACACACTCACGCACACTTGCACACACTCACGCACACTAGCACACACTCGTAAGCATACACTCACACTCACTCACACACTTACTCACACGCACACACTCTCGCACACACTCACACACACTCGCACACACTCGCACGCCCACACTCGCACACTCTCGCACACATTTGCACACACTCGCATTCACTTGCACCCACTCGCACGCACACACTCGCACACACTCATACACAATCACACAAACTCGCACACACACACTCGCACACATTCGCACACACTCGCACACACTCACTCACTCACACTCACTCGCACACACTTGCACACACTCGCACACACTCGCACACACAGTCCTACACACTCACACACACACTCGCAAACACTCGCACAAACTCACACACACTCACTCACATGCACACACTTGCGCACACTAGCACACACTCGCACGCCCACACTCACACACATTCGCACTCACTCGCACACACTCACACGCACACACTCGCACAAACTCACACACACTCGCACACACTCATACACAATCGCACGCACACACACTCGCACACACACACTCGCACACACTCGCACACTCTCACACACATTCACACTCACTCGTACGCACTCACACGTGCACACTCGAACACACTCGCACAAACTCACACACACTCGTACACACACTCGCACACACTCGCACACACTCGCACACACTCACTCACACACACTCACACACACACACTCGCACACACTCACACACACTTGCACACACTCGCACACACTCACACGCACACACACTCGCACACACACTCACACACACTCGCACACACTCACAAGCACACACTCGCACACACACTCGCACACACTCACACGCACACACTCACACGCACACACTCGCACAAACAGTCGCACACACTCGCACCCACTCGCTCGTGCACACTCGCGCACACTCGGGCACATTTGCACACACTCGCACACACTCGCACACTCTCGCACACACACTCGCACACACACTCGCACACACTCGAACACACTCGCACACACTCGCAAACACTCGCACATACAGTCCTACAAACTCACACACACTCACACACACTCACACACTCCACCCACACACAAACTGGCACACACTCAAACACACTCACTCATACACACTCGCACACACTCACTCGCACACACACACACTCGCACACACTAGCACCCAGTCACTCGAGCACACTCGCACACACTCGCACGCACGCACGCACACACTCGCACACACTCACACGCACACAGTCACGCACACACACTCGCGCACACTCGTGCACACTTGCACGCACACATTCGCACACATTCGCACTCACTTGCACACACTCGTGCGCACACACTGGCACACACTGGCACACACACACTCGCACACACTCGCACACACTTGCACATACTAGCACACACACACTCGCACATATTCGCACACACTCGCACGCACACACTCGCACACACTTGCATGCACACACTCGCACACACACACACTCACATACACACTCGCTCACACTCGCACAAACTCGCACATACACACATACACATTCGCACACTCACACACACAGTCCTACACACTCACACACACACTCGCAAACACTCGCACACACTCACACACACACTCACTCACACGTACACACTCGCGCACACTCGCACACACTCACGCACACTAGCACACACTCGCATGCACACACTGGCACACACACTAACACACACACTCACATACACACTCGCACACACTCGCACACACTCGCACATACACACATACACATTCGCACACACTCACACACACAGTCCTACACACTCACACACACACTCGCAAACACTCGCACACACTCACACACACACTCACTCACACGTACACACTCGCACACACTCGCACACACTCACGCACACTAGCACACACTCGCATGCACACACTGGCACACACACTAACACACACACTCACATACACACTCGCACACACTCGCACAAACTCCTACACACACTCGCACACACTCACACACACTCGCACGCTCACACTCGCACACACTCACACACACACTTGCACACACTTGCACACACACACTCGCACACAATCACACACACACACTCGCAGACACTCGCACACACTCACTCATGCACACACTCATACACACTCGCCCCCACTCGCACACACAGTCCTACACACTCACACACACACTCGCAAACACTCGCAAACACTCACACACACACTCACTCACACGTACACACTCGCACACACTCGCACGCCCACACTCTCACACTCTCGCACACATTTGCACACACTCGCACTCACTCGCACGCACTCACACACACACTCACACACACAATCGCACAAACTCATACACAATCGCACACACTCACTCGCACACACTTGCAAACACTCGCACACACTCGCACACACTTGCACACACTTGCACACGCTTGCACACACTCGCACACACTCGCACACACTCGCACACACTCACACACACGCACACACACGCACACACACTCACGCACACACTCGCACACACTCGCACACACTTGCATGCACACATTCGCACGCACTCGCACACACAAACACAAACTGGCACACACTCAAACACACTCACTCATACACACTCGCACACACTCACTCGCACACACACACACACACTCGCACACACTCACACACACACACTCGCGCACACTCGTGCACACTCGCACGCACACATTCGCACACATTCGCACTCACTTGCACACACTCGTACGCAAACACTGGCACACACTGGCACACACTCGCACACACACACTCGCACACACTCGCACACACTTGCACACACTAGCACACACACACTCGCACACACTCGCACATACTCGCACACACTCACACACACTTGCACGCACACACTCGCATGCACACACTCGCACACACTCACACACACTCGCATACTTACTCGCACACACTCGCACAAACTCCTACACACACTCGTACACACTCACACACACTCGCACACACACTCGCACACACTCGCACATACACACATACACATTTGCACACACTCGCACACACACTCGCACACACAGTCCTACACACTCACACACACTCGCAAACACTCGCACACACTCACACACACACTCACTCACACGTACACACTCGCGCACACTCACGCACACTAGCACACACTCGTAAGCATACACTCAAACTCACTCACACACTTACTCACATGCACACACTCTCACACACACTCGTGCACACTCGCACACACTCGCACACACTCGCACGCCCACACTCGCACACTCTCGCACACATTTGCACACACTCGCACTCACTCGCACCCACTCGCATGCACACACTCGCACACACTCATACACAATCACACAAACTCGCACACACACACTCGCACACATTCGCACACACTCGCACACACTCACTCACTCACACTCACTCGCACACACTTGCACACACTCGCACACACTCGCACACACAGTCCTACACACTCACACACACTCGCAAACACTCGCACAAACTCACACACACTCACTCACACGCACACACTTGCGCACACTAGCACACACTCGCACGCCCACACTCGCACACATTCGCACTCACTCGCACGCACTCGCACGCACACACTCGCAAAAAACTCACACACACTCGCACACACTCATACACAATCGCACGCACACACACTCGCACACACACACTCGCACACACTCGCACACTCTCGCACTCACTCGCACGCACTCGCACGCACACACTCGCACACACTCGCATGCACACACTCGCACGCACACACTCGCACAAACAGTCGCACACACTCGCACCCACTCACTCGTGCACACTCGCGCACACTCGGGCACATTTGCACACACTCGCACACTCTCGCACACACACTCGCACACACACTCGCACACACTCGAACACACTCGCACACACTCGCAAACACTCGCACATACAGTCCTACAAACTCACACACACTCACACACACTCACACACTCCACCCACACACAAACTGGCACACACTCAAACACACTCACTCATACACACTCGCACACACTCACTCGCACACACACACACTCGCACACACTAGCACCCAGTCACTCGAGCACACTCGCACACACTCGCACGCACGCACGCACACACTCGCACACACTCACACGCACACAGTCACGCACACACACTCGCGCACACTCGTGCACACTTGCACGCACACATTCACACACATTCGCACACATTCGCACTCACTTGCACACACTCGTGCGCACACACTGGCACACACTGGCACACACTGGCACACACACACTCGCACACACTTGCACATACTAGCACACACACACTCGCACATATTCGCACACACTCGCACGCACACACTTGCATGCACACACTCGCACACACACTCACACACACACTCACATACACACTCGCACACACTCGCACAAACTCCTACACACACTCGTACACACACACACTCGCACACACTCGCACACACTCGCACACACTCGCACATACACACATACACATTCGCACACACACTCGCACACACAGTCCTACACACTCACACACACACTCGCAAACACTCGCACACACTCACACACACACTCACTCACACGTACACACTCGCGCACACTCGCACACACTCACGCACACTAGCACACACTCGCATGCACACACTGGCACACACACTAACACACACACTCACATACACACTCGCACACACTCGCACAAACTCCTACACACACTCGCACACACTCACACACACACTCGCACGCTCACACTCGCACACACTCACACACACACTTGCACACACTTGCACACACACACTCGCACACAATCACACACACACTCGCAGACACTCGCACACACTCACTCATGCACACACTCATACACACTCGCCCACACTCGCACACACAGTCCTACACACTCACACACACACTCGCAAACACTCGCAAACACTCACACACACACTCACTCACACGTACACACTCGCACACACTCGCACGCCCACACTCTCACACTCTCGCACACATTTGCACACACTCGCACTCACTCGCACACACACTCACACACACACTCGCACAAACTCATACACAATCGCACACACTCACTCGCACACACTTGCACACACTCGCACACACTCGCACACACTTGCACACACTTGCACACGCTTGCACACACTCGCACACACTCGCACACACTCACACACACACACACACACGCACACACACTCACGCACACACTCGCACACACTCGCACACACTTGCATGCACACATTCGCACGCACTCGCACACACAAACACAAACTGGCACACACTCAAACACACTCACTCATACACACTCGCACACACTCACTCGCACACACACTCGCACACACTCACACACACACACACTCGCGCCCACTCGTGCACACTCGCACGCACACATTCGCACACATTCGCACTCACTTGCACACACTCATACGCAAACACTGGCACACACTGGCACACACTCGCACACACACACTCGCACACACTCGCACACACTTGCATACACTAGCACACACACACTCGCACACACTCGCACATACTCGCACACACTCACACACACTTGCACGCACACACTCGCATGCACACACTCGCACACACTCACACACACTCGCATACACACTCGCACACACTCGCACAAACTCCTACACACACTCATACACACTCACACACACTCGCACACACACTCGCACACACTCGCACATACACACATACACATTTGCACACACTCGCACACACACTCGCACACACAGTCCTACACACTCACACACACACTCGCAAACACTCGCACACACTCACACACACACTCACTCACACGTACACACTCACGCACACTAGCACACACTCGTAAGCATACACTCAAACTCACTCACACACTTACTCACATGCACACACTCTCGCACACACTCACACACACTCGTGCACACTCACACACACTCGCACGCCCACACTCGCACACTCTCGCACACATTTGCACACACTCGCACTCACTCGCACCCACTCGCATGCACACACTCGCACACACTCATACACAATCACACAAACTCGCACACACACACTCGCACACATTCGCACACACTCGCACACACTCACTCACTCACACTCACTCGCACACACTTGCACACACTCGCACACACTCGCACACACAGTCCTACACACTCACACACACTCGCAAACACTCGCACAAACTCACACACACTCACTCACATGCACACACTTGCGCACACTAGCACACACTCGCGTGCCCACACTCGCACACATTCGCACTCACTCGCACGCACTCGCACGCACACACTCGCAAAAAACTCACACACACTCGCACACACTCATACACAATCGCACGCACACACACTCGCACACACACACTCGCACACACTCGCACACTCTCGCACTCACTCGCACGCACTCGCACGCACACACTCGCACACACTCGCATGCACACACTCGCACACACAAACACACACACACTCGCATACACACTCGCACACACTCGCATGCACACACTCGCACACACACTCACACACACACACTCGCATACACACTCGCACACACTCGCACAAACTCCTACACACACTCGTACACACTCACACACACTCGCACACACACTTGCACACACTCAAACATACACACATACACATTCGCACACACTCACACACTCACTCGCACACACAGTCCTACACACTCACACACACACTCGCAAACACTCACACACACACACACTCACTCACACGTACACACTCGCGCACACTCGCACACACTCACGCACACTAGCACACACTCGTAAGCATACACTCACACTCACTCACACACTTACTCACACTCACACACTCTCGCACACACTCACACACACTCACCCACACTCGCACAAACTCACACACACTTGCACACACTTATACACAATCGCACACACACACACTCGTACACACACTCGCACACACTCGCACACACTCACTCTCACACACACACACACTCGCACACACTCACACACACTCGCACAGACTCGCATGCACACACTCGCACACACACACACACTCACATACACACTCGCACACACTCGCACAAACTCCTACACACACTCGTACACACACACACTCGCACACACACTCGCACACACTCGCACACACTCGCACATACACACATACACATTCGCACACACTCGCACACACACTCGCACACACAGTCCTACACACTCACACAAACACTCGCAAACACTCGCACACACTCACACACACACTCACTCACACGTACACACTCGCGCACACTCGCACACACTCACGCACACTAGCACACACTCGCATGCACACACTGGCACACACTAACACACACACTCACATACACACTCGCACACACTCGCACAAACTCCTACACACAGTCGCACACACTCACACACACACTCGCACGCTCACACTCGCACACACTCACACACACACTTGCACACACTTGCACACACACACTCGCACACAATCACACACACACTCGCAGACACTCGCACACACTCACTCATGCACACACTCATACACACTCGCCCACACTCGCACACACAGTCCTACACACTCACACACACACTCGCAAACACTCGCAAACACTCACACACACACTCACTCACACGTACACACTCGCACACACTCGCACGCCCACACTCTCACACTCTCGCACACATTTGCACACACTCGCACTCACTTGCACACACACTCACACACACACTCGCACAAACTCATACACAATCGCACACACTCACTCGCACACACTTGCACACACTCGCACACACTCGCACACACTTGCACACACTTGCACACGCTTGCACACACTCGCACACACTCGCACACACTCGCACACACTCACACACATGCACACACACGCACACACACTCACGCACACACTCGCACACACTCGCACACACTTGCATGCACACATTCGCACGCACTCGCACACACAAACACAAACTGGCACACACTCAAACACACTCACTCATACACACTCGCACACACTCACTCACACACACACTCGCACACACTCACACACACACACACTCGCGCCCACTCGTGCACACTCGCACGCACACATTCGCACACATTCGCACTCACTTGCACACACTCATACGCAAACACTGGCACACACTGGCACACACTCGCACACACACACTCGCACACACTCGCACACACTTGCACACACTAGCACACACACACTCGCACACACTTGCACATACTCGCACACACTCACACACACTTGCACGCACACACTCGCATGCACACACTCGCACACACTCACACACACTCGCATACACACTCGCACACACTCGCACAAACTCCTACACACACTCATACACACTCACACACACTCGCACACACACTCGCACACACTCGCACATACACACATACACATTTGCACACACTCGCACACACACTCGCACACACAGTCCTACACACTCACACACACACTCGCAAACACTCGCACACACTCACACACACTCACTCACACGTACACACTCACGCACACTAGCACACACTCGTAAGCATACACTCAAACTCACTCACACACTTACTCACATGCACACACTCTCGCACACACTCACACACACTCGTGCACACTCACACACACTCGCACGCCCACACTCGCACACTCTCGCACACATTTGCACACACTCGCACTCACTCGCACCCACTCGCATGCACACACTCGCACACACTCATACACAATCACACAAACTCGCACACACACACTCGCACACATTCGCACACACTCGCACACACTCACTCACTCACACTCACTCGCACACACTTGCACACACTCGCACACACTCGCACACACAGTCCTACACACTCACACACACTCGCAAACACTCGCACAAACTCACACACACTCACTCACATGCACACACTTGCGCACACTAGCACACACTCGCGTGCCCACACTCGCACACATTCGCACTCACTCGCATGCACTCGCACGCACACACTCGCAAAAAACTCACACACACTCGCACACACTCATACACAATCGCACGCACACACACTCGCACACACACACTCGCACACACTCGCACACTCTCGCACTCACTCGCACGCACTCGCACGCACACACTCGCACACACTCGCATGCACACACTCGCACACACAAACACACACACACTCGCATACACACTCGCACACACTCGCATGCACACACTCGCACACACACTCACACACACACACTCGCATACACACTCGCACACACTCGCACAAACTCCTACACACACTCGTACACACTCACACACACTCGCACACACACTTGCACACACTCAAACATACACACATACACATTCGCACACACTCACACACTCACTCGCACACACAGTCCTACACACTCACACACACACTCGCAAACACTCACACACACACACACTCACTCACACGTACACACTCGCGCACACTCGCACACACTCACGCACACTAGCACACACTCGTAAGCATACACTCACACTCACTCACACACTTACTCACACTCACACACTCTCGCACACACTCACACACACTCGCCCACACTCGCACAAACTCACACACACTCGCACACACTTATACACAATCGCACACACACACACTCGTACACACACTCGCACACACTCGCACACACTCGCACACACTCACTCACACACACACACACACTCGCACACACTCAAACACACTCACACACACTCACATGCACACACACTCGCACACACTCACACACACTCGCACACACTCACAAGCACACATTCGCACAGACACTCGCTCACACTCACAAGCACACACTCACACGCACACACTCGCACACACACTCGCACACACTCACACCAACTCACTCGTGCACACTCGCTCACACTCGGGCACATTTGCACACACTCGCACACACTCGCACACACTCGCACACACACTCGCACACACTCGAACACACTCACACACACTCACAAACAATCGCACATACAGTCCTACAAACTCACACACACTCACACACACTCACACACTCGCACCCACACACAAACTGGCACACACTCAAACACACTCACTCATACACACTCGCACACACTCACTCGCACACACACACACTCGCACACACTCGCACCCAGTCACTCGAGCACACTCGCACACACTCGCACGCACACACGCACACACTCGCACACACTCACACGCACACACTCACGCACACACACTCGCGCACACTCGTGCACACTCGCACGCACACATTCGCACACATTCGCACTCACTTGCACACACTGGCACACACTGGCACACACTGGCACACACACACTCGCACACACTCGCACACACTTGCACACACTAGCACACACACTCGCACATACTCGCACACACTCGCACACACTCGCACGCACACACTCGCACACACTCGCATGCACACACTCGCACACACACTCACACACACACACTCACATACACACTCGCACACACTCGCACAAACTCCTACACACACACGTACACACTCACACACACTCGCACACACAGTCGCACACACTCGCACATACACACATACACATTCACACACACTCGCACACACACTCGCACACACAGTCCTACACACTCACACACACACTCGCAAACACTCGCACACACTCACACACACACTCACTCACACATACACACTCGCGCACACTCACGCACACTAGCACACACTCGTAAGCATACACTCACTCACACACTTACTCACACGCACACACTCTCGCACACACTCACACACACTCGCGCACACTCGCACACTCTCGCACACATTTGCACACACTCGCACTCACTCGCACCCACTCGCACGCACACACTCGCACACACTCATACACAATCACACAAACTCGCACACACACACTCGCACACATTCGCACACACTCGCACACACGCACTCACTCACACTCACTCGCACACACTTGCACACACTCGCACACAGTCGCACACACAGTCCTACACACTCACACACACACTCGCAAACACTCGCACAAACTCACACACACTCACTCACACGCACACACTTGCGCACACTAGCACACACTCGCACGCCCACACTCGCACACATTCGCACTCACTCGCACGCACTCGCACGCACACACTCGCACACACTCGCACAAACTCACACAAACTCACACACACTCGCACACACTCATACACAATCGCACGCACACACACCCGCACACACTCGCACACATTTGCACTCACTCGCACGCACTCGCATGCACAAACTCGCACAAACTCACACACACTGGCACACACTTATACACAATCGCACACACACACTCTAACACACACTCGCACACACTCGCACACACTCACTCACACACACTCACACACACACTCGCACACACACTCGCACACACTCGAACACACTCGCACACACTCGCAAACACTCGCACATACAGTCCTACAAACTCACACACACTCACACACACTCACACACTCGCACCCACACACAAACTGGCACACACTCAAACACACTCACTCATACACACTCGCACACACTCACTCGCACACACACACACTCGCACCCAGTCACTCGAGCACACTCGCACACCCTCGCACGCATGCACACACTCGCACACACTCACATGCACACACTCACGCACACACACTCGCGCACACTCATGCACACTCGCACGCACACATTCACACACATTCGCACGCACTTGCACACACTCGTACGCACACACTGGCACACACTCGCACACACTCGCACACACACACTCGCACATACTCGCTCACACTCGCACACACTCGCACGCACACACTCGCACACACTCGCATGCACACACTCGCACACACACTCACACACACACACTCGCATACACACTCGCACAAACTCCTACACACACTCGTACACACTCACACACACTAGCACTCACACACTCGCACATACTCGCACACACTCGCACACACTCGCATGCACACACTCGCACACACACTCACACACTCTCGCATACACACTCGCACAAACTCCTACACACACTCGTACACACTCACACACACTCGCACACACACTCGCACACACACTCGCACATACACACATACACATTCGCACACACTCGCACACACACTCGCACACACAGTCCTACACACTCACACACACACTCGCAAACACTCGCACACACTCACACACACACTCACTCACACGTACACACTCACGCACACTTGCACACACTCACGCACACTAGCACACACTCGTAAGCATACCCTCACACTCACTCACACACTTACTCACACGCACACACTCTCGCACACACTCACACACACTCGCGCACACTCGCACGCCCACACTCGCACACTCTCGCACACATTTGCACACACTCGCACTCACTTGCACCCACTCGCACGCACCCACTCGCACACACTCATACACAATCACACAAACTCGCACACACACACTCGCACACATTCGCACACACTCGCACACACTCGCATGCACACACTCGCACACACACTCACACACACACTCTCGCATACACACTCGCACAAACTCCTACACACACTCGTACACACTCACACACACTCGCACACACACTTGCACACACTCGCACATACACACATACACATTCGCACACACTCGCACACACACTCGCACACACAGTCCTACACACTCACACACACACTCGCAAACACTCGCACACACTCACACACACACTCACTCACACGTACACACTCACGCACACTTGCACACACTCACGCACACTAGCACACACTCGTAAGCATACACTCACACTCACTCACACACTTACTCACACGCACACACTCTCGCACACACTCACACACACTCGCGCACACTCGCACACACTCGCACGCCCACACTCGCACACTCTCGCACACATTTGCACACACTCGCACTCACTTGCACCCACTCGCACGCACACACTCGCACACACTCATACACAATCACACAAACTCGCACACACACACTCGCACACATTCGCACACACTCGCACACACTCACTCACTCACACTCACTCGCACACACTTGCACACACTCGCACACACTCGCACACACAGTCCTACACACTCACACACACACTCGCAAACACTCGCACAAACTCACACACACTCACTCACACGCAGACACACTCGCATGCCCACACTCACACACATTTGCACTCACTCGCACGCACTCGCACGCACACACTCGCACAAACTCACACACACTCGCACACACTCATACACAATCGCACGCACACACACTCGCACACACACACTCGCACACACTCGCACACTCTCGCACACATTCACACTCACTCGCACGCACTCGCACGCGCACACTCGAACACACTCGCACAAACTCACACACACTCGCACACACTTATACACAAACGCACACACACACTCGTACACACACTCGCACACACTCGCACACACTCGCACACACTCACTCACACACACTCACACACACACACTCGCACACACTCACACACACTTGCACACACTCGCACACACTCACACGCACACACACTCGCACACACACTCACACACACTCACACACTCACAAGCACACACTCGCACACACCCTCGCACACACTCACACGCACACACTCACACGCACACACTCGCACAAACAGTCGCACACACTCGCACCCACTCACTCGTGCACACTCGCGCACACTCGGGCACATTTGCACACACTCGCACACACTCGCACACTCTCGCACACACACTCGCACACACTCGCACACTCTCGCACACACACTCGCACACACACTCGCACACACTCGAACACACTCGCACACACTCGCAAACACTCGCACATACAGTCCTACAAACTCACACACACTCACACACACTCACACACTCCACCCACACACAAACTGGCACACACTCAAACACACTCACTCATACACACTCGCACACACTCACTCGCACACACACACACACACTCGCACACACTCGCACCCAGTCACTCGAGCACACTCGCACACACTCGCACTAACGCACACACTCGCACACACTCACACGCACACAGTCACGCACACACACTCGCGCACACTCGTGCACACTTGCACGCACACATTCGCACACATTCGCACTCACTTGCACACACTCGTGCGCACACACTGGCACACACTGGCACACACTGGCAAACACACACTCGCACACACTGGCACACACTTGCACACACTAGCACACACACACTCGCACATACTCGCACACACTCGCACACACTCGCACGCACACACTCGCACACACTCGCATGCACACACTCACACACACACTCACACACACTCACATACACACTCGCACACACTCGCACAAACTCCTACACACATGTACACACTCACACACACTCGCACAAACACTCGCACACACTCGCACAT
The DNA here is from genome assembly GCF_046119375.1 of Phyllobates terribilis. Classification (NCBI taxonomy): domain Eukaryota; kingdom Metazoa; phylum Chordata; class Amphibia; order Anura; family Dendrobatidae; genus Phyllobates; species Phyllobates terribilis. The sequence continues at coordinate 3,121,762 of NW_027362853.1, forward strand.
ACACACATACACATTCACACACACTCGCACACACACCCGCACACACAGTCCTACACACTCACACACACACTCGCAAACACTCGCACACACTCACACACACACTCACATTTACACACTCGCGCACACTCACGCACACTAGCACACACTCGTAAGCATACACTCACACTCACTCACACACTTACTCACACGCACACACTCTCGCACACACTCACACACACTCGCGCACACTCGCACACACTCGCACGCCCACACTCGCACACTCTTGCACACATTTGCACACACTCGCACTGACTCGCACCCACTCGCACGCACACACTCGCACACACTCATACACAATCACACAAACTCGCACACACACACTCGCACACATTCGCACACACTCTCACACACGCACTCACTCACACTCACTCGCACACACTTACACACACTCGCACACACTCGCACACACAGTCCTACACACTCACACACACACTCGCAAACACTCGTACAAACTCACACACACTCACTCACACGCACACACTTGCGCACACTAGCACACACTCGCACGCCCAAACTCGCACACATTCGCACTCACTCGCACGCACTCGCACGCACACACTCGCACACACTCGCACAAACTCACACACACTCGCACACACTCATACACAATCGCACGCACACACACCCGCACACACTCACACACATTCGCACTCACTCGCACGCACTCGCACGCACACACTCGCACAAACTCACACACACTGGCACACACTTATACACAATCGCACACACACACTCTAACACACACTCACACACACTCGCACACACTCACTCACACACACTCACACACACACTCGCACACACTCACACACACTTGCACACACTCGCACACACTCACACGCACACACACTCTCACACACACTCACACACACTCGCACACACTCACAAGCACAAACTCGCACACACACTCGCACACACTCACACGCACACACTCACACGCACACACTCGCACACAAACTCGCACACACTCGCACCCAGTCACTCGAGCACACTCGCACACCCTCGCACGCACGCACACACTCGCACACACTCACATGCACACACTCACGCACACACACTCGCACACACTCGAACACACTCGCACACACTCGCAAACACTCGCACATACAGTCCTACAAACTCACACACACTCACACACACTCACACACTCCACCCACACACAAACTGGCACACACTCAAACACACTCACTCAGACACACTCGCACACACTCACTCGCACACACACACACACACTCGCACACACTCGCACCCAGTCACTCGAGCACACTCGCACACACTCGCACGCACGCACACACTCGCACACACTCACACGCACACAGTCACGCACACACACTCGCGCACACTCGTGCACACTTGCACGCACACATTCGCACACATTCGCACTCACTTGCACACACTCGTGCGCACACACTGGCACACACTGGCACACACTGGCACACACACACTCGCACACACTCGCACACACTTGCACACACTAGCACACACACACTCGCACATACTCGCACACACTCGCACACACTCGCACGCACACACTCGCACACACTCGCATGCACACACTCGCACACACACTCACACACACACACTCACATACACACTCGCACACACTCGCACGCACACACTCGCACGCACACACTCGCACACAATCGCATGCACACACTCGCACACACACTCACACACACTCACTCGCACACACACTCGCACACACTTGCACCCAGTCACTCGAGCACACTCGCACACCCTCGCACGCACGCACACACTCGCACACACTCACATGCACACACTCACGCACACACACTCGCACACACTCGTGCACACTCGCACGCACACATTCATGCACACACACTCGCGCACACTCGTGCACACTCGCACGCACACATTCACACACATTCGCACTCACTTGCACACACTCGTACGCACACACTGGCACACACTTGCACACACTCGCACACACACACTCGCACATACTCGCTCACACTCACACACACTCGCACGCACACACTCGCACACACTCGCATGCACACACTCGCACACACACTCGCATACACACTCGCACAAACTCCTACACACACTCGTACACACTCACACACACTAGCACACACACACTCGCACACACTCGCACATACTCGCACACACTCGCACACACTCGCATGCACACACTCGCACACACATTCACACACACTCTCGCATACACACTCGCACAAACTCCTACACACACTCGTACACACTCACACACACTCGCACACACACTTGCACACACTCGCACACACTCGCACATACACACATACACATTCGCACACACTCGCACACACACTCGCACACACAGTCCTACACACTCACACACACACTCGCAAACACTCGCACACACTCACACACACACTCACTCACACGTACACACTCATGCACACTTGCACACACTCACGCACACTAGCACACACTCGTAAGCATACAATCACACTCACTCACACACTTACTCACACGCACACACTCTCGCACACACTCACACACACTCGCGCACACTCGCACACACTCGCACGCCCACCATCACACACTCTCGCACACATTTGCACACACTCGCACTCACTTGCACCCACTGGCACGCACACACTCGCACACACTCATACACAATCACACAAACTCGCACACACACACTCGCACACATTTGCACACACTCGCACACTCACACTCACTCGCACACACTTGCACACACTCGCACACACAGTCCTACACACTCACACACACACTCGCAAACACTCACACAAACTCACACACACTCACTCACACGCACACACTTGCGCACACTAGCACACACTCGCACGCCCACACTCACACACATTCGCACTCACTCGCACGCACTCGCACGCACACACTTGCACAAACTCACACACACTCGCACACACTCATACACAATTGCATGCACACACACTCGCACACACACACTCGCACACACTAGCACACTCTCGCACACATTCACACTCACTCGCACGCACTCGCACGCACACACTCGAACACACTCGCACAAACACACACACACTCGCACACACTTATACACAAACGCACACACACACTCGTACACACACTCGCACACACTCGCACACACTCACTCACACACACACACTCGCACACACTCACACACACTCGCACACACTCGCACACACTCACTCACACACACTCACACACACACACTCGCACACACTCACACACACTTGCACACACTCGCACACACTCACACGCACACACACTCGCACACACACTCACACACACTCACACACTCACAAGCACACACTCGCACACACACTCGCACAAACTCACACGCACACACTCACACGCACACACTCGCACAAACAGTCGCACACACTCGCACCCACTCACTCGTGCACACTCGCGCACACTCGGGCACATTTGCACACACTCGCACACACTCGCACACTCTCGCACACACACTCGCACACACACTCGCACACACTCGAACACACTCGCACACACTCGCAAACACTCGCACATACAGTCCTACAAACTCACACACACTCACACACACTCACACACTCCACCCACACACAAACTGGCACACACTCAAACACACTCACTCATACACACTCGCACACACTCACTCGCACACACACACACACACTCGCACACACTCGCACCCAGTCACTCGAGCACACTCGCACACACTCGCACGCACGCACACACTCGCACACACTCACACGCACACAGTCACGCACACACACTCGCGCACACTCGTGCACACTTGCACGCACACATTCGCACACATTCGCACTCACTTGCACACACTCGTGCGCACACACTGGCACACACTGGCACACACTGGCAAACACACACTCGCACACACTGGCACACACTTGCACACACTAGCACACACACACTCGCACATACTCGCACACACTCGCACACACTCGCACGCACACACTCGCACACACTCGCATGCACACACTCGCACACACACTCACACACACTCACATACACACTCGCACACACTCGCACAAACTCCTACACACACGTACACACTCACACACACTCGCACACACACTCGCACACACTCGCACATACACACATACACATTCACACACACTCGCACACACACCCGCACACACAGTCCTACACACTCACACACACACTCGCAAACACTCGCACACACTCACACACACACTCACATTTACACACTCGCGCACACTCACGCACACTAGCACACACTCGTAAGCATACACTCACACTCACTCACACACTTACTCACACGCACACACTCTCGCACACACTCACACACACTCGCGCACACTCGCACACACTCACACACCCACACTCGCACACTCTTGCACACATTTGCACACACTCGCACTGACTCGCACCCACTCGCACGCACACACTCGCACACACTCATACACAATCACACAAACTCGCACACACACACTCGCACACATTCGCACACACTCTCACACACGCACTCACTCACACTCACTCGCACACACTTACACACACTCGCACACACTCGCACACACAGTCCTACACACTCACACACACACTCGCAAACACTCGCACAAACTCACACACACTCACTCACACGCACACACTTGCGCACACTAGCACACACTCGCACGCCCAAACTCGCACACATTCGCACTCACTCGCACGCACTCGCACGCACACACTCGCACACACTCGCACAAACTCACACACACTCGCACACACTCATACACAATCGCACGCACACACACCCGCACACACTCACACACATTCGCACTCACTCGCACGCACTCGCACGCACACACTCGCACAAACTCACACACACTGGCACACACTTATACACAATCGCACACACACACTCTAACACACACTCACACACACTCGCACACACTCACTCACACACACTCACACACACACTTGCACACACTCACACACACTTGCACACACTCGCACACACTCACACGCACACACACTCTCACACACACTCACACACACTCGCACACACTCACAAGCACAAACTGGCACACACACTCGCACACACTCACACGCACACACTCACACGCACACACTCGCACAAAAACTCGCACACACTCGCACCCAGTCACTCGAGCACACTCGCACACCCTCGCACGCACGCACACACTCGCACACACTCACATGCACACACTCACGCACACACACTCGCACACACTCGCACACACTCGCAAACACTCGCACATACAGTCCTACAAACTCACACACACTCACACACACTCACACACTCCACCCACACACAAACTGGCACACACTCACTCAGACACACTCGCACACACTCACTCGCACACACACACACACACTCGCACACACTCGCACCCAGTCACTCGAGCACACTCGCACACACTCGCACGCACGCACACACTCGCACACACTCACACGCACACAGTCACGCACACACACTCGCGCACACTCGTGCACACTTGCACGCACACATTCGCACACATTCGCACTCACTTGCACACACTCGTGCGCACACACTGGCACACACTGGCACACACTGGCACACACACACTCGCACACACTCGCACACACTTGCACACACTAGCACACACACACTCGCACATACTCGCACACACTCGCACACACTCGCACGCACACACTCGCACACACTCGCATGCACACACTCGCACACACACTCACACACACACACTCACATACACACTCGCACACACTCGCACACACTCGCACGCACACACTCGCACACACTCGCATGCACACACTCGCACACACACTCACACACACTCACTCGCACACACACTCGCACACACTTGCACCCAGTCACTCGAGCACACTCGCACACCCTCGCACGCACGCACGCACACACTCGCACACACTCACATGCACACATTCACGCACACACACTCGCACACACTCGTGCACACTCGCACGCACACATTCATGCACACACACTCGCGCACACTCGTGCACACTCGCACGCACACATTCACACACATTCGCACTCACTTGCACACACTCGTATGCACACACTGGCACACACTTGCACACACTCGCACACACACACTCGCACATACTCGCTCACACTCACACACACTCGCACGCACACACTCGCACACACTCGCATGCACACACTCGCACACACACTCGCATACACACTCGCACAAACTCCTACACACACTCGTACACACTCACACACACTAGCACACACACACTCGCACACACTCGCACATACTCGCACACACTCGCACACACTCGCATGCACACACTCGCACACACATTCACACACACTCTCGCATACACACTCGCACAAACTCCTACACACACTCGTACACACTCACACACACTCGCACACACACTTGCACACACTCGCACACACTCGCACATACACACATACACATTCGCACACACTCGCACACACACTCGCACACACAGTCCTACACACTCACACACACACTCGCAAACACTCGCACACACTCACACACACACTCACTAACACGTACACACTCATGCACACTTGCACACACTCACGCACACTAGCACACACTCGTAAGCATACACTCACACTCACTCACACACTTACTCACACGCACACACTCTCGCACACACTCACACACACTCGCGCACACTCGCACACACTCGCACGCCCACCATCACACACTCTCGCACACATTTGCACACACTCGCACTCACTTGCACCCACTGGCACGCACACACTCGCACACACTCATACACAATCACACAAACTCGCACACACACACTCGCACACATTTGCACACACTCGCACACTCACACTCACTCGCACACACTTGCACACACTCGCACACACTCGCACACACAGTCCTACACACTCACACACACACTCGCAAACACTCACACAAACTCACACACACTCACTCACACGCACACACTTGCGCACACTAGCACACACTCGCACGCCCACACTCACACACATTCGCACTCACTCGCACACACTCGCACGCACACACTTGCACAAACTCACACACACTCGCACACACTCATACACAATCGCATGCACACACACTCGCACACACACACTCGCACACACTAGCACACTCTCGCACACATTCACACTCACTCGCACGCACTCGCACGCTCACACTCGAACACACTCGCACAAACACACACACACTCGCACACACTTATACACAAACGCACACACACACTCGTACACACACTCGCACACACTCGCACACACTCGCACACACTCACTCACACACACACACTCGCACACACTCACACACACTTGCACACACTCGCACACACTCACACGCACACACACTCGCACACACACTCACACACACTCGCACACACTCACAAGCACACACTCGCACACACACTCGCACACACTCACACGCACACACTCACACGCACACACTCGCACAAACAGTCGCACACACTCGCACCCACTCACTCGTGCACACTCGCGCACACTTGGGCACATTTGCACACACTCGCACACACTCGCACACTCTCGCACACACACTCGCACACACACTCGCACACACTCGAACACACTCGCACACACTCGCAAACACTCGCACATACAGTCCTACAAACTCACACACACTCACACACACTCACACACTCCACCCACACACAAACTGGCACACACTCACTCAGACACACTCGCACACACTCACTCGCACACACACACACACACTCGCACACACTCGCACCCAGTCACTCGAGCACACTCGCACACACTCGCACGCACGCACACACTCGCACACACTCACACGCACACAGTCACGCACACACACTCGCGCACACTCGTGCACACTTGCACGCACACATTCGCACACATTCGCACTCACTTGCACACACTCGTGCGCACACACTGGCACACACTGGCACACACTGGCACACACACACTCGCACACACTCGCACACACTTGCACACACTAGCACACACACACTCGCACATACTCGCACACACTCGCACACACTCGCACGCACACACTCGCACACACTCGCATGCACACACTCGCACACACACTCACACACACACACTCACATACACACTCGCACACACTCGCACACACTCGCACGCACACACTCGCACACACTCGCATGCACACACTCGCACACACACTCACACACACTCACTCGCACACACACTCGCACACACTTGCACCCAGTCACTCGAGCACACTCGCACACCCTCGCACGCACGCACGCACACACTCGCACACACTCACATGCACACATTCACGCACACACACTCGCACACACTCGTGCACACTCGCACGCACACATTCATGCACACACACTCGCGCACACTCGTGCACACTCGCACGCACACATTCACACACATTCGCACTCACTTGCACACACTCGTATGCACACACTGGCACACACTTGCACACACTCACACACACTCGCACATACTCGCTCACACTCACACACACTCGCACGCACACACTCGCACACACTCGCATGCACACACTCGCACACACACTCGCATACACACTCGCACAAACTCCTACACACACTCGTACACACTCACACACACTAGCACACACACACTCGGACACACTCGCACATACTCGCACACACTCGCACACACTCGCATGCACACACTCGCACACACATTCACACACACTCTCGCATACACACTCGCACAAACTCCTACACACACTCGTACACACTCACACACACTCGCACACACACTTGCACACACTCGCACACACTCGCACATACACACATACACATTCGCACACACTCGCACACACACTCGCACACACAGTCCTACACACTCACACACACACTCGCAAACACTCGCACACACTCACACACACACTCACTAACACGTACACACTCATGCACACTTGCACACACTCACGCACACTAGCACACACTCGTAAGCATACACTCACACTCACTCACACACTTACTCACACGCACACACTCTCTCACACACTCACACACACTCGCGCACACTCGCACACACTCGCACGCCCACCATCACACACTCTCGCACACATTTGCACACACTCGCACTCACTTGCACCCACTGGCACGCACACACTCGCACACACTCATACACAATCACACAAACTCGCACACACACACTCGCACACATTTGCACACACTCGCACACTCACACTCACTCGCACACACTTGCACACACTCGCACACACTCGCACACACAGTCCTACACACTCACACACACACTCGCAAACACTCACACAAACTCACACACACTCACTCACACGCACACACTTGCGCACACTAGCACACACTCGCACGCCCACACTCACACACATTCGCACTCACTCGCACGCACTCGCACGCACACACTTGCACAAACTCACACACACTCGCACACACTCATACACAATCGCATGCACACACACTCGCACACACACACTCGCACACACTAGCACACTCTCGCACACATTCACACTCACTCGCACGCACTCGCACGCTCACACTCGAACACACTCGCACAAACACACACACACTCGCACACACTTATACACAAACGCACACACACACTCGTACACACACTCGCACACACTCGCACACACTCGCACACACTCACTCACACACACACACTCGCACACACTCACACACACTTGCACACACTAGCACACACTCACACGCACACACACTCGCACACACACTCACACACACTCGCACACACTCACAAGCACACACTCGCACACACACTCGCACACACTCACACGCACACACTCACACGCACACACTCGCACAAACAGTCGCACACACTCGCACCCACTCACTCGTGCACACTCGCGCACACTTGGGCACATTTGCACACACTCGCACACACTCGCACACTCTCGCACACACACTCGCACACACACTCGCACACACTCGAACACACTCGCACACACTCGCAAACACTCGCACATACAGTCCTACAAACTCACACACACTCACACACACTCACACACTCCACCCACACACAAACTGGCACACACTCACTCAGACACACTCGCACACACTCACTCGCACACACACACACACTCGCACACACTCGCACCCAGTCACTCGAGCACACTCGCACACCCTCGCACGCACGCACACACTCGCACACACTCACACGCACACAGTCACGCACACACACTCGCGCACACTCGTGCACACTTGCACGCACACATTCGCACACATTCGCACTCACTTGCACACACTCGTGCGCACACACTGGCACACACTGGCACACACTGGCACACACACACTCGCACACACTCGCACACACTTGCACACACTAGCACACACACACTCGCACATACTCGCACACACTCGCACACACTCGCACGCACACACTCGCACACACTCGCATGCACACACTCGCACACACACTCACACACACACACTCACATACACACTCGCACACACTCGCACACACTCGCACGCACACACTCGCACACACTCGCATGCACACACTCGCACACACACTCACACACACTCACTCGCACACACACTCGCACACACTTGCACCCAGTCACTCGAGCACACTCGCACACCCTCGCACGCACGCACGCACACACTCGCACACACTCACATGCACACATTCACGCACACACACTCGCACACACTCGTGCACACTCGCACGCACACATTCATGCACACACACTCGCGCACACTCGTGCACACTCGCACGCACACATTCACACACATTCGCACTCACTTGCACACACTCGTATGCACACACTGGCACACACTTGCACACACTCGCACACACACACTCGCACATACTCGCTCACACTCACACACACTCGCACGCACACACTCGCACACACTCGCATGCACACACTCGCACACACACTCGCATACACACTCGCACAAACTCCTACACACACTCGTACACACTCACACACACTAGCACACACACACTCGCACACACTCGCACATACTCGCACACACTCGCACACACTCGCATGCACACACTCGCACACACATTCACACACACTCTCGCATACACACTCGCACAAACTCCTACACACACTCGTACACACTCACACACACTCGCACACACACTTGCACACACTCGCACACACTCGCACATACACACATACACATTCGCACACACTCGCACACACACTCGCACACACAGTCCTACACACTCACACACACACTCGCAAACACTCGCACACACTCACACACACACTCACTAACACGTACACACTCATGCACACTTGCACACACTCACGCACACTAGCACACACTCGTAAGCATACACTCACACTCACTCACACACTTACTCACACGCACACACTCTCGCACACACTCACACACACTCGCGCACACTCGCACACACTCGCACGCCCACCATCACACACTCTCGCACAAATTTGCACACACTCACACTCACTTGCACCCACTGGCACGCACACACTCGCACACACTCATACACAATCACACAAACTCGCACACACACACTCGCACACATTTGCACACACTCGCACACTCACACTCACTCGCACACACTTGCACACACTCGCACACACTCGCACACACAGTCCTACACACTCACACACACACTCGCAAACACTCACACAAACTCACACACACTCACTCACACGCACACACTTGCGCACACTAGCACACACTCGCACGCCCACACTCACACACATTCGCACTCACTCGCACGCACTCGCACGCACACACTTGCACAAACTCACACACACTCGCACACACTCATACACAATCGCATGCACACACACTCGCACACACACACTCGCACACACTAGCACACTCTCGCACACATTCACACTCACTCGCACGCACTCGCACGCTCACACTCGAACACACTCGCACAAACACACACACACTCGCACACACTTATACACAAACGCACACACACACTCGTACACACACTCGCACACACTCGCACACACTCGCACACACTCACTCACACACACACACTCGCACACACTCACACACACTTGCACACACTCGCACACACTCACACGCACACACACTCGCACACACACTCACACACACTCGCACACACTCACAAGCACACACTCGCACACACACTCGCACACACTCACACGCACACACTCACACGCACACACTCGCACAAACAGTCGCACACACTCGCACCCACTCACTCATGCACACTCGCGCACACTTGGGCACATTTGCACACACTCTCACACACTCGCACACTCTCGCACACACACTCGCACACACACTCGCACACACTCGAACACACTCGCACACACTCGCAAACACTCGCACATACAGTCCTACAAACTCACACACACTCACACACACTCACACACTCGCACCCACACACAAACTGGCACACACTCAAACACACTCACTCATACACACTCGCACACAATCACTCACACACCCACACTCGCACACACTCGCACCCAGTCACTCGAGCACACTCACACACCCTCGCACGCACGCACACACTCGCACACACTCACATGCACACACTCACGCACACACACTCGCGCACACTCGTGCACACTCGCACGCACGCATTCACACACATTCGCACTCAATTGCACACACTCGTACGCACACACTCGCACACACTCGCACACACACACTCGCACATACTCGCTCACACTCGCACACACTCGCACGCACACACGCGCACACACTCGCATGCACACTCGCACAAACTCCACACACTCGTACACACTCACACACACTAGCACACACACACTCGCACATACTCGCACACACTCGCACACACTCGCATGCACACATTCGCACACACTCACACACACACTCTCGCATACACACTCGCACAAACTCCTACACACTCACACACACTCATACACAATCGCACGCACACACACTCGCACACACTCGCACACTCTCGCACACATTCGCACTCACTCGCACGCACACACTCGCACAAACTCGCATGCCCACACTCGCACACATTCGCACTCACTCGCACGCACTCGCACGCACACACTCGCACACACTCATACACAATCGCACGCACACACACTCGCACACACTCGCACACATTCGCACTCACTCGCACGCACACACTCGCACAAACTCGCATGCACACACTCGCACACACACTCACACACACACACTCGCATACACACTTGCACACACTCGCACAAACTCCTACACACACTCGTACACACTCACACACACTCGCACACACACTTGCACACACTCGCACACACTCGCACATACACACATACACATTCGCACACACTCGCACACTCACTCGCACACACAGTCCTACACACTCACACACACACTCGCAAACACTCGCACACACACACACTCACTCACACGTACACACTCGCGCACACTCACACACACTCACGCACACTAGCACACACTCGTAAGCATACACTCACACTCACTCACACACTTACTCACACGCACACACTCTCGCACACACTCACACACATTCGCGCACACTCGCACACACTCTCACGCCCACACTCGCACACTCTCGCACACATTTGCACACACTCGCACTCACTCGCACCCACTCGCATGCACACACTCGCACACACTCATACACAATCACACAAACTGACACACACTCGCACACATTCACACACTCGCACCCACTCACTCGTGCACACTCGCACACATTCGCACTCACTCGCACGCACACACTCGCACAAACTCACACACACTCGCACACACTCATACACAATCGCACGCACACACACTCGCACACACACACTCACACACACTCGCACACTCTCGCACACATACGCACTCACTCGCACGCACTCGCACGCACACACTCTCACACACTCGCACAAACTCACACACACTCGCACACACTTATACACAATCGGACACACACACTCACTCACTCACACTCACTCGCACACACTTGCACACACTCGCACACACTCGCACACACAGTCCTACACACTCACACACACTCGCAAACACTCGCACAAACTCACACACACTCACTCACACGCACACACTTGCACACACTAGCACACACTCGCACGCCCACACTTGCACACACTCACACTCACTCGCACGCACTCGCACACACACACTCGCACACACTCGCACATACTCGCACACACTTGCACACACTCGCATGCACACACTCGCACACACACTCACAAACACACACTCGCATACACACTCGCACACACTCGCACAAACTCCTACAGACACTCGTACACACTCACACACACTCGCACACACACTTGCACACACTCGCACACACTCGCACATACACGCATACACATTCGCACACACTCGCACACACACTCGCACACACAGTCCTACACACACACTCGCAAACACTCGCACACACTCACACACACACTCACTCACACGTACACACTCGCACACACTCGCACACACTCACGCACACTAGCACACACTCGTAAGCATACACTCACATTCACTCACACACTTACTCACACGCACACACTCTCGCACACACTCACACACACTCGCGCACACTCGCACACACTCGCATGCCCACACTCGCACACTCTCGCACACATTTGCACACAGTCGCACTCACTCACACCCACTCGCACGCACACACTCGCACACACTCATACACAATCACACAAACTCGCACACACACTCGCACACATTCGCACACACTCGCACACACTCACTCACTCACACTCACTCGCACACACTTGCACACACTCGCACACACTCGCACACACAGTCCTACACACTCACACACACTCGCAAACACTCGCACAAACTCACACACACTCACTCACACGCACATACTTGCACACACTAGCACACACTCGCACGCCCACATTTGCACACATTCGCACTCACTCGCACGCACTCGCACGCACTTGCACGCACACACTCGCACACACTCGCACAAACTCACACACACTCGCACACACTCATACTCAATCGCACAATCGCACAAACTCACACACACTCGCACACACTCACACACTCGCACCCACTCACTCGTGCATACTCGCACACATTCGCACGCACACACTCGCACAAACTCACACACACTCGCACACACTCATACACAATCGCACGCACACACACTCGCACACACACACTCACACACTCGCACACTCTCGCACACATACGCACTCACTCGCACACACTCTCACACACTCGCACAAACTCACACACACTCGCACACACTTATACACAATCGCACACACACACTCACTCACTCACACTCACTCGCACACACTTGCACACACTCGCACACACTCGCACACACAGTCCTACACACTCACACACACTCGCAAACACTCGCACAAACTCACTCACACGCACACACTTGCACACACTAGCACACACTCGCACGCCCACACTTGCACACACTCACACTCACTCGCACGCACACACTCGCACACACTCACTCATACTCGCACACACTTGCACACACTCGCATGCACACACTCGCACACACACTCACAAACACACACTCGCATACACACTCGCACACACTCGCACAAACTCCTACACACACTCGTACACACTCACACACACTCGCACACACACTTGCACACACTCGCACACACTCGCACATTCACACATACACATTCGCACACACTCGCACACACACTCGCACACACAGTCCTACACACACACACTCGCAAACACTCGCACACACTCACACACACACTCACTCACACGTACACACTCGCACACACTCGCACACACTCACGCACACTAGCACACACTCGTAAGCATACACTCACATTCACTCACACACTTAATCACACGCACACACTCTCGCACACACTCACAAACACTCGCGCACACTCGCACACACTCGCAAGCCAACACTCGCACACTCTCGCACACATTTGCACACACTTGCACACACTCACTCACACTCGTGCACACTCGCACACACTCGCACGCCCACACTCGCACACTCTCGCACACATTTGCACACACTCGCACTCACTCGCACCCACTCGCATGCACACACTCGCACACACTCATACACAATCACACAAACTTGCACACACACACTCGCACACATTCGCACACACTCGCACACACTCACTCACTCACACTCACTCGCACACACTTGCACACACTCGCACACACTCGCACACACAGTCCTACACACTCACACACACTCGCAAACACTCGCACAAACTCACACACACTCACTCACACGCACACACTTGCGCACACTAGCACACACTCGCACGCCCACACTCGCACACATTCGCACTCACTCGCACGCACTCGCACGCACACACTCGCAAAAAACTCACACACACTCGCACACACTCATACAAAATCGCACGCACACACACTCGCACACACTCGCACACTCTCGCACTCACTCGCACGCACTCGCACGCACACACTCGCACACACTCGCATGCACACACTCGCACACACAAACACACACACACTCGCATACACACTCGCACACACTCGCATGCACACACTCGCACACACACTCACACACACACACTCGCATACACACTCGCACACACTCGCACAAACTCCTACACACACTCGTACACACTCACACACACTCACACACACACTTGCACACACTCGAACATACACACATACACATTCGCACACACTCGCACACTCACTCGCACACACAGTCCTACACACTCACACACACACTCGCAAACACTCGCACACACACACACTCACTCACAAGTACACACTCGCGCACACTCGCACACACTCACGCACACTAGCACACACTCGTAAACATACACTCACACTCACTCACACACTTACTCACACTCACACACTCTCGCACACACTCACACACACTCACCCACACTCACACACACTCGCACGCCCACACTCGCACACTCTCGCACACATTTGCACACACTCGCACTCACTCACACCCACTCGCACGCACACACTCGCACACACTCATACACAATCACACAAACTCGCACACACACACTCGCACACATTTGCACACACTCGCACACACTCACTCACTCACACTCACTCGCACACACTTGCACACACTCGCACACACTCGCACACACAGTCCTACACACTCACACACACACTCGCAAACACTCGCACAAACTCACACACACTCATTCACACGCACACACTTGCGCACACTAGCACACACTCGCACGCCCACACTCGCACACATTCGCACTCACTCGCACGCACTCGCACGCACACACTCGCACAAACTCACACACACTCGCACACACTCATACACAATCGCACTCACACACACTCGCACACACTCGCACACTCTCGCACACATTCGCACTCACTCGCACGCACACACTCGCACAAACTCGCATGCACACACTCGCACACACACTCACACACACACACTCGCATACACACTCGCACAAACTCCTACACACACTCGTACACACTCACACACACTCGCACACACACTTGCACACACTCGCACACACTCGCACATACACACATACACATTCGCACACACTCGCACAATCACTCGCACACACAGTCCTACACACTCACACACACACTCGCAAACACTCACACACACACACACTCACTCACACGTACACACTCGCGCACACTCACACACACTCACGCACACTAGCACACACTCATAAGCATACACTCACACTCACTCACACCCTTACTCACACGCACACACTCTCGCACACACTCACACACATTCGCGCACACTCGCACACACTCGCACGCCCACACTCGCACACTCTCGCACACATTTGCACACACTCGCACCCACTCGCATGCACACACTCTCACACACTCGCACAAACTCACACACTCGCACACACTTATACACAATCGGACACACACACTCACTCACTCACACTCACTCCCACACACTTGCACACACTCGCACACACTCGCACACACAGTCCTACACACTCACACACACTCGCAAACACTCGCACAAACTCACACACACTCACTCACACCCACACACTTGCACACACTAGCAGACACTCGCACGCCCACACTTGCACACACTCACACTCACTCGCACGCACTCGCACGCACACACTCGCACACACTCGCACATACTCGCACACACTTGCACACACTCGCACACACTCGCATGCACACACTCGCACACATACTCACAAACACACACTCGCATACACACTCGCACACACTCGCACAAACTCCTACACACACTCGTACACACTCACACACACTCGCACACACACTTGCACACACTCGCACACACTCGCACATACACGCATACACATTCGCACACACTCGCACACACACTCGCACACACACTCCTACACACACACACTCGCAAACACTCGCACACACTCACTCACACGTACACACTCGCACACACTCGCACACACTCACGCACACTAGCACACACTCGTAAGCATACACTCACATTCACTCACACACTTACTCACACGCACACACTCTCGCACACACTCACACACACTCGCGCACACTCGCACACACTCGCATGCCCACACTCGCACACTCTCGCACACATTTGCACACACTCGCACTCACTCACACCGACTCGCACGCACACACTCGCACACACTCATACACAATCACACAAAGTCGCACACACACACTCGCACACATTCGCACACACTCGCACACACTCACTCACTCACACTCACTCGCACACACTTGCACACACTCGCACACACTCGCACACACAGTCCTACACACTCACACACACTCGCAAACACTCGCACAAACTCACACACACTCACTCACACGCACATACTTGCACACACTAGCACACACTCGCACGCCCACACTTGCACACATTCGCACTCACTCGCACGCACTCGCACGCACACACTCGCACAAACTCACACACACTCGCACACACTCATACTCAATCGCACAATCGTACAAACTCACACACACTCGCACACACTCACACACTCGCACCCACTCACTCGTGCACACTCGCACACATTCGCAGTCACTCGCACGCACTCACACGCACACACTCGCACAAACTCACACACACTCGCACACACTCATACACAATCGCACGCACACACTCGCACACACACACTCACACACACTCGCACACTCTCGCACACATACGCACTCACTCGCACGCACTCGCACGCACACACTCCCACACACTCGCACAAACTCACACACACTCGCACACACTTATACACAATCGCACACACACACTCACTCACTCACACTCACTTGCACACACTTGCACACACTCGCACACACTCGCACACACAGTTCTACACACTCACACACACTCGCAAACACTCGCACAAACTCACACACACTCACTCACACGCACACACTTGCACACACTAGCACACACTCACACGCCCACACTTGCACACACTCACACACATTCGCACGCACTCGCCTGCACACACTCGCACATACTCGCACACACTTGCACACACTCGCACACACTCATACACAATCGCACGCACACACACTCGCACACACACACTCGCACACACTCGCACACTCTCGCACACATTCACACTCACTCGCACGCACTCGCACGCGCACACTCGAACACACTCGCACAAACTCACACACACTCGCACACACTTATACACAAACGCACACACACACTCGTACACACACTCGCACACACTCGCACACACTCGCACACACTCACTCACACACACTCACACACACACTCGCACACACTCACACACACTTGCACACACTCGCACACACTCACACGCACACACACTCGCACACACACTCACACACACTCACACACTCACAAGCACACACTCGCACACACACTCGCACACACTCACACGCACACACTCACACGCACACACTCGCACAAACAGTCGCACACACTCGCACCCACTCACTCGTGCACACTCGCGCACACTCGGGCACATTTGCACACACTCGCACACACTCGCACACTCTCGCACACACACTCGCACACACTCGCACAAACTCACACACACTCGCACACACTTATACACAATCGCACACACACACACTCGTACACACACTCGCACACACTCGCACACACTCGCACACACTCACTCACACACACACTCGCACACACTCACACACACTCGCACACACTCACATGCACACACACTCGCACACACTCACACACACTCGCACACACTCACAAGCACACACTCGCACAGACACTCGCTCACACTCACAAGCACACACTCACACGCACACACTCGCACACACACTCGCACACACTCACACCCACTCACTCGTGCACACTCGTGCACACTCGGGCACATTTGCACACACTCGCACACACTCGCACACTCTCGCACACACTCGCACACACACTCGCACACACTCGAACACACTCACACACACTCACAAACAATCGCACATACAGTCCTACAAACTCACACACACTCACACACAGACACTCGCACCCACACACAAACTGGCACACACTCAAACACACTCACTCATACACACTCGCACACACTCACTCGCACACAAACACACTCGCACACACTCGCACCCAGTCACTCGAGCACACTCGCACACACTCGCACGCACACACGCACACACTCGCACACACTCACACGCACACACTCACGCACACACACTCGCGCACACTCGTGCACACTCGCAAGCACACATTCGCACACATTTGCACTCACTTGCACACACTGGCACACACTGGCACACACTGGCACACACACACTCGCACACACTCGCACACACTCGCACACACTTGCACACACTAGCACACACACTCGCACATACTCGCACACACTCGCACACACTCGCACGCACACACTCGCACACACTCGCATGCACACACTCGCACACACACTCACACACACACACTCACATACACACTCGCACACACTCGCACAAACTCCTACACACACACGTACATACTCACACACACTCGCACACACACTCGCACACACTCGCACATACACACATACACATTCACACACACTCGCACACACACTCGCACACACAGTCCTACACACTCACACACACACTCGCAAACACTCGCACACACTCACACACACACTCACTCACACATACACACTCGCGCACACTCACGCACACTAGCACACACTCACTCACACACACACACTCGCACACACTCACACACACTCGCACACACTCACATGCACACACACTCGCACACACTCACACACACTCGCACACACTCACAAGCACACACTCGCACAGACACTCACTCACACTCACAAGCACACACTCACACGCACCTACTCGCACACACACTCGCACACACTCACACCCACTCACTCGTGCACACTCGTGCACACTCGGGCACATTTGCACACACTCGCACACACTCGCACACACTCGCACACACACTCGCACACACTCGAACACACTCACACACACTCACAAACAATCGCACATACAGTCCTACAAACTCAAACACACTCACACACACTCACACACTCGCACCCACACACAAACTGGCACACACTCAAACACACTCACTCATACACACTCACACACACTCACTCGCACACACACACACTCGCACACACTCGCACCCAGTCACTCGAGCACACTCGCACACACTCGCACGCACACACGCACACACTCGCACACACTCACACGCACACACTCACGAACACACACTCGCGCACACTCGTGCACACTCGCATGCACACATTCACACACATTCGCACTCACTTGCACACACTGGCACACACTGGCACACACTGGCACACACACACTCGCACACACTCGCACACACTCGCACACACTCGCACACACTCGCACACACTTGCACACACTAGCACACACACTCGCACATACTCGCACACACTCGCACACACTCGCACGCACACACTCGCACACACTCGCATGCACACACTCGCACACACACTCACACACACACACTCACATACACACTCACACACACTCGCACAAACTCCTACACACACACGTACACACTCACACACACTCGCACACACACTCGCACACACTAGCACATACACACATACACATTCACACACACTCGCACACACACTCGCACACACAGTCCTACACACTCACACACACACTCGCAAACACTCGCACACACTCACACACACACTCACTCACACATACACACTCGCGCACACTAGCACACACTCGTAAGCATACACTCACACTCACTCACACACTTACTCACACGCACACACTCTCGCACACACTCACACACACTCGCACACACTCGCACACTCTCGCACACATTTGCACACACTCGCACTCAATCGCACCCACTCGCACGCACACACTCGCACACACTCATACACAATCACACAAACTCGCACACACACACTCGCACACATTCGCACACACTCGCACACACGCACTCACTCACACTCACTCGCACACACTTGCACACACTCGCACACACTCGCACACACAGTACTACACACTCACACACACACTAGCAAACACTCGCACAAACTCACACACACTCACTCACACGCACACACTTGCGCACAATAGCACACACTCGCACGCCCACACTCGCACACATTCGCACTCACTCGCACGCACTCGCACGCACACACTCGCACACACTCGCACAAACTCACACACACTCGCACACACTCATACACAATCGCACGCACACACACCCGCACACACTCGCACACATTTGCACTCACTCGCACTCACTCGCATGCACACACTCGCACAAACTCACACACACTGGCGCACACTTATACACAATCGCACACACACTCTAACACACACTCGCACACACTCGCACACACTCACTCACACACACTCACACACACACTCGCACACACTCACACACACTTGCACACACTCGCACACACTCACACGCACACACACTCACACACACTCACACACACTCGCACACACTCACTCACACACACTCACACACACACTCGCACACACTCGCACACACTTGCACACACTCGCACACACTCGCACACACAGTCCTACACACTCACACACACTCGCAAACACTCGCACAAACTCACACACACTCACTCACACCCACACACTTGCACACACTAGCAGACACTCGCACGCCCACACTTGCACACACTCACACTCACTCGCACGCACTCGCACGCACACACTCGCACACACTCGCACATACTCGCACACACTTGCACACACTCGCACACACTCGCATGCACACACTCGCACACATACTCACAAACACACACTCGCATACACACTCGCACACACTCGCACAAACTCCTACACACACTCGTACACACTCACACACACTCGCACACACACTTGCACACACTCGCACACACTCGCACATACACGCATACACATTCGCACACACTCGCACACACACTCGCACACACACTCCTACACACACACACTCGCAAACACTCGCACACACTCACTCACACGTACACACTCGCACACACTCGCACACACTCACGCACACTAGCACACACTCGTAAGCATACACTCACATTCACTCACACACTTACTCACACGCACACACTCTCGCACACACTCACACACACTCGCGCACACTCGCACACACTCGCATGCCCACACTCGCACACTCTCGCACACATTTGCACACACTCGCACTCACTCACACCGACTCGCACGCACACACTCGCACACACTCATACACAATCACACAAAGTCGCACACACACACTCGCACACATTCGCACACACTCGCACACACTCACTCACTCACACTCACTCGCACACACTTGCACACACTCGCACACACTCGCACACACAGTCCTACACACTCACACACACTCGCAAACACTCGCACAAACTCACACACACTCACTCACACGCACATACTTGCACACACTAGCACACACTCGCACGCCCACACTTGCACACATTCGCACTCACTCGCACGCACTCGCACGCACACACTCGCACAAACTCACACACACTCGCACACACTCATACTCAATCGCACAATCGTACAAACTCACACACACTCGCACACACTCACACACTCGCACCCACTCACTCGTGCACACTCGCACACATTCGCAGTCACTCGCACGCACTCACACGCACACACTCGCACAAACTCACACACACTCGCACACACTCATACACAATCGCACGCACACACTCGCACACACACACTCACACACACTCGCACACTCTCGCACACATACGCACTCACTCGCACGCACTCGCACGCACACACTCCCACACACTCGCACAAACTCACACACACTCGCACACACTTATACACAATCGCACACACACACTCACTCACTCACACTCACTTGCACACACTTGCACACACTCGCACACACTCGCACACACAGTTCTACACACTCACACACACTCGCAAACACTCGCACAAACTCACACACACTCACTCACACGCACACACTTGCACACACTAGCACACACTCACACGCCCACACTTGCACACACTCACACACATTCGCACGCACTCGCACGCACACACTCGCACATACTCGCACACACTTGCACACACTCGCACACACTCATACACAATCGCACGCACACACACTCGCACACACACACTCGCACACACTCGCACACTCTCGCACACATTCACACTCACTCGCACGCACTCGCACACGCACACTCGAACACACTCGCACAAACTCACACACACTCGCACACACTTATACACAAACGCACACACACACTCGTACACACACTCGCACACACTCGCACACACTCGCACACACTCACTCACACACACTCACACACACACTCGCACACACTCACACACACTTGCACACACTCGCACACACTCACACGCACACACACTCGCACACACACTCACACACACTCACACACTCACAAGCACACACTCGCACACACACTCGCACACACTCACACGCACACACTCACACGCACACACTCGCACAAACAGTCGCACACACTCGCACCCACTCACTCGTGCACACTCGCGCACACTCGGGCACATTTGCACACACTCGCACACACTCGCACACTCTCGCACACACACTCGCACACACTCGCACAAACTCACACACACTCGCACACACTTATACACAATCGCACACACACACACTCGTACACACACTCGCACACACTCGCACACACTCGCACACACTCACTCACACACACACTCGCACACACTCACACACACTCGCACACACTCACATGCACACACACTCGCACACACTCACACACACTCGCACACACTCACAAGCACACACTCGCACAGACACTCGCTCACACTCACAAGCACACACTCACACGCACACACTCGCACACACACTCGCACACACTCACACCCACTCACTCGTGCACACTCGTGCACACTCGGGCACATTTGCACACACTCGCACACACTCGCACACTCTCGCACACACTCGCACACACACTCGCACACACTCGAACACACTCACACACACTCACAAACAATCGCACATACAGTCCTACAAACTCACACACACTCACACACAGACACTCGCACCCACACACAAACTGGCACACACTCAAACACACTCACTCATACACACTCGCACACACTCACTCGCACACAAACACACTCGCACACACTCGCACCCAGTCACTCGAGCACACTCGCACACACTCGCACGCACACACGCACACACTCGCACACACTCACACGCACACACTCACGCACACACACTCGCGCACACTCGTGCACACTCGCAAGCACACATTCGCACACATTTGCACTCACTTGCACACACTGGCACACACTGGCACACACTGGCACACACACACTCGCACACACTCGCACACACTCGCACACACTTGCACACACTAGCACACACACTCGCACATACTCGCACACACTCGCACACACTCGCACGCACACACTCGCACACACTCGCATGCACACACTCGCACACACACTCACACACACACACTCACATACACACTCGCACACACTCGCACAAACTCCTACACACACACGTACATACTCACACACACTCGCACACACACTCGCACACACTCGCACATACACACATACACATTCACACACACTCGCACACACACTCGCACACACAGTCCTACACACTCACACACACACTCGCAAACACTCGCACACACTCACACACACACTCACTCACACATACACACTCGCGCACACTCACGCACACTAGCACACACTCACTCACACACACACACTCGCACACACTCACACACACTCGCACACACTCACATGCACACACACTCGCACACACTCACACACACTCGCACACACTCACAAGCACACACTCGCACAGACACTCACTCACACTCACAAGCACACACTCACACGCACCTACTCGCACACACACTCGCACACACTCACACCCACTCACTCGTGCACACTCGTGCACACTCGGGCACATTTGCACACACTCGCACACACTCGCACACACTCGCACACACACTCGCACACACTCGAACACACTCACACACACTCACAAACAATCGCACATACAGTCCTACAAACTCACACACACTCACACACACTCACACACTCGCACCCACACACAAACTGGCACACACTCAAACACACTCACTCATACACACTCACACACACTCACTCGCACACACACACACTCGCACACACTCGCACCCAGTCACTCGAGCACACTCGCACACACTCGCACGCACACACGCACACACTCGCACACACTCACACGCACACACTCACGAACACACACTCGCGCACACTCGTGCACACTCGCATGCACACATTCACACACATTCGCACTCACTTGCACACACTGGCACACACTGGCACACACTGGCACACACACACTCGCACACACTCGCACACACTCGCACACACTCGCACACACTCGCACACACTTGCACACACTAGCACACACACTCGCACATACTCGCACACACTCGCACACACTCGCACGCACACACTCGCACACACTCGCATGCACACACTCGCACACACACTCACACACACACACTCACATACACACTCACACACACTCGCACAAACTCCTACACACACACGTACACACTCACACACACTCGCACACACACTCGCACACACTAGCACATACACACATACACATTCACACACACTCGCACACACACTCGCACACACAGTCCTACACACTCACACACACACTCGCAAACACTCGCACACACTCACACACACACTCACTCACACATACACACTCGCGCACACTAGCACACACTCGTAAGCATACACTCACACTCACTCACACACTTACTCACACGCACACACTCTCGCACACACTCACACACACTCGCACACACTCGCACACTCTCGCACACATTTGCACACACTCGCACTCAATCGCACCCACTCGCACGCACACACTCGCACACACTCATACACAATCACACAAACTCGCACACACACACTCGCACACATTCGCACACACTCGCACACACGCACTCACTCACACTCACTCGCACACACTTGCACACACTCGCACACACTCGCACACACAGTACTACACACTCACACACACACTAGCAAACACTCGCACAAACTCACACACACTCACTCACACGCACACACTTGCGCACAATAGCACACACTCGCACGCCCACACTCGCACACATTCGCACTCACTCGCACGCACTCGCACGCACACACTCGCACACACTCGCACAAACTCACACACACTCGCACACACTCATACACAATCGCACGCACACACACCCGCACACACTCGCACACATTTGCACTCACTCGCACTCACTCGCATGCACACACTCGCACAAACTCACACACACTGGCGCACACTTATACACAATCGCACACACACTCTAACACACACTCGCACACACTCGCACACACTCACTCACACACACTCACACACACACTCGCACACACTCACACACACTTGCACACACTCGCACACACTCACACGCACACACACTCACACACACTCACACACACTCGCACACACTCACAAGCACAAACTCGCACACACACTCGCACACACTCACACGCACACACTCACACGCACACACTCGCACACACTCGCACACACTCGCACCCACTCACTCGTGCACACTCGCGCACACTCGGGCACATTTGCACACACTCGCACACACTCGCACACTCTCGCACACACACTCACACACACATTCGCACACACTCGAACACACTCGCACACACTCGCAAACACTCGCACATACAGTCCTACAAACTCACACACACTCACACACACTCACACACTCGCACCCACACACAAACTGGCACACACTCAAACACACTCACTCATACACACTCGCACACACTCACTCGCACACACACACACACACTCGCACACACTCGCACCCAGTCACTCGAGCACACTCGCACACCCTCGCACGCACGCACACACTCGCACACACTCACATGCACACACTCACGCACACACACTCGTGCACACTCATGCACACTCGCACGCACACATTCACACACATTCGCACGCACTTGCACACACTCGTACGCACACACTGGCACACACTCGCACACACTCGCACACACACACTCGCACATACTCGCTCACACTCGCACACACTCGCACGCACACACTCACACACACTCGCATGCACACACTCGCACACACACTCACACACACACACTCGCATACACACTCGCACAAACTCCTACACACACTCGTACACACTCACACACACTAGCACACACACACTCGCACATACTCGCACACACTCGCACACACTCACATGCACACACTCGCACACACACTCACACACTCTCGCATACACACTCGCACAAACTCCTACACACACTCGTACACACTCACACACACTCGCACACACACTTGCACACACTCGCACATACACACATACACATTCGCACACACTCGCACACACACTCGCACACACAGTCCTACACACTCACACACACACTCGCAAACACTCGCACACACTCACACACACACTCACTCACACGTACACACTCACGCACACTTGCACACACTCACGCACACTAGCACACACTCGTAAGCATACACTCACACTCACTCACACACTTACTCACATGCACACACTCTCGCACACACTCACACACACTCGTGCACACTCGCACACACTCGCACGCCCACACTCGCACACTCTCGCACACATTTGCACACACTCGCACTCACTTGCACCCACTCGCACGCACACACTCGCACACACTCATACACAATCACACAAACTCGCACACACACACTCGCACACATTCGCACACAGTCGCACACACTCACTCACTCACACTCACTCGCACACACTTGCACACACTCGCACACACTCGCACACACAGTCCTACACACTCACACACACACTCGCACACACACTCGCACAAACTCACACGCACACACTCACACGCACACACTCGCACAAACAGTCGCACACACTCGCACCCATTCACTCGTGCACACTCGCGCACACTCGGGCACATTTGCACACACTCGCACACACTCGCACACTCTCGCACACACACTCGCACACACACTCGCACACACTCGAACACACTCGCACACACTCGCAAACACTCGCACATACAGTCCTACAAACTCACACACACTCACACACTCCACCCACACACAAACTGGCACACAATCAAACACACTCACTCATACACACTCGCACACACTCACTCGCACACACACACACTCGCACACACTCGCACCCAGTCACTCGAGCACACTCGCACACACTCGCATGCACGCACACACTCGCACACACTCACACGCACACAGTCACGCACACACACTCGCGCACACTCGTGCACACTTGCACGCACACATTCGCACACATTCGCACTCACTTGCACACACTCGTGCGCACACACTGGCACACACTGGCACACACTGGCACACACACTCGCACACACTCGCACACACTTGCACACACTAGCACACACACACTCGCACATACTCGCACACACTCGCACGCACACACTCGCACACACTCGCATGCACACACTCGCACACACACTCACACACACACTCACATACACACTCGCACACACTCGCACAAACTCCTACACACACACGTACACACTCACACACACTCGCACACACACTCGCACACACTCGCACATACACACATACACATTCACACACACTCGCACACACACCCGCACACACAGTCCTACACACTCACACACACACTCGCAAACACTCGCACACACTCACACACACACTCACTCACACGTACACACTCGCGCACACTCACGCACACTAGCACACACTCGTAAGCATACACTCACACTCACTCACACACTTACTTACACGCACACACTCTCGCACACACTCACACACACTCGCGCACACTCGCACACACTCGCACGCCCACACTCGCACACTCTCGCACACATTTGCACACACTCGCACTCACTCGCACACACTCGCACGCACACACTCGCACACACTCATACACAATCACACAAACTCGCACACACACACTCGCACACATTCGCACACACTCTCACACACGCACTCACTCACACTCACTCGCACACACTTGCACACACTCACACACACTCGCACACACAGTCCTACACACTCACACACACACTCGCAAACACTCGCACAAACTCACACACACTCACGCACACACTTGCGCACACTAGCACACACTCGCATGCCCAAACTCGCACACACTCATACACAATCACACACACTCGCACGCACACATTCACACACATTCGCACGCACTTGCACACACTCGTACGCACACACTGGCACACACTCGCACACACTCGCACATACTCGCTCACACTCGCACACACTCGCACGCACACACTCGCACACACTCGCATGCACACACTCGCACACACACTCACACACACACACTCGAATACACACTCGCACAAACTCCTACACACACTCGTACACACTCACACACACTAGCACACACACACTCGCACATACTCGCACACACTCGCACACACTCGCATGCACACACTCGCACACACACTCACACACTCTCGCATACACACTCGCACAAACTCCTACACACACTCGTACACACTCACACACACTCGCACACACACTTGCACACACTCGCACATACACACATACACATTCGCACACACTCGCACACACACTCGCACACACAGTCCTACACACTCACACACACACTCGCAAACACTCGCACACACTCACACACACACTCACTCACACGTACACACTCACGCACACTTGCACACACTCACACACACTAGCACACACTCGTAAGCATACACTCACACTCACTCACACACTTACTCACACGCACACACTCTCGCACACACTCACACACACTCGCGCACACTCGCACACACTCGCACGCCCACACTCGCACACTCACACACACATTTGCACACACTCGCACTAACTTGCACCCACTCGCACGCACACACTCGCACACACACTCGCACACACTCACACCCACTCACTCGTGCACACTCGTGCACACTCGGGCACATTTGCACACACTCGCACACACTCGCACACTCTCGCACACACACTCGCACACACTCGCACACACTCACACACACTCACAAACAATCGCACATACAGTCCTACAAACTCACACACACTCACACACACACACTCGCACCCACACACAAACTGGCACACACTCAAACACACTCACTCATACACACTCGCACACACTCACTCGCACACAAACACACTCGCACACACTCGCACCCAGTCACTCGAGCACACTCGCACACACTCGCACGCACACACGCACACACTCGCACACACTCACACGCACACACTCACGCACACACACTCGCGCACACTCGTGCACACTCGCAAGCACACATTCGCACACATTTGCACTCACTTGCACACACTGGCACACACTGGCACACACTGGCACACACACACTCGCACACACTCGCACACACTCGCACACACTTGCACACACTAGCACACACACTCGCACATACTCGCACACACTCGCACACACTCGCACGCACACACTCGCACACACTCGCATGCACACACTCGCACACACACTCACACACACACACTCACATACACACTCGCACACACTCGCACAAACTCCTACACACACACGTACATACTCACACACACTCGCACACACACTCGCACACACTCGCACATACACACATACACATTCACACACACTCGCACACACTCGCACACACAGTCCTACACACTCACACACACACTCGCAAACACTCGCACACACTCACACACACACTCACTCACACATACACACTCGCGCACACTCACGCACACTAGCACACACTCACTCACACACACACACTCGCACACACTCACACACACTCGCACACACTCACATGCACACACACTCGCACACACTCACACACACTCGCACACACTCACAAGCACACACTCGCACAGACACTCACTCACACTCACAAGCACACACTCACACGCACACACTCGCACACACACTCGCACACACTCACACCCACTCACTCGTGCACACTCGTGCACACTCGGGCACATTTGCACACACTCGCACACACTCGCACACACTCGCACACACACTCGCACACACTCGAACACACTCACACACACTCACAAACAATCGCACATACAGTCCTACAAACTCACACACACTCACACACACTCACACACTCGCACCCACACACAAACTGGCACACACTCAAACACACTCACTCATACACACTCACACACACTCACTCGCACACACACACACTCGCACACACTCGCACCCAGTCACTCGAGCACACTCGCACACACTCGCACGCACACACGCACACACTCGCACACACTCACACGCACACACTCACGAACACACACTCGCGCACACTCGTGCACACTCGCATGCACACATTCACACACATTCGCACTCACTTGCACACACTGGCACACACTGGCACACACTGGCACACACACACTCGCACACACTCGCACACACTCGCACACACTCGCACACACTCGCACACACTTGCACACACTAGCACACACACTCGCACATACTCGCACACACTCGCACACACTCGCACGCACACACTCGCACACACTCGCATGCACACACTCGCACACACACTCACACACACACACTCACATACACACTCACACACACTCGCACAAACTCCTACACACACACGTACACACTCACACACACTCGCACACACACTCGCACACACTAGCACATACACACATACACATTCACACACACTCGCACACACACTCGCACACACAGTCCTACACACTCACACACACACTCGCAAACACTCGCACACACTCACACACACACTCACTCACACATACACACTCGCGCACACTAGCACACACTCGTAAGCATACACTCACACTCACTCACACACTTACTCACACGCACACACTCTCGCACACACTCACACACACTCGCACACACTCGCACACTCTCGCACACATTTGCACACACTCGCACTCAATCGCACCCACTCGCACGCACACACTCGCACACACTCATACACAATCACACAAACTCGCACACACACACTCGCACACATTCGCACACACTCGCACACACGCACTCACTCACACTCACTCGCACACACTTGCACACACTCGCACACACTCGCACACACAGTACTACACACTCACACACACACTAGCAAACACTCGCACAAACTCACACACACTCACTCACACGCACACACTTGCGCACAATAGCACACACTCGCACGCCCACACTCGCACACATTCGCACTCACTCGCACGCACTCGCACGCACACACTCGCACACACTCGCACAAACTCACACACACTCGCACACACTCATACACAATCGCACGCACACACACCCGCACACACTCGCACACATTTGCACTCACTCGCACTCACTCGCATGCACACACTCGCACAAACTCACACACACTGGCGCACACTTATACACAATCGCACACACACTCTAACACACACTCGCACACACTCGCACACACTCACTCACACACACTCACACACACACTCGCACACACTCACACACACTTGCACACACTCGCACACACTCACACGCACACACACTCACACACACTCACACACACTCGCACACACTCACAAGCACAAACTCGCACACACACTCGCACACACTCACACGCACACACTCACACGCACACACTCGCACACACTCGCACACACTCGCACCCACTCACTCGTGCACACTCGCGCACACTCGGGCACATTTGCACACACTCGCACACACTCGCACACTCTCGCACACACACTCACACACACATTCGCACACACTCGAACACACTCGCACACACTCGCAAACACTCGCACATACAGTCCTACAAACTCACACACACTCACACACACTCACACACTCGCACCCACACACAAACTGGCACACACTCAAACACACTCACTCATACACACTCGCACACACTCACTCGCACACACACACACACACACTCGCACACACTCGCACCCAGTCACTCGAGCACACTCGCACACCCTCGCACGCACGCACACACTCGCACACACTCACATGCACACACTCACGCACACACACTCGTGCACACTCATGCACACTCGCACGCACACATTCACACACATTCGCACGCACTTGCACACACTCGTACGCACACACTGGCACACACTCGCACACACTCGCACACACACACTCGCACATACTCGCTCACACTCGCACACACTCGCACGCACACACTCACACACACTCGCATGCACACACTCGCACACACACTCACACACACACACTCGCATACACACTCGCACAAACTCCTACACACACTCGTACACACTCACACACACTAGCACACACACACTCGCACATACTCGCACACACTCGCACACACTCGCATGCACACACTCGCACACACACTCACACACTCTCGCATACACACTCGCACAAACTCCTACACACACTCGTACACACTCACACACACTCGCACACACACTTGCACACACTCGCACATACACACATACACATTCGCACACACTCGCACACACACTCGCACACACAGTCCTACACACTCACACACACACTCGCAAACACTCGCACACACTCACACACACACTCACTCACACGTACACACTCACGCACACTTGCACACACTCACGCACACTAGCACACACTCGTAAGCATACACTCACACTCACTCACACACTTACTCACATGCACACACTCTCGCACACACTCACACACACTCGTGCACACTCACACACACTCGCACGCCCACACTCGCACACTCTCGCACACATTTGCACACACTCGCACTCACTTGCACCCACTCGCACGCACACACTCGCACACACTCATACACAATCACACAAACTCGCACACACACACTCGCACACATTCGCACACAGTCGCACACACTCACTCACTCACACTCACTCGCACACACTTGCACACACTCGCACACACTCGCACACACAGTCCTACACACTCACACACACACTCGCACACACACTCGCACAAACTCACACGCACACACTCACACGCACACACTCGCACAAACAGTCGCACACACTCGCACCCATTCACTCGTGCACACTCGCGCACACTCGGGCACATTTGCACACACTCGCACACACTCGCACACTCTCGCACACACACTCGCACACACACTCGCACACACTCGAACACACTCGCACACACTCGCAAACACTCGCACATACAGTCCTACAAACTCACACACACTCACACACTCCACCCACACACAAACTGGCACACAATCAAACACACTCACTCATACACACTCGCACACACTCACTCGCACACACACACACTCGCACACACTCGCACCCAGTCACTCGAGCACACTCGCACACACTCGCATGCACGCACACACTCGCACACACTCACACGCACACAGTCACGCACACACACTCGCGCACACTCGTGCACACTTGCACGCACACATTCGCACACATTCGCACTCACTTGCACACACTCGTGCGCACACACTGGCACACACTGGCACACACTGGCACACACACTCGCACACACTCGCACACACTTGCACACACTAGCACACACACACTCGCACATACTCGCACACACTCGCACGCACACACTCGCACACACTCGCATGCACACACTCGCACACACACTCACACACACACTCACATACACACTCGCACACACTCGCACAAACTCCTACACACACACGTACACACTCACACACACTCGCACACACACTCGCACACACTCGCACATACACACATACACATTCACACACACTCGCACACACACCCGCACACACAGTCCTACACACTCACACACACACTCGCAAACACTCGCACACACTCACACACACACTCACTCACACGTACACACTCGCGCACACTCACGCACACTAGCACACACTCGTAAGCATACACTCACACTCACTCACACACTTACTCACACGCACACACTCTCGCACACACTCACACACACTCGCGCACACTCGCACACACTCGCACGCCCACACTCGCACACTCTCGCACACATTTGCACACACTCGCACTCACTCGCACACACTCGCACGCACACACTCGCACACACTCATACACAATCACACAAACTCGCACACACACACTCGCACACATTCGCACACACTCTCACACACGCACTCACTCACACTCACTCGCACACACTTGCACACACTCACACACACTCGCACACACAGTCCTACACACTCACACACACACTCGCAAACACTCGCACAAACTCACACACACTCACGCACACACTTGCGCACACTAGCACACACTCGCATGCCCAAACTCGCACACACTCATACACAATCACACACACTCGCACGCACACATTCACACACATTCGCACGCACTTGCACACACTCGTACGCACACACTGGCACACACTCGCACACACTCGCACATACTCGCTCACACTCGCACACACTCGCACGCACACACTCGCACACACTCGCATGCACACACTCGCACACACACTCACACACACACACTCGAATACACACTCGCACAAACTCCTACACACACTCGTACACACTCACACACACTAGCACACACACACTCGCACATACTCGCACACACTCGCACACACTCGCATGCACACACTCGCACACACACTCACACACTCTCGCATACACACTCGCACAAACTCCTACACACACTCGTACACACTCACACACACTCGCACACACACTTGCACACACTCGCACATACACACATACACATTCGCACACACTCGCACACACACTCGCACACACAGTCCTACACACTCACACACACACTCGCAAACACTCGCACACACTCACACACACACTCACTCACACGTACACACTCACGCACACTTGCACACACTCACGCACACTAGCACACACTCGTAAGCATACCCTCACACTCACTCACACACTTACTCACACGCACACACTCTCGCACACACTCACACACACTCGCGCACACTCGCACACACTCGCACGCCCACACTCGCACACTCTCGCACACATTTGCACACACTCGCACTCACTTGCACCCACTCGCACACACTCATACACAATCACACAAACTCGCACACACACACTCGCACACATTCGCACACACTCGCACACACTCGCATGCACACACTCGCACACACACTCACACACACACTCTCGCATACACACTCGCACAAACTCCTACACACACTCGTACACACTCACACACTCGCACACACACTTGCACACACTCGCACATACACACATACACATTCGCACACACTCGCACACACACTCGCACACACAGTCCTACACACTCACACACACACTCGCAAACACTCGCACACACTCACACACACACTCACTCACACGTACACACTCACGCACACTTGCACACACTCACGCACACTAGCACACACTCGTAAGCATACACTCACACTCACTCACACACTTACTCACACGCACACACTCTCGCACACACTCACACACACTCGCGCACACTCGCACACACTCGCACGCCCACATTCGCACACTCTCGCACACATTTGCACACACTCGCACTCACTTGCACCCACTCGCATGCACACACTCGCACACACTCATACACAATCACACAAACTCGCACACACACTCGCACACATTCGCACACACTCGCACACACTCACTCACTCACACTCACTCGCACACACTTGCACACACTCGCACACACTCGCACACACAGTCCTACACACTCACACACACACTCGCAAACACTCGCACAAACTCACACACACTCACTCACACGCAGACACACTCGCATGCCCACACTCACACACATTTGCACTCACTCGCACGCACTCGCACGCACACACTCGCACAAACTCACACACACTCGCACACACTCATACACAATCGCACGCACACACACTCGCACACACACACTCGCACACACTCGCACACTCTCGCACACATTCACACTCACTCGCATGCACTCGCACGCGCACACTCGAACACACTCGCACAAACTCACACACACTCGCACACACTTATACACAAACGCACACACACACTCGTACACACACTCGCACACACTCGCACACACTCGCACACACTCACTCACACACACTCACACACACACACTCGCACACACTCACACACACTTGCACACACTCGCACACACTCACATGCACACACACTCGCACACACACTCACACACACTCACACACTCACAAGCACACACTCGCACACACACTCGCACAAACTCACACGCACACACTCACACGCACACACTCGCACAAACAGTCGCACACACTCGCACCCACTCACTCGTGCACACTCGGGCACATTTGCACACACTCGCACACACTCGCACACTCTCGCACACACACTCGCACACACACTCGCACACACTCGAACACACTCGCACACACTCGCAAACACTCGCACATACAGTCCTACAAACTCACACACACTCACAAACACTCACACACTCCACCCACACACAAACTGGCACACACTCAAACACACTCACTCATACACACTCGCACACACTCACTCGCACACACACACACTCGCACACACTCGCACCCAGTTACTCGAGCACAATCGCACACACTCGCACGCACGCACACACTCGCACACACTCACATGCACACAGTCACGCACACACACTCGCACACACTCGCACACACGCACACACACGCACACACACTCACGCACACACTCGCACACACTCGCACACACTCACACACACACACACTCGCGCACACTCGTGCACACTCGCACGCACACATTCGCACACATTCGCACTCACTTGCACACACTCGTACGCAAACACTGGCACACACTGGCACACACTGGCACACACACACTCGCACACACTCGCACACACTTGCACACACTAGCACACACACACTCGCACACACTCGCACATACTCGCACACACTCACACACACTTGCACGCACACACTCGCATGCACACACTCGCACACACTCACACACACTCGCATACACACTCGCACACACTCGCACAAACTCCTACACACACTCGTACACACTCACACACACTCGCACACACACTCGCACACACTCGCACATACACACATACACATTTGCACACACTCGCACACACACTCGCACACACAGTCCTACACACTCACACACACACTCGCAAACACTCGCACACACTCACACACACACTCACTCACACGTACACACTCGCGCACACTCACGCACACTAGCACACACTCGTAAGCATACACTCAAACTCACTCACACACTTACTCACATGCACACACTCCCGCACACACTCACACACACTCGTGCACACTCGCACACACTCGAACGCCCACACTCGCACGCTCTCGCACACATTTGCACACACTCGCACTCACTCGCACCCACTCGCATGCACACACTCGCACACACTCATACACAATCACACAAACTCGCACACACACACTCGCACACATTCGCACACACTCGCACACACTCACTCACTCACACTCACTCGCACACACTTGCACACACTCGCACACACTCGCACACACAGTCCTACACACTCACACACACACTCGCAAACACTCGCACAAACTCACACACACTCACTCACACGCACACACTTGCGCACACTAGCACACACTCGCACGCCCACACTCGCACACATTCGCACTCACTCGCACGCACTCGCACGCACACACTCGCACAAACTCACACACACTCGCACACACTCATACACAATCGCACGCACACACACTCGCACACACTCGCACACTCTCGCACACATTCGCACTCACTCGCACGCACACACTCGCACAAACTCGCATGGACACACTCGCACACACACTCAAACACACACACTCGCATACACACTCGCACAAACTCCTACACACACTCGTACACACTCACACACACTCGCACACACACTTGCACACACTCGCACACACTCGCACATACACACATACACATTCGCACACACTCGCACAATCACTCGCACACACAGTCCTACACACTCACACACACACTCGCAAACACTCGCACACACACACTCACTCACACGTACACACTCACGCACACTCACACACACTCACGCACACTAGCACACACTCGTAAGCATACACTCACACTCACTCACACACTTACTCACACGCACACACTCTCGCACACACTCACACACATTCGCGCACACTCGCACTCACTCGCACCCACTCGCATGCACACACTCGCACACACTCATACACAATCACACAAACTGACACACACTCGCACACACTCACACATTCGCACCCACTCACTCGTGCACACTCGCACACATTCGCACTCACTCGCACGCACTCGCACGCACACACTCTCACACACTCGCACAAACTCACACACTCGCACACACTTATACACAATCGGACACACACACTCACTCACTCACACTCACTCGCTCTCACTTGCACACACTCGCACACACTCGCACACACAGTCCTACACACTCACACACACTCGCAAACACTCGCACAAACTCACACACACTCACTCACACCCACACACTTGCACACACTAGCAGACACACGCACCCCCACACTTGCACACACTCACACTCACTCGCACGCACTCGCACGCACACACTCGCACACACTCGCACATACTCGCACACACTTGCACACACTCGCACACACTCGCATGCACACACTCGCACACATACTCACAAACACACACTCGCATACACACTCGCACACACTCGCACAAACTCCTACACACACTCATACACACTCACACACACTCGCACACACACTTGCACACACTCGCACACACTCGCACATACACGCATACACATTCGCACACACTCGCACACACACTCGCACACACAGTCCTACACACACACACTCGCAAACACTCGCACACACTCACTCACACGTACACACTCGCACACACTCGCACACACTCACGCACACTAGCACACACTCGTAAGCATACACTCACATTCACTCACACACTTACTCACACGCACACACTCTCGCACACACTCACACACACTCGCGCACACTCGCACACACTCGCATGCCCACACTCGCACACTCTCGCACACATTTGCACACACTCGCACTCACTCACACCGACTCGCACGCACACACTCGCACACACTCATACACAATCACACAAACTCGCACACACACACTCGCACACATTCGCACACACTCGTACACACTCACTCACTCACACTCACTCGCACACACTTGCACACACTCGCACACACTCGCACACACAGTCCTACACACTCACACACACTCGCAAACACTCGCACAAACTCACACACACTCACTCACACGCACATACTTGCACACACTAGCACACACTCGCACGCCCACACTTGCACACATTCGCACTCACTCGCACGCACTCGCACGCACACACTCGCACAAACTCACATACACTCGCACACACTCATACTCAATCGCACAATCGTACAAACTCACACACACTCGCACACACTCACACACTCGCACCCACTCACTCGTGCACACTCGCACACATTCGCACTCACTCGCACGCACTCACACGCACACACTCGCACAAACTCACACACACTCGCACACACTCATACACAATCGCACGCACACACTCGCACACACACACTCACACACACTCGCACACTCTCGCACACATACGCACTCACTCGCACGCACTCGCACGCACACAGTCTCACACACTCGCACAAACTCACACACACTCGCACACACTTATACACAATCGCACACACACACTCACTCACTCACACTCACTTGCACACACTTGCACACACTCGCACACACTCGCACACACAGTTCTACACACTCACACACACTCGCAAACACTCGCACAAACTCACACACACTCACTCACACGCACACACTTGCACACACTAGCACACACTCGCACGCCCACACTTGCACACACTCACACTCATTCGCACGCACTTGCACGCACACACTCGCACATACTCGCACACACTCACACACACTTGCACACACTCGCACACACTCACACACACTCGCATACACACTCGCACACACTCGCACAAACTCCTACACACACTCGTACACACTCACACACACTCGCACACACACTCGCACATACACACATACACATTTGCACACACTCGCACACACACTCGCACACACAGTCCTACACACTCACACACACACTCGCACACACACTCGCACAAACTCACACGCACACACTCACACGCACACACTCGCACAAACAGTCGCACACACTCGCACCCATTCACTCGTGCACACTCGCGCACACTCGGGCACATTTGCACACACTCGCACACACTCGCACACTCTCGCACACACACTCGCACACACACTCGCACACACTCGAACACACTCGCACACACTCGCAAACACTCGCACATACAGTCCTACAAACTCACACACACTCACACAATCCACCCACACACAAACTGGCACACAATCAAACACACTCACTCATACACACTCGCACACACTCACTCGCACACACACACACTCGCACACACTCGCACCCAGTCACTCGAGCACACTCGCACACACTCGCATGCACGCACACACTCGCACACACTCACACGCACACAGTCACGCACACACACTCGCGCACACTCGTGCACACTTGCACG
Source organism: Phyllobates terribilis (assembly GCF_046119375.1). Taxonomy (NCBI): domain Eukaryota; kingdom Metazoa; phylum Chordata; class Amphibia; order Anura; family Dendrobatidae; genus Phyllobates; species Phyllobates terribilis. The sequence goes on from NW_027362853.1 coordinate 3,164,594, forward strand.
CACACATTCGCACACATTCGCACTCACTTGCACACACTCGTGCGCACACACTGGCACACACTGGCACACACTGGCACACACACTCGCACACACTCGCACACACTTGCACACACTAGCACACACACACTCGCACATACTCGCACACACTCGCACGCACACACTCGCACACACTCGCATGCACACACTCGCACACACACTCACACACACACTCACATACACACTCGCACACACTCGCACAAACTCCTACACACACACGTACACACTCACACACACTCGCACACACACTCGCACACACTCGCACATACACACATACACATTCACACACACTCGCACACACACCCGCACACACAGTCCTACACACTCACACACACACTCGCAAACACTCGCACACACTCACACACACACTCACTCACACGTACACACTCGCGCACACTCACGCACACTAGCACACACTCGTAAGCATACACTCACACTCACTCACACACTTACTCACACGCACACACTCTCGCACACACTCACACACACTCGCGCACACTCGCACACACTCGCACGCCCACACTCGCACACTCTCGCACACATTTGCACACACTCGCACTCACTCGCACACACTCGCACGCACACACTCGCACACACTCATACACAATCACACAAACTCGCACACACACACTCGCACACATTCGCACACACTCTCACACACGCACTCACTCACACTCACTCGCACACACTTGCACACACTCACACACACTCGCACACACAGTCCTACACACTCACACACACACTCGCAAACACTCGCACAAACTCACACACACTCACGCACACACTTGCGCACACTAGCACACACTCGCATGCCCAAACTCGCACACACTCATACACAATCACACACACTCGCACGCACACATTCACACACATTCGCACGCACTTGCACACACTCGTACGCACACACTGGCACACACTCGCACACACTCGCACATACTCGCTCACACTCGCACACACTCGCACGCACACACTCGCACACACTCGCATGCACACACTCGCACACACACTCACACACACACACTCGAATACACACTCGCACAAACTCCTACACACACTCGTACACACTCACACACACTAGCACACACACACTCGCACATACTCGCACACACTCGCACACACTCGCATGCACACACTCGCACACACACTCACACACTCTCGCATACACACTCGCACAAACTCCTACACACACTCGTACACACTCACACACACTCGCACACACACTTGCACACACTCGCACATACACACATACACATTCGCACACACTCGCACACACACTCGCACACACAGTCCTACACACTCACACACACACTCGCAAACACTCGCACACACTCACACACACACTCACTCACACGTACACACTCACGCACACTTGCACACACTCACGCACACTAGCACACACTCGTAAGCATACCCTCACACTCACTCACACACTTACTCACACGCACACACTCTCGCACACACTCACACACACTCGCGCACACTCGCACACACTCGCACGCCCACACTCGCACACTCTCGCACACATTTGCACACACTCGCACTCACTTGCACCCACTCGCACACACTCATACACAATCACACAAACTCGCACACACACACTCGCACACATTCGCACACACTCGCACACACTCGCATGCACACACTCGCACACACACTCACACACACACTCTCGCATACACACTCGCACAAACTCCTACACACACTCGTACACACTCACACACTCGCACACACACTTGCACACACTCGCACATACACACATACACATTCGCACACACTCGCACACACACTCGCACACACAGTCCTACACACTCACACACACACTCGCAAACACTCGCACACACTCACACACACACTCACTCACACGTACACACTCACGCACACTTGCACACACTCACGCACACTAGCACACACTCGTAAGCATACACTCACACTCACTCACACACTTACTCACACGCACACACTCTCGCACACACTCACACACACTCGCGCACACTCGCACACACTCGCACGCCCACATTCGCACACTCTCGCACACATTTGCACACACTCGCACTCACTTGCACCCACTCGCACGCACACACTCGCACACACTCATACACAATCACACAAACTCGCACACACACTCGCACACATTCGCACACACTTGCACACACTCACTCACTCACACTCACTCGCACACACTTGCACACACTCGCACACACTCGCACACACAGTCCTACACACTCACACACACACTCGCAAACACTCGCACAAACTCACACACACTCACTCACACGCAGACACACTCGCATGCCCACACTCACACACATTTGCACTCACTCGCACGCACTCGCACGCACACACTCGCACAAACTCACACACACTCGCACACACTCATACACAATCGCACGCACACACACTCGCACACACACACTCGCACACACTCGCACACTCTCGCACACATTCACACTCACTCGCATGCACTCGCACGCGCACACTCGAACACACTCGCACAAACTCACACACACTCGCACACACTTATACACAAACGCACACACACACTCGTACACACACTCGCACACACTCGCACACACTCGCACACACTCACTCACACACACTCACACACACACACTCGCACACACTCACACACACTTGCACACACTCGCACACACTCACATGCACACACACTCGCACACACACTCACACACACTCACACACTCACAAGCACACACTCGCACACACACTCGCACAAACTCACACGCACACACTCACACGCACACACTCGCACAAACAGTCGCACACACTCGCACCCACTCACTCGTGCACACTCGCGCACACTCGGGCACATTTGCACACACTCGCACACACTCGCACACTCTCGCACACACACTCGCACACACACTCGCACACACTCGAACACACTCGCACACACTCGCAAACACTCGCACATACAGTCCTACAAACTCACACACACTCACAAACACTCACACACTCCACCCACACACAAACTGGCACACACTCAAACACACTCACTCATACACACTCGCACACACTCACTCGCACACACACACACTCGCACACACTCGCACCCAGTTACTCGAGCACACTCGCACACACTCGCACGCACGCACACACTCGCACACACTCACATGCACACAGTCACGCACACACACTCGCACACACTCGCACACACGCACACACACGCACACACACTCACGCACACACTCGCACACACTCGCACACACTCACACACACACACACTCGCGCACACTCGTGCACACTCGCACGCACACATTCGCACACATTCGCACTCACTTGCACACACTCGTACGCAAACACTGGCACACACTGGCACACACTGGCACACACACACTCGCACACACTCGCACACACTTGCACACACTAGCACACACACACTCGCACACACTCGCACATACTCGCACACACTCACACACACTTGCACGCACACACTCGCATGCACACACTCGCACACACTCACACACACTCGCATACACACTCGCACACACTCGCACAAACTCCTACACACACTCGTACACACTCACACACACTCGCACACACACTCGCACACACTCGCACATACACACATACACATTTGCACACACTCGCACACACACTCGCACACACAGTCCTACACACTCACACACACACTCGCAAACACTCGCACACACTCACACACACACTCACTCACACGTACACACTCGCGCACACTCACGCACACTAGCACACACTCGTAAGCATACACTCAAACTCACTCACACACTTACTCACATGCACACACTCCCGCACACACTCACACACACTCGTGCACACTCGCACACACTCGAACGCCCACACTCGCACGCTCTCGCACACATTTGCACACACTCGCACTCACTCGCACCCACTCGCATGCACACACTCGCACACACTCATACACAATCACACAAACTCGCACACACACACTCGCACACATTCGCACACACTCGCACACACTCACTCACTCACACTCACTCGCACACACTTGCACACACTCGCACACACTCGCACACACAGTCCTACACACTCACACACACACTCGCAAACACTCGCACAAACTCACACACACTCACTCACACGCACACACTTGCGCACACTAGCACACACTCGCACGCCCACACTCGCACACATTCGCACTCACTCGCACGCACTCGCACGCACACACTCGCACAAACTCACACACACTCGCACACACTCATACACAATCGCACGCACACACACTCGCACACACTCGCACACTCTCGCACACATTCGCACTCACTCGCACGCACACACTCGCACAAACTCGCATGGACACACTCGCACACACACTCACACACACACACTCGCATACACACTCGCACAAACTCCTACACACACTCGTACACACTCACACACACTCGCACACACACTTGCACACACTCGCACACACTCGCACATACACACATACACATTCGCACACACTCGCACAATCACTCGCACACACAGTCCTACACACTCACACACACACTCGCAAACACTCGCACACACACACTCACTCACACGTACACACTCACGCACACTCACACACACTCACGCACACTAGCACACACTCGTAAGCATACACTCACACTCACTCACACACTTACTCACACGCACACACTCTCGCACACACTCACACACATTCGCGCACACTCGCACTCACTCGCACCCACTCGCATGCACACACTCGCACACACTCATACACAATCACACAAACTGACACACACTCGCACACACTCACACATTCGCACCCACTCACTCGTGCACACTCGCACACATTCGCACTCACTCGCACGCACTCGCACGCACACACTCTCACACACTCGCACAAACTCACACACTCGCACACACTTATACACAATCGGACACACACACTCACTCACTCACACTCACTCGCTCTCACTTGCACACACTCGCACACACTCGCACACACAGTCCTACACACTCACACACACTCGCAAACACTCGCACAAACTCACACACACTCACTCACACCCACACACTTGCACACACTAGCAGACACACGCACCCCCACACTTGCACACACTCACACTCACTCGCACGCACTCGCACGCACACACTCGCACACACTCGCACATACTCGCACACACTTGCACACACTCGCACACACTCGCATGCACACACTCGCACACATACTCACAAACACACACTCGCATACACACTCGCACACACTCGCACAAACTCCTACACACACTCATACACACTCACACACACTCGCACACACACTTGCACACACTCGCACACACTCGCACATACACGCATACACATTCGCACACACTCGCACACACACTCGCACACACAGTCCTACACACACACACTCGCAAACACTCGCACACACTCACTCACACGTACACACTCGCACACACTCGCACACACTCACGCACACTAGCACACACTCGTAAGCATACACTCACATTCACTCACACACTTACTCACACGCACACACTCTCGCACACACTCACACACACTCGCGCACACTCGCACACACTCGCATGCCCACACTCGCACACTCTCGCACACATTTGCACACACTCGCACTCACTCACACCGACTCGCACGCACACACTCGCACACACTCATACACAATCACACAAACTCGCACACACACACTCGCACACATTCGCACACACTCGTACACACTCACTCACTCACACTCACTCGCACACACTTGCACACACTCGCACACACTCGCACACACAGTCCTACACACTCACACACACTCGCAAACACTCGCACAAACTCACACACACTCACTCACACGCACATACTTGCACACACTAGCACACACTCGCACGCCCACACTTGCACACATTCGCACTCACTCGCACGCACTCGCACGCACACACTCGCACAAACTCACATACACTCGCACACACTCATACTCAATCGCACAATCGTACAAACTCACACACACTCGCACACACTCACACACTCGCACCCACTCACTCGTGCACACTCGCACACATTCGCACTCACTCGCACGCACTCACACGCACACACTCGCACAAACTCACACACACTCGCACACACTCATACACAATCGCACGCACACACTCGCACACACACACTCACACACACTCGCACACTCTCGCACACATACGCACTCACTCGCACGCACTCGCACGCACACAGTCTCACACACTCGCACAAACTCACACACACTCGCACACACTTATACACAATCGCACACACACACTCACTCACTCACACTCACTTGCACACACTTGCACACACTCGCACACACTCGCACACACAGTTCTACACACTCACACACACTCGCAAACACTCGCACAAACTCACACACACTCACTCACACGCACACACTTGCACACACTAGCACACACTCGCACGCCCACACTTGCACACACTCACACTCATTCGCACGCACTTGCACGCACACACTCGCACATACTCGCACACACTCACACACACTTGCACACACTCGCACACACTCACACACACTCGCATACACACTCGCACACACTCGCACAAACTCCTACACACACTCGTACACACTCACACACACTCGCACACACACTCGCACACACTCGCACATACACACATACACATTTGCACACACTCGCACACACACTCGCACACACAGTCCTACACACTCACACACACACTCGCAAACACTCGCACACACTCACACACACACTCACTCACACGTACACACTCGCGCACACTCACGCACACTAGCACACACTCGTAAGCATACACTCAAACTCACTCACACACTTACTCACATGCACACACTCTCGCACACACTCACACACACTCGCGCACACTCGCACACACTCGCATGCCCACACTCGCACACTCTCGCACACATTTGCACACACTCGCACTCACTCACACCCACTCGCACGCACACACTCGCACACACTCATACACAATCACACAAACTCGCACACACACTCGCACACATTCGCACACACTCGCACACACTCACTCACTCACACTCACTCACACTTGCACACACTCGCACACACTCGCACACACAGTCCTACACACTCACACACACTCGCAAACACTCGCACAAACTCACACACACTCACTCACACGCACATACTTGCACACACTAGCACACACTCGCACGCCCACATTTGCACACATTCGCACTCACTCGCACGCACTCGCACGCACACACTCGCACACACTCGCACAAACTCACACACACTCGCACACACTCATACTCAATCGCACAATCGCACAAACTCACACACACTCGCACACACTCACACACTCGCACCCACTCACTCGTGCATACTCGCACACATTCGCACGCACACACTCGCACAAACTCACACACACTTGCACACACTCATACACAATCGCACGCACACACACTCGCACACACACACTCACACACACTCGCACACTCTCGCACACATACGCACTCACTCGCACACACTCTCACACACTCGCACAAATTCACAAACACTCGCACACACTTATACACAATCGCACACACACACTCACTCACTCACACTCACTCGCACACACTCGCACACACAGTCCTACACACTCACACACACTCGCAAACACTCGCACAAACTCACTCACACGCACACACTTGCACACACTAGCACACACTCGCACGCCCACTCTTGCACACACTCACACTCACTCGCACGCACACACTCGCACACACTCGCACATACTTGCACACACTTGCACACACTCGCATGCACACACTCGCACACACACTCACAAACACACACTCGCATACACACTCGCACACACTCGCACAAACTCCTACACACACTCGTACACACTCACACACACTCGCACACACACTTGCACACACTCGCACACACTCGCACATACACACATACACATTCGCACACACTCGCACACACACTCGCACACACAGTCCTACACACACACACTCGCAAATACTCGCACACACTCACACACACACTCACTCACACGTACACACTCGCACACACTCGCACACACTCACGCACACTAGAACACACTCGTAAGCATACACTCACATTCACTCACACACTTAATCACACGCACACACTCTCGCACACACTCACACACACTCGCGCACACTCGCACACACTCGCAAGCCAACACTCGCACACTCTCGCACACATTTGCACACACTTGCACTCACTCACACCCACTCGCACGCACACACTCGCACACACTCATACACAATCACACAAACTCGCCACACACACTCGCACACATTCGCACACACTCGCACACACTCACTCACTCACACTCACTCGCACACACTTGCACACACTCGCACACACTCGCACACACAGTCCTACACACTCACACACACTCGCAAACACTCGCACAAACTCACACACACTCACTCACACGCACACACTTGCACACACTAGCACACACTCGCACGCCCACACTTGCACACATTCGCACTCACTCGCACGCACTCGCACGCACACACTCGCACACACTCGCACAAACTCACACACACTCGCACACACTCATACACAATCGTACAATCGCACAAACTCACACACACTCGCACACAGTCACACACTCGCACCCACTCACTCGTGCACACTCACACACATTTGCACTCACTCGCACGCACTCGCACGCACACACTCGCACAAACTCACACACACTCGCACACACTCATACACAATCGCACGCACACACTCGCACACACACACTCGCACACACTCGCACACTCTCGCACACATACGCACTCACTCGCACGCACTCGCACGCACACACTCTCACACACTCGCACAAACTCACACACACTCGCACACACTTATACGCAATCGCACACACACACTCACTCACTCACACTCACTCGCACACACTTGCACACACTCGCACACACTCGCACACACTCATACACAATCGCACAAACTCACACACACTCGTACACACTCACACACTCGCACCCACTCACTCGTGTACACTCGCAAACATTCGCACTCACTCGCACACACTCGCACGCACACACTCGCACAAACTCACACACACTCGCACACACTCATACACAATCGCACACACACACACTCGCACACACACACTCGCACACACTCGCACACTCTCGCACACATTCACACTCACTCGCACGCACACACTCGCACACACTCGCACAAACTCACACACACTCGCACACACTTATACACAATCGCACACACACACACTCGTACACACACTCGCACACACTCGCACACACTCGCACACACTCACTCACACACACACACTCGCACACACTCACACACACTCACATGCACACACACTCGCACACACTCACACACACTCGCACACACTCACAAGCACACACTCGCACAGACACTCGCTCACACTCACAAGCACACACTCACACGCACACACTCGCACACACACTCGCACACACTCACACCCACTCACTCGTGCACACTCACGCACACTCGGGCACATTTGCACACACTCGCACACTCTCGCACACACTCGCACACACACTCACACACACTCGAACACACTCACACACACTCACAAACAATCGCACATACAGTCCTACAAACTCACACACAATCACACACACTCACAAACTCGCACCCACACACAAACTGGCACACACTCAAACACACTCACTCATACACACTCGCACACACTCACTCGCACACACACACACTCGCACACACTCGCACCCAGTCACTCGAGCACACTCGCACGCACACACGCACACACTCGCACACACTCACACGCACACACTCACGCACACACACTCGCGCACACTCGTGCACACTCGCACGCACACATTCGCACACATTCGCACTCACTTGCACACACTGGCACACACTGGCACACACTGGCACACACACACTCGCACACACTCGCACACACTCGCACACACTTGCACACACTAGCACACACACTCGCACATACTCGCACACACTCGCACGCACACACTCGCACACACTCGCATGCACACACTCGCACACACACTCACACACACACACTCACATACACACTCGCACACACTCGCACAAACTCCTACACACACACGTACACACTCACACACACTCGCACATAAACACATACACATTCACACACACTCGCACACACACTCGCACACACAGTCCTACACACTCACACACACACTCGCAAACACTCGCACACACTCACACACACACTCACTCACACATACACACTCGCGCACACTCACGCACACTAGCACACACTCGTAAGCATACACTCACACTCACTCACACACTTACTCACACGCACACACTCTCGCACACACTCACACACACTCGCACACACTCGCACACTCTCGCACACATTTGCACACACTCGCACTCACTCGCACCCACTCGCACGCACACACTCGCACACACTCATACACAATCACACAAACTCGCACACACACACTCGCACACATTCGCACACACTCGCACACACGCACCCACTCACACTCACTCGCACACACTTGCACACACTCGCACACACTCGCACACACAGTCCTACACACTCACACACACACTCGCAAACACTCGCACAAACTCACACACACTCACTCACACGCACACACTTGCGCACACGAGCACACACTCGCACGCCCACACTCGCACACATTCGCACTCACTCGCACGCACTCGCACGCACACACTCGCACACACTCGCACAAACTCACACACACTCGCACACACTCATACACAATCGCACGCACACACACCCGCACACACTCGCACACATTTGCACTCACTCGCACGCACTCGCATGCACACACTCGCACAAACTCACACACACTGGCACACACTTATACACAATCGCACACACACACTCTAACACACACTCGCACACACTCGCACACACTCACTCACACACACTCACACACACACTCGCACACACTCACACACACTTGCACACACTCGCACACACTCACACGCACACACACTCACACACACTCACACACACTCGCACACACTCACAAGCACAAACTCGCACACACACTCGCACACACTCACACGCACACACTCACACGCACACACTCGCACACACTCGCACACACTCACACACACACTCACTCACACGTACACACTCGCACACACTCGCACACACTCACGCATACTAGCACACACTCGTAAGCATACACTCACATTCACTCACACACTTAATCACACGCACACACTCTCGCACACACTCACACACACTCGCGCACACTCGCACACACTCGCAAGCCAACACTCGCACACTCTCGCACACATTTGCACACACTTGCACTCACTCACACCCACTCGCACGCACACACTCGCACACACTCATACACAATCACACAAACTCGCCACACACACTCGCACACATTCGCACACACTCGCACACACTCACTCACTCACACTCACTCGCACACACTTGCACACACTCGCACACACTCGCACACACAGTCCTACACACTCACACACACTCGCAAACACTCGCACAAACTCACACACACTCACTCACACGCACACACTTGCACACACTAGCACACACTCGCACGCCCACACTTGCACACATTCGCACTCACTCGCACGCACTCGCACGCACACACTCGCACACACTCGCACAAACTCACACACACTCGCACACACTCATACACAATCGTACAATCGCACAAACTCACACACACTCGCACACAGTCACACACTCGCACCCACTCACTCGTGCACACTCGCACACATTTGCACTCACTCGCACGCACTCGCACGCACACACTCGCACAAACTCACACACACTCGCACACACTCATACACAATCGCACGCACACACTCGCACACACACACTCGCACACACTCGCACACTCTCGCACACATACGCACTCACTCGCATGCACTCGCACGCACACACTCTCACACACTCGCACAAACTCACACACACTCGCACACACTTATACGCAATCGCACACACACACTCACTCACACTCACTCGCACACACTTGCACACACTCGCACACACTCGCACACACTCATACACAATCGCACAAACTCACACACACTCGTACACACTCACACACTCGCACCCACTCACTCGTGTACACTCGCAAACATTCGCACTCACTCGCACACACTCGCACGCACACACTCGCACAAACTCACACACACTCGCACACACTCATACACAATCGCACACACACATACTCGCACACACACACTCGCACACACTCGCACACTCTCTCGCACACATTCACACTCACTCGCACGCACTCGCACGCACACACTCGCACACACTCGCACAAACTCACACACACTCGCACACACTTATACACAATCGCACACACACACACTCGTACACACACTCGCACACACTCACACACACTCGCACACACTCACTCACACACACACACTCGCACACACTCACACACACTCGCACACACTCACATGCACACACACTCGCACACACTCACACACACTCGCACACACTCACAAGCACACACTCGCACAGCCACTCGCTCACACTCACAAGCACACACTCACACGCACACACTCGCACACACTCACACCCACTCACTCGTGCACACTCGCGCACACTCGGGCACATTTGCACACACTCGCACACACTCGCACACTCTCGCACACACTCGCACACACACACACTCGCACACACTCACACGCACACACTCACACGCACACACTCGCACACACTCGCACACACTCACACACACACTCACTCACACATACACACTCGCACACACTCGCACACACTCACGCACACTAGCACACACTCGTAAGCATACACTCACATTCACTCACACACTTAATCACATGCACACACTCTCGCACACACTCACACACACTCGGGCACACTCGCACACACTCGCAAGCCAACACTCGCACACTCTCGCACACATTTGCACACACTTGCACTCACTCACACCCACTCGCACGCACACACTCGCACACACTCATACACAATCACACAAACTCGCCACACACACTCGCACACATTCGCACACACTCGCACACACTCACTCACTCACACTCACTCGCACACACTTGCACACACTCGCACACACTCGCACACACAGTCCTACACACTCACACACACTCGCAAACACTCGCACAAACTCACACACACTCACTCACACGCACACACTTGCACACACTAGCACACACTCGCACGCCCACACTTGCACACATTCGCACTCACTCACACGCACTCGCACGCACACACTCGCACACACTCGCACAAACTCACACACACTCGCACACACTCATACACAATCGTACAATCGCACAAACTCACACACACTCGCACACAGTCACACACTCGCACCCACTCACTCGTGCACACTCGCACACATTTGCACTCACTCGCACGCACTCGCACGCACACACTCGCACAAACTCACACACACTCGCACACACTCATACACAATCGCACGCACACACTCGCACACACACACTCGCACACACTCGCACACTCTCGCACACATACGCACTCACTCGCACGCACTAGCACGCACACACTCTCACACACTCGCACAAACTCACACACACTCGCACACACTTATACGCAATCGCACACACACACTCACTCACACTCACTCGCACACACTTGCACACACTCGCACACACTCGCACACACTCATACACAATCGCACAAACTCACACACACTCGTACACACTCACACACTCGCACCCACTCACTCGTGTACACTCGCAAACATTCGCACTCACTCGCACACACTCGCACGCACACACTCGCACAAACTCACACACACTCGCACACACTCATACACAATCGCACACACACACACTCGCACACACACACTCGCACACACTCGCACACTCTCGCACACATTCACACTCACTCGCACGCACTCGCACGCACACACTCGCACACACTCGCACAAACTCACACACACTCGCACACACTTATACACAATCGCACACACACACACTCGTACACACACTCGCACACACTCGCACACACTCGCACACACTCACTCACACACACACACACTCGCACACACTCACACACACTCGCACACACTCACATGCACACACACTCGCACACACTCACACACACTCGCACACACTCACAAGCACACACTCGCACAGACACTCGCTCACACTCACAAGCACACACTCACACACACACACTCGCACACACACTCGCACACACTCACACCCACTCACTCGTGCACACTCGCGCACACTCGGGCACATTTGCACACACTCGCACACACTCGCACACTCTCGCACACACTCGCACACACACACACTCGCACACACTAGCACCCAGTCACTCGAGCACACTCGCACACACTCGCACGCACGCACACACTCGCACACACTCACACGCACACACTCACGCACACACACTCACGCACACTCGTGCACACTCGCACGCACACATTCGCACACATTCGCACTCACTTGTACACACTGGCACACACTGGCACACACTGGCACACACACACTCGCACACACTCGCACAAACTCACACACACTCGCACACACTCATACACAATCGCACACATTTGCACTCACTCGCACGCACTCGCATGCACACACTCGCACAAACTCACACACACTGGCACACACTTATACACAATCGCACACACACACTCTAACACACACTCGCACACACTCGCACACACTCACTCACACACACTCACACACACACTCGCACACACTCACACACACTTGCACACACTCGCACACACTCACACGCACACACACTCACACACACTCACTCACACGCACACACTTGCGCACACTAGCACACACTCGCACGCCCACACTCGCACACAATCGCACTCACTCGCACGCACTCGCACGCACACACTCGCACAAACTCACACACACTCGCACACACTCATACACAATCGCACGCACACACACTCGCACACACTCGCACACTCTCGCACACATTCGCACTCACTTGCACGCACACACTCGCACAAACTCGCATGCACACACTCGCACACACACTCACACACACACACTCGCATACACACTCGCACAAACTCCTACACACACTCGTACACACTCACACACACTCGCACACACACTTGCACACACTCGCACACACTCGCACATACACACATACACATTCGCACACACTCGCACAATCACTCGCACACACAGTCCTACACACTCACACACACACTCGCAAACACTCGCACACACACACACTCACTCACACGTACACACTCGCGCACACTCACACACACTCACGCACACTAGCACACACTCGTAAGCATACACTCACACTCACTCACACACTTACTCACACGCACACACTCTCGCACACACTCACACACATTCGCGCACACTCGCACACACTCGCACGCCCACACTCGCACACTCTCGCACACATTTGCACACACTCGCACTCACTCGCACCCACTGGCATGCACACACTCGCACACACTCATACACAATCACACAAACTGACACACACTCGCACACACTCACACATTCGCACCCACTCACTCGTGCACACTCGCACACATTCGCACTCACTCGCACGCACTCGCACGCACACACTCTCACACACTCGCACAAACTCACACACTCGCACACACTTATACACAATCGGACACACACACTCACTCACTCACACTCACTCGCACACACTTGCACACACTCGCACACACTCGCACACACAGTCCTACACACTCACACACACTCGCAAACACTCGCACAAACTCACACACACTCACTCACACCCACACACTTGCACACACTAGCAGACACTCGCACGCCCACACTTGCACACACTCACACTCACTCGCACGCACTCGCACGCACACACTCACACACACTCGCACATACTCGCACACACTTGCACACACTCGCAAACACTCGCATGCACACACTCGCACACATACTCACAAACACACACTCGCATACACACTCGCACACACTCGCACAAACTCCTACACACACTCGTACACACTCACACACACTCGCACACACACTTGCACACACTCGCACACACTCGCACATACACGCATACACATTCGCACACACTCGCACACACACTCGCATACACAGTCCTACACACACACACTCGCAAACACTCACACACACTCACTCACACGTACACACTCGCACACACTCGCACACACTCACGCACACTAGCACACACTCGTAAGCATACACTCACATTCACTCACACACTTACTCACACGCACACACTCTCGCACACACTCACACACACTCGCGCACACTCGCACACACTCGCATGCCCACACTCGCACACTCTCGCACACATTTGCACACACTCGCACTCACTCACACCGACTCGCACGCACACACTCGCACACACTCATACACAATCACACAAACTCGCACACACACACTCGCACACATTCGCACACACTCGCACACACTCACTCACTCACACTCACTCGCACACACTTGCACACACTCGCACACACTCGCACACACAGTCCTACACACTCACACACACTCGCAAACACTCGCACAAACTTACACACACTCACTCACACGCACATACTTGCACACACTAGCACACACTCGCACGCCCACACTTGCACACATTCGCACTCACTCGCACGCACTCGCACGCACACACTCGCACAAACTCACACACACTCGCACACACTCATACTCAATCGCACAATCGTACAAACTCACACACACTCGCACACACTCACACACTTGCACCCACTCACTCGTGCACACTCGCACACATTCGCACTCACTCGCACGCACTCACACGCACACACTCGCACAAACTCACACACACTCGCACACACTCATACACAATCGCCCGCACACACTCGCACACACACACTCACACACACTCGCACACTCTCGCACACATACGCACTCACTCGCACGCACTCGCACGCACACACTCTCACACACTCGCACAAACTCACACACACTCGCACACACTTATACACAATCGCTCACACACACTCACTCACTCACACTCACTTGCACACACTTGCACACACTCGCACACACTCGCACACACAGTTCTACACACTCACACACACTCGCAAACACTCGCACAAACTCACACACACTCACTCACACGCACACACTTGCATACACTAGCACACACTCGCACGCCCACACTTGCACACACTCACACTCATTCGCACGCACTCGCACGCACACACTCGCACATACTCGCACACACTTGCACACACTCGCACACACTCATACACAATCGCACGCACACACACTCGCACACACACACTCGCACACACTCGCACACTCTCGTACACATTCACACTCACTCGCACGCACTCGCACGCGCACACTCGAACACACTCGCACAAACTCACACACACTCGCACACACTTATACACAAACGCACACACACACTCGTACACACACTCGCACACACTCGCACACACTCGCACACACTCACTCACACACACTCACACACACACACTCGCACACACTCACACACACTTGCACACACTCGCACACACTCACACGCACACACACTCGCACACACACTCACACACACTCACACACTCACAAGCACACACTCGCACACACACTCGCACACACTCACACGCACACACTCACACGCACACACTCGCACAAACAGTCGCACACACTCGCACCCACTCACTCGTGCACACTCGCGCACACTCGGGCACATTTGCACACACTCGCACACACTCGCACACTCTCGCACACACACTCGCACACACACTCGCACACACTCGAACACACTCGCACACACTCGCAAACACTCGCACATGCAGTCCTACAAACTCACACACACTCACACAAACTCACACACTCCACCCACACACAAACTGGCACACACTCAAACACACTCACTCATACACACTCGCACACACTCACTCGCACACACACACACACACTCGCACACACTCGCACCCAGTCACTCGAGCACACTCGCACACACTCGCACGCACGCACACACTCGCACACACTCACACGCACACAGTCACGCACACACACTCGCGCACACTCGTGCACACTTGTACGCACACATTCGCACACATTCGCACTCACTTGCACACACTCGTGCGCACACACTGGCACACACTGGCACACACTGGCACACACACACTCGCACACACTGGCACACACTTGCACACACTAGCACACACACACTCGCACATACTCGCACACACTCGCACACACTCGCACGCACACACTCGCACACACTCGCATGCACACACTCGCACACACACTCACACACACACTCACATACACACTCGCACACACTCGCACAAACTCCTACACACACGTACACACTCACACACACTCGCACACACACTCGCACACACTCGCACATACACACATACACATTCACACACACTCGCACACACACCCGCACACACAGTCCTACACACTCACACACACACTCGCAAACACACGCACACACTCACACACACACTCACACGTACACACTCGCGCACACTCACGCACACTAGCACACACTCATAAGCATACACTCACACTCACTCACACACTTACTCACACGCACACACTCTCGCACACACTCACACACACTCGCACACACTCGCACGCCCACACTCGCACACTCTCGCACAAATTTGCACACACTCGCACTCACTCGCACCCACTCGCACGCACACACTCGCACACACTCATACACAATCACACAAACTCGCACACACACACTCGCACACATTCGCACACACTCTCACACACGCACTCACTCACACTCACTCGCACACACTTACACACACTCGCACACACTCGCACACACAGTCCTACACACTCACACACACACTCGCAAACACTCGCACAAACTCACACACACTCACTCACACGCACACACTTGCGCACACTAGCACACACTCGAACGCCCAAACTCGCACACATTCGCACTCACTCGCACGCACTCGCACGCACACACTCGCACACACTCGCACAAACTCACACACACTCGCACACACTCATACACAATCGCACGCACACACACCCGCACACACTCGCACACATTCGCACTCACTCGCACGCACTCGCACGCACACACTCGCACAAACTCACACACACTGGCACACACTTATACACAATCGCACACACACACTCTAACACACACTCACACACACTCGCACACACTCGCACATACACACATACACATTCACACACACTCGCACACACACTCGCACACACAGTCCTACACACTCACACACTTGCACACACTCGCACACACTCACACGCACACACACTCACACACACACTCACACACACTCGCACACACTCACAAGCACAAACTCGCACACACACTCGCACACACTCACACGCACACACTCACACGCACACACTCGCACACAAACTCGCACACACTCGCACCCAGTCACTCGAGCACACTCGCACACCCTCGCACGCACGCACACACTCGCACACACTCACATGCACACACTCACGCACACACACTCGCACACACTCGAACACACTCGCACAAACTCGCAAACACTCGCACATACAGTCCTACAAACTCACACACACTCACACACACTCACACACTCCACCCACACACAAACTGGCACACACTCAAACACACTCACTCAGACACACTCGCACACACTCACTCGCACACACACACACACACACTCGCACACACTCGCACCCACTCACTCGTGCACACTCGCGCACACTCGGGCACATTTGCACACACTCGCACACTCTCGCACACACACTCGCACACACTCGAACACACTCGCACACACTCGCAAACACTCGCACATACAGTCCTACAAACTCACACACACTCACACACACTCACACACTCCACCCATACACAAACTGGCACACACTCAAACACACTCACTCATACACACTCGCACACACTCACTCGCACACACACACACTCGCACACACTCGCACCCAGTCACTCGAGCACACTCGCACACACTCGCACACACTCACACGCACACAGTCACGCACACACACTCGCGCACACTCGTGCACACTTGCACGCACACATTCGCACACATTCGCACTCACTTGCACACACTCGTGCGCACACACTGGCACACACTGGCACACACTGGCACACACACACTCGCACACACTCGCACACACTTGCACACACTAGCACACACACACTCGCACATACTCGCACACACTCGCACACACTCGCACGCACACACTCGCACACACTCGCATGCACACACTCGCACACACACTCACACACACACACTCACATACACACTCGCACACACTCGCACAAACTCCTACACACACACGTACACACTCACACACACTCGAACACACACTCGCACACACTCGCACACACTCGCACATACACACATACACATTCACACACACTCGCACACACACTCGCACAGACAGTCCTACACACTCACACACTTGCACACAATGGCACACACTCACACGCACACACACTCACACACACACTCACACACACTCGCACACACTCACAAGCACAAACTCGCACACACACTCGCACACACTCACACGCACACACTCACACGCACACACTCGCACACAAACTCGCACACACTCGCACCCAGTCACTCGAGCACACTCGCACACCCTCGCACGCACACACACACTCGCACACACTCACATGCACACACTCACAAACACACTCGCACACACTCGAACACACTCGCACACACTCGCAAACACTCGCACATACAGTCCTACAAACTCACACACACTCACACACACTCACACACTCGCACCCACACACAAACTGGCACACACTCAAACACACTCACTCATACACACTCGCACACACTCACTCGCACACACATTCGCACACACTTGCACCCAGTCACTCGAGCACACTCGCACACCCTCGCACGCACGCACGCACACACTCGCACACACTCACATGCACACACTCACGCACACACACTCGCACACACTCGTGCACACTCGCACGCACACATTCATGCACACACACTCGCGCACACTCGTGCACACTCGCACGCACACATTCACACACATTCGCACTCACTTGCACACACTCGTACGCACACACTGGCACACACTCGCACACACTCGCACACACACACTCGCACATACTCGCTCACACTCACACACACTCGCACGCACACACTCGCACACACTCACATGCACACACTCGCAC
The DNA here is from genome assembly GCF_046119375.1 of Phyllobates terribilis. NCBI lineage: Eukaryota > Metazoa > Chordata > Amphibia > Anura > Dendrobatidae > Phyllobates > Phyllobates terribilis. The sequence continues at coordinate 3,185,702 of NW_027362853.1, forward strand.
ACACACTCGCATACACACTCGCACAAACTCCTACACACACTCGTACACACTCACACACACTAGCACACACACACTCGCACACACTCGCACATACTCGCACACACTCGCACACACTCGCATGCACACACTCGCACACACATTCACACACACTCTCGCATACACACTCGCACAAACTCCTACACACACTCGTACACACTCACACACACTCGCACACACACTTGCACACACTCGCACACTCTCGCACATACACACATACACATTCGCACACACTCGCACACACACTCGCACACACAGTCCTACACACTCACACACACACTCGCAAACACTCGCACACACTCACACACACACTCACTCACACGTACACACTCATGCACACTTGCACACACTCACGCACACTAGCACACACTCGTAAGCATACACTCACACTCACTCACACACTTACTCACACGCACACACTCTCGCACACACTCACACACACTCGCGCACACTCGCACACACTCGCACGCCCACCATCACACACTCTCGCACACATTTGCACACACTCGCACTCACTTGCACCCACTCGCACGCACACACTCGCACACACTCATACACAATCACACAAACTCGCACACATTCGCACACACTCGCACACACTCACTCACTCACACTTACTCGCACACACTTGCACACACTCGCACACACTCGCACACACAGTCCTACACACTCACGCACACACTCGCACAAACTCGCATGCACACACTCGCACACACACTAACACACACACACTCGCATACACACTCGCACACACTCGCATGCACACACTCGCACACACACTCACACACACACTCACATACACACTCGCACACACTCGCACAAACTCCTACACACACGTACACACTCACACACACTCGCACACACACTCGCACACACTCGCACATACACACATACACATTCACACACACTCGCACACACACCCGCACACACAGTCCTTCACACTCACACACACACTCGCAAACACTCGCACACACTCACACACACACTCACACGTACACACTCGCGCACACTCACGCACACTAGCACACACTCGTAAGCATACACTCACACTCACTCACACACTTACTCACACGCACACACTCTCGCACACACTCACACACACTCGCACACACTCGCACGCCCACACTCGCACACTCTCGCACACATTTGCACACACTCGCACTCACTCGCACCCACTCGCACGCACGCACTCGCACACACTCATACACAATCACACAAACTCGCACACACACACTCGCACACATTCGCACACACTCTCACACACGCACTCACTCACACTCACTCGCACACACTTACACACACTCGCACACACTCGCACACACAGTCCTACACACTCACACACACACTCGCAAACACTCGCACAAACTCACACACACTCACTCACACGCACACACTTGCGCACACTAGCACACACTCGCATGCCCAAACTCGCACACATTCGCACTCACTCGCACGCACTCGCACGCACACACCCACACACACTCGCACAAACTCACACACTCTCGCACACACTCATACACAATCGCACGCACACACACCCGCACACACTCGCACACATTCGCACTCACTCGCACGCACTCGCACGCACACACTCGCACAAACTCACACACACTGGCACACACTTATACACAATCGCACACACACACTCTAACACACACTCACACACACTCGCACACACTCACTCACACACACTCACACACACACTCGCACACACTCACACACACTTGCACACACTCGCACACACTCACACGCACACACACTCACACACACACTCACACACACTCGCACACACTCACAAGCACAAACTCGCACACACACTCGCACACACTCACACGCACACACTCACACGCACACACTCGCACACAAACTCGCACACACTCGCACCCAGTCACTCGAGCACACTCGCACACCCTCGCACGCACGCACACACTCGCACACACTCACATGCACACACTCACGCACACACACTCGCACACACTCGAACACACTCGCACACACTCGCAAACACTCGCACATACAGTCCTACAAACTCACACACACTCACACACACTCACACACTCCACCCACACACAAACTGGCACACACTCAAACACACTCACTCAGACACACTCGCACACACACACACTCGCACACACTCGCACCCAGTCACTCGAGCACACTCGCACACACTCGCACGCACGCACACACTCGCACACACTCACACGCACACAGTCACGCACACACACTCGCGCACACTCGTGCACACTTGCACGCACACATTCGCACACATTCGCACTCACTTGCACACACTCATGCGCACACACTGGCACACACTGGCACACACTGGCACACACACACTCGCACACACTCGCACACATTTGCACACACTAGCACACACACACTCGCACATACTCGCACACACTCGCACACACTCGCACGCACACACTCGCACACACTCGCATGCACACACTCGCACACACACTCACACACACACACTCACATACACACTCGCACACACTCGCACAAACTCCTACACACACACGTACACACTCACACACACTCGAACACACACTCGCACACACTCGCACACACTCGCACATACACACATACACATTCACACACACTCGCACACACACTCGCACACACAGTCGTACACACTCACACACTTGCACACACTCGCACACACTCACACGCACACACACTCACACACACACTCACACACACTCGCACACACTCACAAGCACAAACTCGCACACACACTCGCACACACTCACACGCACACACTCACACGCACACACTCGCACACAAACTCGCACACACTCGCACCCAGTCACTCGAGCACACTCGCACACCCTCGCACGCACGCACACACTCGCACACACTCACATGCACACACTCACACACACACTCGCACACACTCGAACACACTCGCACACACTCGCAAACACTCGCACATACAGTCCTACAAACTCACACACACTCACACACACTCACACACTCGCACCCACACACAAACTGGCACACACTCAAACACACTCACTCATACACACTTGCACACACTCACTCGCACACACACTCGCACACACTTGCACCCAGTCACTCGAGCACACTCGCACACCCTCGCACGCACGCACGCACACACTCGCACACACTCACATGCACACACTCACGCACACACACTCGCACACACTCGTGCACACTCGCACGCACACATTCATGCACACACACTCGCGCACACTCGTGCACACTCGCACGCACACATTCACACACATTCGCACTCACTTGCACACACTCGTACGCACACACTGGCACACACTCGCACACACTCGCACACACACACTCGCACATACTCGCTCACACTCACACACACTCGCACGCACACACTCGCACACACTCGCATGCACACACTCGCACACACACTCGCATACACATTCGCACAAACTCCTACACACACTCGTACACACTCACACACACTAGCACACACACACTCGCACACACTCGCACATACTCGCACACACTCGCACACACTCGCATGCACACACTCGCACACACATTCACACACACTCTCGCATACACACTCGCACAAACTCCTACACACACTCGTACACACTCACACACACTCGCACACACACTTGCACACACTCGCACACACTCGCACATACACACATACACATTCGCACACACTCGCACACACACTCGCACACACAGTCCTACACACTCACACACACACTCGCAAACACTCGCACACACTCACACACACACTCACTCACACGTACACACCCATGCACACTTGCACACACTCACGCACACTAGCACACACTCGTAAGCATACACTCACACTCACTCACACACTTACTCACACGCACACACTCTCGCACACACTCACACACACTCGCGCACACTCGCACACACTCGCACACCCACCATCACACACTCTCGCACACATTTGCACACACTCGCACTCACTTGCACCCACTCGCACGCACACACTCGCACACACTCATACACAATCACACAAACTCGCACACACACACTCGCACACATTTGCACACACTCGCACACTCACACTCACTCGCACACACTTGCACACACTCGCACACACTCGCACACACAGTCCTACACACTCACACACACACTCGCAAACACTCACACAAACTCACACACACTCACTCACACGCACACACTTGCGCACACTAGCACACACTCGCACGCCCACACTCACACACATTCGCACTCACTCGCACGCACTCGCACGCACACACTTGCACAAACTCACACACACTCGCACACACTCATACACAATCGCATGCACACACACTCGCACACACACACTCGCACACACTAGCACACTCTCGCACACATTCACACTCACTCGCACGCACTCGCACGCACACACTCGAACACACTCGCACAAACACACACACACTCGCACACACTTATACACAAACGCACACACACACTCGTACACACACTCGCACACACTCGCACACACTCACTCACACACACACACTCGCACACACTCACACACACTTGCACACACTCGCACACACTCACACGCACACACACTCGCACACACACTCACACACACTCACACACACTCACAAGCACACACTCGCACACACACTCGCACACACTCACACGCACACACTCACACGCACACACTCGCACAAACAGTCGCACACACTCGCACCCACTCACTCGTGCACACTCGCGCACACTTGGGCACATTTGCACACACTCGCACACACTCGCACACTCTCGCACACACACTCGCACACACACTCGCACACACTCGAACACACTCGCACACACTCGCAAACACTCGCACATACAGTCCTACAAACTCACACACACTCACAGACACTCACACACTCGCACCCACACACAAACTGGCACACACTCAAACACACTCACTCATACACACTCGCACACAATCACTCACACACACACACTCGCACACACTCGCACCCAGTCACTCGAGAACACTCACACACCCTCGCATGCACGCACAAACTCGCACACACTCACATGCACACACTCACGCACACACACTCGCGCACACTCGTGCACACTCGCACGCACACATTCACACACATTCGCACTCACTTGCACACACTCGTACGCACACACTCGCACAAACTCGCACACACACACTCGCACATACTCGCTCACACTCGCACACACTCGCACGCACACACTCGCACACACTCGCACACACACTCACACACACTCGCATACACACTCGCACAAACTCCTACACACACTCGTACACACTCACACACACTAGCACACACACACTCGCACATACTCGCACACACTCGCACACACTCGCATGCACACATTCGCACACACTCACACACACACTCTCGCATACACACTCGCACAAACTCCTACACACTCACACACACTCGCACACACACTTGCACACACTCGCACACACTTGCACATACACACATACACATTCGCACACACTCGCACACACACTCGCACACACAGTCCTACAAACTCACGCACACACTCGCAAACACTCGCACACACTCACACACACACTCACTCACACGTACACACTCACGCACACTTGCACACACTCACGCACACTAGCACACACTCGTAAGCATTAACTCACACTCACTCACACACTTACTCACACGCACACACTCTCGCACACACTCACACTCATTCGCACACACTCGCACGCCCACACTCGCACACTCTCGCACACATTTGCACACACTCGCATTCACTTGCACCCACTCGCACGCACACACTCGCACACACTCATACACAATCACACAAACTCGCACACACACACTCGCACACATTCGCACACACTCGCACACACTCACTCACTCACACTCCCTCGCACACACTTGCACACACTCGCTCACACTCGCACACACAGTCCTACACACTCACACACACACTCGCAAACACTCGCACAAACTCACACACACTCACTCACACGCACACACTTGCGCACACTAGCACACACTCGCACGCCCACACTCACACACATTCGCACTCACTCGCACACACTCGCACGCACACACTCGCACAAACTCACACACACTCGCACACACTCATACACAATTGCACGCACACACACTCGCACACACACACTCGCACACACTCGCACACTCTCACACACATTCAAACTCACTCGCACGCACTCGCACGTGCACACTCGAACACACTCGCACAAACTCACACACACTCGTACACACACTCGCACACACTCGCACACACTCACACACACTCACTCACACACACTCACACACACACACACTCACACACACTTGCACACACTCGCACACACTCACACGCACACACACTCGCACACACACTCACACACACTCGCACACACTCACAAGCACACACTCGCACACACACTCGCACTCACACGCACACACTCACACGCACACACTCGCACAAACAGTCGCACACACTCGCACCCACTCACTCGTGCACACTCGCGCACACTCGGGCACATTTGCACACACTCGCACACACTCGCACACTCTCGCACACATACTCGCACACACACTCGCACACACTCGAACACACTCGCACACACTCGCAAACACTCGCACATACAGTCCTACAAACTCACACACACTCACACACACTCACACACTCCACCCACACACAAACTGGCACACACTCAAACACACTCACTCATACACACTCGCACACACTCACTCGCACACACACACACTCGCACACACTAGCACCCAGTCACTCGAGCACACTCGCACACACTCGCATGCACGCACGCACACACTCGCACACACTCACACGCACAAAGTCACGCACACACACTCGCGCACACTCGTGCACACTTGCACGCACACATTCGCACACATTCGCACTCACTTGCACACACTCGTGCGCACACACTATCACACACTGGCACACACTGGCACACACACACTCGCACACACTCGCACACACTTGCACATACTAGCACACACACACTCGCACATATTCGCACACACTCGCACGCACACACTCGCACACACTTGCATGCACACACTCGCACACACACACACACTCACATACACACTCGCACACACTCGCACAAACTCCTACACACACTCGTACACACACACACTCGCACACACACTCGCACACACTCGCACACACTCGCACATACACACATACACATTCGCACACACTCGCACACACACTCGCACACACAGTCCTACACACTCACACACACACTCGCAAACACTCGTACACACTCACACACACACTCACTCACACGTACATACTCGCGCACACTCGCACACACTCACGCACACTAGCACACACTCGCATGCACACACTGGCACACACACTAACACACACACTCACATACACACTCGCACACACTCGCACAAACTCCTACACACACTCGCACACACTCACACTCACACTCGCACGCTCACACTCGCACACACACTCGCACACACTCGCACACACAGTCCTACACACTCACACACACTCGCAAACACTCGCACAAACTCACACACACTCACTCACACGCACACACTTGCGCACACTAGCACACACTCGCACGCCCACACTCGCACACATTCGCACTCACTCGCACGCACTCGCACGCACACACTCGCAAAAAACTCACACACACTCGCACACACTCATACACAATCGCACGCACACACACTCGCACACACACACTCGCACACACTCGCACACTCTCGCACTCACTCGCACGCACACACTCGCACACACTCGCATGCACACACTCGCACGCACACACTCGCACAAACAGTCACACACACTCGCACCCACTCACTCGTGCACACTCGCGCACACTCGGGCACATTTGCACACACTCGCACACTCTCGCACACACACTCGCACACACACTCGCACACACTCGAACACACTCGCACACACTCGCAAACACTCGCACATACAGTCCTACAAACTCACACACACTCACACACACTCACACACTCCACCCACACACAAACTGGCACACACTCAAACACACTCACTCATACACACTCGCACACACTCACTCGCACACACACACACTCGCACACACTAGCACCCAGTCACTCGAGCACACTCGCACACACTCGCACGCACGCACGCACACACTCGCACACGCTCACACGCACACAGTCACGCACACACACTCGCGCACACTCGTGCACACTTGCACGCACACATTCGCACACATTCGCACACATTCGCACTCACTTGCACACACTCGTGCGCACACACTGGCACACACTGGCACACACTGGCACACACACACTCGCACACACTCGCACACACTTGCACATACTAGCACACACACACTCGCACATATTCGCACACACTCGCACGCACACACTCGCACACACTTGCATGCACACACTCGCACACACACTCACACACACTCACATACACACTCGCACACACTCGCACAAACTCCTACACACACTCGTACACACACACACTCGCACACACACTCGCACACACTCGCACACACTCGCACATACACACATACACATTCGCACACACTCGCACACACACTCGCACACACAGTCCTACACACTCACACACACACTCGCAAACACTCGCACACACTCACACACACACTCACTCACACGTACACACTCGCACACACTCACGCACACTAGCACACACTCGCATGCACACACTGGCACACACACTAACACACACACTCACATACACACTCGCACACACTCGCACAAACTCCTACACACACTCGCACACACTCACACACACACTCGCACGCTCACACTCGCACACACTCACACACACACTTGCACACACTTGCACACACACACTCGCACACAATCACACACACACACTCGCAGACACTCGCACACACTCACTCATGCACACACTCATACACACTCGCCCACACTCGCACACACAGTCCTACACACTCACACACACACTCACAAACACTCGCAAACCCTCACACACACACTCACTCACACGTACACACTCGCACACACTCGCACGCCCACACTCTCACACTCTCGCACACATTTGCACACACTCGCACTCACTCGCACGCACTCGCACACACACTCACACACACACTCGCACAAACTCATACACAATCGCACACACTCACTCGCACACACTTGCACACACTCGCACACACTCGCACACACTTGCACACACTTGCACACGCTTGCACACACTCGCACACACTCGCACACACTCGCACACACTCACACACACGCACACACACGCACACACACTCACGCACACACTCGCACACACTCGCACACACTCACTCACTCACACACACTTGCACACACTCGCACACACTCGCACACACAGTCCTACACACTCACACACACTCGCAAACACTCGCACAAACTCACACACACTCACTCACACGCACATACTTGCACACACTAGCACACACTCGCACGCCCACACTTGCACACACTCGCACACACTCGCACACACAGTCCTACACACTCACACACACTCGCAAACACTCGCACAAACTCACACACACTCACTCACACGCACATACTTGCACACACTGGCACACACTCGCACGCCCACACTTGCACACATTCGCACTCACTCGCACGCACTCGCACGCACACACTCGCACAAACTCACACACACTCGCACACACTCATACTCAATCGCACAATCGTACAAACTCACACACACTCGCACACACTCACACACTCGCACCCACTCACTCGTGCACACTCGCACACATTCGCACTCACTCGCATGCACTCACACGCACACACTCGCACAAACTCACACACACTCGCACACACTCATACACAATCGCACGCACACACTCGCACACACACACTCACACACACTCGCACACTCTCGCACACATACGCACTCACTCGCACGCACTCGCACGCACACACTCTCACACACTCGCACAAACTCACACACACTCGCACACACTTATACACAATCGCTCACACACACTCACTCACTCACACTCACTTGCACACACTTGCACACACTCGCACACACTCGCACACACAGTTCTACACACTCACACACACTCGCAAACACTCGCACAAACTCACACACACTCACTCACACGCACACACTTGCATACACTAGCACACACTCGCACGCCCACACTTGCACACACTCACACTCATTCGCACGCACTCGCACGCACACACTCGCACATACTCGCACACACTTGCACACACTCGCACACACTCATACACAATCGCACGCACACACACTCGCACACACACACTCGCACACACTCGCACACTCTCGTACACATTCACACTCACTCGCATGCACTCGCACGCGCACACTCGAACACACTCGCACAAACTCACACACACTCGCACACACTTATACACAAACGCACACACACACTCGTACACACACTCGCACACACTCGCACACACTCGCACACACTCACTCACACACACTCACACACACACACTCGCACACACTCACACACACTTGCACACACTCGCACACACTCACACGCACACACACTCGCACACACACTCACACACAGTCACACACTCACAAGCACACACTCGCACACACACTCGCACACACTCACACGCACACACTCACACGCACACACTCGCACAAACAGTCGCACACACTCGCACCCACTCACTCGTGCACACTCGCGCACACTCGGGCACATTTGCACACACTCGCACACACTCGCACACTCTCGCACACACACTCGCACACACACTCGCACACACTCGAACACACTCGCACACACTCGCAAACACTCGCACATGCAGTCCTACAAACTCACACACACTCACACACACTCACACACTCCACCCACACACAAACTGGCACACACTCAAACACACTCACTCATACACACTCGCACACACTCACTCGCACACACACACACACACTCGCACACACTCGCACCCAGTCACTCGAGCACACTCGCACACACTCGCACGCACGCACACACTCGCACACACTCACACGCACACAGTCACGCACACACACTCGCGCACACTCGTGCACACTTGTACGCACACATTCGCACACATTCGCACTCACTTGCACACACTCGTGCGCACACACTGGCACACACTGGCACACACTGGCACACACACACTCGCACACACTGGCACACACTTGCACACACTAGCACACACACACTCGCACATACTCGCACACACTCGCACACACTCGCACGCACACACTCGCACACACTCGCATGCACACACTCGCACACACACTCACACACACACTCACATACACACTCGCACACACTCGCACAAACTCCTACACACACGTACACACTCACACACACTCGCACACACACTCGCACACACTCGCACATACACACATACACATTCACACACACTCGCACACACACCCGCACACACAGTCCTACACACTCACACACACACTCGCAAACACTCGCACACACTCACACACACACTCACACGTACACACTCGCGCACACTCACGCACACTAGCACACACTCGTAAGCATACACTCACACTCACTCACACACTTACACACACGCACACACTCTCGCACACACTCACACACACTCGCACACACTCGCACGCCCACACTCGCACACTCTCGCACACATTTGCACACACTCGCACTCACTCGCACCCACTCGCACGCACACACTCGCACACACTCATACACAATCACACAAACTCGCACACACACACTCGCACACATTCGCACACACTCTCACACACGCACTCACTCACACTCACTCGCACACACTTACACACACTCGCACACACTCGCACACACAGTCCTACACACTCACACACACACTCGCAAACACTCGCACAAACTCACACACACTCACTCACACGCACACACTTGCGCACACTAGCACACACTCGAACGCCCAAACTCGCACACATTCGCACTCACTCGCACGCACTCGCACGCACACACTCGCACACACTCGCACAAACTCACACACACTCGCACACACTCATACACAATCGCACGCACACACACCCGCACACACTCGCACACATTCGCACTCACTCGCACGCACTCGCACGCACACACTCGCACAAACTCACACACACTGGCACACACTTATACACAATCGCACACACACACTCTAACACACACTCACACACACTCGCACACACTCACTCACACACACTCACACACACACTCGCACACACTCACACACACTTGCACACACTCGCACACACTCACACGCACACACACTCACACACACACTCACACACACTCGCACACACTCACAAGCACAAACTCGCACACACACTCGCACACACTCACACGCACACACTCACACGCACACACTCGCACACAAACTCGCACACACTCGCACCCAGTCACTCGAGCACACTCGCACACCCTCGCACGCACGCACACACTCGCACACACTCACATGCACACACTCACGCACACACACTCGCACACACTCGAACACACTCGCACAAACTCGCAAACACTCGCACATACAGTCCTACAAACTCACACACACTCACACACACTCACACACTCCACCCACACACAAACTGGCACACACTCAAACACACTCACTCAGACACACTCGCACACACTCACTCGCACACACACACACACACACTCGCACACACTCGCACCCACTCACTCGTGCACACTCGCGCACACTCGGGCACATTTGCACACACTCGCACACTCTCGCACACACACTCGCACACACTCGAACACACTCGCACACACTCGCAAACACTCGCACATACAGTCCTACAAACTCACACACACTCACACACATTCACACACTCCACCCACACACAAACTGGCACACACTCAAACACACTCACTCATACACACTCGCACACACTCACTCGCACACACACACACTCGCACACACTCGCACCCAGTCACTCGAGCACACTCGCACACACTCGCACGCACGCACAAACTCGCACACACTCACACGCACACAGTCACGCACACACACTCGCGCACACTCGTGCACACTTGCACGCACACATTCGCACACATTCGCACTCACTTGCACACACTCGTGCGCACACACTGGCACACACTGGCACACACTGGCACACACACACTCGCACACACTCGCACACACTTGCACACACTAGCACACACACACTCGCACATACTCGCACACACTCGCACACACTCGCACGCACACACTCGCACACACTCGCATGCACACACTCGCACACACACTCACACACACACACTCACATACACACTCGCACACACTCGCACAAACTCCTACACACACACGTACACACTCACACACACTCGAACACACACTCGCACACACTCGCACACACTCGCACATACACACATACACATTCACACACACTCGCACACACACTCGCACACACAGTCCTACACACTCACACACTTGCACACACTCGCACACACTCACACGCACACACACTCACACACACACTCACACACACTCGCACACACTCACAAGCACAAACTCGCACACACACTCGCACACACTCACACGCACACACTCACACGCACACACTCGCACACAAACTCGCACACACTCGCACCCAGTCACTCGAGCACACTCGCACACCCTCGCACGCACGCACACACTCGCACACACTCACATGCACACACTCACACACACACTCGCACACACTCGAACACACTCGCACACACTCGCAAACACTCGCACATACAGTCCTACAAACTCACACACACTCACACACACTCACACACTCGCACCCACACACAAACTGGCACACACTCAAACACACTCACTCATACACACTCGCACACACTCACTCGCACACACACTCGCACACACTTGCACCCAGTCACTCGAGCACACTCGCACACCCTCGCACGCACGCACGCACACACTCGCACACGCTCACACGCACACAGTCACGCACACACACTCGCGCACACTCGTGCACACTTGCACGCACACATTCGCACACATTCGCACACATTCGCACTCACTTGCACACACTCATGCGCACACACTGGCACACACTGGCACACACTGGCACACACACACTCGCACACACTCGCACACACTTGCACATACTAGCACACACACACTCGCACATATTCGCACACACTCGCACGCACACACTCGCACACACTTGCATGCACACACTCGCACACACACTCACACACACTCACATACACACTCGCACACACTCGCACAAACTCCTACACACACTCGTACACACACACACTCGCACACACACTCGCACACACTCACACACACTCGCACATACACACATACACATTCGCACACACTCGCACACACACTCGCACACACAGTCCTACACACTCACACACACACTCGCAAACACTCGCACACACTCACACACACACTCACTCACACGTACACACTCGCACACACTCACGCACACTAGCACACACTCGCATGCACACACTGGCACACACACTAACACACACACTCACATACACACTCGCACACAGTCGCACAAACTCCTACACACACTCGCACACACTCACACACACACTCGCACGCTCACACTCGCACACACTCACACACACACTTGCACACACTTGCACACACACACTCGCACACAATCACACACACACTCGCAGACACTCGCACACACTCACTCATGCACACACTCATACACACTCGCCCACACTCGCACACACAGTCCTACACACTCACACACACACTCGCAAACACTCGCAAACACTCACACACACACTCACTCACACGTACACACTCGCACACACTCGCACGCCCACACTCTCACACTCTCGCACACATTTGCACACACTCGCACTCACTCGCACGCACTCGCACACACACTCACACACACACTCGCACAAACTCATACACAATCGCACACACTCACTCGCACACACTTGCACACACTCGCACACACTCGCACACACTTGCACACACTTGCACACGCTTGCACACACTCGCACACACTCGCACACACTCGCACACACTCACACACACGCACACACACGCACACACACTCACGCACACACTCGCACACACTCGCACACACTCACTCACTCACACTCACTCGCACACACTTGCACACACTCGCACACACTCGCACACACAGTCCTACACACTCACACACACTCGCAAACACTCGCACAAACTCACACACACTCACTCACACGCACATACTTGCACACACTAGCACACACTCGCACGCCCACACTTGCACACACTCGCACACACTCGCACACACAGTCCTACACACTCACACACACTCGCAAACACTCGCACAAACTCACACACACTCACTCACACGCACATACTTGCACACACTGGCACACACTCGCACGCCCACACTTGCACACATTCGCACTCACTCGCACGCACTCGCACGCACACACTCGCACAAACTCACACACACTCGCACACACTCATACTCAATCGCACAATCGTACAAACTCACACACACTCGCACACACTCACACACTCGCACCCACTCACTCGTGCACACTCGCACACATTCGCACTCACTCGCATGCACTCACACGCACACACTCGCACAAACTCACACACACTCGCACACACTCATACACAATCGCACGCACACACTCGCACACACACACTCACACACACTCGCACACTCTCGCACACATACGCACTCACTCGCACGCACTCGCACGCACACACTCTCACACACTCGCACAAACTCACACACACTCGCACACACTTATACACAATCGCTCACACACACTCACTCACTCACACTCACTTGCACACACTTGCACACACTCGCACACACTCGCACACACAGTTCTACACACTCACACACACTCGCAAACACTCGCACAAACTCACACACACTCACTCACACGCACACACTTGCATACACTAGCACACACTCGCACGCCCACACTTGCACACACTCACACTCATTCGCACGCACTCGCACGCACACACTCGCACATACTCGCACACACTTGCACACACTCGCACACACTCATACACAATCGCACGCACACACACTCGCACACACACACTCGCACACACTCGCACACTCTCGTACACATTCACACTCACTCGCACGCACTCGCACGCGCACACTCGAACACACTCGCACAAACTCACACACACTCGCACACACTTATACACAAACGCACACACACACTCGTACACACACTCGCACACACTCGCACACACTCGCACACACTCACTCACACACACTCACACACACACACTCGCACACACTCACACACACTTGCACACACTCGCACACACTCACACGCACACACACTCGCACACACACTCACACACAGTCACACACTCACAAGCACACACTCGCACACACACTCGCACACACTCACACGCACACACTCACACGCACACACTCGCACAAACAGTCGCACACACTCGCACCCACTCACTCGTGCACACTCGCGCACACTCGGGCACATTTGCACACACTCGCACACACTCGCACACTCTCGCACACACACTCGCACACACACTCGCACACACTCGAACACACTCGCACACACTCGCAAACACTCGCACATGCAGTCCTACAAACTCACACACACTCACACACACTCACACACTCCACCCACACACAAACTGGCACACACTCAAACACACTCACTCATACACACTCGCACACACTCACTCGCACACACACACACACACTCGCACACACTCGCACCCAGTCACTCGAGCACACTCGCACACACTCGCACGCACGCACACACTCGCACACACTCACACGCACACAGTCACGCACACACACTCGCGCACACTCGTGCACACTTGTACGCACACATTCGCACACATTCGCACTCACTTGCACACACTCGTGCGCACACACTGGCACACACTGGCACACACTGGCACACACACACTCGCACACACTGGCACACACTTGCACACACTAGCACACACACACTCGCACATACTCGCACACACTCGCACACACTCGCACGCACACACTCGCACACACTCGCATGCACACACTCGCACACACACTCACACACACACTCACATACACACTCGCACACACTCGCACAAACTCCTACACACACGTACACACTCACACACACTCGCACACACACTCGCACACACTCGCACATACACACATACACATTCACACACACTCGCACACACACCCGCACACACAGTCCTACACACTCACACACACACTCGCAAACACTCGCACACACTCACACACACACTCACACGTACACACTCGCGCACACTCACGCACACTAGCACACACTCGTAAGCATACACTCACACTCACTCACACACTTACTCACACGCACACACTCTCGCACACACTCACACACACTCGCACACACTCGCACGCCCACACTCGCACACTCTCGCACACATTTGCACACACTCGCACTCACTCGCACCCACTCGCACGCACACACTCGCACACACTCATACACAATCACACAAACTCGCACACACACACTCGCACACATTCGCACACACTCTCACACACGCACTCACTCACACTCACTCGCACACACTTACACACACTCGCACACACTCGCACACACAGTCCTACACACTCACACACACACTCGCAAACACTCGCACAAACTCACACACACTCACTCACACACACACACTTGCGCACACTAGCACACAATCGAACGCCCAAACTCGCACACATTCGCACTCACTCGCACGCACTCGCACGCACACACTCGCACACACTCGCACAAACTCACACACACTCGCACACACTCATACACAATCGCACGCAAACACACCCGCACACACTCGCACACATTCGCACTCACTCGCACGCACTCGCACGCACACACTCGCACAAACTCACACACACTGGCACACACTTACACACACACTCTAACACACACTCACACACATTCGCACACACTCACTCACACACACTCACACACACACTCGCACACACTCACACACACTTGCACACACTCGCACACACTCACACGCACACACACTCACACACACACTCACACACACTCGCACACACTCACAAGCACAAACTCGCACACACACTCGCACACACTCACACGCACACACTCACACGCACACACTCGCACACACTCGAACACACTCGCACAAACTCGCAAACACTCGCACATACAGTCCTACAAACTCACACACACTCACACACACTCACACACTCCACCCACACACAAACTGGCACACACTCAAACACACTCACTCAGACACACTCGCACACACTCACTCGCACACACACACACACACACTCGCACACACTCGCACGCACTCACTCGTGCACACTCGCGCACACTCGGACACATTTGCACACACTCGCACACTCTCGCACACACACTCGCACACACTCGAACACACTCGCACACACTCGCAAACACTCGCACATACAGTCCTACAAACTCACACACACTCACACACACTCACACACTCCACCCACACACAAACTGGCACACACTCAAACACACTCACTCATACACACTCGCACACACTCACTCGCACACACACACACTCGCACACACTCGCACCCAGTCACTCGAGCACACTCGCACACACTCGCACGCACGCACACACTCGCACACACTCACACGCACACAGTCACGCACACACACTCGCGCACACTCGTGCACACTTGCACGCACACATTTGCACACATTCGCACTCACTTGCACACACTCGTGCGCACACACTGGCACACACTGGCACACACTGGCACACACACACTCGCACACACTCGCACACACTTGCACACACTAGCACACACACACTCGCACATACTCGCACACACTCGCACACACTCGCACGCACACACTCGCACACACTCGCATGCACACACTCGCACACACACTCACACACACACACTCACATACACACTCGCACAGACTCGCACAAACTCCTACACACACACGTACACACTCACACACACTCGAACACACACTCGCACACACTCGCACACACTCGCACATACACACATACACATTCACACACACTCGCACACACACTCGCACACACAGTCCTACACACTCACACACTTGCACACACTCGCACACACTCACACGCACACACACTCACACACACACTCACACACACTCGCACACACTCACAAGCACAAACTCGCACACACAAACGCACACACTCACACGCACACACTCACACGCACACACTCGCACACAAACTCGCACACACTCGCACCCAGTCACTCGAGCACACTCGCACACCCTCGCACGCACGCACACACTCGCACACACTCACATGCACACACTCACACACACACTCGCACACACTCGAACACACTCGCACACACTCGCAAACACTCGCACATACAGTCCTACAAACTCACACACACTCACACACACTCACACACTCGCACCCACACACAAACTGGCACACACTCAAACACACTCACTCATACACACTCGCACACACTCACTCGCACACACACTCGCACACACTTGCACCCAGTCACTCGAGCACACTCGCACACCCTCGCACGCACGCACACACTCGCACACACAGTCCTACACACTCACACACACACTCGCAAACACTCGCAAACACTCACACACACACTCACTCACACGTACACACTCGCACACACTCGCACGCCCACACTCTCACACTCTCGCACACATTTGCACACACTCGCACTCACTCGCACGCACTCGCACACACACTCACACACACACTCGCACAAACTCATACACAATCGCACACACTCACTCGCACACACTTGCACACACTCGCACACACTCGCACACACTTGCACACACTTGCACACGCTTGCACACACTCGCACACACTCGCACACACTCGCACACACTCACACACACGCACACACACGCACACACACTCACGCACACACTCGCACACACTCGCACACACTCACTCACTCACACTCACTCGCACACACTTGCACACACTCGCACACACTCGCACACACAGTCCTACACACTCACACACACTCGCAAACACTCGCACAAACTCACACACACTCACTCACACGCACATACTTGCACACACTAGCACACACTCGCACGCCCACACTTGCACACACTCGCACACACTCGCACACACAGTCCTACACACTCACACACACTCGCAAACACTCGCACAAACTCACACACACTCACTCACACGCACATACTTGCACACACTAGCACACACTCGCACGCCCACACTTGCACACATTCGCACTCACTCGCACGCACTCGCACGCACACACTCGCACAAACTCACACACACTCGCACACACTTATACTCAATCGCACAATCGTACAAACTCACACACACTCGCACACACTCACACACTCGCACCCACTCACTCGTGCACACTCGCACACATTCGCACTCACTCGCACGCACTCACACGCACACACTCGCACAAACTCACACACACTCGCACACACTCATACACAATCGCACGCACACACTCGCACACACACACTCACACACACTCGCACACTCTCGCACACATACGCACTCACTCGCACGCACTCGCACGCACACACTCTCACACACTCGCACAAACTCACACACACTCGCACACACTTATACACAATCGCTCACACACACTCACTCACTCACACTCACTTGCACACACTTGCACACACTCGCACACACTCGCACACACAGTTCTACACACTCACACACACTCGCAAACACTCGCACAAACTCACACACACTCACTCACACGCACACACTTGCATACACTAGCACACACTCGCACGCCCACACTTGCACACACTCACACTCATTCGCACGCACTCGCACGCACACACTCGCACATACTCGCACACACTTGCACACACTCGCACACACTCATACACAATCGCACGCACACACACTCGCACACACACACTCGCACACACTCGCACACTCTCGTACACATTCACACTCACTCGCACGCACTCGCACGCGCACACTCGAACGCACTCACACAAACTCACACACACTCGCACACACTTATACACAAACGCACACACACACTCGTACACACACTCGCACACACTCGCACACACTCGCACACACTCACTCACACACACTCACACACACACACTCGCACACACTCACACACACTTGCACACACTCGCACACACTCACACGCACACACACTCGCACACACACTCACACACACTCACACACTCACAAGCACACACTCGCACACACACTCGCACACACTCACACGCACACACTCACACGCACACACTCGCACAAACAGTCGCACACACTCGCACCCACTCACTCGTGCACACTCGCGCACACTCGGGCACATTTGCACACACTCGCACACACTCGCACACTCTCGCACACACACTCGCACACACACTCGCACACACTCGAACACACTCGCACACACTCGCAAACACTCGCACATGCAGTCCTACAAACTCACACACACTCACACACACTCACCACTCCACCCACAAACAAACTGGCACACACTCAAACACACTCACTCATACACACTCGCACACACTCACTCGCACACACACACACTCGCACACACTCGCACCCAGTCACTCGAGCACACTCGCACACACTCGCACGCACGCACACACTCGCACACACTCACACGCACACAGTCACGCACACACACTCGCGCACACTCGTGCACACTTGTACGCACACATTCGCACACATTCGCACTCACTTGCACACACTCGTGCGCACACACTGGCACACACTGGCACACACTGGCACACACACACTCGCACACACTGGCACACACTTGCACACACTAGCACACACACACTCGCACATTCTCGCACACACTCGCACACACTCGCACGCACACACTCGCACACACTCGCATGCACACACTCGCACACACACTCACACACACACTCACATACACACTCGCACACACTCGCACAAACTCCTACACACACGTACACACTCACACACACTCGCACACACAGTCGCACACACTCGCACATACACACATACACATTCACCCACACTCGCACACTCTCGCACACACAGTCCTATACACTCACACACACACTCGCAAACACTCGCACACACTCACACACACACTCACACGTACACACTCGCGCACACTCACGCACACTAGCACACACTCGTAAGCATACACTCACACTCACTCACACACTTACTCACACGCACACACTCTCGCACACACTCACACACACTCGCACACACTCGCACGCCCACACTCGCACACTCTCGCACACATTTGCACACACTCGCACTCACTCGCACCCACTCGCACGCACACACTCGCACACACTCATACACAATCACACAAACTCGCACACACACACTCGCACACATTCGCACACACTCTCACACACGCACTCACTCACACTCACTCGCACACACTTACACACACTCGCACACACTCGCACACACAGTCCTACACACTCACACACACACTCGCAAACACTCGCACAAACTCACACACACTCACTCACACGCACACACTTGCGCACACTAGCACACACTCGAACGCCCAAACTCGCACACATTCGCACTCACTCGCACGCACTCGCACGCACACACTCGCACACACTCGCACAAACTCACACACACTCGCACACACTCATACACAATCGCACGCACACACACCCGCACACACTCGCACACATTCGCACTCACTCGCACGCACTCGCACGCACACACTCGCACAAACTCACACACACTGGCACACACTTATACACAATCGCACACACACACTCTAACACACACTCACACACACTCGCACACACTCACTCACACACACTCACACACACACTCGCACACACTCACACACACTTGCACACACTCGCACACACTCACACACACTCACACACACACTCACACACACTCGCACACACTCACAAGCACAAACTCGCACACACACTCGCACACACTCACACGCACACACTCACACGCACACACTCGCACACAAACTCGCACACACTCGCACCCAGTCACTCGAGCACACTCGCACACCCTTGCACGCACGCACACACTCGCACACACTCACACGCACACAGTCACGCACACACACTCGCGCACACTCGTGCACACTTGCACGCACACATTCGCACACATTCGCACTCACTTGCACACACTCGTGCGCACACACTGGCACACACTGGCACACACTGGCACACACACACTCGCACACACTCGCACACACTTGCACACACTAGCACACACACACTCGCACATACTCGCACACACTCGCACACACTCGCACGCACACACTCGCACACACTCGCATGCACACACTCGCACACACACTCACACACACACACTCACATACACACTCGCACACACTCGCACAAACTCCTACACACACACGTACACACTCACACACACTCGAACACACACTCGCACACACTCGCACACACTCGCACACACTCGCACATACACACATACACATTCACACACACTCGCACACACACTCGCACACACAGTCCTACACACTCACACACTTGCACACACTCGCACACACTCACACGCACACACACTCACACACACACTCACACACACTCGCACACACTCACAAGCACACACTCGCACACACTCACACGCACACACTCACACGCACACACTCGCACACAAACTCGCACACACTCGCACCCAGTCACTCGAGCACACTCGCACACCCTCGCACGCACGCACACACTCGCACACACTCACATGCACACACTCACGCACACACACTCGCACACACTCGAACACACTCGCACACACTCACAAACACTCGCACATACAGTCCTACAAACTCACACACACTCACACACACTCACACACTCCACCCACACACAAACTGGCACACACTCAAACACACTCACTCAGACACACTCGCACACACTCACTCGCACGCACACACACACACTCGCACACACTCGCACCCAGTCACTCGAGCACACTCGCACACACTCGCACGCACGCACACACTCGCACACACTCACACGCACACAGTCACGCACACACACTCGCGCACACTCGTGCACACTTGCACGCACACATTCGCACACATTCGCACTCACTTGCACACACTCATGCGCACACACTGGCACACACTGGCACACACTGGCACACACACACTCGCACACACTCGCACACACTTGCACACACTAGCACACACACACTCGCACATACTCGCACACACTCGCACACACTCGCACGCACACACTCGCACACACTCGCATGCACACACTCGCACACACACTCACACACACACACTCACATACACACTCGCACACACTCGCACAAACTCCTACACACACACGTACACACTCACACACACTCGAACACACACTCGCACACACTCGCACACACTCGCACATACACATATACACATTCACACACACTCGCACACACACTCGCACACACAGTCCTACACACTCACACACTTGCACACACTCGCACACACTCACACGCACACACACTCACACACACACTCACACACACTCGCACACACTCACAAGCACAAACTCGCACACAAACTCGCACACACTCGCACCCAGTCACTCGAGCACACTCGCACACCCTCGCACGCACGCACACACTCGCACACACTCACATGCACACACTCACACACACACTCGCACACACTCGAACACACTCGCACACACTCGCAAACACTCGCACATACAGTCCTACAAACTCACACACACTCACACACACTCACACACTCGCACCCACACACAAACTGGCACACACTCAAACACACTCACTCATACACACTCGCACACACTCACTCGCACACACACTCGCACACACTTGCACCCAGTCACTCGAGCACACTCGCACACCCTCGCACGCACGCACGCACACACTCGCACACACTCACATGCACACACTCACGCACACACACTCGCACACACTCGTGCACACTCGCACGCACACATTCATGCACACTCGTGCACACTCGCACGCACACATTCACACACATTCGCACTCACTTGCACACACTCGTACGCACACACTGGCACACACTCGCACATACTCGCACACACTCGCACACACTCGCATGCACACACTCGCACACACTCGCACATACTCGCACACACTCGCACACACTCGCATGCACACACTCGCACACACATTCACACACACTCTCGCATACACACTCGCACAAACTCCTACACACACTCGTACACACTCACACACACTCGCACACACACTTGCACACACTTGCACACACTCGCACATACACACATACACATTCGCACACACTCGCACACACACTCGCACACACAGTCCTACACACTCACACACACTCGCAAACACTCGCACACACTCACACACACACTCACTCACACGTACACACTCATGCACACTTGCACACACTCACGCACACTAGCACACACTCGTAAGCATACACTCACACTCACTCACACACTTACTCACACGCACACACTCTCGCACACACTCACACACACTCGCGCACACTCGCACACACTCGCACGCCCACCATCACACACTCTCGCACACATTTGCACACACTCGCACTCACTTGCACCCACTCGCACGCACACACTCGCACACACTCATACACAATCACACAAACTCGCACACACACACTCGCACACATTTGCACACACTCGCACACTCACACTCACTCGCACACACTTGCACACACTCGCACACACTCGCACACACAGTCCTACACACTCACACACACTCGCAAACACTCACACAAACTCACACACACTCACTCACACGCACACACTTGCGCACACTAGCACACACTCGCACGCCCACACTCACACACATTCGCACTCACTCGCACGCACTCGCACGCACACACTTGCACAAACTCACACACACTCGCACACACTCATACACAATCGCATGCACACACACTCGCACACACACACTCGCACACACTAGCACACTCTCGCACACATTCACACTCACTCGCACACACTCGCACGCACACACTCGAACACACTCGCACAAACACACACACACTCGCACACACTTATACACAAACGCACACACACACTCGTACACACACTCGCACACACTCGCACACACTCGCACACACTCACTCACACACACACACTCGCACACACTCACACACACTTGCACACACTCGCACACACTCACACGCACACACACTCGCACACACACTCACACACACTCACACACACTCACAAGCACACACTCGCACACACACTCGCACACACTCACACGCACACACTCACACGCACACACTCGCACAAACAGTCGCACACACTCGCACCCACTCACTCGTGCACACTCGCGCACACTTGGGCACATTTGCACACACTCGCACACACTCGCACACTCTCGCACACACACTCGCACACACACTCGCACACACTCGAACACACTCGCACACACTCGCAAACACTCGCACATACAGTCCTACAAACTCACACACACTCACAGACACTCACACACTCGCACCCACACACAAACTGGCACACACTCAAACACACTCACTCATACACACTCGCACACAATCACTCACACACACACACTCGCACACACTCGCACCCAGTCACTCGAGAACACTCACACACCCTCGCACGCACGCACACACTCGCACACACTCACATGCACACACTCACGCACACACACTCGCGCACACTCGTGCACACTCGCACGCACACATTCACACACATTCGCACTCACTTGCACACACTCGTACGCACACACTCGCACACACTCGCACACACACACTCGCACATACTCGCTCACACTCGCACACACTCGCACGCACACACTCGCACACACTCGCACACACACTCACACACACTCGCATACACACTCGCACAAACTCCTACACACACTCGTACACACTCACACACACTAGCACACACACACTCGCACATACTCGCACACACTCGCACACACTCGCATGCACACATTCGCACACACTCACACACACACTCTCGCATACACACTCGCACAAACTCCTACACACTCACACACACTCGCACACACACTTGCACACACTCGCACACACTTGCACATACACACATACACATTCGCACACACTCGCACACACACTCGCACACACAGTCCTACAAACTCACACACACACTCGCAAACACTCGCACACACTCACACACACACTCACTCACACGTACACACTCACGCACACTTGCACACACTCACGCACACTAGCACACACTCGTAAGCATACACTCACACTCACTCACACACTTACTCACACGCACACACTCTCGCACACACTCACACACATTCGCACACACTCGCACGCCCACACTCGCACACTCTCGCACACATTTGCACACACTCGCATTCACTTGCACCCACTCGCACGCACACACTCGCACACACTCATACACAATCACACAAACTCGCACACACACACTCGCACACATTCGCACACACTCGCACACACTCACTCACTCACACTCACTCGCACACACTTGCACACACTCGCACACACTCGCACACACAGTCCTACACACTCACACACACACTCGCAAACACTCGCACAAACTCACACACACTCACTCACACGCACACACTTGCGCACACTAGCACACACTCGCACGCCCACACTCACACACATTCGCACTCACTCGCACACACTCGCACGCACACACTCGCACAAACTCACACACACTCGCACACACTCATACACAATTGCACGCACACACACTCGCACACACACACTCGCACACACTCGCACACTCTCACACACATTCACACTCACTCGCACGCACTCGCACGTGCACACTCGAACACACTCGCACAAACTCACACACACTCGTACACACACTCGCACACACTCGCACACACTCACACACACTCACTCACACACACTCACACACACACACTCACACACACTTGCACACACTCGCACACACTCACACGCACACACACTCGCACACACACTCACACACACTCGCACACACTCACAAGCACACACTCGCACACACACTCGCACACACTCACACGCACACACACTCGCACACACACTCACACACACTCGCACACACTCACAAGCACACACTCGCACAAACAGTCGCACACACTCGCACCCACTCACTCGTGCACACTCGCGCACACTCGGGCACATTTGCACACACTCGCACACACTCGCACACTCTCGCACACATACTCGCACACACACTCGCACACACTCGAACACACTCGCACACACTCGCAAACACTCGCACATACAGTCCTACAAACTCACACACACTCACACACACTCACACACTCCACCCACACACAAACTGGCACACACTCAAACACACTCACTCATACACACTCGCACACACTCACTCGCACACACACACACTCGCACACACTAGCACCCAGTCACTCGAGCACACTCACACACACTCGCACGCACGCACGCACACACTCGCACACACTCACACGCACACAGTCACGCACACACACTCGCGCACACTCGTGCACACTTGCACGCACACATTCGCACACATTCGCACTCACTTGCACACACTCGTGCGCACACACTATCACACACTGGCACACACACACTCGCACACACTCGCACACACTTGCACATACTAGCACACACACACTCGCACATATTCGCACACACTCGCACGCACACACTCGCACACACTTGCATGCACACACTCGCACACACACACACACTCACATACACACTCGCACACACTCGCACAAACTCCTACACACACTCGTACACACACACACTCGCACACACACTCGCACACACTCGCACACACTCGCACATACACACATACACATTCGCACACACTCGCACACACACTCGCACACACAGTCCTACACACTCACACACACACTCGCAAACACTCGTACACACTCACACACACACTCACTCACACGTACATACTCGCGCACACTCGCACACACTCACGCACACTAGCACACACTCGCATGCACACACTGGCACACACACTAACACACACACTCACATACACACTCGCACACACTCGCACAAACTCCTACACACACTCGCACACACTCACACACACACTCGCACGCTCACACTCGCACACACACTTGCACACACTTGCACACACACACTCGCACACAATCACACACACACTCGCAGACACTCGCACACACTCACTCATGCACACACTCATACACACTCGCCCACACTCGCACACACAGTCCTACACACTCACACACACACTCGCAAACACTCGCAAACACTCACACACACACTCACTCACACGTACACACTCGCACACACTCGCACGCCCACACTCTCACACTCTCGCACACATTTGCACACACTCGCACTCACTCGCACGCACTCACACACATACTCACACACACACTCGCACAAACTCATACACAATCGCACACACTCACTCGCACACACTTGCACACACTCGCACACACTCGCACACACTTGGACACACTTGCACACGCTTGCACACACTCGCACACACTCGCACACACTCACACACACGCACACACACGCACACACACTCACGCACACACTCGCACACACTCGCACACACTTGCATGCACACATTCGCACGCACTCGCACACACAAACACAAACTGGCACACACTCAAACACACTCACTCATACACACTCGCACACACTCACTCGCACACACACACACACACTCGCACACACTCACACACACACACACTCGCGCACACTCGTGCACACTCGCACGCACACATTCGCACACATTCGCACTCACTTGCACACACTCGTACGCAAACACTGGCACACACTGGCACACACTCGCTCACACACACTCGCACACACTCGCACACACTTGCACACACTAGCACACACACACTCACACACACTCGCACATACTCGCACACACTCACACACACTTGCACGCACACACTCGCATGCACACACTCGCACACACTCACACACACTCGCACACACTCGCACAAACTCCTACACACACTCGTACACACTCACACACACTCGCACACACACTCGCACACACTCGCACATACACACATACACATTTGCACACACTCGCACACACACTCGCACACACAGTCCTACACACTCACACACACTCGCAAACACTTGCACACACTCACACACACACTCACTCACACGTACACACTCGCGCACACTCACGCACACTAGCACACACTCGTAAGCATACACTCAAACTCACTCACACACTTACTCACATGCACACACTCTCGCACACACTCACACACACTCGTGCACACTCGCACACACTCGCACGCCCACACTCGCACACTCTCGCACACATTTGCACACACTCGCACTCACTCGCACCCACTCGCAAGCACACACTCGCAAACACTCATACACAATCACACAAACTCGCACACACACACTCGCACACATTCGCACACACTCGCACACACTCACTCATACACACTCGCACACACTCACTCGCACACACACACACACACTCGCACACACTCACACACACACACACTCGCGCACACTCGTGCACACTCGCACGCACACATTCGCACACATTCGCACTCACTTGCACACACTCGTACGCAAACACTGGCACACACTGGCACACACTCGCACACACACACTCGCACACACTCGCACACACTTGCACACACTAGCACACACACACTCACACACACTCGCACATACTCGCACACACTCACACACACTTGCACGCACACACTCGCATGCACACACTCGCACACACTCACACACACTCGCACACACTCGCACAAACTCCTACACACACTCGTACACACTCACACACACTCGCACACACACTCGCACACACTCGCACATACACACATACACATTTGCACACACTCGCACACACACTCGCACACACAGTCCTACACACTCACACACACTCGCAAACACTCGCACACACTCACACACACACTCACTCACACGTACACACTCGCGCACACTCACGCACACTAGCACACACTCGTAAGCATACACTCAAACTCACTCACACACTTACTCACATGCACACACTCTCGCACACACTCACACACACTCGTGCACACTCGCACACACTCGCACGCCCACACTCGCACACTCTCGCACACATTTGCACACACTCGCACTCACTCGCACCCACTCGCATGCACACACTCGCACACACTCATACACTATCACACAAACTCGCACACACACACTCGCACACATTCGCACACACTCGCACACACTCACTCACTCACACTCACTCGCACACACTTGCACACACTCGCACACACTCGCACACACAGTCCTACACACTCACACACACTCGCAAACACTCGCACAAACTCACACACACTCACTCACACGCACACACTTGCGCACACTAGCACACACTCGCACGCCCACACTCGCACACATTCGCACTCACTCGCACGCACTCGCACGCACACACTCGCAAAAAACTCACACACACTCGCACACACTCATACACAATCGCACGCACACACACTCGCACACACACACTCGCACACACTCGCACACTCTCGCACTCACTCGCACGCACACACTCGCACACAATCGCATGCACACACTCGCACGCACACACTCGCACAAACAGTCACACACACTCGCACCCACTCACTCGTGCACACTCGCGCACACTCGGGCACATTTGCACACACTCGCACACTCTCGCACACACACTCGCACACACACTCGCACACACTGGAACACACTCGCACACACTCGCAAACACTCGCACATACAGTCCTACAAACTCACACACACTCACACACACTCACACACTCCACCCACACACAAACTGGCACACACTCAAACACACTCACTCATACACATTCGCACACACTCACTCGCACACACACACACTCGCACACACTAGCACCCAGTCACTCGAGCACACTCGCACACACTCGCACGCACGCACGCACACACTCGCACACGCTCACACGCACACAGTCACGCACACACACTCGCGCACACTCGTGCACACTTGCACGCACACATTCGCACACATTCGCACTCACTTGCACACACTCGTGCGCACACACTGGCACACACTGGCACACACTGGCACACACACACTCGCACACACTCGCACACACTTGCACATACTAGCACACACACACTCGCACATATTCGCACACACTCGCACGCACACACTCGCACACACTTGCATGCACACACTCGCACACACACTCACACACACACTCACATACACACTCGCACACACTCGCACAAACTCCTACACACACTCGTACACACACACACTCGCACACACACTCGCACACACTCGCACACACTCGCACATACACACATACACATTCGCACACACTCGCACACACACTCGCACACACAGTCCTACACACTCACACACACACTCGCAAACACTCGCACACACTCACACACACACTCACTCACACGTACACACTCGCACACACTCACGCACACTAGCACACACTCGCATGCACACACTGGCACACACACTAACACACACACTCACATACACACTCGCACACACTCGCACAAACTCCTACACACACTCGCACACACTCACACACACACTCGCACGCTCACACTCGCACACACTCACACACACACTTGAACACACTTGCACACACACACTCGCACACAATCACACACACACTCGCAGACACTCGCACACACTCACTCATGCACACACTCATACACACTCGCCCACACTCGCACACACAGTCCTACACACTCACACACACACTCGCAAACACTCGCAAACACTCACACACACACTCACTCACACGTACACACTCGCACACACTCGCACGCCCACACTCTCACACTCTCGCACACATTTGCACACACTCGCACTCACTCGCACGCACTCGCACACACACTCACACACACACTCGCACAAACTCATACACAATCGCACACACTCACTCGCACACACTTGCACACACTCGCACACACTCGCACACACTTGCACACACTTGCACACGCTTGCACACACTCGCACACACTCGCACACACTCGCACACACTCACACACACGCACACACACGCACACACACTCACGCACACACTCGCACACACTCGCACACACTTGCATGCACACATTCGCACGCACTCGCACACACAAACACAAACTGGCACACACTCAAACACACTCACTCATACACACTCGCACACACTCACTCGCACACACACACACTCGCACACACTCACACACACACACACTCGCGCACACTCGTGCACACTCGCACGCACACATTCGCACACATTCGCACTCACTTGCACACACTCGTACGCAAACACTGGCACACACTGGCACACACTCGCACACACACACTCGCACACACTCGCACACACTTGCACACACTAGCACACACACACTCGCACACACTCGCACATACTCGCACACACTCACACACACTTGCACGCACACACTCGCATGCACACACTCGCACACACTCACACACACTTGCACGCACACACTCGCACGCCCACACTCGCACACTCTCGCACACATTTGCACACACTCGCACTCACTCGCACCCACTCGCATGCACACACTCGCACACACTCATACACAATCACACAAACTCACACACACACACTCGCACACATTCGCACACACTCACACACACTCACTCACTCACACTCACTCGCACACACTTGCACACACTCGCACACACTCGCACACACAGTCCTACACACTCACACACACTCGCAAACACTCGCACAAACTCACACACACTCACTCACACGCACACACTTGCGCACACTAGCACACACTCGCACGCCCACACTCGCACACATTCGCACTCACTCGCACGCACTCGCACGCACACACTCGCAAAAAACTCACACACACTCGCACACACTCATACACAATCGCACGCACACACACTCTCACACACACACTCGCACACACTCGCACTCACTCGCACGCACACACTCGCACACACTCGCATGCACACACTCGCATGCACACACTCGCACAAACAGTCGCACACACTCGCACCCACTCACTCGTGCACACTCGCGCACACTCGGGCACATTTGCACACACTCGCACACACTCGCACACTCTACCACACACACTCGCACACACACTCGCACACACTCGAACACACTCGCACACACTCGCAAACACTCGCACATACAGTCCTACAAACTCACACACACTCACACACACTCACACACTCCACCCACACACAAACTGGCACACACTCAAACACACTCACTCATACACACTCGCACACACTCACTCGCACACACACACACTCACACACACTAGCACCCAGTCACTCGAGCCCACTCGCACACACTCGCACGCACGCACACACTCGCACACGCTCACACGCACACAGTCACGCACACACACTCGCGCACACTCGTGCACACCTGCACGCACACATTCGCACACATTCGCACACATTCGCACTCACTTGCACACACTCGTGCGCACACACTGGCACACACTGGCACACACACACTCGCACACACTCGCACACACTTGCACATACTAGCACACACACACTCGCACATATTCGCACACACTCGCACGCACACACTCGCACACACTTGCATGCACACACTCGCACACACACTCACACACACACTCACATACACACTCGCACACACTCGCACAAACTCCTACACACACTCGTACACACACACACTCGCACACACACTCGCACACACTCGCACACACTCGCACATACACACATACACATTCGCACACACTCGCACACACACTCGCACACACAGTCCTACACACTCACACACACACTCGCAAACACTCGCACACACTCACACACACACTCACTCACACGTACACACTCGCACACACTCACGCACACTAGCACACACTCGCATGCACACACTGGCACACACACTAACACACACACTCACATACACACTCGCACACACTCGCACAAACTCCTACACACACTCGCACACACTCACACACACACTCGCACGCTCACACTCGCACACACTCACACACACACTTGCACACACTTGCACACACACACTCGCACACAATCACACACACACTCGCAGACACTCGCACACACTCACTCATGCACACACTCATACACACTCGCCCACACTCGCACACACAGTCCTACACACTCACACACACACTCGCAAACACTCGCAAACACTCACACACACACTCACTCACACGTACACACTCGCACACACTCGCACGCCCACACTCTCACACTCTCGCACACATTTGCACACACTCGCACTCACTCGCACGCACTCGCACACACACTCACACACACACTCGCACAAACTCATACACAATCGCACACACTCACTCGCACACACTTGCACACACTCGCACACACTCGCACACACTTGCACACACTTGCACACGCTTGCACACACTCGCACACACTCGCACACACTCACACACACGCACACACACGCACACACACTCACGCACACACTCGCACACACTCGCACACACTTGCATGCACACATTCGCACGCACTCGCACACACAAACACAAACTGGCACACACTCAAACACACTCACTCATACACACTCGCACACACTCACTCACACACACACACTCGCACACACTCACACACACACTCGCGCACACTCGTGCACACTCGCACGCACACATTCGCACACACTCGCACATACTCGCACACACTCACACACTAGCACACACACACTCGCACACACTCGCACATACTCGCACACACTCACACACACTTGCACGCACACACTCGCATGCACACACTCGCACACACTCACACACACTCGCATACACACTCTCACACACTCGCACAAACTCCTACACACACTCGTACACACTCACACACACTCGCACACACACTCGCACATACACACATACACATTTGCACACACTCGCACACACACTCGCACACACAGTCCTACACACTCACACACACACTCGCAAACACTCGCACACACTCACACACACACTCACTCACACGTACACACTCGCGCACACTCACGCACACTAGCACACACTCGTAAGCATACACTCAAACTCAATCACACACTTACTCACATGCACACACTCTCGCACACACTCACACACACTCGTGCACACTCGCACACACTCGCACGCCCACACTCGCACACTCTCGCACACATTTGCACACAATCGCACTCACTCGCACCCACTCGCATGCACACACTCGCACACACTCATACACAATCATACAAACTCGCACACACACACTCGCACACATTCGCACACACTCACTCACTCACACTCACTCGCACACACTTGCACACACTCGCACACACTCGCACACACAGTCCTACACACTCACACACACTCGCAAACACTCGCACAAACTCACACACACTCACTCACACGCACACACTTGCGCACACTAGCACACACTCGCACGCCCACACTCGCACACATTTGCACTCACTCGCACGCACTCGCACGCACACACTCGCAAAAAACTCACACACACTCGCACACACTCATACACAATCGCACGCACACACACTCGCACACACACACTCGCACACACTCGCACACTCTCGCACTCACTCGCACGCACTCGCACGCACACACTCGCACACACTCGCATGCACACACTCGCACACACAAACACACACACACTCGCATACACACTCGCACACACTCGCATGCACACACTCGCACACACACTCACACACACACACTCGCATACACACTAGCACACACTCGCACAAACTCCTACACACACTCGTACACACTCACACACACTCGCACACACACTTGCACACACTCGAACATACACACATACACATTCGCACACACTCGCACACTCACTCGCACACACAGTCCTACACACTCACACACACACTCGCAAACACTCGCACACACACACACTCACTCACACGTACACACTCGCGCACACTCGCACACACTCACGCACACTAGCACACACTCGTAAGCATACACTCACACTCACTCACACACTTACTCACACTCACACACTCTCGCACACACTCACACACACTCGCCCACACTCGCACACACTCGCACGCCCACACTCGCACACTCTCGCACACATTTGCACACACTCGCACTCTCTCACACCCACTCGCACGCACACACTCGCACACACTCATACACAATCACACAAACTCGCACACACACACTCGCACACATTCGCACACACTCGCACACACTCACTCACTCACACTCACTCGCACACACTTGCACACACTCGCACACACTCGCACACACAGTCCTACACACTCACACACACACTCGCAAACACTCACACAAACTCACACACACTCACTCACACGCACACACTTGCGCACACTAGCACACACTCACACGCCCACACTCGCACACATTCGCACTCACTCGCACGCACTCGCACGCACACACTCGCACAAACTCACACACACTCGCACACACTCATACACAATCGCACGCACACACACTCGCACACACTCGCACACTCTCGCACACATTCGCACTCACTCGCACGCACACACTCGCACAAACTCGCATGCACACACTCGCACACACACTCACACACACACACTCGCATACACACTTGCACACACACGCACAAACTCCTACACACACTCGTACACACTCACACACACTCGCACACACACTTGCACACACTCGCACACACTCGCACATACACACATACACATTCGCACACACTCGCACACTCACTCGCACACACAGTCCTACACACTCACACACACACTCGCAAACACTCGCACACACACACACTCACTCACACGTACACACTCGCGCACACTCACACACACTCACGCACACTAGCACACACTCGTAATCATACACTCACACTCACTCACACACTTACTCACACGCACACACTCTCGCACACACTCACACACATTCGCGCACACTCGCACACACTCGCACGCCCACACTCGCACACTCTCGCACACATTTGCACACACTCGCACTCACTCGCACCCACTCGCATGCACACACTCGCACACACTCATACACAATCACACAAACTGACACACACTCGCACACACTCACACACTCGCACCCACTCACTCGTGCACACTCGCACACATTTGCACTCACTCGCACGCACTCGCACGCACACACTCGCACAAACTCACACACACTCGCACACACTCATACACAATCGCACGCACACACACTCGCACACACACACTCACACACACTCGCACACTCTCGCACACATACGCACTCACTCGCACGCACTCGCACGCACACACTCTCACACACTCGCACAAACTCACACACACTCGCACACACTTATACACAATCGGACACACACACTCACTCACTCACACTCACTCGCACACACTTGCACACACTCGCACACACTCGCACACACAGTCCTACACACTCACACACACTCGCAAACACTCGCACAAACTCACACACACTCACTCACACGCACACACTTGCACACACTAGCTCACACTCGCACGCCCACACTTGCACACACTCACACTCACTCGCACGCACTCGCACACACACACTCGCACACACTCGCACATACTCGCACACACTTGCACACACTCGCACACACTCGCATGCACACACTCGCACACACACTCACAAACACACACTCGCATACACACTCGCACACACTCGCACAAACTCCAACACACACTCGTACACACTCACACACACTCGCACACACACTTGCACACACTCGCACACACTCGCACATACACGCATACACATTCGCACACACTCGCACACACACTCGCACACACAGTCCTACACACACACTCACAAACACACACTCGCATACACACTCGCACACACTCGCACAAACTCCTACACACACTCGTACACACTCACACACACTCGCACACACACTTGCACACACTCGCACACACTCGCACTTACACACATACACATTCGCACACACTCGCACACACACTCGCACACACAGTCCTACACACACACACTCGCAAACACTCGCACACACTCACACACACACTCACTCACACGTACACACTCGCACACACTCGCACACACTCACGCACACTAGCACACACTCGTAAGCATACACTCACATTCACTCACACACTTAATCACACGCACACACTCTCGCACACACTCACACACACTCGCGCACACTCGCACACACTTGCAAGCCAACACTCGCACACTCTCGCACACATTTGCACACACTTGCACTCACTCACACCCACTCGCACGCACACACTCGCACACACTCATACACAATCACACAAACTCGCCACACACACTCGCACACATTCGCACACACTCGCACACACTCACTCACTCACACTCACTCGCACACACTTGCACACACTCGCACACACTCGCACACACAGTCCTACACACTCACACACACTCGCAAACACTCGCACAAACTCACACACACTCACTCACACGCACACACTTGCACACACTAGCACACACTCGCACGCCCACACTTGCACACATTCGCACTCACTCGCACGCACTCGCACGCACACACTCGCACACACTCGCACAAACTCACACACACTCGCACACACTCATACACAATCGTACAATCGCACAAACTCACACACACTCGCACACAGTCACACACTCGCACCCACTCACTCGTGCACACTCGCACACATTTGCACTCACTCGCACGCACTCGCACGCACACACTCGCACAAACTCACACACGCACACACTCGCACACTCTCGCACACATACGCACTCACTCGCACGCACTCGCACGCACACACTCTCACACACTCGCACAAACTCACACACACTCGCACACACTTATACGCAATCGCACACACACACTCACTCACTCACACTCACTCGCACACACTTGCACACACTCGCACACACTCGCACACACTCATACACAATAGCACAAACTCACACACACTCGTACACACTCACACACTCGCACCCACTCACTCGTGTACACTCGCAAACATTCGCACTCACTCGCACACACTCGCACGCACACACTCGCACAAACTCACACACACTCGCACACACTCATACACAATCGCACACACTCGCACACACACACTCGCACACACTCGCACACTCTCGCACACATTCACACTCACTCGCACGCACTCGCACGCACACACTCGCACACACTCGCACAAACTCACACACACTCGCACACACTTATACACAATCGCACACACACACACTCGTACACACACTCGCACACACTCGCACACACTCGCACACACTCACTCACACACACACACTCGCACACACTCACACACACTCGCACACACTCACATGCACACACACTCGCACACACTCACACACACTCGCACACACTCACAAGCACACACTCGCACAGACACTCGCTCACACTCACAAGCACACACTCACACGCACACACTCGCACACACACTCGCACACACTCACACCCACTCACTCGTGCACACTCGCGCACACTCGGGCACATTTGCACACACTCGCACACTCTCGCACACACTCGCACACACACTCGCACACACTCGAACACACTCACACACACTCACAAACAATCGCACATACAGTCCTACAAACTCACACACACTCACACACACTCACAAACTCGCACCCACACACAAACTGGCACACACTCAAACACACTCACTCATACACACTCGCACACACTCACTCGCACACACACACACTCGCACACACTCGCACCCAGTCACTCGAGCACACTCGCACACACTCGCACGCACACACGCACACACTCGCACACACTCACACGCACACACTCACGCACACACACTCGCGCACACTCGTGCACACTCGCACGCACACATTCGCACACATTCGCACTCACTTGCACACACTGGCACACACTGGCACACACACACTCGCACACACTCGCACACACTCGCACACA
The DNA here is from genome assembly GCF_046119375.1 of Phyllobates terribilis. Lineage (NCBI taxonomy): Eukaryota > Metazoa > Chordata > Amphibia > Anura > Dendrobatidae > Phyllobates > Phyllobates terribilis. The sequence goes on from NW_027362853.1 coordinate 3,226,359, forward strand.
CTTGCACACACTAGCACACACACTCGCACATACTCGCACACACTCGCACACACTCGCACGCACACACTCGCACACACTCGCATGCACACACTCGCACACACACTCACACACACACACTCACATACACACTCGCACACACTCGCACAAACTCCTACACACACACGTACACACTCACACACACTCGCACACACTCGCACATACACACATACACATTAACACACACTCGCACACACACTCGCACACACAGTCCTACACACTCACACACACACTCGCAAACACTCGCACACACTCACACACACACTCACTCACACATACACACTCGCGCACACTCACGCACACTAGCACACACTCGTAAGCATACACTCACACTCACTCACACACTTACTCACACGCACACACTCTCGCACACACTCACACACACTCGCACACACTCGCACACATTTGCACACACTCGCACTCACTCGCACCCACTCGCACGCACACACTCGCACACACTCATACACAATCACACACACTCGCACGCCCACACTCGCACACATTCGCACTCACTCGCACGCACTCGCACGCACACACTCGCACAAACTCACACACACACACTCGCACAAACTCACACACACTCGCACACACTCATACACAATCGCACGCACACACACTCGCACACACTCGCACACTCTCGCACACATTCGCACTCACTCGCACGCACACACTCGCACAAACTCGCATGCACACACTCGCACACACACTCACACACACACACTCGCATACACACTTGCACACACTCGCACAAACTCCTACACACACTCGTACACACTCACACACACTCGCACACACACTTGCACACACTCGCACACACTCGCACATACACACATACACATTCGCACACACTCGCACACTCACTCGCACACACAGTCCTACACACTCACACACACACTCGCAAACACTCGCACACACACACACTCACTCACACGTACACACTCGCGCACACTCACACACACTCACGCACACTAGCACACACTCGTAAGCATACACTCACACTCACTCACACACTTACTCACACGCACACACTCTCGCACACACTCACACACATTCGCGCACACTCGCACACACTCTCACGCCCACACTCCCACACTCTCGCACACATTTGCACACACTCGCACTCACTCGCACCCACTCGCATGCACACACTCGCACACACTCATACACAATCACACAAACTGACACACACTCGCACACACTCACACACTCGCACCCACTCACTCGTGCACACTCGCACACATTCGCACTCACTCGCACGCACTCGCACGCACACACTCGCACAAACTCACACACACTCGCACACACTCATACACAATCGCACGCACACACACTCGCACACACACACTCACACACACTCGCACACTCTCGCACACATACGCACTCACTCGCACGCACTCGCACGCACACACTCTCACACACTGGCACAAACTCACACACACTCGCACACACTTATACACAATCGGACACACACACTCACTCACTCACACTCACTCGCACACACTTGCACACACTCGCACACACTCGCACACACAGTCCTACACACTCACACACACTCGCAAACACTCGCACAAACTCACACACACTCACTCACACGCACACACTTGCACACACTAGCACACACTCGCACGCCCACACTTGCACACACTCACACTCACTCGCACGCACTCGCACATACTCGCACACACTTGCACACACTCGCACACACTCGCATGCACACACTCGCACACACACTCACAAACACACACTCGCATACACACTCGCACACACTCGCACAAACTCCTACACACACTCGTACACACTCACACACACTCGCACACACACTTGCACACACTCGCACACACTCGCACATACACGCATACACATTCGCACACACTCGCACACACACTCGCACACACAGTCCTACACACACACTCGCAAACACTCGCACACACTCACACACACACTCACTCACACGTACACACTCGCACACACTCACACACACTCACGCACACTAGCACACACTCGTAAGCATACACTCACATTCACTCACACACTTACTCACACGCACACACTCTCGCACACACTCACACACACTCGCGCACACTCGCACACACTCGCATGCCCACACTCGCACACTCTCGCACACATTTGCACACAGTCACACTCACTCACACCCACTCGCACGCACACACTCGCACACACTCATACACAATCACACAAACTCGCACACACACTCGCACACATTCGCACACACTCGCACACACTCACTCACTCACACTCACTCGCACACACTTGCACACACTCGCACACACTCGCTCACACAGTCCTACACACTCACACACACTCGCAAACACTCGCACAAACTCACACACACTCACTCACACGCACATACTTGCACACACTAGCACACACTCGCACGCCCACATTTGCACACATTCGCACTCACTCGCACGCACTCGCACGCACACACTCGCACAAACTCACACACACTCGCACACACTCATACTCAATCGCACAATCGCACAAACTCACACACACTCGCACACACTCACACACTCGCACCCACTCACTCGTGCATACTCGCACACATTCACACGCACACACTCGCACAAACTCACACACACTCGCACACACTCATACACAATCGCACGCACACACACTCGCACACACACACTCACACACACTCGCACACTCTCGCACACATACGCACTCACTCGCACACACTCTCACACACTCGCACAAATTCACACACACTCGCACACACTTATACACAATTGCACACACACACTCACTCACTCACACTCACTCGCACACACTTGCACACACTCGCACACACTCACACACACAGTCCTACACACTCACACACACTCGCAAACATTCGCACAAACTCACTCACACGCACACACTTGCACACACTAGCACACACTCGCACGCCCACACTTGCACACACTCACACTCACTCGCACGCACACACTCGCACACACTCGCACATACTCGCACACACTTGCACACACTCGCATGCACACACTCGCACAAACACTCACAAACACACTCGCATACACACTCGCACACACTCGCACAAACTCCTACACACACTCGTACACACTCACACACACTCGCACACACACTTGCACACACTCGCACACACTCGCACATACACACATACACATTCGCACACACTCGCACACACACTCGCACACACAGTCCTACACACACACACTCGCAAACACTCGCACACACTCACACACACACTCACTCACACGTACACACTCGCACAAACTCACACACACTCACTCACACACACACACTTGCGCACACTAGCACACACTCGCACGCCCACACTCGCACACATTCGCACTCACTCGCACGCACTCGCACGCACACACTCGCAAAAAACTCACACACACTCGCACACACTCATACACAATCGCACGCACACACACTCGCACACACACACTCGCACACACTCGCACACTCTCGCACTCACTCGCACGCACACACTCGCACACACTCGCATGCACACACTCGCACGCACACACTCGCACAAACAGTCGCACACACTCGCACCCACTCACTCGTGCACACTCGCGCACACTCGGGCACATTTGCACACACTCGCACACACTCGCACACTCTCGCACACACACTCGCACACACACTCGCACACACTCGAACACACTCGCACACACTCGCAAACACTCGCACATACAGTCCTACAAACTCACACACACTCACACACACTCACACACTCCACCCACACACAAACTGGCACACACTCAAACACACTCACTCATACACACTCGCACACACTCACTCGCACACACACACACTCGCACACACTAGCACCCAGTCACTCGAGCACACTCGCACACACTAGCACGCACGCACACACTCGCACACGCTCACACGCACACAGTCACGCACACACACTCGCGCACACTCGTGCACACTTGCACGCACACATTCGCACACATTCGCACACATTCGCACTCACTTGCACACACTCGTGCGCACACACTGGCACACACTGGCACACACTGGCACACACACACTCGCACACACTCGCACACACTTGCACATACTAGCACACACACACTCGCACATATTCGCACACACTCGCACGCACACACTCGCACACACTTGCATGCACACACTCGCACACACACTCACACACACACTCACATACACACTCGCACACACTCGCACAAACTCCTACACACACTCGTACACACACACACTCGCACACACACTCGCACACACTCGCACACACTCGCACATACACACATACACATTCGCACACACTCGCACACACACTCGCACACACAGTCCTACACACTCACACACACACTCGCAAACACTCGCACACACTCACACACACACTCACTCACACGTACACACTCGCACACACTCACGCACACTAGCACACACTCGCATGCACACACTGGCACACACACTAACACACACACTCACATACACACTCGCACACACTCGCACAAACTCCTACACACACTCGCACACACTCACACACACACTCGCACGCTCACACTCGCACACACTCACACACACACTTGCACACACTTGAACACACACACTCGCTCACAATCACACACACACTCTCAGACACTCGCACACACTCACTCATGCACACACTCATACACACTCGCCCACACTCGCACACACAGTCCTACACACTCACACACACACTCGCAAACACTCGCAAACACTCACACACACACTCACTCACACGTACACACTCGCACACACTCGCACGCCCACACTCTCACACTCTCGCACACATTTGCACACACTCGCACTCACTCGCACGCACTCGCACACACACTCACACACACACTCGCACAAACTCATACACAATCGCACACACTCACTCGCACACACTTGCACACACTCGCACACACTCGCACACACTTGCACACACTTGCACACGCTTGCACACACTCGCACACACTCGCACACACTCGCACACACTCACACACACGCACACACACGCACACACACTCACGCACACACTCGCACACACTTGCATGCACACATTCGCACGCACTCGCACACACAAACACAAACTGGCACACACTCAAACACACTCACTCATACACACTCGCACACACTCACTCACACACACACACTCGCACACACTCACACACACACTCGCGCACACTCGTGCACACTCGCACGCACACATTCGCACACACTCGCACATACTCGCACACACTCACACACTAGCACACACACACTCGCACACACTCGCACAAACTTGCACACACTCACACACACTTGCACGCACACACTCGCATGCACACACTCGCACACACTCACACACACTCGCATACACACTCTCACACACTCGCACAAACTCCTACACACACTCGCACACACACTCGCATACACTCGCACACACACTCGCACACACTCGCACATACACACATACACATTTGCACACACTCGCACACACACTCGCACACACAGTCCTACACACTCACACACACACTCGCAAACACTCGCACACACTCACACACACACTCACTCACACGTACACACTCGCGCACACTCACGCACACTAGCACACACTCGTAAGCATGCACTCAAACTCAATCACACACTTACTCACATGCACACACTCTCGCACACACTCACACACACTCGTGCACACTCGCAAACACTCGCACGCCCACACTCGCACACTCTCGCACACATTTGCACACACTCGCACTCACTCGCACCCACTCGCATGCACACACTCGCACACACTCATACACAATCATACAAACTCGCACACACACACTCGCACACATTCGCACACACTCGCACACACTCACTCACTCACACTCACTCGCACACACTTGCACACACTCGCACACACTCGCACACACAGTCCTACACACTCACACACACTCGCAAACACTCGCACAAACTCACACACACTCACTCACATGCACACACTTGCGCACACTAGCACACACTCGCACGCCCACACTCGCACACATTTGCACTCACTCGCACGCACTCGCACGCACACACTCGAAAAAAACTCACACACACTCGCACACACTCATGCACAATCGCACGCACACACACTCGCACACACACACTCGCACACACTCGCACACTCTCGCACTCACTCGCACGCACTCGCACGCACACACTCGCACACACTCGCATGCACACACTCGCACACACAAACACACACACACTCGCATACACACTCGCACACACTCGCATGCACACACTCGCACACACACTCACACACACACACTCGCATACACACTAGCACACACTCGCACAAACTCCTACACACACTCGTACACACTCACACACACTCGCACACACACTTGCACACACTCGAACATACACACATACACATTCGCACACACTCGCACACTCACTCGCACACACAGTCCTACACACTCACACACACACTCGCAAACACTCGCACACACACACACTCACTCACACGTACACACTCGCGCACACTCGCACACACTCACGCACACTAGCACACACTCGTAAGCATACACTCACACTCACTCACACACTTACTCACACTCACACACTCTCGCACACACTCACACACACTCGCCCACACTCGCACACACTCGCACGCCCACACTCGCACACTCTCGCACACATTTGCACACACTCGCACTCACTCACACCCACTCGCACGCACACACTCGCACACACTCATACACAATCACACAAACTCGCACACACACACTCGCACACATTCGCACACACTCGCACACACTCACTCACTCACACTCACTCGCACACACTTGCACACACTCGCACACACTCGCACACACAGTCCTACACACTCACACACACACTCGCAAACACTCGCACAAACTCACACACACTCACTCACACGCACACACTTGCGCACACTAGCACACACTCGCACGCCCACACTCACACACATTCGCACTCACTCGCACGCACTCGCACGCACACACTCGCACAAACTCACACACACTCGCACACACTCATACACAATCGCACGCACACACACTCGCACACACTCGCACACTCTCGCACACATTCGCACTCACTCGCACGCACACACTCGCACAAACTCGCATGCACACACTCGCACACACACTCACACACACACTCGCATACACACTTGCACACACACGCACAAACTCCTACACACACTCGTACACACTCACACACACTCGCACACACACTTGCACACACTCGCACACACTCGCAAATACACACATACACATTCGCACACACTCGCACACTCACTCGCACACACAGTCCTACACACTCACACACACACTCGCAAACACTCGCACACACACACACTCACTCACACGTACACACTCGCGCACACTCACACACACTCACGCACACTAGCACACACTCGTAATCATACACTCACACTCACTCACACACTTACTCACACGCACACACTCTCGCACACACTCACACACATTCGCGCACACTCGCACACACTCGCACACCCACACTCGCACACTCTCGCACACATTTGCACACACTCGCACTCACTCGCACCCACTCGCATGCACACACTCGCACACACTCATACACAATCACACAAACTGACACACACTCGCACACACTCACACACTCGCACCCACTCACTCGTGCACACTCGCACACATTTGCACTCACTCGCACGCACTCGCACGCACACACTCGCACAAACTCACACACACTCGCACACACTCATACACAATCGCACGCACACACACTCGCACACACACACTCACACACACTCGCACACTCTCGCACACATACGCACTCACTCGCACGCACTCGCACGCACACACTCTCACACACTCGCACAAACTCACACACACTCGCACACACTTATACACAATCGGACACACACACTCACTCACTCACACTCACTCGCACACACTTGCACACACTCGCACACACTCGCACACACAGTCCTACACACTCACACACACTCGCAAACACTCGCACAAACTCACACACACTCACTCACACGCACACACTTGCACACACTAGCACACACTCGCACGCCCACACTTGCACACACTCACACTCACTCGCACGCACTCGCACACACACACTCGCACACACTCGCACATACTCGCACACACTTGCACACACTCGCACACACTCGCATGCACACACTCGCACACACACTCACAAACACACACTCGCATACACACTCGCACACACTCGCACAAACTCCTACACACACTCGTACACACTCACACACACTCGCACACACACTTGCACACACTCGCACACACTCGCACATACACGCATACACATTCGCACACACTCGCACACACACTCGCACACACAGTCCTACACACACACTCACAAACACACACTCGCATACACACTCGCACACACTCGCACAAACTCCTACACACACTCGTACACACTCACACACACTCGCACACACACTTGCACACACTCGCACACACTCGCACTTACACACATACACATTCGCACACACTCGCACACACACTCGCACACACAGTCCTACACACACACACTCGCAAACACTCGCACACACTCACACACACACTCACTCACACGTACACACTCGCACACACTCATGCACACTAGCACACACTCATAAGCATACACTCACATTCACTCACACACTTAATCACACGCACACACTCTCGCACACACTCACACACACTCGCGCACACTCGCACACACTCGCAAGCCAACACTCGCACACTCTCGCACACATTTGCACACACTTGCACTCACTCACACCCACTCGCACGCACACACTCGCACACACTCATACACTATCACACAAACTCGCCACACACACTCGCACACATTCGCACACACTCGCACACACTCACTCACTCACACTCACTCGCACACACTTGCACACACTCGCACACACTCGCACACACAGTCCTACACACTCACACACACTCGCAAACACTCGCACAAACTCACACACACTCACTCACACGCACACACTTGCACACACTAGCACACACTCGCACGCCCACACTTGCACACATTCGCACTCACTCGCACGCACTCGCACGCACACACTCGCACACACTCGCACAAACTCACACACACTCGCACACACTCATACACAATCGTACAATCGCACAAACTCACACACACTCGCACACAGTCACACACTCGCACCCACTCACTCGTGCACACTCGCACACATTTGCACTCACTCGCACACACTCGCACGCACACACTCGCACAAACTCACACACACTCGCACACACTCATACACAATCGCACGCACACACTCGCACACACACACTCGCACACACTCGCACACTCTCGCACACATACGCACTCACTCGCACGCACTCGCACGCACACACTCTCACACACTCGCACAAACTCACACACACTCACACACACTTATACGCAATCGCACACACACACTCACTCACTCACACTCACTCGCACACACTTGCACACACTCGCACACACTCGCACACACTCATACACAATAGCACAAACTCACACACACTCGTACACACTCACACACTCGCACCCACTCACTCGTGTACACTCGCAAACATTCGCACTCACTCGCACACACTCGCACGCACACACTCGCACAAACTCACACACACTCGCACACACTCATACACAATCGCACACACTCACACTCGCACACACACACTCGCACACACTCGCACACTCTCGCACACATTCACACTCACTCGCACGCACTCGCACGCACACACTCGCACACACTCGCACAAACTCACACACACTCGCACACACTTATACACAATCGCACACACACACACTCGTACACACAGTCGCACACACTCGCACACACTCGCACACACTCACTCACACACACACACTCGCACACACTCACACACACTCGCACACACTCACATGCACACACACTCGCACACACTCACACACACTCGCACACACTCACAAGCACACACTCGCACAGACACTCGCTCACACTCACAAGCACACACTCACACGCACACACTCGCACACACACTCGCACACACTCACACCCACTCACTCGTGCACACTTGCGCACACTCGGGCACATTTGCACACACTCGCACACTCTCGCACACACTCGCACACACACTCGCACACACTCGAACACACTCACACACACTCACAAACAATCGCACATACAGTCCTACAAACTCACACACACTCACACACACTCACAAACTCGCACCCACACACAAACTGGCACACACTCAAACACACTCACTCATACACACTCGCACACACTCACTCGCACACACACACACTCGCACACACTCGCACCCAGTCACTCGAGCACACTCGCACACACTCGCACGCACACACGCACACACTCGCACACACTCACACGCACACACTCACGCACACACACTCGCGCACACTCGTGCACACTCGCACGCACACATTCGCACACATTCGCACTCACTTGCACACACTGGCACACACTGGCACACACTGGCACACACACACTCGCACACACTCGCACACACTCGCACACACTTGCACACACTAGCACACACACTCGCACATACTCGCACACACTCGCACACACTCGCACGCACACACTCGCACACACTCGCATGCACACACTCGCACACACACTCACACACACACACTCACATACACACTCGCACACACTCGCACAAACTCCTACACACACACGTACACACTCACACACACTCGCACACACTCGCACATACACACATACACATTCACACACACTCGCACACACACTCGCACACACAGTCCTACACACTCACACACACACTCGCAAACACTCACACACACTCACACACACACTCACTCACACATACACACTCGCGCACACTCACGCACACTAGCACACACTCGTAAGCATACACTCACACTCACTCACACACTTACTCACACGCACACACTCTCGCACACACTCACACACACTCGCACACACTCGCACACTCTCGCACACATTTGCACACACTCGCACTCACTCGCACCCACTCGCACGCACACACTCGCACACACTCATACACAATCACACACACTCGCACGCCCACACTCGCACACATTTGCACTCACTCGCACGCACTCGCACGCACACACTCTCACAAACTCACACACACTCGCACACACTCATACACAATCGCACGCACACACACTCGCACACACTCGCACACTCTCGCACACATTCGCACTCACTCGCACGCACACACTCGCACAAACTCGCATGCACACACTCGCACACACACTCACACACACACACTCGCATACACACTTGCACACACTCGCACAAACTCCTACACACACTCGTACACACTCACACACACTCGCACACACACTTGCACACACTCGCACACACTCGCACATACACACATACACATTCGCACACACTCGCACACTCACTCGCACACACAGTCCTACACACTCACACACACACTCGCAAACACTCGCACACACACACACTCACTCACACGTACACACTCGCGCACACTCACACACACTCACACACACTAGCACACACTCGTAAGCATACACTCACACTCACTCACACACTTACTCACACGCACACACTCTCGCACACACTCACACACATTCGCGCACACTCGCACACACTCTCACGCCCACACTCGCACACTCTCACACACATTTGCACACACTCGCACTCACTCGCACCCACTCGCATGCACACACTCGCACACACTCATACACAATCACACAAACTGACACACACTCGCACACACTCACACACTCGCACCCACTCACTCGTGCACACTCGCACACATTCGCACTCACTCGCACGCACTCGCACGCACACACTCGCACAAACTCACACACACTCGCACACACTCATACACAATCGCACGCACACACACTCGCACACACACACTCACACACACTCGCACACTCTCGCACACATACGCACTCACTCGCACGCACTCGCACGCACACACTCTCACACACTGGCACAAACTCACACACACTCGCACACACTTATACACAATCGGACACACACACTCACTCACTCACACTCACTCGCACACACTTGCACACACTCGCACACACTCGCACACACAGTCCTACACACTCACACACACTCGCAAACACTCGCACAAACTCACACACACTCACTCACACGCACACACTTGCACACACTAGCACACACTCGCACGCCCACACTTGCACACACTCACACTCACTCGCACGCACTCGCACACACACACTCGCACACACTCGCACACACTTGCACACACTCGCACACACTCGCATGCACACACTCGCACACACACTCACAAACACACACTCGCATACACACTCGCACACACTCGCACAAACTCCTACACACACTTGTACACACTCACACACACTCGCACACACACTTGCACACACTCGCACACACTCGCACATACACGCATACACATTCGCACACACTCGCACACACACTCGCACACACAGTCCTACACACACACTCGCAAACACTCGCACACACTCACACACACTCACTCACACGTACACACTCGCACACACTCGCACACACTCACGCACACTAGCACACACTCGTAAGCATACACTCACATTCACTCACACACTTACTCACACGCACACACTCTCGCACACACTCACACACACTCGCGCACACTCGCACACACTCGCATGCCCACACTCGCACACTCTCGCACACATTTGCACACAGTCGCACTCACTCACACCCACTCGCACGCACACACTCGCACACACTCATACACAATCACACAAACTCGCACACACACTCGCACACATTCGCACACACTCGCACACACTCACTCACTCACACTCACTCGCACACACTTGCACACACTCGCACACACTCGCTCACACAGTCCTACACACTCACACACACTCGCAAACACTCGCACAAACTCACACACACTCACTCACACGCACATACTTGCACACACTAGCACACACTCGCACGCCCACATTTGCACACATTCGCACTCACTCGCACGCACTCGCACGCACACACTCGCACACACTCGCACAAACTCACACACACTCGCACACACTCATACTCAATCGCACAATCGCACAAACTCACACACACTCGCACACACTCACACACTCGCACCCACTCACTCGTGCATACTCGCACACATTCGCACGCACACACTCGCACAAACTCACACACACTCGCACACACTCATACACAATCGCACGCACACACACTCGCACACACACACTCACACACACTCGCACACTCTCGCACACATACTCACTCACTCGCACACACTCTCACACACTCGCACAAATTCACACACACTCGCACACACTTATACACAATCGCACACACACACTCACTCACTCACACTCACTCGCACACACTTGCACACACTCGCACACACTCGCACACACAGTCCTACACACTCACACACACTCGCAAACACTCGCACAAACTCACTCACACGCACACACTTGCACACACTAGCACACACTCGCACGCCCACACTTGCACACACTCACACTCACTCGCACGCACACACTCGCACACACTCGCACATACTCGCACACACTTGCACACACTCGCATGCACACACTCGCACAAACACTCACAAACACACACTCGCATACACACTCGCACACACTCGCACAAACTCCTACACACACTCGTACACACTCACACACACTCGCACACACACTTGCACACACTCGCACACACTCGCACATACACACATACACATTCGCACTCACTCGCACACACACTCGCACACACAGTCCTACACACACACACTCGCAAACACTCGCACACACTCACACACACACTCACTCACACGTACACACTCGCACACACTTGCACACACTCACGCACACTAGCACACACTCGTAAGCATACACTCACATTCACTCACACACTTAATCACACGCACACACTCTCGCACACACTCACACACACTCGCGCACACTCGCACACAATCGCAAGCCAACACTCGCACACTCTCGCACACATTTGCACACACTTGCACTCACTCACACCCACTCGCACGCACACACTCGCACACACTCATACACAATCACACAAACTCGCCACACACACTCGCACACATTCGCACACACTCGCACACACTCACTCACTCACACTCACTCGCACACACTTGCACACACTCGCACACACTCGCACACACAGTCCTACACACTCACACACACTCGCAAACACTCGCACAAACTCACACACACTCATTCACACGCACACACTTGCACACACTAGCACACACTCGCACGCCCACACTTGCACACATTCGCACTCACTCGCACGCACTCGCACGCACACACTCGCACACACTCGCACAAACTCACACACACTCGCACACACTCATACACAATCGTACAATCGCACAAACTCACACACACTCGCACACAGTCACACACTCGCACCCACTCACTCGTGCACACTCGGACACATTTGCACTCACTCGCACGCACTCGCACGCACACACTCGCACAAACTCACACACACTCGCACACACTCATACACAATCGCACGCACACACTCGCACACACACACTCGCACACACTCGCACACTCTCGCACACATACGCACTCACTCGCACGCACTCGCACGCACACACTCTCACACACTCGCACAAACTCACACACACTCGCACACACTTATACGCAATCGCACACACACACTCACTCACACTCACTCGCACACACTTGCACACACTCGCACACACTCGCACACACTCATACACAATCGCACAAACTCACACACACTCGTACACACTCACACACTCGCACCCACTCACTCATGTACACTCGCAAACATTCGCACTCACTCGCACACACTCGCACGCACACACTCGCACAAACTCACACACACTCGCACACACTCATACACAATCGCACACACACACACTCGCACACACACACTCGCACACACTCGCACACTCTCGCACACATTCACACTCACTCGCACGCACTCGCATGCACACACTCGCACACACTCGCACAAACTCACACACACTCGCACACACTTATACACAATCGCACACACACACACTCGTACACACACTCGCACACACTCGCACACACTCACTCAAACACACACTCGCACACACTCACACACACTCGCACACACTCACATGCACACACACTCGCACACACTCACACACACTCGCACACACTCACAAGCACACACTCGCACAGACACTCGCTCACACTCACAAGCACACACTCACACACACAAACTCGCACACACACTCGCACACACTCACACCCACTCACTCGTGCACACTCGCGCACACTCGGGCACATTTGCACACACTCGCACACACTCGCACACTCTCGCACACACTCGCACACACACACACTCGCATACACTAGCACCCAGTCACTCGAGCACACTCGCACACACTCGCACGCACGCACACACTCGCACACACTCACACGCACACACTCACGCACACACATTCGCGCACACTCGTGCACACTCGCACGCACACATTCGCACACATTCGCACTCACTTGCACACACTGGCACACACTGGCACACACTGGCACACACACACTCGCACACACTCGCACACACTCGCACACACTTGCACACACTAGCACACACACTCGCACATACTCGCACACACTCGCACACACTCGCACGCACACACTCGCACACACTCGCATGCACACACTCGCACACACACTCACACACACACACTCACATACACACTCGCACACACTCGCACAAACTCCTACACACACACGTACACACTCACACACACACTCGCACACACTCGCACATACACACATACACATTCACACACACTCGCACACACACTCGCACACACAGTCCTACACACTCACACACACACTCGCAAACACTCGCACACACTCACACACACACTCACTCACACATACACACTCGCGCACACTCACGCACACTAGCACACACTCGTAAGCATACACTCACACTCACTCACACACTTACTCACACGCACACACTCTCGCACACACTCACACACACTCGCACACACTCGCACACTATCGCACACATTTGCACACACTCGCACTCACTCGCACCCACTCGCACGCACACACCCGCACACACTCATACACAATCACACAAACTCGCACACACACACTCGCACACATTCGCACACACTCGCACACACGCACTCACTCACACTCACTCGCACACACTTGCACACACTCGCACACACTAGCACACACAGTAGTACACACTCACACACACACTCACAAACACTCGCACAAACTCACACACACTCACTCACACGCATACACTTGCGCACACTAGCACACACTCGCACGCCCACACTCGCACACATTCGCACTCACTCGCACGAAATCGCACGCACACACTCGCACACACTCGCACAAACTCACACACACTCGCACACACTCATACACAATCGCACACATTTGCACTCACTCGCACGCACTCGCATGCACACACTCGCACAAACTCACACACACTGGCACACACTTATACACAATCGCACACACACACTCTAACACACACTCGCACACACTCGCACACACTCACTCACACACACTCACACACACACTCGCACACACTCACACACACTTGCACACACTCGCACACACTCACACTCACACATACTCACACACACTCACACACACTCGCACACACTCACAAGCACAAACTCGCACACACACTCGCACACACTCACACGCACACACTCACACGCACACACTCGCACACACTCGCACACACTCGCACCCACTCACTCGTGCACACTCGCGCACACTCGGGCACATTTGCACACACTCGCACACACTCGCACACTCTCGCACACACACTCGCACACACACTCGCACACACTCGAACACACTCGCACACACTCGCAAACACTCGCACATACAGTCCTACAAACTCACACACACTCACACACACTCACACACTCGCACCCACACACAAACTGGCACACACTCAAACACACTCACTCATACACACTCGCACACACTCACTCGCACACACACACACACACTCGCACACACTCGCACCCAGTCACTCGAGCACACTCGCACACCCTCGCACGCACGCACTCACGCACACACACTCGCGCACACTCATGCACACTCGCACGCACACATTCATAAACATTCGCACGCACTTGCACACACTCGTACGCACACACTGGCACACACTCGCACACACACACTCACACATACTCGCTCACACTCGCACACACTCGCACGCACACACTCGCACACACTCGCATGCACACACTCGCACACAGACTCACACACACACACTCGCATACACACTCGCACAAACTCCTACACACACTCGTACACACTCACACACACTAGCACACACACACTCGCACATACCCGCACACACTCGCATGCACACACTCGCACACACACTCACACACTCTCGCATACACACTCGCACAAACTCCTACACACACTCGTACACACTCACACACACTCGCACACACACTTGCACACACTCGCACATACACACATACACATTCGCACACACTCGCACACACACTCGCACACACAGTCCTACACACTCACACACACACTCGCAAACACTCGCACACACTCACACACACACTCACTCACATGTACACACTCACGCACACTTGCACACACTCACGCACACTAGCACACACTCGTAAGCATACCCTCACACTCACTCACACACTTACTCACACGCACACACTCTCGCACACACTCACACACACTCGCGCACACTCGCACACACTCGCACGCCCACACTCGCACACTCTCGCACACATTTGCACACACTCGCACTCACTTGCACCCACTCGCACGCACCCACTCGCACACACTCATACACAATCACACAAACTCGCACACACACACTCGCACACATTCGCACACACTCGCACACACTCGCATGCACACACTCGCACACACACTCACACACACACTCTCGCATACACACTCGCACAAACTCCTACACACACTCGTACACACTCACACACACTCGCACACACACTTGCACACACTCGCACATACACACATACACATTCGCACACACTCGCACACACACTCGCACACACAGTCCTACACACTCACACACACACTCGCAAACACTCGCACACACTCACACACACACTCACTCACACGTACACACTCACGCACACTTGCACACACTCACGCACACTAGCACACACTCATAAGCATACACTCACACTCACTCACACACTTACTCACACGCACACACTCTCGCACACACTCGCACACACTCACGCACACTAGCACACACTCGTAAGCATACACTCACACTCACTCACACACTTACTCACACTCACACACTCTCGCACACACTCACACACACTCGCCCACACTCGCACACACTCGCACGCCCACACTCGCACACTCTCGCACACATTTGCACACACTCGCACTCACTCACACCCACTCGCACGCACACACTCGCACACACTCATACACAATCACACAAACTCGCACACACACACTCGCACACATTCGCACACACTCGCACACACTCACTCACTCACACTCACTCGCACACACTTGCACACACTCGCACACACTCGCACACACAGTCCTACACACTCACACACACACTCGCAAACACTCGCACAAACTCACACACACTCACGCACACGCACACACTTGCACACACTAGCACACACTCGCACGCCCACACTTGCACACATTCGCACTCACTCGCACGCACTCGCACGCACACACTCGCACACACTCGCACACACTCGCACACACTCGCACAAACTCACACACACTCGCACACAGTCACACACTCGCACCCACTCACTCGTGCACACTCGCACACATTTGCACTCACTCGCACGCACTCGCACGCAAACACTCGCACAAACTCACACACACTCGCACACACTCATACACAATCGCATGCACACACTCGCACACACACACTCGCACACACTCGCACACTCTCGCACACATACGCACTCACTCGCACGCACTCGCACGCACACACTCTCACACACTCGCACAAACTCACACACACTCGCACACACTTATACGCAATCGCACACACACACTCACTCACTCACACTCACTCGCACACACTTGCACACACTCGCACACACTCGCACACACTCATACACAATCGCACAAACTCACACACACTCGTACACACTCACACACTCGCACCCACTCACTCGTGTACACTCGCAAACATTCGCACTCACTCGCACACACTCGCACGCACACACTCGCACAAACTCACACACACTCGCACACACTCATACACAATCGCACACACACACACTCGCACACACACAATCGCACACACTCGCACACTCTCGCACACATTCACAATCACTCGCACGCACTCGCACGCACACACTCGCACACACTCGCACAAACTCACACACACTCGCACACACTTATACACAATCGCACACACACACACTCGCACACACTCACTCACACACACACACACACTCGCACACACTCACACACACTCGCACACACTCACATGCACACACACTCGCACACACTCACACACACTCGCACACACTCACAAGCACACACTCGCACAGACACTCGCTCACACTCACAAGCACACACTCACATGCACACACTCGCACACACACTCGCACACACTCACACCAACTCACTCGTGCACACTTGCGCACACTCGGGCACATTTGCACACACTCGCACACACTTGCACACTCTCGCACACACTCGCACACACACTCGCACACACTCGAACACACTCACACACACTCACAAACAATCGCACATACAGTCCTACAAACTCACACACACTCACACACACTCACACACTCGCACCCACACACAAACTGGCACACACTCAAACACACTCACTCATACACACTCGCACACACTCACTCGCACACACACACACTCGCACACACTCGCACCCAGTCACTCGAGCACACTCGCACACACTCGCACGCACACACGCACACACTCGCACACACTCACACGCACACACTCACGCACACACACTCGCGCACACTCGTGCACACTCGCACGCACACATTCGCACACATTCGCACTCACTTGCACACACTGGCACACACTGGCACACACTGGCACACACACACTCGCACACACTCGCACACACTCGCACACACTTGCACACACTAGCACACACACTCGCACATACTCGCACACACTCGCACACACTCGCACGCACACACTCGCATGCACACACTCGCACACACACTCACACACACACACTCACATACACACTCACACACACTCGCACAAACTCCTACACACACACGTACACACTCACACACACTCGCACACACACTCGCACACACTCGCACATACACACATACACATTCACACACACTCGCACACACACTCGCACACACAGTCCTACACACTCACACACACACTCGCAAACACTCGCACACACTCACACACACACTCACTCACACATACACACTCGCGCACACTCACGCACACTAGCACACACTCGTAAGCATACACTCACACTCACTCACACACTTACTCACACGCACACACTCTCGCACACACTCACACACACTCGCGCACACTCGCACACTCTCGCACACATTTGCACACACTCGCACTCACTCGCACCCACTCGCACGCACACACTCGCACACACTCATACACAATCACACAAACTCGCACACACACACTCGCACACATTCACACACACTCGCACACATGCACTCACTCACACTCACTCGCACACACTTGCACACACTCGCACACACTCGCACACACAGTCCTACACACTCACACACACACTCGCAAACACTCGCACAAACTCACACACACTCACTCACACGCACACACTTGCGCACACTAGCACACACTCGCACGCCCACACTCGCACACATTCGCACTCACTCGCACGCACTCGCACGCACACACTCGCACACACTCGCACAAACTCACACACTCGCACACACTCATACACAATCGCACGCACACACACCCGCACACACTCGCACACATTTGCACTCACTCGCACGCACTCGCATGCACACACTCGCACAAACTCACACACACTGGCACACACTTATACACAATCGCACACACACACTCTAACACACACTCGCACACACTCGCACACACTCACTCACACACACTCACACACACACTCGCACACACTCACACACACTTGCACACACTCGCACACACTCACACGCACACACACTCACACACACTCACACACACTCGCACACACTCACAAGCACAAACTCGCACACACACTCGCACACACTCACACGCACACACTCACACGCACACACTCGCACACACACTCGCACACACTCGCACCCACTCACTCGTGCACACTCGCGCACACTCGGGCACATTTGCACACACTCGCACACACTCGCACACTCTCGCACACACACTCGCACACACACTCGCACACACTCGAACACACTCGCACACACTCCCAAACACTCGCACATACAGTCCTACAAACTCACACACACTCACACACACTCACACACTCGCACCCACACACAAACTGGCACACACTCAAACACACTCACTCATACACACTCGCACACACTCACTCGCACACACACACACTCGCACACACTCGCACCCAGTCACTCGAGCACACTCGCACACCCTCGCACGCACGCACACACTCGCACACACTCACATGCACACACTCACGCACACACACTCGCGCACACTCATGCACACTCGCACGCACACATTCACACACATTCGCACGCACTTGCACACACTCGTACGCACACACTGGCACACACTCGCACACACTCGCACACACACACTCGCACATACTCGCTCACACTCGCACACACTCGCACGCACACACTCGCACACACTCGCATGCACACACTCGCACACACACTCACACACACACACTCGCATACACACTCGCACAAACTCCTACACACACTCGTACACACTCACACACACTAGCACACACACACTCGCAAATACTCGCACACACTCGCACACACTCGCATGCACACACTCGCACACACACTCACACACTCTCGCATACACACTCGCACAAACTCCTACACACACTCGTACACACTCACACACACTCGCACACACACTTGCACACACTCGCACATACACACATACACATTCGCACACAATCGCACACACACTCGCACACACAGTCCTACACACTCACACACACACTCGCAAACACTCGCACACACTCACACACACACTCACTCACACGTACACACTCACGCACACTTGCACACACTCACGCACACTAGCACACACTCGTAAGCATACACTCACACTCACTCACACACTTACTCACACGCACACACTCTCGCACACACTCACACACACTCGCGCACACTCGCACACACTCGCACGCCCACACTCGCACACTCTCGCACACATTTGCACACACTCGCACTCACTTGCACCCACTCGCATGCACACACTCGCACACACTCATACACAATCACACAAACTCGCACACACACACTCGCACACATTCGCACACACTCGCACACACTCACTCACTCACACTCACTCGCACACACTTGCACACACTCGCACACACTCGCACACACAGTCCGACACACTCACACACACACTCGCAAACACTCGCACAAACTCACACACACTCACTCACACGCAGACACACTCGCATGCCCACACTCACACACATTTGCACTCACTCGCACGCACTCGCACGCACACACTCGCACAAACTCACACACACTCGCACACACTCATACACAATCGCACGCACACACACTCGCACACACACACTCGCACACACACACTCGCACACTCTCGCACACATTCACACTCACTCGCACGCACACGCACGCGCACACTCGAACACACTCGCACAAACTCACACACACTCGCACACACTTATACACAAACGCTCACACACTCGTACACACACTCGCACAAACTCGCACACACTCGCACACACTCACTCACACACACTCACACACACACACTCGCACACACTCACACACACTTGCACACACTCGCACACACTCACACACACACACACTCGCACACACACTCGCACACACTCACACACTCACAAGCACACACTCGCACACACACTCGCACACACACACTCACACGCACACACTCGCACCCACTCACTCGTGCACACTCGCGCACACTCGGGCACATTTGCACACACTCGCACACTCTCGCACACACACTCGCACACACATTTGCACACACTCGAACACACTCGCACACACTCGCAAACACTCGCACATACAGTCCTACAAACTCACACACACTCACACACACTCACACACTCCACCCACACACAAACTGGCACACACTCAAACACACTCACTCATACACACTCGCACACACTCACTCGCACACACACACACACTCGCACACACTCGCACCCAGTCACTCGAGCACACTCGCACACACTCGCACGCACGCACACACTCGCACACACTCACACGCACACAGTCACGCACACACACTCGCGCACACTCGTGCACACTTGCACGCACACATTCGCACACATTCGCACTCACTTGCACACACTCGTGCGCACACACTGGCACACATTGGCACACACTGGCACACACACACTCGCACACACTCGCACACACTTGCACACACTAGCACACACACACTCGCACATACTCGCACACACTCGCACACACTCGCACGCACACACTCGCACACACTCGCATGCACACACTCGCACACACACTCACACACACACTCACATACACACTCGCACACCCTCGCACAAACTCCTACACACACACGTACACACTCACACACACTCGCACACACACTCGCACACACTCGCACATACACACATACACATTCACACACACTCGCACACACACCCGCACACACAGTCCTACACACTCACACACACACTCGCAAACACTCACACACACTCACACACACACTCACTCACACGTACACACTCGCGCACACTCACGCACACTAGCACACACTCGTAAGCATACACTCACACTCACTCACACACTTACTCACACGCACACACTCTCGCACACACTCACACACACTCGCGCACACTCGCACACACTCGCACGCCCACACTCGCACACTCTCGCACACATTTGCACACACTCGCACTCACTCGCACCCACTCGCACGCACACACTCGCACACACTCATACACAATCACACAAACTCGCACACACACACTCGCACACATTCGCACACACTCTCACACACGCACTCACTCACACTCACTCGCACACACTTGCACACACTCGCACACACTCGCACACACAGTCCTACACACTCACACACACACTCGCAAACACTCGCACAAACTCACACACACTCACTCACACGCACACACTTGCGCACACTAGCACACACTCGCACGCCCAAACTCGCACACATTCGCACTCACTCGCACGCACTCGCACGCACACACTCGCACACACTCGCACAAACTCACACACACTCGCACACACTCATACACAATCGCACGCACACACACCCGCACACACTCGCACACATTCGCACTCACTCGCACGCACTCGCACGCACACACTCGCACAAACTCACACACACTGGCACACACTTATACACAATCGCACACACACACTCTAACACACACTCACACACACTCGCACACACTCACTCACACACACTCACACTCGCACACACTCACACACACTTGCACACACTCGCACACACTCACACGCACACACACTCACACACACACTCACACACACTCGCACACACTCACAAGCACAAACTCGCACACACTCGCACACACTCACACGCACACACTCACACGCACACACTCGCACACAAACTCGCACACACTCGCACCCAGTCACTCGAGCACACTCGCACACCCTCGCACGCACGCACACACTCGCACACACTCACATGCACACACTCACGCACACACACTCGCACACACTCGAACACACTCGCACACACTCGCAAACACTCGCACATACAGTCCTACAAACTCACACACACTCACACACACTCACACACTCCACCCACACACAAACTGGCACACACTCAAACACACTCACTCAGACACACTCACACACACTCACTCGCACACACACACACACTCGCACACACTCGCACCCAGTCACTCGAGCACACTCGCACACACTCGCACGCACGCACACACTCGCACACACTCACACGCACACAGTCACGCACACACACTCGCGCACACTCGTGCACACTTGCACGCACACATTCGCACACATTCGCACATACAGTTCTACAAACACACACACACTCACACACACTCACACACTCCACCCACACACAAACTGGCACACACTCAAACACACTCACTCAGACACACTCACACACACTCACTCGCACACACAGACACACACTCGCACACACTCGCACCCAGTCACTCGAGCACACTCGCACACCCTCGCACGCACGCACACACTCGCACACACTCACATGCACACACTCACGCACACACACTCGCACACACTCGAACACACTCGCACACACTCGCAAACACTCGCACATACAGTCCTACAAACTCACACACACTCACACACACTCACACACTCCACCCACACACAAACTGGCACACACTCAAACACACTCACTCAGACACACTCACACACACTCACTCGCACACACACACACACACTCGCACACACTCGCACCCAGTCACTCGAGCACACTCGCACACCCTCGCACGCACGCACACACTCGCACACACTCACATGCACACACTCACACACACACTCGCACACACTCGAACACACTCACACACACTCGCAAACACTCGCACATACAGTTCTACAAACTCACAAACACTCACAAACACTCACACACTCGCACCCACACACAAACTGGCACACACTCAAACACACTCACTCATACACACTCGCACACACTCACTCGCACACACACTTGCACACACTCGCACCCAGTCACTCGAGCACACTCGCAAACCCTCGCACGCACGCACGCACACACTCGCACACACTCACATGCACACACTCACGCACAGACACTCGCACACACTCGTGCACACTCGCACGCACACATTCACGCACACACACTCGCGCACACTCGTGCACACTCGCACGCACACATTCACACACATTCGCACTCACTTGCACACACTCATACGCACACACTGGCACACACTCGCACACACTCGCACACACACACTCGCACATACTCGCTCACACTCACACACACTCGCACGCACACACTCGCACACACTCGCATGCACACACTCGCACACACACTCGCATACACACTCGCACAAACTCCTACACACACTAGTACACACTCACACACACTAGCACACACACACTCGCACACACTCGCACATACTCGCACACACTCGCATACACTCGCATGCACACACTCGTACACACATTCACACACACTCTCGCATACACACTCGCACAAACTCCTACACACACTCGTACACACTCACACACACTCGCACACACACTTGCACACACTCTCACACACTCGCACATACACACATACACATTCGCACACACTCGCACACACACTCGCACACACAGTCCTACACACTCACACACACACTCGCAAACACTCGCACACACTCACACACACACTCACTCACACGTACACACTCATGCACACTTGCACACACTCACGCACACACTCACACACTCGTAAGCATACACTCACACTCACTCACACACTTACTCACACGCACACACTCTCGCACACACTCACACACACTCGCGCACACTCGCACACACTCGCATGCCCACCATCACACACTCTCGCACACATTTGCACACACTCGCACTCACTTGCACCCACTCGCACGCACACACTCGCACACACTCATACAAAATCACACAAACTCGCACACACACACTCGCACACATTTGCACACACTCGCACACTCACACTCACTCGCACACACTTGCACACACTCGCACACACTCGCACACACAGTCCTACACACTCACACACACACTCGCAAACACTCACACAAACTCACACACACTCACTCACACGCACACACTTGCGCACACTAGCACACACTCGCACGCCCACACTCACACACATTCGCACGCACTCGCACGCACTCGCACGCACACACTTGCACAAACTCACACACACTCGCACACACTCATACACAATCGCATGCACACACACTCGCACACACACACTCGCACACACTAGCACACTCTCGCACACATTCACACTCACTCGCACGCACTCGCACGCGCACACTCGAACACACTCGCACAAACACACACACACGCGCACACACTTATACACAAGCGCACACACACACTCGTACACACACTCGCACACACTCGCACACACTCGCACACACTCACTCACACACACACACTCGCACACACTCACACACACTTGCACACACTCGCACACACTCACACGCACACACACTCGCACACACACTCACACACACTCGCACACACTCACAAGCACACACTCGCACACACACTTGCACACACTCACACGCACACACTCACACGCACACACTCGCACCCACTCACTCATGCACACTCGCGCACACTTGGGCACATTTGCACACACTCGCACACACTCGCACACTCTCGCACACACACTCGCACACACATTCGCACACACTCGAACACACTCGCACACACTCGCAAACACTCGCACATACAGTCCTACAAACTCACACACACTCACACACACTCACACACTCGCACCCACACACAAACTGGCACACACTCAAACACACTCACTCATACACACTCGCACACAATCACTCACACACACACACTCGCACACACTCGCACCCAGTCACTCGAGCACACTCACACACCCTCGCACGCACGCACACACTCGCACACACTCACATGCACACACTCACGCACACACACTCGCGCACACTCGTGCACACTTGCACGCACACATTCACACACATTCGCACTCACTTGCACACACTCGTACGCACACACTCGCACACACTCGCACACACACACTCGCACATACTCGCTCACACTCGCACACACTCGCACGCACACAATCGCATGCACACACTCGCACACACACTCACACACACACACTCGCATACACACTCGCACAAACTCCTACACACACTCGTACACACTCACACACACTAGCACACACACACTCGCACATACTCGCACACACTCGCACACACTCGCATGCACACATTCGCACACACTCACACACACACTCTCGCATACACACTCGCACAAACTCCTACACACTCACACACACTCGCACACACACTTGCACACACTCGCACACACTCGCACATACACACATACACATTCGCACACACTCGCACACACACTCGCACACACAGTCCTACAAACTCACACACACACTCGCAAACACTCGCACACACTCACACACACACTCACTCACACGTACACACTCACGCACACTTGCACACACTCACGCACACTAGCACACACTCGTAAGCATACACTCACACTCACTCACACACTTACTCACACGCACACACTCTCGCACACACTCACACACACTCGCACACACTCGCACGCCCACACTCGCACACTCTCGCACACATTTGCACACACTCGCATTCACTTGCACCCACTCGCACGCACACACTCGCACACACTCATACACAATCACACAAACTCGCACACACACACTCGCACACATTCGCACACACTCGCACACACTCACTCACTCACACTCACTCGCACACACTTGCACACACTCGCACACACTCGCACACACAGTCCTACACACTCACACACACACTCGCAAACACTCGCACAAACTCACACACACTCACTCACATGCACACACTTGCGCACACTAGCACACACTCGCACGCCCACACTCACACACATTCGCACTCACTCGCACACACTCACACGCACACACTCGCACAAACTCACACACACTCGCACACACTCATACACAATCGCACGCACACACACTCGCACACACACACTCACACACACTCGCACACTCTCACACACATTCACACTCACTCGTACGCACTCACACGTGCACACTCGAACACACTCGCACAAACTCACACACACTCGTACACACACTCGCACACACTCGCACACACTCGCACACACTCACTCACACACACTCACACACACACACTCGCACACACTCACACACACTTGCACACACTCGCACACACTCACACGCACACACACTCGCACACACACTCACACACACTCGCACACACTCACAAGCACACACTCGCACACACACTCGCACACACTCACACGCACACACTCACACGCACACACTCGCACAAACAGTCGCACACACTCGCACCCACTTGCTCGTGCACACTCGCGCACACTCGGGCACATTTGCACACACTCGCACACACTCGCACACTCTCGCACACACACTCGCACACACACTCGCACACACTCGAACACACTCGCACACACTCGCAAACACTCGCACATACAGTCCTACAAACTCACACACACTCACACACACTCACACACTCCACCCACACACAAACTGGCACACACTCAAACACACTCACTCATACACACTCGCACACACTCACTCGCACACACACACACTCGCACACACTAGCACCCAGTCACTCGAGCACACTCGCACACACTCGCACGCACGCACGCACACACTCGCACACACTCACACGCACACAGTCACGCACACACACTCGCGCACACTCGTGCACACTTGCACGCACACATTCGCACACATTCGCACTCACTTGCACACACTCGTGCGCACACACTGGCACACACTGGCACACACACACTCGCACACACTCGCACACACTTGCACATACTAGCACACACACACTCGCACATATTCGCACACACTCGCACGCACACACTCGCACACACTTGCATGCACACACTCGCACACACACACACTCACATACACACTCGCTCACACTCGCACAAACTCGCACATACACACATACACATTCGCACACACTCACACACACAGTCCTACACACTCACACACACACTCGCAAACACTCGCACACACTCACACACACACTCACTCACACGTACACACTCGCGCACACTCGCACACACTCACGCACACTAGCACACACTCGCATGCACACACTGGCACACACACTAACACACACACTCACATACACACTCGCACACACTCGCACACACTCGCACATACACACATACACATTCGCACACACTCACACACACAGTCCTACACACTCACACACACACTCGCAAACACTCGCACACACTCACACACACACTCACTCACACGTACACACTCGCGCACACTCGCACACACTCACGCACACTAGCACACACTCGCATGCACACACTGGCACACACACTAACACACACACTCACATACACACTCGCACACACTCGCACAAACTCCTACACACACTCGCACACACTCACACACACTCGCACGCTCACACTCGCACACACTCACACACACACTTGCACACACTTGCACACACACACTCGCACACAATCACACACACACACTCGCAGACACTCGCACACACTCACTCATGCACACACTCATACACACTCGCCCCCACTCGCACACACAGTCCTACACACTCACACACACACTCGCAAACACTCGCAAACACTCACACACACACTCACTCACACGTACACACTCGCACACACTCGCACGCCCACACTCTCACACTCTCGCACACATTTGCACACACTCGCACTCACTCGCACGCACTCACACACACACTCACACACACAATCGCACAAACTCATACACAATCGCACACACTCACTCGCACACACTTGCAAACACTCGCACACACTCGCACACACTTGCACACACTTGCACACGCTTGCACACACTCGCACACACTCGCACACACTCGCACACACTCACACACACGCACACACACGCACACACACTCACGCACACACTCGCACACACTCGCACACACTTGCATGCACACATTCGCACGCACTCGCACACACAAACACAAACTGGCACACACTCAAACACACTCACTCATACACACTCGCACACACTCACTCGCACACACACACACACACTCGCACACACTCACACACACACACTCGCGCACACTCGTGCACACTCGCACGCACACATTCGCACACATTCGCACTCACTTGCACACACTCGTACGCAAACACTGGCACACACTGGCACACACTCGCACACACACACTCGCACACACTCGCACACACTTGCACACACTAGCACACACACACTCGCACACACTCGCACATACTCGCACACACTCACACACACTTGCACGCACACACTCGCATGCACACACTCGCACACACTCACACACACTCGCATACTTACTCGCACACACTCGCACAAACTCCTACACACACTCGTACACACTCACACACACTCGCACACACACTCGCACACACTCGCACATACACACATACACATTTGCACACACTCGCACACACACTCGCACACACAGTCCTACACACTCACACACACTCGCAAACACTCGCACACACTCACACACACACTCACTCACACGTACACACTCGCGCACACTCACGCACACTAGCACACACTCGTAAGCATACACTCAAACTCACTCACACACTTACTCACATGCACACACTCTCACACACACTCGTGCACACTCGCACACACTCGCACACACTCGCACGCCCACACTCGCACACTCTCGCACACATTTGCACACACTCGCACTCACTCGCACCCACTCGCATGCACACACTCGCACACACTCATACACAATCACACAAACTCGCACACACACACTCGCACACATTCGCACACACTCGCACACACTCACTCACTCACACTCACTCGCACACACTTGCACACACTCGCACACACTCGCACACACAGTCCTACACACTCACACACACTCGCAAACACTCGCACAAACTCACACACACTCACTCACACGCACACACTTGCGCACACTAGCACACACTCGCACGCCCACACTCGCACACATTCGCACTCACTCGCACGCACTCGCACGCACACACTCGCAAAAAACTCACACACACTCGCACACACTCATACACAATCGCACGCACACACACTCGCACACACACACTCGCACACACTCGCACACTCTCGCACTCACTCGCACGCACTCGCACGCACACACTCGCACACACTCGCATGCACACACTCGCACGCACACACTCGCACAAACAGTCGCACACACTCGCACCCACTCACTCGTGCACACTCGCGCACACTCGGGCACATTTGCACACACTCGCACACTCTCGCACACACACTCGCACACACACTCGCACACACTCGAACACACTCGCACACACTCGCAAACACTCGCACATACAGTCCTACAAACTCACACACACTCACACACACTCACACACTCCACCCACACACAAACTGGCACACACTCAAACACACTCACTCATACACACTCGCACACACTCACTCGCACACACACACACTCGCACACACTAGCACCCAGTCACTCGAGCACACTCGCACACACTCGCACGCACGCACGCACACACTCGCACACACTCACACGCACACAGTCACGCACACACACTCGCGCACACTCGTGCACACTTGCACGCACACATTCACACACATTCGCACACATTCGCACTCACTTGCACACACTCGTGCGCACACACTGGCACACACTGGCACACACTGGCACACACACACTCGCACACACTTGCACATACTAGCACACACACACTCGCACATATTCGCACACACTCGCACGCACACACTTGCATGCACACACTCGCACACACACTCACACACACACTCACATACACACTCGCACACACTCGCACAAACTCCTACACACACTCGTACACACACACACTCGCACACACTCGCACACACTCGCACACACTCGCACATACACACATACACATTCGCACACACACTCGCACACACAGTCCTACACACTCACACACACACTCGCAAACACTCGCACACACTCACACACACACTCACTCACACGTACACACTCGCGCACACTCGCACACACTCACGCACACTAGCACACACTCGCATGCACACACTGGCACACACACTAACACACACACTCACATACACACTCGCACACACTCGCACAAACTCCTACACACACTCGCACACACTCACACACACACTCGCACGCTCACACTCGCACACACTCACACACACACTTGCACACACTTGCACACACACACTCGCACACAATCACACACACACTCGCAGACACTCGCACACACTCACTCATGCACACACTCATACACACTCGCCCAAACTCGCACACACAGTCCTACACACTCACACACACACTCGCAAACACTCGCAAACACTCACACACACACTCACTCAAACGTACACACTCGCACACACTCGCACGCCCACACTCTCACACTCTCGCACACATTTGCACACACTCGCACTCACTCGCACACACACTCACACACACACTCGCACAAACTCATACACAATCGCACACACTCACTCGCACACACTTGCACACACTCGCACACACTCGCACACACTTGCACACACTTGCACACGCTTGCACACACTCGCACACACTCGCACACACTCGCACACACTCACACACACACACACACACGCACACACACTCACGCACACACTCGCACACACTCGCACACACTTGCATGCACACATTCGCACGCACTCGCACACACAAACACAAACTGGCACACACTCAAACACACTCACTCATACACACTCGCACACACTCACTCGCACACACACTCGCACACACTCACACACACACACACTCGCGCCCACTCGTGCACACTCGCACGCACACATTCGCACACATTCGCACTCACTTGCACACACTCATACGCAAACACTGGCACACACTGGCACACACTCGCACACACACACTCGCACACACTCGCACACACTTGCATACACTAGCACACACACACTCGCACACACTCGCACATACTCGCACACACTCACACACACTTGCACGCACACACTCGCATGCACACACTCGCACACACTCACACACACTCGCATACACACTCGCACACACTCGCACAAACTCCTACACACACTCATACACACTCACACACACTCGCACACACACTCGCACACACTCGCACATACACACATACACATTTGCACACACTCGCACACACACTCGCACACACAGTCCTACACACTCACACACACACTCGCAAACACTCGCACACACTCACACACACACTCACTCACACGTACACACTCACGCACACTAGCACACACTCGTAAGCATACACTCAAACTCACTCACACACTTACTCACATGCACACACTCTCGCACACACTCACACACACTCGTGCACACTCACACACACTCGCACGCCCACACTCGCACACTCTCGCACACATTTGCACACACTCGCACTCACTCGCACCCACTCGCATGCACACACTCGCACACACTCATACACAATCACACAAACTCGCACACACACACTCGCACACATTCGCACACACTCGCACACACTCACTCACTCACACTCACTCGCACACACTTGCACACACTCGCACACACTCGCACACACAGTCCTACACACTCACACACACTCGCAAACACTCGCACAAACTCACACACACTCACTCACATGCACACACTTGCGCACACTAGCACACACTCGCGTGCCCACACTCGCACACATTCGCACTCACTCGCACGCACTCGCACGCACACACTCGCAAAAAACTCACACACACTCGCACACACTCATACACAATCGCACGCACACACACTCGCACACACACACTCACACACACTCGCACACACACTTGCACACACTCAAACATACACACATACACATTCGCACACACTCACACACTCACTCGCACACACAGTCCTACACACTCACACACACACTCGCAAACACTCACACACACACACACTCACTCACACGTACACACTCGCGCACACTCGCACACACTCACGCACACTAGCACACACTCGTAAGCATACACTCACACTCACTCACACACTTACTCACACTCACACACTCTCGCACACACTCACACACACTCACCCACACTCGCACAAACTCACACACACTTGCACACACTTATACACAATCGCACACACACACACTCGTACACACACTCGCACACACTCGCACACACTCACTCTCACACACACACTCGCACACACTCACACACACTCGCACAGACTCGCATGCACACACTCGCACACACACACACACTCACATACACACTCGCACACACTCGCACAAACTCCTACACACACTCGTACACACACACACTCGCACACACACTCGCACACACTCGCACACACTCGCACATACACACATACACATTCGCACACACTCGCACACACACTCGCACACACAGTCCTACACACTCACACAAACACTCGCAAACACTCGCACACACTCACACACACACTCACTCACACGTACACACTCGCGCACACTCGCACACACTCACGCACACTAGCACACACTCGCATGCACACACTGGCACACACTAACACACACACTCACATACACACTCGCACACACTCGCACAAACTCCTACACACACTCGCACACACTCGCACACACTTGCACACACTAGCACACACACACTCGCACACACTCGCACATACTCGCACACACTCACACACACTTGCACGCACACACTCGCATGCACACACTCGCACACACACTCGCACACACAGTCCTACACACTCACACACACACTCGCAAACACTCGCACACACTCACACACACACTCACTCACACGTACACACTCACGCACACTAGCACACACTCGTAAGCATACACTCAAACTCACTCACACACTTACTCACATGCACACACTCTCGCACACACTCACACACACTCGTGCACACTCACACACACTCGCACGCCCACACTCGCACACTCTCGCACACATTTGCACACACTCGCACTCACTCGCACCCACTCGCATGCACACACTCGCACACACTCATACACAATCACACAAACTCGCACACACACACTCGCACACATTCGCACACACTCGCACACACTCACTCACTCACACTCACTCGCACACACTTGCACACACTCGCACACACTCGCACACACAGTCCTACACACTCACACACACTCGCAAACACTCGCACAAACTCACACACACTCACTCACATGCACACACTTGCGCACACTAGCACACACTCGCGTGCCCACACTCGCACACATTCGCACTCACTCGCATGCACTCGCACGCACACACTCGCAAAAAACTCACACACACTCGCACACACTCATACACAATCGCACGCACACACACTCGCACACACACACTCGCACACACTCGCACACTCTCGCACTCACTCGCACGCACTCGCACGCACACACTCGCACACACTCGCATGCACACACTCGCACACACAAACACACACACACTCGCATACACACTCGCACACACTCGCATGCACACACTCGCACACACACTCACACACACACACTCGCATACACACTCGCACACACTCGCACAAACTCCTACACACACTCGTACACACTCACACACACTCGCACACACACTTGCACACACTCAAACATACACACATACACATTCGCACACACTCACACACTCACTCGCACACACAGTCCTACACACTCACACACACACTCGCAAACACTCACACACACACACACTCACTCACACGTACACACTCGCGCACACTCGCACACACTCACGCACACTAGCACACACTCGTAAGCATACACTCACACTCACTCACACACTTACTCACACTCACACACTCTCGCACACACTCACACACACTCGCCCACACTCGCACAAACTCACACACACTCGCACACACTTATACACAATCGCACACACACACACTCGTACACACACTCGCACACACTCGCACACACTCGCACACACTCACTCACACACACACACACACTCGCACACACTCAAACACACTCACACACACTCACATGCACACACACTCGCACACACTCACACACACTCGCACACACTCACAAGCACACATTCGCACAGACACTCGCTCACACTCACAAGCACACACTCACACGCACACACTCGCACACACACTCGCACACACTCACACCAACTCACTCGTGCACACTCGCTCACACTCGGGCACATTTGCACACACTCGCACACACTCGCACACACTCGCACACACACTCGCACACACTCGAACACACTCACACACACTCACAAACAATCGCACATACAGTCCTACAAACTCACACACACTCACACACACTCACACACTCGCACCCACACACAAACTGGCACACACTCAAACACACTCACTCATACACACTCGCACACACTCACTCGCACACACACACACTCGCACACACCCGCACCCAGTCACTCGAGCACACTCGCACACACTCGCACGCACACACGCACACACTCGCACACACTCACACGCACACACTCACGCACACACACTCGCGCACACTCGTGCACACTCGCACGCACACATTCGCACACATTCGCACTCACTTGCACACACTGGCACACACTGGCACACACTGGCACACACACACTCGCACACACTCGCACACACTTGCACACACTAGCACACACACTCGCACATACTCGCACACACTCGCACACACTCGCACGCACACACTCGCACACACTCGCATGCACACACTCGCACACACACTCACACACACACACTCACATACACACTCGCACACACTCGCACAAACTCCTACACACACACGTACACACTCACACACACTCGCACACACAGTCGCACACACTCGCACATACACACATACACATTCACACACACTCGCACACACACTCGCACACACAGTCCTACACACTCACACACACACTCGCAAACACTCGCACACACTCACACACACACTCACTCACACATACACACTCGCGCACACTCACGCACACTAGCACACACTCGTAAGCATACACTCACTCACACACTTACTCACACGCACACACTCTCGCACACACTCACACACACTCGCGCACACTCGCACACTCTCGCACACATTTGCACACACTCGCACTCACTCGCACCCACTCGCACGCACACACTCGCACACACTCATACACAATCACACAAACTCGCACACACACACGCGCACACATTCGCACACACTCGCACACACGCACTCACTCACACTCACTCGCACACACTTGCACACACTCGCACACAGTCGCACACACAGTCCTACACACTCACACACACACTCGCAAACACTCGCACAAACTCACACACACTCACTCACACGCACACACTTGCGCACACTAGCACACACTCGCACGCCCACACTCGCACACATTCGCACTCACTCGCACGCACTCGCACGCACACACTCGCACACACTCGCACAAACTCACACAAACTCACACACACTCGCACACACTCATACACAATCGCACGCACACACACCCGCACACACTCGCACACATTTGCACTCACTCGCACGCACTCGCATGCACAAACTCGCACAAACTCACACACACTGGCACACACTTATACACAATCGCACACACACACTCTAACACACACTCGCACACACTCGCACACACTCACTCACACACACTCACACACACACTCGCACACACTCACACACACTTGCACACACTCGCACACACTCACACGCACACACACTCACACACTCACACACACTCGCACACACTCACAAGCACAAACTCGCACACACACTCGCACACACTCACACGCACACACTCACACGCACACACTCGCACACACACTCGCACACACTCGCACCCACTCACTCGTGCACACTTGCGCACACTCGGGCACATTTGCACACACTCGCACACACTCGCACACTCTCGCACACACACTCGCACACACACTCGCACACACTCGAACACACTCGCACACACTCGCAAACACTCGCACATACAGTCCTACAAACTCACACACACTCACACACACTCACACACTCGCACCCACACACAAACTGGCACACACTCAAACACACTCACTCATACACACTCGCACACACTCACTCGCACACACACACACTCGCACCCAGTCACTCGAGCACACTCGCACACCCTCGCACGCATGCACACACTCGCACACACTCACATGCACACACTCACGCACACACACTCGCGCACACTCATGCACACTCGCACGCACACATTCACACACATTCGCACGCACTTGCACACACTCGTACGCACACACTGGCACACACTCGCACACACTCGCACACACACACTCGCACATACTCGCTCACACTCGCACACACTCGCACGCACACACTCGCACACACTCGCATGCACACACTCGCACACACACTCACACACACACACTCGCATACACACTCGCACAAACTCCTACACACACTCGTACACACTCACACACACTAGCACTCACACACTCGCACATACTCGCACACACTCGCACACACTCGCATGCACACACTCGCACACACACTCACACACTCTCGCATACACACTCGCACAAACTCCTACACACACTCGTACACACTCACACACACTCGCACACACACTTGCACACACTCGCACATACACACATACACATTCGCACACACTCGCACACACACTCGCACACACAGTCCTACACACTCACACACACACTCGCAAACACTCGCACACACTCACACACACACTCACTCACACGTACACACTCACGCACACTTGCACACACTCACGCACACTAGCACACACTCGTAAGCATACCCTCACACTCACTCACACACTTACTCACACGCACACACTCTCGCACACACTCACACACACTCGCGCACACTCGCACACACTCGCACGCCCACACTCGCACACTCTCGCACACATTTGCACACACTCGCACTCACTTGCACCCACTCGCACGCACCCACTCGCACACACTCATACACAATCACACAAACTCGCACACACACACTCGCACACATTCGCACACACTCGCACACACTCGCATGCACACACTCGCACACACACTCACACACACACTCTCGCATACACACTCGCACAAACTCCTACACACACTCGTACACACTCACACACACTCGCACACACACTTGCACACACTCGCACATACACACATACACATTCGCACACACTCGCACACACACTCGCACACACAGTCCTACACACTCACACACACACTCGCAAACACTCGCACACACTCACACACACACTCACTCACACGTACACACTCACGCACACTTGCACACACTCACGCACACTAGCACACACTCGTAAGCATACACTCACACTCACTCACACACTTACTCACACGCACACACTCTCGCACACACTCACACACACTCGCGCACACTCGCACACACTCGCACGCCCACACTCGCACACTCTCGCACACATTTGCACACACTCGCACTCACTTGCACCCACTCGCACGCACACACTCGCACACACTCATACACAATCACACAAACTCGCACACACACACTCGCACACATTCGCACACACTCGCACACACTCACTCACTCACACTCACTCGCACACACTTGCACACACTCGCACACACTCGCACACACAGTCCTACACACTCACACACACACTCGCAAACACTCGCACAAACTCACACACACTCACTCACACGCAGACACACTCGCATGCCCACACTCACACACATTTGCACTCACTCGCACGCACTCGCACGCACACACTCGCACAAACTCACACACACTCGCACACACTCATACACAATCGCACGCACACACACTCGCACACACACACTCGCACACACTCGCACACTCTCGCACACATTCACACTCACTCGCACGCACTCGCACGCGCACACTCGAACACACTCGCGCAAACTCACACACACTCGCACACACTTATACACAAACGCACACACACACTCGTACACACACTCGCACACACTCGCACACACTCGCACACACTCACTCACACACACTCACACACACACACTCGCACACACTCACACACACTTGCACACACTCGCACACACTCACACGCACACACACTCGCACACACACTCACACACACTCACACACTCACAAGCACACACTCGCACACACCCTCGCACACACTCACACGCACACACTCACACGCACACACTCGCACAAACAGTCGCACACACTCGCACCCACTCACTCGTGCACACTCGCGCACACTCGGGCACATTTGCACACACTCGCACACACTCGCACACTCTCGCACACACACTCGCACACACACTCGCACACACTCGAACACACTCGCACACACTCGCAAACACTCGCACATACAGTCCTACAAACTCACACACACTCACACACACTCACACACTCCACCCACACACAAACTGGCACACACTCAAACACACTCACTCATACACACTCGCACACACTCACTCGCACACACACACACACACTCGCACACACTCACACCCAGTCACTCGAGCACACTCGCACACACTCGCACTAACGCACACACTCGCACACACTCACACGCACACAGTCACGCACACACACTCGCGCACACTCGTGCACACTTGCACGCACACATTCGCACACATTCGCACTCACTTGCACACACTCGTGCGCACACACTGGCACACACTGGCACACACTGGCAAACACACACTCGCACACACTGGCACACACTTGCACACACTAGCACACACACACTCGCACATACTCGCACACACTCGCACACACTCGCACGCACACACTCGCACACACTCGCATGCACACACTCACACACACACTCACACACACTCACATACACACTCGCACACACTCGCACAAACTCCTACACACATGTACACACTCACACACACTCGCACAAACACTCGCACACACTCGCACATACACACATACACATTCACACACACTCGCACACACACCCGCACACACAGTCCTACACACTCACACACACACTCGCAAACACTCGCACACACTCACACACACACTCACATTTACACACTCGCGCACACTCACGCACACTAGCACACACTCGTAAGCATACACTCACACTCACTCACACACTTACTCACACGCACACACTCTCGCACACACTCACACACACTCGCGCACACTCGCACACACTCGCACGCCCACACTCGCACACTCTTGCACACATTTGCACACACTCGCACTGACTCGCACCCACTCGCACGCACACACTCGCACACACTCATACACAATCACACAAACTCGCACACACACACTCGCACACATTCGCACACACTCTCACACACGCACTCACTCACACTCACTCGCACACACTTACACACACTCGCACACACTCGCACACACAGTCCTACACACTCACACACACACTCGCAAACACTCGCACAAACTCACACACACTCACTCACACGCACACACTTGCGCACACTAGCACACACTCGCACGCCCAAACTCGCACACATTCGCACTCACTCGCACGCACTCGCACGCACACACTCGCACACACTCGCACAAACTCACACACACTCGCACACACTCATACACAATCGCACGCACACACACCCGCACACACTCACACACATTCGCACTCACTCGCACGCACTCGCACGCACACACTCGCACAAACTCACACACACTGGCACACACATATACACAATCGCACACACACACTCTAACACACACTCACACACACTCGCACACACTCACTCACACACACTCACACACACACTCGCACACACTCACACACACTTGCACACACTCGCACACACTCACACGCACACACACTCTCACACACACTCACACACACTCGCACACACTCACAAGCACAAACTCGCACACACACTCGCACACACTCACACGCACACACTCACACGCACACACTCGCACACAAACTCGCACACACTCGCACCCAGTCACTCGAGCACACTCGCACACCCTCGCACGCACGCACACACTCGCACACACTCACATGCACACACTCACGCACACACACTCGCACACACTCGAACACACTCGCACACACTCGCAAACACTCGCACATACAGTCCTACAAACTCACACACACTCACACACACTCACACACTCCACCCACACACAAACTGGCACACACTCAAACACACTCACTCAGACACACTCGCACACACTCACTCGCACACACACACACACACTCGCACACACTCGCACCCAGTCACTCGAGCACACTCGCACACACTCGCACGCACGCACACACTCGCACACACTCACACGCACACAGTCACGCACACACACTCGCGCACACTCGTGCACACTTGCACGCACACATTCGCACACATTCGCACTCACTTGCACACACTCGTGCGCACACACTGGCACACACTGGCACACACTGGCACACACACACTCGCACACACTCGCACACACTTGCACACACTAGCACACACACACTCGCACATACTCGCACACACTCGCACACACTCGCACGCACACACTCGCACACACTCGCATGCACACACTCGCACACACACTCACACACACACACTCACATACACACTCGCACACACTCGCACGCACACACTCGCACGCACACACTCGCACACAATCGCATGCACACACTCGCACACACACTCACACACACTCACTCGCACACACACTCGCACACACTTGCACCCAGTCACTCGAGCACACTCGCACACCCTCGCACGCACGCACGCACACACTCGCACACACTCACATGCACACACTCACGCACACACACTCGCACACACTCGTGCACACTCGCACGCACACATTCATGCACACACACTCGCGCACACTCGTGCACACTCGCACGCACACATTCACACACATTCGCACTCACTTGCACACACTCGTATGCACACACTGGCACACACTTGCACACACTCGCACACACACACTCGCACATACTCGCTCACACTCACACACACTCGCACGCACACACTCGCACACACTCGCATGCACACACTCGCACACACACTCGCATACACACTCGCACAAACTCCTACACACACTCGTACACACTCACACACACTAGCACACACACACTCGCACACACTCGCACATACTCGCACACACTCGCACACACTCGCATGCACACACTGGCACACACTTGCACACACTCGCACACACACACTCGCACATACTCGCTCACACTCACACACACTCGCACGCACACACTCGCACACACTCGCATGCACACACTCGCACACACACTCGCATACACACTCGCACAAACTCCTACACACACTCGTACACACATTCACACACACTCTCGCATACACACTCGCACAAACTCCTACACACACTCGTACACACTCACACACACTCGCACACACACTTGCACACACTCGCACACACTCGCACATACACACATACACATTCGCACACACTCGCACACACACTCGCACACACAGTCCTACACACTCACACACACACTCGCAAACACTCGCACACACTCACACACACACTCACTCACACGTACACACTCATGCACACTTGCACACACTCACGCACACTAGCACACACTCGTAAGCATACAATCACACTCACTCACACACTTACTCACACGCACACACTCT
The DNA here is from genome assembly GCF_046119375.1 of Phyllobates terribilis. Classification (NCBI taxonomy): domain Eukaryota; kingdom Metazoa; phylum Chordata; class Amphibia; order Anura; family Dendrobatidae; genus Phyllobates; species Phyllobates terribilis. Next base: position 3,270,781 of record NW_027362853.1, read on the forward strand.
CGCACACACTCACACACACTCGCGCACACTCGCACACACTCGCACGCCCACCATCACACACTCTCGCACACATTTGTACACACTCGCACTCACTTGCACCCACTGGCACGCACACACTCGCACACACTCATACACAATCACACAAACTCGCACACACACACTCGCACACATTTGCACACACTCGCACACTCACACTCACTCGCACACACTTGCACACACTCGCACACACTCGCACACACAGTCCTACACACTCACACACACACTCGCAAACACTCACACAAACTCACACACACTCACTCACACGCACACACTTGCGCACACTAGCACACACTCGCACGCCCACACTCACACACATTCGCACTCACTCGCACGCACTCGCACGCACACACTTGCACAAACTCACACACACTCGCACACACTCATACACAATTGCATGCACACACACTCGCACACACACACTCGCACACACTAGCACACTCTCGCACACATTCACACTCACTCGCACGCACTCGCACGCACACACTCGAACACACTCGCACAAACACACACACACTCGCACACACTTATACACAAACGCACACACACACTCGTACACACACTCGCACACACTCGCACACACTCACTCACACACACACACTCGCACACACTCACACACACTCGCACACACTCGCACACACTCACTCACACACACTCACACACACACACTCGCACACACTCACACACACTTGCACACACTCGCACACACTCACACGCACACACACTCGCACACACACTCACACACACTCACACACTCACAAGCACACACTCGCACACACACTCGCACAAACTCACACGCACACACTCACACGCACACACTCGCACAAACAGTCGCACACACTCGCACCCACTCACTCGTGCACACTCGCGCACACTCGGGCACATTTGCACACACTCGCACACACTCGCACACTCTCGCACACACACTCGCACACACACTCGCACACACTCGAACACACTCGCACACACTCGCAAACACTCGCACATACAGTCCTACAAACTCACACACACTCACACACACTCACACACTCCACCCACACACAAACTGGCACACACTCAAACACACTCACTCATACACACTCGCACACACTCACTCGCACACACACACACACACTCGCACACACTCGCACCCAGTCACTCGAGCACACTCGCACACACTCGCACGCACGCACACACTCGCACACACTCACACGCACACAGTCACGCACACACACTCGCGCACACTCGTGCACACTTGCACGCACACATTCGCACACATTCGCACTCACTTGCACACACTCGTGCGCACACACTGGCACACACTGGCACACACTGGCAAACACACACTCGCACACACTGGCACACACTTGCACACACTAGCACACACACACTCGCACATACTCGCACACACTCGCACACACTCGCACGCACACACTCGCACACACTCGCATGCACACACTCGCACACACACTCACACACACTCACATACACACTCGCACACACTCGCACAAACTCCTACACACACGTACACACTCACACACACTCGCACACACACTCGCACACACTCGCACATACACACATACACATTCACACACACTCGCACACACACCCGCACACACAGTCCTACACACTCACACACACACTCGCAAACACTCGCACACACTCACACACACACTCACATTTACACACTCGCGCACACTCACGCACACTAGCACACACTCGTAAGCATACACTCACACTCACTCACACACTTACTCACACGCACACACTCTCGCACACACTCACACACACTCGCGCACACTCGCACACACTCGCACACCCACACTCGCACACTCTTGCACACATTTGCACACACTCGCACTGACTCGCACCCACTCGCACGCACACACTCGCACACACTCATACACAATCACACAAACTCGCACACACACACTCGCACACATTCGCACACACTCTCACACACGCACTCACTCACACTCACTCGCACACACTTACACACACTCGCACACACTCGCACACACAGTCCTACACACTCACACACACACTCGCAAACACTCGCACAAACTCACACACACTCACTCACACGCACACACTTGCGCACACTAGCACACACTCGCACGCCCAAACTCGCACACATTCGCACTCACTCGCACGCACTCGCACGCACACACTCGCACACACTCGCACAAACTCACACACACTCATACACAATCGCACGCACACACACCCGCACACACTCACACACATTCGCACTCACTCGCACGCACTCGCACGCACACACTCGCACAAACTCACACACACTGGCACACACTTATACACAATCGCACACACACACTCTAACACACACTCACACACACTCGCACACACTCACTCACACACAATCACACACACACTTGCACACACTCACACACACTTGCACACACTCGCACACACTCACACGCACACACACTCTCACACACACTCACACACACTCGCACACACTCACAAGCACAAACTGGCACACACACTCGCACACACTCACACGCACACACTCACACGCACACACTCGCACACAAACTCGCACACACTCGCACCCAGTCACTCGAGCACACTCGCACACCCTCGCACGCACGCACACACTCGCACACACTCACATGCACACACTCACGCACACACACTCGCACACACTCCCACACACTCGCAAACACTCGCACATACAGTCCTACAAACTCACACACACTCACACACACTCACACACTCCACCCACACACAAACTGGCACACACTCACTCAGACACACTCGCACACACTCACTCGCACACACACACACACACTCGCACACACTCGCACCCAGTCACTCGAGCACACTCGCACACACTCGCACGCACGCACACACTCGCACACACTCACACGCACACAGTCACGCACACACACTCGCGCACACTCGTGCACACTTGCACGCACACATTCGCACACATTCGCACTCACTTGCACACACTCGTGCGCACACACTGGCACACACTGGCACACACTGGCACACACACACTCGCACACACTCGCACACACTTGCACACACTAGCACACACACACTCGCACATACTCGCACACACTCGCACACACTCGCACGCACACACTCGCACACACTCGCATGCACACACTCGCACACACACTCACACACACACACTCACATACACACTCGCACACACTCGCACACACTCGCACGCACACACTCGCACACACTCGCATGCACACACTCGCACACACACTCACACACACTCACTCGCACACACACTCGCACACACTTGCACCCAGTCACTCGATCACACTCGCACACCCTCGCACGCACGCACGCACACACTCGCACACACTCACATGCACACATTCACGCACACACACTCGCACACACTCGTGCACACTCGCACGCACACATTCATGCACACACACTCGCGCACACTCGTGCACACTCGCACGCACACATTCACACACATTCGCACTCACTTGCACACACTCGTATGCACACACTGGCACACACTTGCACACACTCGCACACACACACTCGCACATACTCGCTCACACTCACACACACTCGCACGCACACACTCGCACACACTCGCATGCACACACTCGCACACACACTCGCATACACACTCGCACAAACTCCTACACACACTCGTACACACTCACACACACTAGCACACATACACTCGCACACACTCGCACATACTCGCACACACTCGCACACACTCGCATGCACACACTCGCACACACATTCACACACACTCTCGCATACACACTCGCACAAACTCCTACACACACTCGTACACACTCACACACACTCGCACACACACTTGCACACACTCGCACACACTCGCACATACACACATACACATTCGCACACACTCGCACACACACTCGCACACACAGTCCTACACACTCACACACACACTCGCAAACACTCGCACACACTCACACACACACTCACTAACACGTACACACTCATGCACACTTGCACACACTCACGCACACTAGCACACACTCGTAAGCATACACTCACACTCACTCACACACTTACTCACACGCACACACTCTCTCACACACTCACACACACTCGCGCACACTCGCACACACTCGCACGCCCACCATCACACACTCTCGCACACATTTGCACACACTCGCACTCACTTGCACCCACTGGCACGCACACACTCGCACACACTCATACACAATCACACAAACTCGCACACACACACTCGCACACATTTGCACACACTCGCACACTCACACTCACTCGCACACACTTGCACACACTCGCACACACTCGCACACACAGTCCTACACACTCACACACACACTCGCAAACACTCACACAAACTCACACACACTCACTCACACGCACACACTTGCGCACACTAGCACACACTCGCACGCCCACACTCACACACATTCGCACTCACTCGCACGCACTCGCACGCACACACTTGCACAAACTCACACACACTCGCACACACTCATACACAATCGCATGCACACACACTCGCACACACACACTCGCACACACTAGCACACTCTCGCACACATTCACACTCACTCGCACGCACTCGCACGCTCACACTCGAACACACTCGCACAAACACACACACACTCGCACACACTTATACACAAACGCACACACACACTCGTACACACACTCGCACACACTCGCACACACTCGCACACACTCACTCACACACACACACTCGCACACACTCACACACACTTGCACACACTAGCACACACTCACACGCACACACACTCGCACACACACTCACACACACTCGCACACACTCACAAGCACACACTCGCACACACACTCGCACACACTCACACGCACACACTCACACGCACACACTCGCACAAACAGTCGCACACACTCGCACCCACTCACTCGTGCACACTCGCGCACACTTGGGCACATTTGCACACACTCGCACACACTCGCACACTCTCGCACACACACTCGCACACACACTCGCACACACTCGAACACACTCGCACACACTCGCAAACACTCGCACATACAGTCCTACAAACTCACACACACTCACACACACTCACACACTCCACCCACACACAAACTGGCACACACTCACTCAGACACACTCGCACACACTCACTCGCACACACACACACACTCGCACACACTCGCACCCAGTCACTCGAGCACACTCGCACACACTCGCACGCACGCACACACTCGCACACACTCACACGCACACAGTCACGCACACACACTCGCGCACACTCGTGCACACTTGCACGCACACATTCGCACACATTCGCACTCACTTGCACACACTCGTGCGCACACACTGGCACACACTGGCACACACTGGCACACACACACTCGCACACACTCGCACACACTTGCACACACTAGCACACACACACTCGCACATACTCGCACACACTCGCACACACTCGCACGCACACACTCGCACACACTCGCATGCACACACTCGCACACACACTCACACACACACACTCACATACACACTCGCACACACTCACACACACTCGCACGCACACACTCGCACACACTCGCATGCACACACTCGCACACACACTCACACACACTCACTCGCACACACACTCGCACACACTTGCACCCAGTCACTCGAGCACACTCGCACACCCTCGCACGCACGCACGCACACAATCGCACACACTCACATGCACACATTCACGCACACACACTCGCACACACTCGTGCACACTCGCACGCACACATTCATGCACACACACTCGCGCACACTCGTGCACACTCGCACGCACACATTCACACACATTCGCACTCACTTGCACACACTCGTATGCACACACTGGCACACACTTGCACACACTCGCACACACACACTCGCACATACTCGCTCACACTCACACACACTCGCACGCACACACTCGCACACACTCGCATGCACACACTCGCACACACACTCGCATACACACTCGCACAAACTCCTACACACACTCGTACACACTCACACACACTAGCACACACACACTCGCACACACTCGCACATACTCGCACACACTCGCACACACTCGCATGCACACACTCGCACACACATTCACACACACTCTCGCATACACACTCGCACAAACTCCTACACACACTCGTACACACTCACACACACTCGCACACACACTTGCACACACTCGCACACACTCGCACATACACACATACACATTCGCACACACTCGCACACACACTCGCACACACAGTCCTACACACTCACACACACACTCGCAAACACTCGCACACACTCACACACACACTCACTAACACGTACACACTCATGCACACTTGCACACACTCACGCACACTAGCACACACTCGTAAGCATACACTCACACTCACTCACACACTTACTCACACGCACACACTCTCGCACACACTCACACACACTCGCGCACACTCGCACACACTCGCACGCCCACCATCACACACTCTCGCACACATTTGCACACACTCACACTCACTTGCACCCACTGGCACGCACACACTCGCACACACTCATACACAATCACACAAACTCGCACACACACACTCGCACACATTTGCACACACTCGCACACTCACACTCACTCGCACACACTTGCACACACTCGCACACACTCGCACACACAGTCCTACACACTCACACACACACTCGCAAACACTCACACAAACTCACACACACTCACTCACACGCACACACTTGCGCACACTAGCACACACTCGCACGCCCACAATCACACACATTCGCACTCACTCGCACGCACTCGCACGCACACACTTGCACAAACTCACACACACTCGCACACACTCATACACAATCGCATGCACACACACTCGCACACACACACTCGCACACACTAGCACACTCTCGCACACATTCACACTCACTCGCACGCACTCGCACGCTCACACTCGAACACACTCGCACAAACACACACACACTCGCACACACTTATACACAAACGCACACACACACTCGTACACACACTCGCACACACTCGCACACACTCGCACACACTCACTCACACACACACACTCGCACACACTCACACACACTTGCACACACTCGCACACACTCACACGCACACACACTCGCACACACACTCACACACACTCGCACACACTCACAAGCACACACTCGCACACACACTCGCACACACTCACACGCACACACTCACACGCACACACTCGCACAAACAGTCGCACACACTCGCACCCACTCACTCATGCACACTCGCGCACACTTGGGCACATTTGCACACACTCTCACACACTCGCACACTCTCGCACACACACTCGCACACACACTCGCACACACTCGAACACACTCGCACACACTCGCAAACACTCGCACATACAGTCCTACAAACTCACACACACTCACACACACTCACACACTCGCACCCACACACAAACTGGCACACACTCAAACACACTCACTCATACACACTCGCACACAATCACTCACACACCCACACTCGCACACACACGCACCCAGTCACTCGAGCACACTCACACACCCTCGCACGCACGCACACACTCGCACATACTCGCACACACTCGCACACACTCGCATGCACACATTCGCACACACACACACTCTCGCATACACACTCGCACAAACTCCTACACACTCACACACACTCATACACAATCGCACGCACACACACTCGCACACACTCGCACACTCTCGCACACATTCGCACTCACTCGCACGCACACACTCGCACAAACTCGCATGCCCACACTCGCACACATTCGCACTCACTCGCACGCACTCGCACGCACACACTCGCACACACTCATACACAATCGCACGCACACACACTCGCACACACTCGCACACATTCGCACTCACTCGCACGCACACACTCGCACAAACTCGCATGCACACACTCGCACACACACTCACACACACACACTCGCATACACACTTGCACACACTCGCACAAACTCCTACACACACTCGTACACACTCACACACACTCGCACACACACTTGCACACACTCGCACACACTCGCACATACACACATACACATTCGCACACACTCGCACACTCACTCGCACACACAGTCCTACACACTCACACACACACTCGCAAACACTCGCACACACACACACTCACTCACACGTACACACTCGCGCACACTCACACACACTCACGCACACTAGCACACACTCGTAAGCATACACTCACACTCACTCACACACTTACTCACACGCACACACTCTCGCACACACTCACACACATTCGCGCACACTCGCACACACTCTCACGCCCACACTCGCACACTCTCGCACACATTTGCACACACTCGCACTCACTCGCACCCACTCGCATGCACACACTCGCACACACTCATACACAATCACACAAACTGACACACACTCGCACACATTCACACACTCGCACCCACTCACTCATGCACACTCGCACACATTCGCACTCACTCGCACGCACACACTCGCACAAACTCACACACACTCGCACACACTCATACACAATCGCACGCACACACACTCGCACACACACACTCACACACACTCGCACACTCTCGCACACATACGCACTCACTCGCACGCACTCGCACGCACACACTCTCACACACTCGCACAAACTCACACACACTCGCACACACTTATACACAATCGGACACACACACTCACTCACTCACACTCACTCGCACACACTTGCACACACTCGCACACACTCGCACACACAGTCCTACACACTCACACACACTCGCAAACACTCGCACAAACTCACACACACTCACTCACACGCACACACTTGCACACACTAGCACACACTCGCACGCCCACACTTGCACACACTCACACTCACTCGCACGCACTCGCACACACACACTCGCACACACTCGCACATACTCGCACACACTTGCACACACTCGCATGCACACACTCGCACACACACTCACAAACACACACTCGCATACACACTCGCACACACTCGCACAAACTCCTACAGACACTCGTACACACTCACACACACTCGCACACACACTTGCACACACTCGCACACACTCGCACATACACGCATACACATTCGCACACACTCGCACACACACTCGCACACACAGTCCTACACACACACTCGCAAACACTCGCACACACTCACACACACACTCACTCACACGTACACACTCGCACACACTCGCACACACTCACGCACACTAGCACACACTCGTAAGCATACACTCACATTCACTCACACACTTACTCACACGCACACACTCTCGCACACACTCACACACACTCGCGCACACTCGCACACACTCGCATGCCCACACTCGCACACTCTCGCACACATTTGCACACAGTCGCACTCACTCACACCCACTCGCACGCACACACTCGCACACACTCATACACAATCACACAAACTCGCACACACACTCGCACACATTCGCACACACTCGCACACACTCACTCACTCACACTCACTCGCACACACTTGCACACACTCGCACACACTCGCACACACAGTCCTACACACTCACACACACTCGCAAACACTCGCACAAACTCACACACACTCACTCACACGCACATACTTGCACACACTAGCACACACTCGCACGCCCACATTTGCACACATTCGCACTCACTCGCACGCACTCGCACGCACTCGCACGCACACACTCGCACACACTCGCACAAACTCACACACACTCGCACACACTCATACTCAATCGCACAATCGCACAAACTCACACACACTCGCACACACTCACACACTCGCACCCACTCACTCGTGCATACTCGCACACATTCGCACGCACACACTCGCACAAACTCACACACACTCGCACACACTCATACACAATCGCACGCACACACACTCGCACACACACACTCACACACTCGCACACTCTCGCACACATACGCACTCACTCGCACACACTCTCACACACTCGCACAAACTCACACACACTCGCACACACTTATACACAATCGCACACACACACTCACTCACTCACACTCACTCGCACACACTTGCACACACTCGCACACACTCGCACACACAGTCCTACACACTCACACACACTCGCAAACACTCGCACAAACTCACTCACACGCACACACTTGCACACACTGGCACACACTCGCACGCCCACACTTGCACACACTCACACTCACTCGCACGCACACACTCGCACACACTCACTCATACTCGCACACACTTGCACACACTCGCATGCACACACTCGCACACACACTCACAAACACACACTCGCATACACACTCGCACACACTCGCACAAACTCCTACACACACTCGTACACACTCACACACACTCGCACACACACTTGCACACACTCGCACACACTCGCACATTCACACATACACATTCGCACACACTCGCACACACACTCGCACACACAGTCCTACACACACACACTCGCAAACACTCGCACACACTCACACACACACTCACTCACACGTACACACTCGCACACACTCGCACACACTCACGCACACTAGCACACACTCGTAAGCATACACTCACATTCACTCACACACTTAATCACACGCACACACTCTCGCACACACTCACAAACACTCGCGCACACTCGCACACACTCGCAAGCCAACACTCGCACACTCTCGCACACATTTGCACACACTTGCACACACTCACACACACTCGTGCACACTCGCACACACTCGCACGCCCACACTCGCACACTCTCGCACACATTTGCACACACTCGCACTCACTCGCACCCACTCGCATGCACACACTCGCACACACTCATACACAATCACACAAACTTGCACACACACACTCGCACACATTCGCACACACTCGCACACACTCACTCACTCACACTCACTCGCACACACTTGCACACACTCGCACACACTCGCACACACAGTCCTACACACTCACACACACTCGCAAACACTCGCACAAACTCACACACACTCACTCACACGCACACACTTGCGCACACTAGCACACACTCGCACGCCCACACTCGCACACATTCGCACTCACTCGCACGCACTCGCACGCACACACTCGCAAAAAACTCACACACACTCGCACACACTCATACAAAATCGCACGCACACACACTCGCACACACTCGCACACTCTCGCACTCACTCGCACGCACTCGCACGCACACACTCGCACACACTCGCATGCACACACTCGCACACACAAACACACACACACTCGCATACACACTCGCACACACTCGCATGCACACACTCGCACACACACTCACACACACACACTCGCATACACACTCGCACACACTCGCACAAACTCCTACACACACTCGTACACACTCACACACACTCACACACACACTTGCACACACTCGAACATACACACATACACATTCGCACACACTCGCACACTCACTCGCACACACAGTCCTACACACTCACACACACACTCGCAAACACTCGCACACACACACACTCACTCACAAGTACACACTCGCGCACACTCGCACACACTCACGCACACTAGCACACACTCGTAAACATACACTCACACTCACTCACACACTTACTCACACTCACACACTCTCGCACACACTCACACACACTCACCCACACTCACACACACTCGCACGCCCACACTCGCACACTCTCGCACACATTTGCACACACTCGCACTCACTCACACCCACTCGCACGCACACACTCGCACACACTCATACACAATCACACAAACTCGCACACACACACTCGCACACATTTGCACACACTCGCACACACTCACTCACTCACACTCACTCGCACACACTTGCACACACTCGCACACACTCGCACACACAGTCCTACACACTCACACACACACTCGCAAACACTCGCACAAACTCACACACACTCATTCACACGCACACACTTGCGCACACTAGCACACACTCGCACGCCCACACTCGCACACATTCGCACTCACTCGCACGCACTCGCACGCACACACTCGCACAAACTCACACACACTCGCACACACTCATACACAATCGCACTCACACACACTCGCACACACTCGCACACTCTCGCACACATTCGCACTCACTCGCACGCACACACTCGCACAAACTCGCATGCACACACTCGCACACACACTCACACACACACACTCGCATACACACTCGCACAAACTCCTACACACACTCGTACACACTCACACACACTCGCACACACACTTGCACACACTCGCACACACTCGCACATACACACATACACATTCGCACACACTCGCACAATCACTCGCACACACAGTCCTACACACTCACACACACACTCGCAAACACTCACACACACACACACTCACTCACACGTACACACTCGCGCACACTCACACACACTCACGCACACTAGCACACACTCATAAGCATACACTCACACTCACTCACACCCTTACTCACACGCACACACTCTCGCACACACTCACACACATTCGCGCACACTCGCACACACTCGCACGCCCACACTCGCACACTCTCGCACACATTTGCACACACTCGCACCCACTCGCATGCACACACTCTCACACACTCGCACAAACTCACACACTCGCACACACTTATACACAATCGGACACACACACTCACTCACTCACACTCACTCCCACACACTTGCACACACTCGCACACACTCGCACACACAGTCCTACACACTCACACACACTCGCAAACACTCGCACAAACTCACACACACTCACTCACACCCACACACTTGCACACACTAGCAGACACTCGCACGCCCACACTTGCACACACTCACACTCACTCGCACGCACTCGCACGCACACACTCGCACACACTCGCACATACTCGCACACACTTGCACACACTCGCACACACTCGCATGCACACACTCGCACACATACTCACAAACACACACTCGCATACACACTCGCACACACTCGCACAAACTCCTACACACACTCGTACACACTCACACACACTCGCACACACACTTGCACACACTCGCACACACTCGCACATACACGCATACACATTCGCACACACTCGCACACACACTCGCACACACACTCCTACACACACACACTCGCAAACACTCGCACACACTCACTCACACGTACACACTCGCACACACTCGCACACACTCACGCACACTAGCACACACTCGTAAGCATACACTCACATTCACTCACACACTTACTCACACGCACACACTCTCGCACACACTCACACACACTCGCGCACACTCGCACACACTCGCATGCCCACACTCGCACACTCTCGCACACATTTGCACACACTCGCACTCACTCACACCGACTCGCACGCACACACTCGCACACACTCATACACAATCACACAAAGTCGCACACACACACTCGCACACATTCGCACACACTCGCACACACTCACTCACTCACACTCACTCGCACACACTTGCACACACTCGCACACACTCGCACACACAGTCCTACACACTCACACACACTCGCAAACACTCGCACAAACTCACACACACTCACTCACACGCACATACTTGCACACACTAGCACACACTCGCACGCCCACACTTGCACACATTCGCACTCACTCGCACGCACTCGCACGCACACACTCGCACAAACTCACACACACTCGCACACACTCATACTCAATCGCACAATCGTACAAACTCACACACACTCGCACACACTCACACACTCGCACCCACTCACTCGTGCACACTCGCACACATTCGCACTCACTCGCACGCACTCACACGCACACACTCGCACAAACTCACACACACTCGCACACACTCATACACAATCGCACGCACACACTCGCACACACACACTCACACACACTCGCACACTCTCGCACACATACGCACTCACTCGCACGCACTCGCACGCACACACTCTCACACACTCGCACAAACTCACACACACTCGCACACACTTATACACAATCGCACACACACACTCACTCACTCACACTCACTTGCACACACTTGCACACACTCGCACACACTCGCACACACAGTTCTACACACTCACACACACTCGCAAACACTCGCACAAACTCACACACACTCACTCACACGCACACACTTGCACACACTAGCACACACTCACACGCCCACACTTGCACACACTCACACACATTCGCACGCACTCGCACGCACACACTCGCACATACTCGCACACACTTGCACACACTCGCACACACTCATACACAATCGCACGCACACACACTCGCACACACACACTCGCACACACTCGCACACTCTCGCACACATTCACACTCACTCGCACGCACTCGCACGCGCACACTCGAACACACTCGCACAAACTCACACACACTCGCACACACTTATACACAAACGCACACACACACTCGTACACACACTCGCACACACTCGCACACACTCGCACACACTCACTCACACACACTCACACACACACTCGCACACACTCACACACACTTGCACACACTCGCACACACTCACACGCACACACACTCGCACACACACTCACACACACTCACACACTCACAAGCACACACTCGCACACACACTCGCACACACTCACACGCACACACTCACACGCACACACTCGCACAAACAGTCGCACACACTCGCACCCACTCACTCGTGCACACTCGCGCACACTCGGGCACATTTGCACACACTCGCACACACTCGCACACTCTCGCACACACACTCGCACACACTCGCACAAATTCACACACACTCGCACACACTTATACACAATCGCACACACACACACTCGTACACACACTCGCACACACTCGCACACACTCGCACACACTCACTCACACACACACTCGCACACACTCACACACACTCGCACACACTCACATGCACACACACTCGCACACACTCACACACACTCGCACACACTCACAAGCACACACTCGCACAGACACTCGCTCACACTCACAAGCACACACTCACACGCACACACTCGCACACACACTCGCACACACTCACACCCACTCACTCGTGCACACTCGTGCACACTCGGGCACATTTGCACACACTCGCACACACTCGCACACTCTCGCACACACTCGCACACACACTCGCACACACTCGAACACACTCACACACACTCACAAACAATCGCACATACAGTCCTACAAACTCACACACACTCACACACACACACTCGCACCCACACACAAACTGGCACACACTCAAACACACTCACTCATACACACTCGCACACACTCACTCGCACACAAACACACTCGCACACACTCGCACCCAGTCACTCGAGCACACTCGCACACACTCGCACGCACACACGCACACACTCGCACACACTCACACGCACACACTCACGCACACACACTCGCGCACACTCGTGCACACTCGCAAGCACACATTCGCACACATTTGCACTCACTTGCACACACTGGCACACACTGGCACACACTGGCACACACACACTCGCACACACTCGCACACACAGTCCTACACACTCACACACACACTCGCAAACACTCGCACAAACTCACACACACTCATTCACACGCACACACTTGCGCACACTAGCACACACTCGCACGCCCACACTCGCACACATTCGCACTCACTCGCACGCACTCGCACGCACACACTCGCACAAACTCACACACACTCGCACACACTCATACACAATCGCACTCACACACACTCGCACACACTCGCACACTCTCGCACACATTCGCACTCACTCGCACGCACACACTCGCACAAACTCGCATGCACACACTCGCACACACACTCACACACACACACTCGCATACACACTCGCACAAACTCCTACACACACTCGTACACACTCACACACACTCGCACACACACTTGCACACACTCGCACACACTCGCACATACACACATACACATTCGCACACACTCGCACAATCACTCGCACACACAGTCCTACACACTCACACACACACTCGCAAACACTCACACACACACACACTCACTCACACGTACACACTCGCGCACACTCACACACACTCACGCACACTAGCACACACTCATAAGCATACACTCACACTCACTCACACCCTTACTCACACGCACACACTCTCGCACACACTCACACACATTCGCGCACACTCGCACACACTCGCACGCCCACACTCGCACACTCTCGCACACATTTGCACACACTCGCACCCACTCGCATGCACACACTCTCACACACTCGCACAAACTCACACACTCGCACACACTTATACACAATCGGACACACACACTCACTCACTCACACTCACTCCCACACACTTGCACACACTCGCACACACTCGCACACACAGTCCTACACACTCACACACACTCGCAAACACTCGCACAAACTCACACACACTCACTCACACCCACACACTTGCACACACTAGCAGACACTCGCACGCCCACACTTGCACACACTCACACTCACTCGCACGCACTCGCACGCACACACTCGCACACACTCGCACATACTCGCACACACTTGCACACACTCGCACACACTCGCATGCACACACTCGCACACATACTCACAAACACACACTCGCATACACACTCGCACACACTCGCACAAACTCCTACACACACTCGTACACACTCACACACACTCGCACACACACTTGCACACACTCGCACACACTCGCACATACACGCATACACATTCGCACACACTCGCACACACACTCGCACACACACTCCTACACACACACACTCGCAAACACTCGCACACACTCACTCACACGTACACACTCGCACACACTCGCACACACTCACGCACACTAGCACACACTCGTAAGCATACACTCACATTCACTCACACACTTACTCACACGCACACACTCTCGCACACACTCACACACACTCGCGCACACTCGCACACACTCGCATGCCCACACTCGCACACTCTCGCACACATTTGCACACACTCGCACTCACTCACACCGACTCGCACGCACACACTCGCACACACTCATACACAATCACACAAAGTCGCACACACACACTCGCACACATTCGCACACACTCGCACACACTCACTCACTCACACTCACTCGCACACACTTGCACACACTCGCACACACTCGCACACACAGTCCTACACACTCACACACACTCGCAAACACTCGCACAAACTCACACACACTCACTCACACGCACATACTTGCACACACTAGCACACACTCGCACGCCCACACTTGCACACATTCGCACTCACTCGCACGCACTCGCACGCACACACTCGCACAAACTCACACACACTCGCACACACTCATACTCAATCGCACAATCGTACAAACTCACACACACTCGCACACACTCACACACTCGCACCCACTCACTCGTGCACACTCGCACACATTCGCACTCACTCGCACGCACTCACACGCACACACTCGCACAAACTCACACACACTCGCACACACTCATACACAATCGCACGCACACACTCGCACACACACACTCACACACACTCGCACACTCTCGCACACATACGCACTCACTCGCACGCACTCGCACGCACACACTCTCACACACTCGCACAAACTCACACACACTCGCACACACTTATACACAATCGCACACACACACTCACTCACTCACACTCACTTGCACACACTTGCACACACTCGCACACACTCGCACACACAGTTCTACACACTCACACACACTCGCAAACACTCGCACAAACTCACACACACTCACTCACACGCACACACTTGCACACACTAGCACACACTCACACGCCCACACTTGCACACACTCACACACATTCGCACGCACTCGCACGCACACACTCGCACATACTCGCACACACTTGCACACACTCGCACACACTCATACACAATCGCACGCACACACACTCGCACACACACACTCGCACACACTCGCACACTCTCGCACACATTCACACTCACTCGCACGCACTCGCACGCGCACACTCGAACACACTCGCACAAACTCACACACACTCGCACACACTTATACACAAACGCACACACACACTCGTACACACACTCGCACACACTCGCACACACTCGCACACACTCACTCACACACACTCACACACACACTCGCACACACTCACACACACTTGCACACACTCGCACACACTCACACGCACACACACTCGCACACACACTCACACACACTCACACACTCACAAGCACACACTCGCACACACACTCGCACACACTCACACGCACACACTCACACGCACACACTCGCACAAACAGTCGCACACACTCGCACCCACTCACTCGTGCACACTCGCGCACACTCGGGCACATTTGCACACACTCGCACACACTCGCACACTCTCGCACACACACTCGCACACACTCGCACAAATTCACACACACTCGCACACACTTATACACAATCGCACACACACACACTCGTACACACACTCGCACACACTCGCACACACTCGCACACACTCACTCACACACACACTCGCACACACTCACACACACTCGCACACACTCACATGCACACACACTCGCACACACTCACACACACTCGCACACACTCACAAGCACACACTCGCACAGACACTCGCTCACACTCACAAGCACACACTCACACGCACACACTCGCACACACACTCGCACACACTCACACCCACTCACTCGTGCACACTCGTGCACACTCGGGCACATTTGCACACACTCGCACACACTCGCACACTCTCGCACACACTCGCACACACACTCGCACACACTCGAACACACTCACACACACTCACAAACAATCGCACATACAGTCCTACAAACTCACACACACTCACACACACACACTCGCACCCACACACAAACTGGCACACACTCAAACACACTCACTCATACACACTCGCACACACTCACTCGCACACAAACACACTCGCACACACTCGCACCCAGTCACTCGAGCACACTCGCACACACTCGCACGCACACACGCACACACTCGCACACACTCACACGCACACACTCACGCACACACACTCGCGCACACTCGTGCACACTCGCAAGCACACATTCGCACACATTTGCACTCACTTGCACACACTGGCACACACTGGCACACACTGGCACACACACACTCGCACACACTCGCACACACTCGCACACACTTGCACACACTAGCACACACACTCGCACATACTCGCACACACTCGCACACACTCGCACGCACACACTCGCACACACTCGCATGCACACACTCGCACACACACTCACACACACACACTCACATACACACTCGCACACACTCGCACAAACTCCTACACACACACGTACATACTCACACACACTCGCACACACACTCGCACACACTCGCACATACACACATACACATTCACACACACTCGCACACACACTCGCACACACAGTCCTACACACTCACACACACACTCGCAAACACTCGCACACACTCACACACACACTCACTCACACATACACACTCGCGCACACTCACGCACACTAGCACACACTCACTCACACACACACACTCGCACACACTCACACACACTCGCACACACTCACATGCACACACACTCGCACACACTCACACACACTCGCACACACTCACAAGCACACACTCGCACAGACACTCACTCACACTCACAAGCACACACTCACACGCACACACTCGCACACACACTCGCACACACTCACACCCACTCACTCGTGCACACTCGTGCACACTCGGGCACATTTGCACACACTCGCACACACTCGCACACACTCGCACACACACTCGCACACACTCGAACACACTCACACACACTCACAAACAATCGCACATACAGTCCTACAAACTCACACACACTCACACACACTCACACACTCGCACCCACACACAAACTGGCACACACTCAAACACACTCACTCATACACACTCACACACACTCACTCGCACACACACACACTCGCACACACTCGCACCCAGTCACTCGAGCACACTCGCACACACTCGCACGCACACACGCACACACTCGCACACACTCACACGCACACACTCACGAACACACACTCGCGCACACTCGTGCACACTCGCATGCACACATTCACACACATTCGCACTCACTTGCACACACTGGCACACACTGGCACACACTGGCACACACACACTCGCACACACTCGCACACACTCGCACACACTCGCACACACTTGCACACACTAGCACACACACTCGCACATACTCGCACACACTCGCACACACTCGCACGCACACACTCGCACACACTCGCATGCACACACTCGCACACACACTCACACACACACACTCACATACACACTCACACACACTCGCACAAACTCCTACACACACACGTACACACTCACACACACTCGCACACACACTCGCACACACTAGCACATACACACATACACATTCACACACACTCGCACACACACTCGCACACACAGTCCTACACACTCACACACACACTCGCAAACACTCGCACACACTCACACACACACTCACTCACACATACACACTCGCGCACACTAGCACACACTCGTAAGCATACACTCACACTCACTCACACACTTACTCACACGCACACACTCTCGCACACACTCACACACACTCGCACACACTCGCACACTCTCGCACACATTTGCACACACTCGCACTCAATCGCACCCACTCGCACGCACACACTCGCACACACTCATACACAATCACACAAACTCGCACACACACACTCGCACACATTCGCACACACTCGCACACACGCACTCACTCACACTCACTCGCACACACTTGCACACACTCGCACACACTCGCACACACAGTACTACACACTCACACACACACTAGCAAACACTCGCACAAACTCACACACACTCACTCACACGCACACACTTGCGCACAATAGCACACACTCGCACGCCCACACTCGCACACATTCGCACTCACTCGCACGCACTCGCACGCACACACTCGCACACACTCGCACAAACTCACACACACTCGCACACACTCATACACAATCGCACGCACACACACCCGCACACACTCGCACACATTTGCACTCACTCGCACTCACTCGCATGCACACACTCGCACAAACTCACACACACTGGCGCACACTTATACACAATCGCACACACACTCTAACACACACTCGCACACACTCGCACACACTCACTCACACACACTCACACACACACTCGCACACACTCACACACACTTGCACACACTCGCACACACTCACACGCACACACACTCACACACACTCACACACACTCGCACACACTCACAAGCACAAACTCGCACACACACTCGCACACACTCACACGCACACACTCACACGCACACACTCGCACACACTCGCACACACTCGCACCCACTCACTCGTGCACACTCGCGCACACTCGGGCACATTTGCACACACTCGCACACACTCGCACACTCTCGCACACACACTCACACACACATTCGCACACACTCGAACACACTCGCACACACTCGCAAACACTCGCACATACAGTCCTACAAACTCACACACACTCACACACACTCACACACTCGCACCCACACACAAACTGGCACACACTCAAACACACTCACTCATACACACTCGCACACACTCACTCGCACACACACACACACACTCGCACACACTCGCACCCAGTCACTCGAGCACACTCGCACACCCTCGCACGCACGCACACACTCGCACACACTCACATGCACACACTCATGCACACACACTCGTGCACACTCATGCACACTCGCACGCACACATTCACACACATTCGCACGCACTTGCACACACTCGTACGCACACACTGGCACACACTCGCACACACTCGCACACACACACTCGCACATACTCGCTCACACTCGCACACACTCGCACGCACACACTCACACACACTCGCATGCACACACTCGCACACACACTCACACACACACACTCGCATACACACTCGCACAAACTCCTACACACACTCGTACACACTCACACACACTAGCACACACACACTCGCACATACTCGCACACACTCGCACACACTCGCATGCACACACTCGCACACACACTCACACACTCTCGCATACACACTCGCACAAACTCCTACACACACTCGTACACACTCACACACACTCGCACACACACTTGCACACACTCGCACATACACACATACACATTCGCACACACTCGCACACACACTCGCACACACAGTCCTACACACTCACACACACACTCGCAAACACTCGCACACACTCACACACACACTCACTCACACGTACACACTCACGCACACTTGCACACACTCACGCACACTAGCACACACTCGTAAGCATACACTCACACTCACTCACACACTTACTCACATGCACACACTCTCGCACACACTCACACACACTCGTGCACACTCGCACACACTCGCACGCCCACACTCGCACACTCTCGCACACATTTGCACACACTCGCACTCACTTGCACCCACTCGCACGCACACACTCGCACACACTCATACACAATCACACAAACTCGCACACACACACTCGCACACATTCGCACGCAGTCGCACACACTCACTCACTCACACTCACTCGCACACACTTGCACACACTCGCACACACTCGCACACACAGTCCTACACACTCACACACACACTCGCACACACACTCGCACAAACTCACACGCACACACTCACACGCACACACTCGCACAAACAGTCGCACACACTCGCACCCATTCACTCGTGCACACTCGCGCACACTCGGGCACATTTGCACACACTCGCACACACTCGCACACTCTCGCACACACACTCGCACACACACTCGCACACACTCGAACACACTCGCACACACTCGCAAACACTCGCACATACAGTCCTACAAACTCACACACACTCACACACTCCACCCACACACAAACTGGCACACAATCAAACACACTCACTCATACACACTCGCACACACTCACTCGCACACACACACACTCGCACACACTCGCACCCAGTCACTCGAGCACACTCGCACACACTCGCATGCACGCACACACTCGCACACACTCACACGCACACAGTCACGCACACACACTCGCGCACACTCGTGCACACTTGCACGCACACATTCGCACACATTCGCACTCACTTGCACACACTCGTGCGCGCACACTGGCACACACTGGCACACACTGGCACACACACTCGCACACACTCGCACACACTTGCACACACTAGCACACACACACTCGCACATACTCGCACACACTCGCACGCACACACTCGCACACACTCGCATGCACACACTCGCACACACACTCACACACACACTCACATACACACTCGCACACACTCGCACAAACTCCTACACACACACGTACACACTCACACACACTCGCACACACACTCGCACACACTCGCACATACACACATACACATTCACACACACTCGCACACACACCCGCACACACAGTCCTACACACTCACACACACACTCGCAAACACTCGCACACACTCACACACACACTCACTCACACGTACACACTCGCGCACACTCACGCACACTAGCACACACTCGTAAGCATACACTCACACTCACTCACACACTTACTCACACGCACACACTCTCGCACACACTCACACACACTCGCGCACACTCGCACACACTCGCACGCCCACACTCGCACACTCTCGCACACATTTGCACACACTCGCACTCACTCGCACACACTCGCACGCACACACTCGCACACACTCATACACAATCACACAAACTCGCACACACACACTCGCACACATTCGCACACACTCTCACACACGCACTCACTCACACTCACTCGCACACACTTGCACACACTCACACACACTCGCACACACAGTCCTACACACTCACACACACACTCGCAAACACTCGCACAAACTCACACACACTCACGCACACACTTGCGCACACTAGCACACACTCGCATGCCCAAACTCGCACACACTCATACACAATCACACACACTCGCACGCACACATTCACACACATTCGCACGCACTTGCACACACTCGTACGCACACACTGGCACACACTCGCACACACTCGCACATACTCGCTCACACTCGCACACACTCGCACGCACACACTCGCACACACTCGCATGCACACACTCGCACACACACTCACACACACACACTCGAATACACACTCGCACAAACTCCTACACACACTCGTACACACTCACACACACTAGCACACACACACTCGCACATACTCGCACACACTCGCACACACTCGCATGCACACACTCGCACACACACTCACACACTCTCGCATACACACTCGCACAAACTCCTACACACACTCGTACACACTCACACACACTCGCACACACACTTGCACACACTCGCACATACACACATACACATTCGCACACACTCGCACACACACTCGCACACACAGTCCTACACACTCACACACACACTCGCAAACACTCGCACACACTCACACACACACTCACTCACACGTACACACTCACGCACACTTGCACACACTCACACACACTAGCACACACTCGTAAGCATACACTCACACTCACTCACACACTTACTCACACGCACACACTCTCGCACACACTCACACACACTCGCGCACACTCGCACACACTCGCACGCCCACACTCGCACACTCACACACACATTTGCACACACTCGCACTAACTTGCACCCACTCGCACGCACACACTCGCACACACACTCGCACACACTCACACCCACTCACTCGTGCACACTCGTGCACACTCGGGCACATTTGCACACACTCGCACACACTCGCACACTCTCGCACACACTCGCACACACACTCGCACACACTCGAACACACTCACACACACTCACAAACAATCGCACATACAGTCCTACAAACTCACACACACTCACACACACACACTCGCACCCACACACAAACTGGCACACACTCAAACACACTCACTCATACACACTCGCACCCACTCACTCGTGCATACTCGCACACATTCGCACGCACACACTCGCACAAACTCACACACACTCGCACACACTCATACACAATCGCACGCACACACACTCGCACACACACACTCACACACTCGCACACTCTCGCACACATACGCACTCACTCGCACACACTCTCACACACTCGCACAAACTCACACACACTCGCACACACTTATACACAATCGCACACACACACTCACTCACTCACACTCACTCGCACACACTTGCACACACTCGCACACACTCGCACACACAGTCCTACACACTCACACACACTCGCAAACACTCGCACAAACTCACTCACACGCACACACTTGCACACACTGGCACACACTCGCACGCCCACACTTGCACACACTCACACTCACTCGCACGCACACACTCGCACACACTCACTCATACTCGCACACACTTGCACACACTCGCATGCACACACTCGCACACACACTCACAAACACACACTCGCATACACACTCGCACACACTCGCACAAACTCCTACACACACTCGTACACACTCACACACACTCGCACACACACTTGCACACACTCGCACACACTCGCACAATCACACATACACATTCGCACACACTCGCACACACACTCGCACACACAGTCCTACACACACACACTCGCAAACACTCGCACACACTCACACACACACTCACTCACACGTACACACTCGCACACACTCGCACACACTCACGCACACTAGCACACACTCGTAAGCATACACTCACATTCACTCACACACTTAATCACACGCACACACTCTCGCACACACTCACAAACACTCGCGCACACTCGCACACACTCGCAAGCCAACACTCGCACACTCTCGCACACATTTGCACACACTTGCACACACTCACACACACTCGTGCACACTCGCACACACTCGCACGCCCACACTCGCACACTCTCGCACACATTTGCACACACTCGCACTCACTCGCACCCACTCGCATGCACACACTCGCACACACTCATACACAATCACACAAACTTGCACACACACACTCGCACACATTCGCACACACTCGCACACACTCACTCACTCACACTCACTCGCACACACTTGCACACACTCGCACACACTCGCACACACAGTCCTACACACTCACACACACTCGCAAACACTCGCACAAACTCACACACACTCACTCACACGCACACACTTGCGCACACTAGCACACACTCGCACGCCCACACTCGCACACATTCGCACTCACTCGCACGCACTCGCACGCACACACTCGCAAAAAACTCACACACACTCGCACACACTCATACAAAATCGCACGCACACACACTCGCACACACTCGCACACTCTCGCACTCACTCGCACGCACTCGCACGCACACACTCGCACACACTCGCATGCACACACTCGCACACACAAACACACACACACTCGCATACACACTCGCACACACTCGCATGCACACACTCGCACACACACTCACACACACACACTCGCATACACACTCGCACACACTCGCACAAACTCCTACACACACTCGTACACACTCACACACACTCACACACACACTTGCACACACTCGAACATACACACATACACATTCGCACACACTCGCACACTCACTCGCACACACAGTCCTACACACTCACACACACACTCGCAAACACTCGCACACACACACACTCACTCACAAGTACACACTCGCGCACACTCGCACACACTCACGCACACTAGCACACACTCGTAAACATACACTCACACTCACTCACACACTTACTCACACTCACACACTCTCGCACACACTCACACACACTCACCCACACTCACACACACTCGCACGCCCACACTCGCACACTCTCGCACACATTTGCACACACTCGCACTCACTCACACCCACTCGCACGCACACACTCGCACACACTCATACACAATCACACAAACTCGCACACACACACTCGCACACATTTGCACACACTCGCACACACTCACTCACTCACACTCACTCGCACACACTTGCACACACTCGCACACACTCGCACACACAGTCCTACACACTCACACACACACTCGCAAACACTCGCACAAACTCACACACACTCATTCACACGCACACACTTGCGCACACTAGCACACACTCGCACGCCCACACTCGCACACATTCGCACTCACTCGCACGCACTCGCACGCACACACTCGCACAAACTCACACACACTCGCACACACTCATACACAATCGCACTCACACACACTCGCACACACTCGCACACTCTCGCACACATTCGCACTCACTCGCACGCACACACTCGCACAAACTCGCATGCACACACTCGCACACACACTCACACACACACACTCGCATACACACTCGCACAAACTCCTACACACACTCGTACACACTCACACACACTCGCACACACACTTGCACACACTCGCACACACTCGCACATACACACATACACATTCGCACACACTCGCACAATCACTCGCACACACAGTCCTACACACTCACACACACACTCGCAAACACTCACACACACACACACTCACTCACACGTACACACTCGCGCACACTCACACACACTCACGCACACTAGCACACACTCATAAGCATACACTCACACTCACTCACACCCTTACTCACACGCACACACTCTCGCACACACTCACACACATTCGCGCACACTCGCACACACTCGCACGCCCACACTCGCACACTCTCGCACACATTTGCACACACTCGCACCCACTCGCATGCACACACTCTCACACACTCGCACAAACTCACACACTCGCACACACTTATACACAATCGGACACACACACTCACTCACTCACACTCACTCCCACACACTTGCACACACTCGCACACACTCGCACACACAGTCCTACACACTCACACACACTCGCAAACACTCGCACAAACTCACACACACTCACTCACACCCACACACTTGCACACACTAGCAGACACTCGCACGCCCACACTTGCACACACTCACACTCACTCGCACGCACTCGCACGCACACACTCGCACACACTCGCACATACTCGCACACACTTGCACACACTCGCACACACTCGCATGCACACACTCGCACACATACTCACAAACACACACTCGCATACACACTCGCACACACTCGCACAAACTCCTACACACACTCGTACACACTCACACACACTCGCACACACACTTGCACACACTCGCACACACTCGCACATACACGCATACACATTCGCACACACTCGCACACACACTCGCACACACACTCCTACACACACACACTCGCAAACACTCGCACACACTCACTCACACGTACACACTCGCACACACTCGCACACACTCACGCACACTAGCACACACTCGTAAGCATACACTCACATTCACTCACACACTTACTCACACGCACACACTCTCGCACACACTCACACACACTCGCGCACACTCGCACACACTCGCATGCCCACACTCGCACACTCTCGCACACATTTGCACACACTCGCACTCACTCACACCGACTCGCACGCACACACTCGCACACACTCATACACAATCACACAAAGTCGCACACACACACTCGCACACATTCGCACACACTCGCACACACTCACTCACTCACACTCACTCGCACACACTTGCACACACTCGCACACACTCGCACACACAGTCCTACACACTCACACACACTCGCAAACACTCGCACAAACTCACACACACTCACTCACACGCACATACTTGCACACACTAGCACACACTCGCACGCCCACACTTGCACACATTCGCACTCACTCGCACGCACTCGCACGCACACACTCGCACAAACTCACACACACTCGCACACACTCATACTCAATCGCACAATCGTACAAACTCACACACACTCGCACACACTCACACACTCGCACCCACTCACTCGTGCACACTCGCACACATTCGCACTCACTCGCACGCACTCACACGCACACACTCGCACAAACTCACACACACTCGCACACACTCATACACAATCGCACGCACACACTCGCACACACACACTCACACACACTCGCACACTCTCGCACACATACGCACTCACTCGCACGCACTCGCACGCACACACTCTCACACACTCGCACAAACTCACACACACTCGCACACACTTATACACAATCGCACACACACACTCACTCACTCACACTCACTTGCACACACTTGCACACACTCGCACACACTCGCACACACAGTTCTACACACTCACACACACTCGCAAACACTCGCACAAACTCACACACACTCACTCACACGCACACACTTGCACACACTAGCACACACTCACACGCCCACACTTGCACACACTCACACACATTCGCACGCACTCGCACGCACACACTCGCACATACTCGCACACACTTGCACACACTCGCACACACTCATACACAATCGCACGCACACACACTCGCACACACACACTCGCACACACTCGCACACTCTCGCACACATTCACACTCACTCGCACGCACTCGCACGCGCACACTCGAACACACTCGCACAAACTCACACACACTCGCACACACTTATACACAAACGCACACACACACTCGTACACACACTCGCACACACTCGCACACACTCGCACACACTCACTCACACACACTCACACACACACTCGCACACACTCACACACACTTGCACACACTCGCACACACTCACACGCACACACACTCGCACACACACTCACACACACTCACACACTCACAAGCACACACTCGCACACACACTCGCACACACTCACACGCACACACTCACACGCACACACTCGCACAAACAGTCGCACACACTCGCACCCACTCACTCGTGCACACTCGCGCACACTCGGGCACATTTGCACACACTCGCACACACTCGCACACTCTCGCACACACACTCGCACACACTCGCACAAACTCACACACACTCGCACACACTTATACACAATCGCACACACACACACTCGTACACACACTCGCACACACTCGCACACACTCGCACACACTCACTCACACACACACTCGCACACACTCACACACACTCGCACACACTCACATGCACACACACTCGCACACACTCACACACACTCGCACACACTCACAAGCACACACTCGCACAGACACTCGCTCACACTCACAAGCACACACTCACACGCACACACTCGCACACACACTCGCACACACTCACACCCACTCACTCGTGCACACTCGTGCACACTCGGGCACATTTGCACACACTCGCACACACTCGCACACTCTCGCACACACTCGCACACACACTCGCACACACTCGAACACACTCACACACACTCACAAACAATCGCACATACAGTCCTACAAACTCACACACACTCACACACACACACTCGCACCCACACACAAACTGGCACACACTCAAACACACTCACTCATACACACTCGCACACACTCACTCGCACACAAACACACTCGCACACACTCGCACCCAGTCACTCGAGCACACTCGCACACACTCGCACGCACACACGCACACACTCGCACACACTCACACGCACACACTCACGCACACACACTCGCGCACACTCGTGCACACTCGCAAGCACACATTCGCACACATTTGCACTCACTTGCACACACTGGCACACACTGGCACACACTGGCACACACACACTCGCACACACTCGCACACACTCGCACACACTTGCACACACTAGCACACACACTCGCACATACTCGCACACACTCGCACACACTCGCACGCACACACTCGCACACACTCGCATGCACACACTCGCACACACACTCACACACACACACTCACATACACACTCGCACACACTCGCACAAACTCCTACACACACACGTACATACTCACACACACTCGCACACACACTCGCACACACTCGCACATACACACATACACATTCACACACACTCGCACACACACTCGCACACACAGTCCTACACACTCACACACACACTCGCAAACACTCGCACACACTCACACACACACTCACTCACACATACACACTCGCGCACACTCACGCACACTAGCACACACTCACTCACACACACACACTCGCACACACTCACACACACTCGCACACACTCACATGCACACACACTCGCACACACTCACACACACTCGCACACACTCACAAGCACACACTCGCACAGACACTCACTCACACTCACAAGCACACACTCACACGCACACACTCGCACACACACTCGCACACACTCACACCCACTCACTCGTGCACACTCGTGCACACTCGGGCACATTTGCACACACTCGCACACACTCGCACACACTCGCACACACACTCGCACACACTCGAACACACTCACACACACTCACAAACAATCGCACATACAGTCCTACAAACTCACACACACTCACACACACTCACACACTCGCACCCACACACAAACTGGCACACACTCAAACACACTCACTCATACACACTCACACACACTCACTCGCACACACACACACTCGCACACACTCGCACCCAGTCACTCGAGCACACTCGCACACACTCGCACGCACACACGCACACACTCGCACACACTCACACGCACACACTCACGAACACACACTCGCGCACACTCGTGCACACTCGCATGCACACATTCACACACATTCGCACTCACTTGCACACACTGGCACACACTGGCACACACTGGCACACACACACTCGCACACACTCGCACACACTCGCACACACTCGCACACACTCGCACACACTTGCACACACTAGCACACACACTCGCACATACTCGCACACACTCGCACACACTCGCACGCACACACTCGCACACACTCGCATGCACACACTCGCACACACACTCACACACACACACTCACATACACACTCACACACACTCGCACAAACTCCTACACACACACGTACACACTCACACACACTCGCACACACACTCGCACACACTAGCACATACACACATACACATTCACACACACTCGCACACACACTCGCACACACAGTCCTACACACTCACACACACACTCGCAAACACTCGCACACACTCACACACACACTCACTCACACATACACACTCGCGCACACTAGCACACACTCGTAAGCATACACTCACACTCACTCACACACTTACTCACACGCACACACTCTCGCACACACTCACACACACTCGCACACACTCGCACACTCTCGCACACATTTGCACACACTCGCACTCAATCGCACCCACTCGCACGCACACACTCGCACACACTCATACACAATCACACAAACTCGCACACACACACTCGCACACATTCGCACACACTCGCACACACGCACTCACTCACACTCACTCGCACACACTTGCACACACTCGCACACACTCGCACACACAGTACTACACACTCACACACACACTAGCAAACACTCGCACAAACTCACACACACTCACTCACACGCACACACTTGCGCACAATAGCACACACTCGCACGCCCACACTCGCACACATTCGCACTCACTCGCACGCACTCGCACGCACACACTCGCACACACTCGCACAAACTCACACACACTCGCACACACTCATACACAATCGCACGCACACACACCCGCACACACTCGCACACATTTGCACTCACTCGCACTCACTCGCATGCACACACTCGCACAAACTCACACACACTGGCGCACACTTATACACAATCGCACACACACTCTAACACACACTCGCACACACTCGCACACACTCACTCACACACACTCACACACACACTCGCACACACTCACACACACTTGCACACACTCGCACACACTCACACGCACACACACTCACACACACTCACACACACTCGCACACACTCACAAGCACAAACTCGCACACACACTCGCACACACTCACACGCACACACTCACACGCACACACTCGCACACACTCGCACACACTCGCACCCACTCACTCGTGCACACTCGCGCACACTCGGGCACATTTGCACACACTCGCACACTCTCGCACACTCTCGCACACACACTCACACACACATTCGCACACACTCGAACACACTCGCACACACTCGCAAACACTCGCACATACAGTCCTACAAACTCACACACACTCACACACACTCACACACTCGCACCCACACACAAACTGGCACACACTCAAACACACTCACTCATACACACTCGCACACACTCACTCGCACACACACACACACACTCGCACACACTCGCACCCAGTCACTCGAGCACACTCGCACACCCTCGCACGCACGCACACACTCGCACACACTCACATGCACACACTCACGCACACACACTCGTGCACACTCATGCACACTCGCACGCACACATTCACACACATTCGCACGCACTTGCACACACTCGTACGCACACACTGGCACACACTCGCACACACTCGCACACACACACTCGCACATACTCGCTCACACTCGCACACACTCGCACGCACACACTCACACACACTCGCATGCACACACTCGCACACACACTCACACACACACACTCGCATACACACTCGCACAAACTCCTACACACACTCGTACACACTCACACACACTAGCACACACACACTCGCACATACTCGCACACACTCGCACACACTCGCATGCACACACTCGCACACACACTCACACACTCTCGCATACACACTCGCACAAACTCCTACACACACTCGTACACACTCACACACACTCGCACACACACTTGCACACACTCGCACATACACACATACACATTCGCACACACTCGCACACACACTCGCACACACAGTCCTACACACTCACACACACACTCGCAAACACTCGCACACACTCACACACACACTCACTCACACGTACACACTCACGCACACTTGCACACACTCACGCACACTAGCACACACTCGTAAGCATACACTCACACTCACTCACACACTTACTCACATGCACACACTCTCGCACACACTCACACACACTCGTGCACACTCGCACACACTCGCACGCCCACACTCGCACACTCTCGCACACATTTGCACACACTCGCACTCACTTGCACCCACTCGCACGCACACACTCGCACACACTCATACACAATCACACAAACTCGCACACACACACTCGCACACATTCGCACACAGTCGCACACACTCACTCACTCACACTCACTCGCACACACTTGCACACACTCGCACACACTCGCACACACAGTCCTACACACTCACACACACACTCGCACACACACTCGCACAAACTCACACGCACACACTCACACGCACACACTCGCACAAACAGTCGCACACACTCGCACCCATTCACTCGTGCACACTCGCGCACACTCGGGCACATTTGCACACACTCGCACACACTCGCACACTCTCGCACACACACTCGCACACACACTCGCACACACTCGAACACACTCGCACACACTCGCAAACACTCGCACATACAGTCCTACAAACTCACACACACTCACACACTCCACCCACACACAAACTGGCACACAATCAAACACACTCACTCATACACACTCGCACACACTCACTCGCACACACACACACTCGCACACACTCGCACCCAGTCACTCGAGCACACTCGCACACACTCGCATGCACGCACACACTCGCACACACTCACACGCACACAGTCACGCACACACACTCGCGCACACTCGTGCACACTTGCACGCACACATTCGCACACATTCGCACTCACTTGCACACACTCGTGCGCACACACTGGCACACACTGGCACACACTGGCACACACACTCGCACACACTCGCACACACTTGCACACACTAGCACACACACACTCGCACATACTCGCACACACTCGCACGCACACACTCGCACACACTCGCATGCACACACTCGCACACACACTCACACACACACTCACATACACACTCGCACACACTCGCACAAACTCCTACACACACACGTACACACTCACACACACTCGCACACACACTCGCACACACTCGCACATACACACATACACATTCACACACACTCGCACACACACCCGCACACACAGTCCTACACACTCACACACACACTCGCAAACACTCGCACACACTCACACACACACTCACTCACACGTACACACTCGCGCACACTCACGCACACTAGCACACACTCGTAAGCATACACTCACACTCACTCACACACTTACTCACACGCACACACTCTCGCACACACTCACACACACTCGCGCACACTCGCACACACTCGCACGCCCACACTCGCACACTCTCGCACACATTTGCACACACTCGCACTCACTCGCACACACTCGCACGCACACACTCGCACACACTCATACACAATCACACAAACTCGCACACACACACTCGCACACATTCGCACACACTCTCACACACGCACTCACTCACACTCACTCGCACACACTTGCACACACTCACACACACTCGCACACACAGTCCTACACACTCACACACACACTCGCAAACACTCGCACAAACTCACACACACTCACGCACACACTTGCGCACACTAGCACACACTCGCATGCCCAAACTCGCACACACTCATACACAATCACACACACTCGCACGCACACATTCACACACATTCGCACGCACTTGCACACACTCGTACGCACACACTGGCACACACTCGCACACACTCGCACATACTCGCTCACACTCGCACACACTCGCACGCACACACTCGCACACACTCGCATGCACACACTCGCACACACACTCACACACACACACTCGAATACACACTCGCACAAACTCCTACACACACTCGTACACACTCACACACACTAGCACACACACACTCGCACATACTCGCACACACTCGCACACACTCGCATGCACACACTCGCACACACACTCACACACTCTCGCATACACACTCGCACAAACTCCTACACACACTCGTACACACTCACACACACTCGCACACACACTTGCACACACTCGCACATACACACATACACATTCGCACACACTCGCACACACACTCGCACACACAGTCCTACACACTCACACACACACTCGCAAACACTCGCACACACTCACACACACACTCACTCACACGTACACACTCACGCACACTTGCACACACTCACACACACTAGCACACACTCGTAAGCATACACTCACACTCACTCACACACTTACTCACACGCACACACTCTCGCACACACTCACACACACTCGCGCACACTCGCACACACTCGCACGCCCACACTCGCACACTCACACACACATTTGCACACACTCGCACTAACTTGCACCCACTCGCACGCACACACTCGCACACACACTCGCACACACTCACACCCACTCACTCGTGCACACTCGTGCACACTCGGGCACATTTGCACACACTCGCACACACTCGCACACTCTCGCACACACTCGCACACACACTCGCACACACTCGAACACACTCACACACACTCACAAACAATCGCACATACAGTCCTACAAACTCACACACACTCACACACACACACTCGCACCCACACACAAACTGGCACACACTCAAACACACTCACTCATACACACTCGCACACACTCACTCGCACACAAACACACTCGCACACACTCGCACCCAGTCACTCGAGCACACTCGCACACACTCGCACGCACACACGCACACACTCGCACACACTCACACGCACACACTCACGCACACACACTCGCGCACACTCGTGCACACTCGCAAGCACACATTCGCACACATTTGCACTCACTTGCACACACTGGCACACACTGGCACACACT
Organism: Phyllobates terribilis; assembly: GCF_046119375.1. NCBI lineage: Eukaryota > Metazoa > Chordata > Amphibia > Anura > Dendrobatidae > Phyllobates > Phyllobates terribilis. The sequence continues at coordinate 3,307,482 of NW_027362853.1, forward strand.
GGCACACACACACTCGCACACACTCGCACACACTTGCACACACTAGCACACACACTCGCACATACTCGCACACACTCGCACACACTCGCACGCACACACTCGCACACACTCGCATGCACACACTCGCACACACACTCACACACACACACTCACATACACACTCGCACACACTCGCACAAACTCCTACACACACACGTACATACTCACACACACTAGCACACACACACTCGCACATACTCGCACACACTCGCACACACTCGCATGCACACACTCGCACACACACTCACACACTCTCGCATACACACTCGCACAAACTCCTACACACACTCGTACACACTCACACACACTCGCACACACACTTGCACACACTCGCACATACACACATACACATTCGCACACACTCGCACACACACTCGCACACACAGTCCTACACACTCACACACACACTCGCAAACACTCGCACACACTCACACACACACTCACTCACACGTACACACTCACGCACACTTGCACACACTCACGCACACTAGCACACACTCGTAAGCATACACTCACACTCACTCACACACTTACTCACATGCACACACTCTCGCACACACTCACACACACTCGTGCACACTCGCACACACTCGCACGCCCACACTCGCACACTCTCGCACACATTTGCACACACTCGCACTCACTTGCACCCACTCGCACGCACACACTCGCACACACTCATACACAATCACACAAACTCGCACACACACACTCGCACACATTCGCACACAGTCGCACACACTCACTCACTCACACTCACTCGCACACACTTGCACACACTCGCACACACTCGCACACACAGTCCTACACACTCACACACACACTCGCACACACACTCGCACAAACTCACACGCACACACTCACACGCACACACTCGCACAAACAGTCGCACACACTCGCACCCATTCACTCGTGCACACTCGCGCACACTCGGGCACATTTGCACACACTCGCACACACTCGCACACTCTCGCACACACACTCGCACACACACTCGCACACACTCGAACACACTCGCACACACTCGCAAACACTCGCACATACAGTCCTACAAACTCACACACACTCACACACTCCACCCACACACAAACTGGCACACAATCAAACACACTCACTCATACACACTCGCACACACTCACTCGCACACACACACACTCGCACACACTCGCACCCAGTCACTCGAGCACACTCGCACACACTCGCATGCACGCACACACTCGCACACACTCACACGCACACAGTCACGCACACACACTCGCGCACACTCGTGCACACTTGCACGCACACATTCGCACACATTCGCACTCACTTGCACACACTCGTGCGCACACACTGGCACACACTGGCACACACTGGCACACACACTCGCACACACTCGCACACACTTGCACACACTAGCACACACACACTCGCACATACTCGCACACACTCGCACGCACACACTCGCACACACTCGCATGCACACACTCGCACACACACTCACACACACACTCACATACACACTCGCACACACTCGCACAAACTCCTACACACACACGTACACACTCACACACACTCGCACACACACTCGCACACACTCGCACATACACACATACACATTCACACACACTCGCACACACACCCGCACACACAGTCCTACACACTCACACACACACTCGCAAACACTCGCACACACTCACACACACACTCACTCACACGTACACACTCGCGCACACTCACGCACACTAGCACACACTCGTAAGCATACACTCACACTCACTCACACACTTACTCACACGCACACACTCTCGCACACACTCACACACACTCGCGCACACTCGCACACACTCGCACGCCCACACTCGCACACTCTCGCACACATTTGCACACACTCGCACTCACTCGCACACACTCGCACGCACACACTCGCACACACTCATACACAATCACACAAACTCGCACACACACACTCGCACACATTCGCACACACTCTCACACACGCACTCACTCACACTCACTCGCACACACTTGCACACACTCACACACACTCGCACACACAGTCCTACACACTCACACACACACTCGCAAACACTCGCACAAACTCACACACACTCACGCACACACTTGCGCACACTAGCACACACTCGCATGCCCAAACTCGCACACACTCATACACAATCACACACACTCGCACGCACACATTCACACACATTCGCACGCACTTGCACACACTCGTACGCACACACTGGCACACACTCGCACACACTCGCACATACTCGCTCACACTCGCACACACTCGCACGCACACACTCGCACACACTCGCATGCACACACTCGCACACACACTCGCACACACACTCACACACACACACTCGAATACACACTCGCACAAACTCCTACACACACTCGTACACACTCACACACACTAGCACACACACACTCGCACATACTCGCACACACTCGCACACACTCGCATGCACACACTCGCACACACACTCACACACTCTCGCATACACACTCGCACAAACTCCTACACACACTCGTACACACTCACACACACTCGCACACACACTTGCACACACTCGCACATACACACATACACATTCGCACACACTCGCACACACACTCGCACACACAGTCCTACACACTCACACACACACTCGCAAACACTCGCACACACTCACACACACACTCACTCACACGTACACACTCACGCACACTTGCACACACTCACACACACTAGCACACACTCGTAAGCATACACTCACACTCACTCACACACTTACTCACACGCACACACTCTCGCACACACTCACACACACTCGCGCACACTCGCACACACTCGCACGCCCACACTCGCACACTCACACACACATTTGCACACACTCGCACTAACTTGCACCCACTCGCACGCACACACTCGCACACACACTCGCACACACTCACACCCACTCACTCGTGCACACTCGTGCACACTCGGGCACATTTGCACACACTCGCACACACTCGCACACTCTCGCACACACTCGCACACACACTCGCACACACTCGAACACACTCACACACACTCACAAACAATCGCACATACAGTCCTACAAACTCACACACACTCACACACACACACTCGCACCCACACACAAACTGGCACACACTCAAACACACTCACTCATACACACTCGCACACACTCACTCGCACACAAACACACTCGCACACACTCGCACCCAGTCACTCGAGCACACTCGCACACACTCGCACGCACACACGCACACACTCGCACACACTCACACGCACACACTCACGCACACACACTCGCGCACACTCGTGCACACTCGCAAGCACACATTCGCACACATTTGCACTCACTTGCACACACTGGCACACACTGGCACACACTGGCACACACACACTCGCACACACTCGCACACACTCGCACACACTTGCACACACTAGCACACACACTCGCACATACTCGCACACACTCGCACACACTCGCACGCACACACTCGCACACACTCGCATGCACACACTCGCACACACACTCACACACACACACTCACATACACACTCGCACACACTCGCACAAACTCCTACACACACACGTACATACTCACACACACTCGCACACACACTCGCACACACTCGCACATACACACATACACATTCACACACACTCGCACACACACTCGCACACACAGTCCTACACACTCACACACACACTCGCAAACACTCGCACACACTCACACACACACTCACTCACACATACACACTCGCGCACACTCACGCACACTAGCACACACTCACTCACACACACACACTCGCACACACTCACACACACTCGCACACACTCACATGCACACACACTCGCACACACTCACACACACTCGCACACACTCACAAGCACACACTCGCACAGACACTCACTCACACTCACAAGCACACACTCACACGCACACACTCGCACACACACTCGCACACACTCACACCCACTCACTCGTGCACACTCGTGCACACTCGGGCACATTTGCACACACTCGCACACACTCGCACACACTCGCACACACACTCGCACACACTCGAACACACTCACACACACTCACAAACAATCGCACATACAGTCCTACAAACTCACACACACTCACACACACTCACACACTCGCACCCACACACAAACTGGCACACACTCAAACACACTCACTCATACACACTCACACACACTCACTCGCACACACACACACTCGCACACACTCGCACCCAGTCACTCGAGCACACTCGCACACACTCGCACGCACACACGCACACACTCGCACACACTCACACGCACACACTCACGAACACACACTCGCGCACACTCGTGCACACTCGCATGCACACATTCACACACATTCGCACTCACTTGCACACACTGGCACACACTGGCACACACTGGCACACACACACTCGCACACACTCGCACACACTCGCACACACTCGCACACACTCGCACACACTTGCACACACTAGCACACACACTCGCACATACTCGCACACACTCGCACACACTCGCACGCACACACTCGCACACACTCGCATGCACACACTCGCACACACACTCACACACACACACTCACATACACACTCACACACACTCGCACAAACTCCTACACACACACGTACACACTCACACACACTCGCACACACACTCGCACACACTAGCACATACACACATACACATTCACACACACTCGCACACACACTCGCACACACAGTCCTACACACTCACACACACACTCGCAAACACTCGCACACACTCACACACACACTCACTCACACATACACACTCGCGCACACTAGCACACACTCGTAAGCATACACTCACACTCACTCACACACTTACTCACACGCACACACTCTCGCACACACTCACACACACTCGCACACACTCGCACACTCTCGCACACATTTGCACACACTCGCACTCAATCGCACCCACTCGCACGCACACACTCGCACACACTCATACACAATCACACAAACTCGCACACACACACTCGCACACATTCGCACACACTCGCACACACGCACTCACTCACACTCACTCGCACACACTTGCACACACTCGCACACACTCGCACACACAGTACTACACACTCACACACACACTAGCAAACACTCGCACAAACTCACACACACTCACTCACACGCACACACTTGCGCACAATAGCACACACTCGCACGCCCACACTCGCACACATTCGCACTCACTCGCACGCACTCGCACGCACACACTCGCACACACTCGCACAAACTCACACACACTCGCACACACTCATACACAATCGCACGCACACACACCCGCACACACTCGCACACATTTGCACTCACTCGCACTCACTCGCATGCACACACTCGCACAAACTCACACACACTGGCGCACACTTATACACAATCGCACACACACTCTAACACACACTCGCACACACTCGCACACACTCACTCACACACACTCACACACACACTCGCACACACTCACACACACTTGCACACACTCGCACACACTCACACGCACACACACTCACACACACTCACACACACTCGCACACACTCACAAGCACAAACTCGCACACACACTCGCACACACTCACACGCACACACTCACACGCACACACTCGCACACACTCGCACACACTCGCACCCACTCACTCGTGCACACTCGCGCACACTCGGGCACATTTGCACACACTCGCACACACTCGCACACTCTCGCACACACACTCACACACACATTCGCACACACTCGAACACACTCGCACACACTCGCAAACACTCGCACATACAGTCCTACAAACTCACACACACTCACACACACTCACACACTCGCACCCACACACAAACTGGCACACACTCAAACACACTCACTCATACACACTCGCACACACTCACTCGCACACACACACACACACTCGCACACACTCGCACCCAGTCACTCGAGCACACTTGCACACCCTCGCACGCACGCACACACTCGCACACACTCACATGCACACACTCACGCACACACACTCGTGCACACTCATGCACACTCGCACGCACACATTCACACACATTCGCACGCACTTGCACACACTCGTACGCACACACTGGCACACACTCGCACACACTCGCACACACACACTCGCACATACTCGCTCACACTCGCACACACTCGCACGCACACACTCACACACACTCGCATGCACACACTCGCACACACACTCACACACACACACTCGCATACACACTCGCACAAACTCCTACACACACTCGTACACACTCACACACACTAGCACACACACACTCGCACATACTCGCACACACTCGCACACACTCGCATGCACACACTCGCACACACACTCACACACTCTCGCATACACACTCGCACAAACTCCTACACACACTCGTACACACTCACACACACTCGCACACACACTTGCACACACTCGCACATACACACATACACATTCGCACACACTCGCACACACACTCGCACACACAGTCCTACACACTCACACACACACTCGCAAACACTCGCACACACTCACACACACACTCACTCACACGTACACACTCACGCACACTTGCACACACTCACGCACACTAGCACACACTCGTAAGCATACACTCACACTCACTCACACACTTACTCACATGCACACACTCTCGCACACACTCACACACACTCGTGCACACTCGCACACACTCGCACGCCCACACTCGCACACTCTCGCACACATTTGCACACACTCGCACTCACTTGCACCCACTCGCACGCACACACTCGCACACACTCATACACAATCACACAAACTCGCACACACACACTCGCACACATTCGCACACAGTCGCACACACTCACTCACTCACACTCACTCGCACACACTTGCACACACTCGCACACACTCGCACACACAGTCCTACACACTCACACACACACTCGCACACACACTCGCACAAACTCACACGCACACACTCACACGCACACACTCGCACAAACAGTCGCACACACTCGCACCCATTCACTCGTGCACACTCGCGCACACTCGGGCACATTTGCACACACTCGCACACACTCGCACACTCTCGCACACACACTCGCACACACACTCGCACACACTCGAACACACTCGCACACACTCGCAAACACTCGCACATACAGTCCTACAAACTCACACACACTCACACACTCCACCCACACACAAACTGGCACACAATCAAACACACTCACTCATACACACTCGCACACACTCACTCGCACACACACACACTCGCACACACTCGCACCCAGTCACTCGAGCACACTCGCACACACTCGCATGCACGCACACACTCGCACACACTCACACGCACACAGTCACGCACACACACTCGCGCACACTCGTGCACACTTGCACGCACACATTCGCACACATTCGCACTCACTTGCACACACTCGTGCGCACACACTGGCACACACTGGCACACACACTCGCACACACTCGCACACACTTGCACACACTAGCACACACACACTCGCACATACTCGCACACACTCGCACGCACACACTCGCACACACTCGCATGCACACACTCGCACACACACTCACACACACACTCACATACACACTCGCACACACTCGCACAAACTCCTACACACACACGTACACACTCACACACACTCGCACACACACTCGCACACACTCGCACATACACACATACACATTCACACACACTCGCACACACACCCGCACACACAGTCCTACACACTCACACACACACTCGCAAACACTCGCACACACTCACACACACACTCACTCACACGTACACACTCGCGCACACTCACGCACACTAGCACACACTCGTAAGCATACACTCACACTCACTCACACACTTACTCACACGCACACACTCTCGCACACACTCACACACACTCGCGCACACTCGCACACACTCGCACGCCCACACTCGCACACTCTCGCACACATTTGCACACACTCGCACTCACTCGCACACACTCGCACGCACACACTCGCACACACTCATACACAATCACACAAACTCGCACACACACACTCGCACACATTCGCACACACTCTCACACACGCACTCACTCACACTCACTCGCACACACTTGCACACACTCACACACACTCGCACACACAGTCCTACACACTCACACACACACTCGCAAACACTCGCACAAACTCACACACACTCACGCACACACTTGCGCACACTAGCACACACTCGCATGCCCAAACTCGCACACACTCATACACAATCACACACACTCGCACGCACACATTCACACACATTCGCACGCACTTGCACACACTCGTACGCACACACTGGCACACACTCGCACACACTCGCACATACTCGCTCACACTCGCACACACTCGCACGCACACACTCGCACACACTCGCATGCACACACTCGCACACACACTCACACACACACACTCGAATACACACTCGCACAAACTCCTACACACACTCGTACACACTCACACACACTAGCACACACACACTCGCACATACTCGCACACACTCGCACACACTCGCATGCACACACTCGCACACACACTCACACACTCTCGCATACACACTCGCACAAACTCCTACACACACTCGTACACACTCACACACACTCGCACACACACTTGCACACACTCGCACATACACACATACACATTCGCACACACTCGCACACACACTCGCACACACAGTCCTACACACTCACACACACACTCGCAAACACTCGCACACACTCACACACACACTCACTCACACGTACACACTCACGCACACTTGCACACACTCACGCACACTAGCACACACTCGTAAGCATACCCTCACACTCACTCACACACTTACTCACACGCACACACTCTCGCACACACTCACACACACTCGCGCACACTCGCACACACTCGCACGCCCACACTCGCACACTCTCGCACACATTTGCACACACTCGCACTCACTTGCACCCACTCGCACACACTCATACACAATCACACAAACTCGCACACACACACTCGCACACATTCGCACACACTCGCACACACTCGCATGCACACACTCGCACACACACTCACACACACACTCTCGCATACACACTCGCACAAACTCCTACACACACTCGTACACACTCACACACTCGCACACACACTTGCACACACTCGCACATACACACATACACATTCGCACACACTCGCACACACACTCGCACACACAGTCCTACACACTCACACACACACTCGCAAACACTCGCACACACTCACACACACACTCACTCACACGTACACACTCACGCACACTTGCACACACTCACGCACACTAGCACACACTCGTAAGCATACACTCACACTCACTCACACACTTACTCACACGCACACACTCTCGCACACACTCACACACACTCGCGCACACTCGCACACACTCGCACGCCCACATTCGCACACTCTCGCACACATTTGCACACACTCGCACTCACTTGCACCCACTCGCACGCACACACTCGCACACACTCATACACAATCACACAAACTCGCACACACACTCGCACACATTCGCACACACTCGCACACACTCACTCACTCACACTCACTCGCACACACTTGCACACACTCGCACACACTCGCACACACAGTCCTACACACTCACACACACACTCGCAAACACTCGCACAAACTCACACACACTCACTCACACGCAGACACACTCGCATGCCCACACTCACACACATTTGCACTCACTCGCACGCACTCGCACGCACACACTCGCACAAACTCACACACACTCGTGCACACTCATACACAATCGCACGCACACACACTCGCACACACACACTCGCACACACTCGCACACTCTCGCACACATTCACACTCACTCGCATGCACTCGCACGCGCACACTCGAACACACTCGCACAAACTCACACACACTCGCACACACTTATACACAAACGCACACACACACTCGTACACACACTCGCACACACTCGCACACACTCGCACACACTCACTCACACACACTCACACACACACACTCGCACACACTCACACACACTTGCACACACTCGCACACACTCACATGCACACACACTCGCACACACACTCACACACACTCACACACTCACAAGCACACACTCGCACACACACTCGCACAAACTCACACGCACACACTCACACGCACACACTCGCACAAACAGTCGCACACACTCGCACCCACTCACTCGTGCACACTCGCGCACACTCGGGCACATTTGCACACACTCGCACACACTCGCACACTCTCGCACACACACTCGCACACACACTCGCACACACTCGAACACACTCGCACACACTCGCAAACACTCGCACATACAGTCCTACAAACTCACACACACTCACAAACACTCACACACTCCACCCACACACAAACTGGCACACACTCAAACACACTCACTCATACACACTCGCACACACTCACTCGCACACACACACACTCGCACACACTCGCACCCAGTTACTCGAGCACACTCGCACACACTCGCACGCACGCACACACTCGCACACACTCACATGCACACAGTCACGCACACACACTCGCACACACTCGCACACACGCACACACACGCACACACACTCACGCACACACTCGCACACACTCGCACACACTCACACACACACACACTCGCGCACACTCGTGCACACTCGCACGCACACATTCGCACACATTCGCACTCACTTGCACACACTCGTACGCAAACACTGGCACACACTGGCACACACTGGCACACACACACTCGCACACACTCGCACACACTTGCACACACTAGCACACACACACTCGCACACACTCGCACATACTCGCACACACTCACACACACTTGCACGCACACACTCGCATGCACACACTCGCACACACTCACACACACTCGCATACACACTCGCACACACTCGCACAAACTCCTACACACACTCGTACACACTCACACACACTCGCACACACACTCGCACACACTCGCACATACACACATACACATTTGCACACACTCGCACACACACTCGCACACACAGTCCTACACACTCACACACACACTCGCAAACACTCGCACACACTCACACACACACTCACTCACACGTACACACTCGCGCACACTCACGCACACTAGCACACACTCGTAAGCATACACTCAAACTCACTCACACACTTACTCACATGCACACACTCCCGCACACACTCACACACACTCGTGCACACTCGCACACACTCGAACGCCCACACTCGCACGCTCTCGCACACATTTGCACACACTCGCACTCACTCGCACCCACTCGCATGCACACACTCGCACACACTCATACACAATCACACAAACTCGCACACACACACTCGCACACATTCGCACACACTCGCACACACTCACTCACTCACACTCACTCGCACACACTTGCACACACTCGCACACACTCGCACACACAGTCCTACACACTCACACACACACTCGCAAACACTCGCACAAACTCACACACACTCACTCACACGCACACACTTGCGCACACTAGCACACACTCGCACGCCCACACTCGCACACATTCGCACTCACTCGCACGCACTCGCACGCACACACTCGCACAAACTCACACACACTCGCACACACTCATACACAATCGCACGCACACACACTCGCACACACTCGCACACTCTCGCACACATTCGCACTCACTCGCACGCACACACTCGCACAAACTCGCATGGACACACTCGCACACACACTCACACACACACACTCGCATACACACTCGCACAAACTCCTACACACACTCGTACACACTCACACACACTCGCACACACACTTGCACACACTCGCACACACTCGCACATACACACATACACATTCGCACACACTCGCACAATCACTCGCACACACAGTCCTACACACTCACACACACACTCGCAAACACTCGCACACACACACTCACTCACACGTACACACTCACGCACACTCACACACACTCACGCACACTAGCACACACTCGTAAGCATACACTCACACTCACTCACACACTTACTCACACGCACACACTCTCGCACACACTCACACACATTCGCGCACACTCGCACTCACTCGCACCCACTCGCATGCACACACTCGCACACACTCATACACAATCACACAAACTGACACACACTCGCACACACTCACACATTCGCACCCACTCACTCGTGCACACTCGCACACATTCGCACTCACTCGCACGCACTCGCACGCACACACTCTCACACACTCGCACAAACTCACACACTCGCACACACTTATACACAATCGGACACACACACTCACTCACTCACACTCACTCGCTCTCACTTGCACACACTCGCACACACTCGCACACACAGTCCTACACACTCACACACACTCGCAAACACTCGCACAAACTCACACACACTCACTCACACCCACACACTTGCACACACTAGCAGACACACGCACCCCCACACTTGCACACACTCACACTCACTCGCACGCACTCGCACGCACACACTCGCAAACACTCGCACACACTCACTCACACGTACACACTCGCACACACTCGCACACACTCACGCACACTAGCACACACTCGTAAGCATACACTCACATTCACTCACACACTTACTCACACGCACACACTCTCGCACACACTCACACACACTCGCGCACACTCGCACACACTCGCATGCCCACACTCGCACACTCTCGCACACATTTGCACACACTCGCACTCACTCACACCGACTCGCACGCACACACTCGCACACACTCATACACAATCACACAAACTCGCACACACACACTCGCACACATTCGCACACACTCGTACACACTCACTCACTCACACTCACTCGCACACACTTGCACACACTCGCACACACTCGCACACACAGTCCTACACACTCACACACACTCGCAAACACTCGCACAAACTCACACACACTCACTCACACGCACATACTTGCACACACTAGCACACACTCGCACGCCCACACTTGCACACATTCACACTCACTCGCACGCACTCGCACGCACACACTCGCACAAACTCACATACACTCGCACACACTCATACTCAATCGCACAATCGTACAAACTCACACACACTCGCACACACTCACACACTCGCACCCACTCACTCGTGCACACTCGCACACATTCGCACTCACTCGCACGCACTCACACGCACACACTCGCACAAACTCACACACACTCGCACACACTCATACACAATCGCACGCACACACTCGCACACACACACTCACACACACTCGCACACTCTCGCACACATACGCACTCACTCGCACGCACTCGCACGCACACAGTCTCACACACTCGCACAAACTCACACACACTCGCACACACTTATACACAATCGCACACACACACTCACTCACTCACACTCACTTGCACACACTTGCACACACTCGCACACACTCGCACACACAGTTCTACACACTCACACACACTCGCAAACACTCGCACAAACTCACACACACTCACTCACACGCACACACTTGCACACACTAGCACACACTCGCACGCCCACACTTGCACACACTCACACTCATTCGCACGCACTTGCACGCACACACTCGCACATACTCGCACACACTCACACACACTTGCACACACTCGCACACACTCGCACAAACTCCTACACACACTCGTACACACTCACACACACTCGCACACACACTCGCACACACTCGCACATACACACATACACATTTGCACACACTCGCACACACACTCGCACACACAGTCCTACACACTCACACACACACTCGCAAACACTCGCATACACTCACACACACACTCACTCACACGTACACACTCGCGCACACTCACGCACACTAGCACACACTCGTAAGCATACACTCAAACTCACTCACACACTTACTCACATGCACACACTCTCGCACACACTCACACACACTCGTGCACACTCGCACACACTCGCACGCCCACACTCGCACACTCTCGCACACATTTGCACACACTCGCACTCACTCGCACCCACTCGCATGCACACACTCGCACACACTCATACACAATCACACAAACTCGCACACACACACTCGCACACATTCGCACACACTCACACACACTCACTCACTCACACTCACTCGCACACACTTGCACACACTCGCACACACTCGCACACACAGTCCTACACACTCACACACACTCGCAAACACTCGCACAAACTCACACACACTCACTCACACGCACACACTTGCGCACACTAGCACACACTCGCACGCCCACACTCGCACACATTCGCACTCACTCGCACGCACTCGCACGCACAAACTCGCAAAAAACTCACACACACTCGCACACACTCATACAAAATCGCACGCACACACACTCGCACACACTCGCACACTCTCGCACTCACTCGCACGCACTCGCACGCACACACTCGCACACACTCGCATGCACACACTCGCACACACACTCACACACACACACTCGCATACACACTCGCACACACTCGCACAAACTCCTACACACACTCGTACACACTCACACACACTCGCACACACACTTGCACACACTCGAACATACACACATACACATTCGCACACACTCGCACACTCACTCGCACACACAGTCCTACACACTCACACACACACTCGCAAACATTCGCACACACACACTCACTCACACGTACACACTCACGCACACTCACACACACTCACGCACACTAGCACACACTCGTAAGCATACGCTCACACTCACTCACACACTTACTCACACTCACACACTCTCGCACACACTCACACACACTCGCCCACACTCGCACACACTCGCACGCCCACACTCGCACACTCTCGCACACATTTGCACACACTCGCACTCACTCACACCCACTCGCACGCACACACTCGCACACACTCATACACAATCACACAAACTCGCACACACACACTCGCACACATTCGCACACACTCGCACACACTCACTCACACTCACTCGCACACACTTGCACACACTCGCACACACTCGCACACACAGTCCTACACACTCACACACACACTCGCAAACACTCGCACAAACTCACACACCCTCACTCACACGCACACACTTGCGCACACTAGCACACACTCGCACGCCCACACTCGCACACATTCGCACTCACTCGCACGCACTCGCACGCACACACTCGCACAAACTCACACACACTCGCACACACTCATACACAATCGCACGCACACACACTCGCACACACTCGCACACTCTCGCACACATTCGCACTCACTCGCACGCACACTCTCGCACAAACTCGCATGCACACACTCGCACACACACTCACACACACACTCGCATACACACTCGCACAAACTCCTACACACACTCGTACACACTCACACACACTCGCACACACACTTGCACACACTCGCACACACTCGCACATACACACATACACATTCGCACACACTCGCACAATCACTCGCACACACAGTCCTACACACTCACACACACACTCGCAAACACTCGCACACACACACACTCACTCACACGTACACACTCGCGCACACTCACACACACTCACGCACACTAGCACACACTCGTAAGCATACACTCACACTCACTCACACACTTACTCACACTCGCACACACTCTCGCACACACTCACACACATTCGCGCACACTCGCACACACTCGCACGCCCACACTCGCACACTCTCGCACACATTTGCACACACTCGCACTCACTCGCACCCACTCGCATGCACACACTCGCACACACTCATACACAATCACACAAACTGACACACACTCGCACACACTCACACACTCGCACCCACTCACTCGTGCACACTTGCACACATTCGCACTCACTCGCACGCACTCGCACGCACACACTCTCACACACTCGCACAAACTCACACACTCGCACACACTTATACACAATCGGACACACACACTCACTCACTCACACTCACTCGCACACACTTGCACACACTCGCACACACTCGCACACACAGTCCTACACACTCACACACACTCGCAAACACTCGCACAAACTCACACACACTCACTCACACCCACACACTTGCACACACTAGCAGACACTCGCACGCCCACACTTGCACACACTCACACTCACTCGCACGCACTCGCACACACTCGCACATACTCGCACACACTTGCACACACTCGCACACACTCGCATGCACACACTCGCACACATACTCACAAACACACACTCACAAACACACACTCGCATACACACTCGCACACACTCGCACAAACTCACACATACTCACTCACACGCACACACTTGCACACACTAGCACACACTCGCACGCCCACACTTGCACACATTCGCACTCACTCGCACGCACTCGCACGCACAAACTCGCACACACTCGCACAAACTCACACACACTCGCACACACTCATACACAATCGTACAATCGCACAAACTCACACACACTCGTACACAGTCACACACTCGCACCCACTCACTTGTGCACACTCGCACACACTTGCACTCACTCGCACGCACTCGCACGCACACACTCGCACAAACTCACACACGCTCATACACAATCGCACGCACACACTCGCACACACACACTCGCACACATTCGCACACTCTCGCACACATACGCACTCACTCGCACGCACTCGCACGCACACACTCTCACACACTCGCACAAACTCACACACACTCGCACTCACTTATACGCAATCGCACACACACTCACTCACTCACACTCACTCGCACACACTTGCACACACTCGCACACACTCGCACACACAGTCCTACACACTCACACACACTCGCAAACACTCGCACAAACTCACACACACTCACTCACACGCACACACTTGCACACACTAGCACACACTTGCACGCCCACACTTGCACACATTCGCACTCACTCGCACGCACTCGCACACACACACTCGCACACACTCGCACAAACTCACACACACTCGCACACACTCATACACAATCACACAAACTCACACACACTCGTACACACTCACACACTCGCACCCACTCACTCGTGCACACTCGCACACATTCGCACTCACTCGCACACACTCGCACGCACACACTCGCACAAACTCACACACACTCGCACACACACACTCGTACACACACTCGCACGCACTCGCACGCACACACTCGCACCCACTCGAACAAACTCACACACACTCGCACACACTTATACACAATCGCACACACACACTCGTACACACACTCGCACACACTCGCACACACTCGCTCACACACACTCACACACACACTCGCACAGACTCACACACACTCGCACACACTCACATGCACACACACTCACACACACACTCACACACACTCGCACACACTCACAAGCACACACTCGCACAGACACTCGCTCACACTCACAAGCACACACTCTCGCACACACACTCGCACACACACTCGCACACACTCGAACACACTCACACACACTCACAAACAATCGCACATACAGTCCTACAAACTCACACACACTCACACACACTCACACACTCGCACCCACACACAAACTGGCACA
The DNA here is from genome assembly GCF_046119375.1 of Phyllobates terribilis. Classification (NCBI taxonomy): domain Eukaryota; kingdom Metazoa; phylum Chordata; class Amphibia; order Anura; family Dendrobatidae; genus Phyllobates; species Phyllobates terribilis. Next base: position 3,325,062 of record NW_027362853.1, read on the forward strand.
CACTCAAACACACTCACTCATACACACTCGCACACACTCACTCGCACACACACACACTCGCACACACTCGCACCCAGTCACTCGAGCACACTCGCACACACTCGCACGCACACACTCGCACACACTCACACGCACACACTCACGCACACACACTCGCGCACACTCGAGCACACTCGCACGCACACATTCACACACATTCGCACTCACTTGCACACACTCGTACGCACACACTGGCACACAATGGCACACACTGGCACACACACACTCGCACACACTCGCACACACTTGCACACACTAGCACACACACACTCGCACATACTCGCACACACTCGCACACACTCGCACGCACACACTCGCACACACTCGCATGCACACACTCGCACACACACTCACAAACACTCACATACACACTCGCACACACTTGCACAAACTCCTACACACACACGTACACACTCACACACACTCGCACACACACTCGCACACACTCGCACACACTCGCACATACACACATACACATTCACACACACTCGCACACACACTCGCACACACAGTCCTACACACTCACACACACTCGCAAACACTCGCACACACTCACACACACACTCACTCACACGTACACACTCGCGCACACTCACGCACACTAGCACACACTCGTAAGCAAACACTCACACTCACTCACACACTTACTCACACGCACACACTCTCGCACACACTCGCGCACACTCGCACACTCTCGCACACATTTGCACACACTCGCACTCACTCGCACCCACTCGCACGCATACACTCGCACACACTCATACACAATCACACAAACTCGCACACACACACTCGCACACATTCGCACACACTCGCACACACACACTCACTCACACTCACTCGCACACACTTGCACACACTCGCACACACTCGCACACACAGTCCTACACACTCACACACACACTCGCAAACACTCGCACAAACTCACACACACTCACGCACATGCACACACTTGCGCACACTAGCACACACTCGCACGCCCACACTCGCACACATTCGCACTCACTCGCACACACTCGCACGCACACACTCGCACACACTCGCACAAACTCACACACACTCGCACACACTCATACACAATCGCACGCACACACACCCGCACACACTCGCACACATTTGCACTCACTCGCACGCACTCGCATGCACACACTCGCACAAACTCACACACACTGGCACACACTTATACACAATCGCACACACACACTCTAACACACACTGGCACACACTCACACACACTCACTCACACACACTCACACACACACTCGCACACACTCACACACACTTGCACACACTCGCACACACTCACACGCACACACACTCACACACACACTCACACACACTCGCACACACTCACAAGCACAAACTCGCACACACACTCGCACACACTCACATGCACTCACACGCACACACTCGCACACACACTCGCACACACTCGCACCCACTCACTCGAGCACACTCGCGCACACTCGGGCACATTTGCACACACTCGCACACACTCGCACACTCTCGCACACACACTCGCACACACACTCGCACACACTCGAACACACTCGCACACACTCGCAAACACTCGCACATACAGTCCTACAAACTCACACACAATCATACACACTCACACACTCCACCCACACACAAACTGGCACACACTCAAACACACTCACTCATACACACTCGCACACACTCACTCGCACACACACACACTTGCACACACTCGCACCAAGTCACTCGAGCACACTCGCACACACTCGAATGCACGCACACACTCGCACACACTCACACGCACACACTCATGCACACACACTCGCGCACACTCGTGCACACTTGCACGCACACATTCGCACACATTCGCACTCACTTGCACACACTCGTACGCACACACTGTCACACACTGGCACACACACACTCGCACACACTCGCACACACTTGCACACACTAGCACACACACACTCGCACATACTCGCACACACTCGCACACACTCGCACGCACACACTCGCACACACTCGCATGCACACACTCGCACACACACTCACACACACACACTCACATACACACTCGCACACACTCGCACAAACTCCTACACACACTCGTACACACTCACACACACTCGCACACACACACTCGCACACACTCGCACACACTCGCACATACACACATACACATTCACACACACTCGCACACACAGTCCTACACACTCACACACACTCTCAAACACTCGCACACACTCACACACACACTCACTCACACGTACACACTCGCGCACACTCGCACACACTCACGCACACTAGCACACACTCATAAGCATACACTCACACTCACTCACACACTTACTCACACGCACACACTCTCGCACACACACACACTCGCGCACACTCGCACACACTCGCACGCCCACACTCGCACACTCTCGCACACATTTGCACACACTCGCACTCACTCGCACCCACTCGCACGCACACACTCGCACACACTCATACACAATCACACAAACTCACACACACTCGCACACATTCGCACACACTCGCACACACGCACTCACTAACACTCACTCGCACACACTTGCACACACTCGCACACACTCGCACACACAGTCCTACACACTCACACACACACTCGCAAACACTCGCAAAAACTCACACACACTCACTCACACGCACACACTTGCGCACACTAGCACACACTCGCACGCCCACACTCGCACACATTCGCACTCACTCGCATGCACTCGCACGCACACACTCGCACACACTCGCACAAACTCACACACACTCGCACACACTCATACACAATCGCACGCACACACACTCGCACACATTCGCACTCACTCGCACGCACTCGCACGCACACACTCGCACAAACTCACACACACTGGCACACACTTATACAAAATCGCACACACACACTCTAACACACACTCGCACACACTCACTCACACACACTCACACACACACACTCGCACACACTCACACACACTTGCACACACTCGCACACACTCACACGCACACACACTCACACACACACTCACACACACTCGCACACACTCACAAGCACAAACTCGCACACACACTCGCACACACTCACAAGCACACACTCACACGCACACACTCGCACACACACTCGCACACACTCGCACCCACTCACTCATGCACACTCGCGCACACTCGGGCACATTTGCACACACTCGCACACACTCGCACACTCTCGCACACACACTCGCACACACACTCGCACACACTCGAACACACTCGCACACACTCGCAAACACTCGCACATACAGTCCTACAAACTCACACACACTCACACACTCGCACCCACACACAAACTGGCACAAACTCAAACACACTCACTCATACACACTCGCACACACTCACTCGCACGCTCGCACACACTCGCACACACTCACATGCACACACTCACGCACACACACTCGCGCACACTCGTGCACACTCGCACACACACATTCACACACATTCGCACTCACTTGCACACACTCGTACGCACACACTGGCACACACTCGCACACACTCGCACACACACACTCGCACACACTCGCATGCACACACTTGCACACACACTCACACACACTCGCACAAACTCCTACACACACTCGTACACACTCACACACACTAGCACACACACACTCGCACACACTCGCACATACTCGCACACACTCGCATGCACACACTCGCACACACACTCACACACACACTCTCGCATACACACTCGCACAAACTCCTACACACACTCGTACACACTCACACACACTCGCACACACACTTGCACACACTCGCACATACACACATACACATTCGCACACACTCGCACACACACTCGCACACACAGTCCTACACACTCACACACACACTCACAAACACTCGCACACACTCACACACACACTCACTCACACGTACACACTCACGCACACTTGCACACACTCACGCACACTAGCACACACTCGTAAGCATACACTCACACTCACTCACACACTTACTCACACGCACACACTCTCGCACACACTCACACACACTCGCGCACACTCGCACACACTCACACGCCCACACTCGCACACTCTTGCACACACTCGCACACACTCACACGCACACACACTCACACACACTCACACACACTCGCACACACTCGCACACTCTCGCACACACACTCGCACACACACTCGCACACACTCTAACACACTCGCACACACTCGCAAACACTCGCACATACAGTCCTACAAACTCACACACACTCACACACACTCACACACTCCACCCACACACAAACTGGCACACACTCAAACACACTCACTCATACACACTCGCACACGCTCACTCGCACGCATGCACACACTCGCACACACTCACATGCACACACTCACGCACACACACTCGCGCACACTCGTGCACACTCGCACGCACACATTCACACACATTCGCACTCACTTGCACACACTCGTACGCACACACTGGCACACACTCGCACACACTCGCACACACACACTCGCACACACTCGCATGAACACACTTGCACACACACTCACACACACTCGCATACACACTCGCACAAACTCCTACACACACTCGTACACACTCACACACACTAGCACACACACACTCGCACACACTCGCACATACTCGCACAAACTCGCATGCACACACTCGCACACACACTCACACACACACTCTCGCATACACACTCGCACAAACTCCTACACACACTCGTACACACTCACACACACTCGCACACACACTTGCACACACTCGCACATACACACATACACATTCGCACACACTCGCACACACACTCGCACACACAGTCCTACACACTCACACACACACTCACAAACACTCGCACACACTCACACACACACTCGCAAACACTCGCACAAACTCACACACACTCACTCACACGCACACACTTGCGCACACTAGCACACATTTGCACGCCCACACTCACACACATTCGCACTCACTCGCACGCACTCGCACGCACACACTCGCACAAACTCACACACTCGCACACACTCATACACAATCGCACGCACACACACTCGCACACACACACTCGCACACACTCGCACACTCTCACACACATTCACACTCACTCGCACACACTCGCACGCGCACACTCAAACACACTCGCACAAACTCACACACACTCGCACACACTTATACACAAACGCACACACACACTCGTACACACACTCGCACACACTCGCACACACTCGCACACACTCACTCACACACACTCACACGCACACACTCACACACACTTGCACACACTCGCACACACTCACATGCACACACACTTGCACACACTCACAAGCACACACTCGCACACACACTCACACACACTCACACGCACACACTCACACGCACACACTCGTACAAACAGTCGCACACACTCGCACCCACTCACTCGTGCACACTCGCGCACACTCGGGCACATTTGCACACACTCGCACACTCTCGCACACACACTCGCACACACTCGAACACACTCGCACACACTCGCAAACACTCGCACATACAGTCCTACAAACTCACACACACTCACACACACTCACACACTCCACCCACACACAAACTGGCACACACTCAAACACACTCACTCATACACACTCGCACACACTCACTCGCACACACACACACTCGCACACACTCGCACCCAGTCACTCGAGCACACTCGCACACTCGCACGCACACACGCACACACTCGCACACACTCACACGCACACACTCACGCACACACACTCACGCACACTCGTGCACACTCGCACGCACACATTCGCACACATTCGCACTCACTTGCACACACTCGTGCGCACACACTGGCACACACTGGCACACACTGCCACACACACACTCGCACACACTCGCACACACTCACACACACAGTCCTACACACTCACACACACACTCGCAAACACTCGCACAAACTCACACACACTCACTCACACGCACACACTTGCGCACACTAGCACACACTCGCACGCCCACACTCACACACATTCGCACTCACTCGCACGCACTCGCACGCACACACTCGCACAAACTCACACACACTCGCACACACTCATACACAATCGCACGCACACACACTCGCACAGACACACTCGCACACACTCGCACACTCTCACACACATTCACACTCACTCGCACGCACTCGCACGCGCACACTCAAACACACTCGCACAAACTCACACACACTCGCACACACTTATACACAAACGCACACACACACTCGTACACACACTCGCACACACTCGCACACACTCGCACACACTCACTCACACACACTCACACGCACACACTCGCACACACTCACACACACTCGCACACACTCGCACACACTCACACGCACACACACTCGCACACACACTCACACACACTCGCACACACTCACAAGCACACACTCGCACACACACTCGCACACACTCACACGCACACACTCACACGCACACACTCGTACAAACAGTCGCACACACTCACACCCACTCACTCGTGCACACTCGCGCACACTCGGGCACATTTGCACACACTCGCACACTCTCGCACACACACTCGCACACACTCGAACACACTCGCACACACTCGCAAACACTCGCACATACAGTCCTACAAACTCACACACACTCACACACACTGACACACTCCACCCACACACAAACTGGCACACACTCAAACACACTCACTCATACACACTCGCACACACTCACTCGCACACACACACACTCGCACACACTCGCACCCAGTCACTCGAGCACACTCGCACACACTCGCACGCACGCACACACTCGCACACACTCACACGCACACACTCACGCACACACACTCACGCACACTCGTGCACACTCGCACGCACACATTCGCACACATTCGCACTCACTTGCACACACTCGTGCGCACACACTGGCACACACTGGCACACACTGACACACACACACTCGCACACACTCGCACACACTTGCACACACTAGCACACACACACTCGCACATATTCACACACACTCGCACGCACACACTCGCACACACTCGCATGCACACACTCACACACACACTCACACACACTCACATACACACTCGCACACACTCGCACAAACTCCTACACACACTCGTACACACACACTCGCACACACACTCGCACACACTTGCACACACTCGCACATAGACACATACACATTCGCACACACTCGCACACACACTCGCACACACAGTTCTACACACTCACACACACACTCGCAAACACTCGCACACACTCACACACACACTCACTCACACGTACACACTCGCGCACACTCGCACACACTCACGCACACTAGCACACACTCGCATGCACACACTGGCACACACACTAACACACACACTCACATACACACTCGCACACACTCGCACAAACTCCTACACACACTCGCACACACTCACACACACACTCGTACGCTCACACTCGCACACACTCACACACACACTTGCACACACTTGCACACGCACACTCGCACACAATCACACACACACTCGCAGACACTCGCACACACTCACTCATGCACACACTCACACACACTCGCCCACACTCGCACACACAGTCCTACACACTCACACACACACTCGCAAACATTTGCAAACACTCACACACACACTCACTCACACGTACACACTCGCGCACACTCACACGCCGACACTCTCACACTCTCGCACACATTTGCACACACTCGCACACACTCGCACACACTCGCACAAACTCATACACAATCGCACACACTCACTCGTACACACTTGCACACACTCGCACACACTCGCACACACTTGCACACACTTGCACACGCTTGCACACACTCGCACACACTCGCACACACTTGCACACACTCACACACACGCACACACACGCACACACACTCACGCACACACTCGCACACACTCGCACACACTTGCATGCACACATTCGCACGCACTCGCACACACAAACACAAACTGGCACACACTCAAACACACTCACTCATACACACTCGCACACACTCACTCGCACACACACACACTCGCACACACTCACTCACACACACTCACACGCACACACTCGCACACACTCACACACACTTGCACACACTCGCACACACTCACACGCACACACACTCGCACACACACTCACACACACTCGCACACACTCACAAGCACACACTCGCACACACACTCACACACACTCACACGCACACACTCACACGCACACACTCGTACAAACAGTCGCACACACTCGCACACACTCACTCGTGCACACTCGCGCACACTCGGGCACATTTGCACACACTCGCACACTCTCGCACACACTCGAACACACTCGCACACACTCGCAAACACTCGCACATACAGTCCTACAAACTCACACACACTCACACACACTCACACACTCCACCCACACACAAACTGGCACACACTCAAACACACTCACTCATACACACTCGCACACACTCGCACGCACGCACACACTCGCACACACTCACACGCACACACTCACGCACACACACTAACGCACACTCGTGCACACTCGCACGCACACATTCGCACACATTCGCACTCACTTGCACACACTCGTGCGCACACACTGGCACACACTGGCACACACACACTCGCACACACTCGCACACACTCGCACACACAGTCCTACACACTCACACACACACTCGCAAACACTCGCACAAACTCACACACACTCACTCACATGCACACACTTGCGCACACTAGCACGCCCACACTCACACACATTCGCACTCACTCGCACGCACTCGCACGCACACACTTGCACAAACTCACACACACTCGCACACACTCATACACAATCGCACACATTCACACACACTCGCACACACTCGCACACTCTCACACACATTCACACTCACTCGCACGCACTCGCACGCGCACACTCAAACACACTCGCACAAACTCACACACACTCGCACACACTTATACACAAACGCACACACACACTCGTACACACACTCGCACACACTCGCACACACTCGGGCACATTTGCACACACTCGCACACTCTCGCACACACTCGAACACACTCGCACACACTCGCAAACACTCGCACATACAGTCCTACAAACTCACACACACTCACACACACTCACACACTCCACCCACACACAAACTGGCACACACTCAAACACACTCACTCATACACACTCGCACACACTCGCACGCACGCACACACTCGCACACACTCACACGCACACACTCACGCACACACACTAACGCACACTCGTGCACACTCGCACGCACACATTCGCACACATTCGCACTCACTTGCACACACTCGTGCGCACACACTGGCACACACTGGCACACACACACTCGCACACACTCGCACACACTCGCACACACAGTCCTACACACTCACACACACACTCGCAAACACTCGCACAAACTCACACACACTCACTCACATGCACACACTTGCGCACACTAGCACGCCCACACTCACACACATTCGCACTCACTCGCACGCACTCGCACGCACACACTTGCACAAACTCACACACACTCGCACACACTCATACACAATCGCACACATTCACACACACTCGCACACACTCGCACACTCTCACACACATTCACACTCACTCGCACGCACTCGCACGCGCACACTCAAACACACTCGCACAAACTCACACACACTCGCACACACTTATACACAAACGCACACACACACTCGTACACACACTCGCACACACTCGCACACACTCGCACACACTCACTCACACACACTCACACGCACACACTCGCACACACTCACACACACTTGCACACACTCGCACACACTCACACGCACACACACTCGCACACACACTCACACACACTCGCACACACTCACAAGCACACACTCGCACACACTCACACGCACACACTCATGCACACACACTCGCGCACACTCGTGCACACTTGCACGCACACATTCGCACACATTCGCACTCACTTGCACACACTCGTACGCACACACTGTCACACACTGGCACACACACACTCGCACACACTCGCACACACTTGCACACACTAGCACACACACACTCGCACATACTCGCACACACTCGCACACACTCGCACGCACACACTCGCACACACTCGCATGCACACACTCGCACACACACTCACACACACACACTCACATACACACTCGCACACACTCGCACAAACTCCTACACACACAGGTACACACTCACACACACTCGCACACACACTCGCACACACTCGCACACACTCGCACATACACACATACACATTCACACACACTCGCACACACAGTCCTACACACTCACACACACTCTCAAACACTCGCACACACTCACACACACACTCACTCACACGTACACACTCGCGCACACTCGCACACACTCACGCACACTAGCACACACTCATAAGCATACACTCACACTCACTCACACACTTACTCACACGCACACACTCTCGCACACACACACACTCGCGCACACTCGCACACACTCGCACGCCCACACTCGCACACTCTCGCACACATTTGCACACACTCGCACTCACTCGCACCCACTCGCACGCACACACTCGCACACACTCATACACAATCACACAAACTCACACACACTCGCACACACTTGCACACACTCGCACACACTCGCACACACAGTCCTACACACTCACACACACACTCGCAAACACTCGCACAAACTCACACACACTCACTCACACGCACACACTTGCGCACACTAGCACACACTCGCACGCCCACACTCGCACACATTCGCACTCACTCGCATGCACTCGCACGCACACACTCGCACACACTCGCACAAACTCACACACACTCGCACACACTCATACACAATCGCACGCACACACACTCGCACACACTCGCACACATTCGCACTCACTCGCACGCACTCGCACGCACACACTGGCACAAACTCACACACACTGGCACACACTTATACAAAATCGCACACACACACTCTAACACACACTCGCACACACTCACTCACACACACTCACACACACACACTCGCACACACTCACACACACTTGCACACACTCGCACACACTCACACGCACACACACTCACACACACACTCACACACACTCGCACACACTCACAAGCACAAACTCGCACACACACTCGCACACACTCACAAGCACACACTCACACGCACACACTCGCACACACACTCGCACACACTCGCACCCACTCACTCATGCACACTCGCGCACACTCGGGCACATTTGCACACACTCGCACACACTCGCACACTCTCGCACACACACTCGCACACACACTCGCACACACTCGAACACACTCGCACACACTCGCAAACACTCGCACATAAAGTCCTACAAACTCACACACACTCACACACTCGCACCCACACACAAACTGGCACACACTCAAACACACTCACTCATACACACTCGCACACACTCACTCGCACGCTCGCACACACTCGCACACACTCACATGCACACACTCACGCACACACACTCGCGCACACTCGTGCACACTCGCACGCACACATTCACACACATTCGCACTCACTTGCACACACTCGTACGCACACACTGGCACACACTCGCACACACTCGCACACACACACTCGCACACACTCGCATGCACACACTTGCACACACACTCACACACACTCGCACAAACTCCTACACACACTCGTACACACTCACACACACTAGCACAAACACACTCGCACACACTCGCACATACTCGCACACACTCGCATGCACACACTCGCACACACACTCACACACACACTCTCGCATACACACTCGCACAAACTCCTACACACACTCGTACACACTCACACACACTCGCACACACACTTGCACACACTCGCACATACACACATACACATTCGCACACACTCGCACACACACTCGCACACACAGTCCTACACACTCACACACACACTCACAAACACTCGCACACACTCACACACACACTCACTCACACGTACACACTCACGCACACTTGCACACACTCACGCACACTAGCACACACTCGTAAGCATACACTCACACTCACTCACACACTTACTCACACGCACACACTCTCGCACACACTCACACACACTCGCGCACACTCGCACACACTCACACGCCCACACTCGCACACTCTTGCACACACTCGCACACACTCACACGCACACACACTCACACACACTCACACACACTCGCACACACTCGCACACTCTCGCACACACACTCGCACACACACTCGCACACACTCTAACACACTCGCACACACTCGCAAACACTCGCACATACAGTCCTACAAACTCACACACACTCACACACACTCACACACTCCACCCACACACAAACTGGCACACACTCAAACACACTCACTCATACACACTCGCACACACTCACTCGCACGCATGCACACACTCGCACACACTCACATGCACACACTCACGCACACACACTCGCGCACACTCGTGCACACTCGCACGCACACATTCACACACATTCGCACTCACTTGCAAACACTCGTACGCACACACTGGCACACACTCGCACACACTCGTACACACACACTCGCACACACTCGCATGCACACACTTGCACACACACTCACACACACTCGCATACACACTCGCACAAACTCCTACACACACTCGTACACACTCACACACACTAGCACACACACACTCGCACACACTCGCACATACTCGCACAAACTCGCATGCACACACTCGCACACACACTCACACACACACTCTCGCATACACACTCGCACAAACTCCTACACACACACGTACACACTCACACACACTCGCACACACACTTGCACACACTCGCACATACACACATACACATTCGCACACACCCGCACACACACTCGCACACACAGTCCTACACACTCACACACACACTCACAAACACTCGCACACACTCACACACACACTCGCAAACACTCGCACAAACTCACACACACTCACTCACACGCAAACACTTGCGCACACTAGCACACATTCGCACGCCCACACTCACACACATTCGCACTCACTCGCACGCACTCGCACGCACACACTCGCACAAACTCACACTCGCACACACTCATACACAATCGCACGCACACACACTCGCACACACACACTCGCACACACTCGCACACTCTCACACACATTCACACTCACTCGCACACACTCGCACGCGCACACTCAAACACACTCGCACAAACTCACACACACTCGCACACACTTATACACAAACGCACACACACACTCGTACACACACTCGCACACACTCGCACACACTCTCACACACTCACTCACACACACTCACACGCACACACTCACACACACTTGCACACACTCGCACACACTCACACGCACACACACTCGCACACACTCACAAGCACACACTCGCACACACACTCACACACACTCACACGCACACACTCACACGCACACACTCGTACAAACAGTCGCACACACTCGCACCCACTCACTCGTGCACACTCGCGCACACTCGGGCACATTTGCACACACTCGCACACTCTCGCACACACACTCGCACACACTCGAACACACTCGCACACACTCGCAAACACTCGCACATACAGTCCTACAAACTCACACACACTCACACACACTCACACACTCCTCCCACACACAAACTGGCACACACTCAAACACACTCACTCATACACACTCGCACACACTCACTCGCACACACACACACTCGCACACACTCGCACCCAGTCACTCGAGCACACTCGCACACACTGGCACGCACGCACACACTCGCACACACTCACACGCACACACTCACGCACACACACTCACGCACACTCGTGCACACTCGCACGCACACATTCGCACACATTCGCACTCACTTGCACACACTCGTGCGCACACACTGGCACACACTGGCACACACTGGCACACACACACTCGCACACACTCGCACACACTCGCACACACAGTCCTACACACTCACACACACACTCGCAAACACTCGCACAAACTCACACACACTCACTCACACGCACACACTTGCGCACACTAGCACACACTCGCACGCCCACACTCACACACATTCGCACTCACTCGCACGCACTCGCACGCACACACTCGCACAAACTCACACACACTCGCACACACTAATACAGAATCGCACGCACACACACTCGCACAGACACACTCGCACACACTCGCACACTCTCACACACATTCACACTCACTCGCACGCACTCGCACGCGCACACTCAAACACACTCGCACAAACTCACACACACTCGCACACACTTATACACAAACGCACACACACTCGTACACACACTCGCACACACTCACACACACTCGCACACACTCACTCACACACACTCACACACACACACTCGCACACACTCACACACACTTGCACACACTCGCACACACTCACACGCACACACACTCGCACACACACTCACACACACTCGCACACACTCACAAGCACACACTCGCACACACACTCGCACACACTCACACGCACACACTCACACGCACACACTCGTACAAACAGTCGCACACACTCGCACCCACGCACTCGTGCACACTCGCGCACACTCGGGCACATTTGCACACACTCGCACACTCTCGCACACACACTCGCACACACTCGAACACACTCGCACACACTCGCAAACACACGCACATACAGTCCTACAAACTCACACACACTCACACACACTGACACACTCCACCCACACACAAACTGGCACACACTCAAACACACTCACTCATACACACTCGCACACACTCACTCGCACACACACACACTCGCACACACTCGCACCCAGTCACTCGAGCACACTCGCACACACTCGCACGCACGCACACACTCACACACACTCACACGCACACACTCACGCACACACACTCACGCACACTCGTGCACACTCGCACGCACACATTCGCACACATTCGCACTCACTTGCACACACTCGTGCGCACACACTGGCACACACTGGCACACACTGGCACACACACACTCGCACACACTCGCACACACTCGCACACACAGTCCTACACACTCACACACACACTCGCAAACACTCGCACAAACTCACACACACTCACTCACACGCACACACTTGCGCACACTAGCACACACTCGCACGCCCACACTCACACACATTCGCACTCACTCGCACGCACTCGCACGCACACACTCGCACAAACTCACACACACTCGCACACACTCATACACAATCGCACGCACACACACTCGCACAGACACACTCGCACACACTCGCACACTCTCACACACATTCACACCCACTCGCACGCACGCGCACACTCAAACACACTCGCACAAACTCACACACACTCGCACACAATTATACACAAACGCACACACACACTCGTACACACACTCGCACACACTCGCACACACTCACTCACACACACTCGCACACACTCACAAGCACACACTCGCACACACACTCGCACACACACTCACACACACTCGCACACACTCACAAGCACACACTCGCACACACACTCGCACACACTCACACGCACACACTCACACGCACACACTCGTACAAACAGTCGCACACACTCGCACCCACTCACTCGTGCACACTCGCGCACACTCGGGCACATTTGCACACACTCGCACACTCTCGCACACACACTCGCACACACTCGAACACACTCGCACACACTCGCAAACACTCGCACATACAGTCCTACAAACTCACACACACTCACACACACTGACACACTCCACCCACACACAAACTGGCACACACTCAAACACACTCACTCATACACACTCGCACACACTCACTCGCACACACACACACTCGCACACACTCGCACCCAGTCACTCGAGCACACTCGCACACACTCGCACGCACGCACACACTCGCACACACTCACACGCACACACTCACGCACACACACTCACGCACACTCGTGCACACTCGCACGCACACATTCGCACACATTCGCACTCACTTGCACACACTCGTGCGCACACACTGGCACACACTGGCACACACTGGCACACACACACTCGCACACACTCGCACACACTTGCACACACTAGCACACACACACTCGCACATATTCACACACACTCGCACGCACACACTCGCACACACTCGCATGCACACACTCACACACACACTCACACACACTCACATACACACTCGCACACACTCGCACAAACTCCTACACACACTCGTACACACACACTCGCACACACACTCGCACACACTTGCACACACTCGCACATAGACACATACACATTCGCACACACTCGCACACACACTCGCACACACAGTTCTACACACTCACACACACACTCGCAAACACTCGCACACACTCACACACACACTCACTCACACGTACACACTCGCGCACACTCGCACACACTCACGCACACTAGCACACACTCGCATGCACACACTGGCACACACACTAACACACACACTCACATACACACTCGCACACACTCGCACAAACTCCTACACACACTCGCACACACTCACACACACACTCGTACGCTCACACTCGCACACACTCACACACACACTTGCACACACTTGCACACGCACACTCGCACACAATCACACACACACTCGCAGACACTCGCACACACTCACTCATGCACACACTCACACACACTCGCCCACACTCGCACACACAGTCCTACACACTCACACACACACTCGCAAACATTTGCAAACACTCACACACACACTCACACGTACACACTCGTGCACACTCGCACGCCGACACTCTCACACTCTCGCACACATTTGCACACACTCGCACTCACTCGCACGCACTCGCACGCACACACTCGCACACACTCGCACAAACTCATACACAATCGCACACACTCACTCGTACACACTTTCACACACTCGCACACACTCGCACACACTTGCACACACTTGCACACGCTTGCACACACTCGCACACACTCGCACACACTTGCACACACTCACACACACGCACACACACGCAAACACACTCACGTACACACTCGCACACACTCGCACACACTTGCATGCACACATTCGCACGCACTCGCACACACAAACACAAACTGGCACACACTCAAACACACTCACTCATACACACTCGCACACACTCACTCGCACACACACACACACACTCGCACACACTCACTCACACACACTCACACGCACACACTCGCACACACTCACACACACTTGCACACACTCGCACACACTCACACGCACACACACTTGCACACACACTCACACACACTCGCACACACTCACAAGCACACACTCGCACACACACTCACACACACTCACACGCACACACTCACACGCACACACTCGTACAAACAGTCGCACACACTCGCACACACTCACTCGTGCACACTCGCGCACACTCGGGCACATTTGCACACACTCGCACACTCTCGCACACACTCGAACACACTCGCACACACTCGCAAACACTCGCACATACAGTCCTACAAACTCACACACACTCACACACACTCACACACTCCACCCACACACAAACTGGCACACACTCAAACACACTCACTCATACACACTCACACACACTCACTCGCACACACACACACTCGCACACACTCGCTCCCAGTCACTCGAGCACACTCGCACACACTCGCACGCACGCACGCACACACTCGCACACACTCACACGCACACACTCACGCACACACACTCACGCACACTCGTGCACACTCGCACGCACACATTCGCACACATTCGCACTCACTTGCACACACTCGTGCGCACACACTGGCACACACTGGCACACACTGGCTCACACACACTCGCACACACTCGCACACACTTGCACACACTAGCACACACACACTCGCACATATTCACACACACTCGCACGCACACACTCGCACACACTCGCATGCACACACTCGCACACACACTCACACACACTCACATACACACTCGCACACACTCGCACAAACTCCTACACACACTCGTACACACACACTCGCACACACACTCACACACTTGCACACACTCGCACATACACACATACACATTCGCACACACTCGCACACACACTCGCACACACAGTTCTACACACTCACACACACACTCGCAAACACTCGCACACACTCACACACACACTCACTCACACGTACACACTCGCGCACACTCGCACACACTCACGCACACTAGCACACACTCGCATGCACACACTGGCACACACACTAACACACACACTCACATACACACTCGCACACACTCGCACAAACTCCTACACACACTCGCACACACTCACACACACACTCGTACGCTCACACTCGCACACACTCACACACACACTTGCACACACTTGCACACGCACACTTGCACACAATCACACACACACTCGCAGACACTCGCACACACTCACTCATGCACACACTCACACACACTTGCCCACACTCGCACACACAGTCCTACACACTCACACACACACTCGCAAACATTTGCAAACACTCACACACACACTCACTCACACGTACACACTCGCGCACACTCGCACGCCGACACTCTCACACTCTCGCACACATTTGCACACACTCGCACGCACTCGCACGCACACACTCGCACACACTCGCACAAACTCATACACAATCGCACACACTCACTCGCACACACTTGCACACACTCGCACACACTCGCACACACTTGCACACACTTGCACACGCTTGCACACACTCGCACACACTCGCACACACTCGCACACACTCACACACACGCACACACACGCACACACACTCACGCACACACTCGCACACACTCGCACACACTTGCATGCACACATTCGCACGCACTCGCACACACAAACACAAACTGGCACACACTCAAACACACTCACTCATACACACTCGCACACACTCACTCACACACACACACACACACTCGCACACACTCACTCACACACACTCACACGCACACACTCGCACACACTCACACACACTTGCACACACTCACACGCACACACACTCGCACACACACTCACACACACTCGCACACACTCACAAGCACACACTCGCACACACACTCACACACACTCACACGCACACACTCACACGCACACACTCGTACAAACAGTCGCACACACTCGCACCCACTCACTCGTGCACACTCGCGCACACTCGGGCACATTTGCACACACTCGCACACTCTCGCACACACACTCGCACACACTCGAACACACTCGCACACACTCGCAAACACTCGCACATACAGTCCTACAAACTCACACACACTCACACACACTCACACACTCCACCCACACACAAACTGGCACACACTCAAACACACTCACTCATACACACTCGCACACACTCACTCGCACGCATGCACACACTCACACACACTCGCACACACTCACAAGCACACACTCGCACACACACTCACACACACTCACACGCACACACTCACACGCACACACTCGTACAAACAGTCGCACACACTCGCACCCACTCACTCGTGCACACTCGCGCACACTCGGGCACATTTGCACACACTCGCACACTCTCGCACACACACTCGCACACACTCGAACACACTCGCACACACTCGCAAACACTCGCACATACAGTCCTACAAACTCACACACACTCACACACACTCACACACTCCACCCACACACAAACTGGCACACACTCATACACACTCACACACACTCACTCGCACACACACACACTCGCACACACTCGCACCCAGTCACTCGAGCACACTCGCACACACTCGCACGCACGCACGCACACACTCGCACACACTCACACGCACACACTCACGCACACACACTCGCGCACACTCGTGCACACTTGCACGCACACATTCGCACACATTCGCACTCACTTGCACACACTCGTGCGCACACACTGGCACACAGTGGCACACACTGGCACACACACACTCGCACACACTCGCACACACTTGCACACACTAGCACACACACACTCGCACATATTCACACACACTCACACACACTCGCATGCACACACTCGCACACACACTCACACACACTCACATACACACTCGCACACACTCGCACAAACTCCTACACACACTCGTACACACACACTCGCACACAC
The DNA here is from genome assembly GCF_046119375.1 of Phyllobates terribilis. Taxonomy (NCBI): domain Eukaryota; kingdom Metazoa; phylum Chordata; class Amphibia; order Anura; family Dendrobatidae; genus Phyllobates; species Phyllobates terribilis. The sequence continues at coordinate 3,345,188 of NW_027362853.1, forward strand.
ACTCGCACACACTTGCACACACTCGCACATACACACATACACATTCGCACACACTCGCACACACACTCGCACACACAGTTCTACACACTCACACACACACTCGCAAACACTCGCACACACTCACACACACACTCACTCACACGTACACACTCGCGCACACTCGCACACACTCACGCACACTAGCACACACTCGCATGCACACACTGGCACACACACTAACACACACACTCACATACACACTCGCACACACTCGCACAAACTCCTACACACACTCGCACACACTCACACACACACTCGTACGCTCACACTCGCACACACTCACACACACACTTGCACACACTTGCACACGCACACTCGCACACAATCACACACACACTCGCAGACACTCGCACACACTCACTCATGCACACAATCACACACACTCGCCCACACTCGCACACACAGTCCTACACACTCACACACACACTCGCAAACATTTGCAAACACTCACACACACACTCACTCACACGTACACACTCGCGCACACTCGCACGCCGACACTCTCACACTCTCGCACACATTTGCACACACTCCCACTCACTCGCACGCACTCGCACGCACACACTCGCACACACTCGCACAAACTCATACACAATCGCACACACTCACTTGCACACACTTGCACACACTCGCACACACTCGCACACACTTGCACACGCTTGCACACACTCGCACACACTCGCACACACTTGCACACACTCACACACACGCACACACACGCACACACACTCACACACACACTTGCACACACTCGCACACACTTGCATGCACACATTCGCACGCACTCGCACACACAAACACAAACTGGCACACACTCAAACACACTCACTCATACACACTCGCACACACTCACTCGCACACACACACACACTCGCACACACTCACACGCACACACTCACGCACACACACTCGTGCACACTCGCACGCACACTCACTCACACGTACACACTCGCGCACACTCACACACACTCACGCACACTAGCACACACTCGTAAGCATACACTCACACTCACTCACACACTTACTCACACGCACACACTCTCGCACACACTCACACACACTCGCGCACACTCGCACACACTCGCACGCCCACACTCGCACACTCTCGCACACATTTGCACACACTCGCACTCTCGCACCCACTCGCATGCACACACTCGCACACACTCATACACAATCAAACAAACTCGCACACACACTCGCACACATTTGCACACACTTGCACACACTCACTCACTCACACTCACTCGCACACACTTGCACACACTCGCACACACTCGCACACACAGTCCTACACACTCACACACACACTCGCAAACACTCGCACAAACTCACACACACTCACTCACACGCACACACTTGCGCACAGTAGCACACACTCACACGCAAACACTCACACACATTCGCACTCACTCGCAAGCACTCGCACAAACTCACACACACTCGCACACACTCATACACAATCGCACGCACACACACTCGCACACACACACTCGCACACACTCGCACACTCTCACACACATTCACACTCACTCGCACGCACTCGCACGCGCACACTCAAACACACTCGCACAAACTCACACACACTCGCACACACTTATACACAAACGCACACACACACTCGTACACACACTCGCACACACTCGCACACACTCGCACACACTCACTCACACACACTCACACGCACACACTCACACACACTTGCACACACTCGCACACACTCACACGCACACACACTCGCACACACACTCACACACACTCGCACACACTCACAAGCACACACTCGCACACACACTCACACACACTCACACGCACACACTCACACGCACACACTCGTACAAACAGTCGCACACACTCGCATCCACTCACTCGTGCACACTCGCGCACACTCGGGCACATTTGCACACACTCGCACACTCTCGCACACACACTCGCACACACTCGAACACACTCGCACACACTCGCAAACACTCGCACATACAGTCCTACAAACTCAAACACACTCACTCATACACACTCGCACACACTCACTCACACACACACACACTCGCACACACTCGCACCCAGTCACTCGAGCACACTCGCACACACTCGCACACACTCGCACACACTCACACGCACACACTCACGCACACACACTCACGCACACTCGTGCACACTCGCACGCACACATTCGCACACATTCGCACTCACTTGCACACACTCGTGCGCACACACTGGCACACACTGGCACACACTGGCACACACACTCGCACACACTCGCACACACTTGCACACACTAGCACACACACACTCGCACATATTCACACACACTCGCACGCACACACTCGCACACACTCGCATGCACACACTCGCACACACACTCACACACACTCACATACACACTCGCACACACTCGCACAAACTCCTACACACACTCGTACACACACACTCGCACACACACTCACACACTTGCACACACTCGCACATACACACATACACATTCGCACACACTCGCACACACACTCGCACACACAGTTCTACACACTCACACACACACTCGCAAACACTCGCACACACTCACACACACACTCACTCACACGTACACACTCGCGCACACTCGCACACACTCACGCACACTAGCACACACTCGCATGCACACACTGGCACACACACTAACACACACACTCACATACACACTCGCACACACTCGCACAAACTCCTACACACACTCGCACACACTCACACACACACTCGTACGCTCACACTCGCACACACTCACACACACACTTGCACACACTTGCACACGCACACTCGCACACAATCACACACACACTCGCAGACACTCGCACACACTCACTCATGCACACACTCACACACACTTGCCCACACTCGCACACACAGTCCTACACACTCACACACACACTCGCAAACATTTGCAAACACTCACACACACACTCACTCACACGTACACACTCGCGCACACTCGCACGCCGACACTCTCACACTCTCGCACACATTTGCACACACTCGCACGCACTCGCACGCACACACTCGCACACACTCGCACAAACTCATACACAATCGCACACACTCACTCGCACACACTTGCACACACTCGCACACACTCGCACACACTTGCACACACTTGCACACGCTTGCACACACTCGCACACACTCGCACACACTCGCACACACTCACACACACGCACACACACGCACACACACTCACGCACACACTCGCACACACTCGCACACACTTGCATGCACACATTCGCACGCACTCGCACACACAAACACAAACTGGCACACACTCAAACACACTCACTCATACACACTCGCACACACTCACTCGCACACACACACACACACTCGCACACACTCACTCACACACACTCACACGCACACACTCGCACACACTCACACACACTTGCACACACTCACACGCACACACACTCGCACACACACTCACACACACTCGCACACACTCACAAGCACACACTCGCACACACTCACAAGCACACACTCGCACACACACTCGCACACACTCACACGCACACACTCACACGCACACACTCGTGCAAACAGTCGCACACACTCGCACCCACTCACTCGTGCACACTCGCGCACACTCGGGCACATTTGCACACACTCGCACACTCTCGCACACACACTCGCACACACTCGAACACACTCGCACACACTCGCAAACACTCGCACATACAGTCCTACAAACTCACACACACTCACACACACTCACACACTCCACCCACACACAAACTGGCACACACTCAAACACACTCACTCATACACACTCGCACACACTCACTCGCACACACACACACTCGCACACACTCGCACCCAGTCACTCGAGCACACTCGCACACACTCGCATGCACGCACGCACACACTCGCACACACTCACACGCACACACTCACGCACACACACTCACGCACACTCGTGCACACTCGCACGCACACATTCGCACACATTCGCACTCACTTGCGCACACTCGTGCGCACACACTGGCACACACTGGCACACACTGGCACACACACACTCGCACACACTCGCACACACAGTCCTACACACTCACACACACACTCGCAAACACTCGCACAAACTCACACACACTCACTCACACGCACACAATTGCGCACACTAGCACACACTCGCACGCCCACACTCACACACATTCGCACTCACTCGCACGCACTCGCACGCACACACTCGCACAAACTCACACACACTCGCACACACTCATACACAATCGCACGCACACACACTCGCACAGACACACTCGCACACACTCGCACACTCTCACACACAGTCCTACACACTCACACACACACTCGCAAACACTCGCACACACACTCACTCACACGTACACACTCGCGCACACTCGCACACACTCACGCACACTAGCACACACTCGCATGCACACACTGGCACACACACTAACACACACACTCACATACACACTCGCACACACTCGCACAAACTCCTACACACACTCGCACACACTCACACACACACTCGTACGCTCACACTCGCACACACTCACACACACACTTGCACACACTTGCACACGCACACTCGCACACAATCACACACACACTCGCAGACACTCGCACACACTCACTCATGCACACACTCACACACACTTGCCCACACTCGCACACACAGTCCTACACACTCACACACACACTCGCAAACATTTGCAAACACACACACACACTCACTCACACGTACACACTCGCGCACACTCGCACGCCAACACTCTCACACTCTCGCACACATTTGCACACACTCGCACGCACTCGCACGCACACACTCGCACACACTCGCACAAACTCATACACAATCGCACACACTCACTCGCACACACTTGCACACACTCGCACACACTCGCACACACTTGCACACACTTGCACACGCTTGCACACACTCGCACACACTCGCACACACTCGCACACACTCACACACACGCACACACACGCACACACACTCACGCACACACTCGCACACACTTGCATGCACACATTCGCACGCACTCGCACACACAAACACAAACTGGCACACACTCAAACACACTCACTCATACACACTCGCACACACTCACTCGCACACACACACACACACTCGCACACACTCACTCACACACACTCACACGCACACACACTCGCACACACACTCACACACACTCGCACACACTCACAAGCACACACTCGCACACACACTCACACACACTCACACGCACACACTCACACGCACACACTCGTACAAACAGTCGCACACACTCGCACCCACTCACTCGTGCACACTCGCGCACACTCGGGCACATTTGCACACACTCGCACACTCTCGCACACACACTCGCACACACTCGCAAACACTCGCACATACAGTCCTACAAACTCACACACACTCACACACACTCACACACTCCACCCACACACAAACTGGCACACACTCAAACACACTCACTCATACACACTCGCACACACTCACTCGCACACACACACACTCGCACACACTCGCACCCAGTCACTCGAGCACACTCGCACACACTCGCACGCACGCACGCACACACTCGCACACACTCACACGCACACACTCACGCACACACACTCACGCACACTCGTGCACACTCGCACGCACACATTCACACACATTCGCACTCACTTGCACACACTCGTGCGCACACACTGGCACACACTGGCACACACACACTCGCACACACTCGCACACACTCGCACACACAGTCCTACACACTCACACACACACTCGCAAACACTCGCACAAACTCACACACACTCACTCACACGCACACACTTGCGCACACTAGCACACACTCGCACGCCCACACTCACACACATTCGCACTCACTCGCACGCACTCGCACGCACACACTCGCACAAACTCACACACACTCGCACACACTCATACACAATCGCACGCACACACACTCGCACACACACACTCGCACACACTCGCACACTCTCACACACATTCACACTCACTCGCACGCACTCGCACGCGCACACTCAAACACACTCACACAAACTCACACACACTCGCACACACTTATACACAAACGCACACACACACTCGTACACACACTCGCACACACTCGCACACACTCACACACACTCACTCACACACACTCACACGCACACACTCGCACACACTCACACACACTTGCACACACTCGCACACACTCACACGCACACACACTCGCACACACACTCACACACACTCGCACACACTCACAAGCACACACTCGCACACACACTCGCACACACTGACACGCACACACTCACACGCACACACTCGTACAAACAGTCGCACACACTCGCACCCACTCACTCGTGCACACTCGCGCACACTCGGGCACATTTGCACACACTCACACACTCTCGCACACACACTCGCACACACTCGAACACACTCGCACACACTCGCAAACACTCGCACATACAGTCCTACAAACTCACACACACTCACACACACTCACACACTCCACCCACACACAAACTGGCACACACTCAAACACACTCACTCATACACACTCGCACACACTCACTTGCACACACACACACTCGCACACACTCGCACCCAGTCACTCGAGCACACTCGCACACACTCGCACGCACGCACACACTCGCACACACTCACACGCACACACTCATGCACACACACTCACGCACACTCGTGCACACTCGCACGCACACATTCGCACACATTCGCACTCACTTGCACACACTCGTGCGCACACACTGGCACACACTGGCACACACTGGCACACACACACTCGCACACACTCGCACACACTTGCACACACTAGCACACACACACTCGCACATATTCACACACACTCGCACGCACACACTCGCACACACTCGCATGCACACACTCGCACACACACTCACACACACTCACATACACACTCGCACACACTCGCACAAACTCCTACACACACTCGTACACACACACTCGCACACACACTCACACACTTGCACACACTCGCACATACACACATACACATTCGCACACACTCGCACACACACTCGCGCACACAGTTCTACACACTCACACACACACTCGCAAACACTCGCACACACTCACACACACACTCACTCACACGTACACACTCGCGCACACTCGCACACACTCACGCACACTAGCACACACTCGCATGCACACACTGGCACACACACTAACACACACACTCACACACACACTTGCACACACTTGCACACGCACACTCGCACACAATCACACACACACTCGCAGACACTCGCACACACTCACTCATGCACACACTCACACACACTCGCCCACACTCGCACACACAGTCCTACACACTCACACACACACTCGCAAACATTTGCAAACACTCACACACACACTCACTCACACGTACACACTCGCGCACACTCGCACGCCGACACTCTCACACTCTCGCACACATTTGCACACACTCGCACGCACTCGCACGCACACACTCGCACACACTCGCACAAACTCATACACAATCGCACACACTCACTCGCACACACTTGCACACACTCGCACACACTCGCACACACTTGCACACACTTGCACACGCTTGCACACACTCGCACACACTCGCACACACTCGCACACACTCACACACACGCACACACATGCACACACACTCACGCACACACTCGCACACACTCGCACACACTTGCATGCACACATTCGCACGCACTCGCACACACAAACACAAACTGGCACACACTCAAACACACTCACTCATACACACTCGCACACACTCACTCGCACACACACACACACACTCGCACACACTCACTCACACACACTCACTCGCACACACACACGCACACTCGCACACACTCGCACGCACGCACACACTCGCACACACTCACACGCACACACTCACGCACACACACTCACGCACACTCGTGCACACTCGCACGCACACATTCGCACACATTCGCACTCACTTGCACAAACTCGTGCGCACACACTGGCACACACTGGCACACACTGGCACACACACACTCGCACACACTCGCACACACTTGCACACACTAGCACACACACACTCGCACATATTCACACACACTCGCACACACTCGCATGCACACACTCGCACACACACTCACACACACTCACATACACACTCGCACACACTCGCACAAACTCCTACACACACTCGTACACACACACTCGCACACACACTCGCACACTCTTGCACACACTCGCACATACACACATACACATTCGCACACACTCGCACACACACTCGCACACACAGTTCTACACACTCACACACACACTCGCAAACACTCGCACACACTCACACACACACTCACTCACACGTACACACTCGCGCACTCTCGCACACACTCACGCACACTAGCACACACTCGCATGCACACACTGGCACACACACTAACACACACACTCACATACACACTCGCACACACTCGCACAAACTCCTACACACACTCGCACACACTCACACACACACTCGTACGCTCACACTCGCACACACTCACACACACACTTGCACACACTTGCACACGCACACTCGCACACAATCACACACACACTCGCAGACACTCGCACACACTCACTCATGCACACACTCACACACACTCGCCCACACTCGCACACACAGTCCTACACACTCACACACACACTCGCAAACATTTGCAAACACTCACACACACACTCACTCACACGTACACACTCGCGCACACTCGCACGCCGACACTCTCACACTCTCGCACACATTTGCACACACTCGCACTCACTCGCACGCACGCGCAAGCACACACTCGCACACACTCGCACAAACTCATACACAATCGCACACACTCACTCGCACACACTTGCACACACTCGCACACACTCGCACACACTTGCACACGCTTGCACACACTCGCACACACTCGCACACACTCGCACACACTCACACACACGCACACACACTCACGCACACACTCGCACACACTCGCACACACTTGCATGCACACATTCGCACGCACTCGCACACACAAACACAAACTGGCACACACTCAAACACACTCACTCATACACACTCGCACACACTCACTCGCACACACACACACACTCGCACACACTCACACGCACACACTCACGCACACACACTCGTGCACACTCGCACGCACACTCACTCACACGTACACACTCGCGCACACTCACACACACTCACGCACACTAGCACACACTCGTAAGCATACACTCACACTCACTCACACACTTACTCACACGCACACACTCTCGCACACACTCACACACACTCGCGCACACTCGCACACACTCGCACGCCCACACTCGCACACTCTCACACACATTTGCACACACTCGCACTCTCGCACCCACTCGCATGCACACACTCGCACACACTCATACACAATCAAACAAACTCGCACAAACACTCGCACACATTTGCACACACTTGCACACACTCACTCACTCACACTCACTCTCACACACTTGCACACACTCGCACACACTCGCACACACAGTCCTACACACTCACACACACACTCGCAAACACTCGCACAAACTCACACACACTCACTCACACGCACACACTTGCACACAGTAGCACACACTCACACGCCCACACTCACACACATTCGCACTCACTCGCAAGCACTCGCACGCACACACTCGCACAAACTCACACACACTCGCACACACTCATACACAATCGCACGCACACACACTCGCACACACACACTCGCACACACTCGCACACTCTCACACACATTCACACTCACTCGCACGCGCACACTCAAACACACTCGCACAAACTCACACACACTCGCACACACTTATACACAAGCGCACACACACACTCGTACACACACTCGCACACACTCGCACACACTCGCACACACTCGCACACACTCACTCACACACACTCGCACACACTCACAAGCACACACTCGCACACACACTCGCACACACTCACACGCACACACTCACACGCACACACTCGTACAAACAGTCGCACACACTCGCACCCACTCACTCGTGCACACTCGCGCACACTCGGGCACATTTGCACACACTCGCACACTCTCGCACACACACTCGCACACACTCGAACACACTCGCACACACTCGCAAACACTCGCACATACAGTCCTACAAACTCACACACACTCACACACACTCACACACTCCACCCACACACAAATTGGCACACACTCAAACACACTCACTCATACACACTCGCACACACTCACTCGCACACACACACACTCGCACACAATCGCACCCAGTCACTCGAGCACACTCGCACACACTCGCACGCACGCACACACTCGCACACACTCACACGCACACACTCACGCACACACACTCACGCACACTCGTGCACACTCGCACGCACACATTCGCACACATTCGCACTCACTTGCACACACTCGTGCGCACACACTGGCACACACTGGCACACACTGGCACACACACACTCGCACACACTCGCACACACTTGCACACACTAGCACACACACACTCGCACATATTCACACACACTCGCACGCACACACTCGCACACACTCGCATGCACACACTCGCACACACACTCACACACACTCACATACACACTCGCACACACTCGCACAAACTCCTACACACACTCGTACACACACACTCGCACACACACTCGCACACACTTGCACACACTCGCACATACACACATACACATTCGCACACACTCGCACACACACTCGCACACACAGTTCTACACACTCACACACACACTCGCAAACACTCGCACACACTCACACACACACTCACTCACACGTACACACTCGCGCACACTCGCACACACTCACGCACACTAGCACACACTCGCATGCACACACTGGCACACACACTAACACACACACTCACATACACACTCGCACACACTCGCACAAACTCCTACAGACACTCGCACACACTCACACACACACTCGTACGCTCACACTCGCACACACTCACACACACACTTGCACACACTTGCACATGCACACTCGCACACAATCACACACACACTCGCAGACACTCGCACACACTCACTCATGCACACACTCACACACACTCGCCCACACTCGCACACACAGTCCTACATACTCACACACACACTCGCAAACATTTGCAAACACTCACACACACACTCACTCACACGTACACACTCGCGGACACACGCACGCCGACACTCTCACACTCTCGCACACATTTGCACACACTCGCACTCACTCGCACGCACTCGCACGCACACACTCGCACACACTCGCACAAACTCATACACAATCGCACACACTCACTCGCACACACTTGCACACACTCGCACACACTCGCACACACTTGCACACACTTGCACACGCTTGCACACACTCGCACACACTCGCACACACTCGCACACACTCACACACACGCACACACACGCACACACACTCACGCACACACTCGCACACACTCGCACACACTTGCATGCACACATTCGCACGCACTCGCACACACAAACATAAACTGGCACACACTCAAACACACTCACTCATACACACTCGGACACACTCACTCGCACACACTCACTCGCACGCCCACACTCGCACGCCCACACTCGCACACTCTCGCACACATTTGCACACACTCGCACTCTCGCACCCACTCGCATGCACACACTCGCACACACTCATACACAATCAAACAAACTCGCACACACACTCGCACACATTTGCACACACTTGCACACACTCACTCACACTCACTCGCACACACTTGAACACACTCGCACACACTCGCACACACAGTCCTACACACTCACACACACACTCGAAAAAACTCGCACAAACTCACACACACTCACTCACACGCACACACTTGCGCACACTAGCACACACTCACACGCCCACACTCACACACATTCGCACTCACTCGCACGCACTCGCACGCACACACTCGCACAAACTCACACACACTCGCACACACTCATACACAATCGCACGCACACACACTCGCACACTCTCGCACACATTCACACTCACTCGCACGCACACACTCGCACAAACTCGCATTCACACACTCGCACACACACTAACACACACACACTCGCATACACACTCGCACACACTCGCATGCACACACTCGCACACACACTCACACACACACACTCGCATACACACTCGCACACACTCGCACAAACTCCTACACACACTCGTACACACTCACACACACTCACACACACACTTGCACACACTCGCACACACTCGCACATACACACATACACATTCGCACACACTCGCACACTCACTCGCACACACAGTCCTACACACTCACACACACACTCGCAAACACTCGCACACACACACACTCACTCACACGTACACACTCGCGCACACTCACACACTCACGCACACTAGCACACACTCGTAAGCATACACTCACACTCACTCACACACTTACTCACACGCAAACACTCTCGCACACACTCACACACACTCGCGCACACTCGCACGCCCACACTCGCACACTCTCGCACACATTTGCACACACTCACACACATTTGCACCCACTCGCACACACTCACTCACACTCACTCGCACACACTTGCACACACTCGCACATACTCGCACACACAGTCCTACACACTCACACACACTCGCAAACACTCGCACAAACTCACACACACTCACTCACACGCACACACTTGCACACACTAGCACACACTTGCACGCCCACACTTGCACACATTCGCACTCACTCGCACGCACTCGCACGCACACACTCGCACACACTCGCACAAACTCACACACACTCGCACACACTCATACTCAATCGCACAATCGCACAAACTCACACACACTCGCACACACTCACACACTCGCACCCACTCTCTCGTGCACACTCGCACACATTCGCACTCACTCGCACGCACTCGCACGCACACAATCGCACAAACTCACACACACTCGCACACACTCGCACACACTCACTCACACACACTCGCACACACACACTCGCACACACTCGCACACACTTGCACACACTCGCACACACTCACACGCACACACACTCACACACACACTCACACACATTCGCACACACTCGCACCCACTCACTCGTGCACACTCGCGCACACTCGGGCACATTTGCACACACTCGCACACACTCGCTTACTCTCGCACACACACTCGCACACACACTTGCACACACTCGAACACACTCGCACACACTCGCAAACACTCGCACATACAGTCCTACAAACTCACACACACTCACACACACTCACACACTCCACCCACACACAAACTGGCACACACTCAAACACACTCACTCATACACACTCGCACACACTCACTCGCACGCATGCACACACTCACACACACTCGCACACACTCACAAGCACACACTCGCACACACACTCACACACACTCACACGCACACACTCACACGCACACACTCGTACAAACAGTCGCACACACTCGCACCCACTCACTCGTGCACACTCGCGCACACTCGGGCACATTTGCACACACTCGCACACTCTCGCACACACACTCGCACACACTCGAACACACTCGCACACACTCGCAAACACTCGCACATACAGTCCTACAAACTCACACACACTCACACACACTCACACACTCCACCCACACACAAACTGGCACACACTCATACACACTCACACACACTCACTCGCACACACACACACTCGCACACACTCGCACCCAGTCACTCGAGCACACTCGCACACACTCGCACGCACGCACGCACACACTCGCACACACTCACACGCACACACTCACGCACACACACTCGCGCACACTCGTGCACACTTGCACGCACACATTCGCACACATTCGCACTCACTTGCACACACTCGTGCGCACACACTGGCACACAGTGGCACACACTGGCACACACACACTCGCACACACTCGCACACACTTGCACACACTAGCACACACACACTCGCACATATTCACACACACTCGCACACACTCGCATGCACACACTCGCACACACACTCACACACACTCACATACACACTCGCACACACTCGCACAAACTCCTACACACACTCGTACACACACGCTCGCACACACACTCGCACACACTTGCACACACTCGCACATACACACATACACATTCGCACACACTCGCACACACACTCGCACACACAGTTCTACACACTCACACACACACTCGCAAACACTCGCACACACTCACACACACACTCACTCACACGTACACACTCGCGCACACTCGCACACACTCACGCACACTAGCACACACTCGCATGCACACACTGGCACACACACTAACACACACACTCACATACACACTCGCACACACTCGCACAAACTCCTACACACACTCGCACACACTCACACACACACTCGTACGCTCACACTCGCACACACTCACACACACACTTGCACACACTTGCACACGCACACTCGCACACAATCACACACACACTCGCAGACACTCGCACACACTCACTCATGCACACACTCACACACACTCGCCCACACTCGCACACACAGTCCTACACACTCACACACACACTCGCAAACATTTGCAAACACTCACACACACACTCACTCACACGTACACACTCGCGCACACTCGCACGCCGACACTCTCACACTCTCGCACACATTTGCACACACTCCCACTCACTCGCACGCACTCGCACGCACACACTCGCACACACTCGCACAAACTCATACACAATCGCACACACTCACTTGCACACACTTGCACACACTCGCACACACTCGCACACACTTGCACACGCTTGCACACACTCGCACACACTCGCACACACTTGCACACACTCACACACACGCACACACACGCACACACACTCACACACACACTTGCACACACTCGCACACACTTGCATGCACACATTCGCACGCACTCGCACACACAAACACAAACTGGCACACACTCAAACACACTCACTCATACACACTCGCACACACTCACTCGCACACACACACACACTCGCACACACTCACACGCACACACTCACGCACACACACTCGTGCACACTCGCACGCACACTCACTCACACGTACACACTCGCGCACACTCACACACACTCACGCACACTAGCACACACTCGTAAGCATACACTCACACTCACTCACACACTTACTCACACGCACACACTCTCGCACACACTCACACACACTCGCGCACACTCGCACACACTCGCACGCCCACACTCGCACACTCTCGCACACATTTGCACACACTCGCACTCTCGCACCCACTCGCATGCACACACTCGCACACACTCATACACAATCAAACAAACTCGCACACACACTCGCACACATTTGCACATACTTGCACACACTCACTCACTCACACTCACTCGCACACACTTGCACACACTCGCACACACTCGCACACACAGTCCTACACACTCACACACACACTCGCAAACACTCGCACAAACTCACACACACTCACTCACACGCACACACTTGCGCACAGTAGCACACACTCACACGCAAACACTCACACACATTCGCACTCACTCGCAAGCACTCGCACGCACACACTCGCACAAACTCACACACACTCGCACACACTCATACACAATCGCACGCACACACACTCGCACACACACACTCGCACACACTCGCACACTCTCACACACATTCACACTCACTCGCACGCACTCGCACGCGCACACTCAAACACACTCGCACAAACTCACACACACTCGCACACACTTATACACAAACGCACACACACACTCGTACACACACTCGCACACACTCGCACACACTCGCACACACTCACTCACACACACTCACACGCACACACTCACACACACTTGCACACACTCGCACACACTCACACGCACACACACTCGCACACACACTCACACACACTCGCACACACTCACAAGCACACACTCGCACACACACTCACACACACTCACACGCACACACTCACACGCACACACTCGTACAAACAGTCGCACACACTCGCATCCACTCACTCGTGCACACTCGCGCACACTCGGGCACATTTGCACACACTCGCACACTCTCGCACACACACTCGCACACACTCGAACACACTCGCACACACTCGCAAACACTCGCACATACAGTCCTACAAACTCAAACACACTCACTCATACACACTCGCACACACTCACTCACACACACACACACTCGCACACACTCGTACCCAGTCACTCGAGCACACTCGCACACACTCGCACGCACGCACACACTCGCACACACTCACACGCACACACTCACGCACACACACTCACGCACACTCGTGCACACTCGCACGCACACATTCGCACACATTCGCACTCACTTGCACACACTCGTGCGCACACACTGGCACACACTGGCACACACTGGCACACACACACTCGCACACACTCGCACACACTTGCACACACTAGCACACACACACTCGCACATATTCACACACACTCGCACGCACACACTCGCACACACTCGCATGCACACACTCGCACACACACTCACACACACTCACATACACACTCGCACACACTCGCACAAACTCCTACACACACTCGTACACACACACTCGCACACACACTCGCACACTTGCACACACTCGCACATACACACATACACATTCGCACACACTCGCACACACACTCGCACACACAGTTCTACACACTCACACACACACTCGCAAACACTCGCACACACTCACACACACACTCACTCACACGTACACACTCGCGCACACTCGCACACACTCACGCACACTAGCACACACTCGCATGCACACACTGGCACACACACTAACACACACACTCACATACACACTCACACACACTCGCACAAACTCCTACACACACTCGCACACACTCACACACACACTCGTACGCTCACACTCGCACACACTCACACACACACTTGCACACACTTGCACACGCACACTCGCACACAATCACACACACACTCGCAGACACTCGCACACACTCACTCATGCACACACTCACACACACTTGCCCACACTCGCACACACAGTCCTACACACTCACACACACACTCGCAAACATTTGCAAACACTCACACACACACTCACTCACACGTACACACTCGCGCACACTCGCACGCCGACACTCTCACACTCTCGCACACATTTGCACACACTCGCACGCACTCGCACGCACACACTCGCACACACTCGCACAAACTCATACACAATCGCACACACTCACTCGCACACACTTGCACACACTCGCACACACTCGCACACACTTGCACACACTTGCACACGCTTGCACACACTCGCACACACTCGCACACACTCGCACACACTCACACACACGCACACACACGCACACACACTCACGCACACACTCGCACACACTCGCACACACTTGCATGCACACATTCGCACGCACTCGCACACACAAACACAAACTGGCACACACTCAAACACACTCACTCATACACACTCGCACACACTCACTCGCACACACACACACACACTCGCACACACTCACTCACACACACTCACACGCACACACTCGCACACACTCACACACACTTGCACACACTCACACGCACACACACTCGCACACACACTCACACACACTCGCACACACTCACAAGCACACACTCGCACACACACTCACACACACTCACACGCACACACTCACACGCACACACTCGTGCAAACAGTCGCACACACTCGCACCCACTCACTCGTGCACACTCGCGCACACTCGGGCACATTTGCACACACTCGCACACTCTCGCACACACACTCGCACACACTCGAACACACTCGCACACACTCGCAAACACTCGCACATACAGTCCTACAAACTCACACACACTCACACACACTCACACACTCCACCCACACACAAACTGGCACACACTCAAACACACTCACTCATACACACTCGCACACACTCACTCGCACACACACACACTCGCACACACTCGCACCCAGTCACTCGAGCACACTCGCACACACTCGCATGCACGCACGCACACACTCGCACACACTCACACGCACACACTCACGCACACACACTCACGCACACTCGTGCACACTCGCACGCACACATTCGCACACATTCGCACTCACTTGCGCACACTCGTGCGCACACACTGGCACACACTGGCACACACTGGCACACACACACTCGCACACACTCGCACACACAGTCCTACACACTCACACACACACTCGCAAACACTCGCACAAACTCACACACACTCACTCACACGCACACAATTGCGCACACTAGCACACACTCGCACGCCCACACTCACACACATTCGCACTCACTCGCACGCACTCGCACGCACACACTCGCACAAACTCACACACACTCGCACACACTCATACACAATCGCACGCACACACACTCGCACAGACACACTCGCACACACTCGCACACTCTCACACACAGTCCTACACACTCACACACACACTCGCAAACACTCGCACACACTCACACACACACTCACTCACACGTACACACTCGCGCACACTCGCACACACTCACGCACACTAGCACACACTCGCATGCACACACTGGCACACACACTAACACACACACTCACATACACACTCGCACACACTCGCACAAACTCCTACACACACTCGCACACACTCACACACACACTCGTACGCTCACACTCGCACACACTCACACACACACTTGCACACACTTGCACACGCACACTCGCACACAATCACACACACACTCGCAGACACTCGCACACACTCACTCATGCACACACTCACACACACTTGCCCACACTCGCACACACAGTCCTACACACTCACACACACACTCGCAAACATTTGCAAACACTCACACACACACTCACTCACACGTACACACTCGCGCACACTCGCACGCCAACACTCTCACACTCTCGCACACATTTGCACACACTCGCACGCACTCGCACGCACACACTCGCACACACTCGCACAAACTCATACACAATCGCACACACTCACTCGCACACACTTGCACACACTCGCACACACTCGCACACACTTGCACACACTTGCACACGCTTGCACACACTCGCACACACTCGCACACACTCGCACACACTCACACACACGCACACACACGCACACACACTCACGCACACACTCGCACACACTTGCATGCACACATTCGCACGCACTCGCACACACAAACACAAACTGGCACACACTCAAACACACTCACTCATACACACTCGCACACACTCACTCGCACACACACACACACACTCGCACACACTCACTCACACACACTCACACGCACACACACTCGCACACACACTCACACACACTCGCACACACTCACAAGCACACACTCGCACACACACTCACACACACTCACACGCACACACTCACACGCACACACTCGTACAAACAGTCGCACACACTCGCACCCACTCACTCGTGCACACTCGCGCACACTCGGGCACATTTGCACACACTCGCACACTCTCGCACACACACTCGCACACACTCGCAAACACTCGCACATACAGTCCTACAAACTCACACACACTCACACACACTCACACACTCCACCCACACACAAACTGGCACACACTCAAACACACTCACTCATACACACTCGCACACACTCACTCGCACACACACACACTCGCACACACTCGCACCCAGTCACTCGAGCACACTCGCACACACTCGCACGCACGCACGCACACACTCGCACACACTCACACGCACACACTCACGCACACACACTCACGCACACTCGTGCACACTCGCACGCACACATTCACACACATTCGCACTCACTTGCACACACTCGTGCGCACACACTGGCACACACTGGCACACACACACTCGCACACACTCGCACACACTCGCACACACAGTCCTACACACTCACACACACACTCGCAAACACTCGCACAAACTCACACACACTCACTCACACGCACACACTTGCGCACACTAGCACACACTCGCACGCCCACACTCACACACATTCGCACTCACTCGCACGCACTCGCACGCACACACTCGCACAAACTCACACACACTCGCACACACTCATACACAATCGCACGCACACACACTCGCACACACACACTCGCACACACTCGCACACTCTCACACACATTCACACTCACTCGCACGCACTCGCACGCGCACACTCAAACACACTCACACAAACTCACACACACTCGCACACACTTATACACAAACGCACACACACACTCGTACACACACTCGCACACACTCGCACACACTCACACACACTCACTCACACACACTCACACGCACACACTCGCACACACTCACACACACTTGCACACACTCGCACACACTCACACGCACACACACTCGCACACACACTCACACACACTCGCACACACTCACAAGCACACACTCGCACACACACTCGCACACACTGACACGCACACACTCACACGCACACACTCGTACAAACAGTCGCACACACTCGCACCCACTCACTCGTGCACACTCGCGCACACTCGGGCACATTTGCACACACTCACACACTCTCGCACACACACTCGCACACACTCGAACACACTCGCACACACTCGCAAACACTCGCACATACAGTCCTACAAACTCACACACACTCACACACACTCACACACTCCACCCACACACAAACTGGCACACACTCAAACACACTCACTCATACACACTCGCACACACTCACTTGCACACACACACACTCGCACACACTCGCACCCAGTCACTCGAGCACACTCGCACACACTCGCACGCACGCACACACTCGCACACACTCACACGCACACACTCATGCACACACACTCACGCACACTCGTGCACACTCGCACGCACACATTCGCACACATTCGCACTCACTTGCACACACTCGTGCGCACACACTGGCACACACTGGCACACACTGGCACACACACACTCGCACACACTCGCACACACTTGCACACACTAGCACACACACACTCGCACATATTCACACACACTCGCACGCACACACTCGCACACACTCGCATGCACACACTCGCACACACACTCACACACACTCACATACACACTCGCACACACTCGCACAAACTCCTACACACACTCGTACACACACACTCGCACACACACTCACACACTTGCACACACTCGCACATACACACATACACATTCGCACACACTCGCACACACACTCGCGCACACAGTTCTACACACTCACACACACACTCGCAAACACTCGCACACACTCACACACACACTCACTCACACGTACACACTCGCGCACACTCGCACACACTCACGCACACTAGCACACACTCGCATGCACACACTGGCACACACACTAACACACACACTCACATACACACTCGCACACACTCGCACAAACTCCTACACACACTCGCACACACTCACACACACACTCATACGCTCACACTCGCACACACTCACACACACACTTGCACACACTTGCACACGCACACTCGCACACAATCACACACACACTCGCAGACACTCGCACACACTCACTCATGCACACACTCACACACACTCGCCCACACTCGCACACACAGTCCTACACACTCACACACACACTCGCAAACATTTGCAAACACTCACACACACACTCACTCACACGTACACACTCGCGCACACTCGCACGCCGACACTCTCACACTCTCGCACACATTTGCACACACTCGCACGCACTCGCACGCACACACTCGCACACACTCGCACAAACTCATACACAATCGCACACACTCACTCGCACACACTTGCACACACTCGCACACACTCGCACACACTTGCACACACTTGCACACGCTTGCACACACTCGCACACACTCGCACACACTCGCACACACTCACACACACGCACACACATGCACACACACTCACGCACACACTCGCACACACTCGCACACACTTGCATGCACACATTCGCACGCACTCGCACACACAAACACAAACTGGCACACACTCAAACACACTCACTCATACACACTCGCACACACTCACTCGCACACACACACACACACTCGCACACACTCACTCACACACACTCACTCGCACACACACACGCACACTCGCACACACTCGCACGCACGCACACACTCGCACACACTCACACGCACACACTCACGCACACACACTCACGCACACTCGTGCACACTCGCACGCACACATTCGCACACATTCGCACTCACTTGCACAAACTCGTGCGCACACACTGGCACACACTGGCACACACTGGCACACACACACTCGCACACACTCGCACACACTTGCACACACTAGCACACACACACTCGCACATATTCACACACACTCGCACACACTCGCATGCACACACTCGCACACACACTCACACACACTCACATACACACTCGCACACACTCGCACAAACTCCTACACACACTCGTACACACACACTCGCACACACACTCGCACACTCTTGCACACACTCGCACATACACACATACACATTCGCACACACTCGCACACACACTCGCACACACAGTTCTACACACTCACACACACACTCGCAAACACTCGCACACACTCACACACACACTCACTCACACGTACACACTCGCGCACTCTCGCACACACTCACGCACACTAGCACACACTCGCATGCACACACTGGCACACACACTAACACACACACTCACATACACACTCGCACACACTCGCACAAACTCCTACACACACTCGCACACACTCACACACACACTCGTACGCTCACACTCGCACACACTCACACACACACACTTGCACACACTTGCACACGCACACTCGCACACAATCACACACACACTCGCAGACACTCGCACACACTCACTCATGCACACACTCACACACACTCGCCCACACTCGCACACACAGTCCTACACACTCACACACACACTCGCAAACATTTGCAAACACTCACACACACACTCACTCACACGTACACACTCGCGCACACTCGCACGCCGACACTCTCACACTCTCGCACACATTTGCACACACTCGCACTCACTCGCACGCACTCGCAAGCACACACTCGCACACACTCGCACAAACTCATACACAATCGCACACACTCACTCGCACACACTTGCACACACTCGCACACACTCGCACACACTTGCACACGCTTGCACACACTCGCACACACTCGCACACACTCGCACACACTCACACACACGCACACACACTCACGCACACACTCGCACACACTCGCACACACTTGCATGCACACATTCGCACGCACTCGCACACACAAACACAAACTGGCACACACTCAAACACACTCACTCATACACACTCGCACACACTCACTCGCACACACACACACACTCGCACACACTCACACGCACACACTCACGCACACACACTCGTGCACACTCGCACGCACACTCACTCACACGTACACACTCGCGCACACTCACACACACTCACGCACACTAGCACACACTCGTAAGCATACACTCACACTCACTCACACACTTACTCACACGCACACACTCTCGCACACACTCACACACACTCGCGCACACTCGCACACACTCGCACGCCCACACTCGCACACTCTCACACACATTTGCACACACTCGCACTCTCGCACCCACTCGCATGCACACACTCGCACACACTCATACACAATCAAACAAACTCGCACACACACTCGCACACATTTGCACACACTTGCACACACTCACTCACTCACACTCACTCTCACACACTTGCACACACTCGCACACACTCGCACACACAGTCCTACACACTCACACACACACTCGCAAACACTCGCACAAACTCACACACACTCACTCACACGCACACACTTGCACACAGTAGCACACACTCACACGCCCACACTCACACACATTCGCACTCACTCGCAAGCACTCGCACGCACACACTCGCACAAACTCACACACACTCGCACACACTCATACACAATCGCACGCACACACACTCGCACACACACACTCGCACACACTCGCACACTCTCACACACATTCACACTCACTCGCACGCGCACACTCAAACACACTCGCACAAACTCACACACACTCGCACACACTTATACACAAGCGCACACACACACTCGTACACACACTCGCACACACTCGCACACACTCGCACACACTCGCACACACTCACTCACACACACTCGCACACACTCACAAGCACACACTCGCACACACACTCGCACACACTCACACGCACACACTCACACGCACACACTCGTACAAACAGTCGCACACACTCGCACCCACTCACTCGTGCACACTCGCGCACACTCGGGCACATTTGCACACACTCGCACACTCTCGCACACACACTCGCACACACTCGAACACACTCGCACACACTCGCAAACACTCGCACATACAGTCCTACAAACTCACACACACTCACACACACTCACACACTCCACCCACACACAAATTGGCACACACTCAAACACACTCACTCATACACACTCGCACACACTCACTCGCACACACACACACTCGCACACAATCGCACCCAGTCACTCGAGCACACTCGCACACACTCGCACGCACGCACACACTCGCACACACTCACACGCACACACTCACGCACACACACTCACGCACACTCGTGCACACTCGCACGCACACATTCGCACACATTCGCACTCACTTGCACACACTCGTGCGCACACACTCGTGCGCACACACTGGCACACACTGGCACACACTGGCACACACACACTCGCACACACTCGCACACACTTGCACACACTAGCACACACACACTCGCACATATTCACACACACTCGCACGCACACACTCGCACACACTCGCATGCACACACTCGCACACACACTCACACACACTCACATACACACTCGCACACACTCGCACAAACTCCTACACACACTCGTACACACACACTCGCACACACACTCGCACACACTTGCACACACTCGCACATACACACATACACATTCGCACACACTCGCACACACACTCGCACACACAGTTCTACACACTCACACACACACTCGCAAACACTCGCACACACTCACACACACACTCACTCACACGTACACACTCGCGCACACTCGCACACACTCACGCACACTAGCACACACTCGCATGCACACACTGGCACACACACTAACACACACACTCACATACACACTCGCACACACTCGCACAAACTCCTACAGACACTCGCACACACTCACACACACACTCGTACGCTCACACTCGCACACACTCACACACACACTTGCACACACTTGCACATGCACACTCGCACACAATCACACACACACTCGCAGACACTCGCACACACTCACTCATGCACACACTCACACACACTCGCCCACACTCGCACACACAGTCCTACATACTCACACACACACTCGCAAACATTTGCAAACACTCACACACACACTCACTCACACGTACACACTCGCGGACACACGCACGCCGACACTCTCACACTCTCGCACACATTTGCACACACTCGCACTCACTCGCACGCACTCGCACGCACACACTCGCACACACTCGCACAAACTCATACACAATCGCACACACTCACTCGCACACACTTGCACACACTCGCACACACTCGCACACACTTGCACACACTTGCACACGCTTGCACACACTCGCACACACTCGCACACACTCGCACACACTCACACACACGCACACACACGCACACACACTCACGCACACACTCGCACACACTCGCACACACTTGCATGCACACATTCGCACGCACTCGCACACACAAACATAAACTGGCACACACTCAAACACACTCACTCATACACACTCGGACACACTCACTCGCACACACTCACTCGCACGCCCACACTCGCACGCCCACACTCGCACACTCTCGCACACATTTGCACACACTCGCACTCTCGCACCCACTCGCATGCACACACTCGCACACACTCATACACAATCAAACAAACTCGCACACACACTCGCACACATTTGCACACACTTGCACACACTCACTCACACTCACTCGCACACACTTGAACACACTCGCACACACTCGCACACACAGTCCTACACACTCACACACACACTCGCAAAAACTCGCACAAACTCACACACACTCACTCACACGCACACACTTGCGCACACTAGCACACACTCACACGCCCACACTCACACACATTCGCACTCACTCGCACGCACTCGCACGCACACACTCGCACAAACTCACACACACTCGCACACACTCATACACAATCGCACGCACACACACTCGCACACTCTCGCACACATTCACACTCACTCGCACGCACACACTCGCACAAACTCGCATTCACACACTCGCACACACACTAACACACACACACTCGCATACACACTCGCACACACTCGCATGCACACACTCGCACACACACTCACACACACACACTCGCATACACACTCGCACACACTCGCACAAACTCCTACACACACTCGTACACACTCACACACACTCACACACACACTTGCACACACTCGCACACACTCGCACATACACACATACACATTCGCACACACTCGCACACTCACTCGCACACACAGTCCTACACACTCACACACACACTCGCAAACACTCGCACACACACACACTCACTCACACGTACACACTCGCGCACACTCACACACTCACGCACACTAGCACACACTCGTAAGCATACACTCACACTCACTCACACACTTACTCACACGCAAACACTCTCGCACACACTCACACACACTCGCGCACACTCGCACGCCCACACTCGCACACTCTCGCACACATTTGCACACACTCACACACATTTGCACCCACTCGCACACACTCACTCACACTCACTCGCACACACTTGCACACACTCGCACATACTCGCACACACAGTCCTACACACTCACACACACTCGCAAACACTCGCACAAACTCACACACACTCACTCACACGCACACACTTGCACACACTAGCACACACTTGCACGCCCACACTTGCACACATTCGCACTCACTCGCACGCACACACTCGCACACACTCGCACACACTCGCACAAACTCACACACACTCGCACACACTCATACTCAATCGCACAATCGCACAAACTCACACACACTCGCACACACTCACACACTCGCACCCACTCTCTCGTGCACACTCGCACACATTCGCACTCACTCGCACGCACTCGCACGCACACAATCGCACAAACTCACACACACTCGCACACACTCGCACACACTCACTCACACACACTCGCACACACACACTCGCACACACTCGCACACACTTGCACACACTCGCACACACTCACACGCACACACACTCACACACACGCTCACACACATTCGCACACACTCGCACCCACTCACTCGTGCACACTCGCGCACACTCGGGCACATTTGCACACACTCGCACACACTCGCTTACTCTCGCACACACACTCGCACACACACTTGCACACACTCGAACACACTCGCACACACTCGCAAACACTCGCACATACAGTCCTACAAACTCACACACACTCACACACACTCACACACTCGCACCCACACACAAACTGGCACACACTCAAACACACTCACTCATACACACTCGCACACACTCACTCGCACACACACACACACTCGCACACACTCGCACCCAGTCACTCGAGCACACTCGCACACCCTCGCACGCACGCACACACTCGCACACACTCACATGCACACACTCACGCACACACACTCGCGCACACTCGTGCACACTCGCACGCACACATTCACACACATTCGCACTCACTTGCACACACTCGTACGCACACACTGGCACACACTGGCACACACTCGCACACACACACTCGCACACACTCGCATACACACTCGCACAAACTCCTACACACACTCGTACACACTCACACACACTAGCACACACACACTCGCACACACTCGCACATACTCGCACACACTCGCACACACTCGCATGCACACACTCGCACACACACTCACACACACACTCTCGCATACACACTCGCACAAACTCCTACACACACTCGTACACACTCACACACACTCGCACACACACTTGCACACACTCGCACACACTCGCACATACACACATACACATTCGCACACACTCGCACACACACTCGCACACACAGTCCTACACACTCACACACACACTCACAAACACTCGCACACACTCACACACACACTCACTCACACGTACACACTCACTCACACTTGCACACACTCACGCACACTAGCACACACTCATAAGCATACACTTACACTCACTCACACACTTACTCACACGCACACACTCTCGCACACACTCACACACACTCGCGCACACTCGCACACACTCGCACGCCCACACTCGCACACTCTCACACACATTTGCACACACTCGCACTCACTTGCACCCACTCGCACGCACACACTTGCACACACTCATACACAATCACACAAACTCGCACACATTCGCACACACTCGCACACACTCGAACGCACGCACGCACACACTCGCACACACTCACACGCACACACTCATGCACACACACTCGCGCACACTCGTGCACACTTGCACGCACACATTCGCACACATTCGCACTCACTTGCACACACTCGTATGCACACACTGTCACACACTGGCACACACACACTCGCACACACTCGCACACACTTGCACACACTAGCACACACACACTCGCACATACTCGCACACACTCGCACACACTCGCACGCACACACTCGCACACACTCGCATGCACACACTCGCACACACACTCCCACACACACACTCACATACACACTCGCACACACTCGCACAAACTCCTACACACACAGGTACACACTCACACACACTCGCACACACTCGCACATACACACATACACATTCACACACACTCGCACACACAATCCTACACACTCACACACACTCTCAAACACTCGCACACACTCACACACACACTCACTCACACGTACACACTCGCGCACACTCGCACACACTCACGCACACTAGCACACACTCGTAAGCATACACTCACACTCACTCACACACTTACTCACACGCACACACTCTCGCACACACTCACACACACTCGCGCACACTCGCACACACTCGCACGCCCACACTCGCACACTCTCGCACACATTTGCACACACTCGCACTCACTCGCACCCACTCGCACGCACACACTCGCACACACTCATACACAATCACACAAACTCACACACACTCGCACACATTCGCACACACTCGCACACACGCACTCACTAACACTCACTCGCACACACTTGCACACACTCGCACACACTCGCACACAGTCCTACACACTCACACACACACTCGCAAACACTCGCACAAACTCACACACACTCACTCACACGCACACACTTGCGCACACTAGCACACACTTGCACGCCCACACTCGCACACATTCGCACTCACTCGCATGCACTCGCACGCACACACTCGCACACACTCGCACAAACTCACACACACTCGCACACACTCATACACAATCGCACGCACACACACTCGCACACACTCGCACACATTCGCACTCACTCGCACGCACTCGCACGCACACACTCGCACAAACTCACACACACTGGCACACACTTATACAAAATCGCACACACACACTCTAACACACACTCGCACACACTCACTCACACACACTCACACACACACACTCGAACACACTCACACACACTTGCACACACTCGCACACACTCACACGCACACACACTCACACACACACTCACACACACTCGCACACACTCACAAGCACAAACTCGCACACACACTCGCACACACTCACAAGCACACACTCACACGCACACACTCGCACACACACTCGCACACACTCGCACCCACTCACTCATGCACACTCGCGCACACTCGGGCACATTTGCACACACTCGCACACACTCGCACACTCTCGCACACACACTCGCAAACACACTCGCACACACTCGAACACACTCGCACACACTCGCAAACACTCGCACATACAGTCCTACAAACTCACACACACTCACACACTCGCACCCACACACAAACTGGCACACACTCAAACACACTCACTCATACACACTCGCACACACTCACTCGCACGCTCTCACACACTCGCACACACTCACATGCACACACTCACACACACACTCACTCACACGTACACACTCGCGCACACTCACGCACACTAGCACACACTCGTAAGCATACACTCACACACTTACTCACACGCACACACTCTCGCACACACTCGCGCACACTCGCACACTCTCACACACATTTGCACACACTCGCACTCACTCGCACCCACTCGCACGCACACACTCGCACACACTCATACACAATCACACAAACTCGCACACACACACTCGCACACATTCGCACACACTCGCACACACACACTCACTCACACTCACTCGCACACACTTGCACACACTCGCACACACTCGCACACACAGTCCTACACACTCACACACACACTCGCAAACACTCGCACAAACTCACACACACTCACTCACATGCACACACTTGCGCACACTAGCACACACTCGCACGCCCACACTCGCACACATTCGCACTCACTCGCACACACTCGCACGCACACACTCGCACACACTCATACACAATCGCACGCACACACACCCGCACACACTCGCACACATTTGCACTCACTCGCACGCACTCGCATGCACACACTCGCACAAACTCACACACACTGGCACACACTTATACACAATCGCACACACACACTCTAACACACACTGGCACACACTCACACACACTCACTCACACACACTCACACACACACTCGCACACACTCACACACACTTGCACACACTCGCACACACTCACACGCACACACACTCACACACACACTCACACACACTCGCACACACTCACAAGCACAAACTCGCACACACACTCGCACACACTCACACGCACACACTCACACGCACACACTCGCACACACACTCGCACACACTCGCACCCACTCACTCGTGCACACTCGCGCACACTCGGGCACATTTGCACACACTCGCACACTCTCGCACACACACTCGCACACACTCGAACACACTCGCACACACTCGCAAACACTCGCACATACAGTCCTACAAACTCACACACACTCACACACACTCACACACTCCACCCACACACAAACTGGCACACACTCAAACACACTCACTCATACACACTCGCACACACTCACTCGCACACACACACACTTGCACACACTCGCACCCAATCACTCGAGCACACTCGCACACACTCGAACGCACGCACGCACACACTCGCACACACTCACACGCACACACTCACGCACACACACTCGCGCACACTCGTGCACACTCGCACGCACACATTCACACACATTCGCACTCACTTGCACACACTCGTACGCACACACTGGCACACACTCGCACACACTCGCACACACACACTCGCACACACTCGCATGCACACACTTGCACACACACTCACACACACTCGCACAAACTCCTACACACACTCGTACACACTCACACACACTAGCACACACACACTCGCACACACTCGCACATACTCGCACACACTCGCATGCACACACTCGCACACACACTCACACACACACTCTCGCATACACACTCGCACAAACTCCTACACACACTCGTACACACTCACACACACTCGCACACACACTTGCACACACTCGCACATACACACATACACATTCGCACACACTCGCACACACACTCGCACACACAGTCCTACACACTCACACACACACTCACAAACACTTGCACACACTCACACACACACTCACTCACACGTACACACTCACGCACACTTGCACACACTCACGCACACTAGCACACACTCGTAAGCATACACTCACACTCACTCACACATTTACTCACACGCACACACTCTCGCACACACTCACACACACTCGCGCACACTCGCACACACTCACACGCCCACACTCGCACACTCTTGCACACACTCGCACACACTCACACGCGCACACACTCACACACACTCACACACACTCGCACACACTCGCACACTCTCGCACACACACTCGCACACACACTCGCACACACTCTAACACACTCGCACACACTCGCAAACACTCGCACATACAGTCCTACAAACTCACACACACTCACACACTCGCACCCACACACAAACTGGCACACACTCAAACACACTCACTCATACACACTCGCACACACTCACTCGCACGCACGCACACACTCGCACACACTCACATGCACACACTCACGCACACACACTCGCGCACACTCGTGCACACTCGCACGCACACATTCACACACATTCACACTCACTTGCACACACTCGTACGCACACACTGGCACACACTTGCACACACTCGCACACACACACTCGCACACACTCGCATGCACACACTTGCACACACACTCACACACACTCGCATACACACTCGCACAAACTCCTACACACACTCGTACACACTCACACACACTAGCACACACACACTCGCACACACTCGCACATACTCGCACAAACTCGCATGCACACACTCGCACACACTCACACACACACTCTCGCATACACACTCGCACAAACTCCTACACACACTCGTACACACTCACACACACTCGCACACACACTTGCACACACTCGCACATACACACATACACATTCGCAAACACTCGCACACACACTCGCACACACAGTCCTACACACTCACACACACACTCACAAACACTCGCACACACTCACACACACACTCACTCACACGTACACACTCACGCACACTTGCACACACTCACGCACACTAGCACACACTCGTAAGCATACACTCACACTCACTCACACACTTACTCACACGCACACACTCTCGCACACACTCACACACACTCGCGCACACTCGCACATACTCGCACGCCCACACTCGCACACTCTCGCACACATTTGCACACACTCGCACTCACTTGCACCCACTCGCACGCACACACTCGCACACACTCATACACAATCCCACAAACTCACACACATTCGCACACATTCGCACACACTCACTCACTCACACTTACTCGCACACACTTGCACACACTCGCACACACTCGCACACACAGTCCTACACACTCACACACACACTCGCAAACACTCGCACAAACTCACACACACTCACTCACACGCACACACTTGCGCACACTAGCACACACTCGCACGCCCACACTCACACACATTCGCACTCACTCGCACGCACTCGCACGCACACACTCGCACAAACTCACACACACTCGCACACACTCATACACAATCGCACGCACACACACTCGCACACACACACTCGCACACACTCGCACACTCTCACACACATTCACACTCACTCGCACACACTCGCACGCGCACACTCAAACACACTCGCACAAACTCACACACACTCGCACACACTTATACACAAACGCACACACACACTCGTACACACACTCGCACACACTCGCACACACTCGCACACACTCACTCACACACACTCACACACACACACTCACACACACTTGCACACACTCGCACACACTCACACGCACACACACTCGCACACACACTCACACACACTCGCACACACTCACAAGCACACACTCGCACACACACTCACACACACTCACACGCACACACTCACACGCACACACTCGTACAAACAGTCGCACACACTCGCACCCACTCACTCGTGCACACTCGCGCACACTCGGGCACATTTGCACACACTCGCACACTCTCGCACACACACTCGCACACACTCGAGCACACTCGCACACACTCGCAAACACTCGCACATACAGTCCTACAAACTCACACACACTCACACACACTCACACACTCCACCCACACACAAACTGGCACACACTCAAACACACTCACTCATACACACTCGCACACACTCACTCGCACACACACACACTCGCACACACTCGCACCCAGTCACTCGAGCACACTCGCACACACTCGCACGCACGCACACACTCGCACACACTCACACGCACACACTCACGCACACACACTCACGCACACTCGTGCACACTCGCACGCACACATTCGCACACATTCGCACTCACTTGCACACACTCGTGCGCACACACTGGCACACACTGGCACACACTGGCACACACACACTCGCACACACTCGCACACACAGTCCTACACACTCACACACACACTCGCAAACACTCGCACAAACTCACACACACTCACTCACACGCACACACTTGCGCACACTAGCACACACTCGCACGCCCACACTCACACACATTCGCACTCACTCGCACGCACTCGCACGCACACACTCGCACAAACTCACACACACTCGCACACACTCATACACAATCGCACGCACACACACTCGCACAGACACACTCGCACACACTCGCACACTCTCACACACATTCACACTCACTCGCACGCACTCGCACGCGCACACTCAAACACACTCGCACAAACTCAAACACACTCGCACAAACTCACACACACTCGCACACACTTATACACAAACGCACACACACACTCGTACACACACTCGCACACACTCGCACACACTCGCACACACTCACTCACACACACTCACACGCACACACTCGCACACACTCACACACACTTGCACACACTCGCACACACTCACACGCACACACACTCGCACACACACTCACACACACTCGCACACACTCACAAGCACACACTCGCACACACACTCGCACACACTCACACGCACACACTCACACGCACACACTCGTACAAACAGTCGCACACACTCGCACCCACTCACTCGTGCACACTCGCGCACACTCGGGCACATTTGCACACACTCGCACACTCTCGCACACACACTCGCACACACTCGAACACACTCGCACACACTCGCAAACACTCGCACATACAGTCCTACAAACTCACACACACTCACACACACTCACACACTCCACCCACACACAAACTGGCACACACTCAAACACACTCACTCATACACACTCGCACACACTCACTCGCACACACACACACTCGCACACACTCGCACCCAGTCACTCGAGCACACTCGCACACACTCGCACGCACGCACACACTCGCACACACTCACACGCACACACTCACGCACACACACTCACGCACACTCGTGCACACTCGCACGCACACATTCGCACTCACTTGCACACACTCGTGCGCACACACTGGCACACACTGGCACACACACACTCGCACACACTTGCACACACTAGCACACACACACTCGCACATATTCACACACACTCGCACGCACACACTCGCACACACTCGCATGCACACACTCACACACACACTCACACACACTCACATACACACTCGCACACACTCGCACAAACTCCTACACACACTCGTACACACACACTCGCACACACTTGCACACACTCGCACATAGACACATACACATTCGCACACACTCGCACACACACTCGCACACACAGTTCTACACACTCACACACACACTCGCAAAAACTCGCACACACTCACACACACACTCACTCACACGTACACACTCGCGCACACTCGCACACACTCACGCACACTAGCACACACTCGCATGCACACACTGGCACACACACTAACACACACACTCACATACACACTCGCACAAACTCCTACACACACTCGCACACACTCACACACACACTCGTACGCTCACACTCGCACACACTCACACACACACTTGCACACACTTGCACACGCACACTCGCACACAATCACACACACACTCGCAGACACTCGCACACACTCACTCATGCACACACTCACACACACTCGCCCACACTCGCACACACAGTCCTACACACTCACACACACACTCGCAAACATTTGCAAACACTCACACACACACTCACTCACACGTACACACTCGCGCACACTCGCACGCCGACACTCTCACACTCTCGCACACATTTGCACACACTCGCACTCACTCGCACGCACTCGCACGCACACACTCGCACACACTCGCACAAACTCATACACAATCGCACACACTCACTCGCACACACTTGCACACACTCGCACACACTCGCACACACTTGCACACACTTGCACACGCTTGCACACACTCGCACACACTCACGCACACACTCGCACACACTCGCACACACTTGCATGCACACATTCGCACGCACTCGCACACACAAACACAAACTGGCAAACACTCAAACACACTCACTCATACACACTCGCACACACTCACTCGCACACACACACACACACTCGCACACACTCACTCACACACACTAACACGCACACACTCGCACACACTCACACACACTTGCACACACTCGCACACACTCACACGCACACACACTCGCACACACACTCACACACACTCGCACACACTCACAAGCACACACTCGCACACACACTCACACACACTCACACGCACACACTCACACGCACACACTCGTACAAACAGTCGCACACACTCGCACACACTCACTCGTGCACACTCGCGCACACTCGGGCACATTTGCACACACTCGCACACTCTCGCACACACTCGAACACACTCGCACACACTCGCAAACACTCGCACATACAGTCCTACAAACTCACACACACTCACACACACTCACACACTCCACCCACACACAAACTGGCACACACTCAAACACACTCACTCATACACACTCGCACACACTCACTCGCACACACACACACTCGCACACACTCGCACCCAGTCACTCGAGCACACTCGCACACACTCGCACGCACGCACACACTCGCACACACTCACACGCACACACTCACGCACACACACTCACGCACACTCGTGCACACTCGCACGCACACATTCGCACACATTCGCACTCACTTGCACACACTCGTGCGCACACACTGGCACACACTGGCACACACTGGCACAAACACACTCGCACACACTCGCACACACTCGCACACACAGTCCTACACACTCACACACACACTCGCAAACACTCGCACAAACTCACACACACTCACTCACATGCACACACTTGCGCACACTAGCACGCCCACAATCACACACATTCGCACTCACTCGCACGCACACACTCGCACAAACTCACACACACTCACACACACTCATACACAATCGCACGCACACA
Source organism: Phyllobates terribilis (assembly GCF_046119375.1). NCBI lineage: Eukaryota > Metazoa > Chordata > Amphibia > Anura > Dendrobatidae > Phyllobates > Phyllobates terribilis. The sequence goes on from NW_027362853.1 coordinate 3,382,365, forward strand.
CACTCGCACACACACACTCGCACACACTCGCACACTCTCACAAACATTCACACTCACTCGCACGCACTCGCACGCGCACACTCAAACACACTCGCACAAACTCACACACACTCGCACACACTTATACACAAACGCACACACACACTCGTACACACACTCGCACACACTCGCACACACTCACACACACTCACTCACACACACTCACACGCACACACTCGCACACACTCACACAGACTTGCACACACTCGCACACACTCACAAGCACACACTCGCACACACTCACACGCACACACTCACACGCACACACTCGTACAAACAGTCGCACACACTCGCACCCACTCACTCGTGCACACTCGCGCACACTCGGGCACATTTGCACACACTCACACACTCTCGCACACACACTCGCACACACTCGAACACACTCGCACACACTCGCAAACACTCGCACATACAGTCCAACAAACTCACACACACTCACACACACTCACACACTCCACCCACACACAAACTGGCACACACTCAAACACACTCACTCATACACACTCGCACACACTCACTCGCACACACACACACTCGCACACACTCGCACCCAGTCACTCGAGCACACTCGCACACACTCGCACGCACGCACACACTCGCACACACTCACACGCACACACTCACGCACACACACTCACGCACACTCGTGCACACTCGCACGCACACATTCGCACACATTCGCACTCACTTGCACACACTCGTGCGCACACACTGGCACACACTGGCACACACTGGCACACACACACTCGCACACACTCGCACACACTTGCACACACTAGCACACACACACTCGCACATATTCACACACACTCGCACGCACACACTCGCACACACTCGCATGCACACACTCGCACACACACTCACACACACTCACATACACACTCGCACACACTCGCACAAACTCCTACACACACTCGTACACACACACTCGCACACACACTCGCACACACTTGCACACACTCGCACATACACACATACACATTCGCACACACTCGCACACACACTCGCACACACAGTTCTACACACTCACACACACACTCGCAAACACTCGCACACACTCACACACACACTCACTCACACGTACACACTCGCGCACACTCGCACACACTCACGCACACTAGCACACACTCGCATGCACACACTGGCACACACACTAACACACACACTCACATACACACTCGCACACACTCGCACAAACTCCTACACACACTCGCACACACTCACACACACACTCGTACGCTCACACTCGCACACACTCACACACACACTTGCACACACTTGCACACGCACACTCGCACACAATCACACACACACTCGCAGACACTCGCACACACTCACTCATGCACACACTCACACACACTCGCCCACACTCGCACACACAGTCCTACATACTCACACACACACTCGCAAACATTTGCAAACACTCACACACACACTCACTCACACATACACACTCGCGCACACTCGCACGCCGACACTCTCACACTCTCGCACACATTTGCACACACTCGCACTCACTCACACGCACTCGCACGCACACACTCGCACACACTCGCACAAACTCATACACAATCACACACACTCACTCGCACACACTTGCACACACTCGCACACACTCGCACACACTTGCACACACTTGCACACGCTTGCACACACTCGCACACACTCGCACACACTCGCACACACTCACACACACGCACCCACACGCACACACACTCACGCACACACTCGCACACACTCGCACACACTTGCATGCACACATTCGCACGCACTCACACACACAAACACAAACTGGCACACACTCAAACACACTCACTCATACACACTCGCACACACTCACTCGCACACACACACACTCGCACACACTCACACGCACACACCCACGCACACACACTCGTGCACACTCGTGCACACTCGCACGCACACTCACTCACACGTACACACTCGCGCACACTCACACACACTCACGCACACTAACACACACTCGTAAGCATACACTCACACTCACTCACACACTTACTCACACGCAAACACTCTCGCACACACTCACACACACTCGCGCACACTCGCACGCCCACACTCGCACACTCTCGCACACATTTGCACACACTCACACACATTCGCACCCACTCGCACACACTCACTCACACTCACTCGCACACACTTGCACACACTCGCACACACTCGCACACACAGTCCTACACACTCACACACACTCGCAAACACTCGCACAAACTCACACACACTCACTCACACGCACACACTTGCACACACTAGCACACACTTGCACGCCCACACTTGCACACATTCGCACTCACTCGCACGCACTCGCACGCACACACTCGCACACACTCGCACAAACTCACACACACTCGCACACACTCATACTCAATCGCACAATCGCACAAACTCACACACACTCGCACACACTCACACACTCGCACCCACTCTCTCGTGCACACTCGCACACAGTCGCACTCACTCGCACGCACTCGCACGCACACAATCGCACAAACTCACACACACTCGCACACACTCACACACTCGCACCCACTCACTCATGCACACTCGCACACATTCGCACTCACTCGCACGCACTCACACGCACACACTCGCACAAACTCACACACACTCGCACACACTCATACACAATCGCACGCACACACACTCGCACACATTCGCACTCACTCGCACGCACTCGCACGCACACACTTGCACAAACTCACACACACTGGCACACACTTATACACAATCGCACACACACACTCTAACACACACTCGCACACACTCGCACACACTCACTCACACACACACACTCGCACACACTCACACACACTTGCACACACTCGCACACACTCACACGCACACACACTCACACACACACTCACACACATTCGCACACACTCGCACCCACTCACTCGTGCACACTCGCGCACACTCGGGCACATTTGCACACACTCGCTTACTCTCGCACACACACTCGCACACACACTTGCACACACTCGAACACACTCGCACACACTCGCAAACACTCGCACATACAGTCCTACAAACTCACACACACTCACACACACTCACACACTCGCACCCACACACAAACTGGCACACACTCAAACACACTCACTCATACACACTCGCACACACTCACTCGCACACACACACACACTCGCACACACTCGCACCCAGTCACTCGAGCACACTCGCACACCCTCGCACGCACGCACACACTCGCACACACTCACATGCACACACTCACGCACACACACTCGCGCACACTCGTGCACACTCGCACGCACACATTCACACACATTCGCACTCACTTGCACACACTCGTACGCACACACTGGCACACACTCGCACACACTCGGACACACACACTCGCACACACTCGCATACACACTCGCACAAACTCCTACACACACTCGTACACACTCACACACACTAGCACACACACACTCGCACACACTCGCACATACTCGCACACACTCGCACACACTCGCATGCACACACTCGCACACACACTCACACACACACTCTCGCATACACACTCGCACAAACTCCTACACACACTCGTACACACTCACACACACTCGCACACACTTGCACACACTCGCACACACTCGCACATACACACATACAAATTCGCACACACTCGCACACACACTCGCACACACAGTCCTACACACTCACACACACACTCACAAACACTCGCACACACTCACACACACACTCACTCACACGTACACACTCACTCACACTTGCACACACTCACGCACACTAGCACACACTCATAAGCATACACTTACACTCACTCACACACTTACTCACACGCACACACTCTTGCACACACTCACACACACTCGCGCACACTCGCACACACTCGCACGCCCACACTCGCACACTCTCACACACATTTGCACACACTCGCACTCACTTGCACCCACTCGCACGCACACATTCGCACACACTCATACACAATCACATAAACTCGCACACATTCGCACACACTCGCACACACTCGAACGCACGCACGCACACACTCGCACACACTCACACGCACACACTCATGCACACACACTCGCGCACACTCGTGCACACTTGCACGCACACATTCGCACACATTCGCACTCACTTGCACACACTCGTACGCACACACTGTCACACACTGGCACACACACACTCGCACACACTCGCACACACTTGCACACACTAGCAAACACACACTCGCACATACTCGCACACACTCGCACACACTCGCACGCACACACTCGCACACACTCGCATGCACACACTCGCACACACACTCACACACACACACTCACATACACTCTCGCACACACTCGCACAAACTCCTACACACACAGTTACACACTCACACACACTCGCACACACTCGCACACACTCGCACATACACACATACACATTCACACACACTCGCACACACAGTCCTACACACTCACACACACTCTCAAACACTCGCACACACTCACACACACACTCACTCACACGTACACACTCGCGCACACTCGCACACACTCACGCACACTAGCACACACTCGTAAGCATACACTCACACTCACTCACACACTTACTCACACGCACACACTCTCGCACACACTCACACACACTCGCGCACACTCGCACACACTCGCACGCCCACACTCGCACACTCTCGCACACATTTGCACACACTCGCACTCACTCGCACCCACTCGCACGCACACACTCGCACACACTCATACACAATCACACAAACTCACACACACTCGCACACATTCGCACACACTCGCACACACGCACTCACTAACACTCACTCGCACACACTTGCACACACTCGCACACACTCGCACACACAGTCCTACACACTCACACACACACTCGCAAACACTCGCACAAACTCACACACACTCACTCACACGCACACACTTGTGCACACTAGCACACACTCGCACGCCCACACTCGCACACATTCGCACTCACTCGCATGCACTCGCACGCACACACTCGCACACACTCGCACAAACTCACACACACTCGCACACACTCATACACAATCGCACGCACACACACTCGCACACACTCGCACACATTCGCACTCACTCGCACGCACTCGCACGCACACACTCGCACAAACTCACACACACTGGCACACACTTATACAAAATCGCACACACACACACTAACACACACTCGCACACAATCACTCACACACACTCACACACACACACTCGCACACACTCACACACACTTGCACACACTCGCACACACTCACACGCACACACACTCACACACACACTCACACACACTCGCACACACTCACAAGCACAAACTCGCACACACACTCGCACACACTCACAAGCACACACTCACACGCACACACTCGCACACACACTCGCACACACTCGCACCCACTCACTCATGCACACTCGCGCACACTCGGGCACATTTGCACACACTCGCACACACTCGCACACTCTCGCACACACTCGCAAACACTCGCACATACAGTCCTACAAACTCACACACACTCACACACTCGCACCCACACACAAACTGGCACACACTCAAACACACTCACTCATACACACTCGCACACACTCACTCGCACGCACGCACACACTCGCACACACTCACACGCACACAGTCACGCACACACACTCGCGCACACTCGTGCACACTTGCACGCACACATTCGCACACATTCGCACTCACTTGCACACACTCGTGCGCACACACTGGCACACACTGGCACACACTGGCACACACACACTCGCACACACTCGCACACACTTGCACACACTAGCACACACACACTCGCACATACTCGCACACACTCGCACACACTCGCACGCACACACTCGCACACACTCGCATGCACACACTCGCACACACACTCACACACACACACTCACATACACACTCGCACACACTCGCACGCACACACTCGCACGCACACACTCGCACACAATCGCATGCACACACTCGCACACACACTCACACACACTCACTCGCACACACACTCGCACACACTTGCACCCAGTCACTCGAGCACACTCGCACACCCTCGCACGCACGCACGCACACACTCGCACACACTCACATGCACACACTCACGCACACACACTCGCACACACTCGTGCACACTCGCACGCACACATTCATGCACACACACTCACGCACACTCGTGCACACTCGCACGCACACATTCACACACATTCGCACTCACTTGCACACACTCGTACGCACACACTGGCACACACTCGCACACATTTGCACACACTCGCACTCACTCGCACCCACTCGCACGCACACACTCGCACACACTCACGCACACTAGCACACACTCGTAAGAATACACTCACACACTTACTCACACGCACACACTCTCGCACACACTCGCGCACACTCGCACACTCTCGCACACATTTGCACACACTCGCACTCACTCGCACCCACTCGCACGCACACACTCGCACACACTCATACACAATCACACAAACTCGCACACACACACTCGCACACATTCGCACACACTCGCACACACAGTCCTACACACTCACACACACACTCGCAAACACTCGCACAAACTCACACACACTCACTCACATGCACACACTTGCGCACACTAGCACACACTCGCACGCCCACACTCGCACACATTCGCACTCACTCGCACACACTCGCACGCACACACTCACACACACTCGCACAAACTCACACACACTCGCACACACTCATACACAATCGCACGCACACACACCCGCACACACTCGCACACATTTGCACTCACTCGCACGCACTCGCATGCACACACTCGCACAAACTCACACACACTGGCACACACTTATACACATTCGCACACACACACTCTAACACACACTGGCACACACTCACACACACTCACTCACACACACTCACACACACACTCGCACACACTCACACACACTTGCACACACTCGCACACACTCACACGCACACACACTCACACACACACTCACACACACTCGCACACACTCACAAGCACAAACTCGCACACACACTCGCACACACTCACACGCACACACTCACACGCACACACTCGCACACACACTCGCACACACTCGCACCCACTCACTCGTGCACACTCGCGCACACTCGGGCACATTTGCACACACTCGCACACACACTCGCACACACTCGAACACACTCGCACACACTCGCAAACACTCGCACATACAGTCCTACAAACTCACACACACTCACACACACTCACACACTCCACCCACACACAAACTGGCACACACTCAAACACACTCACTCATACACACTCGCACACACTCACTCGCACACACACACACTTGCACACACTCGCACCCAATCACTCGAGCACACTCGCACACACTCGAACGCACGCACGCACACACTCGCACACACTCACACGCACACACTCACGCACACACACTCGCGCACACTCGTGCACACTCGCACGCACACATTCACACACATTCGCACTCACTTGCACACACTCGTACGCACACACTGGCACACACTCGCACACACTCGCACACACACACTCGCACACACTCGCATGCACACACTTGCACACACACTCACACACACTCGCACAAACTCCTACACACACTCGTACACACTCACACACACTAGCACACACACACTTGCACACACTCGCACATACTCGCACACACTCGCATGCACACACTCGCACACACACTCACACACACACACTCTCGCATACACACTCGCACAAACTCCTACACACACTCGTACACACTCACACACACTCGCACACACACTTGCACACACTCGCACATACACACATACACATTCGCACACACTCGCACACACACTCGCACACACAGTCCTACACACTCACACACACACTCACAAACACTCGCACACACTCACACACACATTCACTCACACGTACACACTCATGCACACTTGCACACACTCACGCACACTAGCACACACTCGTAAGCATACACTCACACTCACTCACACACTTACTCACACGCACACACTCTCGCACACACTCACACACACTCGCGCACACTCGCACACACTCACACGCACACACTCGCACACTCTTGCACACACTCGCACACACTCACACGCGCACACACTCACACACTCACACACACTCGCACACACTCGCACACTCTCGCACACACACTCGCACACACACTCGCACACACTCTAACACACTCGCACACACTCGCAAACACTCGCACATACAGTCCTACAAACTCACACACACTCACACACTCGCACCCACACACAAACTGGCACACACTCAAACACACTCACTCATACACACTCGCACACACTCACTCGCACGCACGCACACACTCGCACACACTCACATGCACACACTCACGCACACACACTCGCGCACACTCGTGCACACTCGCACGCACACATTCACACACATTCGCACTCACTTGCACACACTCGTACGCACACACTGGCACACACTCGCACACACTCGCACACACACACTCGCACACACTCGCATGCACACACTTGCACACACACTCACACACACTCGCATACACACTCGCACAAACTCCTACACACACTCGTACACACTCACACACACTAGCACACACACACTCGCACACACTCGCACATACTCGCACAAACTCGCATGCACACACTCGCACACACTCACACACACACTCTCGCATACACACTCGCACAAACTCCTACACACACTCGTACACACTCACACACACTCGCACACACACTTGCACACACTCGCACATACACACATACACATTCGCACACACTCGCACACACACTCGCACACACAGTCCTACACACTCACACACACACTCACAAACACTCGCACACACTCACACACACACTCACTCACACGTACACACTCACGCACACTTGCACACACTCACGCACACTAGCACACACTCGTAAGCATACACTCACACTCACTCACACACTTACTCACACGCACACACTCTCGCACACACTCACACACACTCGCGCACACTCGCACACACTCGCACGCCCACACTCGCACACTCTCGCACACATTTGCACACACTCGCACTCACTTGCACCCACTCGCACGCACACACTCGCACACACTCATACACAATCCCACAAACTCGCACACATTCGCACACACTCGCACACACTCACTCACTCACACTTACTCGCACACACTTGCACACACTCGCACACACTCGCACACACAGTCCTACACACTCACACACACACTCGCAAACACTCGCACAAACTCACACACACTCACTCACACGCACACACTTGCGCACACTAGCACACACTCGCACGCCCACACTCACACACATTCTCACTCACTCGCACGCACTCGCACGCACACACTCGCACAAACTCACACACACTCGCACACACTCATACACAATCGCACGCACACACACTCGCACACACACACTCGCACACACTCGCACACTCTCACACACATTCACACTCACTCGCACACACTCGCACGCGCACACTCAAACACACTCGCACAAACTCACACACACTCGCACACACTTATACACAAACGCACACACACACTCGTACACACACTCGCACACACTCGCACACACTCGCACACACTCACTCACACACACTCACACACACACACTCACACACACTTGCACACACTCGCACACACTCACACGCACACACACTCGCACACACACTCACACACACTCGCACACACTCACAAGCACACACTCGCACACACACTCACACACACTCACACGCACACACTCACACGCACACACTCGTACAAACAGTCGCACACACTCGCACCCACTCACTCGTGCACACTCGCGCACACTCGGGCACATTTGCACACACTCGCACACTCTCGCACACACACTCGCACACACTCGAACACACTCGCACACACTCGCAAACACTCGCACATACAGTCCTACAAACTCACACACACTCACACACACTCACACACTCCACCCACACACAAACTGGCACACACTCAAACACACTCACTCATACACACTCGCACACACTCACTCGCACACACACACACTCGCACACACTCGCACCCAGTCACTCGAGCACACTCGCACACACTCGCACGCACGCACACACTCGCACACACTCACACGCACACACTCACGCACACACACTCACGCACACTCGTGCACACTCGCACGCACACATTCGCACACATTCGCACTCACTTGCACACACTCGTGCGCACACACTGGCACACACTGGCACACACTGGCACACACACACTCGCACACACTCGCACACACTTGCACACACTAGCACACACACACTCGCACATATTCACACACACTCGCACACACTCGCATGCACACACTCGCACACACACTCACACACACTCACATACACACTCGCACACACTCGCACAAACTCCTACACACACTCGTACACACACACTCGCACACACACTCGCACACACTTGCACACACTCGCACATACACACATACACATTCGCACACACTCGCACACACACTCGCACACATAGTTCTACACACTCACACACACACTCGCAAACACTCGCACACACTCACACACACACTCACTCACACGTACACACTCGCGCACACTCGCACACACTCACGCACACTAGCACACACTCGCATGCACACACTGGCACACACACTAACACACACACTCACATACACACTCGCACACACTCGCACAAACTCCTGCACACACTCGCACACACTCACACACACACTCGTACGCTCACACTCGCACACACTCACACACGCACTTGCACACACTTGCACATGCACACTCGCACACAATCACACACACACTCGCAGACACTCGCACACACTCACTCATGCACACACTCACACACACTCGCCCACACTCGCACACACAGTCCTACACACTCACACACACACTCGCAAACATTTGCAAACACTCACACACACACTCACTCACACGTACACACTCGCGCACACTCGCACGCCGACACTCTCACACTCTCGCACACATTTGCACACACTCGCACTCACTCGCACGCAATCGCACGCACACACTCGCACACACTCGCACAAACTCATACACAATCGCACACACTCACTCGCACACACTTGCACACACTCGCACACACTCGCACACACTTGCACACGCTTGCACACACTCGCACACACTCGCACACACTCGCACACACTCACACACACGCACACACACGCACACACACTCACGCACTCGCACACACTTGCATGCACACATTCGCACGCACTCGCACACACAAACACAAACTGGCACACACTCAAACACACTCACTCATACACACTCGCACACACTCACTCGCACACACACACACACTCGCACACACTCACACGCACACACTCACGCACACACACTCGTGCACACTCGCACGCACACTCACTCACACGTACACACTCGCGCACACTCACACACACTCACGCACACTAGCACACACTCATAAGCATACACTCACACTCACTCACACACTTACTCACACGCACACACTCTCGCACACACTCACACACACTCGCGCACACTCGCACACACTCGCACGCCCACACTCGCACACATTTGCACACACTCGCACTCACTCGCACCCACTCGCACGCACACACTCGCACACACTCATACACAATCACACAAACTCGCACACACACACTCGCACACATTCACACACACTTGCACACACGCACTCACTCACACTCACTCGCACACACTTGCACACACTCGCACACACTCGCACACACAGTCCTACACACTCACACACACACTCGCAAACACTCGCACAAACTCACACACACTCACTCACACGCACACACTTGCGCACAGTAGCACACACTCACACGCCCACACTCACACAAATTCGCACTCACTCGCAAGCACTCGCACGCACACACTCGCACAAACTCACACGCACTCGCACTTACTCATACACAATCGCACGCACACACACTCGCACACACACACTCGCACACACTCGCACACTCTCACACACATTCACACTCACTCGCACGCACTCGCACGCGCACACTCAAACACACTCGCACAAACTCACACATACTCGCACACACTTATACACAAATGCACACACACACTCGTACACACACTCGCACACACTCGCACACACTCGCACACACTCACTCACACACACTCACAAGCACACACTCACACACACTTGCACACACTCGCACACACTCACACGCACACACACTCGCACACACACTCACACATACTCGCACACACTCACAAGCACACACTCGCACACACACTCACACACACTCACACGCACACACTCACACGCACACACTCGTACAAACAGTCGCACACACTCGCACCCACTCACTCGTGCACACTCGCGCACACTCGGGCACATTTGCACACACTCGCACACTCTCGCACACACACTCGCACACACTCGAACACACTCGCACACACTCGCAAACACTCGCACATACAGTCCTACAAACTCACACACACTCACACACACTCACACACTCCACCCACACACAAATTGGCACACACTCAAACACACTCACTCATACACACTCGCACACACTCACTCGCACACACACACACTCGCACACACTCGCACCCAGTCACTCGAGCACACTCGCACACACTCGCACGCACGCACACACTCGCACACACTCACACGCACACACTCACGCACACACACTCACGCACACTCGTGCACACTCGCACGCACACATTCGCACACATTCTCACTCACTTGCACACACTCGTGCGCACACACTGGCACACACTGGCACACACTGGCACACACCCACTCGCACACACTCGCACACACTTGCACACACTAGCACACACACACTCGCACATATTCACACACACTCGCACGCACACACTCGCACACACTCGCATGCACACACTCGCACACACACTCACACACACTCACATACACACTCGCACACACTCGCACAAACTCCTACACACACTCGTACACACACACTCGCACACACACTCGCACACACTTGCACACACTCGCACATACACACATACACATTCGCACACACTCGCACACACACTCGCACACACAGTTCTACACACTCACACACACACTCGCAAACACTCGCACACACTCACACACACACTCACTCACACGTACACACTCACGCACACTCGCACACACTCACGCACACTAGCACACACTCGCATGCACACACTGGCACACACACTAACACACACACTCACATACACACTCGCACACACTCGCACAAACTCCTACACACACTCGCACACACTCACACACACACTCGTACGCTCACACTCGCACACACTCACACACACACTTGCACACACTTGCACACGCACACTCGCACACAATCACACACACACTCGCAGACACTCGCACACACTCACTCATGCACACACTCACACACACTCGCCCACACTCGCACACACAGTCCTACATACTCACACACACACTCGCAAACATTTGCAAACACTCACACACACACTCACTCACACGTACACAATCGCGCACACTCGCACGCCGACACTCTCACACTCTCGCACACATTTGCACACACTCGCACTCACTCGCACGCACTCGCACGCACACACTCGCACACACTCGCACAAACTCATACACAATCGCACACACTCACTCGCACACACTTGCACACACTCGCACACACTTGCACACACTTGCACACGCTTGCACACACTCGCACACACTCGCACACACTCGCACACACTCACACACACGCACACACACGCACACACACTCACGCACACACTCGCACACACTCGCACACACTTGCATGCACACATTCGCACGCACTCGCACACACAAACACAAACTGGCACACACTCAAACACACTCACTCATACACACTCGCACACACTCACTCGCACACACACACACTCGCACACACTCACACGCACACACTCACGCACACACACTCGCGCACACTCGTGCACACTCGCACGCACACTCACTCACACGTACACACTCGCGCACACTCACACACACTCACGCACACTAGCACACACTCGTAAGCATACACTCACACTCACTCACACACTTACTCACACGCACACACTCTCGCACACACTCACACACACTCGCGCACACTCGCACGCCCACACTCGCACGCCCACACTCGCACACTCTCGCACACATTTGCACACACTCGCACTCTCGCACCCACTCGCATGCACACACTCGCACACACTCATACACAATCAAACAAACTCGCACACACACTCGCACACATTTGCACACACTTGCACACACTCACTCACTCACACTCACTCGCACACACTTGAACACACTCGCACACACTCGCACACACAGTCCTACACACTCACACACACACTCGCAAACACTCGCACAAACTCACACACACTCACTCACACGCACACACTTGCGCACACTAGCACACACTCACACGCCCACACTCACACACATTCGCACTCACTCCCACGCACTCGCACGCACACACTCGCACAAACTCACACACACTCGCACACACTCATACACAATCGCACGCACACACACTCGCACACTCTCGCACACATTCACACTCACTCGCACGCACACACTCGCACAAACTCGCATTCACACACTCGCACACACACTAACACACACACACTCGCATACACACTCGCACACACTCGCATGCACACACTCGCACACACACTCACACACACACACTCGCATACACACTCGCACACACTCGCACAAACTCCTACACACACTCGTACACACTCACACACACTCACACACACACTTGCACACACTCGCACACACTCGCACATACACACATACACATTCGCACACACTCGCACACTCACTCGCACACACAGTCCTACACACTCACACACACACTCGCAATCACTCGCACACACACACACTCACTCACACGTACACACTCGCGCACACTCACACACTCACGCACACTAGCACACACTCGTAAGCATACACTCACACTCACTCACACACTTACTCACACGCAAACACTCTCGCACACACTCACACACACTCGCGCACACTCGCACGCCCACACTCGCACACTCTCGCACACATTTGCACACACTCACACACATTCGCACCCACTCGCACACACTCACTCACACTCACTCGCACACACTTGCACACACTCGCACACACTCGCACACACAGTCCTACACACTCACACACACTCGCAAACACTCGCACAAACTCACACACACTCACTCACACGCACACACTTGCACACACTAGCACACACTTGCACGCCCACACTTGCACACATTCGCACTCACTCGCACGCACTCGCACGCACACACTCGCACACACTCGCACAAACTCACACACACTCGCACACACTCATACTCAATCGCACAATCGCACAAACTCACACACACTCGCACACACTCACACACTCACACCCACTCTCTCGTGCACACTCGCACACATTCGCACTCACTCGCACGCACTCACACGCACACAATCGCACAAACTCACACACACTCGCACACACTCACACACTCGCACCCACTCACTCGTGCACACTCGCACACATTCGCACTCACTCGCACGCACTCACACGCACACACTCGCACAAACTCACACACACTCGCACACACTCATACACAATCGCACGCACACACACTCGCACACACTCGCACACATTCGCACTCACTCGCACGCACTCGCACGCACACACTCGCACAAACTCACACACACTGGCACACACTTATACACAATCGCACACACACACTCTAACACACACTCGCACACACACTTGCACACACTCGAACACACTCGCACACACTCGCAAACACTCGCACATACAGTCCTACAAACTCACACACACTCACACACACTCACACACTCGCACCCACACACAAACTGGCACACACTCAAACACACTCACTCATACACACTCGCACACACTCACTCGCACACACACACACACTCGCACACACTCGCACCCAGTCACTCGAGCACACTCGCACACCCTCTCACGCACGCACACACTCGCACACACTCACATGCACACACTCACGCACACACACTCGCGCACACTCGTGCACACTCGCACGCACACATTCACACACATTCGCACTCACTAGCACACACTCGTACGCACACACTGGCACACACTCATAAGCATACACTTACACTCACTCACACACTTACTCACACGCACACACTCTCGCACACACTCACACACACTCGCGCACACTTGCACACACTCGCACGCCCACACTTGCACACTCTCGCACACATTTGCACACACTCGCACTCACTTGCACCCACTCGCACGCACACACTCGCACACACTCATACACAATCACACAAACTCACACACATTCGCACACACTCGCACACACTCACTCACTCACACACACTTGCACACACTCGCACACACTCGCACACACAGTCCTACACACTCACACACACACTCGCAAACACTCGCACAAACTCACACACACTCACTCACACGCACACACTTGCGCACACTAGCACACACTCGCACGCCCACACTCACACACATTCGCACTCACTCGCACGCACTCGCACGCACACACTCGCACAAACTCACACACACTCGCACACACTCATACACAATCGCACGCACACACACTTGCACACACACACTCGCACACACTCGCACACTCTCACACACATTCACACTCACTCGCACGCACTCGCACGCGCACACTCAAACACACTCACACAAACTCACACACACGCGCACACACTTATACACAAACGCACACACACACTCGCACACACTCGCACACACTCGCACACACTCACTCACACACACTCACACGCACACACTCGCACACACTCACACACACTTGCACACACTCGCACACACTCACACGCACACACACTCGCACACACACTCACACACACTCACAAGCACACACTCGCACACTCGCACACACTCACACGCACACACTCACACGCACACACTCGTACAAACAGTCGCACACACTCGCACCCACTCACTCGTGCACACTCGCGCACACTCGGGCACATTTGCACACACTCGCACACTCTCGCACACACACTCGCACACACACTCGCACACACTCGAACACACTCGCACACACTCGCAAACACTCGCACATACAGTCCTACAAACTCACACACACTCACACACACTCACACACTCCACCCACACACAAACTGGCACACACTCAAACACACTCACTCATACACACTCGCACACACTCACTCGCACACACACACACTCGCACACACTCGCACCCAGTCACTCGAGCACACTCGCACACACTCGCACTCACGCACACACTCGCACACACTCACACGCACACACTCACGCACACACACTCACGCACACTCGTGCACACTCGCACGCACACATTCACACACATTCGCACTCACTTGCACACACTCGTGCGCACACACTGGCACACACTGGCACACACTGGCACACACACACTCGCACACACTCGCACACACTTGCACACACTAGCACACACACACTTGCACATATTCGCACACACTCGCACGCACACACTCGCACACACTCGCATGCACACACTCGCACACACACTCACACACACACTCACATACACACTCGCACACACTCGCACAAACTCCTACACACACTCGTACACACACACACTCGCACACACACTCGCACACACTTGCACACACTCGCACATACACACATACACATTCGCACACACTCGCACACACACTCGCACACACAGTTCTACACACTCACACACACACTCGCAAACACTCGCACACACTCACACACACACTCACTCACACGTACACACTCGCGCACACTCGCACACACTCACGCACACTAGCACACACTCGCATGCACACACTGGCACACACACTAACACACACACTCACATACACACTCGCACACACTCGCACAAACTCCTACACACACTCGCACACACTCACACACACATTCGCACACTCACACTCGCACACACTCACACACACACTTGCACACACTTGCACACGCACACTCACACACAATCACACACACACTCGCAGACACTCGCACACACTCACTCATGCACACACTCACACACACTCGCCCACACTCGCACACACAGTCCTACACACTCACACACACACTCTCAAACACTTGCAAACACTCACACACACACTCACTCACACGTACACACTCGCGCACACTCGCACGCCGACACTCTCACACTCTCGCACACATTTGCACACACTCGCACTCACTCGCACGCATTTGCACGCACACACTCGCACACACTCGCACAAACTCATACACAATCGCACACACTCACTCGCACACACTTGCACACACTCGCACACACTCGCACACACTTGCACACACTTGCACACGCTTGCACACACTCGCACACACTTGCACACACTCGCACACACTCACACACACGCACACACACGCACACACACTCACGCACACACTCGCACACACTCGCACACACTTGCATGCACACATTCGCAAACACTCGCACACACAAACACAAACTGGCACACACTCAAACACACTCATTCATACACACTCGCACACACTCACTCGCACACACACACTCGCACACACTCACATGCACACACTCACGCACACACACTCGCGCACACTCGTGCACACTCGCACGCACACTCACTCACACGTACACACTCGTGCACACTCACACACACTCACGCACACTAGCACACACTCGTAAGCATACACTCACGCACACTCACTCACACACTTACTCACACGCACACACTCTCGCACACACTCACACACACTCGCGCACACTCGCACACACTCGCACGCCCACACTCGCACACTCTCGCACACATTTGCACACACTCGCACTCTTGCACCCACTCGCATGCACACACTCGCACACACTCATACACAATCAAACAAACTCGCACACACACACTCGCACACATTTGCACACACTCGCACACACTCACTCACTCACACTCACTCGCACACACTTGCACACTCTCGCACACACTCACACACACTCGAGCACACTCGCACACACTCGCACACCCACACTCGCACACTCTCGCACACATTTGCACACACTCGCACTCTCGCACCCACTTGCATGCACACACTCGCACACACTCATACACAATCAAACAAACTCGCACACACACACTCGCACACATTTGCACACACTCGCACACACTCACTCACTCACACTCACTCGCACACACTTGCACACATTCGCACACACTCGCACACTCACTCGCACACACAGTCCTACACACTCACACACACACTCGCAAACACTCGCACACACAAACACTCACTCACACGTACACACTCGCGCACACTCACACACACTCACGCACACTAGCACACACTCGTAAGCATACACTCACACTCACTCACACACTTACTCACACTCACATACTCTCGCACACACTCGCGCACACTCGCACACACTCGCACGCCCACACTCACACACTCTCGCACACATTTGCACACACTCGCACTCACTCACACCCACTCGCACGCACACACTCATACACAATCACACAAACTCGCACACACACACTCGCACACACTCGCACCCACTCGCACACACTTGCACACACTCGCACACAGTCGCACACACAGTCCTACACACTCACAAACACTCGCAAACACTCGCACAAACTCACACACACTCACTCACACGCACACACTTGCACACACTAGCACACACTCGCACGCCCACACTTGCACACACTCACACTCACTCGCACGCACACACTCGCACACACTCGCACATACTCGCACACACTTGCACACACTCGCACACACTCGCATGCACACACTCACACACACACTCACAAACACACACTCGCATACACACTCGCACAAACTCCTACACACACTCGTACACACTCACACACACTCGCACACACACTTGCACACACTCACACACACTTGCACATACACACATACACATTCGCACACACTCGCACACACACTCGCACACACAGTCCTACACACACACTCGCAAACACTCGCACACACACTCACTCACACGTACACACTCGCACACACTCGCACACACTCACGCACACTAGCACACACTCGTAAGCATACACTCACACTCACTCACACACTTACTCACACGCACACACTCTCGCACACACTCACACACACTCGCGCACACTCGCACACACTCGCACGCCCACACTCGCACACTCTCGCACACATTTGCACACACTCGCACTCACACCCACTCGCACGCACACACTCGCACACACTCATACACAATCACACAAACTTGCAAACACACACTCGCACACATTCGCACACACTCGCACACACTCACTCACACTCACTCGCACACACTTGCACACACTCGCACACACTCGCACACACAGTCCTACACACTCACACACACTCGCAAACACTCGCACAAACTCACACACACTCACTCACACGCACATACTTGCACACACTAGCACACACTCGCACGCCCACACTTGCACACATTCGCACTCACTCGCATGCACTCGCACGCGCACACTCGCACACACTCGCGCAAACTCACACACACTCGCACACACTCATACTCAATCGCACAATCGCACAAACTCACACACACTCGCACACACTCACACACTCGCACCCACTCACTCGTGCACACTCGCACACATTCGCACTCACTCGCACGCACTCGCACGCACACACTCGCACAAACTCACACACACTCGCACACACTCATACACAATCGCACGCACACACACTCGCACACACACACTCACACACACTCGCACGCACTCGCACGCACACACTCTCACACACTCGCACAAACTCACACACACTCGCACACACTTATACACAATCGGACACACACACTCACTCACTCACACTCACTCGCACACACTTGCACACACTCGCACACACTCGCACACACAGTCCTACACACTCACACACACTCGCAAACACTCGCACAAACTCACACACACTCACTCACACGCACACACTTGCACACACTAGCACACACTTGCACGTCCACACTTGCACACACTCACACTCACTCGCACGCACTCGCACGCACACACTCGCACACACTCGCACACACTTGCACACACTCGCACACACTCGCATGCACACACTCGCACACACACTCACAAACACACACTCGCATACACACTCGCACACACTCGCACAAACTCCTACACACACTCGTACACACTCACACACACTCGCATACACACTTGCACACACTCGCACACACTCGCACATACACGCATACACATTCGCACACACTCGCACACACAGTACTACACACTCACACACACACTCGCAAACACTCGCACACACTCACACACACACTCACTCACACGTACACACTCGCGCACACTCGCACACACTCACGCACACTAGCACAAACTCATAAGCATACGCTCACACTCACTCACACACTTACTCACACGCACACACTCTCGCACACACTCACACACACTCGCGCACACTCGCACACACTCGCACGCCCACACTCGCACACTCTCGCACACATTTGCACACAATCGCACTCACTCGCACCCACTCGCACGCACAAACTCGCACACACTCATACACAATCACACAAACTCGCACACACACACTCGCACACATTCGCACACACTCGCACACACGCACTCACTCACACTCACTCGCACACACTTGCACACACTCGCACACACTTGCACACACAGTCCTACACACTCACACACACACTCGCAAACACTCGCACAAACTCACACACACTCACTCACACGCACACACTTGCGCACACTAGCACACACTCACACGCCCACACTCGCACACATTCGCACTCACTCGCATGCACTCGCACGCACACACTCACACACACTCGCACAAACTCACACACACTCGCACACACTCATACACAATCGCACGCACACACACTCGCACACACTCGCACACATTCGCACTCACTCGCACGCACTCGCACGCACACACTCGCACAAACTCACACACACTGGCACACACTTATACACAATCGCACACTCGCACACATTTGCACACACTCGCACTCACTCGCACGCACTCGCACGTACACACTCGCACACACTCGCACAAAATCATACACAATCGCACACAGTCACTCGCACACACTTGCACACACTCGCACACACTCGCACACACTTGCACACGCTTGCACACACTCGCACACACTCGCACACACTCACACACACGCACACACACGCACACACACTCACGCACACACTCGCACACACTCGCACACACTTGCATGCACACATTCACACGCACTCGCACACACAAACACAAACTGGCACACACTCAAACACACTCACTCATACACACTCGCACACACTCACTCGCACACACACACACACTCGCACACACTCACACGCACACACTCACGCACACTCACTCACACGTACACACTCGCTCACACTCACACACACTCACGCACACTAGCACACACTCGTAAGCATACACTCACACTCACTCACACACTTACTCGCACACACTCACACACACTCGCGCACACTCGCACACACTCGCACGCCCACACTCGCACACTCTCGCACACATTTGCACACACTCGCACTCTCGCACCCACTCGCATGCACACACTCGCACACACTCATACACAATCAAACAAACTCGCACACACACACTCGCACACATTTGCACACACTCGCACACACTCACTCACTCACACTCACTCGCACACACTTGCACACACTCGCACACACTCGCACACACAGTCCTACACACTCACACACACACTCGCAAACACTCGCACAAACTCACACACACTCACTCACACGCACACACTTGCGCACACTAGCACACACTCGCACGCCCACACTCGCACACATTCGCACACACTCGCACACACTCACTCACACTCACTCGCACACACTTGCACACACTCGCACACACTCGCACACACAGTCCTACACACTCACACACACTCGCAAACACTCGCACAAACTCACACACACTCACTCACACGCACATACTTGCACACACTAGCACACACTCGCACGCCCACACTTGCACACATTCGCACTCACTCGCATGCACTCGCACGCACACACTCGCACACACTCGCACAAACTCACACACACTCGCACACACTCATACTCAATCGCACAATCGCACAAACTCACACACACTCGCACACACTCACACACTCGCACCCACTCACTCGTGCACACTCGCACACATTCGCACTCACTCGCACGCACTCGCACGCACACACTCGCACAAACTCACACACACTCGCACACACTCATACACAATCGCACGCACACACACTCGCACACACACACTCACACACACTCGCACGCACTCGCACGCACACACTCTCACACACTCGCACAAACTCACACACACTCGCACACACTTATACACAATCGGACACACACACTCACTCACTCACACTCACTCGCACACACTTGCACACACTCGCACACACTCGCACACACAGTCCTACACACTCACACACACTCGCAAACACTCGCACAAACTCACACACACTCACTCACACGCACACACTTGCACACACTAGCACACACTTGCACGTCCACACTTGCACACACTCACACTCACTCGCACGCACTCGCACGCACACACTCGCACACACTCGCACACACTTGCACACACTCGCACACACTCGCATGCACACACTCGCACACACACTCACAAACACACACTCGCATACACACTCGCACACACTCGCACAAACTCCTACACACACTCGTACACACTCACACACACTCGCATACACACTTGCACACACTCGCACACACTCGCACATACACGCATACACATTCGCACACACTCGCACACACAGTACTACACACTCACACACACACTCGCAAACACTCGCACACACTCACACACACACTCACTCACACGTACACACTCGCGCACACTCGCACACACTCACGCACACTAGCACAAACTCATAAGCATACGCTCACACTCACTCACACACTTACTCACACGCACACACTCTCGCACACACTCACACACACTCGCGCACACTCGCACACACTCGCACGCCCACACTCGCACACTCTCGCACACATTTGCACACAATCGCACTCACTCGCACCCACTCGCACGCACAAACTCGCACACACTCATACACAATCACACAAACTCGCACACACACACTCGCACACATTCGCACACACTCGCACACACGCACTCACTCACACTCACTCGCACACACTTGCACACACTCGCACACACTTGCACACACAGTCCTACACACTCACACACACACTCGCAAACACTCGCACAAACTCACACACACTCACTCACACGCACACACTTGCGCACACTAGCACACACTCACACGCCCACACTCGCACACATTCGCACTCACTCGCATGCACTCGCACGCACACACTCACACACACTCGCACAAACTCACACACACTCGCACACACTCATACACAATCGCACGCACACACACTCGCACACACTCGCACACATTCACACTCACTCGCACGCACTCGCACGCACACACTCGCACAAACTCACACACACTGGCACACACTTATACACAATCGCACACTCGCACACATTTGCACACACTCGCACTCACTCGCACGCACTCGCACGTACACACTCGCACACACTCGCACAAAATCATACACAATCGCACACAGTCACTCGCACACACTTGCACACACTCGCACACACTCGCACACACTTGCACACGCTTGCACACACTCGCACACACTCGCACACACTCACACACACGCACACACACGCACACACACTCACGCACACACTCGCACACACTCGCACACACTTGCATGCACACATTCACACGCACTCGCACACACAAACACAAACTGGCACACACTCAAACACACTCACTCATACACACTCGCACACACTCACTCGCACACACACACACACTCGCACACACTCACACGCACACACTCACGCACACTCACTCACACGTACACACTCGCTCACACTCACACACACTCACGCACACTAGCACACACTCGTAAGCATACACTCACACTCACTCACACACTTACTCGCACACACTCACACACACTCGCGCACACTCGCACACACTCGCACGCCCACACTCGCACACTCTCGCACACATTTGCACACACTCGCACTCTCGCACCCACTCGCATGCACACACTCGCACACACTCATACACAATCAAACAAACTCGCACACACACACTCGCACACATTTGCACACACTCGCACACACAGTCCTACACACTCACACACACTCGCAAACACTCGCACAAACTCACACACACTCACTCACACGCACATACTTGCACACACTAGCACACACTCGCACGCCCACACTTGCACACATTCGCACTCACTCGCATGCACTCGCACGCACACACTCGCACACACTCGCACAAACTCACACACACTCGCACACACTCATACTCAATCGCACAATCGCACAAACTCACACACACTCGCACACACTCACACACTCGCACCCACTCACTCGTGCACACTCGCACACATTCGCACTCACTCGCACGCACTCGCACGCACACACTCGCACAAACTCACACACACTCGCACACACTCATACACAATCGCACGCACACACACTCGCACACACACACTCACACACACTCGCACGCACTCGCACGCACACACTCTCACACACTCGCACAAACTCACACACACTCGCACACACTTATACACAATCGGACACACACACTCACTCACTCACACTCACTCGCACACACTTGCACACACTCGCACACACTCGCACACACAGTCCTACACACTCACACACACTCGCAAACACTCGCACAAACTCACACACACTCACTCACACGCACACACTTGCACACACTAGCACACACTTGCACGTCCACACTTGCACACACTCACACTCACTCGCACGCACTCGCACGCACACACTCGCACACACTCGCACACACTTGCACACACTCGCACACACTCGCATGCACACACTCGCACACACACTCACAAACACACACTCGCATACACACTCGCACACACTCGCACAAACTCCTACACACACTCGTACACACTCACACACACTCGCATACACACTTGCACACACTCGCACACACTCGCACATACACGCATACACATTCGCACACACTCGCACACACAGTACTACACACTCACACACACACTCGCAAACACTCGCACACACTCACACACACACTCACTCACACGTACACACTCGCGCACACTCGCACACACTCACGCACACTAGCACAAACTCATAAGCATACGCTCACACTCACTCACACACTTACTCACACGCACACACTCTCGCACACACTCACACACACTCGCGCACACTCGCACACACTCGCACGCCCACACTCGCACACTCTCGCACACATTTGCACACAATCGCACTCACTCGCACCCACTCGCACGCACAAACTCGCACACACTCATATACAATCACACAAACTCGCACACACACACTCGCACACATTCGCACACACTCGCACACACGCACTCACTCACACTCACTCGCACACACTTGCACACACTCGCACACACTTGCACACACAGTCCTACACACTCACACACACACTCGCAAACACTCGCACAAACTCACACACACTCACTCACACGCACACACTTGCGCACACTAGCACACACTCACACGCCCACACTCGCACACATTCGCACTCACTCGCATGCACTCGCACGCACACACTCACACACACTCGCACAAACTCACACACACTCGCACACACTCATACACAATCGCACGCACACACACTCGCACACACTCGCACACATTCGCACTCACTCGCACGCACTCGCACGCACACACTCGCACAAACTCACACACACTGGCACACACTTATACACAATCGCACACTCGCACACATTTGCACACACTCGCACTCACTCGCACGCACTCGCACGTACACACTCGCACACACTCGCACAAAATCATACACAATCGCACACAGTCACTCGCACACACTTGCACACACTCGCACACACTCGCACACACTTGCACACGCTTGCACACACTCGCACACACTCGCACACACTCACACACACGCACACACACGCACACACACTCACGCACACACTCGCACACACTCGCACACACTTGCATGCACACATTCACACGCACTCGCACACACAAACACAAACTGGCACACACTCAAACACACTCACTCATACACACTCGCACACACTCACTCGCACACACACACACACTCGCACACACTCACACGCACACACTCACGCACACTCACTCACACGTACACACTCGCTCACACTCACACACACTCACGCACACTAGCACACACTCGTAAGCATACACTCACACTCACTCACACACTTACTCGCACACACTCACACACACTCGCGCACACTCGCACACACTCGCACGCCCACACTCGCACACTCTCGCACACATTTGCACACACTCGCACTCTCGCACCCACTCGCATGCACACACTCGCACACACTCATACACAATCAAACAAACTCGCACACACACACTCGCACACATTTGCACACACTCGCACACACTCACTCACTCACACTCACTCGCACACACTTGCACACACTCGCACACACTCGCACACACAGTCCTACACACTCACACACACACTCGCAAACACTCGCACAAACTCACACACACTCACTCACACGCACACACTTGCGCACACTAGCACACACTCGCACGCCCACACTCGCACACATTCGCACACACTCGCACACACTCACTCACACTCACTCGCACACACTTGCACACACTCGCACACACTCGCACACACAGTCCTACACACTCACACACACTCGCAAACACTCGCACAAACTCACACACACTCACTCACACGCACATACTTGCACACACTAGCACACACTCGCACGCCCACACTTGCACACATTCGCACTCACTCGCATGCACTCGCACGCACACACTCGCACACACTCGCACAAACTCACACACACTCGCACACACTCATACTCAATCGCACAATCGCACAAACTCACACACACTCGCACACACTCACACACTCGCACCCACTCACTCGTGCACACTCGCACACATTCGCACTCACTCGCACGCACTCGCACGCACACACTCGCACAAACTCACACACACTCGCACACACTCATACACAATCGCACGCACACACACTCGCACACACACACTCACACACACTCGCACGCACTCGCACGCACACACTCTCACACACTCGCACAAACTCACACACACTCGCACACACTTATACACAATCGGACACACACACTCACTCACTCACACTCACTCGCACACACTTGCACACACTCGCACACACTCGCACACACAGTCCTACACACTCACACACACTCGCAAACACTCGCACAAACTCACACACACTCACTCACACGCACACACTTGCACACACTAGCACACACTTGCACGTCCACACTTGCACACACTCACACTCACTCGCACGCACTCGCACGCACACACTCGCACACACTCGCACACACTTGCACACACTCGCACACACTCGCATGCACACACTCGCACACACACTCACAAACACACACTCGCATACACACTCGCACACACTCGCACAAACTCCTACACACACTCGTACACACTCACACACACTCGCATACACACTTGCACACACTCGCACACACTCGCACATACACGCATACACATTCGCACACACTCGCACACACAGTACTACACACTCACACACACACTCGCAAACACTCGCACACACTCACACACACACTCACTCACACGTACACACTCGCGCACACTCGCACACACTCACGCACACTAGCACAAACTCATAAGCATACGCTCACACTCACTCACACACTTACTCACACGCACACACTCTCGCACACACTCACACACACTCGCGCACACTCGCACACACTCGCACGCCCACACTCGCACACTCTCGCACACATTTGCACACAATCGCACTCACTCGCACCCACTCGCACGCACAAACTCGCACACACTCATACACAATCACACAAACTCGCACACACACACTCGCACACATTCGCACACACTCGCACACACGCACTCACTCACACTCACTCGCACACACTTGCACACACTCGCACACACTTGCACACACAGTCCTACACACTCACACACACACTCGCAAACACTCGCACAAACTCACACACACTCACTCACACGCACACACTTGCGCACACTAGCACACACTCACACGCCCACACTCGCACACATTCGCACTCACTCGCATGCACTCGCACGCACACACTCACACACACTCGCACAAACTCACACACACTCGCACACACTCATACACAATCGCACGCACACACACTCGCACACACTCGCACACATTCGCACTCACTCGCACGCACTCGCACGCACACACTCGCACAAACTCACACACACTGGCACACACTTATACACAATCGCACACTCGCACACATTTGCACACACTCGCACTCACTCGCACGCACTCGCACGTACACACTCGCACACACTCGCACAAAATCATACACAATCGCACACAGTCACTCGCACACACTTGCACACACTCGCACACACTCGCACACACTTGCACACGCTTGCACACACTCGCACACACTCGCACACACTCACACACACGCACACACACGCACACACACTCACGCACACACTCGCACACACTCGCACACACTTGCATGCACACATTCACACGCACTCGCACACACAAACACAAACTGGCACACACTCAAACACACTCACTCATACACACTCGCACACACTCACTCGCACACACACACACACTCGCACACACTCACACGCACACACTCACGCACACTCACTCACACGTACACACTCGCTCACACTCACACACACTCACGCACACTAGCACACACTCGTAAGCATACACTCACACTCACTCACACACTTACTCGCACACACTCACACACACTCGCGCACACTCGCACACACTCGCACGCCCACACTCGCACACTCTCGCACACATTTGCACACACTCGCACTCTCGCACCCACTCGCATGCACACACTCGCACACACTCATACACAATCAAACAAACTCGCACACACACACTCGCACACATTTGCACACACTCGCACACACTCACTCACTCACACTCACTCGCACACACTTGCACACACTCGCACACACTCGCACACACAGTCCTACACACTCACACACACACTCGCAAACACTCGCACAAACTCACACACACTCACTCACACGCACACACTTGCGCACACTAGCACACACTCGCACGCCCACACTCGCACACATTCGCACACACTCGCACACACTCACTCACACTCACTCGCACACACTTGCACACACTCGCACACACTCGCACACACAGTCCTACACACTCACACACACTCGCAAACACTCGCACAAACTCACACACACTCACTCACACGCACATACTTGCACACACTAGCACACACTCGCACGCCCACACTTGCACACATTCGCACTCACTCGCATGCACTCGCACGCACACACTCGCACACACTCGCACAAACTCACACACACTCGCACACACTCATACTCAATCGCACAATCGCACAAACTCACACACACTCGCACACACTCACACACTCGCACCCACTCACTCGTGCACACTCGCACACATTCGCACTCACTCGCACGCACTCGCACGCACACACTCGCACAAACTCACACACACTCGCACACACTCATACACAATCGCACGCACACACACTCGCACACACACACTCACACACACTCGCACGCACTCGCACGCACACACTCTCACACACTCGCACAAACTCACACACACTCGCACACACTTATACACAATCGGACACACACACTCACTCACTCACACTCACTCGCACACACTTGCACACACTCGCACACACTCGCACACACAGTCCTACACACTCACACACACTCGCAAACACTCGCACAAACTCACACACACTCACTCACACGCACACACTTGCACACACTAGCACACACTTGCACGTCCACACTTGCACACACTCACACTCACTCGCACGCACTCGCACGCACACACTCGCACACACTCGCACACACTTGCACACACTCGCACACACTCGCATGCACACACTCGCACACACACTCACAAACACACACTCGCATACACACTCGCACACACTCGCACAAACTCCTACACACACTCGTACACACTCACACACACTCGCATACACACTTGCACACACTCGCACACACTCGCACATACACGCATACACATTCGCACACACTCGCACACACAGTACTACACACTCACACACACACTCGCAAACACTCGCACACACTCACACACACACTCACTCACACGTACACACTCGCGCACACTCGCACACACTCACGCACACTAGCACAAACTCATAAGCATACGCTCACACTCACTCACACACTTACTCACACGCACACACTCTCGCACACACTCACACACACTCGCGCACACTCGCACACACTCGCACGCCCACACTCGCACACTCTCGCACACATTTGCACACAATCGCACTCACTCGCACCCACTCGCACGCACAAACTCGCACACACTCATACACAATCACACAAACTCGCACACACACACTCGCACACATTCGCACACACTCGCACACACGCACTCACTCACACTCACTCGCACACACTTGCACACACTCGCACACACTTGCACACACAGTCCTACACACTCACACACACACTCGCAAACACTCGCACAAACTCACACACACTCACTCACACGCACACACTTGCGCACACTAGCACACACTCACACGCCCACACTCGCACACATTCGCACTCACTCGCATGCACTCGCACGCACACACTCACACACACTCGCACAAACTCACACACACTCGCACACACTCATACACAATCGCACGCACACACACTCGCACACACTCGCACACATTCGCACTCACTCGCACGCACTCGCACGCACACACTCGCACAAACTCACACACACTGGCACACACTTATACACAATCGCACACTCGCACACATTTGCACACACTCGCACTCACTCGCACGCACTCGCACGTACACACTCGCACACACTCGCACAAAATCATACACAATCGCACACAGTCACTCGCACACACTTGCACACACTCGCACACACTCGCACACACTTGCACACGCTTGCACACACTCGCACACACTCGCACACACTCACACACACGCACACACACGCACACACACTCACGCACACACTCGCACACACTCGCACACACTTGCATGCACACATTCACACGCACTCGCACACACAAACACAAACTGGCACACACTCAAACACACTCACTCATACACACTCGCACACACTCACTCGCACACACACACACACTCGCACACACTCACACGCACACACTCACGCACACTCACTCACACGTACACACTCGCTCACACTCACACACACTCACGCACACTAGCACACACTCGTAAGCATACACTCACACTCACTCACACACTTACTCGCACACACTCACACACACTCGCGCACACTCGCACACACTCGCACGCCCACACTCGCACACTCTCGCACACATTTGCACACACTCGCACTCTCGCACCCACTCGCATGCACACACTCGCACACACTCATACACAATCAAACAAACTCGCACACACACACTCGCACACATTTGCACACACTCGCACACACTCACTCACTCACACTCACTCGCACACACTTGCACACACTCGCACACACTCGCACACACAGTCCTACACACTCACACACACACTCGCAAACACTCGCACAAACTCACACACACTCACTCACACGCACACACTTGCGCACACTAGCACACACTCGCACGCCCACACTCGCACACATTCGCACACACTCGCACACACTCACTCACACTCACTCGCACACACTTGCACACACTCGCACACACTCGCACACACAGTCCTACACACTCACACACACTCGCAAACACTCGCACAAACTCACACACACTCACTCACACGCACATACTTGCACACACTAGCACACACTCGCACGCCCACACTTGCACACATTCGCACTCACTCGCATGCACTCGCACGCACACACTCGCACACACTCGCACAAACTCACACACACTCGCACACACTCATACTCAATCGCACAATCGCACAAACTCACACACACTCGCACACACTCACACACTCGCACCCACTCACTCGTGCACACTCGCACACATTCGCACTCACTCGCACGCACTCGCACGCACACACTCGCACAAACTCACACACACTCGCACACACTCATACACAATCGCACGCACACACACTCGCACACACACACTCACACACACTCGCACGCACTCGCACGCACACACTCTCACACACTCGCACAAACTCACACACACTCGCACACACTTATACACAATCGGACACACACACTCACTCACTCACACTCACTCGCACACACTTGCACACACTCGCACACACTCGCACACACAGTCCTACACACTCACACACACTCGCAAACACTCGCACAAACTCACACACACTCACTCACACGCACACTCTTGCACACACTAGCACACACTTGCACGTCCACACTTGCACACACTCACACTCACTCGCACGCACTCGCACGCACACACTCGCACACACTCGCACACACTTGCACACACTCGCACACACTCGCATGCACACACTCGCACACACACTCACAAACACACACTCGCATACACACTCGCACACACTCGCACAAACTCCTACACACACTCGTACACACTCACACACACTCGCATACACACTTGCACACACTCGCACACACTCGCACATACACGCATACACATTCGCACACACTCGCACACACAGTACTACACACTCACACACACACTCGCAAACACTCGCACACACTCACACACACACTCACTCACACGTACACACTCGCGCACACTCGCACACACTCACGCACACTAGCACAAACTCATAAGCATACGCTCACACTCACTCACACACTTACTCACACGCACACACTCTCGCACACACTCACACACACTCGCGCACACTCGCACACACTCGCACGCCCACACTCGCACACTCTCGCACACATTTGCACACAATCGCACTCACTCGCACCCACTCGCACGCACAAACTCGCACACACTCATACACAATCACACAAACTCGCACACACACACTCGCACACATTCGCACACACTCGCACACACGCACTCACTCACACTCACTCGCACACACTTGCACACACTCGCACACACTTGCACACACAGTCCTACACACTCACACACACACTCGCAAACACTCGCACAAACTCACACACACTCACTCACACGCACACACTTGCGCACACTAGCACACACTCACACGCCCACACTCGCACACATTCGCACTCACTCGCATGCACTCGCACGCACACACTCACACACACTCGCACAAACTCACACACACTCGCACACACTCATACACAATCGCACGCACACACACTCGCACACACTCGCACACATTCGCACTCACTCGCACGCACTCGCACGCACACACTCGCACAAACTCACACACACTGGCACACACTTATACACAATCGCACACTCGCACACATTTGCACACACTCGCACTCACTCGCACGCACTCGCACGTACACACTCGCACACACTCGCACAAAATCATACACAATCGCACACAGTCACTCGCACACACTTGCACACACTCGCACACACTCGCACACACTTGCACACGCTTGCACACACTCGCACACACTCGCACACACTCACACACACGCACACACACGCACACACACTCACGCACACACTCGCACACACTCGCACACACTTGCATGCACACATTCACACGCACTCGCACACACAAACACAAACTGGCACACACTCAAACACACTCACTCATACACACTCGCACACAATCACTCGCACACACACACACACTCGCACACACTCACACGCACACACTCACGCACACTCACTCACACGTACACACTCGCTCACACTCACACACACTCACGCACACTAGCACACACTCGTAAGCATACACTCACACTCACTCACACACTTACTCGCACACACTCACACACACTCGCGCACACTCGCACACACTCGCACGCCCACACTCGCACACTCTCGCACACATTTGCACACACTCGCACTCTCGCACCCACTCGCATGCACACACTCGCACACACTCATACACAATCAAACAAACTCGCACACACACACTCGCACACATTTGCACACACTCGCACACACTCACTCACTCACACTCACTCGCACACACTTGCACACACTCGCACACACTCGCACACACAGTCCTACACACTCACACACACACTCGCAAACACTCGCACAAACTCACACACACTCACTCACACGCACACACTTGCGCACACTAGCACAAACTCGCACGCCCACACTCGCACACATTCGCACACACTCGCACACACTCACTCACACTCACTCGCACACACTTGCACACACTCGCACACACTCGCACACACAGTCCTACACACTCACACACACTCGCAAACACTCGCACAAACTCACACACACTCACTCACACGCACATACTTGCACACACTAGCACACACTCGCACGCCCACACTTGCACACATTCGCACTCACTCGCATGCACTCGCACGCACACACTCGCACACACTCGCACAAACTCACACACACTCGCACACACTCATACTCAATCGCACAATCGCACAAACTCACACACACTCGCACACACTCACACACTCGCACCCACTCACTCGTGCACACTCGCACACATTCGCACTCACTCGCACGCACTCGCACGCACACACTCGCACAAACTCACACACACTCGCACACACTCATACACAATCGCACGCACACACACTCGCACACACACACTCACACACACTCGCACGCACTCGCACGCACACACTCTCACACACTCGCACAAACTCACACACACTCGCACACACTTATACACAATCGGACACACACACTCACTCACTCACACTCACTCGCACACACTTGCACACACTCGCACACACTCGCACACACAGTCCTACACACTCACACACACTCGCAAACACTCGCACAAACTCACACACACTCACTCACACGCACACACTTGCACACACTAGCACACACTTGCACGTCCACACTTGCACACACTCACACTCACTCGCACGCACTCGCACGCACACACTCGCACACACTCGCACACACTTGCACACACTCGCACACACTCGCATGCACACACTCGCACACACACTCACAAACACACACTCGCATACACACTCGCACACACTCGCACAAACTCCTACACACACTCGTACACACTCACACACACTCGCATACACACTTGCACACACTCGCACACACTCGCACATACACGCATACACATTCGCACACACTCGCACACACAGTACTACACACTCACACACACACTCGCAAACACTCGCACACACTCACACACACACTCACTCACACGTACACACTCGCGCACACTCGCACACACTCACGCACACTAGCACAAACTCATAAGCATACGCTCACACTCACTCACACACTTACTCACATGCACACACTCTCGCACACACTCACACACACTCGCGCACACTCGCACACACTCGCACGCCCACACTCGCACACTCTCGCAAACATTTGCACACACTCGCACTCACTCGCACCCACTCGCACGCACAAACTCGCACACACTCATACACAATCACACAAACTCGCACACACACACTCGCACACATTCGCACACACTCGCACACACGCACTCACTCACACTCACTCGCACACACTTGCACACACTCGCACACACTTGCACACACAGTCCTACACACTCACACACACACTCGCAAACACTCGCACAAACTCACACACACTCACTCACACGCACACACTTGCGCACACTAGCACACACTCACACGCCCACACTCGCACACATTCGCACTCACTCGCATGCACTCGCACGCACACACTCACACACACTCGCACAAACTCACACACACTCGCACACACTCATACACAATCGCACGCACACACACTCGCACACACTCGCACACATTCGCACTCACTCGCACGCACTCGCACGCACACACTCGCACAAACTCACACACACTGGCACACACTTATACACAATCGCACACTCGCACACATTTGCACACACTCGCACTCACTCGCACGCACTCGCACGTACACACTCGCACACACTCGCACAAAATCATACACAATCGCACACAGTCACTCGCACACACTTGCACACACTCGCACACACTCGCACACACTTGCACACGCTTGCACACACTCGCACACACTCGCACACACTCACACACACGCACACACACGCACACACACTCACGCACACACTCGCACACACTCGCACACACTTGCATGCACACATTCACACGCACTCGCACACACAAACACAAACTGGCACACACTCAAACACACTCACTCATACACACTCGCACACACTCACTCGCACACACACACACACTCGCACACACTCACACGCACACACTCACGCACACTCACTCACACGTACACACTCGCTCACACTCACACACACTCACGCACACTAGCACACACTCGTAAGCATACACTCACACTCACTCACACACTTACTCGCACACACTCACACACACTCGCGCACACTCGCACACACTCGCACGCCCACACTCGCACACTCTCGCACACATTTGCACACACTCGCACTCTCGCACCCACTCGCATGCACACACTCGCACACACTCATACACAATCAAACAAACTCGCACACACACACTCGCACACATTTGCACACACTCGCACACACTCACTCACTCACACTCACTCGCACACACTTGCACACACTCGCACACACTCGCACACACAGTCCTACACACTCACACACACACTCGCAAACACTCGCACAAACTCACACACACTCACTCACACGCACACACTTGCGCACACTAGCACACACTCGCACGCCCACACTCGCACACATTCGCACTCACTCGCATGCACTCGCACGCACACACTCGCACAAACTCACACACACTCGCACACACTCATACACAATCGCACGCACACACACTCGCACACTCTCGCACACATTCGCACTCACTCGCACGCACACACTCGCACAAACTCGCTTGCACACACTCGCACACACACTAACACACACACACTCGCATACACACTCGCACACACTCGCATGCACACACTCGCACACACACTCACACACACACACTCGCATACACACTCGCACACACTCGCACAAACTCCTACACACACTCGTACACACTCACACACACTCGCACACACACTTGCACACACTCGCACACACTCGCACATACACACATACACATTCGCACACACTCGCACACTCACTCGCACACACAGTCCTACACACTCACACACACACTCGCAAACACTTGCACACACACACACTCACTCACACGTACACACTCGTGCACACTCACACACTCACGCACACTAGCACACACTCGTAAGCATA
This sequence comes from Phyllobates terribilis, assembly GCF_046119375.1. NCBI lineage: Eukaryota > Metazoa > Chordata > Amphibia > Anura > Dendrobatidae > Phyllobates > Phyllobates terribilis. The sequence goes on from NW_027362853.1 coordinate 3,420,800, forward strand.
CTCACACACTTACTCACACGCACACACTCTCGCACACACTCACACACTCTCTCGCACACTCGCACACACTCGCACTCCCACACTCGCACACTCTCGCACACATTTGCACACACTCGCACACATTCGCACCCACTCGCACACACTCACTCACACTCACTCGCACACACTTGCACACACTCGCACACACTCGCACACACAGTCCTACACACTCACACACACTCGCAAACACTCGCACAAACTCACACACACTCACTCACATGCACACACTTGCACACACTAGCACACACTTGCACGCCCACACTTGCACACATTCGCACTCACTCGCACGCACTCGCACGCACACACTCGCACACACTCGCACAAACTCACACACACTCGCACACACTCATACTCAATCGCACAATCGCACAAACTCACACACACTCGCACACACTCACACACTCGCACCCACTCACTCGTGCACACTCGCACACATTCGCACTTACTCGCACGCACTCGCACGCACACACTCGCACAAACTCACACACACTCGCACACACTCATACACAATCGCACGCACACACACTCGCACACACACTCACACACACTCGCACACTCTCGCACACATACGCACTCACTCGCACGCACTCGCACGCACACACTCTCACACACTTGCACAAACTCATACACACTCACACACACTTATACACAATCGCACACACACACTCACTCACTCACACTCACTCGCACACACTTGCACACACTCGCACACACTCGCACACACAGTCCTACACACTCACACACTCGCAAACACTCGCACAAACTCACACACACTCACTCACACGCACACACTTGCACACACTAGCACACACTTGCACGCCCACACTTGCACACACTCACACTCACTCGCACGCACACACTCGCACACACTCGCACAAACTCACACACACTCGCACACACTCATACACAATCGCACAAACTCACACACTCGCACACACTCACACACTCGCACCCACTCACTCGTGCACACTCGCACACATTCGCACTCACTCGCACGCACTCACACGCACACACTCGCACAAACTCTCACACACTCGCACACACTCATACACAATCGCACGCACACACACTCGCACACACTCGCACACATTCGCACTCACTCGCACGCACTCGCACGCACACACTCGCACAAACTCAAACACACTGGCACACACTTATACACAATCGCACACACACACTCTAACACACACTCGCGCACACTCAGGCACATTTGCACACACTCGCACACACTTGCACACTCTCGCACACACACTCGCACACACACTCGCACACACTCGAACACACTCGCACATACTCGCAAACACTCGCACATACAGTCCTACAAACTCACACACACTCACACACACTCACACACTCGCACCCACACACAAACTGGCACACACTCAAACACACTTACTCATACACACTCGCACACACTCACTCGCACACACACACTCGCAAACACTCGCACCCAGTCACTCGAGCACACTCGCACACCCTCGCACGCACGCACACACTCGCACACACTCACATGCACACACTCACGCACACACACTCGCGCACACTCATGCACACTCGCACGCACACATTCACACACATTCGCACTCACTTGCACACACTCGTACTCACACACTGGCACACACTGGCACACACTGGCACACACACACTCGCACACACTCGCACACACTTGCACACACTAGCACACACACACTCGCACATACTCGCACACACTCGCACACACTCGCACGCACACTCGCATACACACTCGCACAAACTCCTACACACACTCGTACACACTCACACACACTAGCACACACACACTCACACACACTCGCACATACTCACACACACTCGCACACACTTGCATGCACACACTCGCACACACACTCACACACACACTCTCGCATACACACTCGCACAAACTCCTACACACACTCGTACACACTCACACACACTCGCACACACACTTGCACACACTCGCACACACTCGCACATACACACATACACATTCGCACACACTCACACACACACTCGCACACACAGTCCTACACACTCACACACACACTCACAAACACTCGCACACACTCACACACACACTCACTCACATGTACACACTCACGCACACTTGCACACACTCATGCACACTAGCACACACTCATAAGCATACACTTACACTCACTCACACACTTACTCACACGCACACACTCTCGCACACACTCACACACACTCGCGCACACTCGCACACACTCGCACGCCCACACTCGCACACTCTCGCACACATTTGCACACACTCGCACTCACTCGCACGCATTTGCACGCACACACTCGCACACACTCGCACAAACTCATACACAATCGCACACACTCACTCGCACACACTTGCACACACTCGCACACACTCGCACACACTTGCACACGCTTGCACACACTCGCACACACTCGCACACACTCACACACACGCACACACACGCACACACACTCACGCACACACTCGCACACACTCGCACACACTTGCATGCACACATTCGCACGCACTCGCACACACAAACACAAACTGGCACACACTCAAACACACTCACTCATACACACTCGCACACACTCACTCGCACACACACACACACTCGCACACACTCACACGCACACACTCACGCACACACACTCGTGCACACTCGCACGCACACTCACTCACACGTACACACTCGCGCACACTCACACACACTCACGCACACTAGCACACACTCGTAAGCATACACTCACACTCACTCACACACTTACTCACACGCACACACTCTCGCACACACTCACACACACTCGCGCACACTCACACACACTCGCACGCCCACACTCGCACACTCTCGCACACATTTGCACACACTCGCACTCTCACACCCACTCGCATGCACACACTCGCACACACTCATACACAATCAAACAAACTCGCACACACACTCGCACACATTTGCACACACTTGCACACACTCACTCACTCACACTCACTCGCACACACTTGCACAGACTCGCACACACTCGCACACACAGTCCTACACACTCACACACACACTCGCAAACACTCGCACAAACTCACACACACTCACTCACACGCACACACTTGCGCACAGTAGCACACACTCACACGCCCACACTCACACACATTCGCACTCACTCGCACGCACTCGCACGCACACACTCGCACAAACTCACACACACTCGCACACACTCATACACAATCGCACGCAAACACACTCGCACACACACACTCGCACACACTCGCACACTCTCACACACATTCACACTCACTCGCACGCACTTGCACGCGCACACTCAAACACACTCGCACAAACTCACACACACTCGCACACACTTATACACAAATGCACACACACACTCGTACACACACTCGCACACACTCGCACACACTCGCACACACTCACTCACACACACTCACACGCACACACTCACACACACTCGCACACACTCGCACAAACTCATACACAATCGCACACACTCACTCGCACACACTTGCACACACTCGCACACACTTGCACACACTTGCACACGCTTGCACACACTCGCACACACTCGCACACACTCGCACACACTCACACACACGCACACACACACACTCACGCACACACTCGCACACACTCGCACACACTTGCATGCACACATTCGCACGCACTCGCACACACAAACACAAACTGGCACACACTCAAACACACTCACTCATACAAACTCGCACACACTCACTCGCACACACACACACTCGCACACACTCACACGCACACACTCACGCACAAACACTCGCGCACACTCGTGCACACTCGCACGCACACTCACTCACATGTACACACTCACGCACACTCACACACACTCACGCACACTAGCACACACTCGTAAGCATACACTCACACTCACTTACACACTTACTCACACGCACACACTCTCGCACACACTCACACACACTCGCGCACACTCGCACACACTCGCACGCCCACACTCGCACACTCTCGCACACATTTGCACACACTCGCACTCTCGCACCCACTCGCATGCACACACTCGCACACACTCATACACAATCAAACAAACTCGCACACACACTCGCACACATTTGCACACACTTGCACACACTCACTCACTCACACTCACTCGCACACACTTGCACACACTCGCACACACTCGCACACACAGTCCTACACACTCACACACACACTCGCAAACACTCGCACAAGCTCACACACACTCACTCACACGCACACACTTGCGCACACTAGCACACACTCACACGCAAACACTCACACACATTCGCACTCACTCGCACGCACACACTCGCACAAACTCACACACACTCGCACACACTCATACACAATCGCACGCACACACACTCGCACACTCTCGCACACATTCACACTCACTCGCATACACACTCGCACACACTCGCATGCACACACTCGCACACACACTCACACACACACACTCGCATACACACTCGCACAAACTCCTACACACACTCGTACACACTCACACACACTCACACACACACTTGCACACACTCGCACACACTCGCACATACACACATACACATTCGCACACACTCGCACACTCACTCGCACACACAGTCCTACACACTCACACACACACTCGCAAACACTCGCACACACACACACTCACTCACACGTACACACTCGCGCACACTCACACACTCACGCACACTAGCACACACTCGTAAGCATACACTCACACTCACTCACTCACACTCACTCACACACTTACTCACACGCAAACACTCTCGCACACACTCACACACACTCGCGCACACTCGCACACACTCGCACGCCCACACTCGCACACTCTCGCACACATTTGCACACACTCACACACATTCGCACCCACTCGCACACACTCACTCACACTCACTCGCACACACTTGCACACACTCGCACACACAGTCCTACACACTCACACACACTCGCAAACACTCGCACAAACTCACACACACTCACTCACACGCACACACTTGCACACACTAGCACACACTTGCACGCCCACACTTGCACACATTCGCACTCACTCGCACGCACTCGCACGCACACACTCGCACACACTCGCACAAACTCACACACACTCGCACACACTCATACTAAATCGCACAATCGCACAAACTCACACACACTCGCACACACTCACACACTCGCACCCACTCTCTCGTGCACACACGCACACATTCGCACTCACTCGCACGCACTCGCACGCACACACTCGCACAAACTCACACACACTCGCACACACTCACACACTCGCACCCACTCTCTCGTGCACACACGCACACATTCGCACTCACTCGCACGCACTCGCACGCACACACTCGCACAAACTCACACACACTCGCACACACTCATACACAATCGCACGCACACACACTCGCACACATTCGCACTCACTCGCATGCACTCGCACGCACTTATACACAAACGCACACACACTTTCGCACACACTCGCACACACTCGCACACACTCACACACACTCGCACACACTCACAAACACACTCGCACACTCGCACACACTCACACGCACACACTCACATGCACACACTCGTACAAACAGTCGCACACACTCGCACCCACTCACTCGTGCACACTCGGGCACATTTGCACACACTCGCACACTCTCGCACACACACTCGCACACACACTCGCACACACTCGAACACACTCGCACATACAGTCCTACAAACTCACACACACTCACACACACTCACACACTCCACCCACACACAAACTGGCACACACTCAAACACACTCACTCATACACACTCGCACACACTCACTCGCACACACACTCGCACACACTCGCACCCAGTCACTCGAGCACACTCGCACACACTCGCACGCACGCACACACTCGCACACACTCACACGCACACACTCACGCACACACACTCACGCACACTCGTGCACACTCGCACGCACACATTCGCACACATTCGCAATCACTTGCACACACTCGTGCGCACACACTGGCACACACTGGCACACACTGGCATGCACACACTCGCACACACTCGCACACACTTGCACACACTAGCACACACACACTCGCACATATTCACACACACTCGCACGCACACACTCGCACACACTCGCATGCACACACTCGCACACACACTCACACACACTCACATACACACTCGCACACACTCGCACAAACTCCTACACACACTCGCACACACTCGCACACACACTCGCACACACTTGCACACACTCGCACATACACACATACACATTCGCACACACTCGCACACACACTCGCACACACAGTTCTACACACTCACACACACACTAGCAAACACTCGCACACACTCACACACACACTCACTCACACGTACACACTCGCGCACACTCGCACACACTCACGCACACTAGCACACACTCGCATGCACACACTGGCACACACACTAACACACACACTCACATACACACTCGCACACACTCGCACAAACTCCTACACACACTCGCACACACTCGTACCCTCACACTCGCACACACTCACACACACACTTGCACACACTTGCACACGCACACTCGCACACAATCACACACACACTCGCAGACACTCGCACACACTCACTCATGCACACACTCACACACACTCGCCCACACTCGCACACACAGTCCTACACACTCACACACACACTCGCAAACATTTGCAAACACTCACACACACACTCACTCACACGTACACACTCGCGCACACTCGCACGCCGACACTCTCACACTCTCGCACACATTTGCACACACTCGCACTCACTCGCACGCACTCGCACGCACACACTCGCACACACTCGCACAAACTCATACACAATCGCACACACTCACTCGCACACACTTGCACACACTCGCACACACTCGCACACACTTGCACACGCTTGCACACACTCGCACACACTCGCACACACTCGCACACAGTCACACACACGCACACACACGCACACACACTCACGCACACACTCGCACACACTCGCACACACTTGCATGCACACATTCGCACGCACTCGCACACACAAACACAAACTGGCACACACTCAAACACACTCACTCATACACACTCGCACACACTCACTCGCACACACACACACACTCGCACACACTCACACGCACACACTCACGCACACACACTCGTGCACACTCGCATGCACACTCACTCACACGTACACACTCACGCACACTCACACACACTCACGCACACTAGCACACACTCGTAAGCATACACTCACACTCACTCACACACTTACTCACACGCACACACTCTCGCACACACTCACACACACTCGCGCACACTCGCACACACTCGCACGCCCACACTCGCACACTCTCGCACACATTTGCACACACTCGCACTCTCGCACCCACTCGCATGCACACACTCACACACACTCATACACAATCAAACAAACTCGCACACACACTCGCACACATTTGCACACACTTGCACACACTCACTCACTCACACTCACTCGCACACACTTGCACACACTCGCACACACTCGCACACACAGTCCTACACACTCACACACACACTCGCAAACACTCGCACAAACTCACACACACTCACTCACACGCACACACTTGCGCACAGTAGCACACACTCACACGCCCACACTCACACACATTCGCACTCACTCGCACGCACTCGCACGCACACACTCGCACAAACTCACACACACTCGCACACACTCATACACAATCGCACGCACACACACTCGCACACACACACTCGCACACACTCGCACACTCTCACACACATTCACACTCACTCGCACGCACTCGCACGCGCACACTCAAACACACTCGCACAAACTCACACACACTCGCACACACTTATACACAAACGCACACACACACTCGTACACACACTCGCACACACTCGCACACACTCGCACACACTCACTCACACACACTCACACGCAAACACTCACACACACTTGCACACACTCGCACACACTCACACGCACACACACTCGCACACACACTCACACACACTCGCACACACTCACAAGCACACACTCGCACACACACTCACACACACTCACACACACTCACACGCACACACTCGTACAAACAGTCGCACACACTCGCACCCACTCACTCGTGCACACTCGCGCACACTCAGGCACATTTGCACACACTCGCACACTCTCGCACACACACTCGCACACACTCGAACACACTCGCACACACTCGCAAACACTCGCACATACAGTCCTACAAACTCACACACACTCACACACACTCACACACTCCACCCACACACAAACTGGCACACACTCAAACACACTCACTCATACACACTCGCACACACTCACTCGCACACACACACTCGCACACACTCGCACCCAGTCACTCGAGCACACTCGCACACATTCGCACTCACTCGCACGCACTCGCACGCACACACTCGCACAAACTCACACACACTCGCACACACTCACACACTCGCACCCACTCACTCGTGCACACTCGCACACATTCGCACTCACTCGCACGCACTCACACGCACACACTCGCACAAACTCACACACACTCGCACACACTCATACACAATCGCACGCACACACACTCGCACACATTCGCACTCACTCGCACGCACTCGCACGCACTTATACACAAACGCACACACACTTTCGCACACACTCGCACACACTCGCACACACTCACACACACTCGCACACACTCACAAGCACACACTCGCACACTCGCACACACTCACACGCACACACTCACATGCACACACTCGTACAAACAGTCGCACACACTCGCACCCACTCACTCGTGCACACTCGGGCACATTTGCACACACTCGCACACTCTCGCACACACACTCGCACACACACTCGCACACACTCGAACACACTCGCACATACAGTCCTACAAACTCACACACACTCACACACACTCACACACTCCACCCACACACAAACTGGCACACACTCAAACACACTCACTCATACACACTCGCACACACTCACTCGCACACACACTCGCACACACTCGCACCCAGTCACTCGAGCACACTCGCACACACTCGCACGCACGCACGCACACACTCGCACACACTCACACGCACACACTCACGCACACACACTCACGCACACTCGTGCACACTCGCACGCACACATTCGCACACATTCGCACTCACTTGCACACACTCGTGCGCACACACTGGCACACACTGGCACACACTGGCATGCACACACTCGCACACACTCGCACACACTTGCACACACTAGCACACACACACTCGCACATATTCACACACACTCGCACGCACACACTCGCACACACTCGCATGCACACACTCGCACACACACTCACACACACTCACATACACACTCGCACACACTCGCACAAACTCCTACACACACTCGCACACACTCGCACACACACTCGCACACACTTGCACACACTCGCACATACACACATACACATTCGCACACACTCGCACACACACTCGCACACACAGTTCTACACACTCACACACACACTAGCAAACACTCGCACACACTCACACACACACTCACTCACACGTACACACTCGCGCACACTCGCACACACTCACGCACACTAGCACACACTCGCATGCACACACTGGCACACACACTAACACACACACTCACATACACACTCGCACACACTCGCACAAACTCCTACACACACTCGCACACACTCACACACACACTCGTACGCTCACACTCGCACACACTCACACACACACTTGCACACACTTGCACACGCACACTCGCACACAATCACACACACACTCGCAGACACTCGCACACACTCACTCATGCACACACTCACACACACTCGCCCACACTCGCACACACAGTCCTACACACTCACACACACACTCGCAAACATTTGCAAACACTCACACACACACTCACTCACACGTACACACTCGCGCACACTCGCACGCCGACACTCTCACACTCTCGCACACATTTGCACACACTCGCACTCACTCGCACGCACTCGCACGCACACACTCGCACACACTCGCACAAACTCATACACAATCGCACACACTCACTCGCACACACTTGCACACACTCGCACACACTCGCACACACTTGCACACGCTTGCACACACTCGCACACACTCGCACACAGTCACACACACGCACACACACGCACACACACTCACGCACACACTCGCACACACTCGCACACACTTGCATGCACACATTCGCACGCACTCGCACACACAAACACAAACTGGCACACACTCAAACACACTCACTCATACACACTCGCACACACTCACTCGCACACACACACACACTCGCACACACTCACACGCACACACTCACGCACACACACTCGTGCACACTCGCATGCACACTCACTCACACGTACACACTCACGCACACTCACACACACTCACGCACACTAGCACACACTCGTAAGCATACACTCACACTCACTCACACACTTACTCACACGCACACACTCTCGCACACACTCACACACACTCGCGCACACTCGCACACACTCGCACGCCCACACTCGCACACTCTCGCACACATTTGCACACACTCGCACTCTCGCACCCACTCGCATGCACACACTCACACACACTCATACACAATCAAACAAACTCGCACACACACTCGCACACATTTGCACACACTTGCACACACTCACTCACTCACACTCACTCGCACACACTTGCACACACTCGCACACACTCGCACACACAGTCCTACACACTCACACACACACTCGCAAACACTCGCACAAACTCACACACACTCACTCACACGCACACACTTGCGCACAGTAGCACACACTCACACGCCCACACTCACACACATTCGCACTCACTCGCACGCACTCGCACGCACACACTCGCACAAACTCACACACACTCGCACACACTCATACACAATCGCACGCACACACACTCGCACACACACACTCGCACACACTCGCACACTCTCACACACATTCACACTCACTCGCACGCACTCGCACGCGCACACTCAAACACACTCGCACAAACTCACACACACTCGCACACACTTATACACAAACGCACACACACACTCGTACACACACTCGCACACACTCGCACACACTCGCACACACTCACTCACACACACTCACACGCACACACTCACACACACTTGCACACACTCGCACACACTCACACGCACACACACTCGCACACACACTCACACACACTCGCACACACTCACAAGCACACACTCGCACACACACTCACACACACTCACACACACTCACACGCACACACTCGTACAAACAGTCGCACACACTCGCACCCACTCACTCGTGCACACTCGCGCACACTCAGGCACATTTGCACACACTCGCACACTCTCGCACACACACTCGCACACACTCGAACACACTCGCACACACTCGCAAACACTCGCACATACAGTCCTACAAACTCACACACACTCACACACACTCACACACTCCACCCACACACAAACTGGCACACACTCAAACACACTCACTCATACACACTCGCACACACTCACTCGCACACACACACTCGCACACACTCGCACCCAGTCACTCGAGCACACTCGCACACACTCGCACGCACGCACACACTCACGCACACACACTCACACGCACACACTCACGCACACACACTCACACACACTCGTGCACACTCGCACGCACACATTCGCACACATTCGCACTCACTTGCACACACTCGTGCGCACACACTGGCACACACTGGCACACACTGGCACACACACACTCGCACACACTCGCACACACTTGCACACACTAGCACACACACACTCGCACATATTCACACACACTCGCATGCACACACTCGCATGCACACACTCGCACACACACTCACACACACTCACATACACACTCGCACACACTCGCACAAATTCCTACACACACTCGTACACACACACTCGCACACACACTCGCACACACTTGCACACACTCGCACATACACACATACACATTCGCAAACACTCGCACACACTCGCACACACAGTTCTACACACTCACACACACACTCACAAACACTCGCACACACTCACACACACACTCACTCACACGTACACACTCGCATGCACACACTGGCACACACACTAACACACACACTCACATACACACTCGCACACACTCGCACAAACTCCTACACACACTCGCACACACTCACACACACACTCGTACGCTCACACTCGCACACACTCACACACACACTTGAACACACTTGCACACGCACACTCGCACACAATCACACACACACTCGCAGGCACTCGCACACACTCACTCATGCACACACTCACACACACTCGCCCACACTCGCACACACAGTCCTACACACTCACACACACACTCGCAAACATTTGCAAACACTCACACACACACTCACTCACACGTACACACTCGCACGCCGACACTCTCACACTCTCGCACACATTTGCACACACTCGCACTCACTCGCACGCACTCGCACGCACACACTCGCACACACTCGCACAAACTCATACACAATCGCACACACTCACTCGCACACACTTGCACACACTCGCACACACTCACACACACTTGCACACGCTTACACACACTCGCACACACTCGCACACACTCGCACACACTCACACACACGCACACACACGCACACACACTCACGCACACACTCGCACACACTCGCACACACTTGCATGCACACATTCGCACGCACTCGCACACACAAACACAAACTGGCACACACTCAAACACACTCACTCATACACACTCGCACACACTCACTCGCACACACACACACACTCGCACACACTCACACGCACACACTCACGCACACACACTCGTGCACACTCGCACGCACACTCACTCACACGTACACACTCGCGCACACTCACACACACTCACGCACACTAGCACACACTCGTAAGCATACACTCACACTCACTCACACACTTACTCACACGCACACACTCTCGCACACACTCACACACACTCGCGCACACTCGCACACACTCGCATGCCCACACTCGCACACTCTCGCACACATTTGCACACACTCGCACTCTCGCACCCACTCGCATGCACACACTCGCACACACTCATACACAATCAAACAAACTCGCACACACACTCGCACACATTTGCACACACTTGCACACACTCACTCACTCACACTCACTCGCACACACTTGCACACACTCGCACACACTCGCACACACAGTCCTACACACTCACACACACACTCGCAAACACTCGCACAAACTCACACACACTCAGTCACACGCACACACTTGCGCACAGTAGCACACACTCACATGCCCACACTCACACACATTCGCACTCACTCGCACGCACTCGCACGCACACACTCGCACACACTTGCACACACTTGCACACGCTTGCACACACTCGCACACACTCACACACACTCGCACACACTCACACACACGCACACACACGCACACACACTCACGCACACACTCGCACACACTCGCACACACTTGCATGCACACATTCGCACGCACTCGCACACACAAACACAAACTGGCACACACTCAAACACACTCACTCATACACACTCGCACACACTCACTCGCACACACACACACACACTCGCACACACTCACTCACACACACTCACACGCACACACTCGCACACACTCACACACACTTGCACACACTCGCACACACTCACACGCACACACACTCGCACACACACTCACACACACTCGCACACACTCACAAGCACACACTCGCACACACACTCACACACACTCACACGCACACACTCACACGCACACACTCGTACAAACAGTCGCATACACTCGCACCTACTCACTCGTGCACACTCGCGCACACTCGGGCACATTTGCACACACGCGCACACTCACGCACACACACTCGCACACACTCGCAAACACTCGCACATACAGTCCTACAAACTCACACACACTCACACACACTCACACACTCCACCCACACACAAACTGGCACACACTCAAACACACTCACTCATACACACTCGCACACACTCACTCGCACACACACACACTCGCACTCACTCACACACACACACACTCGCGCACACTCGTGCACACTCGCACGCACACATTCGCACACATTCGCACTCACTTGCACACACTCGTACGCAAACACTGGCACACACTGGCACACACTCGCACACACACACTCGCACACACTTGCACACACTAGCACACACACACTCACACACACTCGCACATACTCGCACACACTCACACACACTTGCACGCACACACTCGCATGCACACACTCGCACACACTCACACACTCACGCACACTAGCACACACTCGCATGCACACACTGGCACACACACTAACACACACACTCACATACACACTCGCACACACTCGCACAAACTCCTACACACACTCGCACACACTCACACACACACTCGTACGCTCACACTCGCACACACTCACACACACACTTGCACACACTTGCACACGCACACTCGCACACAATCACACACACACTCGCAGACACTCGCACACACTCACTCATGCACACACTCACACACACTCGCCCACACTCGCACACACAGTCCTACACACTCACACACACACTCGCAAACATTTGCAAACACTCACACACACACTCACTCACACGTACACACTCGCGCACACTCGCACGCCAACACTCTCACACTCTCGCACACATTTGCACACACTCGCACTCACTCGCACGCACTCGCACACACACACTCGCACACACTCGCACAAACTCATACACAATCGCACACACTCACTCGCACACACTTGCACACACTCGCACACACTCGCACACACTTGCACACACTTGCACACGCTTGCACACACTCGCACACACTCGCACACACTCGCACACACTCACACTCACGCACACACTCGCACACACTCGCACACACTTGCATGCACACATTCGCACGCACTCGCACACACAAACACAAACTGGCACACACTCAAACACACTCACTCATACAAACTCGCACACACTCACTCGCACACACACACACTCGCACACACTCACACGCACACACTCACGCACACACACTCGCGCACACTCGTGCACACTCGCACGCACACTCACTCACATGTACACACTCGCGCACACTCACACACACTCACGCACACTAGCACACACTCATAAGCATACACTCACACTCATTCACACACTTACTCACACGCACACACTCTCGCACACACTCACACACACTCGCGCACACTCGCACACACTCACACGCCCACACTCGCACACTCTCGCACACATTTGCACACACTCGCACTCTCGCACCCACTCGCATGCACACACTTGCACACACTCATACACAATCAAACAAACTCGCACACACACTCGCACACATTTGCACACACTTGCACACACTCACTCACTCACACTCACTCGCACACACTTACACACACTCGCACACACTCGCACACACAGTCCTACACACTCACACACACACTCGCAAACACTCGCACAAACTCACACACACTCACTCACACGCACACACTTGCGCACACTAGCACACACTCACACGCAAACACTCACACACATTCGCACTCACTCGCACGCACACACTCGCACAAACTCACACACACTCGCACACACTCATACACAATCGCACGCACACACACTCGCACACTCTCGCACACATTCACACTCACTCGCATACACACTCGCACACACTTGCATGCACACACTCGCACACACACTCACACACACACACTCGCATACACACTCGCACAAACTCCTACACACACTCGTACACACTCACACACACTCACACACACACTTGCACACACTCGCACACACTCGCACATACACACATACACATTCGCACACACTCGCACACTCACTCGCACACACAGTCCTACACACTCACACACACACTCGCAAACACTCGCACACACACACTCACTCACACGTACACACTCGCGCACACTCACACACTCACGCACACTAGCACACACTCGTAAGCATACACTCACACTCACTCACTCACTCACACTCACTCACACACTTACTCACACGCAAACACTCTCGCACACACTCACACACACTCGCGCACACTCGCACACACTCATACTAAATCGCACAATCGCACAAACTCACACACACTCGCACACACTCACACACTCTCACCCACTCTCTCGTGCACACTCGCACACATTCGCACTCACTCGCACGCACTCGCACGCACACACTCGCACAAACTCACACACACTCGCACACACTCACACACTCGCACCCACTCACTCGTGCACACTCACACACATTCGCACTCACTCGCACGCACTCACACGCACACACTCGCACAAACTCACACACACTCGCACACACTCATACACAATCGCACGCACACACACTCGCACACATTCGCACTCACTCGCACGCACTCGCACGCACACACTCGCACACACTCGCACACACACACTCGCACACACTCGCATGCACACACTTGCACACACACTCACACACACTCGCATACACACTCGCACAAACTCCTACACACACTCGTACACACTCACACACACTAGCACACACACACTCGCACACACTCGCACATACTCGCACACACTCGCACACACTCGCATGCACACACTCGCACACACACTCACACACACACTCTCGCATACACACTCGCACAAACTCCTACACACACTCGTACACACTCACACACACTCGCACACACACTTGCACACACTCGCACACACTCGCACATACACACATACACATTCGCACACACTCGCACACACACTCGCACACACAGTCCTACACACTCACACACACACTCAAAAACACTCGCACACACTCACACACACACTCACTCACACGTACACACTCACTCACACTTGCACACACTCACGCACACTAGCACACACTCGTAAGCATACACTCACACTCACTCACACACTTACTCACACGCACACACTCTCGCACACACTCACACACACTCGCGCACACTCGCACACACTCGCACGCCCACACTCGCACACTCTCGCACACATTTGCACACACTCGCACTCACTTGCACCCACTCGCACGCACACACTCGCACACACTCATACACAATCACACAAACTCGCACACATTCGCACACACTCGCACACACTCACTCACTCACACACACTTGCACACACTCGCACACACTCGCACACACAGTCCTACACACTCACACACACACTCGCAAACACTCGCACAAACTCACACACACTCACTCACACGCACACACTTGCGCACACTAGCACACACTCGCACGCCCACACTCACACACATTCGCACTCACTCGCACGCACTCGCACGCACACACTCGCACAAACTCACACACACTCGCACACACTCATACACAATCGCACGCACACACACTCGCACACACACACTCGCACACACTCGCACACTCTCACACACATTCACACTCACTCGCACGCACTCGCACGCGCACACTCAAACACACTCGCACAAACTCACACACACTCGCACACACTTATACACAAACGCGCACACACACTCGCACACACTCGCACACAATCGCACACACTCACTCACACACACTCACACGCACACACCCGCACACACTCACACACACTTGCACACACTCGCACACACTCACACGCACACACACTCGCACACACACTCACACACACTCGCACACACTCACAAGCACACACTCGCACACACACTCACACACACTCACACGCACACACTCACACGCACACACTCGTACAAACAGTCGCACACACTCGCACACACTCACTCGTGCACACTCGCGCACACTCGGGCACATTTGCACACACTCGCACACTCTCGCACACACTCGAACACACTCGCACACACTCGCAAACACTCGCACATACAGTCCTACAAACTCACACACACTCACACACACTCACACACTCCATCCACACACAAACTGGCACACACTCAAACACACTCACTCATACACACTCGCACACACTCACTCGCACACACACACACTCGCACACACTCGCACCCAGTCACTCGAGCACACTCGCACACACTCGCACTCACGCACACACTCGCACACACTCACACGCACACACTCACGCACACACACTCACGCACACTCGTGCACACTCGCACGCACACATTCACACACATTCGCACTCACTTGCACACACTCGTGCGCCCACACTGGCACACACTGGCACACACACACTCGCACACACTCGCACACACTTGCACACACTAGCACACACACACTTGCACATATTCGCACACACTCGCACGCACACACTCGCACACACTCGCATGCACACACTCGCACACACACTCACACACACACTCACATACACACTCGCACACACTCGCACAAACTCCTACACACACTCGCACACACTTGCACACACTCGCACATACACACATACACATTCGCACACACTCGCACACACACTCGCACACACAGTTCTACACACTCACACACACACTCGCAAACACTCGCACACACTCACACACACACTCACTCACACGTACACACTCGCGCACACTCGCACACACTCACGCACACTAGTACACACTCGCATGCACACACTGGCACACACACTAACACACACACTCACATACACACTCGCACACACTCGCACAAACTCCTACACACACTCGCACACACTCACACACACATTCGCACGCTCACACTCACACACACTCACACACACACTTGCACACACTTGCACACGCACACTCGCACACAATCACACACACACTCGCAGACACTCGCACACACTCACTCATGCACACACTCACACACACTCGCCCACACTCGCACTCACAGTCCTACACACTCACACACACACTCGCAAACACTTGCAAACACTCACACACACACTCACTCACACGTACACACTCGCGCACACTCGCACGCCGACACTCTCACACTCTCGCAAACATTTGCACACACTCGCACTCACTCGCACGCATTTGCACGCACACACTCGCACACACTCGCACAAACTCATACACAATCGCACACACTCACTCGCACACACTTGCACACACTCGCACACACTCGCACACACTTGCACACACTTGCACACGCTTGCACACACTCGCACACACTTGCACACACTCGCACACACTCACACACACGCACACACACTCACGCACACACTCGCACACACTCGCACACACTTGCATGCACACATTCGCAAACACTCGCACACACAAACACAAACTGGCACACACTCAAAAACACTCATTCATACACACTCGCACACACTCACTCGCACACACAAACTCGCACACACTCACACGCACACACTCACGCACACACACTCGCGCACACTCGTGCACACTCGCACGCACACTCACTCACACGTACACACTCGTGCACACTCACGCACACTAGCACACACTCGTAAGCATACACTCACGCACACTCACTCACACACTTACTCACACGCACACACTCTCGCACACACTCACACACACTCGCGCACACTCGCACACACTCGCACGCCCACACTCGCACACTCTCGCACACATTTGCACACACTCGCACTCTCGCACCCACTCGCATGCACACACTCGCACACACTCATACACAATCAAACAAACTCGCACACACACACTCGCACACATTTGCACACACTCGCACACACTCACTCACTCACACTCACTCGCACACACTTGCACACTCTCGCACACACTCACACACACTCGCGCACACTCGCACACACTCGCACACCCACACTCGCACACTCTCGCACACATTTGCACACACTCGCACTCTCGCACCCACTCGCATGCACACACTCGCACATACTCATACACAATCAAACAAACTCGCACACACACACTCGCACACATTTGCACACACTCGCACACACTCACTCACTCACACTCACTCGCACACACTTGCACACATTCGCACACACTCGCACACTCACTCGCACACACAGTCCTACACACTCACACACACACTCGCAAACACTCGCACACACACACACTCACTCACACGTACACACTCGCGCACACTCACACACACTCACGCACACTAGCACACACTCGTAAGCATACACTCACACTCACTCACACACTTACTCACACTCACACACTCTCGCACACACTCACACACACTCGCACACACTCGCACGCCCACACTCACACACTCTCGCACACATTTGCACACACTCGCACTCACTCACACCCACTCGCACACACACACTCATACACAATCACACAAACTCGCACACACACACTCGCACACACTCGCACCCACTCGCACACACTTGCACACACTCGCACACAGTCGCACACACAGTCCTACACACTCACACACACTCGCAAACACTCGCACAAACTCACACACACTCACTCACACGCACACACTTGCACACACTAGCACACACTCGCACGCCCACACTTGCACACACTCACTCGCACGCACACACTCGCACACACTCGCACATACTCACACACACTTGCACACACTCGCACACACTCGCATGCACACACTCGCACACACACTCACAAACACACACTCGCATACACACTCGCACAAACTCCTACACACACTCGTACACACTCACACACACTCGCACACACACTTGCACACACTCACACACACTTGCACATACACACATACACATTCGCACACACTCGCACACACACTCGCACACACAGTCCTACACACACACTCGCAAACACTCGCACACACTCACACACACACTCACTCACACGTACACACTCGCACACACTCGCACACACTCACGCACACTAGCACACACTCGTAAGCATACACTCACACTCACTCACACGCACACACTCTCGCACACACTCACACACACTCGCGCACATTCGCACACACTCGCACGCCCACACTCGCACACTCTCGCACACATTTGCACACACTCGCACTCACTCACACCCACTCGCACGCACACACTCGCACACACTCATACACAATCACACAAACTCGCACACACACACTCGCACACATTCGCACACACTCGCACACACTCACTCACACTCACTCGCACACACTTGCACACACTCGCACACACTCGCACACACAGTCCTACACACTCACACACACTCGCAAACACTCGCACAAACTCACACACACTCACTCACACGCACATACTTGCACACACTAGCACACACTCGCATGCCCACACTTGCACACATTCGCACTCACTCGCACGCACTCGCACGCACACACTCGCACAAACTCACACACACTCGCACACACTCATACACAATCGCACGCACTCACACTCGCACACTCTCGCACACATTCGCACTCACTCGCACGCACACACTCGCACAAATTCGCATGCACACACTCGCACACACACTAACACACTAACACACACACACTCGCATACACACTCACACACACTCGCAAACACTCGCACAAACTCACACACACTCACTCACACGCACATACTTGCACACACTAGCACACACTCGCACGCCCACACTTGCACACATTCGCACTCACTCGCATGCACTCGCACGCACACACTCGCACACACTCGCACAAACTCACACACACTCGCACACACTCATACTCAATCGCACAATCGCACAAACTCACACACACTCGCACACACTCACACACTCGCACCCACTCACTCGTGCACACTCGCACACATTCGCACTCACTCGCACGCACTCGCACGCACACACTCGCACAAACTCACACACACTCGCACACACTCATACACAATCGCACGCACACACACTCGCACACACACACTCACACACACTCGCACACTCTCGCACACATACGCACTCACTCGCACGCACTCGCACGCACACACTCTCACACACTCGCACAAACTCACACACACTCGCACACACTTATACACAATCGGACACACACATTCACTCACTCACACTCACTCGCACACACTTGCACACACTCGCATACACTCGCACACACAGTCCTACACACTCACACACACTCGCAAACACTCGCACAAACTCACACACACTCACTCACACGCACACACTTGCACACACTAGCACACACTCGCACATCCACACTTGCACACACTCACACTCACTCGCACGCACTCGCACGCACACACTCGCACACACTCGCACACACTTGCACACACTCGCACACACTCGCATGCACACACTCGCACACACACTCACAAACACACACTCGCATACACACTCGCACACACTCGCACAAACTCCTACACACACTCGTACACACTCACACACACTCGCATACACACTTGCACACACTCGCACACACTCGCACATACACGCATACACATTCGCACACACTCGCACACACAGTCCTACACACTCACACACACTCACGCACACTAGCACACACTCGTAAGCATACACTCACACTCACTCACACACTTACTCACACGCACACACTCTCGCACACACTCACACACACTCGCGCACACTCGCACACACTCGCACGCCCACACTCGCACACTCTCGCACACATTTGCACACACTCGCACTCACTCGCACCCACTCGCACGCACAAACTCGCACACACTCATACCCAATCACACAAACTCGCACACACACACTCGCACACATTCGCACACACTCGCACACACGCACTCACTCACACTCACTCGCACACATTTGCACTCACTCGCACACACTTGCACACACAGTCCTACACACTCACACACACACTCGCAAACACTCGCACAAACTCACACACACTCACTCACACGCACACACTTGCGCACACTAGCACACACTCGCACGCCCACACTCGCACACATTCGCACTCACTCGCATGCACTCGCACGCACACACTCGCACAAACTCACACACACTCGCACACACTCATACACAATCGCACGCACACACACTCGCACACACTCGCACACATTCGCACTCACTCGCACGCAGTCGCACGCACACACTCGCACAAACTCACACACACTGGCACACACTTATACACAATCGCACACACACACTCTAACACACACTCGCACACACTCGCACACACTCACTCACACACACTCACACACACACTCGCACACACTCACACACACTTGCACACACTCGCACACACTCACACGCACACACACTCACACACACACTCACACACACTCACAAGCACAAACTCGCACACACACTCGCACACACTCACACGCACACACTCACACGCACACACTCGCACACACACTTGCACACACTCTCACCCACTCACTCTTGCACACTCGCGCACACTCGGGCACATTTGCACACACTCGCACACACTCGCACACTCTCGCACACACACTCGCACACACACTCGCACACACTCGCACACACTCGCAAACACTCGCACATACAGTCCTACAAACTCACACACACTCACACACACTCACACACTCGCACCCACACACAAACTGGCACACACTCAAACACACTCACTCATACACACTCGCACACACTCACTCGCACACACACACTCGCACACACTCACACGCACACACTCACGCACACACACTCGCGCACACTCGTGCACACTCGCACGCACACTCACTCACACGTACACACTCGTGCACACTCACACACACTCACGCACACTAGCACACACTCGTAAGCATACACTCACGCACACTCACTCACACACTTACTCACACGCACACACTCTCGCACACACTCACACACACTCGCGCACACTCGCACACACTCGCACGCCCACACTCGCACACTCTCGCACACATTTGCACACACTCGCACTCTCGCACCCACTCGCATGCACACACTCGCACACACTCATACACAATCAAACAAACTCGCACACACACACTCGCACACATTTGCACACACTCGCACACACTCACTCACTCACACTCACTCGCACACACTTGCACACTCTCGCACACACTCACACACACTCGCGCACACTCGCACACACTCGCACGCCCACACTCGCACACTCTCGCACACATTTGCACACACTCGCACTCTCGCACCCACTCGCGTGCACACACCCGCACACACTCATACACAATCAAACAAACTCGCACACACACACTCGCACACATTTGCACACACTCGCACACACTCACTCACTCACACTCACTCGCACACACTTGCACACATTCGCACACACTCGCACACTCACTCGCACACACAGTCCTACACACTCACACACACGCAAACACTCGCACACACACACAGTCACTCACACGTACACACTCACGCACACTCACACACACTCACGCACACTAGCACACACTCGCACACACTCGCACGCCCACACTCACACACTCTCGCACACATTTGCACACACTCGCACTCACTCACACCCACTCGCACGCACACACTCATACACAATCACACAAACTCGCACACACACACTCGCACACACTCGCACCCACTCGCACACACTTGCACACACTCGCACACACTCGCACACACAGTCCTACACACTCACACACACTCGCAAACACTCACACAAACTCACACACACTCACTCACACGCACACACTTGCACACACTAGCACACACTCGCACGCCCACACTTGCACACACTCACACTCACTCGCACGCACTCACACGCACACACTCGCACACACTCGCACATACCCGCACACACTTGCACACACTCGCACACACTCGCATGCACACACTCGCACACACACTCACAAACACACACTCGCATACACACTCGCACAAACTCCTACACACACTCGTACACACTCACACACACTCGCACACACACTTGCACACACTCACACACACTTGCACATACACACATACACATTCGCACACACTCGCACACACACTCGCACACACTCACTCACACGTACACACTCGCAAACACTCGCACAAACTCACACACACTCACTCACACGCACACACTTGCACACACTAGCACACACTCGCACGCCCACACTTGCACACACTCACACTCACTCGCACGCACTCACACGCACACACTCGCACACACTCGCACATACTCGCACACACTTGCACACACTCACACACACTCGCGCACACTCGCACACACTCGCACGCCCACACTCGCACACTCTCGCACACATTTGCACACACTCGCACTCACTCACACCCACTCGCACGCACACACTCGCACACACTCATACACAATCACACAAACTCGCACACACACACTCGCACACATTCGCACACACTCGCACACACTCACTCACACTCACTCGCACACACTTGCACACACTCGCACACACTCGCACACACAGTCCTACACACTCACACACACTCGCAAACACTCGCACAAACTCACACACACTCACTCACACGCACATACTTGCACACACTAGCACACACTCGCACGCCCACACTTGCACACATTCACACTCACTCGCATGCACTCGCACGCACACACTCGCACACACTCGCACAAACTCACACACACTCGCACACACTCATACTCAATCGCACAATCGCACAAACTCACACACACTCGCACACACTCACACACTCGCACCCACTCACTCGTGCACACTCGCACACATTCGCACTCACTCGCACGCACTCGCACGCAGTCACTCGCACAAACTCACACACACTCGCACACACTCATACACAATCGCACGCACACACACTCGCACACACACACTCACACACACTCGCACGCACTCGCACGCACACACTCTCACACACTCGCACAAACTCACACACACTCGCACACACTTATACACAACCGGACACACACACTCACTCACTCACACTCACTCGCACACACTTGCACACACTCGCACACACTCGCACACACAGTCCTACACACTCACACACACTCGCAAACACTCGCACAAACTCACACACAGTCACTCACACGCACACACTTGCACACACTAGCACACACTTGCACGTCCACACTTGCACACACTCACACTCACTCGCACGCACTCGCACGCACACACTCGCACACACTTGCACACACTCGCACACACTCGCATGCACACACTCACACACACACTCACAAACACACACTCGCATACACACTCGCACACACTCGCACAAACTCCTACACACACACGTACACACTCACACACACTCGCATACACACTTGCACACACTCGCACACACTCGCACATACACGCATACACATTCGCACACACTCGCACACACAGTCCTACACACTCACACACACACTCGCAAACACTCGCACACACTCACACACACACTCACTCACACGTACACACTCGCGCACACTCGCACACACTCAAGCACACTAGCACACACTCGTAAGCATACACTCACACTCACTCACACACTTACTCACACGCACACACTCTCGCACACACTCACACACACTCGCGCACACTCGCACACACTCGCACGCCCACACTCGCACACTCTCGCACACATTTGCACACACTCGCACCCACTCGCACGCACAAACTCGCACACACTCATACACAATCACACAAACTCGCACACACACACTCACACACATTCGCACACACTCGCACACACGCACTCACTCACACTCACTCGCACACACTTGCACACACTCGCACACACTTGCACACACAGTCCTACACACTCACACACACACTCGCAAACACTCGCACAAACTCACACACACTCACTCACACGCACACACTTGCGCACACTAGCAAACACTCGCACGCCCACACTCGCACACATTCGCACTCACTCGCATGCACTCGCACGCACACACTCACACACACTCGCACAAACTAACACACACTCGCACACACTCATACACAATCGCACGCACACACACGCGCACACACTCGCACACATTCGCACTCACTCGCACGCACTCGCACGCACACACTCGCACTAACTCACACACACTGGCACACACTTATACACAATCGCACACACACACTCTAACACACACTCGCACACACTCGCACACACTCACTCACACACACTCACACACACACACTCGCACACACTCACACACACTTGCACACACTCGCACACACTCACACACACACACACTCACACACACACTCACACACACTCACAAGCTCAAACTCGCACACACACTCGCACACACTCACACGCACACACTCACACGCACACACTCACACACACACTCGCACACACTCGCACCCACTCACTCTTGCACACTCGCGCACACTCGGGCACATTTGCACACACTCGCACACACTCTCACACTCTCGCACAAACACTCGCACACACACTCGCACACACTCGCACACACTCGCAAACACTCGCACATACAGTCCTACAAACTCACACACACTCACACACACTCACACACTCGCACCCACACACAAACTGGCACACACTCAAACACATTCACTCATACACACTCGCACACACTCACTCGCACACACACACACTCGCACACACTCGCACCCAGTCACTCGAGCACACTCGCACACCCTCGCATGCACGCACACACTCGCACACACTCACATGCACGCACACACACTCGCACACACTCGTGCACACTCGCACTCACACATTCACACACATTCGCACTCACTTGCACACACTCGTACGCACACACTGGCACACACTCGCACACACTTGCACACACACACTCGCACACACTCGCATGCACACACTTGCACACACACTCTCACACACTCGCATACACACTCGCACAAACTCCTACACACACTCGTACACACTCACACACACTAGCACACACACACTCGCACACACTCGCACATACTCGCACACACTCGCACACACTCGCATGCACACACTCGCACACACACTCACACACACACTCTCGCATACACACTCGCACAAACTCCTACACACACTCGTACACACTCACACACACTCGCACACACACTTGCACACACTCGCACACACTCGCACATACACACATACACATTCGCACACACTCGCACACACAGTCCTACACACTCACACACACACTCACAAACACTCGCACACACTCACACACACTCACTCACACGTACACACTCACGCACACTTGCACACACTCACGCACACTAGCACACACTCGTAAGCATACACTCACACTCACTCACACACTTACTCACACGCACACACTCTCGCACACACTCACACACACTCGCGCAAACTCGCACACAGTCGCACGCCCACACTCGCACACTCTCGCACACATTTGCACACACTCGCACTCACTTGCACCCACTCGCACGCACACACTCGCGCACACTCATACACAATCACACAAACTCGCACACATTCGCACACACTCGCACACACTCACTCACACTTACTCGCACACACTTGCACACACTCGCACACACTCGCACACACAGTCCTACACACACACTCGCAAAAACACTCGCACAAACTCACACACACTCACTCACACGCACACACTTGCGCACACTAGCACACACTTGCACGCCCACACTCACACACATTCGCACTCACTCGCACGCACTCACACGCACACACTCGCACAAACTCACACACACTCGCACACACTCATACACAATCGCACGCACACACACTCGCACACACACACTCGCACACACTCGCACACTCTCACACACATTCACACTCACTCGCACGCACTCGCACACGCACACTCAAACACACTCGCACAAACTCACACACACTCGCACACACTTATACACAAACGCACACACACACTCGTACACACACTCGCACACACTCGCACACACTCGCACACACTCACTCACACACACTCACATGCACACACTCGCACACACTCGCACACACTCACACACACTTGCACACACTCGCACACACTCACACGCACACACACTCGCACACACACTCACACACACTCACACACACTCACAAGCACACACTTGCACACACACTCGCACACACTCACACGCACACACTCACACGCACACACTCGTACAAACAGTCGCACACACTCGCACCCACTCACTCGTGCACACTCGCGCACACTCGGGCAAATTTGCACACACTCGCACACTCTCGCACACACACTCGCACACACACTCGCACACACTCGAACACACTCGCACACATTCGCAAACACTCGCACATACAGTCCTACAAACTCACAAACACTCACACACACTCACACACTCCACCCACACACAAACTGGCACACACTCAAACACACTCACTCATACACACTCGCACACACTCACTCGCACACACACACACTCGCACACACTCGCACCCAGTCACTCGAGCACACTCGCACACACTCGCACGCACGCACACACTCGCACACACTCACACGCACACACTCACGCACACACACTCACACACACTCACACACACTCACAAGCACACACTTGCACACACACTCGCACACACTCACACGCACACACTCACACGCACACACTCGTACAAACAGTCGCACACACTCGCACCCACTCACTCGTGCACACTCGCGCACACTCGGGCAAATTTGCACACACTCGCACACTCTCGCACACACACTCGCACACACACTCGCACACACTCGAACACACTCGCACACATTCGCAAACACTCGCACATACAGTCCTACAAACTCACAAACACTCACACACACTCACACACTCCACCCACACACAAACTGGCACACACTCAAACACACTCACTCATACACACTCGCACACACTCACTCGCACACACACACACTCGCACACACTCGCACCCAGTCACTCGAGCACACTCGCACACACTCGCACGCACGCACACACTCGCACACACTCACACGCACACACTCACGCACACACACTCACGCACACTCGTGCACACTCGCATGCACACATTCGCACACATTCGCACTCACTTGCACACACTCGTGCGCACACACTGGCACACACACACTCGCACACACTCGCACACACTTGCACACACTAGCACACACACACTCACACATATTCGCACACACTCGCACGCACACACTCGCACACACTCGCATGCACACACTCGCACACACACTCACACACACACTCACATACACACTCGCACACACTCGCACAAACTCCTACACACACTCGTACACACACTCGCACACACACTCGCACACACTTGCACACACTCGCACATACACACATACACATTCGCACACACTCGCACACACAGTTCTACACACTCACACACACACTCGCAAACACTCGCACCCACCCACACACACACTCACTCACACGTACACACTTGCGCACACTCGCACACACTCACGCACACTAGCACACACTCGCATGCACACACTGGCACACACACTAACACACACATTCACATACACACTCGCACACACTCGCACAAACTCCTACACACACTCGCACACACTCACACACACACTCGCACGCTCACACTCGCACACACTCACACACACACTTGCACACACTTGCACACGCACACTCGCACACAATCACACACACACTCGCAGACACTCGCACACACTCACTCATGCACACACTCACACACACTCACCCACACTCGCACACACAGTCCTACACACTCACACACACACTCGCAAACACTTGCAAACACTCACACACACACTCACACGTACACACTCGCGCACACTCGCACGCCGACACTCTCACACTCTCGCACACATTTGCACACACTCGCACTCACTCGCACGCACTCGCACGTACACACTCGCACACACTCGCACAAAATCATACACAATCGCACACACTCACTCGCACACACTTGCACACACTCGCACACACTCGCACACAGTTGCACACACTTGCACACGCTTGCACACACTCGCACACACTCGCACACACTCACACACACGCACACACACGCACACACACTCACGCACACACTCGCACACACTCGCACACACTTGCATGCACACATTCACACGCACTCGCACACACAAACACAAACTGGCACACACTCAAACACACTCACTCATACACACTCGCACACACTCACTCGCACACACACACACACTCGCTCACACTCACACACACTCACGCACACTAGCACACACTCGTAAGCATACACTCACACTCACTCACACACTTACTCGCACACACTCTCGCACACACTCACACACACTCGCGCACACTCGCACACACTCGCACGCCCACACTCGCACACTCTCGCACACATTTGCACACACTCGCACTCTCGCACCCACTCGCATGCACACACTCGCACACACTCATACACAATCAAACAAACTCGCACACACACACTTGCACACACTCGCACACACTCGCACACACAGTCCTACACACTCACACACACACTCGTAAACACTCGCACAAACTCACACACACTCACTCACACGCACACACTTGCGCACACTAGCACACACTCGCACGCCCACACTCGCACACATTCGCACTCACTCGCATGCACTCGCACGCACACACTCGCACAAACTCACACACACTCGCACACACTCATACACAATCGCACGCACACACACTCGCACACTCTCGCACACATTCGCACTCAATCGCACGCACACACTCGCACAAACTCGCATGCACACACTCGCACACACAATAACACACACACACTCGCATACACACTCGCACACACTCGCATGCACACACTCGCACACACACTCACACACACACACTCGCATACACACTCGCACACACTCGCACAAACTCCTACACACACTCGTACACACTCACACACACTCGCACACACACTTGCACACACTCGCACACACTCGCACATACACACATACACATTCGCACACACTCGCACACTCACTCGCACACACAGTCCTACACACTCACACACACTCGCAAACACTCGCACACACACACACTCACTCACACGTACACACTCGTGCACACTCACACACTCACGCACACTAGCACACACTCGTAAGCATACTCACACACTTACTCACACGCACACACTCTCGCACACACTCACACACACTCTCGCACACTCGCACACACTCGCACGCCCACACTCACACACTCTCGCACACATTTGCACACACTCGCACACATTCGCACCCACTCGCACACACTCACTCACTCACACTCACTCGCACACACTTGCACACACTTGCACACACTCGCACACACAGTCCTACACACTCACACACACTCGCAAACACTCGCACAAACTCACACACACTCACTCACACGCACACACTTGCACACACTAGCACACACTTGCACGCCCACACTTGCACACATTCGCACTCACTCGCACGCACTCGCACGCACACACTCGCACACACTCGCACAAACTCACACACACTCGCACACACTCATACTCAATCGCACAATCGCACAAACTCACACACACTCGCACACACTCACACACTCGCACCCACTCACTCGTGCACACTCGCACACATTCGCACTCACTCGCACGCACTCGCACGCACACACTCGCACAAACTCACACACACTCGCACACAGTCATACACAATCGCACGCACACACACTCGCACACACACTCACACACACTCGCACACTCTCGCACACATACGCACTCACTCGCACGCACTCGCACGCACACACTCTCACACACTTGCACAAACTCACACACACTCGCACACACTTATACACAATCGCACACACACACTCACTCACTCACACTCACTCGCACACACTTGCACACACTCGCACACACTCGCACACACAGTCCTACACACTCACACACTCTCAAACACTCGCACAAACTCACACACACTCACTCACACGCACACACTTGCACACACTAGCACACACTTGCACGCCCACACTTGCACACACTCACACTCACTCGCACGCACACACTCGCACACACTCGCACAAACTCACACACACTCGCACACACTCATACACAATCGCACAAACTCACACACTCGCACACACTCACACACTCGCACCCACTCACTCGTGCACACTCGCACACATTCGCACTCACTCGCATGCACTCACACGCACACACTCGCACAAACTCACACACACTCGCACACACTCATACACAATCGCACGCACACACACTCGCACACACTCGCACACATTCGCACTCACTCGCACGCACTCGCACGCACACACTCGCACAAACTCACACACACTGGCACACACTTATACACAATCGCACACACACACTCTAACACACACTCGCGCACACTCAGGCACATTTGCACACACTCGCACACACTTGCACACTCTCGCACACACACTCGCACACACACTCGCACACACTCGAACACACTCGCACATACTCGCAAACACTCGCACATACAGTCCTACAAACTCACACACACTCACACACTCGCACCCACACACAAACTGGCACACACTCAAACACACTCACTCATACACACTCGCACACACTCACTCGCACACACACACTCGCACACACTCGCACCCAGTCACTCGAGCACACTCGCACACCCTCGCACGCACGCACACACTCGCACATACTCACATGCACACACTCACACACACACACTCGCGCACACTCATGCACACTCGCACGCACACATTCACACACATTCGCACTCACTTGCACACACTCGTACGCACACACTGGCACACACTGGCACACACTGGCACACACACACTCGCACACACTCGCACACACTTGCACACACTAGCACACACACACTCGCACATACTCGCACACACTCGCACACACTCGCACGCACACTCGCATACACACTCGCACAAACTCCTACACACACTCGTACACACTCACACACACTAGCACACACACACTCGCACACACTCGCACATACTCACACACACTCGCACACACTCGCATGCACACACTCGCACACACTCGCACATACACACATACACATTCGCACACACTCGCACACACACT
Organism: Phyllobates terribilis; assembly: GCF_046119375.1. Taxonomy (NCBI): domain Eukaryota; kingdom Metazoa; phylum Chordata; class Amphibia; order Anura; family Dendrobatidae; genus Phyllobates; species Phyllobates terribilis. The sequence continues at coordinate 3,454,512 of NW_027362853.1, forward strand.
CGCACACACAGTCCTACACACTCACACACACACTCGCAAACACTTGCAAACACTCACACACACACTCACTCACACGTACACACTCGCGCACACTCGCACGCCGACACTCTCACACTCTCGCACACATTTGCACACACTCGCACTCACTCGCACGCATTTGCACGCACACACTCGCACACACTCGCACAAACTCATACACAATCGCACACACTCACTCGCACACACTTGCACACACTCGCACACACTCGCACACACTTGCACACACTTGCACACGCTTGCACACACTCGCACACACTTGCACACACTCGCACACACTCACACACACGCACACACACGCACACACACTCACGCACACACTCGCACACACTCGCACACACTTGCATGCACACATTCGCAAACACTCGCACACACAAACACAAACTGGCACACACTCAAAAACACTCATTCATACACACTCGCACACACTCACTCGCACACACACACTCGCACACACTCACACGCACACACTCACGCACACACACTCGCGCACACTCGTGCACACTCGCACGCACACTCACTCACACGTACACACTCGTGCACACTCACGCACACTAGCACACACTCGTAAGCATACACTCACGCACACTCACTCACACACTTACTCACACACACACACTCTCGCACACACTCACACACACTCGCGCACACTCGCACACACTCGCACGCCCACACTCGCACACTCTCGCACACATTTGCACACACTCGCACTCTCGCACCCACTCGCATGCACTCACTCGCACACACTCATACACAATCAAACAAACTCGCACACACACACTCGCACACATTTGCACACACTCGCACACACTCACTCACTCACACTCACTCGCACACACTTGCACACTCTCGCACACACTCACACACACTCGCGCACACTCGCACACACTCGCACACCCACACTCGCACACTCTCGCACACATTTGCACACACTCGCACTCTCGCACCCACTCGCATGCACTCACTCGCACACACTCATACACAATCAAACAAACTCGCACACACACACTCGCACACACTTGCACACATTCGCACACACTCGCACACTCACTCGCACACACAGTCCTACACACTCACACACACACTCGCAAACACTCGCACACACACACACTCACTCACACGTACACACTCGCGCACACTCACACACACTCACGCACACTAGCACACACTCGTAAGCATACACTCACACTCACTCACACACTTACTCACACTCACACACTCTCGCACACACTCACGCACACTCGCACACACTCGCACGCCCACACTCACACACTCTCGCACACATTTGCACACACTCGCACTCACTCACACCCACTCGCACGCACACACTCATACACAATCACACAAACTCGCACACACACACTCGCACACACTCGCACCCACTCGCACACACTTGCACACACTCGCACACAGTCGCACACACAGTCCTACACACTCACACACACTCGCAAACACTCGCACAAACTCACACACACTCACTCACACGCACACACTTGCACACACTAGCACACACTCGCACGCCCACACTTGCACACACTCACACTCACTCGCACGCACACACTTGCACACACTCGCACATACTCACACACACTTGCACACACTCGCACACACTCGCATGCACACACTCGCACACACACTCACACACACACTCTCGCATACACACTCACACAAACTCCTACACACACTCGTACACACTCACACACACTCGCACACACACTTGCACACACTCACACACACTTGCACATACACACATACACATTCGCACACACTCGCACACACACTCGCACACACAGTCCTACACACACACTCGCAAACACTCGCACACACTCACACACACAATCACTCACACGTACACATTCGCACACACTCGCACACACTCACGCACACTAGCACACACTCGTAAGCATACACTCACACTCACTCACACGCACACACTCTCGCACACACTCACACACACTCGCGCACATTCGCACACACTCGCACGCCCACACTCGCACACTCTCGCATACATTTGCACACACTCGCACTCACTCACACCCACTCGCACGCACACACTCGCACACACTCATACACAATCACACAAACTCGCACACACACACTCGCACACATTCGCACACACTCGCACACACTCACTCACACTCACTCGCACACACTTGCACACACTCGCACACACTCGCACACACAGTCCTACACACTCACACACACTCGCAAACACTCGCACAAACTCACACACACTCACTCACACGCACACGCTTGCACACACTCGCACACACTCGCACACACTCACACACACGCACACACACGCACACACACTCACGCACACACTCGCACACACTCGCACACACTTGCATGCACACATTCACACGCACTCGCACACACAAACACAAACTGGCACACACTCAAACACACTCACTCATACACACTCGCACACACTCACTCGCACACACACACACACTCGCTCACACTCACACACACTCACGCACACTAGCACACACTCGTAAGCATACACTCACACTCACTCACACACTTACTCGCACACACTCTCGCACACACTCACACACACTCGCGCACACTCGCACACACTCGCACGCCCACACTCGCACACTCTCGCACACATTTGCACACACTCGCACTCTCGCACCCACTCGCATGCACACACTCGCACACACTCATACACAATCAAACAAACTCGCACACACACACTTGCACACACTCGCACACACTCGCACACACAGTCCTACACACTCACACACACACTCGTAAACACTCGCACAAACTCACACACACTCACTCACACGCACACACTTGCGCACACTAGCACACACTCGCACGCCCACACTCGCACACATTCGCACTCACTCGCATGCACTCGCACGCACACACTCGCACAAACTCACACACACTCGCACACACTCATACACAATCGCACGCACACACACTCGCACACTCTCGCACACATTCGCACTCAATCGCACGCACACACTCGCACAAACTCGCATGCACACACTCGCACACACAATAACACACACACACTCGCATACACACTCGCACACACTCGCATGCACACACTCGCACACACACTCACACACACACACTCGCATACACACTCGCACACACTCGCACAAACTCCTACACACACTCGTACACACTCACACACACTCGCACACACACTTGCACACACTCGCACACACTCGCACATACACACATACACATTCGCACACACTCGCACACTCACTCGCACACACAGTCCTACACACTCACACACACTCGCAAACACTCGCACACACACACACTCACTCACACGTACACACTCGTGCACACTCACACACTCACGCACACTAGCACACACTCGTAAGCATACTCACACACTTACTCACACGCACACACTCTCGCACACACTCACACACACTCTCGCACACTCGCACACACTCGCACGCCCACACTCACACACTCTCGCACACATTTGCACACACTCGCACACATTCGCACCCACTCGCACACACTCACTCACTCACACTCACTCGCACACACTTGCACACACTTGCACACACTCGCACACACAGTCCTACACACTCACACACACTCGCAAACACTCGCACAAACTCACACACACTCACTCACACGCACACACTTGCACACACTAGCACACACTTGCACGCCCACACTTGCACACATTCGCACTCACTCGCACGCACTCGCACGCACACACTCGCACACACTCGCACAAACTCACACACACTCGCACACACTCATACTCAATCGCACAATCGCACAAACTCACACACACTCGCACACACTCACACACTCGCACCCACTCACTCGTGCACACTCGCACACATTCGCACTCACTCGCACGCACTCGCACGCACACACTCGCACAAACTCACACACACTCGCACACAGTCATACACAATCGCACGCACACACACTCGCACACACACTCACACACACTCGCACACTCTCGCACACATACGCACTCACTCGCACGCACTCGCACGCACACACTCTCACACACTTGCACAAACTCACACACACTCGCACACACTTATACACAATCACACACACACACTCACTCACTCACACTCACTCGCACACACTTGCACACACTCGCACACACTCGCACACACAGTCCTACACACTCACACACTCTCAAACACTCGCACAAACTCACACACACTCACTCACACGCACACACTTGCACACACTAGCACACACTTGCACGCCCACACTTGCACACACTCACACTCACTCGCACGCACACACTCGCACACACTCGCACAAACTCACACACACTCGCACACACTCATACACAATCGCACAAACTCACACACTCGCACACACTCACACACTCGCACACACTCACACACTCGCACCCACTCACTCGTGCACACTCGCACACATTCGCACTCACTCGCATGCACTCACACGCACACACTCGCACAAACTCACACACACTCGCACACACTCATACACAATCGCACGCACACACACTCGCACACACTCGCACACATTCGCACTCACTCGCACGCACTCGCACGCACACACTCGCACAAACTCACACACACTGGCACACACTTATACACAATCGCACACACACACTCTAACACACACTCGCGCACACTCAGGCACATTTGCACACACTCGCACACACTTGCACACTCTCGCACACACACTCGCACACACACTCGCACACACTCGAACACACTCGCACATACTCGCAAACACTCGCACATACAGTCCTACAAACTCACACACACTCACACACACTCACACACTCGCACCCACACACAAACTGGCACACACTCAAACACACTCACTCATACACACTCGCACACACTCACTCGCACACACACACTCGCACACACTCGCACCCAGTCACTCGAGCACACTCGCACACCCTCGCACGCACGCACACACTCGCACATACTCACATGCACACACTCACACACACACACTCGCGCACACTCATGCACACTCGCACGCACACATTCACACACATTCGCACTCACTTGCACACACTCGTACGCACACACTGGCACACACTGGCACACACTGGCACACACACACTCGCACACACTCGCACACACTTGCACACACTAGCACACACACACTCGCACATACTCGCACACACTCGCACACACTCGCACGCACACTCGCATACACACTCGCACAAACTCCTACACACACTCGTACACACTCACACACACTAGCACACACACACTCGCACACACTCGCACATACTCACACACACTCGCACACACTCGCATGCACACACTCGCACACACTCGCACATACACACATACACATTCGCACACACTCGCACACACACTCGCACACACAGTCCTACACACTCACACACACACTCGCAAACACTTGCAAACACTCACACACACACTCACTCACACGTACACACTCGCGCACACTCGCACGCCGACACTCTCACACTCTCGCACACATTTGCACACACTCGCACTCACTCGCACGCATTTGCACGCACACACTCGCACACACTCGCACAAACTCATACACAATCGCACACACTCACTCGCACACACTTGCACACACTCGCACACACTCGCACACACTTGCACACACTTGCACACGCTTGCACACACTCGCACACACTTGCACACACTCGCACACACTCACACACACGCACACACACGCACACACACTCACGCACACACTCGCACACACTCGCACACACTTGCATGCACACATTCGCAAACACTCGCACACACAAACACAAACTGGCACACACTCAAAAACACTCATTCATACACACTCGCACACACTCACTCGCACACACACACTCGCACACACTCACACGCACACACTCACGCACACACACTCGCGCACACTCGTGCACACTCGCACGCACACTCACTCACACGTACACACTCGTGCACACTCACGCACACTAGCACACACTCGTAAGCATACACTCACGCACACTCACTCACACACTTACTCACACACACACACTCTCGCACACACTCACACACACTCGCGCACACTCGCACACACTCGCACGCCCACACTCGCACACTCTCGCACACATTTGCACACACTCGCACTCTCGCACCCACTCGCATGCACTCACTCGCACACACTCATACACAATCAAACAAACTCGCACACACACACTCGCACACATTTGCACACACTCGCACACACTCACTCACTCACACTCACTCGCACACACTTGCACACTCTCGCACACACTCACACACACTCGCGCACACTCGCACACACTCGCACACCCACACTCGCACACTCTCGCACACATTTGCACACACTCGCACTCTCGCACCCACTCGCATGCACTCACTCGCACACACTCATACACAATCAAACAAACTCGCACACACACACTCGCACACACTTGCACACATTCGCACACACTCGCACACTCACTCGCACACACAGTCCTACACACTCACACACACACTCGCAAACACTCGCACACACACACACTCACTCACACGTACACACTCGCGCACACTCACACACACTCACGCACACTAGCACACACTCGTAAGCATACACTCACACTCACTCACACACTTACTCACACTCACACACTCTCGCACACACTCACGCACACTCGCACACACTCGCACGCCCACACTCACACACTCTCGCACACATTTGCACACACTCGCACTCACTCACACCCACTCGCACGCACACACTCATACACAATCACACAAACTCGCACACACACACTCGCACACACTCGCACCCACTCGCACACACTTGCACACACTCGCACACAGTCGCACACACAGTCCTACACACTCACACACACTCGCAAACACTCGCACAAACTCACACACACTCACTCACACGCACACACTTGCACACACTAGCACACACTCGCACGCCCACACTTGCACACACTCACACTCACTCGCACGCACACACTTGCACACACTCGCACATACTCACACACACTTGCACACACTCGCACACACTCGCATGCACACACTCGCACACACACTCACACACACACTCTCGCATACACACTCACACAAACTCCTACACACACTCGTACACACTCACACACACTCGCACACACACTTGCACACACTCACACACACTTGCACATACACACATACACATTCGCACACACTCGCACACACACTCGCACACACAGTCCTACACACACACTCGCAAACACTCGCACACACTCACACACACAATCACTCACACGTACACATTCGCACACACTCGCACACACTCACGCACACTAGCACACACTCGTAAGCATACACTCACACTCACTCACACGCACACACTCTCGCACACACTCACACACACTCGCGCACATTCGCACACACTCGCACGCCCACACTCGCACACTCTCGCATACATTTGCACACACTCGCACTCACTCACACCCACTCGCACGCACACACTCGCACACACTCATACACAATCACACAAACTCGCACACACACACTCGCACACATTCGCACACACTCGCACACACTCACTCACACTCACTCGCACACACTTGCACACACTCGCACACACTCGCACACACAGTCCTACACACTCACACACACTCGCAAACACTCGCACAAACTCACACACACTCACTCACACGCACATACTTGCACACACTAGCACACACTCGCATGCCCACACTTGCACACATTCACACTCACTCGCACGCACTCGCACGCACACACTCGCACAAACTCACACACACTCGCACACACTCATACACAATCGCACGCACTCACACTCGCACACTCTCGCACACATTCGCACTCACTCGCACGCACACACTCGCACAAATTCGCATGCACACACTCGCACACACACTAACACACTAACACACACACACTCGCATACACACTCACACACACTCGCAAACACTCGCACAAACTCACACACACTCACTCACACGCACATACTTGCACACACTAGCACACACTCGCACGCCCACACTTGCACACATTCGCACTCACTCGCATGCACTCGCACGCACACACTCGCACACACTCGCACAAACTCACACACACTCGCACACACTCATACTCAATCGCACAATCGCACAAACTCACACACACTCGCACACACTCACACACTCGCACCCACTCACTCGTGCACACTCGCACACATTCGCACTCACTCGCACGCACTCGCACGCACACACTCTCACACACACACACTCACACACACTCGCACACTCTCGCACACATACGCACTCACTCGCACGCACTCGCACGCACACACTCTCACACACTCGCACAAACTCACACACACTCGCACACACTTATACACAATCGGACACACACACTCACTCACTCACACTCACTCGCACACACTTGCACACACTCGCACACACTCGCACACACAGTCCTACACACTCACACACACTCGCAAACACTCGCACAAACTCACACACACTCACTCACACGCACACACTTGCACACACTAGCACACACTCGCACGTCCACACTTGCACACACTCACACTCACTCGCACGCACTCGCACGCACACACTCGCACACACTCGCACACACTTGCACACACTCGCACACACTCGCATGCACACACTCGCACACACACTCACAAACACACACTCGCATACACACTCGCACACACTCGCACAAACTCCTACACACACTCGTACACACTCACACACACTCGCATACACACTTGCACACACTCGCACACACTCGCACATACACGCATACACATTCGCACACACTCGCACACACAGTCCTACACACTCACACACACTCACGCACACTAGCACACACTCGTAAGCATACACTCACACTCACTCACACACTTACTCACACGCACACACTCTCGCACACACTCACACACACTCGCGCACACTCGCACACACTCGCACGCCCACACTCGCACACTCTCGCACACATTTGCACACACTCGCACTCACTCGCACCCACTCGCACGCACAAACTCGCACACACTCATACACAATCACACAAACTCGCACACACACACTCGCACACATTCGCACACACTCGCACACACGCACTCACTCACACTCACTCGCACACACTTGCACACACTCGCACACACTTGCACACACAGTCCTACACACTCACACACACACTCGCAAACACTCGCACAACCTCACACACACTCACTCACACGCACACACTTGCGCACACTAGCACACACTCGCACGCCCACACTCGCACACATTCGCACTCACTCGCATGCACTCGCACGCACACACTCACACACACTCGCACAAACTCACACACACTCGCACACACTCATACACAATCGCACCACACACATTCGCACACACTCGCACACATTCGCACTCACTCTCACGCAGTCGCACGCACACACTCGCACAAACTCACACACACTGGCACACACTTATACACAATCGCACACACACACTCTAACACACACTCGCACACACTCGCACACACTCACTCACACACACTCACACACACACTCGCACACACTCACACACACTTGCACACACTCGCACACACTCACACGCACACACACTCACACACACACTCACACACACTCACAAGCACAAACTCGCACACACACTCGCACACACTCACACGCACACACTCACACGCACACACTCGCACACACACTTGCACACACTCGCACCCACTCACTCTTGCACACTCGCGCACACTCGGGCACATTTGCACACACTCGCACACACTCGCACACTCTCGCACACACACTCGCACACACACTCGCACACACTCGCACACACTCGCAAACACTCGCACATACAGTCCTACAAACTCACACACACTCACACACACTCACACACTCGCACCCACACACAAACTGGCACACACTCAAACACACTCACTCATACACACTCGCACACACTCACTCGCACACACACACTCGCACACACTCACACGCACACACTCACGCACACACACTCGCGCACACTCGTGCACACTTGCACGCACACTCACTCACACGTACACACTCGTGCACACTCACACACACTCACGCACACTAGCACACACTCGTAAGCATACACTCACGCACACTCACTCACACACTTACTCACACGCACACACTCTCGCACACACTCACACACACTCGCGCACACTCGCACACACTCGCACGCCCACACTCGCACACTCTCGCACACATTTGCACACACTCGCACTCTCGCACCCACTCGCATGCACACACTCGCACACACTCATACACAATCAAACAAACTCGCACACACACACTCGCACACATTTGCACACACTCGCACACACTCACTCACTCACACTCACTCGCACACACTTGCACACTCTCGCACACACTCACACTCACTCGCGCACACTCGCACACACTCGCACGCCCACACTCGCACACTCTCGCACACATTTGCACACACTCGCACTCTCGCACCCACTCGCGTGCACACACCCGCACACACTCATACACAATCAAACAAACTCGCACACACACACTCGCACACATTTGCACACACTCGCACACACTCACTCACTCACACTCACTCGCACACACTTGCACACATTCGCACACACTCGCACACTCACTCGCACACACAGTCCTACACACTCACACACACACGCAAACACTCGCACACACACACACTCACTCACACGTACACACTCGCGCACACTCACACACACTCACGCACACTAGCACACACTCGTAAGCATACACTCACACTCACTCACACACTTACTCACACTCACACACTCTCGCACACACTCGCGCACACTCGCACACACTCGCACGCCCACACTCACACACTCTCGCACACATTTGCACACACTCGCACTCACTCACACCCACTCGCACGCACACACTCATACACAATCACACAAACTCGCACACACACACTCGCACACACTCGCACCCACTCGCACACACTTGCACACACTCGCACACACTCGCACACACAGTCCTACACACTCACACACACTCGCAAACACTCACACAAACTCACACACACTCACTCACACGCACACACTTGCACACACTAGCACACACTCGCACGCCCACACTTGCACACACTCACACTCACTCGCACGCACTCACACGCACACACTCGCACACACTCGCACATACTCGCACACACTTGCACACACTCGCACACACTCGCATGCACACACTCGCACACACACTCACAAACACACACTCGCATACACACTCGCACAAACTCCTACACACACTCGTACACACTCACACACACTCGCACACACACTTGCACACACTCACACACACTTGCACATACACACATACACATTCGCACACACTCGCACACACACTCGCACACACAGTCCTACACACACACTCGCAAACACTCGCACACACTCACACACACACTCACTCACACGTACATACTCGCACACACTCGCACACACTCACGCACACTAGCACACACTCGTAAGCATACACTCACACTCACTCACACGCATACACTCTCGCACACACTCACACACACTCGCGCACACTCGCACACACTCGCACGCCCACACTCGCACACTCTCGCACACATTTGCACACACTCGCACTCACTCACACCCACTCGCACGCACACACTCACACACACTCATACACAATCACACAAACTCGCACACACACACTCGCACACATTCGCACACACTCGCACACACTCACTCACACTCACTCGCACACACTTGCACACACTCGCACACACTCGCACACACAGTCCTACACACTCACACACACTCTCAAACACTCGCACAAACTCACACACACTCACTCACACGCACATACTTGAACACACTAGCACACACTCGCACGCCCACACTTGCACACATTCACACTCACTCGCATGCACTCGCACGCACACACTCGCACACACTCGCACAAACTCACACACACTCGCACACACTCATACTCAATCGCACAATCGCACAAACTCACACACACTCGCACACACTCACACACTCGCACCCACTCACTCGTGCACACTCGCACACATTCGCACTCACTCGCACGAACTCGCACGCACACACTCGCACAAACTCACACACACTCGCACACACTCATACACAATCGCACGCACACACACTCGCACACACACACTCACACACACTCGCACACACTCGCACAAACTCCTACACACACTCGTACACACTCACACACACTCGCATACACACTTGCACACACTCGCACACACTCGCACATACACGCAAACACATTCGCACACACTCGCACACATAGTCCTACACACTCACACACACACTCGCAAACACTCGCACACACTCACACACACACTCACTCACACGTACACACTCGCGCACACTCGCACACACTCACGCACACTAGCACACACTCGTAAGCATACACTCACACTCACTCACACACTTACTCACACGCACACACTCTCGCACACACTCACACACACCCGCGCACACTCGCACACACTCGCACGCCCACACTCGCACACTCTCGCACACATTTGCACACACTCGCACTCACTCGCACCCACTCGCACGCACAAACTCGCACACACTCATACACAATCACACAAACTCGCACACACACACTCACACACATTCGCACACACTCGTACACACGCACTCACTCACACTCACTCGCACACACTTGCACACACTCGCACACACTTGCACACACAGTCCTACACACTCACACACACACTCGCAAACACTCGCACAAACTCACACACACTCACTCACACGCACACACTTGCGCACACTAGCAAACACTCGCACGCCCACACTCGCACACATTCGCACTCACTCGCATGCACTCGCACGCACACACTCACACACACTCGCACAAACTAACACACACTCGCACACACTCATACACAATCGCACGCACACACACGCGCACACACTCGCACACATTCGCACTCACTCGCACGCACTCGCACGCACACACTCGCACTAACTCACACACACTGGCACACACTTATACACAATCGCACACACACACTCTAACACACACTCGCACACACTCGCACACACTCACTCACACACACTCACACACACACACTCGCACACACTCACACACACTTGCACACACTCGCAGACACTCACACGCACACACACTCACACACACACTCACACACACTCACAAGCACAAACTCGCACACACACTCGCACACACTCACACGCACACACTCACACGCACACACTCGCACACACACTCGCACACACTCGCACCCACTCACTCTTGCACACTCGCGCACACTCGGGCACATTTGCACACACTCGCACACACTCGCACACTCTCGCACACACACTCGCACACACACTCGCACACACTCGCACACACTCGCAAACACTCACACATACAGTCCTACAAACTCACACACACTCACACACACTCACACACTCGCACCCACACACAAACTGGCACACACTCAAACACATTCACTCATACACACTCGCACACACTCACTCGCACACACACACACTCGCACACACTCGCTCCCAGTCACTCGAGCACACTCGCACACCCTCGCATGCACGCACACACTCGCACACACTCACATGCACGCACACACACTCGCACACACTCGTGCACACTCGCACTCACACATTCACACACATTCGCACTCACTTGCACACACTCGTACGCACACACTGGCACACACTCGCACACACTTGCACACACACACTCGCACACACTCGCATGCACAAACTTGCACACACACTCTCACACACTCGCATACACACTCGCACAAACTCCTACACACACTCGTACACACTCACACACACTAGCACACACACACTCGCACACACTCGCACATACTCGCACACACTCGCACACACTCGCATGCACACACTCGCACACACACTCACACACACACTCTCGCATACACACTCGCACAAACTCCTACACACACTCGTACACACTCACACACACTCGCACACACACTTGCACACACTCGCACACACTCGCACATACACACATACACATTCGCACACACTCGCACACACAGTCCTACACACTCACACACACACTCACAAACACTCGCACACACTCACACACACACTCACTCACACGTACACACTCACGCACACTTGCACACACTCACGCACACTAGCACACACTCGTAAGCATACACTCACACTCACTCACACACTTACTCACACGCACACACTCTCGCACACACTCACACACACTCGCGCAAACTCGCACACAGTCGCACGCCCACACTCGCACACTCTCGCACACATTTGCACACACTCGCACTCACTTGCACCCACTCGCACGCACACACTCGCACACACTCATACACAATCACACAAACTCGCACACATTCGCACACACTCGCACACACTCACTCACACTTACTCGCACACACTTGCACACACTCGCACACACTCGCACACACAGTCCTACACACACACTCGCAAAAACACTCGCACAAACTCACACACACTCACTCACACGCACACACTTGCGCACACTAGCACACACTTGCACGCCCACACTCACACACATTCGCACTCACTCGCACGCACTCACACGCACACACTCGCACAAACTCACACACACTCGCACACACTCATACACAATCGCACGCACACACACTCGCACACACTCGCACACTCTCACACACATTCACACTCACTCGCACGCACTCGCACACGCACACTCAAACACACTCGCACAAACTCACACACACTCGCACACACTTATACACAAACGCACACACACACTCGTACACACACTCGCACACACTCGCACACACTCGCACACACTCACTCACACACACTCACATGCACACACTCGCACACACTCATACACACTCACACACACTTGCACACACTCGCACACACTCACACGCACACACACTCGCACACACACTCACACACACTCGCACACACTCACAAGCACACACTCGCACACACACTCGCACACACTCACACGCACACACTCACACGCACACACTCGTACAAACAGTCGCACACACTCGCACCCACTCACTCGTGCACACTCGCGCACACTCGGGCAAATTTGCACACACTCGCACGCTCTCGCACACACACTCGCACACACACTCGAACACACTCGCACACACTCGCAAACACTCGCACATACAGTCCTACAAACTCACAAACACTCACACACACTCACACACTCCACCCACACACAAACTGGCACACACTCAAACACACTCACTCATACACACTCGCACACACTCACTCGCACACACACACACTCGCACACACTCGCACCCAGTCACTCGAGCACACTCGCACACACTCGCACGCACGCACACACTCGCACACACTCACACGCACACACTCACGCACACACACTCACGCACACTCGTGCACACTCGCATGCACACATTCTCACACATTCGCACTCACTTGCACACACTCGTGCGCACACACTGGCACACACACACTCGCACACACTCGCACACACTTGCACACACTAGCACACACACACTCGCAAATATTCGCACACACTCGCACGCACACACTCGCACACACTCGCATGCACACACTCGCACACACACTCACACACACACTCACATACACACTCGCACACACTCGCACAAACTCCTACACACACTCGTACACACACTCGCACACACACTCGCACACACTTGCACACACTCGCACATACACACATACACATTCGCACACACTCGCACACACAGTTCTACACACTCACACACACACTCGCAAACACTCGCACACACCCACACACACACTCACTCACACGTACACACTTGCGCACACTCGCACACACTCACGCACACTAGCACACACTCGCATGCACACACTGGCACACACACTAACACACACATTCACATACACACTCGCACACACTCGCACAAACTCCTACACACACTCGCCCACACTCACACACACACTCGCACGCTCACACTCGCACACACTCACACACACACTTGCACACACTTGCACACGCACACTCGCACACAATCACACACACACTCGCAGACACTCGCACACACTCACTCATGCACACACTCACACACACTCACCCACACTCGCACACACAGTCCTGCACACTCACACACACACTCGCAAACACTTGCAAACACTCACACACACACTCACACGTACACACTCGCGCACACTCGCACGCCGACACTCTCACACTCTCGCACACATTTGCACACACTCGCACTCACTCGCACGCACTCGCACGTACACACTCGCACACACTCGCACAAAATCATACACAATCGCACACACTCACTCGCACACACTTGCACACACTCGCACACACTCGCACACAGTTGCACACACTTGCACACGCTTGCACACACTCGCACACACTCGCACACACGCACACACACGCACACACACTCACGCACACACTCGCACACACTCGCACACACTTGCATGCACACATTCACACGCACTCGCACACACAAACACAAACTGGCACACACTCAAACACACTCACTCATACACACTCGCACACACTCACTCGCACACACACACACACTCGCACACACTCACACGCACACACTCACGCACACTCACTCACACGTACACACTCGCTCACACTCACACACACTCACGCACACTAGCACACACTCGTAAGCATACACTCACACTCACTCACACACTTACTCGCACACACTCTCGCACACACTCACACACACTCGCGCACACTCGCACACACTCGCACGCCCACACTCGCACACTCTCGCACACATTTGCACACACTCGCACTCTCGCACCCACTCGCATGCACACACTCGCACACACTCATACACAATCAAACAAACTCGCACACACACACTCGCACACATTTGCACACACTCGCACACACTCACTCACTCACACTCACTCGCACACACTTGCACACACTCGCACACACTCGCACACACAGTCCTACACACTCACACACACACTCGTAAACACTCGCACAAACTCACACACACTCACTCACACGCACACACTTGCGCACACTAGCACACACTCGCACGCCCACACTCGCACACATTCGCACTCACTCGCATGCACTCGCACGCACACACTCGCACAAACTCACACACACTCGCACACACTCATACACAATCGCACGCACACACACTCGCACACTCTCGCACACATTCGCACTCAATCGCACGCACACACTCGCACAAACTCGCATGCACACACTCGCACACACACTAACACACACACACTCGCATACACACTCGCACACACTCGCATGCACACACTCGCACACACACTCACACACACACACTCGCATACACACTCGCACACACTCGCACAAACTCCTACACACACTCGTACACACTCACACACACTCGCACACACACTTGCACACACTCGCACACACTCGCACATACACACATACACATTTGCACACACTCGCACACTCACTCGCACACACAGTCCTACACACTCACACACACTCGCAAACACTCGCACACACACACACTCACTCACACGTACACACTTGTGCACACTCACACACTCACGCACACTAGCACACACTCGTAAGCATACTCACACACTTACTCACACGCACACACTCTCGCACACACTCACACACACTCTCGCACACTCGCACACACTCGCACGCCCACACTCACACACTCTCGCACACATTTGCACACACTCGCACACATTCGCACCCACTCGCACACACTCACTCACTCACACTCACTCGCACACACTTGCACACACTCGCACACACTCGCACACACAGTCCTACACACTCACACACACTCGCAAACACTCGCACAAACTCACACACACTCACTCACACGCACACACTTGCACACACTAGCACACACTTGCACGCCCACACTTGCACACATTCGCACTCACTCGCACGCACTCGCACGCACACACTCGCACACACTCGCACAAACTCACACACACTCGCACACACTCATACTCAATCGCACAATCGCACAAACTCACACACACTCGCATACACACTCACACACACTCGCAAACACTCGCACAAACTCACACACACTCACTCACATGCACATACTTGCACACACTAGCACACACTCGCACGCCCACACTTGCACACATTCGCACTCACTCGCATGCACTCGCACGCACACACTCGCACACACTCGCACAAACTCACACACACTCGCACACACTCATACTCAATCGCACAATCGCACAAACTCACACACACTCGCAAACACTCACACACTCGCACCCACTCACTCGTGCACACTCGCACACATTCGCACTCACTCGCACGCACTCGCACGCACACACTCGCACAAACTCACACACACTCGCACACAGTCATACACAATCGCACGCACACACACTCGCACACACACTCACACACACTCGCACACTCTCGCACACATACGCACTCACTCGCACGCACTCGCACGCACACACTCTGACACACTTGCACAAACTCACACACACTCGCACACACTTATACACAATCGCACACAAACACTCACTCACTCACACTCACTCGCACACACTTGCACACACTCGCACACACTCGCACACACAGTCCTACACACTCACACACTCTCAAACACTCGCACAAACTCACACACACTCACTCACACGCACACACTTGCACACACTAGCACACACTTGCACGCCCACACTTGCACACACTCACACTCACTCGCACGCACACACTCGCACACACTCGCACAAACTCACACACACTCGCACACACTCATACACAATCGCACAAACTCACACACTCGCACACACTCACACACTCGCACCCACTCACTCGTGCACACTCGCACACATTCGCACTCACTCGCACGCACTCACACGCACACACTCGCACAAACTCACACACACTCGCACACACTCATACACAAACGCACGCACACACACTCGCACACACTCGCACACATTCACACTCACTCGCACGCACTCGCACGCACACACTCGCACAAACTCACACACACTGGCACACACTTATACACAATCGCACACACACACTCTATCACACACTCGCGCACACTCAGGCACATTTGCACACACTCGCACACACTTGCACACTCTCGCACACACACTTGCACACACACTCGCAAACACTCGAACACACTCGCACATACTCGCAAACACTCGCACATACAGTCCTACAAACTCACACACACTCACACACACTCACACACTCGCACCCACACACAAACTGGCACACACTCAAACACACTCACTCATACACACTCGCACACACTCACTCGCACACACACACTCGCACACACTCGCACCCAGTCACTCGAGCACACTCGCACACCCTCGCACGCACGCACACACTCGCACATACTCACATGCACACACTCACGCACACACACTCGCGCACACTCATGCACACTCGCACGCACACATTCACACACATTCGCACTCACTTGCACACACTCGTACGCACACACTGGCACACACTGGCACACACTGGCACACACACACTCGCACACACTCGCACACACTTGCACACACTAGCACACACACACTCGCACATACTCGCACACACTCGCACGCACACTCGCATACACACTCGCACAAACTCCTACACACACTCGTACACACTCACACACACTAGCACACACACACTCGCACACACTCGCACATACTCACACACACTCGCACACACTCGCATGCACACACTCACACACACACTCACACACAAACTCTCGCATACACACTCGCACAAACTCCTACAAACACTCGTACACACTCACACACACTCGCACACACACTCGCACACACTCGCACATACACACATACACATTCGCACACACTCGCACACACACTCGCACACACAGTCCTACACACTCACACACACACTCACAAACACTCGCACACACTCACAAACACTCGCACACACTCACACACATGTACACACTCACGCACACTTGCACACACTCACGCACACTAGCACACACTCATAAGCATACACTTACACTCACTCACACACTTACTCACACGCACACACTCTCGCACACACTCACACACACTCGCGCACACTCGCACACACTCGCAAGCCCACACTCGCACACTCTCGCACACATTTGCACACACTCGCACTCACTTGCACCCACTCGCACGCACACACTCGCACACACTCATACACAATCACACAAACTCGCACACATTCGCACACACTCGCACACACTCACTCACTCACACTTACTCGCACACACTTGCACACACTCGCACACACTCGCACACACTGTCCTACACACTCACACACACACTGGCAAACACTCGCACAAACTCACACACACTCACTCACACGCACACACTTGCGCACACTAGCACACACTCGCACGCCCACACTCACACACATTCGCACTCACTCGCACGCACTCACACGCACACACTCGCACAAACTCACACACACTCGCACACACTCATACACAATCGCACGCACACACACTCGCACACACACACTCGCACACACTCGCACACTCTCACACACATTCACACTCACTCGCACGCACTCACACGCGCACACTCAATTACACTCGCACAAACTCACACACACTCGCACACACTTATACACAAACGCACACACACACTCGCACACACTCGCACACACTCACACGAACACACACTCGCACACACACTCACACACACTCGCACACACTCACAAGCACACACTCGCACACTCGCACACACTCACACGCACACACTCACATGCACACACTCGTACAAACAGTCGCACACACTCGCACCCACTCACTCGTGCACACTCGGGCACATTTGCACACACTCGCACACTCTCGCACACACACTCGCACACACACTCGCACACACTCGAACACACTCACACATACAGTCGTACAAACTCACACACACTCACACACACTCACACACTCCACCCACACACAAACTGGCACACACTCAAACACACTCACTCATACACACTCGCACACACTCACTCGCACACACACACACTCGCACACACTCGCACCCAGTCACTCGAGCACACTCGCACACACTCGCACACACGCACACACTCGCACACACTCACACGCACACACTCACGCACACACACTCACGCACACTCGTGCACACTCGCACGCACACATTCGCACACATTCACACTCACTTGCACACACTCGTGCGCACACACTGGCACACACTGGCACACACTGGCACACACACACTCGCACACACTCGCACACACTTGCACACACTAGCACACACACACTCGCACATATTCACACACACTCGCACACACACACTCGCACACATTCGCATGCACACACTCGCACACACACTCACACACACTCACATACACACTCGCACACACTCGCACAAACTCCTACACACACTCGTACACACACACTCGCACACACACTCGCACACACTCGCACATACACACATACACATTCGCACACACTCGCACACACTCGCACACACAGTTCTACACACTCACACACACACTCGCCAACACTCGCACACACTCACACACACACTCACTCACACGTACACACCCGCGCACACTCGCACACACTCACGCACACTAGCACACACTCGCATGCACACACTGGCACACACACTAACACACACACTCACATACACACTCGCACACACTCGCACAAACTCCTACACACACTCGCACACACTCACACACACACTCGTACGCTCACACTCGCACACACTCACACACACACTTGCACACACTTGCACACGCACACTCGCACACAATCACACACACACTCGCAGACACTCGCACACACTCACTCATGCACACACTCACACACACTCGCCCACACTCGCACACACAGTCCTACACACTCACATACACACTCGCAAACATTTGCAAACACTCACACACACACTCACTCACACGTACACACTCGCGCACACTCGCACGCCGACACTCTCACACTCTCGCACACATTTGCACACACTCGCACTCACTCGCACGCACTCGCACGCACACACTCGCACACACTCGCACAAACTCATACACAATCGCACACACTCACTCGCACACACTTGCACACACTCGCACACACTCGCACACACTTGCACACGCTTGCACACACTCGCACACACTCGCACACACTCACACACACGCACACACACGCACACACACTCACGCACACACTCGCACACACTCGCACACACTTGCATGCACACATTCGCACGCACTCGCACACACAAACACAAACTGGCACACACTCAAACACACTCACTCATACACACTCGCACACACTCACTCGCACACACACACACACTCGCACACACTCACACGCACACACTCACGCACACACACTCGTGCACACTCGCACGCACACTCACTCACACGTACACACTCGCGCACACTCGCACACACTCATGCACACTAGCACACACTCGTAAGCATACACTCACACTCACTCACACACTTACTCACACTCACACACTCTCGCACACACTCACACAAACTCACACACACTCGCACACACTTATACACAATCGCACACACACACACTCGTACACACACTCGCACACACTCGCACACACTCGCACACACTCACTCACACACACACACACACACTCGCACGCACACACACACACTCGCACACACTCACATGCACACACACTCGCACACACTCACACACACTCGCACACACTCACAAGCACACACACACACACACTCGCACGCACACACACACACTCACACACACTCACATGCACACACACTCGCACAAACTCACACACACTCACTCACACGCACAAACACTCGCATGCCCACACTCACACACATTTGCACTCACTCGCACGCACTCGCACGCACACACTCGCACAAACTCACACACGCTCGCACACACTCATACACAATCGCACGCACACACACTCGCACACACACACTCGCACACACTCGCACACTCTCACACACATTCACACTCACTCGCACGCACTCGCACGCGCACACTCAAACACACTCGCACAAACTCACACACACTCGCACACACTTATACACAAACGCACACACACACTCGTACACACACTCGCACACACTCGCACACACTCACTCACACACACTCACACGCACACACTCACACACACTTGCACACACTCGCACACACTCACACGCACACACACTCGCACACACAATCACACACATTCGCACACACTCACAAGCACACACTCGCACACACACTCACACACACTCACACGCACACACTCACACGCACACACTCGTACAAACAGTCGCACACACTCGCACCCACTCACTCGTGCACACTCGCGCACACTCGGGCACATTTGCACACACTCGCACACTCTCGCACACACACTCGCACACACTCGAACACACTCGCACACACTCGCAAACACTCGCACATACAGTCCTACAAACTCACACACACTCACACACACTCACACACTCCACCCACACACAAACTGGCACACACTCAAACACACTCACTCATACACACTCGCACACACTCACTCGCACACACACACACTCGCACACACTCGCACCCAGTCACTCGAGCACACTCGCACACACTCGCACGCACGCACACACTCGCACACACTCACACGCACACACTCACGCACACACACTCACGCACACTCGTGCACACTCGCACGCACACATTCGCACACATTCGCACTCACTTGCACACACTCGTGCGCACACACTGGCACACACTGGCACACACTGGCACACACACACTCGCACACACTCGCACACACTTGCACACACTAGCACACACACACTCGCACATATTCACACACACTCGCACGCACACACTCGCACACACTCGCATGCACACACTCGCACACACACTCACACACACTCACATACACACTCGCACACACTCGCACAAACTCCTACACACACTCGTACACACACACTCGCACACACACTCGCACACACTTGCACACACTCGCACATACACACATACACATTCGCACACACTCGCACACACACTCGCACACACATTTCTACACACTCACACACACACTCGCAAACACTCGCACACACTCACACACACACTTGCACACACTTGCACACGCACACTCGCACACAATCACACACACACTCGCAGACACTCGCACACACTCACTCATGCACACACTCACACACACTCGCCCACACTCGCACACACAGTCCTACACACTCACACACACACTCGCAAACATTTGCAAACACTCACACACACACTCACTCACACGTACACACTCGCGCACACTCGCACGCCGACACTCTCACACTCTCGCACACATTTGCACACACTCGCACTCACTCGCACGCACTCGCACGCACACACTCGCACACACTCGCACAAACTCATACACAATCGCACACACTCACTCGCACACACTTGCACACACTCGCACACACTCGCACACACTTGCACACACTTGCACACGCTTGCACACACTCGCACACACTCGCACACACTCGCACACACTCACACACACACACACACACACACTCACGCACACACTCGCACACACTCGCACACACTTGCATGCACACATTCGCACGCACTCGCACACACAAACACAAACTGGCACACACTCAAACACACTCACTCATACACACTCGCACACACTCACTCGCACACACACACACTTGCACACACTCACACGCACACACTCACGCACACACACTCGCGCACACTCGCACGCACACTCACTCACACGTACACACTCGCGCACACTCACACACACTCACGCACACTAGCACACACTCGTAAGCATACACTCACACTCACTCACACACTTACTCACACGCACACACTCTCGCACACACTCACACACACTCGCGCACACTCGCACACACTCGCACGCCCACACTCGCACACTCTTGCACACATTTGCACACACTCGCACTCTCGCACCCACTCGCATGCACACACTCGCACACACTCATACACAATCAAACAAACTCGCACACACACTCGCACACATTTGCACACACTTGCACACACTCACTCACTCACACTCACTCGCACACACTTGCACACACTCGCACACACTCGCACACACAGTCCTACACACTCACACACACTCGCAAACACTCGCACAAACTCACACACACTCACTCACACGCACACACTTGCGCACACTAGCACACACTCACACGCCCACACTCACACACATTCGCACTCACTCGCACGCACTCGCACGCACACACTCGCACAAACTCACACACACTCGCACACACTCATACACAATCGCACGCACACACACTCGCACACTCTCGCACACATTCACACTCACTCGCATACACACTCGCACACACTCGCATGCACACACTCGCACACACACTCACACACACACACTCGCATACACACTGGCACACACTCGCACAAACTCCTACACACACTCGTACACACTCACACACACTCACACACACACTTGCACACACTCGCACACACTCGCACATACACACATACACATTCGCACACACTCGCACACTCACTCGCACACACAGTCCTACACACTCACACACACACTCGCAAACACTCGCACACACACACACTCACTCACACGTACACACTCGCGCACACTCACACACTCACGCACACTAGCACACACTCGTAAGCATACACTCACACTCACTCACTCACACTCACTCACACACTTACTCACACGCAAACACTCTCGCACACACTCACACACACTCGCGCACACTCGCACACACTCGCACGCCCACACTCGCAAACTCTCGCACACATTTGCACACACTCACACACATTCGCACCCACTCGCACACACTCACTCACACTCACTCGCACACACTTGCACACACTCGCACACACTCGCACACACAGTCCTACACACTCACACACACTCGCAAACACTCGCACAAACTCACACACACTCACTCACACGCACACACTTGCACACACTAGCACACACTTGCACGCCCACACTTGCACACATTCGCACTCACTCGCACGCACTCGCACGCACACACTCGCACACACTCGCACAAACTCACACACACTCGCACACACTCATACTCAATCGCACAATCGCTCAAACTCACACACACTCGCACACACTCACACACTCGCACCCACTCTCTCGTGCACACTCGCACACATTCGCACTCACTCGCACGCACTCGCACGCACACACTCGCACAAACTCACACACACTCGCACACACTCACACACTCGCACCCACTCACTCGTGCACACTCGCACACATTCGCACTCACTCGCACGCACTCACACGCACACACTCGCACAAACTCACACACACTCGCACACACTCATACACAATCGCACGCACACACACTCGCACACACTCGCACACATTCGCACTCACTCGCACGCACTCGCACGCACACACTCGCACAAACTCACACACACTGGCACACACTTATACACAATCGCACACACACTCTAACACACACTCGCACACACTCGCACACACTCACTCACACACACTCACACACACACACTCGCACACACTCACACACACTTGCACACACTCGCACACACTCACACGCACACACACTCACACACACACTCACACACACTCGCACACACTCGCACCCACTCACTCGTGCACACTCGTGCACACTCGGGCACATTTGCACACACTCGCACACACTCGCTTACTCTCGCACACACACTCGCACACACACTTGCACACACTCGAACACACTCGCACACACTCGCAAACACTCGCACATACAGTCCTACAAACTCACACACACTCACACACACTCACACACTCGCACCCACACACAAACTGGCACACACTCAAACACACTCACTCATACACACTCGCACACACTCACTCGCACACACACACACACTCGCACACACTCGCACCCAGTCACTCGAGCACACTCGCACACCCTCGCACGCACGCACACACTCGCACACACTCACATGCACACACTCACGCACACACACTCACGCACACTCGTGCACACTCGCACGCACACATTCACACACATTTGCACTCACTTGCACACACTCGTGCGCACACACTGGCACACACTGGCACACACTGGCACACACACACTCGCACACACTCGCACACACTTGCACACACTAGCACACACACACTCGCACATATTCGCACACACTCGCACGCACACACTCGCACACACTCGCATGCACACACTCGCACACACACTCACACACACACTCACATACACACTCGCACACACTCGCACAAACTCCTACACACACTCGTACACACACACACTCGCACACACACTCGCACACACTTGCACACACTCGCACATACACACATACACATTCGCACACACTCGCACACACACTCGCACACACAGTTCTACACACACACACTCGCAAACACTCGCACACACTCACACACACACTCACTCACACGTACACACTCGCGCACACTCGCACACACTCACGCACACTAGCACACACTCGCATGCACACACTGGCACACACACTAACACACACACTCACATACACACTCGCACACACTCGCACAAACTCCTACACACACTCGCACACACTCACACACACATTCGCACGCTCACACTCACACACACTCACACACACACTTGCACACACTTGCACACGCACACTCGCACACAATCACACACACACTCGCAGACACTCGCACACACAGTCCTACACACTCACACACACACTCGCAAACACTTGCAAACACTCACACACACACTCACTCACACGTACACACTCGCGCACACTCACACGCCGACACTCTCACACTCTCGCACACATTTGCACACACTCGCACTCACTCGCACGCATTTGCACGCACACACTCGCACACACTCGCACAAACTCATACACAATCGCACACACTCACTCGCACACACTTGCACACACTCGCGCACACTCGCACACACTCACGCACACTAGCACACACTCGCATGCACACACTGGCACACACACTAACACACACACTCACATACACACTCGCACACACTCGCACACACTCACACACACATTCGCACGCTCACACTCGCACACACTCACACACACACTTGCACACACTTGCACACGCACACTCGCACACAATCACACACACACTCGCCCACACTCGCACACACAGTCCTACACACTCACACACACACTCGCAAACACTTGCAAACACTCACACACACACTCACTCACACGTACACACTCGCGCACACTCGCACGCCGACACTCTCACACTCTCGCACACATTTGCACACACTCACACTCACTCGCACGCATTTGCACGCACACACTCGCACACACTCGCACAAACTCATACACAATCGCACACACTCACTCGCACACACTTGCACACACTCGCACACACTCGCACACACTTGCACACACTTGCACACGCTTGCACACACTCGCACACACTTGCACACACTCGCACACACTCACACACACGCACACACACGCACACACACTCACGCACACACTCGCACACACTCGCACACACTTGCATGCACACATTCGCAAACACTCGCACACACAAACACAAACTGGCACACACTCAAACACACTCACTCACACGCACACACTTGCACACACTAGCACACACTCGCACGCCCACACTTGCACACACTCACACTCACTCGCACGCACACACTCGCACACACTCGCACATACTCGCACACACTTGCACACACTCGCACACACTCGCATGCACACACTCGCACACACACTCACAAACACACACTCGCATACACACTCGCACAAACTCCTACACACACTCGTACACACTCACACACACTCGCACACACACTTGCACACACTCACACACACTTGCACATACACACATACACATTCGCACACACTCGCACACACACTCGCACACACAGTCCTACACACACACTCGCAAACACTCGCACACACTCACACACACACTCACTCACACGTACACACTCGCACACACTCGCACACACTCACGCACACTAGCACACACTCGTAAGCATACACTCACACTCACTCACACGCACACACTCTCGCACACACTCACACACACTCGCGCACATTCGCACACACTCGCACGCCCACACTCGCACACTCTCGCACACATTTGCACACACTCGCACTCACTCACACCCACTCGCACGCACACACTCGCACACACTCATACACAATCACACAAACTCGCACACACACACTCGCACACATTCGCACACACTCGCACACACTCACTCACACTCACTCGCACACACTTGCACACACTCGCACACACTCGCACACACAGTCCTACACACTCACACACACTCGCACACACTCACTCACACTTACTCGCACACACTTGCACACACTCGCACACACTCGCACACACAGTCCTACACACACACTCGCAAAAACATTCGCACAAACTCACACACACTCACTCACACGCACATACTTGCACACACTAGCACACACTCGCATGCCCACACTTGCACACATTCGCACTCACTCGCACGCACTCGCACGCACACACTCGCACAAACTCACACACACTCGCACACACTCATACACAATCGCACGCACTCACACTCGCACACTCTCGCACACATTCGCACTCACTCGCACGCACACACTCGCACAAACTCGCATGCACACACTCGCACACACACTAACACACTAACACACACACTCGCATACACACTCACACACACTCACAAACACTCGCACAAACTCACACACACTCACTCACACGCACATACTTGCACACACTAGCACACACTCGCACGCCCACACTTGCACACATTCACACTCACTCGCATGCACTCGCACGCACACACTCGCACACACTCGCACAAACTCACACACACTCGCACACACTCATACTCAATCGCACAATCGCACAAACTCACACACACTCGCACACACTCACACACTCGCACCCACTCACTCGTGCACACTCGCACACATTCGCACTCACTCGCACGCACTCGCACGCACACACTCGCACAAACTCACACACACTCGCACACACTCATACACAATCGCACGCACACACACTCGCACACACACACTCACACACACTCGCACACTCTCGCACACATACACACTCACTCGCACGCACTCGCACGCACACACTCTCACACACTCGCACAAACTCACACACACTCGCACACACTTATACACAATCGGACACACACACTCACTCACTCACACACACTCGCAAACACTCGCACAAACTCACACACACTCACTCACACGCACACACTTGCACACACTAGCACACACTCGCACGTCCACACTTGCACACACTCACACTCACTCGCACGCACTCGCACGCACACACTCGCACACACTCGCACACACTTGCACACACTCGCACACACTCGCACATACACGCATACACATTCGCACGCACTCGCACACACAGTCCTACACACTCACACACACACTCGCAAACACTCGCACACACTCACACACACACTCACTCACACGTACACACTCGCGCACACTCGCACACACTCACGCACACTAGCACACACTCGTAAGCATACACTCACACTCACTCACACACTTACTCACACGCACACACTCTCGCACACACTCACACACACTCGCGCACACTCGCACACACTCGCACGCCCACACTCGCACACTCTCGCACACATTTGCACACACTCGCACTCACTTGCACCCACTCGCACGCACACACTCGCACACACTCATACACAATCACACAAACTCGCACACACACACTCGCACACATTCGCACACACTCGCACACACTCACTCACACTCACTCGCACACACTTGCACACACTCGCACACACTCGCACACACAGTCCTACACACTCACACACACACTCGCAAACACTCGCACAAACTCACACACACTCACTCACACGCACACACACTCGCATGCCCACACTCACACACATTTGCACTCACTCGCATGCACTCGCACGCACACACTCGCACGCCCACACTCGCACACTCTCGCACACATTTGCACACACTCGCACTCACTCGCACCCACTCGCACGCACAAACTCGCACACACTCATACACAATCACACAAACTCGCACACACACACTCGCACACATTCGCACACACTCGCACACACGCACTCACTCACACTCACTCACACACACTTGCACACACTCGCACACACTTGCACACACAGTCCTACACACTCACACACACACTTGCAAACACTCGCACAAACTCACACACACTCACTCACACACTTGCGCACACTAGCACACACTCGCACGCCCACACTCGCACACATTCGCACTCACTCGCATGCACTCGTACGCACACACTCACACACACTCGCACAAACTCACACACACTCGCACACACTCATACACAATCGCACGCACACACACTCGCACACACTCGCACACATTCGCACTCACTCGCACGCACTCGCACGCACACACTCGCACAAACTCACACACACTGGCACACACTTATACACAATCGCACACACACACTCTAACACACACTCGCACACACTCGCACACTCTCACTAACACACACTCACACACACTCGCACACACTCACACACACTTGCACACACTCGCACACACTCACACGCAAACACACTCACACACACACTCACACACACTCACAAGCACAAACTCGCACACACACTCGCACACACTCACACGCACACACTCACACGCACACACTCGCACACACACTTGCACACACTCGCACCCACTCACTCTTGCACACTCGCGCACACTCGGGCACATTTGCACACACTCGCACACTCTCGCACACACACTCGCACACACACTCGCACACACTCGCAAACACTCGCACATACAGTCCTACAAACTCACACACACTCACACACACTCACACACTCGCACCCACACACAAACTGGCACACACTCAAACACACTCACTCATACACACTCGCACACACTCACTCGCACACACACACTCGCACACACTCACACGCACACACTCACGCACACACACTCGCGCACACTCGTGCACGCACGCACACTCACTCACACGTACACACTCGTGCACACTCACACACACTCACGCACACTAGCACACACTCGTAAGCATACACTCACGCACACTCACTCACACACTTACTCACACGCACACACTCACACACACTCGCGCACACTCGCACACACTCGCACGCCCACACTCGCACACTCTCGCACACATTTGCACACACTCGCACTCTCGCACCCACTCGCATGCACACACTCGCACACACTCATACACAATCAAACAAACTCGCACACACACACTCGCACACATTTGCACACACTCACTCACTCACACTCACTCGCACACACTTGCACACTCTCGCACACACTCACACACACTCGCACACACTCGCACGCCCACACTCGCACACTCTCGCACACATTTGCACACACTCGCACTCTCGCACCCACTCGCATGCACACACTCGCACACACTCATACACAATCAAACAAACTCGCACACACACACTCGCACACATTTGCACACACTCGCACACACTCACTCACTCACACTCACTCGCACACACTTGCACACATTCGCACACACTCGCACACTCACTCGCACACACAGTCCTACACACTCACACACACACGCAAACACTCGCACACACACACACTCACTCACACGTACACACTCGCGCACACTCACACACACTCACGCACACTAACACACTCGTAAGCATACACTCACACTCACTCACACACTTACTCACACTCACACACACTCACACACACTCGCGCACACTCGCACACACTCGCACGCCCACACTCGCACACTTTCGCACACATTTGCACACACTCGCACACATTCGCACCCACTCGCACACACTCACTCACTCACACTCACTCGCACACACTTGCACACACTCGCACACACTCGCACACACAGTCCTACACACTCACACACACTCGCAAACACTCGCACAAACTCACACACACTCACTCACACGCACACACTTGCACACACTAGCACACACTTGCATGCCCACACTTGCACACATTCGCACTCACTCGCACGCACTCGCACGCACACACTCGCACACACTCGCACAAACTCACACACACTCGCACACACTCATACTCAATCGCACAATCGCACAAACTCACACACACTCGCACACACTCACACACTCGCACCCACTCACTCGTGCACACTCGCACACATTCGCACTCACTCGCACGCACTCGCACGCACACACTCGCACAAACTCACACACACTCGCACACACTCATACACAATCGCACGCACACACACTCGCACACACACTCACACACTCGCACACTCTCGCACACATACGCACTCACTCGCACGCACTCGCACGCACACACTCTCACACACTTGCACAAACTCACACACACTCGCACACACTTATACACAATCGCACACACACACTCACTCACTCACACTCACTCGCACACACTTGCACACACTCGCACACACTCGCACACACAGTCCTACACACTCACACACTCGCAAACACTCGCACAAACTCACACACACTCACTCACACGCACACACTTGCACACACTAGCACACACTTGCACGCCCACACTTGCACACACTCACACTCACTCGCACGCACACACTCGCACACACTCGCACAAACTCACACACACTCGCACACACTCATACACAATCGCACAAACTCACACACTCGCACACACTCACACACTCGCACCCACTCACTCGTGCACACTTGTACACATTCGCACTCACTCGCACGCACTCACACGCACACACTCGCACAAACTCACACACACTCGCACACACTCTTACACAATCGCACGCACACACACACGCACACACTCGCACACATTCGCACTCACTCGCACGCACTCGCACGCACACACTCGCACAAACTCACACACACTGGCACACACTTATACACAATCGCACACACACACTCTAACACACACTCGCGCACACTCAGGCACATTTGCACACACTCGCACACACTTGCACACTCTCGCACACACACTCGCACACACACTCGCACACACTTGAACACACTCGCACATACTCGCAAACACTCGCACATACAGTCCTACAAACTCACACACACTCACACACACTCACACACTCGCACCCACACACAAACTGGCACACACTCAAACACACTCACTCATACACACTCGCACACACTCACTCGCACACACACACTCGCACACACTCGCACCCAGTCACTTGAGCACACTCGCACACCCTCGCACGCACGCACACACTCGCACACACTCACATGCACACACTCACGCACACACACTCGCGCACACTCATGCACACTCGCACGCACACATTCACACACATTCGCACTCACTTGCACACACTCGTACGCACACACTGGCACACACTGGCACACACTGGCACACACACACTCGCACACACTCGCACACACTTGCACACACTAGCACACACACACTCGCACATACTCGCACACACTCGCACACACTCGCACGCACACTCGCATACACACTCGCACAAACTCCTACACACACTCGTACACACTCACACACACTAGCACACACACACTCGCACACACTCGCACATACTCACACACACTCGCACCTCGCACACACTCGCATGCACACACTCGCACACACTCACACACACACTCTCGCATACACACTCGCACAAACTCCTACACACACTCGTACACACTCACACACACTCGCACACACACTTGCACACACTCGCACACACTCGCACATACACACATACACATTCGCACACACTCGCACACACACTCGTACACACAGTCCTACACACTCACACACACACTCACAAACACTCGCACACACTCACACACACACTCACTCACATGTACACACTCACGCACACTTGCACACACTCACGCACACTAGCACACACTCATAAGCATACACTTACACTCACTCACACACTTACTCACACGCACACACTCTCGCACACACTCACACACACTCGCACACTCTCGCACACACACTCGCACACACACTCGCACACACTCGAACACACTCGCACATACAGTCCTACAAACTCACACACACTCACACACACTCACACACTCCACCCACACACAAACTGGCACACACTCAAACACACTCACTCATACACACTCGCACACACTCACTCGCACACACACACTCGCACACACTCGCACCCAGTCACTCGAGCACACTCGCACACACTCGCACGCACACACACACTCGCACACACTCACACGCACACACTCACGCACACACACTCACGCACACTCGTGCACACTCGCACGCACACATTCGCACACATTCGCACTCACTTGCACACACTCGTGCGCACACACTGGCACACACTGGCACACACTGGCACACACACACTCGCACACACTCGCACACACTTGCACACACTAGCACACACACACTCGCACATATTTGCACACACTCGCACGCACACACTCGCATGCACACACTCGCACACACACTCACACACACACTCACATACACACTCGCACACACTCGCACAAACTCCTACACACACTCGTACACACACACACTCGCACACACACTCGCACACACTTGCACACACTCGCACATACACACATACACATTCGCACACACTCGCACACACACTCGCACACACAGTTCTACACACTCACACACACACTCGCAAACACTCGCACACACTCACACACACACTCACTCACACGTACACACTCGCGCACACTCGCACACACTCCCGCACACTAGCACACACTCGCATGCACACACTGGCACACACACTAACACACACACTCACATACACACTCGCACACACTCGCACAAACTCCTACACACACTCGCACACACTCACACACACATTCGCACGCTCACACTCGCACACACTCACACACACACTTGCACACACTTGCACACGCACACTCGCACACAATCACACACACACTCGCAGACACTCGCACACACTCACTCATGCACACACTCACACACACTCGCCCACACTCGCACACACAGTCCTACACACTCACACACACACTCGCAAACACTTGCAAACACTCACACACACACTCACTCACACGTACACACTCGCGCACACTCGCACGCCGACACTCTCACACTCTCGCACACATTTGCACACACTCGCACTCATTCGCACGCACTCGCACACACACACTCGCACACACTCGCACAAACTCATACACAATCGCACACACTCACTCGCACACACTTGCACACACTCGCACACACTTGCACACACTTGCACAAGCTTGCACAGACTCGCACACACTCGCACACACTCGCACACACTCACACACACGCACACACACGCACACACACTCACGCACACACTCGCACACACTCGCACACACTTGCATGCACACATTCGCACGCACTCGCACACACAAACACAAACTGGCACACACTCAAACACACTCACTCATACACACTCGCACACACTCACTCACACACACACTCGCACACACTCACACGCACAGACTCACGCACACACACTCGCGCACACTCGTGCACACTCGCACGCACACTCACTCACATGTACACACTCGCGCACACTCACACACAATCACGCACACTAGCACACACTCGTAAGCATACACTCACACTCACTCACACACTTACTCACACGCACACACTCTCGCACACACTCACACACACTTGCGCACACTCGCACACACTCGCACGCCCACACTCGCACACTCTCGCACACATTTGCACACACTCGCACTCTCGCACCCACTCGCATGCACACACTCGCACACACTCATACACAATCAAACAAACTCGCACACACTCGCACACATTTGCACACACTCGCACACACTCACTCACTCACTTGCACACACTTGCACACACTCGCACACACTCGCACACACAGTCCTACACACTCGCACACACTCGCAAACACTCGCACAAACTCACACACACTCACTCACACGCACACACTTGCACACACTAGCACACACTTGCACACCCACACTTGCACACATTCACACTCACTCGCACGCACTCGCACGCACACACTCGCACACACTCGCACACACTCACACACACTCGCACACACTCATACTCAATCGCACAATCGCACAAACTCACACACACTCGCACACACTCACACACTCGCACCCACTCACTCGTGCACACTCGCACACATTCGCACTCACTCGCACGCACTCGCACGCACACACTCGCACAAACTCACACACACTCGCACACACTCATACACAATCGCACGCACACACACTCGCACACACACACTCACACACTCTCGCACACATACGCACTCACTCGCATGCACTCGCACGCACACACTCTCACACACTCGCACAAACTCACACACACTCGCACACACTTGCACACACTCGCACACACAGTCCTACACACTCACACACACTCGCAAACACTCGCACAAACTCACACACACTCACTCACATGCACACACTCGCACACACTCGCACACACAGTCCTACACACTCACACACACTCGCAAACACTCGCAAAAACTCACACACACTCACTCACACGCACACACTTGCACACACTAGCACACACTCGCACGCCCACACTTGCACACACTCACACTCATTCGCACGCACTCGCACGCACACACTCGCACACACTCGCACATACTCGCAAACACTTGCACACACTCGCACACACTCGCATGCACAAACTCACACACACACTCACAAACACACACTCGCATACACACTCGCACAAACTCCTACACACACTCGTACACACTCACACACACTCGCACACACACTTGCACACACTCACACACACTTGCACATACACACATACACATTCGCACACACTCGCACACACACTCGCACACACAGTCCTACACACACACTCGCAAACACTCGCACAAACTCACACACACACTCACTCACACGTACACACTCGCACACACTCGCACACACTCACGCACACTAGCACACACTCATAAGCATACACTCACACTCACTCACACGCACACACTCTCGCACACACTCGCACACACTCGCACGCCCACACTCGCACACTTTCGCACACATTTGCACACACTCACACTCACTCACACCCACTCACACGCACACACTCGCACACACTCATACACAATCACACAAACTCGCACACACACACTCGCACACATTCGCACACACTCGCACACACTCACTCACACTCACTCGCACACACTTGCACACACTCGCACACACTCGCACACACAGTCCTACACACTCACACACACTCGCACACACTTGCACAAACTCACACACACTCGCACACACTCATACTCAATCGCACAATCGCACAAACTCACACACACTCGCACACACTCACACACTCGCACCCACTCACTCGTGCACACTCGCACACATTCGCACTGACTCGCACGCACTCGCACGCACACACTCGCACAAACTCACACACACTCGCACACACTCATACACAATCGCACGCACACACACTCGCACACACACACTCACACACACTCGCACACTCTCGCACACATACGCACTCACTCGCACACACTCGCACGCACACACTCTTACACACTCGCACAAACTCACACACACTCGCACACACTTATACACAATCGGACACACACACTCACTCACTCACACTCACTCGCACACACTTGCACACACTCGCACACACTCGCACACACAGTCCTACACACTCACACACCCTCGCAAACACTCGCACAAACTCACACACACTCACTCACACGCACACACTTGCACACACTAG
The DNA here is from genome assembly GCF_046119375.1 of Phyllobates terribilis. Taxonomy (NCBI): domain Eukaryota; kingdom Metazoa; phylum Chordata; class Amphibia; order Anura; family Dendrobatidae; genus Phyllobates; species Phyllobates terribilis. The sequence goes on from NW_027362853.1 coordinate 3,493,054, forward strand.
CACACACTCGCACGCCCACACTTGCACACACTCACTCGCACACACACACTCGCACACACTCGCACATACTCGCACACACTCGCACACACTCGCATGCACACACTCGCACACACACTCACAAACACACACTCGCATACACACTCGCACACACTCGCACAAACTCCTACACACACTCGTACACACTCACACACACTCGCACACACACTTGCACACACTCGCACACACTCGCACATACACGCATACACATTCGCACACACTCGCACACACACTCGCACACACAGTCCTACACACACACTCGCAAACACTCGCACACACTCACACACACACTCACTCACACGTACACACTCGCACACACTCGCACACACTCACGCACACTAGCACACACACGTAAGCATACACTCACATTCACTCACACACTTACTCACACGCACACACTCTCGCACACACTCACACACACTCGCGCACACTCGCACACACTCGCATACCACACTCGCACATTCTCGCACACATTTGCACACACTCGCACTCACTCACACACACTCGCACACACTCATACACAATCACACAAACTCGCACACACACACTCGCACACATTCGCACACACTCGCACACACTCACTCACTCACACTCACTCGCACACACTTGCACACACTAGCACACACTCGCACGCCCACACTTGCACACATTCGCACTCACTCGCACGCACTCGCACGCACACACTCGCACACACTCACACAAACTCACACACACTCGCACACACACATACTCAATCGCACAATCGCACAAACTCACACACACTCGCACACACTCACACACTTGCACCCACTCACTCGTGCACACTCGCACACATTCGCACGCACTCGCACGCACACACTCGCACAAACTCACACTCACACACACTCGCACACACTCATACACAATCGCACGCACACACACTCGCACACACACACTCACACACACTCGCACACTCTCGCACACATACGCACTCACTCGCACGCACACACTCTCACACACTCGCACAAACTCACACACACTCGCACAAACTCCTACACACACTCGTACACACACACACTCGCACACACACTCGCACACACTTGCACACACTCGCACATACACACATACACATTCGCACACACTCGCACACACACTCGCACACACAGTTCTACACACTCACACACACACTCGCAAACACTCGCACACACTCACACACACACTCACTCACACGTACACACTCGCGCACACTCGCACACACTCCCGCACACTAGCACACACTCGCATGCACACACTGGCACACACACTAACACACACACTCACATACACACTCGCACACACTCGCACAAACTCCTACACACACTCGCACACACTCACACACACATTCGCACGCTCACACTCGCACACACTCACACACACACTTGCACACACTTGCACACGCACACTCGCACACAATCACACACACACTCGCAGACACTCGCACACACTCACTCATGCACACACTCACACACACTCGCCCACACTCGCACACACAGTCCTACACACTCACACACACACTCGCAAACACTTGCAAACACTCACACACACACTCACTCACACGTACACACTCGCGCACACTCGCATGCCGACACTCTCACACTCTCGCACACATTTGCACACACTCGCACTCACTCGCACGCACTCGCACACACACACTCGCACACACTCGCACAAACTCATACACAATCGCACACACTCACTCGCACACACTTGCACACACTCGCACACACTTGCACACACTTGCACAAGCTTGCACAGACTCGCACACACTCGCACACACTCGCACACACTCACACACACGCACACACACGCACACACACTCACGCACACACTCGCACACACTCGCACACACTTGCATGCACACATTCGCACGCACTCGCACACACAAACACAAACTGGCACACACTCAAACACACTCACTCATACACACTCGCACACACTCACTCACACACACACTCGCACACACTCACACGCACAGACTCACGCACACACACTCGCGCACACTCGTGCACACTCGCACGCACACTCACTCACATGTACACACTCGCGCACACTCACACACAATCACGCACACTAGCACACACTCGTAAGCATACACTCACACTCACTCACACACTTACTCACACGCACACACTCTCGCACACACTCACACACACTTGCGCACACTCGCACACACTCGCACGCCCACACTCGCACACTCTCGCACACATTTGCACACACTCGCACTCTCGCACCCACTCGCATGCACACACTCGCACACACTCATACACAATCAAACAAACTCGCACACACTCGCACACATTTGCACACACTCGCACACACTCACTCACTCACTTGCACACACTTGCACACACTCGCACACACTCGCACACACAGTCCTACACACTCGCACACACTCGCAAACACTCGCACAAACTCACATACACTCACTCACACGCACACACTTGCACACACTAGCACACACTTGCACACCCACACTTGCACACATTCACACTCACTCGCACGCACTCGCACGCACACACTCGCACACACTCGCACACACTCACACACACTCGCACACACTCATACTCAATCGCACAATCGCACAAACTCACACACACTCGCACACACTCACACACTCGCACCCACTCACTCGTGCACACTCGCACACATTCGCACTCACTCGCACGCACTCGCACGCACACACTCGCACAAACTCACACACACTCGCACACACTCATACACAATCGCACGCACACACACTCGCACACACACACTCACACACTCTCGCACACATACGCACTCACTCGCATGCACTCGCATGCACACACTCTCACACACTCGCACAAACTCACACACACTCGCACACACATGCACACACTCGCACACACAGTCCTACACACTCACACACACTCGCAAACACTCGCACAAACTCACACACACTCACTCACATGCACACACTCGCACACACTCGCACACACAGTCCTACACACTCACACACACTCGCAAACACTCGCACAAACTCACACACACTCACTCACACGCACACACTTGCACACACTAGCACACACTCGCACGCCCACACTTGCACACACTCACACTCATTCGCACGCACTCGCACGCACACACTCGCACACACTCGCACATACTCGCAAACACTTGCACACACTCGCACACACTCGCATGCACAAACTCACACACACACTCACAAACACACACTCGCATACACACTCGCACAAACTCCTACACACACTCGTACACACTCACACACACTCGCACACACACTTGCACACACTCACACACACTTGCACATACACACATACACATTCGCACACACTCGCACACACACAGTCCTACACACACACTCGCAAACACTCGCACAAACTCACACACACACTCACTCACACGTACACACTCGCACACACTCGCACACACTCACGCACACTAGCACACACTCATAAGCATACACTCACACTCACTCACACGCACACACTCTCGCACACACTCGCACACACTCGCACGCCCACACTCGCACACTTTCGCACACATTTGCACACACTCACACTCACTCACACCCACTCACACGCACACACTCGCACACACTCATACACAATCACACAAACTCGCACACACACACTCGCACACATTCGCACACACTCGCACACACTCACTCACACTCACTCGCACACACTTGCACACACTCGCACACACTCGCACACACAGTCCTACACACTCACACACACTCGCAAACACTCGCACAAACTCACACACACTCACTCACACGCACATACTTGCACACACTAGCACACACTCGCACGCCCACACTTGCACACATTCGCACTCACTCGCACGCACTCGCACGCACACACTCGCACACACTTGCACAAACTCACACACACTCGCACACACTCATACTCAATCGCACAATCGCACAAACTCACACACACTCGCACACACTCACACACTCGCACCCACTCACTCGTGCACACTCGCACACATTCGCACTGACTCGCACGCACTCGCACGCACACACTCGCACAAACTCACACACACTCGCACACACTCATACACAATCGCACGCACACACACTCGCACACACACACTCACACACACTCGCACACTCTCGCACACATACGCACTCACTCGCACACACTCGCACGCACACACTCTTACACACTCGCACAAACTCACACACACTCGCACACACTTATACACAATCGGACACACACACTCACTCACTCACACTCACTCGCACACACTTGCACACACTCGCACACACTCGCACACACAGTCCTACACACTCACACACCCTCGCAAACACTCGCACAAACTCACACACACTCACACACTTGCACACACTAGCACGCACTCGCACGCCCACACTTGCACACACTCACTCGCACGCACTCGCACACACACACTCGCACACACTCGCACATACTCGCACACACTCGCACACACTCGCATGCACACACTCGCACACACACTCACAAACACACACTCGCATACACACTCGCACACACTCGCACAAACTCCTACACACACTCGTACACACTCACACACACTCGCACACACACTTGCACACACTCGCACACACTCGCACATACACGCATACACATTCGCACACACTCGCACACACACTCGCACACACAGTCCTACACACACACTCGCAAACACTCGCACACACTCACACACACACTCACTCACACGTACACACTCGCACACACTCGCACACACTCACGCACACTAGCACACACACGTAAGCATACACTCACATTCACTCACACACTTACTCACACGCACACACTCTCGCACACACTCACACACACTCGCGCACACTCGCACACACTCGCATGCCACACTCGCACATTCTCGCACACATTTGCACACACTCGCACTCACTCACACCCACTCGCACGCACACACTCGCACACACTCATACACAATCACACAAACTCGCACACACACACTCGCACACATTCGCACACACTCGCACACACTCACTCACTCACACTCACTCGCACACACTTGCACACACTAGCACACACTCGCACGCCCACACTTGCACACATTCGCACTCACTCGCACGCACTCGCACGCACACACTCGCACACACTCGCACAAACTCACACACACTCGCACACACTCATACTCAATCGCACAATCGCACAAACTCACACACACTCGCACACACTCACACACTTGCACCCACTCACTCGTGCACACTCGCACACATTCGCACGCACTCGCACGCACACACTCGCACAAACTCACACACACTCGCACACACTCATACACAATCGCACGCACACACACTCGCACACACACACTCACACACACTCGCACACTCTTGCACACATACGCACTCACTCGCACGCACACACTCTCACACACTCGCACAAACTCACACACACTCGCACACACTTATACACAATCGCACACACACACTCACTCACTCACACTCACTCGCACACACTTGCACACACTCGCACACACTCGCACACACAGTCCTACACACTCACACACACTCGCAAACACTCGCACAAACTCACACAAACTCACTCACACGCACACACTTGCACACACTAGCACACACTCGCACGCCCACACTTGCACACACTCACACTCACTCGCACGCACTCGCACGCACACACTCGCACACACTCGCACATACTCGCACACACTTGCACACACTCGCATGCACACACTCGCACACACACTCACAAACACACACTCGCATACACACTCGCACACACTCGCACAAACTCCTACACACACTCGTACACACTCACACACACTCGCACACACACTTGCACACACTCGCACACACTCGCACATACACACATACACATTCGCACACACTCGCACACACACTCGCACACACAGTCCTACACACTCACACACACTCGCAAATACTCGCACAAACTCACACAAACTCACTCACACGCACACACTTGCACAAACTAGCACACACTCGCACGCCCACACTTGCACACACTCACACTCACTCGCACGCACTCGCACGCACACACTCGCACACACTCGCACATACTCGCACACACTTGCACACACTCGCATGCACACACTCGCACACACACTCACAAACACACACTCGCATACACACTCGCACACACTCGCACAAACTCCTACACACACTCGTACACACTCACACACACTCGCACACACACTTGCACACACTCGCACACACTCGCACATACACACATACACATTCGCACACACTCGCACACACACTCGCACACACAGTCCTACACACACGCTCGCAAACACTCGCACACACTCACACACACACTCACTCACACGTACACACTCGCACACACTCGCACACACTCACGCACACTAGCACACACTCGTAAGCATACACTCACATTCACTCACACACTTACTCACACGCACACACTCTCGCACACACTCACACACACTCGCGCACACTCGCACACACTCGCAAGCCCACACTCGCACACTCTCGCACACATTTGCACACACTTGCACTCACTCACACCCACTCGCACGCACACACTCGCACACACTCATACACAATCACACAAACTCGCACACACACACTCGCACACATTTGCACACACTCGCACACTCACACTCACTCGCACACACTTGCACACACTCGCACACACTCGCACACACAGTCCTACACACTCACACACACTCGCAAACACTCGCACAAACTCACACACACTCACTCACACGCACACACTTGCACACACTAGCACACACTCGCACGCCCACACTTGCACACATTCGCACTCACTCGCACGCACTCGCATGCACACACTCGCACACACTCGCACAAACTCACACACACTCGCACACAGTCACACACTCGCACCCACTCACTCGTGCACACTCGCACACATTTGCACTCACTCGCACGCACTGGCACGCACACACTCGCACAAACTCACACACACTCGCACACACTCATACACAATCGCACGCACACACTCGCACACACACACTCGCACACACTCGCACACTCTCGCACACATACGCACTCACTCGCACGCACTCGCACGCACACACTCACACGCACACACTCGCACACACACTCGCACACACTCGCACACACTCACTCACACACACTCACACACACACTCGCACACACTCACACACACTTGCACACACTCGCACACACTCACACGCACACACACTCACACACACTCACACACACTCGCACAAACTCACAAGCACAAACTCGCACACACACTCGCACACACTCACACGCACACACTCACACGCACACACTCGCACACACACTCGCACACACTCGCACCCACTCACTCGTGCACACTCGCGCACACTCGGGCACATTTGCACACACTCGCACACACTCGCACACTCTCGCACACACACTCGCACACACACCTGCACAAACTCGAACACACTCGCACACACTCGCAAACACTCGCACATACAGTCCTACAAACTCACACACACTCACACACACTCGCACCCACACACAAACTGGCACACACTCAAACACACTCACTCATACACACTCGCACACACTCACTCGCACACACACACACACACTCGCACACACTCGCACCCAGTCACTCGAGCACACTCGCACACCCTCGCACGCACGCACACACTCGCACACACTCACATGCACACACTCACGCACACACACTCGCGCACACTCATGCACACTCGCACGCACACATTCACACACATTCGCACGCACTTGCACACACTCATACGCACACACTGGCACACACTCGCACACACTCGCACACACACACTCGCACATACTCGCTCACACTCGCACACACTTGCACGCACACACTCGCACACACTCGCATGCACACACTCGCACACACACTCACACACACACTCGCATACACACTCGCACAAACTCCTACACACACTCGTACACACTCACACACACTAGCACACACACACTCGCACATACTCGCACACACTCGCACACACTCGCATGCACACACTCGCACACACACTCACACACACACTCTCGCATACACACCCGCACAAACTCCTACACACACTCATACACACTCACACACACTCGCACACACACTTGCACACACTCGCACATACACACATACACATTCGCACACACTCGCACACACACTCGCACACACAGTCCTACACACTCACACACACACTCGCAAACACTCGCACACACTCACACACACACTCACTCACACGTACACACTCACGCACACTTGCACACACTCACGCACACTAGCACACACTCGTAAGCATACACTCACACTCACTCACACACTTACTCACACGCACACACTCTCGCACACACTCACACACACTCGCGCACACTCGCACACACTCGCACGCCCACACTCGCACACTCTCGCACACATTTGCACACACTCGCACTCACTTGCACCCACTCGCACGCACACACTCGCACACACTCATACACAATCACACAAACTCGCACACACACACTCGCACACATTCGCACACACTCGCACACACACACTCACTCACACTCACTCGCACACACTTGCACACACTCGCACACACTCGCACACACAGTCCTACACACTCACACACACACTCGCAAACACTTGCACAAACTCACACACACTCACTCACACGCACACACACTCGCATGCCCACACTCACACACATTTGCACTCACTCGCATGCACTCGCACGCACACACTCGCACAAACTCACACACACTCGCACACACTCATACACAATCGCACGCACACACACTCGCACACACACACTCGCACACACTCGCACACTCTCGCACACATTCACACTCACTCGCACGCACTCGCACGCGCACACTCGAACACACTCGCACAAACTCACACACACTCGCACACACTTATACACAAACGCACACACACACTCGTACACACACTCGCACACACTCGCACACACTCGCACACACTCACTCACACACACTCACACACACACACTCACACACACTCACACACACTTGCACACACTCGCACACACTCACACGCACACACACTCGCACACACACTCACACACACTCACACACTCACAAGCACACACTCGCACACACACTCGCACACACTCACACGCACACACTCACACGCACACACTCGCACAAACAGTCGCACACACTCGCACCCACTCACTCGTGCACACTCGCGCACACTCGGGCACACTCTCGCACACACACTCGCACACACACTCGCACACACTCGAACACACTCGCACACACTCGCAAACACTCGCACATACAGTCCTACAAACTCACACACACTCTCACACTCGCACCCACACACAAACTGGCACACACTCAAACACACTCACTCATACACACTCGCACACACTCACTCGCACACACACACACACACTCGCACACACTCGCACCCAGTCACTCGAACACACTCGCACACCCTCGCACGCACGCACACACTCGCACACACTCACATGCACACACTCACGCACACACACTCGCGCACACTCGTGCACACTCGCACTCACACATTCACACACATTCGCACTCACTTGCACACACTCGTACGCACACACTGGCACACACTCGCACACACTCGCACACACACACTCGCACATACTCGCTCACACTCGCACACACTCGCACGCACACACTCGCACACACTTGCATGCACACACTCGCACACACACTCACACACACACACTCGCATACACACTCACACAAACTCCTACACACACTCGTACACACTCACACACACTCGCACACACACACTCGCACACACTCGCACACTCTCGCACACATTCACACTCACTCGCACGCACTCGCACGCACACACTCGTACACACTCGCACAAACTCACACACACTCGCACACACTTATACACAATCGCACACACACACACACTCGTACACACACTCGCACACACTCGCACACACTCACTCACACACACTCACACACACACTCGCACACACTCACACACACTCGCACACACTCACATGCACGCACACTCGCACACACTCACACACACTCGCACACACTCACAAGCACACACTCGCACAGACACTCGCTCACACTCACAAGCACACACTCACACGCACACACTCGCACACACACTCGCACACACTCACACCCACTCACTCGTGCACACTCGCGCACACTCGGGCACATTTGCACACACTCGCACACACTCGCACACTCTCGCACACACACTCGCACACACACTCGCACACACTCGAACACACTCACACACACTCACAAACAATCGCACATACAGTCCTACAAACTCACACACACTCACACACACTCACACACTCGCACCCACACACAAACTGGCACACACTCAAACACACTCACTCATACACACTCACACACACTCACTCGCACACACACACACTCGCACACACTCGCACCCAGTCACTCGAGCACACTCGCACACACTCGCACGCACACACGCACACACTCGCACACACTCACACGCACACACTCACGCACACACTCGCGCACACTCGTGCACACTCGCACGCACACATTCGCACACATTCACACTCACTTGCACACACTGGCACACACTGGCACACACTGGCACACACACACTCGCACACACTCGCACACACTCGCACACACTTGCACACACTAGCACACACACTCGCACATACTCGCACACACTCGCACACACTCGCACACACTCGCACACACTCGCATGCACACACTCGCACACACACTCACACACACACTCACATACACACTCGCACACACTCGCACAAACTCCTACACACACACGTACACACTCACACACACTCGCACACACACTCGCACACACTCGCACATACACACATACACATTCACACACACTCGCACACACACTCGCACACACAGTCCTACACACTCACACACACACTCGCAAACACTCGCACACACTCACACACACACTCACTCACACATACACACTCGCGCACACTCACGCACACTAGCACACACTCGTAAGCATACACTCACACTCACTCACACACTTACTCACACGCACACACTCTCGCACACACTCACACACACTCGCGCACACTCGCACACTCTCGCACACATTTGCACACACTCGCACTCACTCGCACCCACTCGCACGCACACACTCGCACACACTCAAACACAATCACACAAACTCGCACACACACACTCGCACACATTCGCACACACTCGCACACACGCACTCACTCACACTCACTCGCACACACTTGCACACACTCGCACACACTCGCACACACAGTCCTACACACTCACACACACACTCGCAAACACTCGCACAAACTCACACACACTCACTCACACGCACACACTTGCGCACACTAGCACACACTCGCACGCCCACACTCGCACACATTCGCACTCACTCGCACGCACACACTCGCACACACTCGCACAAACTCACACACACTCGCACACACATATACACAATCGCACGCACACACACCCGCACACACTCGCACACATTTGCACTCACTCGCACGCACTCGCATGCACACACTCGCACAAACTCACACACACTGGCACACACTTATACACAATCGCACACACACACTCTAACACACACTCGCACACACTCGCACACACTCACTCACACACACTCACACACACACTCGCACACACTCACACACACTTGCACACACTCGCACACACTCACACGCACACACACTCACACACACTCACACACACTCGCACAAACTCACAAGCACAAACTCGCACACACACTCGCACACACTCACACGCACACACTCGCACACACACTCGCACACACTCGCACCCACTCACTCGTGCACACTCGCGCACACTCGGGCACATTTGCACACACTCGCACACACTCGCACACTCTCGCACACACACTCGCACACACACCAGCACACACTCGAACACACTCGCACACACTCGCACACACACTCGCACACACTCGCACCCACTCACTCGTGCACACTCGCGCACACTCGGGCACATTTGCACACACTCGCACACACTCGCACACTCTCGCACACACACTCGCACACACACCCGCACACACTCGAACACACTCGCACACACTCGCAAACACTCGCACATACAGTCCTACAAACTCACACACACTCACACATACTCGCACCCACACACAAACTGGCACACACTCAAACACACTCACTCATACACACTCGCACACACTCACTCGCACACACACACACACACTCGCACCCAGTCACTCGAGCACACTCGCACACCCTCGCACGCACACACTCGCACACACTCACATGCACACACTCACGCACACACACTCATGCACACTCGCACGCACACATTCACACACATTCGCACGCACTTGCACACACTCGTACGCACACACTGGCACACACTCGCACACACTCGCACACACACACTCGCACATACTCGCTCACACTCGCACACACTCGCACGCACACACTCGCACACACTCGCATGCACACACTCGCACACACACTCACACACACACACTCGCATACACACTCGCACAAACTCCTACACACACTCGTACACACTCACACACACTAGCACACACACACTCGCACATACTCGCACACACTCGCACACACTCGCATGCACACACTCGCACACACACTCACACACACACTCTCGCATACACACTCGCACAAACTCCTACACACACTCGTACACACTCACACACACTCGCACACACACTTGCACACACTCGCACATACACACATACACATTCGCACACACTCGCACACACACTCGCACACACAGTCCTACACACTCACACACACACTCGCAAACACTCGCACAAACTCACACACACTCACTCACACGCACACACACTCGCATGCCCACACTCACACACATTTGCACTCACTCGCATGCACTCGCACGCACACACTCGCACAAACTCACACACACTCGCACACACTCATACACAATCGCACGCACACACACTCGCACACACACACTCGCACACACTCGCACACTCTCGCACACATTCACACTCACTCGCACGCACTCGCACGCGCACACTCGAACACACTCGCACAAACTCACACACACTCGCACACACTTATACACAAACGCACACACACACTCGTACACACACTCGCACACACTCGCACACACTCGCACACACTCACTCACACACACTCACACACACACACTCACACACACTCACACACACTTGCACACACTCGCACACACTCACACGCACACACACTCGCACACACACTCACACACACTCACACACTCACAAGCACACACTCGCACACACACTCGCACACACTCACACGCACACACTCACACGCACACACTCGCACAAACAGTCGCACACACTCGCACCCACTCACTCGTGCACACTCGCGCACACTCGGGCACACTCTCGCACACACACTCGCACACACACTCGCACACACTCGAACACACTCGCACACACTCGCAAACACTCGCACATACAGTCCTACAAACTCACACACACTCTCACACTCGCACCCACACACAAACTGGCACACACTCAAACACACTCACTCATACACACTCGCACACACTCACTCGCACACACACACACACACTCGCACACACTCGCACCCAGTCACTCGAGCACACTCGCACACCCTCGCACGCACGCACACACTCGCACACACTCACATGCACACACTCACGCACACACACTCGCGCACACTCGTGCACACTCGCACTCACACATTCACACACATTCGCACTCACTTGCACACACTCGTACGCACACACTGGCACACACTCGCACACACTCGCACACACACACTCGCACATACTCGCTCACACTCGCACACACTCGCACGCACACACTCGCACACACTTGCATGCACACACTCGCACACACACTCACACACACACACTCGCATACACACTCACACAAACTCCTACACACACTCGTACACACTCACACACACTCGCACACACACACTCGCACACACTCGCACACTCTCGCACACATTCACACTCACTCGCACGCACTCGCACGCACACACTCGTACACACTCGCACAAACTCACACACACTCGCACACACTCGCACACACTCACTCACACACACTCACACACACACTCGCACACACTCACACACACTCGCACACACTCACATGCACACACACTCGCACACACTCACACACACTCGCACACACTCACAAGCACACACTCGCACAGACACTCGCTCACACTCACAAGCACACACTCACACGCACACACTCGCACACACACTCGCACACACTCACACCCACTCACTCGTGCACACTCGCGCACACTCGGGCACATTTGCACACACTCGCACACACTCGCACACTCTCGCACACACACTCGCACACACACTCGCACACACTCGAACACACTCACACACACTCACAAACAATCGCACATACAGTCCTACAAACTCACACACACTCACACACACTCACACACTCGCACCCACACACAAACTGGCACACACTCAAACACACTCACTCATACACACTCACACACACTCACTCGCACACACACACACTCGCACACACTCGCACCCAGTCACTCGAGCACACTCGCACACACTCGCACGCACACACGCACACACTCGCACACACTCACACGCACACACTCACGCACACACTCGCGCACACTCGTGCACACTCGCACGCACACATTCGCACACATTCGCACTCACTTGCACACACTGGCACACACTGGCACACACTGGCACACACACACTCGCACACACTCGCACACACTCGCACACACTTGCACACACTAGCACACACACTCGCACATACTCGCACACACTCGCACACACTCGCACACACTCGCACACACTCGCATGCACACACTCGCACACACACTCACACACACACTCACATACACACTCGCACACACTCGCACAAACTCCTACACACACACGTACACACTCACACACACTCGCACACACACTCGCACACACTCGCACATACACACATACACATTCACACACACTCGCACACACACTCGCACACACAGTCCTACACACTCACACACACACTCGCAAACACTCGCACACACTCACACACACACTCACTCACACATACACACTCGCGCACACTCACGCACACTAGCACACACTCGTAAGCATACACTCACACT
The DNA here is from genome assembly GCF_046119375.1 of Phyllobates terribilis. Taxonomy (NCBI): domain Eukaryota; kingdom Metazoa; phylum Chordata; class Amphibia; order Anura; family Dendrobatidae; genus Phyllobates; species Phyllobates terribilis. Next base: position 3,508,138 of record NW_027362853.1, read on the forward strand.
CACTCACACACTTACTCACACGCACACACTCTCGCACACACTCACACACACTCGCGCACACTCGCACACTCTCGCACACATTTGCACACACTCGCACTCACTCGCACCCACTCGCACGCACACACTCGCACACACTCAAACACAATCACACAAACTCGCACACACACACTCGCACACATTCGCACACACTCGCACACACGCACTCACTCACACTCACTCGCACACACTTGCACACACTCGCACACACTCGCACACACAGTCCTACACACTCACACACACACTCGCAAACACTCGCACAAACTCACACACACTCACTCACACGCACACACTTGCGCACACTAGCACACACTCGCACGCCCACACTCGCACACATTCGCACTCACTCGCACGCACACACTCGCACACACTCGCACAAACTCACACACACTCGCACACACTCATACACAATCGCACGCACACACACCCGCACACACTCGCACACATTTGCACTCACTCGCACGCACTCGCATGCACACACTCGCACAAACTCACACACACTGGCACACACTTATACACAATCGCACACACACACTCTAACACACACTCGCACACACTCGCACACACTCACTCACACACACTCACACACACACTCGCACACACTCACACACACTTGCACACACTCGCACACACTCACACGCACACACACTCACACACACTCACACACACTCGCACAAACTCACAAGCACAAACTCGCACACACACTCGCACACACTCACACGCACACACTCGCACACACACTCGCACACACTCGCACCCACTCACTCGTGCACACTCGCGCACACTCGGGCACATTTGCACACACTCGCACACACTCGCACACTCTCGCACACACACTCGCACACACACCCGCACACACTCGAACACACTCGCACACACTCGCAAACACTCGCACATACAGTCCTACAAACTCACACACACTCACACATACTCGCACCCACACACAAACTGGCACACACTCAAACACACTCACTCATACACACTCGCACACACTCACTCGCACACACACACACACACACACTCGCACCCAGTCACTCGAGCACACTCGCACACCCTCGCACGCACACACTCGCACACACTCACATGCACACACTCACGCACACACACTCATGCACACTCGCACGCACACATTCACACACATTCGCACGCACTTGCACACACTCGTACGCACACACTGGCACACACTCGCACACACTCGCACACACACACTCGCACATACTCGCTCACACTCGCACACACTCGCACGCACACACTCGCACACACTCGCATGCACACACTCGCACACACACTCACACACACACACGCGCATACACACTCGCACAAACTCCTACACACACTCGTACACACTCACACACACTAGCACACACACACTCGCACATACTCGCACACACTCGCACACACTCGCATGCACACACTCGCACACACACTCACACACACACTCTCGCATACACACTCGCACAAACTCCTACACACACTCGTACACACTCACACACACTCGCACACACACTTGCACACACTCGCACATACACACATACACATTCGCACACACTCGCACACACACTCGCACACACAGTCCTACACACTCACACACACACTCGCAAACACTCGCACACACTCACACACACACTCACTCACACGTACACACTCACGCACACTTGCACACACTCACGCACACTAGCACACACTCGTAAGAATACACTCACACTCACTCACACACTTACTCACACGCACACACTCTCGCACACACTCACACACACTCGCGCACACTCGCACACACTCGCACGCCCACACTCGCACACTCTCGCACACATTTGCACACACTCGCACTCACTTGCACCCACTCGCATGCACACACTCGCACACACTCATACACAATCACACAAACTCGCACACACACACTCGCACACATTCGCACACACTCGCACACACTCACTCACTCACACTCACTCGCACACACTTGCACACACTCGCACACACTCGCACACACAGTCCTACACACTCACACACACACTCGCAAACACTCGCACAAACTCACACACACTCACTCACACGCACAAACACTCGCATGCCCACACTCACACACATTTGCACTCACTCGCATGCACTCGCACGCACACACTCGCACAAACTCACACACACTCGCACACACTCATACACAATCGCACGCACACACACTCGCACACACACACTCGCACACACTCGCACACTCTCGCACACATTCACACTCACTCGCACGCACTCGCACGCGCACACTCGAACACACTCGCACAAACTCACACACACTCGCACACACTTATACACAAACGCACACACACACTCGTACACACACTCGCACACACTCGCACACACTCGCACACACTCACTCACACACACTCACACACACACACTCGCACACACTCACACACACTTGCACACACTCACACGCACACACACTCGCACACACACTCACACACACTCACACACTCACAAGCACACACTCGCACACACACTCGCACACACTCACATGCACACACTCACACGCACACACTCGCACAAACAGTCGCACACACTCGCACCCACTCACTCGTGCACAGTCGCGCACACTCGGGCACATTTGCACACACTCGCACACTCTCGCACACTCTCGCACACACACTCGCACACACACTCGCACACACTCGAACACACTCGCACACACTCGCAAACACTCGCACATACAGTCCTACAAACTCACACACACTCACACACTCGCACCCACACACAAACTGGCACACACTCAAACACACTCACTCATACACACTCGCACACACTCACTCGCACACACACACACACACTCGCACACACTCGCACCCAGTCACTCGAGCACACTCGCACACCCTCGCACGCACGCACGCACACACTCGCACACACTCACATGCACACACTCGCGCACACTCGTGCACACTCGCACGCACACATTCACACACATTCGCACTCACTTGCACACACTCGTACGCACACACTGGCACACACTCGCTCACACTCGCACACACACACTCGCACATACTCGCTCACACTCGCACACACTCGCACGCACACACTCGCACACACTCGCATGCACACACTCGCACACACACTCACACACACACACTCGCATACACACTCACACAAACTCCTACACACACTCGTACACACTCACACACACTCGCACACACACACTCGCACACACTCGCACACTCTCGCACACATTCACACTCACTCGCACGCACTCGCACGCACACACTCGTACACACTCGCACAAACTCACACACACTCGCACACACTTATAAACAATCGCACAGACACACTCGTACACACACTCGCACACACTCGCACACACTCACTCACACACACTCACACACACACTCGCACACACTCACACACACTCGCACACACTCACATGCACACACACTCGCGCACACTCACACACACTCGCACACACTCACAAGCACACACTCGCACAGACACTCGCTCACACTCACAAGCACACACTCACACGCACACACTCGCACACACACTCGCACACACTCACACCCACTCACTCGTGCACACTCGCGCACACTCGGGCACATTTGCACACACTCGCACACACTCGCACACTCTCGCACACACACTCGCACACACACTCGCACACACTCGAACACACTCACACACACTCACAAACAATCACACATACAGTCCTACAAACTCACACACACTCACACACTCGCACCCACACACAAACTGGCACACACTCAAACACACTCACTCATACACACTCGCACACACTCACTCGCACACACACACTCGCACACACTCGCACCCAGTCACTCGAGCACACTCGCACACACTCGCACGCACACACGCACACACTCGCACACACTCACACGCACACACTCACGCACACACTCGCGCACACTCGTGCACACTCGCACGCACACATTCGCACACATTCGCACTCACTTGCACACACTGGCACACACTGGCACACACTGGCACACACACACTTGCACACACTCACGCACACTAGCACACACTCGTAAGAATACACTCACACTCACTCACACACTTACTCACACGCACACACTCTCGCACACACTCACACACACTCGCGCACACTCGCACACACTCGCACGCCCACACTCGCACACTCTCGCACACATTTGCACACACTCGCACTCACTTGCACCCACTCGCACGCACACACTCGCACACACTCATACACAATCACACAAACTCGCACACACACACTCGCACACATTCGCACACACTCGCACACACTCACTCACTCACACTCACTCGCACACACTTGCACACACTCGCACACACTCGCACACACAGTCCTACACACTCACACACACACTCGCAAACACTCGCACAAACTCACACACACTCACTCACACGCACAAACACTCGCATGCCCACACTCACACACATTTGCACTCACTCGCATGCACTCGCACGCACACACTCGCACAAACTCACACACACTCGCACACACTCATACACAATCGCACGCACACACACTCGCACACACACACTCGCACACACTCGCACACTCTCGCACACATTCACACTCACTCGCACGCACTCGCACGCGCACACTCGAACACACTCGCACAAACTCACACACACTCGCACACACTTATACACAAACGCACACACACACTCGTACACACACTCGCACACACTCGCACACACTCGCACACACTCACTCACACACACTCACACACACACACTCGCACACACTCACACACACTTGCACACACTCACACGCACACACACTCGCACACACACTCACACACACTCACACACTCACAAGCACACACTCGCACACACACTCACACACACTCACATGCACACACTCACACGCACACACTCGCACAAACAGTCGCACACACTCGCACCCACTCACTCGTGCACAGTCGCGCACACTCGGGCACATTTGCACACACTCGCACACTCTCGCACACTCTCGCACACACACTCGCACACACACTCGCACACACTCGAACACACTCGCACACACTCGCAAACACTCGCACATACAGTCCTACAAACTCACACACACTCACACACTCGCACCCACACACAAACTGGCACACACTCAAACACACTCACTCATACACACTCGCACACACTCACTCGCACACACACACACACACTCGCACACACTCGCACCCAGTCACTCGAGCACACTCGCACACCCTCGCACGCACGCACGCACACACTCGCACACACTCACATGCACACACTCGCGCACACTCGTGCACACTCGCACGCACACATTCACACACATTCGCACTCACTTGCACACACTCGTACGCACACACTGGCACACACTCGCTCACACTCGCACACACACACTCGCACATACTCGCTCACACTCGCACACACTCGCACGCACACACTCGCACACACTCGCATGCACACACTCGCACACACACTCACACACACACACTCGCATACACACTCACACAAACTCCTACACACACTCGTACACACTCACACACACTCGCACACACACACTCGCACACACTCGCACACTCTCGCACACATTCACACTCACTCGCACGCACTCGCACGCACACACTCGTACACACTCGCACAAACTCACACACACTCGCACACACTTATAAACAATCGCACAGACACACTCGTACACACACTCGCACACACTCGCACACACTCACTCACACACACTCACACACACACTCGCACACACTCACACACACTCGCACACACTCACATGCACACACACTCGCGCACACTCACACACACTCGCACACACTCACAAGCACACACTCGCACAGACACTCGCTCGCACTCACAAGCACACACTCACACGCACACACTCGCACACACACTCGCACACACTCACACCCACTCACTCGTGCACACTCGCGCACACTCGGGCACATTTGCACACACTCGCACACACTCGCACACTCTCGCACACACACTCGCACACACACTCGCACACACTCGAACACACTCACACACACTCACAAACAATCACACATACAGTCCTACAAACTCACACACACTCACACACTCGCACCCACACACAAACTGGCACACACTCAAACACACTCACTCATACACACTCGCACACACTCACTCGCACACACACACACTCGCAAACACTCGCACCCAGTCACTCGAGCACACTCGCACACACTCGCACGCACACACGCACACACTCGCACACACTCACACGCACACACTCACGCACACACTCGCGCACACTCGTGCACACTCGCACGCACACATTCGCACACATTCGCACTCACTTGCACACACTGGCACACACTGGCACACACTGGCACACACACACTCGCACACACTCGCACACACTCGCACACACTTGCACACACTAGCACACACACTCGCACATACTCGCACACACTCGCACACACTCGCACGCACACACTCACACACACTCGCATGCACACACTCGCACACACACTCACACACACTCACATACACACTCGCACACACTCGCACAAAATCCTACACACACACATACACACTCACACACACTCGCACACACACTCGCACACACTCGCACATATACACATTCACACACACTCGCACACACACTCGCACACACAGTCCTACACACTCACACACTCGCAAAGACTCGCACACACTCACACACACACTCACTCACACATACACACTCGCGCACACTCACGCACACTAGCACACACTCGTAAGCATACACTCACACTCACTCACACACTTACTCACACGCACACACTCTCGCACACACTCACACACACTCGCGCACACTCGCACACTCTCGCACACATTTGCACACACTCGCACTCACTCGCACCCACTCGCACGCACACACTCGCACACACTCATACACAATCACACAAACTCGCACACACACACTTGCACACATTCGCACACACTCGCACGCACGCACTCACTCACACTCACTCGCACACACTTGCACACACTCGCACACACTCGCACACACAGTCCTACACACTCACACACACACTCGCAAACACTCGCACAAACTCACACACACTCACTCACACGCACACACTTGCGCACACTAGCACACACTCGCACGCCCACACTCGCACACATTCGCACTCACTCGCACGCACACACTCGCACACACTCGCACAAACTCACACACACTCGCACACACTCATACACAATAGCACGCACACACACGCGCACACACTCGCACACATTTGCACTCACTCGCACGCACTCGCATGCACACACTCGCACAAACTCACACACACTGGCACACACTTATACACAATCGCACACACACTCTAACACACACTCGCACACACTCACTCACACACACTCACACACACACTCGCACACACTCACACACACTTGCACACACTCGCACACACTCACACGCACACACACTCACACACACTCACACACACTCGCACAAACTCACAAGCACAAACTCGCACACACACTCGCACACACTCACACGCACACACTCACACGCACACACTCGCACACACACTCGCACACACTCGCACCCACTCACTCGTGCACACTCGCGCACACTCGGGCACATTTGCACACACTCGCACACACTCGCACACTCTCGCACACACACTCGCACACACACCCGCACACACTCGAACACACTCGCACACACTCGCAAACACTCGCACATACAGTCCTACAAACTCACACACACTCACACACACTCACACACTCGCACCCACACACAAACTGGCACACACTCAAACACACTCACTCATACACACTCGCACACACTCACTCGCACACACACACACTCGCACACACTCGCACCCAGTCACTCGAGCACACTCGCACACCCTCGCACGCACGCACACACTCGCACACACTCACATGCACACACTCACGCACACAGACTCGCGCACACTCATGCACACTCGCACGCACACATTCACACACATTCGCACGCACTTGCACACACTCGTACGCACACACTGGCACACACTCGCACACACTCGCACACACACACTCGCACACACTCGCATGCACACACTCGCACACACACTCACACACACACACTCGCATACACACTCGCACAAACTCCTACACACACTCGTACACACTCACACACACTAGCACACACACACTCGCACATACTCGCACACACTCGCACACACTCGCATGCACACACTCGCACACACACTCACACACACACTCTCGCATACACACTCGCACAAACTCCTACACACACTCGTACACACTCACACACACTCGCACACACACTTGCACACACTCGCACATACACACATACACATTCGCACACACTCGCACACACACTCGCACACACAGTACTACACACTCACACACACACTCGCAAACACTCGCACACACTCACACACACACTCACTCACACGTACACACTCACGCACACTTGCACACACTGACGCACACTAGCACACACTCGTAAGCATACACTCACACTCACTCACACACTTACTCACACGCACACACTCTCGCACACACTCACACACACTCGCGCACACTCGCACACACTCGCACGCCCACACTCGCACACTCTCGCACACATTTGCACACACTCGCACTCACTTGCACCCACTCGCACGCACACACTCGCACACACTCATACACAATCACACAAACTCGCACACACACACTCGCACACATTCGCACACACTCGCACACACTCACTCACTCACACTCACTCGCACACACTTGCACACACTCGCACACACTCGCACACACAGTCCTACACACTCACACACACACTCGCAAACACTCACACAAACTCACACACACTCACTCACATGCACACACTTGCGCACACTAGCACACACTCGCACGCCCACACTCGCACACTCTCGCACACATTTGCACACACTCGCACTCACTTGCACCCACTCGCACGCACACACTCGCACACACTTATACACAATCACACAAACTCGCACACACACACTCGCACACATTCGCACACACTCGCACACACTCGGACACACTCGCACACACAGTCCTACACACTCACACACACACTCGCAAACACTCGCACAAACTCACACACACTCACTCACACACACTCGCATGCCCACACTCACACACATTTGTACTCACTCGCACGCACTCGCACGCACACACTCGCACAAACTCACACACACTCGCACACACTCATACACAATCGCACGCACACACACTCGCACACACACACTCGCACACACTCGCACACTCTCGCACACATTCACACTCACTCGCACGCACTCGCACGCGCACACTCGAACACACTCGCACAAACTCACACACACTCGCACACACTTATACACAAACGCACACACACACTCGTACACACACTCGCACACACTCGCACACACTCGCACACACTCACTCACACACACTCACACACACTCGCACACACTCACACACACTTGCACACACTCGCACACACTCACACGCACACACACTCGCACACACACTCACACACTCACAAGCACACACTCGCACACACACTCGCACACACTCACACGCACACACTCACACGCACACACTCGCACAAACAGTCGCACACACTCGCACCCACTCACTCGTGCACACTCGCGCACACTCGGGCACATTTGCACACACTCGCACACTCTCGCACACTGTCGCACACACACTCGCACACACACTCGCACACACTCGAACACACTCGCACACACTCGCAAACACTCGCACATACAGTCCTACAAACTCACACACACTCACACACTCGCACCCACACACAAACTGGCACACACTCAAACACACTCGCACACACTCGCAGCCAGTCACTCGAGCACACTCGCACACCCTCGCACGCACGCACACACTCGCACACACTCACATGCACACACTCATGCACACACACTCGCGCACACTCGTGCACACTCGCACGCACACATTCACACACATTCGCACTCACTTGCACACACTCGTACGCACACACTGGCACACACTCACGCACACTAGCACACACTCGCATGCACACACTCGCACACACACTCACACACACTCACATACACACTCGCACACACTCGCACACTCTCGCACACATTCACACTCACTCGCATACACACTCGCACACACTCGCATGCACACACTCGCACACACACTCACACACACACACTCGCATACACACTCGCACAAACTCCTACACACACTCGTACACACTCACACACACTCACACACACACTTGCACACACTCGCACACACTCGCACATACACACATACACATTCGCACACACTCGCACACTCACTCGCACACACAGTCCTACACACTCACACACACACTCGCAAACACTCGCACACACACACACTCACTCACACGTACACACTCGCGCACACTCACACACTCACGCACACTAGCACACACTCGTAAGCATACACTCACACTCACTCACTCACACTCACTCACACACTTACTCACACGCAAACACTCTCGCACACACTCACACACACTCGCGCACACTCGCACACACTCACGCACACTAGCACACACTCGCATGCACACACTCGCACACACACTCACACACACTCACATACACACTCGCACACACTCGCACAAACTCCTACACACACTCGTACACACACACTCGCACACACACTCGCACACACTCGCACACACTCGCACATACACACATACACATTCGCACACACTCGCTCACACACTCGCACACACAGTCCTACACACTCACACACACACTCGCAAACACTCGCACACACTCACACACACACTCACTCACACGTACACACTCGCGCACACTCGCACACACTCATGCACACTAGCACACACTCACATGCACACACTGGCACACACACTAACACACACACTCACATACACACTCGCACACACTCGCACAAACTCCTACACACACTCGCACACACTCACACACACACTCGCACGCTCACACTCGCACACACTCACACACACACTTGCACACACTTGCACACACTCACTCATACACACTCGCACACACTCACTCGCACACACACACACTCGCACACACTCACACACACACACACTCGCGCACACTCGTGCACACTCGCACGCACACATTCGCACACATTCGCACTCACTTGCACACACTCGTACGCAAACACTGGCACACACTGGCACACACTCGCACACACACACTCGCACACACTCGCACACACTTGCACACACTAGCACACACACACTCGCACACACTCGCACATACTCGCACACACTCACACACACTTGCACGCACACACTCGCATGCACACACTCGCACACACTCAAACACACTCGCATACACACTCGCACACACTCGCACAAACTCCTACACACACTCGTACACACTCACACACACTCACACACACACTCGCACACACTCGCACATACACACATACACATTTGCACACAGTCGCACACACACTCGAACACACCGTCCTACACACTCACACACACACTCGCAAACACTCGCACACACTCACACACACTCACTCACACGTACACACTCGTGCACACTCACGCACACTAGCACACACTCGTAAGCATACACTCAAACTCACTCACACACTTACTCACATGCACACACTCTCGCACACACTCACACACACTCGTGCACACTCGCACACACTCGCACGCCCACACTCGCACACTCTCGCACACATTTGCACACACTCGCACTCACTCGCACCCACTCGCATGCACACACTCGCACACACTCATACACAATCACACAAACTCGCACACACACACTCGCACACATTCGCACACACTCGCATACACTCACTCACTCACACTCACTCGCACACACTTGCACACACTCGCACACACTCACACACAGTCCTACACACTCAAACACACTCGCACAAACTCACACACACTCACTCACACGCACACACTTGCGCACACTAGCACACACTCGCACGCCCACACTCGCACACATTCGCACTCACTCGCACGCACTCGCACGCACACACTCGCAAAAAACTCACACACACTCGCACACACTCATACACAATCGCACGCACACACACTCGCACACACACACTCGCACACACTCGCACACTCTCGCACTCACTCGCACGCACTCGCACGCACACACTCGCACACACTCGCATGCACACACTCGCACACACAAACACACACACACTCGCATACACACTCGCACACACTCGCACAAACTCCTACACACACTCGTACACACTCACACACACTCGCACACACACTTGCACACACTCGAACATACACACATACACATTCGCACACACTCGCACACTCACTCGCACACACAGTCCTACACACTCACACACACACTCGCAAACACTCGCACACACACACACTCACTCACACATACACACTCGCGCACACTCGCACACACTCATGCACACTAGCCCACACTCGTAAGCATACACTCACACTCACTCACACACTTACTCACACTCACACACTCTCGCACACACTCACACACACTCGCCCACACTCGCACAAACTCGCACGCCCACACTCGCACACTCTCGCACACATTTGCACACACTCGCACTCACTCACACCCACTCGCACGCACACACTCGCACACACTCATACACAATCACACAAACTCGCACACACACACTCGCACACATTCGCACACACTCGCACACACTCACTCACTCACACTCACTCGCACACACTTGCACACACTCGCACACACTCGCACACACAGTCCTACACACTCACACACACACTCGCAAACACTCGCACAAACTCACACACACTCACTCACACGCACACACTTGCGCACACTAGCACACACTCGCACGCCCACACTCGCACACATTCGCACTCACTCACACGCACTCGCACGCACACACTCGCACAAACTCACACACACTCGCACACACTCATACACAATCGCACTCACTCGCACGCACACACTCTCACACACTCGCACAAACTCACACACACTCGCACACACTTATACACATTCGCACACACACACTCACTCACTCCCACTCACTCGCACACACTTGCACACACTCGCACACACTCGCACACACAGTCCTACACACTCACACACACTCGCAAACACTCGCACAAACTCACACACACTCACTCACATGCACACACTCGCACACACTCGCACACACAGTCCTACACACTCACACACACTCGCAAACACTCGCACAAACTCACACACACTCACTCACACGCCCACACTTGCACACACTCACACTCATTCGCACGCACTCGCACGCACACACTCGCACACACTCGCACATACTCGCACACACTTGCACACACTCGCACACACTCGCATGCACAAACTCGCACACACACTCACAAACACACACTCGCATACACACTCGCACAAACTCCTACACACACTCGTACACACTCACACACACTCGCACACACACTTGCACACACTCACACACACTTGCACATACACACATACACATTCGCACACACTCGCACACACACTCGCACACACAGTCCTACACACACACTCGCAAACACTCGCACACACTCACACACACACTCACTCACACGTACACACTCGCACACAATCGCACACACTCACGCACACTAGCACACAGTCATAAGCATACACTCACACTCACTCACACGCACACACTCTCGCACACACTCACACACACTCTTGCACACTCGCACACACTCGCACGCCCACACTCGCACACTCTCGCACACATTTGCACACACTCACACTCACTCACACCCACTCACACGCACACACTCGCACACACTCATACACAATCACACAAACTCGCACACACACACTCGCACACATTTGCACACACTCGCACACACTCACTCACACTCACTCGCACACACTTGCACACACTCGCACACACTCGCACACACAGTCCTACACACTCACACACACTCGCAAACACTCGCACAAACTCACACACACTCACTCACACGCACATACTTGCACACACTCGCACGCCCACACTTGCACACATTCGCACTCACTCGCACGCACTCGCACGCACACACTCGCACACACTTGCACAAACTCACACACTCTCGCACACACTCATACTCAATCGCACAATCGCACAAACTCACACACACTCGCACACACTCACACACTCGCACCCACTCACTCGTGCACACTCGCACACATTCGCACTCACTCGCACGCACTCGCACGCACACACTCGCACAAACTCACACACACTCGCACACACTCATACACAATCGCACGCACACACACTCGCACACACACACTCACACACACTCGCACACTCTCGCACACATACGCACTTACTCGCACACACTTGCACGCACACACTCTCACACACTCGCACAAACTCACACACACTCGCACACACTTATACACAATCGGACACACACACTCACTCACTCACACTCACTCGCACACACTTGCACACACTCGCACACACTCGCACACACATTCCTACACACTCACACACCCTCGCAAACACTCGCACAAACTCACACACACTCACTCACACGCACACACTTGCACACACTAGCACACACTCGCACGCCCACACTTGCACACACTCACTCGCACGCACTCGCACACACACACTCGCACACACTCGCACATACTCGCACACACTTGCACACACTCGCACACACTCGCACATACACACATACACATTCGCACACACTCGCACACACACTCGCACACACAGTCCTACACACTCACACAAACACTCGCAAACACTCGCACACACTCACACACACACTCACTCACACGTACACACTCGCGCACACTCGCACACACTCACGCACACTAGCACACACTCGCATGCACACACTGGCACACACTAACACACACACTCACATACACACTCGCACACACTCGCACAAACTCCTACACACAGTCGCACACACTCACACACACGCTCGCACGCTCACACTCGCACACACTCACACACACACTTGCACACACTTGCACACACACACTCGCACACAATCACACACACACTCGCAGACACTCGCACACACTCACTCATGCACACACTCATACACACTCGCCCACACTCGCACACACAGTCCTACACACTCACACACACACTCGCAAACACTCGCAAACACTCACACACACACTCACTCACACGTACACACTCGCACACACTCGCACGCCCACACTCTCACACTCTCGCACACATTTGCACACACTCGCACTCACTCGCACACACACTCACACACACACTCGCACAAACTCATACACAATCGCACACACTCACTCGCACACACTTGCACACACTCGCACACACTCGCACACACTTGCACACACTTGCACACGCTTGCACACACTCGCACACACTCACACACACTCGCACACACTCACACACACGCACACACACGCACACACACTCACGCACACACTCGCACACACTCGCACACACTTGCATGCACACATTCGCACGCACTCGCACACACAAACACAAACTGGCACACACTCAAACACACTCACTCATACACACTCGCACACACTCACTCACACACACACTCGCACACACTCACACACACACACACTCGCGCCCACTCGTGCACACTCGCACGCACACATTCGCACACATTCGCACTCACTTGCACACACTCATACGCAAACACTGGCACACACTGGCACACACTCGCACACACACACTCGCACACACTCGCACACACTTGCACACACTAGCACACACACACTCGCACACACTCGCACATACTCGCACACACTCACACACACTTGCACGCACACACTCGCATGCACACACTCGCACACACTCACACACACTCGCATACACACTCGCACACACTCGCACAAACTCCTACACACACTCATACACACTCACACACACTCGCACACACACTCGCACACACTCGCACATACACACATACACATTTGCACACACTCGCACACACACTCGCACACACAGTCCTACACACTCACACACACACTCGCAAACACTCGCACACACTCACACACACACTCACTCACACGTACACACTCAAGCACACTAGCACACACTCGTAAGCATACACTCAAACTCACTCACACACTTACTCACATGCACACACTCTCGCACACACTCACACACACTCGTGCACACTCACACACACTCGCACGCCCACACTCGCACACTCTCGCACACATTTGCACACACTCGCACTCACTCGCACCCACTCGCATGCACACACTCGCACACACTCATACACAATCACACAAACTCGCACACACACACTCGCACACATTCGCACACACTCGCACACACTCACTCACTCACACTCACTCGCACACACTTGCACACACTCGCACACACTCGCACACACAGTCCTACACACTCACACACACTCGCAAACACTCGCACAAACTCACACACACTCACTCACATGCACACACTTGCGCACACTAGCACACACTCGCGTGCCCACACTCGCACACATTCGCACTCACTCGCACGCACTCGCACGCACACACTCGCAAAAAACTCACACACACTCGCACACACTCATACACAATCGCACGCACACACTCGCACACACACACTCGCACACACTCGCACACTCTCGCACTCACTCGCACGCACTCGCACGCACACACTCGCACACACTCGCATGCACACACTCGCACACACAAACACACACACACTCGCATACACACTCGCACACACTCGCATGCACACACTCGCACACACACTCACACACACACACTCGCATACACACTCGCACACACTCGCACAAACTCCTACACACACTCGTACACACTCACACACACTCGCACACACACTTGCACACACTCAAACATACACACATACACATTCGCACACACTCACACACTCACTCGCACACACAGTCCTACACACTCACACACACACTCGCAAACACTCACACACACACACACTCACTCACACGTACACACTCGCGCACACTCGCACACACTCACGCACACTAGCACACACTCGTAAGCATACACTCACACTCACTCACACACTTACTCACACTCACACACTCTCGCACACACTCACACACACTCGCCCACACTCGCACAAACTCACACACACTCGCACACACTTATACACAATCGCACACACACTCGTACACACACTCGCACACACTCGCACACACTCGCACACACTCACTCACACACACACACACACTCGCACACACTCAAACACACTCACACACACTCACATGCACACACACTCGCACACACTCACACACACTCGCACACACTCACAAGCACACATTCGCACAGACACTCGCTCACACTCACAAGCACACACTCACACGCACACACTCGCACACACACTCGCACACACTCACACCAACTCACTCGTGCACACTCGCTCACACTCGGGCACATTTGCACACACTCGCACACACTCGCACACACTCGCACACACACTCGCACACACTCGAACACACTCACACACACTCACAAACAATCGCACATACAGTCCTACAAACTCACACACACTCACACACACTCACACACTCGCACCCACACACAAACTGGCACACACTCAAACACACTCACTCATACACACTCGCACACACTCACTCGCACACACACACACTCGCACACACTCGCACCCAGTCACTCGAGCACACTCGTACACACTCGCACGCACACACGCACACACTCGCACACACTCACACGCACACACTCACGCACACACACTCGCGCACACTCGTGCACACTCGCACGCACACATTCGCACACATTCGCACTCACTTGCACACACTGGCACACACTGGCACACACTGGCACACACACACTCGCACACACTCGCACACACTTGCACACACTAGCACACACACTCGCACATACTCGCACACACTCGCACACACTCGCACGCACACACTCGCACACACTCGCATGCACACACTCGCACACACACTCACACACACACACTCACATACACACTCGCACACACTCGCACAAACTCCTACACACACACGTACACACTCACACACACTCGCACACACAGTCGCACACACTCGCACATACACACATACACATTCACACACACTCGCACACACACTCGCACACACAGTCCTACACACTCACACACACACTCGCAAACACTCGCACACACTCACACACACACTCACTCACACATACACACTCACGCACACTCACGCACACTAGCACACACTCGTAAGCATACACTCACTCACACACTTACTCACACGCACACACTCTCGCACACACTCACACACACTCGCGCACACTCGCACACTCTCGCACACATTTGCACACACTCGCACTCACTCGCACCCACTCGCACGCACACACTCGCACACACTCATACACAATCACACAAACTCGCACAAACACACTCGCACACATTCGCACACACTCGCACACACGCACTCACTCACACTCACTCGCACACACTTGCACACACTCGCACACAGTCGCACACACAGTCCTACACACTCACACACACACTCGCAAACACTCGCACAAACTCACACACACTCACTCACACGCACACACTTGCGCACACTAGCACACACTCGCACGCCCACACTCGCACACATTCGCACTCACTCGCACGCACTCGCACGCACACACTCATACACAATCGCACGCACACACACCCGCACACACTCGCACACATTTGCACTCACTCGCACGCACTCGCATGCACAAACTCGCACAAACTCACACACACTGGCACACACTTATACACAATCGCACACACACACTCTAACACACACTCGCACACACTCGCACACACTCACTCACACACACTCACACACACACTCGCACACACTCACACACACTTGCACACACTCGCACACACTCACACGCACACACACTCACACACTCACACACACTCGCACACACTCACAAGCACAAACTCGCACACACACTCGCACACACTCGCATGCACACACTCGCACGCACACACTCGCACAAACAGTCGCACACACTCGCACCCACTCACTCGTGCACACTCGCGCACACTCGGGCACATTTGCACACACTCGCACACACTCGCACACTCTCGCACACACACTCGCACACACACTCGCACACACTCGAACACACTCGCACACACTCGCAAACACTCGCACATACAGTCCTACAAACTCACACACACTCACACACACTCACACACTCGCACCCACACACAAACTGGCACACACTCAAACACACTCACTCATACACACTCGCACACACTCACTCGCACACACACACACTCGCACCCAGTCACTCGAGCACACTCGCACACCCTCGCACGCACGCACACACTCGCACACACTCACATGCACACACTCACGCACACACACTCGCGCACACTCATGCACACTCGCACGCACACATTCACACACATTCGCACGCACTTGCACACACTCGTACGCACACACTGGCACACACTGGCAGACACTCGCACACACACACTCGCACATACTCGCTCACACTCGCACACACTCGCACGCACACACTCGCACACACTCGCATGCACACACTCGCACACACACTCACACACACACACTCGCATACACACTCGCACAAACTCCTACACACACTCGTACACACTCACACACACTAGCACTCACACACTCGCACATACTCGCACACACTCGCACACACTCGCATGCACACACTCGCACACACACTCACACACTCTCGCATACACACTCGCACAAACTCCTACACACACTCGTACACACTCACACACACTCGCACACACACTTGCACACACTCGCACATACACACATACACATTCGCACACACTCGCACACACACTCGCACACACAGTCCTACACACTCACACACACACTCGCAAACACTCGCACACACTCACACACACACTCACTCACACGTACACACTCACGCACACTTGCACACACTCACGCACACTAGCACACACTCGTAAGCATACCCTCACACTCACTCACACACTTACTCACACGCACACACTCTCGCACACACTCACACACACTCGCGCACACTCGCACACACTCGCACGCCCACACTCGCACACTCTCGCACACATTTGCACACACTCGCACTCACTTGCACCCACTCGCACGCACACACTCGCACACACTCATACACAATCACACAAACTCGCACACACACACTCGCACACATTCGCACACACTCGCACACACTCACTCACTCACACTCACTCGCACACACTTGCACACACTCGCACACACTCGCACACACAGTCCTACACACTCACACACACACTCGCAAACACTCGCACAAACTCACACACACTCACTCACACGCAGACACACTCGCATGCCCACACTCACACACATTTGCACTCACTCGCACGCACTCGCACGCACACACTCGCACAAACTCACACACACTCGCACACACTCATACACAATCGCACGCACACACACTCGCACACACACACTCGCACACACTCGCACACTCTCGCACACATTCACACTCACTCGCACGCACTCGCACGTGCACACTCGAACACACTCGCACAAACTCACACACACTCGCACACACTTATACACAAACGCACACACACACTCGTACACACACTCGCACACACTCGCACACACTCGCACACACTCACTCACACACACTCACACACACACACTCGCACACACTCACACACACTTGCACACACTCGCACACACTCACACGCACACACACTCGCACACACACTCACACACACTCACACACTCACAAGCACACACTCGCACACACACTCGCACACACTCACACGCACACACTCACACGCACACACTCGCACAAACAGTCGCACACACTCGCACCCACTCACTCGTGCACACTCGCGCACACTCGGGCACATTTGCACACACTCGCACACACTCGCACACTCTCGCACACACACTCGCACACACTCGCACACTCTCGCACACACACTCGCACACACACTCGCACACACTCGAACACACTCGCACACACTCGCAAACACTCGCACATACAGTCCTACAAACTCACACACACTCACACACACTCACACACTCCACCCACACACAAACTGGCACACACTCAAACACACTCACTCATACACACTCGCACACACTCACTCGCACACACACACACACACACTCGCACACACTCGCACCCAGTCACTCGAGCACACTCGCACACACTCGCACTAACGCACACACTCGCACACACTCACACGCACACAGTCACGCACACACACTCGCGCACACTCGTGCACACTTGCACGCACACATTCGCACACATTCGCACTCACTTGCACACACTCGTGCGCACACACTGGCACACACTGGCACACACTGGCAAACACACACTCGCACACACTGGCACACACTTGCACACACTAGCACACACACACTCGCACATACTCGCACACACTCGCACACACTCGCACGCACACACTCGCACACACTCGCATGCACACACTCACACACACACTCACACACACTCACATACACACTCGCACACACTCGCACAAACTCCTACACACATGTACACACTCACACACACTCGCACACACACTCGCACACACTCGCACATACACACATACACATTCACACACACTCGCACACACACCCGCACACACAGTCCTACACACTCACACACACACTCGCAAACACTCGCACACACTCACACACACACTCACATTTACACACTCGCGCACACTCACGCACACTAGCACACACTCGTAAGCATACACTCACACTCACTCACACACTTACTCACACGCACACACTCTAGCACACACTCACACACACTCGCGCACACTCGCACACACTCGCACGCCCACACTCGCACACTCTTGCACACATTTGCACACACTCGCACTGACTCGCACCCACTCGCACGCACACACTCGCACACACTCATACACAATCACACAAACTCGCACACACACACTCGCACACATTCGCACACACTCTCACACACGCACTCACTCACACTCACTCGCACACACTTACACACACTCGCACACACTCGCACACACAGTCCTACACACTCACACACACACTCGCAAACACTCGCACAAACTCACACACACTCACTCACACGCACACACTTGCGCACACTAGCACACACTCGCACGCCCAAACTCGCACACATTCGCACTCACTCGCACGCACTCGCACGCACACACTCGCACACACTCGCACAAACTCACACACACTCGCACACACTCATACACAATCGCACGCACACACACCCGCACACACTCACACACATTCGCACTCACTCGCACGCACTCGCACGCACACACTCGCACAAACTCACACACACTGGCACACACTTATACACAATCGCACACACACACTCTAACACACACTCACACACACTCGCACACACTCACTCACACACACTCACACACACACTCGCACACACTCACACGCACACACACTCTCACACACACTCACACACACTCGCACACACTCACAAGCACAAACTCGCACACACACTCGCACACACTCACACGCACACACTCACACGCACACACTCGCACACAAACTCGCACACACTCGCACCCAGTCACTCGAGCACACTCGCACACCCTCGCACGCACGCACACACTCGCACACACTCACATGCACACACTCACACACACACACTCGCACACACTCGAACACACTCGCACACACTCGCAAACACTCGCACATACAGTCCTACAAACTCACACACACTCACACACACTCACACACTCCACCCACACACAAACTGGCACACACTCAAACACACTCACTCAGACACACTCGCACACACTCACTCGCACACACACACACACACTCGCACACAATCGCACCCAGTCACTCGAGCACACTCGCACACACTCGCACGCACGCACACACTCGCACACACTCACACGCACACAGTCACGCACACACACTCGCGCACACTCGTGCACACTTGCACGCACACATTCGCACACATTCGCACTCACTTGCACACACTTGTGCGCACACACTGGCACACACTGGCACACACACACTCGCACACACTCGCACACACTTGCACACACTAGCACACACACACTCGCACATACTCGCACACACTCGCACACACTCGCACGCACACACTCGCACACACTCGCATGCACACACTCGCTCACACACTCACACACACACACTCACATACACACTCGCACACACTCGCACGCACACACTCGCACGCACACACTCGCACACAATCGCATGCACACACTCGCACACACACTCACACACACTCACTCGCACACACACTCGCACACACTTGCACCCAGTCACTCGAGCACACTCGCACACCCTCGCACGCACGCACGCACACACTCGCACACACTCACATGCACACACTCACGCACACACACTCGCACACACTCGTGCACACTCGCACGCACACATTCATGCACACACACTCGCGCACACTCGTGCACACTCGCACGCACACATTCACACACATTCGCACTCACTTGCACACACTCGTACGCACACACTGGCACACACTTGCACACACTCGCACACACACACTCGCACATACTCGCTCACACTCACACACACTCGCACGCACACACTCGCACACACTCGCATGCACACACTCGCACACACACTCGCATACACACTCGCACAAACTCCTACACACACTCGTACACACTCACACACACTAGCACACACACACTCGCACACACTCGCACATACTCGCACACACTCGCACACACTCGCATGCACACACTCGCACACACATTCACACACACTCTCGCATACACACTCGCACAAACTCCTACACACACTCGTACACACTCACACACACTCGCACACACACTTGCACACACTCGCACACACTCGCACATACACACATACACATTCGCACACACTCGCACACACACTCGCACACACAGTCCTACACACTCACACACACACTCGCAAACACTCGCACACACTCACACACACACTCACTCACACGTACACACTCATGCACACTTGCACACACTCACGCACACTAGCACACACTCGTAAGCATACAATCACACTCACTCACACACTTACTCACACGCACACACTCTCGCACACACTCACACACACTCGCGCACACTCGCACACACTCGCACGCCCACCATCACACACTCTCGCACACATTTGCACACACTCGCACTCACTTGCACCCACTGGCACGCACACACTCGCACACACTCATACACAATCACACAAACTCGCACACACACACTCGCACACATTTGCACACACTCGCACACTCACACTCACTCGCACACACTTGCACACACTCGCACACACTCGCACACACAGTCCTACACACTCACACACACACTCGCAAACACTCACACAAACTCACACACACTCACTCACACGCACACACTTGCGCACACTAGCACACACTCGCACGCCCACACTCACACACATTCGCACTCACTCGCACGCACTCGCACGCACACACTTGCACAAACTCACACACACTCGCATACACTCATACACAATTGCATGCACACACACTCGCACACACACACTCGCACACACTAGCACACTCTCGCACACATTCACACTCACTCGCACGCACTCGCACGCACACACTCGAACACACTCGCACAAACACACACACACTCGCACACACTTATACACAAACGCACACACACACTCGTACACACACTCGCACACACTCGCACACACTCACTCACACACACACACTCGCACACACTCACACACACTCGCACACACTCGCACACACTCACTCACACACACTCACACACACACACTCGCACACACTCACACACACTTGCACACACTCGCACAAACTCACACGCACACACACTCGCACACACACTCACACACACTCACACACTCACAAGCACACACTCGCACACACACTCGCACAAACTCACACGCACACACTCACACGCACACACTCGCACAAACAGTCGCACACACTCGCACCCACTCACTCGTGCACACTCGCGCACACTCGGGCACATTTGCACACACTCGCACACACTCGCACACTCTCGCACACACACTCGCACACACACTCGCACACACTCGAACACACTCGCACACACTCGCAAACACTCGCACATACAGTCCTACAAACTCACACACACTCACACACACTCACACACTCCACCCACACACAAACTGGCACACACTCAAACACACTCACTCATACACACTCGCACACACTCACTCGCACACACACACACACACTCGCACACACTCGCACCCAGTCACTCGAGCACACTCGCACACACTCGCACGCACGCACACACTCGCACACACTCACACGCACACAGTCACGCACACACACTCGCGCACACTCGTGCACACTTGCACGCACACATTCGCACACATTCGCACTCACTTGCACACACTCGTGCACACACACTGCCACACACTGGCACACACTGGCAAACACACACTCGCACACACTGGCACACACTTGCACACACTAGCACACACACACTCGCACATACTCGCACACACTCGCACACACTCGCACGCACACACTCGCACACACTCGCATGCACACACTCGCACACACACTCACACACACTCACATACACACTCGCACACACTCGCACAAACTCCTACACACACGTACACACTCACACACACTCGCACACACACTCGCACACACTCGCACATACACACATACACATTCACACACACTCGCACACACACCCGCACACACAGTCCTACACACTCACACACACACTCGCAAACACTCGCACACACTCACACACACACTCACATTTACACACTCGCGCACACTCACGCACACTAGCACACACTCGTAAGCATACACTCACACTCACTCACACACTTACTCACACGCACACACTCTCGCACACACTCACACACACTCGCGCACACTCGCACACACTCGCACACCCACACTCGCACACTCTTGCACACATTTGCACACACTCGCACTGAATCGCACCCACTCGCACGCACACACTAGCACACACTCATACACAATCACACAAACTCGCACACACACACTCGCACACATTCGCACACACTCTCACACACGCACTCACTCACACTCACTCGCACACAATTACACACACTCGCACACACTCGCACACACAGTCCTACACACTCACACACACACTCGCAAACACTCGCACAAACTCACACACACTCACTCACACGCACACACTTGCGCACACTAGCACACACTCGCACACCCAAACTCGCACACATTCGCACTCACTCGCACGCACTCGCACGCACACACTCGCACACACTCGCACAAACTCACACACACTCGCACACACTCATACACAATCGCACGCACACACACCCGCACACACTCACACACATTCGCACTCACTCGCACGCACTCGCACGCACACACTCGCACAAACTCACACACACTGGCACACACTTATACACAATCGCACACACACACTCTAACACACACTCACACACACTCGCACACACTCACTCACACACACTCACACACACACTTGCACACACTCACACACACTTTCACACACTCGCACACACTCACACGCACACACACTCTCACACACACTCACACACACTCGCACACACTCACAAGCACAAACTGGCACACACACTCGCACACACTCACACGCACACACTCACACGCACACACTCGCACACAAACTCGCACACACTCGCACCCAGTCACTCGAGCACACTCGCACACCCTCGCACGCACGCACACACTCGCACACACTCACATGCACACACTCACGCACACACACTCGCACACACTCGCACACACTCGCAAACACTCGCACATACAGTCCTACAAACTCACACACACTCACACACACTCACACACTCCACCCACACACAAACTGGCACACACTCACTCAGACACACTCGCACACACTCACTCGCACACACACACACACACTCGCACACACTCGCACCCAGTCACTCGAGCACACTCGCACACACTCGCACGCACGCACACACTCGCACACACTCACACGCACACAGTCACGCACACACACTCGCGCACACTCGTGCACACTTGCACACACACATTCGCACACATTCGCACTCACTTGCACACACTCGTGCGCACACACTGGCACACACTGGCACACACTGGCACACACACACTCGCACACACTCGCACACACTTGCACACACTAGCACACACACACTCGCACATACTCGCACACACTCGCACACACTCGCACGCACACACTCGCACACACTCACATGCACACACTCGCACACACACTCACACACACACACTCACATACACACTCGCACACACTCGCACACACTCGCACGCACACACTCGCACACACTCGCATGCACACACTCGCACACACACTCACACACACTCACTCGCACACACACTCGCACACACTTGCACCCAGTCACTCGAGCACACTCGCACACCCTCGCACGCACGCACGCACACACTCGCACACACTCACATGCACACATTCACGCACACACACTCGCACACACTCGTGCACACTCGCACGCACACATTCATGCACACACACTCGCGCACACTCGTGCACACTCGCACGCACACATTCACACACATTCGCACTCACTTGCACACACTCGTATGCACACACTGGCACACACTTGCACACACTCGCACACACACACTCGCACATACTCGCTCACACTCACACACACTCGCACGCACACACTCGCACACACTCGCATGCACACACTCGCACACACACTCGCATACACACTCGCACAAACTCCTACACACACTCGTACACACTCACACACACTAGCACACACACACTCGCACACACTCGCACATACTCGCACACACTCGCACACACTCGCATGCACACACTCGCACACACATTCACACACACTCTCGCATACACACTCGCACAAACTCCTACACACACTCGTACACACTCACACACACTCGCACACACACTTGCACACACTCGCACACACTCGCACATACACACATACACATTCGCACACACTCGCACACACACTCGCACACACAGTCCTACACACTCACACACACACTCGCAAACACTCGCACACACTCACACACACACTCACTAACACGTACACACTCATGCAC
Organism: Phyllobates terribilis; assembly: GCF_046119375.1. Lineage (NCBI taxonomy): Eukaryota > Metazoa > Chordata > Amphibia > Anura > Dendrobatidae > Phyllobates > Phyllobates terribilis. The sequence continues at coordinate 3,536,091 of NW_027362853.1, forward strand.
ACTTGCACACACTCACGCACACTAGCACACACTCGTAAGCATACACTCACACTCACTCACACACTTACTCACACGCACACACTCTCGCACACACTCACACACACTCGCGCACACTCGCACACACTCGCACGCCCACCATCACACACTCTCGCACACATTTGCACACACTCGCACTCACTTGCACCCACTGGCACGCACACACTCGCACACACTCATACACAATCACACAAACTCGCACACACACACTCGCACACATTCGCACACACTCGCACACACTCGCACACACAGTCCTACACACTCACACACACACTCGCAAACACTCACACAAACTCACACACACTCACTCACACGCACACACTTGCGCACACTAGCACACACTCGCACGCCCACACTCACACACATTCGCATTCACTCGCACGCACTCGCACGCACACACTTGCACAAACTCACACACACTCGCACACACTCATACACAATCGCATGCACACACACTCGCACACACACACTCGCACACACTAGCACACTCTCGCACACATTCACACTCACTCGCACGCACTCGCACGCTCACACTCGAACACACTCGCACAAACACACACACACTCGCACACACTTATACACAAACGCACACACACACTCGTACACACACTCGCACACACTCGCACACACTCGCACACACTCACTCACACACACACACTCGCACACACTCACACACACTTGCACACACTCGCACACACTCACACGCACACACACTCGCACACACACTCACACACACTCGCACACACTCACAAGCACACACTCGCACACACACTCGCACACACTCACACGCACACACTCACACGCACACACTCGCACAAACAGTCGCACACACTCGCACCCACTCACTCGTGCACACTCGCGCACACTTGGGCACATTTGCACACACTCGCACACACTCGCACACTCTCGCACACACACTCGCACACACACTCGCACACACTCAAACACACTCGCACACACTCGCAAACACTCGCACATACAGTCCTACAAACTCACACACACTCACACACACTCACACACTCGCACCCACACACAAACTGGCACACACTCAAACACACTCACTCATACACACTCGCACACAATCACTCACACACCCACACTCGCACACACTCGCACCCAGTCACTCGAGCACACTCACACACCCTCGCACGCACGCACACACTCGCACACACTCACATGCACACACTCACGCACACACACTCGCGCACACTCGTGCACACTCGCACGCACACATTCACACACATTCGCACTCAATTGCACACACTCGTACGCACACACTCGCACACACTCGCACACACACACTCGCACATACTCGCTCACACTCGCACACACTCGCACGCACACACGCGCACACACTCGCATGCACACTCGCACAAACTCCACACACTCGTACACACTCACACACACTAGCACACACACACTCGCACATACTCGCACACACTCGCACACACTCGCATGCACACATTCGCACACACTCACACACACACTCTCGCATACACACTCGCACAAACTCCTACACACTCACACACACTCATACACAATCGCACGCACACACACTCGCACACACTCGCACACTCTCGCACACATTCGCACTCACTCGCACGCACACACTCGCACAAACTCGCATGCCCACACTCGCACACATTCGCACTCACTCGCACGCACTCGCACGCACACACTCGCACACACTCATACACAATCGCACGCACACACACTCGCACACACTCGCACACTCTCGCACGCACACACACTCGCACACACTCGCACACTCTCGCACACATTCGCACTCACTCGCACGCACACACTCGCACAAACTCGCATGCACACACTCGCACACACACTCACACACACACACTCGCATACACACTTGCACACACTCGCACAAACTCCTACACACACTCGTACACACTCACACACACTCGCACACACACTTGCACACACTCGCACACACTCGCACATACACACATACACATTCGCACACACTCGCACACTCACTCGCACACACAGTCCTACACACTCACACACACACTCGCAAACACTCGCACACACACACACTCACTCACACGTACACACTCGCGCACACTCACACACACTCACGCACACTAGCACACACTCGTAAGCATACACTCACACTCACTCACACACTTACTCACACGCACACACTCTCGCACACACTCACACACATTCGCGCACACTCGCACACACTCTCACGCCCACACTCGCACACTCTCGCACACATTTGCACACACTCGCACTCACTCGCACCCACTCGCATGCACACACTCGCACACACTCATACACAATCACACAAACTGACACACACTCGCACACACTCACACACTCGCACCCACTCACTCGTGCACACTCGCACACATTCGCACTCACTCGCACGCACTCACACGCACACACTCGCACAAACTCACACACACTCGCACACACTCATACACAATCGCACGCACACACACTCGCACACACACACTCACACACACTCGCACACTCTCGCACACATACGCACTCACTCGCACGCACTCGCACGCACACACTCTCACACACTCGCACAAACTCACACACACTCGCACACACTTATACACAATCGGACACACACACTCACTCACTCACACTCACTCGCACACACTTGCACACACTCGCACACACTCGCACACACAGTCCTACACACTCACACACACTCGCAAACACTCGCACAAACTCACACACACTCACTCACACGCACACACTTGCACACACTAGCACACACTCGCACGCCCACACTTGCACACACTCACACTCACTCGCACGCACTCGCACACACACACTCGCACACACTCGCACATACTCGCACACACTTGCACACACTCGCATGCACACACTCGCACACACACTCACAAACACACACTCGCATACACACTCGCACACACTCGCACAAACTCCTACAGACACTCGTACACACTCACACACACTCGCACACACACTTGCACACACTCGCACACACTCGCACATACACGCATACACATTCGCACACACTCGCACACACACAGTCCTACACACACACTCGCAAACACTCGCACACACTCACACACACACTCACTCACACGTACACACTCGCACACACTCGCACACACTCACGCACACTAGCACACACTCGTAAGCATACACTCACATTCACTCACACACTTACTCACACGCACACACTCTCGCACACACTCACACACACTCGCGCACACTCGCACACACTCGCATGCCCACACTCGCACACTCTCGCACACATTTGCACACAGTCGCACTCACTCACACCCACTCGCACGCACACACTCGCACACACTCATACACAATCACACAAACTCGCACACACACTCGCACACATTCGCACACACTCGCACACACTCACTCACTCACACTCACTCGCACACACTTGCACACACTCGCACACACTCGCACACACAGTCCTACACACTCACACACACTCGCAAACACTCGCACAAACTCACACACACTCACTCACACGCACATACTTGCACACACTAGCACACACTCGCACGCCCACATTTGCACACATTCGCACTCACTCGCACGCACTCGCACGCACACACTCGCACACACTCGCACAAACTCACACACACTCGCACACACTCATACTCAATCGCACAATCGCACAAACTCACACACACTCGCACACACTCACACACTCGCACCCACTCACTCGTGCATACTCGCACACATTCGCACGCACACACTCGCACAAACTCACACACACTCGCACACACTCATACACAATCGCACGCACACACACTCGCACACACACACTCACACACTCGCACACTCTCGCACACATACGCACTCACTCGCACACACTCTCACACACTCGCACAAACTCACACACACTCGCACACACTTATACACAATCGCACACACACACTCACTCACTCACACTCACTCGCACACACTTGCACACACTCGCACACACTCGCACACACAGTCCTACACACTCACACACACTCGCAAACACTCGCACAAACTCACTCACACGCACACACTTGCACACACTAGCACACACTCGCACGCCCACACTTGCACACACTCACACTCACTCGCACGCACACACTCGCACACACTCACTCATACTCGCACACACTTGCACACACTCGCATGCACACACTCGCACACACACTCACAAACACACACTCGCATACACACTCGCACACACTCGCACAAACTCCTACACACACTCGTACACACTCACACACACTTGCACACACACTTGCACACACTCGCACACACTCGCACATACACACATACACATTCGCACACACTCGCACACACACTCGCACACACAGTCCTACACACACACACTCGCAAACACTCGCACACACTCACACACACACTCACTCACACGTACACACTCGCACACACTCGCACACACTCACGCACACTAGCACACACTCATAAGCATACACTCACATTCACTCACACACTTAATCACACGCACACACTCTCGCACACACTCACAAACACTCGCGCACACTCGCACACACTCGCAAGCCAACACTCGCACACTCTCGCACACATTTGCACACACTTGCACACACTCACACACACTCGTGCACACTCGCACACACTCGCACGCCCACACTCGCACACTCTCGCACACATTTGCACACACTCGCACTCACTCGCACCCACTCGCATGCACACACTCGCACACACTCATACACAATCACACAAACTTGCACACACACACTCGCACACATTCGCACACACTCGCACACACTCACTCACTCACACTCACTCGCACACACTTGCACACACTCGCACACACTCGCACACACAGTCCTACACACTCACACACACTCGCAAACACTCGCACAAACTCACACACACTCACTCACACGCACACACTTGCGCACACTAGCACACACTCGCACGCCCACACTCGCACACATTCGCACTCACTCGCACGCACTCGCACGCACACACTCGCAAAAAACTCACACACACTCGCACACACTCATACAAAATCGCACGCACACACACTCGCACACACTCGCACACTCTCGCACTCACTCGCACGCACTCGCACGCACACACTCGCACACACTCGCATGCACACACTCGCACACACAAACACACACACACTCGCATACACACTCGCACACACTCGCATGCACACACTCGCACACACACTCACACACACACACTCGCATACACACACGCACACACTCGCACAAACTCCTACACACACTCGTACACACTCACACACACTCACACACACACTTGCACACACTCGAACATACACACATACACATTCGCACACACTCGCACACTCACTCGCACACACAGTCCTACACACTCACACACACACTCGCAAACACTCGCACACACACACACTCACTCACACGTACACACTCGCGCACACTCGCACACACTCACGCACACTAGCACACACTCGTAAACATACACTCACACTCACTCACACACTTACTCACACTCACACACTCTCGCACACACTCACACACACTCACCCACACTCACACACACTCGCACGCCCACACTCGCACACTCTCGCACACATTTGCACACACTCGCACTCACTCACACCCACTCGCACGCACACACTCGCACACACTCATACACAATCACACAAACTCGCACACACACACTCGCACACATTCGCACACACTCGCACACACTCACTCACTCACACTCACTCGCACACACTTGCACACACTCGCACACACTCGCACACACAGTCCTACACACTCACACACACACTCGCAAACACTCGCACAAACTCACACACACTCATTCACACGCACACACTTGCGCACACTAGCACACACTCGCACGCCCACACTCGCACACATTCGCACTCACTCGCACGCACTCGCACGCACACACTCGCACACACTCGCACAAACTCACACACACTCGCACACACTCGCACACTCTCGCACACATTCGCACTCACTCGCACGCACACACTCGCACAAACTCGCATGCACACACTCGCACACACACTCACACACACACACTCGCATACACACTCGCACAAACTCCTACACACACTCGTACACACTCACACACACTCGCACACACACTTGCACACACTCGCACACACTCGCACATACACACATACACATTCGCACACACTCGCACAATCACTCGCACACACAGTCCTACACACTCACACACACACTCGCAAACACTCACACACACACACACTCACTCACACGTACACACTCGCGCACACTCACACACACTCACGCACACTAGCACACACTCATAAGCATACACTCACACTCACTCACACACTTACTCACACGCACACACTCTCGCACACACTCACACACATTCGCGCACACTCGCACACACTCGCACGCCCACACTCGCACACTCTCGCACACATTTGCACACACTCGCACTCACTCGCACCCACTCGCATGCACACACTCTCACACACTCGCACAAACTCACACACTCGCACACACTTATACACAATCGGACACACACACTCACTCACTCACACTCACTCCCACACACTTGCACACACTCGCACACACTCGCACACACAGTCCTACACACTCACACACACTCGCAAACACTCGCACAAACTCACACACACTCACTCACACCCACACACTTGCACACACTAGCAGACACTCGCACGCCCACACTTGCACACACTCACACTCACTCGCACGCACTCGCACGCACACACTCGCACACACTCGCACATACTCGCACACACTTGCACACACTCGCACACACTCGCATGCACACACTCGCACACATACTCACAAACACACACTCGCATACACACTCGCACACACTCGCACAAACTCCTACACACACTCGTACACACTCACACACACTCGCACACACACTTGCACACACTCGCACACACTCGCACATACACGCATACACATTCGCACACACTCGCACACACACTCACACACACAGTCCTACACACACACACTCGCAAACACTCGCACACACTCACTCACACGTACACACTCGCACACACTCGCACACACTCACGCACACTAGCACACACTCGTAAGCATACACTCACATTCACTCACACACTTACTCACACGCACACACTCTCGCACACACTCACACACACTCGCGCACACTCGCACACACTCGCATGCCCACACTCGCACACTCTCGCACACATTTGCACACACTCGCACTCACTCACACCGACTCGCACGGACACACTCGCACACACTCATACACAATCACACAAAGTCGCACACACACACTCGCACACATTCGCACACACTCGCACACACTCACTCACTCACACTCACTCGCACACACTTGCACACACTCGCACACACTCGCACACACAGTCCTACACACTCACACACACTCGCAAACACTCGCACAAACTCACACACACTCACTCACACGCACATACTTGCACACACTAGCACACACTCGCACGCCCACACTTGCACACATTCGCACTCACTCGCACGCACTCATACTCAATCGCACAATCGTACAAACTCACACACACTCGCACACACTCACACACTCGCACCCACTCACTCGTGCACACTCGCACACATTCGCACTCACTCGCACGCACTCACACGCACACACTCGCACAAACTCACACACACTCGCACACACTCATACACAATCGCACGCACACACTCGCACACACACACTCACACACACTCGCACACTCTCGCACACATACGCACTCACTCGCACGCACTCGCACGCACACACTCTCACACACTCGCACAAACTCACACACACTCGCACACACTTATACACAATCGCACACACACACTCACTCACTCACACTCACTTGCACACACTTGCACACACTCGCACACACTCGCACACACAGTTCTACACACTCACACACACTCGCAAACACTCGCACAAACTCACACACACTCACTCACACGCACACACTTGCACACACTAGCACACACTCACACGCCCACACTTGCACACACTCACACACATTCGCACGCACTCGCACGCACACACTCGCACATACTCGCACACACTTGCACACACTCGCACACACTCATACACAATCGCACGCACACAAACTCGCACACACACACTCGCACACACTCGCACACTCTCGCACACATTCACACTCACTCGCACGCACTCGCACGCGCACACTCGAACACACTCGCATAAACTCACACACACTCGCACACACTTATACACAAACGCACACACACACTCGTACACACACTCGCACACACTCGCACACACTCGCACACACTCACTCACACACACTCACACACACACTCGCACACACTCACACACACTTGCACACACTCGCACACACTCACACGCACACACACTCGCACACACACTCACACACACTCACACACTCACAAGCACACACTCGCACACACACTCGCACACACTCACACGCACACACTCACACGCACACACTCGCACAAACAGTCGCACACACTCGCACCCACTCACTCGTGCACACTCGCGCACACTCGGGCACATTTGCACACACTCGCACACACTCGCACACTCTCGCACACACACTCGCACACACTCGCACAAACTCACACACACTCGCACACACTTATACACAATCGCACACACACACACTCGTACACACACTCGCACACACTCGCACACACTCGCACACACTCACTCACACACACACTCGCACACACTCACACACACTCGCACACACTCACATGCACACACACTCGCACACACTCACACACACTCGCACACACTCACAAGCACACACTCGCACAGACACTCGCTCACACTCACAAGCACACACTCACACGCACACACTCGCACACACACTCGCACACACTCACACCCACTCACTCGTGCACACTCGTGCACACTCGGGCACATTTGCACACACTCGCACACACTCGCACACTCTCGCACACACTCGCACACACACTCGCACACACTCGAACACACTCACACACACTCACAAACAATCGCACATACAGTCCTACAAACTCACACACACTCACACACACACACTCGCACCCACACACAAACTGGCACACACTCAAACACACTCACTCATACACACTCGCACACACTCACTCGCACACAAACACACTCGCACACACTCGCACCCAGTCACTCGAGCACACTCGCACACACTCGCACGCACACACGCACACACTCGCACACACTCACACGCACACACTCACGCACACACACTCGCGCACACTCGTGCACACTCGCAAGCACACATTCGCACACATTTGCACTCACTTGCACACACTGGCACACACTGGCACACACTGGCACACACACACTCGCACACACTCGCACACACTCGCACACACTTGCACACACTAGCACACACACTCGCACATACTCGCACACACTCGCACACACTCGCACGCACACACTCGCACACACTCGCATGCACACACTCGCACACACACTCACACACACACACTCACATACACACTCGCACACACTCGCACAAACTCCTACACACACACGTACATACTCACACACACTCGCACACACACTCGCACACACTCGCACATACACACATACACATTCACACACACTCGCACACACACTCGCACACACAGTCCTACACACTCACACACACACTCGCAAACACTCGCACACACTCACACACACACTCACTCACACATACACACTCGCGCACACTCACGCACACTAGCACACACTCACTCACACACACACTCGCACACACTCACACACACTCGCACACACTCACATGCACACACACTCGCACACACTCACACACACTCGCACACACACACACTCGCACACACTCACACACACTCGCACACACTCACATGCACACACACTCGCACACACTCACACACACTCGCACACACTCACAAGCACACACTCGCACAGACACTCGCTCACACTCACAAGCACACACTCACACGCACACACTCGCACACACACTCGCACACACTCACACCCACTCACTCGTGCACACTCGTGCACACTCGGGCACATTTGCACACACTCGCACACACTCGCACACTCTCGCACACACTCGCACACACACTCGCACACACTCGAACACACTCACACACACTCACAAACAATCGCACATACAGTCCTACAAACTCACACACACTCACACACACACACTCGCACCCACACACAAACTGGCACACACTCAAACACACTCACTCATACACACTCGCACACACTCACTCGCACACAAACACACTCGCACACACTCGCACCCAGTCACTCGAGCACACTCGCACACACTCGCACGCACACACGCACACACTCGCACACACTCACACGCACACACTCACGCACACACACTCGCGCACACTCGTGCACACTCGCAAGCACACATTCGCACACATTTGCACTCACTTGCACACACTGGCACACACTGGCACACACTGGCACACACACACTCGCACACACTCGCACACACTCGCACACACTTGCACACACTAGCACACACACTCGCACATACTCGCACACACTCGCACACACTCGCACGCACACACTCGCACACACTCGCATGCACACACTCGCACACACACTCACACACACACACTCACATACACACTCGCACACACTCGCACAAACTCCTACACACACACGTACATACTCACACACACTCGCACACACACTCGCACACACTCGCACATACACACATACACATTCACACACACTCGCACACACACTCGCACACACAGTCCTACACACTCACACACACACTCGCAAACACTCGCACACACTCACACACACACTCACTCACACATACACACTCGCGCACACTCACGCACACTAGCACACACTCACTCACACACACACACTCGCACACACTCACACACACTCGCACACACTCACATGCACACACACTCGCACACACTCACACACACTCGCACACACTCACAAGCACACACTCGCACAGACACTCACTCACACTCACAAGCACACACTCACACGCACACACTCGCACACACACTCGCACACACTCACACCCACTCACTCGTGCACACTCGTGCACACTCGGGCACATTTGCACACACTCGCACACACTCGCACACACTCGCACACACACTCGCACACACTCACACACACTCACAAACAATCGCACATACAGTCCTACAAACTCACACACACTCACACACACTCACACACTCGCACCCACACACAAACTGGCACACACTCAAACACACTCACTCATACACACTCACACACACTCACTCGCACACGCACACACTCGCACCCAGTCACTCGAGCACACTCGCACACACTCGCACGCACACACGCACACACTCGCACACACTCACACGCACACACTCACGAACACACACTCGCGCACAATCGTGCACACTCGCATGCACACATTCACACACATTCGCACTCACTTGCACACACTGGCACACACTGGCACACACTGGCACACACACACTCGCACACACTCGCACACACTCGCACACACTCGCACACACTCGCACACACTTGCACACACTAGCACACACACTCGCACATACTCGCACACACTCGCACACACTCGCACGCACACACTCGCACACACTCGCATGCACACACTCGCACACACACTCACACACACACACTCACATACACACTCGCACACACTCGCACAAACTCCTACACACACACGTACACACTCACACACACTCGCACACACACTCGCACACACTAGCACATACACACATACACATTCACACACACTCGCACACACACTCGCACACACAGTCCTACACACTCACACACACACTCGCAAACACTCGCACACACTCACACACACACTCACTCACACATACACACTCGCGCACACTAGCACACACTCGTAAGCATACACTCACACTCACTCACACACTTACTCACACGCACACACTCTCGCACACACTCACACACACTCGCACACACTCGCACACTCTCGCACACATTTGCACACACTCGCACTCAATCGCACCCACTCGCACGCACACACTCGCACACACTCATACACAATCACACAAACTCGCACACACACACACTCGCACACATTCGCACACACTCGCACACACGCACTCACTCACACTCACTCGCACACACTTGCACACACTCGCACACACTCGCACACACAGTACTACACACTCACACACACACTAGCAAACACTCGCACAAACTCACACACACTCACTCACACGCACACACTTGCGCACAATAGCACACACTCGCACGCCCACACTCGCACACATTCGCACTCACTCGCACGCACTCGCACGCACACACTCGCACACACTCGCACAAACTCACACACACTCGCACACACTCATACACAATCGCACGCACACACACCCGCACACACTCGCACACATTTGCACTCACTCGCACTCACTCGCATGCACACACTCGCACAAACTCACACACACTGGCGCACACTTATACACAATCGCACACACACTCTAACACACACTCGCACACACTCGCACACACTCACTCACACACACTCACACACACACTCGCACACACTCACACACACTTGCACACACTCGCACACACTCACACGCACACACACTCACACACACTCACACACACTCGCACACACTCACTCACACACACTCACACACACACACTCGCACACACTCACACACACTTGCACACACTCGCACACACTCACACGCACACACACTCGCACACACACTCACACACACTCACACACTCACAAGCACACACTCGCACACACACTCGCACACACTCACACGCACACACTCACACGCACACACTCGCACAAACAGTCGCACACACTCGCACCCACTCACTCGTGCACACTCGCGCACACTCGGGCACATTTGCACACACTCGCACACACTCGCTTACTCTCGCACACACACTCGCAAACACACTCGCACACACTCACACACACTCGCACACACGCGCAAACACTCGCACATACAGTCCTACAAACTCACACACACTCACACACACTCACACACTCGCACCCACACACAAACTGGCACACACTCAAACACACTCACTCATACACACTCGCACACACTCACTCGCACACACACACACACACTCGCACACACTCGCACCCAGTCACTCGAGCACACTCGCACACCCTCGCACGCACGCACACACTCGCACACACTCACATGCACACACTCACGCACACACACTCGTGCACACTCATGCACACTCGCACGCACACATTCACACACATTCGCACGCACTTGCACACACTCGTACGCACACACTGGCACACACTCGCACACACTCGCACACACACACTCGCACATACTCGCTCACACTCGCACACACTCGCACGCACACACTCGCACACACTCGCATGCACACACTCGCACACACACTCACACACACACACTCGCATACACACTCGCACAAACTCCTACACACACTCGTACACACTCACACACACTAGCACACACACACTCGCACATACTCGCACACACTCGCACACACTCGCATGCACACACTCGCACACACACTCACACACTCTCGCATACACACTCGCACAAACTCCTACACACACTCGTACACACTCACACACACTCGCACACACACTTGCACACACTCGCACATACACACATACACATTCGCACACACTCGCACACACACTCGCACACACAGTCCTACACACTCACACACACACTCGCAAACACTCGCACACACTCACACACACACTCACTCACACGTACACACTCACGCACACTTGCACACACTCACGCACACTAGCACACACTCGTAAGCATACACTCACACTCACTCACACACTTACTCACATGCACACACTCTCGCACACACTCACACACACTCGCGCACACTCGCACACACTCGCACGCCCACACTCGCACACTCTCGCACACATTTGCACACACTCGCACTCACTTGCACCCACTCGCACGCACACACTCGCACACACTCATACACAATCACACAAACTCGCACACACACACTCGCACACATTCGCACACACTCGCACACACTCACTCACTCACACTCACTCGCACACACTTGCACACACTCGCACACACTCGCACACACAGTCCTACACACTCACACACACACTCGCACACACACTCGCACAAACTCACACGCACACACTCACACGCACACACTCGCACAAACAGTCGCACACACTCGCACCCACTCACTCGTGCACACTCGCGCACACTCGGGCACATTTGCACACACTCGCACACACTCGCACACTCTCGCACACACACTCGCACACACACTCGCACACACTCGAACACACTCGCACACACTCGCAAACACTCGCACATACAGTCCTACAAACTCACACACACTCACACACTCCACCCACACACAAACTGGCACACAATCAAACCCACTCACTCATACACACTCGCACACACTCACTCGCACACACACACACTCGCACACACTCGCACCCAGTCACTCGAGCACACTCGCACACACTCGCATGCACGCACACACTCGCACACACTCACACGCACACAGTCACGCACACACACTCGCGCACACTCGTGCACACTTGCACGCACACATTCGCACACATTCGCACTCACTTGCACACACTCGTGCGCACACACTGGCACACACTGGCACACACTGGCACACACACTCGCACACACTCGCACACACTTGCACACACTAGCACACACACACTCGCACATACTCGCACACACTCGCACGCACACACTCACACACACTCGCACACACACTCGCACACACTCGCACATACACACATACACATTCACACACACTCGCACACACACCCGCACACACAGTCCTACACACTCACACACACACTCGCAAACACTCGCACACACTCACACACACACTCACTCACACGTACACACTCGCGCACACTCACGCACACTAGCACACACTCGTAAGCATACACTCACACTCACTCACACACTTACTCACACGCACACACTCTCGCACACACTCACACACACTCGCGCACACTCGCACACACTCGCACGCCCACACTCGCACACTCTCGCACACATTTGCACACACTCGCACTCACTCGCACACACTCGCACGCACACACTCGCACACACTCATACACAATCACACAAACTCGCACACACACACTCGCACACATTCGCACACACTCTCACACACGCACTCACTCACACTCACTCGCACACACTTGCACACACTCACACACACTCGCACACACAGTCCTACACACTCACACACACACTCGCAAACACTCGCACAAACTCACACACACTCACGCACACACTTGCGCACACTAGCACACACTCGCATGCCCAAACTCGCACACACTCATACACAATCACACACACTCGCACGCACACATTCACACACATTCGCACGCACTTGCACACACTCGTACGCACACACTGGCACACACTCGCACACACTCGCACATACTCGCTCACACTCGCACACACTCGCACGCACACACTCGCACACACTCGCATGCACACACTCGCACACACACTCACACACACACACTCGAATACACACTCGCACAAACTCCTACACACACTCGTACACACTCACACACACTAGCACACACACACTCGCACATACTCGCACACACTCGCACACACTCGCATGCACACACTCGCACACACACTCACACACTCTCGCATACACACTCGCACAAACTCCTACACACACTCGTACACACTCACACACACTCGCACACACACTTGCACACACTCGCACATACACACATACACATTCGCACACACTCGCACACACACTCGCACACACAGTCCTACACACTCACACACACACTCGCAAACACTCGCACACACTCACACACACACTCACTCACACGTACACACTCACGCACACTTGCACACACTCACGCACACTAGCACACACTCGTAAGCATACCCTCACACTCACTCACACACTTACTCACACGCACACACTCTCGCACACACTCACACACACTTGCGCACACTCGCACACACTCGCACGCCCACACTCGCACACTCTCGCACACATTTGCACACACTCGCACTCACTTGCACCCACTCGCACACACTCATACACAATCACACAAACTCGCACACACACACTCGCACACATTCGCAAACACTCGCACACACTCGCATGCACACACTCGCACACACACTCACACACACACTCTCGCATACACACTCGCACAAACTCCTACACACACTCGTACACACTCACACACTCGCACACACACTTGCACACACTCGCACATACACACATACACATTCGCACACACTCGCACACACACTCGCACACACAGTCCTACACACTCACACACACACTCGCAAACACTCGCACACACTCACACACACACTCACTCACACGTACACACTCACGCACACTTGCACACACTCACGCACACTAGCACACACTCGTAAGCATACACTCACACTCACTCACACACTTACTCACACGCACACACTCTCGCACACACTCACACACACTCGCGCACACTCGCACACACTCGCACGCCCACATTCGCACACTCTCGCACACATTTGCACACACTCGCACTCACTTGCACCCACTCGCACGCACACACTCGCACACACTCATACACAATCACACAAACTCGCACACACACTCGCACACATTCGCACACACTCGCACACACTCACTCACTCACACTCACTCGCACACACTTGCACACACTCGCACACACTCGCACACACAGTCCTACACACTCACACACACACTCGCAAACACTCGCACAAACTCACACACACTCACTCACACGCAGACACACTCGCATGCCCACACTCACACACATTTGCACTCACTCGCACGCACTCGCACGCACACACTCGCACAAACTCACACACACTCGCACACACTCATACACAATCGCACGCACACACACTCGCACACACACACTCGCACACACTCGCACACTCTCGCACACATTCACACTCACTCGCACGCACTCGCACGCGCACACTCGAACACACTCGCACAAACTCACACACACTCGCACACACTTATACACAAACGCACACACACACTCGTACACACACTCGCACACACTCGCACACACTCGCACACACTCACTCACACACACTCACACACACACACTCGCACACACTCACACACACTTGCACACACTCGCACACACTCACACGCACACACACTCGCACACACACTCACACACACTCACACACTCACAAGCACACACTCGCACACACACTCGCACAAACTCACACGCACACACTCACACGCACACACTCGCACAAACAGTCGCACACACTCGCACCCACTCACTCGTGCACACTCGCGCACACTCGGGCACATTTGCACACACTCGCACACACTCGCACACTCTCGCACACACACTCGCACACACACTCGCACACACTCGAACACACTCGCACACAATCGCAAACACTCGCACATACAGTCCTACAAACTCACACACACTCACACACACTCACACACTCCACCCACACACAAACTGGCACACACTCAAACACACTCACTCATACACACTCGCACACACTCACTCGCACACACACACACTCGCACACACTCGCACCCAGTTACTCGAGCACACTCGCACACACTCGCACGCACGCACACACTCGCACACACTCACACGCACACAGTCACGCACACACACTCGCGCACTCTCGTGCACACTTGCACGCAAACATTCGCACACATTCGCACTCACTTGCACACACTCGTGCGCACACACTGGCACACACTGGCACACACTGGCACACACACACTCGCACACACTCGCACACACTTGCACACACTAGCACACACACACTCGCACATACTCGCACACACTCGCACACACTCGCACGCACACACTCGCATGCACACACTCGCACACACACTCACACACACACTCACATACACACTCGCACACACTCGCACAAACTCCTACACACACACGTACACACTCACACACACTCGCACACACTCGCACATACACACATACACATTCACACACACTCACACACACACGCGCAAACACTCGCACAAACTCACACACACTCACTCACACGCACACACTTGCGCACATTAGCACACACTCGCACGCCCAAACGCGCACACACTCATACACAATCACACACACTCGCACGCACACATTCACACACATTCGCACGCACTTGCACACACTCGTACGCACACACTGGCACACACTCGCACACACACTCGCACATACTCGCTCACACTCGCACACACTCGCACGCACACACTCGCACACACTCGCACACACTCGCATGCACACACTCGCACACACACTCACACACACACACTCGCATACACACTCGCACAAACTCCTACACACACTCGTACACACTCACACACACTAGCACACACACACTCGCACATACTCGCACACACTCGCACACACTCGCATGCACACACTCGCACACACACTCACACACTCTCACATACACACTCGCACAAACTCCTACACACACTCGTACACACTCACACACACTCGCACACACACTTGCACACACTCGCACATACACACATACACATTCGCACACACTCGCACACACACTCGCACACACAGTCCTACACACTCACACACACACTCGCAAACACTCGCACACACTCACACACACACTCACTCACACGTACACACTCACGCACACTTGCACACACTCACGCACACTAGCACACACTCGTAAGCATACACTCACACTCACTCACACACTTACTCACACGCACACACTCTCGCACACACTCACACACACTCGCGCACACTCGCACACACTCGCTCGCACACTCTCGCACACATTTGCACACACTCGCACTCACTTGCACCCACTCGCACGCACCCACTCGCACACACTCATACACAATCACACAAACTCGCACACACACACTCGCACACATTCGCACACACTCGCACACACTCGCATGCACACACTCGCACACACACTCACACACACACTCTCGCATACACACTCGCACAAACTCCTACACACACTCGTACACACTCACACACACTCGCACACACACTTGCACACACTCGCACATACACACATACACATTCGCACACACTCGCACACACACTCGCACACACAGTCCTACACACTCACACACACTCGCAAACACTCGCACACACTCACACACACACTCACTCACACGTACACACTCACGCACACTTGCACACACTCACGCACACTAGCACACACTCGTAAGCATACACTCACACTCACTCACACACTTACTCACACGCACACACTCTCGCACACACTCACACACACTCGCGCACACTCGCACACACTCGCACGCCCACACTCGCACACTCTCGCACACATTTGCACACACTCGCACTCACTTGCACCCACTCGCACGCACACACTCATACACAATCACACAAACTCGCACACACACACTCGCACATATTCACACACACTCACACACACTCACTCACTCACACTCACTCGCACACACTTGCACACACTCGCACACACTCGCACACACAGTCCTACACACTCACACACACACTCGCAAACACTCGCACAAACTCACACGCAGACACACTCGCATGCCTACACTCACACACATTTGCACTCACTCGCACGCACTCGCACGCACACACTCGCACAAACTCACACACACTCGCACACACTCATACACAATCGCACGCACACACACTCGCACACACACACTCGCACACACTCGCACACATTCACACTCACTCGCACGCACTCGCACGCGCACACTCGAACACACTCACACAAACTCACACACACTCGCACACACTTATACACAAACGCACACACACACTCGTACACACACTCGCACACACTCGCACACACTCGCACACACTCACTCACACACACTCACACACACACTCGCACACACTCACACACACTTGCACACACTCGCACACACTCACACGCACACAAACTCGCACACACACTCACACACTCACAAGCACACACTCACACGCACACACTCGCACACACACTCGCACACACTCGCACCCACTCACTCGTGCACACTCGCGCACACTCGGGCACATTTGCACACACTCGCACACACTCGCACACTCTCGCACACACACTCGCACACACACTCGCACACACTCGAACACACTCGCACACACTCACAAACACTCGCACATACAGTCCTACAAACTCACACACACTCACACACACTCACACACTCCACCCACACACAAACTGGCACACACTCAAACACACTCACTCATACACACTCGCACACACTCACTCGCACACACACACACACACACTCGTACCCAGTCACTCGAGCACACTCGCACACACTCGCACGCAAGCACACACTCGCACACACTCACACGCACACAGTCACGCACACACACTCGCGCACACTCGTGCACACTTGCACGCACACATTCGCACACATTCGCACTCACTTGCACACACTCGTGCGCACACACTGGCACACACTGGCACACACTGGCACACACACACTCGCACACACTCGCACACACTTGCACACACTAGCACACACACACTCGCACATACTCGCACACACTCGCACACACTCGCACGCACACACTCGCACACACTCGCATGCACACACTCGCACACACACTCAAACACACACTCACATACACACTCGCACACACTCGCACAAACTCCTACACACACTCGTACACACTCACACACACACACTCGCACACACTCACACATACACACATACACATTCACACACACTCGCACACACACCCGCACACACAGTCCTACACACTCACACACACACTCGCAAACACTCGCACACACTCACACACACACTCATTCACACGTACACACTCGCGCACACTCACGCACACTAGCACACACTCGTAAGCATACACTCACACTCACTCACACACTTACACGCACACACTCTCGCACACACTCACACACACTCGCGCACACTCGCACACACTCGCACGCCCACACTCGCACACTCTCGCACACATTTGCACACACTCGCACTCACTCGCACCCACTCGCACGCACACACTCGCACACACTCATACACAATCACACAAACTCGCACACACACACTCGCACACATTCGCACACACTCTCACACACGCACTCACTCACACTCACTCGCACACACTTGCACACACTCGCACACACTCGCACACACAGTCCTACACACTCACACACACACTCGCAAACACTCGCACAAACTCACACACACTCACTCACACGCACACACTTGCGCACACTAGCACACACTCGCACGCCCAGACTCGCACACATTCGCACTCACTCGCACGCACTCGCTCGCACACACTCGCACACACTCGCACAAACTCACACACACTCGCACACACTCATACACAATCGCACGCACACACACCCGCACACACTCGCACACATTCGCACTCACTCGCACACACTCGCACGCACACACTCGCACAAACTCACACACACTGGCACACACTTATACACAATCGCACACACACACTCTAACACACACTCACACACACTTGCACACACTAGCACACACTCACACGCACACACACTCACACACACACTCACACACACTCGCACACACTCACAAGCACAAACTCACACACACACTCGCACACACTCACACGCACACACTCACACGCACACACTCGCACACAAACTCACACACACTCGCAACCAGTCACTCGAGCACACTCGCACACCCTCGCACGCACGCACACACTCGCACACACTCACATGCACACACTCATGCACACACACTCGCACACACTCGAACACACTCGCACACTCGCAAACACTCGCACATACAGTCCTACAAACTCACACACACTCACACACACTCACACAATCCACCCACACACAAACTGGCACACACTCAAACACACTCACTCAGACACACTCGCACACACTCACTCGCACACACACACACACACACTCGCACACACTCGCACCCAGTCACTCGAGCACACTCGCACACCCTCGCACGCATGCACGCACACACTCGCACACACTCACATGCACACACTCACGCACACACACTCGCACACACTCGTGCACACTCGCACGCACACATTCACGCACACACACTCGCGCACACTCGTGCACACTCACACGCACACATTCACACACATTCGCACTCACTTGCACACACTCGTACGCACACACTGGCACACACTCGCACACACTCGCACACACACACTCGCACATACTCGCTCACACTCACACACACTCGCACGCACACACTCGCACACACTCGCATGCACACACTCGCACACACACTCGCATACACACTCGCACAAACTCCTACACACACTCGTACACACTCACACACACTAGCACACACACACTCGCACACACTCGCACATACTCGCACACACTCGCACACACTCGCATGCACACACTCGCACACACATTCACACACACTCTCGCATACACACTCGCACAAACTCCTACACACACTCGTACACACTCAAACACACTCGCACACACACTTGCACACACTCGCACACACTCGCACATACACACATACACATTCGCACACACTCGCACACACACTCGCACACACAGTCCTACACACTCACACACACACTCGCAAACACTCGCACACACTCACACACACTCACTCACACGTACACACTCATGCACACTTGCACACACTCACGCACACTAGCACACACTCGTAAGCATACACTCACACTCACTCACACACTTACTCACACGCACACACTCTCGTACACACTCACACACACTCGCGCACACTCGCACACACTCGCACGCCCACCATCACACACTCTCGCACACATTTGCACACACTCGCACTCACTTGCACCCACTCGCATGCACACACTCGCACACACTCATACACAATCACACAAACTCGCACACACACACTCGCACACATTTGCACACACTCGCACACTCACACTCACTCGCACACACTTGCACACACTCGCACACACTCGCACACACAGTCCTACACACTCACACACACACTCGCAAACACTCACACAAACTCACACACACTCACTCACACGCACACACTTGCGCACACTAGCACACACTCGCACGCCCACACTCACACACATTTGCACTCACTCGCACGCACTCGCACGCACACACTCGCACAAACTCACACACACTCGCACACACTCATACACAATCGCACGCACACACACTCGCACACACACACTCGCACACACTCGCACACATTCACACTCACTCGCACGCACTCGCACGCGCACACTCGAACACACTCACACAAACTCACACACACTCGCACACACTTATACACAAACGCACACACACACTCGTACACACACTCGCACACACTCGCACACACTCGCACACACTCACTCACACACACTCACACACACACTCGCACACACTCACACACACTTGCACACACTCGCACACACTCACACGCACACAAACTCGCACACACACTCACACACTCACAAGCACACACTCGCACACACACTCGCACACACGCACACACTCACACGCACACACTCGCACAAACAGTCGCACATACTCGCACCCACTCACTCGTGCACACTCGCGCACACTCGGGCACATTTGCACACACTCGCACACACTCGCACACTCTCGCACACACACTCGCACACACACTCGCACACACTCGAACACACTCGCACACACTCACAAACACTCGCACATACAGTCCTACAAACTCACACACACTCACACACACTCACACACTCCACCCACACACAAACTGGCACACACTCAAACACACTCACTCATACACACTCGCACACACTCACTCGCACACACACACACACACACTCGCACCCAGTCACTCGAGCACACTCGCACACACTCGCACGCAAGCACACACTCGCACACACTCACACGCACACAGTCACGCACACACACTCGCGCACACTCGTGCACACTTGCACGCACACATTCGCACACATTCGCACTCACTTGCACACACTCGTGCGCACACACTGGCACACACTGGCACACACTGGCACACACACACTCGCACACACTCGCACACACTTGCACACACTAGCACACACACACTCGCACATACTCGCACACACTCGCACACACTCGCACGCACACACTCGCACACACTCGCATGCACACACTCGCACACACACTCAAACAAACACTCACATACACACTCGCACACACTCGCACAAACTCCTACACACACTCGTACACACTCACACACACACACTCGCACACACTCACACATACACACATACACATTCACACACACTCGCACACACACCCGCACACACAGTCCTACACACTCACACACACACTCGCAAACACTCGCACACACTCACACACACACTCATTCACACGTACACACTCGCGCACACTCACGCACACTAGCACACACTCGTAAGCATACACTCACACTCACTCACACACTTACACGCACACACTCTCGCACACACTCACACACACTCGCGCACACTCGCACACACTCGCACGCCCACACTCGCACACTCTCGCACACATTTGCACACACTCGCACTCACTCGCACCCACTCGCACGCACACACTCGCACACACTCATACACAATCACACAAACTCGCACACACACACTCGCACACATTCGCACACACTCTCACACACGCACTCACTCACACTCACTCGCACACACTTGCACACACTCGCACACACTCGCACACACAGTCCTACACACTCACACACACACTCGCAAACACTCGCACAAACTCACACACACTCACTCACACGCACACACTTGCGCACACTAGCACACACTCGCACGCCCAGACTCGCACACATTCGCACTCACTCGCACGCACTCGCACGCACACACTCGCACACACTCGCACAAACTCACACACACTCGCACACACTCATACACAATCGCACGCACACACACCCGCACACACTCGCACACATTCGCACTCACTCGCACGCACTCGCACGCACACACTCGCACAAACTCACACACACTGGCACACACTTATACACAATCGCACACACACACTCTAACACACACTCACACACACTTGCACACACTAGCACACACTCACACGCACACACACTCACACACACACTCACACACACTCGCACACACTCACAAGCACAAACTCACACACACACTCGCACACACTCACACGCACACACTCACACGCACACACTCGCACACAAACTCACACACACTCGCAACCAGTCACTCGAGCACACTCGCACACCCTCACACGCACGCACACACTCGCACACACTCACATGCACACACTCATGCACACACACTCGCACACACTCGAACACACTCGCACACTCGCAAACACTCGCACATACAGTCCTACAAACTCACACACACTCACACACACTCACACAATCCACCCACACACAAACTGGCACACACTCAAACACACTCACTCAGACACACTCGCACACA
This sequence comes from Phyllobates terribilis, assembly GCF_046119375.1. NCBI lineage: Eukaryota > Metazoa > Chordata > Amphibia > Anura > Dendrobatidae > Phyllobates > Phyllobates terribilis. Next base: position 3,561,454 of record NW_027362853.1, read on the forward strand.
CTCACTCGCACACACACACACACACACTCGCACACACTCGCACCCAGTCACTCGAGCACACTCGCACACCCTCGCACGCACGCACGCACACACTCGCACACACTCACATGCACACACTCACGCACACACACTCGCACACACTCGTGCACACTCGCACGCACACATTCACGCACACACACTCGCGCACACTCGTGCACACTCGCACGCACACATTCACACACATTCGCACTCACTTGCACACACTCGTACGCACACACTGGCACACACTCGCACACACTCGCACACACACACTCGCACATACTCGCTCACACTCACACACACTCGCACGCACACACTCGCACACACTCGCATGCACACACTCGCACACACACTCGCATACACACTCGCACAAACTCCTACACACACTCGTACACACTCACACACACTAGCACACACACACTCGCACACACTCGCACATACTCGCACACACTCGCACACACTCGCATGCACACACTCGCACACACATTCACACACACTCTCGCATACACACTCGCACAAACTCCTACACACACTCGTACACACTCAAACACACTCGCACACACACTTGCACACACTCGCACACACTCGCACATACACACATACACATTCGCACACACTCGCACACACACTCGCACACACAGTCCTACACACTCACACACACACTCGCAAACACTCGCACACACTCACACACACTCACTCACACGTACACACTCATGCACACTTGCACACACTCACGCACACTAGCACACACTCGTAAGCATACACTCACACTCACTCACACACTTACTCACACGCACACACTCTCGTACACACTCACACACACTCGCGCACACTCGCACACACTCGCACGCCCACCATCACACACTCTCGCACACATTTGCACACACTCGCACTCACTTGCACCCACTCGCATGCACACACTCGCACACACTCATACACAATCACACAAACTCGCACACACACACTCGCACACATTTGCACACACTCGCACACTCACACTCACTCGCACACACTTGCACACACTCGCACACACTCGCACACACAGTCCTACACACTCACACACACACTCGCAAACACTCACACAAACTCACACACACTCACTCACACGCACACACTTGCGCACACTAGCACACACTCGCACGCCCACACTCACACACATACGCACTCACTCGCACGCACTCGCACGCACACACTTGCACAAACTCACACACACTCGCACACACTCATACACAATCGCATGCACACACACTCGCACACACACACTCGCACACACTAGCACACTCTCGCACACATTCACACTCACTCGCACGCGCACACTCGAACACACTCGCACAAACACACACACACTCGCACACACTTATACACAAACGCACACACACACTCGTACACACACTCGCACACACTCGCACACACTCACTCACACACACACACTCGCACACACTCACACACACTTGCACACACTCGCACACACTCACACGCACACACACTCGCACACACACTCACACACACTCGCACACACTCACAAGCACACACTCGCACACACACTCACACACTCGCACCCACACACAAACTGGCACACACTCAAACACACTCACTCATACACACTCGCACACAATCACTCGCACACACACACTCGCACACACTCGCACCCAGTCACTCGAGCACACTCACACACCCTCGCACGCACGCACACACTCGTACACACTCACATGCACACACTCACGCACACACACTCGCGCACACTCGTGCACACTCGCACACACACATTCACACACATTCGCACTCACTTGCACAAACTCGTACGCACACACTCGCACACACTCGCACACACACACTCGCACATACTTGCTCACACTCGCACACACTCGCACGCACACACTCGCACACACTCGCATGCACACACTCGCACACACACTCACACACACACACTCGCATACACACTCGCACAAACTCCTACACACACTCGTACACACTCACACACACTAGCACACACACACTCGCACACACTCGCACATACTCGCACACACTCGCACACACTCGCATGCACACATTCGCACACACTCACACACACACTCTCGCATACACACTTGCACAAACTCCTACACACTCACACACACTCGCACACACACTTGCACACACTCGCACACACTCGCACATACACACATACACATTCGCACACACTCGCACACACACTCGCACACACAGTCCTACAAACTCACACACACACTCGCAAACACTCGCACACACTCACACACACACTCACTCACACGTACACACTCACGCACACTTGCACACACACACACGCACACTAGCACACACTCGTAAGCATACACTCACACTCACTCACACACTTACTCACATGCACACACTCTCGCACACACTCACACACACTCGCACACACTCGCACGCCCACACTCGCACACTCTCGCACACATTTGCACACACTCGCATTCACTTGCACCCACTCGCACGCACACACTCGCACACACTCATACACAATCACACAAACTCGCACACACACACTCGCTCACATTTGCACACACTCGCACACTCACACTCACTCGCACACACTTGCACACACTCGCACACACTCGCACACACAGTCCTACACACTCACACACACACTCGCAAACACTCACACAAACTCACACACACTCACTCACACGCACACACTTGCGCACACTAGCACACACTCGCACGCCCACACTCACACACATACGCACTCACTCGCACGCACTCGCACGCACACACTTGCACAAACTCACACACACTCGCACACACTCATACACAATCGCATGCACACACACTCGCACACACACACTCGCACACACTAGCACACTCTCGCACACATTCACACTCACTCGCACGCGCACACTCGAACACACTCGCACAAACACACACACACTCGCACACACTTATACACAAACGCACACACACACTCGTACACACACTCGCACACACTCGCACACACTCACTCACACACACACACTCGCACACACTCACACACACTTGCACACACTCGCACACACTCACACGCACACACACTCGCACACACACTCACACACACTCGCACACACTCACAAGCACACACTCGCACACACACTCACACACTCGCACCCACACACAAACTGGCACACACTCAAACACACTCACTCATACACACTCGCACACAATCACTCGCACACACACACTCGCACACACTCGCACCCAGTCACTCGAGCACACTCACACACCCTCGCACGCACGCACACACTCGTACACACTCACATGCACACACTCACGCACACACACTCGCGCACACTCGTGCACACTCGCACACACACATTCACACACATTCGCACTCACTTGCACAAACTCGTACGCACACACTCGCACACACTCGCACACACACACTCGCACATACTTGCTCACACTCGCACACACTCGCACGCACACACTCGCACACACTCGCATGCACACACTCGCACACACACTCACACACACACACTCGCATACACACTCGCACAAACTCCTACACACACTCGTACACACTCACACACACTAGCACACACACACTCGCACACACTCGCACATACTCGCACACACTCGCACACACTCGCATGCACACATTCGCACACACTCACACACACACTCTCGCATACACACTTGCACAAACTCCTACACACTCACACACACTCGCACACACACTTGCACACACTCGCACACACTCGCACATACACACATACACATTCGCACACACTCGCACACACACTCGCACACACAGTCCTACAAACTCACACACACACTCGCAAACACTCGCACACACTCACACACACACTCACTCACACGTACACACTCACGCACACTTGCACACACACACACGCACACTAGCACACACTCGTAAGCATACACTCACACTCACTCACACACTTACTCACATGCACACACTCTCGCACACACTCACACACACTCGCACACACTCGCACGCCCACACTCGCACACTCTCGCACACATTTGCACACACTCGCATTCACTTGCACCCACTCGCACGCACACACTCGCACACACTCATACACAATCACACAAACTCGCACACACACACTCGCACACATTCGCACACACTCGCACACACTCACTCACACTCACTCGCACACACTTGCACACACTCGCACACACTCGCACACACAGTCCTACACACTCACACACACACTCGCAAACACTCGCACAAACTCACACACACTCACTCACACGCACACACTTGCGCACACTAGCACACACTCGCACGCCCACACTCACACACATTCGCACTCACTCGCACACACTCGCACGCACACACTCGCACAAACTCACACACACTCGTACACACTCATACACAATCACACGCACACACACTCGCACACACACACTCGCACACACTCGCACACTCTCACACACATTCACACTCACTCGCATGCACTCGCACGTGTACACTCGAACACACTCGCACAAACTCACACACACTCGTACACACACTCGCACACACTCGCACACACTCACTCACACACACTCACACACACACACTCGCACACACTCACACACACTTGCACACACTCGCACACACTCACACGCACACACACTCGCACACACACTCACACACACTCGCACACACTCACAAGCACACACTCGTACACACACTCGCACACACTCACACGCACACACTCACACGCACACACTCGCACAAACAGTCGCACACACTCGCACCCACTCACTCGTGCACACTCGCGCACACTCGGGCACATTTGCACACACTCGCACACACTCGCACACTCTCGCACACACACTCGCACACACACTCGCACACACTCGAATACACTCGCACACACTCGCAAACACTCGCACATACAGTCCTACAAACTCACACACACTCACACACACTCACACACTCCACCCACACACAAACTGGCACACACTCAAACACACTCACTCATACACACTCGCACACACTCACTTGCACACACACACACACACTCGCACACACTAGCACCCAGTCACTCGAGCACACTCGCACACACTCGCACGCACGCACGCACACACTCGCACACACTCACACGCACACAGTCACGCACACACACTCGCGCACACTCGTGCACACTTGCACGCACACATTCGCACACATTCGCACTCACTTGCACACACTCGTGCTCACACACTGGCACACACTGGCACACACTGGCACACACACACTCGCACACACTCGCACACACTTGCACATACTAGCACACACTCGCACATATTCGCACACACTCGCACGCACACACTCGCACACACTCGCATGCACACACTCGCACACACACACACACTCACATACACACTCGCACACACTCGCACAAACTCCTACACACACTCGTACACACACACACTCGCACACACACTCGCACACACTCGCACACACTCGCACATACACACATACACATTCGCACACACTCGCACACACACTCGCACACACAGTCCTACACACTCACACAAACACTCGCAAACACTCGCACACACTCACACACACACTCACTCACACGTACACACTCGCGCACACTCGCACACACTCACGCACACTAGCACACACTCGCATGCACACACTGGCACACACTAACACACACACTCACATACACACTCGCACACACTCGCACAAACTCCTACACACAGTCGCACACACTCACACACACACTCGCACGCTCACACTCGCACACACTCACACACACACTTGCACACACTTGCACACACACACTCGCACACAATCACACACACACTCGCAGACACTCGCACACACTCACTCATGCACACACTCATACACACTCGCCCACACTCGCACACACAGTCCTACACACTCACACACACACTCGCAAACACTCGCAAACACTCACACACACACTCACTCACACGTACACACTCGCACACACTCGCACGCCCACACTCTCACACACTCGCACACATTTGCACACACTCGCACTCACTCGCACGCACTCGCACACACACTCACACACACACTCGCACAAACTCATACACAATCGCACACACTCACTCGCACACACTTGCACACACTCGCACACACTCGCACACACTTGCACACACTTGCACACGCTTGCACACACTCGCACACACTCGCACACACTCACACACACGCACACACACGCACACACACTCACGCACACACTCGCACACACTCGCACACACTTGCATGCACACATTCGCACGCACTCGCACACACAAACACAAACTGGCACACACTCAAACACACTCACTCATACACACTCGCACACACTCACTCGCACACACACACACTCGCACACACTCACACACACACACACTCGCGCACACTCGTGCACACTCGCACGCACACATTCGCACACATTTGCACTCACTTGCACACACTCGTACGCAAACACTGGCACACACTCGCACACACACACTCGCACACACTCGCACACACTTGCACACACTAGCACACACACACTCGCACACACTCGCACATACTCGCACACACTCACACACACTTGCATGCACACACTCGCATGCACACACTCGCACACACTCACACACACTCGCATACACACTCGCACACACTCGCACAAACTCCTACACACACTCGTACACACTCACACACACTCGCACACACACTCGCACACACTCGCACATACACACATACACATTTGCACACACTCGCACACACACTCGCACACACAGTCCTACACACTCACACACACTCGCAAACACTCGCACACACTCACACACACACTCACTCACACGTACACACTCGCGCACACTCACGCACACTAGCACACACTCGTAAGCATACATTCAAACTCACTCACACACTTACTCACATGCACACACTCTCGAACACACTCACACACACTCGTGCACACTCGCACACACTCGCACGCCCACACTCGCACACTCTCGCACACATTTGCACACACTCGCACTCACTCGCACGCACTCGCATGCACACACTCGCACACACTCATACACAATCACACAAACTCGCACACACACACTCGCACACATTCGCACACACTCGCACACACTCACTCACTCACACTCACTCACACACACTTGCACACACTCGCACACACTCGCACACACAGTCCTACACACTCACACACACTCGCAAACACTCGCACAAACTCACACACACTCACTCACACGCACACACTTGCGCACACTAGCACACACTCGCACGCCCACACTCGCACACATTCGCACTCACTCGCACGCACTCGCACGCACACACTCGCAAAAAACTCACACACACTCGCACACACTCATACACAATCGCACGCACACACACTCACACACTCTCGCACTCACTCGCACGCACTCGCACGCACACACTCGCACACACTCGCATGCACACACTCGCACGCACACACTCGCACAAACAGTCGCACACACTCGCACCCACTCACTCGTGCACACTCGCGCACGCTCGGGCACATTTGCACACACTCGCACACACTCGCACACTCTCGCACACACACTCGCACATACACTCGCACACACTCGAACACACTCGCACACACTCGCAAACACTCGCACATACAGTCCTACAAACTCACATACACTCACACACACTCACACACTCCACCCACACACAAACTGGCACACACTCAAACACACTCACTCATACACACTCGCACACACTCACTCGCACACACACACACTCGCACACACTAGCACCCAGTCACTCGAGCACACTCGCACACACTCGCACGCACGCACACACTCGCACACACTCACACGCAAACAGTCTCGCGCACACTCGTGCACACTTGCACGCACACATTCGCACACATTCGCACTCACTTGCACACACTCGTGCGCACACACTGGCACACACTGGCACACACTGGCACACACACACTCGCACACACTCGCACACACTTGCACATACTAGCACACACACACTCGCACATATTCGCACACACTCGCACGCACACACTCGCACACACTTGCATGCACACACTCGCACACACACTCACACACACACTCACATACACACTCGCACACACTCGCACAAACTCCTACACACACTCGTACACACACTCGCACACACACTCGCACACACTCGCACACACTCGCACATACACACATACACATTCGCACACACTCGCACACACACTCGCACACACAGTCCTACACACTCACACACACACTCGCAAACACTCGCACACACTCACAAACACACTCACTCACACGTACACACTCGCAAACACTCGCACACACTCACACACACACTCACTCACACGTACACACTCGCGCACACTCGCACACACACCCGCACACACAGTCCTACACACTCACACACACACTCGCAAACACTCGCAAACACACACACACACTCACTCACACGTACACACTCGCACACACTCGCACGCCCACACTCTCACACTCTCGCACACATTTGCACACACTCGCACTCACTCGCACGCACTCACACACACACTCACACACACACTCGCACAAACTCATACACAATCGCACACACTCACTCGCACACACTTGCACACACTCACACACACTCGCACACACTTGCACACACTTGCACACGCTTGCACACACTCGCACACACTCGCACACACTCGCACACACTCACACACACGCACACACACGCACACACACTCACGCACACACTCGCACACACTCGCACACACTTGCATGCACACATTCGCAAGCACTCGCACACACAAACACAAACTGGCACACACTCAAACACACTCACTCATACACACTCGCACACACTCACTCGCACACGCACACACTCACACACACACTCGCGCACACTCGTGCACACTCGCACGCACACATTCGCACACATTTGCACTCACTTGCACACACTCGTACGCAAACACTGGCACACACTGGCACACACTCGCACACACACACTCGCACACACTCGCACACACTTGCACACATTAGCACACACACACTCGAACACACTCGCACATACTCGCACACACTCACACACACTTGCACGCACACACTCGCATGCACACACTCGCACACACTCACACACACTCGCATACACACTCGCACACACTCGCACAAACTCCTACACACACTCGTACACACTCACACACACTCGCACACACACTCGCACACACTCGCACATACACACATACACATTTGCACACACTCGCACACACACTCGCACACACAGTCCTACACACTCACACACACTCGCAAACACTCGCACACACTCACACACACACTCACTCACACGTACACACTCGCGCACACTCACGCACACTAGCACACACTCGTAAGCATACACTCAAACTCACTCACACACTTACTCACATGCACACACGCTCGCACACACTCACACACACTCGTGCACACTCGCACACACTCGCACGCCCACACTCGCACACTCTCGCACACATTTGCACACACTCGCACTCACTCGCACCCACTCGCATGCACACACTCGCACACACTCATACACAATCACACAAATTCGCACACACACACTCGCACACATTCGCACACACTCGCACACACTCACTCACTCACACTCACTCGCACACACTTGCACACACTCGCACACACTCGCACACACAGTCTTACACACTCACACACACACTCACAAACACTCGCACAAACTCACACACACTCACTCACACGCACACACTTGCGCACACTAGCACACACTCGCACGCCCACACTCGCACACATTCGCACTCACTCGCACGCACTCGCACGCACACACACTCGCACAAACTCACACACACTGGCACACACTTATACACAATCGCACACACACACTCTAACACACACTCACACACACTTGCACACACTCGCACACATTCGCACACACTCGCACACACTCACTCACTCACACTCACTCGCACACACTTGCACACACTCGCACACACTCGCACACACAGTCTTACACACTCACACACACACTCACAAACACTCGCACAAACTCACACACACTCACTCACACGCACACACTTGCGCACACTAGCACACACTCGCACGCCCACACTCGCACACATTCGCACTCACTCGCACGCACTCGCACGCACACACTCGCACAAACTCACACACACTGGCACACACTTATACACAATCGCACACACACACTCTAACACACACTCACACACACTTGCACACACTCGCACACACTCACACGCACACACACTCACACACACACTCACACACACTCGCACACACTCACAAGCACAAACTCACACACACACTCGCACACACTCACACGCACACACTCACACGCACACACTCGCACACAAACTCACACACACTCGCAACCAGTCACTCGAGCACACTCGCACACCCTCGCACGCACGCACACACTCGCACACACTCACATGCACACACTCATGCACACACACTCGCACACACTCGAACACACTCGCACACTCGCAAACACTCGCACATACAGTCCTACAAACTCACACACACTCACACACACTCACACAATCCACCCACACACAAACTGGCACACACTCAAACACACTCACTCAGACACACTCGCACACACTCACTCGCACACACACACACACACACTCGCACACACTCGCACCCAGTCACTCGAGCACACTCGCACACCCTCGCACGCACGCACGCACACACTCGCACACACTCACATGCACACACTCACGCACACACACTCGCACACACTCGTGCACACTCGCACGCACACATTCACGCACACACACTCGCTCACACTCGTGCACACTCGCACGCACACATTCACACACATTCGCACTCACTTGCACACACTCGTACGCACACACTGGCACACACTCGCACACACTCGCACACACACACTCGCACATACTCGCTCACACTCACACACACTCGCACGCACACACTCGCACACACTCGCATGCACACACTCGCACACACACTCGCATACACACTCGCACAAACTCCTACACACACTCGTACACACTCACACACACTAGCACACACACACTCGCACACACTCGCACATACTCGCACACACTCGCACACACTCGCATGCACACACTCGCACACACATTCACACACACTCTCGCATACACACTCGCACAAACTCCTACACACACTCGTACACACTCAAACACACTCGCACACACACTTGCACACACTCGCACACACTCGCACATACACACATACACATTCGCACACACTCGCACACACACTCGCACACACAGTCCTACACACTCACACACACACTCGCAAACACTCGCACACACTCACACACACTCACTCACACGTACACACTCATGCACACTTGCACACACTCACGCACACTAGCACACACTCGTAAGCATACACTCACACTCACTCACACACTTACTCACACGCACACACTCTCGCACACACTCACACACACTCGCGCACACTCGCACACACTCGCACGCCCACCATCACACACTCTCGCACACATTTGCACACACTCGCACTCACTTGCACCCACTCGCATGCACACACTCGCACAAACTCATACACAATCACACAAACTCGCACACACACACTCGCACACATTTGCACACACTCGCACACTCACACTCACTCGCACACACTTGCACACACTCGCACACACTCGCACACACAGTCCTACACACTCACACACACACTCGCAAACACTCACACAAACTCACACACACTCACTCACACGCACACACTTGCGCACACTAGCACACACTCGCACGCCCACACTCACACACATTCGCACTCACTCGCACGCACTCGCACGCACACACTTGCACAAACTCACACACACTCGCACACACTCATACACAATCGCATGCACACACACTCGCACACACACACTCGCACACACTAGCACACTCTCGCACACATTCACACTCACTCGCACGCGCACACTCGAACACACTCGCACAAACACACACACACTCGCACACACTTATACACAAACGCACACACACACTCGTACACACACTCGCACACACTCGCACACACTCACTCACACACACACACTCGCACACACTCACACACACTTGCACACACTCGCACACACTCACACGCACACACACTCGCACACACACTCACACACACTCGCACACACTCACAAGCACACACTCGCACACACACTCACACACTCGCACCCACACACAAACTGGCACACACTCAAACACACTCACTCATACACACTCGCACACAATCACTCGCACACACACACACACTCGCACACACTCGCACCCAGTCACTCGAGCACACTCACACACCCTCGCACGCACGCACACACTCGTACACACTCACATGCACACACTCACGCACACACACTCGCGCACACTCGTGCACACTCGCACACACACATTCACACACATTCGCACTCACTTGCACAAACTCGTACGCACACACTCGCACACACTCGCACACAGACACTCGCACATACTTGCTCACACTCGCACACACTCGCACGCACACACTCGCACACACTCGCATGCACACACTCGCACACACACTCACACACACACACTCGCATACACACTCGCACAAACTCCTACACACACTCGTACACACTCACACACACTAGCACACACACACTCGCACACACTCGCACATACTCGCACACACTCGCACACACTCGCATGCACACATTCGCACACACTCACACACACACTCTCGCATACACACTTGCACAAACTCCTACACACTCACACACACTCGCACACACACTTGCACACACTCGCACACACTCGCACATACACACATACACATTCGCACACACAGTCCTACAAACTCACACACACACTCGCAAACACTCGCACACACTCACACACACACTCACTCACACGTACACACTCACGCACACTTGCACACACACACACACGCACACTAGCACACACTCGTAAGCATACACTCACACTCACTCACACACTTACTCACATGCACACACTCTCGCACACACTCACACACACTCGCACACACTCGCACGCCCACACTCGCACACTCTCGCACACATTTGCACACACTCGCATTCACTTGCACCCACTCGCACGCACACACTCGCACACACTCATACACAATCACACAAACTCGCACACACACACTCGCACACATTCGCACACACTCGCACACACTCACTCACACTCACTCGCACACACTTGCACACACTCGCACACACTCGCACACACAGTCCTACACACTCACACACACTCGCAAACACTCGCACAAACTCACACACACTCACTCACACGCACACACTTGCACACACTAGCACACACTCGCACATCCACACTTGCACACACTCACACTCACTCGCACGCACTCGCACGCACACACTCGCACACACTCGCACACACTTGCACACACTCGCACACACTCGCATGCACACACTCGCACACACACTCACAAACACACACTCGCATACACACTCACACACACTCGCACAAACTCCTACACACACTCGTACACACTCACACACACTCGCATACACACTTGCACACACTCGCACACACTCGCACATACACACATACACATTCGCACACACAGTCCTACAAACTCACACACACACTCGCAAACACTCGCACACACTCACACACACACTCACTCACACGTACACACTCACGCACACTTGCACACACACACACGCACACTAGCACACACTCGTAAGCATACACTCACACTCACTCACACACTTACTCACATGCACACACTCTCGCACACACTCACACACACTCGCACACACTCGCACGCCCACACTCGCACACTCTCGCACACATTTGCACACACTCGCATTCACTTGCACCCACTCGCACGCACACACTCGCACACACTCATACACAATCACACAAACTCGCACACACACACTCGCTCACATTTGCACACACTCGCACACTCACACTCACTCGCACACACTTGCACACACTCGCACACACTCGCACACACAGTCCTACACACTCACACACACACTCGCAAACACTCACACAAACTCACACACACTCACTCACACGCACACACTTGCGCACACTAGCACACACTCGCACGCCCACACTCACACACATTCGCACTCACTCGCACGCACTCGCACGCACACACTTGCACAAACTCACACACACTCGCACACACTCATACACAATCGCATGCACACACACTCGCACACACACACTCGCACACACTAGCACACTCTCGCACACATTCACACTCACTCGCACGCGCACACTCGAACACACTCGCACAAACACACACACACTCGCACACACTTATACACAAACGCACACACACACTCGTACACACACTCGCACACACTCGCACACACTCACTCACACACACACACTCGCACACACTCACACACACTTGCACACACTCGCACACACTCACACGCACACACACTCGCACACACACTCACACACACTCGCACACACTCACAAGCACACACTCGCACACACACTCACACACTCGCACCCACACACAAACTGGCACACACTCAAACACACTCACTCATACACACTCGCACACAATCACTCGCACACACACACACACTCGCACACACTCGCACCCAGTCACTCGAGCACACTCACACACCCTCGCACGCACGCACACACTCGTACACACTCACATGCACACACTCACGCACACACACTCGCGCACACTCGTGCACACTCGCACACACACATTCACACACATTCGCACTCACTTGCACAAACTCGTACGCACACACTCGCACACACTCGCACACACACACTCGCACATACTTGCTCACACTCGCACACACTCGCACGCACACACGCACACACACTCGCACAAACTCACACACACTGGCACACACTTATACACAATCGCACACACACACTCTAACACACACTCACACACACTTGCACACACTCGCACACATTCGCACACACTCGCACACACTCACTCACTCACACTCACTCGCACACACTTGCACACACTCGCACACACTCGCACACACAGTCTTACACACTCACACACACACTCACAAACACTCGCACAAACTCACACACACTCACTCACACGCACACACTTGCGCACACTAGCACACACTCGCACGCCCACACTCGCACACATTCGCACTCACTCGCACGCACTCGCACGCACACACTCGCACAAACTCACACACACTGGCACACACTTATACACAATCGCACACACACACTCTAACACACACTCACACACACTTGCACACACTCGCACACACTCACACGCACACACACTCACACACACACTCACACACACTCGCACACACTCACAAGCACAAACTCACACACACACTCGCACACACTCACACGCACACACTCACACGCACACACTCGCACACAAACTCACACACACTCGCAACCAGTCACTCGAGCACACTCGCACACCCTCGCACGCACGCACACACTCGCACACACTCACATGCACACACTCATGCACACACACTCGCACACACTCGAACACACTCGCACACTCGCAAACACTCGCACATACAGTCCTACAAACTCACACACACTCACACACACTCACACAATCCACCCACACACAAACTGGCACACACTCAAACACACTCACTCAGACACACTCGCACACACTCACTCGCACACACACACACACACACTCGCACACACTCGCACCCAGTCACTCGAGCACACTCGCACACCCTCGCACGCACGCACGCACACACTCGCACACACTCACATGCACACACTCACGCACACACACTCGCACACACTCGTGCACACTCGCACGCACACATTCACGCACACACACTCGCTCACACTCGTGCACACTCGCACGCACACATTCACACACATTCGCACTCACTTGCACACACTCGTACGCACACACTGGCACACACTCGCACACACTCGCACACACACACTCGCACATACTCGCTCACACTCACACACACTCGCACGCACACACTCGCACACACTCGCATGCACACACTCGCACACACACTCGCATACACACTCGCACAAACTCCTACACACACTCGTACACACTCACACACACTAGCACACACACACTCGCACACACTCGCACATACTCGCACACACTCGCACACACTCGCATGCACACACTCGCACACACATTCACACACACTCTCGCATACACACTCGCACAAACTCCTACACACACTCGTACACACTCAAACACACTCGCACACACACTTGCACACACTCGCACACACTCGCACATACACACATACACATTCGCACACACTCGCACACACACTCGCACACACAGTCCTACACACTCACACACACACTCGCAAACACTCGCACACACTCACACACACTCACTCACACGTACACACTCATGCACACTTGCACACACTCACGCACACTAGCACACACTCGTAAGCATACACTCACACTCACTCACACACTTACTCACACGCACACACTCTCGCACACACTCACACACACTCGCGCACACTCGCACACACTCGCACGCCCACCATCACACACTCTCGCACACATTTGCACACACTCGCACTCACTTGCACCCACTCGCATGCACACACTCGCACAAACTCATACACAATCACACAAACTCGCACACACACACTCGCACACATTTGCACACACTCGCACACTCACACTCACTCGCACACACTTGCACACACTCGCACACACTCGCACACACAGTCCTACACACTCACACACACACTCGCAAACACTCACACAAACTCACACACACTCACTCACACGCACACACTTGCGCACACTAGCACACACTCGCACGCCCACACTCACACACATTCGCACTCACTCGCACGCACTCGCACGCACACACTTGCACAAACTCACACACACTCGCACACACTCATACACAATCGCATGCACACACACTCGCACACACACACTCGCACACACTAGCACACTCTCGCACACATTCACACTCACTCGCACGCGCACACTCGAACACACTCGCACAAACACACACACACTCGCACACACTTATACACAAACGCACACACACACTCGTACACACACTCGCACACACTCGCACACACTCACTCACACACACACACTCGCACACACTCACACACACTTGCACACACTCGCACACACTCACACGCACACACACTCGCACACACACTCACACACACTCGCACACACTCACAAGCACACACTCGCACACACACTCACACACTCGCACCCACACACAAACTGGCACACACTCAAACACACTCACTCATACACACTCGCACACAATCACTCGCACACACACACACACTCGCACACACTCGCACCCAGTCACTCGAGCACACTCACACACCCTCGCACGCACGCACACACTCGTACACACTCACATGCACACACTCACGCACACACACTCGCGCACACTCGTGCACACTCGCACACACACATTCACACACATTCGCACTCACTTGCACAAACTCGTACGCACACACTCGCACACACTCGCACACACACACTCGCACATACTTGCTCACACTCGCACACACTCGCACGCACACACTCGCACACACTCGCATGCACACACTCGCACACACACTCACACACACACACTCGCATACACACTCGCACAAACTCCTACACACACTCGTACACACTCACACACACTAGCACACACACACTCGCACACACTCGCACATACTCGCACACACTCGCACACACTCGCATGCACACATTCGCACACACTCACACACACACTCTCGCATACACACTTGCACAAACTCCTACACACTCACACACACTCGCACACACACTTGCACACACTCGCACACACTCGCACATACACACATACACATTCGCACACACAGTCCTACAAACTCACACACACACTCGCAAACACTCGCACACACTCACACACACACTCACTCACACGTACACACTCACGCACACTTGCACACACACACACACGCACACTAGCACACACTCGTAAGCATACACTCACACTCACTCACACACTTACTCACATGCACACACTCTCGCACACACTCACACACACTCGCACACACTCGCACGCCCACACTCGCACACTCTCGCACACATTTGCACACACTCGCATTCACTTGCACCCACTCGCACGCACACACTCGCACACACTCATACACAATCACACAAACTCGCACACACACACTCGCACACATTCGCACACACTCGCACACACTCACTCACACTCACTCGCACACACTTGCACACACTCGCACACACTCGCACACACAGTCCTACACACTCACACACACTCGCAAACACTCGCACAAACTCACACACACTCACTCACACGCACACACTTGCACACACTAGCACACACTCGCACATCCACACTTGCACACACTCACACTCACTCGCACGCACTCGCACGCACACACTCGCACACACTCGCACACACTTGCACACACTCGCACACACTCGCATGCACACACTCGCACACACACTCACAAACACACACTCGCATACACACTCACACACACTCGCACAAACTCCTACACACACTCGTACACACTCACACACACTCGCATACACACTTGCACACACTCGCACACACTCGCACATACACACATACACATTCGCACACACAGTCCTACAAACTCACACACACACTCGCAAACACTCGCACACACTCACACACACACTCACTCACACGTACACACTCACGCACACTTGCACACACACACACGCACACTAGCACACACTCGTAAGCATACACTCACACTCACTCACACACTTACTCACATGCACACACTCTCGCACACACTCACACACACTCGCACACACTCGCACGCCCACACTCGCACACTCTCGCACACATTTGCACACACTCGCATTCACTTGCACCCACTCGCACGCACACACTCGCACACACTCATACACAATCACACAAACTCGCACACACACACTCGCTCACATTTGCACACACTCGCACACTCACACTCACTCGCACACACTTGCACACACTCGCACACACTCGCACACACAGTCCTACACACTCACACACACACTCGCAAACACTCACACAAACTCACACACACTCACTCACACGCACACACTTGCGCACACTAGCACACACTCGCACGCCCACACTCACACACATTCGCACTCACTCGCACGCACTCGCACGCACACACTTGCACAAACTCACACACACTCGCACACACTCATACACAATCGCATGCACACACACTCGCACACACACACTCGCACACACTAGCACACTCTCGCACACATTCACACTCACTCGCACGCGCACACTCGAACACACTCGCACAAACACACACACACTCGCACACACTTATACACAAACGCACACACACACTCGTACACACACTCGCACACACTCGCACACACTCACTCACACACACACACTCGCACACACTCACACACACTTGCACACACTCGCACACACTCACACGCACACACACTCGCACACACACTCACACACACTCGCACACACTCACAAGCACACACTCGCACACACACTCACACACTCGCACCCACACACAAACTGGCACACACTCAAACACACTCACTCATACACACTCGCACACAATCACTCGCACACACACACACACTCGCACACACTCGCACCCAGTCACTCGAGCACACTCACACACCCTCGCACGCACGCACACACTCGTACACACTCACATGCACACACTCACGCACACACACTCGCGCACACTCGTGCACACTCGCACACACACATTCACACACATTCGCACTCACTTGCACAAACTCGTACGCACACACTCGCACACACTCGCACACACACAATCGCACATACTTGCTCACACTCGCACACACTCGCACGCACACACTCGCACACACTCGCATGCACACACTCGCACACACACTCACACACACACACTCGCATACACACTCGCACAAACTCCTACACACACTCGTACACACTCACACACACTAGCACACACACACTCGCACACACTCGCACATACTCGCACACACTCGCACACACTCGCATGCACACATTCGCACACACTCACACACACACTCTCGCATACACACTTGCACAAACTCCTACACACTCACACACACTCGCACACACACTTGCACACACTCGCACACACTCGCACATACACACATACACATTCGCACACACTCGCACACACACTCGCACACACAGTCCTACAAACTCACACACACACTCGCAAACACTCGCACACACTCACACACACACTCACTCACACGTACACACTCACGCACACTTGAACACACACACGCACACTAGCACACACTCGTAAGCATACACTCACACTCACTCACACACTTACTCACATGCACACACTCTCGCACACACTCACACACACTCGCACACACTCGCACGCCCACACTCGCACACTCTCGCACACATTTGCACACACTCGCATTCACTTGCACCCACTCGCACGCACACACTCGCACACACTCATACACAATCACACAAACTCGCACACACACACTCGCACACATTCGCACACACTCGCACACACTCACTCACACTCACTCGCACACACTTGCACACACTCGCACACACTCGCACACACAGTCCTACACACTCACACACACACTCGCAAACACTCGCACAAACTCACACACACTCACTCACACGCACACACTTGCGCACACTAGCACACACTCGCACGCCCACACTCACACACATTCGCACTCACTCGCACACACTCGCACGCACACACTCGCACAAACTCACACACACTCGTACACACTCATACACAATCACACGCACACACACTCGCACACACACACTCGCACACACTCGCACACTCTCACACACATTCACACTCACTCGCATGCACTCGCACGTGCACACTCGAACACACTCGCACAAACTCACACACACTCGTACACACACTCGCACACACTCGCACACACTCACTCACACACACTCACACACACACACTCGCACACACTCACACACACTTGCACACACTCGCACACACTCACACGCACACACACTCGCACACACACTCACACACACTCGCACACACTCACAAGCACACACTCGCACACACACTCGCACACACTCACACGCACACACTCACACGCACACACTCGCACAAACAGTCGCACACACTCGCACCCACTCACTCGTGCACACTCGCGCACACTCGGGCACATTTGCACACACTCGCACACACTCGCACACTCTCGCACACACACTCGCACACACACTCGCACACACTCGAACACACTCGCACACACTCGCAAACACTCGCACATACAGTCCTACAAACTCACACACACTCACACACACTCACACACTCCACCCACACACAAACTGGCACACACTCAAACACACTCACTCAGACACACTCGCACACACTCACTTGCACACACACACACTCGCACACACTAGCACCCAGTCACTCGAGCACACTCGCACACACTCGCACGCACGCACGCACACACTCGCACACACTCACATGCACACAGTCACGCACACACACTCGCGCACACTCGTGCACACTTGCACGCACACATTCGCACACATTCGCACTCACTTGCACACACTCGTGCTCACACACTGGCACACACTGGCACACACACACTCGCACACACTCGCACACACTTGCACATACTAGCACACACTCGCACATATTCGCACACACTCGCACGCACACACTCGCACACACTCGCATGCACACACTCGCACACACACACACACTCACATACACACTCGCACACACTCGCACAAACTCCTACACACACTCGTACACACACACACTCGCACACACACTCGCACACACTCGCACACACTCGCACATACACACATACACATTCGCACACACTCGCACACACACTCGCACACACAGTCCTACACACTCACACAAACACTCGCAAACACTCGCACACACTCACACACACACTCACTCACACGTACACACTCGCGCACACTCGCACACACTCACGCACACTAGCACACACTCGCATGCACACACTGGCACACACTAACACACACACTCACATACACACTCGCACACACTCGCACAAACTCCTACACACAGTCGCACACACTCACACACACACTCGCACGCTCACACTCACACACACTCACACACACACTTGCACACACTTGCACACACACACTCGCTCACAATCACACACACACTCGCAGACACTCGCACACACTCACTCATGCACACACTCATACACACTCGCCCACACTCGCACACACAGTCCTACAAACTCACACACACACTCGCAAACACTCGCAAACACTCACACACACACTCACTCACACGTACACACTCGCACACACTCGCACGCCCACACTCTCACACTCTCGCACACATTTGCACACACTCGCACTCACTCGCACGCACTCGCACACACACTCACACACACACTCGCACAAACTCATACACAATCGCACACACTCACTCGCACACACTTGCACACACTCGCACACACTCGCACACACTTGCACACACTTGCACACGCTTGCACACACTCGCACACACTCGCACACACTCACACACACGCACACACACGCACACACACTCACGCACACACTCGCACACACTCGCACACACTTGCATGCACACATTCGCACGCACTCGCACACACAAACACAAACTGGCACACACTCAAACACACTCACTCATACACACTCGCACACACTCACTCGCACACACACACACTCGCACACACTCACACACACACACACTCGCGCACACTCATGCACACTCGCATGCACACATTCGCACACATTTGCACTCACTTGCACACACTCGTACGCAAACACTGGCACACACTCGCACACACACACTCGCACACACTCGCACACACTTGCACACACTAGCACACACACACTCGCACACACTCGCACATACTCGCACACACTCACACACACTTGCACGCACACACTCGCATGCACACACTCGCACACACTCACACACACTCGCATACACACTCGCACACACTCGCACAAACTCCTACACACACTCGTACACACTCACACACACTCGCACACACACTCGCACACACTCGCACATACACACATACACATTTGCACACACTCGCACACACACTCGCACACACAGTCCTACACACTCACACACACTCGCAAACACTCGCACACACTCACACACACACTCACTCACACGTACACACTCGCGCACACTCACGCACACTAGCACACACTCGTAAGCATACATTCAAACTCACTCACACACTTACTCACATGCACACACTCTCGAACACACTCACACACACTCGTGCACACTCGCACACACTCGCACGCCCACACTCGCACACTCTCGCACACATTTGCACACACTCGCACTCACTCGCACGCACTCGCATGCACACACTCGCACACACTCATACACAATCACACAAACTCGCACACACACACTCGCACACATTCGCACACACTCGCACACACTCACTCACTCACACTCACTCACACACACTTGCACACACTCGCACACACTCGCACACACAGTCCTACACACTCACACACACTCGCAAACACTCGCACAAACTCACACACACTCACTCACACGCACACACTTGCGCACACTAGCACACACTCGCACGCCCACACTCGCACACATTCGCACTCACTCGCACGCACTCGCACGCACACACTCGCAAAAAACTCACACACACTCGCACACACTCATACACAATCGCACGCACACACACTCACACACTCTCGCACTCACTCGCACGCACTCGCACGCACACACTCGCACACACTCGCATGCACACACTCGCACGCACACACTCGCACAAACAGTCGCACACACTCGCACCCACTCACTCGTGCACACTCGCGCACGCTCGGGCACATTTGCACACACTCGCACACACTCGCACACTCTCGCACACACACTCGCACATACACTCGCACACACTCGAACACACTCGCACACACTCGCAAACACTCGCACATACAGTCCTACAAACTCACACACACTCACACACACTCACACACTCCACCCACACACAAACTGGCACACACTCAAACACACTCACTCATACACACTCGCACACACTCACTCGCACACACACACACTCGCACACACTAGCACCCAGTCACTCGAGCACACTCGCACACACTCGCACGCACGCACACACTCGCACACACTCACACGCACACAGTCTCGCGCACACTCGTGCACACTTGCACGCACACATTCGCACACATTCGCACTCACTTGCACACACTCGTGCGCACACACTGGCACACACTGGCACACACTGGCACACACACACTCGCACACACTCGCACACACTTGCACATACTAGCACACACACACTCGCACATATTCGCACACACTCGCACGCACACACTCGCACACACTTGCATGCACACACTCGCACACACACTCACACACACACTCACATACACACTCGCACACACTCGCACAAACTCCTACACACACTCGTACACACACACACTCGCACACACACTCGCACACATTCGCACACACTCGCACATACACACATACACATTCGCACACACTCGCACACACACTCGCACACACAGTCCTACACACTCACACACACACTCGCAAACACTCGCACACACTCACAAACACACTCACTCACACGTACACACTCGCAAACACTCGCACACACTCACACGTACACACTCGCGCACACTCGCACACACACCCGCACACACAGTCCTACACACTCACACACACACTCGCAAACACTCGCAAACACTCACACACACACTCACTCACACGTACACACTCGCACACACTCGCACGCCCACACTCTCACACTCTCGCACACATTTGCACACACTCGCACTCACTCGCACGCACTCACACACACACTCACACACACACTCGCACACACTCGCACACACTTGCACACACTTGCACACGCTTGCACACACTCGCACACACTCGCACACACTCGCACACACTCACACACACGCACACACACGCACACACACTCACGCACACACTCGCACACACTCGCACACACTTGCATGCACACATTCGCAAGCACTCGCACACACAAACACAAACTGGCACACACTCAAACACACTCACTCATACACACTCGCACACACTCACTCGCACACGCACACACTCACACACACACTCGCGCACACTCGTGCACACTCGCACGCACACATTCGCACACATTTGCACTCACTTGCACACACTCGTACGCAAACACTGGCACACACTGGCACACACTCGCACACACACACTCGCACACACTCGCACACACTTGCACACACTAGCACACACACACTCGAACACACTCGCACATACTCGCACACACTCACACACACTTGCACGCACACACTCGCATGCACACACTCGCACACACTCACACACACTCGCATACACACTCGCACACACTCGCACAAACTCCTACACACACTCGTACACACTCACACACACTCGCACACACACTCGCACACACTCGCACATACACACATACACATTTGCACACACTCGCACACACACTCGCACACACAGTCCTACACACTCACACACACTCGCAAACACTCGCACACACTCACTCACACGTACACACTCGCGCACACTCATGCACACTAGCACACACTCGTAAGCATACACTCAAACTCACTCACACACTTACTCACATGCACACACGCTCGCACACACTCACACACACTCGTGCACACTCGCACACACTCGCACGCCCACACTCGCACACTCTCGCACACATTTGCACACACTCGCACTCACTCGCACCCACTCGCATGCACACACTCGCACACACTCATACACAATCACACAAACTCGCACACACACACTCGCACACATTCGCACACACTCGCACACACTCACTCACTCACACTCACTCGCACACACTTGCACACACTCGCACACACTCGCACACACAGTCCTACACACTCACACACACTCGCAAACACTCGCACAAACTCACACACACTCACTCACACGCAAACACTTGCGCACACTAGCACACACTCGCACGCCCACACTCGCACACATTCGCACTCACTCGCATGCACTCGCACGCACACACTCGCACAAACTCACACACACTCGCACACACTCATACACAATCGCACGCACACACACTCGCACACTCTCGCACACATTCGCACTCAATCGCACGCACACACTCGCACAAACTCGCATGCACACACTCGCACACACACTAACACACACACACTCGCATACACACTCGCACACACTCGCATGCACACACTCGCACACACACTCACACACACACACTCGCAAAAAACTCACACACACTCGCACACACTCATACACAATCGCACGCACACACACTCGCACACACACACTCGCACACACTCGCACACTCTTGCACTCACTCGCACGCACTCGCACGCACACACTCGCACACACTCGCATGCACACACTCGCACGCACACACTCGCACAAACAGTCGCACACACTCGCACCCACTCACTCGTGCACACTCGCGCACACTCGGGCACATTTGCACACACTCGCACACACTCGCACACTCTCGCACACACACTCGCACACACACTCGCACACACTCGAACACACTCGCACACACTCGCAAACACTCGCACATACAGTCCTACAAACTCACATACACTCACACACACTCACACACTCCACCCACACACAAACTGGCACACACTCAATCACACTCACTCATACACACTCGCACACACTCACTCGCACACACACACACTCGCACACACTAGCACCCAGTCACTCGAGCACACTCGCACACACTCGCACGCACGCACGCACACACTCGCACACACTCACACGCACACAGTCACGCACACACACTCGCGCACACTCGTGCACACTTGGACGCACACATTCACAGACATTCGCACACATTCGCACTCACTTGCACACACTCGTGCGCACACACTGGCACACACTGGCACACACTGGCACACACACACTCGCACACACTCGCACACACTTGCACATACTAGCACACACACACTCGCACATATTCGCACACACTCGCACGCACACACTTGCATGCACACACTCGCACACACACTCACACACACACTCACATACACACTCGCACACACTCGCACAAACTCCTACACACACTCGTACACACACACACTCGCACACACACTCGCACACACTTGCACACACTCGCACATACACACATACACATTCGCACACACTCGCACACACACTCGCACACACAGTCCTACTCACTCACACACACACTCGCAAACACTCGCACACACTCACACACACACTCACTCACATGTACACACTCGCGCACACTTGCACACACTCACGCACACTAGCACACACTCGCATGCACACACTGGCACACACACTAACACACACACTCACATACACACTCGCACACACTCGCACAAACTCCTACACACACTCGCACACACTCACACACACACTCGCACGCTCACACTCGCACACACTCACACACACACTTGCACACACTTGCACACACACACTCGCACACAATCACACACACACTCGCAGACACTCGCACACACTCACTCATGCACACACTCATACACACTCGCCCACACTCGCACACACAGTCCTACACACTCACACACACACTCGCAAACACTCGCAAACACTCACACACACACTCACTCACACGTACACACTCGCACACACTCGCACGCCCACACTCTCACACTCTCGCACACATTTGCACACACTCGCACTCACTCGCACGCACTCGCACACACACTCACACACACACTCGCACAAACTCATACACAATCGCACACACTCACTCGCACACACTTGCACACACTCGCACACACTCGCACACACTTGCACACACTTGCACACGCTTGCACACACTCGCACACACTCGCACACACTCGCACACACTCACACACGCACACACACGCACACACACTCACGCACACACTCGCACACACTCGCACACACTCACACACACACACACTCGCGCACACTCGTGCACACTCGCACGCACACATTCGCACACATTCGCACTCACTTGCACACACTCGTACGCAAACACTGGCACACACTGGCACACACTGGCACACACACACTCGCACACACTCGCACACACTTGCACACACTAGCACACACACACTCGCACACACTCGCACATACTCGCACACACTCACACACAGTTGCACGCACACACTCGCATGCACACACTCGCACACACTCACACACACTCGCATACACACTCGCACACACTCGCACAAACTCCTACACACACTCGTACACACTCACACACACTCGCACACACACTCGCACACACTCGCACATACACACATACACATTTGCACACACTCGCACACACACTCGCACACACAGTCCTACACACTCACACACACACTCGCAAACACTCGCACACACTCACACACACACTCACTCACACGTACACACTCGCGCACACTCACGCACACTAGCACACACTCGTAAGCATACACTCAAACTCACTCACACACTTACTCACATGCACACACTCCCGCACACACTCACACACACTCGTGCACACTCGCACACACTCGAACGCCCACACTCGCACGCTCTCGCACACATTTGCACACACTCGCACTCACTCGCACCCACTCGCATGCACACACTCGCACACACTCATACACAATCACACAAACTCGCACACACACACTCGCACACATTCGCACACACTCGCACACACTCACTCACTCACACTCACTCGCACACACTTGCACACACTCGCACACACTCGCACACACAGTCCTACACACTCACACACACACTCGCAAACACTCGCACAAACTCACACACACTCACTCACACGCACACACTTGCGCACACTAGCACACACTCGCACGCCCACACTCGCACACATTCGCACTCACTCGCACGCACTCGCACGCACACACTCGCACAAACTCACACACACTCGCACACACTCATACACAATCGCACGCACACACACTCGCACACACTCGCACACTCTCGCACACATTCGCACTCACTCGCACGCACACACTCGCACAAACTCGCATGGACACACTCGCACACACACTCACACACACACACTCGCATACACACTCGCACAAACTCCTACACACACTCGTACACACTCACACACACTCGCACACACACTTGCACACACTCGCACACACTCGCACATACACACATACACATTCGCACACACTCGCACAATCACTCGCACACACAGTCCTACACACTCACACACACACTCGCAAACACTCGCACACACACACACTCACTCACACGTACACACTCACGCACACTCACACACACTCACGCACACTAGCACACACTCGTAAGCATACACTCACACTCACTCACACACTTACTCACACGCACACACTCTCGCACACACTCACACACATTCGCACACACTCGCACGCCCACACTCGCACACTCTCGCACACATTTGCACACACTCGCACTCACTCGCACCCACTCGCATGCACACACTCGCACACACTCATACACAATCACACAAACTGACACACACTCGCACACACTCACACATTCGCACCCACTCACTCGTGCACACTCGCACACATTCGCACTCACTCGCACGCACTCGCACGCACACACTCTCACACACTCGCACAAACTCACACACTCGCACACACTTATACACAATCGGACACACACACTCACTCACTCACACTCACTCGCACACACTTGCACACACTCGCACACACTCGCACACACAGTCCTACACACTCACACACACTCGCAAACACTCGCACAAACTCACACACACTCACTCACACCCACACACTTGCACACACTAGCAGACACACGCACCCCCACACTTGCACACACTCACACTCACTCGCACGCACTCGCACGCACACACTCGCACACACTCGCACATACTCGCACACACTTGCACACACTCGCACACACTCGCATGCACACACTCGCACACATACTCACAAACACACACTCGCATACACACTCGCACACACTCGCACAAACTCCTACACACACTCATACACACTCACACACACTCGCACACACACTTGCACACACTCGCACACACTCGCACATACACGCATACACATTCGCACACACTCGCACACACACTCGCACACACAGTCCTACACACACACACTCGCAAACACTCGCACACACTCACTCACACGTACACACTCGCACACACTCGCACACACTCACGCACACTAGCACACACTCGTAAGCATACACTCACATTCACTCACACACTTACTCACACGCACACACTCTCGCACACACTCACACACACTCGCGCACACTCGCACACACTCGCATGCCCACACTCGCACACTCTCGCACACATTTGCACACACTCGCACTCACTCACACCGACTCGCACGCACACACTCGCACAGACTCATACACAATCACACAAACTCGCACACACACACTCGCACACATTCGAACACACTCGTACACACTCACTCACTCACACTCACTCACACACACTTGCACACACTCGCACACACTCGCACACACAGTCCTACACACTCACACACACTCGCAAACACTCGCACAAACTCACACACACTCACTCACACGCACATACTTGCACACACTAGCACACACTCGCACGCCCACACTTGCACACATTCGCACTCACTCGCACGCACTCGCACGCACACACTCGCACAAACTCACATACACTCGCACACACTCATACTCAATCGCACAATCGTACAAACTCACACACACTCGCACACACTCACACACTCGCACCCACTCACTCGTGCACACTCGCACACATTCGCACTCACTCGCACGCACTCACACGCACACACTCGCACAAACTCACACACACTCGCACACACTCATACACAATCGCACGCACACACTCGCACACACACACTCACACACACTCGCACACTCTCGCACACATAAGCACTCACTCGCACACACTCGCACGCACACAGTCTCACACACTCGCACAAACTCACACACACTCGCACACACTTATACACAATCGCACACACACACTCACTCACACTCACTTGCACACACTTGCACACACTCGCACACACTCGCACACACAGTTCTACACACTCACACACACTCGCAAACACTCGCACAAACTCACACACACTCACTCACACGCACACACTTGCACACACTAGCACACACTCGCACGCCCACACTTGCACACACTCACACTCATTCGCACGCACTTGCACGCACACACTCGCACATACTCGCACACACTCACACACACTTGCACACACTCGCACACACTCACACACACTCGCATACACACTCGCACACACTCACACAAACTCCTACACACACTCGTACACACTCACACACACTCGCACACACACTCGCACACACTCGCACATACACACATACACATTTGCACACACTCGCACACACACTCGCACACACAGTCCTACACACTCACACACACTCGCAAACACTCGCACACACTCACACACACACTCACTCACACGTACACACTCGCGCACACTCACGCACACTAGCACACACTCGTAAGCATACACTCAAACTCACTCACACACTTACTCACATGCACACACTCTCGCACACACTCACACACACTCGTGCACACTCGCACACACTCGCACGCCCACACTCGCACACTCTCGCACACATTTGCACACACTCGCACTCACTCGCACCCACTCGCATGCACACACTCGCACACACTCATACACAATCACACAAACTCGCACACACACACTCGCACACATTCGCACACACTCACACACACTCACTCACTCACACTCACTCGCACACACTTGCACACACTCGCACACACTCGCACACACAGTCCTACACACTCACACACACTCGCAAACACTCGCACAAACTCACACACACTCACTCACACGCACACACTTGCGCACACTAGCACACACTCGCACGCCCACACTCGCACACATTCGCACTCACTCGCACGCACTCGCACGCACAAACTCGCAAAAAACTCACACACACTCGCACACACTCATACAAAATCGCACGCACACAC
This sequence comes from Phyllobates terribilis, assembly GCF_046119375.1. Taxonomy (NCBI): domain Eukaryota; kingdom Metazoa; phylum Chordata; class Amphibia; order Anura; family Dendrobatidae; genus Phyllobates; species Phyllobates terribilis. Next base: position 3,593,340 of record NW_027362853.1, read on the forward strand.
ACTCGCACACACTCGCACACTCTCGCACTCACTCGCACGCACTCGCACGCACACACTCGCACACACTCGCATGCACACACTCGCACACACACTCACACACACACACTCGCATACACACTCGCACACACTCGCACAAACTCCTACACACACTCGTACACACTCACACACACTCGCACACACACTTGCACACACTCGAACATACACACATACACATTCGCACACACTCGCACACTCACTCGCACACACAGTCCTACACACTCACACACACACTCGCAAACATTCGCACACACACACTCACTCACACGTACACACTCACGCACACTCACACACACTCACGCACACTAGCACACACTCGTAAGCATACACTCACACTCACTCACACACTTACTCACACTCACACACTCTCGCACACACTCACACACACTCGCCCACACTCGCACACACTCGCACGCCCACACTCGCACACTCTCGCACACATTTGCACACACTCGCACTCACTCACACCCACTCGCACGCACACACTCGCACACACTCATACACAATCACACAAACTCGCACACACACACTCGCACACATTCGCACACACTCGCACACACTCACTCACACTCACTCGCACACACTTGCACACACTCGCACACACTCGCACATACACGCATACACATTCGCACACACTCGCACACACACTCACACACACAGTCCTACACACACACACTCGCAAACACTCGCACACACTCACTCACACGTACACACTCGCACACACTCGCACACACTCACGCACACTAGCACACACTCGTAAGCATACACTCACATTCACTCACACACTTACTCACACGCACACACTCTCGCACACACTCACACACACTCGCGCACACTCGCACACACTCGCATGCCCACACTCGCACACTCTCGCACACATTTGCACACACTCGCACTCACTCACACCGACTCGCACGGACACACTCGCACACACTCATACACAATCACACAAAGTCGCACACACACACTCGCACACATTCGCACACACTCGCACACACTCACTCACTCACACTCACTCGCACACACTTGCACACACTCGCACACACTCGCACACACAGTCCTACACACTCACACACACTCGCAAACACTCGCACAAACTCACACACACTCACTCACACGCACATACTTGCACACACTAGCACACACTCGCACGCCCACACTTGCACACATTCGCACTCACTCGCACGCACTCATACTCAATCGCACAATCGTACAAACTCACACACACTCGCACACACTCACACACTCGCACCCACTCACTCGTGCACACTCGCACACATTCGCACTCACTCGCACGCACTCACACGCACACACTCGCACAAACTCACACACACTCGCACACACTCATACACAATCGCACGCACACACTCGCACACACACACTCACACACACTCGCACACTCTCGCACACATACGCACTCACTCGCACGCACTCGCACGCACACACTCTCACACACTCGCACAAACTCACACACACTCGCACACACTTATACACAATCGCACACACACACTCACTCACTCACACTCACTTGCACACACTTGCACACACTCGCACACACTCGCACACACAGTTCTACACACTCACACACACTCGCAAACACTCGCACAAACTCACACACACTCACTCACACGCACACACTTGCACACACTAGCACACACTCACACGCCCACACTTGCACACACTCACACACATTCGCACGCACTCGCACGCACACACTCGCACATACTCGCACACACTTGCACACACTCGCACACACTCATACACAATCGCACGCACACAAACTCGCACACACACACTCGCACACACTCGCACACTCTCGCACACATTCACACTCACTCGCACGCACTCGCACGCGCACACTCGAACACACTCGCATAAACTCACACACACTCGCACACACTTATACACAAACGCACACACACACTCGTACACACACTCGCACACACTCGCACACACTCGCACACACTCACTCACACACACTCACACACACACTCGCACACACTCACACACACTTGCACACACTCGCACACACTCACACGCACACACACTCGCACACACACTCACACACACTCACACACTCACAAGCACACACTCGCACACACACTCGCACACACTCACACGCACACACTCACACGCACACACTCGCACAAACAGTCGCACACACTCGCACCCACTCACTCGTGCACACTCGCGCACACTCGGGCACATTTGCACACACTCGCACACACTCGCACACTCTCGCACACACACTCGCACACACTCGCACAAACTCACACACACTCGCACACACTTATACACAATCGCACACACACACACTCGTACACACACTCGCACACACTCGCACACACTCGCACACACTCACTCACACACACACTCGCACACACTCACACACACTCGCACACACTCACATGCACACACACTCGCACACACTCACACACACTCGCACACACTCACAAGCACACACTCGCACAGACACTCGCTCACACTCACAAGCACACACTCACACGCACACACTCGCACACACACTCGCACACACTCACACCCACTCACTCGTGCACACTCGTGCACACTCGGGCACATTTGCACACACTCGCACACACTCGCACACTCTCGCACACACTCGCACACACACTCGCACACACTCGAACACACTCACACACACTCACAAACAATCGCACATACAGTCCTACAAACTCACACACACTCACACACACACACTCGCACCCACACACAAACTGGCACACACTCAAACACACTCACTCATACACACTCGCACACACTCACTCGCACACAAACACACTCGCACACACTCGCACCCAGTCACTCGAGCACACTCGCACACACTCGCACGCACACACGCACACACTCGCACACACTCACACGCACACACTCACGCACACACACTCGCGCACACTCGTGCACACTCGCAAGCACACATTCGCACACATTTGCACTCACTTGCACACACTGGCACACACTGGCACACACTGGCACACACACACTCGCACACACTCGCACACACTCGCACACACTTGCACACACTAGCACACACACTCGCACATACTCGCACACACTCGCACACACTCGCACGCACACACTCGCACACACTCGCATGCACACACTCGCACACACACTCACACACACACACTCACATACACACTCGCACACACTCGCACAAACTCCTACACACACACGTACATACTCACACACACTCGCACACACACTCGCACACACTCGCACATACACACATACACATTCACACACACTCGCACACACACTCGCACACACAGTCCTACACACTCACACACACACTCGCAAACACTCGCACACACTCACACACACACTCACTCACACATACACACTCGCGCACACTCACGCACACTAGCACACACTCACTCACACACACACTCGCACACACTCACACACACTCGCACACACTCACATGCACACACACTCGCACACACTCACACACACTCGCACACACACACACTCGCACACACTCACACACACTCGCACACACTCACATGCACACACACTCGCACACACTCACACACACTCGCACACACTCACAAGCACACACTCGCACAGACACTCGCTCACACTCACAAGCACACACTCACACGCACACACTCGCACACACACTCGCACACACTCACACCCACTCACTCGTGCACACTCGTGCACACTCGGGCACATTTGCACACACTCGCACACACTCGCACACTCTCGCACACACTCGCACACACACTCGCACACACTCGAACACACTCACACACACTCACAAACAATCGCACATACAGTCCTACAAACTCACACACACTCACACACACACACTCGCACCCACACACAAACTGGCACACACTCAAACACACTCACTCATACACACTCGCACACACTCACTCGCACACAAACACACTCGCACACACTCGCACCCAGTCACTCGAGCACACTCGCACACACTCGCACGCACACACGCACACACTCGCACACACTCACACGCACACACTCACGCACACACACTCGCGCACACTCGTGCACACTCGCAAGCACACATTCGCACACATTTGCACTCACTTGCACACACTGGCACACACTGGCACACACTGGCACACACACACTCGCACACACTCGCACACACTCGCACACACTTGCACACACTAGCACACACACTCGCACATACTCGCACACACTCGCACACACTCGCACGCACACACTCGCACACACTCGCATGCACACACTCGCACACACACTCACACACACACACTCACATACACACTCGCACACACTCGCACAAACTCCTACACACACACGTACATACTCACACACACTCGCACACACACTCGCACACACTCGCACATACACACATACACATTCACACACACTCGCACACACACTCGCACACACAGTCCTACACACTCACACACACACTCGCAAACACTCGCACACACTCACACACACACTCACTCACACATACACACTCGCGCACACTCACGCACACTAGCACACACTCACTCACACACACACACTCGCACACACTCACACACACTCGCACACACTCACATGCACACACACTCGCACACACTCACACACACTCGCACACACTCACAAGCACACACTCGCACAGACACTCACTCACACTCACAAGCACACACTCACACGCACACACTCGCACACACACTCGCACACACTCACACCCACTCACTCGTGCACACTCGTGCACACTCGGGCACATTTGCACACACTCGCACACACTCGCACACACTCGCACACACACTCGCACACACTCACACACACTCACAAACAATCGCACATACAGTCCTACAAACTCACACACACTCACACACACTCACACACTCGCACCCACACACAAACTGGCACACACTCAAACACACTCACTCATACACACTCACACACACTCACTCGCACACGCACACACTCGCACCCAGTCACTCGAGCACACTCGCACACACTCGCACGCACACACGCACACACTCGCACACACTCACACGCACACACTCACGAACACACACTCGCGCACAATCGTGCACACTCGCATGCACACATTCACACACATTCGCACTCACTTGCACACACTGGCACACACTGGCACACACTGGCACACACACACTCGCACACACTCGCACACACTCGCACACACTCGCACACACTCGCACACACTTGCACACACTAGCACACACACTCGCACATACTCGCACACACTCGCACACACTCGCACGCACACACTCGCACACACTCGCATGCACACACTCGCACACACACTCACACACACACACTCACATACACACTCGCACACACTCGCACAAACTCCTACACACACACGTACACACTCACACACACTCGCACACACACTCGCACACACTAGCACATACACACATACACATTCACACACACTCGCACACACACTCGCACACACAGTCCTACACACTCACACACACACTCGCAAACACTCGCACACACTCACACACACACTCACTCACACATACACACTCGCGCACACTAGCACACACTCGTAAGCATACACTCACACTCACTCACACACTTACTCACACGCACACACTCTCGCACACACTCACACACACTCGCACACACTCGCACACTCTCGCACACATTTGCACACACTCGCACTCAATCGCACCCACTCGCACGCACACACTCGCACACACTCATACACAATCACACAAACTCGCACACACACACACTCGCACACATTCGCACACACTCGCACACACGCACTCACTCACACTCACTCGCACACACTTGCACACACTCGCACACACTCGCACACACAGTACTACACACTCACACACACACTAGCAAACACTCGCACAAACTCACACACACTCACTCACACGCACACACTTGCGCACAATAGCACACACTCGCACGCCCACACTCGCACACATTCGCACTCACTCGCACGCACTCGCACGCACACACTCGCACACACTCGCACAAACTCACACACACTCGCACACACTCATACACAATCGCACGCACACACACCCGCACACACTCGCACACATTTGCACTCACTCGCACTCACTCGCATGCACACACTCGCACAAACTCACACACACTGGCGCACACTTATACACAATCGCACACACACTCTAACACACACTCGCACACACTCGCACACACTCACTCACACACACTCACACACACACTCGCACACACTCACACACACTTGCACACACTCGCACACACTCACACGCACACACACTCACACACACTCACACACACTCGCACACACTCACTCACACACACTCACACACACACACTCGCACACACTCACACACACTTGCACACACTCGCACACACTCACACGCACACACACTCGCACACACACTCACACACACTCACACACTCACAAGCACACACTCGCACACACACTCGCACACACTCACACGCACACACTCACACGCACACACTCGCACAAACAGTCGCACACACTCGCACCCACTCACTCGTGCACACTCGCGCACACTCGGGCACATTTGCACACACTCGCACACACTCGCTTACTCTCGCACACACACTCGCAAACACACTCGCACACACTCACACACACTCGCACACACGCGCAAACACTCGCACATACAGTCCTACAAACTCACACACACTCACACACACTCACACACTCGCACCCACACACAAACTGGCACACACTCAAACACACTCACTCATACACACTCGCACACACTCACTCGCACACACACACACACACTCGCACACACTCGCACCCAGTCACTCGAGCACACTCGCACACCCTCGCACGCACGCACACACTCGCACACACTCACATGCACACACTCACGCACACACACTCGTGCACACTCATGCACACTCGCACGCACACATTCACACACATTCGCACGCACTTGCACACACTCGTACGCACACACTGGCACACACTCGCACACACTCGCACACACACACTCGCACATACTCGCTCACACTCGCACACACTCGCACGCACACACTCGCACACACTCGCATGCACACACTCGCACACACACTCACACACACACACTCGCATACACACTCGCACAAACTCCTACACACACTCGTACACACTCACACACACTAGCACACACACACTCGCACATACTCGCACACACTCGCACACACTCGCATGCACACACTCGCACACACACTCACACACTCTCGCATACACACTCGCACAAACTCCTACACACACTCGTACACACTCACACACACTCGCACACACACTTGCACACACTCGCACATACACACATACACATTCGCACACACTCGCACACACACTCGCACACACAGTCCTACACACTCACACACACACTCGCAAACACTCGCACACACTCACACACACACTCACTCACACGTACACACTCACGCACACTTGCACACACTCACGCACACTAGCACACACTCGTAAGCATACACTCACACTCACTCACACACTTACTCACATGCACACACTCTCGCACACACTCACACACACTCGCGCACACTCGCACACACTCGCACGCCCACACTCGCACACTCTCGCACACATTTGCACACACTCGCACTCACTTGCACCCACTCGCACGCACACACTCGCACACACTCATACACAATCACACAAACTCGCACACACACACTCGCACACATTCGCACACACTCGCACACACTCACTCACTCACACTCACTCGCACACACTTGCACACACTCGCACACACTCGCACACACAGTCCTACACACTCACACACACACTCGCACACACACTCGCACAAACTCACACGCACACACTCACACGCACACACTCGCACAAACAGTCGCACACACTCGCACCCACTCACTCGTGCACACTCGCGCACACTCGGGCACATTTGCACACACTCGCACACACTCGCACACTCTCGCACACACACTCGCACACACACTCGCACACACTCGAACACACTCGCACACACTCGCAAACACTCGCACATACAGTCCTACAAACTCACACACACTCACACACTCCACCCACACACAAACTGGCACACAATCAAACCCACTCACTCATACACACTCGCACACACTCACTCGCACACACACACACTCGCACACACTCGCACCCAGTCACTCGAGCACACTCGCACACACTCGCATGCACGCACACACTCGCACACACTCACACGCACACAGTCACGCACACACACTCGCGCACACTCGTGCACACTTGCACGCACACATTCGCACACATTCGCACTCACTTGCACACACTCGTGCGCACACACTGGCACACACTGGCACACACTGGCACACACACTCGCACACACTCGCACACACTTGCACACACTAGCACACACACACTCGCACATACTCGCACACACTCGCACGCACACACTCACACACACTCGCACACACACTCGCACACACTCGCACATACACACATACACATTCACACACACTCGCACACACACCCGCACACACAGTCCTACACACTCACACACACACTCGCAAACACTCGCACACACTCACACACACACTCACTCACACGTACACACTCGCGCACACTCACGCACACTAGCACACACTCGTAAGCATACACTCACACTCACTCACACACTTACTCACACGCACACACTCTCGCACACACTCACACACACTCGCGCACACTCGCACACACTCGCACGCCCACACTCGCACACTCTCGCACACATTTGCACACACTCGCACTCACTCGCACACACTCGCACGCACACACTCGCACACACTCATACACAATCACACAAACTCGCACACACACACTCGCACACATTCGCACACACTCTCACACACGCACTCACTCACACTCACTCGCACACACTTGCACACACTCACACACACTCGCACACACAGTCCTACACACTCACACACACACTCGCAAACACTCGCACAAACTCACACACACTCACGCACACACTTGCGCACACTAGCACACACTCGCATGCCCAAACTCGCACACACTCATACACAATCACACACACTCGCACGCACACATTCACACACATTCGCACGCACTTGCACACACTCGTACGCACACACTGGCACACACTCGCACACACTCGCACATACTCGCTCACACTCGCACACACTCGCACGCACACACTCGCACACACTCGCATGCACACACTCGCACACACACTCACACACACACACTCGAATACACACTCGCACAAACTCCTACACACACTCGTACACACTCACACACACTAGCACACACACACTCGCACATACTCGCACACACTCGCACACACTCGCATGCACACACTCGCACACACACTCACACACTCTCGCATACACACTCGCACAAACTCCTACACACACTCGTACACACTCACACACACTCGCACACACACTTGCACACACTCGCACATACACACATACACATTCGCACACACTCGCACACACACTCGCACACACAGTCCTACACACTCACACACACACTCGCAAACACTCGCACACACTCACACACACACTCACTCACACGTACACACTCACGCACACTTGCACACACTCACGCACACTAGCACACACTCGTAAGCATACCCTCACACTCACTCACACACTTACTCACACGCACACACTCTCGCACACACTCACACACACTTGCGCACACTCGCACACACTCGCACGCCCACACTCGCACACTCTCGCACACATTTGCACACACTCGCACTCACTTGCACCCACTCGCACACACTCATACACAATCACACAAACTCGCACACACACACTCGCACACATTCGCAAACACTCGCACACACTCGCATGCACACACTCGCACACACACTCACACACACACTCTCGCATACACACTCGCACAAACTCCTACACACACTCGTACACACTCACACACTCGCACACACACTTGCACACACTCGCACATACACACATACACATTCGCACACACTCGCACACACACTCGCACACACAGTCCTACACACTCACACACACACTCGCAAACACTCGCACACACTCACACACACACTCACTCACACGTACACACTCACGCACACTTGCACACACTCACGCACACTAGCACACACTCGTAAGCATACACTCACACTCACTCACACACTTACTCACACGCACACACTCTCGCACACACTCACACACACTCGCGCACACTCGCACACACTCGCACGCCCACATTCGCACACTCTCGCACACATTTGCACACACTCGCACTCACTTGCACCCACTCGCACGCACACACTCGCACACACTCATACACAATCACACAAACTCGCACACACACTCGCACACATTCGCACACACTCGCACACACTCACTCACTCACACTCACTCGCACACACTTGCACACACTCGCACACACTCGCACACACAGTCCTACACACTCACACACACACTCGCAAACACTCGCACAAACTCACACACACTCACTCACACGCAGACACACTCGCATGCCCACACTCACACACATTTGCACTCACTCGCACGCACTCGCACGCACACACTCGCACAAACTCACACACACTCGCACACACTCATACACAATCGCACGCACACACACTCGCACACACACACTCGCACACACTCGCACACTCTCGCACACATTCACACTCACTCGCACGCACTCGCACGCGCACACTCGAACACACTCGCACAAACTCACACACACTCGCACACACTTATACACAAACGCACACACACACTCGTACACACACTCGCACACACTCGCACACACTCGCACACACTCACTCACACACACTCACACACACACACTCGCACACACTCACACACACTTGCACACACTCGCACACACTCACACGCACACACACTCGCACACACACTCACACACACTCACACACTCACAAGCACACACTCGCACACACACTCGCACAAACTCACACGCACACACTCACACGCACACACTCGCACAAACAGTCGCACACACTCGCACCCACTCACTCGTGCACACTCGCGCACACTCGGGCACATTTGCACACACTCGCACACACTCGCACACTCTCGCACACACACTCGCACACACACTCGCACACACTCGAACACACTCGCACACAATCGCAAACACTCGCACATACAGTCCTACAAACTCACACACACTCACACACACTCACACACTCCACCCACACACAAACTGGCACACACTCAAACACACTCACTCATACACACTCGCACACACTCACTCGCACACACACACACTCGCACACACTCGCACCCAGTTACTCGAGCACACTCGCACACACTCGCACGCACGCACACACTCGCACACACTCACACGCACACAGTCACGCACACACACTCGCGCACTCTCGTGCACACTTGCACGCAAACATTCGCACACATTCGCACTCACTTGCACACACTCGTGCGCACACACTGGCACACACTGGCACACACTGGCACACACACACTCGCACACACTCGCACACACTTGCACACACTAGCACACACACACTCGCACATACTCGCACACACTCGCACACACTCGCACGCACACACTCGCATGCACACACTCGCACACACACTCACACACACACTCACATACACACTCGCACACACTCGCACAAACTCCTACACACACACGTACACACTCACACACACTCGCACACACTCGCACATACACACATACACATTCACACACACTCACACACACACGCGCAAACACTCGCACAAACTCACACACACTCACTCACACGCACACACTTGCGCACATTAGCACACACTCGCACGCCCAAACGCGCACACACTCATACACAATCACACACACTCGCACGCACACATTCACACACATTCGCACGCACTTGCACACACTCGTACGCACACACTGGCACACACTCGCACACACACTCGCACATACTCGCTCACACTCGCACACACTCGCACGCACACACTCGCACACACTCGCACACACTCGCATGCACACACTCGCACACACACTCACACACACACACTCGCATACACACTCGCACAAACTCCTACACACACTCGTACACACTCACACACACTAGCACACACACACTCGCACATACTCGCACACACTCGCACACACTCGCATGCACACACTCGCACACACACTCACACACTCTCACATACACACTCGCACAAACTCCTACACACACTCGTACACACTCACACACACTCGCACACACACTTGCACACACTCGCACATACACACATACACATTCGCACACACTCGCACACACACTCGCACACACAGTCCTACACACTCACACACACACTCGCAAACACTCGCACACACTCACACACACACTCACTCACACGTACACACTCACGCACACTTGCACACACTCACGCACACTAGCACACACTCGTAAGCATACACTCACACTCACTCACACACTTACTCACACGCACACACTCTCGCACACACTCACACACACTCGCGCACACTCGCACACACTCGCTCGCACACTCTCGCACACATTTGCACACACTCGCACTCACTTGCACCCACTCGCACGCACCCACTCGCACACACTCATACACAATCACACAAACTCGCACACACACACTCGCACACATTCGCACACACTCGCACACACTCGCATGCACACACTCGCACACACACTCACACACACACTCTCGCATACACACTCGCACAAACTCCTACACACACTCGTACACACTCACACACACTCGCACACACACTTGCACACACTCGCACATACACACATACACATTCGCACACACTCGCACACACACTCGCACACACAGTCCTACACACTCACACACACTCGCAAACACTCGCACACACTCACACACACACTCACTCACACGTACACACTCACGCACACTTGCACACACTCACGCACACTAGCACACACTCGTAAGCATACACTCACACTCACTCACACACTTACTCACACGCACACACTCTCGCACACACTCACACACACTCGCGCACACTCGCACACACTCGCACGCCCACACTCGCACACTCTCGCACACATTTGCACACACTCGCACTCACTTGCACCCACTCGCACGCACACACTCATACACAATCACACAAACTCGCACACACACACTCGCACATATTCACACACACTCACACACACTCACTCACTCACACTCACTCGCACACACTTGCACACACTCGCACACACTCGCACACACAGTCCTACACACTCACACACACACTCGCAAACACTCGCACAAACTCACACGCAGACACACTCGCATGCCTACACTCACACACATTTGCACTCACTCGCACGCACTCGCACGCACACACTCGCACAAACTCACACACACTCGCACACACTCATACACAATCGCACGCACACACACTCGCACACACACACTCGCACACACTCGCACACATTCACACTCACTCGCACGCACTCGCACGCGCACACTCGAACACACTCACACAAACTCACACACACTCGCACACACTTATACACAAACGCACACACACACTCGTACACACACTCGCACACACTCGCACACACTCGCACACACTCACTCACACACACTCACACACACACTCGCACACACTCACACACACTTGCACACACTCGCACACACTCACACGCACACAAACTCGCACACACACTCACACACTCACAAGCACACACTCACACGCACACACTCGCACACACACTCGCACACACTCGCACCCACTCACTCGTGCACACTCGCGCACACTCGGGCACATTTGCACACACTCGCACACACTCGCACACTCTCGCACACACACTCGCACACACACTCGCACACACTCGAACACACTCGCACACACTCACAAACACTCGCACATACAGTCCTACAAACTCACACACACTCACACACACTCACACACTCCACCCACACACAAACTGGCACACACTCAAACACACTCACTCATACACACTCGCACACACTCACTCGCACACACACACACACACACTCGTACCCAGTCACTCGAGCACACTCGCACACACTCGCACGCAAGCACACACTCGCACACACTCACACGCACACAGTCACGCACACACACTCGCGCACACTCGTGCACACTTGCACGCACACATTCGCACACATTCGCACTCACTTGCACACACTCGTGCGCACACACTGGCACACACTGGCACACACTGGCACACACACACTCGCACACACTCGCACACACTTGCACACACTAGCACACACACACTCGCACATACTCGCACACACTCGCACACACTCGCACGCACACACTCGCACACACTCGCATGCACACACTCGCACACACACTCAAACACACACTCACATACACACTCGCACACACTCGCACAAACTCCTACACACACTCGTACACACTCACACACACACACTCGCACACACTCACACATACACACATACACATTCACACACACTCGCACACACACCCGCACACACAGTCCTACACACTCACACACACACTCGCAAACACTCGCACACACTCACACACACACTCATTCACACGTACACACTCGCGCACACTCACGCACACTAGCACACACTCGTAAGCATACACTCACACTCACTCACACACTTACACGCACACACTCTCGCACACACTCACACACACTCGCGCACACTCGCACACACTCGCACGCCCACACTCGCACACTCTCGCACACATTTGCACACACTCGCACTCACTCGCACCCACTCGCACGCACACACTCGCACACACTCATACACAATCACACAAACTCGCACACACACACTCGCACACATTCGCACACACTCTCACACACGCACTCACTCACACTCACTCGCACACACTTGCACACACTCGCACACACTCGCACACACAGTCCTACACACTCACACACACACTCGCAAACACTCGCACAAACTCACACACACTCACTCACACGCACACACTTGCGCACACTAGCACACACTCGCACGCCCAGACTCGCACACATTCGCACTCACTCGCACGCACTCGCTCGCACACACTCGCACACACTCGCACAAACTCACACACACTCGCACACACTCATACACAATCGCACGCACACACACCCGCACACACTCGCACACATTCGCACTCACTCGCACACACTCGCACGCACACACTCGCACAAACTCACACACACTGGCACACACTTATACACAATCGCACACACACACTCTAACACACACTCACACACACTTGCACACACTAGCACACACTCACACGCACACACACTCACACACACACTCACACACACTCGCACACACTCACAAGCACAAACTCACACACACACTCGCACACACTCACACGCACACACTCACACGCACACACTCGCACACAAACTCACACACACTCGCAACCAGTCACTCGAGCACACTCGCACACCCTCGCACGCACGCACACACTCGCACACACTCACATGCACACACTCATGCACACACACTCGCACACACTCGAACACACTCGCACACTCGCAAACACTCGCACATACAGTCCTACAAACTCACACACACTCACACACACTCACACAATCCACCCACACACAAACTGGCACACACTCAAACACACTCACTCAGACACACTCGCACACACTCACTCGCACACACACACACACACACTCGCACACACTCGCACCCAGTCACTCGAGCACACTCGCACACCCTCGCACGCATGCACGCACACACTCGCACACACTCACATGCACACACTCACGCACACACACTCGCACACACTCGTGCACACTCGCACGCACACATTCACGCACACACACTCGCGCACACTCGTGCACACTCACACGCACACATTCACACACATTCGCACTCACTTGCACACACTCGTACGCACACACTGGCACACACTCGCACACACTCGCACACACACACTCGCACATACTCGCTCACACTCACACACACTCGCACGCACACACTCGCACACACTCGCATGCACACACTCGCACACACACTCGCATACACACTCGCACAAACTCCTACACACACTCGTACACACTCACACACACTAGCACACACACACTCGCACACACTCGCACATACTCGCACACACTCGCACACACTCGCATGCACACACTCGCACACACATTCACACACACTCTCGCATACACACTCGCACAAACTCCTACACACACTCGTACACACTCAAACACACTCGCACACACACTTGCACACACTCGCACACACTCGCACATACACACATACACATTCGCACACACTCGCACACACACTCGCACACACAGTCCTACACACTCACACACACACTCGCAAACACTCGCACACACTCACACACACTCACTCACACGTACACACTCATGCACACTTGCACACACTCACGCACACTAGCACACACTCGTAAGCATACACTCACACTCACTCACACACTTACTCACACGCACACACTCTCGTACACACTCACACACACTCGCGCACACTCGCACACACTCGCACGCCCACCATCACACACTCTCGCACACATTTGCACACACTCGCACTCACTTGCACCCACTCGCATGCACACACTCGCACACACTCATACACAATCACACAAACTCGCACACACACACTCGCACACATTTGCACACACTCGCACACTCACACTCACTCGCACACACTTGCACACACTCGCACACACTCGCACACACAGTCCTACACACTCACACACACACTCGCAAACACTCACACAAACTCACACACACTCACTCACACGCACACACTTGCGCACACTAGCACACACTCGCACGCCCACACTCACACACATTTGCACTCACTCGCACGCACTCGCACGCACACACTCGCACAAACTCACACACACTCGCACACACTCATACACAATCGCACGCACACACACTCGCACACACACACTCGCACACACTCGCACACATTCACACTCACTCGCACGCACTCGCACGCGCACACTCGAACACACTCACACAAACTCACACACACTCGCACACACTTATACACAAACGCACACACACACTCGTACACACACTCGCACACACTCGCACACACTCGCACACACTCACTCACACACACTCACACACACACTCGCACACACTCACACACACTTGCACACACTCGCACACACTCACACGCACACAAACTCGCACACACACTCACACACTCACAAGCACACACTCGCACACACACTCGCACACACGCACACACTCACACGCACACACTCGCACAAACAGTCGCACATACTCGCACCCACTCACTCGTGCACACTCGCGCACACTCGGGCACATTTGCACACACTCGCACACACTCGCACACTCTCGCACACACACTCGCACACACACTCGCACACACTCGAACACACTCGCACACACTCACAAACACTCGCACATACAGTCCTACAAACTCACACACACTCACACACACTCACACACTCCACCCACACACAAACTGGCACACACTCAAACACACTCACTCATACACACTCGCACACACTCACTCGCACACACACACACACACACTCGCACCCAGTCACTCGAGCACACTCGCACACACTCGCACGCAAGCACACACTCGCACACACTCACACGCACACAGTCACGCACACACACTCGCGCACACTCGTGCACACTTGCACGCACACATTCGCACACATTCGCACTCACTTGCACACACTCGTGCGCACACACTGGCACACACTGGCACACACTGGCACACACACACTCGCACACACTCGCACACACTTGCACACACTAGCACACACACACTCGCACATACTCGCACACACTCGCACACACTCGCACGCACACACTCGCACACACTCGCATGCACACACTCGCACACACACTCAAACAAACACTCACATACACACTCGCACACACTCGCACAAACTCCTACACACACTCGTACACACTCACACACACACACTCGCACACACTCACACATACACACATACACATTCACACACACTCGCACACACACCCGCACACACAGTCCTACACACTCACACACACACTCGCAAACACTCGCACACACTCACACACACACTCATTCACACGTACACACTCGCGCACACTCACGCACACTAGCACACACTCGTAAGCATACACTCACACTCACTCACACACTTACACGCACACACTCTCGCACACACTCACACACACTCGCGCACACTCGCACACACTCGCACGCCCACACTCGCACACTCTCGCACACATTTGCACACACTCGCACTCACTCGCACCCACTCGCACGCACACACTCGCACACACTCATACACAATCACACAAACTCGCACACACACACTCGCACACATTCGCACACACTCTCACACACGCACTCACTCACACTCACTCGCACACACTTGCACACACTCGCACACACTCGCACACACAGTCCTACACACTCACACACACACTCGCAAACACTCGCACAAACTCACACACACTCACTCACACGCACACACTTGCGCACACTAGCACACACTCGCACGCCCAGACTCGCACACATTCGCACTCACTCGCACGCACTCGCACGCACACACTCGCACACACTCGCACAAACTCACACACACTCGCACACACTCATACACAATCGCACGCACACACACCCGCACACACTCGCACACATTCGCACTCACTCGCACGCACTCGCACGCACACACTCGCACAAACTCACACACACTGGCACACACTTATACACAATCGCACACACACACTCTAACACACACTCACACACACTTGCACACACTAGCACACACTCACACGCACACACACTCACACACACACTCACACACACTCGCACACACTCACAAGCACAAACTCACACACACACTCGCACACACTCACACGCACACACTCACACGCACACACTCGCACACAAACTCACACACACTCGCAACCAGTCACTCGAGCACACTCGCACACCCTCACACGCACGCACACACTCGCACACACTCACATGCACACACTCATGCACACACACTCGCACACACTCGAACACACTCGCACACTCGCAAACACTCGCACATACAGTCCTACAAACTCACACACACTCACACACACTCACACAATCCACCCACACACAAACTGGCACACACTCAAACACACTCACTCAGACACACTCGCACACACTCACTCGCACACACACACACACACACTCGCACACACTCGCACCCAGTCACTCGAGCACACTCGCACACCCTCGCACGCACGCACGCACACACTCGCACACACTCACATGCACACACTCACGCACACACACTCGCACACACTCGTGCACACTCGCACGCACACATTCACGCACACACACTCGCGCACACTCGTGCACACTCGCACGCACACATTCACACACATTCGCACTCACTTGCACACACTCGTACGCACACACTGGCACACACTCGCACACACTCGCACACACACACTCGCACATACTCGCTCACACTCACACACACTCGCACGCACACACTCGCACACACTCGCATGCACACACTCGCACACACACTCGCATACACACTCGCACAAACTCCTACACACACTCGTACACACTCACACACACTAGCACACACACACTCGCACACACTCGCACATACTCGCACACACTCGCACACACTCGCATGCACACACTCGCACACACATTCACACACACTCTCGCATACACACTCGCACAAACTCCTACACACACTCGTACACACTCAAACACACTCGCACACACACTTGCACACACTCGCACACACTCGCACATACACACATACACATTCGCACACACTCGCACACACACTCGCACACACAGTCCTACACACTCACACACACACTCGCAAACACTCGCACACACTCACACACACTCACTCACACGTACACACTCATGCACACTTGCACACACTCACGCACACTAGCACACACTCGTAAGCATACACTCACACTCACTCACACACTTACTCACACGCACACACTCTCGTACACACTCACACACACTCGCGCACACTCGCACACACTCGCACGCCCACCATCACACACTCTCGCACACATTTGCACACACTCGCACTCACTTGCACCCACTCGCATGCACACACTCGCACACACTCATACACAATCACACAAACTCGCACACACACACTCGCACACATTTGCACACACTCGCACACTCACACTCACTCGCACACACTTGCACACACTCGCACACACTCGCACACACAGTCCTACACACTCACACACACACTCGCAAACACTCACACAAACTCACACACACTCACTCACACGCACACACTTGCGCACACTAGCACACACTCGCACGCCCACACTCACACACATACGCACTCACTCGCACGCACTCGCACGCACACACTTGCACAAACTCACACACACTCGCACACACTCATACACAATCGCATGCACACACACTCGCACACACACACTCGCACACACTAGCACACTCTCGCACACATTCACACTCACTCGCACGCGCACACTCGAACACACTCGCACAAACACACACACACTCGCACACACTTATACACAAACGCACACACACACTCGTACACACACTCGCACACACTCGCACACACTCACTCACACACACACACTCGCACACACTCACACACACTTGCACACACTCGCACACACTCACACGCACACACACTCGCACACACACTCACACACACTCGCACACACTCACAAGCACACACTCGCACACACACTCACACACTCGCACCCACACACAAACTGGCACACACTCAAACACACTCACTCATACACACTCGCACACAATCACTCGCACACACACACTCGCACACACTCGCACCCAGTCACTCGAGCACACTCACACACCCTCGCACGCACGCACACACTCGTACACACTCACATGCACACACTCACGCACACACACTCGCGCACACTCGTGCACACTCGCACACACACATTCACACACATTCGCACTCACTTGCACAAACTCGTACGCACACACTCGCACACACTCGCACACACACACTCGCACATACTTGCTCACACTCGCACACACTCGCACGCACACACTCGCACACACTCGCATGCACACACTCGCACACACACTCACACACACACACTCGCATACACACTCGCACAAACTCCTACACACACTCGTACACACTCACACACACTAGCACACACACACTCGCACACACTCGCACATACTCGCACACACTCGCACACACTCGCATGCACACATTCGCACACACTCACACACACACTCTCGCATACACACTTGCACAAACTCCTACACACTCACACACACTCGCACACACACTTGCACACACTCGCACACACTCGCACATACACACATACACATTCGCACACACTCGCACACACACTCGCACACACAGTCCTACAAACTCACACACACACTCGCAAACACTCGCACACACTCACACACACACTCACTCACACGTACACACTCACGCACACTTGCACACACACACACGCACACTAGCACACACTCGTAAGCATACACTCACACTCACTCACACACTTACTCACATGCACACACTCTCGCACACACTCACACACACTCGCACACACTCGCACGCCCACACTCGCACACTCTCGCACACATTTGCACACACTCGCATTCACTTGCACCCACTCGCACGCACACACTCGCACACACTCATACACAATCACACAAACTCGCACACACACACTCGCTCACATTTGCACACACTCGCACACTCACACTCACTCGCACACACTTGCACACACTCGCACACACTCGCACACACAGTCCTACACACTCACACACACACTCGCAAACACTCACACAAACTCACACACACTCACTCACACGCACACACTTGCGCACACTAGCACACACTCGCACGCCCACACTCACACACATACGCACTCACTCGCACGCACTCGCACGCACACACTTGCACAAACTCACACACACTCGCACACACTCATACACAATCGCATGCACACACACTCGCACACACACACTCGCACACACTAGCACACTCTCGCACACATTCACACTCACTCGCACGCGCACACTCGAACACACTCGCACAAACACACACACACTCGCACACACTTATACACAAACGCACACACACACTCGTACACACACTCGCACACACTCGCACACACTCACTCACACACACACACTCGCACACACTCACACACACTTGCACACACTCGCACACACTCACACGCACACACACTCGCACACACACTCACACACACTCGCACACACTCACAAGCACACACTCGCACACACACTCACACACTCGCACCCACACACAAACTGGCACACACTCAAACACACTCACTCATACACACTCGCACACAATCACTCGCACACACACACTCGCACACACTCGCACCCAGTCACTCGAGCACACTCACACACCCTCGCACGCACGCACACACTCGTACACACTCACATGCACACACTCACGCACACACACTCGCGCACACTCGTGCACACTCGCACACACACATTCACACACATTCGCACTCACTTGCACAAACTCGTACGCACACACTCGCACACACTCGCACACACACACTCGCACATACTTGCTCACACTCGCACACACTCGCACGCACACACTCGCACACACTCGCATGCACACACTCGCACACACACTCACACACACACACTCGCATACACACTCGCACAAACTCCTACACACACTCGTACACACTCACACACACTAGCACACACACACTCGCACACACTCGCACATACTCGCACACACTCGCACACACTCGCATGCACACATTCGCACACACTCACACACACACTCTCGCATACACACTTGCACAAACTCCTACACACTCACACACACTCGCACACACACTTGCACACACTCGCACACACTCGCACATACACACATACACATTCGCACACACTCGCACACACACTCGCACACACAGTCCTACAAACTCACACACACACTCGCAAACACTCGCACACACTCACACACACACTCACTCACACGTACACACTCACGCACACTTGCACACACACACACGCACACTAGCACACACTCGTAAGCATACACTCACACTCACTCACACACTTACTCACATGCACACACTCTCGCACACACTCACACACACTCGCACACACTCGCACGCCCACACTCGCACACTCTCGCACACATTTGCACACACTCGCATTCACTTGCACCCACTCGCACGCACACACTCGCACACACTCATACACAATCACACAAACTCGCACACACACACTCGCACACATTCGCACACACTCGCACACACTCACTCACACTCACTCGCACACACTTGCACACACTCGCACACACTCGCACACACAGTCCTACACACTCACACACACACTCGCAAACACTCGCACAAACTCACACACACTCACTCACACGCACACACTTGCGCACACTAGCACACACTCGCACGCCCACACTCACACACATTCGCACTCACTCGCACACACTCGCACGCACACACTCGCACAAACTCACACACACTCGTACACACTCATACACAATCACACGCACACACACTCGCACACACACACTCGCACACACTCGCACACTCTCACACACATTCACACTCACTCGCATGCACTCGCACGTGTACACTCGAACACACTCGCACAAACTCACACACACTCGTACACACACTCGCACACACTCGCACACACTCACTCACACACACTCACACACACACACTCGCACACACTCACACACACTTGCACACACTCGCACACACTCACACGCACACACACTCGCACACACACTCACACACACTCGCACACACTCACAAGCACACACTCGTACACACACTCGCACACACTCACACGCACACACTCACACGCACACACTCGCACAAACAGTCGCACACACTCGCACCCACTCACTCGTGCACACTCGCGCACACTCGGGCACATTTGCACACACTCGCACACACTCGCACACTCTCGCACACACACTCGCACACACACTCGCACACACTCGAATACACTCGCACACACTCGCAAACACTCGCACATACAGTCCTACAAACTCACACACACTCACACACACTCACACACTCCACCCACACACAAACTGGCACACACTCAAACACACTCACTCATACACACTCGCACACACTCACTTGCACACACACACACACACTCGCACACACTAGCACCCAGTCACTCGAGCACACTCGCACACACTCGCACGCACGCACGCACACACTCGCACACACTCACACGCACACAGTCACGCACACACACTCGCGCACACTCGTGCACACTTGCACGCACACATTCGCACACATTCGCACTCACTTGCACACACTCGTGCTCACACACTGGCACACACTGGCACACACTGGCACACACACACTCGCACACACTCGCACACACTTGCACATACTAGCACACACTCGCACATATTCGCACACACTCGCACGCACACACTCGCACACACTCGCATGCACACACTCGCACACACACACACACTCACATACACACTCGCACACACTCGCACAAACTCCTACACACACTCGTACACACACACACTCGCACACACACTCGCACACACTCGCACACACTCGCACATACACACATACACATTCGCACACACTCGCACACACACTCGCACACACAGTCCTACACACTCACACAAACACTCGCAAACACTCGCACACACTCACACACACACTCACTCACACGTACACACTCGCGCACACTCGCACACACTCACGCACACTAGCACACACTCGCATGCACACACTGGCACACACTAACACACACACTCACATACACACTCGCACACACTCGCACAAACTCCTACACACAGTCGCACACACTCACACACACACTCGCACGCTCACACTCGCACACACTCACACACACACTTGCACACACTTGCACACACACACTCGCACACAATCACACACACACTCGCAGACACTCGCACACACTCACTCATGCACACACTCATACACACTCGCCCACACTCGCACACACAGTCCTACACACTCACACACACACTCGCAAACACTCGCAAACACTCACACACACACTCACTCACACGTACACACTCGCACACACTCGCACGCCCACACTCTCACACACTCGCACACATTTGCACACACTCGCACTCACTCGCACGCACTCGCACACACACTCACACACACACTCGCACAAACTCATACACAATCGCACACACTCACTCGCACACACTTGCACACACTCGCACACACTCGCACACACTTGCACACACTTGCACACGCTTGCACACACTCGCACACACTCGCACACACTCACACACACGCACACACACGCACACACACTCACGCACACACTCGCACACACTCGCACACACTTGCATGCACACATTCGCACGCACTCGCACACACAAACACAAACTGGCACACACTCAAACACACTCACTCATACACACTCGCACACACTCACTCGCACACACACACACTCGCACACACTCACACACACACACACTCGCGCACACTCGTGCACACTCGCACGCACACATTCGCACACATTTGCACTCACTTGCACACACTCGTACGCAAACACTGGCACACACTCGCACACACACACTCGCACACACTCGCACACACTTGCACACACTAGCACACACACACTCGCACACACTCGCACATACTCGCACACACTCACACACACTTGCATGCACACACTCGCATGCACACACTCGCACACACTCACACACACTCGCATACACACTCGCACACACTCGCACAAACTCCTACACACACTCGTACACACTCACACACACTCGCACACACACTCGCACACACTCGCACATACACACATACACATTTGCACACACTCGCACACACACTCGCACACACAGTCCTACACACTCACACACACTCGCAAACACTCGCACACACTCACACACACACTCACTCACACGTACACACTCGCGCACACTCACGCACACTAGCACACACTCGTAAGCATACATTCAAACTCACTCACACACTTACTCACATGCACACACTCTCGAACACACTCACACACACTCGTGCACACTCGCACACACTCGCACGCCCACACTCGCACACTCTCGCACACATTTGCACACACTCGCACTCACTCGCACGCACTCGCATGCACACACTCGCACACACTCATACACAATCACACAAACTCGCACACACACACTCGCACACATTCGCACACACTCGCACACACTCACTCACTCACACTCACTCACACACACTTGCACACACTCGCACACACTCGCACACACAGTCCTACACACTCACACACACTCGCAAACACTCGCACAAACTCACACACACTCACTCACACGCACACACTTGCGCACACTAGCACACACTCGCACGCCCACACTCGCACACATTCGCACTCACTCGCACGCACTCGCACGCACACACTCGCAAAAAACTCACACACACTCGCACACACTCATACACAATCGCACGCACACACACTCACACACTCTCGCACTCACTCGCACGCACTCGCACGCACACACTCGCACACACTCGCATGCACACACTCGCACGCACACACTCGCACAAACAGTCGCACACACTCGCACCCACTCACTCGTGCACACTCGCGCACGCTCGGGCACATTTGCACACACTCGCACACACTCGCACACTCTCGCACACACACTCGCACATACACTCGCACACACTCGAACACACTCGCACACACTCGCAAACACTCGCACATACAGTCCTACAAACTCACATACACTCACACACACTCACACACTCCACCCACACACAAACTGGCACACACTCAAACACACTCACTCATACACACTCGCACACACTCACTCGCACACACACACACTCGCACACACTAGCACCCAGTCACTCGAGCACACTCGCACACACTCGCACGCACGCACACACTCGCACACACTCACACGCAAACAGTCTCGCGCACACTCGTGCACACTTGCACGCACACATTCGCACACATTCGCACTCACTTGCACACACTCGTGCGCACACACTGGCACACACTGGCACACACTGGCACACACACACTCGCACACACTCGCACACACTTGCACATACTAGCACACACACACTCGCACATATTCGCACACACTCGCACGCACACACTCGCACACACTTGCATGCACACACTCGCACACACACTCACACACACACTCACATACACACTCGCACACACTCGCACAAACTCCTACACACACTCGTACACACACTCGCACACACACTCGCACACACTCGCACACACTCGCACATACACACATACACATTCGCACACACTCGCACACACACTCGCACACACAGTCCTACACACTCACACACACACTCGCAAACACTCGCACACACTCACAAACACACTCACTCACACGTACACACTCGCAAACACTCGCACACACTCACACACACACTCACTCACACGTACACACTCGCGCACACTCGCACACACACCCGCACACACAGTCCTACACACTCACACACACACTCGCAAACACTCGCAAACACACACACACACTCACTCACACGTACACACTCGCACACACTCGCACGCCCACACTCTCACACTCTCGCACACATTTGCACACACTCGCACTCACTCGCACGCACTCACACACACACTCACACACACACTCGCACAAACTCATACACAATCGCACACACTCACTCGCACACACTTGCACACACTCACACACACTCGCACACACTTGCACACACTTGCACACGCTTGCACACACTCGCACACACTCGCACACACTCGCACACACTCACACACACGCACACACACGCACACACACTCACGCACACACTCGCACACACTCGCACACACTTGCATGCACACATTCGCAAGCACTCGCACACACAAACACAAACTGGCACACACTCAAACACACTCACTCATACACACTCGCACACACTCACTCGCACACGCACACACTCACACACACACTCGCGCACACTCGTGCACACTCGCACGCACACATTCGCACACATTTGCACTCACTTGCACACACTCGTACGCAAACACTGGCACACACTGGCACACACTCGCACACACACACTCGCACACACTCGCACACACTTGCACACATTAGCACACACACACTCGAACACACTCGCACATACTCGCACACACTCACACACACTTGCACGCACACACTCGCATGCACACACTCGCACACACTCACACACACTCGCATACACACTCGCACACACTCGCACAAACTCCTACACACACTCGTACACACTCACACACACTCGCACACACACTCGCACACACTCGCACATACACACATACACATTTGCACACACTCGCACACACACTCGCACACACAGTCCTACACACTCACACACACTCGCAAACACTCGCACACACTCACACACACACTCACTCACACGTACACACTCGCGCACACTCACGCACACTAGCACACACTCGTAAGCATACACTCAAACTCACTCACACACTTACTCACATGCACACACGCTCGCACACACTCACACACACTCGTGCACACTCGCACACACTCGCACGCCCACACTCGCACACTCTCGCACACATTTGCACACACTCGCACTCACTCGCACCCACTCGCATGCACACACTCGCACACACTCATACACAATCACACAAATTCGCACACACACACTCGCACACATTCGCACACACTCGCACACACTCACTCACTCACACTCACTCGCACACACTTGCACACACTCGCACACACTCGCACACACAGTCTTACACACTCACACACACACTCACAAACACTCGCACAAACTCACACACACTCACTCACACGCACACACTTGCGCACACTAGCACACACTCGCACGCCCACACTCGCACACATTCGCACTCACTCGCACGCACTCGCACGCACACACACTCGCACAAACTCACACACACTGGCACACACTTATACACAATCGCACACACACACTCTAACACACACTCACACACACTTGCACACACTCGCACACATTCGCACACACTCGCACACACTCACTCACTCACACTCACTCGCACACACTTGCACACACTCGCACACACTCGCACACACAGTCTTACACACTCACACACACACTCACAAACACTCGCACAAACTCACACACACTCACTCACACGCACACACTTGCGCACACTAGCACACACTCGCACGCCCACACTCGCACACATTCGCACTCACTCGCACGCACTCGCACGCACACACTCGCACAAACTCACACACACTGGCACACACTTATACACAATCGCACACACACACTCTAACACACACTCACACACACTTGCACACACTCGCACACACTCACACGCACACACACTCACACACACACTCACACACACTCGCACACACTCACAAGCACAAACTCACACACACACTCGCACACACTCACACGCACACACTCACACGCACACACTCGCACACAAACTCACACACACTCGCAACCAGTCACTCGAGCACACTCGCACACCCTCGCACGCACGCACACACTCGCACACACTCACATGCACACACTCATGCACACACACTCGCACACACTCGAACACACTCGCACACTCGCAAACACTCGCACATACAGTCCTACAAACTCACACACACTCACACACACTCACACAATCCACCCACACACAAACTGGCACACACTCAAACACACTCACTCAGACACACTCGCACACACTCACTCGCACACACACACACACACACTCGCACACACTCGCACCCAGTCACTCGAGCACACTCGCACACCCTCGCACGCACGCACGCACACACTCGCACACACTCACATGCACACACTCACGCACACACACTCGCACACACTCGTGCACACTCGCACGCACACATTCACGCACACACACTCGCTCACACTCGTGCACACTCGCACGCACACATTCACACACATTCGCACTCACTTGCACACACTCGTACGCACACACTGGCACACACTCGCACACACTCGCACACACACACTCGCACATACTCGCTCACACTCACACACACTCGCACGCACACACTCGCACACACTCGCATGCACACACTCGCACACACACTCGCATACACACTCGCACAAACTCCTACACACACTCGTACACACTCACACACACTAGCACACACACACTCGCACACACTCGCACATACTCGCACACACTCGCACACACTCGCATGCACACACTCGCACACACATTCACACACACTCTCGCATACACACTCGCACAAACTCCTACACACACTCGTACACACTCAAACACACTCGCACACACACTTGCACACACTCGCACACACTCGCACATACACACATACACATTCGCACACACTCGCACACACACTCGCACACACAGTCCTACACACTCACACACACACTCGCAAACACTCGCACACACTCACACACACTCACTCACACGTACACACTCATGCACACTTGCACACACTCACGCACACTAGCACACACTCGTAAGCATACACTCACACTCACTCACACACTTACTCACACGCACACACTCTCGCACACACTCACACACACTCGCGCACACTCGCACACACTCGCACGCCCACCATCACACACTCTCGCACACATTTGCACACACTCGCACTCACTTGCACCCACTCGCATGCACACACTCGCACAAACTCATACACAATCACACAAACTCGCACACACACACTCGCACACATTTGCACACACTCGCACACTCACACTCACTCGCACACACTTGCACACACTCGCACACACTCGCACACACAGTCCTACACACTCACACACACACTCGCAAACACTCACACAAACTCACACACACTCACTCACACGCACACACTTGCGCACACTAGCACACACTCGCACGCCCACACTCACACACATTCGCACTCACTCGCACGCACTCGCACGCACACACTTGCACAAACTCACACACACTCGCACACACTCATACACAATCGCATGCACACACACTCGCACACACACACTCGCACACACTAGCACACTCTCGCACACATTCACACTCACTCGCACGCGCACACTCGAACACACTCGCACAAACACACACACACTCGCACACACTTATACACAAACGCACACACACACTCGTACACACACTCGCACACACTCGCACACACTCACTCACACACACACACTCGCACACACTCACACACACTTGCACACACTCGCACACACTCACACGCACACACACTCGCACACACACTCACACACACTCGCACACACTCACAAGCACACACTCGCACACACACTCACACACTCGCACCCACACACAAACTGGCACACACTCAAACACACTCACTCATACACACTCGCACACAATCACTCGCACACACACACACACTCGCACACACTCGCACCCAGTCACTCGAGCACACTCACACACCCTCGCACGCACGCACACACTCGTACACACTCACATGCACACACTCACGCACACACACTCGCGCACACTCGTGCACACTCGCACACACACATTCACACACATTCGCACTCACTTGCACAAACTCGTACGCACACACTCGCACACACTCGCACACAGACACTCGCACATACTTGCTCACACTCGCACACACTCGCACGCACACACTCGCACACACTCGCATGCACACACTCGCACACACACTCACACACACACACTCGCATACACACTCGCACAAACTCCTACACACACTCGTACACACTCACACACACTAGCACACACACACTCGCACACACTCGCACATACTCGCACACACTCGCACACACTCGCATGCACACATTCGCACACACTCACACACACACTCTCGCATACACACTTGCACAAACTCCTACACACTCACACACACTCGCACACACACTTGCACACACTCGCACACACTCGCACATACACACATACACATTCGCACACACAGTCCTACAAACTCACACACACACTCGCAAACACTCGCACACACTCACACACACACTCACTCACACGTACACACTCACGCACACTTGCACACACACACACACGCACACTAGCACACACTCGTAAGCATACACTCACACTCACTCACACACTTACTCACATGCACACACTCTCGCACACACTCACACACACTCGCACACACTCGCACGCCCACACTCGCACACTCTCGCACACATTTGCACACACTCGCATTCACTTGCACCCACTCGCACGCACACACTCGCACACACTCATACACAATCACACAAACTCGCACACACACACTCGCACACATTCGCACACACTCGCACACACTCACTCACACTCACTCGCACACACTTGCACACACTCGCACACACTCGCACACACAGTCCTACACACTCACACACACTCGCAAACACTCGCACAAACTCACACACACTCACTCACACGCACACACTTGCACACACTAGCACACACTCGCACATCCACACTTGCACACACTCACACTCACTCGCACGCACTCGCACGCACACACTCGCACACACTCGCACACACTTGCACACACTCGCACACACTCGCATGCACACACTCGCACACACACTCACAAACACACACTCGCATACACACTCACACACACTCGCACAAACTCCTACACACACTCGTACACACTCACACACACTCGCATACACACTTGCACACACTCGCACACACTCGCACATACACACATACACATTCGCACACACAGTCCTACAAACTCACACACACACTCGCAAACACTCGCACACACTCACACACACACTCACTCACACGTACACACTCACGCACACTTGCACACACACACACGCACACTAGCACACACTCGTAAGCATACACTCACACTCACTCACACACTTACTCACATGCACACACTCTCGCACACACTCACACACACTCGCACACACTCGCACGCCCACACTCGCACACTCTCGCACACATTTGCACACACTCGCATTCACTTGCACCCACTCGCACGCACACACTCGCACACACTCATACACAATCACACAAACTCGCACACACACACTCGCTCACATTTGCACACACTCGCACACTCACACTCACTCGCACACACTTGCACACACTCGCACACACTCGCACACACAGTCCTACACACTCACACACACACTCGCAAACACTCACACAAACTCACACACACTCACTCACACGCACACACTTGCGCACACTAGCACACACTCGCACGCCCACACTCACACACATTCGCACTCACTCGCACGCACTCGCACGCACACACTTGCACAAACTCACACACACTCGCACACACTCATACACAATCGCATGCACACACACTCGCACACACACACTCGCACACACTAGCACACTCTCGCACACATTCACACTCACTCGCACGCGCACACTCGAACACACTCGCACAAACACACACACACTCGCACACACTTATACACAAACGCACACACACACTCGTACACACACTCGCACACACTCGCACACACTCACTCACACACACACACTCGCACACACTCACACACACTTGCACACACTCGCACACACTCACACGCACACACACTCGCACACACACTCACACACACTCGCACACACTCACAAGCACACACTCGCACACACACTCACACACTCGCACCCACACACAAACTGGCACACACTCAAACACACTCACTCATACACACTCGCACACAATCACTCGCACACACACACACACTCGCACACACTCGCACCCAGTCACTCGAGCACACTCACACACCCTCGCACGCACGCACACACTCGTACACACTCACATGCACACACTCACGCACACACACTCGCGCACACTCGTGCACACTCGCACACACACATTCACACACATTCGCACTCACTTGCACAAACTCGTACGCACACACTCGCACACACTCGCACACACACACTCGCACATACTTGCTCACACTCGCACACACTCGCACGCACACACGCACACACACTCGCACAAACTCACACACACTGGCACACACTTATACACAATCGCACACACACACTCTAACACACACTCACACACACTTGCACACACTCGCACACATTCGCACACACTCGCACACACTCACTCACTCACACTCACTCGCACACACTTGCACACACTCGCACACACTCGCACACACAGTCTTACACACTCACACACACACTCACAAACACTCGCACAAACTCACACACACTCACTCACACGCACACACTTGCGCACACTAGCACACACTCGCACGCCCACACTCGCACACATTCGCACTCACTCGCACGCACTCGCACGCACACACTCGCACAAACTCACACACACTGGCACACACTTATACACAATCGCACACACACACTCTAACACACACTCACACACACTTGCACACACTCGCACACACTCACACGCACACACACTCACACACACACTCACACACACTCGCACACACTCACAAGCACAAACTCACACACACACTCGCACACACTCACACGCACACACTCACACGCACACACTCGCACACAAACTCACACACACTCGCAACCAGTCACTCGAGCACACTCGCACACCCTCGCACGCACGCACACACTCGCACACACTCACATGCACACACTCATGCACACACACTCGCACACACTCGAACACACTCGCACACTCGCAAACACTCGCACATACAGTCCTACAAACTCACACACACTCACACACACTCACACAATCCACCCACACACAAACTGGCACACACTCAAACACACTCACTCAGACACACTCGCACACACTCACTCGCACACACACACACACACACTCGCACACACTCGCACCCAGTCACTCGAGCACACTCGCACACCCTCGCACGCACGCACGCACACACTCGCACACACTCACATGCACACACTCACGCACACACACTCGCACACACTCGTGCACACTCGCACGCACACATTCACGCACACACACTCGCTCACACTCGTGCACACTCGCACGCACACATTCACACACATTCGCACTCACTTGCACACACTCGTACGCACACACTGGCACACACTCGCACACACTCGCACACACACACTCGCACATACTCGCTCACACTCACACACACTCGCACGCACACACTCGCACACACTCGCATGCACACACTCGCACACACACTCGCATACACACTCGCACAAACTCCTACACACACTCGTACACACTCACACACACTAGCACACACACACTCGCACACACTCGCACATACTCGCACACACTCGCACACACTCGCATGCACACACTCGCACACACATTCACACACACTCTCGCATACACACTCGCACAAACTCCTACACACACTCGTACACACTCAAACACACTCGCACACACACTTGCACACACTCGCACACACTCGCACATACACACATACACATTCGCACACACTCGCACACACACTCGCACACACAGTCCTACACACTCACACACACACTCGCAAACACTCGCACACACTCACACACACTCACTCACACGTACACACTCATGCACACTTGCACACACTCACGCACACTAGCACACACTCGTAAGCATACACTCACACTCACTCACACACTTACTCACACGCACACACTCTCGCACACACTCACACACACTCGCGCACACTCGCACACACTCGCACGCCCACCATCACACACTCTCGCACACATTTGCACACACTCGCACTCACTTGCACCCACTCGCATGCACACACTCGCACAAACTCATACACAATCACACAAACTCGCACACACACACTCGCACACATTTGCACACACTCGCACACTCACACTCACTCGCACACACTTGCACACACTCGCACACACTCGCACACACAGTCCTACACACTCACACACACACTCGCAAACACTCACACAAACTCACACACACTCACTCACACGCACACACTTGCGCACACTAGCACACACTCGCACGCCCACACTCACACACATTCGCACTCACTCGCACGCACTCGCACGCACACACTTGCACAAACTCACACACACTCGCACACACTCATACACAATCGCATGCACACACACTCGCACACACACACTCGCACACACTAGCACACTCTCGCACACATTCACACTCACTCGCACGCGCACACTCGAACACACTCGCACAAACACACACACACTCGCACACACTTATACACAAACGCACACACACACTCGTACACACACTCGCACACACTCGCACACACTCACTCACACACACACACTCGCACACACTCACACACACTTGCACACACTCGCACACACTCACACGCACACACACTCGCACACACACTCACACACACTCGCACACACTCACAAGCACACACTCGCACACACACTCACACACTCGCACCCACACACAAACTGGCACACACTCAAACACACTCACTCATACACACTCGCACACAATCACTCGCACACACACACACACTCGCACACACTCGCACCCAGTCACTCGAGCACACTCACACACCCTCGCACGCACGCACACACTCGTACACACTCACATGCACACACTCACGCACACACACTCGCGCACACTCGTGCACACTCGCACACACACATTCACACACATTCGCACTCACTTGCACAAACTCGTACGCACACACTCGCACACACTCGCACACACACACTCGCACATACTTGCTCACACTCGCACACACTCGCACGCACACACTCGCACACACTCGCATGCACACACTCGCACACACACTCACACACACACACTCGCATACACACTCGCACAAACTCCTACACACACTCGTACACACTCACACACACTAGCACACACACACTCGCACACACTCGCACATACTCGCACACACTCGCACACACTCGCATGCACACATTCGCACACACTCACACACACACTCTCGCATACACACTTGCACAAACTCCTACACACTCACACACACTCGCACACACACTTGCACACACTCGCACACACTCGCACATACACACATACACATTCGCACACACAGTCCTACAAACTCACACACACACTCGCAAACACTCGCACACACTCACACACACACTCACTCACACGTACACACTCACGCACACTTGCACACACACACACACGCACACTAGCACACACTCGTAAGCATACACTCACACTCACTCACACACTTACTCACATGCACACACTCTCGCACACACTCACACACACTCGCACACACTCGCACGCCCACACTCGCACACTCTCGCACACATTTGCACACACTCGCATTCACTTGCACCCACTCGCACGCACACACTCGCACACACTCATACACAATCACACAAACTCGCACACACACACTCGCACACATTCGCACACACTCGCACACACTCACTCACACTCACTCGCACACACTTGCACACACTCGCACACACTCGCACACACAGTCCTACACACTCACACACACTCGCAAACACTCGCACAAACTCACACACACTCACTCACACGCACACACTTGCACACACTAGCACACACTCGCACATCCACACTTGCACACACTCACACTCACTCGCACGCACTCGCACGCACACACTCGCACACACTCGCACACACTTGCACACACTCGCACACACTCGCATGCACACACTCGCACACACACTCACAAACACACACTCGCATACACACTCACACACACTCGCACAAACTCCTACACACACTCGTACACACTCACACACACTCGCATACACACTTGCACACACTCGCACACACTCGCACATACACACATACACATTCGCACACACAGTCCTACAAACTCACACACACACTCGCAAACACTCGCACACACTCACACACACACTCACTCACACGTACACACTCACGCACACTTGCACACACACACACGCACACTAGCACACACTCGTAAGCATACACTCACACTCACTCACACACTTACTCACATGCACACACTCTCGCACACACTCACACACACTCGCACACACTCGCACGCCCACACTCGCACACTCTCGCACACATTTGCACACACTCGCATTCACTTGCACCCACTCGCACGCACACACTCGCACACACTCATACACAATCACACAAACTCGCACACACACACTCGCTCACATTTGCACACACTCGCACACTCACACTCACTCGCACACACTTGCACACACTCGCACACACTCGCACACACAGTCCTACACACTCACACACACACTCGCAAACACTCACACAAACTCACACACACTCACTCACACGCACACACTTGCGCACACTAGCACACACTCGCACGCCCACACTCACACACATTCGCACTCACTCGCACGCACTCGCACGCACACACTTGCACAAACTCACACACACTCGCACACACTCATACACAATCGCATGCACACACACTCGCACACACACACTCGCACACACTAGCACACTCTCGCACACATTCACACTCACTCGCACGCGCACACTCGAACACACTCGCACAAACACACACACACTCGCACACACTTATACACAAACGCACACACACACTCGTACACACACTCGCACACACTCGCACACACTCACTCACACACACACACTCGCACACACTCACACACACTTGCACACACTCGCACACACTCACACGCACACACACTCGCACACACACTCACACACACTCGCACACACTCACAAGCACACACTCGCACACACACTCACACACTCGCACCCACACACAAACTGGCACACACTCAAACACACTCACTCATACACACTCGCACACAATCACTCGCACACACACACACACTCGCACACACTCGCACCCAGTCACTCGAGCACACTCACACACCCTCGCACGCACGCACACACTCGTACACACTCACATGCACACACTCACGCACACACACTCGCGCACACTCGTGCACACTCGCACACACACATTCACACACATTCGCACTCACTTGCACAAACTCGTACGCACACACTCGCACACACTCGCACACACACAATCGCACATACTTGCTCACACTCGCACACACTCGCACGCACACACTCGCACACACTCGCATGCACACACTCGCACACACACTCACACACACACACTCGCATACACACTCGCACAAACTCCTACACACACTCGTACACACTCACACACACTAGCACACACACACTCGCACACACTCGCACATACTCGCACACACTCGCACACACTCGCATGCACACATTCGCACACACTCACACACACACTCTCGCATACACACTTGCACAAACTCCTACACACTCACACACACTCGCACACACACTTGCACACACTCGCACACACTCGCACATACACACATACACATTCGCACACACTCGCACACACACTCGCACACACAGTCCTACAAACTCACACACACACTCGCAAACACTCGCACACACTCACACACACACTCACTCACACGTACACACTCACGCACACTTGAACACACACACGCACACTAGCACACACTCGTAAGCATACACTCACACTCACTCACACACTTACTCACATGCACACACTCTCGCACACACTCACACACACTCGCACACACTCGCACGCCCACACTCGCACACTCTCGCACACATTTGCACACACTCGCATTCACTTGCACCCACTCGCACGCACACACTCGCACACACTCATACACAATCACACAAACTCGCACACACACACTCGCACACATTCGCACACACTCGCACACACTCACTCACACTCACTCGCACACACTTGCACACACTCGCACACACTCGCACACACAGTCCTACACACTCACACACACACTCGCAAACACTCGCACAAACTCACACACACTCACTCACACGCACACACTTGCGCACACTAGCACACACTCGCACGCCCACACTCACACACATTCGCACTCACTCGCACACACTCGCACGCACACACTCGCACAAACTCACACACACTCGTACACACTCATACACAATCACACGCACACACACTCGCACACACACACTCGCACACACTCGCACACTCTCACACACATTCACACTCACTCGCATGCACTCGCACGTGCACACTCGAACACACTCGCACAAACTCACACACACTCGTACACACACTCGCACACACTCGCACACACTCACTCACACACACTCACACACACACACTCGCACACACTCACACACACTTGCACACACTCGCACACACTCACACGCACACACACTCGCACACACACTCACACACACTCGCACACACTCACAAGCACACACTCGCACACACACTCGCACACACTCACACGCACACACTCACACGCACACACTCGCACAAACAGTCGCACACACTCGCACCCACTCACTCGTGCACACTCGCGCACACTCGGGCACATTTGCACACACTCGCACACACTCGCACACTCTCGCACACACACTCGCACACACACTCGCACACACTCGAACACACTCGCACACACTCGCAAACACTCGCACATACAGTCCTACAAACTCACACACACTCACACACACTCACACACTCCACCCACACACAAACTGGCACACACTCAAACACACTCACTCAGACACACTCGCACACACTCACTTGCACACACACACACTCGCACACACTAGCACCCAGTCACTCGAGCACACTCGCACACACTCGCACGCACGCACGCACACACTCGCACACACTCACATGCACACAGT
Source organism: Phyllobates terribilis (assembly GCF_046119375.1). Classification (NCBI taxonomy): domain Eukaryota; kingdom Metazoa; phylum Chordata; class Amphibia; order Anura; family Dendrobatidae; genus Phyllobates; species Phyllobates terribilis. Next base: position 3,633,787 of record NW_027362853.1, read on the forward strand.
CACGCACACACACTCGCGCACACTCGTGCACACTTGCACGCACACATTCGCACACATTCGCACTCACTTGCACACACTCGTGCTCACACACTGGCACACACTGGCACACACACACTCGCACACACTCGCACACACTTGCACATACTAGCACACACTCGCACATATTCGCACACACTCGCACGCACACACTCGCACACACTCGCATGCACACACTCGCACACACACACACACTCACATACACACTCGCACACACTCGCACAAACTCCTACACACACTCGTACACACACACACTCGCACACACACTCGCACACACTCGCACACACTCGCACATACACACATACACATTCGCACACACTCGCACACACACTCGCACACACAGTCCTACACACTCACACAAACACTCGCAAACACTCGCACACACTCACACACACACTCACTCACACGTACACACTCGCGCACACTCGCACACACTCACGCACACTAGCACACACTCGCATGCACACACTGGCACACACTAACACACACACTCACATACACACTCGCACACACTCGCACAAACTCCTACACACAGTCGCACACACTCACACACACACTCGCACGCTCACACTCACACACACTCACACACACACTTGCACACACTTGCACACACACACTCGCTCACAATCACACACACACTCGCAGACACTCGCACACACTCACTCATGCACACACTCATACACACTCGCCCACACTCGCACACACAGTCCTACAAACTCACACACACACTCGCAAACACTCGCAAACACTCACACACACACTCACTCACACGTACACACTCGCACACACTCGCACGCCCACACTCTCACACTCTCGCACACATTTGCACACACTCGCACTCACTCGCACGCACTCGCACACACACTCACACACACACTCGCACAAACTCATACACAATCGCACACACTCACTCGCACACACTTGCACACACTCGCACACACTCGCACACACTTGCACACACTTGCACACGCTTGCACACACTCGCACACACTCGCACACACTCACACACACGCACACACACGCACACACACTCACGCACACACTCGCACACACTCGCACACACTTGCATGCACACATTCGCACGCACTCGCACACACAAACACAAACTGGCACACACTCAAACACACTCACTCATACACACTCGCACACACTCACTCGCACACACACACACTCGCACACACTCACACACACACACACTCGCGCACACTCATGCACACTCGCATGCACACATTCGCACACATTTGCACTCACTTGCACACACTCGTACGCAAACACTGGCACACACTCGCACACACACACTCGCACACACTCGCACACACTTGCACACACTAGCACACACACACTCGCACACACTCGCACATACTCGCACACACTCACACACACTTGCACGCACACACTCGCATGCACACACTCGCACACACTCACACACACTCGCATACACACTCGCACACACTCGCACAAACTCCTACACACACTCGTACACACTCACACACACTCGCACACACACTCGCACACACTCGCACATACACACATACACATTTGCACACACTCGCACACACACTCGCACACACAGTCCTACACACTCACACACACTCGCAAACACTCGCACACACTCACACACACACTCACTCACACGTACACACTCGCGCACACTCACGCACACTAGCACACACTCGTAAGCATACATTCAAACTCACTCACACACTTACTCACATGCACACACTCTCGAACACACTCACACACACTCGTGCACACTCGCACACACTCGCACGCCCACACTCGCACACTCTCGCACACATTTGCACACACTCGCACTCACTCGCACGCACTCGCATGCACACACTCGCACACACTCATACACAATCACACAAACTCGCACACACACACTCGCACACATTCGCACACACTCGCACACACTCACTCACTCACACTCACTCACACACACTTGCACACACTCGCACACACTCGCACACACAGTCCTACACACTCACACACACTCGCAAACACTCGCACAAACTCACACACACTCACTCACACGCACACACTTGCGCACACTAGCACACACTCGCACGCCCACACTCGCACACATTCGCACTCACTCGCACGCACTCGCACGCACACACTCGCAAAAAACTCACACACACTCGCACACACTCATACACAATCGCACGCACACACACTCACACACTCTCGCACTCACTCGCACGCACTCGCACGCACACACTCGCACACACTCGCATGCACACACTCGCACGCACACACTCGCACAAACAGTCGCACACACTCGCACCCACTCACTCGTGCACACTCGCGCACGCTCGGGCACATTTGCACACACTCGCACACACTCGCACACTCTCGCACACACACTCGCACATACACTCGCACACACTCGAACACACTCGCACACACTCGCAAACACTCGCACATACAGTCCTACAAACTCACACACACTCACACACACTCACACACTCCACCCACACACAAACTGGCACACACTCAAACACACTCACTCATACACACTCGCACACACTCACTCGCACACACACACACTCGCACACACTAGCACCCAGTCACTCGAGCACACTCGCACACACTCGCACGCACGCACACACTCGCACACACTCACACGCACACAGTCTCGCGCACACTCGTGCACACTTGCACGCACACATTCGCACACATTCGCACTCACTTGCACACACTCGTGCGCACACACTGGCACACACTGGCACACACTGGCACACACACACTCGCACACACTCGCACACACTTGCACATACTAGCACACACACACTCGCACATATTCGCACACACTCGCACGCACACACTCGCACACACTTGCATGCACACACTCGCACACACACTCACACACACACTCACATACACACTCGCACACACTCGCACAAACTCCTACACACACTCGTACACACACACACTCGCACACACACTCGCACACATTCGCACACACTCGCACATACACACATACACATTCGCACACACTCGCACACACACTCGCACACACAGTCCTACACACTCACACACACACTCGCAAACACTCGCACACACTCACAAACACACTCACTCACACGTACACACTCGCAAACACTCGCACACACTCACACGTACACACTCGCGCACACTCGCACACACACCCGCACACACAGTCCTACACACTCACACACACACTCGCAAACACTCGCAAACACTCACACACACACTCACTCACACGTACACACTCGCACACACTCGCACGCCCACACTCTCACACTCTCGCACACATTTGCACACACTCGCACTCACTCGCACGCACTCACACACACACTCACACACACACTCGCACACACTCGCACACACTTGCACACACTTGCACACGCTTGCACACACTCGCACACACTCGCACACACTCGCACACACTCACACACACGCACACACACGCACACACACTCACGCACACACTCGCACACACTCGCACACACTTGCATGCACACATTCGCAAGCACTCGCACACACAAACACAAACTGGCACACACTCAAACACACTCACTCATACACACTCGCACACACTCACTCGCACACGCACACACTCACACACACACTCGCGCACACTCGTGCACACTCGCACGCACACATTCGCACACATTTGCACTCACTTGCACACACTCGTACGCAAACACTGGCACACACTGGCACACACTCGCACACACACACTCGCACACACTCGCACACACTTGCACACACTAGCACACACACACTCGAACACACTCGCACATACTCGCACACACTCACACACACTTGCACGCACACACTCGCATGCACACACTCGCACACACTCACACACACTCGCATACACACTCGCACACACTCGCACAAACTCCTACACACACTCGTACACACTCACACACACTCGCACACACACTCGCACACACTCGCACATACACACATACACATTTGCACACACTCGCACACACACTCGCACACACAGTCCTACACACTCACACACACTCGCAAACACTCGCACACACTCACTCACACGTACACACTCGCGCACACTCATGCACACTAGCACACACTCGTAAGCATACACTCAAACTCACTCACACACTTACTCACATGCACACACGCTCGCACACACTCACACACACTCGTGCACACTCGCACACACTCGCACGCCCACACTCGCACACTCTCGCACACATTTGCACACACTCGCACTCACTCGCACCCACTCGCATGCACACACTCGCACACACTCATACACAATCACACAAACTCGCACACACACACTCGCACACATTCGCACACACTCGCACACACTCACTCACTCACACTCACTCGCACACACTTGCACACACTCGCACACACTCGCACACACAGTCCTACACACTCACACACACTCGCAAACACTCGCACAAACTCACACACACTCACTCACACGCAAACACTTGCGCACACTAGCACACACTCGCACGCCCACACTCGCACACATTCGCACTCACTCGCATGCACTCGCACGCACACACTCGCACAAACTCACACACACTCGCACACACTCATACACAATCGCACGCACACACACTCGCACACTCTCGCACACATTCGCACTCAATCGCACGCACACACTCGCACAAACTCGCATGCACACACTCGCACACACACTAACACACACACACTCGCATACACACTCGCACACACTCGCATGCACACACTCGCACACACACTCACACACACACACTCGCAAAAAACTCACACACACTCGCACACACTCATACACAATCGCACGCACACACACTCGCACACACACACTCGCACACACTCGCACACTCTTGCACTCACTCGCACGCACTCGCACGCACACACTCGCACACACTCGCATGCACACACTCGCACGCACACACTCGCACAAACAGTCGCACACACTCGCACCCACTCACTCGTGCACACTCGCGCACACTCGGGCACATTTGCACACACTCGCACACACTCGCACACTCTCGCACACACACTCGCACACACACTCGCACACACTCGAACACACTCGCACACACTCGCAAACACTCGCACATACAGTCCTACAAACTCACATACACTCACACACACTCACACACTCCACCCACACACAAACTGGCACACACTCAATCACACTCACTCATACACACTCGCACACACTCACTCGCACACACACACACTCGCACACACTAGCACCCAGTCACTCGAGCACACTCGCACACACTCGCACGCACGCACGCACACACTCGCACACACTCACACGCACACAGTCACGCACACACACTCGCGCACACTCGTGCACACTTGGACGCACACATTCACAGACATTCGCACACATTCGCACTCACTTGCACACACTCGTGCGCACACACTGGCACACACTGGCACACACTGGCACACACACACTCGCACACACTCGCACACACTTGCACATACTAGCACACACACACTCGCACATATTCGCACACACTCGCACGCACACACTTGCATGCACACACTCGCACACACACTCACACACACACTCACATACACACTCGCACACACTCGCACAAACTCCTACACACACTCGTACACACACACACTCGCACACACACTCGCACACACTTGCACACACTCGCACATACACACATACACATTCGCACACACTCGCACACACACTCGCACACACAGTCCTACTCACTCACACACACACTCGCAAACACTCGCACACACTCACACACACACTCACTCACATGTACACACTCGCGCACACTTGCACACACTCACGCACACTAGCACACACTCGCATGCACACACTGGCACACACACTAACACACACACTCACATACACACTCGCACACACTCGCACAAACTCCTACACACACTCGCACACACTCACACACACACTCGCACGCTCACACTCGCACACACTCACACACACACTTGCACACACTTGCACACACACACTCGCACACAATCACACACACACTCGCAGACACTCGCACACACTCACTCATGCACACACTCATACACACTCGCCCACACTCGCACACACAGTCCTACACACTCACACACACACTCGCAAACACTCGCAAACACTCACACACACACTCACTCACACGTACACACTCGCACACACTCGCACGCCCACACTCTCACACTCTCGCACACATTTGCACACACTCGCACTCACTCGCACGCACTCGCACACACACTCACACACACACTCGCACAAACTCATACACAATCGCACACACTCACTCGCACACACTTGCACACACTCGCACACACTCGCACACACTTGCACACACTTGCACACGCTTGCACACACTCGCACACACTCGCACACACTCGCACACACTCACACACGCACACACACGCACACACACTCACGCACACACTCGCACACACTCGCACACACTCACACACACACACACTCGCGCACACTCGTGCACACTCGCACGCACACATTCGCACACATTCGCACTCACTTGCACACACTCGTACGCAAACACTGGCACACACTGGCACACACTGGCACACACACACTCGCACACACTCGCACACACTTGCACACACTAGCACACACACACTCGCACACACTCGCACATACTCGCACACACTCACACACAGTTGCACGCACACACTCGCATGCACACACTCGCACACACTCACACACACTCGCATACACACTCGCACACACTCGCACAAACTCCTACACACACTCGTACACACTCACACACACTCGCACACACACTCGCACACACTCGCACATACACACATACACATTTGCACACACTCGCACACACACTCGCACACACAGTCCTACACACTCACACACACACTCGCAAACACTCGCACACACTCACACACACACTCACTCACACGTACACACTCGCGCACACTCACGCACACTAGCACACACTCGTAAGCATACACTCAAACTCACTCACACACTTACTCACATGCACACACTCCCGCACACACTCACACACACTCGTGCACACTCGCACACACTCGAACGCCCACACTCGCACGCTCTCGCACACATTTGCACACACTCGCACTCACTCGCACCCACTCGCATGCACACACTCGCACACACTCATACACAATCACACAAACTCGCACACACACACTCGCACACATTCGCACACACTCGCACACACTCACTCACTCACACTCACTCGCACACACTTGCACACACTCGCACACACTCGCACACACAGTCCTACACACTCACACACACACTCGCAAACACTCGCACAAACTCACACACACTCACTCACACGCACACACTTGCGCACACTAGCACACACTCGCACGCCCACACTCGCACACATTCGCACTCACTCGCACGCACTCGCACGCACACACTCGCACAAACTCACACACACTCGCACACACTCATACACAATCGCACGCACACACACTCGCACACACTCGCACACTCTCGCACACATTCGCACTCACTCGCACGCACACACTCGCACAAACTCGCATGGACACACTCGCACACACACTCACACACACACACTCGCATACACACTCGCACAAACTCCTACACACACTCGTACACACTCACACACACTCGCACACACACTTGCACACACTCGCACACACTCGCACATACACACATACACATTCGCACACACTCGCACAATCACTCGCACACACAGTCCTACACACTCACACACACACTCGCAAACACTCGCACACACACACACTCACTCACACGTACACACTCACGCACACTCACACACACTCACGCACACTAGCACACACTCGTAAGCATACACTCACACTCACTCACACACTTACTCACACGCACACACTCTCGCACACACTCACACACATTCGCACACACTCGCACGCCCACACTCGCACACTCTCGCACACATTTGCACACACTCGCACTCACTCGCACCCACTCGCATGCACACACTCGCACACACTCATACACAATCACACAAACTGACACACACTCGCACACACTCACACATTCGCACCCACTCACTCGTGCACACTCGCACACATTCGCACTCACTCGCACGCACTCGCACGCACACACTCTCACACACTCGCACAAACTCACACACTCGCACACACTTATACACAATCGGACACACACACTCACTCACTCACACTCACTCGCACACACTTGCACACACTCGCACACACTCGCACACACAGTCCTACACACTCACACACACTCGCAAACACTCGCACAAACTCACACACACTCACTCACACCCACACACTTGCACACACTAGCAGACACACGCACCCCCACACTTGCACACACTCACACTCACTCGCACGCACTCGCACGCACACACTCGCACACACTCGCACATACTCGCACACACTTGCACACACTCGCACACACTCGCATGCACACACTCGCACACATACTCACAAACACACACTCGCATACACACTCGCACACACTCGCACAAACTCCTACACACACTCATACACACTCACACACACTCGCACACACACTTGCACACACTCGCACACACTCGCACATACACGCATACACATTCGCACACACTCGCACACACACTCGCACACACAGTCCTACACACACACACTCGCAAACACTCGCACACACTCACTCACACGTACACACTCGCACACACTCGCACACACTCACGCACACTAGCACACACTCGTAAGCATACACTCACATTCACTCACACACTTACTCACACGCACACACTCTCGCACACACTCACACACACTCGCGCACACTCGCACACACTCGCATGCCCACACTCGCACACTCTCGCACACATTTGCACACACTCGCACTCACTCACACCGACTCGCACGCACACACTCGCACAGACTCATACACAATCACACAAACTCGCACACACACACTCGCACACATTCGAACACACTCGTACACACTCACTCACTCACACTCACTCACACACACTTGCACACACTCGCACACACTCGCACACACAGTCCTACACACTCACACACACTCGCAAACACTCGCACAAACTCACACACACTCACTCACACGCACATACTTGCACACACTAGCACACACTCGCACGCCCACACTTGCACACATTCGCACTCACTCGCACGCACTCGCACGCACACACTCGCACAAACTCACATACACTCGCACACACTCATACTCAATCGCACAATCGTACAAACTCACACACACTCGCACACACTCACACACTCGCACCCACTCACTCGTGCACACTCGCACACATTCGCACTCACTCGCACGCACTCACACGCACACACTCGCACAAACTCACACACACTCGCACACACTCATACACAATCGCACGCACACACTCGCACACACACACTCACACACACTCGCACACTCTCGCACACATAAGCACTCACTCGCACACACTCGCACGCACACAGTCTCACACACTCGCACAAACTCACACACACTCGCACACACTTATACACAATCGCACACACACACTCACTCACACTCACTTGCACACACTTGCACACACTCGCACACACTCGCACACACAGTTCTACACACTCACACACACTCGCAAACACTCGCACAAACTCACACACACTCACTCACACGCACACACTTGCACACACTAGCACACACTCGCACGCCCACACTTGCACACACTCACACTCATTCGCACGCACTTGCACGCACACACTCGCACATACTCGCACACACTCACACACACTTGCACACACTCGCACACACTCACACACACTCGCATACACACTCGCACACACTCACACAAACTCCTACACACACTCGTACACACTCACACACACTCGCACACACACTCGCACACACTCGCACATACACACATACACATTTGCACACACTCGCACACACACTCGCACACACAGTCCTACACACTCACACACACTCGCAAACACTCGCACACACTCACACACACACTCACTCACACGTACACACTCGCGCACACTCACGCACACTAGCACACACTCGTAAGCATACACTCAAACTCACTCACACACTTACTCACATGCACACACTCTCGCACACACTCACACACACTCGTGCACACTCGCACACACTCGCACGCCCACACTCGCACACTCTCGCACACATTTGCACACACTCGCACTCACTCGCACCCACTCGCATGCACACACTCGCACACACTCATACACAATCACACAAACTCGCACACACACACTCGCACACATTCGCACACACTCACACACACTCACTCACTCACACTCACTCGCACACACTTGCACACACTCGCACACACTCGCACACACAGTCCTACACACTCACACACACTCGCAAACACTCGCACAAACTCACACACACTCACTCACACGCACACACTTGCGCACACTAGCACACACTCGCACGCCCACACTCGCACACATTCGCACTCACTCGCACGCACTCGCACGCACAAACTCGCAAAAAACTCACACACACTCGCACACACTCATACAAAATCGCACGCACACACACTCGCACACACTCGCACACTCTCGCACTCACTCGCACGCACTCGCACGCACACACTCGCACACACTCGCATGCACACACTCGCACACACACTCACACACACACACTCGCATACACACTCGCACACACTCGCACAAACTCCTACACACACTCGTACACACTCACACACACTCGCACACACACTTGCACACACTCGAACATACACACATACACATTCGCACACACTCGCACACTCACTCGCACACACAGTCCTACACACTCACACACACACTCGCAAACATTCGCACACACACACTCACTCACACGTACACACTCACGCACACTCACACACACTCACGCACACTAGCACACACTCGTAAGCATACACTCACACTCACTCACACACTTACTCACACTCACACACTCTCGCACACACTCACACACACTCGCCCACACTCGCACACACTCGCACGCCCACACTCGCACACTCTCGCACACATTTGCACACACTCGCACTCACTCACACCCACTCGCACGCACACACTCGCACACACTCATACACAATCACACAAACTCGCACACACACACTCGCACACATTCGCACACACTCGCACACACTCACTCACACTCACTCGCACACACTTGCACACACTCGCACACACTCGCACACACAGTCCTACACACTCACACACACACTCGCAAACACTCGCACAAACTCACACACACTCACTCACACGCACACACTTGCGCACACTAGCACACACTCGCACGCCCACACTCGCACACATTCGCACTCACTCGCACGCACTCGCACGCACACACTCGCACAAACTCACACACACTCGCACACACTCATACACAATCGCACGCACACACACTCGCACACACTCGCACACTCTCGCACACATTCGCACTCACTCGCACGCACACTCTCGCACAAACTCGCATGCACACACTCGCACACACACTCACACACACACTCGCATACACACTCGCACAAACTCCTACACACACTCGTACACACTCACACACACTCGCACACACACTTGCACACACTCGCACACACTCGCACATACACACATACACATTCGCACACACTCGCACAATCACTCGCACACACAGTCCTACACACTCACACACACACTCGCAAACACTCGCACACACACACACTCACTCACACGTACACACTCGCGCACACTCACACACACTCACGCACACTAGCACACACTCGTAAGCATACACTCACACTCACTCACACACTTACTCACACTCGCACACACTCTCGCACACACTCACACACATTCGCGCACACTCGCACACACTCGCACGCCCACACTCGCACACTCTCGCACACATTTGCACACACTCGCACTCACTCGCACCCACTCGCATGCACACACTCGCACACACTCATACACAATCACACAAACTGACACACACTCGCACACACTCACACACTCGCACCCACTCACTCGTGCACACTTGCACACATTCGCACTCACTCGCACGCACTCGCACGCACACACTCTCACACACTCGCACAAACTCACACACTCGCACACACTTATACACAATCGGACACACACACTCACTCACTCACACTCACTCGCACACACTTGCACACACTCGCACACACTCGCACACACAGTCCTACACACTCACACACACTCGCAAACACTCGCACAAACTCACACACACTCACTCACACCCACACACTTGCACACACTAGCAGACACTCGCACGCCCACACTTGCACACACTCACACTCACTCGCACGCACTCGCACACACTCGCACATACTCGCACACACTTGCACACACTCGCACACACTCGCATGCACACACTCGCACACATACTCACAAACACACACTCGCATACACACTCGCACACACTCGCACAAACTCACACATACTCACTCACACGCACACACTTGCACACACTAGCACACACTCGCACGCCCACACTTGCACACATTCGCACTCACTCGCACGCACTCGCACGCACACACTCGCACACACTCGCACAAACTCACACACACTCGCACACACTCATACACAATCGTACAATCGCACAAACTCACACACACTCGTACACAGTCACACACTCGCACCCACTCACTTGTGCACACTCGCACACACTGGCACTCACTCGCACGCACTCGCACGCACACACTCGCACAAACTCACACACGCTCATACACAATCGCACGCACACACTCGCACACACACACTCGCACACATTCGCACACTCTCGCACACATACGCACTCACTCGCACGCACTCGCACGCACACACTCTCACACACTCGCACAAACTCACACACACTCGCACTCACTTATACGCAATCGCACACACACTCACTCACTCACACTCACTCGCACACACTTGCACACACTCGCACACACTCGCACACACAGTCCTACACACTCACACACACTCGCAAACACTCGCACAAACTCACACACACTCACTCACACGCACACACTTGCACACACTAGCACACACTTGCACGTCCACACTTGCACACACTCACACTCACTCGCACGCACTCGCACACACACACTCGCACACACTCGCACAAACTCACACACACTCGCACACACTCATACACAATCACACAAACTCACACACACTCGTACACACTCACACACTCGCACCCACTCACTCGTGCACACTCGCACACATTCGCACTCACTCGCACACACTCGCACGCACACACTCGCACAAACTCACACACACTCGCACACACTCATACACAATCGCACGCACACACACTCGCACACACACACTCGCACACACTCGCACACTCTCGCACACATTCACACTCACTCGCACGTACTCGCACGCACACACTCGCACCCACTCGAACAAACTCACACACACTCGCACACACTTATACACAATCGCACACACACACTCGTACACACACTCGCACACACTCGCACACACTCGCTCACACACACTCACACACACACTCGCACAGACTCACACACACTCGCACACACTCACATGCACACACACTCACACACACACTCACACACACTCGCACACACTCACAAGCACACACTCGCACAGACACTCGCTCACACTCACAAGCACACACTCACACGCACACACTCGCACACACACTCGCACACATTCGTATCCACTCACTCGTGCACACTCGCGCACACGCGGGCACATTTGCACACACTCGCACACTCTCGCACACACACTCGCACACACACTCGCACACACTCGAACACACTCACACACACTCACAAACAATCGCACATACAGTCCGACAAACTCACACACACTCACACACACTCACACACTCGCACCCACACACAAACTGGCACACACTCAAACACACTCACTCATACACACTCGCACACACTCACTCGCACACACACACACTCGCACACACTCGCACCCAGTCACTCGAGCACACTCGCACACACTCGCACGCACACACTCGCACACACTCACACGCACACACTCACGCACACACACTCGCGCACACTCGAGCACACTCGCACGCACACATTCACACACATTCGCACTCACTTGCACACACTCGTACGCACACACTGGCACACAATGGCACACACTGGCACACACACACTCGCACACACTCGCACACACTTGCACACACTAGCACACACACACTCGCACATACTCGCACACACTCGCACACACTCGCACGCACACACTCGCACACACTCGCATGCACACACTCGCACACACACTCACAAACACTCACATACACACTCGCACACACTTGCACAAACTCCTACACACACACGTACACACTCACACACACTCGCACACACACTCGCACACACTCGCACACACTCGCACATACACACATACACATTCACACACACTCGCACACACACTCGCACACACAGTCCTACACACTCACACACACTCGCAAACACTCGCACACACTCACACACACACTCACTCACACGTACACACTCGCGCACACTCACGCACACTAGCACACACTCGTAAGCATACACTCACACTCACTCACACACTTACTCACACGCACACACTCTCGCACACACTCGCGCACACTCGCACACTCTCGCACACATTTGCACACACTCGCACTCACTCGCACCCACTCGCACGCATACACTCGCACACACTCATACACAATCACACAAACTCGCACACACACACTCGCACACATTCGCACACACTCGCACACACACACTCACTCACACTCACTCGCACACACTTGCACACACTCGCACACACTCGCACACACAGTCCTACACACTCACACACACACTCGCAAACACTCGCACAAACTCACACACACTCACGCACATGCACACACTTGCGCACACTAGCACACACTCGCACGCCCACACTCGCACACATTCGCACTCACTCGCACACACTCGCACGCACACACTCGCACACACTCGCACAAACTCACACACACTCGCACACACTCATACACAATCGCACGCACACACACCCGCACACACTCGCACACATTTGCACTCACTCGCATGCACTCGCATGCACACACTCGCACAAACTCACACACACTGGCACACACTTATACACAATCGCACACACACACTCTAACACACACTGGCACACACTCACACACACTCACTCACACACACTCACACACACACTCGCACACACTCACACACACTTGCACACACTCGCACACACTCACACGCACACACACTCACACACACACTCACACACACTCGCACACACTCACAAGCACAAACTCGCACACACACTCGCACACACACTCACGCACACTCGTGCACACTCGCACGCACACATTCGCACACATTCGCACTCACTTGCACACACTCGTGCGCACACACTGGCACACACTGGCACACACTGGCACACACACACTCGCACACACTCGCACACACTCACACACACAGTCCTACACACTCACACACACACTCGCAAACACTCGCACAAACTCACACACACTCACTCACACGCACACACTTGCGCACACTAGCACACACTCGCACGCCCACACTCACACACATTCGCACTCACTCGCACGCACTCGCACGCACACACTCGCACAAACTCACACACACTCGCACACACTCATACACAATCGCACGCACACACACTCGCACAGACACACTCGCACACACTCGCACACTCTCACACACATTCACACTCACTCGCACGCACTCGCACGCGCACACTCAAACACACTCGCACAAACTCACACACACTCGCACACACTTATACACAAACGCACACACACACTCGTACACACACTCGCACACACTCGCACACACTCGCACACACTCACTCACACACACTCACACGCACACACTCGCACACACTCACACACACTCGCACACACTCGCACACACTCACACGCACACACACTCGCACACACACTCACACACACTCGCACACACTCACAAGCACACAGTCGCACACACACTCGCACACACTCACACGCACACACTCACACGCACACACTCGTACAAACAGTCGCACACACTCGCACCCACTCACTCGTGCACACTCGCGCACACTCGGGCACATTTGCACACACTCGCACACTCTCGCACACACACTCGCACACACTCGAACACACTCGCACACACTCGCAAACACTCGCACATACAGTCCTACAAACTCACACACACTCACACACACTGACACACTCCACCCACACACAAACTGGCACACACTCAAACACACTCACTCATACACACTCGCACACACTCACTCGCACACACACACACTCGCACACACTCGCACCCAGTCACTCGAGCACACTCGCACACACTCGCACGCACGCACACACTCGTACACACTCACATGCACACACTCACGCACACACACTCGCGCACACTCGTGCACACTCGCACACACACATTCACACACATTCGCACTCACTTGCACAAACTCGTACGCACACACTCGCACACACTCGCACACACACACTCGCACATACTTGCTCACACTCGCACACACTCGCACGCACACACTCGCACACACTCGCACGCACACACTCGCACACACTCACACACACACACTCGCATACACACTCGCACAAACTCCTACACACACTCGTACACACTCACACACACTAGCACACACACACTCGCACACACTCGCACATACTCGCACACACTCGCACACACTCGCATGCACACATTCGCACACACTCACACACACACTCTCGCATACACACTTGCACAAACTCCTACACACTCACACACACTCGCACACACACTTGCACACACTCGCACACACTCGCACATACACACATACACATTCGCACACACTCGCACACACACTCGCACACACAGTCCTACAAACTCACACACACACTCGCAAACACTCGCACACACTCACACACACACTCACTCACACGTACACACTCACGCACACTTGCACACACACACACGCACACTAGCACACACTCGTAAGCATACACTCACACTCACTCACACACTTACTCACATGCACACACTCTCGCACACACTCACACACACTCGCACACACTCGCACGCCCACACTCGCACACTCTCGCACACATTTGCACACACTCGCATTCACTTGCACCCACTCGCACGCACACACTCGCACACACTCATACACAATCACACAAACTCGCACACACACACTCGCACACATTCGCACACACTCGCACACACTCACTCACACTCACTCGCACACACTTGCACACACTCGCACACACTCGCACACACAGTCCTACACACTCACACACACACTCGCAAACACTCGCACAAACTCACACACACTCACTCACACGCACACACTTGCGCACACTAGCACACACTCGCACGCCCACACTCACACACATTCGCACTCACTCGCACACACTCGCACGCACACACTCGCACAAACTCACACACACTCGTACACACTCATACACAATCACACGCACACACACTCGCACACACACACTCGCACATACTCGCACACTCTCACACACATTCACACTCACTCGCATGCACTCGCACGTGCACACTCGAACACACTCGCACAAACTCACACACACTCGTACACACACTCGCACACACTCGCACACACTCACTCACACACACTCACACACACACACTCGCACACACTCACACACACTTGCACACACTCGCACACACTCACACGCACACACACTCGCACACACACTCACACACACTCGCACACACTCACAAGCACACACTCGTACACACACTCGCACACACTCACACGCACACACTCACACGCACACACTCGCACAAACAGTCGCACACACTCGCACCCACTCACTCGTGCACACTCGCGCACACTCGGGCACATTTGCACACACTCGCACACACTCGCACACTCTCGCACACACACTCGCACACACACTCGCACACACTCGAATACACTCGCACACACTCGCAAACACTCGCACATACAGTCCTACAAACTCACACACACTCACACACACTCACACACTCCACCCACACACAAACTGGCACACACTCAAACACACTCACTCATACACACTCGCACACACTCACTTGCACACACACACACACACTCGCACACACTAGCACCCAGTCACTCGAGCACACTCGCACACACTCGCACGCACGCACGCACACACTCGCACACACTCACACGCACACAGTCACGCACACACACTCGCGCACACTCGTGCACACTTGCACGCACACATTCGCACACATTCGCACTCACTTGCACACACTCGTGCTCACACACTGGCACACACTGGCACACACTGGCACACACACACTCGCACACACTCGCACACACTTGCACATACTAGCACACACTCGCACATATTCGCACACACTCGCACGCACACACTCGCACACACTCGCATGCACACACTCGCACACACACACACACTCACATACACACTCGCACACACTCGCACAAACTCCTACACACACTCGTACACACACACACTCGCACACACACTCGCACACACTCGCACACACTCGCACATACACACATACACATTCGCACACACTCGCACACACACTCGCACACACAGTCCTACACACTCACACAAACACTCGCAAACACTCGCACACACTCACACACACACTCACTCACACGTACACACTCGCGCACACTCGCACACACTCACGCACACTAGCACACACTCGCATGCACACACTGGCACACACTAACACACACACTCACATACACACTCGCACACACTCGCACAAACTCCTACACACAGTCGCACACACTCACACACACACTCGCACGCTCACACTCGCACACACTCACACACACACTTGCACACACTTGCACACACACACTCGCACACAATCACACACACACTCGCAGACACTCGCACACACTCACTCATGCACACACTCATACACACTCGCCCACACTCGCACACACAGTCCTACACACTCACACACACACTCGCAAACACTCGCAAACACTCACACACACACTCACTCACACGTACACACTCGCACACACTCGCACGCCCACACTCTCACACTCTCGCACACATTTGCACACACTCGCACTCACTCGCACGCACTCGCACACACACTCACACACACACTCGCACAAACTCATACACAATCGCACACACTCACTCGCACACACTTGCACACACTCGCACACACTCGCACACACTTGCACACACTTGCACACGCTTGCACACACTCGCACACACTCGCACACACTCACACACACGCACACACACGCACACACACTCACGCACACACTCGCACACACTCGCACACACTTGCATGCACACATTCGCACGCACTCGCACACACAAACACAAACTGGCACACACTCAAACACACTCACTCATACACACTCGCACACACTCACTCGCACACACACACACTCGCACACACTCACACACACACACACTCGCGCACACTCGTGCACACTCGCACGCACACATTCGCACACATTTGCACTCACTTGCACACACTCGTACGCAAACACTGGCACACACTCGCACACACACACTCGCACACACTCGCACACACTTGCACACACTAGCACACACACACTCGCACACACTCGCACATACTCGCACACACTCACACACACTTGCACGCACACACTCGCATGCACACACTCGCACACACTCACACACACTCGCATACACACTCGCACACACTCGCACAAACTCCTACACACACTCGTACACACTCACACACACTCGCACACACACTCGCACACACTCGCACATACACACATACACATTTGCACACACTCGCACACACACTCGCACACACAGTCCTACACACTCACACACACTCGCAAACACTCGCACACACTCACACACACACTCACTCACACGTACACACTCGCGCACACTCACGCACACTAGCACACACTCGTAAGCATACATTCAAACTCACTCACACACTTACTCACATGCACACACTCTCGAACACACTCACACACACTCGTGCACACTCGCACACACTCGCACGCCCACACTCGCACACTCTCGCACACATTTGCACACACTCGCACTCACTCGCACGCACTCGCATGCACACACTCGCACACACTCATACACAATCACACAAACTCGCACACACACACTCGCACACATTCGCACACACTCGCACACACTCACTCACTCACACTCACTCACACACACTTGCACACACTCGCACACACTCGCACACACAGTCCTACACACTCACACACACTCGCAAACACTCGCACAAACTCACACACACTCACTCACACGCACACACTTGCGCACACTAGCACACACTCGCACGCCCACACTCGCACACATTCGCACTCACTCGCACGCACTCGCACGCACACACTCGCAAAAAACTCACACACACTCGCACACACTCATACACAATCGCACGCACACACACTCACACACTCTCGCACTCACTCGCACGCACTCGCACGCACACACTCGCACACACTCGCATGCACACACTCGCACGCACACACTCGCACAAACAGTCGCACACACTCGCACCCACTCACTCGTGCACACTCGCGCACGCTCGGGCACATTTGCACACACTCGCACACACTCGCACACTCTCGCACACACACTCGCACATACACTCGCACACACTCGAACACACTCGCACACACTCGCAAACACTCGCACATACAGTCCTACAAACTCACATACACTCACACACACTCACACACTCCACCCACACACAAACTGGCACACACTCAAACACACTCACTCATACACACTCGCACACACTCACTCGCACACACACACACTCGCACACACTAGCACCCAGTCACTCGAGCACACTCGCACACACTCGCACGCACGCACACACTCGCACACACTCACACGCAAACAGTCTCGCGCACACTCGTGCACACTTGCACGCACACATTCGCACACATTCGCACTCACTTGCACACACTCGTGCGCACACACTGGCACACACTGGCACACACTGGCACACACACACTCGCACACACTCGCACACACTTGCACATACTAGCACACACACACTCGCACATATTCGCACACACTCGCACGCACACACTCGCACACACTTGCATGCACACACTCGCACACACACTCACACACACACTCACATACACACTCGCACACACTCGCACAAACTCCTACACACACTCGTACACACACTCGCACACACACTCGCACACACTCGCACACACTCGCACATACACACATACACATTCGCACACACTCGCACACACACTCGCACACACAGTCCTACACACTCACACACACACTCGCAAACACTCGCACACACTCACAAACACACTCACTCACACGTACACACTCGCAAACACTCGCACACACTCACACACACACTCACTCACACGTACACACTCGCGCACACTCGCACACACACCCGCACACACAGTCCTACACACTCACACACACACTCGCAAACACTCGCAAACACACACACACACTCACTCACACGTACACACTCGCACACACTCGCACGCCCACACTCTCACACTCTCGCACACATTTGCACACACTCGCACTCACTCGCACGCACTCACACACACACTCACACACACACTCGCACAAACTCATACACAATCGCACACACTCACTCGCACACACTTGCACACACTCACACACACTCGCACACACTTGCACACACTTGCACACGCTTGCACACACTCGCACACACTCGCACACACTCGCACACACTCACACACACGCACACACACGCACACACACTCACGCACACACTCGCACACACTCGCACACACTTGCATGCACACATTCGCAAGCACTCGCACACACAAACACAAACTGGCACACACTCAAACACACTCACTCATACACACTCGCACACACTCACTCGCACACGCACACACTCACACACACACTCGCGCACACTCGTGCACACTCGCACGCACACATTCGCACACATTTGCACTCACTTGCACACACTCGTACGCAAACACTGGCACACACTGGCACACACTCGCACACACACACTCGCACACACTCGCACACACTTGCACACATTAGCACACACACACTCGAACACACTCGCACATACTCGCACACACTCACACACACTTGCACGCACACACTCGCATGCACACACTCGCACACACTCACACACACTCGCATACACACTCGCACACACTCGCACAAACTCCTACACACACTCGTACACACTCACACACACTCGCACACACACTCGCACACACTCGCACATACACACATACACATTTGCACACACTCGCACACACACTCGCACACACAGTCCTACACACTCACACACACTCGCAAACACTCGCACACACTCACACACACACTCACTCACACGTACACACTCGCGCACACTCACGCACACTAGCACACACTCGTAAGCATACACTCAAACTCACTCACACACTTACTCACATGCACACACGCTCGCACACACTCACACACACTCGTGCACACTCGCACACACTCGCACGCCCACACTCGCACACTCTCGCACACATTTGCACACACTCGCACTCACTCGCACCCACTCGCATGCACACACTCGCACACACTCATACACAATCACACAAACTCGCACACACACACTCGCACACATTCGCACACACTCGCACACACTCACTCACTCACACTCACTCGCACACACTTGCACACACTCGCACACACTCGCACACACAGTCTTACACACTCACACACACACTCACAAACACTCGCACAAACTCACACACACTCACTCACACGCACACACTTGCGCACACTAGCACACACTCGCACGCCCACACTCGCACACATTCGCACTCACTCGCACGCACTCGCACGCACACACACTCGCACAAACTCACACACACTGGCACACACTTATACACAATCGCACACACACACTCTAACACACACTCACACACACTTGCACACACTCGCACACATTCGCACACACTCGCACACACTCACTCACTCACACTCACTCGCACACACTTGCACACACTCGCACACACTCGCACACACAGTCTTACACACTCACACACACACTCACAAACACTCGCACAAACTCACACACACTCACTCACACGCACACACTTGCGCACACTAGCACACACTCGCACGCCCACACTCGCACACATTCGCACTCACTCGCACGCACTCGCACGCACACACTCGCACAAACTCACACACACTGGCACACACTTATACACAATCGCACACACACACTCTAACACACACTCACACACACTTGCACACACTCGCACACACTCACACGCACACACACTCACACACACACTCACACACACTCGCACACACTCACAAGCACAAACTCACACACACACTCGCACACACTCACACGCACACACTCACACGCACACACTCGCACACAAACTCACACACACTCGCAACCAGTCACTCGAGCACACTCGCACACCCTCGCACGCACGCACACACTCGCACACACTCACATGCACACACTCATGCACACACACTCGCACACACTCGAACACACTCGCACACTCGCAAACACTCGCACATACAGTCCTACAAACTCACACACACTCACACACACTCACACAATCCACCCACACACAAACTGGCACACACTCAAACACACTCACTCAGACACACTCGCACACACTCACTCGCACACACACACACACACACTCGCACACACTCGCACCCAGTCACTCGAGCACACTCGCACACCCTCGCACGCACGCACGCACACACTCGCACACACTCACATGCACACACTCACGCACACACACTCGCACACACTCGTGCACACTCGCACGCACACATTCACGCACACACACTCGCTCACACTCGTGCACACTCGCACGCACACATTCACACACATTCGCACTCACTTGCACACACTCGTACGCACACACTGGCACACACTCGCACACACTCGCACACACACACTCGCACATACTCGCTCACACTCACACACACTCGCACGCACACACTCGCACACACTCGCATGCACACACTCGCACACACACTCGCATACACACTCGCACAAACTCCTACACACACTCGTACACACTCACACACACTAGCACACACACACTCGCACACACTCGCACATACTCGCACACACTCGCACACACTCGCATGCACACACTCGCACACACATTCACACACACTCTCGCATACACACTCGCACAAACTCCTACACACACTCGTACACACTCAAACACACTCGCACACACACTTGCACACACTCGCACACACTCGCACATACACATATACACATTCGCACACACTCGCACACACACTCGCACACACAGTCCTACACACTCACACACACACTCGCAAACACTCGCACACACTCACACACACTCACTCACACGTACACACTCATGCACACTTGCACACACTCACGCACACTAGCACACACTCGTAAGCATACACTCACACTCACTCACACACTTACTCACACGCACACACTCTCGCACACACTCACACACACTCGCGCACACTCGCACACACTCGCACGCCCACCATCACACACTCTCGCACACATTTGCACACACTCGCACTCACTTGCACCCACTCGCATGCACACACTCGCACAAACTCATACACAATCACACAAACTCGCACACACACACTCGCACACATTTGCACACACTCGCACACTCACACTCACTCGCACACACTTGCACACACTCGCACACACTCGCACACACAGTCCTACACACTCACACACACACTCGCAAACACTCACACAAACTCACACACACTCACTCACACGCACACACTTGCGCACACTAGCACACACTCGCACGCCCACACTCACAAACATTCGCACTCACTCGCACGCACTCGCACGCACACACTTGCACAAACTCACACACACTCGCACACACTCATACACAATCGCATGCACACACACTCGCACACACACACTCGCACACACTAGCACACTCTCGCACACATTCACACTCACTCGCACGCGCACACTCGAACACACTCGCACAAACACACACACACTCGCACACACTTATACACAAACGCACACACACACTCGTACACACACTCGCACACACTCGCACACACTCACTCACACACACACACTCGCACACACTCACACACACTTGCACACACTCGCACACACTCACACGCACACACACTCGCACACACACTCACACACACTCGCACACACTCACAAGCACACACTCGCACACACACTCACACACTCGCACCCACACACAAACTGGCACACACTCAAACACACTCACTCATACACACTCGCACACAATCACTCGCACACACACACACACTCGCACACACTCGCACCCAGTCACTCGAGCACACTCACACACCCTCGCACGCACGCACACACTCGTACACACTCACATGCACACACTCACGCACACACACTCGCGCACACTCGTGCACACTCGCACACACACATTCACACACATTCGCACTCACTTGCACAAACTCGTACGCACACACTCGCACACACTCGCACACACACACTCGCACATACTTGCTCACACTCGCACACACTCGCACGCACACACTCGCACACACTCGCATGCACACACTCGCACACACACTCACACACACACACTCGCATACACACTCGCACAAACTCCTACACACACTCGTACACACTCACACACACTAGCACACACACACTCGCACACACTCGCACATACTCGCACACACTCGCACACACTCGCATGCACACATTCGCACACACTCACACACACACTCTCGCATACACACTTGCACAAACTCCTACACACTCACACACACTCGCACACACACTTGCACACACTCGCACACACTCGCACATACACACATACACATTCGCACACACAGTCCTACAAACTCACACACACACTCGCAAACACTCGCACACACTCACACACACACTCACTCACACGTACACACTCACGCACACTTGCACACACACACACACGCACACTAGCACACACTCGTAAGCATACACTCACACTCACTCACACACTTACTCACATGCACACACTCTCGCACACACTCACACACACTCGCACACACTCGCACGCCCACACTCGCACACTCTCGCACACATTTGCACACACTCGCATTCACTTGCACCCACTCGCACGCACACACTCGCACACACTCATACACAATCACACAAACTCGCACACACACACTCGCACACATTCGCACACACTCGCACACACTCACTCACACTCACTCGCACACACTTGCACACACTCGCACACACTCGCACACACAGTCCTACACACTCACACACACTCGCAAACACTCGCACAAACTCACACACACTCACTCACACGCACACACTTGCACACACTAGCACACACTCGCACATCCACACTTGCACACACTCACACTCACTCGCACGCACTCGCACGCACACACTCGCACACACTCGCACACACTTGCACACACTCGCACACACTCGCATGCACACACTCGCACACACACTCACAAACACACACTCGCATACACACTCACACACACTCGCACAAACTCCTACACACACTCGTACACACTCACACACACTCGCATACACACTTGCACACACTCGCACACACTCGCACATACACACATACACATTCGCACACACAGTCCTACAAACTCACACACACACTCGCAAACACTCGCACACACTCACACACACACTCACTCACACGTACACACTCACGCACACTTGCACACACACACACGCACACTAGCACACACTCGTAAGCATACACTCACACTCACTCACACACTTACTCACATGCACACACTCTCGCACACACTCACACACACTCGCACACACTCGCACGCCCACACTCGCACACTCTCGCAAACATTTGCACACACTCGCATTCACTTGCACCCACTCGCACGCACACACTCGCACACACTCATACACAATCACACAAACTCGCACACACACACTCGCTCACATTTGCACACACTCGCACACTCACACTCACTCGCACACACTTGCACACACTCGCACACACTCGCACACACAGTCCTACACACTCACACACACACTCGCAAACACTCACACAAACTCACACACACTCACTCACACGCACACACTTGCGCACACTAGCACACACTCGCACGCCCACACTCACACACATTCGCACTCACTCGCACGCACTCGCACGCACACACTTGCACAAACTCACACACACTCGCACACACTCATACACAATCGCATGCACACACACTCGCACACACACACTCGCACACACTAGCACACTCTCGCACACATTCACACTCACTCGCACGCGCACACTCGAACACACTCGCACAAACACACACACACTCGCACACACTTATACACAAACGCACACACACACTCGTACACACACTCGCACACACTCGCACACACTCACTCACACACACACACTCGCACACACTCACACACACTTGCACACACTCGCACACACTCACACGCACACACACTCGCACACACACTCACACACACTCGCACACACTCACAAGCACACACTCGCACACACACTCACACACTCGCACCCACACACAAACTGGCACACACTCAAACACACTCACTCATACACACTCGCACACAATCACTCGCACACACACACACACTCGCACACACTCGCACCCAGTCACTCGAGCACACTCACACACCCTCGCACGCACGCACACACTCGTACACACTCACATGCACACACTCACGCACACACACTCGCGCACACTCGTGCACACTCGCACACACACATTCACACACATTCGCACTCACTTGCACAAACTCGTACGCACACACTCGCACACACTCGCACACACACAATCGCACATACTTGCTCACACTCGCACACACTCGCACGCACACACTCGCACACACTCGCATGCACACACTCGCACACACACTCACACACACACACTCGCATACACACTCGCACAAACTCCTACACACACTCGTACACACTCACACACACTAGCACACACACACTCGCACACACTCGCACATACTCGCACACACTCGCACACACTCGCATGCACACATTCGCACACACTCACACACACACTCTCGCATACACACTTGCACAAACTCCTACACACTCACACACACTCGCACACACACTTGCACACACTCGCACACACTCGCACATACACACATACACATTCGCACACACTCGCACACACACTCGCACACACAGTCCTACAAACTCACACACACACTCGCAAACACTCGCACACACTCACACACACACTCACTCACACGTACACACTCACGCACACTTGCACACACACACGCACACTAGCACACACTCGTAAGCATACACTCACACTCACTCACACACTTACTCACATGCACACACTCTCGCACACACTCACACACACTCGCACACACTCGCACGCCCACACTCGCACACTCTCGCACACATTTGCACACACTCGCATTCACTTGCACCCACTCGCACGCACACACTCGCACACACTCATACACAATCACACAAACTCGCACACACACACTCGCACACATTCGCACACACTCGCACACACTCACTCACACTCACTCGCACACACTTGCACACACTCGCACACACTCGCACACACAGTCCTACACACTCACACACACACTCGCAAACACTCGCACAAACTCACACACACTCACTCACACGCACACACTTGCGCACACTAGCACACACTCGCACGCCCACACTCACACACATTCGCACTCACTCGCACACACTCGCACGCACACACTCGCACAAACTCACACACACTCGTACACACTCATACACAATCACACGCACACACACTCGCACACACACACTCGCACACACTCGCACACTCTCACACACATTCACACTCACTCGCATGCACTCGCACGTGCACACTCGAACACACTCGCACAAACTCACACACACTCGTACACACACTCGCACACACTCGCACACACTCACTCACACACACTCACACACACACACTCGCACACACTCACACACACTTGCACACACTCGCACACACTCACACGCACACACACTCGCACACACACTCACACACACTCGCACACACTCACAAGCACACACTCGCACACACACTCGCACACACTCACACGCACACACTCACTCGCACACACTCGCACACTCTCGCACACACACTCGCACACACACTCGCACACACTCGAACACACTCGCACACACTCGCAAACACTCGCACATACAGTCCTACAAACTCACACACACTCACACACACTCACACACTCCACCCACACACAAACTGGCACACACTCAAACACACTCACTCATACACACTCGCACACACTCACTTGCACACACACACACTCGCACACACTAGCACCCAGTCACTCGAGCACACTCGCACACACTCGCACGCACGCACGCACACACTCGCACACACTCACATGCACACAGTCACGCACACACACTCGCGCACACTCGTGCACACTTGCACGCACACATTCGCACACATTCGCACTCACTTGCACACACTCGTGCTCACACACTGGCACACACTGGCACACACACACTCGCACACACTCGCACACACTTGCACATACTAGCACACACTCGCACATATTCGCACACACTCGCACGCACACACTCGCACACACTCGCATGCACACACTCGCACACACACACACACTCACATACACACTCGCACACACTCGCACAAACTCCTACACACACTCGTACACACACACACTCGCACACACACTCGCACACACTCGCACACACTCGCACATACACACATACACATTCGCACACACTCGCACACACACTCGCACACACAGTCCTACACACTCACACAAACACTCGCAAACACTCGCACACACTCACACACACACTCACTCACACGTACACACTCGCGCACACTCGCACACACTCACGCACACTAGCACACACTCGCATGCACACACTGGCACACACTAACACACACACTCACATACACACTCGCACACACTCGCACAAACTCCTACACACAGTCGCACACACTCACACACACACTCGCACGCTCACACTCACACACACTCACACACACACTTGCACACACTTGCACACACACACTCGCTCACAATCACACACACACTCGCAGACACTCGCACACACTCACTCATGCACACACTCATACACACTCGCCCACACTCGCACACACAGTCCTACAAACTCACACACACACTCGCAAACACTCGCAAACACTCACACACACACTCACTCACACGTACACACTCGCACACACTCGCACGCCCACACTCTCACACTCTCGCACACATTTGCACACACTCGCACTCACTCGCACGCACTCGCACACACACTCACACACACACTCGCACAAACTCATACACAATCGCACACACTCACTCGCACACACTTGCACACACTCGCACACACTCGCACACACTTGCACACACTTGCACACGCTTGCACACACTCGCACACACTCGCACACACTCACACACACGCACACACACGCACACACACTCACGCACACACTCGCACACACTCGCACACACTTGCATGCACACATTCGCACGCACTCGCACACACAAACACAAACTGGCACACACTCAAACACACTCACTCATACACACTCGCACACACTCACTCGCACACACACACACTCGCACACACTCACACACACACACACTCGCGCACACTCATGCACACTCGCATGCACACATTCGCACACATTTGCACTCACTTGCACACACTCGTACGCAAACACTGGCACACACTCGCACACACACACTCGCACACACTCGCACACACTTGCACACACTAGCACACACACACTCGCACACACTCGCACATACTCGCACACACTCACACACACTTGCACGCACACACTCGCATGCACACACTCGCACACACTCACACACACTCGCATACACACTCGCACACACTCGCACAAACTCCTACACACACTCGTACACACTCACACACACTCGCACACACACTCGCACACACTCGCACATACACACATACACATTTGCACACACTCGCACACACACTCGCACACACAGTCCTACACACTCACACACACTCGCAAACACTCGCACACACTCACACACACACTCACTCACACGTACACACTCGCGCACACTCACGCACACTAGCACACACTCGTAAGCATACATTCAAACTCACTCACACACTTACTCACATGCACACACTCTCGAACACACTCACACACACTCGTGCACACTCGCACACACTCGCACGCCCACACTCGCACACTCTCGCACACATTTGCACACACTCGCACTCACTCGCACGCACTCGCATGCACACACTCGCACACACTCATACACAATCACACAAACTCGCACACACACACTCGCACACATTCGCACACACTCGCACACACTCACTCACTCACACTCACTCACACACACTTGCACACACTCGCACACACTCGCACACACAGTCCTACACACTCACACACACTCGCAAACACTCGCACAAACTCACACACACTCACTCACACGCACACACTTGCGCACACTAGCACACACTCGCACGCCCACACTCGCACACATTCGCACTCACTCGCACGCACTCGCACGCACACACTCGCAAAAAACTCACACACACTCGCACACACTCATACACAATCGCACGCACACACACTCACACACTCTCGCACTCACTCGCACGCACTCGCACGCACACACTCGCACACACTCGCATGCACACACTCGCACGCACACACTCGCACAAACAGTCGCACACACTCGCACCCACTCACTCGTGCACACTCGCGCACGCTCGGGCACATTTGCACACACTCGCACACACTCGCACACTCTCGCACACACACTCGCACATACACTCGCACACACTCGAACACACTCGCACACACTCGCAAACACTCGCACATACAGTCCTACAAACTCACACACACTCACACACACTCACACACTCCACCCACACACAAACTGGCACACACTCAAACACACTCACTCATACACACTCGCACACACTCACTCGCACACACACACACTCGCACACACTAGCACCCAGTCACTCGAGCACACTCGCACACACTCGCACGCACGCACACACTCGCACACACTCACACGCACACAGTCTCGCGCACACTCGTGCACACTTGCACGCACACATTCGCACACATTCGCACTCACTTGCACACACTCGTGCGCACACACTGGCACACACTGGCACACACTGGCACACACACACTCGCACACACTCGCACACACTTGCACATACTAGCACACACACACTCGCACATATTCGCACACACTCGCACGCACACACTCGCACACACTTGCATGCACACACTCGCACACACACTCACACACACACTCACATACACACTCGCACACACTCGCACAAACTCCTACACACACTCGTACACACACACACTCGCACACACACTCGCACACATTCGCACACACTCGCACATACACACATACACATTCGCACACACTCGCACACACACTCGCACACACAGTCCTACACACTCACACACACACTCGCAAACACTCGCACACACTCACAAACACACTCACTCACACGTACACACTCGCAAACACTCGCACACACTCACACGTACACACTCGCGCACACTCGCACACACACCCGCACACACAGTCCTACACACTCACACACACACTCGCAAACACTCGCAAACACTCACACACACACTCACTCACACGTACACACTCGCACACACTCGCACGCCCACACTCTCACACTCTCGCACACATTTGCACACACTCGCACTCACTCGCACGCACTCACACACACACTCACACACACACTCGCACACACTCGCACACACTTGCACACACTTGCACACGCTTGCACACACTCGCACACACTCGCACACACTCGCACACACTCACACACACGCACACACACGCACACACACTCACGCACACACTCGCACACACTCGCACACACTTGCATGCACACATTCGCAAGCACTCGCACACACAAACACAAACTGGCACACACTCAAACACACTCACTCATACACACTCGCACACACTCACTCGCACACGCACACACTCACACACACACTCGCGCACACTCGTGCACACTCGCACGCACACATTCGCACACATTTGCACTCACTTGCACACACTCGTATGCAAACACTGGCACACACTGGCACACACTCGCACACACACACTCGCACACACTCGCACACACTTGCACACACTAGCACACACACACTCGAACACACTCGCACATACTCGCACACACTCACACACACTTGCACGCACACACTCGCATGCACACACTCGCACACACTCACACACACTCGCATACACACTCGCACACACTCGCACAAACTCCTACACACACTCGTACACACTCACACACACTCGCACACACACTCGCACACACTCGCACATACACACATACACATTTGCACACACTCGCACACACACTCGCACACACAGTCCTACACACTCACACACACTCGCAAACACTCGCACACACTCACTCACACGTACACACTCGCGCACACTCAAGCACACTAGCACACACTCGTAAGCATACACTCAAACTCACTCACACACTTACTCACATGCACACACGCTCGCACACACTCACACACACTCGTGCACACTCGCACACACTCGCACGCCCACACTCGCACACTCTCGCACACATTTGCACACACTCGCACTCACTCGCACCCACTCGCATGCACACACTCGCACACACTCATACACA
Organism: Phyllobates terribilis; assembly: GCF_046119375.1. Lineage (NCBI taxonomy): Eukaryota > Metazoa > Chordata > Amphibia > Anura > Dendrobatidae > Phyllobates > Phyllobates terribilis. Next base: position 3,667,396 of record NW_027362853.1, read on the forward strand.
ATCACACAAACTCGCACACACACACTCGCACACATTCGCACACACTCGCACACACTCACTCACTCACACTCACTCGCACACACTTGCACACACTCGCACACACTCGCACACACAGTCCTACACACTCACACACACTCGCAAACACTCGCACAAACTCACACACACTCACTCACACGCAAACACTTGCGCACACTAGCACACACTCGCACGCCCACACTCGCACACATTCGCACTCACTCGCATGCACTCGCATGCACACACTCGCACAAACTCACACACACTCGCACACACTCATACACAATCGCACGCACACACACTCGCACACTCTCGCACACATTCGCACTCAATCGCACGCACACACTCGCACAAACTCGCATGCACACACTCGCACACACACTAACACACACACACTCGCATACACACTCGCACACACTCGCATGCACACACTCGCACACACACTCACACACACACACTCGCAAAAAACTCACACACACTCGCACACACTCATACACAATCGCACGCACACACACTCGCACACACACACTCGCACACACTCGCACACTCTTGCACTCACTCGCACGCACTCGCACGCACACACTCGCACACACTCGCATGCACACACTCGCACGCACACACTCGCACAAACAGTCGCACACACTCGCACCCACTCACTCGTGCACACTCGCGCACACTCGGGCACATTTGCACACACTCGCACACACTCGCACACTCTCGCACACACACTCGCACACACACTCGCACACACTCGAACACACTCGCACACACTCGCAAACACTCGCACATACAGTCCTACAAACTCACATACACTCACACACACTCACACACTCCACCCACACACAAACTGGCACACACTCAATCACACTCACTCATACACACTCGCACACACTCACTCGCACACACACACACTCGCACACACTAGCACCCAGTCACTCGAGCACACTCGCACACACTCGCACGCACGCACGCACACACTCGCACACACTCACACGCACACAGTCACGCACACACACTCGCGCACACTCGTGCACACTTGGACGCACACATTCACAGACATTCGCACACATTCGCACTCACTTGCACACACTCGTGCGCACACACTGGCACACACTGGCACACACTGGCACACACACACTCGCACACACTCGCACACACTTGCACATACTAGCACACACACACTCGCACATATTCGCACACACTCGCACGCACACACTTGCATGCACACACTCGCACACACACTCACACACACACTCACATACACACTCGCACACACTCGCACAAACTCCTACACACACTCGTACACACACACACTCGCACACACACTCGCACACACTTGCACACACTCGCACATACACACATACACATTCGCACACACTCGCACACACACTCGCACACACAGTCCTACTCACTCACACACACACTTGCAAACACTCGCACACACTCACACACACACTCACTCACATGTACACACTCGCGCACACTTGCACACACTCACGCACACTAGCACACACTCGCATGCACACACTGGCACACACACTAACACACACACTCACATACACACTCGCACACACTCGCACAAACTCCTACACACACTCGCACACACTCACACACACACTCGCACGCTCACACTCGCACACACTCACACACACACTTGCACACACTTGCACACACACACTCGCACACAATCACACACACACTCGCAGACACTCGCACACACTCACTCATGCACACACTCATACACACTCGCCCACACTCGCACACACAGTCCTACACACTCACACACACACTCGCAAACACTCGCAAACACTCACACACACACTCACTCACACGTACACACTCGCACACACTCGCACGCCCACACTCTCACACTCTCGCACACATTTGCACACACTCGCACTCACTCGCACGCACTCGCACACACACTCACACACACACTCGCACAAACTCATACACAATCGCACACACTCACTCGCACACACTTGCACACACTCGCACACACTCGCACACACTTGCACACACTTGCACACGCTTGCACACACTCGCACACACTCGCACACACTCGCACACACTCACACACGCACACACACGCACACACACTCACGCACACACTCGCACACACTCGCACACACTCACACACACACACACTCGCGCACACTCGTGCACACTCGCACGCACACATTCGCACACATTCGCACTCACTTGCACACACTCGTACGCAAACACTGGCACACACTGGCACACACTGGCACACACACACTCGCACACACTCGCACACACTTGCACACACTAGCACACACACACTCGCACACACTCGCACATACTCGCACACACTCACACACAGTTGCACGCACACACTCGCATGCACACACTCGCACACACTCACACACACTCGCATACACACTCGCACACACTCGCACAAACTCCTACACACACTCGTACACACTCACACACACTCGCACACACACTCGCACACACTCGCACATACACACATACACATTTGCACACACTCGCACACACACTCGCACACACAGTCCTACACACTCACACACACTCGCAAACACTCGCACACACTCACTCACACGTACACACTCGCGCACACTCAAGCACACTAGCACACACTCGTAAGCATACACTCAAACTCACTCACACACTTACTCACATGCACACACGCTCGCACACACTCACACACACTCGTGCACACTCGCACACACTCGCACGCCCACACTCGCACACTCTCGCACACATTTGCACACACTCGCACTCACTCGCACCCACTCGCATGCACACACTCGCACACACTCATACACAATCACACAAACTCGCACACACACACTCGCACACATTCGCACACACTCGCACACACTCACTCACTCACACTCACTCGCACACACTTGCACACACTCGCACACACTCGCACACACAGTCCTACACACTCACACACACTCGCAAACACTCGCACAAACTCACACACACTCACTCACACGCAAACACTTGCGCACACTAGCACACACTCGCACGCCCACACTCGCACACATTCGCACTCACTCGCATGCACTCGCATGCACACACTCGCACAAACTCACACACACTCGCACACACTCATACACAATCGCACGCACACACACTCGCACACTCTCGCACACATTCACACTCAATCGCACGCACACACTCGCACAAACTCGCATGCACACACTCGCACACACACTAACACACACACACTCGCATACACACTCGCACACACTCGCATGCACACACTCGCACACACACTCACACACACACACTCGCAAAAAACTCACACACACTCGCACACACTCATACACAATCGCACGCACACACACTCGCACACACACACTCGCACACACTCGCACACTCTTGCACTCACTCGCACGCACTCGCACGCACACACTCGCACACACTCGCATGCACACACTCGCACGCACACACTCGCACAAACAGTCGCACACACTCGCACCCACTCACTCGTGCACACTCGCGCACACTCGGGCACATTTGCACACACTCGCACACACTCGCACACTCTCGCACACACACTCGCACACACACTCGCACACACTCGAACACACTCGCACACACTCGCAAACACTCGCACATACAGTCCTACAAACTCACATACACTCACACACACTCACACACTCCACCCACACACAAACTGGCACACACTCAATCACACTCACTCATACACACTCGCACACACTCACTCGCACACACACACACTCGCACACACTAGCACCCAGTCACTCGAGCACACTCGCACACACTCGCACGCACGCACGCACACACTCGCACACACTCACACGCACACAGTCACGCACACACACTCGCGCACACTCGTGCACACTTGGACGCACACATTCACAGACATTCGCACACATTCGCACTCACTTGCACACACTCGTGCGCACACACTGGCACACACTGGCACACACTGGCACACACACACTCGCACACACTCGCACACACTTGCACATACTAGCACACACACACTCGCACATATTCGCACACACTCGCACGCACACACTTGCATGCACACACTCGCACACACACTCACACACACACTCACATACACACTCGCACACACTCGCACAAACTCCTACACACACTCGTACACACACACACTCGCACACACACTCGCACACACTTGCACACACTCGCACATACACACATACACATTCGCACACACTCGCACACACACTCGCACACACAGTCCTACTCACTCACACACACACTTGCAAACACTCGCACACACTCACACACACACTCACTCACATGTACACACTCGCGCACACTTGCACACACTCACGCACACTAGCACACACTCGCATGCACACACTGGCACACACACTAACACACACACTCACATACACACTCGCACACACTCGCACAAACTCCTACACACACTCGCACACACTCACACACACACTCGCACGCTCACACTCGCACACACTCACACACACACTTGCACACACTTGCACACACACACTCGCACACAATCACACACACACTCGCAGACACTCGCACACACTCACTCATGCACACACTCATACACACTCGCCCACACTCGCACACACAGTCCTACACACTCACACACACACTCGCAAACACTCGCAAACACTCACACACACACTCACTCACACGTACACACTCGCACACACTCGCACGCCCACACTCTCACACTCTCGCACACATTTGCACACACTCGCACTCACTCGCACGCACTCGCACACACACTCACACACACACTCGCACAAACTCATACACAATCGCACACACTCACTCGCACACACTTGCACACACTCGCACACACTCGCACACACTTGCACACACTTGCACACGCTTGCACACACTCGCACACACTCGCACACACTCGCACACACTCACACACGCACACACACGCACACACACTCACGCACACACTCGCACACACTCGCACACACTCACACACACACACACTCGCGCACACTCGTGCACACTCGCACGCACACATTCGCACACATTCGCACTCACTTGCACACACTCGTACGCAAACACTGGCACACACTGGCACACACTGGCACACACACACTCGCACACACTCGCACACACTTGCACACACTAGCACACACACACTCGCACACACTCGCACATACTCGCACACACTCACACACAGTTGCACGCACACACTCGCATGCACACACTCGCACACACTCACACACACTCGCATACACACTCGCACACACTCGCACAAACTCCTACACACACTCGTACACACTCACACACACTCGCACACACACTCGCACACACTCGCACATACACACATACACATTTGCACACACTCGCACACACACTCGCACACACAGTCCTACACACTCACACACACACTCGCAAACACTCGCACACACTCACACACACACTCACTCACACGTACACACTCGCGCACACTCACGCACACTAGCACACACTCGTAAGCATACACTCAAACTCACTCACACACTTACTCACATGCACACACTCCCGCACACACTCACACACACTCGTGCACACTCGCACACCCTCGAACGCCCACACTCGCACGCTCTCGCACACATTTGCACACACTCGCACTCACTCGCACCCACTCGCATGCACACACTCGCACACACTCATACACAATCACACAAACTCGCACACACACACTCGCACACATTCGCACACACTCGCACACACTCACTCACTCACACTCACTCGCACACACTTGCACACACTCGCACACACTCGCACACACAGTCCTACACACTCACACACACACTCGCAAACACTCGCACAAACTCACACACACTCACTCACACGCACACACTTGCGCACACTAGCACACACTCGCACGCCCACACTCGCACACATTCGCACTCACTCGCACGCACTCGCACGCACACACTCGCACAAACTCACACACACTCGCACACACTCATACACAATCGCACGCACACACACTCGCACACACTCGCACACTCTCGCACACATTCGCACTCACTCGCACGCACACACTCGCACAAACTCGCATGGACACACTCGCACACACACTCACACACACACACTCGCATACACACTCGCACAAACTCCTACACACACTCGTACACACTCACACACACTCGCACACACACTTGCACACACTCGCACACACTCGCACATACACACATACACATTCGCACACACTCGCACAATCACTCGCACACACAGTCCTACACACTCACACACACACTCGCAAACACTCGCACACACACACACTCACTCACACGTACACACTCACGCACACTCACACACACTCACGCACACTAGCACACACTCGTAAGCATACACTCACACTCACTCACACACTTACTCACACGCACACACTCTCGCACACACTCACACACATTCGCACACACTCGCACGCCCACACTCGCACACTCTCGCACACATTTGCACACACTCGCACTCACTCGCACCCACTCGCATGCACACACTCGCACACACTCATACACAATCACACAAACTGACACACACTCGCACACACTCACACATTCGCACCCACTCACTCGTGCACACTCGCACACATTCGCACTCACTCGCACGCACTCGCACGCACACACTCTCACACACTCGCACAAACTCACACACTCGCACACACTTATACACAATCGGACACACACACTCACTCACTCACACTCACTCGCACACACTTGCACACACTCGCACACACTCGCACACACAGTCCTACACACTCACACACACTCGCAAACACTCGCACAAACTCACACACACTCACTCACACCCACACACTTGCACACACTAGCAGACACACGCACCCCCACACTTGCACACACTCACACTCACTCGCACGCACTCGCACGCACACACTCGCACACACTCGCACATACTCGCACACACTTGCACACACTCGCACACACTCGCATGCACACACTCGCACACATACTCACAAACACACACTCGCATACACACTCGCACACACTCGCACAAACTCCTACACACACTCATACACACTCACACACACTCGCACACACACTTGCACACACTCGCACACACTCGCACATACACGCATACACATTCGCACACACTCGCACACACACTCGCACACACAGTCCTACACACACACACTCGCAAACACTCGCACACACTCACTCACACGTACACACTCGCACACACTCGCACACACTCACGCACACTAGCACACACTCGTAAGCATACACTCACATTCACTCACACACTTACTCACACGCACACACTCTCGCACACACTCACACACACTCGCGCACACTCGCACACACTCGCATGCCCACACTCGCACACTCTCGCACACATTTGCACACACTCGCACTCACTCACACCGACTCGCACGCACACACTCGCACAGACTCATACACAATCACACAAACTCGCACACACACACTCGCACACATTCGAACACACTCGTACACACTCACTCACTCACACTCACTCGCACACACTTGCACACACTCGCACACACTCGCACACACAGTCCTACACACTCACACACACTCGCAAACACTCGCACAAACTCACACACACTCACTCACACGCACATACTTGCACACACTAGCACACACTCGCACGCCCACACTTGCACACATTCGCACTCACTCGCACGCACTCGCACGCACACACTCGCACAAACTCACATACACTCGCACACACTCATACTCAATCGCACAATCGTACAAACTCACACACACTCGCACACACTCACACACTCGCACCCACTCACTCGTGCACACTCGCACACATTCGCACTCACTCGCACGCACTCACACGCACACACTCGCACAAACTCACACACACTCGCACACACTCATACACAATCGCACGCACACACTCGCACACACACACTCACACACACTCGCACACTCTCGCACACATACGCACTCACTCGCACGCACTCGCACGCACACAGTCTCACACACTCGCACAAACTCACACACACTCGCACACACTTATACACAATCGCACACACACACTCACTCACTCACACTCACTTGCACACACTTGCACACACTCGCACACACTCGCACACACAGTTCTACACACTCACACACACTCGCAAACACTCGCACAAACTCACACACACTCACTCACACGCACACACTTGCACACACTAGCACACACTCGCACGCCCACACTTGCACACACTCACACTCATTCGCACGCACTTGCACGCACACACTCGCACATACTCGCACACACTCACACACACTTGCACACACTCGCACACACTCACACACACTCGCATACACACTCGCACACACTCACACAAACTCCTACACACACTCGTACACACTCACACACACTCGCACACACACTCGCACACACTCGCACATACACACATACACATTTGCACACACTCGCACACACACTCGCACACACAGTCCTACACACTCACACACACACTCGCAAACACTCGCACACACTCACACACACACTCACTCACACGTACACACTCGCGCACACTCACGCACACTAGCACACACTCGTAAGCATACACTCAAACTCACTCACACACTTACTCACATGCACACACTCTCGCACACACTCACACACACTCGTGCACACTCGCACACACTCGCACGCCCACACTCGCACACTCTCGCACACATTTGCACACACTCGCACTCACTCGCACCCACTCGCATGCACACACTCGCACACACTCATACACAATCACACAAACTCGCACACACACACTCGCACACATTCGCACACACTCACACACACTCACTCACTCACACTCACTCGCACACACTTGCACACACTCGCACACACTCGCACACACAGTCCTACACACTCACACACACTCGCAAACACTCGCACAAACTCACACACACTCACTCACACGCACACACTTGCGCACACTAGCACACACTCGCACGCCCACACTCGCACACATTCGCACTCACTCGCACGCACTCGCACGCACAAACTCGCAAAAAACTCACACACACTCGCACACACTCATACAAAATCGCACGCACACACACTCGCACACACTCGCACACTCTCGCACTCACTCGCACGCACTCGCACGCACACACTCGCACACACTCGCATGCACACACTCGCACACACACTCACACACACACACTCGCATACACACTCGCACACACTCGCACAAACTCCTACACACACTCGTACACACTCACACACACTCGCACACACACTTGCACACACTCGAACATACACACATACACATTCGCACACACTCGCACACTCACTCGCACACACAGTCCTACACACTCACACACACACTCGCAAACATTCGCACACACACACTCACTCACACGTACACACTCACGCACACTCACACACACTCACGCACACTAGCACACACTCGTAAGCATACACTCACACTCACTCACACACTTACTCACACTCACACACTCTCGCACACACTCACACACACTCGCCCACACTCGCACACACTCGCACGCCCACACTCGCACACTCTCGCACACATTTGCACACACTCGCACTCACTCACACCCACTCGCACGCACACACTCGCACACACTCATACACAATCACACAAACTCGCACACACACACTCGCACACATTCGCACACACTCGCACACACTCACTCACACTCACTCGCACACACTTGCACACACTCGCACACACTCGCACACACAGTCCTACACACTCACACACACACTCGCAAACACTCGCACAAACTCACACACACTCACTCACACGCACACACTTGCGCACACTAGCACACACTCGCACGCCCACACTCGCACACATTCGCACTCACTCGCACGCACTCGCACGCACACACTCGCACAAACTCACACACACTCGCACACACTCATACACAATCGCACGCACACACACTCGCACACACTCGCACACTCTCGCACACATTCGCACTCACTCGCACGCACACTCTCGCACAAACTCGCATGCACACACTCGCACACACACTCACACACACACTCGCATACACACTCGCACAAACTCCTACACACACTCGTACACACTCACACACACTCGCACACACACTTGCACACACTCGCACACACTCGCACATACACACATACACATTCGCACACACTCGCACAATCACTCGCACACACAGTCCTACACACTCACACACACACTCGCAAACACTCGCACACACACACACTCACTCACACGTACACACTCGCGCACACTCACACACACTCACGCACACTAGCACACACTCGTAAGCATACACTCACACTCACTCACACACTTACTCACACTCGCACACACTCTCGCACACACTCACACACATTCGCGCACACTCGCACACACTCGCACGCCCACACTCGCACACTCTCGCACACATTTGCACACACTCGCACTCACTCGCACCCACTCGCATGCACACACTCGCACACACTCATACACAATCACACAAACTGACACACACTCGCACACACTCACACACTCGCACCCACTCACTCGTGCACACTTGCACACATTCGCACTCACTCGCACGCACTCGCACGCACACACTCTCACACACTCGCACAAACTCACACACTCGCACACACTTATACACAATCGGACACACACACTCACTCACTCACACTCACTCGCACACACTTGCACACACTCGCACACACTCGCACACACAGTCCTACACACTCACACACACTCGCAAACACTCGCACAAACTCACACACACTCACTCACACCCACACACTTGCACACACTAGCAGACACTCGCACGCCCACACTTGCACACACTCACACTCACTCGCACGCACTCGCACACACTCGCACATACTCGCACACACTTGCACACACTCGCACACACTCGCATGCACACACTCGCACACATACTCACAAACACACACTCGCATACACACTCGCACACACTCGCACAAACTCACACATACTCACTCACACGCACACACTTGCACACACTAGCACACACTCGCACGCCCACACTTGCACACATTCGCACTCACTCGCACGCACTCGCACGCACACACTCGCACACACTCGCACAAACTCACACACACTCGCACACACTCATACACAATCGTACAATCGCACAAACTCACACACACTCGTACACAGTCACACACTCGCACCCACTCACTTGTGCACACTCGCACACACTGGCACTCACTCGCACGCACTCGCACGCACACACTCGCACAAACTCACACACGCTCATACACAATCGCACGCACACACTCGCACACACACACTCGCACACATTCGCACACTCTCGCACACATACGCACTCACTCGCACGCACTCGCACGCACACACTCTCACACACTCGCACAAACTCACACACACTCGCACTCACTTATACGCAATCGCACACACACTCACTCACTCACACTCACTCGCACACACTTGCACACACTCGCACACACTCGCACACACAGTCCTACACACTCACACACACTCGCAAACACTCGCACAAACTCACACACACTCACTCACACGCACACACTTGCACACACTAGCACACACTTGCACGTCCACACTTGCACACACTCACACTCACTCGCACGCACTCGCACACACACACTCGCACACACTCGCACAAACTCACACACACTCGCACACACTCATACACAATCACACAAACTCACACACACTCGTACACACTCACACACTCGCACCCACTCACTCGTGCACACTCGCACACATTCGCACTCACTCGCACACACTCGCACGCACACACTCGCACAAACTCACACACACTCGCACACACTCATACACAATCGCACGCACACACACTCGCACACACACACTCGCACACACTCGCACACTCTCGCACACATTCACACTCACTCGCACGTACTCGCACGCACACACTCGCACCCACTCGAACAAACTCACACACACTCGCACACACTTATACACAATCGCACACACACACTCGTACACACACTCGCACACACTCGCACACACTCGCTCACACACACTCACACACACACTCGCACAGACTCACACACACTCGCACACACTCACATGCACACACACTCACACACACACTCACACACACTCGCACACACTCACAAGCACACACTCGCACAGACACTCGCTCACACTCACAAGCACACACTCACACGCACACACTCGCACACACACTCGCACACATTCGTATCCACTCACTCGTGCACACTCGCGCACACGCGGGCACATTTGCACACACTCGCACACTCTCGCACACACACTCGCACACACACTCGCACACACTCGAACACACTCACACACACTCACAAACAATCGCACATACAGTCCTACAAACTCACACACACTCACACACACTCACACACTCGCACCCACACACAAACTGGCACACACTCAAACACACTCACTCATACACACTCGCACACACTCACTCGCACACACACACACTCGCACACACTCGCACCCAGTCACTCGAGCACACTTGCACACACTCGCACGCACACACTCGCACACACTCACACGCACACACTCACGCACACACACTCGCGCACACTCGAGCACACTCGCACGCACACATTCACACACATTCGCACTCACTTGCACACACTCGTACGCACACACTGGCACACAATGGCACACACTGGCACACACACACTCGCACACACTCGCACACACTTGCACACACTAGCACACACACACTCGCACATACTCGCACACACTCGCACACACTCGCACGCACACACTCGCACACACTCGCATGCACACACTCGCACACACACTCACAAACACTCACATACACACTCGCACACACTTGCACAAACTCCTACACACACACGTACACACTCACACACACTCGCACACACACTCGCACACACTCGCACACACTCGCACATACACACATACACATTCACACACACTCGCACACACACTCGCACACACAGTCCTACACACTCACACACACTCGCAAACACTCGCACACACTCACACACACACTCACTCACACGTACACACTCGCGCACACTCACGCACACTAGCACACACTCGTAAGCATACACTCACACTCACTCACACACTTACTCACACGCACACACTCTCGCACACACTCGCGCACACTCGCACACTCTCGCACACATTTGCACACACTCGCACTCACTCGCACCCACTCGCACGCATACACTCGCACACACTCATACACAATCACACAAACTCGCACACACACACTCGCACACATTCGCACACACTCGCACACACACACTCACTCACACTCACTCGCACACACTTGCACACACTCGCACACACTCGCACACACAGTCCTACACACTCACACACACACTCGCAAACACTCGCACAAACTCACACACACTCACGCACATGCACACACTTGCGCACACTAGCACACACTCGCACGCCCACACTCGCACACATTCGCACTCACTCGCACACACTCGCACGCACACACTCGCACACACTCGCACAAACTCACACACACTCGCACACACTCATACACAATCGCACGCACACACACCCGCACACACTCGCACACATTTGCACTCACTCGCATGCACTCGCATGCACACACTCGCACAAACTCACACACACTGGCACACACTTATACACAATCGCACACACACACTCTAACACACACTGGCACACACTCACACACACTCACTCACACACACTCACACACACACTCGCACACACTCACACACACTTGCACACACTCGCACACACTCACACGCACACACACTCACACACACACTCACACACACTCGCACACACTCACAAGCACAAACTCGCACACACACTCGCACACACTCACATGCACTCACTCACACGCACACACTCGCACACACACTCGCACACACTCGCACCCACTCACTCGAGCACACTCGCGCACACTCGGGCACATTTGCACACACTCGCACACACTCGCACACTCTCGCACACACACTCGCACACACTCGAACACACTCGCACACACTCGCAAACACTCGCACATACAGTCCTACAAACTCACACACAATCATACACACTCACACACTCCACCCACACACAAACTGGCACACACTCAAACACACTCACTCATACACACTCGCACACACTCACTCGCACACACACACACTTGCACACACGCGCACCAAGTCACTCGAGCACACTCGCACACACTCGAATGCACGCACGCACACACTCGCACACACTCACACGCACACACTCATGCACACACACTCGCGCACACTCGTGCACACTTGCACGCACACATTCGCACACATTCGCACTCACTTGCACACACTCGTACGCACACACTGTCACACACTGGCACACACACACTCGCACACACTCGCACACACTTGCACACACTAGCACACACACACTCGCACATACTCGCACACACTCGCACACACTCGCACGCACACACTCGCACACACTCGCATGCACACACTCGCACACACACTCACACACACACACTCACATACACACTCGCACACACTCGCACAAACTCCTACACACACAGGTACACACTCACACACACTCGCACACACACTCGCACACACTCGCACACACTCGCACATACACACATACACATTCACACACACTCGCACACACAGTCCTACACACTCACACACACTCTCAAACACTCGCACACACTCACACATACACTCACTCACACGTACACACTCGCGCACACTCGCACACACTCACGCACACTAGCACACACTCATAAGCATACACTCACACTCACTCACACACTTACTCACACGCACACACTCTCGCACACACACACACTCGCGCACACTCGCACACACTCGCACGCCCACACTCGCACACTCTCGCACACATTTGCACACACTCGCACTCACTCGCACCCACTCGCACGCACACACTCGCACACACTCATACACAATCACAAAAACTCACACACACTCGCACACATTCGCACACACTCGCACACACGCACTCACTAACACTCACTCGCACACACTTGCACACACTCGCACACACTCGCACACACAGTCCTACACACTCACACACACACTCGCAAACACTCGCAAAAACTCACACACACTCACTCACACGCACACACTTGCGCACACTAGCACACACTCGCACGCCCACACTCGCACACATTCGCACTCACTCGCATGCACTCGCACGCACACACTCGCACACACTCGCACAAACTCACACACACTCGCACACACTCATACACAATCGCACGCACACACACTCGCACACATTCGCACTCACTCGCACGCACTCGCACGCACACACTCGCACAAACTCACACACACTGGCACACACTTATACAAAATCGCACACACACACTCTAACACACACTCGCACACACTCACTCACACACACTCACACACACACACTCGCACACACTCACACACACTTGCACACACTCGCACGCACTCACACGCACACACACTCACACACACACTCACACACACTCGCACACACTCACAAGCACAAACTCGCACACACACTCGCACACACTCACAAGCACACACTCACACGCACACACTCGCACACACACTCGCACACACTCGCACCCACTCACTCATGCACACTCGCGCACACTCGGGCACATTTGCACACACTCGCACACACTCGCACACTCTCGCACACACACTCGCACACACACTCGCACACACTCGAACACACTCGCACACACTCGCAAACACTCGCACATACAGTCCTACAAACTCACACACACTCACACACTCGCACCCACACACAAACTGGCACACACTCAAACACACTCACTCATACACACTCGCACACACTCACTCGCACGCTCGCACACACTCGCACACACTCACATGCACACACTCACGCACACACACTCGCGCACACTCGTGCACACTCGCACACACACATTCACACACATTCGCACTCACTTGCACACACTCGTACGCACACACTGGCACACACTCGCACACACTCGCACACACACACTCGCACACACTCGCATGCACACACTTGCACACACACTCACACACACTCGCACAAACTCCTACACACACTCGTACACACTCACACACACTAGCACACACACACTCGCACACACTCGCACATACTCGCACACACTCGCATGCACACACTCGCACACACACTCACACACACACTCTCGCATACACACTCGCACAAACTCCTACACACACTCGTACACACTCACACACACTCGCACACACACTTGCACACACTCGCACATACACACATACACATTCGCACACACTCGCACACACACTCGCACACACAGTCCTACACACTCACACACACACTCACAAACACTCGCACACACTCACACACACACTCACTCACACGTACACACTCACGCACACTTGCACACACTCACGCACACTAGCACACACTCGTAAGCATACACTCACACTCACTCACACACTTACTCACACGCACACACTCTCGCACACACTCACACACACTCGCGCACACTCGCACACACTCACACGCCCACACTCGCACACTCTTGCACACACTCGCACACACTCACACGCACACACACTCACACACACTCACACACACTCGCACACACTCGCACACTCTCGCACACACACTCGCACACACACTCGCACACACTCTAACACACTCGCACACACTCGCAAACACTCGCACATACAGTCCTACAAACTCACACACACTCACACACACTCACACACTCCACCCACACACAAACTGGCACACACTCAAACACACTCACTCATACACACTCGCACACACTCACTCGCACGCATGCACACACTCGCACACACTCACATGCACACACTCACGCACACACACTCGCGCACACTCGCACGCACACATTCACACACATTCGCACTCACTTGCACACACTCGTACGCACACACTGGCACACACTCGCACACACTCGCACACACACACTCGCACACACTCGCATGCACACACTTGCACACACACTCACACACACTCGCATACACACTCGCACAAACTCCTACACACACTCGTACACACTCACACACACTAGCACACACACACTCGCACACACTCGCACATACTCGCACAAACTCGCATGCACACACTCGCACACACACTCACACACACACTCTCGCATACACACTCGCACAAACTCCTACACACACTCGTACACACTCACACACACTCGCACACACACTTGCACACACTCGCACATACACACATACACATTCGCACACACTCGCACACACACTCGCACACACAGTCCTACACACTCACACACACACTCACAAACACTCGCACACACTCACACACACACTCGCAAACACTCGCACAAACTCACACACACTCACTCACACGCACACACTTGCGCACACTAGCACACATTTGCACGCCCACACTCACACACATTCGCACTCACTCGCACGCACTCGCACGCACACACTCGCACAAACTCACACACTCGCACACACTCATACACAATCGCACGCACACACACTCGCACACACACACTCGCACACACTCGCACACTCTCACACACATTCACACTCACTCGCACACACTCGCACGCGCACACTCAAACACACTCGCACAAACTCACACACACTCGCACACACTTATACACAAACGCACACACACACTCGTACACACACTCGCACACACTCGCACACACTCGCACACACTCACTCACACACACTCACACGCACACACTCACACACACTTGCACACACTCGCACACACTCACACGCACACACACTTGCACACACTCACAAGCACACACTCGCACACACACTCACACACACTCACACGCACACACTCACACGCACACACTCGTACAAACAGTCGCACACACTCGCACCCACTCACTCGTGCACACTCGCGCACACTCGGGCACATTTGCACACACTCGCACACTCTCGCACACACACTCGCACACACTCGAACACACTCGCACACACTCGCAAACACTCGCACATACAGTCCTACAAACTCACACACACTCACACACACTCACACACTCCACCCACACACAAACTGGCACACACTCAAACACACTCACTCATACACACTCGCACACACTCACTCGCACACACACACACTCGCACACACTCGCACCCAGTCACTCGAGCACACTCGCACACTCGCACGCACACACGCACACACTCGCACACACTCACACGCACACACTCACGCACACACACTCACGCACACTCGTGCACACTCGCACGCACACATTCGCACACATTCGCACTCACTTGCACACACTCGTGCGCACACACTGGCACACACTGGCACACACTGGCACACACACACTCGCACACACTCGCACACACTCACACACACAGTCCTACACACTCACACACACACTCGCAAACACTCGCACAAACTCACACACACTCACTCACACGCACACACTTGCGCACACTAGCACACACTCGCACGCCCACACTCACACACATTCGCACTCACTCGCACGCACTCGCACGCACACACTCGCACAAACTCACACACACTCGCACACACTCATACACAATCGCACGCACACACACTCGCACAGACACACTCGCACACACTCGCACACTCTCACACACATTCACACTCACTCGCACGCACTCGCACGCGCACACTCAAACACACTCGCACAAACTCACACACACTCGCACACACTTATACACAAACGCACACACACACTCGTACACACACTCGCACACACTCGCACACACTCGCACACACTCACTCACACACACTCACACGCACACACTCGCACACACTCACACA
Organism: Phyllobates terribilis; assembly: GCF_046119375.1. Taxonomy (NCBI): domain Eukaryota; kingdom Metazoa; phylum Chordata; class Amphibia; order Anura; family Dendrobatidae; genus Phyllobates; species Phyllobates terribilis. Next base: position 3,686,102 of record NW_027362853.1, read on the forward strand.
CACTCGCACACACTCGCACACACTCACACGCACACACACTCGCACACACACTCACACACACTCGCACACACACTCGCACACACTCGCACACACTCGCACACACTCGCAAACACTCGCACATACAGTCCTACAAACTCACACACACTCACACACTCGCACCCACACACAAACTGGCACACACTCAAACACACTCACTCATACACACTCGCACACACTCACTCGCACACACACACACTCGCACACACTCGCACCCAGTCACTCGAGCACACTCGCACACCCTCGCACGCACGCACACACTCGCACACACTCACATGCACACACTCACACACACACTCGCACACACTCGAACACACTCGCACACACTCGCAAACACTCGCACATACAGTCCTACAAACTCACACACACTCACACACACTCACACACTCCACCCACACACAAACTGGCACACACTCAAACACACTCACTCATACACACTCGCACACACTCACTCGCACACACACACACTCGCACACACTCGCACCCAGTCACTCGAGCACACTCGCACACACTCGCACGCACGCACACACTCGCACACACTCACACGCACACACTCACGCACACACACTCACGCACACTCGTGCACACTCGCACGCACACATTCGCACACATTCGCACTCACTTGCACACACTCGTGCGCACACACTGGCACACACTGGCACACACTGGCACACACACACTCGCACACACTCGCACACACTTGCACACACTAGCACACACACACTCGCACATATTCACACACACTCGCACGCACACACTCGCACACACTCGCATGCACACACTCACACACACACTCACACACACTCACATACACACTCGCACACACTCGCACAAACTCCTACACACACTCGTACACACACACTCGCACACACGCTCGCACACACTTGCACACACTCGCACATAGACACATACACATTCGCACACACTCGCACACACACTCGCACACACAGTTCTACACACTCACACACACACTCGCAAACACTCGCACACACTCACACACACACTCACTCACACGTACACACTCGCGCACACTCGCACACACTCACGCACACTAGCACACACTCGCATGCACACACTGGCACACACACTAACACACACACTCACATACACACTCGCACACACTCGCACAAACTCCTACACACACTCGCACACACTCACACACACACTCGTACGCTCACACTCGCACACACTCACACACACACTTGCACACACTTGCACACGCACACTCGCACACAATCACACACACACTCGCAGACACTCGCACACACTCACTCATGCACACACTCACACACACTCGCCCACACTCGCACACACAGTCCTACACACTCACACACACACTCGCAAACATTTGCAAACACTCACACACACACTCACTCACACGTACACACTCGCGCACACTCACACGCCGACACTCTCACACTCTCGCACACATTTGCACACACTCGCACACACTCGCACACACTCGCACAAACTCATACACAATCGCACACACTCACTCGTACACACTTGCACACACTCGCACACACTCGCACACATTTGCACACACTTGCACACGCTTGCACACACTCGCACACACTCGCACACACTTGCACACACTCACACACACGCACACACACTCACGCACACACTCGCACACACTCGCACACACTCGCACACACTTGCATGCACACATTCGCACGCACTCGCACACACAAACACAAACTGGCACACACTCAAACACACTCACTCATACACACTCGCACACACTCAATCGCACACACACACACACACTCGCACACACTCACTCACACACACTCACACGCACACACTCGCACACACTCACACACACTTGCACACACTCGCACACACTCACACGCACACACACTCGCACACACACTCACACACACTCGCACACACTCACAAGCACACACTCGCACACACACTCACACACACTCACACGCACACACTCACACGCACACACTCGTACAAACAGTCGCACACACTCGCACACACTCACTCGTGCACACTCGCGCACACTCGGGCACATTTGCACACACTCGCACACTCTCGCACACACTCGAACACACTCGCACACACTCGCAAACACTCGCACATACAGTCCTACAAACTCACACACACTCACACACACTCACACACTCCACCCACACACAAACTGGCACACACTCAAACACACTCACTCATACACACTCGCACACACTCACTCGCACACACACACACTCGCACACACTCGCACCCAGTCACTTGAGCACACTCGCACACACTCGCACGCACACACTCGCACACACTCACACGCACACACTCACGCACACACACTAACGCACACTCGTGCACACTCGCACGCACACATTCGCACACATTCGCACTCACTTGCACACACTCGTGCGCACACACTGGCACACACTGGCACACACACACTCGCACACACTCGCACACACTCGCACACACAGTCCTACACACTCACACACACACTCGCAAACACTCGCACAAACTCACACACACTCACTCACATGCACACACTTGCGCACACTAGCACGCCCACACTCACACACATTCGCACTCACTCGCACGCACTCGCACGCACACACTTGCACAAACTCACACACACTCGCACACACTCATACACAATCGCACACATTCACACACACTCGCACACACTCGCACACTCTCACACACATTCACACTCACTCGCACGCACTCGCACGCGCACACTCAAACACACTCGTACAAACTCACACACACTCGCACACACTTATACACAAACGCACACACACACTCGTACACACACTCGCACACACTCGCACACACTCGCACACACTCACTCACACACACTCACACGCACACACTCGCACACACTCACACACACTTGCACACACTCGCACACACTCACACGCACACACACTCGCACACACACTCACACACACTCGCACACACTCACAAGCACACACTCGCACACACTCACACGCACACACTCATGCACACACACTCGCGCACACTCGTGCACACTTGCACGCACACATTCGCACACATTCGCACTCACTTGCACACACTCGTACGCACACACTGTCACACACTGGCACACACACACTCGCACACACTCGCACACACTTGCACACACTAGCACACACACACTCGCACATACTCGCACACACTCGCACACACTCGCACGCACACACTCGCACACACTCGCATGCACACACTCGCACACACACTCACACACACACACTCACATACACACTCGCACACACTCGCACAAACTCCTACACACACAGGTACACACTCACACACACTCGCACACACACTCGCACACACTCGCACACACTCGCACATACACACATACACATTCACACACACTCGCACACACAGTCCTACACACTCACACACACTCTCAAACACTCGCACACACTCACACACACACTCACTCACACGTACACACTCGCGCACACTCGCACACACTCACGCACACTAGCACACACTCATAAGCATACACTCACACTCACTCACACACTTACTCACACGCACACACTCTCGCACACACACACACTCGCGCACACTCGCACACACTCGCACGCCCACACTCGCACACTCTCGCACACATTTGCACACACTCGCACTCACTCGCACCCACTCGCACGCACACACTCGCACACACTCATACACAATCACACAAACTCACACACACTCGCACACATTCGCACACACTCGCACACACGCACTCACTAACATTCACTCGCACACACTTGCACACACTCGCACACACTCGCACACACAGTCCTACACACTCACACACACACTCGCAAACACTCGCACAAACTCACACACACTCACTCACACGCACACACTTGCGCACACTAGCACGCCCACACTCGCACACATTCGCACTCACTCGCATGCACTCGCACGCACACACTCGCACACACTCGCACAAACTCACACACACTCGCACACACTCATACACAATCGCACGCACACACACTCGCACACACTCGCACACATTCGCACTCACTCGCACGCACTCGCACGCACACACTCGCACAAACTCACACACACTGGCACACACTTATACAAAATCGCACACACACACTCTAACACACACTCGCACACACTCACTCACACACACTCACACACACACACTCGCACACACTCACACACACTTGCACACACTCGCACACACTCACACGCACACACACTCACACACACACTCACACACACTCGCACACACTCACAAGCACAAACTCGCACACACACTCGCACACACTCACAAGCACACACTCACACGCACACACTCGCACACACACTCGCACACACTCGCACCCACTCACTCATGCACACTCGCGCACACTCGGGCACATTTGCACACACTCGCACACACTCGCACACTCTCGCACACACACTCGCACACACACTCGCACACACTCGAACACACTCGCACACACTCGCAAACACTCGCACATACAGTCCTACAAACTCACACACACTCACACACTCGCACCCACACACAAACTGGCACACACTCAAACACACTCACTCATACACACTCGCACACACTCACTCGCACGCTCGCACACACTCGCACACACTCACATGCACACACTCACGCACACACACTCGCGCACACTCGTGCACACTCGCACGCACACATTCACACACATTCGCACTCACTTGCACACACTCGTACGCACACACTGGCACACACTCGCACACACACACTCGCACACACTCGCATGCACACACTTGCACACACACTCACACACACTCGCACAAACTCCTACACACACTCGTACACACTCACACACACTAGCACAAACACACTCGCACACACTCGCACATACTCGCACACACTCGCATGCACACACTCGCACACACACTCACACACACACTCTCGCATACACACTCGCACAAACTCCTACACACACTCGTACACACTCACACACACTCGCACACACACTTGCACACACTCGCACATACACACATACACATTCGCACACACTCGCACACACACTCGCACACACAGTCCTACACACTCACACACACACTCACAAACACTCGCACACACTCACACACACACTCACTCACACGTACACACTCACGCACACTTGCACACACTCACGCACACTAGCACACACTCGTAAGCATACACTCACACTCACTCACACACTTACTCACACGCACACACTCTCGCACACACTCACACACACTCGCGCACACTCGCACACACTCACACGCCCACACTCGCACACTCTTGCACACACTCGCACACACTCACACGCACACACACTCACACACACTCACACACACTCGCACACACTCGCACACTCTCGCACACACACTCGCACACACACTCGCACACACTCTAACACACTCGCACACACTCGCAAACACTCGCACATACAGTCCTACAAACTCACACACACTCACACACACTCACACACTCCACCCACACACAAACTGGCACACACTCAAACACACTCACTCATACACACTCGCACACACTCACTCGCACGCATGCACACACTCGCACACACTCACATGCACACACTCACGCACACACACTCGCGCACACTCGTGCACACTCGCACGCACACATTCACACACATTCGCACTCACTTGCAACAACTCGTACGCACACACTGGCACACACTCGCACACACTCGTACACACACACTCGCACACACTCGCATGCACACACTTGCACACACACTCACACACACTCGCATACACACTCGCACAAACTCCTACACACACTCGTACACACTCACACACACTAGCACACACACACTCGCACACACTCGCACATACTCGCACAAACTCGCATGCACACACTCGCACACACACTCACACACACACTCTCGCATACACACTCGCACAAACTCCTACACACACACGTACACACTCACACACACTCGCACACACACTTGCACACACTCGCACATACACACATACACATTCGCACACACCCGCACACACACTCGCACACACAGTCCTACACACTCACACACACACTCACAAACACTCGCACACACTCACACACACACTCGCAAACACTCGCACAAACTCACACACACTCACTCACACGCACACACTTGCGCACACTAGCACACATTCGCACGCCCACACTCACACACATTCGCACTCACTCGCACGCACTCGCACGCACACACTCGCACAAACTCACACTCGCACACACTCATACACAATCGCACGCACACACACTCGCACACACACACTCGCACACACTCGCACACTCTCACACACATTCACACTCACTCGCACACACTCGCACACTCAAACACACTCGCACAAACTCACACACACTCGCACACACTTATACACAAACGCACACACACACTCGTACACACACTCGCACACACTCGCACACACTCGCACACACTCACTCACACACACTCACACGCACACACTCACACACACTTGCACACACTCGCACACACTCACACGCACACACACTCGCACACACTCACAAGCACACACTCGCACACACACTCACACACACTCACACGCACACACTCACACGCACACACTCGTACAAACAGTCGCACACACTCGCACCCACTCACTCGTGCACACTCGCGCACACTCGGGCACATTTGCACACACTCGCACACTCTCGCACACACACTCGCACACACTCGAACACACTCGCACACACTCGCAAACACTCGCACATACAGTCCTACAAACTCACACACACTCACACACACTCACACACTCCTCCCACACACAAACTGGCACACACTCAAACACACTCACTCATACACACTCGCACACACTCACTCGCACACACACACACTCGCACACACTCGCACCCAGTCACTCGAGCACACTCGCACACACTGGCACGCACGCACACACTCGCACACACTCACACGCACACACTCACGCACACACACTCACGCACACTCGTGCACACTCGCACGCACACATTCGCACACATTCGCACTCACTTGCACACACTCGTGCGCACACACTGGCACACACTGGCACACACTGGCACACACACACACTCGCACACACTCGCACACACTCGCACACACAGTCCTACACACTCACACACACACTCGCAAACACTCGCACAAACTCACACACACTCACTCACACGCACACACTTGCGCACACTAGCACACACTCGCACGCCCACACTCACACACATTCGCACTCACTCGCACGCACTCGCACGCACACACTCGCACAAACTCACACACACTCGCACACACTCATACACAATCGCACGCACACACACTCGCACAGACACACTCGCACACACTCGCACACTCTCACACACATTCACACTCACTCGCACGCACTCGCACGCGCACACTCAAACACACTCGCACAAACTCACACACACTCGCACACACTTATACACAAACGCACACACACTCGTACACACACTCGCACACACTCGCACACACTCGCACACACTCACTCACACACACTCACACGCACACACTCGCACACACTCACACACACTTGCACACACTCGCACACACTCACACGCACACACACTCGCACACACACTCACACACACTCGCACACACTCACAAGCACACACTCGCACACACACTCGCACACACTCACACGCACACACTCACACGCACACACTCGTACAAACAGTCGCACACACTCGCACCCACGCACTCGTGCACACTCGCGCACACTCGGGCACATTTGCACACACTCGCACACTCTCGCACACACACTCGCACACACTCGAACACACTCGCACACACTCGCAAACACACGCACATACAGTCCTACAAACTCACACACACTCACACACACTGACACACTCCACCCACACACAAACTGGCACACACTCAAACACACTCACTCATACACACTCGCACACACTCACTCGCACACACACACACTCGCACACACTCGCACCCAGTCACTCGAGCACACTCGCACACACTCGCACGCACGCACACACTCGCACACACTCACACGCACACACTCACGCACACACACTCACGCACACTCGTGCACACTCGCACGCACACATTCGCACACATTCGCACTCACTTGCACACACTCGTGCGCACACACTGGCACACACTGGCACACACTGGCACACACACACTCGCACACACTCGCACACACTCGCACACACAGTCCTACACACTCACACACACACTCGCAAACACTCGCACAAACTCACACACACTCACTCACACGCACACACTTGCGCACACTAGCACACACTCGCACGCCCACACTCACACACATTCGCACTCACTCGCACGCACTCGCACGCACACACTCGCACAAACTCACACACACTCGCACACACTCATACACAATCGCACGCACACACACTCGCACAGACACACTCGCACACACTCGCACACTCTCACACACATTCACACCCACTCGCACGCACTCGCACGCGCACACTCAAACACACTCGCACAAACTCACACACACTCGCACACACTTATACACAAACGCACACACACACTCGTACACACACTCGCACACACTCGCACACACTCGCACACACTCACTCACGCACACTCACACGCACACACTCGCACACACTCACACACACTTGCACACACTCGCACACACTCACACGCACACACACTCGCACACACACTCACACACACTCGCACACACTCACAAGCACACACTCGCACACATACTCGCACACACTCACACGCACACACTCACACGCACACACTCGTACAAACAGTCGCACACACTCGCACCCACTCACTCGTGCACACTCGCGCACACTCGGGCACATTTGCACACACTCGCACACTGTCGCACACACACTCGCACACACTCGAACACACTCGCACACACTCGCAAACACTCGCACATACAGTCCTACAAACTCACACACACTCACACACACTGACAAACTCCACCCACACACAAACTGGCACACACTCAAACACACTCACTCATACACACTCGCACACACTCACTCGCACACACACACACTCGCACACACTCGCACCCAGTCACTCGAGCACACTCGCACACACTCGCACGCACGCACACACTCGCACACACTCACACGCACACACTCACGCACACACACTCACGCACACTCGTGCACACTCGCACGCACACATTCGCACACATTCGCACTCACTTGCACACACTCGTGCGCACACACTGGCACACACTGGCACACACTGGCACACACACACTCGCACACACTCGCACACACTCGCACACACTAGCACACACACACTCGCACATATTCACACACACTCGCACGCACACACTCGCACACACTCGCATGCACACACTCACACACACACTCACACACACTCACATACACACTCGCACACACTCGCACAAACTCCTACACACACTCGTACACACACACTCGCACACACACTCGCACACACTTGCACACACTCGCACATAGACACATACACATTCGCACACACTCGCACACACACTCGCACACACAGTTCTACACACTCACACACACACTCGCAAACACTCGCACACACTCACACACACACTCACTCACACGTACACACTCACGCACACTCGCACACACTCACGCACACTAGCACACACTCGCATGCACACACTGGCACACACACTAACACACACACTCACATACACACTCGCACACACTCGCACAAACTCCTACACACACTCGCACACACTCACACACACACTCGTACGCTCACACTCGCACACACTCACACACACACTTGCACACACTTGCACACGCACACTCGCACACAATCACACACACACTCGCAGACACTCGCACACACTCACTCATGCACACACTCACACACACTCGCCCACACTCGCACACACAGTCCTACACACTCACACACACACTCGCAAACATTTGCAAACACTCACACACACACTCACACGTACACACTCGCGCACACTCGCACGCCGACACTCTCACACTCTCGCACACATTTGCACACACTCGCACTCACTCGCACGCACTCGCACGCACACATTCGCACACACTCGCACAAACTCATACACAATCGCACACACTCACTCGTACACACTTTCACACACTCGCACACACTCGCACACACTTGCACACACTTGCACACGCTTGCACACACTCGCACACACTCGCACACACTTGCACACACTCACACACACGCACACACACGCACACACACTCACGCACACACTCGCACACACTCGCACACACTTGCATGCACACATTCGCACGCACTCGCACACACAAACACAAACTGGCACACACTCAAACACACTCACTCATACACACTCGCACACACTCACTCGCACACACACACACACACTCGCACACACTCACTCACACACACTCACACGCACACACTCGCACACACTCACACACACTTGCACACACTCGCACACACTCACACGCACACACACTTGCACACACACTCACACACACTCGCACACACTCACAAGCACACACTCGCACACACACTCACACACACTCACACGCACACACTCACACGCACACACTCGTACAAACAGTCGCACACACTCGCACACACTCACTCGTGCACACTCGCGCACACTCGGGCACATTTGCACACACTCGCACACTCTCGCACACACTCGAACACACTCGCACACACTCGCAAACACTCGCACATACAGTCCTACAAACTCACACACACTCACACACACTCACACACTCCACCCACACACAAACTGGCACACACTCAAACACACTCACTCATACACACTCACACACACTCACTCGCACACACACACACTCGCACACACTTGCTCCCAGTCACTCGAGCACACTCGCACGCATGCACGCACACACTCGCACACACTCACACGCACACACTCACGCACACACACTCACGCACACTCGTGCACACTCGCACGCACACATTCGCACACATTCGCACTCACTTGCACACACTCGTGCGCACACACTGGCACACACTGGCACACACTGGCTCACACACACTCGCACACACTCGCACACACTTGCACACACTAGCACACACACACTCGCACATATTCACACACACTCGCACGCACACACTCGCACACACTCGCATGCACACACTCGCACACACACTCACACACACTCACATACACACTCGCACACACTCGCACAAACTCCTACACACACTCGTACACACACACTCGCACACACACTCACACACTTGCACACACTCGCACATACACATTCGCACACACTCGCACACACACTCGCACACACAGTTCTACACACTCACACACACACTCGCAAACACTCGCACACACTCACACACACACTCACTCACACGTACACACTCGCGCACACTCGCACACACTCACGCACACTAGCACACACTCGCATGCACACACTGGCGCACACACTAACACACACACTCACATACACACTCGCACACACTCGCACAAACTCCTACACACACTCGCACACACTCACACACACACTCGTACGCTCACACTCGCACACACTCACACACACACTTGCACACACTTGCACACGCACACTCGCACACAATCACACACACACTCGCAGACACTCGCACACACTCACTCATGCACACACTCACACACACTTGCCCACACTCGCACACACAGTCCTACACACTCACACACACACTCGCAAACATTTGCAAACACTCACACACACACTCACTCACACGTACACACTCGCGCACACTCGCACGCCGACACTCTCACACTCTCGCACACATTTGCACACACTCGCACGCACTCGCACGCACACACTCGCACACACTCGCACAAACTCATACACAATCGCACACACTCACTCGCACACACTTGCACACACTCGCACACACTCGCACACACTTGCACACACTTGCACACGCTTGCACACACTCGCACACACTCGCACACACTCGCACACACTCACACACACGCACACACACGCACACACACTCACGCACACACTCGCACACACTCGCACACACTTGCATGCACACATTCGCACGCACTCGCACACACAAACACAAACTGGCACACACTCAAACACACTCACTCATACACACTCGCACACACTCACTCACACACACACACACACACTCGCACACACTCACTCACACACACTCACACGCACACACTCGCACACACTCACACACACTTGCACACACTCACACGCACACACACTCGCACACACACTCACACACACTCGCACACACTCACAAGCACACACTCGCACACACACTCACACACACTCACACGCACACACTCACACGCACACACTCGTACAAACAGTCGCACACACTCGCACCCACTCACTCGTGCACACTCGCGCACACTCGGGCACATTTGCACACACTCGCACACTCTCGCACACACACTCGCACACACTCGAACACACTCGCACACACTCGCAAACACTCGCACATACAGTCCTACAAACTCACACACACTCACACACACTCACACACTCCACCCACACACAAACTGGCACACACTCAAACACACTCACTCATACACACTCGCACACACTCACTCGCACGCATGCACACACTCACACACACTCGCACACACTCACAAGCACACACTCGCACACACACTCACACACACTCACACGCACACACTCACACGCACACACTCGTACAAACAGTCGCACACACTCGCACCCACTCACTCGTGCACACTCGCGCACACTCGGGCACATTTGCACACACTCGCACACTCTCGCACACACACTCGCACACACTCGAATACACTCGCACACACTCGCAAACACTCGCACATACAGTCCTACAAACTCACACACACTCACACACACTCACACACTCCACCCACACACAAACTGGCACACACTCATACACACTCACACACACTCACTCGCACACACACACACTCGCACACACTCGCACTCACTTGCACACACTCGTGCGCACACACTGGCACACACTGGCACACACTGGCTCACACACACTCGCACACACTCGCACACACTTGCACACACTAGCACACACACACTCGCACATATTCACACACACTCGCACGCACACACTCGCACACACTCGCATGCACACACTCGCACACACACTCACACACACTCACATACACACTCGCACACACTCGCACAAACTCCTACACACACTCGTACACACACACTCGCACACACACTCACACACTTGCACACACTCGCACATACACATTCGCACACACTCGCACACACACTCGCACACACAGTTCTACACACTCACACACACACTCGCAAACACTCGCACACACTCACACACACACTCACTCACACGTACACACTCGCGCACACTCGCACACACTCACGCACACTAGCACACACTCGCATGCACACACTGGCGCACACACTAACACACACACTCACATACACACTCGCACACACTCGCACAAACTCCTACACACACTCGCACACACTCACACACACACTCGTACGCTCACACTCGCACACACTCACACACACACTTGCACACACTTGCACACGCACACTCGCACACAATCACACACACACTCGCAGACACTCGCACACACTCACTCATGCACACACTCACACACACTTGCCCACACTCGCACACACAGTCCTACACACTCACACACACACTCGCAAACATTTGCAAACACTCACACACACACTCACTCACACGTACACACTCGCGCACACTCGCACGCCGACACTCTCACACTCTCGCACACATTTGCACACACTCGCACGCACTCGCACGCACACACTCGCACACACTCGCACAAACTCATACACAATCGCACACACTCACTCGCACACACTTGCACACACTCGCACACACTCGCACACACTTGCACACACTTGCACACGCTTGCACACACTCGCACACACTCGCACACACTCGCACACACTCACACACACGCACACACACGCACACACACTCACGCACACACTCGCACACACTCGCACACACTTGCATGCACACATTCGCACGCACTCGCACACACAAACACAAACTGGCACACACTCAAACACACTCACTCATACACACTCGCACACACTCACTCACACACACACACACACACTCGCACACACTCACTCACACACACTCACACGCACACACTCGCACACACTCACACACACTTGCACACACTCACACGCACACACACTCGCACACACACTCACACACACTCGCACACACTCACAAGCACACACTCGCACACACACTCACACACACTCACACGCACACACTCACACGCACACACTCGTACAAACAGTCGCACACACTCGCACCCACTCACTCGTGCACACTCGCGCACACTCGGGCACATTTGCACACACTCGCACACTCTCGCACACACACTCGCACACACTCGAACACACTCGCACACACTCGCAAACACTCGCACATACAGTCCTACAAACTCACACACACTCACACACACTCACACACTCCACCCACACACAAACTGGCACACACTCAAACACACTCACTCATACACACTCGCACACACTCACTCGCACGCATGCACACACTCACACACACTCGCACACACTCACAAGCACACACTCGCACACACACTCACACACACTCACACGCACACACTCACACGCACACACTCGTACAAACAGTCGCACACACTCGCACCCACTCACTCGTGCACACTCGCGCACACTCGGGCACATTTGCACACACTCGCACACTCTCGCACACACACTCGCACACACTCGAATACACTCGCACACACTCGCAAACACTCGCACATACAGTCCTACAAACTCACACACACTCACACACACTCACACACTCCACCCACACACAAACTGGCACACACTCATACACACTCACACACACTCACTCGCACACACACACACTCGCACACACTCGCACCCAGTCACTCGAGCACACTCGCACACACTCGCACGCACGCACGCACACACTCGCACACACTCACACGCACACACTCACGCACGCACACTCACGCACACTCGTGCACACTCGCACGCACACATTCGCACACATTCGCACTCACTTGCACACACTCGTGCGCACACACTGGCACACAGTGGCACACACTGGCACACACACACTCGCACACACTCGCACACACTTGCACACACTAGCACACACACACTCGCACATATTCACACACACTCGCACACACTCGCATGCACACACTCGCACACACACTCACACACACTCACATACACACTCGCACACACTCGCACAAACTCCTACACACACTCGTACACACACACTCGCACACACACTCGCACACACTTGCACACACTCGCACATACACACATACACATTCGCACACACTCGCACACACACTCGCACACACAGTTCTACACACTCACACACACACTCGCAAACACTCGCACACACTCACACACACACTCACTCACACGTACACACTCGCGCACACTCGCACACACTCACGCACACTAGCACACACTCGCATGCACACACTGGCACACACACTAACACACACACTCACATACACACTCGCACACACTCGCACAAACTCCTACACACACTCGCACACACTCACACACACACTCGTACGCTCACACTCGCACACACTCACACACACACTTGCACACACTTGCACACGCACACTCGCACACAATCACACACACACTCGCAGACACTCGCACACACTCACTCATGCACACACTCACACACACTCGCCCACACTCGCACACACAGTCCTACACACTCACACACACACTCGCAAACATTTGCAAACACTCACACACACACTCACTCACACGTATACACTCGCGCACACTCGCACGCCGACACTCTCACACTCTCGCACACATTTGCACACACTCCCACTCACTCGCACGCACTCGCACGCACACACTCGCACACACTCGCACAAACTCATACACAATCGCACACACTCACTCGCACACACTTGCACACACTCGCACACACTCGCACACACTTGCACACGCTTGCACACACTCGCACACACTCGCACACACTTGCACACACTCACACACACGCACACACACGCACACACACTCACACACACACTTGCACACACTCGCACACACTTGCATGCACACATTCGCACGCACTCGCACACACAAACACAAACTGGCACACACTCAAACACACTCACTCATACACACTCGCACACACTCACTCGCACACACACACACACTCGCACACACTCACACGCACACACTCACGCACACACACTCGTGCACACTCGCACGCACACTCACTCACACGTACACACTCGCGCACACTCACACACACTCACGCACACTAGCACACACTCGTAAGCATACACTCACACTCACTCACACACTTACTCACACGCACACACTCTCGCACACACTCACACACACTCGCGCACACTCGCACACACTCGCACGCCCACACTCGCACACTCTCGCACACATTTGCACACACTCGCACTCTCGCACCCACTCGCATGCACACACTCGCACACACTCATACACAATCAAACAAACTCGCACACACACTCGCACACATTTGCACACACTTGCACACACTCACTCACTCACACTCACTCGCACACACTTGCACACACTCGCACACACTCGCACACACAGTCCTACACACTCACACACACACTCGCAAACACTCGCACAAACTCACACACACTCACTCACACGCACACACTTGCGCACAGTAGCACACACTCACACGCAAACACTCACACACATTCGCACTCACTCGCAAGCACTCGCACGCACACACTCGCACAAACTCACACACACTCGCACACACTCATACACAATCGCACGCACACACACTCGCACACACACACTCGCACACACTCGCACACTCTCACACACATTCACACTCACTCGCACGCACTCGCACGCGCACACTCAAACACACTCGCACAAACTCACACACACTCGCACACACTTATACACAAACGCACACACACACTCGTACACACACTCGCACACACTCGCACACACTCGCACACACTCACTCACACACACTCACACGCACACACTCACACACACTTGCACACACTCGCACACACTCACACGCACACACACTCGCACACACACTCACACACACTCGCACACACTAACAAGCACACACTCGCACACACACTCACACACACTCACACGCACACACTCACACGCACACACTCGTACAAACAGTCGCACACACTCGCATCCACTCACTCGTGCACACTCGCGCACACTCGGGCACATTTGCACACACTCGCACACTCTCGCACACACACTCGCACACACTCGAACACACTCGCACACACTCGCAAACACTCGCACATACAGTCCTACAAACTCAAACACACTCACTCATACACACTCGCACACACTCACTCGCACACACACACACTCGCACACACTCGCACCCAGTCACTCGAGCACACTCGCACACACTCGCACGCACGCACACACTCGCACACACTCACACGCACACACTCACGCACACACACTCACGCACACTCGCACGCACACATTCGCACACATTCGCACTCACTTGCACACACTCGTGCGCACACACTGGCACACACTGGCACACACTGGCACACACACACTCGCACACACTCGCACACACTTGCACACACTAGCACACACACACTCGCACATATTCACACACACTCGCACGCACACACTCGCACACACTCGCATGCACACACTCGCACACACACTCACACACACTCACATACACACTCACACACACTCGCACAAACTCCTACACACACTCGTACACACACACTCGCACACACACTCACACACTTGCACACACTCGCACATACACACATACACATTCGCACACACTCGCACACACACTCGCACACACAGTTCTACACACTCACACACACACTCGCAAACACTCGCACACACTCACACACACACTCACTCACACGTACACACTCGCGCACACTCGCACACACTCACGCACACTAGCACACACTCGCATGCACACACTGGCACACACACTAACACACACACTCACATACACACTCGCACACACTCGCACAAACTCCTGCACACACTCGCACACACTCACACACACACTCGTACGCTCACACTCGCACACACTCACACACACACTTGCACACACTTGCACACGCACACTCGCACACAATCACACACACACTCGCAGACACTCGCACACACTCACTCATGCACACACTCACACACACTTGCCCACACTCGCACACACAGTCCTACACACTCACACACACACTCGCAAACATTTGCAAACACTCACACACACACTCACTCACACGTACACACTCGCGCACACTCGCACGCCGACACTCTCACACTCTCGCACACATTTGCACACACTCGCACGCACTCGCACGCACACACTCGCACACACTCGCACAAACTCATACACAATCGCACACACTCACTCGCACACACTTGCACACACTCGCACACACTCGCACACACTTGCACACACTTGCACACGCTTGCACACACTCGCACACACTCGCACACACTCGCACACACTCACACACACGCACACACACGCACACACACTCACGCACACACTCGCACACACTCGCACACACTTGCATGCACACATTCGCACGCACTCGCACACACAAACACAAACTGGCACACACTCAAACACACTCACTCATACACACTCGCACACACTCACTCGCACACACACACACACACTCGCACACACTCACTCACACACACTCACACGCACACACTCGCACACACTCACACACACTTGCACACACTCACACGCACACACACTCGCACACACACTCACACACACTCGCACACACTCACAAGCACACACTCGCACACACACTCACACACACTCACACGCACACACTCACACGCACACACTCGTGCAAACAGTCGCACACACTCGCACCCACTCACTCGTGCACACTCGCGCACACTCGGGCACATTTGCACACACTCGCACACTCTCGCACACACACTCGCACACACTCGAACACACTCGCACACACTCGCAAACACTCGCACATACAGTCCTACAAACTCACACACACTCACACACACTCACACACTCCACCCACACACAAACTGGCACACACTCAAACACACTCACTCATACACACTCGCACACACTCACTCGCACACACACACACTCGCACACACTCGCACCCAGTCACTCGAGCACACTCGCACACACTCGCATGCACGCACGCACACACTCGCACACACTCACACGCACACACTCACGCACACACACTCACGCACACTCGTGCACACTCGCACGCACACATTCGCACACATTCGCACTCACTTGCACACACTCGTGCGCACACACTGGCACACACTGGCACACACTGGCACACACACACTCGCACACACTCTCACACACTCGCACACACAGTCCTACACACTCACACACACACTCGCAAACACTCGCACAAACTCACACACACTCACTCACACGCACACACTTGCGCACACTAGCACACACTCGCACGCCCACACTCACACACATTCGCACTCACTCGCACGCACTCGCACGCACACACTCGCACAAACTCACACACACTCGCACACACTCATACACAATCGCACGCACACACACTCGCACACACACACTCGCACACACTCGCACACTCTCACACACATTCACACTCACTCGCACGCACTCGCACGCGCACACTCAAACACACTCACACAAACTCACACACACTCGCACACACTTATACACAAACGCACACACACACTCGTACACACACTCGCACACACTCGCACACACTCACACACACTCACTCACACACACTCACACGCACACACTCGCACACACTCACACACACTTGCACACACTCGCACACATGCACACACACGCACACACACTCACGCACACACTCGCACACACTCGCACACACTTGCATGCACACATTCGCACGCACTCGCACACACAAACACAAACTGGCACACACTCAAACACACTCACTCATACACACTCGCACACACTCACTCGTACACACACACACACTCGCACACACTCGCACGCACACACTCACGCACACACACTCGCGCACATTCGTGCACACTCGCACGCACACTCACTCACACGTACACACTCGCGCACACTCACACACACTCACGCACACTAGCACACACTCGTAATCATACACTCACACTCACTCACACACTTACTCACACGCACACACTCTCGCACACACTCACACACACTCGCGCACACTCGCACACACTCGCACGCCCACACTCGCACACTCTCGCACACATTTGCACACACTCGCACTCTCGCACCCACTCGCATGCACACACTCGCACACACTCATACACAATCAAACAAACTCGCACACACACTCGCACACATTTGCACACACTTGCACACACTCACTCACTCACACTCACTCGCACACACTTGCACACACTCGCACACACTCGCACACACAGTCCTACACACTCACACACACACTCGCAAACACTCGCACAAACTCACACACACTCACTCACACGCACACACTTGCGCACAGTAGCACACACTCACACGCAAACACTCACACACATTCGCACTCACTCGCAAGCACTCGCACGCACACACTCGCACAAACTCACACACACTCGCACACACTCATACACAATCGCACGCACACACACTCGCACACACACACTCGCACACACTCGCACACTCTCACACACATTCACACTCACTCGCACGCACTCGCACGCGCACACTCAAACACACTCGCACAAACTCACACACACTCGCACACACTTATACACAAACGCACACACACACTCGTACACACACTCGCACACACTCGCACACACTCGCACACACTCACTCACACACACTCACACGCACACACTCACACACACTTGCACACACTCGCACACACTCACACGCACACACACTCGCACACACACTCACACACACTCGCACACACTCACAAGCACACACTCGCACACACACTCACACACACTCACACGCACACACTCACACGCACACACTCGTACAAACAGTCGCACACACTCGCATCCACTCACTCGTGCACACTCGCGCACACTCGGGCACATTTGCACACACTCGCACACTCTCGCACACACACTCGCACACACTCGAACACACTCGCACACACTCGCAAACACTCGCACATACAGTCCTACAAACTCAAACACACTCACTCATACACACTCGCACACACTCACTCGCACACACACACACTCGCACACACTCGCACCCAGTCACTCGAGCACACTCGCACACACTCGCACGCACGCACACACTCGCACACACTCACACGCACACACTCACGCACACACACTCACGCACACTCGCACGCACACATTCGCACACATTCGCACTCACTTGCACACACTCGTGCGCACACACTGGCACACACTGGCACACACTGGCACACACACACTCGCACACACTCGCACACACTTGCACACACTAGCACACACACACTCGCACATATTCACACACACTCGCACGCACACACTCGCACACACTCGCATGCACACACTCGCACACACACTCACACACACTCACATACACACTCACACACACTCGCACAAACTCCTACACACACTCGTACACACACACTCGCACACACACTCACACACTTGCACACACTCGCACATACACACATACACATTCGCACACACTCGCACACACACTCGCACACACAGTTCTACACACTCACACACACACTCGCAAACACTCGCACACACTCACACACACACTCACTCACACGTACACACTCGCGCACACTCGCACACACTCACGCACACTAGCACACACTCGCATGCACACACTGGCACACACACTAACACACACACTCACATACACACTCGCACACACTCGCACAAACTCCTACACACACTCGCACACACTCACACACACACTCGTACGCTCACACTCGCACACACTCACACACACACTTGCACACACTTGCACACGCACACTCGCACACAATCACACACACACTCGCAGACACTCGCACACACTCACTCATGCACACACTCACACACACTTGCCCACACTCGCACACACAGTCCTACACACTCACACACACACTCGCAAACATTTGCAAACACTCACACACACACTCACTCACACGTACACACTCGCGCACACTCGCACGCCGACACTCTCACACTCTCGCACACATTTGCACACACTCGCACGCACTCGCACGCACACACTCGCACACACTCGCACAAACTCATACACAATCGCACACACTCACTCGCACACACTTGCACACACTCGCACACACTCGCACACACTTGCACACACTTGCACACGCTTGCACACACTCGCACACACTCGCACACACTCGCACACACTCACACACACGCACACACACGCACACACACTCACGCACACACTCGCACACACTCGCACACACTTGCATGCACACATTCGCACGCACTCGCACACACAAACACAAACTGGCACACACTCAAACACACTCACTCATACACACTCGCACACACTCACTCGCACACACACACACACACTCGCACACACTCACTCACACACACTCACACGCACACACTCGCACACACTCACACACACTTGCACACACTCACACGCACACACACTCGCACACACACTCACACACACTCGCACACACTCACAAGCACACACTCGCACACACACTCACACACACTCACACGCACACACTCACACGCACACACTCGTGCAAACAGTCGCACACACTCGCACCCACTCACTCGTGCACACTCGCGCACACTCGGGCACATTTGCACACACTCGCACACTCTCGCACACACACTCGCACACACTCGAACACACTCGCACACACTCGCAAACACTCGCACATACAGTCCTACAAACTCACACACACTCACACACACTCACACACTCCACCCACACACAAACTGGCACACACTCAAACACACTCACTCATACACACTCGCACACACTCACTCGCACACACACACACTCGCACACACTCGCACCCAGTCACTCGAGCACACTCGCACACACTCGCATGCACGCACGCACACACTCGCACACACTCACACGCACACACTCACGCACACACACTCACGCACACTCGTGCACACTCGCACGCACACATTCGCACACATTCGCACTCACTTGCACACACTCGTGCGCACACACTGGCACACACTGGCACACACTGGCACACACACACTCGCACACACTCTCACACACTCGCACACACAGTCCTACACACTCACACACACACTCGCAAACACTCGCACAAACTCACACACACTCACTCACACGCACACACTTGCGCACACTAGCACACACTCGCACGCCCACACTCACACACATTCGCACTCACTCGCACGCACTCGCACGCACACACTCGCACAAACTCACACACACTCGCACACACTCATACACAATCGCACGCACACACACTCGCACACACACACTCGCACACACTCGCACACTCTCACACACATTCACACTCACTCGCACGCACTCGCACGCGCACACTCAAACACACTCACACAAACTCACACACACTCGCACACACTTATACACAAACGCACACACACACTCGTACACACACTCGCACACACTCGCACACACTCACACACACTCACTCACACACACTCACACGCACACACTCGCACACACTCACACACACTTGCACACACTCGCACACACTCACAAGCACACACTCGCACACACACTCGCACACACTGACACGCACACACTCACACGCACACACTCGTACAAACAGTCGCACACACTCGCACCCACTCACTCGTGCACACTCGCGCACACTCGGGCACATTTGCACACACTCACACACTCTCGCACACACACTCGCACACACTCGAACACACTCGCACACACTCGCAAACACTCGCACATACAGTCCTACAAACTCACACACACTCACACACACTCACACACTCCACCCACACACAAACTGGCACACACTCAAACACACTCACTCATACACACTCGCACACACTCACTCGCACACACACACACTCGCACACACTCGCACCCAATCACTCGAGCACAATCGCACACACTCGCACGCACGCACACACTCGCACACACTCACACGCACACACACTTGCACACACACTCACACACACTCGCACACACTCACAAGCACACACTCGCACACACACTCACACACACTCACACGCACACACTCACACGCACACACTCGTACAAACAGTCGCACACACTCGCACACACTCACTCGTGCACACTCGCGCACACTCGGGCACATTTGCACACACTCGCACACTCACGCACACACTCGAACACACTCGCACACACTCGCAAACACTCGCACATACAGTCCTACAAACTCACACACACTCACACACACTCACACACTCCACCCACACACAAACTGGCACACACTCAAACACACTCACTCATACACACTCACACACACTCACTCGCACACACACACACTCGCACACACTCGCTCCCAGTCACTCGAGCACACTCGCACACACTCGCACGCATGCACGCACACACTCGCACACACTCACACGCACACACTCACGCACACACACTCACGCACACTCGTGCACACTCGCACGCACACATTCGCACACATTCGCACTCACTTGCACACACTCGTGCGCACACACTGGCACACACTGGCACACACTGGCTCACACACACTCGCACACACTCGCACACACTTGCACACACTAGCACACACACACTCGCACATATTCACACACACTCGCACGCACACACTCGCACACACTCGCATGCACACACTCGCACACACACTCACACACACTCACATACACACTCGCACACACTCGCACAAACTCCTACACACACTCGTACACACACACTCGCACACACACTCACACACTTGCACACACTCGCACATACACATTCGCACACACTCGCACACACACTCGCACACACAGTTCTACACACTCACACACACACTCGCAAACACTCGCACACACTCACACACACACTCACTCACACGTACACACTCGCGCACACTCGCACACACTCACGCACACTAGCACACACTCGCATGCACACACTGGCGCACACACTAACACACACACTCACATACACACTCGCACACACTCGCACAAACTCCTACACACACTCGCACACACTCACACACACACTCGTACGCTCACACTCGCACACACTCACACACACACTTGCACACACTTGCACACGCACACTCGCACACAATCACACACACACTCGCAGACACTCGCACACACTCACTCATGCACACACTCACACACACTTGCCCACACTCGCACACACAGTCCTACACACTCACACACACACTCGCAAACATTTGCAAACACTCACACACACACTCACTCACACGTACACACTCGCGCACACTCGCACGCCGACACTCTCACACTCTCGCACACATTTGCACACACTCGCACGCACTCGCACGCACACACTCGCACACACTCGCACAAACTCATACACAATCGCACACACTCACTCGCACACACTTGCACACACTCGCACACACTCGCACACACTTGCACACACTTGCACACGCTTGCACACACTCGCACACACTCGCACACACTCGCACACACTCACACACACGCACACACATGCACACACACTCACGCACACACTCGCACACACTCGCACACACTTGCATGCACACATTCGCACGCACTCGCACACACAAACACAAACTGGCACACACTCAAACACACTCACTCATACACACTCGCACACACTCACTCACACACACACACACACACTCGCACACACTCACTCACACACACTCACACGCACACACTCGCACACACTCACACACACTTGCACACACTCACACGCACACACACTCGCACACACACTCACACACACTCGCACACACTCACAAGCACACACTCGCACACACACTCACACACACTCACACGCACACACTCACACGCACACACTCGTACAAACAGTCGCACACACTCGCACCCACTCACTCGTGCACACTCGCGCACACTCGGGCACATTTGCACACACTCGCACACTCTCGCACACACACTCGCACACACTCGAACACACTCGCACACACTCGCAAACACTCGCACATACAGTCCTACAAACTCACACACACTCACACACACTCACACACTCCACCCACACACAAACTGGCACACACTCAAACACACTCACTCATACACACTCGCACACACTCACTCGCACGCATGCACACACTCACACACACTCGCACACACTCACAAGCACACACTCGCACACACACTCACACACACTCACACGCACACACTCACACGCACACACTCGTACAAACAGTCGCACACACTCGCACCCACTCACTCGTGCACACTCGCGCACACTCGGGCACATTTGCACACACTCGCACACTCTCGCACACACACTCGCACACACTCGAATACACTCGCACACACTCGCAAACACTCGCACATACAGTCCTACAAACTCACACACACTCACACACACTCACACACTCCACCCACACACAAACTGGCACACACTCATACACACTCACACACACTCACTCGCACACACACACACTCGCACCCAGTCACTCGAGCACACTCGCACACACTCGCACGCACGCACGCACACACTCGCACACACTCACACGCACACACTCACGCACGCACACTCACGCACACTCGTGCACACTCGCACGCACACATTCGCACACATTCGCACTCACTTGCACACACTCGTGCGCACACACTGGCACACAGTGGCACACACTGGCACACACACACTCGCACACACTCGCACACACTTGCACACACTAGCACACACACACTCGCACATATTCACACACACTCGCACACACTCGCATGCACACACTCGCACACACACTCACACACACTCACATACACACTCGCACACACTCGCACAAACTCCTACACACACTCGTACACACACACTCGCACACACACTCGCACACACTTGCACACACTCGCACATACACACATACACATTCGCACACACTCGCACACACACTCGCACACACAGTTCTACACACTCACACACACACTCGCAAACACTCGCACACACTCACACACACACTCACTCACACGTACACACTCGCGCACACTTGCACACACTCACGCACACTAGCACACACTCGCATGCACACACTGGCACACACACTAACACACACACTCACATACACACTCGCACACACTCGCACAAACTCCTACACACACTCGCACACACTCACACACACACTCGTACGCTCACACTCGCACACACTCACACACACACTTGCACACACTTGCACACGCACACTCGCACACAATCACACACACACTCGCAGACACTCGCACACACTCACTCATGCACACACTCACACACACTCGCCCACACTCGCACACACAGTCCTACACACTCACACACACACTCGCAAACATTTGCAAACACTCACACACACACTCACTCACACGTATACACTCGCGCACACTCGCACGCCGACACTCTCACACTCTCGCACACATTTGCACACACTCCCACTCACTCGCACGCACTCGCACGCACACACTCGCACACACTCGCACAAACTCATACACAATCGCACACACTCACTCGCACACACTTGCACACACTCGCACACACTCGCACACACTTGCACACGCTTGCACACACTCGCACACACTCGCACACACTTGCACACACTCACACACACGCACACACACGCACACACACTCACACACACACTTGCACACACTCGCACACACTTGCATGCACACATTCGCACGCACTCGCACACACAAACACAAACTGGCACACACTCAAACACACTCACTCATACACACTCGCACACACTCACTCGCACACACACACACACTCGCACACACTCACACGCACACACTCACGCACACACACTCGTGCACACTCGCACGCACACTCACTCACACGTACACACTCGCGCACACTCACACACACTCACGCACACTAGCACACACTCGTAAGCATACACTCACACTCACTCACACACTTACTCACACGCACACACTCTCGCACACACTCACACACACTCGCGCACACTCGCACACACTCGCACGCCCACACTCGCACACTCTCGCACACATTTGCACACACTCGCACTCTCGCACCCACTCGCATGCCCACACTCGCACACACTCATACACAATCAAACAAACTCGCACACACACTCGCACACATTTGCACACACTTGCACACACTCACTCACTCACACTCACTCGCACACACTTGCACACACTCGCACACACTCGCACACACAGTCCTACACACTCACACACACACTCGCAAACACTCGCACAAACTCACACACACTCACTCACACGCACACACTTGCGCACAGTAGCACACACTCACACGCAAACACTCACACACATTCGCACTCACTCGCAAGCACTCGCACGCACACACTCGCACAAACTCACACACACTCGCACACACTCATACACAATCGCACGCACACACACTCGCACACACACACTCGCACACACTCGCACACTCTCACACACATTCACACTCACTCGCACGCACTCGCACGCGCACACTCAAACACACTCGCACAAACTCACACACACTCGCACACACTTATACACAAACGCACACACACACTCGTACACACACTCGCACACACTCGCACACACTCGCACACACTCACTCACACACACTCACACGCACACACTCACACACACTTGCACACACTCGCACACACTCACACGCACACACACTCGCACACACACTCACACACACTCGCACACACTCACAAGCACACACTCGCACACACACTCACACACACTCACACGCACACACTCACACGCACACACTCGTACAAACAGTCGCACACACTCGCATCCACTCACTCGTGCACACTCGCGCACACTCGGGCACATTTGCACACACTCGCACACTCTCGCACACACACTCGCACACACTCGAACACACTCGCACACACTCGCAAACACTCGCACATACAGTCCTACAAACTCAAACACACTCACTCATACACACTCGCACACACTCACTCGCACACACACACACTCGCACACACTCGCACCCAGTCACTCGAGCACACTCGCACACACTCGCACACACGCACACACTCGCACACACTCACACGCACACACTCACGCACACACACTCACGCACACTCGTGCACACTCGCACGCACACATTCGCACACATTCGCACTCACTTGCACACACTCGTGCGCACACACTGGCACACACTGGCACACACTGGCACACACACACTCGCACACACTCGCACACACTTGCACACACTAGCACACACACACTCGCACATATTCACACACACTCGCACGCACACACTCGCACACACTCGCATGCACACACTCGCACACACACTCACACACACTCACATACACACTCACACACACTCGCACAAACTCCTACACACACTCGTACACACACACTCGCACACACACTCACACACTTGCACACACTCGCACATACACACATACACATTCGCACACACTCGCACACACACTCGCACACACAGTTCTACACACTCACACACACACTCGCAAACACTCGCACACACTCACACACACACTCACTCACACGTACACACTCGCGCACACTCGCACACACTCACGCACACTAGCACACACTCGCATGCACACACTGGCACACACACTAACACACACACTCACATACACACTCGCACACACTCGCACAAACTCCTACACACACTCGCACACACTCACACACACACTCGTACGCTCACACTCGCACACACTCACACACACACTTGCACACACTTGCACACGCACACTCGCACACAATCACACACACACTCGCAGACACTCGCACACACTCACTCATGCACACACTCACACACACTTGCCCACACTCGCACACACAGTCCTACACACTCACACACACACTCGCAAACATTTGCAAACACTCACACACACACTCACTCACACGTACACACTCGCGCACACTCGCACGCCGACACTCTCACACTCTCGCACACATTTGCACACACTCGCACGCACTCGCACGCACACACTCGCACACACTCGCACAAACTCATACACAATCGCACACACTCACTCGCACACACTTGCACACACTCGCACACACTCGCACACACTTGCACACACTTGCACACGCTTGCACACACTCGCACACACTCGCACACACTCGCACACACTCACACACACGCACACACACGCACACACACTCACGCACACACTCGCACACACTCGCACACACTTGCATGCACACATTCGCACGCACTCGCACACACAAACACAAACTGGCACACACTCAAACACACTCACTCATACACACTCGCACACACTCACTCGCACACACACACACACACTCGCACACACTCACTCACACACACTCACACGCACACACTCGCACACACTCACACACACTTGCACACACTCACACGCACACACACTCGCACACACACTCACACACACTCGCACACACTCACAAGCACACACTCGCACACACACTCACACACACTCACACGCACACACTCACACGCACACACTCGTGCAAACAGTCGCACACACTCGCACCCACTCACTCGTGCACACTCGCGCACACTCGGGCACATTTGCACACACTCGCACACTCTCGCACACACACTCGCACACACTCGAACACACTCGCACACACTCGCAAACACTCGCACATACAGTCCTACAAACTCACACACACTCACACACACTCACACACTCCACCCACACACAAACTGGCACACACTCAAACACACTCACTCATACACACCCGCACACACTCACTCGCACACACACACACTCGCACACACTCGCACCCAGTCACTCGAGCACACTCGCACACACTCGCATGCACGCACGCACACACTCGCACACACTCACACGCACACACTCACGCACACACACTCACGCACACTCGTGCACACTCGCACGCACACATTCGCACACATTCGCACTCACTTGCACACACTCGTGCGCACACACTGGCACACACTGGCACACACTGGCACACACACACTCGCACACACTCTCACACACTCGCACACACAGTCCTACACACTCACACACACACTCGCAAACACTCGCACAAACTCACACACACTCACTCACACGCACACACTTGCGCACACTAGCACACACTCGCACGCCCACACTCACACACATTCGCACTCACTCGCACGCACTCGCACGCACACACTCGCACAAACTCACACACACTCGCACACACTCATACACAATCGCACGCACACACACTCGCACACACACACTCGCACACACTCGCACACTCTCACACACATTCACACTCACTCGCACGCACTCGCACGCGCACACTCAAACACACTCACACAAACTCACACACACTCGCACACACTTATACACAAACGCACACACACACTCGTACACACACTCGCACACACTCGCACACACTCACACACACTCACTCACACACACTCACACGCACACACTCGCACACACTCACACACACTTGCACACACTCGCACACACTCACAAGCACACACTCGCACACACACTCGCACACACTGACACGCACACACTCACACGCACACACTCGTACAAACAGTCGCACACACTCGCACCCACTCACTCGTGCACACTCGCGCACACTCGGGCACATTTGCACACACTCACACACTCTCGCACACACACTCGCACACACTCGAACACACTCGCACACACTCGCAAACACTCGCACATACAGTCCTACAAACTCACACACACTCACACACACTCACACACTCCACCCACACACAAACTGGCACACACTCAAACACACTCACTCATACACACTCGCACACACTCACTCGCACACACACACACTCGCACACACTCGCACCCAATCACTCGAGCACACTCGCACACACTCGCACGCACGCACACACTCGCACACACTCACACGCACACACTCATGCACACACACTCACGCACACTCGTGCACACTCGCACGCACACATTCGCACACATTCGCACTCACTTGCACACACTCGTGCGCACACACTGGCACACACTGGCACACACTGGCACACACACACTCGCACACACTCGCACACACTTGCACACACTAGCACACACACACTCGCACATATTCACACACACTCGCACGCACACACTCGCACACACTCGCATGCACACACTCGCACACACACTCACACACACTCACATACACACTCGCACACACTCGCACAAACTCCTACACACACTCGTACACACACACTCGCACACACACTCACACACTTGCACACACTCGCACATACACACATACACATTCGCACACACTCGCACACACACTCGCACACACAGTTCTACACACTCACACACACACTCGCAAACACTCGCACACACTCACACACACACTCACTCACATGTACACACTCGCGCACACTCGCACACACTCACGCACACTAGCACACACTCGCATGCACACACTGGCACACACACTAACACACACACTCACATACACACTCGCACACACTCGCACAAACTCCTACACACACTCGCACACACTCACACACACACTCGTACGCTCACACTCGCACACACTCACACACACACTTGCACACACTTGCACACGCACACTCGTACACAATCACACACACACTCGCAGACACTCGAACACACTCACTCATGCACACACTCACACACACTCGCCCACACTCGCACACACAGTCCTACACACTCACACACACACTCGCAAACATTTGCAAACACTCACACACACACTCACTCACACGTACACACTCGCGCACACTCGCACGCCGACACTCTCACACTCTCGCACACATTTGCACACACTCGCACGCACTCGCACGCACACACTCGCACACACTCGCACAAACTCATACACAATCGCACACACTCACTCGCACACACTTGCACACACTCGCACACACTTGCACACACTTGCACACGCTTGCACACACTCGCACACACTCGCACACACGCGCACACACTCACACACACGCACACACACGCACACACACTCACGCACACACTCGCACACACTCGCACACACTTGCATGCACACATTCGCACGCACTCGCACACACAAACACAAACTGGCACACACTCAAACACACTCACTCATACACACTCGCACACACTCACTCGCACACACACACACACTCGCACACACTCACTCACACACACTCACACGCACACACTCGCACACACTCACACACACTTGCACACACTCACACGCACACACACTCGCACACACACTCACACACACTCGCACACACTCACACGCACACACTCGCACACGCACTCACACACACTCACACGCACACACTCACACGCACACACTCGTACAAACAGTCGCACACACTCGCACCCACTCACTCGTGCACACTCGCGCACACTCGGGCACATTTGCACACACTCGCACACTCTCGCACACACACTCGCACACACTCGAACACACTCGCACACACTCGCAAACACTCGCACATACAGTCCTACAAACTCACACACACTCACACACACTCACACACTCCACCCACACACAAACTGGCACACACTCAAACACACTCACTCATACACACTCGCACACACTCACTCGCACACACACACACTCGCACACACTCGCACCCAGTCACTCGAGCACACTCGCACACACTCGCACGCACGCACGCACACACTCGCACACACTCACACGCACACACTCACGCACACACACTCACGCACACTCGTGCACACTCGCACGCACACATTCGCACACATTCGCACTCACTTGCACACACTCGTGCGCACACACTGGCACACAGTGGCACACACTGGCACACACACACTCGCACACACTCGCACACACTTGCACACACTAGCACACACACACTCGCACATATTCACACACACTCGCACACACTCGCATGCACACACTCGCACACACACTCACACACACTCACATACACACTCGCACACACTCGCACAAACTCCTACACACACTCGTACACACACACTCGCACACACACTCGCACACACTTGCACACACTCGCACATACACACATACACATTCGCACACACTCGCACACACACTCGCACACACAGTTCTACACACTCACACACACACTCGCAAACACTCGCACACACTCACACACACACTCACTCACACGTACACACTCGCGCACACTCGCACACACTCACGCACACTAGCACACACTCGCATGCACACACTGGCACACACACTAACACACACACTCACATACACACTCGCACACACTCGCACAAACTCCTACACACACTCGCACACACTCACACACACACTCGTACGCTCACACTCGCACACACTCACACACACACTTGCACACACTTGCACACGCACACTCGCACACAATCACACACACACTCGCAGACACTCGCACACACTCACTCATGCACACACTCACACACACTCGCCCACACTCGCACACACAGTCCTACACACTCACACACACACTCGCAAACATTTGCAAACACTCACACACACACTCACTCACACGTACACACTCGCGCACACTCGCACGCCGACACTCTCACACTCTCGCACACATTTGCACACACTCCCACTCACTCGCACGCACTCGCACGCACACACTCGCACACACTCGCACAAACTCATACACAATCGCACACACTCACTCGCACACACTTGCACACACTCGCACACACTCGCACACACTTGCACACGCTTGCACACACTCGCACACACTCGCACACACTCGCACACACTCACACACACGCACACACACGCACACACACTCACGCACACACTTGCACACACTCGCACACACTCACACACACACTCGTACGCTCACACTCGCACACACTCACACACACACTTGCACACACTTGCACACGCACACTCGCACACAATCACACACACACTCGCAGACACTCGCACACACTCACTCATGCACACACTCACTCACACTCGCCCACACTCGCACACACAGTCCTACACACTCACACACACACTCGCAAACATTTGCAAACACTCACACACACACTCACTCACACGTACACACTCGCGCACACTCGCACGCCGACACTCTCACACTCTCGCACACATTTGCACACACTCGCACGCACACACTCGCACACACTCGCACACACTTGCACACACTTGCACACGCTTGCACACACTCGCACACACTCGCACACACTCGCACACACTCACACACACGCACACACACGCACACACACTCACGCACACACTCGCACACACTCGCACACACTTGCATGCACACATTCGCACGCACTCGCACACACAAACACAAACTGGCACACACTCAAACACACTCACTCATACACACTCGCACACACTCACTCGCACACACACACACACACTCGCACACACTCACTCAAACACACTCACACGCACACACTCGCACACACTCACACACACTTGCACACACTCACACGCACACACACTCGCACACACACTCACACACACTCGCACACACTCACAAGCACACACTCGCACACACACTCACACACACTCACACGCACACACTCACACGCACACACTCGTGCAAACAGTCGCACACACTCGCACCCACTCACTCGTGCACACTCGCGCACACTCGGGCACATTTGCACACACTCGCACACTCTCGCACACACACTCGCACACACTCGAACACACTCGCACACACTCGCAAACACTCGCACATACAGTCCTACAAACTCACACACACTCACACACACTCACACACTCCACCCACACACAAACTGGCACACACTCAAACACACTCACTCATACACACTCGCACACACTCACTCGCACACACACACACTCGCACACACTCGCACCCAGTCACTCGAGCACACTCGCACACACTCGCATGCACGCACGCACACACTCGCACACACTCACACGCACACACTCACGCACACACACTCACGCACACTCGTGCACACTCGCACGCACACATTCGCACACATTCGCACTCACTTGCACACACTCGTGCGCACACACTGGCACACACTGGCACACACACACTCGCACACACTCGCACACACTCGCACACACAGTCCTACACACTCACACACACACTCGCAAACACTCGCACAAACTCACACACACTCACTCACACGCACACACTTGCGCACACTAGCACACACTCGCACGCCCACACTCACACACATTCGCACTCACTCGCACGCACTCGCACGCACAGACTCGCACAAACTCACACACACTCGCACACACTCATACACAATCGCACGCACACACACTCGCACACACACACTCGCACACACTCGCACACTCTCACACACATTCACACTCACTCGCACGCACTCGCACGCGCACACTCAAACACACTCACACAAACTCACACACACTCGCACACACTTATACACAAACGCACACACACACTCGTACACACACTCGCACACACTCGCACACACTCACACACACTCACTCACACACACTCACACGCACACACTCGCACACACTCACACACACTTGCACACACTCGCACACACTCACAAGCACACACTCGCACACACACTCGCACACACTGACACGCACACACTCACACGCACACACTCGTACAAACAGTCGCACACACTCGCACCCACTCACTCGTGCACACTCGCGCACACTCGGGCACATTTGCACACACTCACACACTCTCGCACACACACTCGCACACACTCGAACACACTCGCACACACTCGCAAACACTCGCACATACAGTCCTACAAACTCACACACACTCACACACACTCACACACTCCACCCACACACAAACTGGCACACACTCAAACACACTCACTCATACACACTCGCACACACTCACTCGCACACACACACACTCGCACACACTTGCACCCAGTCACTCGAGCACACTCGCACACACTCGCACGCACGCACACACTCGCACACACTCACACGCACACACTCATGCACACACACTCACGCACACTCGTGCACACTCGCACGCACACATTCGCACACATTCGCACTCACTTGCACACACTCGTGCGCACACACTGGCACACACTGGCACACACTGGCACACACACACTCGCACACACTCGCACACACTTGCACACACTAGCACACACACACTCGCACATATTCACACACACTCGCCCGCACACACTCGCACACACTCGCATGCACACACTCGCACACACACTCACACACACTCACATACACACTCGCACACACTCGCACAAACTCCTACACACACTCGTACACACACACTCGCACACACACTCACACACTTGCACACACTCGCACATACACACATACACATTCGCACACACTCGCACACACACTCGCACACACAGTTCTACACACTCACACACACACTCGCAAACACTCGCACACACTCACACACACACTCACTCACATGTACACACTCGCGCACACTCGCACACACTCACGCACACTAGCACACACTCGCATGCACACACTGGCACACACACTAACACACACACTCACATACACACTCGCACACACTCGCACAAACTCCTACACACACTCGCACACACTCACACACACACTCGTACGCTCACACTCGCACACACTCACACACACACTTGCACACACTTGCACACGCACACTCGCACACAATCACACACACACTCGCAGACACTCGCACACACTCACTCATGCACACACTCACACACACTCGCCCACACTCGCACACACAGTCCTACACACTCACACACACACTCGCAAACATTTGCAAACACTCACACACACACTCACTCACACGTACACACTCGCGCACACTCGCACGCCGACACTCTCACACTCTCGCACACATTTGCACACACTCGCACGCACTCGCACGCACACACTCGCACACACTCGCACAAACTCATACACAATCGCACACACTCACTCGCACACACTTGCACACACTCCCACACACTCGCACACACTTGCACACACTTGCACACGCTTGCACACACTCGCACACACTCGCACACACTCGCACACACTCACACACACGCACACACACTCACGCACACACTCGCACACACTCGCACACACTTGCATGCACACATTCGCACGCACTCGCACACACAAACACAAACTGGCACACACTCAAACACACTCACTCATACACACTCGCACACACTCACTCGCACACACACACACACACTCGCACACACTCACTCACACACACTCACACGCACACACTCGCACACACTCACACACACTTGCACACACTCACACGCACACACACTCGCACACACACTCACACACACTCGCACACACTCACAAGCACACACTCGCACACACACTCACACACACTCACACGCACACACTCACACGCACACACTCGTACAAACAGTCGCACACACTCGCACCCACTCACTCGTGCACACTCGCGCACACTCGGGCACATTTGCACACACTCGCACACTCTCGCACACACACTCGCACACACTCGAACACACTCGCACACACTCGCAAACACTCGCACATACAGTCCTACAAACTCACACACACTCACACACACTCACACACTCCACCCACACACAAACTGGCACACACTCAAACACACTCACTCATACACACTCGCACACACTCACTCGCACACACACACACTCGCACACACTCGCACCCAGTCACTCGAGCACACTCGCACACACTCGCACGCACG
Source organism: Phyllobates terribilis (assembly GCF_046119375.1). Taxonomy (NCBI): domain Eukaryota; kingdom Metazoa; phylum Chordata; class Amphibia; order Anura; family Dendrobatidae; genus Phyllobates; species Phyllobates terribilis. Next base: position 3,724,639 of record NW_027362853.1, read on the forward strand.
CACGCACACACTCGCACACACTCACACGCACACACTCACGCACACACACTCACGCACACTCGTGCACACTCGCACGCACACATTCGCACACATTCGCACTCACTTGCACACACTCGTGCGCACACACTGGCACACAGTGGCACACACTGGCACACACACACTCGCACACACTCGCACACACTTGCACACACTAGCACACACACACTCGCACATATTCACACACACTCGCACACACTCGCATGCACACACTCGCACACACACTCACACACACTCACATACACACTCGCACACACTCGCACAAACTCCTACACACACTCGTACACACACACTCGCACACACACTCGCACACACTTGCACACACTCGCTCATACACACATACACATTCGCACACACTCGCACACACACTCGCACACACAGTTCTACACACTCACACACACACTCGCAAACACTCGCACACACTCACACACACACTCACTCACACGTACACACTCGCGCACACTCGCACACACTCACGCACACTAGCACACACTCGCATGCACACACTGGCACACACACTAACACACACACTCACATACACACTCGCACACACTCGCACAAACTCCTACACACACTCGCACACACTCACACACACACTCGTACGCTCACACTCGCACACACTCACACACACACTTGCACACACTTGCACACGCACACTCGCACACAATCACACACACACTCGCAGACACTCGCACACACTCACTCATGCACACACTCACACACACTCGCCCACACTCGCACACACAGTCCTACACACTCACACACACACTCGCAAACATTTGCAAACACTCACACACACACTCACTCACACGTACACACTCGCGCACACTCGCACGCCGACACTCTCACACTCTCGCACACATTTGCACACACTCCCACTCACTCGCACGCACTCGCACGCACACACTCGCACACACTCGCACAAACTCATACACAATCGCACACACTCACTCGCACACACTTGCACACACTCGCACACACTCGCACACACTTGCACACGCTTGCACACACTCGCACACACTCGCACACACTCGCACACACTCACACACACGCACACACACGCACACACACTCACGCACACACTTGCACACACTCGCACACACTTGCATGCACACATTCGCACGCACTCGCACACACAAACACAAACTGGCACACACTCAAACACACTCACTCATACACACTCGCACACACTCACTCGCACACACACACACACTCGCACACACTCACACGCACACACTCACGCACACACACTCGTGCACACTCGCACGCACACTCACTCACACGTACACACTCGCGCACACTCACACACACTCACGCACACTAGCACACACTCGTAAGCATACACTCACACTCACTCACACACTTACTCACACGCACACACTCTCGCACACACTCACACACACTCGCGCACACTCGCACACACTCGCACGCCCACACTCGCACACTCTCGCACACATTTGCACACACTCGCACTCTCGCACCCACTCGCATGCACACACTCGCACACACTCATACACAATCAAACAAACTCGCACACACACTCGCACACATTTGCACACACTTGCACACACTCACTCACTCACACTCACTCGCACAACCTTGCACACACTCGCACACACTCGCACACACAGTCCTACACACTCACACACACACTCGCAAACACTCGCACAAACTCACACACACTCACTCACACGCACACACTTGCGCACACTAGCACACACTCACACGCAAACACTCACACACATTCGCACTCACTCGCAAGCACTCGCACGCACACACTCGCACAAACTCAACCACACTCGCACACACTCATACACAATCGCACGCACACACACTCGCACACACACACTCGCACACACTCGCACACTCTCACACACATTCACACTCACTCGCACGCACTCGCACGCGCACACTCAAACACACTCGCACAAACTCACACACACTCGCACACACTTATACACAAACGCACACACACACTCGTACACACACTCGCACACACTCGCACACACTCGCACACACTCACTCACACACACTCACACGCACACACTCACACACACTTGCACACACTCGCACACACTCACACGCACACACACTCGCACACACACTCACACACACTCGCACACACTCACAAGCACACACTCGCACACACACTCACACACACTCACACGCACACACTCACACGCACACACTCGTACAAACAGTCGCACACACTCGCATCCACTCACTCGTGCACACTCGCGCACACTCGGGCACATTTGCACACACTCGCACACTCTCGCACACACACTCGCACACACTCGAACACACTCGCACACGCTCGCAAACACTCGCACATACAGTCCTACAAACTCACACACACTCACACACACTCACACACTCCACCCACACACAAATTGGCACACACTCAAACACACTCACTCATACACACTCGCACACACTCACTCGCACACACACACACTCGCACACACTCGCACCCAGTCACTCGAGCACACTCGCACACACTCGCACGCACGCACACACTCGCACACACTCACACGCACACACTCACGCACACACTCACGCACACTCGTGCACACTCACACGCACACATTCGCACACATTCGCACTCACTTGCACACACTCGTGCACACACACTGGCACACACTGGCACACGCTGGCACACACACACTCGCACACACTCGCACACACTTGCACACACTAGCACACACACACTCGCACATATTCACACACACTCGCACGCACACACTCGCACACACTCGCATGCACACACTCGCACACACACTCACACACACTCACATACACACTCGCACACACTCGCACAAACTCCTACACACACTCGTACACACACACTCGCACACACACTCACACACTTGCACACACTCGCACATACACACATACACATTCGCACACACTCGCACACACACTCGCACACACAGTTCTACACACTCACACACACACTCGCAAACACTCGCACACACTCACACACACACTCACTCACACGTACACACTCGCGCACACTCGCACACACTCACGCACACTAGCACACACTCGCATGCACACACTGGCACACACACTAACACACACACTCACATACACACTCGCACACACTCGCACAAACTCCTACACACACTCGCACACACTCACACACACACTCGTACGCTCACACTCGCACACACTCACACACACACTTGCACACACTTGCACACGCACACTCGCACACAATCACACACACACTCGCAGACACTCGCACACACTCACTCATGCACACACTCACACACACTTGCCCACACTCGCACACACAGTCCTACACACTCACACACACACTCGCAAACATTTGCAAACACTCACACACACACTCACTCACACATACACACTCGCGCACACTCGCACGCCAACACTCTCACACTCTCGCACACATTTGCACACACTCGCACGCACTCGCACGCACACACTCGCACACACTCGCACAAACTCATACACAATCGCACACACTCACTCGCACACACTTGCACACACTCGCACACACTCGCACACACTTGCACACACTTGCACACGCTTGCACACACTCGCACACACTCGCACACACTCGCACACACTCACACACACGCACACACACGCACACACACTCACGCACACACTCGCACACACTCGCACACACTTGCATGCACACATTCGCACGCACTCGCACACACAAACACAAACTGGCACACACTCAAACACACTCACTCATACACACTCGCACACACTCACTCGCACACACACACACACACTCGCACACACTCACTCACACACACTCACACGCACACACACTCGCACACACACTCACACACACTCGCACACACTCACAAGCACACACTCGCACACACACTAACACACACTCACACGCACACACTCACACGCACACACTCGTACAAACAGTCGCACACACTCGCACCCACTCACTCGTGCACACTCGCGCACACTCGGGCACATTTGCACACACTCGCACACTCTCGCACACACACTCGCACACACTCGCAAACACTCGCACATACAGTCCTACAAACTCACACACACTCACACACACTCACACACTCCACCCACACACAAACTGGCACACACTCAAACACACTCACTCATACACACTCGCACACACTCACTTGCACACACACACACTCGCACACACTCGCACCCAGTCACTCGAGCACACTCGCACACACTCGCACGCACGCACACACTCGCACACACTCACACGCACACACTCATGCACACACACTCACGCACACTCGTGCACACTCGCACGCACACATTCGCACACATTCGCACTCACTTGCACACACTCGTGCGCACACACTGGCACACACACACTCGCACACACTCGCACACACTTGCACACACTAGCACACACACACTCGCACATATTCACACACACTCGCACGCACACACTCGCACACACTCGCATGCACACACTCGCACACACACTCACACACACTCACATACACACTCGCACACACTCGCACAAACTCCTACACACACTCGTACACACACACTCGCACACACACTCACACACTTGCACACACTCGCACATACACACATACACATTCGCACACACTCGCACACACACTCGCGCACACAGTTCTACACACTCACACACACACTCGCAAACACTCGCACACACTCACACACACACTCACTCACACGTACACACTCGCGCACACTCGCACACACTCACGCACACTAGCACACACTCGCATGCACACACTGGCACACACACTAACACACACACTCACATACACACTCGCACACACTCGCACAAACTCCTACACACACTCGCACACACTCACACACACACTCGTACGCTCACACTCGCACACACTCACACACACACTTGCACACACTTGCACACGCACACTCGCACACAATCACACACACACTCGCAGACACTCGCACACACTCACTCATGCACACACTCACACACACTCGCCCACACTCGCACACACAGTCCTACACACTCACACACACACTCGCAAACATTTGCAAACACTCACACACACACTCACTCACACGTACACACTCGCGCACACTCGCACGCCGACACTCTCACACTCTCGCACACATTTGCACACACTCGCACGCACTCGCACGCACACACTCGCACACACTCGCACAAACTCATACACAATCGCACACACTCACTCGCACACACTTGCACACACTCGCACACACTCGCACACACTTGCACACACTTGCACACGCTTGCACACACTCGCACACACTCGCACACACTCGCACACACTCACACACACGCACACACATGCACACACACTCACGCACACACTCGCACACACTCGCACACACTTGCATGCACACATTCGCACGCACTCGCACACACAAACACAAACTGGCACACACTCAAACACACTCACTCATACACACTCGCACACACTCACTCGCACACACACACACACTCGCACACACTCACTCACACACACTCACTCGCACACACACACGCACACTCGCACACACTCGCACGCACGCACACACTCGCACACACTCACACGCACACACTCACGCACACACACTCACGCACACTCGTGCACACTCGCACGCAAACATTCGCACACATTCGCACTCACTTGCACAAACTCGTGCGCACACACTGGCACACACTGGCACACACTGGCACACACACACTCGCACACACTCGCACACACTTGCACACACTAGCACACACACACTCGCACATATTCACACACACTCGCACACACTCGCATGCACACACTCGCACACACACTCACACACACTCACATACACACTCGCACACACTCGCACAAACTCCTACACACACTCGTACACACACACTCGCACACACACTCGCACACTCTTGCACACACTCGCACATACACACATACACATTCGCACACACTCGCACACACACTCGCACACACAGTTCTACACACTCACACACACACTCGCAAACACTCGCACACACTCACACACACACTCACTCACACGTACACACTCGCGCACACTCGCACACACTCACGCACACTAGCACACACTCGCATGCACACACTGGCACACACACTAACACATACACTCACATACACACTCGCACACACTCGCACAAACTCCTACACACACTCGCACACACTCACACACACACTCGTACGCTCACACTCGCACACACTCACACACACACTTGCACACACTTGCACACGCACACTCGCACACAATCACACACACACTCGCAGACACTCGCACACACTCACTCATGCACACACTCACACACACTCGCCCACACTCGCACACACAGTCCTACACACTCACACACACACTCGCAAACATTTGCAAACACTCACACACACACTCACTCACACGTACACACTCGCGCACACTCGCACGCCGACACTCTCACACTCTCGCACACATTTGCACACACTCGCACTCACTCGCACGCACTCGCAAGCACACACTCGCACACACTCGCACAAACTCATACACAATCGCACACACTCACTCGCACACACTTGCACACACTCGCACACACTCGCACACACTTGCACACGCTTGCACACACTCGCACACACTCGCACACACTCGCACACACTCACACACACGCACACACACTCACGCACACACTCGCACACACTCGCACACACTTGCATGCACACATTCGCACGCACTCGCACACACAAACACAAACTGGCACACACTCAAACACACTCACTCATACACACTCGCACACACTCACTCGCACACACACACACACTCGCACACACTCACACGCACACACTCACGCACACACACTCGTGCACACTCGCACGCACACTCACTCACACGTACACACTCGCGCACACTCACACACACTCACGCACACTAGCACACACTCGTAAGCATACACTCACACTCACTCACACACTTACTCACACGCACACACTCTCGCACACACTCACACACACTCGCGCACACTCGCACACACTCGCACGCCCACACTCGCACACTCTCACACACATTTGCACACACTCGCACTCTCGCACGCACTCGCATGCACACACTCGCACACACTCATACACAATCAAACAAACTCGCACACACACTCGCACACATTTGCACACACTTGCACACACTCACTCACACTCACTCGCACACACTTGCACACACTCTCACACACTCGCACACACAGTCCTACACACTCACACACACACTCGCAAACACTCGCACAAACTCACACACACTCACTCACACGCACACACTTGCGCACAGTAGCACACACTCACACGCCCACACTCACACACATTCGCACTCACTCGCAAGCACTCGCACGCACACACTCGCACAAACTCACACACACTCGCACACACTCATACACAATCGCACGCACACACACTCGCACACACACACTCGCACACACTCGCACACTCTCACACACATTCACACTCACTCGCACGCGCACACTCAAACACACTCGCACAAACTCACACACACTCGCACACACTTATACACAAACGCACACACACACTCGTACACACACTCGCACACACTCGCACACACTCGCACACACTCGCACACACTCACTCACACACACTCGCACACACTCACAAGCACACACTCGCACACACACTCGCACACACTCACACGCACACACTCACACGCACACACTCGTACAAACAGTCGCACACACTCGCACCCACTCACTCGTGCACACTCGCGCACACTCGGGCACATTTGCACACACTCGCACACTCTCGCACACACACTCGCACACACTCGAACACACTCGCACACACTCGCAAACACTCGCACATACAGTCCTACAAACTCACACACACTCACACACACTCACACACTCCACCCACACACAAATTGGCACACACTCAAACACACTCACTCATACACACTCGCACACACTCACTCGCACACACACACACTCGCACACACTCGCACCCAGTCACTCGAGCACACTCGCACACACTCGCACGCACGCACACACTCGCACACACTCACACGCACACACTCACGCACACACACTCACGCACACTCGTGCACACTCGCACGCACACATTCGCACACATTCGCACTCACTTGCACACACTCGTGCGCACACACTGGCACACACTGGCACACACTGGCACACACACACTCGCACACACTCGCACACACTTGCACACACTAGCACACACACACTCGCACATATTCACACACACTCGCACGCACACACTCGCACACACTCGCACACACACTCACACACACTCACATACACACTCGCACACACTCGCACAAACTCCTACACACACTCGTACACACACACTCGCACACACACTCGCACACACTTGCACACACTCGCACATACACACATACACATTCGCACACACTCGCACACACACTCGCACACACAGTTCTACACACTCACACACACACTCGCAAACACTCGCACACACTCACACACACACTCACTCACACGTACACACTCGCGCACACTCGCACACACTCACGCACACTAGCACACACTCGCATGCACACACTGGCACACACACTAACACACACACTCACATACACACTCGCACACACTCGCACAAACTCCTACAGACACTCGCACACACTCACACACACACTCGTACGCTCACACTCGCACACACTCACACACACACTTGCACACACTTGCACATGCACACTCGCACACAATCACACACACACTCGCAGACACTCGCACACACTCACTCATGCACACACTCACACACACTCGCCCACACTCGCACACACAGTCCTACATACTCACACACACACTCGCAAACATTTGCAAACACTCACACACACACTCACTCACACGTACACACTCGCGCACACTCGCACGCCGACACTCTCACACTCTCGCACACATTTGCACACACTCGCACTCACTCGCACGCACTCGCACGCACACACTCGCACACACTCGCACAAACTCATACACAATCGCACACACTCACTCGCACACACTTGCACACACTCGCACACACTCGCACACACTTGCACACACTTGCACACGCTTGCACACACTCGCACACACTCGCACACACTCGCACACACTCACACACACGCACACACACGCACACACACTCACGCACACACTCGCACACACTCGCACACACTTGCATGCACACATTCGCACGCACTCGCACACACAAACACAAACTGGCACACACTCAAACACACTCACTCATACACACTCGGACACACTCACTCGCACACACTCACTCGCACGCCCACACTCGCACGCCCACACTCGCACACTCTCGCACACATTTGCACACACTCGCACTCTCGCACCCACTCGCATGCACACACTCGCACACACTCATACACAATCAAACTCACACACACACTCGCACACATTTGCACACACTTGCACACACTCACTCACACTCACTCGCACACACTTGAACACACTCGCACACACTCGCACACACAGTCCTACACACTCACACACACACTCGCAAACACTCGCACAAACTCACACACACTCACTCACACGCACACACTTGCGCACACTAGCACACACTCACACGCCCACACTCACACACACTCGCACACACTCGCACATACTCGCACACACTCGCACACACTCGCATGCACACACTCGCACACACACTCACACACACACACTCGCATACACACTCGCACACACTCGCACAAACTCCTACACACACTCGTACACACTCACACACACTCACACACACACTTGCACACACTCGCACACACTCGCACATACACACATACACATTCGCACACACTCGCACACTCACTCGCACACACAGTCCTACACACTCACACACACACTCGCAAACACTCGCACACACACACTCACTCACACGTACACACTCGCGCACACTCACACACTCACGCACACTAGCACAGACTCGTAAGCATACACTCACACTCACTCACACACTTACTCACACGCAAACACTCTCGCACACACTCACACACACTCGCGCACACTCGCACGCCCACACTCGCACACTCTCGCACACATTTGCACACACTCACACACATTCGCACCCACTCGCACACACTCACTCACACTCACTCGCACACACTTGCACACACTCGCACACACTCGCACACACAGTCCTACACACTCACACACACTCGCAAACACTCGCACAAACTCACACACACTCACTCACACGCACACACTTGCACACACTAGCACACACTTGCACGCCCACACTTGCACACATTCGCACTCACTCGCACGCACTCGCACGCACACACTCGCACACACTCGCACAAACTCACACACACTCGCACACACTCATACTCAATCGCACAATCGCACAAACTCACACACACTCGCACACACTCACACACTCGCACCCACTCTCTCGTGCACACTCGCACACATTCGCACTCACTCGCACGCACTCGCACGCACACAATCGCACAAACTCACACACACTCGCACACACTCACACACTCGCACCCACTCACTCGTGCACACTCGCACACATTCGCACTCACTCGCACGCACTCACACGCACACACTCGCACAAACTCACACACACTCGCACACACTCATACACAATCGCACGCACACACACTCGCACACATTCGCACTCACTCGCACGCACTCGCACGCACACACTTGCACAAACTCACACACACTGGCACACACTTATACACAATCGCACACACACACTCTAACACACACTCGCACACACTCACTCACACACACACACTCGCACACACTCACACACACTTGCACACACTCGCACACACTCACACGCACACACACTCACACACACACTCACACACATTCGCACACACTCGCACCCACTCACTCGTGCACACTCGCGCACACTCGGGCACATTTGCACACACTCGCACACACTCGCTTACTCTCGCACACACACTCGCACACACACTTGCACACACTCGAACACACTCGCACACACTCGCAAACACTCGCACATACAGTCCTACAAACTCACACACACTCACACACACTCACACACTCGCACCCACACACAAACTGGCACACACTCAAACACACTCACTCATACACACTCGCACACACTCACTCGCTCACACACACACACTCGCACACACTCGCACCCAGTCACTCGAGCACACTCGCACACCCTCGCACGCACGCACACACTCGCACACACTCACATGCACACACTCACGCACACACACTCGCGCACACTCGTGCACACTCGCACGCACACATTCACACACATTCGCACTCACTTGCACACACTCGTACGCACACACTGGCACACACTCGCACACACTCGCACACACACACTCGCACACACTCGCATACACACTCGCACAAACTCCTACACACACTCGTACACACTCACACACACTAGCACACACACACTCGCACACACTCGCACATACTCGCACACACTCGCACACACTCGCATGCACACACTCGCACACACACTCACACACACACTCTCGCATACACACTCGCACAAACTCCTACACACACTCGTACACACTCACACACACTCGCACACACACTTGCACACACTCGCACACACTCGCACATACACACATACACATTCGCACACACTCGCACACACACTCGCACACACAGTCCTACACACTCACACACACACTCACAAACACTCGCACACACTCACACACACACTCACTCACACGTACACACTCACTCACACTTGCACACACTCACGCACACTAGCACACACTCATAAGCATACACTTACACTCACTCACACACTTACTCACACGCACACACTCTCGCACACACTCACACACACTCGCGCACACTCGCACACACTCGCACGCCCACACTCGCACACTCTCACACACATTTGCACACACTCGCACTCACTTGCACCCACTCGCACGCACACACTCGCACACACTCATACACAATCACACAAACTCGCACACATTCGCACACACTCGCACACACTCGAACGCACGCACGCACACACTCGCACACACTCACACGCACACACTCATGCACACACACTCGCGCACACTCGTGCACACTTGCACGCACACATTCGCACACATTCGCACTCACTTGCACACACTCGTATGCACACACTGTCACACACTGGCACACACACACTCGCACACACTCGCACACACTTGCACACACTAGCACACACACACTCGCACATACTCGCACACACTCGCACACACTCGCACGCACACACTCGCACACACACTCCCACACACACACTCACATACACACTCGCACACACTCGCACAAACTCCTACACACACAGGTACACACTCACACACACTCGCACACACTCGCACACACTCGCACATACACACATACACATTCACACACACTCGCACACACAGTCCTACACACTCACACACACTCTCAAACACTCGCACACACTCACACACACACTCACTCACACGTACACACTCGCGCACACTCGCACACACTCACGCACACTAGCACACACTCGTAAGCATACACTCACACTCACTCACACACTTACTCACACGCACACACTCTCGCACACACTCACACACACTCGCGCACACTCGCACACACTCGCACGCCCACACTCGCACACTCTCGCACACATTTGCACACACTCGCACTCACTCGCACCCACTCGCACGCACACACTCGCACACACTCATACACAATCACACAAACTCACACACACTCGCACACATTCGCACACACTCGCACACACGCACTCACTAACACTCACTCGCACACACTTGCACACACTCACACACACTCGCACACAGTCCTACACACTCACACACACACTCGCAAACACTCGCACAAACTCACACACACTCACTCACACGCACACACTTGCGCACACTAGCACACACTTGCACGCCCACACTCGCACACATTCGCACTCACTCGCATGCACTCGCACGCACACACTCGCACACACTCGCACAAACTCACACACACTCGCACACACTCATACACAATCGCACGCACACACACTCGCACACACTCGCACACATTCGCACTCACTCGCACGCACTCGCACGCACACACTCGCACAAACTCACACACACTGGCACACACTTATACAAAATCGCACACACACACTCTAACACACACTCGCACACACTCACTCACACACACTCACACACACACACTCGAACACACTCACACACACTTGCACACACTCGCACACACTCACACGCACACACACTCACACACACACTCACACACACTCGCACACACTCACAAGCACAAACTCGCACACACACTCGCACACACTCACAAGCACACACTCACACGCACACACTCGCACACACACTCGCACACACTCGCACCCACTCACTCATGCACACTCGCGCACACTCGGGCACATTTGCACACACTCGCACACACTCGCACACTCTCGCACACACACTCGCACACACACTCGCACACACTCGAACACACTCGCACACACTCGCAAACACTCGCACATACAGTCCTACAAACTCACACACACTCACACACTCGCACCCACACACAAACTGGCACACACTCAAACACACTCACTCATACACACTCGCACACACTCACTCGCACGCTCTCACACACTCGCACAAACTCACATGCACACACTCACACACACACTCACTCACACGTACACACTCGCGCACACTCACGCACACTAGCACACACTCGTAAGCATACACTCACACACTTACTCACACGCACACACTCTCGCACACACTCGCGCACACTCGCACACTCTCGCACACATTTGCACACACTCGCACTCACTCGCACCCACTCGCACGCACACACTCGCACACACTCATACACAATCACACAAACTCGCACACACACACTCGCACACATTCGCACACACTCGCACACACACACTCACTCACACTCACTCGCACACACTTGCACACACTCGCACACACTCGTACACACAGTCCTACACACTCACACACACACTCGCAAACACTCGCACAAACTCACACACACTCACTCACATGCACACACTTGCGCACACTAGCACACACTCGCACGCCCACACTCGCACACATTCGCACTCACTCGCACACACTCGCACGCACACACTCGCACACACTCGCACAAACTCACACACACTCGCACACACTCATACACAATCACACGCACACACACCCGCACACACTCGCACACATTTGCACTCACTCGCACGCACTCGCATGCACACACTCGCACAAACTCACACACACTGGCACACACTTATACACAATCGCACACACACACTCTAACACACACTGGCACACACTCACACACACTCACTCACACACACTCACACACACACTCGCACACACTCACACACACTTGCACACACTCGCACACACTCACACGCACACACACTCACACACACACTCACACACACTCGCACACACTCACAAGCACAAACTCGCACACACACTCGCACACACTCACACGCACACACTCACACGCACACACTCGCACACACACTCGCACACACTCGCACCCACTCACTCGTGCACACTCGCGCACACTCGGGCACATTTGCACACACTCGCACACTCTCGCACACACACTCGCACACACTCGAACACACTCGCACACACTCGCAAACACTCGCACATACAGTCCTACAAACTCACACACACTCACACACACTCACACACTCCACCCACACACAAACTGGCACACACTCAAACACACTCACTCATACACACTCGCACACACTCACTCGCACACACACACACTTGCACACACTCGCACCCAATCACTCGAGCACACTCGCACACACTCGAACGCACGCACGCACACACTCGCACATACTCACATGCACACACTCACGCACACACACTCGCGCACACTCGTGCACACTCGCACGCACACATTCACACACATTCGCACTCACTTGCACACACTCGTACGCACACACTGGCACACACTCGCACACACTCGCACACACACACTCGCACACACTCGCATGCACACACTTGCACACACACTCACACACACTCGCACAAACTCCTACACACACTCGTACACACTCACACACACTAGCACACACACACTCGCACACACTCGCACATACTCGCACACACTTGCACACACTCGCACATACACACATACACATTCGCACACACTCGCACACACACTCGCACACACAGTCCTACACACTCACACACACACTCACAAACACTTGCACACACTCACACACACACTCACTCACACGTACACACTCACGCACACTTGCACACACTCACGCACACTAGCACACACTCGTAAGCATACACTCACACTCACTCACACATTTACTCACACGCACACACTCTCGCACACACTCACACACACTCGCGCACACTCGCACACACTCACACGCCCACACTCGCACACTCTTGCACACACTCGCACACACTCACACGCGCACACACTCACACACACTCACACACACTCGCACACACTCGCACACTCTCGCACACACACTCGCACACACACTCGCACACACTCTAACACACTCGCACACACTCGCAAACACTCGCACATACAGTCCTACAAACTCACACACACTCACACACTCGCACCCACACACAAACTGGCACACACTCAAACACACTCACTCATACACACTCGCACACACTCACTCGCACGCACGCACACACTCGCACACACTCACATGCACACACTCACGCACACACACTCGCGCACACTCGTGCACACTCGCACGCACACATTCACACACATTCGCACTCACTTGCACACACTCGTACGCACACACTGGCACACACTTGCACACACTCGCACACACACACTCGCACACACTCGCATGCAAACACTTGCACACACACTCGCACACTCTCGCATACACACTCGCACAAACTCCTACACACACTCGTACACACTCACACACACTCGCACACACACTTGCACACACTCGCACATACACACATACACATTCGCACACACTCGCACACACACTCGCACACACAGTCCTACACACTCACACACACACTCACAAACACTCGCACACACTCACACACACACTCACTCACACGTACACACTCACGCACACTTGCACACACTCACGCACACTAGCACACACTCGTAAGCATACACTCACACTCACTCACACACTTACTCACACGCACACACTCTCGCACACACTCACACACACTCGCGCACACTCGCACACACTCGCACGCCCACACTCGCACACTCTCGCACACATTTGCACACACTCGCACTCACTTGCACCCACTCGCACGCACACACTCGCACACACTCATACACAATCCCACAAACTCACACACATTCGCACACACTCGCACACACTCACTCACTCACACTTACTCGCACACACTTGCACACACTCGCACACACTCGCACACACAGTCCTACACACTCACACACACACTCGCAAACACTCGCACAAACTCACACACACTCACTCACACGCACACACTTGCGCACACTAGCACACACTCGCACGCCCACACTCACACACATTCGCACTCACTCGCACGCACTCGCACGCACACACTCGCACAAACTCACACACACTCGCACACACTCATACACAATCGCACGCACACACACTCGCACACACACACTCGCACACACTCGCACACTCTCACACACATTCACACTCACTCGCACACACTCGCACGCGCACACTCAAACACACTCGCACAAACTCACACACACTCGCACACACTTATACACAAACGCACACACACACTCGTACACACACTCGCACACACTCGCACACACTCGCACACACTCACTCACACACACTCACACACACACACTCACACACACTTGCACACACTCGCACACACTCACACGCACACACACTCGCACACACACTCACACACACTCGCACACACTCACAAGCACACACTCGCACACACACTCACACACACTCACACGCACACACTCACACGCACACACTCGTACAAACAGTCGCACACACTCGCACCCACTCACTCGTGCACACTCGCGCACACTCGGGCACATTTGCACACACTCGCACACTCTCGCACACACACTCGCACACACTCGAGCACACTCGCACACACTCGCAAACACTCGCACATACAGTCCTACAAACTCACACACACTCACACACACTCACACACTCCACCCACACACAAACTGGCACACACTCAAACACACTCACTCATACACACTCGCACACACTCACTCGCACACACACACACTCGCACACACTCGCACCCAGTCACTCGAGCACACTCGCACACACTTGAACGCACGCACACACTCGTACACACTCACACGCACACACTCACGCACACACACTCACGCACACTCGTGCACACTCGCACGCACACATTCGCACACATTCGCACTCACTTGCACACACTCGTGCGCACACACTGGCACACACTGGCACACACTGGCACACACACACTCGCACACACTCGCACACACAGTCCTACACACTCACACACACACTCGCAAACACTCGCACAAACTCACACACACTCACTCACACGCACACACTTGCGCACACTAGCACACACTCGCACGCCCACACTCACACACATTCGCACTCACTCGCACGCACTCGCACGCACACACTCGCACAAACTCACACACACTCGCACACACTCATACACAATCGCACGCACACACACTCGCACAGACACACTCGCACACACTCGCACACTCTCACACACATTCACACTCACTCGCACGCACTCGCACGCGCACACTCAAACACACTCGCACAAACTCACACACACTCGCACACACTTATACACAAACGCACACACACACTCGTACACACACTCGCACACACTCGCACACACTCGCACACACTCACTCACACACACTCACACGCACACACTCGCACACACTCACACACACTTGCACACACTCGCACACACTCACACGCACACACACTCGCACACACACTCACACACACTCGCACACACTCACAAGCACACACTCGCACACACACTCGCACACACTCACACGCACACACTCACACGCACACACTCGTACAAACAGTCGCACACACTCGCACCCACTCACTCGTGCACACTCGCGCACACTCGGGCACATTTGCACACACTCGCACACTCTCGCACACACACTCGCACACACTCGAACACACTCGCACACACTCGCAAACACTCGCACATACAGTCCTACAAACTCACACACACTCACACACACTCACACACTCCACCCACACACAAACTGGCACACACTCAAACACACTCACTCATACACACTCGCACACACTCACTCGCACACACACACACTCGCACACACTCGCACCCAGTCACTCGAGCACACTCGCACACACTCGCACGCACGCACACACTCGCACACACTCACACGCACACACTCACGCACACACACTCACGCACACTCGTGCACACTCGCACGCACACATTCGCACTCACTTGCACAAACTCGTGCGCACACACTGGCACACACTGGCACACACACACTCGCACACACTTGCACACACTAGCACACACACACTCGCACATATTCACACACACTCGCACGCACACACTCGCACACTCTCGCATGCACACACTCACACACACACTCACACACACTCACATACACACTCACACACACTCGCACAAACTCCTACACACACTCGTACACACACACTCGCACACACTTGCACACACTCGCACATAGACACATACACATTCGCACACACTCGCACACACACTCGCACACACAGTTCTACACACTCACACACACACTCGCAAACACTCGCACACACTCACACACACACTCACTCACACGTACACACTCGCGCACACTCGCACACACTCACGCACACTAGCACACACTCGCATGCACACACTGGCACACACACTAACACACACACTCACATACACACTCGCACAAACTCCTACACACACTCGCACACACTCACACACACACTCGTACGCTCACACTCGCACACACTCACACACACACTTGCACACACTTGCACACGCACACTCGCACACAATCACACACACACTCGCAGACACTCGCACACACTCACTCATGCACACACTCACACACACTCGCCCACACTCGCACACACAGTCCTACACACTCACACACACACTCGCAAACATTTGCAAACACTCACACACACACTCACTCACACGTACACACTCGCGCACACTCGCACGCCGACACTCTCACACTCTCGCACACATTTGCACACACTCGCACTCACTCGCACGCACTCGCACGCACACACTCACACACACTCGCACAAACTCATACACAATCGCACACACTCACTCGCACACACTTGCACACACTCGCACACACTCGCACACACTTGCACACACTTGCACACGCTTGCACACACTCGCACACACTCGCACACACTTGCACACACTCACACACACGCACACACACGCACACACACTCACGCACACACTCGCACACACTCGCACACACTTGCATGCACACATTCGCACGCACTCGCACACACAAACACAAACTGGCAAACACTCAAACACACTCACTCATACACACTCGCACACACTCACTCGCACACACACACACACACTCGCACACACTCACTCACACACACTAACACGCACACACTCGCACACACTCACACACACTTGCACACACTCGCACACACTCACACGCACACACACTCGCACACACACTCACACACACTCGCACACACTCACAAGCACACACTCGCACACACACTCACACACACTCACACGCACACACTCACACGCACACACTCGTACAAACAGTCGCACACACTCGCACACACTCACTCGTGCACACTCGCGCACACTCGGGCACATTTGCACACACTCGCACACTCTCGCACACACTCGAACACACTCACACACACTCGCAAACACTCGCACATACAGTCCTACAAACTCACACACACTCACACACACTCACACACTCCACCCACACACAAACTGGCACACACTCAAACACACTCACTCATACACACTCGCACACACTCACTCGCACACACACACACTCGCACACACTCGCACCCAGTCACTCGAGCACACTCGCACACACTCGCACGCACGCACACACTCGCACACACTCACACGCACACACTCACGCACACACACTCACGCACACTCGTGCACACTCGCACGCACACATTCGCACACATTCGCACTCACTTGCACACACTCGTGCGCACACACTGGCACACACTGGCACACACTGGCACAAACACACTCGCACACACTCGCACACACTCGCACACACTGTCCTACACACTCACACACACACTCGCAAACACTCGCACAAACTCACACACACTCACTCACATGCACACACTTGCGCACACTAGCACGCCCACACTCACACACATTCGCACTCACTCGCACGCACACACTCGCACAAACTCACACACACTCGCACACACTCATACACAATCGCACGCACACACACTCGCACACACACACTCGCACACACTCGCACACTCTCACAAACATTCACACTCACTCGCACGCACTCGCACGCGCACACTCAAACACACTCGCACAAACTCACACACACTCGCACACACTTATACACAAACGCACACACACACTCGTACACACACTCGCACACACTCGCACACACTCACACACACTCACTCACACACACTCACACGCACACACTCGCACACACTCACACAGACTTGCACACACTCGCACACACTCACAAGCACACACTCGCACACACTCACACGCACACACTCACACGCACACACTCGTACAAACAGTCGCACACACTCGCACCCACTCACTCGTGCACACTCGCGCACACTCGGGCACATTTGCACACACTCACACACTCTCGCACACACACTCGCACACACTCGAACACACTCGCACACACTCGCAAACACTCGCACATACAGTCCAACAAACTCACACACACTCACACACACTCACACACTCCACCCACACACAAACTGGCACACACTCAAACACACTCACTCATACACACTCGCACACACTCACTCGCACACACACACACTCGCACACACTCGCACCCAGTCACTCGAGCACACTCGCACACACTCGCACGCACGCACACACTCGCACACACTCACACGCACACACTCACGCACACACACTCGCGCACACTCGTGCACACTCGCACGCACACATTCGCACACATTCACACTCACTTGCACACACTCGTGCGCACACACTGGCACACACTGGCACACACTGGCACACACACACTCGCACACACTCGCACACACTTGCACACACTAGCACACACACACTCGCACATATTCACACACACTCGCACGCACACACTCGCACACACTCGCATGCACACACTCGCACACACACTCACACACACTCACATACACACTCGCACACACTCGCACAAACTCCTACACACACTCGTACACACACACTCGCACACACACTCGCACACACTTGCACACACTCGCACATACACACATACACATTCGCACACACTCGCACACACACTCGCACACACAGTTCTACACACTCACACACACACTCGCAAACACTCGCACACACTCACACACACACTCACTCACACGTACACACTCGCGCACACTCGCACACACTCACGCACACTAGCACACACTCGCATGCACACACTGGCACACACACTAACACACACACTCACATACACACTCGCACACACTCGCACAAACTCCTACACACACTCGCACACACTCACACACACACTCGTACGCTCACACTCGCACACACTCACACACACACTTGCACACACTTGCACACGCACACTCGCACACAATCACACACACACTCGCAGACACTCGCACACACTCACTCATGCACACACTCACACACACTCGCCCACACTCGCACACACAGTCCTACATACTCACACACACACTCGCAAACATTTGCAAACACTCACACACACACTCACTCACACATACACACTCGCGCACACTCGCACGCCGACACTCTCACACTCTCGCACACATTTGCACACACTCGCACTCACTCACACGCACTCGCACGCACACACTCGCACACACTCGCACAAACTCATACACAATCACACACACTCACTCGCACACACTTGCACACACTCGCACACACTCGCACACACTTGCACACACTTGCACACGCTTGCACACACTCGCACACACTCGCACACACTCGCACACACTCACACACACGCACACACACGCACACACACTCACGCACACACTCGCACACACTCGCACACACTTGCATGCACACATTCGCACGCACTCACACACACAAACACAAACTGGCACACACTCAAACACACTCACTCATACACACTCGCACACACTCACTCGCACACACACAAACTCGCACACACTCACACGCACACACCCACGCACACACACTCGTGCACACTCGTGCACACTCGCACGCACACTCACTCACACGTACACACTCGCGCACACTCACACACACTCACGCACACTAACACACACTCGTAAGCATACACTCACACTCACTCACACACTTACTCACACGCACACACTCTCGCACACACTCACACACACTCGCGCACACTCGCACGCCCACACTCGCACGCCCACACTCGCACACTCTCGCACACATTTGCACACACTCGCACTCTCGCACCCACTCGCATGCACACACTCGCACACACTCATACACAATCAAACAAACTCGCACACACACTCGCACACATTTGCACACACTTGCACACACTCACTCACTCACACTCACTCGCACACACTTGAACACACTCGCACACACTCGCACACACAGTCCTACACACTCACACACACACTCGCAAACACTCGCACAAACTCACACACACTCACTCACACGCACACACTTGCGCACACTAGCACACACTCACACGCCCACACTCACACACATTCGCACTCACTCGCACGCACTCGCACGCACACACTCGCACAAACTCACACACACTCGCACACACTCATACACAATCGCACGCACACACACTCGCACACTCTCGCACACATTCACACTCACTCGCACGCACACACTCGCACAAACTCGCATTCACACACTCGCACACACACTAACACACACACACTCGCATACACACTCGCACACACTCGCATGCACACACTCGCACACACACTCACACACACACACTCGCATACACACTCGCACACACTCGCACAAACTCCTACACACACTCGTACACACTCACACACACTCACACACACACTTGCACACACTCGCACACACTCGCACATACACACATACACATTCGCACACACTCGCACACTCACTCGCACACACAGTCCTACACACTCACACACACACTCGCAAACACTCGCACACACACACACTCACTCACACGTACACACTCGCGCACACTCACACACTCACGCACACTAGCACACACTCGTAAGCATACACTCACACTCACTCACACACTTACTCACACGCAAACACTCTCGCACACACTCACACACACTCGCGCACACTCGCACGCCCACACTCGCACACTCTCGCACACATTTGCACACACTCACACACATTCGCACCCACTCGCACACACTCACTCGCACACACTTGCACACACTCGCACACACTCGCACACACAGTCCTACACACTCACACACACTCGCAAACACTCGCACAAACTCACACACACTCACTCACACGCACACACTTGCACACACTAGCACACACTTGCACGCCCACACTTGCACACATTCGCACTCACTCGCACGCACTCGCACGCACACACTCGCACACACTCGCACAAACTCACACACACTCGCACACACTCATACTCAATCGCACAATCGCACAAACTCACACACACTCGCACACACTCACACACTCGCACCCACTCTCTCGTGCACACTCGCACACAGTCGCACTCACTCGCACGCACTCGCACTCACACAATCGCACAAACTCACACACACTCGCACACACTCACACACTCGCACCCACTCACTCGTGCACACTCGCACACATTCGCACTCACTCGCACGCACTCGCACGCACACACTTGCACAAACTCACACACACTGGCACACACTTATACACAATCGCACACACACACTCTAACACACACTCGCACACACTCGCACACACTCACTCACACACACACACTCGCACACACTCACACACACTTGCACACACTCGCACACACTCACACGCACACACACTCACACACACACTCACACACATTCGCACACACTCGCACCCACTCACTCGTGCACACTCGCGCAAACTCGGGCACATTTGCACACACTCGCACACACTCGCTTACTCTCGCACACACACTCGCACACACACTTGCACACACTCGAACACACTCGCACACACTCGCAAACACTCGCACATACAGTCCTACAAACTCACACACACTCACACACACTCACACACTCGCACCCACACACAAACTGGCACACACTCAAACACACTCACTCATACACACTCGCACACACTCACTCGCACACACACACACACTCGCACACACTCGCACCCAGTCACTCGAGCACACTCGCACACCCTCGCACGCACGCACACACTCGCACACACTCACATGCACACACTCACGCACACACACTCGCGCACACTCGTGCACACTCGCACGCACACATTCACACACATTCGCACTCACTTGCACACACTCGTACGCACACACTGGCACACACTCGCACACACTCGGACACACACACTCGCACACACTCGCATACACACTCGCACAAACTCCTACACACACTCGTACACACTCACACACACTAGCACACACACACTCGCACACACTCGCACATACTCGCACACACTCGCACACACTCGCATGCACACACTCGCACACACACTCACACACACACTCTCGCATACACACTCGCACAAACTCCTACACACACTCGTACACACTCACACACACTCGCACACACACTTGCACACACTCGCACACACTCGCACATACACACATACACATTCGCACACACTCGCACACACACTCGCACACACAGTCCTACACACTCACACACACACTCACAAACACTCGCACACACTCACACACACACTCACTCACACGTACACACTCACTCACACTTGCACACACTCACGCACACTAGCACACACTCATAAGCATACACTTACACTCACTCACACACTTACTCACACGCACACACTCTTGCACACACTCACACACACTCGCGCACACTCGCACACACTCGCACGCCCACACTCGCACACTCTCACACACATTTGCACACACTCGCACTCACTTGCACCCACTCGCACGCACACACTCGCACACACTCATACACAATCACATAAACTCGCACACATTCGCACACACTCGCACACACTCGAACGCACGCACGCACACACTCGCACACACTCACACGCACACACTCATGCACACACACTCGCGCACACTCGTGCACACTTGCACGCACACATTCGCACTCACTTGCACACACTCGTACGCACACACTGTCACACACTGGCACACACACACTCGCACACACTCGCACACACTTGCACACACTAGCACACACACACTCGCACATACTCGCACACACTCGCACACACTCGCACGCACACACTCGCACACACTCGCATGCACACACTCGCACACACACTCACACACACACACTCACATACACACTCGCACACACTCGCACAAACTCCTACACACACAGTTACACACTCACACACACTCGCACACACTCGCACACACTCGCACATACACACATACACATTCACACACACTCGCACACACAGTCCTACACACTCACACACACTCTCAAACACTCGCACACACTCACACACACACTCACTCACACGTACACACTCGCGCACACTCGCACACACTCACGCACACTAGCACACACTCATAAGCATACACTCACACTCACTCACACACTTACTCACACGCACACACTCTCGCACACACTCACACACACTCGCGCACACTCGCACACACTCGCACGCCCACACTCGCACACTCTCGCACACATTTGCACACACTCGCACTCACTCGCACCCACTCGCACGCACACACTCGCACACACTCATACACAATCACACAAACTCACACACACTCGCACACATTCGCACACACTCGCACACACGCACTCACTAACACTCACTCGCACACACTTGCACACACTCGCACACACTCGCACACACAGTCCTACACACTCACACACACACTCGCAAACACTCGCACAAACTCACACACACTCACTCACACGCACACACTTGCGCACACTAGCACACACTCGCACGCCCACACTCGCACACATTCGCACTCACTCGCATGCACTCGCACGCACACACTCGCACACACTCGCACAAACTCACACACACTCATACACAATCGCACGCACACACACTCGCACACACTCGCACACATTCGCACTCACTCGCACGCACTCGCACGCACACACTCGCACAAACTCACACACACTGGCACACACTTATACAAAATCGCACACACACACACTAACACACACTCGCACACAATCACTCACACACACTCACACACACACACTCGCACACACTCACACACACTTGCACACACTCGCACACACTCACACGCACACACACTCACACACACACTCACACACACTCGCACACACTCACAAGCACAAACTCGCACACACACTCGCACACACTCACAAGCACACACTCACACGCACACACTCGCACACACACTCGCACACACTCGCACCCACTCACTCATGCACACTCGCGCACACTCGGGCACATTTGCACACACTCGCACACACTCGCACACTCTCGCACACACTCGCAAACACTCGCACATACAGTCCTACAAACTCACACACACTCACACACTCGCACCCACACACAAACTGGCACACACTCAAACACACTCACTCATACACACTCGCACACACTCACTCGCACGCACGCACACACTCGCACACACTCACATGCACACACTCACGCACACACACTCGCGCACACTCGTGCACACTCGCACGCACACATTCACACACATTCGCACTCACTTGCACACACTCGTACGCACACACTGGCACACACTCGCACACATTTGCACACACTCGCACTCACTCGCACCCACTCGCACGCACACACTCGCACACACTCACGCACACTAGCACACACTCGTAAGCATACACTCACACACTTACTCACACGCACACACTCTCGCACACACTCGCGCACACTCGCACACTCTCGCACACATTTGCACACACTCGCACTCACTCGCACCCACTCGCACGCACACACTCGCACACACTCATACACAATCACACAAACTCGCACACACACACTCGCACACATTCGCACACACTCGCACACACAGTCCTACAAACTCACACACACACTCGCAAACACTCGCACAAACTCACACACACTCACTCACATGCACACACTTGCGCACACTAGCACACACTCGCACGCCCACACTCGCACACATTCGCACTCACTCGCACACACTCGCACGCACACACTCGCACACACTCGCACAAACTCACACACACTCGCACACACTCATACACAATCGCACGCACACACACCCGCACACACTCGCACACATTTGCACTCACTCGCACGCACTCGCATGCACACACTCGCACAAACTCACACACACTGGCACACACTTATACACATTCGCACACACACACTCTAACACACACTGGCACACACTCACACACACTCACTCACACACACTCACACACACACTCGCACACACTCACACACACTTGCACACACTCGCACACACTCACACGCACACACACTCACACACACACTCACACACACTCGCACACACTCACAAGCACAAACTCGCACACACACTCGCACACACTCACACGCACACACACTCACACACACACTCACACACATTCGCACACACTCGCACCCACTCACTCGTGCACACTCGCGCAAACTCGGGCACATTTGCACACACTCGCACACACTCGCTTACTCTCGCACACACACTCGCACACACACTTGCACACACTCGAACACACTCGCACACACTCGCAAACACTCGCACATACAGTCCTACAAACTCACACACACTCACACACACTCACACACTCGCACCCACACACAAACTGGCACACACTCAAACACACTCACTCATACACACTCGCACACACTCACTCGCACACACACACACACTCGCACACACTCGCACCCAGTCACTCGAGCACACTCGCACACCCTCGCACGCACGCACACACTCGCACACACTCACATGCACACACTCACGCACACACACTCGCGCACACTCGTGCACACTCGCACGCACACATTCACACACATTCGCACTCACTTGCACACACTCGTACGCACACACTGGCACACACTCGCACACACTCGGACACACACACTCGCACACACTCGCATACACACTCGCACAAACTCCTACACACACTCGTACACACTCACACACACTAGCACACACACACTCGCACACACTCGCACATACTCGCACACACTCGCACACACTCGCATGCACACACTCGCACACACACTCACACACACACTCTCGCATACACACTCGCACAAACTCCTACACACACTCGTACACACTCACACACACTCGCACACACACTTGCACACACTCGCACACACTCGCACATACACACATACACATTCGCACACACTCGCACACACACTCGCACACACAGTCCTACACACTCACACACACACTCACAAACACTCGCACACACTCACACACACACTCACTCACACGTACACACTCACTCACACTTGCACACACTCACGCACACTAGCACACACTCATAAGCATACACTTACACTCACTCACACACTTACTCACACGCACACACTCTTGCACACACTCACACACACTCGCGCACACTCGCACACACTCGCACGCCCACACTCGCACACTCTCACACACATTTGCACACACTCGCACTCACTTGCACCCACTCGCACGCACACACTCGCACACACTCATACACAATCACATAAACTCGCACACATTCGCACACACTCGCACACACTCGAACGCACGCACGCACACACTCGCACACACTCACACGCACACACTCATGCACACACACTCGCGCACACTCGTGCACACTTGCACGCACACATTCGCACTCACTTGCACACACTCGTACGCACACACTGTCACACACTGGCACACACACACTCGCACACACTCGCACACACTTGCACACACTAGCACACACACACTCGCACATACTCGCACACACTCGCACACACTCGCACGCACACACTCGCACACACTCGCATGCACACACTCGCACACACACTCACACACACACACTCACATACACACTCGCACACACTCGCACAAACTCCTACACACACAGTTACACACTCACACACACTCGCACACACTCGCACACACTCGCACATACACACATACACATTCACACACACTCGCACACACAGTCCTACACACTCACACACACTCTCAAACACTCGCACACACTCACACACACACTCACTCACACGTACACACTCGCGCACACTC
This sequence comes from Phyllobates terribilis, assembly GCF_046119375.1. Taxonomy (NCBI): domain Eukaryota; kingdom Metazoa; phylum Chordata; class Amphibia; order Anura; family Dendrobatidae; genus Phyllobates; species Phyllobates terribilis. The sequence continues at coordinate 3,754,088 of NW_027362853.1, forward strand.
GCACACACTCACGCACACTAGCACACACTCATAAGCATACACTCACACTCACTCACACACTTACTCACACGCACACACTCTCGCACACACTCACACACACTCGCGCACACTCGCACACACTCGCACGCCCACACTCGCACACTCTCGCACACATTTGCACACACTCGCACTCACTCGCACCCACTCGCACGCACACACTCGCACACACTCATACACAATCACACAAACTCACACACACTCGCACACATTCGCACACACTCGCACACACGCACTCACTAACACTCACTCGCACACACTTGCACACACTCGCACACACTCGCACACACAGTCCTACACACTCACACACACACTCGCAAACACTCGCACAAACTCACACACACTCACTCACACGCACACACTTGCGCACACTAGCACACACTCGCACGCCCACACTCGCACACATTCGCACTCACTCGCATGCACTCGCACGCACACACTCGCACACACTCGCACAAACTCACACACACTCATACACAATCGCACGCACACACACTCGCACACACTCGCACACATTCGCACTCACTCGCACGCACTCGCACGCACACACTCGCACAAACTCACACACACTGGCACACACTTATACAAAATCGCACACACACACACTAACACACACTCGCACACAATCACTCACACACACTCACACACACACACTCGCACACACTCACACACACTTGCACACACTCGCACACACTCACACGCACACACACTCACACACACACTCACACACACTCGCACACACTCACAAGCACAAACTCGCACACACACTCGCACACACTCACAAGCACACACTCACACGCACACACTCGCACACACACTCGCACACACTCGCACCCACTCACTCATGCACACTCGCGCACACTCGGGCACATTTGCACACACTCGCACACACTCGCACACTCTCGCACACACTCGCAAACACTCGCACATACAGTCCTACAAACTCACACACACTCACACACTCGCACCCACACACAAACTGGCACACACTCAAACACACTCACTCATACACACTCGCACACACTCACTCGCACGCACGCACACACTCGCACACACTCACATGCACACACTCACGCACACACACTCGCGCACACTCGTGCACACTCGCACGCACACATTCACACACATTCGCACTCACTTGCACACACTCGTACGCACACACTGGCACACACTCGCACACATTTGCACACACTCGCACTCACTCGCACCCACTCGCACGCACACACTCGCACACACTCACGCACACTAGCACACACTCGTAAGCATACACTCACACACTTACTCACACGCACACACTCTCGCACACACTCGCGCACACTCGCACACTCTCGCACACATTTGCACACACTCGCACTCACTCGCACCCACTCGCACGCACACACTCGCACACACTCATACACAATCACACAAACTCGCACACACACACTCGCACACATTCGCACACACTCGCACACACAGTCCTACAAACTCACACACACACTCGCAAACACTCGCACAAACTCACACACACTCACTCACATGCACACACTTGCGCACACTAGCACACACTCGCACGCCCACACTCGCACACATTCGCACTCACTCGCACACACTCGCACGCACACACTCGCACACACTCGCACAAACTCACACACACTCGCACACACTCATACACAATCGCACGCACACACACCCGCACACACTCGCACACATTTGCACTCACTCGCACGCACTCGCATGCACACACTCGCACAAACTCACACACACTGGCACACACTTATACACATTCGCACACACACACTCTAACACACACTGGCACACACTCACACACACTCACTCACACACACTCACACACACACTCGCACACACTCACACACACTTGCACACACTCGCACACACTCACACGCACACACACTCACACACACACTCACACACACTCGCACACACTCACAAGCACAAACTCGCACACACACTCGCACACACTCACACGCACACACTCACACGCACACACTCGCACACACACTCGCACACACTCGCACCCACTCACTCGTGCACACTCGCGCACACTCGGGCACATTTGCACACACTCGCACACTCTCGCACACACACTCGCACACACTCGAACACACTCGCACACACTCGCAAACACTCGCACATACAGTCCTACAAACTCACACACACTCACACACACTCACACACTCCACCCACACACAAACTGGCACACACTCAAACACACTCACTCATACACACTCGCACACACTCACTCGCACACACACACACTTGCACACACTCGCACCCAATCACTCGAGCACACTCGCACACACTCGAACGCACGCACGCACACACTCGCACACACTCACACGCACACACTCACGCACACACACTCGCGCACACTCGTGCACACTCGCACGCACACATTCACACACATTCGCACTCACTTGCACACACTCGTACGCACACACTGGCACACACTCGCACACACTCGCACACACACACTCGCACACACTCGCATGCACACACTTGCACACACACTCACACACACTCGCACAAACTCCTACACACACTCGTACACACTCACACACACTCGCACATACTCGCACACACTCGCATGCACACACTCGCACACACACTCACACACACACACTCTCGCATACACACTCGCACAAACTCCTACACACACTCGTACACACTCACACACACTCGCACACACACTTGCACACACTCGCACATACACACATACACATTCGCACACACTCGCACACACACTCGCACACACAGTCCTACACACTCACACACACACTCACAAACACTCGCACACACTCACACACACACTCACTCACACGTACACACTCATGCACACTTGCACACACTCACGCACACTAGCACACACTCGTAAGCATACACTCACACTCACTCACACACTTACTCACACGCACACACTCTCGCACACACTCACACACACTCGCGCACACTCGCACACACTCACACGCACACACTCGCACACTCTTGCACACACTCGCACACACTCACACGCGCACACACTCACACACTCACACACACTCGCACACACTCGCACACTCTCGCACACACACTCGCACACACACTCGCACACACTCTAACACACTCGCACACACTCGCAAACACTCGCACATACAGTCCTACAAACTCACACACACTCACACACTCGCACCCACACACAAACTGGCACACACTCAAACACACTCACTCATACACACTCGCACACACTCACTCGCACGCACACACACACTCGCACACACTCACATGCACACACTCACGCACACACACTCGCGCACACTCGTGCACACTCGCACGCACACATTCACACACATTCGCACTCACTTGCACACACTCGTACGCACACACTGGCACACACTCGCACACACTCGCACACACACACTCGCACACACTCGCATGCACACACTTGCACACACACTCACACACACTCGCATACACACTCGCACAAACTCCTACACACACTCGTACACACTCACACACACTAGCACACACACACTCGCACACACTCGCACATACTCGCACAAACTCGCATGCACACACTCGCACACACTCACACACACACTCTCGCATACACACTCGCACAAACTCCTACACACACTCGTACACACTCACACACACTCGCACACACACTTGCACACACTCGCACATACACACATACACATTCGCACACACTCGCACACACACTCGCACACACAGTCCTACACACTCACACACACACTCACAAACACTCGCACACACTCACACACACACTCACTCACACGTACACACTCATGCACACTTGCACACACTCACGCACACTAGCACACACTCGTAAGCATACACTCACACTCACTCACACACTTACTCACACGCACACACTCTCGCACACACTCACACACACTCGCGCACACTCGCACACACTCGCACGCCCACACTCGCACACTCTCGCACACATTTGCACACACTCGCACTCACTTGCACCCACTCGCACGCACACACTCGCACACACTCATACACAATCCCACAAACTCGCACACATTCGCACACACTCGCACACACTCACTCACTCACACTTACTCGCACACACTCGCACACACTCGCACACACTCGCACACACAGTCCTACACACTCACACACACACTCGCAAACACTCGCACAAACTCACACACACTCACTCACACGCACACACTTGCGCACACTAGCACACACTCGCACGCCCACACTCACACACATTCGCACTCACTCGCACGCACTCGCACGCACACACTCGCACAAACTCACACACACTCGCACACACTCATACACAATCGCACGCACACACACTCGCACACACACACTCGCACACACTCGCACACTCTCACACACATTCACACTCACTCGCACACACTCGCACGCGCACATTCAAACACACTCGCACAAACTCACACACACTCGCACACACTTATACACAAACGCACACACACACTCGTACACACACTCGCACACACTCGCACACACTCGCACACACTCACTCACACACACTCACACACACACACTCACACACACTTGCACACACTCGCACACACTCACACGCACACACACTCGCACACACACTCATACACACGCGCACACACTCACAAGCACACACTCGCACACACACTCACACACACTCACACGCACACACTCACACGCACACACTCGTACAAACAGTCGCACACACTCGCACCCACTCACTCGTGCACACTCGCGCACACTCGGGCACATTTGCACACACTCGCACACTCTCGCACACACACTCGCACACACTCGAACACACTCGCACACACTCGCAAACACTCGCACATACAGTCCTACAAACTCACACACACTCACACACACTCACACACTCCACCCACACACAAACTGGCACACACTCAAACACACTCACTCATACACACTCGCACACACTCACTCGCACACACACACACTCGCACACACTCGCACCCAGTCACTCGAGCACACTCGCACACACTCGCACGCACGCACACACTCGCACACACTCACACGCACACACTCACGCACACACACTCACGCACACTCGTGCACACTCGCACGCACACATTCGCACACATTCGCACTCACTTGCACACACTCGTGCGCACACACTGGCACACACTGGCACACACTGGCACACACACACTCGCACACACTCGCACACACTCGCACACACAGTCCTACACACTCACACACACACTCGCAAACACTCGCACAAACTCACACACACTCACTCACACGCACACAATTGCGCACACTAGCACACACTCGCACGCCCACACTCACACACATTCGCACTCACTCGCACGCACTCGCACGCACACACTCGCACAAACTCACACACACTCGCACACACTCATACACAATCGCACGCACACACACTCGCACAGACACACTCGCACACACTCGCACACTCTCACACACATTCACACTCACTCGCACGCACTCGCACGCGCACACTCAAACACACTCGCACAAACTCACACACACTCGCACACACTTATACACAAACGCACACACACACTCGTACACACACTCGCACACACTCGCACACACTCGCACACACTCACTCACACACACTCACACGCACACACTTGCACACACTCACACACACACTTGCACACACTCGCACACACTCACACGCACACACACTCGCACACACACTCACACACACTCGCACACACTCACAAGCACACACTCGCACACACACTCGCACACACTCACACGCACACACTCACACGCACACACTCGTACAAACAGTCGCACACACTCGCACCCACTCACTCGTGCACACTCGCGCACACTCGGGCACATTTGCACACACTCGCACACTCTCGCACACACACTCGCACACACTCGAACACACTCGCACACACTCGCAAACACTCGCACATACAGTCCTACAAACTCACACACACTCACACACACTCACACACTCCACCCACACACAAACTGGCACACACTCAAACACACTCACTCATACACACTCGCACACACTCACTCGCACACACACACACTCGCACACACTCGCACCCAGTCACTCGAGCACACTCGCACACACTCGCACGCACGCACACACTCGCACACACTCACACGCACACACTCACGCACACACACTCACGCACACTCGTGCACACTCGCACGCACACATTCGCACACATTCGCACTCACTTGCACACACTCGTGCGCACAGACTGGCACACACTGGCACACACACACTCGCACACACTTGCACACACTAGCACACACACACTCGCACATATTCACACACACTCGCACGCACACACTCGCACACACTCGCATGCACACACTCACACACACACTCACACACACTCACATACACACTCGCACACACTCGCACAAACTCCTACACACACTCGTACACACACACTCGCACACACACTCGCACACACTTGCACACACTCGCACATAGACACATACACATTCGCACACACTCGCACACACACTCGCACACACAGTTCTACACACTCACACACACACTCGCAAACACTCGCACACACTCACACACACACTCACTCACACGTACACACTCGCGCACACTCGCACACACTCACGCACACTAGCACACACTCGCATGCACACACTGGCACACACACTAACACACACTCACATACACACTCGCACACACTCGCACAAACTCCTACACACACTCGCACACACTCACACACACACTCGTACGCTCACACTCGCACACACTCACACACACACTTGCACACACTTGCACACGCACACTCGCACACAATCACACACACACTCGCAGACACTCGCACACACTCACTCATGCACACACTCACACACACTCGCCCACACTCGCACACACAGTCCTACACACTCACACACACACTCGCAAACATTTGCAAACACTCACACACACACTCACTCACACGTACACACTCGCGCACACTCGCACGCCGACACTCTCACACTCTCGCACACATTTGCACACACTCGCACTCACTCGCACGCACTCGCACGCACACACTCGCACACACTCGCACAAACTCATACACAATCGCACACACTCACTCGCACACACTTGCACACACTCGCACACACTCGCACACACTTGCACACACTTGCACACGCTTGCACACACTCGCACACACTCGCACACACTTGCACACACTCACACACACGCACACACACGCACACACACTCACGCACACACTCGCACACACTCGCACACACTTGCATGCACACATTCGCACGCACTCGCACACACAAACACAAACTGGCACACACTCAAACACACTCACTCATACACACTCGCACACACTCACTCGCACACACACACACACACTCGCACACACTCACTCACACACACTCACACGCACACACTCGCACACACTCACACACACTTGCACACACTCGCACACACTCACACGCACACACACTCGCACACACACTCACACACACTCGCACACACTCACAAGCACACACTCGCACACACACTCACACACACTCACACGCACACACTCACACGCACACACTCGTACAAACAGTCGCACACACTCGCACACACTCACTCGTGCACACTCGCGCACACTCGGGCACATTTGCACACACTCGCACACTCTCGCACACACTCGAACACACTCGCACACACTCGCAAACACTCGCACATACAGTCCTACAAACTCACACACACTCACACACACTCACACACTCCACCCACACACAAACTGGCACACACTCAAACACACTCACTCATACACACTCGCACACACTCACTCGCACACACACACACTCGCACACACTCGCACCCAGTCACTCGAGCACACTCGCACACACTCGCACGCACGCACGCACACACTCGCACACACTCACACGCACACACTCACGCACACACACTCACGCACACTCGTGCACACTCGCACGCACACATTCGCACACATTCGCACTCACTTGCACACACTCGTGCGCACACACTGGCACACACTGGCACACACTGGCACACACTGGCACAAACACACTCGCACACACTCGCACACACAGTCCTACACACTCACACACACACTCGCAAACACTCGCACAAACTCACACACACTCACTCACATGCACACACTTGCGCACACTAGCACGCCCACACTCACACACATTCGCACTCACTCGCACGCACACACTCGCACAAACTCACACACACTCGCACACACTCATACACAATCGCACGCACACACACTCGCACACACACACTCGCACACACTCGCACACTCTCACACACATTCACACTCACTCGCACGCACTCGCACGCGCACACTCAAACACACTCGCACAAACTCACACACACTCGCACACACTTATACACAAACGCACACACACACTCGTACACACACTCGCACACACTCGCACACACTCGCACACACTCACTCACACACACTCACACGCACACACTCGCACACACTCACACACACTTGCACACACTCGCACACACTCACACGCACACACACTCGCACACACACTCACACACACTCGCACACACTCACAAGCACACACTCGCACACACTCACACGCACACACTCACACGCACACACTCGTACAAACAGTCGCACACTCTCGCACCCACTCACTCGTGCACACTCGCGCACACTCGGGCACATTTGCACACACTCACACACTCTCGCACACACACTCGCACACACTCGAACACACTCGCACACACTCGCAAACACTCGCACATACAGTCCTACAAACTCACACACACTCACACACACTCACACACTCCACCCACACACAAACTGGCACACACTCAAACACACTCACTCATACACACTCGCACACACTCACTCGCACACACACACACTCGCACACACTCGCACCCAGTCACTCGAGCACACTCGCACACACTCGCACGCACGCACAAACTCGCACACACTCACACGCACACACTCACGCACACACACTCACGCACACTCGTGCACACTCGCACGCACACATTCGCACACATTCGCACTCACTTGCACACACTCGTGCGCACACACTGGCACACACTGGCACACACTGGCACACACACACTCGCACACACTCGCACACACTTGCACACACTAGCACACACACACTCGCACATATTCACACACACTCGCACGCACACACTCGCACACACTCGCATGCACACACTCGCACACACACTCACACACACTCACATACACACTCGCACACACTCGCACAAACTCCTACACACACTCGTACACACACACTCGCACACAAACTCGCACACACTTGCACACACTCGCACATACACACATACACATTCGCACACACTCGCACACACACTCGCACACACAGTTCTACACACTCACACACACACTCGCAAACACTCGCACACACTCACACACACACTCACTCACACGTACACACTCGCGCACACTCGCACACACTCACACACACTCGCACACACTCACAAGCACACACTCGCACACACACTCGCACACACTCACACGCACACACTCACACGCACACACTCGTACAAACAGTCGCACACACTCGCACCCACTCACTCATGCACACTCGCGCACACTCGGGCACATTTGCACACACTCGCACACTCTCGCACACACACTCGCACACACTCGAACACACTCACACACACTCGCAAACACTCGCACATACAGTCCTACAAACTCACACACACTCACACACACTCACACACTCCACCCACACACAAACTGGCACACACTCAAACACACTCACTCATACACACTCGCACACACTCACTCGCACACACACACACTCGCACACACTCGCACCCAGTCACTCGAGCACACTCGCACACACTCGCACGCACGCACACACTCGCACACACTCACACGCACACACTCACGCACACACACTCACGCACACTCGTGCACACTCGCACGCACACATTCGCACACATTCGCACTCACTTGCACACACTCGTGCGCACACACTGGCACACACTGGCACACACACACTCGCACACACTTGCACACACTAGCACACACACTCGCACATATTCACACACACTCGCACGCACACACTCGCACACACTCGCATGCACACACTCACACACACACTCACACACACTCACATACACACTCGCACACACTCGCACAAACTCCTACACACACTCGTACACACACACTCGCACACACACTCGCACACACTTGCACACACTCGCACATAGACACATACACATTCGCACACACTCGCACACACACTCGCACACACAGTTCTACACACTCACACACACACTCGCAAACACTCGCACACACTCACACACACACTCACTCACACGTACACACTCGCGCACACTCGCACACACTCACGCACACTAGCACACACTCGCATGCACACACTGGCACACACACTAACACACACACTCACATACACACTCGCACACACTCGCACAAACTCCTACACACACTCGCACACACTCACACACACACTCGTACGCTCACACTCGCACACACTCACACACACACTTGCACACACTTGCACACGCACACTCGCACACAATCACACACACACTCGCAGACACTCGCACACACTCACTCATGCACACACTCACACACACTCGCCCACACTCGCACACACAGTCCTACACACTCACACACACACTCGCAAACATTTGCAAACACTCACACACACACTCACTCACACGTACACACTCGCGCACACTCGCACGCCGACACTCTCACACTCTCGCACACATTTGCACACACTCGCACTCACTCGCACGCACTCGCACGCACACACTCGCACAAACTCATACACAATCGCACACACTCACTCGCACACACTTGCACACACTCGCACACACTCGCACACACTTGCACACACTTGCACACGCTTACACACACTCGCACACACTCGCACACACTTGCACACACTCACACACACGCACACACACGCACACACACTCACGCACACACTCGCACACACTCGCACACACTTGCATGCACACATTCGCACGCACTCGCACACACAAACACAAACTGGCAAACACTCAAACACACTCACTCATACACACTCGCACACACTCACTCGCACACACACACACACACTCACACACACTCACACGCACACACTCGCACACACTCACACACACTTGCACACACTCGCACACACTCACACGCACACACACTCGCACACACACTCACACACACTCGCACACACTCACAAGCACACACTCGCACACACACTCACACACACTCACACGCACACACTCACACGCACACACTCGTACAAACAGTCGCACACACTCGCACACACTCACTCGTGCACACTCGCGCACACTCGGGCACATTTGCACACACTCGCACACTCTCGCACACACTCGAACACACTCACACACACTCGCAAACACTCGCACATACAGTCCTACAAACTCACACACACTCACACACACTCACACACTCCACCCACACACAAACTGGCACACACTCAAACACACTCACTCATACACACTCGTACACACTCACTCGCACACACACACACTCGCACACACTCGCACCCAGTCACTCGAGCACACTCGCACACACTCGCACGCACGCACGCACACACTCGCACACACTCACACGCACACACTCACGCACACACACTCACGCACACTCGTGCACACTCGCACGCACACATTCGCACACATTCGCACTCACTTGCACACACTCGTGCGCACACACTGGCACACACTGGCACACACTGGCACAAACACACTCGCACACACTCGCACACACTCGCACACACAGTCCTACACACTCACACACACACTCGCAAACACTCGCACAAACTCACACACACTCACTCACATGCACACACTTGCGCACACTAGCACGCCCACACTCACACACATTCGCACTCACTCGCACGCACACACTCGCACAAACTCACACACACTCGCACACACTAATACACAATCGCACGCACACACACTCGCACACACACACTCGCACACACTCGCACACTCTCACACACATTCACACTCACTCGCACGCGCACACTCAAACACACTCGCACAAACTCACACACACTCGCACACACTTATACACAAACGCACACACACACTCGTACACACACTCGCACACACTCGCACACACTCACACGCACACACTCGCACACACTCACACAGACTTGCACACACTCGCACACACTCACACGCACACACACTCGCACACACACTCACACACACTCGCACACACTCACAAGCACACACTCGCACACACTCACACGCACACACTCACACGCACACACTCGTACAAACAGTCGCACACACTCGCACCCACTCACTCGTGCACACTCGCGCACACTCGGGCACATTTGCACACACTCACACACTCTCGCACACACACTCGCACACACTCGAACACACTCGCACACACTCGCAAACACTCGCACATACAGTCCTACAAACTCACACACACTCACACACACTCACACACTCCACCCACACACAAACTGGCACACACTCAAACACACTCACTCATACACACTCGCACACACTCACTCGCACACACACTAACACACACACTCACATACACACTCGCACACACTCGCACAAACTCACACACACTCGCACACACTCATACACAATCGCACGCACACACACCCGCACACACTCGCACACATTTGCACTCACTCGCACGCACTCGCATGCACACACTCGCACAAACTCACACACACTGGCACACACTTATACACAATCGCACACACACACTCTAACACACACTGGCACACACTCACACACACTCACTCACACACACTCACACACACACTCGCACACACTCACACACACTTGCACACACTCGCACACACTCACACGCACACACACTCACACACACACTCACACACACTCGCACACACTCACAAGCACAAACTCGCACACACACTCGCACACACTCGCACCCACTCACTCGTGCACACTCGCGCACACTCGGGCACATTTGCACACACTCGCACACTCTCGCACACACACTCGCACACACTCGAACACACTCGCACACACTCGCAAACACTCGCACATACAGTCCTACAAACTCACACACACTCACACACACTCACACACTCCACCCACACACAAACTGGCACACACTCAAACACACTCACTCATACACACTCGCACACACTCACTCGCACACACGCACACTTGCACACACTCGCACCCAATCACTCGAGCACACTCGCACACACTCGAACGCACGCACGCACACACACTCACACGCACACACTCACGCACACACACTCGCGCACACTCGTGCACACTCGCACGCACACATTCACACACATTCGCACTCACTTGCACACACTCGTACGCACACACTGGCACACACTCGCACACACTCGCACACACACACTCGCACACACTCGCATGCACACACTTGCACACACACTCACACACACTCGCACACACACACTCGTACACACTCACACACACTAGCACACACACACTCGCACACACTCGCACATACTCGCACACACTCGCATGCACACACTCGCACACACACTCACACACACACTCTCGCATACACACTCGCACAAACTCCTATACACACTCGTACACACTCACATACACTCGCACTCACACTTGCACACACTCGCACATACACACATACACATTCGCACACACTCGCACACACACTCGCACACACAGTCCTACACACTCACACACACACTCACAAACACTCGCACACACTCACACACACACTCACTCACACGTACACACTCACGCACACTTGCACACACTCACGCACACTAGCACACACTCGTAAGCATACACTCACACTCACTCACACACTTACTCACACGCACACACTCTCGCACACACTCACACACACTCGCGCACACTCGCACACACTCACACGCCCACACTCGCACACTCTTGCACACACTCGCACACACTCACACGCGCACACACTCACACACACTCACACACACTCGCACACACTCGCACACTCTCGCACACACACTCGCACACACACTCGCACACACTCTAACACACTCGCACACACTCGCAAACACTCGCACATACAGTCCTACAAACTCACACACACTCACACACTTGCACCCACACACAAACTGGCACACACTCAAACACACTCACTCATACACACTCGCACACACTCACTCGCACGCACGCACACACTCGCACACACTCACATGCACACACTCACGCACACACACTCGCGCACACTCGTGCACACTCGCACGCACACATTCACACACATTCGCACTCACTTGCACACACTCGTACGCACACACTGGCACACACTCGCACACACTCGCACACACACACTCGCACACACTCGCATGCACACACTCACGCACACACACTCGCGCACACTCGTGCACACTCGCACGCACACATTCACACACATTCGCACTCACTTGCACACACTCGTACGCACACACTGGCACACACTCACACACTCGCACCCACTCACTCGTGCACACTCGCACACATTCGCACTCACTCGCACGCACTCACACGCACACACTCGCACAAACTCACACACACTCGCACACACTCATACACAATCGCACGCACACACACTCGCACACATTCGCACTCACTCGCACGCACTCGCACGCACACACTTGCACAAACTCACACACACTGGCACACGCTTATACACAATCGCACACACACACTCTAACACACACTCGCACACACTCGCACACACTCACTCACACACACACACTCGCACACACTCACACACACTTGCACACACTCGCACACACTCACACGCACACACACTCACACACACACTCACACACATTCGCACACACTCGCACCCACTCACTCGTGCACACTCGCGCACACTCGGGCACATTTGCACCCACTCGCACACACTCGCTTACTCTCGCACACACACTCGCACACACACTTGCACACACTCGAACACACTCGCACACACTCGCAAACACTCGCACATACAGGCCTACAAACTCACACACACTCACACACACTCACACACTCGCACCCACACACAAACTGGCACACACTCAAACACACTCACTCATACACACTCGCACACACTCACTCGCACACACACACACACTCGCACACACTCGCACCCAGTCACTCGAGCACACTCGCACACCCTCGCACGCACGCACACACTCGCACACACTCACATGCACACACTCACGCACACACACTCGCGCACACTCGTGCACACTCGCACGCACACATTCACACACATTCGCACTCACTTGCACACACTCGTACGCACACACTGGCACACACTCGCACACACACACTCGCAGACACTCGCATACACACTCGCACAAACTCCTACACACACTCGTACACACTCACACACACTAGCACACACACTCTCGCACACACTCGCACATACTCGCACACACTCGCACACACTCGCATGCACACACTCGCACACACACTCACACACACACTCTCGCATACACACTCGCACAAACTCCTACACACACTCGTACACACTCACACACACTCGCACACACACTTGCACACACTCACACACTCGCACATACACACATACACATTCGCACACACTCGCACACACACTCGCACACACAGTCCTACACACTCACACACACACTCACAAACACTCGCACACACTCACACACACACTCACTCACACGTACACACTCACTCACACTTGCACACACTCACGCACACTAGCACACACTCATAAGCATACACTTACACTCACTCACACACTTACTCACACGCACACACTCTCGCACACACTCACACACACTCGCGCACACTCGCACACACTCGCACGCCCACACTCGCACACTCTCACACACATTTGCACACACTCGCACTCACTTGCACCCACTCGCACGCACACACTCGCACACACTCATACACAATCACATAAACTCGCACACATTCGCACACACTCGCACACACTCGAACGCACGCACGCAAACACTCGCACACACTCACACGCACACACTCATGCACACACACTCGCGCACACTCGTGCACACTTGCACGCACACATTCGCACACATTCGCACTCACTTGCACACACTCGTACGCACACACTGTCACACACTGGCACACACACACTCGCACACACTCGCACACATTTGCACACACTAGCACACACACACTCGCACATACTTGCACACACTCGCACACACTCGCACGCACACACTCGCACACACTCGCATGCACACACTCGCACACACACTCACACACACACACTCACATACACACTCGCACACACTCGCACAAACTCCTACACACACAGTTACACACTCACACACACTCGCACACACTCGCACACACTCGCACACACTCGCACATACACACATACACATTCACACACACTCGCACACACAGTCCTACACACTCACACACACTCTCAAACACTCGCACACACTCACACACACACTCACTCACACGTACACACTCGCGCACACTTGCACACACTCACGCACACTAGCACACACTCGTAAGCATACACTCACACTCACTCACACACTTACTCACACGCACACACTCTCGCACACACTCACACACACTCGCGCACACTCGCACACACTCGCACGCCCACACTCGCACACTCTCGCACACATTTGCACACACTCGCACTCACTTGCACCCACTCGCACGCACACACTCGCACACACTCATACACAATCCCACAAACTCGCACACATTCGCACACACTCGCACACACTCACTCACTCACACTTACTCGCACACACTTGCACACACTCGCACACACTCGCACACACAGTCCTACACACTCACACACACACTCGCAAACACTCGCACAAACTCACACACACTCACTCACACGCACACACTTGTGCACACTAGCACACACTCGCACGCCCACACTCACACACATTCGCACTCACTCGCACGCACTCGCACGCACACACTCGCACAAACTCACACACACTCGCACACACTCATACACAATCGCACGCACACACACTCGCACACACACACTCGCACACACTCGCACACTCTCACACACATTCACACTCACTCGCACACACTCGCACGCGCACACTCAAACACACTCGCACAAACTCACACACACTCGCACACACTTATACACAAACGCACACACACACTCGTACACACACTCGCACACACTCGCACACACTCGCACACACTCACTCACACACACTCACACACACACACTCACACACACTTGCACACACTCGCACACACTCACACGCACACACACTCGCACACACACTCACACACACTCGCACACACTCACAAGCACACACTCGCACACACACTCACACACACTCACACGCACACACTCACACGCACACACTCGTACAAACAGTCGCACACACTCGCACCCACTCACTCGAGCACACTCGCGCACACTCGGGCACATTTGCACACACTCGCACACTCTCGCACACACACTTGCACACACTCGAACACACTCGCACACACTCACTCACACACACACACTCGCACACACTCACACACACTTGCACACACTCGCACACACTCACACGCACACACACTCACACACACACTCACACACATTCGCACACACTCGCACCCACTCACTCGTGCACACTCGCGCACACTCGGGCACATTTGCACCCACTCGCACACACTCGCTTACTCTCGCACACACACTCGCACACACACTTGCACACACTCGAACACACTCGCACACACTCGCAAACACTCGCACATACAGTCCTACAAACTCACACACACTCACACACACTCACACACTCGCACCCACACACAAACTGGCACACACTCAAACACACTCACTCATACACACTCGCACACACTCACTCGCACACACACACACACTCGCACACACTCGCACCCAGTCACTCGAGCACACTCGCACACCCTCGCATGCACGCACACACTCGCACACACTCACATGCACACACTCACGCACACACACTCGCGCACACTCGTGCACACTCGCACGCACACATTCACACACATTCGCACTCACTTGCACACACTCGTACGCACACACTGGCACACACTCGCACACACTCGCACACACACACTCGCAGACACTCGCATACACACTCGCACAAACTCCTACACACACTCGTACACACTCACACACACTAGCACACACACACTCGCACACACTCGCACATACTCGCACACACTCGCACACACTCGCATGCACACACTCGCACACACACTCACACACACACTCTCGCATACACACTCGCACAAACTCCTACACACACTCGTACACACTCACACACACTCGCACCCACACTTGCACACACTCGCACACACTCGCACATACACACATACACATTCGCACACACTCGCACACACACTCGCACACACAGTCCTACACACTCACACACACACTCACAAACACTCGCACACACTCACACACACACTCACTCACACGTACACACTCACTCACACTTGCACACACTCAAGCACACTAGCACACACTCATAAGCATACACTTACACTCACTCACACACTTACTCACACGCACACACTCTCGCACACACTCACACACACTCGCGCACACTCGCACACACTCGCACGCCCACACTCGCACACTCTCACACACATTTGCACACACTCGCACTCACTTGCACCCACTCGCACGCACACACTCGCACACACTCATACACAATCACATAAACTCGCACACATTCGCACACACTCGCACACACTCGAACGCACGCACGCACACACTCGCACACACTCACACGCACACACTCATGCACACACACTCGCGCACACTCGTGCACACTTGCACGCACACATTCGCACACATTCGCACTCACTTGCACACACTCGTACGCACACACTGTCACACACTGGCACACACACACTCGCACACACTCGCACACACTTGCACACACTAGCACACACACACTCGCACATACTCGCACACACTCGCACACACTCGCACGCACACACTCGCACACACTCGCATGCACACACTCGCACACACACTCACACACACACACTCACATACACACTCGCACACACTCGCACAAACTCCTACACACACAGTTACACACTCACACACACTCGCACACACTCGCACACACTCGCACATACACACATACACATTCACACACACTCGCACACACAGTCCTACACACTCACACACACTCTCAAACACTCGCACACACTCACACACACACTCACTCACACGTACACACTCGCGCACACTCGCACACACTCACGCACACTAGCACACACTCGTAAGCATACACTCACACTCACTCACACACTTACTCACACGCACACACTCTCGCACACACTCACACACACTCGCGCACACTCGCACACACTCGCACGCCCACACTCGCACACTCTCGCACACATTTGCACACACTCGCACTCACTCGCACCCACTCGCACGCACACACTTGCACACACTCATACACAATCACACAAACTCACACACACTCGCACACATTCGCACACACGCACTCACTAACACTCACTCGCACACACTTGCACACACTCGCACACACTCGCACACACAGTCCTACACACTCACACACACACTCGCAAACACTCGCACAAACTCACACACACTCACTCACACGCACACACTTGCGCACACTAGCACACACTCGCACGCCCACACTCGCACACATTCGCACTCACTCGCATGCACTCGCACGCACACACTCGCACACACTCGCACAAACTCACACACACTCGCACACACTCATACACAATCGCACGCACACACACTCGCACACACTCGCACACATTCGCACTCACTCGCACGCACTCGCACGCACACACTCGCACAAACTCACACACACTGGCACACACTTATACAAAATCGCACACACACACTCTAACACACACTCGCACACACTCACTCACACACACTCACACACACACACTCGCACACACTCACACACACTTGCACACACTCGCACACACTCACACGCACACACACTCACACACACACTCACACACACTCGCACACACTCACAAGCACAAACTCGCACACACACTCGCACACACTCACAAGCACACACTCACACGCACACACTCGCACACACACTCGCACACACTCGCACCCACTCACTCATGCACACTCGCGCACACTCGGGCACATTTGCACACACTCGCACACACTCGCACACTCTCGCACACACACTCGCACACACACTCGCACACACTCGAACACACTCGCACACACTCGCAAACACTCGCACATACAGTCCTACAAACTCACACACACTCACACACTCGCACCCACACACAAACTGGCACACACTCAAACACACTCACTCATACACACTCGCACACACTCACTCGCACGCTCGCACACACTCGCACACACTCACATGCACACACTCACACACACACTCACTCACACGTACACACTCGCGCACACTCACGCACACTAGCACACACTCGTAAGCATACACTCACACACTTACTCACACGCACACACTCTCGCACACACTCGCGCACACTCGCACACTCTCGCACACATTTGCACACACTCGCACTCACTCGCACCCACTCGCACGCACACACTCGCACACACTCATACACAATCACACAAACTCGCACACACACACTCGCACACATTCGCACACACTCGCACACACACACTCACTCACACTCACTCGCACACACTTGCACACACTCGCACACACTCGCACACACAGTCCTACACACTCACACACACACTCGCAAACACTCGCACAAACTCACACACACTCACTCACATGCACACACTTGCGCACACTAGCACACACTCGCACGCCCACACTCGCACACATTCGCACTCACTCGCACACACTCGCACGCACACACTCGCACACACTCGCACAAACTCACACACACTCGCACACACTCATACACAATCACACGCACACACACCCGCACACACTCGCACACATTTGCACTCACTCGCACGCACTCGCATGCACACACTCGCACAAACTCACACACACTGGCACACACTTATACACAATCGCACACACACACTCTAACACACACTGGCACACACTCACACACACTCACTCACACACACTCACACACACACTCGCACACACTCACACACACTTGCACACACTCGCACACACTCACACGCACACACACTCACACACACACTCACACACACTCGCACACACTCACAAGCACAAACTCGCACACACACTCGCACACACTCACACGCACACACTCACACGCACACACTCGCACACACACTCGCACACACTCGCACCCACTCACTCGTGCACACTCGCGCACACTCGGGCACATTTGCACACACTCGCACACTCTCGCACACACACTCGCACACACTCGAACACACTCGCACACACTCGCAAACACTCGCACATACAGTCCTACAAACTCACACACACTCACACACACTCACACACTCCACCCACACACAAACTGGCACACACTCAAACACACTCACTCATACACACTCGCACACACTCACTCGCACACACACACACTTGCACACACTCGCACCCAATCACTCGAGCACACTCGCACACACTCGAACGCACGCACGCACACACTCGCACACACTCACACGCACACACTCACGCACACACACTCGCGCACACTCGTGCACACTCGCACGCACACATTCACACACATTCGCACTCACTTGCACACACTCGTACGCACACACTGGCACACACTCGCACACACTTGCACACACACACTCGCACACACTCGCATGCACACACTTGCACACACACTCACACACACTCGCACAAACTCCTACACACACTCGTACACACTCACACACACTAGCACACACACACTCGCACACACTCGCACATAATCGCACACACTCGCATGCACACACTCGCACACACACTCACACACACACTCTCGCATACACACTCGCACAAACTCCTACACACACTCGTACACACTCACACACACTCGCACTCACACTTGCACACACTCGCACATACACACATACACATTCGCACACACTCGCACACACACTCGCACACACAGTCCTACACACTCACACACACACTCACAAACACTCGCACACACTCACACACACACTCACTCACACGTACACACTCACGCACACTTGCACACACTCACGCACACTAGCACACACTCGTAAGCATACACTCACACTCACTCACACACTTACTCACACGCACACACTCTCGCACACACTCACACACACTCGCGCACACTCGCACACACTCACACGCCCACACTCGCACACTCTTGCACACACTCGCACACACTCACACGCGCACACACTCACACACACTCACACACACTCGCACACACTCGCACACTCTCGCACACACACTCGCACACACACTCGCACACACTCTAACACACTCGCACACACTCGCAAACACTCGCACATACAGTCCTACAAACTCACACACACTCACACACTCGCACCCACACACAAACTGGCACACACTCAAACACACTCACTCATACACACTCGCACACACTCACTCGCACGCACGCACACACTCGCACACACTCACATGCACACACTCACGCACACACACTCGCGCACACTCGTGCACACTCGCACGCACACATTCACACACATTCGCACTCACTTGCACACACTCGTACGCACACACTGGCACACACTCGCACACACTCGCACACACACACTCGCACACACTCGCATGCACACACTTGCACACACACTCACACACACTCGCATACACACTCGCACAAACTCCTACACACACTCGTACACACTCACACACACTGGCACACACTGGCACAAACACACTCGCACACACTCGCACACACTCGCACACACAGTCCTACACACTCACACACACACTCGCAAACACTCGCACAAACTCACACACACTCACTCACATGCACACACTTGCGCACACTAGCACGCCCACACTCACACACATTCGCACTCACTCGCACGCACACACTCGCACAAACTCACACACACTCGCACACACTAATACACAATCGCACGCACACACACTCGCACACACACACTCGCACACACTCGCACACTCTCACACACATTCACACTCACTCGCACGCGCACACTCAAACACACTCGCACAAACTCACACACACTCGCACACACTTATACACAAACGCACACACACACTCGTACACACACTCGCACACACTCGCACACACTCACACGCACACACTCGCACACACTCACACAGACTTGCACACACTCGCACACACTCACACGCACACACACTCGCACACACACTCACACACACTCGCACACACTCACAAGCACACACTCGCACACACTCACACGCACACACTCACACGCACACACTCGTACAAACAGTCGCACACACTCGCACCCACTCACTCGTGCACACTCGCGCACACTCGGGCACATTTGCACACACTCACACACTCTCGCACACACACTCGCACACACTCGAACACACTCGCACACACTCGCAAACACTCGCACATACAGTCCTACAAACTCACACACACTCACACACACTCACACACTCCACCCACACACAAACTGGCACACACTCAAACACACTCACTCATACACACTCGCACACACTCACTCGCACACACACTAACACACACACTCACATACACACTCGCACACACTCGCACAAACTCACACACACTCGCACACACTCATACACAATCGCACGCACACACACCCGCACACACTCGCACACATTTGCACTCACTCGCACGCACTCGCATGCACACACTCGCACAAACTCACACACACTGGCACACACTTATACACAATCGCACACACACACTCTAACACACACTGGCACACACTCACACACACTCACTCACACACACTCACACACACACTCGCACACACTCACACACACTTGCACACACTCGCACACACTCACACGCACACACACTCACACACACACTCACACACACTCGCACACACTCACAAGCACAAACTCGCACACACACTCGCACACACTCGCACCCACTCACTCGTGCACACTCGCGCACACTCGGGCACATTTGCACACACTCGCACACTCTCGCACACACACTCGCACACACTCGAACACACTCGCACACACTCGCAAACACTCGCACATACAGTCCTACAAACTCACACACACTCACACACACTCACACACTCCACCCACACACAAACTGGCACACACTCAAACACACTCACTCATACACACTCGCACACACTCACTCGCACACACGCACACTTGCACACACTCGCACCCAATCACTCGAGCACACTCGCACACACTCGAACGCACGCACGCACACACACTCACACGCACACACTCACGCACACACACTCGCGCACACTCGTGCACACTCGCACGCACACATTCACACACATTCGCACTCACTTGCACACACTCGTACGCACACACTGGCACACACTCGCACACACTCGCACACACACACTCGCACACACTCGCATGCACACACTTGCACACACACTCACACACACTCGCACACACACACTCGTACACACTCACACACACTAGCACACACACACTCGCACACACTCGCACATACTCGCACACACTCGCATGCACACACTCGCACACACACTCACACACACACTCTCGCATACACACTCGCACAAACTCCTATACACACTCGTACACACTCACATACACTCGCACTCACACTTGCACACACTCGCACATACACACATACACATTCGCACACACTCGCACACACACTCGCACACACAGTCCTACACACTCACACACACACTCACAAACACTCGCACACACTCACACACACACTCACTCACACGTACACACTCACGCACACTTGCACACACTCACGCACACTAGCACACACTCGTAAGCATACACTCACACTCACTCACACACTTACTCACACGCACACACTCTCGCACACACTCACACACACTCGCGCACACTCGCACACACTCACACGCCCACACTCGCACACTCTTGCACACACTCGCACACACTCACACGCGCACACACTCACACACACTCACACACACTCGCACACACTCGCACACTCTCGCACACACACTCGCACACACACTCGCACACACTCTAACACACTCGCACACACTCGCAAACACTCGCACATACAGTCCTACAAACTCACACACACTCACACACTTGCACCCACACACAAACTGGCACACACTCAAACACACTCACTCATACACACTCGCACACACTCACTCGCACGCACGCACACACTCGCACACACTCACATGCACACACTCACGCACACACACTCGCGCACACTCGTGCACACTCGCACGCACACATTCACACACATTCGCACTCACTTGCACACACTCGTACGCACACACTGGCACACACTCGCACACACTCGCACACACACACTCGCACACACTCGCATGCACACACTCACGCACACACACTCGCGCACACTCGTGCACACTCGCACGCACACATTCACACACATTCGCACTCACTTGCACACACTCGTACGCACACACTGGCACACACTCACACACTCGCACCCACTCACTCGTGCACACTCGCACACATTCGCACTCACTCGCACGCACTCACACGCACACACTCGCACAAACTCACACACACTCGCACACACTCATACACAATCGCACGCACACACACTCGCACACATTCGCACTCACTCGCACGCACTCGCACAAACTCACACACACTGGCACACGCTTATACACAATCGCACACACACACTCTAACACACACTCGCACACACTCGCACACACTCACTCACACACACACACTCGCACACACTCACACACACTTGCACACACTCGCACACACTCACACGCACACACACTCACACACACACTCACACACATTCGCACACACTCGCACCCACTCACTCGTGCACACTCGCGCACACTCGGGCACATTTGCACCCACTCGCACACACTCGCTTACTCTCGCACACACACTCGCACACACACTTGCACACACTCGAACACACTCGCACACACTCGCAAACACTCGCACATACAGGCCTACAAACTCACACACACTCACACACACTCACACACTCGCACCCACACACAAACTGGCACACACTCAAACACACTCACTCATACACACTCGCACACACTCACTCGCACACACACACACACTCGCACACACTCGCACCCAGTCACTCGAGCACACTCGCACACCCTCGCACGCACGCACACACTCGCACACACTCACATGCACACACTCACGCACACACACTCGCGCACACTCGTGCACACTCGCACGCACACATTCACACACATTCGCACTCACTTGCACACACTCGTACGCACACACTGGCACACACTCGCACACACACACTCGCAGACACTCGCATACACACTCGCACAAACTCCTACACACACTCGTACACACTCACACACACTAGCACACACACTCTCGCACACACTCGCACATACTCGCACACACTCGCACACACTCGCATGCACACACTCGCACACACACTCACACACACACTCTCGCATACACACTCGCACAAACTCCTACACACACTCGTACACACTCACACACACTCGCACACACACTTGCACACACTCACACACTCGCACATACACACATACACATTCGCACACACTCGCACACACACTCGCACACACAGTCCTACACACTCACACACACACTCACAAACACTCGCACACACTCACACACACACTCACTCACACGTACACACTCACTCACACTTGCACACACTCACGCACACTAGCACACACTCATAAGCATACACTTACACTCACTCACACACTTACTCACACGCACACACTCTCGCACACACTCACACACACTCGCGCACACTCGCACACACTCGCACGCCCACACTCGCACACTCTCACACACATTTGCACACACTCGCACTCACTTGCACCCACTCGCACGCACACACTCGCACACACTCATACACAATCACATAAACTCGCACACATTCGCACACACTCGCACACACTCGAACGCACGCACGCAAACACTCGCACACACTCACACGCACACACTCATGCACACACACTCGCGCACACTCGTGCACACTTGCACGCACACATTCGCACACATTCGCACTCACTTGCACACACTCGTACGCACACACTGTCACACACTGGCACACACACACTCGCACACACTCGCACACATTTGCACACACTAGCACACACACACTCGCACATACTCGCACACACTCGCACACACTCGCACGCACACACTCGCACACACTCGCATGCACACACTCGCACACACACTCACACACACACACTCACATACACACTCGCACACACTCGCACAAACTCCTACACACACAGTTACACACTCACACACACTCGCACACACTCGCACACACTCGCACATACACACATACACATTCACACACACTCGCACACACAGTCCTACACACTCACACACACTCTCAAACACTCGCACACACTCACACACACACTCACTCACACGTACACACTCGCGCACACTTGCACACACTCATGCACACTAGCACACACTCGTAAGCATACACTCACACTCACTCACACACTTACTCACACGCACACACTCTCGCACACACTCACACACACTCGCGCACACTCGCACACACTCGCACGCCCACACTCGCACACTCTCGCACACATTTGCACACACTCGCACTCACTTGCACCCACTCGCACGCACACACTCGCACACACTCATACACAATCCCACAAACTCGCACACATTCGCACACACTCGCACACACTCACTCACTCACACTTACTCGCACACACTTGCACACACTCGCACACACTCGCACACACAGTCCTACACACTCACACACACACTCGCAAACACTCGCACAAACTCACACACACTCACTCACACGCACACACTTGTGCACACTAGCACACACTCGCACGCCCACACTCACACACATTCGCACTCACTCGCACGCACTCGCACGCACACACTCGCACAAACTCACACACACTCGCACACACTCATACACAATCGCACGCACACACACTCGCACACACACACTCGCACACACTCGCACACTCTCACACACATTCACACTCACTCGCACACACTCGCACGCGCACACTCAAACACACTCGCACAAACTCACACACACTCGCACACACTTATACACAAACGCACACACACACTCGTACACACACTCGCACACACTCGCACACACTCGCACACACTCACTCACACACACTCACACACACACACTCACACACACTTGCACACACTCGCACACACTCACACGCACACACACTCGCACACACACTCACACACACTCGCACACACTCACAAGCACACACTCGCACACACACTCACACACACTCACACGCACACACTCACACGCACACACTCGTACAAACAGTCGCACACACTCGCACCCACTCACTCGAGCACACTCGCGCACACTCGGGCACATTTGCACACACTCGCACACTCTCGCACACACACTTGCACACACTCGAACACACTCGCACACACTCACTCACACACACACACTCGCACACACTCACACACACTTGCACACACTCGCACACACTCACACGCACACACACTCACACACACACTCACACACATTCGCACACACTCGCACCCACTCACTCGTGCACACTCGCGCACACTCGGGCACATTTGCACCCACTCGCACACACTCGCTTACTCTCGCACACACACTCGCACACACACTTGCACACACTCGAACACACTCGCACACACTCGCAAACACTCGCACATACAGTCCTACAAACTCACACACACTCACACACACTCACACACTCGCACCCACACACAAACTGGCACACACTCAAACACACTCACTCATACACACTCGCACACACTCACTCGCACACACACACACACTCGCACACACTCGCACCCAGTCACTCGAGCACACTCGCACACCCTCGCATGCACGCACACACTCGCACACACTCACATGCACACACTCACGCACACACACTCGCGCACACTCGTGCACACTCGCACGCACACATTCACACACATTCGCACTCACTTGCACACACTCGTACGCACACACTGGCACACACTCGCACACACTCGCACACACACACTCGCAGACACTCGCATACACACTCGCACAAACTCCTACACACACTCGTACACACTCACACACACTAGCACACACACACTCGCACACACTCGCACATACTCGCACACACTCGCACACACTCGCATGCACACACTCGCACACACACTCACACACACACTCTCGCATACACACTCGCACAAACTCCTACACACACTCGTACACACTCACACACACTCGCACCCACACTTGCACACACTCGCACACACTCGCACATACACACATACACATTCGCACACACTCGCACACACACTCGCACACACAGTCCTACACACTCACACACACACTCACAAACACTCGCACACACTCACACACACACTCACTCACACGTACACACTCACTCACACTTGCACACACTCAAGCACACTAGCACACACTCATAAGCATACACTTACACTCACTCACACACTTACTCACACGCACACACTCTCGCACACACTCACACACACTCGCGCACACTCGCACACACTCGCACGCCCACACTCGCACACTCTCACACACATTTGCACACACTCGCACTCACTTGCACCCACTCGCACGCACACACTCGCACACACTCATACACAATCACATAAACTCGCACACATTCGCACACACTCGCACACACTCGAACGCACGCACGCACACACTCGCACACACTCACACGCACACACTCATGCACACACACTCGCGCACACTCGTGCACACTTGCACGCACACATTCGCACACATTCGCACTCACTTGCACACACTCGTACGCACACACTGTCACACACTGGCACACACACACTCGCACACACTCGCACACACTTGCACACACTAGCACACACACACTCGCACATACTCGCACACACTCGCACACACTCGCACGCACACACTCGCACACACTCGCATGCACACACTCGCACACACACTCACACACACACACTCACATACACACTCGCACACACTCGCACAAACTCCTACACACACAGTTACACACTCACACACACTCGCACACACTCGCACACACTCGCACATACACACATACACATTCACACACACTCGCACACACAGTCCTACACACTCACACACACTCTCAAACACTCGCACACACTCACACACACACTCACTCACACGTACACACTCGCGCACACTCGCACACACTCACGCACACTAGCACACACTCGTAAGCATACACTCACACTCACTCACACACTTACTCACACGCACACACTCTCGCACACACTCACACACACTCGCGCACACTCGCACACACTCGCACGCCCACACTCGCACACTCTCGCACACATTTGCACACACTCGCACTCACTCGCACCCACTCGCACGCACACACTTGCACACACTCATACACAATCACACAAACTCACACACACTCGCACACATTCGCACACACGCACTCACTAACACTCACTCGCACACACTTGCACACACTCGCACACACTCGCACACACAGTCCTACACACTCACACACACACTCGCAAACACTCGCACAAACTCACACACACTCACTCACACGCACACACTTGCGCACACTAGCACACACTCGCACGCCCACACTCGCACACATTCGCACTCACTCGCATGCACTCGCACGCACACACTCGCACACACTCGCACAAACTCACACACACTCGCACACACTCATACACAATCGCACGCACACACACTCGCACACACTCGCACACATTCGCACTCACTCGCACGCACTCGCACGCACACACTCGCACAAACTCACACACACTGGCACACACTTATACAAAATCGCACACACACACTCTAACACACACTCGCACACACTCACTCACACACACTCACACACACACACTCGCACACACTCACACACACTTGCACACACTCGCACACACTCACACGCACACACACTCACACACACACTCACACACACTCGCACACACTCACAAGCACAAACTCGCACACACACTCGCACACACTCACAAGCACACACTCACACGCACACACTCGCACACACACTCGCACACACTCGCACCCACTCACTCATGCACACTCGCGCACACTCGGGCACATTTGCACACACTCGCACACACTCGCACACTCTCGCACACACACTCGCACACACACTCGCACACACTCGAACACACTCGCACACACTCGCAAACACTCGCACATACAGTCCTACAAACTCACACACACTCACACACTCGCACCCACACACAAACTGGCACACACTCAAACACACTCACTCATACACACTCGCACACACTCACTCGCACGCTCGCACACACTCGCACACACTCACATGCACACACTCACACACACACTCACTCACACGTACACACTCGCGCACACTCACGCACACTAGCACACACTCGTAAGCATACACTCACACACTTACTCACACGCACACACTCTCGCACACACTCGCGCACACTCGCACACTCTCGCACACATTTGCACACACTCGCACTCACTCGCACCCACTCGCACGCACACACTCGCACACACTCATACACAATCACACAAACTCGCACACACACACTCGCACACATTCGCACACACTCGCACACACACACTCACTCACACTCACTCGCACACACTTGCACACACTCGCACACACTCGCACACACAGTCCTACACACTCACACACACACTCGCAAACACTCGCACAAACTCACACACACTCACTCACATGCACACACTTGCGCACACTAGCACACACTCGCACGCCCACACTCGCACACATTCGCACTCACTCGCACACACTCGCACGCACACACTCGCACACACTCGCACAAACTCACACACACTCGCACACACTCATACACAATCACATGCACACACACCCGCACACACTCGCACACATTTGCACTCACTCGCACGCACTCGCATGCACACACTCGCACAAACTCACACACACTGGCACACACTTATACACAATCGCACACACACACTCTAACACACACTGGAACACACTCACACACACTCACTCACACACACTCACACACACACTCGCACACACTCACACACACTTGCACACACTCGCACACACTCACACGCACACACACTCACACACACACTCACACACACTCGCACACACTCACAAGCACAAACTCGCACACACACTCGCACACACTCACACGCACACACTCACACGCACACACTCGCACACACACTCGCACACACTCGCACCCACTCACTCGTGCACACTCGCGCACACTCGGGCACATTTGCACACACTCGCACACTCTCGCACACACACTCGCACACACTCGAACACACTCGCACACACTCGCAAACACTCGCACATACAGTCCTACAAACTCACACACACTCACACACACTCACACACTCCACCCACACACAAACTGGCACACACTCAAACACACTCACTCATACACACTCGCACACACTCACTCGCACACACACACACTTGCACACACTCGCACCCAATCACTCGAGCACACTCGCACACACTCGAACGCACGCACGCACACACTCGCACACACTCACACGCACACACTCACGCACACACACTCGCGCACACTCGTGCACACTCGCACGCACACATTCACACACATTCGCACTCACTTGCACACACTCGTACGCACACACTGGCACACACTCGCACACACTTGCACACACACACTCGCACACACTCGCATGCACACACTTGCACACACACTCACACACACTCGCACAAACTCCTACACACACTCGTACACACTCACACACACTAGCACACACACACTCGCACACACTCGCACATAATCGCACACACTCGCATGCACACACTCGCACACACACTCACACACACACTCTCGCATACACACTCGCACAAACTCCTACACACACTCGTACACACTCACACACACTCGCACTCACACTTGCACACACTCGCACATACACACATACACATTCGCACACACTCGCACACACACTCGCACACACAGTCCTACACACTCACACACACACTCACAAACACTCGCACACACTCACACACACACTCACTCACACGTACACACTCACGCACACTTGCACACACTCACGCACACTAGCACACACTCGTAAGCATACACTCACACTCACTCACACACTTACTCACACGCACACACTCTCGCACACACTCACACACACTCGCGCACACTCGCACACACTCACACGCCCACACTCGCACACTCTTGCACACACTCGCACACACTCACACGCGCACACACTCACACACACTCACACACACTCGCACACACTCGCACACTCTCGCACACACACTCGCACACACACTCGCACACACTCTAACACACTCGCACACACTCGCAAACACTCGCACATACAGTCCTACAAACTCACACACACTCACACACTCGCACCCACACACAAACTGGCACACACTCAAACACACTCACTCATACACACTCGCACACACTCACTCGCACGCACGCACACACTCGCACACACTCACATGCACACACTCACGCACACACACTCGCGCACACTCGTGCACACTCGCACGCACACATTCACACACATTCGCACTCACTTGCACACACTCGTACGCACACACTGGCACACACTCGCACACACTCGCACACACACACTCGCACACACTCGCATGCACACACTTGCACACACACTCACACACACTCGCATACACACTCGCACAAACTCCTACACACACTCGTACACACTCACACACACTAGCACACACACACTCGCACACACTCGCACATACTCGCACAAACTCGCATGCACACACTCGCACACACTCACACACACACTCTCGCATACACACTCGCACAAACTCCTACACACACTCGTACACACTCACACACACTCGCACACACACTTGCACACACTCGCACATACACACATACACATTCGCACACACTCGCACACACACTCGCACACACAGTCCTACACACTCACACACACACTCACAAACACTCGCACACACTCACACACACACTCACTCACACGTACACACTCACGCACACTTGCACACACTCACGCACACGAGCACACACTCGTAAGCATACACTCACACTCACTCACACACTTACTCACACGCACACACTCTCGCACACACTCACACACACTCGCGCACACTCGCACACACTCGCACGCCCACACTCGCACACTCTCGCACACATTTGCACACACTCGCACTCACTTGCACCCACTCGCACGCACACACTCGCACACACTCATACACAATCCCACAAACTCGCACACATTCGCACACACTCGCACACACTCACTCACTCACACTTACTCGCACACACTTGCACACACTCGCACACACTCGCACACACAGTCCTACACACTCACACACACACTCGCAAACACTCGCACAAACTCACACACACTCACTCACACGCACACACTTGCGCACACTAGCACACACTTGCACGCCCACACTCACACACATTCGCACTCACTCGCACGCACTCGCACGCACACACTCGCACAAACTCACACACACTCGCACACACTCATACACAATCGCACGCACACACACTCGCACACACACACTCGCACACACTCGCACACTCTCACACACATTCACACTCACTCGCACACACTCGCACGCGCACACTCAAACACACTCGCACAAACTCACACACACTCGCACACACTTATACACAAACGCACACACACACTCGTACACACACTCGCACACACTCGCACACACTCGCACACACTCACTCACACACACTCACACACACACACTCACACACACTTGCACACACTCGCACACACTCGCACACACTCACACGCACACACACTCGCACACACACTCACACACACTCGCACACACTCACAAGCACACACTCGCACACACACTCACACACACTCACACGCACACACTCACACGCACACACTCGTACAAACAGTCGCACACACTCGCACCCACTCACTCGTGCACACTCGCGCACACTCGGGCACATTTGCACACACTCGCACACTCTCGCACACACACTTGCACACACTCGAACACACTCGCACACACTCGCAAACACTCGCACATACAGTCCTACAAACTCACACACACTCACACACACTCACACACTCCACCCACACACAAACTGGCACACACTCAAACACACTCACTCATACACACTCGCACACACTCACTCGCACACACACACACTCGCACACACTCGCACCCAGTCACTCGAGCACACTCGCACACACTCGCACGCACGCACACACTCGCACACACTCACACGCACACACTCACGCACACACACTCACGCACACTCGTGCACACTCGCACGCACACATTCGCACACATTCGCACTCACTTGCACACACTCGTGCGCACACACTGGCACACACTGGCACGCACACACTCGCACACACTCACACGCACACACTCACGCACACACACTCACGCACACTCGTGCACACTCGCACGCACACATTCGCACACATTCGCACTCACTTGCACACACTCGTGCGCACAGACTGGCACACACTGGCACACACACACTCGCACACACTTGCACACACTAGCACACACACACTCGCACATATTCACACACACTCGCACGCACACACTCGCACACACTCGCATGCACACACTCACACACACACTCACACACACTCACATACACACTCGCACAAACTCCTACACACACTCGTACACACACACTCGCACACACACTCGCACACACTTGCACACACTCGCACATAGACACATACACATTCGCACACACTCGCACACACACTCGCACACACAGTTCTACACACTCACACACACACTCGCAAACACTCGCACACACTCACACACACACTCACTCACACGTACACACTCGCGCACACTCGCACACACTCACGCACACTAGCACACACTCGCATGCACACACTGGCACACACACTAACACACACACTCACATACACACTCGCACACACTCGCACAAACTCCTACACACACTCGCACACACTCACACACACACTCGTACGCTCACACTCGCACACACTCACACACACACTTGCACACACTTGCACACGCACACTCGCACACAATCACACACACACTCGCAGACACTCGCACACACTCACTCATGCACACACTCACACACACTCGCCCACACTCGCACACACAGTCCTACACACTCACACACACACTCGCAAACATTTGCAAACACTCACACACACACTCACTCACACGTACACACTCGCGCACACTCGCACGCCGACACTCTCACACTCTCGCACACATTTGCACACACTCGCACTCACTCGCACGCACTCGCACGCACACACTCACACACACTCGCACAAACTCATACACAATCGCACACACTCACTCGCACACACTTGCACACACTCGCACACACTCGCACACACTTGCACACACTTGCACACGCTTGCACACACTCGCACACACTCGCACACACTTGCACACACTCACACACACGCACACACACGCACACACACTCACGCACACACTCGCACACACTCGCACACACTTGCATGCACACATTCGCACGCACTCGCACACACAAACACAAACTGGCACACACTCAAACACACTCACTCATACATACTCGCACACACTCACTCGCACACACACACACACACTCGCACACACTCACTCACACACACTCACACGCACACACTCGCACACACTCACACACACTTGCACACACTCGCACACACTCACACGCACACACACTCACACACACTCGCACACACTCACAAGCACACACTCGCACACACACTCACACACACTCACACGCACACACTCACACGCACACACTCGTACAAACAGTCGCACACACTCGCACACACTCACTCGTGCACACTCGCGCACACTCGGGCACATTTGCACACACTCGCACACTCTCGCACACACTCGAACACACTCGCACACAATCGCAAACACTCGCACATACAGTCCTACAAACTCACACACACTCACACACACTCACACACTCCACCCACACACAAACTGGCACACACTCAAACACACTCACTCATACACACTCGCACACACTCTCTCGCACACACACACACTCGCACACACTCGCACCCAGTCACTCGAGCACACTCGCACACACTCGCACGCACGCACACACTCGCACACACTCACACGCACACACTCACGCACACACACTCACGCACACTCGTGCACACTCGCATGCACACATTCGCACACATTCGCACTCACTTGCACACACTCGTGCGCACACACTGGCACACACTGGCACACACTGGCACAAACACACTCGCACACACTCGCACACACTCGCACACACAGTCCTACACACTCACACACACACTCGCAAACACTCGCACAAACTCACACACACTCACTCACATGCACACACTTGCGCACACTAGCACGCCCACACTCACACACATTCGCACTCACTCGCACGCACACACTCGCACAAACTCACACACACTCGCACACACTCATACACAATCGCACGCACACACACTCGCACACACACACTCGCACACACTCGCACACTCTCACACACATTCACACTCACTCGCACGCACTCGCACGCGCACACTCAAACACACTCGTACAAACTCACACACACTCGCACACACTTATACACAAACGCACACACACACTCGTACACACACTCGCACACACTCGCACACACTCGCACACACTCACTCACACACACTCACACGCACACACTCGCACACACTCACACACACTTGCACACACTCGCACACACTCACACGAACACACACTCGCACACACACTCACACACACTCGCACACACTCACAAGCACACACTCGCACACACTCACACGCACACACTCACACGCACACACTCGTACAAACAGTCGCACACACTCGCACCCACTCACTCGTGCACACTCGCGCACACTCGGGCACATTTGCACACACTCACACACTCTCGCACACACACTCGCACACACTCGAACACACTCGCACACACTCGCAAACACTCGCACATAAAGTCCTACAAACTCACACACACTCACACACACTCACACACTCCACCCACACACAAACTGGCACACACTCAAACACACTCACTCATACACACTCGCACACACTCACTCGCACACACACACACTCGCACACACTCGCACCCAGTCACTCGAGCACACTCGCACACACTCGCACGCACGCACACACTCGCACACACTCACACGCACACACTCACGCACACACACTCACGCACACTCGTGCACACTCGCACGCACACATTCGCACACATTCGCACTCACTTGCACACACTCGTGCGCACACACTGGCACACACTGGCACACACTGGCACACACACACTCGCACACACTCGCACACACTTGCACACACTAGCACACACACACTCGCACATATTCACACACACTCGCACGCACACACTCGCACACACTCGCATGCACACACTCGCACACACACTCACACACACTCACATACACACTCGCACACACTCGCACAAACTCCTACACACACTCGTACACACACACTCGCACACACACTCGCACACACTTGCACACACTCGCACATACACACATACACATTCACACACACTCGCACACACACTCGCACACACAGTTCTACACACTCACACACACACTCGCAAACACTCGCACACACTCACACACACACTCACTCACACGTACACACTCGCGCACACTCGCACACACTCACGCACACTAGCACACACTCGCATGCACACACTGGCACACACACTAACACACACACTCACATACACACTCGCACAAACTCCTACACACACTCGCACACACTCACACACACACTCGTACGCTCACACTCGCACACACTCACACACACACTTGCACACACTTGCACATGCACACTCGCACACAATCACACACACACTCGCAGACACTCGCACACACTCACTCATGCACACACTCACACACACTCGCCCACACTCGCACTCACAGTCCTACACACTCACACACACACTCGCAAACATTTGCAAACACTCACACACACACTCACTCACACGTACACACTCGCGCACACTCGCACGCCGACACTCTCACACTCTCGCACACATTTGCACACACTCGCACGCACTCGCACGCACACACTCGCACACACTCGCACAAACTCATACACAATCGCACACACTCACTCGCACACACTTGCACACACTCGCACACACTCGCACACACTTGCACACACTTGCACACGCTTGCACACACTCGCACACACTCGCACACACTCGCACACACTCACACACACGCACACACATGCACACACACTCACGCACACACTCGCACACACTCGCACACACTCACTCACACACACTCACACGCACACACTCGCACACACTCACACACACTTGCACACACTCGCACACAATCACACGCACACACACTCGCACACACACTCACACACACTCGCACACACTCACAAGCACACACTCGCACACACACTCGCACACACTCACACGCACACACTCACACGCACACACTCGTACAAACAGTCGCACACACTCGCACCCACTCACTCGTGCACACTCACGCACACTCGGGCACATTTGCACACACTCACACACTCTCGCACACACACTCGCACACACTCGAACACACTCGCACACACTCGCAAACACTCGCACATACAGTCCTACAAACTCACACACACTAACACACTCACACACTCCACCCACACACAAACTGGCACACACTCAAACACACTCACTCATACACACTCGCACACACTCACTCGCACACACACACACTCGCACACACTCGCACCCAGTCACTCGAGCACACTCGCACACACTCGCACGCACGCACACACTCGCACACACTCACACGCACACACTCACGCACACACACTCACGCACACTCGTGCACACTCGCACGCACACATTCGCACACATTCGCACTCACTTGCACACACTCGTGCGCACACACTGGCACACACTGGCACACACTGGCACACACACACTCGCACACACTCGCACACACTTGCACACACTAGCACACACACACTCGCACATATTCACACACACTCGCACACACTCGCATGCACACACTCGCACACACACTCACACACACTCACATACACACTCGCACACACTCGCACAAACTCCTACACACACTCGTACACACACACTCGCACACACACTCGCACACACTTGCACACAATCGCACATACACACATACACATTCGCACACACTCGCACACACACTCGCACACATAGTTCTACACACTCACACACACTCGCAAACACTCGCACACACTCACACACACACTCACTCACACGTACACACTCGCGCACACTCGCACACACTCACGCACACTAGCACACACTCGCATGCACACACTGGCACACACACTAACACACACACTCACATACACACTCGCACACACTCGCACAAACTCCTGCACACACTCGCACACACTCACACACACACTCGTACGCTCACACTCGCACACACTCACACACGCACTTGCACACACTTGCACATGCACACTCGCACACAATCACACACACACTCGCAGACACTCGCACACACTCACTCATGCACACACTCACACACACTCGCCCACACTCGCACACACAGTCCTACACACTCACACACACACTCGCAAACATTTGCAAACACTCACACACACACTCACTCACACGTACACACTCGCGCACACTCGCACGCCGACACTCTCACACTCTCGCACACATTTGCACACACTCGCACTCACTCGCACGCAATCGCACGCACACACTCGCACACACTCGCACAAACTCATACACAATCGCACACACTCACTCGCACACACTTGCACACACTCGCACACACTCGCACACACTTGCACACGCTTGCACACACTCGCACACACTCGCACACACTCGCACACACTCACACACACGCACACACACGCACACACACTCACGCACTCGCACACACTTGCATGCACACATTCGCACGCACTCGCACACACAAACAAAAACTGGCACACACTCAAACACACTCACTCATACACCCTCGCACACACTCACTCGCACACACACACACACTCGCACACACTCACACGCACACACTCACGCACACACACTCGTGCACACTCGCACGCACACTCACTCACACGTACACACTCGCGCACACTCACACACACTCACGCACACTAGCACACACTCATAAGCATACACTCACACTCACTCACACACTTACTCACACGCACACACTCTCGCACACACTCACACACACTCGCGCACACTCGCACACACTCGCACGCCCACACTCGCACACATTTGCACACACTCGCACTCACTCGCACCCACTCGCACGCACACACTCGCACACACTCATACACAATCACACAAACTCGCACACACACACTCGCACACATTCACACACACTTGCACACACGCACTCACTCACACTCACTCGCACACACTTGCACACACTCGCACACACTCGCACACACAGTCCTACACACTCACACACACACTCGCAAACACTCGCACAAACTCACACACACTCACTCACACGCACACACTTGCGCACAGTAGCACACACTCACACGCCCACACTCACACAAATTCGCACTCACTCGCAAGCACTCGCACGCACACACTCGCACAAACTCACACACACTCGCACACACTCATACACAATCGCACGCACACACACTCGCACACACACACTCGCACACACTCGCACACTCTCACACACATTCACACTCACTCGCACGCACTCGCACGCGCACACTCAAACACACTCGCACAAACTCACACATACTCGCACACACTTATACACAAATAGACACACACACTCGTACACACACTCGCACACACTCGCACACACTCGCACACACTCACTCACACACACTCACACGCACACACTCACACACACTTGCACACACTCGCACACACTCACACGCACACACACTCGCACACACACTCACACATACTCGCACACACTCACAAGCACACACTCGCACACACACTCACACACACTCACACGCACACACTCACACGCACACACTCGTACAAACAGTCGCACACACTCGCACCCACTCACTCGTGCACACTTGCGCACACTCGGGCACATTTGCACACACTCGCACACTCTCGCACACACACTCGCACACACTCGAACACACTCGCACACACTCGCAAACACTCGCACATACAGTCCTACAAACTCACACACACTCACACACACTCACACACTCCACCCACACACAAATTGGCACACACTCAAACACACTCACTCATACACACTCGCACACACTCACTCGCACACACACACACTCGCACACACTCGCACCCAGTCACTCGAGCACACTCGCACACACTCGCACGCACGCACACACTCGCACACACTCACACGCACACACTCACGCACACACACTCACGCACACTCGTGCACACTCGCACGCACACATTCGCACACATTCTCACTCACTTGCACACACTCGTGCGCACACACTGGCACACACTGGCACACACTGGCACACACACACTCGCACACACTCGCACACACTTGCACACACTAGTACACACACACTCGCACATATTCACACACACTCGCACGCACACACTCGCACACACTCGCATGCACACACTCGCACACACACTCACACACACTCACATACACACTCGCACACACTCGCACAAACTCCTACACACACTCGTACACACACACTCGCACACACACTCGCACACACTTGCACACACTCGCACATACACACATACACATTCGCACACACTCGCACACACACTCGCACACACAGTTCTACACACTCACACACACACTCGCAAACACTCGCACACACTCACACACACACTCACTCACACGTACACACTCGCGCACACTCGCACACACTCACGCACACTAGCACACACTCGCATGCACACACTGGCACACACACTAACACACACACTCACATACACACTCGCACACACT
Organism: Phyllobates terribilis; assembly: GCF_046119375.1. Lineage (NCBI taxonomy): Eukaryota > Metazoa > Chordata > Amphibia > Anura > Dendrobatidae > Phyllobates > Phyllobates terribilis. Next base: position 3,796,971 of record NW_027362853.1, read on the forward strand.
CGCACAAACTCCTACACACACTCGCACACACTCACACACACACTCGTACGCTCACACTCGCACACACTCACACACACACTTGCACACACTTGCACACGCACACTCGCACACAATCACACACACACTCGCAGACACTCGCACACACTCACTCATGCACACACTCACACACACTCGCCCACACTCGCACACACAGTCCTACATACTCACACACACACTCGCAAACATTTGCAAACACTCACACACACACTCACTCACACGTACACACTCGCGCACACTCGCACGCCGACACTCTCACACTCTCGCACACATTTGCACACACTCGCACTCACTCGCACGCACTCGCACGCACACACTCGCACACACTCGCACAAACTCATACACAATCGCACACACTCACTCGCACACACTTGCACACACTCGCACACACTTGCACACACTTGCACACGCTTGCACACACTCGCACACACTCGCACACACTCGCACACACTCACACACACGCACACACACGCACACACACTCACGCACACACTCGCACACACTCGCACACACTTGCATGCACACATTCGCACGCACTCGCACACACAAACACAAACTGGCACACACTCAAACACACTCACTCATACACACTCGCACACACTCACTCGCACACACACACACTCGCACACACTCACACGCACACACTCACGCACACACACTCGCGCACACTCGTGCACACTCGCACGCACACTCACTCACACGTACACACTCGCGCACACTCACACACACTCACGCACACTAGCACACACTCGTAAGCATACACTCACACTCACTCACACACTTACTCACACGCACACACTCTCGCACACACTCACACACACTCGCGCACACTCGCACGCCCACACTCGCACGCCCACACTCGCACACTCTCGCACACATTTGCACACACTCGCACTCTCGCACCCACTCGCATGCACACACTCGCACACACTCATACACAATCAAACAAACTCGCACACACACTCGCACACATTTGCACACACTTGCACACACTCACTCACTCACACTCACTCGCACACACTTGAACACACTCGCACACACTCGCACACACAGTCCTACACACTCACACACACACTCGCAAACACTCGCACAAACTCACACACACTCACTCACACGCACACACTTGCGCACACTAGCACACACTCACACGCCCACACACATTCGCACTCACTCCCACGCACTCGCACGCACACACTCGCACAAACTCACACACACTCGCACACACTCATACACAATCACACGCACACACACTCGCACACTCTCGCACACATTCACACTCACTCGCACGCACACACTCGCACAAACTCGCATTCACACACTCGCACACACACTAACACACACACACTCGCATACACACTCGCACACACTCGCATGCACACACTCGCACACACACTCACACACACACACTCGCATACACACTCGCACACACTCGCACAAACTCCTACACACACTCGTACACACTCACACACACTCACACACACACTTGCACACACTCGCACACACTCGCACATACACACATACACATTCGCACACACTCGCACACTCACTCGCACACACAGTCCTACACACTCACACACACACTCGCAATCACTCGCACACACACACACTCACTCACACGTACACACTCGCGCACACTCACACACTCACGCACACTAGCACACACTCGTAAGCATACACTCACACTCACTCACACACTTACTCACACGCAAACACTCTCGCACACACTCACACACACTCGCGCACACTCGCACGCCCACACTCGCACACTCTCGCACACATTTGCACACACTCACACACATTCGCACCCACTCGCACACACTCACTCACACTCACTCGCACACACTTGCACACACTCGCACACACTCGCACACACAGTCCTACACACTCACACACACTCGCAAACACTCGCACAAACTCACACACACTCACTCACACGCACACACTTGCACACACTAGCACACACTTGCACGCCCACACTTGCACACATTCGCACTCACTCGCACGCACTCGCACGCACACACTCGCACACACTCGCACAAACTCACACACACTCGCACACACTCATACTCAATCGCACAATCGCACAAACTCACACACACTCGCACACACTCACACACTCACACCCACTCTCTCGTGCACACTCGCACACATTCGCACTCACTCGCACGCACTCACACGCACACAATCGCACAAACTCACACACACTCGCACACACTCACACACTCGCACCCACTCACTCGTGCACACTCGCACACATTCGCACTCACTCGCACGCACTCACACGCACACACTCGCACAAACTCACACACACTCGCACACACTCATACACAATCGCACGCACACACACTCGCACACACTCGCACACATTCGCACTCACTCGCACGCACTCGCACGCACACACTCGCACAAACTCACACACACTGGCACACACTTATACACAATCGCACACACACACTCTAACACACACTCGCACACACACTTGCACACACTCGAACACACTCGCACACACTCGCAAACACTCGCACATACAGTCCTACAAACTCACACACACTCACACACACTCACACACTCGCACCCACACACAAACTGGCACACACTCAAACACACTCACTCATACACACTCGCACACACTCACTCGCACACACACACACACTCGCACACACTCGCACCCAGTCACTCGAGCACACTCGCACACCCTCGCACGCACGCACACACTCGCACACACTCACATGCACACACTCAGGCACACACACTTGCGCACACTCGTGCACACTCGCACGCACACATTCACACACATTCGCACTCACTTGCACACACTCGTACGCACACACTGGCACACACTCGCACACACTCGCACACACTCGCATACACACTCGCACAAACTCCTACACACACTCGTACACACTCACACACACTAGCACACACACACTCGCACACACTCGCACATACTCGCACACACTCGCACACACTCGCATGCACACACTCGCACACACACTCACACACACACTCTCGCATACACACTCGCACAAACTCCTACACACACTCGTACACACTCACACACACTCGCACACACACTTTCACACACTCGCACACACTCGCACATACACACATACAGATTCGCACACAATCGCACACACACTCGCACACACAGTCCTACACACTCACACACACACTCACAAACACTCGCACACACTCACACACACACTCACTCACACGTACACACTCACTCACACTTGCACACACTCACGCACACTAGCACACACTCATAAGCATACACTTACACTCACTCACACACTTACTCACACGCACACACTCTCGCACACACTCACACACACTCGCGCACACTTGCACACACTCGCACGCCCACACTTGCACACTCTCGCACACATTTGCACACACTCGCACTCACTTGCACCCACTCGCACGCACACACTCGCACACACTCATACACAATCACACAAACTCACACACATTCGCACACACTCGCACACACTCACTCACTCACACACACTTGCACACACTCGCACACACTCGCACACACAGTCCTACACACTCACACACACACTCGCAAACACTCGCACAAACTCACACACACTCACTCACACGCACACACTTGCGCACACTAGCACACACTCGCACGCCCACACTCACACACATTCGCACTCACTCGCACGCACTCGCACGCACACACTCGCACAAACTCACACACACTCGCACACACTCATACACAATCGCACGCACACACACTCGCACACACACACTCGCACACACTCGCACACTCTCACACACATTCACACTCACTCGCACGCACTCGCACGCGCACACTCAAACACACTCACACAAACTCACACACACGCGCACACACTTATACACAAACGCACACACACACTCGCACACACTCGCACACACTCGCACACACTCACTCACACACACTCACACGCACACACTCGCACACACTCACACACACTTGCACACACTCGCACACACTCACACGCACACACACTCGCACACACACTCACACACACTCACAAGCACACACTCGCACACTCGCACACACTCACACGCACACACTCACACGCACACACTCGTACAAACAGTCGCACACACTCGCACCCACTCACTCGTGCACACTCGCGCACACTCGGGCACATTTGCACACACTCGCACACTCTCGCACACACACTCGCACACACACTCGCACACACTCGAACACACTCGCACACACTCGCAAACACTCGCACATACAGTCCTACAAACTCACACACACTCACACACACTCACACACTCCACCCACACACAAACTGGCACACACTCAAACACACTCACTCATACACACTCGCACACACTCACTCGCACACACACACACTCGCACACACTCGCACCCAGTCACTCGAGCACACTCGCACACACTCGCACTCACGCACACACTCGCACACACTCACACGCACACACTCACACACACACACTCACGCACACTCGTGCACACTCGCACGCACACATTCACACACATTCGCACTCACTTGCACACACTCGTGCGCACACACTGGCACACACTGGCACACACTGGCACACACACACTCGCACACACTCGCACACACTTGCACACACTAGCACACACACACTTGCACATATTCGCACACACTCGCACGCACACACTCGCACACACTCGCATGCACACACTCGCACACACACTCACACACACACTCACATACACACTCGCACACACTCGCACAAACTCCTACACACACTCGTACACACACACACTCGCACACACACTCGCACACACTTGCACACACTCGCACATACACACATACACATTCGCACACACTCGCACACACACTCGCACACACAGTTCTACACACTCACACACACACTCGCAAACACTCGCACACACTCACACACACACTCACTCACACGTACACACTCGCGCACACTCGCACACACTCACGCACACTAGCACACACTCGCATGCACACACTGGCACACACACTAACACACACACTCACATACACACTCGCACACACTCGCACAAACTCCTACACACACTCGCACACACTCACACACACATTCGCACACTCACACTCGCACACACTCACACACACACTTGCACACACTTGCACACGCACACTCACACACAATCACACACACACTCGCAGACACTCGCACACACTCACTCATGCACACACTCACACACACTCGCCCACACTCGCACACACAGTCCTACACACTCACACACACACTCGCAAACACTTGCAAACACTCACACACACACTCACTCACACGTACACACTCGCGCACACTCGCACGCCGACACTCTCACACTCTCGCACACATTTGCACACACTCGCACTCACTCGCACGCATTTGCACGCACACACTCGCACACACTCGCACAAACTCATACACAATCGCACACACTCACTCGCACACACTTGCACACACTCGCACACACTTGCACACACTTGCACACGCTTGCACACACTCGCACACACTTGCACACACTCGCACACACTCGCACACACTCGCACACACTCACACACACGCACACACACGCACACACACTCACGCACACACTCGCACACACTCGCACACACTTGCATGCACACATTCGCAAACACTCGCACACACAAACACAAACTGGCACACACTCAAACACACTCATTCATACACACTCGCACACACTCACTCGCACACACACACTCGCACACACTCACATGCACACACTCACGCACACACACTCGCGCACACTCGTGCACACTCGCACGCACACTCACTCACACGTACACACTCGTGCACACTCACACACACTCACGCACACTAGCACACACTGTAAGCATACACTCACGCACACTCACTCACACACTTACTCACACGCACACACTCTCGCACACACTCACACACACTCGCGCACACTCGCACACACTCGCACGCCCACACTCGCACACTCTCGCACACATTTGCACACACTCGCACTCTCGCACCCACTCGCATGCACACACTCGCACACACTCATACACAATCAAACAAACTCGCACACACACACTCGCACACATTTGCACACACTCGCACACACTCACTCACTCACACTCACTCGCACACACTTGCACACTCTCGCACACACTCACACACACTCGAGCACACTCGCACACACTCGCACACCCACACTCGCACACTCTCGCACACATTTGCACACACTCGCACTCTCGCACCCACTCGCATGCACACACTCGCACACACTCATACACAATCAAACAAACTCGCACACACACACTCGCACACATTTGCACACACTCGCACACACTCACTCACTCACACTCACTCGCACACACTTGCACACATTCGCACACACTCGCACACTCACTCGCACACACAGTCCTACACACTCACACACACACTCGCAAACACTCGCACACACAAACACTCACTCACACGTACACACTCGCGCACACTCACACACACTCACGCACACTAGCACACACTCGTAAGCATACACTCACACTCACTCACACACTTACTCACACTCACATACTCTCGCACACACTCGCGCACACTCGCACACACTCGCACGCCCACACTCACACACTCTCGCACACATTTGCACACACTCGCACTCACTCACACCCACTCGCACGCACACACTCATACACAATCACACAAACTCGCACACACACACTCGCACACACTCGCACCCACTCGCACACACTTGCACACACTCGCACACAGTCGCACACACAGTCCTACACACTCACACACACTCGCAAACACTCGCACAAACTCACACACACTCACTCACACGCACACACTTGCACACACTAGCACACACTCGCACGTCCACACTTGCACACACTCACACTCACTCGCACGCACACACTCGCACACACTCGCACATACTCGCACACACTTGCACACACTCGCACACACTCGCATGCACACACTCACACACACACTCACAAACACACACTCGCATACACACTCGCACAAACTCCTACACACACTCGTACACACTCACACACACTCGCACACACACTTGCACACACTCACACACACTTGCACATACACACATACACATTCGCACACACTCGCACACACACTCGCACACACAGTCCTACACACACACTCGCAAACACTCGCACACACTCACACACACACTCACTCACACGTACACACTCGCACACACTCGCACACACTCACGCACACTAGCACACACTCATAAGCATACACTCACACTCACTCACACGCACACACTCTCGCACACACTCACACACACTCGCGCACATTCGCACACACTCGCACGCCCACACTCGCACACTCTCGCACACATTTGCACACACTCGCACTCACTCACACCCACTCGCACGCACACACTCGCACACACTCATACACAATCACACAAACTCGCACACACACACTCGCACACACTCGCACACATTCGCACTCACTCGCACGCACTCGCACGCACACACTCGCACAAACTCACACACACTGGCACACACTTATACACAATCGCACACACACACTCTAACACACACTCGCACACACACTTGCACACACTCGAACACACTCGCACACACTCGCAAACACTCGCACATACAGTCCTACAAACTCACACACACTCACACACACTCACACACTCGCACCCACACACAAACTGGCACACACTCAAACACACTCACTCATACACACTCGCACACACTCACTCGCACACACACACACTCGCACACACTCGCACCCAGTCACTCGAGCACACTCGCACACCCTCGCACGCACGCACACACTCGCACACACTCACATGCACACACTCACGCACACACACTTGCGCACACTCGTGCACACTCGCACGCACACATTCACACACATTCGCACTCACTTGCACACACTCGTACGCACACACTGGCACACACTCGCACACACTCGCACACACACACTCGCACACACTCGCATACACACTCGCACAAACTCCTACACACACTCGTACACACTCACACACACTAGCACACACACACTCGCACACACTCGCACATACTCGCACACACTCGCACACACTCGCATGCACACACTCGCACACACACTCACACACACACTCTCGCATACACACTCGCACAAACTCCTACACACACTCGTACACACTCACTAACACTCGCACACACACTTTCACACACTCGCACACACTCGCACATACACACATACAGATTCGCACACAATCGCACACACACTCGCACACACAGTCCTACACACTCACACACACACTCACAAACACTCGCACACACTCACACACACACTCACTCACACGTACACACTCACTCACACTTGCACACACTCACGCACACTAGCACACACTCATAAGCATACACTTACACTCACTCACACACTTACTCACACGCAGACACTCTCGCACACACTCACACACACTCGCGCACACTTGCACACACTCGCACGCCCACACTTGCACACTCTCGCACACATTTGCACACACTCGCACTCACTTGCACCCACTCGCACGCACACACTCGCACACACTCATACACAATCACACAAACTCACACACATTCGCACACACTCGCACACACTCACTCACTCACACACACTTGCACACACTCGCACACACTCGCACACACAGTCCTACACACTCACACACACACTCGCAAACACTCGCACAAACTCACACACACTCACTCACACGCACACACTTGCGCACACTAGCACACACTCGCACGCCCACACTCACACACATTCGCACTCACTCGCACGCACTCGCACGCACACACTCGCACAAACTCACACACACTCGCACACACTCATACACAATCGCACGCACACACACTCGCACACACACACTCGCACACACTCGCACACTCTCACACACATTCAAACTCACTCGCACGCACTCGCACGCGCACACTCAAACACACTCACACAAACTCAAACACACGCGCACACACTTATACACAAACGCACACACACACTCGCACACACTCGCACACACTCGCACACACTCACTCACACACACTCACACACACACACTCGCACACACTCACACACACTTGCACACACTCGCACACACTCACACGCACACACACTCGCACACACACTCACACACACTCACAAGCACACACTCGCACACTCGCACACACTCACACGCACACACTCACACGCACACACTCGTACAAACAGTCGCACACACTCGCACCCACTCACTCGTGCACACTCGCGCACACTCGGGCACATTTGCACACACTCGCACACACACTCGCACACACTCGAACACACTCGCACACACTCGCAAACACTCGCACATACAGTCCTACAAACTCACACACACTCACACACACTCACACACTCCACCCACACACAAACTGGCACACACTCAAACACACTCACTCATACACACTCGCACACACTCACTCGCACACACACACACTCGCACACACTCGCACCCAGTCACTCGAGCACACTCGCACACACTCGCACTCACGCACACACTCGCACACACTCACACGCACACACTCACACACACACACTCACGCACACTCGTGCACACTCGCACGCACACATTCACACACATTCGCACTCACTTGCACACACTCGTGCGCACACACTGGCACACACTGGCACACACTGGCACACACACACTCGCACACACTCGCACACACTTGCACACACTAGCACACACACACTTGCACATATTCGCACACACTCGCACGCACACACTCGCACACACTCGCATGCACACACTCGCACACACACTCACACACACACTCACATACACACTCGCACACACTCGCACAAACTCCTACACACACTCGTACACACACACACTCGCACACACACTCGCACACACTTGCACACACTCGCACATACACACATACACATTCGCACACACTCGCACACACACTCGCACACACAGTTCTACACACTCACACACACACTCGCAAACACTCGCACACACTCACACACACACTCACTCACACGTACACACTCGCGCACACTCGCACACACTCACGCACACTAGCACACACTCGCATGCACACACTGGCACACACACTAACACACACACTCACATACACACTCGCACACACTCGCACAAACTCCTACACACACTCGCACACACTCACACACACATTCGCACACTCACACTCGCACACACTCACACACACACTTGCACACACTTGCACACGCACACTCACACACAATCACACACACACTCGCAGACACTCGCACACACTCACTCATGCACACACTCACACACACTCGCCCACACTCGCACACACAGTCCTACACACTCACACACACACTCGCAAACACTTGCAAACACTCACACACACACTCACTCACACGTACACACTCGCGCACACTCGCACGCCGACACTCTCACACTCTCGCACACATTTGCACACACTCGCACTCACTCGCACGCATTTGCACGCACACACTCGCACACACTCGCACAAACTCATACACAATCGCACACACTCACTCGCACACACTTGCACACACTCGCACACACTCGCACACACTTGCACACACTTGCACACGCTTGCACACACTCGCACACACTTGCACACACTCGCACACACTCGCACACACTCACACACACGCACACACACGCACACACACTCACGCACACACTCGCACACACTCGCACACACTTGCATGCACACATTCGCAAACACTCGCACACACAAACACAAACTGGCACACACTCAAACACACTGATTCATACACACTCGCACACACTCACTCGCACACACACACTCGCACACACTCACATGCACACACTCACGCACACACACTCGCGCACACTCGTGCACACTCGCACGCACACTCACTCACACGTACACACTCGTGCACACTCACACACACTCACGCACACTAGCACACACTGTAAGCATACACTCACGCACACTCACTCACACACTTACTCACACGCACACACTCTCGCACACACTCACACACACTCGCGCACACTCGCACACACTCGCACGCCCACACTCGCACACTCTCGCACACATTTGCACACACTCGCACACTCGCACCCACTCGCATGCACACACTCGCACACACTCATACACAATCAAACAAACTCGCACACACACACTCGCACACATTTGCACACACTCGCACACACTCACTCACTCACACTCACTCGCACACACTTGCACACTCTCGCACACACTCACACACACTCGAGCACACTCGCACACACTCGCACACCCACACTCGCACACTCTCGCACACATTTGCACACACTCGCACTCTCGCACCCACTCGCATGCACACACTCGCACACACTCATACACAATCAAACAAACTCGCACACACACACTCGCACACATTTGCACACACTCGCACACACTCACTCACTCACACTCACTCGCACACACTTGCACACATTCGCACACACTCGCACACTCACTCGCACACACAGTCCTACACACTCACACACACACTCGCAAACACTCGCACACACAAACACTCACTCACACGTACACACTCGCGCACACTCACACACACTCACGCACACTAGCACACACTCGTAAGCATACACTCACACTCACTCACACACTTACTCACACTCACATACTCTCGCACACACTCGCGCACACTCGCACACACTCGCACGCCCACACTCACACACTCTCGCACACATTTGCACACACTCGCACTCACTCACACCCACTCGCACGCACACACTCATACACAATCACACAAACTCGCACACACACACTCGCACACACTCGCACCCACTCGCACACACTTGCACACACTCGCACACAGTCGCACACACAGTCCTACACACTCACACACACTCGCAAACACTCGCACAAACTCACACACACTCACTCACACGCACACACTTGCACACACTAGCACACACTCGCACGCCCACACTTGCACACACTCACACTCACTCGCACGCACACACTCGCACACACTCGCACATACTCGCACACACTTGCACACACTCGCACACACTCGCATGCACACACTCACACACACACTCACAAACACACACTCGCATACACACTCGCACAAACTCCTACACACACTCGTACACACTCACACACACTCGCACACACACTTGCACACACTCACACACACTTGCACATACACACATACACATTCGCACACACTCGCACACACACTCGCACACACAGTCCTACACACACACTCGCAAACACTCGCACACACTCACACACACACTCACTCACACGTACACACTCGCACACACTCGCACACACTCACGCACACTAGCACACACTCATAAGCATACACTCACACTCACTCACACGCACACACTCTCGCACACACTCACACACACTCGCGCACATTCGCACACACTCGCACGCCCACACTCGCACACTCTCGCACACATTTGCACACACTCGTACTCACTCACACCCACTCGCACGCACACACTCGCACACACTCATACACAATCACACAAACTCGCACACACACACTCGCACACATTCGCACACACTCGCACACACTCACTCACACTCACTCGCACACACTTGCACACACTCGCACACACTCGCACACACAGTCCTACACACTCACACACACTCGCAAACACTCGCACAAACTCACACACACTCACTCACACGCACATACTTGCACACACTAGCACACACTCGCACGCCCACACTTGCACACATTCGCACTCACTCGCATGCACTCGCACGCACACACTCGCACACACTCGCACAAACTCACACACACTCGCACACACTCATACTCAATCGCACAATCGCACAAACTCACACACACTCGCACACACTCACACACTCGCACCCACTCACTCGTGCACACTCGCACACATTCGCACTCACTCGCACGCACTCGCACGCACACACTCGCACAAACTCACACACACTCGCACACACTCATACACAATCGCACGCACACACACTCGCACACACACACTCACACACACTCGCACACTCTCGCACACATACGCACTCACTCGCACGCACTCGCACGCACACACTCTCACACACTCACACAAACTCACACACACTCGCACACACTTATACACAATCGGACACACACACTCACTCACACTCACTCGCACACACTTGCACACACTCGCACACACTCGCACACACAGTCCTACACACTCACACACACTCGCAAACACTCGCACAAACTCACACACACTCACTCACACGCACACACTTGCACACACTAGCACACACTCGCACATCCACACTTGCACACACTCACACTCACTCGCACGCACTCGCACGCACACACTCGCACACACTCGCACACACTTGCACACACTCGCACACACTCGCATGCACACACTCGCACACACACTCACAAACACACACTCGCATACACACTCACACACACTCGCACAAACTCCTACACACACTCGTACACACTCACACACACTCGCATACACACTTGCACACACTCGCACACACTCGCACATACACGCATACACATTCGCACACACTCGCACACACAGTCCTACACACTCACACACACACTCGCAAACACTCGCACACACTCACACACACACTCACTCACACGTACACACTCGCGCACACTCGCACACACTCACGCACACTAGCACACACTCGTAAGCATACACTCACACTCACTCACACACTTACTCACACGCACACACTCTCGTACACACTCACACACACTCGCGCACACTCGCACACACTCGCACGCCCACACTCGCACACTCTCGCACACATTTGCACACACTCGCACTCACTCGCACCCACTCGCACGCACAAACTCGCACACACTCATACACAATCACACAAACTCGCACACACACACTCGCACACATTCGCACACACTCGCACACACGCACTCACTCACACTCACTCGCACACACTTGCACACACTCGCACACACTTGCACACACAGTCCTACACACTCACACACACACTCGCAAACACTCGCACAAACTCACACACACTCACTCACACGCACACACTTGCGCACACTAGCACGCCCACACTCGCACACATTCGCACTCACTCGCATGCACTCGCACGCACACACTCACACACACTCGCACAAACTCACACACACTCGCACACACTCATACACAATCGCACGCACACACACTCGCACACACTCGCACACATTCGCACTCACTCGCACGCACTCACAGCACACACTCGCACAAACTCACACACACTGGCACACACTTATACACAATCGCACACACACACTCTAACACACACTCGCACACACTCGCACACACTCACTCACACACACTCACACACACACACTCGCACACACTCACACACACTTGCACACACTCGCACACACTCACACGCACACACACTCACACACACACTCACACACACTCACAAGCACAAACTCGCACACACACTCGCACACACTCACACACACACACTCACACGCACACTTGCACACACTCACACCCACTCACTCTTGCACACTCGCGCACACTCGGGCACATTTGCACACACTCGCACACACTCGCACACTCTCGCACACACACTCGCACACACACTCGCACACACTCGCACACACTCGCAAACACTCGCACATACAGTCCTACAAACTCACACACACTCACACACACTCACACACTCGCACCCACACACAAACTGGCACACACTCAAACACACTCACTCATACACACTCGCACACACTCACTCGCACACACACACTCGCACACATTCACACGCACACACTCACGCACACACACTCGCGCACACTCGTGCACACTCGCACGCACACTCACTCACACGTACACACTCGTGCACACTCACACACACTCACGCACACTAGCACACACTCGTAAGCATACACTCACGCACACTCACTCACACACTTACTCACATGCACACACTCTCGCACACACTCACACACACTCGCGCACACTCACACACACTCGCACGCCCACACTCGCACACTCTCACACACATTTGTACACACTCGCACTCTCGCACCCACTCGCATGCACACACTCGCACACACTCATACACAATCAAACAAACTCGCACACACACACTCGCACACATTTGCACACACTCGCACACACTCACTCACTCACACTCACTCGCACACACTTGCACACTCTCGCACACACTCACACACACTCGCGCACTCTCGCACACACTCGCACGCCCACACTCGCACACTCTCGCACACATTTGCACACACTCGCACTCTCGCACCCACTCGCATGCACACACTCGCACACACTCATACACAATCAAACAAACTCGCACACATTTGCACACACTCGCACACACTCACTCACTCACACTCACTCGCACACACTTGCACACATTCGCACACACTCGCACACTCACTCGCACACACAGTCCTACACACTCACACACACACGCAAACACTCGCACACACACACACTCACTCACACGTACACACTCGCGCACACTCACACACACTCACGCACACTAGCACACACTCGTAAGCATACACTCACACTCACTCACACACTTACTCACACTCACACACTCTCGAACACACTCGCGCACACTCGCACACACTCGCACGCCCACACTCACACACTCTCGCACACATTTGCACACACTCGCACTCACTCACACCCACTCGCACGCACACACTCATACACAATCACACAAACTCGCACACACACACTCGCACACACTCGCACCCACTCGCACCCACTTGCACACACTCGCACACACTCGCACACACAGTCCTACACACTCACACACACTCGCAAACACTCGCACAAACTCACACACACTCACTCACACGCACACACTTGCACACACTAGCACACACTCGCACGCCCACACTTGCACACACTCACACTCACTCGCACGCACTCGCACGCACACACTCGCACACACTCGCACATACTCGCACACACTTGCACACACTCGCACACACTCGCATGCACACACTCGCACACACACTCACAAACACACACTCGCATACACACTCGCACAAACTCCTACACACACTCGTACACACTCACACACACTCGCACACACACTTGCACACACTCACACACACTTGCACATACACACATACACATTCGCACACACTCGCACACACACTCGCACACACAGTCCTACACACACACTCGCAAACACTCGCACACACACTCACTCACACGTACACACTCGCACACACTCGCACACACTCACGCACACTAGCACACACTCGTAAGCATACACTCACACTCACTCACACACTTACTCACACGCACACACTCTCGCACACACTCACACACACTCGCGCACACTCGCACACACTCGCACGCCCACACTCGCACACTCTCGCACACATTTGCACACACTCGCACTCACACCCACTCGCACGCACACACTCGCACACACTCATACACAATCACACAAACTTGCAAACACACACTCGCACACATTCGCACACACTCGCACACACTCACTCACACTCACTCGCACACACTTGCACACACTCGCACACACTCGCACACACAGTCCTACACACTCACACACACTCGCAAACACTCGCACAAACTCACACACACTCACTCACACGCACATACTTGCACACACTAGCACACACTCGCACGCCCACACTTGCACACATTCGCACTCACTCGCACGCACTCGCACGCACACACTCGCACACACTCGCACAAACTCACACACACTCGCACACACTCATACTCAATCGCACAATCGCACAAACTCACACACACTCGCACACACTCACACACTCGCACCCACTCACTCGTGCACACTCGCACACATTCGCACTCACTCGCACGCACTCGCACGCACACACTCGCACAAACTCACACACACTCGCACACACTCATACACAATCGCACGCACACACACTCTCACACACACACTCACACACACTCGCACGCACTCGCACGCACACACTCTCACACACTCGCACAAACTCACACACACTCGCACACACTTATACACAATCGGACACACACACTCACTCACTCACACTCACTCGCACACACTTGCACACACTCGCACACACTCGCACACACAGTCCTACACACTCACACACACTCGCAAACACTCGCACAAACTCACACACACTCACTCACACGCACACACTTGCACACACTAGCACACACTTGCACGTCCACACTTGCACACACTCACACTCACTCGCACGCACTCGCACGCACACACTCGCACACACTCGCACACACTTGCACACACTCGCACACACTCGCATGCACACACTCGCACACACACTCACAAACACACACTCGCATACACACTCGCACACACTCGCACAAACTCCTACACACACTCGTACACACTCACACACACTCGCATACACACTTGCACACACTCGCACACACTCGCACATACACGCAGACACATTCGCACACACTCGCACACACAGTACTACACACTCACACACACACTCGCAAACACTCGCACACACTCACACAAACACTCACTCACACGTACACACTCGCGCACACTCGCAAACACTCACGCACACTAGCACAAACTCATAAGCATACGCTCACACTCACTCACACACTTACTCACACGCACACACTCTCGCACACACTCACACACACTCGCGCACACTCGCACACACTCGCACACCCACACTCGCACACTCTCGCACACATTTGCACACAATCGCACTCACTCGCACCCACTCGCACGCACAAACTCGCACACACTCATACACAATCACACAAACTCGCACACACACACTCGCACACATTCGCACACACTCGCACACACGCACTCACTCACACTCACTCGCACACACTTGCACACACTCGCACACACTTGCACACACAGTCCTACACACTCACACACACACTCGCAAACACTCGCACAAACTCACACACACTCACTCACACGCACACACTTGCGCACACTAGCACACACTCACACGCCCACACTCGCACACATTCGCACTCACTCGCATGCACTCGCACGCACACACTCACACACACTCGCACAAACTCACACACACTCGCACACACTCATACACAATCGCACGCACACACACTCGCACACACTCGCACACATTCGCACTCACTCGCACGCACTCGCACGCACACACTCGCACAAACTCACACACACTGGCACACACTTATACACAATCGCACACTCGCACACATTTGCACACACTCGCACTCACTCGCACGCACTCGCACGTACACACTCGCACACACTCGCACAAAATCATACACAATCGCACACAGTCACTCGCACACACTTGCACACACTCGCACACACTCGCACACACTTGCACACGCTTGCACACACTCGCACACACTCGCACACACTCACACACACGCACACACACGCACACACACTCACGCACACACTCGCACACACTCGCACACACTTGCATGCACACATTCACACGCACTCGCACACACAAACACAAACTGGCACACACTCAAACACACTCACTCATACACACTCGCACACACTCACTCGCACACACACACACACTCGCACACACTCACACGCACACACTCACGCACACTCACTCACACGTACACACTCGCTCACACTCACACACACTCACGCACACTAGCACACACTCGTAAGCATACACTCACACTCACTCACACACTTACTCGCACACACTCACACACACTCGCGCACACTCGCACACACTCGCACGCCCACACTCGCACACTCTCGCACACATTTGCACACACTCGCACTCTCGCACCCACTCGCATGCACACACTCGCACACACTCATACACAATCAAACAAACTCGCACACACACACTCGCACACATTTGCACACACTCGCACACACTCACTCACTCACACTCACTCGCACACACTTGCACACACTCGCACACACTCGCACACACAGTCCTACACACTCACACACACACTCGCAAACACTCGCACAAACTCACACACACTCACTCACACGCACACACTTGCGCACACTAGCACACACTCGCACGCCCACACTCGCACACATTCGCACACACTCGCACACACTCACTCACACTCACTCGCACACACTTGCACACACTCGCACACACTCGCACACACAGTCCTACACACTCACACACACTCGCAAACACTCGCACAAACTCACACACACTCACTCACACGCACATACTTGCACACACTAGCACACACTCGCACGCCCACACTTGCACACATTCGCACTCACTCGCATGCACTCGCACGCACACACTCGCACAAACTCACACACACTCGCACACACTCATACTCAATCGCACAATCGCACAAACTCACACACACTCGCACACACTCACACACTCGCACCCACTCACTCGTGCACACTCGCACACATTCGCACTCACTCGCACGCACTCGCACGCACACACTCGCACAAACTCACACACACTCGCACACACTCATACACAATCGCACGCACACACACTCGCACACACACACTCACACACACTCGCACGCACTCGCACGCACACACTCTCACACACTCGCACAAACTCACACACACTCGCACACACTTATACACAATCGGACACACACACTCACTCACTCACACTCACTCGCACACACTTGCACACACTCGCACACACTCGCACACACAGTCCTACACACTCACACACACTCGCAAACACTCGCACAAACTCACACACACTCACTCACACGCACACACTTGCACACACTAGCACACACTTGCACGTCCACACTTGCACACACTCACACTCACTCGCACGCACTCGCACGCACACACTCGCACACACTCGCACACACTTGCACACACTCGCACACACTCGCATGCACACACTCGCACACACACTCACAAACACACACTCGCATACACACTCGCACACACTCGCACAAACTCCTACACACACTCGTACACACTCACACACACTCGCATACACACTTGCACACACTCGCACACACTCGCACATACACGCATACACATTCGCACACACTCGCACACACAGTACTACACACTCACACACACACTCGCAAACACTCGCACACACTCACACACACACTCACTCACACGTACACACTCGCGCACACTCGCACACACTCACGCACACTAGCACAAACTCATAAGCATACGCTCACACTCACTCACACACTTACTCACATGCACACACTCTCGCACACACTCACACACACTCGCGCACACTCGCACACACTCGCACGCCCACACTCGCACACTCTCGCACACATTTGCACACACTCGCACTCACTCGCACCCACTCGCACGCACAAACTCGCACACACTCATACACAATCACACAAACTCGCACACACACACTCGCACACATTCGCACACACTCGCACACACGCACTCACTCACACTCACTCGCACACACTTGCACACACTCGCACACACTTGCACACACAGTCCTACACACTCACACACACACTCGCAAACACTCGCACAAACTCACACACACTCACTCACACGCACACACTTGCGCACACTAGCACACACTCACACGCCCACACTCGCACACATTCGCACTCACTCGCATGCACTCGCACGCACACACTCACACACACTCGCACAAACTCACACACACTCGCACACACTCATACACAATCGCACGCACACACACTCGCACACACTCGCACACATTCGCACTCACTCGCACGCACTCGCACGCACACACTCGCACAAACTCACACACACTGGCACACACTTATACACAATCGCACACTCGCACACATTTGCACACACTCGCACTCACTCGCACGCACTCGCACGTACACACTCGCACACACTCGCACAAAATCATACACAATCGCACACAGTCACTCGCACACACTTGCACACACTCGCACACACTCGCACACACTTGCACACGCTTGCACACACTCGCACACACTCGCACACACTCACACACACGCACACACACGCACACACACTCACGCACACACTCGCACACACTCGCACACACTTGCATGCACACATTCACACGCACTCGCACACACAAACACAAACTCGCACACACTCAAACACACTCACTCATACACACTCGCACACACTCACTCGCACACACACACACACTCGCACACACTCACACGCACACACTCACGCACACTCACTCACACGTACACACTCGCTCACACTCACACACACTCACGCACACTAGCACACACTCGTAAGCATACACTCACACTCACTCACACACTTACTCGCACACACTCACACACACTCGCGCACACTCGCACACACTCGCACGCCCACACTCGCACACTCTCGCACACATTTGCACAAACTCGCACTCTCGCACCCACTCGCATGCACACACTCGCACACACTCATACACAATCAAACAAACTCGCACACACACACTCGCACACATTTGCACACACTCGCACACACTCACTCACTCACACTCACTCGCACACACTTGCACACACTCGCACACACTCGCACACACAGTCCTACACACTCACACACACACTCGCAAACACTCGCACAAACTCACACACACTCACTCACACGCACACACTTGCGCACACTAGCACACACTCGCACGCCCACACTCGCACACATTCGCACTCACTCGCATGCACTCGCACGCACACACTCGCACAAACTCACACACACTCGCACACACTCATACACAATCGCACGCACACACACTCGCACACTCTCGCACACATTCGCACTCACTCGCACGCACACACTCGCACAAACTCGCTTGCACACACTCGCACACACACTAACACACACACACTCGCATACACACTCGCACACACTCGCATGCACACACTCGCACACACACTCACACACACACACTCGCATACACACTCGCACACACTCGCACAAACTCCTACACACACTCGTACACACTCACACACACTCGCACACACACTTGCACACACTCGCACACACTCGCACATACACACATACACATTCGCACACACTCGCACACTCACTCGCACACACAGTCCTACACACTCACACACACACTCGCAAACACTTGCACACACACACACTCACTCACACGTACACACTCGTGCACACTCACACACTCACGCACACTAGCACACACTCGTAAGCATACTCACACACTTACTCACACGCACACACTCTCGCACACACTCACACACTCTCTCGCACACTCGCACACACTCGCACTCCCACACTCGCACACTCTCGCACACATTTGCACACACTCGCACACATTCGCACCCACTCGCACACACTCACTCACACTCACTCGCACACACTTGCACACACTCGCACACACTCGCACACACAGTCCTACACACTCACACACACTCGCAAACACTCGCACAAACTCACACACACTCACTCACATGCACACACTTGCACACACTAGCACACACTTGCACGCCCACACTTGCACACATTCGCACTCACTCGCACGCACTCGCACGCACACACTCGCACACACTCGCACAAACTCACACACACTCGCACACACTCATACTCAATCGCACAATCGCACAAACTCACACACACTCGCACACACTCACACACTCGCACCCACTCACTCGTGCACACTCGCACACATTCGCACTTACTCGCACGCACTCGCACGCACACACTCGCACAAACTCACACACACTCGCACACACTCATACACAATCGCACGCACACACACTCGCACACACACTCACACACACTCGCACACTCTCGCACACATACGCACTCACTCGCACGCACTCGCACGCACACACTCTCACACACTTGCACAAACTCACACACACTCACACACACTTATACACAATCGCACACACACACTCACTCACTCACACTCACTCGCACACACTTGCACACACTCGCACACACTCGCACACACAGTCCTACACACTCACACACTCGCAAACACTCGCACAAACTCACACACACTCACTCACACGCACACACTTGCACACACTAGCACACACTTGCACGCCCACACTTGCACACACTCACACTCACTCGCACGCACACACTCGCACACACTCGCACAAACTCACACACACTCGCACACACTCATACACAATCGCACAAACTCACACACTCGCACACACTCACACACTCGCACCCACTCACTCGTGCACACTTGCACACATTCGCACTCACTCGCACGCACTCACACGCACACACTCGCACAAACTCTCACACACTCGCACACACTCATACACAATCGCACGCACACACACTCGCACACACTCGCACACATTCGCACTCACTCGCACGCACTCGCACGCACACACTCGCACAAACTCAAACACACTGGCACACACTTATACACAATCGCACACACACACTCTAACACACACTCGCGCACACTCAGGCACATTTGCACACACTCGCACACACTTGCACACTCTCGCACACACACTCGCACACACACTCGCACACACTCGAACACACTCGCACATACTCGCAAACACTCGCACATACAGTCCTACAAACTCACACACACTCACACACACTCACACACTCGCACCCACACACAAACTGGCACACACTCAAACACACTCACTCATACACACTCGCACACACTCACTCGCACACACACACTCGCACACACTCGCACCCAGTCACTCGAGCACACTCGCACACCCTCGCACGCACGCACACGCGCACACTCATGCACACTCGCACGCACACATTCACACACATTCGCACTCACTCGCACGCACTCGCACGCGCACACTCAAACACACTCGCACAAACTCACACACACTCGCACACACTTATACACAAATGCACACACACACTCGTACACACACTCGCACACACTCGCACACACTCGCACACACTCACTCACACACACTCACACGCACACACTCACACACACTTGCACACACTCACACACACTCACACGCACACACACTCGCACACACACTCACACACACTCGCACACACTCACAAGCACACACTCGCACACACACTCACACACACTCACACACACTCACACGCACACACTCGTACAAACAGTCGCACACACTCGCACCCACTCACTCGTGCACACTCGCGCACACTCAGGCACATTTGCACACACTCGCACACTCTCGCACACACACTCGCACACACTCGAACACACTCGCACACACTCGCAAACACTCGCACATACAGTCCTACAAACTCACACACACTCACACACACTCACACACTCCACCCACACACAAACTGGCACACACTCAAACACACTCACTCATACACACTCGCACACACTCACTCGCACACACACACTCGCACACACTCGCACCCAGTCACTCGAGCACACTCGCACACACTCGCACGCACGCACACACTCGCACACACTCACACGCACACACTCACGCACACACACTCACGCACACTCGTGCACACTCGCACGCACACATTCGCACACATTCGCACTCACTTGCACACACTCGTGCGCACACACTGGCACACACTGGCACACACTGGCACACACACACTCGCACACACTCGCACACACTTGCACACACACTCACACACACTCACATACACACTCGCACACACTCGCACAAATTCCTACACACACTCGTACACACACACTCGCACGCACACACTCGCACACACTCGCATGCACACACTCGCACACACACTCACACACACTCACATACACACTCGCACACACTCGCACAAATTCCTACACACACTCGTACACACACACTCGCACACACACTCGCACACACTTGCACACACTCGCACATACACACATACACATTCGCAAACACTCGCACACACTCGCACACACAGTTCTACACACTCACACACACACTCACAAACACTCGCACACACTCACACACACACTCACTCACACGTACACACTCGCATGCACACACTGGCACACACACTAACACACACACTCACATACACACTCGCACACACTCGCACAAACTCCTACACACACTCGCACACACTCACACACACACTCGTACGCTCACACTCGCACACACTCACACACACACTTGCACACACTTGCACACGCACACTCGCACACAATCACACACACACTCGCAGGCACTCGCACACACTCACGCACACACTCACACACACTCGCCCACGCTCGCACACACAGTCCTACACACTCACACACACACTCGCAAACATTTGCAAACACTCACACACACACTCACTCACACGTACACACTCGCGCACACTCGCACGCCGACACTCTCACACTCTCACACACATTTGCACACACTCGCACTCACTCGCACGCACTCGCACGCACACACTCGCACACACTCGCACAAACTCATACACAATCGCACACACTCACTCGCACACACTTGCACACACTCGCACACACTCGCACACACTTGCACACGCTTGCACACACTCGCACACACTCGCACACACTCGCACACACTCACACACACGCACACACACGCACACACACTCACGCACACACTCGCACACACTCGCACACACTTGCATGCACACATTCGCACGCACTCGCACACATAAACACAAACTGGCACACACTCAAACACACTCACTCATACACACTCGCACACACTCACTCGCACACACAGACACACTCGCACACACTCACACGCACACACTCATGCACACACACTCGTGCACACTCGCACGCACACTCACTCACACGTACACACTCGCGCACACTCACACACACTCACGCACACTAGCACACACTCGTAAGCATACACTCACACTCACTCACACACTTACTCACACGCACACACTCTCGCACACACTCACACACACTCGCGCACACTCGCACACACTCGCATGCCCACACTCGCACACTCTCGCACACATTTGCACACACTCGCACTCTCGCACCCACTCGCATGCACACACTCGCACACACTCATACACAATCAAACAAACTCGCACACACACTCGCACACATTTGCACACACTTGCACACACTCACTCACTCACACTCACTCGCACACACTTGCACACACTCGCACACACTCGCACACACAGTCCTACACACTCACACACACTCGCAAACACTCGCACAAACTCACACACACTCACTCACACGCACACACTTGCGCACAGTAGCACACACTCACACGCCCACACTCACACACATTCGCACTCACTCGCACGCACTCGCACGCAAACACTCGCACACACTTGCACACACTTGCACACGCTTGCACACACTCGCACACACTCGCACACACTCGCACACACTCACACACACGCACACACACGCACACACACTCACGCACACACTCGCACACACTCGCACACACTTGCATGCACACATTCGCACGCACTCGCACACACAAACACAAACTGGCACACACTCAAACACACTCACTCATACACACTCGCACACACTCACTCGCACACACACACACACTCGCACACACTCACTCACACACACTCACACGCACACACTCGCACACACTCACACACACTTGCACACACTCGCACACACTCACACGCACACACACTCGCACACACACTCACACACACTCGCACACACTCACAAGCACACACTCGCACACACACTCACACACACTCACACGCACACACTCACACGCACACACTCGTACAAACAGTCGCACACACTCGCACCCACTCACTCGTGCACACTCGCGCACACTCGGGCACATTTGCACACACTCGCACACTCTCGCACACACACTCGCACACACTCGAACACACTCGCACACACTCGCAAACACTCGCACATACAGTCCTACAAACTCACACACACTCACACACACTCACACACTCCACCCACACACAAACTGGCACACACTCAAACACACTCACTCATACACACTCGCACACACTCACTCGCACACACACACACTTGCACACACTCACACACACACACACTCACGCACACTCGTGCACACTCGCACGCACACATTCGCACACATTCGCACTCACTTGCACACACTCGTACGCAAACACTGGCACACACTGGCACACACTCGCACACACACACTCGCACACACTTGCACACACTAGCACACACACACTCACACACACTCGCACATACTCGCACACACTCACACACACTTGCACGCACACACTCGCATGCACACACTCGCACACACTCACACACACTCGCACACACTCACGCACACTAGCACACACTCGCATGCACACACTGGCACACACACTAACACACACACTCACATACACACTCGCACACACTCGCACAAACTCCTACACACACTCGCACACACACTCACACACACACTCTCGCATACACACTCGCACAAACTCCTACACACACTCGTACACACTCACACACACTCGCACACACACTTGCACACACTCGCACACACTCGCACATACACACATACACATTCGCACACACTCGCACACACACTCGCACACACAGTCCTACACACTCACACACACACTCACAAACACTCGCACACACTCACACACACACTCACTCACATGTACACACTCACGCACACTTGCACACACTCATGCACACTAGCACACACTCATAAGCATACACTTACACTCACTCACACACTTACTCACACGCACACACTCTCTCACACACTCACACACACTCGCGCACACTCGCACACACTCGCACGCCCACACTCGCACACTCTCGCACACATTTGCACACTCTCGCACTCACTCGCACGCATTTGCACGCACACACCCGCACACACTCGCACAAACTCATACACAATCGCACACACTCACTCGCACACACTTGCACACACTCGCACACACTCGCACACACTTGCACACGCTTGCACACACTCGCACACACTCGCACACACTCACACACACGCACACACACGCACACACACTCACGCACACACTCGCACACACTCGCACACACTTGCATGCACACATTCGCACGCACTCGCACACACAAACACAAACTGGCACACACTCAAACACACTCACTCATACACACTCGCACACACTCACTCGCACACACACACACACTCGCACACACTCACACGCACACACTCACGCACACACACTCGTGCACACTCGCACGCACACTCACTCACACGTACACACTCGCGCACACTCACACACACTCACGCACACTAGCACACACTCGTAAGCATACACTCACACTCACTCACACACTTACTCACACGCACACACTCTCGCACACACTCACACACACTCGCGCACACTCGCACACACTCGCACGCCCACACTCGCACACTCTCGCACACATTTGCACACACTCGCACTCTCGCACCCACTCGCATGCACACACTCGCACACACTCATACACAATCAAACAAACTCGCACACACACTCGCACACATTTGCACACACTTGCACACACTCACTCACTCACACTCACTCGCACACACTTGCACAGACTCGCACACACTCGCACACACAGTCCTACACACTCACACACACACTCGCAAACACTCGCACAAACTCACACACACTCACTCACACGCACACACTTGCGCACAGTAGCACACACTCACACGCCCACACTCACACACATTCGCACTCACTCGCACGCACTCGCACGCACACACTCGCACAAACTCACACACACTCGCACACACTCATACACAATCGCACGCAAACACACTCGCACACACACACTCGCACACACTCGCACACTCTCACACACATTCACACTCACTCGCACGCACTCGCACGCGCACACTCAAACACACTCGCACAAACTCACACACACTCGCACACACTTATACACAAATGCACACACACACTCGTACACACACTCGCACACACTCGCACACACTCGCACACACTCACTCACACACACTCACACGCACACACTCACACACACTTGCACACACTCGCACACACTCACACGCACACACACTCGCACACACACTCACACACACTCGCACACACTCACAAGCACACACTCGCACACACACTCACACACACTCACACACACTCACACGCACACACTCGTACAAACAGTCGCACACACTCGCACCCACTCACTCGTGCACACTCGCGCACACTCAGGCACATTTGCACACACTCGCACACTCTCGCACACACACTCGCACACACTCGAACACACTCGCACACACTCGCAAACACTCGCACATACAGTCCTACAAACTCACACACACTCACACACACTCACACACTCCACCCACACACAAACTGGCACACACTCAAACACACTCACTCATACACACTCGCACACACTCACTCGCACACACACACTCGCACACACTCACACCCAGTCACTCGAGCACACTCGCACACACTCGCACGCACGCACACACTCGCACACACTCACACGCACACACTCACGCACACACACTCACGCACACTCGTGCACACTCGCACGCACACATTCGCACACATTCGCACTCACTTGCACACACTCGTGCGCACACACTGGCACACACTGGCACACACTGGCACACACACACTCGCACACACTCGCACACACTTGCACACACACTCACACACACTCACATACACACTCGCACACACTCGCACAAATTCCTACACACACTCGTACACACACACTCGCACGCACACACTCACACACTCTCGCATGCACACACTCGCACACACACTCACACACACTCACATACACACTCGCACACACTCGCACAAATTCCTACACACACTCGTACACACACACTCGCACACACACTCGCACACACTTGCACACACTCGCACATACACACATACACATTCGCAAACACTCGCACACACTCGCACACACAGTTCTACACACTCACACACACACTCGCAAACACTCGCACACACTCACACACACACTCACTCACATGTACACACTCGCATGCACACACTGGCACACACACTAACACACACACTCACATACACACTCGCACACACTCGCACAAACTCCTACACACACTCGCACACACTCACACACACACTCGTACGCTCACACTCGCACACACTCACACACACACTTGCACACACTTGCACACGCACACTCGCACACAATCACACACACACTCGCAGGCACTCGCACACACTCACTCATGCACACACTCACACACACTCGCCCACGCTCGCACACACAGTCCTACACACTCACACACACACTCGCAAACATTTGCAAACACTCACACACACACTCACTCACACGTACACACTCGCGCACACTCGCACGCCGACACTCTCACACTCTCACACACATTTGCACACACTCGCACTCACTCGCACGCACTCGCACGCACACACTCGCACACACTAGCACAAACTCATACACAATCGCACACACTCACTCGCACACACTTGCACACACTCGCACACACTCGCACACACTTGCACACGCTTGCACACACTCGCACACACTCGCACACACTCGCACACACTCATACACAATCGCACGCACACACACTCGCACACACACACTCACACACACTCGCACACTCTCGCACACATACGCACTCACTCGCACGCACTCGCACGCACACACTCTCACACACTCACACAAACTCACACACACTCGCACACACTTATACACAATCGGACACACACACTCACTCACACTCACTCGCACACACTTGCACACACTCGCACACACTCGCACACACAGTCCTACACACTCACACACACTCGCAAACACTCGCACAAACTCACACACACTCACTCACACGCACACACTTGCACACACTAGCACACACTCGCACATCCACACTTGCACACACTCACACTCACTCGCACGCACTCGCACGCACACACTCGCACACACTCGCACACACTTGCACACACTCGCACACACTCGCATGCACACACTCGCACACACACTCACAAACACACACTCGCATACACACTCACACACACTCGCACAAACTCCTACACACACTCGTACACACTCACACACACTCGCATACACACTTGCACACACTCGCACACACTCGCACATACACGCATACACATTCGCACACACTCGCACACACAGTCCTACACACTCACACACACACTCGCAAACACTCGCACACACTCACACACACACTCACTCACACGTACACACTCGCGCACACTCGCACACACTCACGCACACTAGCACACACTCGTAAGCATACACTCACACTCACTCACACACTTACTCACACGCACACACTCTCGTACACACTCACACACACTCGCGCACACTCGCACACACTCGCACGCCCACACTCGCACACTCTCGCACACATTTGCACACACTCGCACTCACTCGCACCCACTCGCACGCACAAACTCGCACACACTCATACACAATCACACAAACTCGCACACACACACTCGCACACATTCGCACACACTCGCACACACGCACTCACTCACACTCACTCGCACACACTTGCACACACTCGCACACACTTGCACACACAGTCCTACACACTCACACACACACTCGCAAACACTTGCACAAACTCACACACACTCACTCACACGCACACACTTGCGCACACTAGCACGCCCACACTCGCACACATTCGCACTCACTCGCATGCACTCGCACGCACACACTCACACACACTCGCACAAACTCACACACACTCGCACACACTCATACACAATCGCACGCACACACACTCGCACACACTCGCACACATTCGCACTCACTCGCACGCACTCACAGCACACACTCGCACAAACTCACACACACTGGCACACACTTATACACAATCGCACACACACTCTAACACACACTCGCACACACTCGCACACACTCACTCACACACACTCACACACACACACTCGCACACACTCACACACACTTGCACACACTCGCACACACTCACACGCACACACACTCACACACACACTCACACACACTCACAAGCACAAACTCGCACACACACTCGCACACACTCACACACACACACTCACACGCACACTTGCACACACTCACACCCACTCACTCTTGCACACTCGCGCACACTCGGGCACATTTGCACACACTCGCACACACTCGCACACTCTCGCACACACACTCGCACACACACTCGCACACACTCGCACACACTCGCAAACACTCGCACATACAGTCCTACAAACTCACACACACTCACACACACTCACACACTCGCACCCACACACAAACTGGCACACACTCAAACACACTCACTCATACACACTCGCACACACTCACTCGCACACACACACTCGCACACATTCACACGCACACACTCACGCACACACACTCGCGCACACTCGTGCACACTCGCACGCACACTCACTCACACGTACACACTCGTGCACACTCACACACACTCACGCACACTAGCACACACTCGTAAGCATACACTCACGCACACTCACTCACACACTTACTCACATGCACACACTCTCGCACACACTCACACACACTCGCGCACACTCACACACACTCGCACGCCCACACTCGCACACTCTCACACACATTTGTACACACTCGCACTCTCGCACCCACTCGCATGCACACACTCGCACACACTCATACACAATCAAACAAACTCGCACACACACACTCGCACACATTTGCACACACTCGCACACACTCACTCACTCACACTCACTCGCACACACTTGCACACTCTCGCACACACTCACACACACTCGCGCACTCTCGCACACACTCGCACGCCCACACTCGCACACTCTCGCACACATTTGCACACACTCGCACTCTCGCACCCACTCGCATGCACACACTCGCACACACTCATACACAATCAAACAAACTCGCACACATTTGCACACACTCGCACACACTCACTCACTCACACTCACTCGCACACACTTGCACACATTCGCACACACTCGCACACTCACTCGCACACACAGTCCTACACACTCACACACACACGCAAACACTCGCACACACACACACTCACTCACACGTACACACTCGCGCACACTCACACACACTCACGCACACTAGCACACACTCGTAAGCATACACTCACACTCACTCACACACTTACTCACACTCACACACTCTCGAACACACTCGCGCACACTCGCACAACACTCGCACGCCCACACTCACACACTCTCGCACACATTTGCACACACTCGCACTCACTCACACCCACTCGCACGCACACACTCATACACAATCACACAAACTCGCACACACACACTCGCACACACTCGCACCCACTCGCACCCACTTGCACACACTCGCACACACTCGCACACACAGTCCTACACACTCACACACACTCGCAAACACTCGCACAAACTCACACACACTCACTCACACGCACACACTTGCACACACTAGCACACACTCGCACGCCCACACTTGCACACACTCACACTCACTCGCACGCACTCGCACGCACACACTCGCACACACTCGCACATACTCGCACACACTTGCACACACTCGCACACACTCGCATGCACACACTCGCACACACACTCACAAACACACACTCGCATACACACTCGCACAAACTCCTACACACACTCGTACACACTCACACACACTCGCACACACACTTGCACACACTCACACACACTTGCACATACACACATACACATTCGCACACACTCGCACACACACTCGCACACACAGTCCTACACACACACTCGCAAACACTCGCACACACACTCACTCACACGTACACACTCGCACACACTCGCACACACTCACGCACACTAGCACACACTCGTAAGCATACACTCACACTCACTCACACACTTACTCACACGCACACACTCTCGCACACACTCACACACACTCGCGCACACTCGCACACACTCGCACGCCCACACTCGCACACTCTCGCACACATTTGCACACACTCGCACTCACACCCACTCGCACGCACACACTCGCACACACTCATACACAATCACACAAACTTGCAAACACACACTCGCACACATTCGCACACACTCGCACACACTCACTCACACTCACTCGCACACACTTGCACACACTCGCACACACTCGCACACACAGTCCTACACACTCACACACACTCGCAAACACTCGCACAAACTCACACACACTCACTCACACGCACATACTTGCACACACTAGCACACACTCGCACGCCCACACTTGCACACATTCGCACTCACTCGCATGCACTCGCACGCACACACTCGCACACACTCGCACAAACTCACACACACTCGCACACACTCATACTCAATCGCACAATCGCACAAACTCACACACACTCGCACACACTCACACACTCGCACCCACTCACTCGTGCACACTCGCACACATTCGCACTCACTCGCACGCACTCGCACGCACACACTCGCACAAACTCACACACACTCGCACACACTCATACACAATCGCACGCACACACACTCGCACACACACACTCACACACACTCGCACGCACTCGCACGCACACACTCTCACACACTCGCACAAACTCACACACACTCGCACACACTTATACACAATCGGACACACACACTCACTCACTCACACTCACTCGCACACACTTGCACACACTCGCACACACTCGCACACACAGTCCTACACACTCACACACACTCGCAAACACTCGCACAAACTCACACACACTCACTCACACGCACACACTTGCACACACTAGCACACACTTGCACGTCCACACTTGCACACACTCACACTCACTCGCACGCACTCGCACGCACACACTCGCACACACTCGCACACACTTGCACACACTCGCACACACTCGCATGCACACACTCGCACACACACTCACAAACACACACGCGCATACACACTCGCACACACTCGCACAAACTCCTACACACACTCGTACACACTCACACACACTCGCATACACACTTGCACACACTCGCACACACTCGCACATACACGCAGACACATTCGCACACACTCGCACACACAGTACTACACACTCACACACACACTCGCAAACACTCGCACACACTCACACAAACACTCACTCACACGTACACACTCGCGCACACTCGCAAACACTCACGCACACTAGCACAAACTCATAAGCATACGCTCACACTCACTCACACACTTACTCACACGCACACACTCTCGCACACACTCACACACACTCGCGCACACTCGCACACACTCGCACACCCACACTCGCACACTCTCGCACACATTTGCACACAATCGCACTCACTCGCACCCACTCGCACGCACAAACTCGCACACACTCATACACAATCACACAAACTCGCACACACACACTCGCACACATTCGCACACACTCGCACACACGCACTCACTCACACTCACTCGCACACACTTGCACACACTCGCACACACTTGCACACACAGTCCTACACACTCACACACACACTCGCAAACACTCGCACAAACTCACACACACTCACTCACACGCACACACTTGCGCACACTAGCACACACTCACACGCCCACACTCGCACACATTCGCACTCACTCGCATGCACTCGCACGCACACACTCACACACACTCGCACAAACTCACACACACTCGCACACACTCATACACAATCGCACGCACACACACTCGCACACACTCGCACACATTCGCACTCACTCGCACGCACTCGCACGCACACACTCGCACAAACTCACACACACTGGCACACACTTATACACAATCGCACACTCGCACACATTTGCACACACTCGCACTCACTCGCACGCACTCGCACGTACACACTCGCACACACTCGCACAAAATCATACACAATCGCACACAGTCACTCGCACACACTTGCACACACTCGCACACACTCGCACACACTTGCACACGCTTGCACACACTCGCACACACTCGCACACACTCACACACACGCACACACACGCACACACACTCACGCACACACTCGCACACACTCGCACACACTTGCATGCACACATTCACACGCACTCGCACACACAAACACAAACTGGCACACACTCAAACACACTCACTCATACACACTCGCACACACTCACTCGCACACACACACACACTCGCACACACTCACACGCACACACTCACGCACACTCACTCACACGTACACACTCGCTCACACTCACACACACTCACGCACACTAGCACACACTCGTAAGCATACACTCACACTCACTCACACACTTACTCGCACACACTCACACACACTCGCGCACACTCGCACACACTCGCACGCCCACACTCGCACACTCTCGCACACATTTGCACACACTCGCACTCTCGCACCCACTCGCATGCACACACTCGCACACACTCATACACAATCAAACAAACTCGCACACACACACTCGCACACATTTGCACACACTCGCACACACTCACTCACTCACACTCACTCGCACACACTTGCACACACTCGCACACACTCGCACACACAGTCCTACACACTCACACACACACTCGCAAACACTCGCACAAACTCACACACACTCACTCACACGCACACACTTGCGCACACTAGCACACACTCGCACGCCCACACTCGCACACATTCGCACACACTCGCACACACTCACTCACACTCACTCGCACACACTTGCACACACTCGCACACACTCGCACACACAGTCCTACACACTCACACACACTCGCAAACACTCGCACAAACTCACACACACTCACTCACACGCACATACTTGCACACACTAGCACACACTCGCACGCCCACACTTGCACACATTCGCACTCACTCGCATGCACTCGCACGCACACACTCGCACACACTCGCACAAACTCACACACACTCGCACACACTCATACTCAATCGCACAATCGCACAAACTCACACACACTCGCACACACTCACACACTCGCACCCACTCACTCGTGCACACTCGCACACATTCGCACTCACTCGCACGCACTCGCACGCACACACTCGCACAAACTCACACACACTCGCACACACTCATACACAATCGCACGCACACACACTCGCACACACACACTCACACACACTCGCACGCACTCGCACGCACACACTCTCACACACTCGCACAAACTCACACACACTCGCACACACTTATACACAATCGGACACACACACTCACTCACTCACACTCACTCGCACACACTTGCACACACTCGCACACACTCGCACACACAGTCCTACACACTCACACACACTCGCAAACACTCGCACAAACTCACACACACTCACTCACACGCACACACTTGCACACACTAGCACACACTTGCACGTCCACACTTGCACACACTCACACTCACTCGCACGCACTCGCACGCACACACTCGCACACACTCGCACACACTTGCACACACTCGCACACACTCGCATGCACACACTCGCACACACTTGCACACACTCGCACACACTCGCATGCACACACTCGCACACACACTCACAAACACACACTCGCATACACACTCGCACACACTCGCACAAACTCCTACACACACTCGTACACACTCACACACACTCGCATACACACTTGCACACACTCGCACACACTCGCACATACACGCATACACATTCGCACACACTCGCACACACAGTACTACACACTCACACACACACTCGCAAACACTCGCACACACTCACACACACACTCACTCACACGTACACACTCGCGCACACTCGCACACACTCACGCACACTAGCACAAACTCATAAGCATACGCTCACACTCACTCACACACTTACTCACATGCACACACTCTCGCACACACTCACACACACTCGCGCACACTCGCACACACTCGCACGCCCACACTCGCACACTCTCGCACACATTTGCACACACTCGCACTCACTCGCACCCACTCGCACGCACAAACTCGCACACACTCATACACAATCACACAAACTCGCACACACACACTCGCACACATTCGCACACACTCGCACACACGCACTCACTCACACTCACTCGCACACACTTGCACACACTCGCACACACTTGCACACACAGTCCTACACACTCACACACACACTCGCAAACACTCGCACAAACTCACACACACTCACTCACACGCACACACTTGCGCACACTAGCACACACTCACACGCCCACACTCGCACACATTCGCACTCACTCGCATGCACTCGCACGCACACACTCACACACACTCGCACAAACTCACACACACTCGCACACACTCATACACAATCGCACGCACACACACTCGCACACACTCGCACACATTCGCACTCACTCGCACGCACTCGCACGCACACACTCGCACAAACTCACACACACTGGCACACACTTATACACAATCGCACACTCGCACACATTTGCACACACTCGCACTCACTCGCACGCACTCGCACGTACACACTCGCACACACTCGCACAAAATCATACACAATCGCACACAGTCACTCGCACACACTTGCACACACTCGCACACACTCGCACACACTTGCACACGCTTGCACACACTCGCACACACTCGCACACACTCACACACACGCACACACACGCACACACACGCACACACTCGCACACACTCGCACACACTTGCATGCACACATTCACACGCACTCGCACACACAAACACAAACTCGCACACACTCAAACACACTCACTCATACACACTCGCACACACTCACTCGCACACACACACACACTCGCACACACTCACACGCACACACTCACGCACACTCACTCACACGTACACACTCGCTCACACACACTCACGCACACTAGCACACACTCGTAAGCATACACTCACACTCACTCACACACTTACTCGCACACACTCACACACACTCGCGCACACTCGCACACACTCGCACGCCCACACTCGCACACTCTCGCACACATTTGCACAAACTCGCACTCTCGCACCCACTCGCATGCACACACTCGCACACACTCATACACAATCAAACAAACTCGCACACACACACTCGCACACATTTGCACACACTCGCACACACTCACTCACTCACACTCACTCGCACACACTTGCACACACTCGCACACACTCGCACACACAGTCCTACACACTCACACACACACTCGCAAACACTCGCACAAACTCACACACACTCACTCACACGCACACACTTGCGCACACTAGCACACACTCGCACGCCCACACTCGCACACATTCGCACTCACTCGCATGCACTCGCACGCACACACTCGCACAAACTCACACACACTCGCACACACTCATACACAATCGCACGCACACACACTCGCACACTCTCGCACACATTCGCACTCACTCGCACGCACACACTCGCACAAACTCGCTTGCACACACTCGCACACACACTAACACACACACACTCGCATACACACTCGCACACACTCGCATGCACACACTCGCACACACACTCACACACACACACTCGCATACACACTCGCACACACTCGCACAAACTCCTACACACACTCGTACACACTCACACACACTCGCACACACACTTGCACACACTCGCACACACTCGCACATACACACATACACATTCGCACACACTCGCACACTCACTCGCACACACAGTCCTACACACTCACACACACACTCGCAAACACTTGCACACACACACACTCACTCACACGTACACACTCGTGCACACTCACACACTCACGCACACTAGCACACACTCGTAAGCATACTCACACACTTACTCACACGCACACACTCTCGCACACACTCACACACTCTCTCGCACACTCGCACACACTCGCACTCCCACACTCGCACACTCTCGCACACATTTGCACACACTCGCACACATTCGCACCCACTCGCACACACTCACTCACACTCACTCGCACACACTTGCACACACTCGCACACACTCGCACACACAGTCCTACACACTCACACACACTCGCAAACACTCGCACAAACTCACACACACTCACTCACATGCACACACTTGCACACACTAGCACACACTTGCACGCCCACACTTGCACACATTCGCACTCACTCGCACGCACTCGCACGCACACACTCGCACACACTCGCACAAACTCACACACACTCGCACACACTCATACTCAATCGCACAATCGCACAAACTCACACACACTCGCACACACTCACACACTCGCACCCACTCACTCGTGCACACTCGCACACATTCGCACTTACTCGCACGCACTCGCACGCACACACTCGCACAAACTCACACACACTCGCACACACTCATACACAATCGCACGCACACACACTCGCACACACACTCACACACACTCGCACACTCTCGCACACATACGCACTCACTCGCACGCACTCGCACGCACACACTCTCACACACTTGCACAAACTCACACACACTCACACACACTTATACACAATCGCACACACACACTCACTCACTCACACTCACTCGCACACACTTGCACACACTCGCACACACTCGCACACACAGTCCTACACACTCACACACTCGCAAACACTCGCACAAACTCACACACACTCACTCACACGCACACACTTGCACACACTAGCACACACTTGCACGCCCACACTTGCACACACTCACACTCACTCGCACGCACACACTCGCACACACTCGCACAAACTCACACACACTCGCACACACTCATACACAATCGCACAAACTCACACACTCGCACACACTCACACACTCGCACCCACTCACTCGTGCACACTTGCACACATTCGCACTCACTCGCACGCACTCACACGCACACACTCGCACAAACTCTCACACACTCGCACACACTCATACACAATCGCACGCACACACACTCGCACACACTCGCACACATTCGCACTCACTCGCACGCACTCGCACGCACACACTCGCACAAACTCAAACACACTGGCACACACTTATACACAATCGCACACACACACTCTAACACACACTCGCGCACACTCAGGCACATTTGCACACACTCGCACACACTTGCACACTCTCGCACACACACTCGCACACACACTCGCACACACTCGAACACACTCGCACATACTCGCAAACACTCGCACATACAGTCCTACAAACTCACACACACTCACACACACTCACACACTCGCACCCACACACAAACTGGCACACACTCAAACACACTCACTCATACACACTCGCACACACTCACTCGCACACACACACTCGCACACACTCGCACCCAGTCACTCGAGCACACTCGCACACCCTCGCACGCACGCACACACTCGCACACACTCACATGCACACACTCACGCACACACACTCACGCACACTCATGCACACTCGCACGCACACATTCACACACATTCGCACGCACTTGCACACACTCGTACGCACACACTGGCACACACTCGCACACACTCGCACACACACACTCGCACATACTCGCTGACACTCGCACACACTCGCACGCACACACTCGCGCACACTCATGCACACTCGCACGCACACATTCACACACATTCGCACTCACTTGCACACACTCGTACTCACACACTGGCACACACTGGCACACACTGGCACACACACACTCGCACACACTCGCACACACTTGCACACACTAGCACACACACACTCGCACATACTCGCACACACTCGCACACACTCGCACGCACACTCGCATACACACTCGCACAAACTCCTACACACACTCGTACACACTCACACACACTAGCACACACACACTCACACACACTCGCACATACTCACACACACTCGCACACACTTGCATGCACACACTCGCACACACACTCACACACACACTCTCGCATACACACTCGCACAAACTCCTACACACACTCGTACACACTCACACACACTCGCACACACACTTGCACACACTCGCACACACTCGCACATACACACATACACATTCGCACACACTCACACACACACTCGCACACACAGTCCTACACACTCACACACACACTCACAAACACTCGCACACACTCACACACACACTCACTCACATGTACACACTCACGCACACTTGCACACACTCATGCACACTAGCACACACTCATAAGCATACACTTACACTCACTCACACACTTACTCACACGCACACACTCTCGCACACACTCACACACACTCGCGCACACTCGCACACACTCGCACGCCCACATTCGCACACTCTCGCACACATTTGCACACACTCGCACTCACTCGCACGCATTTGCACGCACACACTCGCACACACTCGCACAAACTCATACACAATCGCACACACTCACTCGCACACACTTGCACACACTCGCACACACTCGCACACACTTGCACACGCTTGCACACACTCGCACACACTCGCACACACTCACACACACGCACACACACGCACACACACTCACGCACACACTCGCACACACTCGCACACACTTGCATGCACACATTCGCA
The DNA here is from genome assembly GCF_046119375.1 of Phyllobates terribilis. Lineage (NCBI taxonomy): Eukaryota > Metazoa > Chordata > Amphibia > Anura > Dendrobatidae > Phyllobates > Phyllobates terribilis. Next base: position 3,839,067 of record NW_027362853.1, read on the forward strand.
CGCACTCGCACACACAAACACAAACTGGCACACACTCAAACACACTCACTCATACACACTCGCACACACTCACTCGCACACACACACACACTCGCACACACTCACACGCACACACTCACGCACACACACTCGTGCACACTCGCACGCACACTCACTCACACGTACACACTCGCGCACACTCACACACACTCACGCACACTAGCACACACTCGTAAGCATACACTCACACTCACTCACACACTTACTCACACGCACACACTCTCGCACACACTCACACACACTCGCGCACACTCGCACACACTCGCACGCCCACACTCGCACACTCTCGCACACATTTGCACACACTCGCACTCTCGCACCCACTCGCATGCACACACTCGCACACACTCATACACAATCAAACAAACTCGCACACACACTCGCACACATTTGCACACACTTGCACACACTCACTCACTCACACTCACTCGCACACACTTGCACAGACTCGCACACACTCGCACACACAGTCCTACACACTCACACACACACTCGCAAACACTCGCACAAACTCACACACACTCACTCACACGCACACACTTGCGCACAGTAGCACACACTCACACGCCCACACTCACACACATTCGCACTCACTCGCACGCACTCGCACGCACACACTCGCACAAACTCACACACACTCGCACACACTCATACACAATCGCACGCAAACACACTCGCACACACACACTCGCACACACTCGCACACTCTCACACACATTCACACTCACTCGCACGCACTCGCACGCGCACACTCAAACACACTCGCACAAACTCACACACACTCGCACACACTTATACACAAATGCACACACACACTCGTACACACACTCGCACACACTCGCACACACTCGCACACACTCACTCACACACACTCACACGCACACACTCACACACACTTGCACACACTCACACACACTCACACGCACACACACTCGCACACACACTCACACACACTCGCACACACTCACAAGCACACACTCGCACACACACTCACACACACTCACACACACTCACACGCACACACTCGTACAAACAGTCGCACACACTCGCACCCACTCACTCGTGCACACTCGCGCACACTCAGGCACATTTGCACACACTCGCACACTCTCGCACACACACTCGCACACACTCGAACACACTCGCACACACTCGCAAACACTCGCACATACAGTCCTACAAACTCACACACACTCACACACACTCACACACTCCACCCACACACAAACTGGCACACACTCAAACACACTCACTCATACACACTCGCACACACTCACTCGCACACACACACTCGCACACACTCGCACCCAGTCACTCGAGCACACTCGCACACACTCGCACGCACGCACACACTCGCACACACTCACACGCACACACTCACGCACACACACTCACGCACACTCGTGCACACTCGCACGCACACATTCGCACACATTCGCACTCACTTGCACACACTCGTGCGCACACACTGGCACACACTGGCACACACTGGCACACACACACTCGCACACACTCGCACACACTTGCACACACACTCACACACACTCACATACACACTCGCACACACTCGCACAAATTCCTACACACACTCGTACACACACACTCGCACGCACACACTCGCACACACTCGCATGCACACACTCGCACACACACTCACACACACTCACATACACACTCGCACACACTCGCACAAATTCCTACACACACTCGTACACACACACTCGCACACACACTCGCACACACTTGCACACACTCGCACATACACACATACACATTCGCAAACACTCGCACACACTCGCACACACAGTTCTACACACTCACACACACACTCACAAACACTCGCACACACTCACACACACACTCACTCACACGTACACACTCGCATGCACACACTGGCACACACACTAACACACACACTCACATACACACTCGCACACACTCGCACAAACTCCTACACACACTCGCACACACTCACACACACACTCGTACGCTCACACTCGCACACACTCACACACACACTTGCACACACTTGCACACGCACACTCGCACACAATCACACACACACTCGCAGGCACTCGCACACACTCACGCACACACTCACACACACTCGCCCACGCTCGCACACACAGTCCTACACACTCACACACACACTCGCAAACATTTGCAAACACTCACACACACACTCACTCACACGTACACACTCGCGCACACTCGCACGCCGACACTCTCACACTCTCACACACATTTGCACACACTCGCACTCACTCGCACGAACTCGCACGCACACACTCGCACACACTCGCACAAACTCATACACAATCGCACACACTCACTCGCACACACTTGCACACACTCGCACACACTCGCACACACTTGCACACGCTTGCACACACTCGCACACACTCACACACACTCGCACACACTCACACACACGCACACACACGCACACACACTCACGCACACACTCGCACACACTCGCACACACTTGCATGCACACATTCGCACGCACTCGCACACACAAACACAAACTGGCACACACTCAAACACACTCACTCATACACACTCGCACACACTCACTCGCACACACAGACACACTCGCACACACTCACACGCACACACTCATGCACACACACTCGTGCACACTCGCACGCACACTCACTCACACGTACACACTCGCGCACACTCACACACACTCATGCACACTAGCACACACTCGTAAGCATACACTCACACTCACTCACACACTTACTCACACGCACACACTCTCGCACACACTCACACACACTCGCGCACACTCGCACACACTCGCATGCCCACACTCGCACACTCTCGCACACATTTGCACACACTCGCACTCTCGCACCCACTCGCATGCACACACTCGCACACACTCATACACAATCAAACAAACTCGCACACACACTCGCACACATTTGCACACACTTGCACACACTCACTCACTCACACTCACTCGCACACACTTGCACACACTCGCACACACTCGCACACACAGTCCTACACACTCACACACACACTCGCAAACACTCGCACAAACTCACACACACTCACTCACACGCACACACTTGCGCACAGTAGCACACACTCACACGCCCACACTCACACACATTCGCACTCACTCGCACGCACTCGCACGCACACACTCGCACACACTTGCACACACTTGCACACGCTTGCACACACTCGCACACACTCGCACACACTCGCACACACTCACACACACGCACACACACGCACACACACTCACGCACACACTCGCACACACTCGCACACACTTGCATGCACACATTCGCACGCACTCGCACACACAAACACAAACTGGCACACACTCAAACACACTCACTCATACACACTCGCACACACTCACTCGCACACACACACACACTCGCACACACTCACTCACACACACTCACACGCACACACTCGCACACACTCACACACACTTGCACACACTCGCACACACTCACACGCACACACACTCGCACACACACTCACACACACTCGCACACACTCACAAGCACACACTCGCACACACACTCACACACACTCACACGCACACACTCACACGCACACACTCGTACAAACAGTCGCACACACTCGCACCCACTCACTCGTGCACACTCGCGCACACTCGGGCACATTTGCACACACTCGCACACTCTCGCACACACACTCGCACACACTCGAACACACTCGCACACACTCGCAAACACTCGCACATACAGTCCTACAAACTCACACACACTCACACACACTCACACACTCCACCCACACACAAACTGGCACACACTCAAACACACTCACTCATACACACTCGCACACACTCACTCGCACACACACACACTCGCACACACTCACACACACACACACTCACGCACACTCGTGCACACTCGCACGCACACATTCGCACACATTCGCACTCACTTGCACACACTCGTACGCAAACACTGGCACACACTGGCACACACTCGCACACACACACTCGCACACACTTGCACACACTAGCACACACACACTCACACACACTCGCACATACTCGCACACACTCACACACACTTGCACGCACACACTCGCATGCACACACTCGCACACACTCACACACACTCGCACACACTCACGCACACTAGCACACACTCGCATGCACACACTGGCACACACACTAACACACACACTCACATACACACTCGCACACACTCGCACAAACTCCTACACACACTCGCACACACACTCACACACACACTCTCGCATACACACTCGCACAAACTCCTACACACACTCGTACACACTCACACATACTCGCACACACACTTGCACACACTCGCACACACTCGCACATACACACATACACATTCGCACACACTCGCACACACACTCGCACACACAGTCCTACACACTCACACACACACTCACAAACACTCGCACACACTCACACACACACTCACTCACATGTACACACTCACGCACACTTGCACACACTCATGCACACTAGCACACACTCATAAGCATACACTTACACTCACTCACACACTTACTCACACGCACACACTCTCTCACACACTCACACACACTCGCGCACACTCGCACACACTCGCACGCCCACACTCGCACACTCTCGCACACATTTGCACACTCTCGCACTCACTCGCACGCATTTGCACGCACACACTCGCACACACTCGCACAAACTCATACACAATCGCACACACTCACTCGCACACACTTGCACACACTCGCACACACTCGCACACACTTGCACACGCTTGCACACACTCGCACACACTCGCACACACTCACACACACGCACACACACGCACACACACTCACGCACACACTCGCACACACTCGCACACACTTGCATGCACACATTCGCACGCACTCGCACACACAAACACAAACTGGCACACACTCAAACACACTCACTCATACACACTCGCACACACTCACTCGCACACACACACACACTCGCACACACTCACACGCACACACTCACGCACACACACTCGTGCACACTCGCACGCACACTCACTCACACGTACACACTCGCGCACACTCACACACACTCACGCACACTAGCACACACTCGTAAGCATACACTCACACTCACTCACACACTTACTCACACGCACACACTCTCGCACACACTCACACACACTCGCGCACACTCGCACACACTCGCACGCCCACACTCGCACACTCTCGCACACATTTGCACACACTCGCACTCTCGCACCCACTCGCATGCACACACTCGCACACACTCATACACAATCAAACAAACTCGCACACACACTCGCACACATTTGCACACACTTGCACACACTCACTCACTCACACTCACTCGCACACACTTGCACAGACTCGCACACACTCGCACACACAGTCCTACACACTCACACACACACTCGCAAACACTCGCACAAACTCACACACACTCACTCACACGCACACACTTGCGCACAGTAGCACACACTCACACGCCCACACTCACACACATTCGCACTCACTCGCACGCACTCGCACGCACACACTCGCACAAACTCACACACACTCGCACACACTCATACACAATCGCACGCAAACACACTCGCACACACACACTCGCACACACTCGCACACTCTCACACACATTCACACTCACTCACACGCACTCGCACGCGCACACTCAAACACACTCGCACAAACTCACACACACTCGCACACACTTATACACAAATGCACACACACACTCGTACACACACTCGCACACACTCGCACACACTCGCACACACTCACTCACACACACTCACACGCACACACTCACACACACTTGCACACACTCGCACACACTCACACGCACACACACTCGCACACACACTCACACACACTCGCACACACTCACAAGCACACACTCGCACACACACTCACACACACTCACACACACTCACACGCACACACTCGTACAAACAGTCGCACACACTCGCACCCACTCACTCGTGCACACTCGCGCACACTCAGGCACATTTGCACACACTCGCACACTCTCGCACACACACTCGCACACACTCGAACACACTCGCACACACTCGCAAACACTCGCACATACAGTCCTACAAACTCACACACACTCACACACACTCACACACTCCACCCACACACAATCTGGCACACACTCAAACACACTCACTCATACACACTCGCACACACTCACTCGCACACACACACTCGCACACACTCACACCCAGTCACTCGAGCACACTCGCACACACTCGCACGCACGCACACACTCGCACACACTCACACGCACACACTCACGCACACACACTCACGCACACTCGTGCACACTCGCACGCACACATTCGCACACATTCGCACTCACTTGCACACACTCGTGCGCACACACTGGCACACACTGGCACACACTGGCACACACACACTCGCACACACTCGCACACACTTGCACACACACTCACACACACTCACATACACACTCGCACACACTCGCACAAATTCCTACACACACTCGTACACACACACTCGCACGCACACACTCACACACTCTCGCATGCACACACTCGCACACACACTCACACACACTCACATACACACTCGCACACACTCGCACAAATTCCTACACACACTCGTACACACACACTCGCACACACACTCGCACACACTTGCACACACTCGCACATACACACATACACATTCGCAAACACTCGCACACACTCGCACACACAGTTCTACACACTCACACACACACTCGCAAACACTCGCACACACTCACACACACACTCACTCACATGTACACACTCGCATGCACACACTGGCACACACACTAACACACACACTCACATACACACTCGCACACACTCGCACAAACTCCTACACACACTCGCACACACTCACACACACACTCGTACGCTCACACTCGCACACACTCACACACACACTTGCACACACTTGCACACGCACACTCGCACACAATCACACACACACTCGCAGGCACTCGCACACACTCACTCATGCACACACTCACACACACTCGCCCACGCTCGCACACACAGTCCTACACACTCACACACACACTCGCAAACATTTGCAAACACTCACACACACACTCACTCACACGTACACACTCGCGCACACTCGCACGCCGACACTCTCACACTCTCACACACATTTGCACACACTCGCACTCACTCGCACGCACTCGCACGCACACACTCGCACACACTAGCACAAACTCATACACAATCGCACACACTCACTCGCACACACTTGCACACACTCGCACACACTCGCACACACTTGCACACGCTTGCACACACTCGCACACACTCGCACACACTCGCACACACTCACACACACGCACACACACGCACACACACTCACGCACACACTCGCACACACTCGCACACACTTGCATGCACACATTCGCACGCACTCGCACACACAAACACAAACTGGCACACACTCAAACACACTCACTCATACACACTCGCACACACTCACACACACTCACTCACACGCACACACTTGCGCACAGTAGCACACACTCACACGCCCACACTCACACACATTCGCACTCACTCGCACGCACTCGCACGCACACACTCGCACACACTTGCACACACTTGCACACGCTTGCACACACTCGCACACACTCGCACACACTCGCACACACTCACACACACGCACACACACGCACACACACTCACGCACACACTCGCACACACTCGCACACACTTGCATGCACACATTCGCACGCACTCGCACACACAAACACAAACTGGCACACACTCAAACACACTCACTCATACACACTCGCACACACTCACTAGCACACACACACACACTTGCACACACTCACTCACACACACTCACACGCACACACTCGCACACACTCACACACACTTGCACACACTCGCACACACTCACAAGCACACACACTCGCACAAACACTCACACACACTCGCACACACTCACAAGCACACACTCGCACACACACTCACACACACTCACACGCACACACTCACACGCACACACTCGTACAAACAGTCGCACACACTCGCACCCACTCACTCGTGCACACTCGCGCACACTCGGGCACATTTGCACACACTCGCACACTCTCGCACACACACTCGCACACACTTGAACACACTCGCACACACTCGCAAACACTCGCACATACAGTCCTACAAACTCACACACACTCACACACACTCACACACTCCACCCACACACAAACTGGCACACACTCAAACACACTCACTCATACACACTCGCACACACTCACTCGCACACACAGACACACTCGCACACACTCACATGCACACACTCACGCACACACACTCGTGCACACTCGCACGCACACTCACTCACACGTACACACTCGCGCACACTCACACACACTCACGCACACTAGCACACACTCGTAAGCATACACTCACACTCACTCACACACTTACTCACACGCACACACTCTCGCACACACTCACACACACTCGCGCACACTCGCACACACTCGCATGCCCACACTCGCACACTCTCGCACACATTTGCACACACTCGCACTCTCGCACCCACTCGCATGCACACACTCGCACACACTCATACACAATCAAACAAACTCGCACACACACTCGCACACATTTGCACACACTTGCACACACTCACTCACTCACACTCACTCGCACACACTTGCACACACTCGCACACACTCGCACACACAGTCCTACACACTCACACACACACTCGCAAACACTCGCACAAACTCACACACACTCACTCACACGCACACACTTGCGCACAGTAGCACACACTCACACGCCCACACTCACACACATTCGCACTCACTCGCAAGCACTCGCACGCACACACTCGCACACACTTGCACACACTTGCACACGCTTGCACACACTCGCACACACTCGCACACACTCGCACACACTCACACACACGCACACACACGCACACACACTCACGCACACACTCACACACACTCGCACACACTTGCATGCACACATTCGCACGCACTCGCACACACAAACACAAACTGGCACACACTCAAACACACTCACTCATACACACTCGCACACACTCACTCGCACACACACACACACTCGCACACACTCACTCACACACACTCACACGCACACACTCGCACACACTCACACACACTTGCACACACTCGCACACACTCACACGCACACACACTCGCACACACACTCACACACACTCGCACACACTCACAAGCACACACTCGCACACACACTCACACACACTCACACGCACACACTCACACGCACACACTCGTACAAACAGTCGCACACACTCGCACCCACTCACTCGTGCACACTCGCGCACACTCGGGCACATTTGCACACACTCGCACACTCTCGCACACACACTCGCACACACTCGAACACACTCGCACACACTCGCAAACACTCGCACATACAGTCCTACAAACTCACACACACTCACACACACTCACACACTCCACCCACACACAAACTGGCACACACTCAAACACACTCACTCATACACACTCGCACACACTCACTCGCACACACACACACTCGCACACACTCACACACACACACACTCGCGCACACTCGTGCACACTCGCACGCAGACATTCGCACACATTCGCACTCACTTGCACACACTCGTACGCAAACACTGGCACACACTGGCACACACTCGCACACACACACTCGCACACACTTGCACACACTAGCACACACACACTCACACACACTCGCACATACTCGCACACACTCACACACACTTGCACGCACACACTCGCATGCACACACTCGCACACACTCACACACACTCGCACACACTCACGCACACTAGCACACACTCGCATGCACACACTGGCACACACACTAACACACACACTCACATACACACTCGCACACACTCGCACAAACTCCTACACACACTCGCACACACTCACACACACACTCGTACGCTCACACTCGCACACACTCACACACACACTTGCACACACTTGCACACGCACACTCGCACACAATCACACACACACTCGCAGACACTCGCACACACTCACTCATGCACACACTCACACACACTCGCCCACACTCGCACACACAGTCCTACACACTCACACACACACTCGCAAACATTTGCAAACACTCACACACACACTCACTCACACGTACACACTCGCGCACACTCGCACGCCGACACTCTCACACTCTCGCACACATTTGCACACACTCGCACTCACTCGCACGCACTCGCACACACACACTCGCACACACTCGCACAAACTCATACACAATCGCACACACTCACTCGCACACACTTGCACACACTCGCACACACTTGCACACACTTGCACACGCTTGCACACACTCGCACACACTCGCACACACTCGCACACACTCACACACACGCACACACACGCACACACACTCACGCACACACTCGCACACACTCGCACACACTTGCATGCACACATTCGCACGCACTCGCACACACAAACACAAACTGGCACACACTCAAACACACTCACTCATACAAACTCGCACACACTCACTCGCACACACACACACTCGCACACACTCACACGCACACACTCACGCACAAACACTCGCGCACACTCGTGCACACTCGCACGCACACTCACTCACATGTACACACTCACGCACACTCACACACACTCACGCACACTAGCACACACTCGTAAGCATACACTCACACTCACTCACACACTTACTCACACGCACACACTCTCGCACACACTCACACACACTCGCGCACACTCGCACACACTCGCACGCCCACACTCGCACACTCTCGCACACATTTGCACACACTCGCACTCTCGCACCCACTCGCATGCACACACTCGCACACACTCATACACAATCAAACAAACTCGCACACACACTCGCACACATTTGCACACACTTGCACACACTCACTCACTCACACTCACTCGCACACACTTGCACACACTCGCACACACTCGCACACACAGTCCTACACACTCACACACACACTCGCAAACACTCGCACAAGCTCACACACACTCACTCACACGCACACACTTGCGCACACTAGCACACACTCACACGCAAACACTCACACACATTCGCACTCACTCGCACGCACACACTCGCACAAACTCACACACACTCGCACACACTCATACACAATCGCACGCACACACACTCGCACACTCTCGCACACATTCACACTCACTCGCATACACACTCGCACACACTCGCATGCACACACTCGCACACACACTCACACACACACACTCGCATACACACTCGCACAAACTCCTACACACACTCGTACACACTCACACACACTCACACACACACTTGCACACACTCGCACACACTCGCACATACACACATACACATTCGCACACACTCGCACACTCACTCGCACACACAGTCCTACACACTCACACACACACTCGCAAACACTCGCACACACACACACTCACTCACACGTACACACTCGCGCACACTCACACACTCACGCACACTAGCACACACTCGTAAGCATACACTCACACTCACTCACTCACACTCACTCACACACTTACTCACACGCAAACACTCTCGCACACACTCACACACACTCGCGCAAACTCGCACACACTCGCACGCCCACACTCGCACACTCTCGCACACATTTGCACACACTCACACACATTCGCACCCACTCGCACACACTCACTCACACTCACTCGCACACACTTGCACACACTCGCACACACTCGCACACACAGTCCTACACACTCACACACACTCGCAAACACTCGCACAAACTCACACACACTCACTCACACGCACACACTTGCACACACTAGCACACACTTGCACGCCCACACTTGCACACATTCGCACTCACTCGCACGCACTCGCACGCACACACTCGCACACACTCGCACAAACTCACACACACTCGCACACACTGATACTAAATCGCACAATCGCACAAACTCACACACACTCGCACACACTCACACACTCGCACCCACTATCTCGTGCACACTCGCACACATTCGCACTCACTCGCACGCTCTCGCACGCACACACTCGCACAAACTCACACACACTCGCACACACTCACACACTCGCACCCACTCACTCGTGCACACTCGCACACATTCGCACTCACTCGCACGCACTCACACGCACACACTCGCACAAACTCACACACACTCGCACACACTCACACACTCGCACCCACTCACTCGTGCACACTCGCACACATTCGCACTCACTCGCACGCACTCACACGCACACACTCGCACAAACTCACACACACTCGCACACACTCATACACAATCGCACGCACACACACTCGCACACATTCGCACTCACTCGCACGCACTCGCACGCACTTATACACAAACGCACACACACTTTCGCACACACTCGCACACACTCGCACACACTCACACACACTCGCACACACTCACAAGCACACACTCGCACACTCGCACACACTCACACGCACACACTCACATGCACACACTCGTACAAACAGTCGCACACACTCGCACCCACTCACTCGTGCACACTCGGGCACATTTGCACACACTCGCACACTCTCGCACACACACTCGCACACACACTCGCACACACTCGGACACACTCGCACATACAGTCCTACAAACTCACACACACTCACACACACTCACACACTCCACCCACACACAAACTGGCACACACTCAAACACACTCACTCATACACACTCGCACACACTCACTCGCACACACACTCGCACACACTCGCACCCAGTCACTCGAGCACACTCGCACACACTCGCACGCACGCACACACTCGCACACACTCACACGCACACACTCACGCACACACACTCACGCACACTCGTGCACACTCGCACGCACACATTCGCACACATTCGCACTCACTTGCACACACTCGTGCGCACACACTGGCACACACTGGCACACACTGGCATGCACACACTCGCACACACTCGCACACACTTGCACACACTAGCACACACACACTCGCACATATTCACACACACTCGCACGCACACACTCGCACACACTCGCATGCACACACTCGCACACACACTCACACACACTCACATACACACTCGCACACACTCGCACAAACTCCTACACACACTCGCACACACTCGCACACACACTCGCACACACTTGCACACACTCGCACATACACACATACACATTCGCACACACTCGCACACACACTCGCACACACAGTTCTACACACTCACACACACACTAGCAAACACTCGCACACACTTACACACACACTCACTCACACGTACACACTCGCGCACACTCGCACACACTCACGCACACTAGCACACACTCGCATGCACACACTGGCACACACACTAACACACACACTCACATACACACTCGCACACACTCGCACAAACTCCTACACACACTCGTACACACACACTCGCACAAACTCACACACACTCGCACACACTCACACACTCGCACCCACTCACTCGTGCACACTCGCACACATTCGCACTCACTCGCACGCACTCACACGCACACACTCGCACAAACTCACACACACTCGCACACACTCATACACAATCGCACGCACACACACTCGCACACATTCGCACTCACTCGCACGCACTCGCACGCACTTATACACAAACGCACACACACTTTCGCACACACTCGCACACACTCGCACACACTCACACACACTCGCACACACTCACAAGCACACACTCGCACACTCGCACACACTCACACGCACACACTCACATGCACACACTCGTACAAACAGTCGCACACACTCGCACCCACTCACTCGTGCACACTCGGGCACATTTGCACACACTCGCACACTCTCGCACACACACTCGCACACACACTCGCACACACTCGAACACACTCGCACATACAGTCCTACAAACTCACACACACTCACACACACTCACACACTCCACCCACACACAAACTGGCACACACTCAAACACACTCACTCATACACACTCGCACACACTCACTCGCACACACACTCGCACACACTCGCACCCAGTCACTCGAGCACACTCGCACACACTCGCACGCACGCACACACTCGCACACACTCACACGCACACACTCACGCACACACACTCACGCACACTCGTGCACACTCGCACGCACACATTCGCACACATTCGCACTCACTTGCACACACTCGTGCGCACACACTGGCACACACTGGCACACACTGGCATGCACACACTCGCACACACTCGCACACACTTGCACACACTAGCACACACACACTCGCACATATTCACACACACTCGCACGCACACACTCGCACACACTTGCATGCACACACTCGCACACACACTCACACACACTCACATACACACTCGCACACACTCGCACAAACTCCTACACACACTCGCACACACTCGCACACACACTCGCACACACTTGCACACACTCGCACATACACACATACACATTCGCACACACTCGCACACACACTCGCACACACAGTTCTACACACTCACACACACACTAGCAAACACTCGCACACACTCACACACACACTCACTCACACGTACACACTCGCGCACACTCGCACACACTCACGCACACTAGCACACACTCGCATGCACACACTGGCACACACACACTAACACACACACTCACATACACACTCGCACACACTCGCACAAACTCCTACACACACTCGCACACACTCACACACACACTCGTACGCTCACACTCGCACACACTCACACACACACTTACGCACACTCGCACACAATCACACACACACTCGCAGACACTCGCACACACTCACTCATGCACACACTCACACACACTCGCCCACACTCGCACACACAGTCCTACACACTCACACACACACTCGCAAACATTTGCAAACACTCACACACACACTCACTCACACGTACACACTCGCGCACACTCGCACGCCGACACTCTCACACTCTCGCACACATTTGCACACACTCGCACTCACTCGCACGCACTCGCACGCACACACTCGCACACACTCGCACAAACTCATACACAATCGCACACACTCACTCGCACACACTTGCACACACTCGCACACACTCGCACACACTTGCACACGCTTGCACACACTCGCACACACTCGCACACACTCGCACACAGTCACACACACGCACACACACGCACACACACTCACGCACACACTCGCACACACTCGCACACACTTGCATGCACACATTCGCACGCACTCGCACACACAAACACAAACTGGCACACACTCAAACACACTCACTCATACACACTCGCACACACTCACTCGCACACACACACACACTCGCACACACTCACACGCACACACTCACGCACACACACTCGTGCACACTCGCATGCACACTCACTCACACGTACACACTCACGCACACTCACACACACTCACGCACACTAGCACACACTCGTAAGCATACACTCACACTCACTCACACACTTACTCACACGCACACACTCTCGCACACACTCACACACACTCGCGCACACTCGCACACACTCGCACGCCCACACTCGCACACTCTCGCACACATTTGCACACACTCGCACTCTCGCACCCACTCGCATGCACACACTCACACACACTCATACACAATCAAACAAACTCGCACACACACTCGCACACATTTGCACACACTTGCACACACTCACTCACTCACACTCACTCGCACACACTTGCACACACTCGCACACACTCGCACACACAGTCCTACACACTCACACACACACTCGCAAACACTCGCACAAACTCACACACACTCACTCACACGCACACACTTGCGCACAGTAGCACACACTCACACGCCCACACTCACACACATTCGCACTCACTCGCACGCACTCGCACGCACACACTCGCACAAACTCACACACACTCGCACACACTCATACACAATCGCACGCACACACACTCGCACACACACACTCGCACACACTCGCACACTCTCACACACATTCACACTCACTCGCACGCACTCGCACGCGCACACTCAAACACACTCGCACAAACTCACACACACTCGCACACACTTATACACAAACGCACACACACACTCGTACACACACTCGCACACACTCGCACACACTCGCACACACTCACTCACACACACTCACACGCACACACTCACACACACTTGCACACACTCGCACACACTCACACGCACACACACTCGCACACACACTCACACACACTCGCACACACTCACAAGCACACACTCGCACACACACTCACACACACTCACACACACTCACACGCACACACTCGTACAAACAGTCGCACACACTCGCACCCACTCACTCGTGCACACTCGCGCACACTCAGGCACATTTGCACACACTCGCACACTCTCGCACACACACTCGCACACACTCGAACACACTCGCACACACTCGCAAACACTCGCACATACAGTCCTACAAACTCACACACACTCACACACACTCACACACTCCACCCACACACAAACTGGCACACACTCAAACACACTCACTCATACACACTCGCACACACTCACTCGCACACACACACTCGCACACACTCGCACCCAGTCACTCGAGCACACTCGCACACACTCGCACGCACGCACACACTCGCACACACTCACACGCACACACTCACGCACACACACTCACACACACTCGTGCACACTCGCACGCACACATTCGCACACATTCGCACTCACTTGCACACACTCGTGCGCACACACTGGCACACACTGGCACACACTGGCACACACACACTCGCACACACTCGCACACACTTGCACACACTAGCACACACACACTCGCACATATTCACACACACTCGCACGCACACACTCGCATGCACACACTCGCACACACACTCACACACACTCACATACACACTCGCACACACTCGCACAAATTCCTACACACACTCGTACACACACACTCGCACACACACTCGCACACACTTGCACACACTCGAACATACACACATACACATTCGCAAACACTCGCACACACTCGCACACACAGTTCTACACACTCACACACACACTCGCAAACACTCGCACACATTCACACACACACTCACTCACACGTACACACTCGCATGCACACACTGGCACACACACTAACACACACACTCACATACACACTCGCACACACTCGCACAAACTCCTACACACACTCGCACACACTCACACACACACTCGTACGCTCACACTCGCACACACTCACACACACACTTGAACACACTTGCACACGCACACTCGCACACAATCACACACACACTCGCAGGCACTCGCACACACTCACTCATGCACACACTCACACACACTCGCCCACACTCGCACACACAGTCCTACACACTCACACACACACTCGCAAACATTTGCAAACACTCACACACACACTCACTCACACGTACACACTCGCGCACACTCGCACGCCGACACTCTCACACTCTCGCACACATTTGCACACACTCGCACTCACTCGCACGCACTCGCACGCACACACTCGCACACACTCGCACAAACTCATACACAATCGCACACACTCACTCGCACACACTTGCACACACTCGCACACACTCGCACACACTTGCACACGCTTACACACACTCGCACACACTCGCACACACTCGCACACACTCACACACACGCACACACACGCACACACACTCACGCACACACTCGCACACACTCGCACACACTTGCATGCACACATTCGCACGCACTCGCACACACAAACACAAACTGGCACACACTCAAACACACTCACTCATACACACTCGCACACACTCACTCGCACACACACACACACTCGCACACACTCACACGCACACACTCACGCACACACACTCGTGCACACTCGCACGCACACTCACTCACACGTACACACTCGCGCACACTCACACACACTCACGCACACTAGCACACACTCATAAGCATACACTCACACTCACTCACACACTTACTCACACGCACACACTCTCGCACACACTCACACACACTCGCGCACACTCGCACACACTCGCACGCCCACACTCGCACACTCTCGCACACATTTGCACACACTCGCACTCTCGCACCCACTCGCATGCACACACTTGCACACACTCATACACAATCAAACAAACTCGCACACACACTCGCACACATTTGCACACACTTGCACACACTCACTCACTCACACTCACTCGCACACACTTGCACACACTCGCACACACTCGCACACACAGTCCTACACACTCACACACACACTCGCAAACACTCGCACAAACTCACACACACTCACTCACACGCACACACTTGCGCACACTAGCACACACTCACACGCAAACACTCACACACATTCGCACTCACTCGCACGCACACACTCGCACAAACTCACACACACTCGCACACACTCATACACAATCGCACGCACACACACTCGCACACTCTCGCACACATTCACACTCACTCGCATACACACTCGCACACACTTGCATGCACACACTCGCACACACACTCACACACACACACTCGCATACACACTCGCACAAACTCCTACACACACTCGTACACACTCACACACACTCACACACACACTTGCACACACTCGCACACACTCGCACATACACACATACACATTCGCACACACTCGCACACTCACTCGCACACACAGTCCTACACACTCACACACACACTCGCAAACACTCGCACACACACACACTCACTCACACGTACACACTCGCGCACACTCACACACTCACGCACACTAGCACACACTCGTAAGCATACACTCACACTCACTCACTCACTCACACTCACTCACACACTTACTCACACGCAAACACTCTCGCACACACTCACACACACTCGCGCACACTCGCACACACTCATACTAAATCGCACAATCGCACAAACTCACACACACTCGCACACCCTCACACACTCTCACCCACTCTCTCGTGCACACTCGCACACATTCGCACTCACTCGCACGCACACACTCGCACAAACTCACACACACTCGCACACACTCACACACTCGCACCCACTCACTCGTGCACACTCGCACACATTCGCACTCACTCGCACGCACTCACACGCACACACTCGCACAAACTCACACACACTCGCACACACTCATACACAATCGCACGCACACACACTCGCACACATTCGCACTCACTCGCACGCACTCGCACGCACACACTCGCACACACTCGCACACACACACTCGCACACACTCGCATACACACTCGCACAAACTCCTACACACACTCGTACACACTCACACACACTAGCACACACACACTCGCACACACTCGCACATACTCGCACACACTCGCACACACTCGCATGCACACACTCGCACACACACTCACACACACACTCTCGCATACACACTCGCACAAACTCCTACACACACTCGTACACACTCACACACACTCGCACACACACTTGCACACACTCGCACACACTCGCACATACACACATACACATTCGCACACACTCGCACACACACTCGCACACACAGTCCTACACACTCACACACACACTCAAAAACACTCGCACACACTCACACACACACTCACTCACACGTACACACTCACTCACACTTGCACACACTCACGCACACTAGCACACACTCGTAAGCATACACTCACACTCACTCACACACTTACTCACACGCACACACTCTCGCACACACTCACACACACTCGCGCACACTCGCACACACTCGCACGCCCACACTCGCACACTCTCGCACACATTTGCACACACTCGCACTCACTTGCACCCACTCGCACGCACACACTCGCACACACTCATACACAATCACACAAACTCGCACACATTCGCACACACTCGCACACACTCACTCACTCACACACACTTGCACACACTCGCACACACTCGCACACACAGTCCTACACACTCACACACACACTCGCAAACACTCGCACAAACTCACACACACTCACTCACACGCACACACTTGCGCACACTAGCACACACTCGCACGCCCACACTCACACACATTCGCACTCACTCGCACGCACTCGCACGCACACACTCGCACAAACTCACACACACTCGCACACACTCATACACAATCGCACGCACACACACTCGCACACACACACTCGCACACACTCGCACACTCTCACACACATTCACACTCACTCGCACGCACTCGCACGCGCACACTCAAACACACTCGCACAAACTCACACACACTCGCACACACTTATACACAAACGCACACACACACTCGCACACACTCGCACACACTCGCACACACTCACTCACACACACTCACACGCACACACTCGCACACACTCACACACACTTGCACACACTCGCACACACTCACACGCACACACACTCGCACACACACTCACACACACTCGCACACACTCACAAGCACACACTCGCACACACACTCACACACACTCACACGCACACACTCACACGCACACACTCGTACAAACAGTCGCACACACTCGCACACACTCACTCGTGCACACTCGCGCACACTCGGGCACATTTGCACACACTCGCACACTCTCGCACACACTCGAACACACTCGCACACACTCGCAAACACTCGCACATACAGTCCTACAAACTCACACACACTCACACACTCACACACTCCACCCACACACAAACTGGCACACACTCAAACACACTCACTCATACACACTCGCACACACTCACTCGCACACACACACACTCGCACACACTCGCACCCAGTCACTCGAGCACACTCGCACACACTCGCACTCACGCACACACTCGCACACACTCACACGCACACACTCACGCACACACACTCACGCACACTCGTGCACACTCGCACGCACACATTCACACACATTCGCACTCACTTGCACACACTCGTGCGCCCACACTGGCACACACTGGCACACACTGGCACACACACACTCGCACACACTCGCACACACTTGCACACACTAGCACACACACACTTGCACATATTCGCACACACTCGCACGCACACACTCGCACACACTCGCATGCACACACTCGCACACACACTCACACACACACTCACATACACACTCGCACACACTCGCACAAACTCCTACACACACTCGCACACACTTGCACACACTCGCACATACACACATACACATTCGCACACACTCGCACACACACTCGCACACACAGTTCTACACACTCACACACACTCGCAAACACTCGCACACACTCACACACACACTCACTCACACGTACACACTCGCGCACACTCGCACACACTCACGCACACTAGCACACACTCGCATGCACACACTGGCACACACACTAACACACACACTCACATACACACTCGCACACACTCGCACAAACTCCTACACACACTCGCACACACTCACACACACATTCGCACGCTCACACTCACACACACTCACACACACACTTGCACACACTTGCACACGCACACTCGCACACAATCACACACACACTCGCAGACACTCGCACACACTCACTCATGCACACACTCACACACACTCGCCCACACTCGCACTCACAGTCCTACACACTCACACACACACTCGCAAACACTTGCAAACACTCACACACACACTCACTCACACGTACACACTCGCGCACACTCGCACGCCGACACTCTCACACTCTCGCAAACATTTGCACACACTCGCACTCACTCGCACGCATTTGCACGCACACACTCGCACACACTCGCACAAACTCATACACAATCGCACACACTCACTCGCACACACTTGCACACACTCGCACACACTCGCACACACTTGCACACACTTGCACACGCTTGCACACACTCGCACACACTTGCACACACTCGCACACACTCACACACACGCACACACACTCACGCACACACTCGCACACACTCGCACACACTTGCATGCACACATTCGCAAACACTCGCACACACAAACACAAACTGGCACACACTCAAAAACACTCATTCATACACACTCACACACACTCACTCGCACACACACACTCGCACACACTCACACGCACACACTCACGCACACACACTCGCGCACACTCGTGCACACTCGCACGCACACTCACTCACACGTACACACTCGTGCACACTCACGCACACTAGCACACACTCGTAAGCATACACTCACGCACACTCACTCACACACTTACTCACACGCACACACTCTCGCACACACTCACACACACTCGCGCACACTCGCACACACTCGCACGCCCACACTCGCACACTCTCGCACACATTTGCACACACTCGCACTCTCGCACCCACTCGCATGCACACACTCGCACACACTCATACACAATCAAACAAACTCGCACACACACACTCGCACACATTTGCACACACTCGCACACACTCACTCACTCACACTCACTCGCACACACTTGCACACTCTCGCACACACTCACACACTCGCGCACACTCGCACACACTCGCACACCCACACTCGCACACTCTCGCACACATTTGCACACACTCGCACTCTCGCACCCACTCGCATGCACACACTCGCACATACTCATACACAATCAAACAAACTCGCACACACACACTCGCACACATTTGCACACACTCGCACACACTCACTCACTCACACTCACTCGCACACACTTGCACACATTCGCACACACTCGCACACTCACTCGCACACACAGTCCTACACACTCACACACACACTCGCAAACACTCGCACACACACACACTCACTCACACGTACACACTCGCGCACACTCACACACACTCACGCACACTAGCACACACTCGTAAGCATACACTCACACTCACTCACACACTTACTCACACTCACACACTCTCGCACACACTCACACACACTCGCACACACTCGCACGCCCACACTCACACACTCTCGCACACATTTGCACACACTCGCACTCACTCACACCCACTCGCACACACACACTCATACACAATCACACAAACTCGCACACACACACTCGCACACACTCGCACACACTTGCACACACTCGCACACAGTCGCACACACAGTCCTACACACTCACACACACTCGCAAACACTCGCACAAACTCACACACACTCACTCACACGCACACACTTGCACACACTAGCACACACTCGCACGCCCACACTTGCACACACTCACACTCACTCGCACGCACACACTCGCACACACTCGCACATACTCACACACACTTGCACACACTCGCACACACTCGCATGCACACACTCGCACACACACTCACAAACACACACTCGCATACACACTCGCACAAACTCCTACACACACTCGTACACACTCACACACACTCGCACACACACTTGCACACACTCACACACACTTGCACATACACACATACACATTC
The DNA here is from genome assembly GCF_046119375.1 of Phyllobates terribilis. Lineage (NCBI taxonomy): Eukaryota > Metazoa > Chordata > Amphibia > Anura > Dendrobatidae > Phyllobates > Phyllobates terribilis. The sequence continues at coordinate 3,862,499 of NW_027362853.1, forward strand.
GCACACACTCGCACACACACTCGCACACACAGTCCTACACACACACTCGCAAACACTCGCACACACTCACACACACACTCACTCACACGTACACACTCGCACACACTCGCACACACTCACGCACACTAGCACACACTCGTAAGCATACACTCACACTCACTCACACGCACACACTCTCGCACACACTCACACACACTCGCGCACATTTGCACACACTCGCACGCCCACACTCGCACACTCTCGCACACATTTGCACACACTCGCACTCACTCACACCCACTCGCACGCACACACTCGCACACACTCATACACAATCACACAAACTCGCACACACACACTCGCACACATTCGCACACACTCGCACACACTCACTCATACTCACTCGCACACACTTGCACACACTCACACACACTCGCAAACACTCGCACAAACTCACACACACTCACTCACACGCACATACTTGCACACACTAGCACACACTCGCATGCCCACACTTGCACACATTCGCACTCACTCGCACGCACTCGCACGCACACACTCGCACAAACTCACACACACTCGCACACACTCATACACAATCGCACGCACTCACACTCGCACACTCTCGCACACATTCGCACTCACTCGCACGCACACACTCGCACAAATTCGCATGCACACACTCGCACACACACTAACACACACACACTCGCATACACACTCACACACACTCGCAAACACTCGCACAAACTCACACACACTCACTCACACGCACATACTTGCACACACTAGCACACACTCGCACGCCCACACTTGCACACATTCGCACTCACTCGCATGCACTCGCACGCACACACTCGCACACACTCGCACAAACTCACACACACTCGCACACACTCATACTCAATCGCACAATCACACAAACTCACACACACTCGCACACACTCACACACTCGCACCCACTCACTCGTGCACACTCGCACACATTCGCACTCACTCGCACGCACTCGCACGCACACAGTCGCACAAACTCACACACACTCGCACACACTCATACACAATCGCACGCACACACACTCGCACACACACACTCACACACACTCGCACACTCTCGCACACATACGCACTCACTCGCACGCACTCGCACGCACACACTCTCACACACTCGCACAAACTCACACACACTCGCACACACTTATACACAATCGGACACACACATTCACTCACTCACACTCACTCGCACACACTTGCACACACTCGCACACACTCGCACACACAGTCCTACACACTCACACACACTCGCAAACACTCGCACAAACTCACACACACTCACTCACACGCACACACTTGCACACACTAGCACACACTCGCACGTCCACACTTGCACACACTCACACTCACTCGCACGCACTCGCACGCACACACTCGCACACACTCGCACACACTTGCACACACTCGCACACACTCGCATGCACACACTCGCACACACACTCACAAACACACACTCGCATACACACTCGCACACACTCGCACAAACTCCTACACACACTCGTACACACTCACACACACTCGCATACACACTTGCACACACTCGCACACACTCGCACATACACGCATACACATTCGCACACACTCGCACACACAGTCCTACACACTCACACACACTCACGCACACTAGCACACACTCGTAAGCATACACTCACACTCACTCACACACTTACTCACACGCACACACTCTCGCACACACTCACACACACTCGCGCACACTCGCACACACTCGCACGCCCACACTCGCACACTCTCGCACACATTTGCACACACTCGCACTCACTCGCACCCACTCGCACGCACAAACTCGCACACACTCATACCCAATCACACAAACTTGCACACACACACTCGCACACATTCGCACACACTCGCACACACGCACTCACTCACACTCACTCGCACACACTTGCACACACTCGCACACACTTGCACACACAGTCCTACACACTCACACACACACTCGCAAACACTCGCACAAACTCACACACACTCACTCACACGCACACACTTGCGCACACTAGCACACACTCGCACGCCCACACTCGCACACATTCGCACTCACTCGCATGCACTCGCACGCACACACTCACACACACTCGCACAAACTCACACACACTCGCACACACTCATACACAATCGCACGCACACACACTCGCACACACTCGCACACATTCGCACTCACTCGCACGCACTCGCACGCACACACTCGCACAAACTCACACACACTGGCACACACTTATACACAATCGCACACACACACTCTAACACACACTCGCACACACTCGCACACACTCACTCACACACACTCACACACACACTCACACACACTCACAAGCACAAACTCGCACACACACTCGCACACACTCACACGCACACACTCACACGCACACACTCGCACACACACTTGCACACACTCGCACCCACTCACTCTTGCACACTCGCGCACACTCGGGCACATTTGCACACACTCGCACACACTCGCACACTCTCGCACACACACTCGCACACACACTCGCACACACTCGCACACACTCGCAAACACTCGCACATACAGTCCTACAAACTCACACACACTCACACACACTCACACACTCGCACCCACACACAAACTGGCACACACTCAAACACACTCACTCATACACACTCGCACACACTCACTCGCACACACACACTCGCACACACTCACACGCACACACTCACGCACACACACTCGCGCACACTCGTGCACACTCGCACGCACACTCACTCACACGTACACACTCGTGCACACTCACACACTCACGCACACTAGCACACACTCGTAAGCATACACTCACGCACACTCACTCACACACTTACTCACACGCACACACTCTCGCACACACTCACACACACTCGCGCACACTCGCACACACTCGCACGCCCACACTCGCACACTCTCGCACACATTTGCACACACTCGCACTCTCGCACCCACTCGCATGCACACACTCGCACACACTCATACACAATCAAACAAACTCGCACACACACACTCGCACACATTTGCACACACTCGCACACACTCACTCACTCACACTCACTCGCACACACTTGCACACTCTCGCACACACTCACACACACTCGCGCACACTCGCACACACTCGCACGCCCACACTCGCACACTCTCGCACACATTTGCACACACTCGCACTCTCGCACCCACTCGCGTGCACACACCCGCACACACTCATACACAATCAAACAAACTCGCACACACACACTCGCACACATTTGCACACACTCGCACACACTCACTCACTCACACTCACTCGCACACACTTGCACACATTCGCACACACTCGCACACTCACTCGCACACACAGTCCTACACACTCACACACACACGCAAACACTCGCACACACACACAGTCACTCACACGTACACACTCACGCACACTCACACACACTCATGCACACTAGCACACACTCGCACACACTCGCACGCCCACACTCACACACTCTCGCACACATTTGCACACACTCGCACTCACTCACACCCACTCGCACGCACACACTCATACACAATCACACAAACTCGCACACACACACTCGCACACACTCGCACCCACTCGCACACACTTGCACACACTCGCACACACTCGCACACACAGTCCTACACACTCACACACACTCGCAAACACTCACACAAACTCACACACACTCACTCACACGCACACACTTGCACACACTAGCACACACTCGCATGCCCACACTTGCACACACTCACACTCACTCGCACGCACTCACACGCACACACTCGCACACACTCGCACATACTCGCACACACTTGCACACACTCGCACACACTCGCATGCACACACTCGCACACACACTCACAAACACACACTCGCATACACACTCGCACAAACTCCTACACACACTCGTACACACTCACACACACTCGCACACACACTTGCACACACTCACACACACTTGCACATACACACATACACATTCGCACACACTCGCACACACACTCGCACACACTCACTCACACGTACACACTCGCAAACACTCGCACAAACTCACACACACTCACTCACACGCACACACTTGCACACACTAGCACACACTCGCACGCCCACACTTGCACACACTCACACTCACTCGCACGCACTCACACGCACACACTCGCACACACTCGCACATACTCGCACACACTTGCACACACTCGCACACACTCGCATGCACACACTCGCACACACACTCACAAACACACACTCGCATACACACTCGCACAAACTCCTACACACACTCGTACACACTCACACACACTCGCACACACACTTGCACACACTCACACACACTTGCACATACACACATACACATTCGCACACACTCGCACACACACTCGCACACACAGTCCTACACACACACTCGCAAACACTCGCACACACTCACACACACACTCACTCACACGTACACACTCGCACACACTCGCACACACTCACGCACACTAGCACACACTCGTAAGCATACACTCACACTCACTCACACGCATACACTCTCGCACACACTCGCAAACACTCGCGCACACTCGCACACACTCGCACGCCCACACTCGCACACTCTCGCACACATTTGCACACACTCGCACTCACTCACACCCACTCGCACGCACACACTCGCACACACTCATACACAATCACACAAACTCGCACACACACACTCGCACACATTCGCACACACTCGCACACACTCACTCACACTCACTCGCACACACTTGCACACACTCGCACACACTCGCACACACAGTCCTACACACTCACACACACTCGCAAACACTCGCACAAACTCACACACACTCACTCACACGCACATACTTGCACACACTAGCACACACTCGCACGCCCACACTTGCACACATTCACACTCACTCACACCCACTCGCACGCACACACTCGCACACACTCATACACAATCACACAAACTCGCACACACACACTCGCACACATTCGCACACACTCGCACAAACTCACACACACTCGCACACACTCATACTCAATCGCACAATCGCACAAACTCACACACACTCGCACACACTCACACACTCGCACCCACTCACTCGTGCACACTCGCACACATTCGCACTCACTCGCACGCACTCGCACGCACACACTCGCACAAACTCACACACACTCGCACACACTCATACACAATCGCACGCACACACACTCGCACACACACACTCACACACACTCGCACGCACTCGCACGCACACACTCTCACACACTCGCACAAACTCACACACACTCGCACACACTTATACACAACCGGACACACACACTCACTCACTCACACTCACTCGCACACACTTGCACACACTCGCACACACTCGCACACACAGTCCTACACACTCACACACACTCGCAAACACTCGCACACACTCACACACACACTCACTCACACGTACACACTCGCAAACACTCGCACAAACTCACACACACTCACTCACACGCACACACTTGCACACACTAGCACACACTTGCACGTCCACACTTGCACACACTCACACTCACTCGCACGCACTCGCACGCACACACTCGCACACACTTGCACACACTCGCACACACTCGCATGCACACACTCGCACACACACTCACAAACACACACTCGCATACACACTCGCACACACTCGCACAAACTCCTACACACACTCGTACACACTCACACACACTCGCATACACACTTGCACACACTCGCACACACTCGCACATACACGCATACACATTCGCACACACTCGCACACACAGTCCTACACACTCACACACACACTCGCAAACACTCGCACACACTCACACACACACTCACTCACATGTACACACTCGCGCACACTCGCACACACTCACGCACACTAGCACACACTCGTAAGCATACACTCACACTCACTCACACACTTACTCACACGCACACACTCTCGCACACACTCACACACACTCGCGCACACTCGCACACACTCGCACGCCCACACTCGCACACTCTCGCACACATTTGCACACACTCGCACCCACTCGCACGCACAAACTCGCACACACTCATACACAATCACACAAACTCGCACACACACACTCACACACATTCGCACACACTCGCACACACGCACTCACTCACACTCACTCGCACACACTTGCACACACTCGCACACACTTGCACACACAGTCCTACACACTCACACACACACTCGCAAACACTCGCACAAACTCACACACACTCACTCACACGCACACACTTGCGCACACTAGCAAACACTCGCACGCCCACACTCGCACACATTCGCACTCACTCGCATGCACTCGCACGCACACACTCACACACACTCGCACAAACTAACACACACTCGCACACACTCATACACAATCGCACGCACACACACGCGCACACACTCGCACACATTCGCACTCACTCGCACGCACTCGCACGCACACACTCGCACTAACTCACACACATTGGCACACACTTATACACAATCGCACACACACACTCTAACACACACTCGCACACACTCGCACACACTCACTCACACACACTCACACACACACACTCGCACACACTCACACACACTTGCACACACTCGCACACACTCACACACACACACACTCACACACACACTCACACACACTCACAAGCACAAACTCGCACACACACTCGCACACACTCACACGAACACACTCACACGCACACACTCGCACACACACTCGCACACACTCGCACCCACTCACTCTTGCACACTCGCGCACACTCGGGCACATTTGCACACACTCGCACACACTCTCACACTCTCGCACAAACACTCGCACACACACTCGCACACACTCGCACACACTCGCAAACACTCGCACATACAGTCCTACAAACTCACACACACTCACACACACTCACACACTCGCACCCACACACAAACTGGCACACACTCAAACACATTCACTCATACACACTCGCACACACTCACTCGCACACACACACACTCGCACACACTCGCACCCAGTCACTCGAGCACACTCGCACACCCTCGCATGCACGCACACACTCGCACACACTCACATGCACGCACACACACTCGCACACACTCGTGCACACTCGCACTCACACATTCACACACATTCGCACTCACTTGCACACACTCGTACGCACACACTGGCACACACTCGCACACACTTGCACACACACACTCGCACACACTCGCATGCACACACTTGCACACACACTCTCACACACTCGCATACACACTCGCACAAACTCCTACACACACTCGTACACACTCACACACACTAGCACACACACACTCGCACACACTCGCACATACTCGCACACACTCGCACACACTCGCATGCACACACTCGCACACACACTCACACACACACTCTCGCATACACACTCGCACAAACTCCTACACACACTCGTACACACTCACACACACTCGCACACACACTTGCACACACTCGCACACACTCGCACATACACACATACACATTCGCACACACTCGCACACACAGTCCTACACACTCACACACACACTCACAAACACTCGCACACACTCACACACACTCACTCACACGTACACACTCACGCACACTTGCACACACTCACGCACACTAGCACACACTCGTAAGCATACACTCACACTCACTCACACACTTACTCACACGCACACACTCTCGCACACACTCACACACACTCGCACAAACTCGCACACAGTCGCACGCCCACACTCGCACACTCTCGCACACATTTGCACACACTCGCACTCACTTGCACCCACTCGCACGCACACACTCGCGCACACTCATACACAATCACACAAACTCGCACACATTCGCACACACTCGCACACACTCACTCACACTTACTCGCACACACTTGCACACACTCGCACACACTCGCACACACAGTCCTACACACACACTCGCAAAAACACTCGCACAAACTCACACACACTCACTCACACGCACACACTTGCGCACACTAGCACACACTTGCACGCCCACACTCACACACATTCGCACTCACTCGCACGCACTCACACGCACACACTCGCACAAACTCACACACACTCGCACACACTCATACACAATCGCACGCACACACACTCGCACACACACACTCGCACACACTCGCACACTCTCACACACATTCACACTCACTCGCACGCACTCGCACACGCACACTCAAACACACTCGCACAAACTCACACACACTCGCACACACTTATACACAAACGCACACACACACTCGTACACACACTCGCACACACTCGCACACACTCGCACACACTCACTCACACACACTCACATGCACACACTCGCACACACTCGCACACACTCACACACACTTGCACACACTCGCACACACTCACACGCACACACACTCGCACACACACTCACACACACTCACACACACTCACAAGCACACACTCGCACACACACTCGCACACACTCACACGCACACACTCACACGCACACACTCGTACAAACAGTCGCACACACTCGCACCCACTCACTCGTGCACACTCGCGCACACTCGGGCAAATTTGCACACACTTGCACACTCTCGCACACACACTCGCACACACACTCGCACACACTCGAACACACTCGCACACATTCGCAAACACTCGCACATAAAGTCCTACAAACTCACAAACACTCACACACACTCACACACTCCACCCACACACAAACTGGCACACACTCAAACACACTCACTCATACACACTCGCACACACTCACTCGCACACACACACACTCGCACACACTCGCACCCAGTCACTCGAGCACACTCGCACACACTCGCACGCACGCACACACTCGCACACACACTCACGCACACTCGTGCACACTCGCATGCACACATTCGCACACATTCGCACTCACTTGCACACACTCGTGCGCACACACTGGCACACACACACTCGCACACACTCGCACACACTTGCACACACTAGCACACACACACTCGCACATATTCGCACACACTCGCACGCACACACTCGCACACACTCGCATGCACACACTCGCACACACACTCACACACACACTCACATACACACTCGCACACACTCGCACAAACTCCTACACACACTCGTACACACACTCGCACACACACTCGCACACACTTGCACACACTCGCACATACACACATACACATTCGCACACACTCGCACACACAGTTCTACACACTCACACACACACTCGCAAACACTCGCACCCACCCACACACACACTCACTCACACGTACACACTTGCGCACACTCGCACACACTCACGCACACTAGCACACACTCGCATGCACACACTGGCACACACACTAACACACACATTCACATACACACTCGCACACACTCGCACAAACTCCTACACACACTCGCACACACTCACACACACACTCGCACGCTCACACTCGCACACACTCACACACACACTTGCACACACTTGCACACGCACACTCGCACACAATCACACACACACTCGCAGACACTCGCACACACTCACTCATGCACACACTCACACACACTCACCCACACTCGCACACACAGTCCTACACACTCACACACACACTCGCAAACACTTGCAAACACTCACACACACACTCACACGTACACACTCGAGCACACTCGCACGCCGACACTCTCACACTCTCGCACACATTTGCACACACTCGCACTCACTCGCACGCACTCGCACGTACACACTCGCACACACTCGCACAAAATCATACACAATCGCACACACTCACTCGCACACACTTGCACACACTCGCACACACTCGCACACAGTTGCACACACTTGCACACGCTTGCACACACTCGCACACACTCGCACACACTCACACACACGCACACACACGCACACACACTCACGCACACACTCGCACACACTCGCACACACTTGCATGCACACATTCACACGCACTCGCACACACAAACACAAACTGGCACACACTCAAACACACTCACTCATACACACTCGCACACACTCACTCGCACACACACACACACTCGCACACACTCACACGCACACACTCACGCACACTCACTCACACGTACACACTCGCTCACACTCACACACACTCACGCACACTAGCACACACTCGTAAGCATACACTCACACTCACTCACACACTTACTCGCACACACTCTCGCACACACTCACACACACTCGCGCACACTCGCACACACTCGCACGCCCACACTCGCACACTCTCGCACACATTTGCACACACTCGCACTCTCGCACCCACTCGCATGCACACACTCGCACACACTCATACACAATCAAACAAACTCGCACACACACACTTGCACACACTCGCACACACTCGCACACACAGTCCTACACACTCACACACACACTCGTAAACACTCGCACAAACTCACACACACTCACTCACACGCACACACTTGCGCACACTAGCACACACTCGCACGCCCACACTCGCACACATTCGCACTCACTCGCATGCACTCGCACGCACACACTCGCACAAACTCACACACACTCGCACACACTCATACACAATCGCACGCACACACACTCGCACACTCTCGCACACATTCGCACTCAATCGCACGCACACACTCGCACAAACTCGCATGCACACACTCGCACACACAATATCACACACACACTCGCATACACACTCGCACACACTCGCATGCACACACTCGCACACACACTCACACACACACACTCGCATACACACTCGCACACACTCGCACAAACTCCTACACACACTCGTACACACTCACACACACTCGCACACACACTTGCACACACTCGCACACACTCGCACATACACACATACACATTCGCACACACTCGCACACTCACTCGCACACACAGTCCTACACACTCACACACACTCGCAAACACTCGCACACACACACACTCACTCACACGTACACACTCGTGCACACTCACACACTCACGCACACTAGCACACACTCGTAAGCATACTCACACACTTACTCACACGCACACACTCTCGCACACACTCACACACACTCTCGCACACTCGCACACACTCGCACGCCCACACTCACACACTCTCGCACACATTTGCACACACTCGCACACATTCGCACCCACTCGCACACACTCACTCACTCACACTCACTCGCACACACTTGCACACACTTGCACACACTCGCACACACAGTCCTACACACTCACACACACTCGCAAACACTCGCACAAACTCACACACACTCACTCACACGCACACACTTGCACACACTAGCACACACTTGCACGCCCACACTTGCACACATTCACACTCACTCGCACGCACTCGCACGCACACACTCGCACACACTCGCACAAACTCACACACACTCGCACACACTCATACTCAATCGCACAATCGCACAAACTCACACACACTCGCACAAACTCACACACTCGCACCCACTCACTCGTGCACACTCGCACACATTCGCACTCACTCGCACGCACTCGCACGCACACACTCGCACAAACTCACACACACTCGCACACAGTCATACACAATCGCACGCACACACACTCGCACACACATTCACACACACTCGCACACTCTCGCACACATACGCACTCACTCGCACGCACTCGCACGCACACACTCTCACACACTTGCACAAACTCACACACACTCGCACACACTTATACACAATCGCACACACACACTCACTCACTCACACTCACTCGCACACACTTGCACACACTCGCACACACTCGCACACACAGTCCTACACACTCACACACACTCACGCACACTAGCACACACTCGTAAGCATACACTCACACTCACTCACACACTTACTCGCACACACTCACACACACTCGCGCACACTCGCACACACTCGCACGCCCACACTCGCACACTCTCGCACACATTTGCACACACTCGCACTCTCGCACCCACTCGCATGCACACACTCGCACACACTCATACACAATCAAACAAACTCGCACACACACACTCGCACACATTTGCACACACTCGCACACACTCACACACACTCACTCACACGCACACACTTGCACACACTAGCACACACTTGCACGCCCACACTTGCACACACTCACACTCACTCGCACGCACACACTCGCACACACTCGCACAAACTCACACACACTCGCACACACTCATACACAATCGCACAAACTCACACACTCGCACACACTCACACACTCGCACCCACTCACTCGTGCACACTCGCACACATTCGCACTCACTCGCACGCACTCACACGCACACACTCGCACAAACTCACACACACTCGCACACACTCATACACAATCGCACGCACACACACTCGCACACACTCGCACACATTCGCACTCACTCGCACGCACTCGCACGCACACACTCGCACAAACTCACACACACTGGCACACACTTATACACAATCGCACACACACACTCTAACACACACTCGTGCACACTCAGGCACATTTGCACACACTCGCACACACTTGCACACTCTCGCACACACACTCGCACACACACTCGCACACACTCGAACACACTCGCACATACTCGCAAACACTCGCACATACAGTCCTACAAACTCACACACACTCACACACACTCACACACTCGCACCCACACACAAACTGGCACACACTCAAACACACTCACTCATACACACTCGCACACACTCACTCGCACACACACACTCGCACACACTCGCACCCAGTCACTCGAGCACACTCGCACACCCTCGCACGCACGCACACACTCGCACATACTCACATGCACACACTCACACACACACACTCGCGCACACTCATGCACACTCGCACGCACACATTCACACACATTCGCACTCACTTGCACACACTCGTACGCACACACTGGCACACACTGGCACACACTGGCACACACACACTCGCACACACTCGCACACACTTGCACACACTAGCACACACACACTCGCACATACTCGCACACACTCGCACACACTCGCACGCACACTCGCATACACACTCGCACAAACTCCTACACACACTCGTACACACTCACACACACTAGCACACACACACTCGCACACACTCGCACATACTCACACACACTCGCACACACTCGCATGCACACACTCGCACACACTCGCACATACACACATACACATTCGCACACACTCGCACACACACTCGCACACACAGTCCTACACACTCACACACACACTCGCAAACACTTGCAAACACTCACACACACACTCACTCACACGTACACACTCGCGCACACTCGCACGCCGACACTCTCACACTCTCGCACACATTTGCACACACTCGCACTCACTCGCACGCATTTGCACGCACACACTCGCACACACTCGCACAAACTCATACACAATCGCACACACTCACTCGCACACACTTGCACACACTCGCACACACTCGCACACACTTGCACACACTTGCACACGCTTGCACACACTCGCACACACTCGCACACACTCGCACACACTCACACACACGCACACACACGCACACACACTCACGCACACACTCGCACACACTCGCACACACTTGCATGCACACATTCGCAAACACTCGCACACACTCGCACACACTTGCACACACTTGCACACGCTTGCACACACTCGCACACACTCGCACACACTCGCACACACTCACACACACGCACACACACGCACACACACTCACGCACACACTCGCACACACTCGCACACACTTGCATGCACACATTCGCAAACACTCGCACACACAAACACAAACTGGCACACACTCAAAAACACTCATTCATACACACTCGCACACACTCACTCGCACACACACACTCGCACACACTCACATGCACACACTCACGCACACACACTCGCGCACACTCGTGCACACTCGCACGCACACTCACTCACACGTACACACTCGTGCACACTCACGCACACTAGCACACACTCGTAAGCATACACTCACGCACACTCACTCACACACTTACTCACACACACACACTCTCGCACACACTCACACACACTCGCGCACACTCGCACACACTCGCACGCCCACACTCGCACACTCTCGCACACATTTGCACACACTCGCACTCTCGCACCCACTCGCATGCACTCACTCGCACACACTCATACACAATCAAACAAACTCGCACACACACACTCGCACACATTTGCACACACTCGCACACACTCACTCACTCACACTCACTCGCACACACTTGCACACTCTCGCACACACTCACACACACTCGCGCACACTCGCACACACTCGCACACCCACACTCGCACACTCTCGCACACATTTGCACACACTCGCACTCTCGCACCCACTCGCATGCACTCACTCGCACACACTCATACACAATCAAACAAACTCGCACACACACACTCGCTCACATTTGCACACACTCGCACACACTCACTCACTCACACTCACTCGCACACACTTGCACACATTCGCACACACTCGCACACTCACTCGCACACACAGTCCTACACACTCACACACACACTCGCAAACACTCGCACACACACACACTCACTCACACGTACACACTCGCGCACACTCACACACACTCACGCACACTAGCACACACTCGTAAGCATACACTCACACTCACTCACACACTTACTCACACTCACACACTCTCGCACACACTCACGCACACTCGCACACACTCGCACGCCCACACTCACACACTCTCGCACACATTTGCACACACTCGCACTCACTCACACCCACTCGCACGCACACACTCATACACAATCACACAAACTCGCACACACACACTCGCACACACTCGCACCCACTCGCACACACTTGCACACACTCGCACACAGTCGCACACACAGTCCTACACACTCACACACACTCGCAAACACTCGCACAAACTCACACACACTCACTCACACGCACACACTTGCACACACTAGCACACACTCGCACGCCCACACTTGCACACACTCACACTCACTCGCACGCACACACTCGCACACACTCGCACATACTCACACACACTTGCACACACTCGCACACACTCGCATGCACACACTCGCACACACACTCACAAACACACACTCGCATACACACTCGCACAAACTCCTACACACACTCGTACACACTCACACACACTCGCACACACACTTGCACACACTCACACACACTTGCACATACACACATACACATTCGCACACACTCGCACACACACTCGCACACACAGTCCTACACACACACTCGCAAACACTCGCACACACTCACACACACAATCACTCACACGTACACATTCGCACACACTCGCACACACTCACGCACACTAGCACACACTCGTAAGCATACACTCACACTCACTCACACGCACACACTCTCGCACACACTCACACACACTCGCGCACATTCGCACACACTCGCACGCCCACACTCGCGCACACATTTGCACACACTCGCACTCACTCACACCCACTCGCACGCACACACTCGCACACACTCATACACAATCACACAAACTCGCACACACACACTCGCACACATTCGCACACACTCGCACACACTCACTCACACTCACTCGCACACACTTGCACACACTCGCACACACTCGCACACACAGTCCTACACACTCACACACACTCGCAAACACTCGCACAAACTCACACACACTCACTCACACGCACATACTTGCACACACTAGCACACACTCGCATGCCCACACTTGCACACATTCGCACTCACTCGCACGCACTCGCACGCACACACTCGCACAAACTCACACACACTCGCACACACTCATACACAATCGCACGCACTCACACTCGCACACTCTCGCACACATTCGCACTCACTCGCACGCACACACTCGCACAAATTCGCATGCACACACTCGCACACACACTAACACACTAACACACACACTCGCATACACACTCACACACACTCGCAAACACTCGCACAAACTCACACACACTCACTCACACGCACATACTTGCACACACTAGCACACACTCGCACGCCCACACTTGCACACATTCGCACTCACTCGCATGCACTCGCACGCACACACTCGCACACACTCGCACAAACTCACACACACTCGCACACACTCATACTCAATCGCACAATCGCACAAACTCACACACACTCGCACACACTCACACACTCGCACCCACTCACTCGTGCACACTCGCACACATTCGCACTCACTCGCACGCACTCGCACGCACACACTCGCACAAACTCACACACACTCGCACACACTCATACACAATCGCACGCACACACACTCGCACACACACACTCACACACACTCGCACACTCTCGCACACATACGCACTCACTCGCACGCACTCGCACGCACACACTCTCACACACTCGCACAAACTCACACACACTCGCACACACTTATACACAATCGGACACACACACTCACTCACTCACACTCACTCGCACACACTTGCACACACTCGCACACACTCGCACACACAGTCCTACACACTCACACACACTCGCAAACACTCGCACAAACTCACACACACTCACTCACACGCACACACTTGCACACACTAGCACACACTCGCACGTCCACACTTGCACACACTCACACTCACTCGCACGCACTCGCACGCACACACTCGCACACACTCGCACACACTTGCACACACTCGCACACACTCGCATGCACACACTCGCACACACACTCACAAACACACACTCGCATACACACTCGCACACACTCGCACAAACTCCTACACACACTCGTACACACTCACACACACTCGCATACACACTTGCACACACTCGCACACACTCGCACATACACGCATACACATTCGCACACACTCGCACACACAGTCCTACACACTCACACACACTCACGCACACTAGCACACACTCGTAAGCATACACTCACACACACTCACACACTTACTCACACGCACACACTCTCGCACACACTCACACACACTCGCGCACACTCGCACACACTCGCACGCCCACACTCGCACACTCTCGCACACATTTGCACACACTCGCACTCACTCGCACCCACTCGCACGCACAAACTCGCACACACTCATACACAATCACACAAACTCGCACACACACACTCGCACACATTCGCACACACTCGCACACACGCACTCACTCACACTCACTCGCACACACTTGCACACACTCGCACACACTTGCACACACAGTCCTACACACTCACACACACACTCGCAAACACTCGCACAAACTCACACACACTCACTCACACGCACACACTTGCGCACACTAGCACACACTCGCACGCCCACACTCGCACACATTCGCACTCACTCGCATGCACTCGCACGCACACACTCACACACACTCGCACAAACTCACACACACTCGCACACACTCATACACAATCGCACCACACACACTCGCACACACTCGCACACATTCGCACTCACTCTCACGCAGTCGCACGCACACACTCGCACAAACTCACACACACTGGCACACACTTATACACAATCGCACACACACACTCTAACACACACTCGCACACACTCGCACACACTCACTCACACACACTCACACACACACTCGCACACACTCACACACACTTGCACACACTCGCACACACTCACACGCACACACACTCACACACACACTCACACACACTCACAAGCACAAACTCGCACACACACTCGCACACACTCACACGCACACACTCACACGCACACACTCGCACACACACTTGCACACACTCGCACCCACTCACTCTTGCACACTCGCGCACACTCGGGCACATTTGCACACACTCGCACACACTCGCACACTCTCGCACACACACTCGCACACACACTCGCACACACTCGCACACACTCGCAAACACTCGCACATACAGTCCTACAAACTCACACACACTCACACACACTCACACACTCGCACCCACACACAAACTGGCACACACTCAAACACACTCACTCATACACACTCGCACACACTCACTCGCACACACACACTCGCACACACTCACACGCACACACTCACGCACACACACTCGCGCACACTCGTGCACACTTGCACGCACACTCACTCACACGTACACACTCGTGCACACTCACACACACTCACGCACACTAGCACACACTCGTAAGCATACACTCACGCACACTCACTCACACACTTACTCACACGCACACACTCTCGCACACACTCACACACACTCGCGCACACTCGCACACACTCGCACGCCCACACTCGCACACTCTCGCACACATTTGCACACACTCGCACTCTCGCACCCACTCGCATGCACACACTCGCACACACTCATACACAATCAAACAAACTCGCACACACACACTCGCACACATTTGCACACACTCGCACACACTCACTCACTCACACTCACTCGCACACACTTGCACACTCTCGCACACACTCACACACACTCGCGCACACTCGCACACACTCGCACGCCCACACTCGCACACTCTCGCACACATTTGCACACACTCGCACTCTCGCACCCACTCGCGTGCACACACCCGCACACACTCATACACAATCAAACAAACTCGCACACACACACTCGCACACATTTGCACACACTCGCACACACTCACTCACTCACACTCACTCGCACACACTTGCACACATTCGCACACACTCGCACACTCACTCGCACACACAGTCCTACACACTCACACACACACGCAAACACTCGCACACACACACACTCACTCACACGTACACACTCGCGCACACTCACACACACTCACGCACACTAGCACACACTCGTAAGCATACACTCACACTCACTCACACACTTACTCACACTCACACACTCTCGCACACACTCGCGCACACTCGCACACACTCGCACGCCCACACTCACACACTCTCGCACACATTTGCACACACTCGGACTCACTCACACCCACTCGCACGCACACACTCATACACAATCACACAAACTCGCACACACACACTCGCACACACTCGCACCCACTCGCACACACTTGCACACACTCGCACACACTCGCACACACAGTCCTACACACTCACACACACTCGCAAACACTCACACAAACTCACACACACTCACTCACACGCACACACTTGCACACACTAGCACACACTCGCACGCCCACACTTGCACACACTCACACTCACTCGCACGCACTCACACGCACACACTCGCACACACTCGCACATACTCGCACACACTTGCACACACTCGCACACACTCGCATGCACACACTCGCACACACACTCACAAACACACACTCGCATACACACTCGCACAAACTCCTACACACACTCGTACACACTCACACACACTCGCACACACACTTGCACACACTCACACACACTTGCACATACACACATACACATTCGCACACACTCGCACACACACTCGCACACACAGTCCTACACACACACTCGCAAACACTCGCACACACTCACACACACACTCACTCACACGTACACACTCGCACACACTCGCACACACTCACGCACACTAGCACACACTCGTAAGCATACACTCACACTCACTCACACGCATACACTCTCGCACACACTCACACACACTCGCGCACACTCGCACACACTCGCACGCCCACACTCGCACACTCTCGCACACATTTGCACACACTCGCACTCACTCACACCCACTCGCACGCACACACTCGCACACACTTATACACAATCACACAAACTCGCACACACACACTCGCACACATTCGCACACACTCGCACACACTCACTCACACTCACTCGCACACACTTGCACACACTCACACACACTCGCACACACAGTCCTACACACTCACACACACTCTCAAACACTCGCACAAACTCACACACACTCACTCACACGCACATACTTGCACACACTAGCACACACTCGCACGCCCACACTTGCACACATTCACACTCACTCGCATGCACTCGCACGCACACACTCGCACACACTCGCACAAACTCACACACACTCGCACACACTCATACTCAATCGCACAATCGCACAAACTCACACACACTCGCACACACTCACACACTCGCACCCACTCACTCGTGCACACTCGCACACATTCGCACTCACTCGCACGAACTCGCACGCACACACTCGCACAAACTCACACACACTCGCACACACTCATACACAATCGCACGCACACACACTCGCACACACACACTCACACACACTCGCACGCACTCGCACGCACACACTCTCACACACTCGCACAAACTCACACACACTCGCACACACTTATACACAACCGGACACACACACTCACTCACTCACACTCACTCGCACACACTTGCACACACTCGCACACACTCGCACACACAGTCCTACACACTCACACACACTCGCAAACACTCGCACAAACTCACACACACTCACTCACACGCACACACTTGCACACACTAGCACACACTTGCACGTCCACACTTGCACACACTCACACTCACTCGCACGCACTCGCACGCACACACTCGCACACACTTGCACACACTCGCACACACTCGCATGCACACACTCGCACACACACTCACAAACACACACTCGCATACACACTCGCACACACTCGCACAAACTCCTACACACACTCGTACACACTCACACACACTCGCATACACACTTGCACACACTCGCACACACTCGCACATACACGCAAACACATTCGCACACACTCGCACACACAGTCCTACACACTCACACACACACTCGCAAACACTCGCACACACTCACACACACACTCACTCACACGTACACACTCGCGCACACTCGCACACACTCACGCACACTAGCACACACTCGTAAGCATACACTCACACTCACTCACACACTTACTCACACGCACACACTCTCGCACACACTCACACACACCCGCGCACACTCGCACACACTCGCACGCCCACACTCGCACACTCTCGCACACATTTGCACACACTCGCACTCACTCGCACCCACTCGCACGCACAAACTCGCACACACTCATACACAATCACACAAACTCGCACACACACACTCACACACATTCGCACACACTCGTACACACGCACTCACTCACACTCACTCGCACACACTTGCACACACTCGCACACACTTGCACACACAGTCCTACACACTCACACACACACTCGCAAACACTCGCACAAACTCACACACACTCACTCACACGCACACACTTGCGCACACTAGCAAACACTCGCACGCCCACACTCGCACACATTCGCACTCACTCGCATGCACTCGCACGCACACACTCACACACACTCGCACAAACTAACACACACTCGCACACACTCATACACAATCGCACGCACACACACGCGCACACACTCGCACACATTCGCACTCACTCGCACGCACTCGCACGCACACACTCGCACTAACTCACACACACTGGCACACACTTATACACAATCGCACACACACACTCTAACACACACTCGCACACACTCGCACACACTCACTCACACACACTCACACACACACACTCGCACACACTCACACACACTTGCACACACTCGCACACACTCACACGCACACACACTCACACACACACTCACACACACTCACAAGCACAAACTCGCACACACACTCGCACACACTCACACGCACACACTCACACGCACACACTCGCACACACACTCGCACACACTCGCACCCACTCACTCTTGCACACTCGCGCACACTCGGGCACATTTGCACACACTCGCACACACTCGCACACTCTCGCACACACACTCGCACACACACTCGCACACACTCGCACACACTCGCAAACACTCGCACATACAGTCCTACAAACTCACACACACTCACACACACTCACACACTCGCACCCACACACAAACTGGCACACACTCAAACACATTCACTCATACACACTCGCACACACTCACTCGCACACACACACACTCGCACACACTCGCTCCCAGTCACTCGAGCACACTCGCACACCCTCGCATGCACGCACACACTCGCACACACTCACATGCACGCACACACACTCGCACACACTCGTGCACACTCGCACTCACACATTCACACACATTCGCACTCACTTGCACACACTCGTACGCACACACTGGCACACACTCGCACACACTTGCACACACACACTCGCACACACTCGCATGCACACACTTGCACACACACTCTCACACACTCGCATACACACTCGCACAAACTCCTACACACACTCGTACACACTCACACACACTAGCACACACACACTCGCACACACTCGCACATACTCGCACACACTCGCACACACTCGCATGCACACACTCGCACACACACTCACACACACACTCTCGCATACACACTCGCACAAACTCCTACACACACTCGTACACACTCACACACACTCGCACACACACTTGCACACACTCGCACACACTCGCACATACACACATACACATTCGCACACACTCGCACACACAGTCCTACACACTCACACACACACTCACAAACACTCGCACACACTCACACACACACTCACTCACACGTACACACTCACGCACACTTGCACACACTCACGCACACTAGCACACACTCGTAAGCATACACTCACACTCACTCACACACTTACTCACACGCACACACTCTCGCACACACTCACACACACTCGCGCAAACTCGCACACAGTCGCACGCCCACACTCGCACACTCTCGTACACATTTGCACACACTCGCACTCACTTGCACCCACTCGCACGCACACACTCGCACACACTCATACACAATCACACAAACTCGCACACATTCGCACACACTCGCACACACTCACTCACACTTACTCGCACACACTTGCACACACTCGCACACACTCGCACACACAGTCCTACACACACACTCGCAAAAACACTCGCACAAACTCACACACACTCACTCACACGCACACACTTGCGCACACTAGCACACACTTGCACGCCCACACTCACACACATTCGCACTCACTCGCACGCACTCACACGCACACACTCGCACAAACTCACACACACTCGCACACACTCATACACAATCGCACGCACACACACTCGCACACACTCGCACACTCTCACACACATTCACACTCACTCGCACGCACTCGCACACGCACACTCAAACACACTCGCACAAACTCACACACACTCGCACACACTTATACACAAACGCACACACACACTCGTACACACACTTGCACACACTCGCACACACTCGCACACACTCACTCACACACACTCACATGCACACACTCGCACACACTCACACACACTCACACACACTCGCACACACACACTCGCACACATTCGCACACACTCGCACACACACACTCACACTCACTCGCACACACTTGCACACACTTGCACACACTAGCACACACACACTCGCAAATATTTGCACACACTCGCACGCTCTCGCACACACACTCGCACACACACTCGAACACACTCGCACACACTCGCAAACACTCGCACATACAGTCCTACAAACTCACAAACACTCACACACACTCACACACTCCACCCACACACAAACTGGCACACACTCAAACACACTCACTCATACACACTCGCACACACTCACTCGCACACACACACACTCGCACACACTCGCACCCAGTCACTCGTGCACACTCGCACACACTCGCACGCACGCACACACTCGCACACACTCACACGCACACACTCACGCACACACACTCACGCACACTCGTGCACACTCGCATGCACACATTCTCACACATTCGCACTCACTTGCACACACTCGTGCGCACACACTGGCACACACACACTCGCACACACTCGCACACACTTGCACACACTAGCACACACACACTCGCAAATATTCGCACACACTCGCACGCACACACTCGCACACACTCGCATGCACACACTCGCACACACACTCACACACACACTCACATACACACTCGCACACACTCGCACAAACTCCTACACACACTCGTACACACACTCGCACACACACTCGCACACACTTGCACACACTCGCACATACACACATACACATTCGCACACACTCGCACACACAGTTCTACACACTCACACACACACTCGCAAACACTCGCACACACCCACACACACACTCACTCACACGTACACACTTGCGCACACTCGCACACACTCACGCACACTAGCACACACTCGCATACACACACTGGCACACACACTAACACACACATTCACATACACACTCGCACACACTCGCACAAACTCCTACACACACTCGCCCACACTCACACACACACTCGCACGCTCACACTCGCACACACTCACACACACACTTGCACACACTTGCACATGCACACTCGCACACAATCACACACACACTCGCAGACACTAGCACACACTCACTCATGCACACACTCACACACACTCACCCACACTCGCACACACAGTCCTGCACACTCACACACACACTCGCAAACACTTGCAAACACTCACACACACACTCACACGTACACACTCGCGCACACTCGCACGCCGACACTCTCACACTCTCGCACACATTTGCACACACTCGCACTCACTCGCACGCACTCGCACATACACACTCGCACACACTCGCACAAAATCATACACAATCGCACACACTCACTCGCACACACTTGCACACACTCGCACACACTCGCACACAGTTGCACACACTTGCACACGCTTGCACACACTCGCACACACTCGCACACACTCACACACACGCACACACACGCACACACACTCACGCACACACTCGCACACACTCGCACACACTTGCATGCACACATTCACACGCACTCGCACACACAAACACAAACTGGCACACACTCAAACACACTCACTCATACACACTCGCACACACTCACTCGCACACACACACACACTCGCACACACTCACACGCACACACTCACGCACACTCACTCACACGTACACACTCGCTCACACTCACACACACTCACGCACACTAGCACACACTCGTAAGCATACACTCACACTCACTCACACACTTACTCGCACACACTCTCGCACACACTCACACACACTCGCGCACACTCGCACACACTCGCACGCCCACACTCGCACACTCTCGCACACATTTGCACACACTCGCACTCTCGCACCCACTCGCATGCACACACTCGCACACACTCATACACAATCAAGCAAACTCGCACACACACACTCGCACACATTTGCACACACTCGCACACACTCACTCACTCACACTCACTCGCACACACTTGCACACACTCGCACACACTCGCACACACAGTCCTACACACTCACACACACACTCGTAAACACTCGCACAAACTCACACACACTCACTCACACGCACACACTTGCGCACACTAGCACACACTCGCACGCCCACACTCGCACACATTCGCACTCACTCGCATGCACTCGCACGCACACACTCGCACAAACTCACACACACTCGCACACACTCATACACAATCGCACGCACACACACTCGCACACTCTCGCACACATTCGCACTCAATCGCACGCACACACTCGCACAAACTTGCATGCACACACTCGCACACACACTAACACACACACACTCGCATACACACTCGCACACACTCGCATGCACACACTCGCACACACACTCACACACACACACTCGCATACACACTCGCACACACTCGCACAAACTCCTACACACACTCGTACACACTCACACACACTCGCACACACACTTGCACACACTCGCACACACTCGCACATACACACATACACATTCGCACACACTCGCACACTCACTCGCACACACAGTCCTACACACTCACACACACTCGCAAACACTCGCACACACACACACTCACTCACACGTACACACTTGTGCACACTCACACACTCACGCACACTAGCACACACTCGTAAGCATACTCACACACTTATTCACACGCACACACTCTCGCACACACTCACACACACTCTCGCACACTCGCACACACTCGCACGCCCACACTCACACACTCTCGCACACATTTGCACACACTCGCACACATTCGCACCCACTCGCACACACTCACTCACTCACACTCACTCGCACACACTTGCACACACTCGCACACACTCGCACACACAGTCCTACACACTCACACACACTCGCAAACACTCGCACAAACTCACACACACTCACTCACACGCACACACTTGCACACACTAGCACACACTTGCACGCCCACACTTGCACACATTCGCACTCACTCGCACGCACTCGCACGCACACACTCGCACACACTCGCACAAACTCACACACACTCGCACACACTCATACTCAATCGCACAATCGCACAAACTCACACACACTCGCATACACACTCACACACACTCGCAAACACTCGCACAAACTCACACACACTCACTCACACGCACATACTTGCACACACTAGCACACACTCGCACGCCCACACTTGCACACATTCGCACTCACTCGCATGCACTCGCACGCACACACTCGCACACACTCGCACAAACTCACACACACTCGCACACACTCATACTCAATCGCACAATCGCACAAACTCACACACACTCGCACACACTCACACACTCGCACCCACTCACTCGTGCACACTCGCACACATTCGCACTCACTCGCACGCACTCGCACGCACACACTCGCACAAACTCACACACACTCGCACACAGTCATACACAATCGCACGCACACACACTCGCACACACACTCACACACACTCGCACACTCTCGCACACATACGCACTCACTCGCACGCACTCGCACGCACACACTCTGACACACTTGCACAAACTCACACACACTCGCACACACTTATACACAATCGCACACACACACTCACTCACTCACACTCACTCGCACACACTTGCACACACTCGCACACACTCGCACACACAGTCCTACACACTCACACACTCTCAAACACTCGCACAAACTCACACACACTCACTCACACGCACACACTTGCACACACTAGCACACACTTGCACGCCCACACTTGCACACACTCACACTCACTCGCACGCACACACTCGCACACACTCGCACAAACTCACACACACTCGCACACACTCATACACAATCGCACAAACTCACACACTCGCACACACTCACACACTCGCACCCACTCACTCGTGCACACTCGCACACATTCGCACTCACTCGCACGCACTCACACGCACACACTCGCACAAACTCACACACACTCGCACACACTCATACACAAACGCACGCACACACACTCGCACACACTCGCACACATTCACACTCACTCGCACGCACTCGCACGCACACACTCGCACAAACTCACACACACTGGCACACACTTATACACAATCGCACACACACACTCTAACACACACTCGCGCACACTCAGGCACATTTGCACACACTCGCACACACTTGCACACTCTCGCACACACACTCGCACACACACTCGCACACACTCGAACACACTCGCACATACTCGCAAACACTCGCACATACAGTCCTACAAACTCACACACACTCACACACACTCACACACTCGCACCCACACACAAACTGGCACACACTCAAACACACTCACTCATACACACTCGCACACACTCACTCGCACACACACACTCGCACACACTCGCACCCAGTCACTCGAGCACACTCGCACACCCTCGCACGCACGCACACACTCGCACATACTCACATGCACACACTCACGCACACACACTCGCGCACACTCATGCACACTCGCACGCACACATTCACACACATTCGCACTCACTTGCACACACTCGTACGCACACACTGGCACACACTGGCACACACTGGCACACACACACTCGCACACACTCGCACACACTTGCACACACTAGCACACACACACTCGCACATACTCGCACACACTCGCACGCACACTCGCATACACACTCGCACAAACTCCTACACACACTCGTACACACTCACACACACTAGCACACACACACTCGCACACACTCGCACATACTCACACACACTCGCACACACTCGCATGCACACACTCGCACACACACTCACACACACACTCTCGCATACACACTCGCACAAACTCCTACAAACACTCGTACACACTCACACACACTCGCACACACACTTGCACACACTCGCACACACTCGCACATACACACATACACATTCGCACACACTCGCACACACACTCGCACACACAGTCCTACACACTCACACACACACTCACAAACACTCGCACACACTCACAAACACTCGCACACACTCACACACATGTACACACTCACGCACACTTGCACACACTCACGCACACTAGCACACACTCATAAGCATACACTTACACTCACTCACACACTTACTCACACGCACACACTCTCGCACACACTCACACACACTCGCGCACACTCGCACACACTCGCACGCCCACACTCGCACACTCTCGCACACATTTGCACACACTCGCACTCACTTGCACCCACTCGCACGCACACACTCGCACACACTCATACACAATCACACAAACTCGCACACATTCGCACACACTCGCACACACTCACTCACTCACACTTACTCGCACACACTTGCACACACTCGCACACACTCGCACACACTGTCCTACACACTCACACACACACTGGCAAACACTCGCACAAACTCACACACACTCACTCACACGCACACACTTGCGCACACTAGCACACACTCGCACGCCCACACTCACACACATTCGCACTCACTCGCACGCACTCGCACGCACACACTCGCACAAACTCAAACACACTCGCACACACTCATACACAATCGCACGCACACACACTCGCACACACACACTCGCACACACTCGCACACTCTCACACACATTCACACTCACTCGCACGCACTCACACGCGCACACTCAATTACACTCGCACAAACTCACACACACTCGCACACACTTATACACAAACGCACACACACACTCGCACACACTCGCACACACTCACACGAACACACACTCGCACACACACTCACACACACTCGCACACACTCACAAGCACACACTCGCACACTCGCACACACTCACACGCACACACTCACATGCACACACTCGTACAAACAGTCGCACACACTCGCACCCACTCACTCGTGCACACTCGGGCACATTTGCACACACTCGCACACTCTCGCACACACAATCGCACACACACTCGCACACACTCGAACACACTCGCACATACAGTCCTACAAACTCACACACACTCACACACACTCACACACTCCACCCACACACAAACTGGCACACACTCAAACACACTCACTCATACACACTCGCACACACTCACTCGCACACACACACACTCGCACACACTCGCACCCAGTCACTCGAGCACACTCGCACACACTCGCACACACGCACACACTCGCACACACTCACACGCACACACTCACGCACACACACTCACGCACACTCGTGCACACTCGCACGCACACATTCGCACACATTCGCACTCACTTGCACACACTCGTGCGCACACACTGGCACACACTGGCACACACTGGCACACACACACTCGCACACACTCGCACACACTTGCACACACTAGCACACACACACTCGCACATATTCACACACACTCGCACACACACACTCGCACACATTCGCATGCACACACTCGCACACACACTCACACACACTCACATACACACTCGCACACACTCGCACAAACTCCTACACACACTCGTACACACACACTCGCACACACACTCGCACACACTTGCACACACTCGCACATACACACATACACATTCGCACACACTCGCACACACTCGCACACACAGTTCTACACACTCACACACACACTCGCCAACACTCGCACACACTCACACACACACTCACTCACACGTACACACTCGCGCACACTCGCACACACTCACGCACACTAGCACACACTCGCATGCACACACTGGCACACACACTAACACACACACTCACATACACACTCGCACACACTCGCACAAACTCCTACACACACTCGCACACACTCACACACACACTCGTACGCTCACACTCGCACACACTCACACACACACTTGCACACACTTGCACACGCACACTCGCACACAATCACACACACACTCGCAGACACTCGCACACACTCACTCATGCACACACTCACACACACTCGCCCACACTCGCACACACAGTCCTACACACTCACATACACACTCGCAAACATTTGCAAACACTCACACACACACTCACTCACACGTACACACTCGCGCACACTCGCACGCCGACACTCTCACACTCTCGCACACATTTGCACACACTCGCACTCACTCGCACGCACTCGCACGCACACACTCGCACACACTCGCACACATTTGCACACACTTGCACACACTCACTCACACTCACTCGCACACACTTGCACACACTCGCACACACTCGCACACACAGTCCTACACACTCACACACACACTCGCAAACACTCGCACAAACTCACACACACTCACTCACACGCACACACTTGCGCACAGTAGCACACACTCACATGCCCACACTCACACACATTCGCACTCACTCGCACGCACTCGCACGCACACACTCGCACAAACTCACACACGCTCGCACACACTCATACACAATCGCACGCACACACACTCGCACACACACACTCGCACACACTCGCACACTCTCACACACATTCACACTCACTCGCACGCACTCGCACGCGCACACTCAAACACACTCGCACAAACTCACACACACTCGCACACACTTATACACAAACGCACACACACACTCGTACACACACTCGCACACACTCGCACACACTCACTCACACACACTCACACGCACACACTCACACACACTTGCACACACTCGCACACACTCACACGCACACACACTCGCACACACAATCACACACACTCGCACACACTCACAAGCACACACTCGCACACACACTCACACACACTCACACGCACACACTCACACGCACACACTCGTACAAACAGTCGCACACACTCGCACCCACTCACTCGTGCACACTCGCGCACACTCGGGCACATTTGCACACACTCGCACACTCTCGCACACACACTCGCACACACTCGAACACACTCGCACACACTCGCAAACACTCGCACATACAGTCCTACAAACTCACACACACTCACACACACTCACACACTCCACCCACACACAAACTGGCACACACTCAAACACACTCACTCATACACACTCGCACACACTCACTCGCACACACACACACTCGCACACACTCGCACCCAGTCACTCGAGCACACTCGCACACACTCGCACGCACGCACACACTCGCACACACTCACACGCACACACTCACGCACACACACTCACGCACACTCGTGCACACTCGCACGCACACATTCGCCACATTCGCACTCACTTGCACACACTCGTGCGCACACACTGGCACACACTGGCACACACTGGCACACACACACTCGCACACACTCGCACACACTTGCACACACTAGCACACACACACTCGCACATATTCACACACACTCGCACGCACACACTCGCACACACTCGCATGCACACACTCGCTCACACACTCACACACACTCACATACACACTCGCACACACTCGCACAAACTCCTACACACACTCGTACACACACACTCGCACACACACTCGCACACACTTGCACACACTCGCACATACACACATACACATTCGCACACACTCGCACACACACTCGCACACACATTTCTACACACTCACACACACACTCGCAAACACTCGCACACACTCACACACACACTTGCACACACTTGCACACGCACACTCGCACACAATCACACACACACTCGCAGACACTCGCACACACTCACTCATGCACACACTCACACACACTCGCCCACACTCGCACACACAGTCCTACACACTCACACACACACTCGCAAACATTTGCAAACACTCACACACACACTCACTCACACGTACACACTCGCGCACACTCGCACGCCGACACTCTCACACTCTCGCACACATTTGCACACACTCGCACTCACTCGCACGCACTCGCACGCACACACTCACACACACTCGCACAAACTCATACACAATCGCACACACTCACTCGCACACACTTGCACACACTCGCACACACTCGCACACACTTGCACACACTTGCACACGCTTGCACACACTCGCACACACTCGCACACACTTGCACACACTCACACACACGCACACACACGCACACACACTCACGCACACACTCGCACACACTCGCACACACTTGCATGCACACATTCGCACGCACTCGCACACACAAACACAAACTGGCAAACACTCAAACACACTCACTCATACACACTCGCACACACTCACTCGCACACACACACACACACTCGCACACACTCACTCACACACACTAACACGCACACACTCGCACACACTCACACACACTTGCACACACTCGCACACACTCACACGCACACACACTCGCACACACACTCACACACACTCGCACACACTCACAAGCACACACTCGCACACACACTCACACACACTCACACGCACACACTCACACGCACACACTCGTACAAACAGTCGCACACACTCGCACACACTCACTCGTGCACACTCGCGCACACTCGGGCACATTTGCACACACTCGCACACTCTCGCACACACTCGAACACACTCGCACACACTCGCAAACACTCGCACATACAGTCCTACAAACTCACACACACTCACACACACTCACACACTCCACCCACACACAAACTGGCACACACTCAAACACACTCACTCATACACACTCGCACACACTCACTCGCACACACACACACTCGCACACACTCGCACCCAGTCACTCGAGCACACTCGCACACACTCGCACGCACGCACACACTCGCACACACTCACACGCACACACTCACGCACACACACTCACGCACACTCGTGCACACTCGCACGCACACATTCGCACACATTCGCACTCACTTGCACACACTCGTGCGCACACACTGGCACACACTGGCACACACTGGCACAAACACACTCGCACACACTCGCACACACTCGCACACACAGTCCTACACACTCACACACACACTCGCAAACACTCGCACAAACTCACACACACTCACTCACATGCACACACTTGCGCACACTAGCACGCCCACACTCACACACATTCGCACTCACTCGCACGCACACACTCGCACAAACTCACACACACTCGCACACACTCATACACAATCGCACGCACACACACTCGCACACACACACTCGCACACACTCGCACACTCTCACAAACATTCACACTCACTCGCACGCACTCGCACGCGCACACTCAAACACACTCGCACAAACTCACACACACTCGCACACACTTATACACAAACGCACACACACACTCGTACACACACTCGCACACACTCGCACACACTCACACACACTCACTCACACACACTCACACGCACACACTCGCACACACTCACACAGACTTGCACACACTCGCACACACTCACAAGCACACACTCGCACACACTCACACGCACACACTCACACGCACACACTCGTACAAACAGTCGCACACACTCGCACCCACTCACTCGTGCACACTCGCGCACACTCGGGCACATTTGCACACACTCACACACTCTCGCACACACACTCGCACACACTCGAACACACTCGCACACACTCGCAAACACTCGCACATACAGTCCAACAAACTCACACACACTCACACACACTCACACACTCCACCCACACACAAACTGGCACACACTCAAACACACTCACTCATACACACTCGCACACACTCACTCGCACACACACACACTCGCACACACTCGCACCCAGTCACTCGAGCACACTCGCACACACTCGCACGCACGCACACACTCGCACACACTCACACGCACACACTCACGCACACACACTCGCGCACACTCGTGCACACTCGCACGCACACATTCGCACACATTCACACTCACTTGCACACACTCGTGCGCACACACTGGCACACACTGGCACACACTGGCACACACACACTCGCACACACTCGCACACACTTGCACACACTAGCACACACACACTCGCACATATTCACACACACTCGCACGCACACACTCGCACACACTCGCATGCACACACTCGCACACACACTCACACACACTCACATACACACTCGCACACACTCGCACAAACTCCTACACACACTCGTACACACACACTCGCACACACACTCGCACACACTTGCACACACTCGCACATACACACATACACATTCGCACACACTCGCACACACACTCGCACACACAGTTCTACACACTCACACACACACTCGCAAACACTCGCACACACTCACACACACACTCACTCACACGTACACACTCGCGCACACTCGCACACACTCACGCACACTAGCACACACTCGCATGCACACACTGGCACACACACTAACACACACACTCACATACACACTCGCACACACTCGCACAAACTCCTACACACACTCGCACACACTCACACACACACTCGTACGCTCACACTCGCACACACTCACACACACACTTGCACACACTTGCACACGCACACTCGCACACAATCACACACACACTCGCAGACACTCGCACACACTCACTCATGCACACACTCACACACACTCGCCCACACTCGCACACACAGTCCTACATACTCACACACACACTCGCAAACATTTGCAAACACTCACACACACACTCACTCACACATACACACTCGCGCACACTCGCACGCCGACACTCTCACACTCTCGCACACATTTGCACACACTCGCACTCACTCACACGCACTCGCACGCACACACTCGCACACACTCGCACAAACTCATACACAATCACACACACTCACTCGCACACACTTGCACACACTCGCACACACTCGCACACACTTGCACACACTTGCACACGCTTGCACACACTCGCACACACTCGCACACACTCGCACACACTCACACACACGCACACACACGCACACACACTCACGCACACACTCGCACACACTCGCACACACTTGCATGCACACATTCGCACGCACTCACACACACAAACACAAACTGGCACACACTCAAACACACTCACTCATACACACTCGCACACACTCACTCGCACACACACAAACTCGCACACACTCACACGCACACACCCACGCACACACACTCGTGCACACTCGTGCACACTCGCACGCACACTCACTCACACGTACACACTCGCGCACACTCACACACACTCACGCACACTAACACACACTCGTAAGCATACACTCACACTCACTCACACACTTACTCACACGCACACACTCTCGCACACACTCACACACACTCGCGCACACTCGCACGCCCACACTCGCACGCCCACACTCGCACACTCTCGCACACATTTGCACACACTCGCACTCTCGCACCCACTCGCATGCACACACTCGCACACACTCATACACAATCAAACAAACTCGCACACACACTCGCACACATTTGCACACACTTGCACACACTCACTCACTCACACTCACTCGCACACACTTGAACACACTCGCACACACTCGCACACACAGTCCTACACACTCACACACACACTCGCAAACACTCGCACAAACTCACACACACTCACTCACACGCACACACTTGCGCACACTAGCACACACTCACACGCCCACACTCACACACATTCGCACTCACTCGCACGCACTCGCACGCACACACTCGCACAAACTCACACACACTCGCACACACTCATACACAATCGCACGCACACACACTCGCACACTCTCGCACACATTCACACTCACTCGCACGCACACACTCGCACAAACTCGCATTCACACACTCGCACACACACTAACACACACACACTCGCATACACACTCGCACACACTCGCATGCACACACTCGCACACACACTCACACACACACACTCGCATACACACTCGCACACACTCGCACAAACTCCTACACACACTCGTACA
Source organism: Phyllobates terribilis (assembly GCF_046119375.1). NCBI lineage: Eukaryota > Metazoa > Chordata > Amphibia > Anura > Dendrobatidae > Phyllobates > Phyllobates terribilis. The sequence goes on from NW_027362853.1 coordinate 3,898,448, forward strand.
CACTCACACACACTCACACACACACTTGCACACACTCGCACACACTCGCACATACACACATACACATTCGCACACACTCGCACACTCACTCGCACACACAGTCCTACACACTCACACACACACTCGCAAACACTCGCACACACACACACTCACTCACACGTACACACTCGCGCACACTCACACACTCACGCACACTAGCACACACTCGTAAGCATACACTCACACTCACTCACACACTTACTCACACGCAAACACTCTCGCACACACTCACACACACTCGCGCACACTCGCACGCCCACACTCGCACACTCTCGCACACATTTGCACACACTCACACACATTCGCACCCACTCGCACACACTCACTCGCACACACTTGCACACACTCGCACACACTCGCACACACAGTCCTACACACTCACACACACTCGCAAACACTCGCACAAACTCACACACACTCACTCACACGCACACACTTGCACACACTAGCACACACTTGCACGCCCACACTTGCACACATTCGCACTCACTCGCACGCACTCGCACGCACACACTCGCACACACTCGCACAAACTCACACACACTCGCACACACTCATACTCAATCGCACAATCGCACAAACTCACACACACTCGCACACACTCACACACTCGCACCCACTCTCTCGTGCACACTCGCACACAGTCGCACTCACTTTCACGCACTCGCACTCACACAATCGCACAAACTCACACACACTCGCACACACTCACACACTCGCACCCACTCACTCGTGCACACTCGCACACATTCGCACTCACTCGCACGCACTCACACGCACACACTCGCACAAACTCACACACACTCGCACACACTCATACACAATCGCACGCACACACACTCGCACACATTCGCACTCACTCGCACGCACTCGCACGCACACACTTGCACAAACTCACACACACTGGCACACACTTATACACAATCGCACACACACACTCTAACACACACTCGCACACACTCGCACACACTCACTCACACACACACACTCGCACACACTCACACACACTTGCACACACTCGCACACACTCACACGCACACACACTCACACACACACTCACACACATTCGCACACACTCGCACCCACTCACTCGTGCACACTCGCGCAAACTCGGGCACATTTGCACACACTCGCACACACTCGCTTACTCTCGCACACACACTCGCACACACACTTGCACACACTCGAACACACTCGCACACACTCGCAAACACTCGCACATACAGTCCTACAAACTCACACACACTCACACACACTCACACACTCGCACCCACACACAAACTGGCACACACTCAAACACACTCACTCATACACACTCGCACACACTCACTCGCACACACACACACACTCGCACACACTCGCACCCAGTCACTCGAGCACACTCGCACACCCTCGCACGCACGCACACACTCGCACACACTCACATGCACACACTCACGCACACACACTCGCGCACACTCGTGCACACTCGCACGCACACATTCACACACATTCGCACTCACTTGCACACACTCGTACGCACACACTGGCACACACTCGCACACACTCGGACACACACACTCGCACACACTCGCATACACACTCGCACAAACTCCTACACACACTCGTACACACTCACACACACTAGCACACACACACTCGCACACACTCGCACATACTCGCACACACTCGCACACACTCGCATGCACACACTCGCACACACACTCACACACACACTCTCGCATACACACTCGCACAAACTCCTACACACACTCGTACACACTCACACACACTCGCACACACACTTGCACACACTCGCACACACTCGCACATACACACATACACATTCGCACACACTCGCACACACACTCGCACACACAGTCCTACACACTCACACACACACTCACAAACACTCGCACACACTCACACACACACTCACTCACACGTACACACTCACTCACACTTGCACACACTCACGCACACTAGCACACACTCATAAGCATACACTTACACTCACTCACACACTTACTCACACGCACACACTCTTGCACACACTCACACACACTCGCGCACACTCGCACACACTCGCACGCCCACACTCGCACACTCTCACACACATTTGCACACACTCGCACTCACTTGCACCCACTCGCACGCACACACTCGCACACACTCATACACAATCACATAAACTCGCACACATTCGCACACACTCGCACACACTCGAACGCACGCACGCACACACTCGCACACACTCACACGCACACACTCATGCACACACACTCGCGCACACTCGTGCACACTTGCACGCACACATTCTCACTCACTTGCACACACTCGTACGCACACACTGTCACACACTGGCACACACACACTCGCACACACTCGCACACACTTGCACACACTAGCACACACACACTCGCACATACTCGCACACACTCGCACACACTCGCACGCACACACTCGCACACACTCGCATGCACACACTCGCACACACACTCACACACACACACTCACATACACACTCGCACACACTCGCACAAACTCCTACACACACAGTTACACACTCACACACACTCGCACACACTCGCACACACTCGCACATACACACATACACATTCACACACACTCGCACACACAGTCCTACACACTCACACACACTCTCAAACACTCGCACACACTCACACACACACTCACTCACACGTACACACTCGCGCACACTCGCACACACTCACGCACACTAGCACACACTCATAAGCATACACTCACACTCACTCACACACTTACTCACACGCACACACTCTCGCACACACTCACACACACTCGCGCACACTCGCACACACTCGCACGCCCACACTCGCACACTCTCGCACACATTTGCACACACTCGCACTCACTCGCACCCACTCGCACGCACACACTCGCACACACTCATACACAATCACACAAACTCACACACACTCGCACACATTCGCACACACTCGCACACACGCACTCACTAACACTCACTCGCACACACTTGCACACACTCGCACACACTCGCACACACAGTCCTACACACTCACACACACACTCGCAAACACTCGCACAAACTCACACACACTCACTCACACGCACACACTTGCGCACACTAGCACACACTCGCACGCCCACACTCGCACACATTCGCACTCACTCGCATGCACTCGCACGCACACACTCGCACACACTCGCACAAACTCACACACACTCGCACACACTCATACACAATCGCACGCACACACACTCGCACACACTCGCACACATTCGCACTCACTCGCACGCACTCGCACGCACACACTCGCACAAACTCACACACACTGGCACACACTTATACAAAATCGCACACACACACACTAACACACACTCGCACACAATCACTCACACACACTCACACACACACACTCGCACACACTCACACACACTTGCACACACTCGCACACACTCACACGCACACACACTCACACACACACTCACACACACTCGCACACACTCACAAGCACAAACTCGCACACACACTCGCACACACTCACAAGCACACACTCACACGCACACACTCGCACACACACTCGCACACACTCGCACCCACTCACTCATGCACACTCGCGCACACTCGGGCACATTTGCACACACTCGCACACACTCGCACACTCTCGCACACACTCGCAAACACTCGCACATACAGTCCTACAAACTCACACACACTCACACACTCGCACCCACACACAAACTGGCACACACTCAAACACACTCACTCATACACACTCGCACACACTCACTCGCACGCACGCACACACTCGCACACACTCACATGCACACACTCACGCACACACACTCGCGCACACTCGTGCACACTCGCACGCACACATTCACACACATTCGCACTCACTTGCACACACTCGTACGCACACACTGGCACACACTCGCACACATTTGCACACACTCGCACTCACTCGCACCCACTCGCACGCACACACTCGCACACACTCACGCACACTAGCACACACTCGTAAGCATACACTCACACACTTACTCACACGCACACACTCTCGCACACACTCGCGCACACTCGCACACTCTCGCACACATTTGCACACACTCGCACTCACTCGCACCCACTCGCACGCACACACTCGCACACACTCATACACAATCACACAAACTCGCACACACACACTCGCACACATTCGCACACACTCGCACACACAGTCCTACAAACTCACACACACACTCGCAAACACTCGCACAAACTCACACACACTCACTCACATGCACACACTTGCGCACACTAGCACACACTCGCACGCCCACACTCGCACACATTCGCACTCACTCGCACACACTCGCACGCACACACTCGCACACACTCGCACAAACTCACACACACTCGCACACACTCATACACAATCGCACGCACACACACCCGCACACACTCGCACACATTTGCACTCACTCGCACGCACTCGCATGCACACACTCGCACAAACTCACACACACTGGCACACACTTATACACATTCGCACACACACACTCTAACACACACTGGCACACACTCACACACACTCACTCACACACACTCACACACACACTCGCACACACTCACACACACTTGCACACACTCGCACACACTCACACGCACACACACTCACACACACACTCACACACACTCGCACACACTCACAAGCACAAACTCGCACACACACTCGCACACACTCACACGCACACACTCACACGCACACACTCGCACACACACTCGCACACACTCGCACCCACTCACTCGTGCACACTCGCGCACACTCGGGCACATTTGCACACACTCGCACACTCTCGCACACACACTCGCACACACTCGAACACACTCGCACACACTCGCAAACACTCGCACATACAGTCCTACAAACTCACACACACTCACACACACTCACACACTCCACCCACACACAAACTGGCACACACTCAAACACACTCACTCATACACACTCGCACACACTCACTCGCACACACACACACTTGCACACACTCGCACCCAATCACTCGAGCACACTCGCACACACTCGAACGCACGCACGCACACACTCGCACACACTCACACGCACACACTCACGCACACACACTCGCGCACACTCGTGCACACTCGCACGCACACATTCACACACATTCGCACTCACTTGCACACACTCGTACGCACACACTGGCACACACTCGCACACACTCGCACACACACACTCGCACACACTCGCATGCACACACTTGCACACACACTCACACACACTCGCACAAACTCCTACACACACTCGTACACACTCACACACACTCGCACATACTCGCACACACTCGCATGCACACACTCGCACACACACTCACACACACACACTCTCGCATACACACTCGCACAAACTCCTACACACACTCGTACACACTCACACACACTCGCACACACACTTGCACACACTCGCACATACACACATACACATTCGCACACACTCGCACACACACTCGCACACACAGTCCTACACACTCACACACACACTCACAAACACTCGCACACACTCACACACACACTCACTCACACGTACACACTCATGCACACTTGCACACACTCACGCACACTAGCACACACTCGTAAGCATACACTCACACTCACTCACACACTTACTCACACGCACACACTCTCGCACACACTCACACACACTCGCGCACACTCGCACACACTCACACGCACACACTCGCACACTCTTGCACACACTCGCACACACTCACACGCGCACACACTCACACACTCACACACACTCGCACACACTCGCACACTCTCGCACACACACTCGCACACACACTCGCACACACTCTAACACACTCGCACACACTCGCAAACACTCGCACATACAGTCCTACAAACTCACACACACTCACACACTCGCACCCACACACAAACTGGCACACACTCAAACACACTCACTCATACACACTCGCACACACTCACTCGCACGCACGCACACACTCGCACACACTCACATGCACACACTCACGCACACACACTCGCGCACACTCGTGCACACTCGCACGCACACATTCACACACATTCGCACTCACTTGCACACACTCGTACGCACACACTGGCACACACTCGCACACACACACTCGCACACACTCGCATGCACACACTTGCACACACACTCACACACACTCGCATACACACTCGCACAAACTCCTACACACACTCGTACACACTCACACACACTAGCACACACACACTCGCACACACTCGCACATACTCGCACAAACTCGCATGCACACACTCGCACACACTCACACACACACTCTCGCATACACACTCGCACAAACTCCTACACACACTCGTACACACTCACACACACTCGCACACACACTTGCACACACTCGCACATACACACATACACATTCGCACACACTCGCACACACACTCGCACACACAGTCCTACACACTCACACACACACTCACAAACACTCGCACACACTCACACACACACTCACTCACACGTACACACTCACGCACACTTGCACACACTCACGCACACTAGCACACACTCGTAAGCATACACTCACACTCACTCACACACTTACTCACACGCACACACTCTCGCACACACTCACACACACTCGCGCACACTCGCACACACTCGCACGCCCACACTCGCACACTCTCGCACACATTTGCACACACTCGCACTCACTTGCACCCACTCGCACGCACACACTCGCACACACTCATACACAATCCCACAAACTCGCACACATTCGCACACACTCGCACACACTCACTCACTCACACTTACTCGCACACACTCGCACACACTCGCACACACTCGCACACACAGTCCTACACACTCACACACACACTCGCAAACACTCGCACAAACTCACACACACTCACTCACACGCACACACTTGCGCACACTAGCACACACTCGCACGCCCACACTCACACACATTCGCACTCACTCGCACGCACTCGCACGCACACACTCGCACAAACTCACACACACTCGCACACACTCATACACAATCGCACGCACACACACTCGCACACACACACTCGCACACACTCGCACACTCTCACACACATTCACACTCACTCGCACACACTCGCACGCGCACATTCAAACACACTCGCACAAACTCACACACACTCGCACACACTTATACACAAACGCACACACACACTCGTACACACACTCGCACACACTCGCACACACTCGCACACACTCACTCACACACACTCACACACACACACTCACACACACTTGCACACACTCGCACACACTCACACGCACACACACTCGCACACACACTCATACACACGCGCACACACTCACAAGCACACACTCGCACACACACTCACACACACTCACACGCACACACTCACACGCACACACTCGTACAAACAGTCGCACACACTCGCACCCACTCACTCGTGCACACTCGCGCACACTCGGGCACATTTGCACACACTCGCACACTCTCGCACACACACTCGCACACACTCGAACACACTCGCACACACTCGCAAACACTCGCACATACAGTCCTACAAACTCACACACACTCACACACACTCACACACTCCACCCACACACAAACTGGCACACACTCAAACACACTCACTCATACACACTCGCACACACTCACTCGCACACACACACACTCGCACACACTCGCACCCAGTCACTCGAGCACACTCGCACACACTCGCACGCACGCACACACTCGCACACACTCACACGCACACACTCACGCACACACACTCACGCACACTCGTGCACACTCGCACGCACACATTCGCACACATTCGCACTCACTTGCACACACTCGTGCGCACAGACTGGCACACACTGGCACACACACACTCGCACACACTTGCACACACTAGCACACACACACTCGCACATATTCACACACACTCGCACGCACACACTCGCACACACTCGCATGCACACACTCACACACACACTCACACACACTCACATACACACTCGCACACACTCGCACAAACTCCTACACACACTCGTACACACACACTCGCACACACTTGCACACACTCGCACATAGACACATACACATTCGCACACACTCGCACACACACTCGCACACACAGTTCTATACACTCACACACACACTCGCAAACACTCGCACACACTCACACACACACTCACTCACACGTACACACTCGCGCACACTCGCACACACTCACGCACACTAGCACACACTCGCATGCACACACTGGCACACACACTAACACACACTCACATACACACTCGCACACACTCGCACAAACTCCTACACACACTCGCACACACTCACACACACACTCGTACGCTCACACTCGCACACACTCACACACACACTTGCACACACTTGCACACGCACACTCGCACACAATCACACACACACTCGCAGACACTCGCACACACTCACTCATGCACACACTCACACACACTCGCCCACACTCGCACACACAGTCCTACACACTCACACACACACTCGCAAACATTTGCAAACACTCACACACACACTCACTCACACGTACACACTCGCGCACACTCGCACGCCGACACTCTCACACTCTCGCACACATTTGCACACACTCGCACTCACTCGCACGCACTCGCACGCACACACTCGCACACACTCGCACAAACTCATACACAATCGCACACACTCACTCGCACACACTTGCACACACTCGCACACACTCGCACACACTTGCACACACTTGCACACGCTTGCACACACTCGCACACACTCGCACACACTTGCACACACTCACACACACGCACACACACGCACACACACTCACGCACACACTCGCACACACTCGCACACACTTGCATGCACACATTCGCACGCACTCGCACACACAAACACAAACTGGCACACACTCAAACACACTCACTCATACACACTCGCACACACTCACTCGCACACACACACACACACTCGCACACACTCACTCACACACACTCACACGCACACACTCGCACACACTCACACACACTTGCACACACTCGCACACACTCACACGCACACACACTCGCACACACACTCACACACACTCGCACACACTCACAAGCACACACTCGCACACACACTCACACACACTCACACGCACACACTCACACGCACACACTCGTACAAACAGTCGCACACACTCGCACACACTCACTCGTGCACACTCGCGCACACTCGGGCACATTTGCACACACTCGCACACTCTCGCACACACTCGAACACACTCGCACACACTCGCAAACACTCGCACATACAGTCCTACAAACTCACACACACTCACACACACTCACACACTCCACCCACACACAAACTGGCACACACTCAAACACACTCACTCATACACACTCGCACACACTCACTCGCACACACACACACTCGCACACACTCGCACCCAGTCACTCGAGCACACTCGCACACACTCGCACGCACGCACGCACACACTCGCACACACTCACACGCACACACTCACGCACACACACTCACGCACACTCGTGCACACTCGCACGCACACATTCGCACACATTCGCACTCACTTGCACACACTCGTGCGCACACACTGGCACACACTGGCACACACTGGCACACACTGGCACAAACACACTCGCACACACTCGCACACACAGTCCTACACACTCACACACACACTCGCAAACACTCGCACAAACTCACACACACTCACTCACATGCACACACTTGCGCACACTAGCACGCCCACACTCACACACATTCGCACTCACTCGCACGCACACACTCGCACAAACTCACACACACTCGCACACACTCATACACAATCGCACGCACACACACTCGCACACACACACTCGCACACACTCGCACACTCTCACACACATTCACACTCACTCGCACGCACTCGCACGCGCACACTCAAACACACTCGCACAAACTCACACACACTCGCACACACTTATACACAAACGCACACACACACTCGTACACACACTCGCACACACTCGCACACACTCGCACACACTCACTCACACACACTCACACGCACACACTCGCACACACTCACACACACTTGCACACACTCGCACACACTCACACGCACACACACTCGCACACACACTCACACACACTCGCACACACTCACAAGCACACACTCGCACACACTCACACGCACACACTCACACGCACACACTCGTACAAACAGTCGCACACTCTCGCACCCACTCACTCGTGCACACTCGCGCACACTCGGGCACATTTGCACACACTCACACACTCTCGCACACACACTCGCACACACTCGAACACACTCGCACACACTCGCAAACACTCGCACATACAGTCCTACAAACTCACACACACTCACACACACTCACACACTCCACCCACACACAAACTGGCACACACTCAAACACACTCACTCATACACACTCGCACACACTCACTCGCACACACACACACTCGCACACACTCGCACCCAGTCACTCGAGCACACTCGCACACACTCGCACGCACGCACAAACTCGCACACACTCACACGCACACACTCACGCACACACACTCACGCACACTCGTGCACACTCGCACGCACACATTCGCACACATTCGCACTCACTTGCACACACTCGTGCGCACACACTGGCACACACTGGCACACACTGGCACACACACACTCGCACACACTCGCACACACTTGCACACACTAGCACACACACACTCGCACATATTCACACACACTCGCACGCACACACTCGCACACACTCGCATGCACACACTCGCACACACACTCACACACACTCACATACACACTCGCACACACTCGCACAAACTCCTACACACACTCGTACACACACACTCGCACACAAACTCGCACACACTTGCACACACTCGCACATACACACATACACATTCGCACACACTCGCACACACACTCGCACACACAGTTCTACACACTCACACACACACTCGCAAACACTCGCACACACTCACACACACACTCACTCACACGTACACACTCGCGCACACTCGCACACACTCACACACACTCGCACACACTCACAAGCACACACTCGCACACACACTCGCACACACTCACACGCACACACTCACACGCACACACTCGTACAAACAGTCGCACACACTCGCACCCACTCACTCATGCACACTCGCGCACACTCGGGCACATTTGCACACACTCGCACACTCTCGCACACACACTCGCACACACTCGAACACACTCACACACACTCGCAAACACTCGCACATACAGTCCTACAAACTCACACACACTCACACACACTCACACACTCCACCCACACACAAACTGGCACACACTCAAACACACTCACTCATACACACTCGCACACACTCACTCGCACACACACACACTCGCACACACTCGCACCCAGTCACTCGAGCACACTCGCACACACTCGCACGCACGCACACACTCGCACACACTCACACGCACACACTCACGCACACACACTCACGCACACTCGTGCACACTCGCACGCACACATTCGCACACATTCGCACTCACTTGCACACACTCGTGCGCACACACTGGCACACACTGGCACACACACACTCGCACACACTTGCACACACTAGCACACACACTCGCACATATTCACACACACTCGCACGCACACACTCGCACACACTCGCATGCACACACTCACACACACACTCACACACACTCACATACACACTCGCACACACTCGCACAAACTCCTACACACACTCGTACACACACACTCGCACACACACTCGCACACACTTGCACACACTCGCACATAGACACATACACATTCGCACACACTCGCACACACACTCGCACACACAGTTCTACACACTCACACACACACTCGCAAACACTCGCACACACTCACACACACACTCACTCACACGTACACACTCGCGCACACTCGCACACACTCACGCACACTAGCACACACTCGCATGCACACACTGGCACACACACTAACACACACACTCACATACACACTCGCACACACTCGCACAAACTCCTACACACACTCGCACACACTCACACACACACTCGTACGCTCACACTCGCACACACTCACACACACACTTGCACACACTTGCACACGCACACTCGCACACAATCACACACACACTCGCAGACACTCGCACACACTCACTCATGCACACACTCACACACACTCGCCCACACTCGCACACACAGTCCTACACACTCACACACACACTCGCAAACATTTGCAAACACTCACACACACACTCACTCACACGTACACACTCGCGCACACTCGCACGCCGACACTCTCACACTCTCGCACACATTTGCACACACTCGCACTCACTCGCACGCACTCGCACGCACACACTCGCACAAACTCATACACAATCGCACACACTCACTCGCACACACTTGCACACACTCGCACACACTCGCACACACTTGCACACACTTGCACACGCTTACACACACTCGCACACACTCGCACACACTTGCACACACTCACACACACGCACACACACGCACACACACTCACGCACACACTCGCACACACTCGCACACACTTGCATGCACACATTCGCACGCACTCGCACACACAAACACAAACTGGCAAACACTCAAACACACTCACTCATACACACTCGCACACACTCACTCGCACACACACACACACACTCGCACACACTCACTCACACACACTCACACGCACACACTCGCACACACTCACACACACTTGCACACACTCGCACACACTCACACGCACACACACTCGCACACACACTCACACACACTCGCACACACTCACAAGCACACACTCGCACACACACTCACACACACTCACACGCACACACTCACACGCACACACTCGTACAAACAGTCGCACACACTCGCACACACTCACTCGTGCACACTCGCGCACACTCGGGCACATTTGCACACACTCGCACACTCTCGCACACACTCGAACACACTCACACACACTCGCAAACACTCGCACATACAGTCCTACAAACTCACACACACTCACACACACTCACACACTCCACCCACACACAAACTGGCACACACTCAAACACACTCACTCATACACACTCGTACACACTCACTCGCACACACACACACTCGCACACACTCGCACCCAGTCACTCGAGCACACTCGCACACACTCGCACGCACGCACGCACACACTCGCACACACTCACACGCACACACTCACGCACACACACTCACGCACACTCGTGCACACTCGCACGCACACATTCGCACACATTCGCACTCACTTGCACACACTCGTGCGCACACACTGGCACACACTGGCACACACTGGCACAAACACACTCGCACACACTCGCACACACTCGCACACACAGTCCTACACACTCACACACACACTCGCAAACACTCGCACAAACTCACACACACTCACTCACATGCACACACTTGCGCACACTAGCACGCCCACACTCACACACATTCGCACTCACTCGCACGCACACACTCGCACAAACTCACACACACTCGCACACACTAATACACAATCGCACGCACACACACTCGCACACACACACTCGCACACACTCGCACACTCTCACACACATTCACACTCACTCGCACGCGCACACTCAAACACACTCGCACAAACTCACACACACTCGCACACACTTATACACAAACGCACACACACACTCGTACACACACTCGCACACACTCGCACACACTCACACGCACACACTCGCACACACTCACACAGACTTGCACACACTCGCACACACTCACACGCACACACACTCGCACACACACTCACACACACTCGCACACACTCACAAGCACACACTCGCACACACTCACACGCACACACTCACACGCACACACTCGTACAAACAGTCGCACACACTCGCACCCACTCACTCGTGCACACTCGCGCACACTCGGGCACATTTGCACACACTCACACACTCTCGCACACACACTCGCACACACTCGAACACACTCGCACACACTCGCAAACACTCGCACATACAGTCCTACAAACTCACACACACTCACACACACTCACACACTCCACCCACACACAAACTGGCACACACTCAAACACACTCACTCATACACACTCGCACACACTCACTCGCACACACACTAACACACACACTCACATACACACTCGCACACACTTGCACAAACTCACACACACTCGCACACACTCATACACAATCGCACGCACACACACCCGCACACACTCGCACACATTTGCACTCACTCGCACGCACTCGCATGCACACACTCGCACAAACTCACACACACTGGCACACACTTATACACAATCGCACACACACACTCTAACACACACTGGCACACACTCACACACACTCACTCACACACACTCACACACACACTCGCACACACTCACACACACTTGCACACACTCGCACACACTCACACGCACACACACTCACACACACACTCACACACACTCGCACACACTCACAAGCACAAACTCGCACACACACTCGCACACACTCGCACCCACTCACTCGTGCACACTCGCGCACACTCGGGCACATTTGCACACACTCGCACACTCTCGCACACACACTCGCACACACTCGAACACACTCGCACACACTCGCAAACACTCGCACATACAGTCCTACAAACTCACACACACTCACACACACTCACACACTCCACCCACACACAAACTGGCACACACTCAAACACACTCACTCATACACACTCGCACACACTCACTCGCACACACGCACACTTGCACACACTCGCACCCAATCACTCGAGCACACTCGCACACACTCGAACGCACGCACGCACACACTCGCACACACTCACACGCACACACTCACGCACACACACTCGCGCACACTCGTGCACACTCGCACGCACACATTCACACACATTCGCACTCACTTGCACACACTCGTACGCACACACTGGCACACACTCGCACACACTCGCACACACACACTCGCACACACTCGCATGCACACACTTGCACACACACTCACACACACTCGCACACACACACTCGTACACACTCACACACACTAGCACACACACACTCGCACACACTCGCACATACTCGCACACACTCGCATGCACACACTCGCACACACACTCACACACACACTCTCGCATACACACTCGCACAAACTCCTATACACACTCGTACACACTCACATACACTCGCACTCACACTTGCACACACTCGCACATACACACATACACATTCGCACACACTCGCACACACACTCGCACACACAGTCCTACACACTCACACACACACTCACAAACACTCGCACACACTCACACACACACTCACTCACACGTACACACTCACGCACACTTGCACACACTCACGCACACTAGCACACACTCGTAAGCATACACTCACACTCACTCACACACTTACTCACACGCACACACTCTCGCACACACTCACACACACTCGCGCACACTCGCACACACTCACACGCCCACACTCGCACACTCTTGCACACACTCGCACACACTCACACGCGCACACACTCACACACACTCACACACACTCGCACACACTCGCACACTCTCGCACACACACTCGCACACACACTCGCACACACTCTAACACACTCGCACACACTCGCAAACACTCGCACATACAGTCCTACAAACTCACACACACTCACACACTTGCACCCACACACAAACTGGCACACACTCAAACACACTCACTCATACACACTCGCACACACTCACTCGCACGCACGCACACACTCGCACACACTCACATGCACACACTCACGCACACACACTCGCGCACACTCGTGCACACTCGCACGCACACATTCACACACATTCGCACTCACTTGCACACACTCGTACGCACACACTGGCACACACTCGCACACACTCGCACACACACACTCGCACACACTCGCATGCACACACTCACGCACACACACTCGCGCACACTCGTGCACACTCGCACGCACACATTCACACACATTCGCACTCACTTGCACACACTCGTACGCACACACTGGCACACACTCACACACTCGCACCCACTCACTCGTGCACACTCGCACACATTCGCACTCACTCGCACGCACTCACACGCACACACTCGCACAAACTCACACACACTCGCACACACTCATACACAATCGCACGCACACACACTCGCACACATTCGCACTCACTCGCACGCACTCGCACGCACACACTTGCACAAACTCACACACACTGGCACACGCTTATACACAATCGCACACACACACTCTAACACACACTCGCACACACTCGCACACACTCACTCACACACACACACTCGCACACACTCACACACACTTGCACACACTCGCACACACTCACACGCACACACACTCACACACACACTCACACACATTCGCACACACTCGCACCCACTCACTCGTGCACACTCGCGCACACTCGGGCACATTTGCACCCACTCGCACACACTCGCTTACTCTCGCACACACACTCGCACACACACTTGCACACACTCGAACACACTCGCACACACTCGCAAACACTCGCACATACAGGCCTACAAACTCACACACACTCACACACACTCACACACTCGCACCCACACACAAACTGGCACACACTCAAACACACTCACTCATACACACTCGCACACACTCACTCGCACACACACACACACTCGCACACACTCGCACCCAGTCACTCGAGCACACTCGCACACCCTCGCACGCACGCACACACTCGCACACACTCACATGCACACACTCACGCACACACACTCGCGCACACTCGTGCACACTCGCACGCACACATTCACACACATTCGCACTCACTTGCACACACTCGTACGCACACACTGGCACACACTCGCACACACACACTCGCAGACACTCGCATACACACTCGCACAAACTCCTACACACACTCGTACACACTCACACACACTAGCACACACACTCTCGCACACACTCGCACATACTCGCACACACTCGCACACACTCGCATGCACACACTCGCACACACACTCAAACACACACTCTCGCATACACACTCGCACAAACTCCTACACACACTCGTACACACTCACACACACTCGCACACACACTTGCACACACTCACACACTCGCACATACACACATACACATTCGCACACACTCGCACACACACTCGCACACACAGTCCTACACACTCACACACACACTCACAAACACTCGCACACACTCACACACACACTCACTCACACGTACACACTCACTCACACTTGCACACACTCACGCACACTAGCACACACTCATAAGCATACACTTACACTCACTCACACACTTACTCACACGCACACACTCTCGCACACACTCACACACACTCGCGCACACTCGCACACACTCGCACGCCCACACTCGCACACTCTCACACACATTTGCACACACTCGCACTCACTTGCACCCACTCGCACGCACACACTCGCACACACTCATACACAATCACATAAACTCGCACACATTCGCACACACTCGCACACACTCGAACGCACGCACGCAAACACTCGCACACACTCACACGCACACACTCATGCACACACACTCGCGCACACTCGTGCACACTTGCACGCACACATTCGCACACATTCGCACTCACTTGCACACACTCGTACGCACACACTGTCACACACTGGCACACACACACTCGCACACACTCGCACACATTTGCACACACTAGCACACACACACTCGCACATACTCGCACACACTCGCACACACTCGCACGCACACACTCGCACACACTCGCATGCACACACTCGCACACACACTCACACACACACACTCACATACACACTCGCACACACTCGCACAAACTCCTACACACACAGTTACACACTCACACACACTCGCACACACTCGCACACACTCGCACATACACACATACACATTCACACACACTCGCACACACAGTCCTACACACTCACACACACTCTCAAACACTCGCACACACTCACACACACACTCACTCACACGTACACACTCGCGCACACTTGCACACACTCACGCACACTAGCACACACTCGTAAGCATACACTCACACTCACTCACACACTTACTCACACGCACACACTCTCGCACACACTCACACACACTCGCGCACACTCGCACACACTCGCACGCCCACACTCGCACACTCTCGCACACATTTGCACACACTCGCACTCACTTGCACCCACTCGCACGCACACACTCGCACACACTCATACACAATCCCACAAACTCGCACACATTCGCACACACTCGCACACACTCACTCACTCACACTTACTCGCACACACTTGCACACACTCGCACACACTCGCACACACAGTCCTACACACTCACACACACACTCGCAAACACTCGCACAAACTCACACACACTCACTCACACGCACACACTTGTGCACACTAGCACACACTCGCACGCCCACACTCACACACATTCGCACTCACTCGCACGCACTCGCACGCACACACTCGCACAAACTCACACACACTCGCACACACTCATACACAATCGCACGCACACACACTCGCACACACACACTCGCACACACTCGCACACTCTCACACACATTCACACTCACTCGCACACACTCGCACGCGCACACTCAAACACACTCGCACAAACTCACACACACTCGCACACACTTATACACAAACGCACACACACACTCGTACACACACTCGCACACACTCGCACACACTCGCACACACTCACTCACACACACTCACACACACACACTCACACACACTTGCACACACTCGCACACACTCACACGCACACACACTCGCACACACACTCACACACACTCGCACACACTCACAAGCACACACTCGCACACACACTCACACACACTCACACGCACACACTCACACGCACACACTCGTACAAACAGTCGCACACACTCGCACCCACTCACTCGTGCACACTCGCGCACACTCGGGCACATTTGCACACACTCGCACACTCTCGCACACACACTTGCACACACTCGAACACACTCGCACACACTCACTCACACACACACACTCGCACACACTCACACACACTTGCACACACTCGCACACACTCACACGCACACACACTCACACACACACTCACACACATTCGCACACACTCGCACCCACTCACTCGTGCACACTCGCGCACACTCGGGCACATTTGCACCCACTCGCACACACTCGCTTACTCTCGCACACACACTCGCACACACACTTGCACACACTCGAACACACTCGCACACACTCGCAAACACTCGCACATACAGTCCTACAAACTCACACACACTCACACACACTCACACACTCGCACCCACACACAAACTGGCACACACTCAAACACACTCACTCATACACACTCGCACACACTCACTCGCACACACACACACACTCGCACACACTCGCACCCAGTCACTCGAGCACACTCGCACACCCTCGCATGCACGCACACACTCGCACACACTCACATGCACACACTCACGCACACACACTCGCGCACACTCGTGCACACTCGCACGCACACATTCACACACATTCGCACTCACTTGCACACACTCGTACGCACACACTGGCACACACTCGCACACACTCGCACACACACACTCGCAGACACTCGCATACACACTCGCACAAACTCCTACACACACTCGTACACACTCACACACACTAGCACACACACACTCGCACACACTCGCACATACTCGCACACACTCGCACACACTCGCATGCACACACTCGCACACACACTCACACACACACTCTCGCATACACACTCGCACAAACTCCTACACACACTCGTACACACTCACACACACTCGCACCCACACTTGCACACACTCGCACACACTCGCACATACACACATACACATTCGCACACACTCGCACACACACTCGCACACACAGTCCTACACACTCACACACACACTCACAAACACTCGCACACACTCACACACACACTCACTCACACGTACACACTCACTCACACTTGCACACACTCAAGCACACTAGCACACACTCATAAGCATACACTTACACTCACTCACACACTTACTCACACGCACACACTCTCGCACACACTCACACACACTCGCGCACACTCGCACACACTCGCACGCCCACACTCGCACACTCTCACACACATTTGCACACACTCGCACTCACTTGCACCCACTCGCACGCACACACTCGCACACACTCATACACAATCACATAAACTCGCACACATTCGCACACACTCGCACACACTCGAACGCACGCACGCACACACTCGCACACACTCACACGCACACACTCATGCACACACACTCGCGCACACTCGTGCACACTTGCACGCACACATTCGCACACATTCGCACTCACTTGCACACACTCGTACGCACACACTGTCACACACTGGCACACACACACTCGCACACACTCGCACACACTTGCACACACTAGCACACACACACTCGCACATACTCGCACACACTCGCACACACTCGCACGCACACACTCGCACACACTCGCATGCACACACTCGCACACACACTCACACACACACACTCACATACACACTCGCACACACTCGCACAAACTCCTACACACACAGTTACACACTCACACACACTCGCACACACTCGCACACACTCGCACATACACACATACACATTCACACACACTCGCACACACAGTCCTACACACTCACACACACTCTCAAACACTCGCACACACTCACACACACACTCACTCACACGTACACACTCGCGCACACTCGCACACACTCACGCACACTAGCACACACTCGTAAGCATACACTCACACTCACTCACACACTTACTCACACGCACACACTCTCGCACACACTCACACACACTCGCGCACACTCGCACACACTCGCACGCCCACACTCGCACACTCTCGCACACATTTGCACACACTCGCACTCACTCGCACCCACTCGCACGCACACACTTGCACACACTCATACACAATCACACAAACTCACACACACTCGCACACATTCGCACACACGCACTCACTAACACTCACTCGCACACACTTGCACACACTCGCACACACTCGCACACACAGTCCTACACACTCACACACACACTCGCAAACACTCGCACAAACTCACACACACTCACTCACACGCACACACTTGCGCACACTAGCACACACTCGCACGCCCACACTCGCACACATTCGCACTCACTCGCATGCACTCGCACGCACACACTCGCACACACTCGCACAAACTCACACACACTCGCACACACTCATACACAATCGCACGCACACACACTCGCACACACTCGCACACATTCGCACTCACTCGCACGCACTCGCACGCACACACTCGCACAAACTCACACACACTGGCACACACTTATACAAAATCGCACACACACACTCTAACACACACTCGCACACACTCACTCACACACACTCACACACACACACTCGCACACACTCACACACACTTGCACACACTCGCACACACTCACACGCACACACACTCACACACACACTCACACACACTCGCACACACTCACAAGCACAAACTCGCACACACACTCGCACACACTCACAAGCACACACTCACACGCACACACTCGCACACACACTCGCACACACTCGCACCCACTCACTCATGCACACTCGCGCACACTCGGGCACATTTGCACACACTCGCACACACTCGCACACTCTCGCACACACACTCGCACACACACTCGCACACACTCGAACACACTCGCACACACTCGCAAACACTCGCACATACAGTCCTACAAACTCACACACACTCACACACTCGCACCCACACACAAACTGGCACACACTCAAACACACTCACTCATACACACTCGCACACACTCACTCGCACGCTCGCACACACTCGCACACACTCACATGCACACACTCACACACACACTCACTCACACGTACACACTCGCGCACACTCACGCACACTAGCACACACTCGTAAGCATACACTCACACACTTACTCACACGCACACACTCTCGCACACACTCGCGCACACTCGCACACTCTCGCACACATTTGCACACACTCGCACTCACTCGCACCCACTCGCACGCACACACTCGCACACACTCATACACAATCACACAAACTCGCACACACACACTCGCACACATTCGCACACACTCGCACACACACACTCACTCACACTCACTCGCACACACTTGCACACACTCGCACACACTCGCACACACAGTCCTACACACTCACACACACACTCGCAAACACTCGCACAAACTCACACACACTCACTCACATGCACACACTTGCGCACACTAGCACACACTCGCACGCCCACACTCGCACACATTCGCACTCACTCGCACACACTCGCACGCACACACTCGCACACACTCGCACAAACTCACACACACTCGCACACACTCATACACAATCACACGCACACACACCCGCACACACTCGCACACATTTGCACTCACTCGCACGCACTCGCATGCACACACTCGCACAAACTCACACACACTGGCACACACTTATACACAATCGCACACACACACTCTAACACACACTGGCACACACTCACACACACTCACTCACACACACTCACACACACACTCGCACACACTCACACACACTTGCACACACTCGCACACACTCACACGCACACACACTCACACACACACTCACACACACTCGCACACACTCACAAGCACAAACTCGCACACACACTCGCACACACTCACACGCACACACTCACATGCACACACTCGCACACACACTCGCACACACTCGCACCCACTCACTCGTGCACACTCGCGCACACTCGGGCACATTTGCACACACTCGCACACTCTCGCACACACACTCGCACACACTCGAACACACTCGCACACACTCGCAAACACTCGCACATACAGTCCTACAAACTCACACACACTCACACACACTCACACACTCCACCCACACACAAACTGGCACACACTCAAACACACTCACTCATACACACTCGCACACACTCACTCGCACACACACACACTTGCACACACTCGCACCCAATCACTCGAGCACACTCGCACACACTCGAACGCACGCACGCACACACTCGCACACACTCACACGCACACACTCACGCACACACACTCGCGCACACTCGTGCACACTCGCACGCACACATTCACACACATTCGCACTCACTTGCACACACTCGTACGCACACACTGGCACACACTCGCACACACTTGCACACACACACTCGCACACACTCGCATGCACACACTTGCACACACACTCACACACACTCGCACAAACTCCTACACACACTCGTACACACTCACACACACTAGCACACACACACTCGCACACACTCGCACATAATCGCACACACTCGCATGCACACACTCGCACACACACTCACACACACACTCTCGCATACACACTCGCACAAACTCCTACACACACTCGTACACACTCACACACACTCGCACTCACACTTGCACACACTCGCACATACACACATACACATTCGCACACACTCGCACACACACTCGCACACACAGTCCTACACACTCACACACACACTCACAAACACTCGCACACACTCACACACACACTCACTCACACGTACACACTCACGCACACTTGCACACACTCACGCACACTAGCACACACTCGTAAGCATACACTCACACTCACTCACACACTTACTCACACGCACACACTCTCGCACACACTCACACACACTCGCGCACACTCGCACACACTCACACGCCCACACTCGCACACTCTTGCACACACTCGCACACACTCACACGCGCACACACTCACACACACTCACACACACTCGCACACACTCGCACACTCTCGCACACACACTCGCACACACACTCGCACACACTCTAACACACTCGCACACACTCGCAAACACTCGCACATACAGTCCTACAAACTCACACACACTCACACACTCGCACCCACACACAAACTGGCACACACTCAAACACACTCACTCATACACACTCGCACACACTCACTCGCACGCACGCACACACTCGCACACACTCACATGCACACACTCACGCACACACACTCGCGCACACTCGTGCACACTCGCACGCACACATTCACACACATTCGCACTCACTTGCACACACTCGTACGCACACACTGGCACACACTCGCACACACTCGCACACACACACTCGCACACACTCGCATGCACACACTTGCACACACACTCACACACACTCGCATACACACTCGCACAAACTCCTACACACACTCGTACACACTCACACACACTAGCACACACACACTCGCACACACTCGCACATACTCGCACAAACTCGCATGCACACACTCGCACACACTCACACACACACTCTCGCATACACACTCGCACAAACTCCTACACACACTCGTACACACTCACACACACTCGCACACACACTTGCACACACTCGCACATACACACATACACATTCGCACACACTCGCACACACACTCGCACACACAGTCCTACACACTCACACACACACTCACAAACACTCGCACACACTCACACACACACTCACTCACACGTACACACTCACGCACACTTGCACACACTCACGCACACGAGCACACACTCGTAAGCATACACTCACACTCACTCACACACTTACTCACACGCACACACTCTCGCACACACTCACACACACTCGCGCACACTCGCACACACTCGCACGCCCACACTCGCACACTCTCGCACACATTTGCACACACTCGCACTCACTTGCACCCACTCGCACGCACACACTCGCACACACTCATACACAATCCCACAAACTCGCACACATTCGCACACACTCGCACACACTCACTCACTCACACTTACTCGCACACACTTGCACACACTCGCACACACTCGCACACACAGTCCTACACACTCACACACACACTCGCAAACACTCGCACAAACTCACACACACTCACTCACACGCACACACTTGCGCACACTAGCACACACTCGCACGCCCACACTCACACACATTCGCACTCACTCGCACGCACTCGCACGCACACACTCGCACAAACTCACACACACTCGCACACACTCATACACAATCGCACGCACACACACTCGCACACACACACTCGCACACACTCGCACACTCTCACACACATTCACACTCACTCGCACACACTCGCACGCGCACACTCAAACACACTCGCACAAACTCACACACACTCGCACACACTTATACACAAACGCACACACACACTCGTACACACACTCGCACACACTCGCACACACTCGCACACACTCACTCACACACACTCACACACACACACTCACACACACTTGCACACACTCGCACACACTCACACGCACACACACTCGCACACACACTCACACACACTCGCACACACTCACAAGCACACACTCGCACACACACTCACACACACTCACACGCACACACTCACACGCACACACTCGTACAAACAGTCGCACACACTCGCACCCACTCACTCGTGCACACTCGCGCACACTCGGGCACATTTGCACACACTCGCACACTCTCGCACACACACTTGCACACACTCGAACACACTCGCACACACTCGCAAACACTCGCACATACAGTCCTACAAACTCACACACACTCACACACACTCACACACTCCACCCACACACAAACTGGCACACACTCAAACACACTCACTCATACACACTCGCACACACTCACTCGCACACACACACACTCGCACACACTCGCACCCAGTCACTCGAGCACACTCGCACACACTCGCACGCACGCACACACTCGCACACACTCACACGCACACACTCACGCACACACACTCACGCACACTCGTGCACACTCGCACGCACACATTCGCACACATTCGCACTCACTTGCACACACTCGTGCGCACACACTGGCACACACTGGCACACACTGGCACGCACACACTCGCACACACTCACACGCACACACTCACGCACACACACTCACGCACACTCGTGCACACTCGCACGCACACATTCGCACACATTCGCACTCACTTGCACACACTCGTGCGCACAGACTGGCACACACTGGCACACACACACTCGCACACACTTGCACACACTAGCACACACACACTCGCACATATTCACACACACTCGCACGCACACACTCGCACACACTCGCATGCACACACTCACACACACACTCACACACACTCACATACACACTCGCACACACTCGCACAAACTCCTACACACACTCGTACACACACACTCGCACACACACTCGCACACACTTGCACACACTCGCACATAGACACATACACATTCGCACACACTCGCACACACACTCGCACACACAGTTCTACACACTCACACACACACTCGCAAACACTCGCACACACTCACACACACACTCACTCACACGTACACACTCGCGCACACTCGCACACACTCACGCACACTAGCACACACTCGCATGCACACACTGGCACACACACTAACACACACACTCACATACACACTCGCACACACTCGCACAAACTCCTACACACACTCGCACACACTCACACACACACTCGTACGCTCACACTCGCACACACTCACACACACACTTGCACACACTTGCACACGCACACTCGCACACAATCACACACACACTCGCAGACACTCGCACACACTCACTCATGCACACACTCACACACACTCGCCCACACTCGCACACACAGTCCTACACACTCACACACACACTCGCAAACATTTGCAAACACTCACACACACACTCACTCACACGTACACACTCGCGCACACTCGCACGCCGACACTCTCACACTCTCGCACACATTTGCACACACTCGCACTCACTCGCACGCACTCGCACGCACACACTCACACACACTCGCACAAACTCATACACAATCGCACACACTCACTCGCACACACTTGCACACACTCGCACACACTCGCACACACTTGCACACACTTGCACACGCTTGCACACACTCGCACACACTCGCACACACTTGCACACACTCACACACACGCACACACACGCACACACACTCACGCACACACTCGCACACACTCGCACACACTTGCATGCACACATTCGCACGCACTCGCACACACAAACACAAACTGGCACACACTCAAACACACTCACTCATACATACTCGCACACACTCACTCGCACACACACACACACACTCGCACACACTCACTCACACACACTCACACGCACACACTCGCACACACTCACACACACTTGCACACACTCGCACACACTCACACGCACACACACTCACACACACTCGCACACACTCACAAGCACACACTCGCACACACACTCACACACACTCACACGCACACACTCACACGCACACACTCGTACAAACAGTCGCACACACTCGCACACACTCACTCGTGCACACTCGCGCACACTCGGGCACATGTGCACACACTCGCACACTCTCGCACACACTCGAACACACTCGCACACAATCGCAAACACTCGCACATACAGTCCTACAAACTCACACACACTCACACACACTCACACACTCCACCCACACACAAACTGGCACACACTCAAACACACTCACTCATACACACTCGCACACACTCACTCGCACACACACACACTCGCACACACTCGCACCCAGTCACTCGAGCACACTCGCACACACTCGCACGCACGCACACACTCGCACACACTCACACGCACACACTCACGCACACACACTCACGCACACTCGTGCACACTCGCATGCACACATTCGCACACATTCGCACTCACTTGCACACACTCGTGCGCACACACTGGCACACACTGGCACACACTGGCACAAACACACTCGCACACACTCGCACACACTCGCACACACAGTCCTACACACTCACACACACACTCGCAAACACTCGCACAAACTCACACACACTCACTCACATGCACACACTTGCGCACACTAGCACGCCCACACTCACACACATTCGCACTCACTCGCACGCACACACTCGCACAAACTCACACACACTCGCACACACTCATACACAATCGCACGCACACACACTCGCACACACACACTCGCACACACTCGCACACTCTCACACACATTCACACTCACTCGCACGCACTCGCACGCGCACACTCAAACACACTCGTACAAACTCACACACACTCGCACACACTTATACACAAACGCACACACACACTCGTACACACACTCGCACACACTCGCACACACTCACACACACTCACTCACACACACTCACACGCACACACTCGCACACACTCACACACACTTGCACACACTCGCACACACTCACACGAACACACACTCGCACACACACTCACACACACTCGCACACACTCACAAGCACACACTCGCACACACTCACACGCACACACTCACACGCACACACTCGTACAAACAGTCGCACACACTCGCACCCACTCACTCGTGCACACTCGCGCACACTCGGGCACATTTGCACACACTCACACACTCTCGCACACACACTCGCACACACTCGAACACACTCGCACACACTCGCAAACACTCGCACATAAAGTCCTACAAACTCACACACACTCACACACACTCACACACTCCACCCACACACAAACTGGCACACACTCAAACACACTCACTCATACACACTCGCACACACTCACTCGCACACACACACACTCGCACACACTCGCACCCAGTCACTCGAGCACACTCGCACACACTCGCACGCACGCACACACTCGCACACACTCACACGCACACACTCACGCACACACACTCACGCACACTCGTGCACACTCGCACGCACACATTCGCACACATTCGCACTCACTTGCACACACTCGTACGCACACACTGGCACACACTCGCACACACTCGCACATACAGTCCTACAAACTCACACACACTCACACACACTCACACACTCCACCCACACACAAACTGGCACACACTCAAACACACTCACTCATACACACTCGCACACACTCACTCGCACACACGCACACTTGCACACACTCGCACCCAATCACTCGAGCACACTCGCACACACTCGAACGCACGCACGCACACACTCGCACACACTCACACGCACACACTCACGCACACACACTCGCGCACACTCGTGCACACTCGCACGCACACATTCACACACATTCGCACTCACTTGCACACACTCGTACGCACACACTGGCACACACTCGCACACACTCGCACACACACACTCGCACACACTCGCATGCACACACTTGCACACACACTCACACACACTCGCACACACACACTCGTACACACTCACACACACTAGCACACACACACTCGCACACACTCGCACATACTCGCACACACTCGCATGCACACACTCGCACACACACTCACACACACACTCTCGCATACACACTCGCACAAACTCCTATACACACTCGTACACACTCACATACACTCGCACTCACACTTGCACACACTCGCACATACACACATACACATTCGCACACACTCGCACACACACTCGCACACACAGTCCTACACACTCACACACACACTCACAAACACTCGCACACACTCACACACACACTCACTCACACGTACACACTCACGCACACTTGCACACACTCACGCACACTAGCACACACTCGTAAGCATACACTCACACTCACTCACACACTTACTCACACGCACACACTCTCGCACACACTCACACACACTCGCGCACACTCGCACACACTCACACGCCCACACTCGCACACTCTTGCACACACTCGCACACACTCACACGCGCACACACTCACACACACTCACACACACTCGCACACACTCGCACACTCTCGCACACACACTCGCACACACACTCGCACACACTCTAACACACTCGCACACACTCGCAAACACTCGCACATACAGTCCTACAAACTCACACACACTCACACACTTGCACCCACACACAAACTGGCACACACTCAAACACACTCACTCATACACACTCGCACACACTCACTCGCACGCACGCACACACTCGCACACACTCACATGCACACACTCACGCACACACACTCGCGCACACTCGTGCACACTCGCACGCACACATTCAC
The DNA here is from genome assembly GCF_046119375.1 of Phyllobates terribilis. Classification (NCBI taxonomy): domain Eukaryota; kingdom Metazoa; phylum Chordata; class Amphibia; order Anura; family Dendrobatidae; genus Phyllobates; species Phyllobates terribilis. Next base: position 3,928,610 of record NW_027362853.1, read on the forward strand.
ACACATTCGCACTCACTTGCACACACTCGTACGCACACACTGGCACACACTCGCACACACTCGCACACACACACTCGCACACACTCGCATGCACACACTCACGCACACACACTCGCGCACACTCGTGCACACTCGCACGCACACATTCACACACATTCGCACTCACTTGCACACACTCGTACGCACACACTGGCACACACTCACACACTCGCACCCACTCACTCGTGCACACTCGCACACATTCGCACTCACTCGCACGCACTCACACGCACACACTCGCACAAACTCACACACACTCGCACACACTCATACACAATCGCACGCACACACACTCGCACACATTCGCACTCACTCGCACGCACTCGCACGCACACACTTGCACAAACTCACACACACTGGCACACGCTTATACACAATCGCACACACACACTCTAACACACACTCGCACACACTCGCACACACTCACTCACACACACACACTCGCACACACTCACACACACTTGCACACACTCGCACACACTCACACGCACACACACTCACACACACACTCACACACATTCGCACACACTCGCACCCACTCACTCGTGCACACTCGCGCACACTCGGGCACATTTGCACCCACTCGCACACACTCGCTTACTCTCGCACACACACTCGCACACACACTTGCACACACTCGAACACACTCGCACACACTCGCAAACACTCGCACATACAGGCCTACAAACTCACACACACTCACACACACTCACACACTCGCACCCACACACAAACTGGCACACACTCAAACACACTCACTCATACACACTCGCACACACTCACTCGCACACACACACACACTCGCACACACTCGCACCCAGTCACTCGAGCACACTCGCACACCCTCGCACGCACGCACACACTCGCACACACTCACATGCACACACTCACGCACACACACTCGCGCACACTCGTGCACACTCGCACGCACACATTCACACACATTCGCACTCACTTGCACACACTCGTACGCACACACTGGCACACACTCGCACACACACACTCGCAGACACTCGCATACACACTCGCACAAACTCCTACACACACTCGTACACACTCACACACACTAGCACACACACTCTCGCACACACTCGCACATACTCGCACACACTCGCACACACTCGCATGCACACACTCGCACACACACTCACACACACACTCTCGCATACACACTCGCACAAACTCCTACACACACTCGTACACACTCACACACACTCGCACACACACTTGCACACACTCACACACTCGCACATACACACATACACATTCGCACACACTCGCACACACACTCGCACACACAGTCCTACACACTCACACACACACTCACAAACACTCGCACACACTCACACACACACTCACTCACACGTACACACTCACTCACACTTGCACACACTCACGCACACTAGCACACACTCATAAGCATACACTTACACTCACTCACACACTTACTCACACGCACACACTCTCGCACACACTCACACACACTCGCGCACACTCGCACACACTCGCACGCCCACACTCGCACACTCTCACACACATTTGCACACACTCGCACTCACTTGCACCCACTCGCACGCACACACTCGCACACACTCATACACAATCACATAAACTCGCACACATTCGCACACACTCGCACACACTCGAACGCACGCACGCAAACACTCGCACACACTCACACGCACACACTCATGCACACACACTCGCGCACACTCGTGCACACTTGCACGCACACATTCGCACACATTCGCACTCACTTGCACACACTCGTACGCACACACTGTCACACACTGGCACACACACACTCGCACACACTCGCACACATTTGCACACACTAGCACACACACACTCGCACATACTCGCACACACTCGCACACACTCGCACGCACACACTCGCACACACTCGCATGCACACACTCGCACACACACTCACACACACACACTCACATACACACTCGCACACACTCGCACAAACTCCTACACACACAGTTACACACTCACACACACTCGCACACACTCGCACACACTCGCACATACACACATACACATTCACACACACTCGCACACACAGTCCTACACACTCACACACACTCTCAAACACTCGCACACACTCACACACACACTCACTCACACGTACACACTCGCGCACACTTGCACACACTCACGCACACTAGCACACACTCGTAAGCATACACTCACACTCACTCACACACTTACTCACACGCACACACTCTCGCACACACTCACACACACTCGCGCACACTCGCACACACTCGCACGCCCACACTCGCACACTCTCGCACACATTTGCACACACTCGCACTCACTTGCACCCACTCGCACGCACACACTCGCACACACTCATACACAATCCCACAAACTCGCACACATTCGCACACACTCGCACACACTCACTCACTCACACTTACTCGCACACACTTGCACACACTCGCACACACTCGCACACACAGTCCTACACACTCACACACACACTCGCAAACACTCGCACAAACTCACACACACTCACTCACACGCACACACTTGTGCACACTAGCACACACTCGCACGCCCACACTCACACACATTCGCACTCACTCGCACGCACTCGCACGCACACACTCGCACAAACTCACACACACTCGCACACACTCATACACAATCGCACGCACACACACTCGCACACACACACTCGCACACACTCGCACACTCTCACACACATTCACACTCACTCGCACACACTCGCACGCGCACACTCAAACACACTCGCACAAACTCACACACACTCGCACACACTTATACACAAACGCACACACACACTCGTACACACACTCGCACACACTCGCACACACTCGCACACACTCACTCACACACACTCACACACACACACTCACACACACTTGCACACACTCGCACACACTCACACGCACACACACTCGCACACACACTCACACACACTCGCACACACTCACAAGCACACACTCGCACACACACTCACACACACTCACACGCACACACTCACACGCACACACTCGTACAAACAGTCGCACACACTCGCACCCACTCACTCGTGCACACTCGCGCACACTCGGGCACATTTGCACACACTCGCACACTCTCGCACACACACTTGCACACACTCGAACACACTCGCACACACTCACTCACACACACACACTCGCACACACTCACACACACTTGCACACACTCGCACACACTCACACGCACACACACTCACACACACACTCACACACATTCGCACACACTCGCACCCACTCACTCGTGCACACTCGCGCACACTCGGGCACATTTGCACCCACTCGCACACACTCGCTTACTCTCGCACACACACTCGCACACACACTTGCACACACTCGAACACACTCGCACACACTCGCAAACACTCGCACATACAGTCCTACAAACTCACACACACTCACACACACTCACACACTCGCACCCACACACAAACTGGCACACACTCAAACACACTCACTCATACACACTCGCACACACTCACTCGCACACACACACACACTCGCACACACTCGCACCCAGTCACTCGAGCACACTCGCACACCCTCGCATGCACGCACACACTCGCACACACTCACATGCACACACTCACGCACACACACTCGCGCACACTCGTGCACACTCGCACGCACACATTCACACACATTCGCACTCACTTGCACACACTCGTACGCACACACTGGCACACACTCGCACACACTCGCACACACACACTCGCAGACACTCGCATACACACTCGCACAAACTCCTACACACACTCGTACACACTCACACACACTAGCACACACACACTCGCACACACTCGCACATACTCGCACACACTCGCACACACTCGCATGCACACACTCGCACACACACTCACACACACACTCTCGCATACACACTCGCACAAACTCCTACACACACTCGTACACACTCACACACACTCGCACCCACACTTGCACACACTCGCACACACTCGCACATACACACATACACATTCGCACACACTCGCACACACACTCGCACACACAGTCCTACACACTCACACACACACTCACAAACACTCGCACACACTCACACACACACTCACTCACACGTACACACTCACTCACACTTGCACACACTCAAGCACACTAGCACACACTCATAAGCATACACTTACACTCACTCACACACTTACTCACACGCACACACTCTCGCACACACTCACACACACTCGCGCACACTCGCACACACTCGCACGCCCACACTCGCACACTCTCACACACATTTGCACACACTCGCACTCACTTGCACCCACTCGCACGCACACACTCGCACACACTCATACACAATCACATAAACTCGCACACATTCGCACACACTCGCACACACTCGAACGCACGCACGCACACACTCGCACACACTCACACGCACACACTCATGCACACACACTCGCGCACACTCGTGCACACTTGCACGCACACATTCGCACACATTCGCACTCACTTGCACACACTCGTACGCACACACTGTCACACACTGGCACACACACACTCGCACACACTCGCACACACTTGCACACACTAGCACACACACACTCGCACATACTCGCACACACTCGCACACACTCGCACGCACACACTCGCACACACTCGCATGCACACACTCGCACACACACTCACACACACACACTCACATACACACTCGCACACACTCGCACAAACTCCTACACACACAGTTACACACTCACACACACTCGCACACACTCGCACACACTCGCACATACACAAATACACATTCACACACACTCGCACACACAGTCCTACACACTCACACACACTCTCAAACACTCGCACACACTCACACACACACTCACTCACACGTACACACTCGCGCACACTCGCACACACTCACGCACACTAGCACACACTCGTAAGCATACACTCACACTCACTCACACACTTACTCACACGCACACACTCTCGCACACACTCACACACACTCGCGCACACTCGCACACACTCGCACGCCCACACTCGCACACTCTCGCACACATTTGCACACACTCGCACTCACTCGCACCCACTCGCACGCACACACTTGCACACACTCATACACAATCACACAAACTCACACACACTCGCACACATTCGCACACACGCACTCACTAACACTCACTCGCACACACTTGCACACACTCGCACACACTCGCACACACAGTCCTACACACTCACACACACACTCGCAAACACTCGCACAAACTCACACACACTCACTCACACGCACACACTTGCGCACACTAGCACACACTCGCACGCCCACACTCGCACACATTCGCACTCACTCGCATGCACTCGCACGCACACACTCGCACACACTCGCACAAACTCACACACACTCGCACACACTCATACACAATCGCACGCACACACACTCGCACACACTCGCACACATTCGCACTCACTCGCACGCACTCGCACGCACACACTCGCACAAACTCACACACACTGGCACACACTTATACAAAATCGCACACACACACTCTAACACACACTCGCACACACTCACTCACACACACTCACACACACACACTCGCACACACTCACACACACTTGCACACACTCACACGCACACACACTCACACACACACTCACACACACTCGCACACACTCACAAGCACAAACTCGCACACACACTCGCACACACTCACAAGCACACACTCACACGCACACACTCGCACACACACTCGCACACACTCGCACCCACTCACTCATGCACACTCGCGCACACTCGGGCACATTTGCACACACTCGCACACACTCGCACACTCTCGCACACACACTCGCACACACACTCGCACACACTCGAACACACTCGCACACACTCGCAAACACTCGCACATACAGTCCTACAAACTCACACACACTCACACACTCGCACCCACACACAAACTGGCACACACTCAAACACACTCACTCATACACACTCGCACACACTCACTCGCACGCTCGCACACACTCGCACACACTCACATGCACACACTCACACACACACTCACTCACACGTACACACTCGCGCACACTCACGCACACTAGCACACACTCGTAAGCATACACTCACACACTTACTCACACGCACACACTCTCGCACACACTCGCGCACACTCGCACACTCTCGCACACATTTGCACACACTCGCACTCACTCGCACCCACTCGCACGCACACACTCGCACACACTCATACACAATCACACAAACTCGCACACACACACTCGCACACATTCGCACACACTCGCACACACACACTCACTCACACTCACTCGCACACACTTGCACACACTCGCACACACTCGCACACACAGTCCTACACACTCACACACACACTCGCAAACACTCGCACAAACTCACACACACTCACTCACATGCACACACTTGCGCACACTAGCACACACTCGCACGCCCACACTCGCACACATTCGCACTCACTCGCACACACTCGCACGCACACACTCGCACACACTCGCACAAACTCACACACACTCGCACACACTCATACACAATCACACGCACACACACCCGCACACACTCGCACACATTTGCACTCACTCGCACGCACTCGCATGCACACACTCGCACAAACTCACACACACTGGCACACACTTATACACAATCGCACACACACACTCTAACACACACTGGCACACACTCACACACACTCACTCACACACACTCACACACACACTCGCACACACTCACACACACTTGCACACACTCGCACACACTCACACGCACACACACTCACACACACACTCACACACACTCGCACACACTCACAAGCACAAACTCGCACACACACTCGCACACACTCACACGCACACACTCACATGCACACACTCGCACACACACTCGCACACACTCGCACCCACTCACTCGTGCACACTCGCGCACACTCGGGCACATTTGCACACACTCGCACACTCTCGCACACACACTCGCACACACTCGAACACACTCGCACACACTCGCAAACACTCGCACATACAGTCCTACAAACTCACACACACTCACACACACTCACACACTCCACCCACACACAAACTGGCACACACTCAAACACACTCACTCATACACACTCGCACACACTCACTCGCACACACACACACTTGCACACACTCGCACCCAATCACTCGAGCACACTCGCACACACTCGAACGCACGCACGCACACACTCGCACACACTCACACGCACACACTCACGCACACACACTCGCGCACACTCGTGCACACTCGCACGCACACATTCACACACATTCGCACTCACTTGCACACACTCGTACGCACACACTGGCACACACTCGCACACACTTGCACACACACACTCGCACACACTCGCATGCACACACTTGCACACACACTCACACACACTCGCACAAACTCCTACACACACTCGTACACACTCACACACACTAGCACACACACACTCGCACACACTCGCACATAATCGCACACACTCGCATGCACACACTCGCACACACACTCACACACACACTCTCGCATACACACTCGCACAAACTCCTACACACACTCGTACACACTCACACACACTCGCACTCACACTTGCACACACTCGCACATACACACATACACATTCGCACACACTCGCACACACACTCGCACACACAGTCCTACACACTCACACACACACTCACAAACACTCGCACACACTCACACACACACTCACTCACACGTACACACTCACGCACACTTGCACACACTCACGCACACTAGCACACACTCGTAAGCATACACTCACACTCACTCACACACTTACTCACACGCACACACTCTCGCACACACTCACACACACTCGCGCACACTCGCACACACTCACACGCCCACACTCGCACACTCTTGCACACACTCGCACACACTCACACGCGCACACACTCACACACACTCACACACACTCGCACACACTCGCACACTCTCGCACACACACTCGCACACACACTCGCACACACTCTAACACACTCGCACACACTCGCAAACACTCGCACATACAGTCCTACAAACTCACACACACTCACACACTCGCACCCACACACAAACTGGCACACACTCAAACACACTCACTCATACACACTCGCACACACTCACTCGCACGCACGCACACACTCGCACACACTCACATGCACACACTCACGCACACACACTCGCGCACACTCGTGCACACTCGCACGCACACATTCACACACATTCGCACTCACTTGCACACACTCGTACGCACACACTGGCACACACTCGCACACACTCGCACACACACACTCGCACACACTCGCATGCACACACTTGCACACACACTCACACACACTCGCATACACACTCGCACAAACTCCTACACACACTCGTACACACTCACACACACTAGCACACACACACTCGCACACACTCGCACATACTCGCACAAACTCGCATGCACACACTCGCACACACTCACACACACACTCTCGCATACACACTCGCACAAACTCCTACACACACTCGTACACACTCACACACACTCGCACACACACTTGCACACACTCGCACATACACACATACACATTCGCACACACTCGCACACACACTCGCACACACAGTCCTACACACTCACACACACACTCACAAACACTCGCACACACTCACACACACACTCACTCACACGTACACACTCACGCACACTTGCACACACTCACGCACACGAGCACACACTCGTAAGCATACACTCACACTCACTCACACACTTACTCACACGCACACACTCTCGCACACACTCACACACACTCGCGCACACTCGCACACACTCGCACGCCCACACTCGCACACTCTCGCACACATTTGCACACACTCGCACTCACTTGCACCCACTCGCACGCACACACTCGCACACACTCATACACAATCCCACAAACTCGCACACATTCGCACACACTCGCACACACTCACTCACTCACACTTACTCGCACACACTTGCACACACTCGCACACACTCGCACACACAGTCCTACACACTCACACACACACTCGCAAACACTCGCACAAACTCACACACACTCACTCACACGCACACACTTGCGCACACTAGCACACACTCGCACGCCCACACTCACACACATTCGCACTCACTCGCACGCACTCGCACGCACACACTCGCACAAACTCACACACACTCGCACACACTCATACACAATCGCACGCACACACACTCGCACACACACACTCGCACACACTCGCACACTCTCACACACATTCACACTCACTCGCACACACTCGCACGCGCACACTCAAACACACTCGCACAAACTCACACACACTCGCACACACTTATACACAAACGCACACACACACTCGTACACACACTCGCACACACTCGCACACACTCGCACACACTCACTCACACACACTCACACACACTCACACACACTTGCACACACTCGCACACACTCACACGCACACACACTCGCACACACACTCACACACACTCGCACACACTCACAAGCACACACTCGCACACACACTCACACACACTCACACGCACACACTCACACGCACACACTCGTACAAACAGTCGCACACACTCGCACCCACTCACTCGTGCACACTCGCGCACACTCGGGCACATTTGCACACACTCGCACACTCTCGCACACACACTTGCACACACTCGAACACACTCGCACACACTCGCAAACACTCGCACATACAGTCCTACAAACTCACACACACTCACACACACTCACACACTCCACCCACACACAAACTGGCACACACTCAAACACACTCACTCATACACACTCGCACACACTCACTCGCACACACACACACTCGCACACACTCGCACCCAGTCACTCGAGCACACTCGCACACACTCGCACGCACGCACACACTCGCACACACTCACACGCACACACTCACGCACACACACTCACGCACACTCGTGCACACTCGCACGCACACATTCGCACACATTCGCACTCACTTGCACACACTCGTGCGCACACACTGGCACACACTGGCACACACTGGCACGCACACACTCGCACACACTCACACGCACACACTCACGCACACACACTCACGCACACTCGTGCACACTCGCACGCACACATTCGCACACATTCGCACTCACTTGCACACACTCGTGCGCACAGACTGGCACACACTGGCACACACACACTCGCACACACTTGCACACACTAGCACACACACACTCGCACATATTCACACACACTCGCACGCACACACTCGCACACACTCGCATGCACACACTCACACACACACTCACACACACTCACATACACACTCGCACACACTCGCACAAACTCCTACACACACTCGTACACACACACTCGCACACACACTCGCACACACTTGCACACACTCGCACATAGACACATACACATTCGCACACACTCGCACACACACTCGCACACACAGTTCTACACACTCACACACACACTCGCAAACACTCGCACACACTCACACACACACTCACTCACACGTACACACTCGCGCACACTCGCACACACTCACACACACTAGCACACACTCGCATGCACACACTGGCACACACACTAACACACACACTCACATACACACTCGCACACACTCGCACAAACTCCTACACACACTCGCACACACTCACACACACACTCGTACGCTCACACTCGCACACACTCACACACACACTTGCACACACTTGCACACGCACACTCGCACACAATCACACACACACTCGCAGACACTCGCACACACTCACTCATGCACACACTCACACACACTCGCCCACACTCGCACACACAGTCCTACACACTCACACACACACTCGCAAACATTTGCAAACACTCACACACACACTCACTCACACGTACACACTCGCGCACACTCGCACGCCGACACTCTCACACTCTCGCACACATTTGCACACACTCGCACTCACTCGCACGCACTCGCACGCACACACTCACACACACTCGCACAAACTCATACACAATCGCACACACTCACTCGCACACACTTGCACACACTCGCACACACTCGCACACACTTGCACACACTTGCACACGCTTGCACACACTCGCACACACTCGCACACACTTGCACACACTCACACACACGCACACACACGCACACACACTCACGCACACACTCGCACACACTCGCACACACTTGCATGCACACATTCGCACGCACTCGCACACACAAACACAAACTGGCACACACTCAAACACACTCACTCATACATACTCGCACACACTCACTCGCACACACACACACACACTCGCACACACTCACTCACACACACTCACACGCACACACTCGCACACACTCACACACACTTGCACACACTCGCACACACTCACACGCACACACACTCACACACACTCGCACACACTCACAAGCACACACTCGCACACACACTCACACACACTCACACGCACACACTCACACGCACACACTCGTACAAACAGTCGCACACACTCGCACACACTCACTCGTGCACACTCGCGCACACTCGGGCACATTTGCACACACTCGCACACTCTCGCACACACTCGAACACACTCGCACACAATCGCAAACACTCGCACATACAGTCCTACAAACTCACACACACTCACACACACTCACACACTCCACCCACACACAAACTGGCACACACTCAAACACACTCACTCATACACACTCGCACACACTCACTCGCACACACACACACTCGCACACACTCGCACCCAGTCACTCGAGCACACTCGCACACACTCGCACGCACGCACACACTCGCACACACTCACACGCACACACTCACGCACACACACTCACGCACACTCGTGCACACTCGCATGCACACATTCGCACACATTCGCACTCACTTGCACACACTCGTGCGCACACACTGGCACACACTGGCACACACTGGCACAAACACACTCGCACACACTCGCACACACTCGCACACACAGTCCTACACACTCACACACACACTCGCAAACACTCGCACAAACTCACACACACTCACTCACATGCACACACTTGCGCACACTAGCACGCCCACACTCACACACATTCGCACTCACTCGCACGCACACACTCGCACAAACTCACACACACTCGCACACACTCATACACAATCGCACGCACACACACTCGCACACACACACTCGCACACACTCGCACACTCTCACACACATTCACACTCACTCGCACGCACTCGCACGCGCACACTCAAACACACTCGTACAAACTCACACACACTCGCACACACTTATACACAAACGCACACACACACTCGTACACACACTCGCACACACTCGCACACACTCGCACACACTCACTCACACACACTCACACGCACACACTCGCACACACTCACACACACTTGCACACACTCGCACACACTCACACGAACACACACTCGCACACACACTCACACACACTCGCACACACTCACAAGCACACACTCGCACACACTCACACGCACACACTCACACGCACACACTCGTACAAACAGTCGCACACACTCGCACCCACTCACTCGTGCACACTCGCGCACACTCGGGCACATTTGCACACACTCACACACTCTCGCACACACACTCGCACACACTCGAACACACTCGCACACACTCGCAAACACTCGCACATAAAGTCCTACAAACTCACACACACTCACACACACTCACACACTCCACCCACACACAAACTGGCACACACTCAAACACACTCACTCATACACACTCGCACACACTCACTCGCACACACACACACTCGCACACACTCGCACCCAGTCACTCGAGCACACTCGCACACACTCGCACGCACGCACACACTCGCACACACTCACACGCACACACTCACGCACACACACTCACGCACACTCGTGCACACTCGCACGCACACATTCGCACACATTCGCACTCACTTGCACACACTCGTGCGCACACACTGGCACACACTGGCACACACTGGCACACACACACTCGCACACACTCGCACACACTTGCACACACTAGCACACACACACTCGCACATATTCACACACACTCGCACGCACACACTCGCACACACTCGCATGCACACACTCGCACACACACTCACACACACTCACATACACACTCGCACACACTCGCACAAACTCCTACACACACTCGTACACACACACTCGCACACACACTCGCACACACTTGCACACACTCGCACATACACACATACACATTCGCACACACTCGCACACACACTCGCACACACAGTTCTACACACTCACACACACACTCGCAAACACTCGCACACACTCACACACACACTCACTCACACGTACACACTCGCGCACACTCGCACACACTCACGCACACTAGCACACACTCGCATGCACACACTGGCACACACACTAACACACACACTCACATACACACTCGCACAAACTCCTACACACACTCGCACACACTCACACACACACTCGTACGCTCACACTCGCACACACTCACACACACACTTGCACACACTTGCACATGCACACTCGCACACAATCACACACACACTCGCAGACACTCGCACACACTCACTCATGCACACACTCACACACACTCGCCCACACTCGCACACACAGTCCTACACACTCACACACACACTCGCAAACATTTGCAAACACTCACACACACACTCACTCACACGTACACACTCGCGCACACTCGCACGCCGACACTCTCACACTCTCGCACACATTTGCACACACTCGCACGCACTCGCACGCACACACTCGCACACACTCGCACAAACTCATACACAATCGCACACACTCACTCGCACACACTTGCACACACTCGCACACACTCACACACACTTGCACACACTTGCACACGCTTGCACACACTCGCACACACTCGCACACACTCGCACACACTCACACACACGCACACACATGCACACACACTCACGCACACACTCGCACACACTCGCACACACTCACTCACACACACTCACACGCACACACTCGCACACACTCACACACACTTGCACACACTCGCACACAATCACACGCACACACACTCGCACACACACTCACACACACTCGCACACACTCACAAGCACACACTCGCACACACACTCGCACACACTCACACGCACACACTCACACGCACACACTCGTACAAACAGTCGCACACACTCGCACCCACTCACTCGTGCACACTCACGCACACTCGGGCACATTTGCACACACTCACACACTCTCGCACACACACTCGCACACACTCGAACACACTCGCACACACTCGCAAACACTCGCACATACAGTCCTACAAACTCACACACACTAACACACTCACACACTCCACCCACACACAAACTGGCACACACTCAAACACACTCACTCATACACACTCGCACACACTCACTCGCACACACACACACTCGCACACACTCGCACCCAGTCACTCGAGCACACTCGCACACACTCGCACGCACGCACACACTCGCACACACTCACACGCACACACTCACGCACACACACTCACGCACACTCGTGCACACTCGCACGCACACATTCGCACACATTCGCACTCACTTGCACACACTCGTGCGCACACACTGGCACACACTGGCACACACTGGCACACACACACTCGCACACACTCGCACACACTTGCACACACTAGCACACACACACTCGCACATATTCACACACACTCGCACACACTCGCATGCACACACTCGCACACACACTCACACACACTCACATACACACTCGCACACACTCGCACAAACTCCTACACACACTCGTACACACACACTCGCACACACACTCGCACACACTTGCACACAATCGCACATACACACATACACATTCGCACACACTCGCACACACACTCGCACACATAGTTCTACACACTCACACACACACTCGCAAACACTCGCACACACTCACACACACACTCACTCACACGTACACACTCGCGCACACTCGCACACACTCACGCACACTAGCACACACTCGCATGCACACACTGGCACACACACTAACACACACACTCACATACACACTCGCACACACTCGCACAAACTCCTGCACACACTCGCACACACTCACACACACACTCGTACGCTCACACTCGCACACACTCACACACGCACTTGCACACACTTGCACATGCACACTCGCACACAATCACACACACACTCGCAGACACTCGCACACACTCACTCATGCACACACTCACACACACTCGCCCACACTCGCACACACAGTCCTACACACTCACACACACACTCGCAAACATTTGCAAACACTCACACACACACTCACTCACACGTACACACTCGCGCACACTCGCACGCCGACACTCTCACACTCTCGCACACATTTGCACACACTCGCACTCACTCGCACGCAATCGCACGCACACACTCGCACACACTCGCACAAACTCATACACAATCGCACACACTCACTCGCACACACTTGCACACACTCGCACACACTCGCACACACTTGCACACGCTTGCACACACTCGCACACACTCGCACACACTCGCACACACTCACACACACGCACACACACGCACACACACTCACGCACTCGCACACACTTGCATGCACACATTCGCACGCACTCGCACACACAAACAAAAACTGGCACACACTCAAACACACTCACTCATACACACTCGCACACACTCACTCGCACACACACACACACTCGCACACACTCACACGCACACACTCACGCACACACACTCGTGCACACTCGCACGCACACTCACTCACACGTACACACTCGCGCACACTCACACACACTCACGCACACTAGCACACACTCATAAGCATACACTCACACTCACTCACACACTTACTCACACGCACACACTCTCGCACACACTCACACACACTCGCGCACACTCGCACACACTCGCACGCCCACACTCGCACACATTTGCACACACTCGCACTCACTCGCACCCACTCGCACGCACACACTCGCACACACTCATACACAATCACACAAACTCGCACACACACACTCGCACACATTCACACACACTTGCACACACGCACTCACTCACACTCACTCGCACACACTTGCACACACTCGCACACACTCGCACACACAGTCCTACACACTCACACACACACTCGCAAACACTCGCACAAACTCACACACACTCACTCACACGCACACACTTGCGCACAGTAGCACACACTCACACGCCCACACTCACACAAATTCACACTCACTCGCAAGCACTCGCACGCACACACTCGCACAAACTCACACACACTCGCACACACTCATACACAATCGCACGCACACACACTCGCACACACACACTCGCACACACTCGCACACTCTCACACACATTCACACTCACTCGCACGCACTCGCACGCGCACACTCAAACACACTCGCACAAACTCACACATACTCGCACACACTTATACACAAATAGACACACACACTCGTACACACACTCGCACACACTCGCACACACTCGCACACACTCACTCACACACACTCACACGCACACACTCACACACACTTGCACACACTCGCACACACTCACACGCACACACACTCGCACACACACTCACACATACTCGCACACACTCACAAGCACACACTCGCACACACACTCACACACACTCACACGCACACACTCACACGCACACACTCGTACAAACAGTCGCACACACTCGCACCCACTCACTCGTGCACACTCGCGCACACTCGGGCACATTTGCACACACTCGCACACTCTCGCACACACACTCGCACACACTCGAACACACTCGCACACACTCGCAAACACTCGCACATACAGTCCTACAAACTCACACACACTCACACACACTCACACACTCCACCCACACACAAATTGGCACACACTCAAACACACTCACTCATACACACTCGCACACACTCACTCGCACACACACACACTCGCACACACTCGCACCCAGTCACTCGAGCACACTCGCACACACTCGCACGCACGCACACACTCGCACACACTCACACGCACACACTCACGCACACACACTCACGCACACTCGTGCACACTCGCACGCACACATTCGCACACATTCTCACTCACTTGCACACACTCGTGCGCACACACTGGCACACACTGGCACACACTGGCACACACACACTCGCACACACTCGCACACACTTGCACACACTAGCACACACACACTCGCACATATTCACACACACTCGCACGCACACACTCGCACACACTCGCATGCACACACTCGCACACACACTCACACACACTCACATACACACTCGCACACACTCGCACAAACTCCTACACACACTCGTACACACACACTCGCACACACACTCGCACACACTTGCACACACTCGCACATACACACATACACATTCGCACACACTCGCACACACACTCGCACACACAGTTCTACACACTCACACACACACTCGCAAACACTCGCACACACTCACACACACACTCACTCACACGTACACACTCGCGCACACTCGCACACACTCACGCACACTAGCACACACTCGCATGCACACACTGGCACACACACTAACACACACACTCACATACACACTCGCACACACTCGCACAAACTCCTACACACACTCGCACACACTCACACACACACTCGTACGCTCACACTCGCACACACTCACACACACACTTGCACACACTTGCACACGCACACTCGCACACAATCACACACACACTCGCAGACACTCGCACACACTCACTCATGCACACACTCACACACACTCGCCCACACTCGCACACACAGTCCTACATACTCACACACACACTCGCAAACATTTGCAAACACTCACACACACACTCACTCACACGTACACACTCGCGCACACTCGCACGCCGACACTCTCACACTCTCGCACACATTTGCACACACTCGCACTCACTCGCACGCACTCGCACGCACACACTCGCACACACTCGCACAAACTCATACACAATCGCACACACTCACTCGCACACACTTGCACACACTCGCACACACTTGCACACACTTGCACACGCTTGCACACACTCGCACACACTCGCACACACTCGCACACACTCACACACACGCACACACACGCACACACACTCACGCACACACTCGCACACACTCGCACACACTTGCATGCACACATTCGCACGCACTCGCACACACAAACACAAACTGGCACACACTCAAACACACTCACTCATACACACTCGCACACACTCACTCGCACACACACACACTCGCACACACTCACACGCACACACTCACGCACACACACTCGCGCACACTCGTGCACACTCGCACGCACACTCACTCACACGTACACACTCGCGCACACTCACACACACTCACGCACACTAGCACACACTCGTAAGCATACACTCACACTCACTCACACACTTACTCACACGCACACACTCTCGCACACACTCACACACACTCGCGCACACTCGCACGCCCACACTCGCACGCCCACACTCGCACACTCTCGCACACATTTGCACACACTCGCACTCTCGCACCCACTCGCATGCACACACTCGCACACACTCATACACAATCAAACAAACTCGCACACACACTCGCACACATTTGCACACACTTGCACACACTCACTCACTCACACTCACTCGCACACACTTGAACACACTCGCACACACTCGCACACACAGTCCTACACACTCACACACACACTCGCAAACACTCGCACAAACTCACACACACTCACTCACACGCACACACTTGCGCACACTAGCACACACTCACACGCCCACACACATTCGCACTCACTCCCACGCACTCGCACGCACACACTCGCACAAACTCACACACACTCGCACACACTCATACACAATCACACGCACACACACTCGCACACTCTCGCACACATTCACACTCACTCGCACGCACACACTCGCACAAACTCGCATTCACACACTCGCACACACACTAACACACACACACTCGCATACACACTCGCACACACTCGCATGCACACACTCGCACACACACTCACACACACACACTCGCATACACACTCGCACACACTCGCACAAACTCCTACACACACTCGTACACACTCACACACACTCACACACACACTTGCACACACTCGCACACACTCGCACATACACACATACACATTCGCACACACTCGCACACTCACTCGCACACACAGTCCTACACACTCACACACACACTCGCAATCACTCGCACACACACACACTCACTCACACGTACACACTCGCGCACACTCACACACTCACGCACACTAGCACACACTCGTAAGCATACACTCACACTCACTCACACACTTACTCACACGCAAACACTCTCGCACACACTCACACACACTCGCGCACACTCGCACGCCCACACTCGCACACTCTCGCACACATTTGCACACACTCACACACATTCGCACCCACTCGCACACACTCACTCACACTCACTCGCACACACTTGCACACACTCGCACACACTCGCACACACAGTCCTACACACTCACACACACTCGCAAACACTCGCACAAACTCACACACACTCACTCACACGCACACACTTGCACACACTAGCACACACTTGCACGCCCACACTTGCACACATTCGCACTCACTCGCACGCACTCGCACGCACACACTCGCACACACTCGCACAAACTCACACACACTCGCACACACTCATACTCAATCGCACAATCGCACAAACTCACACACACTCGCACACACTCACACACTCACACCCACTCTCTCGTGCACACTCGCACACATTCGCACTCACTCGCACGCACTCACACGCACACAATCGCACAAACTCACACACACTCGCACACACTCACACACTCGCACCCACTCACTCGTGCACACTCGCACACATTCGCACTCACTCGCACGCACTCACACGCACACACTCGCACAAACTCACACACACTCGCACACACTCATACACAATCGCACGCACACACACTCGCACACACTCGCACACATTCGCACTCACTCGCACGCACTCGCACGCACACACTCGCACAAACTCACACACACTGGCACACACTTATACACAATCGCACACACACACTCTAACACACACTCGCACACACACTTGCACACACTCGAACACACTCGCACACACTCGCAAACACTCGCACATACAGTCCTACAAACTCACACACACTCACACACACTCACACACTCGCACCCACACACAAACTGGCACACACTCAAACACACTCACTCATACACACTCGCACACACTCACTCGCACACACACACACACTCGCACACACTCGCACCCAGTCACTCGAGCACACTCGCACACCCTCGCACGCACGCACACACTCGCACACACTCACATGCACACACTCAGGCACACACACTTGCGCACACTCGTGCACACTCGCACGCACACATTCACACACATTCGCACTCACTTGCACACACTCGTACGCACACACTGGCACACACTCGCACACACTCGCACACACTCGCATACACACTCGCACAAACTCCTACACACACTCGTACACACTCACACACACTAGCACACACACACTCGCACACACTCGCACATACTCGCACACACTCGCACACACTCGCATGCACACACTCGCACACACACTCACACACACACTCTCGCATACACACTCGCACAAACTCCTACACACACTCGTACACACTCACACACACTCGCACACACACTTTCACACACTCGCACACACTCGCACATACACACATACAGATTCGCACACAATCGCACACACACTCGCACACACAGTCCTACACACTCACACACACACTCACAAACACTCGCACACACTCACACACACACTCACTCACACGTACACACTCACTCACACTTGCACACACTCACGCACACTAGCACACACTCATAAGCATACACTTACACTCACTCACACACTTACTCACACGCACACACTCTCGCACACACTCACACACACTCGCGCACACTTGCACACACTCGCACGCCCACACTTGCACACTCTCGCACACATTTGCACACACTCGCACTCACTTGCACCCACTCGCACGCACACACTCGCACACACTCATACACAATCACACAAACTCACACACATTCGCACACACTCGCACACACTCACTCACTCACACACACTTGCACACACTCGCACACACTCGCACACACAGTCCTACACACTCACACACACACTCGCAAACACTCGCACAAACTCACACACACTCACTCACACGCACACACTTGCGCACACTAGCACACACTCGCACGCCCACACTCACACACATTCGCACTCACTCGCACGCACTCGCACGCACACACTCGCACAAACTCACACACACTCGCACACACTCATACACAATCGCACGCACACACACTCGCACACACACACTCGCACACACTCGCACACTCTCACACACATTCACACTCACTCGCACGCACTCGCACGCGCACACTCAAACACACTCACACAAACTCACACACACGCGCACACACTTATACACAAACGCACACACACACTCGCACACACTCGCACACACTCGCACACACTCACTCACACACACTCACACGCACACACTCGCACACACTCACACACACTTGCACACACTCGCACACACTCACACGCACACACACTCGCACACACACTCACACACACTCACAAGCACACACTCGCACACTCGCACACACTCACACGCACACACTCACACGCACACACTCGTACAAACAGTCGCACACACTCGCACCCACTCACTCGTGCACACTCGCGCACACTCGGGCACATTTGCACACACTCGCACACTCTCGCACACACACTCGCACACACACTCGCACACACTCGAACACACTCGCACACACTCGCAAACACTCGCACATACAGTCCTACAAACTCACACACACTCACACACACTCACACACTCCACCCACACACAAACTGGCACACACTCAAACACACTCACTCATACACACTCGCACACACTCACTCGCACACACACACACTCGCACACACTCGCACCCAGTCACTCGAGCACACTCGCACACACTCGCACTCACGCACACACTCGCACACACTCACACGCACACACTCACACACACACACTCACGCACACTCGTGCACACTCGCACGCACACATTCACACACATTCGCACTCACTTGCACACACTCGTGCGCACACACTGGCACACACTGGCACACACTGGCACACACACACTCGCACACACTCGCACACACTTGCACACACTAGCACACACACACTTGCACATATTCGCACACACTCGCACGCACACACTCGCACACACTCGCATGCACACACTCGCACACACACTCACACACACACTCACATACACACTCGCACACACTCGCACAAACTCCTACACACACTCGTACACACACACACTCGCACACACACTCGCACACACTTGCACACACTCGCACATACACACATACACATTCGCACACACTCGCACACACACTCGCACACACAGTTCTACACACTCACACACACACTCGCAAACACTCGCACACACTCACACACACACTCACTCACACGTACACACTCGCGCACACTCGCACACACTCACGCACACTAGCACACACTCGCATGCACACACTGGCACACACACTAACACACACACTCACATACACACTCGCACACACTCGCACAAACTCCTACACACACTCGCACACACTCACACACACATTCGCACACTCACACTCGCACACACTCACACACACACTTGCACACACTTGCACACGCACACTCACACACAATCACACACACACTCGCAGACACTCGCACACACTCACTCATGCACACACTCACACACACTCGCCCACACTCGCACACACAGTCCTACACACTCACACACACACTCGCAAACACTTGCAAACACTCACACACACACTCACTCACACGTACACACTCGCGCACACTCGCACGCCGACACTCTCACACTCTCGCACACATTTGCACACACTCGCACTCACTCGCACGCATTTGCACGCACACACTCGCACACACTCGCACAAACTCATACACAATCGCACACACTCACTCGCACACACTTGCACACACTCGCACACACTTGCACACACTTGCACACGCTTGCACACACTCGCACACACTTGCACACACTCGCACACACTCGCACACACTCGCACACACTCACACACACGCACACACACGCACACACACTCACGCACACACTCGCACAAACTCGCACACACTTGCATGCACACATTCGCAAACACTCGCACACACAAACACAAACTGGCACACACTCAAACACACTCATTCATACACACTCGCACACACTCACTCGCACACACACACTCGCACACACTCACATGCACACACTCACGCACACACACTCGCGCACACTCGTGCACACTCGCACGCACACTCACTCACACGTACACACTCGTGCACACTCACACACACTCACGCACACTAGCACACACTGTAAGCATACACTCACGCACACTCACTCACACACTTACTCACACGCACACACTCTCGCACACACTCACACACACTCGCGCACACTCGCACACACTCGCACGCCCACACTCACACACTCTCGCACACATTTGCACACACTCGCACTCTCGCACCCACTCGCATGCACACACTCGCACACACTCATACACAATCAAACAAACTCGCACACACACACTCGCACACATTTGCACACACTCGCACACACTCACTCACTCACACTCACTCGCACACACTTGCACACTCTCGCACACACTCACACACACTCGAGCACACTCGCACACACTCGCACACCCACACTCGCACACTCTCGCACACATTTGCACACACTCGCACTCTCGCACCCACTCGCATGCACACACTCGCACACACTCATACACAATCAAACAAACTCGCACACACACACTCGCACACATTTGCACACACTCGCACACACTCACTCACTCACACTCACTCGCACACACTTGCACACATTCGCACACACTCGCACACTCACTCGCACACACAGTCCTACACACTCACACACACACTCGCAAACACTCGCACACACAAACACTCACTCACACGTACACACTCGCGCACACTCACACACACTCACGCACACTAGCACACACTCGTAAGCATACACTCACACTCACTCACACACTTACTCACACTCACATACTCTCGCACACAC
The DNA here is from genome assembly GCF_046119375.1 of Phyllobates terribilis. Lineage (NCBI taxonomy): Eukaryota > Metazoa > Chordata > Amphibia > Anura > Dendrobatidae > Phyllobates > Phyllobates terribilis. The sequence goes on from NW_027362853.1 coordinate 3,952,848, forward strand.
TCGCGCACACTCGCACACACTCGCACGCCCACACTCACACACTCTCGCACACATTTGCACACACTCGCACACACTCGCACCCACTCGCACACACTTGCACACACTCGCACACAGTCGCACACACAGTCCTACACACTCACACACACTCGCAAACACTCGCACAAACTCACACACACTCACTCACACGCACACACTTGCACACACTAGCACACACTCGCACGTCCACACTTGCACACACTCACACTCACTCGCACGCACACACTCGCACACACTCGCACATACTCGCACACACTTGCACACACTAGCACACACTCGCATGCACACACTCACACAAACACTCACAAACACACACTCGCATACACACTCGCACAAACTCCTACACACACTCGTACACACTCACACACACTCGCACACACACTTGCACACACTCACACACACTTGCACATACACACATACACATTCGCACACACTCGCACACACACTCGCACACACAGTCCTACACACACACTCGCAAACACTCGCACACACTCACACACACACTCACTCACACGTACACACTCGCACACACTCGCACACACTCACGCACACTAGCACACACTCATAAGCATACACTCACACTCACTCACACGCACACACTCTCGCACACACTCACACACACTCGCGCACATTCGCACACACTCGCACGCCCACACTCGCACACTCTCGCACACATTTGCACACACTCGCACTCACTCACACCCACTCACACGCACACACTCGCACACACTCATACACAATCACACAAACTCGCACACACACACTCGCACACACTCGCACACATTCGCACTCACTCGCACGCACTCGCACGCACACACTCGCACAAACTCACACACACTGGCACACACTTATACACAATCGCACACACACACTCTAACACACACTCGCACACACACTTGCACACACTCGAACACACTCGCACACACTCGCAAACACTCGCACATACAGTCCTACAAACTCACACACACTCACACACACTCACACACTCGCACCCACACACAAACTGGCACACACTCAAACACACTCACTCATACACACTCGCACACACTCACTCGCACACACACACACTCGCACACACTCGCACCCAGTCACTCGAGCACACTCGCACACCCTCGCACGCACGCACACACTCGCACACACTCACATGCACACACTCACGCACACACACTTGCGCACACTCGTGCACACTCGCACGCACACATTCACACACATTCGCACTCACTTGCACACACTCGTACGCACACACTGGCACACACTCGCACACACTCGCACACACACACTCGCACACACTCGCATACACACTCGCACAAACTCCTACACACACTCGTACACACTCACACACACTAGCACACACACACTCGCACACACTCGCACATACTCGCACACACTCGCACACACTCGCATGCACACACTCGCACACACACTCACACACACACTCTCGCATACACACTCGCACAAACTCCTACACACACTCGTACACACTCACACACACTCGCACACACACTTTCACACACTCGCACACACTCGCACATACACACATACAGATTCGCACACAATCGCACACACACTCGCACACACAGTCCTACACACTCACACACACACTCACAAACACTCGCACACACTCACACACACACTCACTCACACGTACACACTCACTCACACTTGCACACACTCACGCACACTAGCACACACTCATAAGCATACACTTACACTCACTCACACACTTACTCACACGCAGACACTCTCGCACACACTCACACACACTCGCGCACACTTGCACACACTCGCACGCCCACACTTGCACACTCTCGCACACATTTGCACACACTCGCACTCACTTGCACCCACTCGCACGCACACACTCGCACACACTCATACACAATCACACAAACTCACACACATTCGCACACACTCGCACACACTCACTCACTCACACACACTTGCACACACTCGCACACACTCGCACACACAGTCCTACACACTCACACACACACTCGCAAACACTCGCACAAACTCACACACACTCACTCACACGCACACACTTGCGCACACTAGCACACACTCGCACGCCCACACTCACACACATTCGCACTCACTCGCACGCACTCGCACGCACACACTCGCACAAACTCACACACACTCGCACACACTCATACACAATCGCACGCACACACACTCGCACACACACACTCGCACACACTCGCACACTCTCACACACATTCAAACTCACTCGCACGCACTCGCACGCGCACACTCAAACACACTCACACAAACTCAAACACACGCGCACACACTTATACACAAACGCACACACACACTCGCACACACTCGCACACACTCGCACACACTCACTCACACACACTCACACACACACACTCGCACACACTCACACACACTTGCACACACTCGCACACACTCACACGCACACACACTCGCACACACACTCACACACACTCACAAGCACACACTCGCACACTCGCACACACTCACACGCACACACTCACACGCACACACTCGTACAAACAGTCGCACACACTCGCACCCACTCACTCGTGCACACTCGTGCACACTCGGGCACATTTGCACACACTCGCACACACACTCGCACACACTCGAACACACTCGCACACACTCGCAAACACTCGCACATACAGTCCTACAAACTCACACACACTCACACACACTCACACACTCCACCCACACACAAACTGGCACACACTCAAACACACTCACTCATACACACTCGCACACACTCACTCGCACACACACACACTCGCACACACTCGCACCCAGTCACTCGAGCACACTCGCACACACTCGCACTCACGCACACACTCGCACACACTCACACGCACACACTCACACACACACACTCACGCACACTCGTGCACACTCGCACGCACACATTCACACACATTCGCACTCACTTGCACACACTCGTGCGCACACACTGGCACACACTGGCACACACTGGCACACACACACTCGCACACACTCGCACACACTTGCACACACTAGCACACACACACTTGCACATATTCGCACACACTCGCACGCACACACTCGCACACACTCGCATGCACACACTCGCACACACACTCACACACACACTCACATACACACTCGCACACACTCGCACAAACTCCTACACACACTCGTACACACACACACTCGCACACACACTCGCACACACTTGCACACACTCGCACATACACACATACACATTCGCACACACTCGCACACACACTCGCACACACAGTTCTACACACTCACACACACACTCGCAAACACTCGCACACACTCACACACACACTCACTCACACGTACACACTCGCGCACACTCGCACACACTCACGCACACTAGCACACACTCGCATGCACACACTGGCACACACACTAACACACACACTCACATACACACTCGCACACACTCGCACAAACTCCTACACACACTCGCACACACTCACACACACATTCGCACACTCACACTCGCACACACTCACACACACACTTGCACACACTTGCACACGCACACTCACACACAATCACACACACACTCGCAGACACTCGCACACACTCACTCATGCACACACTCACACACACTCGCCCACACTCGCACACACAGTCCTACACACTCACACACACACTCGCAAACACTTGCAAACACTCACACACACACTCACTCACACGTACACACTCGCGCACACTCGCACGCCGACACTCTCACACTCTCGCACACATTTGCACACACTCGCACTCACTCGCACGCATTTGCACGCACACACTCGCACACACTCGCACAAACTCATACACAATCGCACACACTCACTCGCACACACTTGCACACACTCGCACACACTCGCACACACTTGCACACACTTGCACACGCTTGCACACACTCGCACACACTTGCACACACTCGCACACACTCGCACACACTCGCACACACTCACACACACGCACACACACGCACACACACTCACGCACACACTCGCACACACTCGCACACACTTGCATGCACACATTCGCAAACACTCGCACACACAAACACAAACTGGCACACACTCAAACACACTCATTCATACACACTCGCACACACTCACTCGCACACACACACTCGCACACACTCACATGCACACACTCACGCACACACACTCGCGCACACTCGTGCACACTCGCACGCACACTCACTCACATGTACACACTCGTGCACACTCACACACACTCACGCACACTAGCACACACTGTAAGCATACACTCACGCACACTCACTCACACACTTACTCACACGCACACACTCTCGCACACACTCACACACACTCGCGCACACTCGCACACACTCGCACGCCCACACTCGCACACTCTCGCACACATTTGCACACACTCGCACACTCGCACCCACTCGCATGCACACACTCGCACACACTCATACACAATCAAACAAACTCGCACACACACACTCGCACACATTTGCACACACTCGCACACACTCACTCACTCACACTCACTCGCACACACTTGCACACTCTCGCACACACTCACACACACTCGAGCACACTCGCACACACTCGCACACCCACACTCGCACACTCTCGCACACATTTGCACACACTCGCACTCTCGCACCCACTCGCATGCACACACTCGCACACACTCATACACAATCAAACAAACTCGCACACACACACTCGCACACATTTGCACACACTCGCACACACTCACTCACTCACACTCACTCGCACACACTTGCACACATTCGCACACACTCGCACACTCACTCGCACACACAGTCCTACACACTCACACACACACTCGCAAACACTCGCACACACAAACACTCACTCACACGTACACACTCGCGCACACTCACACACACTCACGCACACTAGCACACACTCGTAAGCATACACTCACACTCACTCACACACTTACTCACACTCACATACTCTCGCACACACTCGCGCACACTCGCACACACTCGCACGCCCACACTCACACACTCTCGCACACATTTGCACACACTCGCACTCACTCACACCCACTCGCACGCACACACTCATACACAATCACACAAACTCGCACACACACACTCGCACACACTCGCACCCACTCGCACACACTTGCACACACTCGCACACAGTCGCACACACAGTCCTACACACTCACACACACTCGCAAACACTCGCACAAACTCACACACACTCACTCACACGCACACACTTGCACACACTAGCACACACTCGCACGCCCACACTTGCACACACTCACACTCACTCGCACGCACACACTCGCACACACTCGCACATACTCGCACACACTTGCACACACTCGCACACACTCGCATGCACACACTCACACACACACTCACAAACACACACTCGCATACACACTCGCACAAACTCCTACACACACTCGTACACACTCACACACACTCGCACACACACTTGCACACACTCACACACACTTGCACATACACACATACACATTCGCACACACTCGCACACACACTCGCACACACAGTCCTACACACACACTCGCAAACACTCGCACACACTCACACACACACTCACTCACACGTACACACTCGCACACACTCGCACACACTCACGCACACTAGCACACACTCATAAGCATACACTCACACTCACTCACACGCACACACTCTCGCACACACTCACACACACTCGCGCACATTCGCACACACTCGCACGCCCACACTCGCACACTCTCGCACACATTTGCACACACTCGTACTCACTCACACCCACTCGCACGCACACACTCGCACACACTCATACACAATCACACAAACTCGCACACACACACTCGCACACATTCGCACACACTCGCACACACTCACTCACACTCACTCGCACACACTTGCACACACTCGCACACACTCGCACACACAGTCCTACACACTCACACACACTCGCAAACACTCGCACAAACTCACACACACTCACTCACACGCACATACTTGCACACACTAGCACACACTCGCACGCCCACACTTGCACACATTCGCACTCACTCGCATGCACTCGCACGCACACACTCGCACACACTCGCACAAACTCACACACACTCGCACACACTCATACTCAATCGCACAATCGCACAAACTCACACACACTCGCACACACTCACACACTCGCACCCACTCACTCGTGCACACTCGCACACATTCGCACTCACTCGCACGCACTCGCACGCACACACTCGCACAAACTCACACACACTCGCACACACTCATACACAATCGCACGCACACACACTCGCACACACACACTCACACACACTCGCACACTCTCGCACACATACGCACACACTCGCACACACTCACACGCACACACTCTCGAACACACTCGCGCACACTCGCACACACTCGCACGCCCACACTCACACACTCTCGCACACATTTGCACACACTCGCACTCACTCACACCCACTCGCACGCACACACTCATACACAATCACACAAACTCGCACACACACACTCGCACACACTCGCACCCACTCGCACCCACTTGCACACACTCGCACACACTCGCACACACAGTCCTACACACTCACACACACTCGCAAACACTCGCACAAACTCACACACACTCACTCACACGCACACACTTGCACACACTAGCACACACTCGCACGCCCACACTTGCACACACTCACACTCACTCGCACGCACTCGCACGCACACACTCGCACACACTCGCACATACTCGCACACACTTGCACACACTCGCACACACTCGCATGCACACACTCGCACACACACTCACAAACACACACTCGCATACACACTCGCACAAACTCCTACACACACTCGTACACACTCACACACACTCGCACACACACTTGCACACACTCACACACACTTGCACATACACACATACACATTCGCACACACTCGCACACACACTCGCACACACAGTCCTACACACACACTCGCAAACACTCGCACACACACTCACTCACACGTACACACTCGCACACACTCGCACACACTCACGCACACTAGCACACACTCGTAAGCATACACTCACACTCACTCACACACTTACTCACACGCACACACTCTCGCACACACTCACACACACTCGCGCACACTCGCACACACTCGCACGCCCACACTCGCACACTCTCGCACACATTTGCACACACTCGCACTCACACCCACTCGCACGCACACACTCGCACACACTCATACACAATCACACAAACTTGCAAACACACACTCGCACACATTCGCACACACTCGCACACACTCACTCACACTCACTCGCACACACTTGCACACACTCGCACACACTCGCACACACAGTCCTACACACTCACACACACTCGCAAACACTCGCACAAACTCACACACACTCACTCACACGCACATACTTGCACACACTAGCACACACTCGCACGCCCACACTTGCACACATTCGCACTCACTCGCATGCACTCGCACGCACACACTCGCACACACTCGCACAAACTCACACACACTCGCACACACTCATACTCAATCGCACAATCGCACAAACTCACACACACTCGCACACACTCACACACTCGCACCCACTCACTCGTGCACACTCGCACACATTCGCACTCACTCGCACGCACTCGCACGCACACACTCGCACAAACTCACACACACTCGCACACACTCATACACAATCGCACGCACACACACTCTCACACACACACTCACACACACTCGCACGCACTCGCACGCACACACTCTCACACACTCGCACAAACTCACACACACTCGCACACACTTATACACAATCGGACACACACACTCACTCACTCACACTCACTCGCACACACTTGCACACACTCGCACACACTCGCACACACAGTCCTACACACTCACACACACTCGCAAACACTCGCACAAACTCACACACACTCACTCACACGCACACACTTGCACACACTAGCACACACTTGCACGTCCACACTTGCACACACTCACACTCACTCGCACGCACTCGCACGCACACACTCGCACACACTCGCACACACTTGCACACACTCGCACACACTCGCATGCACACACTCGCACACACACTCACAAACACACACTCGCATACACACTCGCACACACTCGCACAAACTCCTACACACACTCGTACACACTCACACACACTCGCATACACACTTGCACACACTCGCACACACTCGCACATACACGCAGACACATTCGCACACACTCGCACACACAGTACTACACACTCACACACACACTCGCAAACACTCGCACACACTCACACAAACACTCACTCACACGTACACACTCGCGCACACTCGCAAACACTCACGCACACTAGCACAAACTCATAAGCATACGCTCACACTCACTCACACACTTACTCACACGCACACACTCTCGCACACACTCACACACACTCGCGCACACTCGCACACACTCGCACACCCACACTCGCACACTCTCGCACACATTTGCACACAATCGCACTCACTCGCACCCACTCGCACGCACAAACTCGCACACACTCATACACAATCACACAAACTCGCACACACACACTCGCACACATTCGCACACACTCGCACACACGCACTCACTCACACTCACTCGCACACACTTGCACACACTCGCACACACTTGCACACACAGTCCTACACACTCACACACACACTCGCAAACACTCGCACAAACTCACACACACTCACTCACACGCACACACTTGCACACACTAGCACACACTCGCACGCCCACACTTGCACACACTCACACTCACTCGCACGCACTCGCACGCACACACTCGCACACACTCGCACATACTCGCACACACTTGCACACACTCGCACACACTCGCATGCACACACTCGCACACACACTCACAAACACACACTCGCATACACACTCGCACAAACTCCTACACACACTCGTACACACTCACACACACTCGCACACACACTTGCACACACTCACACACACTTGCACATACACACATACACATTCGCACACACTCGCACACACACTCGCACACACAGTCCTACACACACACTCGCAAACACTCGCACACACACTCACTCACACGTACACACTCGCACACACTCGCACACACTCACGCACACTAGCACACACTCGTAAGCATACACTCACACTCACTCACACACTTACTCACACGCACACACTCTCGCACACACTCACACACACTCGCGCACACTCGCACACACTCGCACGCCCACACTCGCACACTCTCGCACACATTTGCACACACTCGCACTCACACCCACTCGCACGCACACACTCGCACACACTCATACACAATCACACAAACTTGCAAACACACACTCGCACACATTCGCACACACTCGCACACACTCACTCACACTCACTCGCACACACTTGCACACACTCGCACACACTCGCACACACAGTCCTACACACTCACACACACTCGCAAACACTCGCACAAACTCACACACACTCACTCACACGCACATACTTGCACACACTAGCACACACTCGCACGCCCACACTTGCACACATTCGCACTCACTCGCATGCACTCGCACGCACACACTCGCACACACTCGCACAAACTCACACACACTCGCACACACTCATACTCAATCGCACAATCGCACAAACTCACACACACTCGCACACACTCACACACTCGCACCCACTCACTCGTGCACACTCGCACACATTCGCACTCACTCGCACGCACTCGCACGCACACACTCGCACAAACTCACACACACTCGCACACACTCATACACAATCGCACGCACACACACTCTCACACACACACTCACACACACTCGCACGCACTCGCACGCACACACTCTCACACACTCGCACAAACTCACACACACTCGCACACACTTATACACAATCGGACACACACACTCACTCACTCACACTCACTCGCACACACTTGCACACACTCGCACACACTCGCACACACAGTCCTACACACTCACACACACTCGCAAACACTCGCACAAACTCACACACACTCACTCACACGCACACACTTGCACACACTAGCACACACTTGCACGTCCACACTTGCACACACTCACACTCACTCGCACGCACTCGCACGCACACACTCGCACACACTCGCACACACTTGCACACACTCGCACACACTCGCATGCACACACTCGCACACACACTCACAAACACACACTCGCATACACACTCGCACACACTCGCACAAACTCCTACACACACTCGTACACACTCACACACACTCGCATACACACTTGCACACACTCGCACACACTCGCACATACACGCAGACACATTCGCACACACTCGCACACACAGTACTACACACTCACACACACACTCGCAAACACTCGCACACACTCACACAAACACTCACTCACACGTACACACTCGCGCACACTCGCAAACACTCACGCACACTAGCACAAACTCATAAGCATACGCTCACACTCACTCACACACTTACTCACACGCACACACTCTCGCACACACTCACACACACTCGCGCACACTCGCACACACTCGCACACCCACACTCGCACACTCTCGCACACATTTGCACACAATCGCACTCACTCGCACCCACTCGCACGCACAAACTCGCACACACTCATACACAATCACACAAACTCGCACACACACACTCGCACACATTCGCACACACTCGCACACACGCACTCACTCACACTCACTCGCACACACTTGCACACACTCGCACACACTTGCACACACAGTCCTACACACTCACACACACACTCGCAAACACTCGCACAAACTCACACACACTCACTCACACGCACACACTTGCGCACACTAGCACACACTCACACGCCCACACTCGCACACATTCGCACTCACTCGCATGCACTCGCACGCACACACTCACACACACTCGCACAAACTCACACACACTCGCACACACTCATACACAATCGCACGCACACACACTCGCACACACTCGCACACATTCGCACTCACTCGCACGCACTCGCACGCACACACTCGCACAAACTCACACACACTGGCACACACTTATACACAATCGCACACTCGCACACATTTGCACACACTCGCACTCACTCGCACGCACTCGCACGTACACACTCGCACACACTCGCACAAAATCATACACAATCGCACACAGTCACTCGCACACACTTGCACACACTCGCACACACTCGCACACACTTGCACACGCTTGCACACACTCGCACACACTCGCACACACTCACACACACGCACACACACGCACACACACTCACGCACACACTCGCACACACTCGCACACACTTGCATGCACACATTCACACGCACTCGCACACACAAACACAAACTGGCACACACTCAAACACACTCACTCATACACACTCGCACACACTCACTCGCACACACACACACACTCGCACACACTCACACGCACACACTCACGCACACTCACTCACACGTACACACTCGCTCACACTCACACACACTCACGCACACTAGCACACACTCGTAAGCATACACTCACACTCACTCACACACTTACTCGCACACACTCACACACACTCGCGCACACTCGCACACACTCGCACGCCCACACTCGCACACTCTCGCACACATTTGCACACACTCGCACTCTCGCACCCACTCGCATGCACACACTCGCACACACTCATACACAATCAAACAAACTCGCACACACACACTCGCACACATTTGCACACACTCGCACACACTCACTCACTCACACTCACTCGCACACACTTGCACACACTTGCACACACTCGCACACACAGTCCTACACACTCACACACACACTCGCAAACACTCGCACAAACTCACACACACTCACTCACACGCACACACTTGCGCACACTAGCACACACTCGCACGCCCACACTCGCACACATTCGCACACACTCGCACACACTCACTCACACTCACTCGCACACACTTGCACACACTCGCACACACTCGCACACACAGTCCTACACACTCACACACACTCGCAAACACTCGCACAAACTCACACACACTCACTCACACGCACATACTTGCACACACTAGCACACACTCGCACGCCCACACTTGCACACATTCGCACTCACTCGCATGCACTCGCACGCACACACTCGCACACACTCGCACAAACTCACACACACTCGCACACACTCATACTCAATCGCACAATCGCACAAACTCACACACACTCGCACACACTCACACACTCGCACCCACTCACTCGTGCACACTCGCACACATTCGCACTCACTCGCACGCACTCGCACGCACACACTCGCACAAACTCACACACACTCGCACACACTCATACACAATCGCACGCACACACACTCGCACACACACACTCACACACACTCGCACGCACTCGCACGCACACACTCTCACACACTCGCACTCACTCGCACACACTCGCAAGCACACACTCGCACACACTCGCACACACTCATACACAATCACACAAACTCGCACACACACATTCGCACACATTCGCACACACTCGCACACACGCACTCACTCACACTCACTCACACACACTTGCACACACTAGCACACACTTGCACGTCCACACTTGCACACACTCACACTCACTCGCACGCACTCGCACGCACACACTCGCACACACTCGCACACACTTGCACACACTCGCACACACTCGCATGCACACACTCGCACACACACTCACAAACACACACTCGCATACACACTCGCACACACTCGCACAAACTCCTACACACACTCGTACACACTCACACACACTCGCATACACACTTGCACACACTCGCACACACTCGCACATACACGCATACACATTCGCACACACTCGCACACACAGTACTACACACTCACACACACACTCGCAAACACTCGCACACACTCACACACACACTCACTCACACGTACACACTCGCGCACACTCGCACACACTCACGCACACTAGCACAAACTCATAAGCATACGCTCACACTCACTCACACACTTACTCACATGCACACACTCTCGCACACACTCACACACACTCGCGCACACTCGCACACACTCGCACGCCCACACTCGCACACTCTCGCACACATTTGCACACACTCGCACTCACTCGCACCCACTCGCACGCACAAACTCGCACACACTCATACACAATCACACAAACTCGCACACACACACTCGCACACATTCGCACACACTCGCACACACGCACTCACTCACACTCACTCGCACACACTTGCACACACTCGCACACACTTGCACACACAGTCCTACACACTCACACACACACTCGCAAACACTCGCACAAACTCACACACACTCACTCACACGCACACACTTGCGCACACTAGCACACACTCACACGCCCACACTCGCACACATTCGCACTCACTCGCATGCACTCGCACGCACACACTCACACACACTCGCACAAACTCACACACACTCGCACACACTCATACACAATCGCACGCACACACACTCGCACACACTCGCACACATTCGCACTCACTCGCACGCACTCGCACGCACACACTCGCACAAACTCACACACACTGGCACACACTTATACACAATCGCACACTCGCACACATTTGCACACACTCGCACTCACTCGCACGCACTCGCACGTACACACTCGCACACACTCGCACAAAATCATACACAATCGCACACAGTCACTCGCACACACTTGCACACACTCGCACACACTCGCACACACTTGCACACGCTTGCACACACTCGCACACACTCGCACACACTCACACACACGCACACACACGCACACACACTCACGCACACACTCGCACACACTCGCACACACTTGCATGCACACATTCACACGCACTCGCACACACAAACACAAACTCGCACACACTCAAACACACTCACTCATACACACTCGCACACACTCACTCGCACACACACACACACTCGCACACACTCACACGCACACACTCACGCACACTCACTCACACGTACACACTCGCTCACACTCACACACACTCACGCACACTAGCACACACTCGTAAGCATACACTCACACTCACTCACACACTTACTCGCACACACTCACACACACTCGCGCACACTCGCACACACTCGCACGCCCACACTCGCACACTCTCGCACACATTTGCACAAACTCGCACTCTCGCACCCACTCGCATGCACACACTCGCACACACTCATACACAATCAAACAAACTCGCACACACACACTCGCACACATTTGCACACACTCGCACACACTCACTCACTCACACTCACTCGCACACACTTGCACACACTCGCACACACTCGCACACACAGTCCTACACACTCACACACACACTCGCAAACACTCGCACAAACTCACACACACTCACTCACACGCACACACTTGCGCACACTAGCACACACTCGCACGCCCACACTCGCACACATTCGCACTCACTCGCATGCACTCGCACGCACACACTCGCACAAACTCACACACACTCGCACACACTCATACACAATCGCACGCACACACACTCGCACACTCTCGCACACATTCGCACTCACTCGCACGCACACACTCGCACAAACTCGCTTGCACACACTCGCACACACACTAACACACACACACTCGCATACACACTCGCACACACTCGCATGCACACACTCGCACACACACTCACACACACACACTCGCATACACACTCGCACACACTCGCACAAACTCCTACACACACTCGTACACACTCACACACACTCGCACACACACTTGCACACACTCGCACACACTCGCACATACACACATACACATTCGCACACACTCGCACACTCACTCGCACACACAGTCCTACACACTCACACACACACTCGCAAACACTTGCACACACACACACTCACTCACACGTACACACTCGTGCACACTCACACACTCACGCACACTAGCACACACTCGTAAGCATACTCACACACTTACTCACACGCACACACTCTCGCACACACTCACACACTCTCTCGCACACTCGCACACACTCGCACTCCCACACTCGCACACTCTCGCACACATTTGCACACACTCGCACACATTCGCACCCACTCGCACACACTCACTCACACTCACTCGCACACACTTGCACACACTCGCACACACTCGCACACACAGTCCTACACACTCACACACACTCGCAAACACTCGCACAAACTCACACACACTCACTCACATGCACACACTTGCACACACTAGCACACACTTGCACGCCCACACTTGCACACATTCGCACTCACTCGCACGCACTCGCACGCACACACTCGCACACACTCGCACAAACTCACACACACTCGCACACACTCATACTCAATCGCACAATCGCACAAACTCACACACACTCGCACACACTCACACACTCGCACCCACTCACTCGTGCACACTCGCACACATTCGCACTTACTCGCACGCACTCGCACGCACACACTCGCACAAACTCACACACACTCGCACACACTCATACACAATCGCACGCACACACACTCGCACACACACTCACACACACTCGCACACTCTCGCACACATACGCACTCACTCGCACGCACTCGCACGCACACACTCTCACACACTTGCACAAACTCACACACACTCACACACACTTATACACAATCGCACACACACACTCACTCACTCACACTCACTCGCACACACTTGCACACACTCGCACACACTCGCACACACAGTCCTACACACTCACACACTCGCAAACACTCGCACAAACTCACACACACTCACTCACACGCACACACTTGCACACACTAGCACACACTTGCACGCCCACACTTGCACACACTCACACTCACTCGCACGCACACACTCGCACACACTCGCACAAACTCACACACACTCGCACACACTCATACACAATCGCACAAACTCACACACTCGCACACACTCACACACTCGCACCCACTCACTCGTGCACACTTGCACACATTCGCACTCACTCGCACGCACTCACACGCACACACTCGCACAAACTCTCACACACTCGCACACACTCATACACAATCGCACGCACACACACTCGCACACACTCGCACACATTCGCACTCACTCGCACGCACTCGCACGCACACACTCGCACAAACTCAAACACACTGGCACACACTTATACACAATCGCACACACACACTCTAACACACACTCGCGCACACTCAGGCACATTTGCACACACTCGCACACACTTGCACACTCTCGCACACACACTCGCACACACACTCGCACACACTCGAACACACTCGCACATACTCGCAAACACTCGCACATACAGTCCTACAAACTCACACACACTCACACACACTCACACACTCGCACCCACACACAAACTGGCACACACTCAAACACACTCACTCATACACACTCGCACACACTCACTCGCACACACACACTCGCACACACTCGCACCCAGTCACTCGAGCACACTCGCACACCCTCGCACGCACGCACACACTCGCACACACTCACATGCACACACTCACGCACACACACTCACGCACACTCATGCATACTCGCACGCACACATTCACACACATTCGCACGCACTTGCACACACTCGTACGCACACACTGGCACACACTCGCACACACTCGCACACACACACTCGCACATACTCGCTGACACTCGCACACACTCGCACGCACACACTCGCGCACACTCATGCACACTCGCACGCACACATTCACACACATTCGCACTCACTTGCACACACTCGTACTCACACACTGGCACACACTGGCACACACTGGCACACACACACTCGCACACACTCGCACACACTTGCACACACTAGCACACACACACTCGCACATACTCGCACACACTCGCACACACTCGCACGCACACTCGCATACACACTCGCACAAACTCCTACACACACTCGTACACACTCACACACACTAGCACACACACACTCACACACACTCGCACATACTCACACACACTCGCACACACTTGCATGCACACACTCGCACACACACTCACACACACACTCTCGCATACACACTCGCACAAACTCCTACACACACTCGTACACACTCACACACACTCGCACACACACTTGCACACACTCGCACACACTCGCACATACACACATACACATTCGCACACACTCACACACACACTCGCACACACAGTCCTACACACTCACACACACACTCACAAACACTCGCACACACTCACACACACACTCACTCACATGTACACACTCACGCACACTTGCACACACTCATGCACACTAGCACACACTCATAAGCATACACTTACACTCACTCACACACTTACTCACACGCACACACTCTCGCACACACTCACACACACTCGCGCACACTCGCACACACTCGCACGCCCACACTCGCACACTCTCGCACACATTTGCACACACTCGCACTCACTCGCACGCATTTGCACGCACACACTCGCACACACTCGCACAAACTCATACACAATCGCACACACTCACTCGCACACACTTGCACACACTCGCACACACTCGCACACACTTGCACACGCTTGCACACACTCGCACACACTCGCACACACTCACACACACGCACACACACGCACACACACTCACGCACACACTCGCACACACTCGCACACACTTGCATGCACACATTCGCACGCACTCGCACACACAAACACAAACTGGCACACACTCAAACACACTCACTCATACACACTCGCACACACTCACTCGCACACACACACACACTCGCACACACTCACACGCACACACTCACGCACACACACTCGTGCACACTCGCACGCACACTCACTCACACGTACACACTCGCGCACACTCACACACACTCACGCACACTAGCACACACTCGTAAGCATACACTCACACTCACTCACACACTTACTCACACGCACACACTCTCGCACACACTCACACACACTCGCGCACACTCGCACACACTCGCACGCCCACACTCGCACACTCTCGCACACATTTGCACACACTCGCACTCTCGCACCCACTCGCATGCACACACTCGCACACACTCATACACAATCAAACAAACTCGCACACACACTCGCACACATTTGCACACACTTGCACACACTCACTCACTCACACTCACTCGCACACACTTGCACAGACTCGCACACACTCGCACACACAGTCCTACACACTCACACACACACTCGCAAACACTCGCACAAACTCACACACACTCACTCACACGCACACACTTGCGCACAGTAGCACACACTCACACGCCCACACTCACACACATTCGCACTCACTCGCACGCACTCGCACGCACACACTCGCACAAACTCACACACACTCGCACACACTCATACACAATCGCACGCAAACACACTCGCACACACACACTCGCACACACTCGCACACTCTCACACACATTCACACTCACTCGCACGCACTCGCACGCGCACACTCAAACACACTCGCACAAACTCACACACACTCGCACACACTTATACACAAATGCACACACACACTCGTACACACACTCGCACACACTCGCACACACTCGCACACACTCACTCACACACACTCACACGCACACACTCACACACACTTGCACACACTCACACACACTCACACGCACACACACTCGCACACACACTCACACACACTCGCACACACTCACAAGCACACACTCGCACACACACTCACACACACTCACACACACTCACACGCACACACTCGTACAAACAGTCGCACACACTCGCACCCACTCACTCGTGCACACTCGCGCACACTCAGGCACATTTGCACACACTCGCACACTCTCGCACACACACTCGCACACACTCGAACACACTCGCACACACTCGCAAACACTCGCACATACAGTCCTACAAACTCACACACACTCACACACACTCACACACTCCACCCACACACAAACTGGCACACACTCAAACACACTCACTCATACACACTCGCACACACTCACTCGCACACACACACTCGCACACACTCGCACCCAGTCACTCGAGCACACTCGCACACACTCGCACGCACGCACACACTCGCACACACTCACACGCACACACTCACGCACACACACTCACGCACACTCGTGCACACTCGCACGCACACATTCGCACACATTCGCACTCACTTGCACACACTCGTGCGCACACACTGGCACACACTGGCACACACTGGCACACACACACTCGCACACACTCGCACACACTTGCACACACACTCACACACACTCACATACACACTCGCACACACTCGCACAAATTCCTACACACACTCGTACACACACACTCGCACGCACACACTCGCACACACTCGCATGCACACACTCGCACACACACTCACACACACTCACATACACACTCGCACACACTCGCACAAATTCCTACACACACTCGTACACACACACTCGCACACACACTCGCACACACTTGCACACACTCGCACATACACACATACACATTCGCAAACACTCGCACACACTCGCACACACAGTTCTACACACTCACACACACACTCACAAACACTCGCACACACTCACACACACACTCACTCACACGTACACACTCGCATGCACACACTGGCACACACACTAACACACACACTCACATACACACTCGCACACACTCGCACAAACTCCTACACACACTCGCACACACTCACACACACACTCGTACGCTCACACTCGCACACACTCACACACACACTTGCACACACTTGCACACGCACACTCGCACACAATCACACACACACTCGCAGGCACTCGCACACACTCACGCACACACTCACACACACTCGCCCACGCTCGCACACACAGTCCTACACACTCACACACACACTCGCAAACATTTGCAAACACTCACACACACACTCACTCACACGTACACACTCGCGCACACTCGCACGCCGACACTCTCACACTCTCACACACATTTGCACACACTCGCACTCACTCGCACGCACTCGCACGCACACACTCGCACACACTCGCACAAACTCATACACAATCGCACACACTCACTCGCACACACTTGCACACACTCGCACACACTCGCACACACTTGCACACGCTTGCACACACTCGCACACACTCGCACACACTCGCACACACTCACACACACGCACACACACGCACACACACTCACGCACACACTCGCACACACTCGCACACACTTGCATGCACACATTCGCACGCACTCGCACACACAAACACAAACTGGCACACACTCAAACACACTCACTCATACACACTCGCACACACTCACTCGCACACACAGACACACTCGCACACACTCACACGCACACACTCATGCACACACACTCGTGCACACTCGCACGCACACTCACTCACACGTACACACTCGCGCACACTCACACACACTCACGCACACTAGCACACACTCGTAAGCATACACTCACACTCACTCACACACTTACTCACACGCACACACTCTCGCACACACTCACACACACTCGCGCACACTCGCACACACTCGCATGCCCACACTCGCACACTCTCGCACACATTTGCACACACTCGCACTCTCGCACCCACTCGCATGCACACACTCGCACACACTCATACACAATCAAACAAACTCGCACACACACTCGCACACATTTGCACACACTTGCACACACTCACTCACTCACACTCACTCGCACACACTTGCACACACTCGCACACACTCGCACACACAGTCCTACACACTCACACACACTCGCAAACACTCGCACAAACTCACACACACTCACTCACACGCACACACTTGCGCACAGTAGCACACACTCACACGCCCACACTCACACACATTCGCACTCACTCGCACGCACTCGCACGCAAACACTCGCACACACTTGCACACACTTGCACACGCTTGCACACACTCGCACACACTCGCACACACTCGCACACACTCACACACACGCACACACACGCACACACACTCACGCACACACTCGCACACACTCGCACACACTTGCATGCACACATTCGCACGCACTCGCACACACAAACACAAACTGGCACACACTCAAACACACTCACTCATACACACTCGCACACACTCACTCGCACACACACACACACTCGCACACACTCACTCACACACACTCACACGCACACACTCGCACACACTCACACACACTTGCACACACTCGCACACACTCACACGCACACACACTCGCACACACACTCACACACACTCGCACACACTCACAAGCACACACTCGCACACACACTCACACACACTCACACGCACACACTCACACGCACACACTCGTACAAACAGTCGCACACACTCGCACCCACTCACTCGTGCACACTCGCGCACACTCGGGCACATTTGCACACACTCGCACACTCTCGCACACACACTCGCACACACTCGAACACACTCGCACACACTCGCAAACACTCGCACATACAGTCCTACAAACTCACACACACTCACACACACTCACACACTCCACCCACACACAAACTGGCACACACTCAAACACACTCACTCATACACACTCGCACACACTCACTCGCACACACACACACTCGCACACACTCACACACACACACACTCACGCACACTCGTGCACACTCGCACGCACACATTCGCACACATTCGCACTCACTTGCACACACTCGTACGCAAACACTGGCACACACTGGCACACACTCGCACACACACACTCGCACACACTTGCACACACTAGCACACACACACTCACACACACTCGCACATACTCGCACACACTCACACACACTTGCACGCACACACTCGCATGCACACACTCGCACACACTCACACACACTCGCACACACTCACGCACACTAGCACACACTCGCATGCACACACTGGCACACACACTAACACACACACTCACATACACACTCGCACACACTCGCACAAATTCCTACACACACTCGCACACACACTCACACACACACTCTCGCATACACACTCGCACAAACTCCTACACACACTCGTACACACTCACACACACTCGCACACACACTTGCACACACTCGCACACACTCGCACATACACACATACACATTCGCACACACTCGCACACACACTCGCACACACAGTCCTACACACTCACACACACACTCACAAACACTCGCACACACTCACACACACACTCACTCACATGTACACACTCACGCACACTTGCACACACTCATGCACACTAGCACACACTCATAAGCATACACTTACACTCACTCACACACTTACTCACACGCACACACTCTCTCACACACTCACACACACTCGCGCACACTCGCACACACTCGCACGCCCACACTCGCACACTCTCGCACACATTTGCACACTCTCGCACTCACTCGCACGCATTTGCACGCACACACTCGCACACACTCGCACAAACTCATACACAATCGCACACACTCACTCGCACACACTTGCACACACTCGCACACACTCGCACACACTTGCACACGCTTGCACACACTCGCACACACTCGCACACACTCACACACACGCACACACACGCACACACACTCACGCACACACTCGCACACACTCGCACACACTTGCATGCACACATTCGCACGCACTCGCACACACAAACACAAACTGGCACACACTCAAACACACTCACTCATACACACTCGCACACACTCACTCGCACACACACACACACTCGCACACACTCACACGCACACACTCACGCACACACACTCGTGCACACTCGCACGCACACTCACTCACACGTACACACTCGCGCACACTCACACACACTCACGCACACTAGCACACACTCGTAAGCATACACTCACACTCACTCACACACTTACTCACACGCACACACTCTCGCACACACTCACACACACTCGCGCACACTCGCACACACTCGCACGCCCACACTCGCACACTCTCGCACACATTTGCACACACTCGCACTCTCGCACCCACTCGCATGCACACACTCGCACACACTCATACACAATCAAACAAACTCGCACACACACTCGCACACATTTGCACACACTTGCACACACTCACTCACTCACACTCACTCGCACACACTTGCACAGACTCGCACACACTCGCACACACAGTCCTACACACTCACACACACACTCGCAAACACTCGCACAAACTCACACACACTCACTCACACGCACACACTTGCGCACAGTAGCACACACTCACACGCCCACACTCACACACATTCGCACTCACTCGCACGCACTCGCACGCACACACTCGCACAAACTCACACACACTCGCACACACTCATACACAATCGCACGCAAACACACTCGCACACACACACTCGCACACACTCGCACACTCTCACACACATTCACACTCACTCGCACGCACTCGCACGCGCACACTCAAACACACTCGCACAAACTCACACACACTCGCACACACTTATACACAAATGCACACACACACTCGTACACACACTCGCACACACTCGCACACACTCGCACACACTCACTCACACACACTCACACGCACACACTCACACACACTTGCACACACTCGCACACACTCACACGCACACACACTCGCACACACACTCACACACACTCGCACACACTCACAAGCACACACTCGCACACACACTCACACACACTCACACACACTCACACGCACACACTCGTACAAACAGTCGCACACACTCGCACCCACTCACTCGTGCACACTCGCGCACACTCAGGCACATTTGCACACACTCGCACACTCTCGCACACACACTCGCACACACTCGAACACACTCGCACACACTCGCAAACACTCGCACATACAGTCCTACAAACTCACACACACTCACACACACTCACACACTCCACCCACACACAAACTGGCACACACTCAAACACACTCACTCATACACACTCGCACACACTCACTCGCACACACACACTCGCACACACTCACACCCAGTCACTCGAGCACACTCGCACACACTCGCACGCACGCACACACTCGCACACACTCACACGCACACACTCACGCACACACACTCACGCACACTCGTGCACACTCGCACGCACACATTCGCACACATTCGCACTCACTTGCACACACTCGTGCGCACACACTGGCACACACTGGCACACACTGGCACACACACACTCGCACACACTCGCACACACTTGCACACACACTCACACACACTCACATACACACTCGCACACACTCGCACAAATTCCTACACACACTCGTACACACACACTCGCACGCACACACTCACACACTCTCGCATGCACACACTCGCACACACACTCACACACACTCACATACACACTCGCACATCCTCGCACAAATTCCTACACACACTCGTACACACACACTCGCACACACACTCGCACACACTTGCACACACTCGCACATACACACATACACATTCGCAAACACTCGCACACACTCGCACACACAGTTCTACACACTCACACACACACTCGCAAACACTCGCACACACTCACACACACACTCACTCACATGTACACACTCGCATGCACACACTGGCACACACACTAACACACACACTCACATACACACTCGCACACACTCGCACAAACTCCTACACACACTCGCACACACTCACACACACACTCGTACGCTCACACTCGCACACACTCACACACACACTTGCACACACTTGCACACGCACACTCGCACACAATCACACACACACTCGCAGGCACTCGCACACACTCACTCATGCACACACTCACACACACTCGCCCACGCTCGCACACACAGTCCTACACACTCACACACACACTCGCAAACATTTGCAAACACTCACACACACACTCACTCACACGTGCACACTCGCGCACACTCGCACGCCGACACTCTCACACTCTCACACACATTTGCACACACTCGCACTCACTCGCACGCACTCGCACGCACACACTCGCACACACTAGCACAAACTCATACACAATCGCACACACTCACTCGCACACACTTGCACACACTCGCACACACTCGCACACACTTGCACACGCTTGCACACACTCGCACACACTCGCACACACTCGCACACACTCATACACAATCGCACGCACACACACTCGCACACACACACTCACACACACTCGCACACTCTCGCACACATACGCACTCACTCGCACGCACTCGCACGCACACACTCTCACACACTCACACAAACTCACACACACTCGCACACACTTATACACAATCGGACACACACACTCACTCACACTCACTCGCACACACTTGCACACACTCGCACACACTCGCACACACAGTCCTACACACTCACACACACTCGCAAACACTCGCACAAACTCACACACACTCACTCACACGCACACACTTGCACACACTAGCACACACTCGCACATCCACACTTGCACACACTCACACTCACTCGCACGCACTCGCACGCACACACTCGCACACACTCGCACACACTTGCACACACTCGCACACACTCGCATGCACACACTCGCACACACACTCACAAACACACACTCGCATACACACTCACACACACTCGCACAAACTCCTACACACACTCGTACACACTCACACACACTCGCATACACACTTGCACACACTTGCACACACTCGCACAT
Source organism: Phyllobates terribilis (assembly GCF_046119375.1). Taxonomy (NCBI): domain Eukaryota; kingdom Metazoa; phylum Chordata; class Amphibia; order Anura; family Dendrobatidae; genus Phyllobates; species Phyllobates terribilis. Next base: position 3,978,463 of record NW_027362853.1, read on the forward strand.
ACACGCATACACATTCGCACACACTCGCACACACAGTCCTACACACTCACACACACACTCGCAAACACTCGCACACACTCACACACACACTCACTCACACGTACACACTCGCGCACACTCGCACACACTCACGCACACTAGCACACACTCGTAAGCATACACTCACACTCACTCACACACTTACTCACACGCACACACTCTCGTACACACTCACACACACTCGCGCACACTCGCACACACTCGCACGCCCACACTCGCACACTCTCGCACACATTTGCACACACTCGCACTCACTCGCACCCACTCGCACGCACAAACTCGCACACACTCATACACAATCACACAAACTCGCACACACACACTCGCACACATTCGCACACACTCGCACACACGCACTCACTCACACTCACTCGCACACACTTGCACACACTCGCACACACTTGCACACACAGTCCTACACACTCACACACACACTCGCAAACACTCGCACAAACTCACACACACTCACTCACACGCACACACTTGCGCACACTAGCACGCCCACACTCGCACACATTCGCACTCACTCGCATGCACTCGCACGCACACACTCACACACACTCGCACAAACTCACACACACTCGCACACACTCATACACAATCGCACGCACACACACTCGCACACACTCGCACACATTCGCACTCACTCGCACGCACTCACAGCACACACTCGCACAAACTCACACACACTGGCACACACTTATACACAATCGCACACACACACTCTAACACACACTCGCACACACTCGCACACACTCACTCACACACACTCACACACACACACTCGCACACACTCACACACACTTGCACACACTCGCACACACTCACACGCACACACACTCACACACACACTCACACACACTCACAAGCACAAACTCGCACACACACTCGCACACACTCACACACACACACTCACACGCACACTTGCACACACTCACACCCACTCACTCTTGCACACTCGCGCACACTCGGGCACATTTGCACACACTCGCACACACTCGCACACTCTCGCACACACACTCGCACACACACTCGCACACACTCGCACACACTCGCAAACACTCGCACATACAGTCCTACAAACTCACACACACTCACACACACTCACACACTCGCACCCACACACAAACTGGCACACACTCAAACACACTCACTCATACACACTCGCACACATTCACTCGCACACACACACTCGCACACATTCACACGCACACACTCACGCACACACACTCGCGCACACTCGTGCACACTCGCACGCACACTCACTCACACGTACACACTCGTGCACACTCACACACACTCACGCACACTAGCACACACTCGTAAGCATACACTCACGCACACTCACTCACACACTTACTCACATGCACACACTCTCGCACACACTCACACACACTCGCGCACACTCACACACACTCGCACGCCCACACTCGCACACTCTCACACACATTTGTACACACTCGCACTCTCGCACCCACTCGCATGCACACACTCGCACACACTCATACACAATCAAACAAACTCGCACACACACACTCGCACACATTTGCACACACTCGCACACACTCACTCACTCACACTCACTCGCACACACTTGCACACTCTCGCACACACTCACACACACTCGCGCACTCTCGCACACACTCGCACGCCCACACTCGCACACTCTCGCACACATTTGCACACACTCGCACTCTCGCACCCACTCGCATGCACACACTCGCACACACTCATACACAATCAAACAAACTCGCACACATTTGCACACACTCGCACACACTCACTCACTCACACTCACTCGCACACACTTGCACACATTCGCACACACTCGCACACTCACTCGCACACACAGTCCTACACACTCACACACACACGCAAACACTCGCACACACACACACTCACTCACACGTACACACTCGCGCACACTCACACACACTCACGCACACTAGCACACACTCGTAAGCATACACTCACACTCACTCACACACTTACTCACACTCACACACTCTCGAACACACTCGCGCACACTCGCACACACTCGCACGCCCACACTCACACACTCTCGCACACATTTGCACACACTCGCACTCACTCACACCCACTCGCACGCACACACTCATACACAATCACACAAACTCGCACACACACACTCGCACACACTCGCACCCACTCGCACCCACTTGCACACACTCGCACACACTCGCACACACAGTCCTACACACTCACACACACTCGCAAACACTCGCACAAACTCACACACACTCACTCACACGCACACACTTGCACACACTAGCACACACTCGCACGCCCACACTTGCACACACTCACACTCACTCGCACGCACTCGCACGCACACACTCGCACACACTCGCACATACTCGCACACACTTGCACACACTCGCACACACTCGCATGCACACACTCGCACACACACTCACAAACACACACTCGCATACACACTCGCACAAACTCCTACACACACTCGTACACACTCACACACACTCGCACACACACTTGCACACACTCACACACACTTGCACATACACACATACACATTCGCACACACTCGCACACACACTCGCACACACAGTCCTACACACACACTCGCAAACACTCGCACACACACTCACTCACACGTACACACTCGCACACACTCGCACACACTCACGCACACTAGCACACACTCGTAAGCATACACTCACACTCACTCACACACTTACTCACACGCACACACTCTCGCACACACTCACACACACTCGCGCACACTCGCACACACTCGCACGCCCACACTCGCACACTCTCGCACACATTTGCACACACTCGCACTCACACCCACTCGCACGCACACACTCGCACACACTCATACACAATCACACAAACTTGCAAACACACACTCGCACACATTCGCACACACTCGCACACACTCACTCACACTCACTCGCACACACTTGCACACACTCGCACACACTCGCACACACAGTCCTACACACTCACACACACTCGCAAACACTCGCACAAACTCACACACACTCACTCACACGCACATACTTGCACACACTAGCACACACTCGCACGCCCACACTTGCACACATTCGCACTCACTCGCATGCACTCGCACGCACACACTCGCACACACTCGCACAAACTCACACACACTCGCACACACTCATACTCAATCGCACAATCGCACAAACTCACACACACTCGCACACACTCACACACTCGCACCCACTCACTCGTGCACACTCGCACACATTCGCACTCACTCGCACGCACTCGCACGCACACACTCGCACAAACTCACACACACTCGCACACACTCATACACAATCGCACGCACACACACTCGCACACACACACTCACACACACTCGCACGCACTCGCACGCACACACTCTCACACACTCGCACAAACTCACACACACTCGCACACACTTATACACAATCGGACACACACACTCACTCACTCACACTCACTCGCACACACTTGCACACACTCGCACACACTCGCACACACAGTCCTACACACTCACACACACTCGCAAACACTCGCACAAACTCACACACACTCACTCACACGCACACACTTGCACACACTAGCACACACTTGCACGTCCACACTTGCACACACTCACACTCACTCGCACGCACTCGCACGCACACACTCGCACACACTCGCACACACTTGCACACACTCGCACACACTCGCATGCACACACTCGCACACACACTCACAAACACACACTCGCATACACACTCGCACACACTCGCACAAACTCCTACACACACTCGTACACACTCACACACACTCGCATACACACTTGCACACACTCGCACACACTCGCACATACACGCAGACACATTCGCACACACTCGCACACACAGTACTACACACTCACACACACACTCGCAAACACTCGCACACACTCACACAAACACTCACTCACACGTACACACTCGCGCACACTCGCAAACACTCACGCACACTAGCACAAACTCATAAGCATACGCTCACACTCACTCACACACTTACTCACACGCACACACTCTCGCACACACTCACACACACTCGCGCACACTCGCACACACTCGCACACCCACACTCGCACACTCTCGCACACATTTGCACACAATCGCACTCACTCGCACCCACTCGCACGCACAAACTCGCACACACTCATACACAATCACACAAACTCGCACACACACACTCGCACACATTCGCACACACTCGCACACACGCACTCACTCACACTCACTCGCACACACTTGCACACACTCGCACACACTTGCACACACAGTCCTACACACTCACACACACACTCGCAAACACTCGCACAAACTCACACACACTCACTCACACGCACACACTTGCGCACACTAGCACACACTCACACGCCCACACTCGCACACATTCGCACTCACTCGCATGCACTCGCACGCACACACTCACACACACTCGCACAAACTCACACACACTCGCACACACTCATACACAATCGCACGCACACACACTCGCACACACTCGCACACATTCGCACTCACTCGCACGCACTCGCACGCACACACTCGCACAAACTCACACACACTGGCACACACTTATACACAATCGCACACTCGCACACATTTGCACACACTCGCACTCACTCGCACGCACTCGCACGTACACACTCGCACACACTCGCACAAAATCATACACAATCGCACACAGTCACTCGCACACACTTGCACACACTCGCACACACTCGCACACACTTGCACACGCTTGCACACACTCGCACACACTCGCACACACTCACACACACGCACACACACGCACACACACTCACGCACACACTCGCACACACTCGCACACACTTGCATGCACACATTCACACGCACTCGCACACACAAACACAAACTGGCACACACTCAAACACACTCACTCATACACACTCGCACACACTCACTCGCACACACACACACACTCGCACACACTCACACGCACACACTCACGCACACTCACTCACACGTACACACTCGCTCACACTCACACACACTCACGCACACTAGCACACACTCGTAAGCATACACTCACACTCACTCACACACTTACTCGCACACACTCACACACACTCGCGCACACTCGCACACACTCGCACGCCCACACTCGCACACTCTCGCACACATTTGCACACACTCGCACTCTCGCACCCACTCGCATGCACACACTCGCACACACTCATACACAATCAAACAAACTCGCACACACACACTCGCACACATTTGCACACACTCGCACACACTCACTCACTCACACTCACTCGCACACACTTGCACACACTCGCACACACTCGCACACACAGTCCTACACACTCACACACACACTCGCAAACACTCGCACAAACTCACACACACTCACTCACACGCACACACTTGCGCACACTAGCACACACTCGCACGCCCACACTCGCACACATTCGCACTCACTCGCATGCACTCGCACGCACACACTCGCACAAACTCACACACACTCGCACACACTCATACACAATCGCACGCACACACACTCGCACACTCTCGCACACATTCGCACTCACTCGCACGCACACACTCGCACAAACTCGCTTGCACACACTCGCACACACACTAACACACACACACTCGCATACACACTCGCACACACTCGCAGGCACACACTCGCACACACACTCACACACACACACTCGCATACACACTCGCACACACTCGCACAAACTCCTACACACACTCGTACACACTCACACACACTCGCACACACACTTGCACACACTCGCACACACTCGCACATACACACATACACATTCGCACACACTCGCACACTCACTCGCACACACAGTCCTACACACTCACACACACACTCGCAAACACTTGCACACACACACACTCACTCACACGTACACACTCGTGCACACTCACACACTCACGCACACTAGCACACACTCGTAAGCATACTCACACACTTACTCACACGCACACACTCTCGCACACACTCACACACTCTCTCGCACACTCGCACACACTCGCACTCCCACACTCGCACACTCTCGCACACATTTGCACACACTCGCACACATTCGCACCCACTCGCACACACTCACTCACACTCACTCGCACACACTTGCACACACTCGCACACACTCGCACACACAGTCCTACACACTCACACACACTCGCAAACACTCGCACAAACTCACACACACTCACTCACATGCACACACTTGCACACACTAGCACACACTTGCACGCCCACACTTGCACACATTCGCACTCACTCGCACGCACTCGCACGCACACACTCGCACACACTCGCACAAACTCACACACACTCGCACACACTCATACTCAATCGCACAATCGCACAAACTCACACACACTCGCACACACTCACACACTCGCACCCACTCACTCGTGCACACTCGCACACATTCGCACTTACTCGCACGCACTCGCACGCACACACTCGCACAAACTCACACACACTCGCACACACTCATACACAATCGCACGCACACACACTCGCACACACACTCACACACACTCGCACACTCTCGCACACATACGCACTCACTCGCACGCACTCGCACGCACACACTCTCACACACTTGCACAAACTCACACACACTCACACACACTTATACACAATCGCACACACACACTCACTCACTCACACTCACTCGCACACACTTGCACACACTCGCACACACTCGCACACACAGTCCTACACACTCACACACTCGCAAACACTCGCACAAACTCACACACACTCACTCACACGCACACACTTGCACACACTAGCACACACTTGCACGCCCACACTTGCACACACTCACACTCACTCGCACGCACACACTCGCACACACTCGCACAAACTCACACACACTCGCACACACTCATACACAATCGCACAAACTCACACACTCGCACACACTCACACACTCGCACCCACTCACTCGTGCACACTAGCACACATTCGCACTCACTCGCACGCACTCACACGCACACACTCGCACAAACTCTCACACACTCGCACACACTCATACACAATCGCACGCACACACACTCGCACACACTCGCACACATTCGCACTCACTCGCACGCACTCGCACGCACACACTCGCACAAACTCAAACACACTGGCACACACTTATACACAATCGCACACACACACTCTAACACACACTCGCGCACACTCAGGCACATTTGCACACACTCGCACACACTTGCACACTCTCGCACACACACTCGCACACACACTCGCACACACTCGAACACACTCGCACATACTCGCAAACACTCGCACATACAGTCCTACAAACTCACACACACTCACACACACTCACACACTCGCACCCACACACAAACTGGCACACACTCAAACACACTCACTCATACACACTCGCACACACTCACTCGCACACACACACTCGCACACACTCGCACCCAGTCACTCGAGCACACTCGCACACCCTCGCACGCACACACTCGCACACACTCACATGCACACACTCACGCACACACACTCACGCACACTCATGCACACTCGCACGCACACATTCACACACATTCGCACGCACTTGCACACACTCGTACGCACACACTGGCACACACTCGCACACACTCGCACACACACACTCGCACATACTCGCTGACACTCGCACACACTCGCACGCACACACTCGCGCACACTCATGCACACTCGCACGCACACATTCACACACATTCGCACTCACTTGCACACACTCGTACTCACACACTGGCACACACTGGCACACACTGGCACACACACACTCGCACACACTCGCACACACTTGCACACACTAGCACACACACACTCGCACATACTCGCACACACTCGCACACACTCGCACGCACACTCGCATACACACTCGCACAAACTCCTACACACACTCGTACACACTCACACACACTAGCACACACACACTCACACACACTCGCACATACTCACACACACTCGCACACACTTGCATGCACACACTCGCACACACACTCACACACACACTCTCGCATACACACTCGCACAAACTCCTACACACACTCGTACACACTCACACACACTCGCACACACACTTGCACACACTCGCACACACTCGCACATACACACATACACATTCGCACACACTCACACACACACTCGCACACACAGTCCTACACACTCACACACACACTCACAAACACTCGCACACACTCACACACACACTCACTCACATGTACACACTCACGCACACTTGCACACACTCATGCACACTAGCACACACTCATAAGCATACACTTACACTCACTCACACACTTACTCACACGCACACACTCTCGCACACACTCACACACACTCGCGCACACTCGCACACACTCGCACGCCCACACTCGCACACTCTCGCACACATTTGCACACACTCGCACTCACTCGCACGCATTTGCACGCACACACTCGCACACACTCGCACAAACTCATACACAATCGCACACACTCACTCGCACACACTTGCACACACTCGCACACACTCGCACACACTTGCACACGCTTGCACACACTCGCACACACTCGCACACACTCACACACACGCACACACACGCACACACACTCACGCACACACTCGCACACACTCGCACACACTTGCATGCACACATTCGCACGCACTCGCACACACAAACACAAACTGGCACACACTCAAACACACTCACTCATACACACTCGCACACACTCACTCGCACACACACACACACTCGCACACACTCACACGCACACACTCACGCACACACACTCGTGCACACTCGCACGCACACTCACTCACACGTACACACTCGCGCACACTCACACACACTCACGCACACTACCACACACTCGTAAGCATACACTCACACTCACTCACACACTTACTCACACGCACACACTCTCGCACACACTCACACACACTCGCGCACACTCGCACACACTCGCACGCCCACACTCGCACACTCTCGCACACATTTGCACACACTCGCACTCTCACACCCACTCGCATGCACACACTCGCACACACTCATACACAATCAAACAAACTCGCACACACACTCGCACACATTTGCACACACTTGCACACACTCACTCACTCACACTCACTCGCACACACTTGCACAGACTCGCACACACTCGCACACACAGTCCTACACACTCACACACACACTCGCAAACACTCGCACAAACTCACACACACTCACTCACACGCACACACTTGCGCACAGTAGCACACACTCACACGCCCACACTCACACACATTCGCACTCACTCGCACGCACTCGCACGCACACACTCGCACAAACTCACACACACTCGCACACACTCATACACAATCGCACGCAAACACACTCGCACACACACACTCGCACACACTCGCACACTCTCACACACATTCACACTCACTCGCACGCACTCGCACGCGCACACTCAAACACACTCGCACAAACTCACACACACTCGCACACACTTATACACAAATGCACACACACACTCGTACACACACTCGCACACACTCGCACACACTCGCACACACTCACTCACACACACTCACACGCACACACTCACACACACTTGCACACACTCACACACACTCACACGCACACACACTCGCACACACACTCACACACACTCGCACACACTCACAAGCACACACTCGCACACACACTCACACACACTCACACACACTCACACGCACACACTCGTACAAACAGTCGCACACACTCGCACCCACTCACTCGTGCACACTCGCGCACACTCAGGCACATTTGCACACACTCGCACACTCTCGCACACACACTCGCACACACTCGAACACACTCGCACACACTCGCAAACACTCGCACATACAGTCCTACAAACTCACACACACTCACACACACTCACACACTCCACCCACACACAAACTGGCACACACTCAAACACACTCACTCATACACACTCGCACACACTCACTCGCACACACACACTCGCACACACTCGCACCCAGTCACTCGAGCACACTCGCACACACTCGCACGCACGCACACGCTCGCACACACTCACACGCACACACTCACGCACACACACTCACGCACACTCGTGCACACTCGCACGCACACATTCGCACACATTCGCACTCACTTGCACACACTCGTGCGCACACACTGGCACACACTGGCACACACTGGCACACACACACTCGCACACACTCGCACACACTTGCACACACACTCACACACACTCACATACACACTCGCACACACTCGCACAAATTCCTACACACACTCGTACACACACACTCGCACGCACACACTCGCACACACTCGCATGCACACACTCGCACACACACTCACACACACTCACATACACACTCGCACACACTCGCACAAATTCCTACACACACTCGTACACACACACTCGCACACACACTCGCACACACTTGCACACACTCGCACATACACACATACACATTCGCAAACACTCGCACACACTCGCACACACAGTTCTACACACTCACACACACACTCACAAACACTCGCACACACTCACACACACACTCACTCACACGTACACACTCGCATGCACACACTGGCACACACACTAACACACACACTCACATACACACTCGCACACACTCGCACAAACTCCTACACACACTCGCACACACTCACACACACACTCGTACGCTCACACTCGCACACACTCACACACACACTTGCACACACTTGCACACGCACACTCGCACACAATCACACACACACTCGCAGGCACTCGCACACACTCACGCACACACTCACACACACTCGCCCACGCTCGCACACACAGTCCTACACACTCACACACACACTCGCAAACATTTGCAAACACTCACACACACACTCACTCACACGTACACACTCGCGCACACTCGCACGCCGACACTCTCACACTCTCACACACATTTGCACACACTCGCACTCACTCGCACGCACTCGCACGCACACACTCGCACACACTCGCACAAACTCATACACAATCGCACACACTCACTCGCACACACTTGCACACACTCGCACACACTCGCACACACTTGCACACGCTTGCACACACTCGCACACACTCGCACACACTCGCACACACTCACACACACGCACACACACGCACACACACTCACGCACACACTCGCACACACTCGCACACACTTGCATGCACACATTCGCACGCACTCGCACACACAAACACAAACTGGCACACACTCAAACACACTCACTCATACACACTCGCACACACTCACTCGCACACACAGACACACTCGCACACACTCACACGCACACACTCATGCACACACACTCGTGCACACTCGCACGCACACTCACTCACACGTACACACTCGCGCACACTCACACACACTCACGCACACTAGCACACACTCGTAAGCATACACTCACACTCACTCACACACTTACTCACACGCACACACTCTCGCACACACTCACACACACTCGCGCACACTCGCACACACTCGCATGCCCACACTCGCACACTCTCGCACACATTTGCACACACTCGCACTCTCGCACCCACTCGCATGCACACACTCGCACACACTCATACACAATCAAACAAACTCGCACACACACTCGCACACATTTGCACACACTTGCACACACTCACTCACTCACACTCACTCGCACACACTTGCACACACTCGCACACACTCGCACACACAGTCCTACACACTCACACACACACTCGCAAACACTCGCACAAACTCACACACACTCACTCACACGCACACACTTGCGCACAGTAGCACACACTCACACGCCCACACTCACACACATTCGCACTCACTCGCACGCACTCGCACGCACACACTCGCACACACTTGCACACACTTGCACACGCTTGCACACACTCGCACACACTCGCACACACTCGCACACACTCACACACACGCACACACACGCACACACACTCACGCACACACTCGCACACACTCGCACACACTTGCATGCACACATTCGCACGCACTCGCACACACAAACACAAACTGGCACACACTCAAACACACTCACTCATACACACTCGCACACACTCACTCGCACACACACACACACTCGCACACACTCACTCACACACACTCACACGCACACACTCGCACACACTCACACACACTTGCACACACTCGCACACACTCACACGCACACACACTCGCACACACACTCACACACACTCGCACACACTCACAAGCACACACTCGCACACACACTCACACACACTCACACGCACACACTCACACGCACACACTCGTACAAACAGTCGCACACACTCGCACCCACTCACTCGTGCACACTCGCGCACACTCGGGCACATTTGCACACACTCGCACACTCTCGCACACACACTCGCACACACTCGAACACACTCGCACACACTCGCAAACACTCGCACATACAGTCCTACAAACTCACACACACTCACACACACTCACACACTCCACCCACACACAAACTGGCACACACTCAAACACACTCACTCATACACACTCGCACACACTCACTCGCACACACACACACTCGCACACACTCACACACACACACACTCACGCACACTCGTGCACACTCGCACGCACACATTCGCACACATTCGCACTCACTTGCACACACTCGTACGCAAACACTGGCACACACTGGCACACACTCGCACACACACACTCGCACACACTTGCACACACTAGCACACACACACTCACACACACTCGCACATACTCGCACACACTCACACACACTTGCACGCACACACTCGCATGCACACACTCGCACACACTCACACACACTCGCACACACTCACGCACACTAGCACACACTCGCATGCACACACTGGCACACACACTAACACACACACTCACATACACACTCGCACACACTCGCACAAACTCCTACACACACTCGCACACACACTCACACACACACTCTCGCATACACACTCGCACAAACTCCTACACACACTCGTACACACTCACACACACTCGCACACACACTTGCACACACTCGCACACACTCGCACATACACACATACACATTCGCACACACTCGCACACACACTCGCACACACAGTCCTACACACTCACACACACACTCACAAACACTCGCACACACTCACACACACACTCACTCACATGTACACACTCACGCACACTTGCACACACTCATGCACACTAGCACACACTCATAAGCATACACTTACACTCACTCACACACTTACTCACACGCACACACTCTCTCACACACTCACACACACTCGCGCACACTCGCACACACTCGCACGCCCACACTCGCACACTCTCGCACACATTTGCACACTCTCGCACTCACTCGCACGCATTTGCACGCACACACTCGCACACACTCGCACAAACTCATACACAATCGCACACACTCACTCGCACACACTTGCACACACTCGCACACACTCGCACACACTTGCACACGCTTGCACACACTCGCACACACTCGCACACACTCACACACACGCACACACACGCACACACACTCACGCACACACTCGCACACACTCGCACACACTTGCATGCACACATTCGCACGCACTCGCACACACAAACACAAACTGGCACACACTCAAACACACTCACTCATACACACTCGCACACACTCACTCGCACACACACACACACTCGCACACACTCACACGCACACACTCACGCACACACACTCGTGCACACTCGCACGCACACTCACTCACACGTACACACTCGCGCACACTCACACACACTCACGCACACTAGCACACACTCGTAAGCATACACTCACACTCACTCACACACTTACTCACACGCACACACTCTCGCACACACTCACACACACTCGCGCACACTCGCACACACTCGCACGCCCACACTCGCACACTCTCGCACACATTTGCACACACTCGCACTCTCGCACCCACTCGCATGCACACACTCGCACACACTCATACACAATCAAACAAACTCGCACACACACTCGCACACATTTGCACACACTTGCACACACTCACTCACTCACACTCACTCGCACACACTTGCACAGACTCGCACACACTCGCACACACAGTCCTACACACTCACACACACACTCGCAAACACTCGCACAAACTCACACACACTCACTCACACGCACACACTTGCGCACAGTAGCACACACTCACACGCCCACACTCACACACATTCGCACTCACTCGCACGCACTCGCACGCACACACTCGCACAAACTCACACACACTCGCACACACTCATACACAATCGCACGCAAACACACTCGCACACACACACTCGCACACACTCGCACACTCTCACACACATTCACACTCACTCACACGCACTCGCACGCGCACACTCAAACACACTCGCACAAACTCACACACACTCGCACACACTTATACACAAATGCACACACACACTCGTACACACACTCGCACACACTCGCACACACTCGCACACACTCACTCACACACACTCACACGCACACACTCACACTCACTTGCACACACTCGCACACACTCACACGCACACACACTCGCACACACACTCACACACACTCGCACACACTCACAAGCACACACTCGCACACACACTCACACACACTCACACACACTCACACGCACACACTCGTACAAACAGTCGCACACACTCGCACCCACTCACTCGTGCACACTCGCGCACACTCAGGCACATTTGCACACACTCGCACACTCTCGCACACACACTCGCACACACTCGAACACACTCGCACACACTCGCAAACACTCGCACATACAGTCCTACAAACTCACACACACTCACACACACTCACACACTCCACCCACACACAAACTGGCACACACTCAAACACACTCACTCATACACACTCGCACACACTCACTCGCACACACACACTCGCACACACTCACACCCAGTCACTCGAGCACACTCGCACACACTCGCACGCACGCACACACTCGCACACACTCACACGCACACACTCACGCACACACACTCACGCACACTCGTGCACACTCGCACGCACACATTCGCACACATTCGCACTCACTTGCACACACTCGTGCGCACACACTGGCACACACTGGCACACACTGGCACACACACACTCGCACACACTCGCACACACTTGCACACACACTCACACACACTCACATACACACTCGCACACACTCGCACAAATTCCTACACACACTCGTACACACACACTCGCACGCACACACTCACACACTCTCGCATGCACACACTCGCACACACACTCACACACACTCACATACACACTCGCACACACTCGCACAAATTCCTACACACACTCGTACACACACACTCGCACACACACTCGCACACACTTGCACACACTCGCACATACACACATACACATTCGCAAACACTCGCACACACTCGCACACACAGTTCTACACACTCACACACACACTCGCAAACACTCGCACACACTCACACACACACTCACTCACATGTACACACTCGCATGCACACACTGGCACACACACTAACACACACACTCACATACACACTCGCACACACTCGCACAAACTCCTACACACACTCGCACACACTCACACACACACTCGTACGCTCACACTCGCACACACTCACACACACACTTGCACACACTTGCACACGCACACTCGCACACAATCACACACACACTCGCAGGCACTCGCACACACTCACTCATGCACACACTCACACACACTCGCCCACGCTCGCACACACAGTCCTACACACTCACACACACACTCGCAAACATTTGCAAACACTCACACACACACTCACTCACACGTACACACTCGCGCACACTCGCACGCCGACACTCTCACACTCTCACACACATTTGCACACACTCGCACTCACTCGCACGCACTCGCACGCACACACTCGCACACACTAGCACAAACTCATACACAATCGCACACACTCACTCGCACACACTTGCACACACTCGCACACACTCGCACACACTTGCACACGCTTGCACACACTCGCACACACTCGCACACACTCGCACACACTCACACTCACGCACACACACGCACACACACTCACGCACACACTCGCACACACTCGCACACACTTGCATGCACACATTCGCACGCACTCGCACACACAAACACAAACTGGCACACACTCAAACACACTCACTCATACACACTCGCACACACTCACACACACTCACTCACACGCACACACTTGCGCACAGTAGCACACACTCACACGCCCACACTCACACACATTCGCACTCACTCGCACGCACTCGCACGCACACACTCGCACACACTTGCACACACTTGCACACGCTTGCACACACTCGCACACACTCGCACACACTCGCACACACTCACACACACGCACACACACGCACACACACTCACGCACACACTCGCACACACTCGCACACACTTGCATGCACACATTCGCACGCACTCGCACACACAAACACAAACTGGCACACACTCAAACACACTCACTCATACACACTCGCACACACTCACTAGCACACACACACACACTTGCACACACTCACTCACACACACTCACACGCACACACTCGCACACACTCACACACACTTGCACACACTCGCACACACTCACAAGCACACACACTCGCACACACACTCACACACACTCACAAGCACACACTCGCACACACACTCACACACACTCACACGCACACACTCACACGCACACACTCGTACAAACAGTCGCACACACTCGCACCCACTCACTCGTGCACACTCGCGCACACTCGGGCACATTTGCACACACTCGCACACTCTCGCACACACACTCGCACACACTTGAACACACTCGCACACACTCGCAAACACTCGCACATACAGTCCTACAAACTCACACACACTCACACACACTCACACACTCCACCCACACACAAACTGGCACACACTCAAACACACTCACTCATACACACTCGCACACACTCACTCGCACACACAGACACACTCGCACACACTCACATGCACACACTCACGCACACACACTCGTGCACACTCGCACGCACACTCACTCACACGTACACACTCGCGCACACTCACACACACTCACGCACACTAGCACACACTCGTAAGCATACACTCACACTCACTCACACACTTACTCACACGCACACACTCTCGCACACACTCACACACACTCGCGCACACTCGCACACACTCGCATGCCCACACTCGCACACTCTCGCACACATTTGCACACACTCGCACTCTCGCACCCACTCGCATGCACACACTCGCACACACTCATACACAATCAAACAAACTCGCACACACACTCGCACACATTTGCACACACTTGCACACACTCACTCACTCACACTCACTCGCACACACTTGCACACACTCGCACACACTCGCACACACAGTCCTACACACTCACACACACACTCGCAAACACTCGCACAAACTCACACACACTCACTCACACGCACACACTTGCGCACAGTAGCACACACTCACACGCCCACACTCACACACATTCGCACTCACTCGCAAGCACTCGCACGCACACACTCGCACACACTTGCACACACTTGCACACGCTTGCACACACTCGCACACACTCGCACACACTCGCACACACTCACACACACGCACACACACGCACACACACTCACGCACACACTCACACACACTCGCACACACTTGCATGCACACATTCGCACGCACTCGCACACACAAACACAAACTGGCACACACTCAAACACACTCACTCATACACACTCGCACACACTCACTCGCACACACACACACACTCGCACACACTCACTCACACACACTCACACGCACACACTCGCACACACTCACACACACTTGCACACACTCGCACACACTCACACGCACACACACTCGCACACACACTCACACACACTCGCACACACTCACAAGCACACACTCGCACACACACTCACACACACTCACACGCACACACTCACACGCACACACTCGTACAAACAGTCGCACACACTCGCACCCACTCACTCGTGCACACTCGCGCACACTCGGGCACATTTGCACACACTCGCACACTCTCGCACACACACTCGCACACACTCGAACACACTCGCACACACTCGCAAACACTCGCACATACAGTCCTACAAACTCACACACACTCACACACACTCACACACTCCACCCACACACAAACTGGCACACACTCAAACACACTCACTCATACACACTCGCACACACTCACTCGCACACACACACACTCGCACACACTCACACACACACACACTCGCGCACACTCGTGCACACTCGCACGCACACATTCGCACACATTCGCACTCACTTGCACACACTCGTACGCAAACACTGGCACACACTGGCACACACTCGCACACACACACTCGCACACACTTGCACACACTAGCACACACACACTCACACACACTCGCACATACTCGCACACACTCACACACACTTGCACGCACACACTCGCATGCACACACTCGCACACACTCACACACACTCGCACACACTCACGCACACTAGCACACACTCGCATGCACACACTGGCACACACACTAACACACACACTCACATACACACTCGCACACACTCGCACAAACTCCTACACACACTCGCACACACTCACACACACACTCGTACGCTCACACTCGCACACACTCACACACACACTTGCACACACTTGCACACGCACACTCGCACACAATCACACACACACTCGCAGACACTCGCACACACTCACTCATGCACACACTCACACACACTCGCCCACACTCGCACACACAGTCCTACACACTCACACACACACTCGCAAACATTTGCAAACACTCACACACACACTCACTCACACGTACACACTCGCGCACACTCGCACGCCGACACTCTCACACTCTCGCACACATTTGCACACACTCGCACTCACTCGCACGCACTCGCACACACACACTCGCACACACTCGCACAAACTCATACACAATCGCACACACTCACTCGCACACACTTGCACACACTCGCACACACTTGCACACACTTGCACACGCTTGCACACACTCGCACACACTCGCACACACTCGCACACACTCACACACACGCACACACACGCACACACACTCACGCACACACTCGCACACACTCGCACACACTTGCATGCACACATTCACACGCACTCGCACACACAAACACAAACTGGCACACACTCAAACACACTCACTCATACAAACTCGCACACACTCACTCGCACACACACACACTCGCACACACTCACACGCACACACTCACGCACAAACACTCGCGCACACTCGTGCACACTCGCACGCACACTCACTCACATGTACACACTCACGCACACTCACACACACTCACGCACACTAGCACACACTCGTAAGCATACACTCACACTCACTCACACACTTACTCACACGCACACACTCTCGCACACACTCACACACACTCGCGCACACTCGCACACACTCGCACGCCCACACTCGCACACTCTCGCACACATTTGCACACACTCGCACTCTCGCACCCACTCGCATGCACACACTCGCACACACTCATACACAATCAAACAAACTCGCACACACACTCGCACACATTTGCACACACTTGCACACACTCACTCACTCACACTCACTCGCACACACTTGCACACACTCGCACACACTCGCACACACAGTCCTACACACTCACACACACACTCGCAAACACTCGCACAAGCTCACACACACTCACTCACACGCACACACTTGCGCACACTAGCACACACTCACACGCAAACACTCACACACATTCGCACTCACTCGCACGCACACACTCGCACAAACTCACACACACTCGCACACACTCATACACAATCGCACGCACACACACTCGCACACTCTCGCACACATTCACACTCACTCGCATACACACTCGCACACACTCGCATGCACACACTCGCACACACACTCACACACACACACTCGCATACACACTCGCACAAACTCCTACACACACTCGTACACACTCACACACACTCACACACACACTTGCACACACTCGCACACACTCGCACATACACACATACACATTCGCACACACTCGCACACTCACTCGCACACACAGTCCTACACACTCACACACACACTCGCAAACACTCGCACACACACACACTCACTCACACGTACACACTCGCGCACACTCACACACTCACGCACACTAGCACACACTCGTAAGCATACACTCACACTCACTCACTCACACTCACTCACACACTTACTCACATGCAAACACTCTCGCACACACTCACACACACTCGCGCAAACTCGCACACACTCGCACGCCCACACTCGCACACTCTCGCACACATTTGCACACACTCACACACATTCGCACCCACTCGCACACACTCACTCACACTCACTCGCACACACTTGCACACACTCGCACACACTCGCACACACAGTCCTACACACTCACACACACTCGCAAACACTCGCACAAACTCACACACACTCACTCACACGCACACACTTGCACACACTAGCACACACTTGCACGCCCACACTTGCACACATTCGCACTCACTCGCACGCACTCGCACGCACACACTCGCACACACTCGCACAAACTCACACACACTCGCACACACTCATACTAAATCGCACAATCGCACAAACTCACACACACTCGCACACACTCACACACTCGCACCCACTATCTCGTGCACACTCGCACACATTCGCACTCACTCGCACGCACTCGCACGCACACACTCGCACAAACTCACACACACTCGCACACACTCACACACTCGCACCCACTCACTCGTGCACACTCGCACACATTCGCACTCACTCGCACGCACTCACACGCACACACTCGCACAAACTCACACACACTCGCACACACTCATACACAATCGCACGCACACACACTCGCACACATTCGCACTCACTCGCACGCACTCGCACGCACTTATACACAAACGCACACACACTTTCGCACACACTCGCACACACTCGCACACACTCACACACACTCGCACACACTCACAAGCACACACTCGCACACTCGCACACACTCACACGCACACACTCACATGCACACACTCGTACAAACAGTCGCACACACTCGCACCCACTCACTCGTGCACACTCGGGCACATTTGCACACACTCGCACACTCTCGCACACACACTCGCACACACACTCGCACACACTCGGACACACTCGCACATACAGTCCTACAAACTCACACACACTCACACACACTCACACACTCCACCCACACACAAACTGGCACACACTCAAACACACTCACTCATACACACTCGCACACACTCACTCGCACACACACTCGCACACACTCGCACCCAGTCACTCGAGCACACTCGCACACACTCGCACGCACGCACACACTCGCACACACTCACACGCACACACTCACGCACACACACTCACGCACACTCGTGCACACTCGCACGCACACATTCGCACACATTCGCACTCACTTGCACACACTCGTGCGCACACACTGGCACACACTGGCACACACTGGCATGCACACACTCGCACACACTCGCACACACTTGCACACACTAGCACACACACACTCGCACATATTCACACACACTCGCACGCACACACTCGCACACACTCGCATGCACACACTCGCACACACACTCACACACACTCACATACACACTCGCACACACTCGCACAAACTCCTACACACACTCGCACACACTCGCACACACACTCGCACACACTTGCACACACTCGCACATACACACATACACATTCGCACACACTCGCACACACACTCGCACACACAGTTCTACACACTCACACACACACTAGCAAACACTCGCACACACTTACACACACACTCACTCACACGTACACACTCGCGCACACTCGCACACACTCACGCACACTAGCACACACTCGCATGCACACACTGGCACACACACTAACACACACACTCACATACACACTCGCACACACTCGCACAAACTCCTACACACACTCGTACACACACACTCGCACAAACTCACACACAATCGCACACACTCACACACTCGCACCCACTCACTCGTGCACACTCGCACACATTCGCACTCACTCGCACGCACTCACACGCACACACTCGCACAAACTCACACACACTCGCACACACTCATACACAATCGCACGCACACACACTCGCACACATTCGCACTCACTCGCACGCACTCGCACGCACTTATACACAAACGCACACACACTTTCGCACACACTCGCACACACTCGCACACACTCACACACACTCGCACACACTCACAAGCACACACTCGCACACTCGCACACACTCACACGCACACACTCACATGCACACACTCGTACAAACAGTCGCACACACTCGCACCCACTCACTCGTGCACACTCGGGCACATTTGCACACACTCGCACACTCTCGCACACACACTCGCACACACACTCGCACACACTCGAACACACTCGCACATACAGTCCTACAAACTCACACACACTCACACACACTCACACACTCCACCCACACACAAACTGGCACACACTCAAACACAC
Organism: Phyllobates terribilis; assembly: GCF_046119375.1. NCBI lineage: Eukaryota > Metazoa > Chordata > Amphibia > Anura > Dendrobatidae > Phyllobates > Phyllobates terribilis. The sequence goes on from NW_027362853.1 coordinate 4,001,109, forward strand.
TCACTCATACACACTCGCACACACTCACTCGCACACACACTCGCACACACTCGCACCCAGTCACTCGAGCACACTCGCACACACTCGCACGCACGCACACACTCGCACACACTCACACGCACACACTCACGCACACACACTCACGCACACTCGTGCACACTCGCACGCACACATTCGCACACATTCGCACTCACTTGCACACACTCGTGCGCACACACTGGCACACACTGGCACACACTGGCATGCACACACTCGCACACACTCGCACACACTTGCACACACTAGCACACACACACTCGCACATATTCACACACACTCGCACGCACACACTCGCACACACTCGCATGCACACACTCGCACACACACTCACACACACTCACATACACACTCGCACACACTCGCACAAACTCCTACACACACTCGCACACACTCGCACACACACTCGCACACACTTGCACACACTCGCACATACACACATACACATTCGCACACACTCGCACACACACTCGCACACACAGTTCTACACACTCACACACACACTAGCAAACACTCGCACACACTCACACACACACTCACTCACACGTACACACTCGCGCACACTCGCACACACTCACGCACACTAGCACACACTCGCATGCACACACTGGCACACACACACTAACACACACACTCACATACACACTCGCACACACTCGCACAAACTCCTACACACACTCGCACACACTCACACACACACTCGTACGCTCACACTCGCACACACTCACACACACACTTACGCACACTCGCACACAATCACACACACACTCGCAGACACTCGCACACACTCACTCATGCACACACTCACACACACTCGCCCACACTCGCACACACAGTCCTACACACTCACACACACACTCGCAAACATTTGCAAACACTCACACACACACTCACTCACACGTACACACTCGCGCACACTCGCACGCCGACACTCTCACACTCTCGCACACATTTGCACACACTCGCACTCACTCGCACGCACTCGCACGCACACACTCGCACACACTCGCACAAACTCATACACAATCGCACACACTCACTCGCACACACTTGCACACACTCGCACACACTCGCACACACTTGCACACGCTTGCACACTCTCGCACACACTCGCACACACTCGCACACAGTCACACACACGCACACACACGCACACACACTCACGCACACACTCGCACACACTCGCACACACTTGCATGCACACATTCGCACGCACTCGCACACACAAACACAAACTGGCACACACTCAAACACACTCACTCATACACACTCGCACACACTCACTCGCACACACACACACACTCGCACACACTCACACGCACACACTCACGCACACACACTCGTGCACACTCGCATGCACACTCACTCACACGTACACACTCACGCACACTCACACACACTCGTAAGCATACACTCACACTCACTCACACACTTACTCACACGCACACACTCTCGCACACACTCACACACACTCGCGCACACTCGCACACACTCGCACGCCCACACTCGCACACTCTCGCACACATTTGCACACACTCGCACTCTCGCACCCACTCGCATGCACACACTCACACACACTCATACACAATCAAACAAACTCGCACACACACTCGCACACATTTGCACACACTTGCACACACTCACTCACTCACACTCACTCGCACACACTTGCACACACTCGCACACACTCGCACACACAGTCCTACACACTCACACACACACTCGCAAACACTCGCACAAACTCACACACACTCACTCACACGCACACACTTGCGCACAGTAGCACACACTCACACGCCCACACTCACACACATTCGCACTCACTCGCACGCACTCGCACGCACACACTCGCACAAACTCACACACACTCGCACACACTCATACACAATCGCACGCACACACACTCGCACACACACACTCGCACACACTCGCACACTCTCACACACATTCACACTCACTCGCACGCACTCGCACGCGCACACTCAAACACACTCGCACAAACTCACACACACTCGCACACACTTATACACAAACGCACACACACACTCGTACACACACTCGCACACACTCGCACACACTCGCACACACTCACTCACACACACTCACACGCACACACTCACACACACTTGCACACACTCGCACACACTCACACGCACACACACTCGCACACACACTCACACACACTCGCACACACTCACAAGCACACACTCGCACACACACTCACACACACTCACACACACTCACACGCACACACTCGTACAAACAGTCGCACACACTCGCACCCACTCACTCGTGCACACTCGCGCACACTCAGGCACATTTGCACACACTCGCACACTCTCGCACACACACTCGCACACACTCGAACACACTCGCACACACTCGCAAACACTCGCACATACAGTCCTACAAACTCACACACACTCACACACACTCACACACTCCACCCACACACAAACTGGCACACACTCAAACACACTCACTCATACACACTCGCACACACTCACTCGCACACACACACTCGCACACACTCGCACCCAGTCACTCGAGCACACTCGCACACACTCGCACGCACGCACACACTCGCACACACTCACACGCACACACTCACGCACACACACTCACACACACTCGTGCACACTCGCACGCACACATTCGCACACATTCGCACTCACTTGCACACACTCGTGCGCACACACTGGCACACACTGGCACACACTGGCACACACACACTCGCACACACTCGCACACACTTGCACACACTAGCACACACACACTCGCACATATTCACACACACTCGCACGCACACACTCGCATGCACACACTCGCACACACACTCACACACACTCACATACACACTCGCACACACTCGCACAAATTCCTACACACACTCGTACACACACACTCGCACACACACTCGCACACACTTGCACACACTCGAACATACACACATACACATTCGCAAACACTCGCACACACTCGCACACACAGTTCTACACACTCACACACACACTCGCAAACACTCGCACACATTCACACACACACTCACTCACACGTACACACTCGCATGCACACACTGGCACACACACTAACACACACACTCACATACACACTCGCACACACTCGCACAAACTCCTACACACACTCGCACACACTCACACACACACTCGTACGCTCACACTCGCACACACTCACACACACACTTGAACACACTTGCACACGCACACTCGCACACAATCACACACACACTCGCAGGCACTCGCACACACTCACTCATGCACACACTCACACACACTCGCCCACACTCGCACACACAGTCCTACACACTCACACACACACTCGCAAACATTTGCAAACACTCACACACACACTCACTCACACGTACACACTCGCGCACACTCGCACGCCGACACTCTCACACTCTCGCACACATTTGCACACACTCGCACTCACTCGCACGCACTCGCACGCACACACTCGCACACACTCGCACAAACTCATACACAATCGCACACACTCACTCGCACACACTTGCACACACTCGCACACACTCGCACACACTTGCACACGCTTACACACACTCGCACACACTCGCACACACTCGCACACACTCACACACACGCACACACACGCACACACACTCACGCACACACTCGCACACACTCGCACACACTTGCATGCACACATTCGCACGCACTCGCACACACAAACACAAACTGGCACACACTCAAACACACTCACTCATACACACTCGCACACACTCACTCGCACACACACACACACTCGCACACACTCACACGCACACACTCACGCACACACACTCGTGCACACTCGCACGCACACTCACTCACACGTACACACTCGCGCACACTCACACACACTCACGCACACTAGCACACACTCATAAGCATACACTCACACTCACTCACACACTTACTCACACGCACACACTCTCGCACACACTCACACACACTCGCGCACACTCGCACACACTCGCACGCCCACACTCGCACACTCTCGCACACATTTGCACACACTCGCACTCTCGCACCCACTCGCATGCACACACTTGCACACACTCATACACAATCAAACAAACTCGCACACACACTCGCACACATTTGCACACACTTGCACACACTCACTCACTCACACTCACTCGCACACACTTGCACACACTCGCACACACTCGCACACACAGTCCTACACACTCACACACACACTCGCAAACACTCGCACAAACTCACACACACTCACTCACACGCACACACTTGCGCACACTAGCACACACTCACACGCAAACACTCACACACATTCGCACTCACTCGCACGCACACACTCGCACAAACTCACACACACTCGCACACACTCATACACAATCGCACGCACACACACTCGCACACTCTCGCACACATTCACACTCACTCGCATACACACTCGCACACACTTGCATGCACACACTCGCACACACACTCACACACACACACTCGCATACACACTCGCACAAACTCCTACACACACTCGTACACACTCACACACACTCACACACACACTTGCACACACTCGCACACACTCGCACATACACACATACACATTCGCACACACTCGCACACTCACTCGCACACACAGTCCTACACACTCACACACACACTCGCAAACACTCGCACACACACACACTCACTCACACGTACACACTCGCGCACACTCACACACTCACGCACACTAGCACACACTCGTAAGCATACACTCACACTCACTCACTCACACTCACTCACACACTTACTCACACGCAAACACTCTCGCACACACTCACACACACTCGCGCACACTCGCACACACTCATACTAAATCGCACAATCGCACAAACTCACACACACTCGCACACACTCACACACTCTCACCCACTCTCTCGTGCACACTCGCACACATTCGCACTCACTCGCACGCACACACTCGCACAAACTCACACACACTCGCACACACTCACACACTCGCACCCACTCACTCGTGCACACTCGCACACATTCGCACTCACTCGCACGCACTCACACGCACACACTCGCACAAACTCACACACACTCGCACACACTCATACACAATCGCACGCACACACACTCGCACACATTCGCACTCACTCGCACGCACTCGCACGCACACACTCGCACACACTCGCACACACACACTCGCACACACTCGCATACACACTCGCACAAACTCCTACACACACTCGTACACACTCACACACACTAGCACACACACACTCGCACACACTCGCACATACTCGCACACACTCGCACACACTCGCATGCACACACTCGCACACACACTCACACACACACTCTCGCATACACACTCGCACAAACTCCTACACACACTCGTACACACTCACACACACTCGCACACACACTTGCACACACTCGCACACACTCGCACATACACACATACACATTCGCACACACTCGCACACACACTCGCACACACAGTCCTACACACTCACACACACACTCAAAAACACTCGCACACACTCACACACACACTCACTCACACGTACACACTCACTCACACTTGCACACACTCACGCACACTAGCACACACTCGTAAGCATACACTCACACTCACTCACACACTTACTCACACGCACACACTCTCGCACACACTCACACACACTCGCGCACACTCGCACACACTCGCACGCCCACACTCGCACACTCTCGCACACATTTGCACACACTCGCACTCACTTGCACCCACTCGCACGCACACACTCGCACACACTCATACACAATCACACAAACTCGCACACATTCGCACACACTCGCACACACTCACTCACTCACACACACTTGCACACACTCGCACACACTCGCACACACAGTCCTACACACTCACACACACACTCGCAAACACTCGCACAAACTCACACACACTCACTCACACGCACACACTTGCGCACACTAGCACACACTCGCACGCCCACACTCACACACATTCGCACTCACTCGCACGCACTCGCACGCACACACTCGCACAAACTCACACACACTCGCACACACTCATACACAATCGCACGCACACACACTCGCACACACACACTCGCACACACTCGCACACTCTCACACACATTCACACTCACTCGCACGCACTCGCACGCGCACACTCAAACACACTCGCACAAACTCACACACACTCGCACACACTTATACACAAACGCACACACACACTCGCACACACTCGCACACACTCGCACACACTCACTCACACACACTCACACGCACACACTCGCACACACTCACACACACTTGCACACACTCGCACACACTCACACGCACACACACTCGCACACACACTCACACACACTCGCACACACTCACAAGCACACACTCGCACACACACTCACACACACTCACACGCACACACTCACACGCACACACTCGTACAAACAGTCGCACACACTCGCACACACTCACTCGTGCACACTCGCGCACACTCGGGCACATTTGCACACACTCGCACACTCTCGCACACACTCGAACACACTCGCACACACTCGCAAACACTCGCACATACAGTCCTACAAACTCACACACACTCACACACTCACACACTCCACCCACACACAAACTGGCACACACTCAAACACACTCACTCATACACACTCGCACACACTCACTCGCACACACACACACTCGCACACACTCGCACCCAGTCACTCGAGCACACTCGCACACACTCGCACTCACGCACACACTCGCACACACTCACACGCACACACTCACGCACACACACTCACGCACACTCGTGCACACTCGCACGCACACATTCACACACATTCGCACTCACTTGCACACACTCGTGCGCCCACACTGGCACACACTGGCACACACTGGCACACACACACTCGCACACACTCGCACACACTTGCACACACTAGCACACACACACTTGCACATATTCGCACACACTCGCACGCACACACTCGCACACACTCGCATGCACACACTCGCACACACACTCACACACACACTCACATACACACTCGCACACACTCGCACAAACTCCTACACACACTCGCACACACTTGCACACACTCGCACATACACACATACACATTCGCACACACTCGCACACACACTCGCACACACAGTTCTACACACTCACACACACACTCGCAAACACTCGCACACACTCACACACACACTCACTCACACGTACACACTCGCGCACACTCGCACACACTCACGCACACTAGCACACACTCGCATGCACACACTGGCACACACACTAACACACACACTCACATACACACTCGCACACACTCGCACAAACTCCTACACACACTCGCACACACTCACACACACATTCGCACGCTCACACTCACACACACTCACACACACACTTGCACACACTTGCACACGCACACTCGCACACAATCACACACACACTCGCAGACACTCGCACACACTCACTCATGCACACACTCACACACACTCGCCCACACTCGCACTCACAGTCCTACACACTCACACACACACTCGCAAACACTTGCAAACACTCACACACACACTCACTCACACGTACACACTCGCGCACACTCGCACGCGCACACTCTCACACTCTCGCAAACATTTGCACACACTCGCACTCACTCGCACGCATTTGCACGCACACACTCGCACACACTCGCACAAACTCATACACAATCGCACACACTCACTCGCACACACTTGCACACACTCGCACACACTCGCACACACTTGCACACACTTGCACACGCTTGCACACACTCGCACACACTTGCACACACTCGCACACACTCACACACACGCACACACACTCACGCACACACTCGCACACACTCGCACACACTTGCATGCACACATTCGCAAACACTCGCACACACAAACACAAACTGGCACACACTCAAAAACACTCATTCATACACACTCACACACACTCACTCGCACACACACACTCGCACACACTCACACGCACACACTCACGCACACACACTCGCGCACACTCGTGCACACTCGCACGCACACTCACTCACACGTACACACTCGTGCACACTCACGCACACTAGCACACACTCGTAAGCATACACTCACGCACACTCACTCACACACTTACTCACACGCACACACTCTCGCACACACTCACACACACTCGCGCACACTCGCACACACTCGCACGCCCACACTCGCACACTCTCGCACACATTTGCACACACTCGCACTCTCGCACCCACTCGCATGCACACACTCGCACACACTCATACACAATCAAACAAACTCGCACACACACACTCGCACACATTTGCACACACTCGCACACACTCACTCACTCACACTCACTCGCACACACTTGCACACTCTCGCACACACTCACACACTCGCGCACACTCGCACACACTCGCACACCCACACTCGCACACTCTCGCACACATTTGCACACACTCGCACTCTCGCACCCACTCGCATGCACACACTCGCACATACTCATACACAATCAAACAAACTCGCACACACACACTCGCACACATTTGCACACACTCGCACACACTCACTCACTCACACTCACTCGCACACACTTGCACACATTCGCACACACTCGCACACTCACTCGCACACACAGTCCTACACACTCACACACACACTCGCAAACACTCGCACACACACACACTCACTCACACGTACACACTCGCGCACACTCACACACACTCACGCACACTAGCACACACTCGTAAGCATACACTCACACTCACTCACACACTTACTCACACTCACACACTCTCGCACACACTCACACACACTCGCACACACTCGCACGCCCACACTCACACACTCTCGCACACATTTGCACACACTCGCACTCACTCACACCCACTCGCACACACACACTCATACACAATCACACAAACTCGCACACACACACTCGCACACACTCGCACACACTTGCACACACTCGCACACAGTCGCACACACAGTCCTACACACTCACACACACTCGCAAACACTCGCACAAACTCACACACACTCACTCACACGCACACACTTGCACACACTAGCACACACTCGCACGCCCACACTTGCACACACTCACACTCACTCGCACGCACACACTCGCACACACTCGCACATACTCACACACACTTGCACACACTCGCACACACTCGCATGCACACACTCGCACACACACTCACAAACACACACTCGCATACACACTCGCACAAACTCCTACACACACTCGTACACACTCACACACACTCGCACACACACTTGCACACACTCACACACACTTGCACATACACACATACACATTCGCACACACTCGCACACACACTCGCACACACAGTCCTACACACACACTCGCAAACACTCGCACACACTCACACACACACTCACTCACACGTACACACTCGCACACACTCGCACACACTCACGCACACTAGCACACACTCGTAAGCATACACTCACACTCACTCACACGCACACACTCTCGCACACACTCACACACACTCGCGCACATTTGCACACACTCGCACGCCCACACTCGCACACTCTCGCACACATTTGCACACACTCGCACTCACTCACACCCACTCGCACGCACACACTCGCACACACTCATACACAATCACACAAACTCGCACACACACACTCGCACACATTCGCACACACTCGCACACACTCACTCATACTCACTCGCACACACTTGCACACACTCACACACACTCGCAAACACTCGCACAAACTCACACACACTCACTCACACGCACATACTTGCACACACTAGCACACACTCGCATGCCCACACTTGCACACATTCGCACTCACTCGCACGCACTCGCACGCACACACTCGCACGAACTCACACACACTCGCACACACTCATACACAATCGCACGCACTCACACTCGCACACTCTCGCACACATTCGCACTCACTCGCACGCACACACTCGCACAAATTCGCATGCACACACTCGCACACACACTAACACACACACACTCGCATACACACTCACACACACTCGCAAACACTCGCACAAACTCACACACACTCACTCACACGCACATACTTGCACACACTAGCACACACTCGCACGCCCACACTTGCACACATTCGCACTCACTCGCATGCACTCGCACGCACACACTCGCACACACTCGCACAAACTCACACACACTCGCACACACTCATACTCAATCGCACAATCGCACAAACTCACACACACTCGCACACACTCACACACTCGCACCCACTCACTCGTGCACACTCGCACACATTCGCACTCACTCGCACGCACTCGCACGCACACAGTCGCACAAACTCACACACACTCGCACACACTCATACACAATCGCACGCACACACACTCGCACACACACACTCACACACACTCGCACACTCTCGCACACATACGCACTCACTCGCACGCACTCGCACGCACACACTCTCACACACTCGCACAAACTCACACACACTCGCACACACTTATACACAATCGGACACACACATTCACTCACTCACACTCACTCGCACACACTTGCACACACTCGCACACACTCGCACACACAGTCCTACACACTCACACACACTCGCAAACACTCGCACAAACTCACACACACTCACTCACACGCACACACTTGCACACACTAGCACACACTCGCACGTCCACACTTGCACACACTCACACTCACTCGCACGCACTCGCACGCACACACTCGCACACACTCGCACACACTTGCACACACTCGCACACACTCGCATGCACACACTCGCACACACACTCACAAACACACACTCGCATACACACTCGCACACACTCGCACAAACTCCTACACACACTCGTACACACTCACACACACTCGCATACACACTTGCACACACTCGCACACACTCGCACATACACGCATACACATTCGCACACACTCGCACACACAGTCCTACACACTCACACACACTCACGCACACTAGCACACACTCGTAAGCATACACTCACACTCACTCACACACTTACTCACACGCACACACTCTCGCACACACTCACACACACTCGCGCACACTCGCACACACTCGCACGCCCACACTCGCACACTCTCGCACACATTTGCACACACTCGCACTCACTCGCACCCACTCGCACGCACAAACTCGCACACACTCATACCCAATCACACAAACTTGCACACACACACTCGCACACATTCGCACACACTCGCACACACGCACTCACTCACACTCACTCGCACACACTTGCACACACTCGCACACACTTGCACACACAGTCCTACACACTCACACACACACTCGCAAACACTCGCACAAACTCACACACACTCACTCACACGCACACACTTGCGCACACTAGCACACACTCGCACGCCCACACTCGCACACATTCGCACTCACTCGCATGCACTCGCACGCACACACTCACACACACTCGCACAAACTCACACACACTCGCACACACTCATACACAATCGCACGCACACACACTCGCACACACTCGCACACATTCGCACTCACTCGCACGCACTCGCACGCACACACTCGCACAAACTCACACACACTGGCACACACTTATACACAATCGCACACACACACTCTAACACACACTCGCACACACTCGCACACACTCACTCACACACACTCACACACACACTCACACACACTCACAAGCACAAACTCGCACACACACTCGCACACACTCACACGCACACACTCACACGCACACACTCGCACACACACTTGCACACACTCGCACCCACTCACTCTTGCACACTCGCGCACACTCGGGCACATTTGCACACACTCGCACACACTCGCACACTCTCGCACACACACTCGCACACACACTCGCACACACTCGCACACACTCGCAAACACTCGCACATACAGTCCTACAAACTCACACACACTCACACACACTCACACACTCGCACCCACACACAAACTGGCACACACTCAAACACACTCACTCATACACACTCGCACACACTCACTCGCACACACACACTCGCACACACTCACACGCACACACTCACGCACACACACTCGCGCACACTCGTGCACACTCGCACGCACACTCACTCACACGTACACACTCGTGCACACTCACACACACTCACGCACACTAGCACACACTCGTAAGCATACACTCACGCACACTCACTCACACACTTACTCACACGCACACACTCTCGCACACACTCACACACACTCGCGCACACTCGCACACACTCGCACGCCCACACTCGCACACTCTCGCACACATTTGCACACACTCGCACTCTCGCACCCACTCGCATGCACACACTCGCACACACTCATACACAATCAAACAAACTCGCACACACACACTCGCACACATTTGCACACACTCGCACACACTCACTCACTCACACTCACTCGCACACACTTGCACACTCTCGCACACACTCACACACACTCGCGCACACTCGCACACACTCGCACGCCCACACTCGCACACTCTCGCACACATTTGCACACACTCGCACTCTCGCACCCACTCGCGTGCACACACCCGCACACACTCATACACAATCAAACAAACTCGCACACACACACTCGCACACATTTGCACACACTCGCACACACTCACTCACTCACACTCACTCGCACACACTTGCACACATTCGCACACACTCGCACACTCACTCGCACACACAGTCCTACACACTCACACACACACGCAAACACTCGCACACACACACAGTCACTCACACGTACACACTCACGCACACTCACACACACTCATGCACACTAGCACACACTCGCACACACTCGCACGCCCACACTCACACACTCTCGCACACATTTGCACACACTCGCACTCACTCACACCCACTCGCACGCACACACTCATACACAATCACACAAACTCGCACACACACACTCGCACACACTCGCACCCACTCGCACACACTTGCACACACTCGCACACACTCGCACACACAGTCCTACACACTCACACACACTCGCAAACACTCACACAAACTCACACACACTCACTCACACGCACACACTTGCACACACTAGCACACACTCGCATGCCCACACTTGCACACACTCACACTCACTCGCACGCACTCACACGCACACACTCGCACACACTCGCACATACTCGCACACACTTGCACACACTCGCACACACTCGCATGCACACACTCGCACACACACTCACAAACACACACTCGCATACACACTCGCACAAACTCCTACACACACTCGTACACACTCACACACACTCGCACACACACTTGCACACACTCACACACACTTGCACATACACACATACACATTCGCACACACTCGCACACACACTCGCACACACTCACTCACACGTACACACTCGCAAACACTCGCACAAACTCACACACACTCACTCACACGCACACACTTGCACACACTAGCACACACTCGCACGCCCACACTTGCACACACTCACACTCACTCGCACGCACTCACACGCACACACTCGCACACACTCGCACATACTCGCACACACTTGCACACACTCGCACACACTCGCATGCACACACTCGCACACACACTCACAAACACACACTCGCATACACACTCGCACAAACTCCTACACACACTCGTACACACTCACACACACTCGCACACACACTTGCACACACTCACACACACTTGCACATACACACATACACATTCGCACACACTCGCACACACACTCGCACACACAGTCCTACACACACACTCGCAAACACTCGCACACACTCACACACACACTCACTCACACGTACACACTCGCACACACTCGCACACACTCACGCACACTAGCACACACTCGTAAGCATACACTCACACTCACTCACACGCATACACTCTCGCACACACTCGCAAACACTCGCGCACACTCGCACACACTCGCACGCCCACACTCGCACACTCTCGCACACATTTGCACACACTCGCACTCACTCACACCCACTCGCACGCACACACTCGCACACACTCATACACAATCACACAAACTCGCACACACACACTCGCACACATTCGCACACACTCGCACACACTCACTCACACTCACTCGCACACACTTGCACACACTCGCACACACTCGCACACACAGTCCTACACACTCACACACACTCGCAAACACTCGCACAAACTCACACACACTCACTCACACGCACATACTTGCACACACTAGCACACACTCGCACGCCCACACTTGCACACATTCACACTCACTCACACCCACTCGCACGCACACACTCGCACACACTCATACACAATCACACAAACTCGCACACACACACTCGCACACATTCGCACACACTCGCACAAACTCACACACACTCGCACACACTCATACTCAATCGCACAATCGCACAAACTCACACACACTCGCACACACTCACACACTCGCACCCACTCACTCGTGCACACTCGCACACATTCGCACTCACTCGCACGCACTCGCACGCACACACTCGCACAAACTCACACACACTCGCACACACTCATACACAATCGCACGCACACACACTCGCACACACACACTCACACACACTCGCACGCACTCGCACGCACACACTCTCACACACTCGCACAAACTCACACACACTCGCACACACTTATACACAACCGGACACACACACTCACTCACTCACACTCACTCGCACACACTTGCACACACTCGCACACACTCGCACACACAGTCCTACACACTCACACACACTCGCAAACACTCGCACAAACTCACACACACTCACTCACACGCACACACTTGCACACACTAGCACACACTTGCACGTCCACACTTGCACACACTCACACTCACTCGCACGCACTCGCACGCACACACTCGCACACACTTGCACACACTCGCACACACTCGCATGCACACACTCGCACACACACTCACAAACACACACTCGCATACACACTCGCACACACTCGCACAAACTCCTACACACACTCGTACACACTCACACACACTCGCATACACACTTGCACACACTCGCACACACTCGCACATACACGCATACACATTCGCACACACTCGCACACACAGTCCTACACACTCACACACACACTCGCAAACACTCGCACACACTCACACACACACTCACTCACATGTACACACTCGCGCACACTCGCACACACTCACGCACACTAGCACACACTCGTAAGCATACACTCACACTCACTCACACACTTACTCACACGCACACACTCTCGCACACACTCACACACACTCGCGCACACTCGCACACACTCGCACGCCCACACTCGCACACTCTCGCACACATTTGGACACACTCGCACCCACTCGCACGCACAAACTCGCACACACTCATACACAATCACACAAACTCGCACACACACACTCACACACATTCGCACACACTCGCACACACGCACTCACTCACACTCACTCGCACACACTTGCACACACTCGCACACACTTGCACACACAGTCCTACACACTCACACACACACTCGCAAACACTCGCACAAACTCACACACACTCACTCACACGCACACACTTGCGCACACTAGCAAACACTCGCACGCCCACACTCGCACACATTCGCACTCACTCGCATGCACTCGCACGCACACACTCACACACACTCGCACAAACTAACACACACTCGCACACACTCATACACAATCGCACGCACACACACGCGCACACACTCGCACACATTCGCACTCACTCGCACGCACTCGCACGCACACACTCGCACTAACTCACACACACTGGCACACACTTATACACAATCGCACACACACACTCTAACACACACTCGCACACACTCGCACACACTCACTCACACACACTCACACACACACACTCGCACACACTCACACACACTTGCACACACTCGCACACACTCACACACACACACACTCACACACACACTCACACACACTCACAAGCACAAACTCGCACACACACTCGCACACACTCACACGCACACACTCACACGCACACACTCGCACACACACTCGCACACACTCGCACCCACTCACTCTTGCACACTCGCGCACACTCGGGCACATTTGCACACACTCGCACACACTCTCACACT
Organism: Phyllobates terribilis; assembly: GCF_046119375.1. Lineage (NCBI taxonomy): Eukaryota > Metazoa > Chordata > Amphibia > Anura > Dendrobatidae > Phyllobates > Phyllobates terribilis. The sequence continues at coordinate 4,017,248 of NW_027362853.1, forward strand.
CTCGCACAAACACTCGCACACACACTCGCACACACTCGCACACACTCGCAAACACTCGCACATACAGTCCTACAAACTCACACACACTCACACACACTCACACACTCGCACCCACACACAAACTGGCACACACTCAAACACATTCACTCATACACACTCGCACACACTCACTCGCACACACACACACTCGCACACACTCGCACCCAGTCACTCGAGCACACTCGCACACCCTCGCATGCACGCACACACTCGCACACACTCACATGCACGCACACACACTCGCACACACTCGTGCACACTCGCACTCACACATTCACACACATTCGCACTCACTTGCACACACTCGTACGCACACACTGGCACACACTCGCACACACTTGCACACACACACTCGCACACACTCGCATGCACACACTTGCACACACACTCTCACACACTCGCATACACACTCGCACAAACTCCTACACACACTCGTACACACTCACACACACTAGCACACACACACTCGCACACACTCGCACATACTCGCACACACTCGCACACACTCGCATGCACACACTCGCACACACACTCACACACACACTCTCGCATACACACTCGCACAAACTCCTACACACACTCGTACACACTCACACACACTCGCACACACACTTGCACACACTCGCACACACTCGCACATACACACATACACATTCGCACACACTCGCACACACAGTCCTACACACTCACACACACACTCACAAACACTCGCACACACTCACACACACTCACTCACACGTACACACTCACGCACACTTGCACACACTCACGCACACTAGCACACACTCGTAAGCATACACTCACACTCACTCACACACTTACTCACACGCACACACTCTCGCACACACTCACACACACTCGCACAAACTCGCACACAGTCGCACGCCCACACTCGCACACTCTCGCACACATTTGCACACACTCGCACTCACTTGCACCCACTCGCACGCACACACTCGCGCACACTCATACACAATCACACAAACTCGCACACATTCGCACACACTCGCACACACTCACTCACACTTACTCGCACACACTTGCACACACTCGCACACACTCGCACACACAGTCCTACACACACACTCGCAAAAACACTCGCACAAACTCACACACACTCACTCACACGCACACACTTGCGCACACTAGCACACACTTGCACGCCCACACTCACACACATTCGCACTCACTCGCACGCACTCACACGCACACACTCGCACAAACTCACACACACTCGCACACACTCATACACAATCGCACGCACACACACTCGCACACACACACTCGCACACACTCGCACACTCTCACACACATTCACACTCACTCGCACGCACTCGCACACGCACACTCAAACACACTCGCACAAACTCACACACACTCGCACACACTTATACACAATCGCACACACACACTCGTACACACACTCGCACACACTCGCACACACTCGCACACACTCACTCACACACACTCACATGCACACACTCGCACACACTCGCACACACTCACACACACTTGCACACACTCGCACACACTCACACGCACACACACTCGCACACACACTCACACACACTCACACACACTCACAAGCACACACTCGCACACACACTCGCACACACTCACACGCACACACTCACACGCACACACTCGTACAAACAGTCGCACACACTCGCACCCACTCACTCGTGCACACTCGCGCACACTCGGGCAAATTTGCACACACTTGCACACTCTCGCACACACACTCGCACACACACTCGCACACACTCGAACACACTCGCACACATTCGCAAACACTCGCACATAAAGTCCTACAAACTCACAAACACTCACACACACTCACACACTCCACCCACACACAAACTGGCACACACTCAAACACACTCACTCATACACACTCGCACACACTCACTCGCACACACACACACTCGCACACACTCGCACCCAGTCACTCGAGCACACTCGCACACACTCGCACGCACGCACACACTCGCACACACTCACACGCACACACTCACGCACACACACTCACGCACACTCGTGCACACTCGCATGCACACATTCGCACACATTCGCACTCACTTGCACACACTCGTGCGCACACACTGGCACACACACACTCGCACACACTCGCACACACTTGCACACACTAGCACACACACACTCGCACATATTCGCACACACTCGCACGCACACACTCGCACACACTCGCATGCACACACTCGCACACACACTCACACACACACTCACATACACACTCGCACACACTCGCACAAACTCCTACACACACTCGTACACACACTCGCACACACACTCGCACACACTTGCACACACTCGCACATACACACATACACATTCGCACACACTCGCACACACAGTTCTACACACTCACACACACACTCGCAAACACTCGCACCCACCCACACACACACTCACTCACACGTACACACTTGCGCACACTCGCACACACTCACGCACACTAGCACACACTCGCATGCACACACTGGCACACACACTAACACACACATTCACATACACACTCGCACACACTCGCACAAACTCCTACACACACTCGCACACACTCACACACACACTCGCACGCTCACACTCGCACACACTCACACACACACTTGCACACACTTGCACACGCACACTCGCACACAATCACACACACACTCGCAGACACTCGCACACACTCACTCATGCACACACTCACACACACTCACCCACACTCGCACACACAGTCCTACACACTCACACACACACTCGCAAACACTTGCAAACACTCACACACACACTCACACGTACACACTCGCGCACACTCGCACGCCGACACTCTCACACTCTCGCACACATTTGCACACACTCGCACTCACTCGCACGCACTCGCACGTACACACTCGCACACACTCGCACAAAATCATACACAATCGCACACACTCACTCGCACACACTTGCACACACTCGCACACACTCGCACACAGTTGCACACACTTGCACACGCTTGCACACACTCGCACACACTCGCACACACTCACACACACGCACACACACGCACACACACTCACGCACACACTCGCACACACTCGCACACACTTGCATGCACACATTCACACGCACTCGCACACACAAACACAAACTGGCACACACTCAAACACACTCACTCATACACACTCGCACACACTCACTCGCACACACACACACACTCGCACACACTCACACGCACACACTCACGCACACTCACTCACACGTACACACTCGCTCACACTCACACACACTCACGCACACTAGCACACACTCGTAAGCATACACTCACACTCACTCACACACTTACTCGCACACACTCTCGCACACACTCACACACACTCGCGCACACTCGCACACACTCGCACGCCCACACTCGCACACTCTCGCACACATTTGCACACACTCGCACTCTCGCACCCACTCGCATGCACACACTCGCACACACTCATACACAATCAAACAAACTCGCACACACACACTTGCACACACTCGCACACACTCGCACACACAGTCCTACACACTCACACACACACTCGTAAACACTCGCACAAACTCACACACACTCACTCACATGCACACACTTGCGCACACTAGCACACACTCGCACGCCCACACTCGCACACATTCGCACTCACTCGCATGCACTCGCACGCACACACTCGCACAAACTCACACACACTCGCACACATTCATACACAATCGCACGCACACACACTCGCACACTCTCGCACACATTCGCACTCAATCGCACGCACACACTCGCACAAACTCGCATGCACACACTCGCACACACAATATCACACACACACTCGCATACACACTCGCACACACTCGCATGCACACACTCGCACACACACTCACACACACACACTCGCATACACACTCGCACACACTCGCACAAACTCCTACACACACTCGTACACACTCACACACACTCGCACACACACTTGCACACACTCGCACACACTCGCACATACACACATACACATTCGCACACACTCGCACACTCACTCGCACACACAGTCCTACACACTCACACACACTCGCAAACACTCGCACACACACACACTCACTCACACGTACACACTCGTGCACACTCACACACTCACGCACACTAGCACACACTCGTAAGCATACTCACACACTTACTCACACGCACACACTCTCGCACACACTCACACACACTCTCGCACACTCGCACACACTCGCACGCCCACACTCACACACTCTCGCACACATTTGCACACACTCGCACACATTCGCACCCACTCGCACACACTCACTCACTCACACTCACTCGCACACACTTGCACACACTTGCACACACTCGCACACACAGTCCTACACACTCACACACACTCGCAAACACTCGCACAAACTCACACACACTCACTCACACGCACACACTTGCACACACTAGCACACACTTGCACGCCCACACTTGCACACATTCGCACTCACTCGCACGCACTCGCACGCACACACTCGCACACACTCGCACAAACTCACACACACTCGCACACACTCATACTCAATCGCACAATCGCACAAACTCACACACACTCGCACAAACTCACACACTCGCACCCACTCACTCGTGCACACTCGCACACATTCGCACTCACTCGCACGCACTCGCACGCACACACTCGCACAAACTCACACACACTCGCACACAGTCATACACAATCGCACGCACACACACTCGCACACACATTCACACACACTCGCACACTCTCGCACACATACGCACTCACTCGCACGCACTCGCACGCACACACTCTCACACACTTGCACAAACTCACACACACTCGCACACACTTATACACAATCGCACACACACACTCACTCACTCACACTCACTCGCACACACTTGCACACACTCGCACACACTCGCACACACAGTCCTACACACTCACACACTCTCAAACACTCGCACAAACTCACACACACTCACTCACACGCACACACTTGCACACACTAGCACACACTTGCACGCCCACACTTGCACACACTCACACTCACTCGCACGCACACACTCGCACACACTCGCACAAACTCACACACACTCGCACACACTCATACACAATCGCACAAACTCACACACTCGCACACACTCACACACTCGCACCCACTCACTCGTGCACACTCGCACACATTCGCACTCACTCGCACGCACTCACACGCACACACTCGCACAAACTCACACACACTCGCACACACTCATACACAATCGCACGCACACACACTCGCACACACTCGCACACATTCGCACTCACTCGCACGCACTCGCACGCACACACTCGCACAAACTCACACACACTGGCACAAACTTATACACAATCGCACACACACACTCTAACACACACTCGCGCACACTCAGGCACATTTGCACACACTCGCACACACTTGCACACTCTCGCACACACACTCGCACACACACTCGCACACACTCGAACACACTCGCACATACTCGCAAACACTCGCACATACAGTCCTACAAACTCACACACACTCACACACACTCACACACTCGCACCCACACACAAACTGGCACACACTCAAACACACTCACTCATACACACTCGCACACACTCACTCGCACACACACACTCGCACACACTCGCACCCAGTCACTCGAGCACACGAGCACACCCTCGCACGCACGCACACACTCGCACATACTCACATGCACACACTCACACACACACACTCGCGCACACTCATGCACACTCGCACGCACACATTCACACACATTCGCACTCACTTGCACACACTCGTACGCACACACTGGCACACACTGGCACACACTGGCACACACACACTCGCACACACTCGCACACACTTGCACACACTAGCACACACACACTCGCACATACTCGCACACACTCGCACACACTCGCACGCACACTCGCATACACACTCGCACAAACTCCTACACACACTCGTACACACTCACACACACTAGCACACACACACTCGCACACACTCGCACATACTCACACACACTCGCACACACTCGCATGCACACACTCGCACACACTCGCACATACACACATACACATTCGCACACACTCGCACACACACTCGCACACACAGTCCTACACACTCACACACACACTCGCAAACACTTGCAAACACTCACACACACACTCACTCACACGTACACACTCGCGCACACTCGCACGCCGACACTCTCACACTCTCGCACACATTTGCACACACTCGCACTCACTCGCACGCATTTGCACGCACACACTCGCACACACTCGCACAAACTCATACACAATCGCACACACTCACTCGCACACACTTGCACACACTCGCACACACTCGCACACACTTGCACACACTTGCACACGCTTGCACACACTCGCACACACTCGCACACACTCGCACACACTCACACACACGCACACACACGCACACACACTCACGCACACACTCGCACACACTCGCACACACTTGCATGCACACATTCGCAAACACTCGCACACACTCGCACACACTTGCACACACTTGCACACGCTTGCACACACTCGCACACACTCGCACACACTCGCACACACTCACACACACGCACACACACGCACACACACTCACGCACACACTCGCACACACTCGCACACACTTGCATGCACACATTCGCAAACACTCGCACACACAAACACAAACTGGCACACACTCAAAAACACTCATTCATACACACTCGCACACACTCACTCGCACACACACACTCGCACACACTCACACGCACACACTCACGCACACACACTCGCGCACACTCGTGCACACTCGCACGCACACTCACTCACACGTACACACTCGTGCACACTCACGCACACTAGCACACACTCGTAAGCATACACTCACGCACACTCACTCACACACTTACTCACACACACACACTCTCGCACACACTCACACACACTCGCGCACACTCGCACACACTCGCACGCCCACACTCGCACACTCTCGCACACATTTGCACACACTCGCACTCTCGCACCCACTCGCATGCACTCACTCGCACACACTCATACACAATCAAACAAACTCGCACACACACACTCGCACACATTTGCACACACTCGCACACACTCACTCACTCACACTCACTCGCACACACTTGCACACTCTCGCACACACTCACACACACTCGCGCACACTCGCACACACTCGCACACCCACACTCGCACACTCTCGCACACATTTGCACACACTTGCACTCTCGCACCCACTCGCATGCACTCACTCGCACACACTCATACACAATCAAACAAACTCGCACACACACACTCGCACACATTTGCACACACTCGCACACACTCACTCACTCACACTCACTCGCACACACTTGCACACTCTCGCACACACTCACACACACTCGCGCACACTCGCACACACTCGCACACCCACACTCGCACACTCTCGCACACATTTGCACACACTCGCACTCTCGCACCCACTCGCATGCACTCACTCGCACACACTCATACACAATCAAACAAACTCGCACACACACACTCGCACACATTTGCACACACTCGCACACACTCACTCACTCACACTCACTCGCACACACTTGCACACATTCGCACACACTCGCACACTCACTCGCACACACAGTCCTACACACTCACACACACACTCGCAAACACTCGCACACACACACACTCACTCACACGTACACACTCGCGCACACTCACACACACTCACGCACACTAGCACACACTCGTAAGCATACACTCACACTCACTCACACACTTACTCACACTCACACACTCTCGCACACACTCACGCACACTCGCACACACTCGCACGCCCACACTCACACACTCTCGCACACATTTGCACACACTCGCACTCACTCACACCCACTCGCACGCACACACTCATACACAATCACACAAACTCGCACACACACACTCGCACACACTCGCACCCACTCGCACACACTTGCACACACTCGCACACAGTCGCACACACAGTCCTACACACTCACACACACTCGCAAACACTCGCACAAACTCACACACACTCACTCACACGCACACACTTGCACACACTAGCACACACTCGCACGCCCACACTTGCACACACTCACACTCACTCGCACGCACACACTCGCACACACTCGCACATACTCACACACACTTGCACACACTCGCACACACTCGCATGCACACACTCGCACACACACTCACAAACACACACTCGCATACACACTCGCACAAACTCCTACACACACTCGTACACACTCACACACACTCGCACACACACTTGCACACACTCACACACACTTGCACATACACACATACACATTCGCACACACTCGCACACACACTCGCACACACAGTCCTACACACACACTCGCAAACACTCGCACACACTCACACACACAATCACTCACACGTACACATTCGCACACACTCGCACACACTCACGCACACTAGCACACACTCGTAAGCATACACTCACACTCACTCACACGCACACACTCTCGCACACACTCACACACACTCGCGCACATTCGCACACACTCGCACGCCCACACTCGCACACTCTCGCACACATTTGCACACACTCGCACTCACTCACACCCACTCGCACGCACACACTCGCACACACTCATACACAATCACACAAACTCGCACACACACACTCGCACACATTCGCACACACTCGCACACACTCACTCACACTCACTCGCACACACTTGCACACACTCGCACACACTCGCACACACAGTCCTACACACTCACACACACTCGCAAACACTCGCACAAACTCACACACACTCACTCACACGCAAATACTTGCACACACTAGCACACACTCGCATGCCCACACTTGCACACATTCGCACTCACTCGCACGCACTCGCACGCACACACTCGCACAAACTCACACACACTCGCACACACTCATACACAATCGCACGCACTCACACTCGCACACTCTCGCACACATTCGCACTCACTCGCACGCACACACTCGCACAAATTCGCATGCACACACTCGCACACACACTAACACACTAACACACACACACTCGCATACACACTCACACACACTCGCAAACACTCGCACAAACTCACACACACTCACTCACACGCACATACTTGCACACACTAGCACACACTCGCACGCCCACACTTGCACACATTCGCACTCACTCGCATGCACTCGCACGCACACACTCGCACACACTCGCACAAACTCACACACACTCGCACACACTCATACTCAATCGCACAATCGCACAAACTCACACACACTCGCACACACTCACACACTCGCACCCACTCACTCGTGCACACTCGCACACATTCGCACTCACTCGCACGCACTCGCACGCACACACTCGCACAAACTCACACACACTCGCACACACTCATACACAATCGCACGCACACACACTCGCACACACACACTCACACACACTCGCACACTCTCGCACACATACGCACTCACTCGCACGCACTCGCACGCACACACTCTCACACACTCGCACAAACTCACACACACTCGCACACACTTATACACAATCGGACACACACACTCACTCACTCACACTCACTCGCACACACTTGCACACACTCGCACACACTCGCACACACAGTCCTACACACTCACACACACTCGCAAACACTCGCACAAACTCACACACACTCACTCACACGCACACACTTGCACACACTAGCACACACTCGCACGTCCACACTTGCACACACTCACACTCACTCGCACGCACTCGCACGCACACACTCGCACACACTCGCACACACTTGCACACACTCGCACACACTCGCATGCACACACTCGCACACACACTCACAAACACACACTCGCATACACACTCGCACACACTCGCACAAACTCCTACACACACTCGTACACACTCACACACACTCGCATACACACTTGCACACACTCGCACACACTCGCACATACACGCATACACATTCGCACACACTCGCACACACAGTCCTACACACTCACACACACTCACGCACACTAGCACACACTCGTAAGCATACACTCACACACACTCACACACTTACTCACACGCACACACTCTCGCACACACTCACACACACTCGCGCACACTCGCACACACTCGCACGCCCACACTCGCACACTCTCGCACACATTTGCACACACTCGCACTCACTCGCACCCACTCGCACGCACAAACTCGCACACACTCATACACAATCACACAAACTCGCACACACACACTCGCACACATTTGCACACACTCGCACACACGCACTCACTCACACTCACTCGCACACACTTGCACACACTCGCACACACTTGCACACACAGTCCTACACACTCACACACACACTCGCAAACACTCGCACAAACTCACACACACTCACTCACACGCACACACTTGCGCACACTAGCACACACTCGCACGCCCACACTCGCACACATTCGCACTCACTCGCATGCACTCGCACGCACACACTCACACACACTCGCACAAACTCACACACACTCGCACACACTCATACACAATCGCACCACACACACTCGCACACACTCGCACACATTCGCACTCACTCTCACGCAGTCGCACGCACACACTCGCACAAACTCACACACACTGGCACACACTTATACACAATCGCACACACACACTCTAACACACACTCGCACACACTCGCACACACTCACTCACACACACTCACACACACACTCGCACACACTCACACACACTTGCACACACTCGCACACACTCACACGCACACACACTCACACACACACTCACACACACTCACAAGCACAAACTCGCACACACACTCGCACACACTCACACGCACACACTCACACGCACACACTCGCACACACACTTGCACACACTCGCACCCACTCACTCTTGCACACTCGCGCACACTCGGGCACATTTGCACACACTCGCACACACTCGCACACTCTCGCACACACACTCGCACACACACTCGCACACACTCGCACACACTCGCAAACACTCGCACATACAGTCCTACAAACTCACACACACTCACACACACTCACACACTCGCACCCACACACAAACTGGCACACACTCAAACACACTCACTCATACACACTCGCACACACTCACTCGCACACACACACTCGCACACACTCACACGCACACACTCACGCACACACACTCGCGCACACTCGTGCACACTTGCACGCACACTCACTCACACGTACACACTCGTGCACACTCACACACACTCACGCACACTAGCACACACTCGTAAGCATACACTCACGCACACTCACTCACACACTTACTCACACGCACACACTCTCGCACACACTCACACACACTCGCGCACACTCGCACACACTCGCACGCCCACACTCGCACACTCTCGCACACATTTGCACACACTCGCACTCTCGCACCCACTCGCATGCACACACTCGCACACACTCATACACAATCAAACAAACTCGCACACACACACTCGCACACATTTGCACACACTCGCACACACTCACTCACTCACACTCACTCGCACACACTTGCACACTCTCGCACACACTCACACACACTCGCGCACACTCGCACACACTCGCACGCCCACACTCGCACACTCTCGCACACATTTGCACACACTCGCACTCTCGCACCCACTCGCGTGCACACACCCGCACACACTCATACACAATCAAACAAACTCGCACACACACACTCGCACACATTTGCACACACTCGCACACACTCACTCACTCACACTCACTCGCACACACTTGCACACATTCGCACACACTCGCACACTCACTCGCACACACAGTCCTACACACTCACACACACACGCAAACACTCGCACACACACACACTCACTCACACGTACACACTCGCGCACACTCACACACACTCACGCACACTAGCACACACTCGTAAGCATACACTCACACTCACTCACACACTTACTCACACTCACACACTCTCGCACACACTCGCGCACACTCGCACACACTCGCACGCCCACACTCACACACTCTCGCACACATTTGCACACACTCGGACTCACTCACACCCACTCGCACGCACACACTCATACACAATCACACAAACTCGCACACACACACTCGCACACACTCGCACCCACTCGCACACACTTGCACACACTCGCACACACTCGCACACACAGTCCTACACACTCACACACACTCGCAAACACTCACACAAACTCACACACACTCACTCACACGCACACACTTGCACACACTAGCACACACTCGCACGCCCACACTTGCACACACTCACACTCACTCGCACGCACTCACACGCACACACTCGCACACACTCGCACATACTCGCACACACTTGCACACACTCGCACACACTCGCATGCACACACTCGCACACACACTCACAAACACACACTCGCATACACACTCGCACAAACTCCTACACACACTCGTACACACTCACACACACTCGCACACACACTTGCACACACTCACACACACTTGCACATACACACATACACATTCGCACACACTCGCACACACACTCGCACACACAGTCCTACACACACACTCGCAAACACTCGCACACACTCACACACACACTCACTCACACGTACACACTCGCACACACTCGCACACACTCACGCACACTAGCACACACTCGTAAGCATACACTCACACTCACTCACACGCATACACTCTCGCACACACTCACACACACTCGCGCACACTCGCACACACTCGCACGCCCACACTCGCACACTCTCGCACACATTTGCACACACTCGCACTCACTCACACCCACTCGCACGCACACACTCGCACACACTTATACACAATCACACAAACTCGCACACACACACTCGCACACATTCGCACACACTCGCACACACTCACTCACACTCACTCGCACACACTTGCACACACTCGCACACACTCGCACACACAGTCCTACACACTCACACACACTCTCAAACACTCGCACAAACTCACACACACTCACTCACACGCACATACTTGCACACACTAGCACACACTCGCACGCCCACACTTGCACACATTCACACTCACTCGCATGCACTCGCACGCACACACTCGCACACACTCGCACAAACTCACACACACTCGCACACACTCATACTCAATCGCACAATCGCACAAACTCACACACACTCGCACACACTCACACACTCGCACCCACTCACTCGTGCACACTCGCACACATTCGCACTCACTCGCACGAACTCGCACGCACACACTCGCACAAACTCACACACACTCGCACACACTCATACACAATCGCACGCACACACACTCGCACACACACACTCACACACACTCGCACGCACTCGCACGCACACACTCTCACACACTCGCACAAACTCACACACACTCGCACACACTTATACACAACCGGACACACACACTCACTCACTCACACTCACTCGCACACACTTGCACACACTCGCACACACTCGCACACACAGTCCTACACACTCACACACACTCGCAAACACTCGCACAAACTCACACACACTCACTCACACGCACACACTTGCACACACTAGCACACACTTGCACGTCCACACTTGCACACACTCACACTCACTCGCACGCACTCGCACGCACACACTCGCACACACTTGCACACACTCGCACACACTCGCATGCACACACTCGCACACACACTCACAAACACACACTCGCATACACACTCGCACACACTCGCACAAACTCCTACACACACTCGTACACACTCACACACACTCGCATACACACTTGCACACACTCGCACACACTCGCACATACACGCAAACACATTCGCACACACTCGCACACACAGTCCTACACACTCACACACACACTCGCAAACACTCGCACACACTCACACACACACTCACTCACACGTACACACTCGCGCACACTCGCACACACTCACGCACACTAGCACACACTCGTAAGCATACACTCACACTCACTCACACACTTACTCACACGCACACACTCTCGCACACACTCACACACACCCGCGCACACTCGCACACACTCGCACGCCCACACTCGCACACTCTCGCACACATTTGCACACACTCGCACTCACTCGCACCCACTCGCACGCACAAACTCGCACACACTCATACACAATCACACAAACTCGCACACACACACTCACACACATTCGCACACACTCGTACACACGCACTCACTCACACTCACTCGCACACACTTGCACACACTCGCACACACTTGCACACACAGTCCTACACACTCACACACACACTCGCAAACACTCGCACAAACTCACACACACTCACTCACACGCACACACTTGCGCACACTAGCAAACACTCGCACGCCCACACTCGCACACATTCGCACTCACTCGCATGCACTCGCACGCACACACTCACACACACTCGCACAAACTAACACACACTCGCACACACTCATACACAATCGCACGCACACACACGCGCACACACTCGCACACATTCGCACTCACTCGCACGCACTCGCACGCACACACTCGCACTAACTCACACACACTGGCACACACTTATACACAATCGCACACACACACTCTAACACACACTCGCACACACTCGCACACACTCACTCACACACACTCACACACACACACTCGCACACACTCACACACACTTGCACACACTCGCACACACTCACACGCACACACACTCACACACACACTCACACACACTCACAAGCACAAACTCGCACACACACTCGCACACACTCACACGCACACACTCACACGCACACACTCGCACACACACTCGCACACACTCGCACCCACTCACTCTTGCACACTCGCGCACACTCGGGCACATTTGCACACACTCGCACACACTCGCACACTCTCGCACACACACTCGCACACACACTCGCACACACTCGCACACACTCGCAAACACTCGCACATACAGTCCTACAAACTCACACACACTCACACACACTCACACACTCGCACCCACACACAAACTGGCACACACTCAAACACATTCACTCATACACACTCGCACACACTCACTCGCACACACACACACTCGCACACACTCGCTCCCAGTCACTCGAGCACACTCGCACACCCTCGCATGCACGCACACACTCGCACACACTCACATGCACGCACACACACTCGCACACACTCGTGCACACTCGCACTCACACATTCACACACATTCGCACTCACTTGCACACACTCGTACGCACACACTGGCACACACTCGCACACACTTGCACACACACACTCGCACACACTCGCATGCACACACTTGCACACACACTCTCACACACTCGCATACACACTCGCACAAACTCCTACACACACTCGTACACACTCACACACACTAGCACACACACACTCGCACACACTCGCACATACTCGCACACACTCGCACACACTCGCATGCACACACTCGCACACACACTCACACACACACTCTCGCATACACACTCGCACAAACTCCTACACACACTCGTACACACTCACACACACTCGCACACACACTTGCACACACTCGCACACACTCGCACATACACACATACACATTCGCACACACTCGCACACACAGTCCTACACACTCACACACACACTCACAAACACTCGCACACACTCACACACACACTCACTCACACGTACACACTCACGCACACTTGCACACACTCACGCACACTAGCACACACTCGTAAGCATACACTCACACTCACTCACACACTTACTCACACGCACACACTCTCGCACACACTCACACACACTCGCGCAAACTCGCACACAGTCGCACGCCCACACTCGCACACTCTCGTACACATTTGCACACACTCGCACTCACTTGCACCCACTCGCACGCACACACTCGCACACACTCATACACAATCACACAAACTCGCACACATTCGCACACACTCGCACACACTCACTCACACTTACTCGCACACACTTGCACACACTCGCACACACTCGCACACACAGTCCTACACACACACTCGCAAAAACACTCGCACAAACTCACACACACTCACTCACACGCACACACTTGCGCACACTAGCACACACTTGCACGCCCACACTCACACACATTCGCACTCACTCGCACGCACTCACACGCACACACTCGCACAAACTCACACACACTCGCACACACTCATACACAATCGCACGCACACACACTCGCACACACTCGCACACTCTCACACACATTCACACTCACTCGCACGCACTCGCACACGCACACTCAAACACACTCGCACAAACTCACACACACTCGCACACACTTATACACAAACGCACACACACACTCGTACACACACTTGCACACACTCGCACACACTCGCACACACTCACTCACACACACTCACATGCACACACTCGCACACACTCACACACACTCACACACACTTGCACACACTCGCACACACTCACACGCACACACACTCGCACACACACTCACACACACTCGCACACACTCACAAGCACACACTCGCACACACACTCGCACACACTCACACGCACACACTCACACGCACACACTCGTACAAACAGTCGCACACACTCGCACCCACTCACTCGTGCACACTCGCGCACACTCGGGCAAATTTGCACACACTCGCACGCTCTCGCACACACACTCGCACACACACTCGAACACACTCGCACACACTCGCAAACACTCGCACATACAGTCCTACAAACTCACAAACACTCACACACACTCACACACTCCACCCACACACAAACTGGCACACACTCAAACACACTCACTCATACACACTCGCACACACTCACTCGCACACACACACACTCGCACACACTCGCACCCAGTCACTCGTGCACACTCGCACACACTCGCACGCACGCACACACTCGCACACACTCACACGCACACACTCACGCACACACACTCACGCACACTCGTGCACACTCGCATGCACACATTCTCACACATTCGCACTCACTTGCACACACTCGTGCGCACACACTGGCACACACACACTCGCACACACTCGCACACACTTGCACACACTAGCACACACACACTCGCAAATATTCGCACACACTCGCACGCACACACTCGCACACACTCGCATGCACACACTCGCACACACACTCACACACACACTCACATACACACTCGCACACACTCGCACAAACTCCTACACACACTCGTACACACACTCGCACACACACTCGCACACACTTGCACACACTCGCACATACACACATACACATTCGCACACACTCGCACACACAGTTCTACACACTCACACACACACTCGCAAACACTCGCACACACCCACACACACACTCACTCACACGTACACACTTGCGCACACTCGCACACACTCACGCACACTAGCACACACTCGCATACACACACTGGCACACACACTAACACACACATTCACATACACACTCGCACACACTCGCACAAACTCCTACACACACTCGCCCACACTCACACACACACTCGCACGCTCACACTCGCACACACTCACACACACACTTGCACACACTTGCACATGCACACTCGCACACAATCACACACACACTCGCAGACACTAGCACACACTCACTCATGCACACACTCACACACACTCACCCACACTCGCACACACAGTCCTGCACACTCACACACACACTCGCAAACACTTGCAAACACTCACACACACACTCACACGTACACACTCGCGCACACTCGCACGCCGACACTCTCACACTCTCGCACACATTTGCACACACTCGCACTCACTCGCACGCACTCGCACATACACACTCGCACACACTCGCACAAAATCATACACAATCGCACACACTCACTCGCACACACTTGCACACACTCGCACACACTCGCACACAGTTGCACACACTTGCACACGCTTGCACACACTCGCACACACTCGCACACACTCACACACACGCACACACACGCACACACACTCACGCACACACTCGCACACATTCGCACACACTTGCATGCACACATTCACACGCACTCGCACACACAAACACAAACTGGCACACACTCAAACACACTCACTCATACACACTCGCACACACTCACTCGCACACACACACACACTCGCACACACTCACACGCACACACTCACGCACACTCACTCACACGTACACACTCGCTCACACTCACACACACTCACGCACACTAGCACACACTCGTAAGCATACACTCACACTCACTCACACACTTACTCGCACACACTCTCGCACACACTCACACACACTCGCGCACACTCGCACACACTCGCACACACTCGCACACTCTCGCACACATTTGCACACACTCGCACTCTCGCACCCACTCGCATGCACACACTCGCACACACTCATACACAATCAAACAAACTCGCACACACACACTCGCACACATTTGCACACACTCGCACACACTCACTCACTCACACTCACTCGCACACACTTGCACACACTCGCACACACTCGCACACACAGTCCTACACACTCACACACACACTCGTAAACACTCGCACAAACTCACACACACTCACTCACACGCACACACTTGCGCACACTAGCACACACTCGCACGCCCACACTCGCACACATTCGCACTCACTCGCATGCACTCGCACGCACACACTCGCACAAACTCACACACACTCGCACACACTCATACACAATCGCACGCACACACACTCGCACACTCTCGCACACATTCGCACTCAATCGCACGCACACACTCGCACAAACTCGCATGCACACACTCGCACACACACTCACACACACACACTCGCATACACACTCGCACACACTCGCACAAACTCCTACACACACTCGTACACACTCACACACACTCGCACACACACTTGCACACACTCGCACACACTCGCACATACACACATACACATTCGCACACACTCGCACACTCACTCGCACACACAGTCCTACACACTCACACACACTCGCAAACACTCGCACACACACACACTCACTCACACGTACACACTTGTGCACACTCACACACTCACGCACACTAGCACACACTCGTAAGCATACTCACACACTTATTCACACGCACACACTCTCGCACACACTCACACACACTCTCGCACACTCGCACACACTCGCACGCCCACACTCACACACTCTCGCACACATTTGCACACACTCGCACACATTCGCACCCACTCGCACACACTCACTCACTCACACTCACTCGCACACACTTGCACACACTCGCACACACTCGCACACACAGTCCTACACACTCACACACACTCGCAAACACTCGCACAAACTCACACACACTCACTCACACGCACACACTTGCACACACTAGCACACACTTGCACGCCCACACTTGCACACATTCGCACTCACTCGCACGCACTCGCACGCACACACTCGCACACACTCGCACAAACTCACACACACTCGCACACACTCATACTCAATCGCACAATCGCACAAACTCACACACACTCGCATACACACTCACACACACTCGCAAACACTCGCACAAACTCACACACACTCACTCACACGCACATACTTGCACACACTAGCACACACTCGCACGCCCACACTTGCACACATTCGCACTCACTCGCATGCACTCGCACGCACACACTCGCACACACTCGCACAAACTCACACACACTCGCACACACTCATACTCAATCGCACAATCGCACAAACTCACACACACTCGCACACACTCACACACTCGCACCCACTCACTCGTGCACACTCGCACACATTCGCACTCACTCGCACGCACTCGCACGCACACACTCGCACAAACTCACACACACTCGCACACAGTCATACACAATCGCACGCACACACACTCGCACACACACTCACACACACTCGCACACTCTCGCACACATACGCACTCACTCGCACGCACTCGCACGCACACACTCTGACACACTTGCACAAACTCACACACACTCGCACACACTTATACACAATCGCACACACACACTCACTCACTCACACTCACTCGCACACACTTGCACACACTCGCACACACTCGCACACACAGTCCTACACACTCACACACTCTCAAACACTCGCACAAACTCACACACACTCACTCACACGCACACACTTGCACACACTAGCACACACTTGCACGCCCACACTTGCACACACTCACACTCACTCGCACGCACACACTCGCACACACTCGCACAAACTCACACACACTCGCACACACTCATACACAATCGCACAAACTCACACACTCGCACACACTCACACACTCGCACCCACTCACTCGTGCACACTCGCACACATTCGCACTCACTCGCACGCACTCACACGCACACACTCGCACAAACTCACACACACTCGCACACACTCATACACAAACGCACGCACACACACTCGCACACACTCGCACACATTCACACTCACTCGCACGCACTCGCACGCACACACTCGCACAAACTCACACACACTGGCACACACTTATACACAATCGCACACACACACTCTAACACACACTCGCGCACACTCAGGCACATTTGCACACACTCGCACACACTTGCACACTCTCGCACACACACTCGCACACACACTCGCACACACTCGAACACACTCGCACATACTCGCAAACACTCGCACATACAGTCCTACAAACTCACACACACTCACACACACTCACACACTCGCACCCACACACAAACTGGCACACACTCAAACACACTCACTCATACACACTCGCACACACTCACTCGCACACACACACTCGCACACACTCGCACCCAGTCACTCGAGCACACTCGCACACCCTCGCACGCACGCACACACTCGCACATACTCACATGCACACACTCACGCACACACACTCGCGCACACTCATGCACACTCGCACGCACACATTCACACACATTCGCACTCACTTGCACACACTCGTACGCACACACTGGCACACACTGGCACACACTGGCACACACACACTCGCACACACTCGCACACACTTGCACACACTAGCACACACACACTCGCACATACTCGCACACACTCGCACGCACACTCGCATACACACTCGCACAAACTCCTACACACACTCGTACACACTCACACACACTAGCACACACACACTCGCACACACTCGCACATACTCACACACACTCGCACACACTCGCATGCACACACTCGCACACACACTCACACACACACTCTCGCATACACACTCGCACAAACTCCTACAAACACTCGTACACACTCACACACACTCGCACACACACTTGCACACACTCGCACACACTCGCACATACACACATACACATTCGCACACACTCGCACACACACTCGCACACACAGTCCTACACACTCACACACACACTCACAAACACTCGCACACACTCACAAACACTCGCACACACTCACACACATGTACACACTCACGCACACTTGCACACACTCACGCACACTAGCACACACTCATAAGCATACACTTACACTCACTCACACACTTACTCACACGCACACACTCTCGCACACACTCACACACACTCGCGCACACTCGCACACACTCGCACGCCCACACTCGCACACTCTCGCACACATTTGCACACACTCGCACTCACTTGCACCCACTCGCACGCACACACTCGCACACACTCATACACAATCACACAAACTCGCACACATTCGCACACACTCGCACACACTCACTCACTCACACTTACTCGCACACACTTGCACACACTCGCACACACTCGCACACACTGTCCTACACACTCACACACACACTGGCAAACACTCGCACAAACTCACACACACTCACTCACACGCACACACTTGCGCACACTAGCACACACTCGCACGCCCACACTCACACACATTCGCACTCACTCGCACGCACTCGCACGCACACACTCGCACAAACTCACACACACTCGCACACACTCATACACAATCGCACGCACACACACTCGCACACACACACTCGCACACACTCGCACACTCTCACACACATTCACACTCACTCGCACGCACTCACACGCGCACACTCAATTACACTCGCACAAACTCACACACACTCGCACACACTTATACACAAACGCACACACACACTCGCACACACTCGCACACACTCACACGAACACACACTCGCACACACACTCACACACACTCGCACACACTCACAAGCACACACTCGCACACTCGCACACACTCACACGCACACACTCACATGCACACACTCGTACAAACAGTCGCACACACTCGCACCCACTCACTCGTGCACACTCGGGCACATTTGCACACACTCGCACACTCTCGCACACACAATCGCACACACACTCGCACACACTCGAACACACTCGCACATACAGTCCTACAAACTCACACACACTCACACACACTCACACACTCCACCCACACACAAACTGGCACACACTCAAACACACTCACTCATACACACTCGCACACACTCACTCGCACACACACACACTCGCACACACTCGCACCCAGTCACTCGAGCACACTCGCACACACTCGCACACACGCACACACTCGCACACACTCACACGCACACACTCACGCACACACACTCACGCACACTCGTGCACACTCGCACGCACACATTCGCACACATTCGCACTCACTTGCACACACTCGTGCGCACACACTGGCACACACTGGCACACACTGGCACACACACACTCGCACACACTCGCACACACTTGCACACACTAGCACACACACACTCGCACATATTCACACACACTCGCACACACACACTCGCACACATTCGCATGCACACACTCGCACACACACTCACACACACTCACATACACACTCGCACACACTCGCACAAACTCCTACACACACTCGTACACACACACTCGCACACACACTCGCACACACTTGCACACACTCGCACATACACACATACACATTCGCACACACTCGCACACACTCGCACACACAGTTCTACACACTCACACACACACTCGCCAACACTCGCACACACTCACACACACACTCACTCACACGTACACACTCGCGCACACTCGCACACACTCACGCACACTAGCACACACTCGCATGCACACACTGGCACACACACTAACACACACACTCACATACACACTCGCACACACTCGCACAAACTCCTACACACACTCGCACACACTCACACACACACTCGTACGCTCACACTCGCACACACTCACACACACACTTGCACACACTTGCACACGCACACTCGCACACAATCACACACACACTCGCAGACACTCGCACACACTCACTCATGCACACACTCACACACACTCGCCCACACTCGCACACACAGTCCTACACACTCACATACACACTCGCAAACATTTGCAAACACTCACACACACACTCACTCACACGTACACACTCGCGCACACTCGCACGCCGACACTCTCACACTCTCGCACACATTTGCACACACTCGCACTCACTCGCACGCACTCGCACGCACACACTCGCACACACTCGCACACATTTGCACACACTTGCACACACTCACTCACACTCACTCGCACACACTTGCACACACTCGCACACACTCGCACACACAGTCCTACACACTCACACACACACTCGCAAACACTCGCACAAACTCACACACACTCACTCACACGCACACACTTGCGCACAGTAGCACACACTCACATGCCCACACTCACACACATTCGCACTCACTCGCACGCACTCGCACGCACACACTCGCACAAACTCACACACGCTCGCACACACTCATACACAATCGCACGCACACACACTCGCACACACACACTCGCACACACTCGCACACTCTCACACACATTCACACTCACTCGCACGCACTCGCACGCGCACACTCAAACACACTCGCACAAACTCACACACACTCGCACACACTTATACACAAACGCACACACACACTCGTACACACACTCGCACACACTCGCACACACTCACTCACACACACTCACACGCACACACTCACACACACTTGCACACACTCGCACACACTCACACGCACACACACTCGCACACACAATCACACACACTCGCACACACTCACAAGCACACACTCGCACACACACTCACACACACTCACACGCACACACTCACACGCACACACTCGTACAAACAGTCGCACACACTCGCACCCACTCACTCGTGCACACTCGCGCACACTCGGGCACATTTGCACACACTCGCACACTCTCGCACACACACTCGCACACACTCGAACACACTCGCACACACTCGCAAACACTCGCACATACAGTCCTACAAACTCACACACACTCACACACACTCACACACTCCACCCACACACAAACTGGCACACACTCAAACACACTCACTCATACACACTCGCACACACTCACTCGCACACACACACACTCGCACACACTCGCACCCAGTCACTCGAGCACTCTCGCACACACTCGCACGCACGCACACACTCGCACACACTCACACGCACACACTCACGCACACACACTCACGCACACTCGTGCACACTCGCACGCACACATTCGCCACATTCGCACTCACTTGCACACACTCGTGCGCACACACTGGCACACACTGGCACACACTGGCACACACACACTCGCACACACTCGCACACACTTGCACACACTAGCACACACACACTCGCACATATTCACACACACTCGCACGCACACACTCGCACACACTCGCATGCACACACTCGCACACACACTCACACACACTCACATACACACTCGCACACACTCGCACAAACTCCTACACACACTCGTACACACACACTCGCACACACACTCGCACACACTTGCACACACTCGCACATACACACATACACATTCGCACACACTCGCACACACACTCGCACACACATTTCTACACACTCACACACACACTCGCAAACACTCGCACACACTCACACACACACTTGCACACACTTGCACACGCACACTCGCACACAATCACACACACACTCGCAGACACTCGCACACACTCACTCATGCACACACTCACACACACTCGCCCACACTCGCACACACAGTCCTACACACTCACACACACACTCGCAAACATTTGCAAACACTCACACACACACTCACTCACACGTACACACTCGCGCAGACTCGCACGCCGACACTCTCACACTCTCGCACACATTTGCACACACTCGCACTCACTCGCACGCACTCGCACGCACACACTCGCACACACTCGCACAAACTCATACACAATCGCACACACTCACTCGCACACACTTGCACACACTCGCACACACTCGCACACACTTGCACACACTTGCACACGCTTGCACACACTCGCACACACTCGCACACACTCGCACACACTCACACACACGCACACACACGCACACACACTCACGCACACACTCGCACACACTCGCACACACTTGCATGCACACATTCGCACGCACTCGCACACACAAACACAAACTGGCACACACTCAAACACACTCACTCATACACACTCGCACACACTCACTCGCACACACACACACTTGCACACACTCACACGCACACACTCACGCACACACACTCGCGCACACTCGCACGCACACTCACTCACACGTACACACTCGCGCACACTCACACACACTCACGCACACTAGCACACACTCGTAAGCATACACTCACACTCACTCACACACTTACTCACACGCACACACTCTCGCACACACTCACACACACTCGCGCACACTCGCACACACTCGCACGCCCACACTCGCACACTCTCGCACACATTTGCACACACTCGCACTCTCGCACCCACTCGCATGCACACACTCGCACACACTCATACACAATCAAACAAACTCGCACACACACTCGCACACATTTGCACACACTTGCACACACTCACTCACTCACACTCACTCGCACACACTTGCACACACTCGCACACACTCGCACACACAGTCCTACACACTCACACACACTCGCAAACACTCGCACAAACTCACACACACTCACTCACACGCACACACTTGCGCACACTAGCACACACTCACACGCCCACACTCACACACATTCGCACTCACTCGCACGCACTCGCACGCACACACTCGCACAAACTCACACACACTCGCACACACTCATACACAATCGCACGCACACACACTCGCACACTCTCGCACACATTCACACTCACTCGCATACACACTCGCACACACTCGCATGCACACACTCGCACACACACTCACACACACACACTCGCATACACACTGGCACACACTCGCACAAACTCCTACACACACTCGTACACACTCACACACACTCACACACACACTTGCACACACTCGCACACACTCGCACATACACACATACACATTCGCACACACTCGCACACTCACTCGCACACACAGTCCTACACACTCACACACACACTCGCAAACACTCGCACACACACACACTCACTCACACGTACACACTCGCGCACACTCACACACTCACGCACACTAGCACACACTCGTAAGCATACACTCACACTCACTCACTCACACTCACTCACACACTTACTCACACGCAAACACTCTCGCACACACTCACACACACTCGCGCACACTCGCACACACTCGCACGCCCACACTCGCAAACTCTCGCACACATTTGCACACACTCACACACATTCGCACCCACTCGCACACACTCACTCACACTCACTCGCCCACACTTGCACACACTCGCACACACTCGCACACACAGTCCTACACACTCACACACACTCGCAAACACTCGCACAAACTCACACACACTCACTCACACGCACACACTTGCACACACTAGCACACACTTGCACGCCCACACTTGCACACATTCGCACTCACTCGCACGCACTCGCACGCACACACTCGCACACACTCGCACAAACTCACACACACTCGCACACACTCATACTCAATCGCACAATCGCACAAACTCACACACACTCGCACACACTCACACACTCGCACCCACTCTCTCGTGCACACTCGCACACATTCGCACTCACTCGCACGCACTCGCACGCACACACTCGCACAAACTCACACACACTCGCACACACTCACACACTCGCACCCACTCACTCGTGCACACTCGCACACATTCGCACTCACTCGCACGCACTCACACGCACACACTCGCACAAACTCACACACACTCGCACACACTCATACACAATCGCACGCACACACACTCGCACACACTCGCACACATTCGCACTCACTCGCACGCACTCGCACGCACACACTCGCACAAACTCACACACACTGGCACACACTTATACACAATCGCACACACACTCTAACACACACTCGCACACACTCGCACACACTCACTCACACACACTCACACACACACACTCGCACACACTCACACACACTTGCACACACTCGCACACACTCACACGCACACACACTCACACACACACTCACACACACTCGCACACACTCGCACCCACTCACTCGTGCACACTCGCGCACACTCGGGCACATTTGCACACACTCGCACACACTCGCTTACTCTCGCACACACACTCGCACACACACTTGCACACACTCGAACACACTCGCACACACTCGCAAACACTCGCACATACAGTCCTACAAACTCACACACACTCACACACACTCACACACTCGCACCCACACACAAACTGGCACACACTCAAACACACTCACTCATACACACTCGCACACACTCACTCGCACACACACACACACTCGCACACACTCGCACCCAGTCACTCGAGCACACTCGCACACCCTCGCACGCACGCACACACTCGCACACACTCACATGCACACACTCACGCACACACACTCACGCACACTCGTGCACACTCGCACGCACACATTCACACACATTTGCACTCACTTGCACACACTCGTGCGCACACACTGGCACACACTGGCACACACTGGCACACACACACTCGCACACACTCGCACACACTTGCACACACTAGCACACACACACTCGCACATATTCGCACACACTCGCACGCACACACTCGCACACACTCGCATGCACACACTCGCACACACACTCACACACACACTCACATACACACTCGCACACACTCGCACAAACTCCTACACACACTCGTACACACACACACTCGCACACACACTCGCACACACTTGCACACACTCGCACATACACACATACACATTCGCACACACTCGCACACACACTCGCACACACAGTTCTACACACACACACTCGCAAACACTCGCACACACTCACACACACACTCACTCACACGTACACACTCGCGCACACTCGCACACACTCACGCACACTAGCACACACTCGCATGCACACACTGGCACACACACTAACACACACACTCACATACACACTCGCACACACTCGCACAAACTCCTACACACACTCGCACACACTCACACACACATTCGCACGCTCACACTCGCACACACTCACACACACACTTGCACACACTTGCACACGCACACTCGCACACAATCACACACACACTCGCAGACACTCGCACACACAGTCCTACACACTCACACACACACTCGCAAACACTTGCAAACACTCACACACACACTCACTCACACGTACACACTCGCGCACACTCGCACGCCGACACTCTCACACTCTCGCACACATTTGCACACACTCGCACTCACTCGCACGCATTTGCACGCACACACTCGCACACACTCGCACAAACTCATACACAATCGCACACACTCACTCGCACACACTTGCACACACTCGCGCACACTCGCACACACTCACGCACACTAGCACACACTCGCATGCACACACTGGCACACACACTAACACACACACTCACATACACA
This sequence comes from Phyllobates terribilis, assembly GCF_046119375.1. Classification (NCBI taxonomy): domain Eukaryota; kingdom Metazoa; phylum Chordata; class Amphibia; order Anura; family Dendrobatidae; genus Phyllobates; species Phyllobates terribilis. The sequence continues at coordinate 4,046,122 of NW_027362853.1, forward strand.
CTCGCACACACTCGCACAAACTCCTACACACACTCGCACACACTCACACACTCATTCGCACGCTCACACTCGCACACACTCACACACACACTTGCACACACTTGCACACGCACACTCGCACACAATCACACACACACTCGCCCACACTCGCACACACAGTCCTACACACTCACACACACACTCGCAAACACTTGCAAACACTCACACACACACTCACTCACACGTACACACTCGCGCACACTCGCACGCCGACACTCTCACACTCTCGCACACATTTGCACACACTCGCACTCACTCGCACGCATTTGCACGCACACACTCGCACACACTCGCACAAACTCATACACAATCGCACACACTCACTCGCACACACTTGCACACACTCGCACACACTCGCACACACTTGCACACACTTGCACACGCTTGCACACACTCGCACACACTTGCACACACTCGCACACACTCACACACACGCACACACACGCACACACACTCACGCACACACTCGCACACACTCGCACACACTTGCATGCACACATTCGCAAACACTCGCACACACAAACACAAACTGGCACACACTCAAACACACTCACTCACACGCACACACTTGCACACACTAGCACACACTCGCACGCCCACACTTGCACACACTCACACTCACTCGCACGCACACACTCGCACACACTCGCACATACTCGCACACACTTGCACACACTCGCACAAACTCGCATGCACACACTCGCACACACACTCACAAACACACACTCGCATACACACTCGCACAAACTCCTACACACACTCGTACACACTCACACACACTCGCACACACACTTGCACACACTCACACACACTTGCACATACACACATACACATTCGCACACACTCGCACACACACTCGCACACACAGTCCTACACACACACTCGCAAACACTCGCACACACTCACACACACACTCACTCACACGTACACACTCGCACACACTCGCACACACTCACGCACACTAGCACACACTCGTAAGCATACACTCACACTCACTCACACGCACACACTCTCGCACACACTCACACACACTCGCGCACATTCGCACACACTCGCACGCCCACACTCGCACACTCTCGCACACATTTGCACACACTCGCACCCACTCACACCCACTCGCACGCACACACTCGCACACACTCATACACAATCACACAAACTCGCACACACACACTCGCACACATTCGCACACACTCGCACACACTCACTCACACTCACTCGCACACACTTGCACACACTCGCACACACTCGCACACACAGTCCTACACACTCACACACACTCGCACACACTCACTCACACTTACTCGCACACACTTGCACACACTCGCACACACTCGCACACACAGTCCTACACACACACTCGCAAAAACATTCGCACAAACTCACACACACTCACTCACACGCACATACTTGCACACACTAGCACACACTCGCATGCCCACACTTGCACACATTCGCACTCACTCGCACGCACTCGCACGCACACACTCGCACAAACTCACACACACTCCCACACACTCATACACAATCGCACGCACTCACACTCGCACACTCTCGCACACATTCGCACTCACTCGCACGCACACACTCGCACAAACTCGCATGCACACACTCGCACACACACTAACACACTAACACACACACTCGCATACACACTCACACACACTCACAAACACTCGCACAAACTCACACACACTCACTCACACGCACATACTTGCACACACTAGCACACACTCGCACGCCCACACTTGCACACATTCACACTCACTCGCATGCACTCGCACGCACACACTCGCACACACTCGCACAAACTCACACACACTCGCACACACTCATACTCAATCGCACAATCGCACAAACTCACACACACTCGCACACACTCACACACTCGCACCCACTCACTCGTGCACACTCGCACACATTCGCACTCACTCGCACGCACTCGCACGCACACACTCGCACAAACTCACACACACTCGCACACACTCATACACAATCGCACGCACACACACTCGCACACACACACTCACACACACTCGCACACTCTCGCACACATACACACTCACTCGCACACACTCGCACGCACACACTCTCACACACTCGCACAAACTCACACACACTCGCACACACTTATACACAATCGGACACACACACTCACTCACTCACACACACTCGCAAACACTCGCACAAACTCACACACACTCACTCACACGCACACACTTGCACACACTAGCACACACTCGCACACACACACTCACACACACTCGCACACTCTCGCACACATACACACTCACTCGCACACACTCGCACGCACACACTCTCACACACTCACACTCACTCGCACGCACTCGCACGCACACACTCGCACACACTCGCACACACTCGCACATACACGCATACACATTCGCACACACTCGCACACACAGTCCTACACACTCACACACACACTCGCAAACACTCGCACACACTCACACACACACTCACTCACACGTACACACTCGCGCACACTCGCACACACTCACGCACACTAGCACACACTCGTAAGCATACACTCACACTCACTCACACACTTACTCACACGCACACACTCTCGCACACACTCACACACACTCGCGCACACTCGCACACACTCGCACGCCCACACTCGCACACTCTCGCACACATTTGCACACACTCGCACTCACTTGCACCCACTCGCACGCACACACTCGCACACACTCATACACAATCACACAAACTCGCACACACACACTCGCACACATTCGCACACACTCGCACACACTCACTCACTCACACTCACTCGCACACACTTGCACACACTCGCACACACTCGCACACACAGTCCTACACACTCACACACACACTCGCAAACATTCGCACAAACTCACACACACTCACTCACACGCACACACTTGCGCACACTAGCACACACTCGCACGCCCACACTCACACACATTTGCACTCACTCGCATGCACTCGCACGCACACACTCGCACGCCCACACTCGCACACTCTCGCACACATTTGCACACACTCGCACTCACTCGCACCCACTCGCACGCACAAACTCGCACACACTCATACACAATCACACAAACTCGCACACACACACTCGCACACATTCGCACACACTCGCACACACGCACTCACTCACACTCACTCACACACACTTGCACACACTCGCACACACTTGCACACACAGTCCTACACACTCACACACACACTTGCAAACACTCGCACAAACTCACACACACTCACTCACACACTTGCGCACACTAGCACACACTCGCACGCCCACACTCGCACACATTCGCACTCACTCGCATGCACTCGTACGCACACACTCACACACACTCGCACAAACTCACACACACTCGCACACACTCATACACAATCGCACGCACACACACTCGCACACACTCGCACACATTCGCACTCACTCGCACGCACTCGCACGCACACACTCGCACAAACTCACACACACTGGCACACACTTATACACAATCGCACACACACACTCTAACACACACTCGCACACACTCGCACACACTCACTAACACACACTCACACACACTCGCACACACTCACACACACTTGCACACACTCGCACACACTCACACGCACACACACTCACACACACACTCACACACACTCACAAGCACAAACTCGCACACACACTCGCACACACTCACACGCACACACTCACACACACACACTCGCACACACACTTGCACACACTCGCACCCACTCACTCTTGCACACTCGCGCACACTCGGGCACATTTGCACACACTCGCACACTCTCGCACACACACTCGCACACACACTCGCACACACTCGCACACACTCGCAAACACTCGCACATACAGTCCTACAAACTCACACACACTCACACACACTCACACACTCGCACCCACACACAAACTGGCACACACTCAAACACACTCACTCATACACACTCGCACACACTCACTCGCACACACACACTCGCACACACTCACACGCACACACTCACGCACACACACTCGCGCACACTCGTGCACGCACGCACACTCACTCACACGTACACACTCGTGCACACTCACACACACTCACGCACACTAGCACACACTCGTAAGCATACACTCACGCACACTCACTCACACACTTACTCACACGCACACACTCACACACACTCGCGCACACTCGCACACACTCGCACGCCCACACTCGCACACTCTCGCACACATTTGCACACACTCGCACTCTCGCACCCACTCGCATGCACACACTCGCACACACTCATACACAATCAAACAAACTCGCACACACACACTCGCACACATTTGCACACACTCACTCACTCACACTCACTCGCACACACTTGCACACTCTCGCACACACTCACACACACTCGCACACACTCGCACGCCCACACTCGCACACTCTCGCACACATTTGCACACACTCGCACTCTCGCACCCACTCGCATGCACACACTCGCACACACTCATACACAATCAAACAAACTCGCACACACACACTCGCACACATTTGCACACACTCGCACACACTCATTCACTCACACTCACTCGCACACACTTGCACACATTCGCACACACTCGCACACTCACTCGCACACACAGTCCTACACACTCACACACACACGCAAACACTCGCACACACACACACTCACTCACACGTACACACTCGCGCACACTCACACACACTCACGCACACTAACACACTCGTAAGCATACACTCACACTCACTCACACACTTACTCACACTCACACACACTCACACACACTCGCGCACACTCGCACACACTCGCACGCCCACACTCGCACACTTTCGCACACATTTGCACACACTCGCACACATTCGCACCCACTCGCACACACTCACTCACTCACACTCACTCGCACACACTTGCACACACTCGCACACACTCGCACACACAGTCCTACACACTCACACACACTCGCAAACACTCGCACAAACTCACACACACTCACTCACACGCACACACTTGCACACACTAGCACACACTTGCATGCCCACACTTGCACACATTCGCACTCACTCGCACGCACTCGCACGCACACACTCGCACACACTCGCACAAACTCACACACACTCGCACACACTCATACTCAATCGCACAATCGCACAAACTCACACACACTCGCACACACTCACACACTCGCACCCACTCACTCGTGCACACTCGCACACATTCGCACTCACTCGCACGCACTCGCACGCACACACTCGCACAAACTCACACACACTCGCACACACTCATACACAATCGCACGCACACACACTCGCACACACACTCACACACTCGCACACTCTCGCACACATACGCACTCACTCGCACGCACTCGCACGCACACACTCTCACACACTTGCACAAACTCACACACACTCGCACACACTTATACACAATCGCACACACACACTCACTCACTCACACTCACTCGCACACACTTGCACACACTCGCACACACTCGCACACACAGTCCTACACACTCACACACTCGCAAACACTCGCACAAACTCACACACACTCACTCACACGCACACACTTGCACACACTAGCACACACTTGCACGCCCACACTTGCACACACTCACACTCACTCGCACGCACACACTCGCACACACTCGCACAAACTCACACACACTCGCACACACTCATACACAATCGCACAAACTCACACACTCGCACACACTCACACACTCGCACCCACTCACTCGTGCACACTTGTACACATTCGCACTCACTCGCACGCACTCACACGCACACACTCGCACAAACTCACACACACTCGCACACACTCATACACAATCGCACGCACACACACACGCACACACTCACACACATTCGCACTCACTCGCACGCACTCGCACGCACACACTCGCACAAACTCACACACACTGGCACACACTTATACACAATCGCACACACACACTCTAACACACACTCGCGCACACTCAGGCACATTTGCACACACTCGCACACACTTGCACACTCTCGCACACACACTCGCACACACACTCGCACACACTTGAACACACTCGCACATACTCGCAAACACTCGCACATACAGTCCTACAAACTCACACACACTCACACACACTCACACACTCGCACCCACACACAAACTGGCACACACTCAAACACACTCACTCATACACACTCGCACACACTCACTCGCACACACACACTCGCACACACTCGCACCCAGTCACTCGAGCACACTCGCACACCCTCGCACGCACGCACACACTCGCACACACTCACATGCACACACTCACGCACACACACTCGCGCACACTCATGCACACTCGCACGCACACATTCACACACATTCGCACTCACTTGCACACACTCGTACGCACACACTGGCACACACTGGCACACACTGGCACACACACACTCGCACACACTCGCACACACTTGCACACACTAGCACACACACACTCGCACATACTCGCACACACTCGCACACACTCGCACGCACACTCGCATACACACTCGCACAAACTCCTACACACACTCGTACACACTCACACACACTAGCACACACACACTCGCACACACTCGCACATACTCACACACACTCGCACCTCGCACACACTCGCATGCACACACTCGCACACACTCACACACACACTCTCGCATACACACTCGCACAAACTCCTACACACACTCGTACACACTCACACACACTCGCACACACACTTGCACACACTCGCACACACTCGCACATACACACATACACATTCGCACACACTCGCACACACACTCGTACACACAGTCCTACACACTCACACACACACTCACAAACACTCGCACACACTCACACACACACTCACTCACATGTACACACTCACGCACACTTGCACACACTCACGCACACTAGCACACACTCATAAGCATACACTTACACTCACTCACACACTTACTCACACGCACACACTCTCGCACACACTCACACACACTCGCACACTCTCGCACACACACTCGCACACACACTCGCACACACTCGAACACACTCGCACATACAGTCCTACAAACTCACACACACTCACACACACTCACACACTCCACCCACACACAAACTGGCACACACTCAAACACACTCACTCATACACACTCGCACACACTCACTCGCACACACACACTCGCACACACTCGCACCCAGTCACTCGAGCACACTCGCACACACTCGCACGCACGCACACACTCGCACACACTCACACGCACACACTCACGCACACACACTCACGCACACTCGTGCACACTCGCACGCACACACTCGCATGCACACACTCGCACACACACTCACACACACACTCACATACAAACTCGCACACACTCGCACAAACTCCTACACACACTCGTACACACACACACTCGCACACACACTCGCACACACTTGCACACACTCGCACATACACACATACACATTCGCACACACTCGCACACACACTCGCACACACAGTTCTACACACTCACACACACACTCGCAAACACTCGCACACACTCACACACACACTCACTCACACGTACACACTCGCGCACACTCGCACACACTCCCGCACACTAGCACACACTCGCATGCACACACTGGCACACACACTAACACACACACTCACATACACACTCGCACACACTCGCACAAACTCCTACACACACTCGCACACACTCACACACACATTCGCACGCTCACACTCGCACACACTCACACACACACTTGCACACACTTGCACACGCACACTCGCACACAATCACACACACACTCGCAGACACTCGCACACACTCACTCATGCACACACTCACACACACTCGCCCACACTCGCACACACAGTCCTACACACTCACACACACACTCGCAAACACTTGCAAACACTCACACACACACTCACTCACACGTACACACTCGCGCACACTCGCACGCCGACACTCTCACACTCTCGCACACATTTGCACACACTCGCACTCACTCGCACGCACTCGCACACACACACTCGCACACACTCGCACAAACTCATACACAATCGCACACACTCACTCGCACACACTTGCACACACTCGCACACACTTGCACACACTTGCACAAGCTTGCACAGACTCGCACACACTCGCACACACTCGCACACACTCACACACACGCACACACACGCACACACACTCACGCACACACTCGCACACACTCGCACACACTTGCATGCACACATTCGCACGCACTCGCACACACAAACACAAACTGGCACACAGTCAAACACACTCACTCATACACACTCGCACACACTCACTCACACACACACACTCGCACACACTCACACGCACAGACTCACGCACACACACTCGCGCACACTCGTGCACACTCGCACGCACACTCACTCACATGTACACACTCGCGCACACTCACACACAATCACGCACACTAGCACACACTCGTAAGCATACACTCACACTCACTCACACACTTACTCACACGCACACACTCTCGCACACACTCACACACACTTGCGCACACTCGCACACACTCGCACGCCCACACTCGCACACTCTCGCACACATTTGCACACACTCGCACTCTCGCACCCACTCGCATGCACACACTCGCACACACTCATACACAATCAAACAAACTCGCACACACTCACACACATTTGCACACACTCGCACACACTCACTCACTCACTTGCACACACTTGCACACACTCGCACACACTCGCACACACAGTCCTACACACTCGCACACACTCGCAAACACTCGCACAAACTCACACACACTCACTCACACGCACACACTTGCACACACTAGCACACACTTGCACACCCACACTTGCACACATTCACACTCACTCGCACGCACTCGCACGCACACACTCGCACACACTCGCACACACTCACACACACTCGCACACACTCATACTCAATCGCACAATCGCACAAACTCACACACACTCGCACACACTCACACACTCGCACCCACTCACTCGTGCACACTCGCACACATTCGCACTCACTCGCACGCACTCGCACGCACACACTCGCACAAACTCACACACACTCGCACACACTCATACACAATCGCACGCACACACACTCGCACACACACACTCACACACTCTCGCACACATACGCACTCACTCGCATGCACTCGCACGCACACACTCTCACACACTCGCACAAACTCACACACACTCGCACACACTTGCACACACTCGCACACACAGTCCTACACACTCACACACACTCGCAAACACTCGCACAAACTCACACACACTCACTCACATGCACACACTCGCACACACTCGCACACACAGTCCTACACACTCACACACACTCGCAAACACTCGCACAAACTCACACACACTCACTCACACGCACACACTTGCACACCCTAGCACACACTCGCACGCCCACACTTGCACACACTCACACTCATTCGCACGCACTCGCACGCACACACTCGCACACACTCGCACATACTCGCAAACACTTGCACACACTCGCACACACTCGCATGCACAAACTCACACACACACTCACAAACACACACTCGCATACACACTCGCACAAACTCCTACACACACTCGTACACACTCACACACACTCGCACACACACTTGCACACACTCACACACACTTGCACATACACACATACACATTCGCACACACTCGCACACACACTCGCACACACAGTCCTACACACACACTCGCAAACACTCGCACAAACTCACACACACACTCACTCACACGTACACACTCGCACACACTCGCACACACTCACGCACACTAGCACACACTCATAAGCATACACTCACACTCACTCACACGCACACACTCTCGCACACACTCGCACACACTCGCACGCCCACACTCGCACACTTTCGCACACATTTGCACACACTCACACTCACTCACACCCACTCACACGCACACACTCGCACACACTCATACACAATCACACAAACTCGCACACACACACTCGCACACATTCGCACACACTCGCACACACTCACTCACACTCACTCGCACACACTTGCACACACTCGCACACACTCGCACACACAGTCCTACACACTCACACACACTCGCAAACACTCGCACAAACTCACACACACTCACTCACACGCACATACTTGCACACACTAGCACACACTCGCACGCCCACACTTGCACACATTCGCACTCACTCGCACGCACTCGCACGCCCACACTTGCACACATTCGCACTCACTCGCACGCACTCGCACGCACACACTCGCACACACTTGCACAAACTCACACACACTCGCACACACTCATACTCAATCGCACAATCGCACAAACTCACACACACTCGCACACACTCACACACTCGCACCCACTCACTCGTGCACACTCGCACACATTCGCACTGACTCGCACGCACTCGCACGCACACACTCGCACAAACTCACACACACTCGCACACACTCATACACAATCGCACGCACACACACTCGCACACACACACTCACACACACTCGCACACTCTCGCACACATACGCACTCACTCGCACACACTCGCACGCACACACTCTTACACACTCGCACAAACTCACACACACTCGCACACACTTATACACAATCGGACACACACACTCACTCACTCACACTCACTCGCACACACTTGCACACACTCGCACACACTCGCACACACAGTCCTACACACTCACACACCCTCGCAAACACTCGCACAAACTCACACACACTCACTCACACGCACACACTTGCACACACTAGCACACACTCGCACGCCCACACTTGCACACACTCACTCGCACGCACTCGCACACACACACTCGCACACACTCGCACATACTCGCACACACTCGCACACACTCGCATGCACACACTCGCACACACACTCACAAACACACACTCGCATACACACTCGCACACACTCGCACAAACTCCTACACACACTCGTACACACTCACACACACTCGCACACACACTTGCACACACTCGCACACACTCGCACATACACGCATACACATTCGCACACACTCGCACACAAACTCGCACACACAGTCCTACACACACACTCGCAAACACTCGCACACACTCACACACACACTCACTCACACGTACACACTCGCACACACTCGCACACACTCACGCACACTAGCACACACACGTAAGCATACACTCACATTCACTCACACACTTACTCACACGCACACACTCTCGCACACACTCACACACACTCGCGCACACTCGCACACACTCGCATGCCACACTCGCACATTCTCGCACACATTTGCACACACTCGCACTCACTCACACCCACTCGCACGCACACACTCGCACACACTCATACACAATCACACAAACTCGCACACACACACTCGCACACATTCGCACACACTCGCACACACTCACTCACTCACACTCACTCGCACACACTTGCACACACTAGCACACACTCGCACGCCCACACTTGCACACATTCGCACTCACTCGCACGCACTCGCACGCACACACTCGCACACACTCGCACATACACGCATACACATTCGCACACACTCGCACACACACTCGCACACACAGTCCTACACACACACTTGCAAACACTCGCACACACTCACACACACACTCACTCACACGTACACACTCGCACACACTCGCACACACTCACGCACACTAGCACACACACGTAAGCATACACTCACATTCACTCACACACTTACTCACACGCACACACTCTCGCACACACTCACACACACTCGCGCACACTCGCACACACTCGCATGCCACACTCGCACATTCTCGCACACATTTGCACACACTCGCACTCACTCACACCCACTCGCACGCACACACTCGCACACACTCATACACAATTACACAAACTCGCACACACACACTCGCACACATTCGCACACACTCGCACACACTCACTCACTCACACTCACTCGCACACACTTGCACACACTAGCACACACTCGCACGCCCACACTTGCACACATTCGCACTCACTCGCACGCACTCGCACGCACACACTCGCACACACTCGCACATACACGCATACACATTCGCACACACTCGCACACACACTCGCACACACAGTCCTACACACACACTCGCAAACACTCGCACACACTCACACACACACTCACTCACACGTACACACTCGCACACACTCGCACACACTCACGCACACTAGCACACACACGTAAGCATACACTCACATTCACTCACACACTTACTCACACGCACACACTCTCGCACACACTCACACACACTCGCGCACACTCGCACACACTCGCATGCCACACTCGCACATTCTCGCACACATTTGCACACACTCGCACTCACTCACACCCACTCGCACGCACACACTCGCACACACTCATACACAATCACACAAACTCGCACACACACACTCGCACACATTCGCACACACTCGCACACACTCACTCACTCACACTCACTCGCACACACTTGCACACACTAGCACACACTCGCACGCCCACACTTGCACACATTCGCACTCACTCGCACGCACTCGCACGCACACACTCGCACACACTCGCACAAACTCACACACACTCGCACACACTCATACTCAATCGCACAATCGCACAAACTCACACACACTCGCACACACTCACACACTTGCACCCACTCACTCGTGCACACTCGCACACATTCGCACGCACTCGCACGCACACACTCGCACAAACTCACACACACTCGCACACACTCATACACAATCGCACGCACACACACTCGCACACACACACTCACACACACTCGCACACTCTCGCACACATACGCACTCACTCGCACGCACACACTCTCACACACTCGCACAAACTCACACACACTCGCACACACTTATACACAATCGCACACACACACTCACTCACTCACACTCACTCGCACACACTTGCACACACTCGCACACACTCGCACACACAGTCCTACACACTCACACACACTCGCAAACACTCGCACAAACTCACACAAACTCACTCACACGCACACACTTGCACAAATTAGCACACACTCGCACGCCCACACTTGCACACACTCACACTCACTCGCACGCACTCGCACGCACACACTCGCACACACTCGCACATACTCGCACACACTTGCACACACTCGCATGCACACACTCGCACACACACTCACAAACACACACTCGCATACACACTCGCACACACTCGCACAAACTCCTACACACACTCGTACACACTCACACACACTCGCACACACACTCGCACACACACTTGCACACACTCGCACACACTCGCACATACACACATACACATTCGCACACACTCGCACACACACTCGCACACACAGTCCTACACACACGCTCGCAAACACTCGCACACACTCACCCACACACTCACTCACACGTACACACTCGCACACACTCGCACACACTCACGCACACTAGCACACACTCGTAAGCATACACTCACATTCACTCACACACTTACTCACACGCACACACTCTCGCACACACTCACACACACTCGCGCACACTCGCACACACTCGCAAGCCCACACTCGCACACTCTCGCACACATTTGCACACACTTGCACTCACTCACACCCACTCGCACGCACACACTCGCACACACTCATACACAATCACACAAACTCGCACACACACACTCGCACACATTCGCACACACTCGCACACACTCACTCACTCACACTCACTCGCACACACTTGCACACACTAGCACACACTCGCACGCCCACACTTGCACACATTCGCACTCACTCGCACGCACTCGCACGCACACACTCGCACACACTCGCACAAACTCACACACACTCGCACACACTCATACTCAATCGCACAATCGCACAAACTCACACACACTCGCACACACTCACACACTTGCACCCACTCACTCGTGCACACTCGCACACATTCGCACGCACTCGCACGCACACACTCGCACAAACTCACACACACTCGCACACACTCATACACAATCGCACGCACACACACTCGCACACACACACTCACACACACTCGCACACTCTCGCACACATACGCACTCACTCGCACGCACACACTCTCACACACTCGCACAAACTCACACACACTCGCACACACTTATACACAATCGCACACACACACTCACTCACTCACACTCACTCGCACACACTTGCACACACTCGCACACACTCGCACACACAGTCCTACACACTCACACACACTCGCAAACACTCGCACAAACTCACACAAACTCACTCACACGCACACACTTGCACAAACTAGCACACACTCGCACGCCCACACTTGCACACACTCACACTCACTCACACGCACTCGCACGCACACACTCGCACACACTCGCACATACTCGCACACACTTGCACACACTCGCATGCACACACTCGCACACACACTCACAAACACACACTCGCATACACACTCGCACACACTCGCACAAACTCCTACACACACTCGTACACACTCACACACACTCGCACACACACTCGCACACACACTTGCACACACTCGCACACACTCGCACATACACACATACACATTCGCACACACTCGCACACACACTCGCACACACAGTCCTACACACACGCTCGCAAACACTCGCACACACTCACCCACACACTCACTCACACGTACACACTCGCACACACTCGCACACACTCACGCACACTAGCACACACTCGTAAGCATACACTCACATTCACTCACACACTTACTCACACGCACACACTCTCGCACACACTCACACACACTCGCGCACACTCGCACACACTCGCAAGCCCACACTCGCACACTCTCGCACACATTTGCACACACTTGCACTCACTCACACCCACTCGCACGCACACACTCGCACACACTCATACACAATCACACAAACTCGCACACACACACTCGCACACATTCGCACACACTCGCACACACTCACTCACTCACACTCACTCGCACACACTTGCACACACTCGCACACACTCGCACACACAGTCCTACACACTCACACACACTCGCAAACACTCGCACAAACTCACACACACTCACTCACACGCACACACTTGCACACACTAGCACACACTCGCACGCCCACACTTGCACACATTCGCACTCACTCGCACGCACTCGCATGCACACACTCGCACACACTCGCACAAACTCACACACACTCGCACACAGTCACACACTCGCACCCACTCACTCGTGCACACTCGCACACATTTGCACTCACTCGCACGCACTGGCACGCACACACTCGCACAAACTCACACACACTCGCACACACTCATACACAATCGCACGCACACACTCGCACACACACACTCGCACACACTCGCACACTCTCGCACACATACGCACTCACTCGCACGCACTCGCACGCACACACTCACACGCACACACTCGCACGCACACACTCGCACACACACTCGCACACACTCGCACACACTCACTCACACACACTCACACACACACTCGCACACACTCACACACACTTGCACACACTCGCACACACTCACACGCACACACACTCACACACACTCACACACACTCGCACAAACTCACAAGCACAAACTCGCACACACACTCGCACACACTCACTCGCACACACTCACACTCACACACTCGCACACACACTCGCACACACTCGCACCCACTCACTCGTGCACACTCGCGCACACTCGGGCACATTTGCACACACTCGCACACACTCGCACACTCTCGCACACACACTCGCACACACACCTGCACAAACTCGAACACACTCGCACACACTCGCAAACACTCGCACATACAGTCCTACAAACTCACACACACTCACACACACTCGCACCCACACACAAACTGGCACACACTCAAACACACTCACTCATACACACTCGCACACACTCACTCGCACACACACACACACACTCGCACACACTCGCACCCAGTCACTCCAGCACACTCGCACACCCTCGCACGCACGCACACACTCGCACACACTCACATGCACACACTCACGCACACACACTCGCGCACACTCATGCACACTCGCACGCACACATTCACACACATTCGCACGCACTTGCACACACTCATACGCACACACTGGCACACACTCGCACACACTCGCACACACACACTCGCACATACTCGCTCACACTCGCACACACTCGCACGCACACACTCGCACACACTCGCATGCACACACTCGCACACACACTCACACACACACACTCGCATACACACTCGCACAAACTCCTACACACACTCGTACACACTCACACACACTAGCACACACACACTCGCACATACTCGCACACACTCGCACACACTCGCATGCACACACTCGCACACACACTCACACACACACTCTCGCATACACACCCGCACGAACTCCTACACACACTCATACACACTCACACACACTCGCACACACACTTGCACACACTCGCACATACACACATACACATTCGCACACACTCGCACACACACTCGCACACACAGTCCTACACACTCACACACACACTCGCAAACACTCGCACACACTCACACACACACTCACTCACACGTACACACTCACGCACACTTGCACACACTCACGCACACTAGCACACACTCGTAAGCATACACTCACACTCACTCACACACTTACTCACACGCACACACTCTCGCACACACTCACACACACTCGCGCACACTCGCACACACTCGCACGCCCACACTCGCACACTCTCGCACACATTTGCACACACTCGCACTCACTTGCACCCACTCGCACGCACACACTCGCACACACTCATACACAATCACACAAACTCGCACACACACACTCGCACACATTCGCACACACTCGCACACACTCACTCACTCACACTCACTCGCACACACTTGCACACACTCGCACACACTCGCACACACAGTCCTACACACTCACACACACACTCGCAAACACTCGCACAAACTCACACACACTCACTCACACGCACACACACTCGCATGCCCACACTCACACACATTTGCACTCACTCGCATGCACTCGCACGCACACACTCGCACAAACTCACACACACTCGCACACACTCATACACAATCGCACGCACACACACTCGCACACACACACTCGCACACACTCGCACACTCTCGCACACATTCACACTCACTCGCACGCACTCGCACGCGCACACTCGAACACACTCGCACAAACTCACACACACTCGCACACACTTATACACAAACGCACACACACACTCGTACACACACTCGCACACACTCGCACACACTCGCACACACTCACTCACACACACTCACACACACACACTCACACACACTCACACACACTTGCACACACTCGCACACACTCACACGCACACACACTCGCACACACACTCACACACACTCACACACTCACAAGCACACACTCGCACACACACTCGCACACACTCACACGCACACACTCACACGCACACACTCGCACAAACAGTCGCACACACTCGCACCCACTCACTCGTGCACACTCGCGCACACTCGGGCACACTCTCGCACACACACTCGCACACACTCGCACACACTCGAACACACTCGCAAACACTCGCACATACAGTCCTACAAACTCACACACACTCTCACACTCGCACCCACACACAAACTGGCACACACTCAAACACACTCACTCATACACACTCGCACACACTCACTCGCACACACACACACACTCGCACACACTCGCACCCAGTCACTCGAGCACACTCGCACACCCTCGCACGCACGCACACACTCGCACACACTCACATGCACACACTCACGCACACACACTCGCGCACACTCGTGCACACTCGCACTCACACATTCACACACATTCGCACTCACTTGCACACACTCGTACGCACACACTGGCACACACTCGCACACACTCGCACACACACACTCGCACATACTCGCTCACACTCGCACACACTCGCACGCACACACTCGCACACACTTGCATGCACACACTCGCACACACACTCACACACACACACTCGCATACACACTCACACAAACTCCTACACACACTCGTACACACTCACACACACTCGCACACACACACTCGCACACACTCGCACACTCTCGCACACATTCACACTCACTCGCACGCACTCGCACGCACACACTCGTACACACTCGCACAAACTCACACACACTCGCACACACTTATACACAATCGCACACACACACACTCGTACACACACTCGCACACACTCGCACACACTCACTCACACACACTCACACACACACTCGCACACACTCACACACACTCGCACACACTCACATGCACACACACTCGCACACACTCACACACACTCGCACACACTCACAAGCACACACTCGCACAGACACTCGCTCACACTCACAAGCACACACTCACACGCACACACTCGCACACACACTCGCACACACTCACACCCACTCACTCGTGCACACTCGCGCACACTCGGGCACATTTGCACACACTCGCACACACTCGCACACTCTCGCACACACACTCGCACACACACTCGCACACACTCGAACACACTCACACACACTCACAAACAATCGCACATACAGTCCTACAAACTCACACACACTCACACACACTCACACACTCGCACCCACACACAAACTGGCACACACTCAAACACACTCACTCATACACACTCACACACACTCACTCGCACACACACACACTCGCACACACTCGCACCCAGTCACTCGAGCACACTCGCACACACTCGCACGCACACACGCACACACTCGCACACACTCACACGCACACACTCACGCACACACTCGCGCACACTCGTGCACACTCGCACGCACACATTCGCACACATTCGCACTCACTTGCACACACTGGCACACACTGGCACACACTGGCACACACACACTCGCACACACTCGCACACACTCGCACACACTTGCACACACTAGCACACACACTCGCACATACTCGCACACACTCGCACACACTCGCACACACTCGCACACACTCGCATGCACACACTCGCACACACACTCACACACACACTCACATGCACACTCGCACACACTCGCACAAACTCCTACACACACACGTACACACTCACACACACTCGCACACACACTCGCACACACTCGCACATACACACATACACATTCACACACACTCGCACACACACTCGCACACACAGTCCTACACACTCACACACACACTCGCAAACACTCGCACACACTCACACACACACTCACTCACACATACACACTCGCGCACACTCACGCACACTAGCACACACTCGTAAGCATACACTCACACTCACTCACACACTTACTCACACGCACACACTCTCGCACACACTCACACACACTCGCGCACACTCGCACACTCTCGCACACATTTGCACACACTCGCACTCACTCGCACCCACTCGCACGCACACACTCGCACACACTCAAACACAATCACACAAACTCGCACACACACACTCGCACACATTCGCACACACTCGCACACACGCACTCACTCACACTCACTCGCACACACTTGCACACACTCGCACACACTCGCACACACAGTCCTACACACTCACACACACACTCGCAAACACTCGCACAAACTCACACACACTCACTCACACGCACACACTTGCGCACACTAGCACACACTCGCACGCCCACACTCGCACACATTCGCACTCACTCGCACGCACACACTCGCACACACTCGCACAAACTCACACACACTCGCACACACTCATACACAATCGCACGCACACACACCCGCACACACTCGCACACATTTGCACTCACTCGCACGCACTCGCATGCACACACTCGCACAAACTCACACACACTGGCACACACTTATACACAATCGCACACACACACTCTAACACACACTCGCACACACTCGCACACACTCACTCACACACACTCACACACACACTCGCACACACTCACACACACTTGCACACACTCGCACACACTCACACGCACACACACTCACACACACTCACACACACTCGCACAAACTCACAAGCACAAACTCGCACACACACTCGCACACACTCACACGCACACACTCGCACACACACTCGCACACACTCGCACCCACTCACTCGTGCACACTCGCGCACACTCGGGCACATTTGCACACACTCGCACACACTCGCACACTCTCGCACACACACTCGCACACACACCCGCACACACTCGAACACACTCGCACACACTCGCAAACACTCGCACATACAGTCCTACAAACTCACACACACTCACACATACTCGCACCCACACACAAACTGGCACACACTCAAACACACTCACTCATACACACTCGCACACACTCACTCGCACACACACACACACACTCGCACCCAGTCACTCGAGCACACTCGCACACCCTCGCACGCACACACTCGCACACACTCACATGCACACACTCACGCACACACACTCATGCACACTCGCACGCACACATTCACACACATTCGCACGCACTTGCACACACTCGTACGCACACACTGGCACACACTCGCACACACTCGCACACACACACTCGCACATACTCGCTCACACTCGCACACACTCGCACGCACACACTCGCACACACTCGCATGCACACACTCGCACACACACTCACACACACACACTCGCATACACACTCGCACAAACTCCTACACACACTCGTACACACTCACACACACTAGCACACACACACTCGCACATACTCGCACACACTCGCACACACTCGCATGCACACACTCGCACACACACTCACACACACACTCTCGCATACACACTCGCACAAACTCCTACACACACTCGTACACACTCACACACACTCGCACACACACTTGCACACACTCGCACATACACACATACACATTCGCACACACTCGCACACACACTCGCACACACAGTCCTACACACTCACACACACACTCGCAAACACTCGCACACACTCACACACACACTCACTCACACGTACACACTCACGCACACTTGCACACACTCACGCACACTAGCACACACTCGTAAGAATACACTCACACTCACTCACACACTTACTCACACGCACACACTCTCGCACACACTCACACACACTCGCGCACACTCGCACACACTCGCACGCCCACACTCGCACACTCTCGCACACATTTGCACACACTCGCACTCACTTGCACCCACTCGCACGCACACACTCGCACACACTCATACACAATCACACAAACTCGCACACACACACTCGCACACATTCGCACACACTCGCACACACTCACTCACTCACACTCACTCGCACACACTTGCACACACTCGCACACACTCGCACACACAGTCCTACACACTCACACACACACTCGCAAACACTCGCACAAACTCACACACACTCACTCACACGCACAAACACTCGCATGCCCACACTCACACACATTTGCACTCACTCGCATGCACTCGCACGCACACACTCGCACAAACTCACACACACTCGCACACACTCATACACAATCGCACGCACACACACTCGCACACACACACTCGCACACACTCGCACACTCTCGCACACATTCACACTCACTCGCACGCACTCGCACGCGCACACTCGAACACACTCGCACAAACTCACACACACTCGCACACACTTATACACAAACGCACACACACACTCGTACACACACTCGCACACACTCGCACACACTCGCACACACTCACTCACACACACTCACACACACACACTCGCACACACTCACACACACTTGCACACACTCACACGCACACACACTCACACACACACTCACACACACTCACACACTCACAAGCACACACTCGCACACACACTCGCACACACTCACATGCACACACTCACACGCACACACTCGCACAAACAGTCGCACACACTCGCACCCACTCACTCGTGCACAGTCGCGCACACTCGGGCACATTTGCACACACTCGCACACTCTCGCACACTCTCGCACACACACTCGCACACACACTCGCACACACTCGAACACACTCGCACACACTCGCAAACACTCGCACATACAGTCCTACAAACTCACACACACTCACACACTCGCACCCACACACAAACTGGCACACACTCAAACACACTCACTCATACACACTCGCACACACTCACTCGCACACACACACACACACTCGCACACACTCGCACCCAGTCACTCGAGCACACTCGCACACCCTCGCACGCACGCACACACTCGCACACACTCACATGCACACACTCGCGCACACTCGTGCACACTCGCACGCACACATTCACACACATTCACACTCACTTGCACACACTCGTACGCACACACTGGCACACACTCGCTCACACTCGCACACACACACTCGCACATACTCGCTCACACTCGCACACACTCGCACGCACACACTCGCACACACTCGCATGCACACACTCGCACACACACTCACACACACACACTCGCATACACACTCACACAAACTCCTACACACACTCGTACACACTCACACACACTCGCACACACACACTCGCACACACTCGCACACTCTCGCACACATTCACACTCACTCGCACGCACTCGCACGCACACACTCGTACACACTCGCACAAACTCACACACACTCGCACACACTTATAAACAATCGCACAGACACACTCGTACACACACTCGCACACACTCGCACACACTCACTCACACACACTCACACACACACTCGCACACACTCACACACACTCGCACACACTCACATGCACACACACTCGCGCACACTCACACACACTCGCACACACTCACAAGCACACACTCGCACAGACACTCGCTCACACTCACAAGCACACACTCACACGCACACACTCGCACACACACTCGCACACACTCACACCCACTCACTCGTGCACACTCGCGCACACTCGGGCACATTTGCACACACTCGCACACACTCGCACACTCTCGCACACACACTCGCACACACACTCGCACACACTCGAACACACTCACACACACTCACAAACAATCACACATACAGTCCTACAAACTCACACACACTCACACACTCGCACCCACACACAAACTGGCACACACTCAAACACACTCACTCATACACACTCGCACACACTCACTCGCACACACACACACTCGCACACACTCGCACCCAGTCACTCGAGCACACTCGCACACACTCGCACGCACACACGCACACACTCGCACACACTCACACGCACACACTCACACACACACTCGCGCACACTCGTGCACACTCGCACGCACACATTCGCACACATTCGCACTCACTTGCACACACTGGCACACACTGGCACACACTGGCACACACACACTTGCACACACTCACGCACACTAGCACACACTCGTAAGAATACACTCACACTCACTCACACACTTACTCACACGCACACACTCTCGCACACACTCACACACACTCGCGCACACTCGCACACACTCGCACGCCCACACTCGCACACTCTCGCACACATTTGCACACACTCGCACTCACTTGCACCCACTCGCACGCACACACTCGCACACACTCATACACAATCACACAAACTCGCACACACACACTCGCACACATTCGCACACACTCGCACACACTCACTCACTCACACTCACTCGCACACACTTGCACACACTCGCACACACTCGCACACACAGTCCTACACACTCACACACACACTCGCAAACACTCGCACAAACTCACACACACTCACTCACACGCACAAACACTCGCATGCCCACACTCACACACATTTGCACTCACTCGCATGCACTCGCACGCACACACTCGCACAAACTCACACACACTCGCACACACTCATACACAATCGCACGCACACACACTCGCACACACACACTCGCACACACTCGCACACTCTCGCACACATTCACACTCACTCGCACGCACTCGCACGCGCACACTCGAACACACTCGCACAAACTCACACACACTCGCACACACTTATACACAAACGCACACACACACTCGTACACACACTCGCACACACTCGCACACACTCGCACACACTCACTCACACACACTCACACACACACACTCGCACACACTCACACACACTTGCACACACTCACACGCACACACACTCGCACACACACTCACACACACTCACACACTCACAAGCACACACTCGCACACACACTCGCACACACTCACATGCACACACTCACACGCACACACTCGCACAAACAGTCGCACACACTCGCACCCACTCACTCGTGCACAGTCGCGCACACTCGGGCACATTTGCACACACTCGCACACTCTCGCACACTCTCGCACACACACTCGCACACACACTCGCACACACTCGAACACACTCGCACACACTCGCAAACACTCGCACATACAGTCCTACAAACTCACACACACTCACACACTCGCACCCACACACAAACTGGCACACACTCAAACACACTCACTCATACACACTCGCACACACTCACTCGCACACACACACACACACTCGCACACACTCGCACCCAGTCACTCGAGCACACTCGCACACCCTCGCACGCACGCACGCACACACTCGCACACACTCACATGCACACACTCGCGCACACTCGTGCACACTCGCACGCACACATTCACACACATTCGCACTCACTTGCACACACTCGTACGCACACACTGGCACACACTCGCTCACACTCGCACACACACACTCGCACATACTCGCTCACACTCGCACACACTCGCACGCACACACTCGCACACACTCGCATGCACACACTCGCACACACACTCACACACACACACTCGCATACACACTCACACAAACTCCTACACACACTCGTACACACTCACACACACTCGCACACACACACTCGCACACACTCGCACACTCTCGCACACATTCACACTCACTCGCACGCACTCGCACGCACACACTCGTACACACTCGCACAAACTCACACACACTCGCACACACTTATAAACAATCGCACAGACACACTCGTACACACACTCGCACACACTCGCACACACTCACTCACACACACTCACACACACACTCGCACACACTCACACACACTCGCACACACTCACATGCACACACACTCGCGCACACTCACACACACTCGCACACACTCACAAGCACACACTCGCACAGACACTCGCTCACACTCACAAGCACACACTCACACGCACACACTCGCACACACACTCGCACACACTCACACCCACTCACTCGTGCACACTCGCGCACACTCGGGCACATTTGCACACACTCGCACACACTCGCACACTCTCGCACACACACTCGCACACACACTCGCACACACTCGAACACACTCACACACACTCACAAACAATCACACATACAGTCCTACAAACTCACACACACTCACACACTCGCACCCACACACAAACTGGCACACACTCAAACACACTCACTCATACAGACTCGCACACACTCACTCGCACACACACACACTCGCAAACACTCGCACCCAGTCACTCGAGCACACTCGCACACACTCGCACGCACACACGCACACACTCGCACACACTCACACGCACACACTCACGCACACACTCGCGCACACTCGTGCACACTCGCACGCACACATTCGCACACATTCGCACTCACTTGCACACACTGGCACACACTGGCACACACTGGCACACACACACTCGCACACACTCGCACACACTCGCACACACTTGCACACACTAGCACACACACTCGCACATACTCGCACACACTCGCACACACTCGCACGCACACACTCACACACACTCGCATGCACACACTCGCACACACACTCACACACACTCACATACACACTCGCACACACTCGCACAAAATCCTACACACACACATACACACTCACACACACTCGCACACACACTCGCACACACTCGCACATATACACATTCACACACACTCGCACACACACTCGCACACACAGTCCTACACACTCACACACTCGCAAAGACTCGCACACACTCACACACACACTCACTCACACATACACACTCGCGCACACTCACGCACACTAGCACACACTCGTAAGCATACACTCACACTCACTCACACACTTACTCACACGCACACACTCTCGCACACACTCACACACACTCGCGCACACTCGCACACTCTCGCACACATTTGCACACACTCGCACTCACTCGCACCCACTCGCACGCACACACTCGCACACACTCATACACAATCACACAAACTCGCACACACACACTTGCACACATTCGCACACACTCGCACGCACGCACTCACTCACACTCACTCGCACACACTTGCACACACTCGCACACACTCGCACACACAGTCCTACACACTCACACACACACTCGCAAACACTCGCACAAACTCACACACACTCACTCACACGCACACACTTGCGCACACTAGCACACACTCGCACGCCCACACTCGCACACATTCGCACTCACTCGCACGCACACACTCGCACACACTCGCACAAACTCACACACACTCGCACACACTCATACACAATAGCACGCACACACGCGCACACACTCGCACACATTTGCACTCACTCGCACGCACTCGCATGCACACACTCGCACAAACTCACACACACTGGCACACACTTATACACAATCGCACACAAACTCTAACACACACTCGCACACACTCACTCACACACACTCACACACACACTCGCACACACTCACACACACTTGCACACACTCGCACACACTCACACGCACACACACTCACACACACTCACACACACTCGCACAAACTCACAAGCACAAACTCGCACACACACTCGCACACACTCACACGCACACACTCACACGCACACACTCGCACACACACTCGCACACACACTCACACACATTCGCACACACTCGCACCCACTCACTCGTGCACACTCGCGCACACTCGGGCACATTTGCACACACTCGCACACACTCGCACACTCTCGCACACACACTCGCACACACACCCGCACACACTCGAACACACTCGCACACACTCGCAAACACTCGCACATACAGTCCTACAAACTCACACACACTCACACACACTCACACACTCGCACCCACACACAAACTGGCACACACTCAAACACACTCACTCATACACACTCGCACACACTCACTCGCACACACACACACTCGCACACACTCGCACCCAGTCACTCGAGCACACTCGCACACCCTCGCACGCACGCACACACTCGCACACACTCACATGCACACACTCACGCACACACACTCGCGCACACTCATGCACACTCGCACGCACACATTCACACACATTCGCACGCACTTGCACACACTCGTACGCACACACTGGCACACACTCGCACACACTCGCACACACACACTCGCACATACTCGCTCACACTCGCACACACTCGCACACACACACTCGCACACACTCGCATGCACACACTCGCACACACACTCACACACACACACTCGCATACACACTCGCACAAACTCCTACACACACTCGTACACACTCACACACACTAGCACACACACACTCGCACATACTCGCACACACTCGCACACACTCGCATGCACACACTCGCACACACACTCACACACACACTCTCGCATACACACTCGCACAAACTCCTACACACACTCGTACACACTCACACACACTCGCACACACACTTGCACACACTCGCACATACACACATACACATTCGCACACACTCGCACACACACTCGCACACACAGTCCTACACACTCACACACACACTCGCAAACACTCGCACACACTCACACACACACTCACTCACACGTACACACTCACGCACACTTGCACACACTCACGCACACTAGCACACACTCGTAAGCATACACTCACACTCACTCACACACTTACTCACACGCACACACTCTCGCACACACTCACACACACTCGCGCACACTCGCACACACTCGCACGCCCACACTCGCACACTCTCGCACACATTTGCACACACTCGCACTCACTTGCACCCACTCGCACGCACACACTCGCACACACTCATACACAATCACACAAACTCGCACACACACACTCGCACACATTTGCACACACTCGCACACACTCACTCACTCACACTCACTCGCACACACTTGCACACACTCGCACACACTCGCACACACAGTCCTACACACTCACACACACACTCGCAAACACTCACACAAACTCACACACACTCACTCACATGCACACACTTGCGCACACTAGCACACACTCGCACGCCCACACTCGCACACTCTCGCACACATTTGCACACACTCGCACTCACTTGCACCCACTCGCACACACACACTCGCAAACACTCACACAAACTCACACACACTCACTCACATGCACACACTTGCGCACACTAGCACACACTCGCACGCGCACACTCGAACACACTCGCACAAACTCACACACACTCGCACACACTTATACACAAACGCACACACACACTCGTACACACACTCGCACACACTCGCACACACTCGCACACACTCACTCACACACACTCACACACACTCGCACACACTCACACACACTTGCACACACTCGCACACACTCACACGCACACACACTCGCACACACACTCACACACTCACAAGCACACACTCGCACACACACTCGCACACACTCACACGCACACACTCACACGCACACACTCGCACAAACAGTCGCACACACTCGCACCCACTCACTCGTGCACACTCGCGCACACTCGGGCACATTTGCACACACTCGCACACTCTCGCACACTGTCGCACACACACTCGCACACACACTCGCACACACTCGAACACACTCGCACACACTCGCAAACACTCGCACATACAGTCCTACAAACTCACACACACTCACACACTCGCACCCACACACAAACTGGCACACACTCAAACACACTCGCACACACTCGCAGCCAGTCACTCGAGCACACTCGCACACCCTCGCACGCACGCACACACTCGCACACACTCACATGCACACACTCATGCACACACACTCGCGCACACTCGTGCACACTCGCACGCACACATTCACACAAATTCGCACTCACTTGCACACACTCGTACGCACACACTGGCACACACTCGCACACACTCGCACACACACACTCGCACATACTCGCTCACACTCGCACACACTCGCACGCACACACTCGCACACACTCGCATGCACACACTCGCACACACACTCACACACACACACTCGCATACACACTCACACAAACTCCTACACACACTCGTACACACTCACACACACTAGCACACACACACTCGCACACACTCGCACATACTCGCACACACTCGCACACACTCGCATGCACACACTCGCACACACACTCACACACACACTCTCGCATACACACTCGCACAAACTCCTACACACACTCGTACACACTCACACACACTCGCACACACACTTGCACACACTCGCACATACACACATACACATTCGCACACACTCGCACACACACTCGCACACACAGTCCTACACACTCACACACACACTCGCAAACACTCGCACACACTCACACACACACTCACTCACACATACACACTCACGCACACTTGCACACACTCATGCACACTAGCACACACTCGTAAGCATACACTCACACTCACTCACACACTTACTCACACGCACACACTCTCGCACACACTCACACACACTCGCACACACTCGCACACACTCGCACGCCCACACTCGCACACTCTCGCACACATTTGCACACACTCGCACTCACTTGCACCCACTTTCACGCACACACTCGCACACACTCATACACAATCACACAAACTCGCACACACACACTCGCACACATTCGCACACACTCGCACACACTCACTCACACTCACTCGCACACACTCGCACACACTCGCACACACTCGCACACAAACTGGCACACACTCAAACATACTCGCACACACTCGCACCCAGTCACTCGAGCACACTCGCACACCATCGCACGCACGCACACACTCGCACACACTCACATGCACACACTCATGCACACACACTCGCGCACACTCGTGCACACTCGCACGCACACATTCACACACATTCGCACTCACTTGCACACACTCGTACGCACACACTGGCACACACTCGCACACACTCGCACACACACACTCGCACATACTCGCACACACTCGCACACACTCGCATGCACACACTCGCACACACACTCACACACACACACTCGCATACACACTCACACAAACTCCTACACACACTCGTACACACTCACACACACTAGCACACACACACTCGCACACACTCGCACATACTCGCACACACTCGCACACACTCGCATGCACACACTCGCACACACACTCACACACACACTCTCGCATACACACTCGCACAAACTCCTACACACACTCGTACACACTCACACACACTCGCACACACACTTGCACACACTCGCACATACACACATACACATTCGCACACACTCGCACACACACTCGCACACACAGTCCTACACACTCACACACACACTCGCAAACACTCGCACACACTCACACACACACTCACTCACACATACACACTCACGCACACTTGCACACACTCATGCACACTAGCACACACTCGTAAGCATACACTCACACTCACTCACACACTTACTCACACGCACACACTCTCGCACACACTCACACACACTCGCACACACTCGCACACACTCGCACGCCCACACTCGCACACTCTCGCACACATTTGCACACACTCGCACTCACTTGCACCCACTTTCACGCACACACTCGCAAACACTCATACACAATCACACAAACTCGCACACACACACTCGCACACATTCGCACACACTCGCACACACTCACTCACACTCACTCGCACACACTCGCACACACTCGCACACACTCACACACACAGTCCTACACACTCACACACACACTCGCAAACACTCGCACAAACTCACACACACTCACTCACACGCACACACTTGCGCACAATAGCACACACTCGCACGCCCACACTTGCACACACTCACACTCACACTCACACACACTCGCACACACTCACAAGCACACACTCGCACACACACTCGCACACACTCACACGCACACACTCGCACACACTCGCACAAACATTCGCACACACTCGCACCCACTCACTCGTGCACACTCGCGCACACTCGGGCACATTTGCACACACTCGCACACACTCGCACACTCTCGCACACACACTCGCACACACACTCGCACACACTCGAACACACTCGCACACACTCGCAAACACTCGCACATACAGTCCTACAAACTCACACACACTCACACACACTCACACACTCCACCCACACACAAACTGGCACACACTCAAACACACTCACTCATACACACTCGCACACACTCACTCGCACACACACACACTCACACACACTAGCACCCAGTCACTCGAGCACACTCGCACACACTCGCACGCACGCACGCACACACTCGCACACACTCACACACAAAGTCACACACACACTCGCGCACACTCGCGCACACTCGTGCACACTTGCATGCACACATTCGCACACATTCGCACTCACTTGCACACACTCGTGCGCACACACTGGCACACACTGGCACACACTGGCACACACACGCTCGTACACACTCGCACACACTTGCACATACTAGCACACACTCGCATGCACATATTCGCACACACTCGCACGCACACACTCGCACACACTCGCATGCACACACTCGCACACACACTCACACACACTCACATACACACTCGCACACACTCGCACAAACTCCTACACACACTCGTACACACACACTCGCACACACACTCGCACACACTCGCACACACTCGCACATACACACATACACATTCGCACACACTCGCTCACACACTCGCACACACAGTCCTACACACTCACACACACACTCGCAAACACTCGCACACACTCACACACACACTCACTCACACGTACACACTCGCGCACACTCGCACACACTCATGCACACTAGCACACACTCGCATGCACACACTGGCACACACACTAACACACACACTCACATACACACTCGCACACACTCGCACAAACTCCTACACACACTCGCACACACTCACACACACACTCGCACGCTCACACTCGCACACACTCACACACACACTTGCACACACTTGCACACACACACTCGCACACAATCACACACACACTCGCAGACACTCGCACACACCCACTCATGCACACACTCATACACACTCGCCCACACTCGCACACACAGTCCTACACACTCACACACACACTCGCAAACACTCACACACACACTCACTCACATGTACACACTCGCACACACTCGCACGCCCACACTCTCACACTCTCGCACACATTTGCACACACTCGCACTCACTCGCACGCACTCGCACACACACTCACACACACACTCGCACAAACTCATACACAATCGCACACACTCACTCGCACACACTTGCACACACTCGCACACACTCGCACACACTTGCACACACTTGCACACGCTTGCACACACTCGCACACACTCGCACACACTCACACACACGCACACACACGCACACACACTCACGCACACACTCGCACACACTCGCACACACTTGCATGCACACATTCGCACGCACTCGCACACACAAACACAAACTGGCACACACTCAAACACACTCACTCATACACACTCGCACACACTCACTCGCACACACACACACTCGCACACACTCACACACACACACACTCGCGCACACTCGTGCACACTCGCACGCACACATTCGCACACATTCGCACTCACTTGCACACACTCGTACGCAAACACTGGCACACACTGGCACACACTCGCACACACACACTCGCACACACTCGCACACACTTGCACACACTAGCACACACACACTCGCACACACTCGCACATACTCGCACACACTCACACACACTTGCACGCACACACTCGCATGCACACACTCGCACACACTCAAACACACTCGCATACACACTCGCACACACTCGCACAAACTCCTACACACACTCGTACACACTCACACACACTCACACACACACTCGCACACACTCGCAC
The DNA here is from genome assembly GCF_046119375.1 of Phyllobates terribilis. Taxonomy (NCBI): domain Eukaryota; kingdom Metazoa; phylum Chordata; class Amphibia; order Anura; family Dendrobatidae; genus Phyllobates; species Phyllobates terribilis. The sequence goes on from NW_027362853.1 coordinate 4,079,193, forward strand.
ATACACACATACACATTTGCACACAGTCGCACACACACTCAAACACACCATCCTACACACTCACACACACACTCGCAAACACTCGCACACACTCACACACACTCACTCACACGTACACACTCGTGCACACTCACGCACACTAGCACACACTCGTAAGCATACACTCAAACTCACTCACACACTTACTCACATGCACACACTCTCGCACACACTCACACACACTCGTGCACACTCGCACACACTCGCACGCCCACACTCGCACACTCTCGCACACATTTGCACACACTCGCACTCACTCGCACCCACTCGCATGCACACACTCGCACACACTCATACACAATCACACAAACTCGCACACACACACTCGCACACATTCGCACACACTCGCATACACTCACTCACTCACACTCACTCGCACACACTTGCACACACTCGCACACACTCACACACAGTCCTACACACTCAAACACACTCGCAAACACTCGCACAAACTCACACACACTCACTCACACGCACACACTTGCGCACACTAGCACACACTCGCACGCCCACACTCGCACACATTCGCACTCACTCGCACGCACTCGCACGCACACACTCGCAAAAAACTCACACACACTCGCACACACTCATACACAATCGCATGCACACACACTCGCACACACACACTCGCACACACTCGCACACTCTCGCACTCACTCGCACGCACTCGCACGCACACACTCGCACACACTCGCATGCACACACTCGCACACACAAACACACACACACTCGCATACACACTCGCACACACTCGCACAAACTCCTACACACACTCGTACACACTCACACACACTCGCACACACACTTGCACACACTCGAACATACACACATACACATTCGCACACACTCGCACACTCACTCGCACACACAGTCCTACACACTCACACACACACTCGCAAACACTCGCACACACACACACTCACTCACACATACACACTCGCACACACTCGCACACACTCATGCACACTAGCCCACACTCGTAAGCATACACTCACACTCACTCACACACTTACTCACACTCACACACTCTCGCACACACTCACACACACTCGCCCACACTCGCACACACTCGCACGCCCACACTCGCACACTCTCGCACACATTTGCACACACTCGCACTCACTCACACCCACTCGCACGCACACACTCGCACACACTCATACACAATCACACAAACTCGCACACACACACTCGCACACATTCGCACACACTCGCACACACTCACTCACTCACACTCACTCGCACACACTTGCACACACTCGCACACACTCGCACACACAGTCCTACACACTCACACACACACTCGCAAACACTCGCACAAACTCACACACACTCACTCACACGCACACACTTGCGCACACTAGCACACACTCGCACGCCCACACTCGCACACATTCGCACTCACTCGCACGCACTCGCACGCACACACTCGCACAAACTCACACACACTCGCACACACTCATACACAATCGCACTCACTCGCACGCACACACTCTCACACACTCGCACAAACTCACACACACTCGCACACACTTATACACATTCGCACACACACACTCACTCACTCACACTCACTCGCACACACTTGCACACACTCGCACACACTCGCACACACAGTCCTACACACTCACACACCCTCGCAAACACTCGCACAAACTCACACACACTCACTCACACGCACACACTTGCACACACTAGCACACACTCGCACGCCCACACTTGCACACACTCACTCGCACGCACTCGCACACACACACTCGCACACACTCGCACATACTCGCACACACTTGCACACACTCGCACACACTCGCATGCACACACTCGCACACACACTCACAAACACACACTCGCATACACACTCGCACACACTCGCACAAACTCCTACACACACTCGTACACACTCACACACACTCGCACACACACTTGCACACACTCGCACACACTCGCACATACACGCATACACATTCGCACACACTCGCACACACACTCGCACACACAGTCCTACACACACACTCGCAAACACTCGCACACACTCACACACACACTCACTCACGCGTACACACTCGCACACACTCGCACACACTCACGCACACTAGCACACACTCGTAAGCATACACTCACATTCACTCACACACTTGCTCACACGCACACACTCTCGCACACACTCACACACACTCGCGCACACTCGCACACACTCGCATGCCCACACTCGCACATTCTCGCACACATTTGCACACACTCGCACTCACTCACACCCACTCGCACGCACACACTCGCACACACTCATACACAATCACACAAACTCGCACACACACACTCGCACACATTCGCACACACTCGCACACACTCACTCACTCACACTCACTCGCACACACTCGCACACACAGTCCTACACACTCACACACACTCGCAAACACTCGCACAAACTCACACACACTCACTCACACGCACATACTTGCACACACTAGCACACACTCACATGCCCACACTTGCACACATTCGCACTCACTCGCACGCACTCGCACGCACACACTCGCACACACTCGCACAAACTCACACACACTCGCACACACTCATACTCAATCGCACAATCGCACAAACTCACACACACTCGCACACACTCACACACTTGCACCCACTCACTCGTGCACACTCGCACACATTCGCAAGCACTCGCACGCACACACTCGCACAAACTCACACACACTCGCACACACTCATACACAATCGCACGCACACACACTCGCACACACACACTCACACACACTCGCACACTCTCGCACACATACGCACTCACTCGCACGCACACACTCTCACACACTCGCACAAACTCACACACACTCGCACACACTTATACACAATCGCACACACACACTCACTCACTCACACTCACTCGCACACACTTGCACACACTCGCACACACTCGCACACACAGTCCTACACACTCACACACACTCGCAAACACTCGCACAAACTCACACAAACTCACTCACACGCACACACTTGCACACACTAGCACACACTCGCACGCCCACACTTTCACACACTCACACTCACTCGCACGCACTCGCACGCACACACTCGCACACACTCGCACATACTCGCACACACTTGCACACACTCGCATGCACACACTCGCACACACACTCACAAACACACACTCGCATACACACTCGCACACACTCGCACAAACTCCTACACACACTCGTACACACTCACACACACTCGCACACACACTTGCACACACTCGCACACACTCGCACATACACACATACACATTCGCACACACTCGCACACACACTCGCACACACAGTCCTACACACACGCTCGCAAACACTCGCACACACTCACACACACACTCACTCACACGTACACACTCGCACACACTCGCACACACTCACGCACACTAGCACACACTCGTAAGCATACACTCACATTCACTCACACACTTACTCACACGCACACACTCTCGCACACACTCACACACACTCGCGCACACTCGCACACACTCGCAAGCCCACACTCGCACACTCTCGCACACATTTGCACACACTTGCACTCACTCACACCCACTCGCACGCACACACTCGCACACACTCATACACACTCACTCACACGTACACACTCGTGCACACTCACGCACACTAGCACACACTCGTAAGCATACACTCAAACTCACTCACACACTTACTCACATGCACACACTCTCGCACACACTCACACACACTCGTGCACACTCGCACACACTCGCACGCCCACACTCGCACACTCTCGCACACATTTGCACACACTCGCACTCACTCGCACCCACTCGCATGCACACACTCGCACACACTCATACACAATCACACAAACTCGCACACACACACTCGCACACATTCGCACACACTCGCATACACTCACTCACTCACACTCACTCGCACACACTTGCACACACTCGCACACACTCACACACAGTCCTACACACTCAAACACACTCGCAAACACTCGCACAAACTCACACACACTCACTCACACGCACACACTTGCGCACACTAGCACACACTCGCACGCCCACACTCGCACACATTCGCACTCACTCGCACGCACTCGCACGCACACACTCGCAAAAAACTCACACACACTCGCACACACTCATACACAATCGCACGCACACACACTCGCACACACACACTCGCACACACTCGCACACTCTCGCACTCACTCGCACGCACTCGCACGCACACACTCGCACACACTCGCATGCACACACTCGCACACACAAACACACACACACTCGCATACACACTCGCACACACTCGCACAAACTCCTACACACACTCGTACACACTCACACACACTCGCACACACACTTGCACACACTCGAACATACACACATACACATTCGCACACACTCGCACACTCACTCGCACACACAGTCCTACACACTCACACACACACTCGCAAACACTCGCACACACACACACTCACTCACACATACACACTCGCGCACACTCGCACACACTCATGCACACTAGCCCACACTCGTAAGCATACACTCACACTCACTCACACACTTGCTCACACGCACACACTCTCGCACACACTCACACACACTCGCGCACACTCGCACACACTCGCATGCCCACACTCGCACATTCTCGCACACATTTGCACACACTCGCACTCACTCACACCCACTCGCACGCACACACTCGCACACACTCATACACAATCACACAAACTCGCACACACACACTCGCACACATTCGCACACACTCGCACACACTCACTCACTCACACTCACTCGCACACACTTGCACACACTCGCACACACTCGCACACACAGTCCTACACACTCACACACACACTCGCAAACACTCGCACAAACTCACACACACTCACTCACACGCACACACTTGCGCACACTAGCACACACTCGCACGCCCACACTCGCACACATTCGCACTCACTCGCACTCACTCGCACGCACACACTCGCACAAACTCACACACACTCGCACACACTCATACACAATCGCACTCACTCGCACGCACACACTCTCACACACTCGCACAAACTCACACACACTCGCACACACTTATACACATTCGCACACACACACTCACTCACTCACACTCACTCGCACACACTTGCACACACTCGCACACACTCGCACACACAGTCCTACACACTCACACACCCTCGCAAACACTCGCACAAACTCACACACACTCACTCACACGCACACACTTGCACACACTAGCACACACTCGCACACCCACACTTGCACACACTCACTCGCACGCACTCGCACACACACACTCGCACACACTCGCACATACTCGCACACACTTGCACACACTCGCACACACTCTCATGCACACACTCGCACACACACTCACAAACACACACTCGCATACACACTCGCACACACTCGCACAAACTCCTACACACACTCGTACACACTCACACACACTCGCACACACACTTGCACACACTCGCACACACTCGCACATACACGCATACACATTCGCACACACTCGCACACACACTCGCACACACAGTCCTACACACACGCTCGCAAACACTCGCACACACTCACACACACACTCACTCACACGTACACACTCGCACACACTCGCACACACTCACGCACACTAGCACACACTCGTAAGCATACACTCACATTCACTCACACACTTACTCACACGCACACACTCTCGCACACACTCACACACACTCGCGCACACTCGCACACATTCGCACCCACTCACTCGTGCACACTCGCACACATTTGCACTCACTCGCACGCACTCGCACGCACACACTCGCACAAACTCACACACACTCGCACACACTCATACACAATTGCACACACTCTCGCACACATACGCACTCACTCGCACGCACTCGCACGCACACACTCTCACACACTCGCACAAACTCACACACACTCGCACACACTTATACGCAATCGCACACACACACTCACTAACTCACACTCACTCGCACACACTTGCACACACTCGCACACACTCGCACACACTCATACACAATCGCACCAACTCACACACACTCGTACACACTCACACACTCGCACCCACTCACTCGTGTACACTCGCAAACATTCGCACTCACTCGCACACACTCGCACGCACACACTCGCACAAACTCACACACACTCGCACACACTCATACACAATCGCACACACACACACTCGCACACACTCGCACACTCTCGCACACATTCACACTCACTCGCACGCACTCGCACACACACACTCGCACACACTCGCACAAACTCACACACACTCGCACACACTTATACACAATAGCACACACACACACTCGTACACACACTCGCACACACTCGCACACACTCACTCACACACACTCACACACACACTCGCACACACTCACACACACTCACACACACTCACATGCACACACACTCGCACACACTCACACACACTCGCACACACTCACAAGCACACACTCGCACAGACACTCGCTCACACTCACAAGCACACACTCACACGCACACACTCGCACACACACTCGCACACACTCACACCCACTCACTCGTGCACACTCGCGCACACTCAGGCACATTTGCACACACTCGCACACACTCGCACACTCTCACACACACACTCGCACACACACTCGCACACACTCGAACACACTCACACACACTCACAAACAATCGCACATACAGTCCTACAAACTCACACACACTCACACACTCGCACCCACACACAAACTGGCACACACTCAAACACACTCACTCATACACACTCGCACACACTCACTCGCACACACACACACTCGCACACACTCGCACCCAGTCACTCGAGCACACTCGCACACACTCTCACGCACACACGCACACACTCGCACACACTCACACGCACACACTCACGCACACACTCGCGCACACTCGTGCACACTCGCACGCACACATTCGCACACATTCGCACTCACTTGCACACACTGGCACACACTGGAACACACTGGCACACACACACTCGCACACACTCGCACACACTCGCACACACTTGCACACACTAGCACACACACTCGCACATACTCGCACACACTCGCACACACTCGCACGCACACACTCGCACACACTCGCATGCACACACTCGCACACACACTCACACACACACACTCACATACACACTCGCACACACTCGCACAAACTCCTACACACACACGTACACACTCACACACACTCGCACACACACTCGCACACACTCGCACATACACACATACACATTCACACACACTCGCACACACACTCGCACACACAGTCCTACACACTCACACACACACTCGCAAACACTCGCACACACTCACACACACACTCACTCACACATACACACTCGCGCACACTCACGCACACTAGCACACACTCGTAAGCATACACTCACACTCACTCACACACTTACTCACACGCACACACTCTCGCACACACTCACACACACTCGCGCACACTCGCACACTCTCGCACACATTTGCACACACTCGCACTCACTCGCACCCACTCGCACGCACACACTCGCACACACTCATACACAATCACACAAACTCGCACACACACACTCGCACACATTCGCACACACTCGCACACACACACTCACTCACACTCACTCGCACACACTTGCACACACTCGCACACACTCGCACACACAGTCCTACACACTCACACACACACTCGCAAACACTCGCACAAACTCACACACACTCACTCACACGCACACACTTGCGCACACTAGCACACACTCGCACGCCCACACTCGCACACATTCGCACTCACTCGCACGCACACACTCTCACACACTCGCACAAACTCACACACACTAGCACACACTCATACACAATCGCACGCACACACACCCGCACACACTCGCACACATTTGCACTCACTCGCACGCACTCGCATGCACACACTCGCACAAACTCACACACACTGGCACACACTTATACACAATCGCACACACACACTCTAATACACACTCGCACACACTCGCACACACTCACTCACACACACTCACACACACACTCGCACACACTCACACACACTTGCACACACTCGCACACACTCACACGCACACACACTCACACACACTCACACACACTCGCACAAACTCACAAGCACAAACTCGCACACACACTCGCACACACTCACACGCACACACTCACACGCACACACTCGCACACACACTCGCACACACTCGCACCCACTCACTCGTGCACACTCGCGCACACTCGGGCACATTTGCACACACTCGCACACACTCGCACACTCTCGCACACACACTCACACACACACCCGCACACACTCGAACACACTCGCACACACTCGCAAACACTCGCACATACAGTCCTACAAACTCACACACACTCACACACACTCGCACCCACACACAAACTGGCACACACTCAAAAACACTCACTCATACACACTCGCACACACTCACTCGCACACACACACTCGCACACACTCGCACCCAGTCACTCGAGCACACTCGCACACCCTCGCACGCACACACTCGCACACACTCACATGCACACACTCACGCACACACACTCATGCACACTCGCACGCACACATTCACACACATTCGCACGCACTTGCACACACTCGTACGCACACACTGGCACACACTCGCACACACTCACATGCACACACACTCGCACACACTCACACACACTCGCACACACTCACAAGCACACACTCGCACAGACACTCGCTCACACTCACAAGCACACACTCACACGCACACACTCGCATACACACTCGCACACACTCACACCCACTCACTCGTGCACACTCGCGCACACTCAGGCACATTTGCACACACTCGCACACACTCGCACACTCTCGCACACACACTCGCACACACACTCGCACACACTCGAACACACTCACACACACTCACAAACAATCGCACATACAGTCCTACAAACTCACACACACTCACACACACTCACACACTCGCACCCACACACAAACTGGCACACACTCAAACACACTCACTCATACACACTCGCACACACTCACTCGCACACACACACACTCGCACACACTCGCACCCAGTCACTCGAGCACACTCGCACACACTCGCACGCACACACGCACACACTCGCACACACTCACACGCACACACTCACGCACACACTCGCGCACACTCGTGCACACTCGCACACACACATTCGCACACATTCGCACTCACTTGCACACACTGGCACACACTGGCACACACTGGCACACACACACTCGCACACACTCGCACACACTTGCACACACTAGCACACACACTCGCACATACTCGCACACACTCGCACGCACACACTCGCACACACTCGCATGCACACACTCGCACACACACTCACACACACACACACTCACATACACACTCGCACACACTCGCACACACTTATACGCAATCGCACACACACACTCACTAACTCACACTCACTCGCACACACTTGCACACACTCGCACACACTCGCACACACTCATACACAATCGCACCAACTCACACACACTCGTACACACTCACACACTCGCACCCACTCACTCGTGTACACTCGCAAACATTCGCACTCACTCGCACACACTCGCACGCACACACTCGCACAAACTCACACACACTCGCACACACTCATACACAATCGCACACACACACACTCGCACACACTCGCACACTCTCGCACACATTCACACTCACTCGCACGCACTCGCACGCACACACTCGCACACACTCGCACAAACTCACACACACTCGCACACACTTATACACAATAGCACACACACACACTCGTACACACACTCGCACACACTCGCACACACTCACTCACACACACTCACACACACACTCGCACACACTCACACACACTCACACACACTCACATGCACACACACTCGCACACACTCACACACACTCGCACACACTCACAAGCACACACTCGCACAGACACTCGCTCACACTCACAAGCACACACTCACACGCACACACTCGCACACACACTCGCACACACTCACACCCACTCACTCGTGCACACTCGCGCACACTCAGGCACATTTGCACACACTCGCACACACTCGCACACTCTCACACACACACTCGCACACACACTCGCACACACTCGAACACACTCACACACACTCACAAACAATCGCACATACAGTCCTACAAACTCACACACACTCACACACTCGCACCCACACACAAACTGGCACACACTCAAACACACTCACTCATACACACTCGCACACACTCACTCGCACACACACACACTCGCACACACTCGCACCCAGTCACTCGAGCACACTCGCACACACTCTCACGCACACACGCACACACTCGCACACACTCACACGCACACACTCACGCACACACTCGCGCACACTCGTGCACACTCGCACGCACACATTCGCACACATTCGCACTCACTTGCACACACTGGCACACACTGGCACACACTGGCACACACACACTCGCACACACTCGCACACACTCGCACACACTTGCACACACTAGCACACACACTCGCACATACTCGCACACACTCGCACACACTCGCACGCACACACTCGCACACACTCGCATGCACACACTCGCACACACACTCACACACACACACTCACATACACACTCGCACACACTCGCACAAACTCCTACACACACACGTACACACTCACACACACTCGCACACACACTCGCACACACTCGCACATACACACATACACATTCACACACACTCGCACACACACTCGCACACACAGTCCTACACACTCACACACACACTCGCAAACACTCGCACACACTCACACACACACTCACTCACACATACACACTCGCGCACACTCACGCACACTAGCACACACTCGTAAGCATACACTCACACTCACTCACACACTTACTCACACGCACACACTCTCGCACACACTCACACACACTCGCGCACACTCGCACACTCTCGCACACATTTGCACACACTCGCACTCACTCGCACCCACTCGCACGCACACACTCGCACACACTCATACACAATCACACAAACTCGCACACACACACTCGCACACATTCGCACACACTCGCACACACACACTCACTCACACTCACTCGCACACACTTGCACACACTCGCACACACTCACACACACAGTCCTACACACTCACACACACACTCGCAAACACTCGCACAAACTCACACACACTCACTCACACGCACACACTTGCGCACACTAGCACACACTCGCACGCCCACACTCGCACACATTCGCACTCACTCGCACGCACACACTCTCACACACTCGCACAAACTCACACACACTAGCACACACTCATACACAATCGCACGCACACACACCCGCACACACTCGCACACATTTGCACTCACTCGCACGCACTCGCATGCACACACTCGCACAAACTCACACACACTGGCACACACTTATACACAATCGCACACACACACTCTAATACACACTCGCACACACTCGCACACACTCACTCACACACACTCACACACACACTCGCACACACTCACACACACTTGCACACACTCGCACACACTCACACGCACACACACTCACACACACTCACACACACTCGCACAAACTCACAAGCACAAACTCGCACACACACTCGCACACACTCACACGCACACACTCACACGCACACACTCGCACACACACTCGCACACACTCGCACCCACTCACTCGTGCACACTCGCGCACACTCGGGCACATTTGCACACACTCGCACACACTCGCACACTCTCGCACACACACTCACACACACACCCGCACACACTCGAACACACTCGCACACACTCGCAAACACTCGCACATACAGTCCTACAAACTCACACACACTCACACACACTCGCACCCACACACAAACTGGCACACACTCAAAAACACTCACTCATACACACTCGCACACACTCACTCGCACACACACACTCGCACACACTCGCACCCAGTCACTCGAGCACACTCGCACACCCTCGCACGCACACACTCGCACACACTCACATGCACACACTCACGCACACACACTCATGCACACTCGCACGCACACATTCACACACATTCGCACGCACTTGCACACACTCGTACGCACACACTGGCACACACTCGCACACACTCACATGCACACACACTCGCACACACTCACACACACTCGCACACACTCACAAGCACACACTCGCACAGACACTCGCTCACACTCACAAGCACACACTCACACGCACACACTCGCATACACACTCGCACACACTCACACCCACTCACTCGTGCACACTCGCGCACACTCAGGCACATTTGCACACACTCGCACACACTCGCACACTCTCGCACACACACTCGCACACACACTCGCACACACTCGAACACACTCACACACACTCACAAACAATCGCACATACAGTCCTACAAACTCACACACACTCACACACACTCACACACTCGCACCCACACACAAACTGGCACACACTCAAACACACTCACTCATACACACTCGCACACACTCACTCGCACACACACACACTCGCACACACTCGCACCCAGTCACTCGAGCACACTCGCACACACTCGCACGCACACACGCACACACTCGCACACACTCACACGCACACACTCACGCACACACTCGCGCACACTCGTGCACACTCGCACACACACATTCGCACACATTCGCACTCACTTGCACACACTGGCACACACTGGCACACACTGGCACACACACACTCGCACACACTCGCACACACTTGCACACACTAGCACACACACTCGCACATACTCGCACACACTCGCACGCACACACTCGCACACACTCGCATGCACACACTCGCACACACACTCACACACACACACACTCACATACACACTCGCACACACTCGCACAAACTCCTACACACACACGTACACACTCACACACACTCGCACACACACTCGCACACACTCGCACATACACACATACACATTCACACACACTCGCACACACACTCGCACACACAGTCCTACACACTCACACACACACTCGCAAACACTCGCACACACTCACACACACACTCACTCACACATACACACTCGCGCACACTCATGCACACTAGCACACACTCGTAAGCATACACTCACACTCACTCACACACTTACTCACACGCACACACTCTCGCACACACTCACACACACTCGCGCACACTCGCACACTCTCGCACACATTTGCACACACTCGCACTCACTCGCACCCACTCGCACGCACACACTCGCACACACTCATACACAATCACATAAACTCGCACACACACACTCGCACACATTCGCACACACTCGCACACACGCACTCACTCACACTCACTCGCACACACTCGCACACACAGTCCTACACACTCACACACACACTCGCAAACACTCGCACAAACTCACACACACTCACTCACACGCACACACTTGCGCACACTAGCACACACTCGCACGCCCACACTCACACACATTCGCACTCACTCGCACGCACACACTCGCACACACTCACACAAACTCACACACACTCGCACACACTCATACACAATCGCACGCACACACACCCGCACACACTCGCACACATTTGCACTCACTCGCATGCACACACTCGCACAAACTCACACAAACTGGCACACACTTATACACAATCGCACACACACACTCTAACACACACTCGCACACACTCGCACACACTCACTCACACACACACTCGCACACACTCACACACACTTGCAAACACTCGCACACACTCACACGCACACACACTCACACACACTCACACACACTCGCACAAACTCACAAGCACAAATTCGCACACACACTCGCACACACTCACACGCACACACTCACACGCACACACTCGCACACACACTCGCACACACTCGCACCCACTCACTCGTGCACACTCGCACACACTCGGGCACATTTGCACACACTCGCACACACTCGCACACTCTCGCACACACACTCGCACACACACCTGCACACACTCGAACACACTCGCACACACTCGCAAACACTCGCACATACAGTCCTACAAACTCACACACACTCACACACACTCGCACCCACACACAAACTGGCACACACTCAAACACACTCACTCATACACACTCGCACACACTCACTCGCACACACACATACACTCGCACACACTCGCACCCAGTCACTCGAGCACACTCGCACACCCTCGCACGCACGCACACACTCACACACACTCACATGCACACACTCACGCACACACACTCGCGCACACTCATGCACACTCGCACGCACACATTCACACACATTCGCACGCACTTGCACACACTCGTACGCACACACTGGCACACACTCGCACACACTCGCACACACACACTCGCACATACTCGCTCACACTCGCACACACTCGCACGCACACACTCGCACACACTCGCATGCACACACTCGCACACACACTCACACACACACACTCGCATACACACTCGCACAAACTCCTACACACACTCGTACACACTCACACACACTAGCACTCACACACTCGCACATACTCGCACACACTCGCACACACTCGCATGCACACACTCGCACACACACTCACACACACACTCTCGCATACACACTCGCACAAACTCCTACACACACTCGTACACACTCACACACACTCGCACACACACTTGCACACACTCGCACATACACACATACACATTCGCACACACTCGCACACACACTCGCACACACAGTCCTACACACTCACACACACACTCGCAAACACTCGCACACACTCACACACACACTCACTCACACGTACACACTCACGCACACTTGCACACACTCACGCACACTAGCACACACTCGTAAGCATACACTCACACTCACTAACACACTTACTCACACGCACACACTCTCGCACACACTCACACACACTCGCGCACACTCGCACACACTCGCACGCCCACACTCGCACACTCTCGCACACATTTGCACACACTCGCACTCACTTGCACCCACTCGCACGCACACACTCGCACACACTCATACACAATCACACAAACTCGCACACACACACTCGCACACATTCGCACACACTCGCACACACTCACTCACTCACACTCACTCGCACACACTTGCACACACTCGCACACACTCGCACACACAGTCCTACACACTCACACACTCTCGCAAACACTCGCACAAACTCACACACACTCACTCACACGCACACACTCGCATGCCCACACTCACACACATTTGCACTCACTCGCATGCACTCGCACGCACACACTCGCACAAACTCACACACACTCGCACACACTCATACACAATCGCACGCACACACACTCGCACACACACACTCGCACACACTCGCACACTCTCGCACACATTCACACTCACTCGCACGCACTCGCACGCGCACACTCGAACACACTCGCACAAACTCACACACACTCGCACACACTTATACACAAACGCACACACACACTCGTACACACACTCGCACACACTCGCACGCACTCGCACACACTCACTCACACACACTCACACACACACTCACACACACTCACACACACTCGCACACACACTCACACACACTCACACACTCACAAGCACACACTCGCACACACACTCGCACACACTCACACGCACACACTCACACGCACACACTCGCACAAACAGTCGCACACACTCGCACCCACTCACTCGTGCACACTCGCGCACACTCGGGCACATTTGCACACACTCGCACACTCTCGCACACTCTCGCACACACACTCGCACACACACTTGCACACACTCGAACACACTCGCACACACTCGCAAACACTCACACATACAGTCCTACAAACTCACACACTCTCACACTCGCACCCACACACAAACTGGCACACACTCAAACACACTCACTCATACACACTCGCACACACTCACTCGCACACACACACACACACTCGCACACACTCGCACCCAGTCACTCGAGCACACTCGCACACCCTCGCACGCACGCACACACTCGCACACACTCACATGCACACACTCACGCACACACACTCGCGCACACTCGTGCACACTCACACGCACACATTCACACACATTCGCACTCACTTGCACACACTCGTACGCACACACTGGCACACACTCGCACACACTCGCACACACACACTCGCACATACTCGCTCACACTCGCACACACTCGCACGCACACACTCGCACACACTCGCATGCACACACTCGCACACACACTCACACACACACACTCGCATACACACTCACACAAACTCCTACACACACTCGTACACACTCACACACACTCGCACACACACACTCGCACACACTCGCACACTCTCGCACACATTCACACTCACTCGCTCGCACTCGCACGCACACACTCGTACACACTCGCACAAACTCACACACACTCGCACACACTTATACACAATCGCACACACACACACTCGTACACACACTCGCACACACTCGCACACACTCACTCACACTCACACACACACTGGCACACACTCACAGACACTCGCACACACTCACATGCACACACACTCGCACACACTCACACACACTCGCACACACTCACAAGCACACACTCGCACAGACACTCGCTCACACTCACAAGCACACACTCACACGCACACACTCGCACACACACTCGCACACACTCACACCCACTCACTCGTGCACACTCGCGCACACTCGGGCACATTTGCACACACTCGCACACACTCGCACACTCTCGCACACACACTCGCACACACACTCGCACACACTCGAACACACTCACACACACTCACAAACAATCGCACATACAGTCCTACAAACTCACACACACTCACACACACTCACACACTCGCACCCACACACAAACTGGCACACACTCAAACACACTCACTCATACACACTCGCACACACTCACTCGCACACACACACACTCGCACACACTCGCACCCAGTCACTCGAGCACACTCGCACACACTCGCACGCACACACGCACACACTCGCACACACTCACACGCACACACTCACGCACACACTCGCGCACACTCGTGCACACTCGCACGCACACATTCGCACACATTCGCACTCACTTGCACACACTGGCACACACTGGCACACACACACTCGCACACACTCGCACACACTCGCACACATTCGCACACACTCGCACACACGCACTCACTCACACTCACTCGCACACACTTGCACACACTCGCACACACTCGCACACACAGTCCTACACACTCACACACACACTCGCAAACACTCGCACAAACTCACACACACTCACTCACACGCACACACTTGCGCACACTAGCACACACTCGCACGCCCACACTCGCACACATTCGCACTCACTCGCACGCACACACTCGCACACACTCGCACAAACTCACACACACTCGCACACACTCATACACAATCGCACGCACACACACCCGCACACACTCGCACACATTTGCACTCACTCGCACGCACTCGCATGCACACACTCGCACAAACTCACACACACTGGCACACACTTATACACAATCGCACACACACACTCTAACACACACTCGCACACACTCGCACACACTCACTCACACACACTCACACACACACTCGCACACACTCACACACACTTGCACACACTCGCACACACTCACACGCACACACACTCACACACACTCGCACAAACTCACAAGCACAAACTCGCACACACACTCGCACACACTCACACGCACACACTCACACGCACACACTCGCACACACACTCGCACACACTCGCACCCACTCACTCGTGCACACTCGCGCACACTCGGGCACATTTGCACACACTCACACACACTCGCACACACACCCGCACACACTCGAACACACTCGCACACACTCTCAAACACTCGCACATACAGTCCTACAAACTCACACACACTCACACACACTCGCACCCACACACAAACTGGCACACACTCAAACACACTCACTCATACACACTCGCACACACTCACTCGCACACACACACACACTCTCGCACACACTCGCACCCAGTCACTCGAGCACACTCGCACACCCTCGCACGCACACACTCGCACACACTCACATGCACACACTCACGCACACACACTCATGCACACTCGCACGCACACATTCACACACATTCGCACGCACTTGCACACACTCGTACGCACACACTGGCACACACTCGCACACACTCGCACACACACACTCGCACATACTCGCTCACACTCGCACACACTCGCACGCACACACTCGCACACACTCGCATGCACACACTCGCACACACACTCACACACACACACTCGCATACACACTCGCACAAACTCCTACACACACTCGTACACACTCACACACACTAGCACACACACACTCGCACATACTCGCACACACTCGCACACACTCGCATGCACACACTCGCACACACACTCACACACACACTCTCGCATACACACTCGCACAAACTCCTACACACACTCGTACACACTCACACACACTCGCACACACACTTGCACACACTCACACATACACACATACACATTCGCACACACACTCGCACACACAGTCCTACACACTCACACACACACTCGCAAACACTCGCACACACTCACACACACACTCACTCACACGTACACACTCACGCACACTTGCACACACTCACGCACACTAGCACACACTCGTAAGCATACACTCACACTCACTCACACACTTACTCACACGCACACACTCTCGCACACACTCACACACACTCGCGCACACTCGCACACACTCGCACGCCCACACTCGCACACTCTCGCACACATTTGCACACACTCGCACTCACTTGCACCCACTCGCACGCACACACTCGCACACACTCATACACAATCACACAAACTCGCACACACACACTCGCACACATTCGCACACACTCGCACACACTCACTCACTCACACTCACTCGCACACACTTGCACACACTCGCACACACTCGCACACACAGTCCTACACACTCACACACACACTCGCAAACACTCGCACAAACTCACACACACTCACACGCACAAACACTCGCATGCCCACACTCACACACATTTGCACTCACTCGCATGCACTCGCACGCAGACACTCGCACAAACTCACACACACTCGCACACACTCATACACAATCGCACGCACACACACTCGCACACACACACTCGCACACACTCGCACACTCTCGCACACATTCACACTCACTCGCACGCACTCGCACGCGCACACTCGAACACACTCGCACAAACTCACACACACTCGCACACACTTATACACAAACACACACACACACTCGTACACACACTCGCACACACTCGCACACACTCGCACACACTCACTCACACACACTCACACACACACACTCGCACACACTCACACACACTTGCACACACTCACACGCACACACACACGCACACACACTCACACACACTCACACACTCACAAGCACACACTCGCACACACACTCGCACACACTCACACGCACACACTCACACGCACACACTCGCACAAACAGTCGCACACACTCGCACCCACTCACTAGTGCACACTCGCGCACACTCGGGCACATTTGCACACACTCGCACACTCTCGCACACACACTCGCACACACACTCGCACACACTCGAACACACTCGCACACACTCGCAAACACTCGCACATACAGTCCTACAAACTCACACACACTCACACACACTCACACACTCCACCCACACACAAACTGGCACACACTCAAACACACTCACTCATACACACTCGCACACACTCACTCGCACACACACACACACTCGCACACACTCGCACCCAGTCACTCGAGCACACTCGCACACACTTGCACGCACGCACACACTCGCACACACTCACACGCACACAGTCACGCACACACACTCGGGCACACTCGTGCACACTTGCACGCACACATTCGCACACATTCGCACTCACTTGCAGACACTCGTGCGCACACACTGGCATACACTGGCACACACTGGCACACACACACTCGCACACACTCGCACACACTTGCACACACTAGCACACACACACTTGCACATACTCGCACACACTCGCACACACTCGCACGCACACACTCGCACACACTCGCATGCACACACTCGCACACATACTCACACACACACTCACATACACACTCGCACACCCTCGCACAAACTCCTACACACACACGTACACACTCACACACACTCGCACACACACTCGCACACACTCGCACATACACACATACACATTCACACACACTCGCACACACACCCGCACACACAGTCCTACACACTCACACACACACTCGCAAACACTCGCACACACTCACACACACACTCACTCACATGTACACACTCGCGCACACTCACGCACACTAGCACACACTCGTAAGCATACACTCACACTCACTCACACACTTACTCACACGCACACACTCTCGCACACACTCACACACACTCGCGCACACTCGCACACACTCGCACGCCCACACTCGCACACTCTCGCACACATTTGCACACACTCGCACTCACTCGCACCCACTCGCACGCACACACTCGCACACACTCATACACAATCACACAAACTCGCACACACACACTCGCACACACTCTCACACATGCACTCACTCACACTCACTCGCACACACTTGCACACATTCACACACACTCGCACACACAGTCCTACACACTCACAAACACACTCGCAAACACTCGCACAAACTCACACACACTCACTCACACGCACACACTTGCGCACAATAGCACACACTCGCACGCCCAAACTCGCACACATTCGCACTCACTCGCACGCACTCGCACGCACACACTCGCACACACTCGCACAAACTCACACACACTCGCACACACTCATACACAATCGCACGCACACACACCCGCACAGACTCGCACACATTCGCACTCACTCGCACGCACTCGCACGCACACACTCGCACAAACTCACACACACTGGCACACACTTATACACAATCGCACACACACACTCTAACACACACTCACACACACTCGCACACACTCACTCACACACACTCACACACACACTCGCACACACTCACACACACTTGCACACACTCGCACACACTCACATGCACACACACTCACACACACTCACACACACTCGCACACACTCACAAGCACAAACTCGCACACACACTCGCACACACTCACACGCACACACTCACACGCACACACTCGCACACAAACTCGCACACACTCGCACCCAGTCACTCGAGCACACTCGCACACCCTCGCACACACTTGCACACACTCACATGCACACACTCACGCACACACACTCGCACACACTCGAACACACTCGCACACACTCGCAAACACTCGCACATACAGTCCTACAAACTCACACACACTCACACACACTCACACACTCCACCCACACACAAACTGGCACACACTCAAACACACTCACTCAGACACACTCGCACACACTCACTCGCACACACACACACTCGCACACACTCGCACCCAGTCACTCGAGCACACTCGCACACACTCACACGCACGCACACACTCGCACACACTCACACGCACACAGTCACGCAGACACACTCACGCACACTCGTGCACACTTGCACGCACACATTCGCACACATTCGCACTCACTTGCACACACTCGTGCGCACACACTGGCACACACTGGCACACACTGGCACACACACTCGCACACACTCGCACACACTTGCACACACTAGCACACACACACTCGCACATACTCGCACACACTCGCCCACACTCGCACGCACACACTCTCACACACTCACATGCACACACTCGCACACACACTCACACACACACTCTCACATACACACTCGCACACACTCGCACAAACTCCTACACACACACGTACACACTCACACACACTCGAACACACACTCGCACACACTTGCACACACTCGCACATACACACATACACATTCACACACACTCGCACACACACTCGCACACACAGTCCTACACACTCACACACTTGCACACACTCGCACACACTCACACGCACACACACTCACACACACACTCACACACACTCGCACACACTCACAAGCACAAACTCGCACACACACTCGCACACACTCACACGCACACACTCGCACACAAACTCGCACACACTCGCACCCAGTCACTCGAGCACACTCGCACACCCTCGCACGCACGCACACACTCGCACACACTCACATGCACACACTCACACACACACTCGCACACACTCGAACACACTCGCACACACTCGCAAACACTCACACATACAGTCCTACAAACTCACACACACTCGCACACACTCACACGCACACACTCACACGCACACACTCGCACAAACAGTCGCACACACTCGCACCCACTCACTCGTGCACACTCGCGCACACTCGGGCACACTCTCGCACACACACTCGCACACACACTCGCACACACTCGAACACACTCGCACACACTCGCAAACACTCGCACATACAGTCCTACAAACTCACACACACTCTCACACTCGCACCCACACACAAACTGGCACACACTCAAACACACTCACTCATACACACTCGCACACACTCACTCGCACACACACTCGCACACACTTGCACCCAGTCACTCGAGCACACTCGCACACCCTCGCACGCACGCACGCACACACTCGCACACACTCACATGCACACACTCACGCACACACACTCGCACACACTCGTGCACACTCGCACGCACACATTCACGCACACACACTCGCGCACACTCGTGCACACTCGCACGCACACATTCACACACATTCGCACTCACTTGCACACACTCGTACGCACACACTGGCACACACTCGCACACACACGCACACACACACTCGCACACACTCGCACACACTCGCACACACACCCTCGCACGCACGCACGCACACACTCGCACACACTCGCACACACTCACGCACACACACTCGCACACACTCGTGCACACTCACACGCACACATTCACGCACACACACTCGCGCACACTCGTGCACACTCGCACGCACACATTCACACACATTCGCACTCACTTGCACACACTCGTACGCACACACTGGCACACACTCGCACACACACACTCGCACATACTCGCTCACACTCACACACACTCGCACGCACACACTCGCACACACTCGCATGCACACACTCGCACACACACTCGCATACACACTCGCACAAACTCCTACACACACTCGTACACACTCACACACACTAGCACACACACACTCGCACACACTCACACATACTCGCACACACTCGCACACACTCGCATGCACACACTCGCACACACATTCACACACACTCTCGCATACACACTCGCACAAACTCCTACACACACTCGTACACACTCACACACACTCGCACACACACTTGCACACACTCGCACACACTCGCACATACACACATACACATTTGCACACACTCGCACACACACTCGCACACACAGTCCTACACACTCACACACACACTCGCAAACACTCGCACACACTCACACACACACTCACTCACACGTACACACTCATGCACACTTGCACACACTCACGCACACTAGCACACACTCGTAAGCATACACTCACACTCACTCACACACTTACTCACACGCACACACTCTCGCACACACTCACACACACTCGCGCACACTCGCACACACTCGCACGCCCACCATCACACACTCTCGCACACATTTGCACACACTCGCACTCACTTGCACCCACTCGCACGCACACACTCGCACACACTCATACACAATCACACAAACTCGCACACACACACTCGCACACATTTGCACACACTCGCACACTCACACTCACTCGCACACACTTGCACACACTCGCACACACTCGCACACACAGTCCTACACAC
Source organism: Phyllobates terribilis (assembly GCF_046119375.1). Taxonomy (NCBI): domain Eukaryota; kingdom Metazoa; phylum Chordata; class Amphibia; order Anura; family Dendrobatidae; genus Phyllobates; species Phyllobates terribilis. The sequence goes on from NW_027362853.1 coordinate 4,103,121, forward strand.
TCACACACACACTCGCAAACACTCACACAAACTCACACACACTCACTCACACGCACACACTTGCGCACACTAGCACACACTCGCACTCACTCGCACGCACTCGCACGCACACACTTGCACAAACTCACACACACTCGCACACACCCATACACAATCGCATGCACACACACTCGCACACACACACTCGCACACACTAGCACACTCTCGCACACATTCACACTCACTCGCACGCACTCGCACGCACACACTCGAACACACTCGTACAAACACACACACACTCGCACACACTTATACACAAACGCACACACACACACTCGTACACACACTCGCACACACTCGCACACACTCGCACACACTCACTCACACACACACACTCGCACACACTCACACACACTTGCACACACTCGCACACACTCACACGCACACACTCGCACACACACTCACACACACTCGCACACACTCACAAGCACACACTCGCACACACACTCGCACACACTCACACGCACACACTCACACGCACACACTCGCACAAACAGTCGCACACACTCGCACCCACTCACTCGTGCACACTCGCGCACACTTGGGCACATTTGCACACACTCACACACACTCGCACACTCTCGCACACACACTCGCACACACACTCGCACACACTTGAACACACTCGCACACACTCGCAAACACTCGCACATACAGTCCTACAAACTCACACACACTCACACACACTCACACACTCGCACCCACACACAAACTGGCACACACTCAAACATACTCACTCATACACACTCGCACACAATCACTCACACACACACACTCGCACACACTCGCACCCAGTCACTCGAGCACACTCACACACCCTCGCACGCACGCACACACTCGCACACACTCACATGCACACACTCACGCACACACACTCGCGCACACTCGTGCACACTCGCACGCACACATTCACACACATTCGCACTCACTTGCACACACTCGTACGCACACACTCGCACACACTTGCACACACACACTCGCACAAACTCGCTCACACTCGCACACACTCGCACGCACACACTCGCATGCACACACTCGCACACACACTCACACACTCGCATACACACTCACACAAACTCCTACACACACTCATACACACTCACACACACTAGCACACACACACTCGCACATACTCGCACACACTTGCACACACTCGCATGCACACATTCGCACACACTCACACACACACTCTCGCATACACACTCGCACAAACTCCTACACACTCACACACACTTGCACACACACTTGCACACACTCGCACACACTCGCACATACACACATACACATTCGCACACACTCGCACACACACTCGCACACACAGTCCTACAAACTCACACACACACTCGCAAACACTCGCACACACTCACACACACACTGACTCACACGTACACACTCACGCACACTTGCACACACTCACGCACACTAGCACACACTCGTAAGCATACACTCACACTCACTCACACACTTACTCACACGCACACATTCTCGCACACACTCACACACACTCGCACACACTCGCGCGCCCACACTCGCACACTCTCGCACACATTTGCACACACTCGCATTCACTTGCACCCACTCGCACGCACACACTCGCACACTCTCGCACACACACTCGCACACACACTCGCACACACTCAAACACACTCGCACACACTCGCAAACACTCGCACATACAGTCCTACAAACTCACACACACTCACACACACTCACACACTCGCACCCACACACAAACTGGCACACACTCAAACACACTCACTCATACACACTCGCACACAATCACTCACACACACACACTCGCACACACTCGCACCCAGTCACTCGAGCACACTCACACACCCTCGCACGCACGCACACACTCGCACACACTCACATGCACACACTCACGCACACACACTCGCGCACACTCGTGCACACTCGCACGCACACATTCACACACATTCGCACTCACTTGCACACACTCGTATGCACACACTCGCACACACTCGCACACACACACTCGCACATACTCGCTCACACTCGCACACACTCGCACGCACACACTCGCATGCACACACTCGCACACACACTCACACACACTCGCATACACACTCGCACAAACTCCTACACACACTCGTACACACTCACACACACTAGCACACACACACTCGCACATACTCGCACACACTTGCACACACTCGCATGCACACATTCGCACACACTCACACACACACTCTCGCATACACACTCGCACAAACTCCTACACACTCACACACACTTGCACACACACTTGCACACACTCGCACACAATCGCACATACACACATACACATTCGCACACACTCGCACACACACTCGCACACACAGTCCTACAAACTCACACACACACTCGCAAACACTCGCACACACTCACACACACACTCACTCACACGTACACACTCACGCACACTTGCACACACTCACGCACACTAGCACACACTCGTAAGCATACACTCACACTCACTCACACACTTACTCACACGCACACACTCTCGCACACACTCACACACACTCGCACACACTCGCGCACCCACACTCGCACACTCTCGCACACATTTGCACACACTCGCATTCACTTGCACCCACTCGCACGCACACACTCGCATACACTCATACACAATCACACAAACTCGCACACACACACTCGCACACATTCGCACACACTCACTCACTCACACTCACTCGCACACACTTGCACACACTCGCACACACTCGCACACACAGTCCTACACACTCACACACACACTCGCAAACACTCGCACAAACTCACACACACTCACTCACACGCACACACTTGCGCACACTAGCACACACTCGCACGCCCACACTCACACATTCGCACTCACTCGCACACACTCGCACGCACACACTCGCACAAACTCACTCACACTCGCACACACTCATACACAATCGCACGCACACACACTCACACACACACACTCGCACACACTCGCACACTCTCACACACATTCACACTCACTCGCACGCACTCGCACGTGCACACTCGAACACACTCGCACAAACTCACACACACTCGTACACACACTCGCACACACTCGCACACACTCGCACACACTCACACACACTTGCACACACTCGCACACACTCACACGCACACACACTCGCACACACACTCACACACACTCGCACACACTCACAAGCACACACTCGCACACACACTCGCACACACTCACACGCACACACTCACACGCACACACTCGCACAAACAGTCGCACACACTCGCACCCACTCACTCGTGCACACTCGCGCACACTCGGGCACATTTGCACACACTCGCACACACTCGCACACTCTCGCACACATACTCGCACACACACTCGCACACACTCGAACACACTCGCACACACTCGCAAACACTCGCACATACAGTCCTACAAACTCACACACACTCACACACACTCACACACTCCACCCACACACAAACTGGCACACACTCAAACACACTCACTCATACACACTCGCACACACTCACTCGCACACACACACACTCGCACACACTAGCACCCAGTCACTCGAGCACACTCGCACACACTCGCACGCACGCACACACTCGCACACACTCACACGCACACAGTCACGCACACACACTCGCGCACACTCGTGCACACTTGCACGCACACATTCGCACACATTCGCACTCACTTGCACACACTGGCACACACTGGCACACACTGGCACACACTGGCACACACACACTCGCACACACTCGCACACACTTGCACATACTAGCACACACACACTCGCACATATTCGCACACACTCGCACGCACACACTCGCACACACTTGCATGCACACACTCGCACACACACACACACTCACATACACACTCGCACACACTCGCACAAACTCCTACACACACTCGTACACACACACACTCGCACACACACTCGCACACACTCGCACACACTCGCACATACACACATACACATTCGCACGCACTCGCACACACACTCGCACACACAGTCCTACACACTCACACACACACTCGCAAACACTCGCACACACTAACACACACACTCACTCACACGTACACACTCGCGCACACTCGCACACACTCACACACACTAGCACACACTCGCATGCACACACTGGTACACACACTAACACACACACTCACATACACACTCGCACACACTCGCACAAACTCCTACACACACTCGCACACACTCACACACACACTCGCACGCTCACACTCGCACACACTCACACACACACTTGCACACACTTGCACACACACACTCGCACACAATCACACACACACTCGCAGACACTCGCACACACTCACTCATGGACACACTCATACACACTCGCCCACACTCGCACACACAGTCCTACACACTCACACACACACTCGCAAACACTCGCACACACTCACACGCACACAGTCACGCACACACACTCACGCACACTCGTGCACACTTGCACGCACACATTCGCACACATTCGCACACATTCGCACTCACTTGCACACACTCGTGCGCACACACTGGCACACACTGGCACACACTGGCACACACACACTCGCACACACTCGCACACACTTGCACATACTAGCACACACACACTCGCACATATTCGCACACACTCGCACGCACACACTCGCACACACTTGCATGCACACACTCGCACACACACTCACACACACACTCACATACACACTCGCACACACTCGCACAAACTCCTACACACACTCGTACACACACACACTCGCACACACACTCGCACACACTCGCACACACTCGCACATACACACATACACATTTGCACACACTCGCACACACACTCGCACACACAGTCCTACACACTCACACACACACTCGCAAACACTCGCACACACTCACACACACACTCACTCACACGTACACAATCGCGCACACTCGCACACACTCACGCACACTAGCACACACTCGCATGCACACATTGGCACACACACTAACACACACACTCACATACACACTCGCACACACTCGCACAAACTCCTACACACACTCGCACACACTCACACACACACTCGCACGCTCACACTCGCACACACTCACACACACACTTGCACACACTTGCACACACACACTCGCACACAATCACACACACACTCGCAGACACTCGCACACACTCACTCATGCACACACTCATACACACTCGCCCACACTCGCACACACAGTCCTACACACTCACACACACACTCGCAAACACTCGCAAACACTCACACACACACTCACTCACACGTACACACTCACACACACACTCGCACAAACTCATACACAATCGCACACACTCACTCGCACACACTCGCACGCACACACTCGCACAAACTCACACACACTCACACACACTCATACACAATCGCACACACACACACTCGCACACACACACTCGCACACACTCGCACACTCTCGCACACATTCACACTCACTCGCACGCACTCGCACGCACACACTCGCACACACTCGCACAAACTCACACACACTCGCACACACTTATACACAATCGCACACACACACACTCGTACACACACTCGCACAAACTCGCACACACTCGCACACACTCACTCACACACACACACTCGCACACACTTGCACACACTCGCACACACTCACACGCAAACACACTCGCACACAATCACACACACTCGCACACACTCACAAGCACACACTCGCACACACACTCGCACACACTCACACGCACACACTCACACGCACACACTCGCACACACACTCGCACACACTCGCACCCACTCACTCGTGCACACTCGCGCACACTCGGGCACATTTGCACACACTCGCACACACTCGCACACTCTCGCACACACTCGCACACACACTCGCACACACTCGAACACACTCACACACACTCACAAACAATCGCACATACAGTCCTACAAACTCACACACACTCACACACACTCACACACTCGCACCCACACACAAACTGGCACACACTCAAACACACTCACTCATACACACTCGCACACACTCACTCGCACACACACACACTCGCACACACTCGCACCCAGTCACTCGAGCACACTCGCACACCCTCGCACGCACGCACACACTCGCACACTCACATGCACACACTCACGCACACACACTCGCGCACACTCATGCACACTCGCACGCACACATTCACACACATTCGCACGCACTTGCACACACTCGTACGCACACACTGGCACACACTCGCACACACTCGCACACACACACTCGCACATACTCGCTCACACTCGCACACACTCGCACGCACACACTCGCACACACTCGCATGCACACACTCGCACACACACTCACACACACACACTCGCATACACACTCGCACAAACTCCTACACACACTCGTACACACTCACACACACTAGCACACACACACTCGCACATACTCGCACACACTCGCACACACTCGCATGCACACACTCGCACACACACTCACACACTCTCGCATACACACTCGCACAAACTCCTACACACACTCGTACACACTCACACACACTCGCACACACACTTGCACACACTCGCACATACACACATACACATTCGCACACACTCGCACACACACTCGCACACACAGTCCTACACACTCACACACACACTCGCAAACACTCGCACACACTCACACACACACTCACTCACATGTACACACTCACGCACACTTGCACACACTCACGCACACTAGCACACACTCGTAAGCATACCCTCACACTCACTCACACACTTACTCACACGCACACACTCTCGCACACACTCACACACACTCGCGCACACTCGCACACACTCGCACGCCCACACTCGCACACTCTCGCACACATTTGCACACACTCGCACTCACTTGCACCCACTCGCACGCACCCACTCGCACACACTCATACACAATCACACAAACTCGCACACACACACTCGCACACATTCGCACACACTCGCACACACTCGCATGCACACACTCGCACACACAAACACACACACACTCGCATACACACTCGCACACACTCGCATGCACACACTCGCACACACACTCACACACACACACTCGCATACACACTCGCACACACTCGCACAAACTCCTACACACACTCGTACACACTCACACACACTCGCACACACACTTGCACACACTCGAACATACACACATACACATTCGCACACACTCGCACACTCACTCGCACACACAGTCCTACACACTCACACACACACTCGCAAACACTCGCACACACACACACTCACTCACACGTACACACTCGCGCACACTCGCACACACTCACGCACACTAGCACACACTCGTAAGCATACACTCACACTCACTCACACACTTACTCACACTCACACACTCTCGCACACACTAACACACACTCGCCCACACTCGCACACACTCGCACGCCCACACTCGCACACTCTCGCACACATTTGCACACACTCGCACTCACTCACACCCACTCACACGCACACACTCGCACACACTCATACACAATCACACAAACTCGAACACACACACTCGCACACATTCGCACACACTCGCACACACTCACTCACTCACACTCACTCGCACACACTTGCACACACTCGCACACACTCGCACACACAGTCCTACACACTCACACACACACTCGCAAACACTCGCACAAACTCACACACACTCACTCACACGCACACACTTGCGCACACTAGCACACACTCGCACGCCCACACTCGCACACATTTGCACTCACTCGCACGCACTCGCACGCACACACTCGCACAAACTCACACACACTCGCACACACTCATACACAATCGCACGCACACACGCTCGCACACACTCGCACACTCTCACACACATTCGCACTCACTCGCACGCACACACTCGCACAAACTCGTATGCACACACTCGCACACACACTCACACAAACACACTCGCATACACACTCGCACACACTCGCACAAACTCCTACACACACTCGTACACACTCACACACACTCGCACACACACTCGCACACACTCGAACATACACACATACACATTCGCACACACTCGCACACTCACTCGCACACACAGTCCTACACACTCACACACACACTCGCAAACACTCGCACACACACACACTCACTCACACGTACACACTCGCGCACACTCGCACACACTCACGCACACTAGCACACACTCGTAAGCATACACTCACACTCACTCACACACTTACTCACACTCACACACTCTCGCACACACTCACACACACTCGCCCACACTCGCACACACTCGCACGCCCACACTCGCACACTCTCGCACACATTTGCACACACTCGCACTCACTCACACCCACTCGCACGCACACACTCGCACACACTCATACACAATCACACAAACTCGCACACACACTCGCACACATTCGCACACACTCGCACACACTCACTCACTCACACTCACTCGCACACACTTGCACACACTCGCACACACTCGCACACACAGTCCTACACACTCACACACACACTCGCAAACACTCGCACAAACTCACACACACTCACTCACACGCACACACTTGCGCACACTAGCACACACTCGCACGCCCACACTCGCACACATTCGCACTCACTCGCACGCACTCGCACGCACACACTCGCACAAACTCACACACACTCGCACACACTCATACACAATCGCACGCACACACACTCGCACACACTCGCACACTCTCGCACACATTCGCACTCACTCGCACGCACACACTCGCACAAACTCGCATGCACACACTCGCACACACACTCACACACACACACTCGCATACACACTCGCACACACTCGCACAAACTCCTACACACACTCGTACACACTCACACACACTCGCACACACACTTGCACACACTCGCACACACTCGCACATACACACATACACATTCGCACACACTCGCACACTCACTCGCACACACAGTCCTACACACTCACACACACACTCGCAAACACTCGCACACACACACACTCACTCACACGTACACACTCGCGCACACTCACACACACTCACGCACACTAGCACACACTCGCACGCCCACACTCGCACACTCTCGCACACATTTGCACACACTCGCACTCACTCGCACCCACTCGCATGCACACACTCGCACACACTCATACACAATCACACAAACTGACACACACTCGCACACACTCACACACTTGCACCCACTCACTCGTGCACACTCGCACACATTCGCACTCACTCGCACGCACTCGCACGCACACACTCGCACAAACTCACACACACTCGCACACACTCATACACAATCGCACACTCTCGCACACATACGCACTCACTCGCACGCACTCGCACGCACACACTCTCACACACTCGCACAAACTCACACACACTCGCACACACTTATACACAACCGGACACACACACTCACTCACTCACACTCACTCGCACACACTTGCACACACTCGCACACACTCGCACACACAGTCCTACACACTCACACACACTCGCAAACACTCGCACAAACTCACACACACTCACTCACACGCACACACTTGCACACACTAGCACACACTTGCACGTCCACACTTGCACACACTCACACTCACTCGCACGCACTCGCACGCACACACTCGCACACACTTGCACACACTCGCACACACTCGCATGCACACACTCGCACACACACTCACAAACACACACTCGCATACACACTCGCACACACTCGCACAAACTCCTACACACACTCGTACACACTCACACACACTTGCATACACACTTGCACACACTCGCACACACTCGCACATACACGCAAACACATTCGCACACACTCGCACACACAGTCCTACACACTCACACACACACTCGCAAACACTCGCACACACTCACACACACACTCACTCACACGTACACACTCGCGCACACTCGCACACACTCACGCACACTAGCACACACTCGTAAGCATACACTCACACTCACTCACACACTTACTCACACGCACACACTCTCGCACACACTCACACACACCCGCGCACACTCGCACACACTCGCACGCCCACACTCGCACACTCTCGCACACATTTGCACACACTCGCACTCACTCGCACCCACTCGCACGCACAAACTCGCACACACTCATACACAATCACACAAACTCGCACACACACACTCACACACATTCGCACACACTCGTACACACGCACTCACTCACACTCACTCGCACACACTTGCACACACTCGCACACACTTGCACACACAGTCCTACACACTCACACCCACACTCGCAAACACTCGCACAAACTCACACACACTCACTCACACGCACACACTTGCGCACACTAGCAAACACTCGCACGCCCACACTCGCACACATTCGCACTCACTCGCATGCACTCGCACGCACACACTCACACACACTCGCACAAACTAACACACACTCGCACACACTCATACACAATCGCACGCACACACACGCGCACACACTCGCACACATTCGCACTCACTCGCACGCACTCGCACGCACACACTCGCACTAACTCACACACACTGGCACACACTTATACACAATCGCACACACACACTCTAACACACACTCGCACACACTCGCACACACTCACTCACACACACTCACACACACACACTCGCACACACTCACACACACTTGCACACACTCGCACACACTCACACGCACACACACTCACACACACACTCACACACACTCACAAGCACAAACTCGCACACACACTCGCACACACTCACACGCACACACTCACACGCACACACTCGCACACACACTCGCACACACTCGCACCCACTCACACTTGCACACTCGCGCACACTCGGGCACATTTGCACACACTCGCACACACTCGCACACTCTCGCACACACACTCGCACACACACTCGCACACACTCGCACACACTCGCAAACACTCGCACATACAGTCCTACAAACTCACACACACTCACACACACTCACACACTCGCACCCACACACAAACTGGCACACACTCAAACACATTCACTCATACACACTCGCACACACTCACTCGCACACACACACACTCGCACACACTCGCTCCCAGTCACTCGAGCACACTCGCACACCCTCGCATGCACGCACACACTCGCACACACTCACATGCACGCACACACACTCGCACACACTCGTGCACACTCGCACTCACACATTCACACACATTCGCACTCACTTGCACACACTCGTACGCACACACTGGCACACACTCGCACACACTTGCACACACACACTCGCACACACTCGCATGCACACACTTGCACACACACTCTCACACACTCGCATACACACTCGCACAAACTCCTACACACACTCGTACACACTCACACACACTAGCACACACACACTCGCACACACTCGCACATACTCGCACACACTCGCACACACTCGCATGCACACACTCGCACACACACTCACACACACACTCTCGCATACACACTCGCACAAACTCCTACACACACTCGTACACACTCACACACACTCGCACACACACTTGCACACACTCGCACACACTCGCACATACACACATACACATTCGCACACACTCGCACACACAGTCCTACACACTCACACACACACTCACAAACACTCGCACACACTCACACACACACTCACTCACACGTACACACTCACGCACACTTGCACACACTCACGCACACTAGCACACACTCGTAAGCATACACTCACACTCACTCACACACTTACTCACACGCACACACTCTCGCACACACTCACACACACTCGCGCAAACTCGCACACAGTCGCACGCCCACACTCGCACACATTTGCACACACTCGCACTCACTTGCACCCACTCGCACGCACACACTCGCACACACTCATACACAATCACACAAACTCGCACACATTCGCACACACTCGCACACACTCACTCACACTTACTCGCACACACTTGCACACACTCGCACACACTCGCACACACAGTCCTACACACACACTCGCAAAAACACTCGCACAAACTCACACACACTCACTCACACGCACACACTTGCGCACACTAGCACACACTTGCACGCCCACACTCACACACATTCGCACTCACTCGCACGCACTCACACGCACACACTCGCACAAACTCACACACACTCGCACACACTCATACACAATCGCACGCACACACACTCGCACACACTCGCACACTCTCACACACATTCACACTCACTCGCACGCACTCGCACACGCACACTCAAACACACTCGCACAAACTCACACACACTCGCACACACTTATACACAAACGCACACACACACTCGTACACACACTCGCACACACTCGCACACACTCGCACACACTCACTCACACACACTCACATGCACACACTCGCACACACTCACACACACTCACACACACTTGCACACACTCGCACACACTCGCACAAACTCCTACACACACTCGTACACACTCACACACACTCGCACACACACTTGCACACACTCGCACACACTCGCACATACACACATACACATTCGCACACACTCGCACACTCACTCGCACACACAGTCCTACACACTCACACACACACTCGCAAACACTCGCACACACACACACTCACTCACACGTACACACTCGCGCACACTCACACACACTCACGCACACTAGCACACACTCGCACGCCCACACTCGCACACTCTCGCACACATTTGCACACACTCGCACTCACTCGCACCCACTCGCATGCACACACTCGCACACACTCATACACAATCACACAAACTGACACACACTCGCACACACTCACACACTTGCACCCACTCACTCGTGCACACTCGCACACATTCGCACTCACTCGCACGCACTCGCACGCACACACTCGCACAAACTCACACACACTCGCACACACTCATACACAATCGCACGCGCACACACTCGCACACACACACTCACACACACTCGCACACTCTCGCACACATACGCACTCACTCGCACGCACTCGCACGCACACACTCTCACACACTCGCACAAACTCACACACACTCGCACACACTTATACACAATCGGACACACACACTCACTCACTCACACTCACTCGCACACACTTGCACACACTCGCACACACTCGCACACACAGTCCTACACACTCACACACACTCGCAAACACTCGCACAAACTCACACACACTCACTCACACGCACACACTTGCACACACTAGCACACACTCGCACGCCCACACTTGCACACACTCACACTCACTCGCACGCACTCGCACACACACTCGCACACACTCGCACATACTCGCACACACTTGCACACACTCGCACACACTCGCATGCACACACTCGCACACACACTCACAAACACACACTTGCATACACACTCGCACACACTCGCACAAACTCCTACACACACTCGTACACACTCACACACACTCGCACACACACTTGCACACACTCGCACACACTCGCACATACACGCATACACATTCGCACACACTCGCACACACACTCGAACACACAGTCCTACACACACACTCGCAAACACTCGCAAACACTCGCACACACTCACACACACTCACTCACACGTACACACTCGCACACACTCGCACACACTCACGCACACTAGCACACACTCGTAAGCATACACTCACATTCACTCACACACTTACTCACACGCACACACTCTCGCACACACTCACACACACTCGCGCACACTCGCACACACTCGCATGCCCACACTCGCACACTCTCGCACACATTTGCACACAGTCGCACTCACTCACACCCACTCGCACGCACACACTCGCACACACTCATACACAATCACACAAACTCGCACACACACTCGCACACATTCGCACACACTCGCACACACTCACTCACTCACACTCACTCGCACACACTTGCACACACTCGCACACACTCGCACACACAGTCCTACACACTCACACACACTCGCAAACACTCGCACAAACTCACACACACTCACTCACACGCACATACTTGCACACACTAGCACACACTCGCACGCCCACATTTGCACACATTCGCACTGACTCGCACGCACTCGCACGCACACACTCGCACACACTCGCACAAACTCACACACACTCGCACACACTCATACTCAATCGCACAATCGCACAAACTCACACACACTCGCACACACTCACACACTCGCACCCACTCACTCGTGCACACTCGCACACATTCGCAAGCACACACTCGCACAAACTCACACACACTCGCACACACTCATACACAATCGCACGCACACACACTCGCACACACACACTCACACACACTCGCACACTCTCGCACACATACGCACTCACTCGCACACACTCTCACACACTCGCACAAACTCACATACACTCGCACACACTTATACACAATCGCACACACACACTCACTCACTCACACTCACTCGCACACACTTGCACACACTCGCACACACTCGCACACACAGTCCTACACACTCACACACACTTGCACATACTCGCACACACTTGCACACACTCGCATGCACACACTCGCACACACACTCACAAACACACACTCGCATACACACTCGCACACACTCGCACAAACTCCTACACACACTCGTACACACTCACACACACTCGCACACACACTTGCACACACTCGCACACACTCGCACATACACACATACACATTCGCACACACTCGCACACACACTCGCACACACAGTCCTACACACACACACTCGCAAACACTCGCACACACTCACACACACACTCACTCACACGTACACACTCGCACACACTCACACACACTCACGCACACTAGCACACACTCGTAAGCATACACTCACATTCACTCACACACTTAATCACACGCACACACTCTCGCACACACTCACACACACTCGCGCACACTCGCACACACTCGCAAGCCAACACTCGCACACTCTCGCACACATTTGCACACACTTGCACTCACTCACACCCACTCGCACGCACACACTCGCACACACTCATACACAATCACACAAACTCGCCACACACACTCGCACACATTCGCACACACTCGCACACACTCACTCACTCACACTCACTCGCACACACTTGCACACACTCGCACACACTCGCACACACAGTCCTACACACTCACACACACTCGCAAACACTCGCACAAACTCACACACACTCACTCACACGCACACACTTGCACACACTAGCACACACTCGCACGCCCACACTTGCACACATTCGCACTCACTCGCACGCACACACTCGCACACACTCGCACAAACTCACACACACTCGCACACACTCATACACAATCGTACAATCGCACAAACTCACACACACTCGCACACAGTCACACACTCGCACCCACTCACTCGTGCACACTCGCACACATTTGCACTCACTCGCACGCACTCGCACGCACACACTCGCACAAACTCACACACACTTGCACACACTCATACACAATCGCAAGCACACACTCGCACACACACACTCGCACACACTCGCACACTCTCGCACACTTACGCACTCACTCGCATGCACTCGCACGCACACACTCTCACACACTCGCACAAACTCACACACACTCGCACACACTTATACGCAATCGCACACACACACTCACTCACTCACACTCACTCGCACACACTTGCACACACTCGCACACACTCGCACACACTCATACACAATCGCACAAACTCACACACACTCGTACACACTCACACACTCGCACCCACTCACTCGTGTACACTCGCAAACATTCGCACTCACTCGCACACACTCGCACGCACACACTCGCACAAACTCACACACACTCGCACACACTCATACACAATCGCACACACACACACTCGCACACACACACTCGCACACACTCGCACACTCTCGCACACATTCACACTCACTCGCACGCACTCGCACGCACACACTCGCACACACTCGCACAAACTCACACACACTCGCACACACTTATACACAATCGCACACACACACACTCGTACACACACTCGCACACACTCGCACACACTCGCACACACTCACTCACACACACACACTCGCACACACTCACACACACTCGCACACACTCACATGCACACACACTCGCACACACTCACACACACTCGCACACACTCACAAGCACACACTCACACATACACTCGCTCACACTCACAAGCACACACTCACACGCACACACTCGCACACACACTCGCACACACTCACACCCACTCACTCGTGCACACTCGCGCACACTCGGGCACATTTGCACACACTCGCACACACTCGCACACTCTCGCACACACTCACACACACACTCGCACACACTCGAACACACTCACACACACTCACAAACAATCGCACATACAGTCCTACAAACTCACATACACTCACACACACTCACACACTCGCACCCACACACAAACTGGCACACACTCAAACACACTCACTCATACACACTCGCACACACTCACTCGCACACACACACACTCGCACACACTCGCACCCAGTCACTCGAGCACACTCGCACACACTCGCACGCACACACGCACACACTCGCACACACTCACACGCACACACTCACGCACACACACTCGCGCACACTCGTGCACACTCACACGCACACATTCGCACACATTCGCACTCACTTGCACACACTGGCACACACTGGCACACACTGGCACACACACACTCGCACACACTCGCACACACTCGCACACACTTGCACTCACTAGCACACACACTCGCACATACTCGCACACACTCGCACACACTCGCACGCACACACTCGCACACACTCGCATGCACACACTCGCACACACACTCACACACACACACACTCACATACACACTCGCACACACTCGCACAAACTCCTACACACACACGTACACACTCACACACACTCGCACACACACTCGCACACACTCGCACATACACACATACACATTCACACACACTCGCACACACACTCGCACACACAGTCCTACACACTCACACACACACTCGCAAACACTCGCACACACTCACACACACACTCACTCACACATACACACTCGCGCACACTCACGCACACTAGCACACACTCGTAAGCATACACTCACACTCACTCACACACTTACTCACACGCACACACTCTCGCACACACTCACACACACTCGCGCACACTCGCACACTCTCGCACACACTTGCACACACTCGCACACACTCGCACACACAGTCCTACACACTCACACACACACTCGCAAACACTCGCACAAACTCACACACACTCACTCACATGCACACACTTGCGCACACTAGCACACACTCGCACGCCCACACTCGCACACATTTGCACTCACTCGCACGCACTCGCACGCACACACTCGCACACACTCGTGCAAACTCACACACACTCGCACACACTCATACACAATCGCACGCACACACACCTGCACACACTCGCACACATTTGCACTCACTCGCACGCACTCGCATGCACACACTCGCACAAACTCACACACACTGGCACACACTTATACACAATCGCACACACACACTCTAACACACACTCGCACACACTCGCACACACTCACTCACACACACTCACACACACACTCGCACACACTCACACACACTTGCACACACTCGCACACACTCACACGCACACACACTCACACACAATCACACACACTCGCACACACTCACAAGCACAAACTCGCACACACACTCGCACACACTCGAACACACTCGCACACACTCGCAAACACTCGCACATACAGTCCTACAAACTCACACACACTCACACACACTCGCACACACACTCGCACACACTTGCACACACTCGCACATACACACATACACATTCGCACACACTCGCACACACACTCGCACACACAGTCCTACACACACGCTCGCAAACACTCGCACACACTCACACACACACTCACTCACACGTACACACTCGCACACACTCGCACGCCCACACTCTCACACTCTCGCACACATTTGCACACACTCACACTCACTCGCACGCACTCGCACACACACTCACACACACACTCGCACAAACTCATACACAATCGCACACACTCACTCGCACACACTTGCACACACTCGCACACAGTCGCACACACTTGCACACACTTGCACACGCTTGCACACACTCGCACACACTCGCACACACTCGCACACACTCACACACACGCACACACACGCACACACACTCACGCACACATTCGCACACACTCGCACACACTTGCATGCACACATTCGCACGCAGTCGCACACACAAACACAAACTGGCACACACTCAAACACACTCGCAAACATTCGCACTCACTCGCACACACTCGCACGCACACACTCGCACAAACTCACACACACTCACACACACTCATACACAATCGCACACACACACTCGCACACACACACTCGCACACACTCGCACACTCTCGCACACATTCACACTCACTCGCACGCACTCGCACGCACACACTCGCACACACTCGCACAAACTCACACACACACACTCGCACACACACACTCGCACACACTCGCACACTCTCGCACACATTCACACTCACTCGCACGCACTCGCACGCACACACTCGCACACACTCGCACAAACTCACACACACTCGCACACACTTATACACAATCGCACACACACACACTCGTACACACACTTGCACACACTCGCACACACTCACTCACACACACACACTCGCACACACTTGCACACACTCGCACACACTCACACGCACACACACTCGCACACAATCACACACACTCGCACACACTCACAAGCACACACTCGCACACACACTCGCACACACTCACACGCACACACTCACACGCACACACTCGCACACACACTCGCACACACTCGCACCCACTCACTCGTGCACACTCGCGCACACTCGGGCACATTTGCACACACTCGCACACACTCGCACACTCTCGCACACACTCGCACACACACTCGCACACACTCGCACACACACACTCGCACATACTCGCTCACACTCGCACACACTCGCACGCACACACTCGCACACACTCGCATGCACACACTCGCACACACACTCACACACACACACTCGCATACACACTCGCACAAACTCCTACACACACTCGTACACACTCACACACACTAGCACACACACACTCGCACATACTCGCACACACTCGCACACACTCGCATGCACACACTCGCACACACACTCACACACTCTCGCATACACACTCGCACAAACTCCTACACACACTCGTACACACTCACACACACTCGCACACACACTTGCACACACTCGCACATACACACATACACATTCGCACACACTCGCACACACACTCGCACACACAGTCCTACACACTCACACACACACTCGCAAACACTCGCACACACTCACACACACACTCACTCACATGTACACACTCACGCACACTTGCACACACTCACGCACACTAGCACACACTCGTAAGCATACCCTCACACTCACTCACACACTTACTCACACGCACACACTCTCGCACACACTCACACACACTCGCGCACACTCGCACACACTCGCACGCCCACACTCGCACACTCTCGCACACATTTGCACACACTCGCACTCACTTGCACCCACTCGCACGCACCCACTCGCACACACTCATACACAATCACACAAACTCGCACACACACACTCGCACACATTCGCACACACTCGCACACACTCGCATGCACACACTCGCACACACAAACACACACACACTCGCATACACACTCGCACACACTCGCATGCACACACTCGCACACACACTCACACACACACACTCGCATACACACTCGCACACACTCGCACAAACTCCTACACACACTCGTACACACTCACACACACTCGCACACACACTTGCACACACTCGAACATACACACATACACATTCGCACACACTCGCACACTCACTCGCACACACAGTCCTACACACTCACACACACACTCGCAAACACTCGCACACACACACACTCACTCACACGTACACACTCGCGCACACTCGCACACACTCACGCACACTAGCACACACTCGTAAGCATACACTCACACTCACTCACACACTTACTCACACTCACACACTCTCGCACACACTAACACACACTCGCCCACACTCGCACACACTCGCACGCCCACACTCGCACACTCTCGCACACATTTGCACACACTCGCACTCACTCACACCCACTCACACGCACACACTCGCACACACTCATACACAATCACACAAACTCGAACACACACACTCGCACACATTCGCACACACTCGCACACACTCACTCACTCACACTCACTCGCACACACTTGCACACACTCGCACACACTCGCACACACAGTCCTACACACTCACACACACACTCGCAAACACTCGCACAAACTCACACACACTCACTCACACGCACACACTTGCGCACACTAGCACACACTCGCACGCCCACACTCGCACACATTTGCACTCACTCGCACGCACTCGCACGCACACACTCGCACAAACTCACACACACTCGCACACACTCATACACAATCGCACGCACACACGCTCGCACACACTCGCACACTCTCACACACATTCGCACTCACTCGCACGCACACACTCGCACAAACTCGTATGCACACACTCGCACACACACTCACACAAACACACTCGCATACACACTCGCACACACTCGCACAAACTCCTACACACACTCGTACACACTCACACACACTCGCACACACACTCGCACACACTCGAACATACACACATACACATTCGCACACACTCGCACACTCACTCGCACACACAGTCCTACACACTCACACACACACTCGCAAACACTCGCACACACACACACTCACTCACACGTACACACTCGCGCACACTCGCACACACTCACGCACACTAGCACACACTCGTAAGCATACACTCACACTCACTCACACACTTACTCACACTCACACACTCTCGCACACACTCACACACACTCGCCCACACTCGCACACACTCGCACGCCCACACTCGCACACTCTCGCACACATTTGCACACACTCGCACTCACTCACACCCACTCGCACGCACACACTCGCACACACTCATACACAATCACACAAACTCGCACACACACTCGCACACATTCGCACACACTCGCACACACTCACTCACTCACACTCACTCGCACACACTTGCACACACTCGCACACACTCGCACACACAGTCCTACACACTCACACACACACTCGCAAACACTCGCACAAACTCACACACACTCACTCACACGCACACACTTGCGCACACTAGCACACACTCGCACGCCCACACTCGCACACATTCGCACTCACTCGCACGCACTCGCACGCACACACTCGCACAAACTCACACACACTCGCACACACTCATACACAATCGCACGCACACACACTCGCACACACTCGCACACTCTCGCACACATTCGCACTCACTCGCACGCACACACTCGCACAAACTCGCATGCACACACTCGCACACACACTCACACACACACACTCGCATACACACTCGCACACACTCGCACAAACTCCTACACACACTCGTACACACTCACACACACTCGCACACACACTTGCACACACTCGCACACACTCGCACATACACACATACACATTCGCACACACTCGCACACTCACTCGCACACACAGTCCTACACACTCACACACACACTCGCAAACACTCGCACACACACACACTCACTCACACGTACACACTCGCGCACACTCACACACACTCACGCACACTAGCACACACTCGCACGCCCACACTCGCACACTCTCGCACACATTTGCACACACTCGCACTCACTCGCACCCACTCGCATGCACACACTCGCACACACTCATACACAATCACACAAACTGACACACACTCGCACACACTCACACACTTGCACCCACTCACTCGTGCACACTCGCACACATTCGCACTCACTCGCACGCACTCGCACGCACACACTCGCACAAACTCACACACACTCGCACACACTCATACACAATCGCACACTCTCGCACACATACGCACTCACTCGCACGCACTCGCACGCACACACTCTCACACACTCGCACAAACTCACACACACTCGCACACACTTATACACAACCGGACACACACACTCACTCACTCACACTCACTCGCACACACTTGCACACACTCGCACACACTCGCACACACAGTCCTACACACTCACACACACTCGCAAACACTCGCACAAACTCACACACACTCACTCACACGCACACACTTGCACACACTAGCACACACTTGCACGTCCACACTTGCACACACTCACACTCACTCGCACGCACTCGCACGCACACACTCGCACACACTTGCACACACTCGCACACACTCGCATGCACACACTCGCACACACACTCACAAACACACACTCGCATACACACTCGCACACACTCGCACAAACTCCTACACACACTCGTACACACTCACACACACTTGCATACACACTTGCACACACTCGCACACACTCGCACATACACGCAAACACATTCGCACACACTCGCACACACAGTCCTACACACTCACACACACACTCGCAAACACTCGCACACACTCACACACACACTCACTCACACGTACACACTCGCGCACACTCGCACACACTCACGCACACTAGCACACACTCGTAAGCATACACTCACACTCACTCACACACTTACTCACACGCACACACTCTCGCACACACTCACACACACCCGCGCACACTCGCACACACTCGCACGCCCACACTCGCACACTCTCGCACACATTTGCACACACTCGCACTCACTCGCACCCACTCGCACGCACAAACTCGCACACACTCATACACAATCACACAAACTCGCACACACACACTCACACACATTCGCACACACTCGTACACACGCACTCACTCACACTCACTCGCACACACTTGCACACACTCGCACACACTTGCACACACAGTCCTACACACTCACACCCACACTCGCAAACACTCGCACAAACTCACACACACTCACTCACACGCACACACTTGCGCACACTAGCAAACACTCGCACGCCCACACTCGCACACATTCGCACTCACTCGCATGCACTCGCACGCACACACTCACACACACTCGCACAAACTAACACACACTCGCACACACTCATACACAATCGCACGCACACACACGCGCACACACTCGCACACATTCGCACTCACTCGCACGCACTCGCACGCACACACTCGCACTAACTCACACACACTGGCACACACTTATACACAATCGCACACACACACTCTAACACACACTCGCACACACTCGCACACACTCACTCACACACACTCACACACACACACTCGCACACACTCACACACACTTGCACACACTCGCACACACTCACACGCACACACACTCACACACACACTCACACACACTCACAAGCACAAACTCGCACACACACTCGCACACACTCACACGCACACACTCACACGCACACACTCGCACACACACTCGCACACACTCGCACCCACTCACACTTGCACACTCGCGCACACTCGGGCACATTTGCACACACTCGCACACACTCGCACACTCTCGCACACACACTCGCACACACACTCGCACACACTCGCACACACTCGCAAACACTCGCACATACAGTCCTACAAACTCACACACACTCACACACACTCACACACTCGCACCCACACACAAACTGGCACACACTCAAACACATTCACTCATACACACTCGCACACACTCACTCGCACACACACACACTCGCACACACTCGCTCCCAGTCACTCGAGCACACTCGCACACCCTCGCATGCACGCACACACTCGCACACACTCACATGCACGCACACACACTCGCACACACTCGTGCACACTCGCACTCACACATTCACACACATTCGCACTCACTTGCACACACTCGTACGCACACACTGGCACACACTCGCACACACTTGCACACACACACTCGCACACACTCGCATGCACACACTTGCACACACACTCTCACACACTCGCATACACACTCGCACAAACTCCTACACACACTCGTACACACTCACACACACTAGCACACACACACTCGCACACACTCGCACATACTCGCACACACTCGCACACACTCGCATGCACACACTCGCACACACACTCACACACACACTCTCGCATACACACTCGCACAAACTCCTACACACACTCGTACACACTCACACACACTCGCACACACACTTGCACACACTCGCACACACTCGCACATACACACATACACATTCGCACACACTCGCACACACAGTCCTACACACTCACACACACACTCACAAACACTCGCACACACTCACACACACACTCACTCACACGTACACACTCACGCACACTTGCACACACTCACGCACACTAGCACACACTCGTAAGCATACACTCACACTCACTCACACACTTACTCACACGCACACACTCTCGCACACACTCACACACACTCGCGCAAACTCGCACACAGTCGCACGCCCACACTCGCACACATTTGCACACACTCGCACTCACTTGCACCCACTCGCACGCACACACTCGCACACACTCATACACAATCACACAAACTCGCACACATTCGCACACACTCGCACACACTCACTCACACTTACTCGCACACACTTGCACACACTCGCACACACTCGCACACACAGTCCTACACACACACTCGCAAAAACACTCGCACAAACTCACACACACTCACTCACACGCACACACTTGCGCACACTAGCACACACTTGCACGCCCACACTCACACACATTCGCACTCACTCGCACGCACTCACACGCACACACTCGCACAAACTCACACACACTCGCACACACTCATACACAATCGCACGCACACACACTCGCACACACTCGCACACTCTCACACACATTCACACTCACTCGCACGCACTCGCACACGCACACTCAAACACACTCGCACAAACTCACACACACTCGCACACACTTATACACAAACGCACACACACACTCGTACACACACTCGCACACACTCGCACACACTCGCACACACTCACTCACACACACTCACATGCACACACTCGCACACACTCACACACACTCACACACACTTGCACACACTCGCACACACTCGCACAAACTCCTACACACACTCGTACACACTCACACACACTCGCACACACACTTGCACACACTCGCACACACTCGCACATACACACATACACATTCGCACACACTCGCACACTCACTCGCACACACAGTCCTACACACTCACACACACACTCGCAAACACTCGCACACACACACACTCACTCACACGTACACACTCGCGCACACTCACACACACTCACGCACACTAGCACACACTCGCACGCCCACACTCGCACACTCTCGCACACATTTGCACACACTCGCACTCACTCGCACCCACTCGCATGCACACACTCGCACACACTCATACACAATCACACAAACTGACACACACTCGCACACACTCACACACTTGCACCCACTCACTCGTGCACACTCGCACACATTCGCACTCACTCGCACGCACTCGCACGCACACACTCGCACAAACTCACACACACTCGCACACACTCATACACAATCGCACGCGCACACACTCGCACACACACACTCACACACACTCGCACACTCTCGCACACATACGCACTCACTCGCACGCACTCGCACGCACACACTCTCACACACTCGCACAAACTCACACACACTCGCACACACTTATACACAATCGGACACACACACTCACTCACTCACACTCACTCGCACACACTTGCACACACTCGCACACACTCGCACACACAGTCCTACACACTCACACACACTCGCAAACACTCGCACAAACTCACACACACTCACTCACACGCACACACTTGCACACACTAGCACACACTCGCACGCCCACACTTGCACACACTCACACTCACTCGCACGCACTCGCACACACACTCGCACACACTCGCACATACTCGCACACACTTGCACACACTCGCACACACTCGCATGCACACACTCGCACACACACTCACAAACACACACTTGCATACACACTCGCACACACTCGCACAAACTCCTACACACACTCGTACACACTCACACACACTCGCACACACACTTGCACACACTCGCACACACTCGCACATACACGCATACACATTCGCACACACTCGCACACACACTCGAACACACAGTCCTACACACACACTCGCAAACACTCGCAAACACTCGCACACACTCACACACACTCACTCACACGTACACACTCGCACACACTCGCACACACTCACGCACACTAGCACACACTCGTAAGCATACACTCACATTCACTCACACACTTACTCACACGCACACACTCTCGCACACACTCACACACACTCGCGCACACTCGCACACACTCGCATGCCCACACTCGCACACTCTCGCACACATTTGCACACAGTCGCACTCACTCACACCCACTCGCACGCACACACTCGCACACACTCATACACAATCACACAAACTCGCACACACACTCGCACACATTCGCACACACTCGCACACACTCACTCACTCACACTCACTCGCACACACTTGCACACACTCGCACACACTCGCACACACAGTCCTACACACTCACACACACTCGCAAACACTCGCACAAACTCACACACACTCACTCACACGCACATACTTGCACACACTAGCACACACTCGCACGCCCACATTTGCACACATTCGCACTGACTCGCACGCACTCGCACGCACACACTCGCACACACTCGCACAAACTCACACACACTCGCACACACTCATACTCAATCGCACAATCGCACAAACTCACACACACTCGCACACACTCACACACTCGCACCCACTCACTCGTGCACACTCGCACACATTCGCAAGCACACACTCGCACAAACTCACACACACTCGCACACACTCATACACAATCGCACGCACACACACTCGCACACACACACTCACACACACTCGCACACTCTCGCACACATACGCACTCACTCGCACACACTCTCACACACTCGCACAAACTCACATACACTCGCACACACTTATACACAATCGCACACACACACTCACTCACTCACACTCACTCGCACACACTTGCACACACTCGCACACACTCGCACACACAGTCCTACACACTCACACACACTTGCACATACTCGCACACACTTGCACACACTCGCATGCACACACTCGCACACACACTCACAAACACACACTCGCATACACACTCGCACACACTCGCACAAACTCCTACACACACTCGTACACACTCACACACACTCGCACACACACTTGCACACACTCGCACACACTCGCACATACACACATACACATTCGCACACACTCGCACACACACTCGCACACACAGTCCTACACACACACACTCGCAAACACTCGCACACACTCACACACACACTCACTCACACGTACACACTCGCACACACTCACACACACTCACGCACACTAGCACACACTCGTAAGCATACACTCACATTCACTCACACACTTAATCACACGCACACACTCTCGCACACACTCACACACACTCGCGCACACTCGCACACACTCGCAAGCCAACACTCGCACACTCTCGCACACATTTGCACACACTTGCACTCACTCACACCCACTCGCACGCACACACTCGCACACACTCATACACAATCACACAAACTCGCCACACACACTCGCACACATTCGCACACACTCGCACACACTCACTCACTCACACTCACTCGCACACACTTGCACACACTCGCACACACTCGCACACACAGTCCTACACACTCACACACACTCGCAAACACTCGCACAAACTCACACACACTCACTCACACGCACACACTTGCACACACTAGCACACACTCGCACGCCCACACTTGCACACATTCGCACTCACTCGCACGCACACACTCGCACACACTCGCACAAACTCACACACACTCGCACACACTCATACACAATCGTACAATCGCACAAACTCACACACACTCGCACACAGTCACACACTCGCACCCACTCACTCGTGCACACTCGCACACATTTGCACTCACTCGCACGCACTCGCACGCACACACTCGCACAAACTCACACACACTTGCACACACTCATACACAATCGCAAGCACACACTCGCACACACACACTCGCACACACTCGCACACTCTCGCACACTTACGCACTCACTCGCATGCACTCGCACGCACACACTCTCACACACTCGCACAAACTCACACACACTCGCACACACTTATACGCAATCGCACACACACACTCACTCACTCACACTCACTCGCACACACTTGCACACACTCGCACACACTCGCACACACTCATACACAATCGCACAAACTCACACACACTCGTACACACTCACACACTCGCACCCACTCACTCGTGTACACTCGCAAACATTCGCACTCACTCGCACACACTCGCACGCACACACTCGCACAAACTCACACACACTCGCACACACTCATACACAATCGCACACACACACACTCGCACACACACACTCGCACACACTCGCACACTCTCGCACACATTCACACTCACTCGCACGCACTCGCACGCACACACTCGCACACACTCGCACAAACTCACACACACTCGCACACACTTATACACAATCGCACACACACACACTCGTACACACACTCGCACACACTCGCACACACTCGCACACACTCACTCACACACACACACTCGCACACACTCACACACACTCGCACACACTCACATGCACACACACTCGCACACACTCACACACACTCGCACACACTCACAAGCACACACTCACACATACACTCGCTCACACTCACAAGCACACACTCACACGCACACACTCGCACACACACTCGCACACACTCACACCCACTCACTCGTGCACACTCGCGCACACTCGGGCACATTTGCACACACTCGCACACACTCGCACACTCTCGCACACACTCACACACACACTCGCACACACTCGAACACACTCACACACACTCACAAACAATCGCACATACAGTCCTACAAACTCACATACACTCACACACACTCACACACTCGCACCCACACACAAACTGGCACACACTCAAACACACTCACTCATACACACTCGCACACACTCACTCGCACACACACACACTCGCACACACTCGCACCCAGTCACTCGAGCACACTCGCACACACTCGCACGCACACACGCACACACTCGCACACACTCACACGCACACACTCACGCACACACACTCGCGCACACTCGTGCACACTCACACGCACACATTCGCACACATTCGCACTCACTTGCACACACTGGCACACACTGGCACACACTGGCACACACACACTCGCACACACTCGCACACACTCGCACACACTTGCACTCACTAGCACACACACTCGCACATACTCGCACACACTCGCACACACTCGCACGCACACACTCGCACACACTCGCATGCACACACTCGCACACACACTCACACACACACACACTCACATACACACTCGCACACACTCGCACAAACTCCTACACACACACGTACACACTCACACACACTCGCACACACACTCGCACACACTCGCACATACACACATACACATTCACACACACTCGCACACACACTCGCACACACAGTCCTACACACTCACACACACACTCGCAAACACTCGCACACACTCACACACACACTCACTCACACATACACACTCGCGCACACTCACGCACACTAGCACACACTCGTAAGCATACACTCACACTCACTCACACACTTACTCACACGCACACACTCTCGCACACACTCACACACACTCGCGCACACTCGCACACTCTCGCACACACTTGCACACACTCGCACACACTCGCACACACAGTCCTACACACTCACACACACACTCGCAAACACTCGCACAAACTCACACACACTCACTCACATGCACACACTTGCGCACACTAGCACACACTCGCACGCCCACACTCGCACACATTTGCACTCACTCGCACGCACTCGCACGCACACACTCGCACACACTCGTGCAAACTCACACACACTCGCACACACTCATACACAATCGCACGCACACACACCTGCACACACTCGCACACATTTGCACTCACTCGCACGCACTCGCATGCACACACTCGCACAAACTCACACACACTGGCACACACTTATACACAATCGCACACACACACTCTAACACACACTCGCACACACTCGCACACACTCACTCACACACACTCACACACACACTCGCACACACTCACACACACTTGCACACACTCGCACACACTCACACGCACACACACTCACACACAATCACACACACTCGCACACACTCACAAGCACAAACTCGCACACACACTCGCACACACTCGAACACACTCGCACACACTCGCAAACACTCGCACATACAGTCCTACAAACTCACACACACTCACACACACTCGCACACACACTCGCACACACTTGCACACACTCGCACATACACCCATACACATTCGCACACACTCGCACACACACTCGCACACACAGTCCTACACACACGCTCGCAAACACTCGCACACACTCACACACACACTCACTCACACGTACACACTCGCACACACTCGCACGCCCACACTCTCACACTCTCGCACACATTTGCACACACTCACACTCACTCGCACGCACTCGCACACACACTCACACACACACTCGCACAAACTCATACACAATCGCACACACTCACTCGCACACACTTGCACACACTCGCACACAGTCGCACACACTTGCACACACTTGCACACGCTTGCACACACTCGCACACACTCGCACACACTCGCACACACTCACACACACGCACACACACGCACACACACTCACGCACACATTCGCACACACTCGCACACACTTGCATGCACACATTCGCACGCAGTCGCACACACAAACACAAACTGGCACACACTCAAACACACTCGCAAACATTCGCACTCACTCGCACACACTCGCACGCACACACTCGCACAAACTCACACACACTCACACACACTCATACACAATCGCACACACACACTCGCACACACACACTCGCACACACTCGCACACTCTCGCACACATTCACACTCACTCGCACGCACTCGCACGCACACACTCGCACACACTCGCACAAACTCACACACACACACTCGCACACACACACTCGCACACACTCGCACACTCTCGCACACATTCACACTCACTCGCACGCACTCGCACGCACACACTCGCACACACTCGCACAAACTCACACACACTCGCACACACTTATACACAATCGCACACACACACACTCGTACACACACTCGCACACACTCGCACACACTCACTCACACACACACACTCGCACACACTTGCACACACTCGCACACACTCACACGCACACACACTCGCACACAATCACACACACTCGCACACACTCACAAGCACACACTCGCACACACACTCGCACACACTCACACGCACACACTCACACGCACACACTCGCACACACACTCGCACACACTCGCACCCACTCACTCGTGCACACTCGCGCACACTCGGGCACATTTGCACACACTCGCACACACTCGCACACTCTCGCACACACTCGCACACACACTCGCACACACTCGAACACACTCACACACACTCACAAACAATCGCACATACAGTCCTACAAACTCACACACACTCACACACACTCACACACTCGCACCCACACACAAACTGGCACACACTCAAACACACTCACTCATACACACTCGCACACACTCACTCGCACACACAAACACTCGCACACACTCGCACCCAGTCACTCGAGCACACTCGCACACCCTCGCACGCACGCACACACTCGCACACACTCACATGCACACACTCACGCACACACACTCGCGCACACTCATGCACACTCGCACGCACACATTCACACACATTCGCACGCACTTGCACACACTCGTACGCACACACTGGCACACACTCGCACACACTCGCACACACACACTCGCACATACTCGCTCACACTCGCACACACTCGCACGCACACACTCGCACACACTCGCATGCACACACTCGCACACACACTCACACACACACACTCGCATACACACTCGCACAAACTCCTACACACACTCGTACACACTCACACACACTAGCACACACACACTCGCACATACTCGCACACACTCGCACACACTCGCATGCACACACTCGCACACACACTCACACACTCTCGCATACACACTCGCACAAACTCCTACACACACTCGTACACACTCACACACACTCGCACACACACTTGCACACACTCGCACATACACACATACACATTCGCACACACTCGCACACACACTCGCACACACAGTCCTACACACTCACACACACACTCGCAAACACTCGCACACACTCACACACACACTCACTCACATGTACACACTCACGCACACTTGCACACACTCACGCACACTAGCACACACTCGTAAGCATACCCTCACACTCACTCACACACTTACTCACACGCACACACTCTCGCACACACTCACACACACTCGCGCACACTCGCACACACTCGCACGCCCACACTCGCACACTCTCGCACACATTTGCACACACTCGCACTCACTTGCACCCACTCGCACGCACCCACTCGCACACACTCATACACAATCACACAAACTCGCACACACACACTCGCACACATTCGCACACACTCGCACACACTCGCATGCACACACTCGCACACACAAACACACACACACTCGCATACACACTCGCACACACTCGCATGCACACACTCGCACACACACTCACACACACACACTCGCATACACACTCGCACACACTCGCACAAACTCCTACACACACTCGTACACACTCACACACACTCGCACACACACTTGCACACACTCGAACATACACACATACACATTCGCACACACTCGCACACTCACTCGCACACACAGTCCTACACACTCACACACACACTCGCAAACACTCGCACACACACACACTCACTCACACGTACACACTCGCGCACACTCGCACACACTCACGCACACTAGCACACACTCGTAAGCATACACTCACACTCACTCACACACTTACTCACACTCACACACTCTCGCACACACTCACACACACTCGCCCACACTCGCACACACTCGCACGCCCACACTCGCACACTCTCGCACACATTTGCACACACTCGCACTCACTCACACCCACTCGCACGCACACACTCGCACACACTCATACACAATCACACAAACTCGCACACACACACTCGCACACATTCGCACACACTCGCACACACTCACTCACTCACACTCACTCGCACACACTTGCACACACTCGCACACACAGTCCTACACACTCACACACACACTCGCAAACACTCGCACAAACTCACACACACTCACTCACACGCACACACTTGCGCACACTAGCACACACTCGCACGCCCACACTAGCACACATTTGCACTCACTCGCACGCACTCGCACGCACACACTCGCACAAACTCACACACACTCGCACACACTCATACACAATCGCACGCACACACGCTCGCACACACTCGCACACTCTCGCACACATTCGCACTCACTCGCACGCACCCACTCGCACAAACTCGCATGCACACACTCGCACACACACTCACACACACACACTCGCATACACACTCGCACACACTCGCACAAACTCCTACACACACTCGTACACACTCACACACACTCGCACACACACTCGCACACACTCGAACATACACACATACACATTCGCACACACTCGCACACTCACTCGCACACACAGTCCTACACACTCACACACACTCGCAAACACTCGCACACACACACACTCACTCACACGTACACACTCGCGCACACTCGCACACACTCACGCACACTAGCACACACTCGTAAGCATACACTCACACTCACTCACACACTTACTCACACTCACACACTCTCGCACACACTCACACACACTCGCCCACACTCGCACACACTCGCACGCCCACACTCGCACACTCTCGCACACATTTGCACACACTCGCACTCACTCACACCCACTCGCACGCACACACTCGCACACACTCATACACAATCACACAAACTCGCACACACACACTCGCACACATTCGCACACACTCGCACACACTCACTCACTCACACTCACTCGCACACACTTGCACACACTCGCACACACTCGCACACACAGTCCTACACACTCACACACACACTCGCAAACACTCACACAAACTCACACACACTCACTCACACGCACACACTTGCGCACACTAGCACACACTCGCACGCCCACACTCGCACACATTCGCACTCACTCGCACGCACTCGCACGCACACACTCGCACAAACTCACACACACTCGCACACACTCATACACAATCGCACGCACACACACTCGCACACACTCGCACACTCTCGCACACATTCGCACTCACTCACACGCACACACTCGCACAAACTCGCATGCACACACTCGCACACACACTCACACACACTCGCATACACACTCGCACACACTCGCACAAACTCCTACACACACTCGTACACACTCACACACACTCGCACACACACTTGCACACACTCGCACACACTCGCACATACACACATACACATTCGCACACACTCGCACACTCACTCGCACACACAGTCCTACACACTCACACACACACTCGCAAACACTCGCACACACACACACTCACTCACACGTACACACTCGCGCACACTCACACACACTCACGCACACTAGCACACACTCGCACGCCCACACTCGCACACTCTCGCACACATTTGCACACACTCGCACTCACTCGCACCCACTCGCATGCACACACTCGCACACACTCATACACAATCACACAAACTGACACACACTCGCACACACTCACACACTTGCACCCACTCACTCGTGCACACTCGCACACATTCGCACTCACTCGCACGCACTCGCACGCACACACTCGCACAAACTCACACACACTCGCACACACTCATACACAATCGCACGCGCACACACTCGCACACACACACTCACACACACTCGCACACTCTCGCACACATACGCACTCACTCGCACGCACTCGCACGCACACACTCTCACACACTCGCACAAACTCACACACACTCGCACACACTTATACACAATCGGACACACACACTCACTCACTCACACTCACTCGCACACACTTGCACACACTCGCACACACTCGCACACACAGTCCTTCACACTCACACACACTCGCAAACACTCGCACAAACTCACACACACTCACTCACACGCACACACTTGCACACACTAGCACACACTCGCACGCCCACACTTGCACACACTCACACTCACTCGCACGCACTCGCACACACACTCGCACACACTCGCACATACTCGCACACACTTGCACACACTCGCACACACTCACATGCACACACTCGCACACACACTCACAAACACACACTTGCATACACACTCGCACACACTCGCACAAACTCCTACACACACTCGTACACACTCACACACACTCGCACACACACTTGCACACACTCGCACATACACGCATACACATTCGCACACACTCGCACACACACTCGCACACACAGTCCTACACACACACTCGCAAACACTCGCACACACTCACACACACTCACTCACACGTACACACTCGCACACACTCGCACACACTCACGCACACGTACACACTCGCACACACTCGCACACACTCACGCACACTAGCACACACTCGTAAGCATACACTCACATTCACTCACACACTTACTCACATGCACACACTCTCGCACACACTCACACACACTCGCGCACACTCGCACACACTCGCATGCCCACACTCGCACACTCTCGCACACATTTGCACACAGTCGCACTCACTCACACCCACTCGCACGCACACACTCGCACACACTCATACACAATCACACAAACTCGCACACACACTCGCACACATTCGCACACACTCGCACACACTCACTCACTCACACTCACTCGCACACACTTGCACACACTCGCACACACTCGCACACACAGTCCTACACACTCACACACACTCGCAAACACTCGCACAAACTCACACACACTCACTCACACGCACATACTTGCACACACTAGCACACACTCGCACGCCCACATTTGCACACATTCGCACTGACTCGCACGCACTCGCACGCACACACTCGCACACACTCGCACAAACTCACACACACTCGCACACACTCATACTCAATCGCACAATCGCACAAACTCACACACACTCGCACACACTCACACACTCGCACCCACTCACTCGTGCACACTCGCACACATTCGCAAGCACACACTCGCACAAACTCACACACACTCGCACACACTCATACACAATCGCACGCACACACACTCGCACACACACACTCACACACACTCGCACACTCTCGCACACATACGCACTCACTCGCACACACTCTCACACACTCGCACAAACTCACACACACTCGCACACACTTATACACAATCGCACACACACACTCACTCACTCACACTCACTCGCACACACTTGCACACACTCGCACACACTTGCACACACAGTCCTACACACTCACACACACTTGCACATACTCGCACACACTTGCACACACTCGCATGCACACACTCGCACACACACTCACAAACACACACTCGCATACACACTCGCACAAACTCCTACACACACTCGTACACACTCACACACACTCGCACACACACTTGCACACACTCGCACACACTCGCACATACACACATACACATTCGCACACACCCGCACACACACTCGCACACACAGTCCTACACACACACACTCGCAAACACTCGCACACACTCACACACACACTCACTCACACGTACACACTCGCACACACTCGCACACACTCACGCACACTAGCACACACTCGTAAGCATACACTCACATTCACTCACACACTTAATCACACGCACACACTATCGCACACACTCACACACACTCGCGCACACTCGCACACACTCGCAAGCCAACACTCGCACACTCTCGCACACATTTGCACACACTTGCACTCACTCACACCCACTCGCACGCACACACTCGCACACACTCGCATGCACACACTCGCACACACACTCACAAACACACACTCACATACACACTCGCACACACTCGCACAAACTCCTACACACACTCGTACACACTCACACACACTCGCACACACACTCGCACACACTCGCACATACACACATACACATTTGCACACACTCGCACACACACTCACACACACAGTCCTACACACTCACACACACTCGCAAACACTCGCACACACTCACACACACACTCACTCACACGTACACACTCGCGCACACTCACGCACACTAGCACACACTCGTAAGCATACACTCAAACTCACTCACACACTTACTCACATGCACACACTCTCGCACACACTCACACACACTCGTGCACACTCGCACACACTCGCAAGCCAACACTCGCACACTCTCGCACACATTTGCACACACTTGCACTCACTCACACCCACTCGCACGCACACACTCGCACACACTCATACACAATCACACAAACTCGCCACACACACTCGCACACATTCGCACACACTCGCACACACTCACTCACTCACACTCACTCGCACACACTTGCACACACTCGCACACACTCGCACACACAGTCCTACACACTCACACACACTCGCAAACACTCGCACAAACTCACACACACTCACTCACACGCACACACTTGCACACACTAGCACACACTCGCACGCCCACACTTGCACACATTCGCACTCACTCGCACGCACTCGCACGCACACACTCGCACACACTCGCACAAACTCACACACACTCGCACACACTCATACACAATCGTACAATCGCACAAACTCACACACACTCGCACACAGTCACACACTCGCACCCACTCACTCGTGCACACTCGCACACATTTGCACTCACTCGCACGCACTCGCACGCACACACTCGCACAAACTCACACACACTTGCACACACTCATACACAATCGCAAGCACACACTCGCACACACACACTCGCACACACTCGCACACTCTCGCACACTTACGCACTCACTCGCATGCACTCGCACGCACACACTCTCACACACTCGCACAAACTCACACACACTCGCACACACTTATACGCAATCGCACACACACACTCACTCACTCACACTCACTCGCACACACTTGCACACACTCGCACACACTCGCACACACTCATACACAATCGCACAAACTCACACTCACTCGTGTACACTCGCAAACATTCGCACTCACTCGCACACACTCGCACGCACACACTCGCACAAACTCACACACACTCGCACACACTCATACACAATCGCACACACACACACTCGCACACACACACTCGCACACACTCGCACACTCTCGCACACATTCACACTCACTCGCACGCACTCGCACGCACACACTCGCACACACTCGCACAAACTCACACACACTCGCACACACTTATACACAATCGCACACACACACACTCGTACACACACTCGCACACACTCGCACACACTCGCACACAATCACTCACACACACACACTCGCACACACTCACACACACTCGCACACACTCACATGCACACACACTCGCACACACTCACACACACTCGCACACACTCACAAGCACACACTCACACAGACACTCGCTCACACTCACAAGCACACACTCACACGCACACACTCGCACACACACTCGCACACACTCACACCCACTCACTCGTGCACACTCGGGCACATTTGCACACACTCGCACACACTCGCACACACTCGCACACTCTCGCACACACTCGCACACACACTCGCACACACTCGAACACACTCACACACACTCACAAACAATCGCACATACAGTCCTACAAACTCACACACACTCACACACACTCACACACTCGCACCCACACACAAACTGGCACACACTCAAACACACTTACTCATACACACTCGCACACACTCACTCGCACACACACACACTCGCACACACTCGCACCCAGTCACTCGAGCACACTCGCACACACTCGCACGCACACACGCACACACTCGCACACACTCACACGCACACACTCACGCACACACACTCGCGCACACTCGTGCACACTCGCACGCACACATTCGCACACATTCGCACTCACTTGCACACACTGGCACACACTGGCACACACTGGCACACACACACTCGCACACACTCGCACACACTCGCACACACTTGCACACACTAGCACACACACTCGCACATACTCGCACACACTCGCACACACTCGCACGCACACACTCGCACACACTCGCATGCACACACTCGCACACACACTCACACACACACACTCACATACACACTCGCACACACTCGCACAAACTCCTACACACACACGTACACACTCACACACACTCGCACACACACTCGCACACACTCGCACATACACACATTCACATTCACACACACTCGCACACACACTCGCACACACAGTCCTACACACTCACACACACACTCGCAAACACTCGCACACACTCACACACACACTCACTCACACATACACACTCGCGCACACTCACGCACACTAGCACACACTCGTAAGCATACACTCACACTCACTCACACACTTACTCACACGCACACACTCTCGCACACACTCACACACACTCGCGCACACTCGCACACTCTCGCACACACTTGCACACACTCGCACACACTCGCACACACAGTCCTACACACTCACACACACACTCGCAAACACTCGCACAAACTCACACACACTCACTCACACGCACACACTTGCGCACACTAGCACACACTCGCACGCCCACACTCGCACACATTCGCACTCACTCGCACGCACTCGCACGCACACACTCGCACACACTCGCGCAAACTCACACACACTCGCACACACTCATACACAATCGCACGCACACACACCTGCACACACTCACACACATTTGCACTCACTCGCATGCACTCGCATGCACACACTCGCACAAACTCACACACACTGGCACACACTTATACACAATCGCACACACACACTCTAACACACACTCGCACACACTCGCACACACTCACTCACACACACTCACACACACACTCGCACACACTCACACACACTTGCACACACTCGCACACACTCACACGCACACACACTCACACACAATCACACACACTCGCACACACTCACAAGCACAAACTCGCACACACACTCGCACACACTCGAACACACTCGCACACACTCGCAAACACTCGCACATACAGTCCTACAAACTCACACACACTCACACACACTCACACACTCGCACCCACACACAAACTGGCACACACTCAAACACACTCACTCATACACACTCGCACACACTCACTCGCACACACACACACACACTCGCACACACTCGCACCCAGTCACTCGAGCACACTCGCACACCCTCGCACGCACGCACACACTCGCACACACTCACATGCACACACTCACGCACACACACTCGCGCACACTCATGCACACTCGCACGCACACATTCACACACATTCGCACGCACTTGCACACACTCGTACGCACACACTGGCTCACACTCGCACACACTCGCACACACACACTCGCACATACTCGCTCACACTCGCACACACTCGCACGCACACACTCGCACACACTCGCATGCACACACTCGCACACACACTCACACACACACACTCGCATACACACTCGCACAAACTCCTACACACACTCGTACACACTCACACACACTAGCACACACACACTCGCACATACTCGCACACACTCGCACACACTCGCATGCACACACTCGCACACACACTCACACACTCTCGCATACACACTCGCACAAACTCCTACACACACTCGTACACACTCACACACACTCGCACACACACTTGCACACACTCGCACATACACACATACACATTCGCACACACTCGCACACACACTCGCACACACAGTCCTACACACTCACACACACACTCGCAAACACTCGCACACACTCACACACACACTCACTCACACGTACACACTCACGCACACTTGCACACACTCACGCACACTAGCACACACTCGTAAGCATACCCTCACACTCACTCACACACTTACTCACACGCACACACTCTCGCACACACTCACACACACTCGCGCACACTCGCACACACTCGCACGCCCACACTCGCACACTCTCGCACACATTTGCACACACTCGCACTCACTTGCACCCACTCGCACGCACCCACTCGCACACACTCATACACAATCACACAAACTCGCACACACACACTCGCACACATTCGCACACACTCGCTCACACTCGCATGCACACACTCGCACACACACTCACACACACACTCTCGCATACACACTGGCACAAACTCCTACACACACTCGTACACACTCACACACACTCGCACACACAATTGCACACACTCGCACATACACACATACACATTCGCACACACTCGCACACACTCGCACACACAGTCCTACACACTCACACACTCACTCGCAAACACTCGCACAAACTCACACACACTCACTCACATGCAGACACACTCGCATGCCCACACTCACACACATTTGCACTCACTCGCACGCACTCGCACGTACTCGCACGCACACACTCGCACAAACTCACACACACTCGCACACACTCATACACAATCGCACGCACACACACACTCTCGCACTCACTCACACACTTACTCACACGCACACACTCTCGCACACACTCACACACACTCGCACACACTCGCACACTCTCGCACACATTCACACAAACTCGCACGCACTCGCACGCGCACACTCGAACACACTCGCACAAACTCACACACACTCGCACACACTTATACACAAACGCACACACACACTCGTACACACACTCGCACACACTCGCACACACTCGCACACACACTCACACACACACACTCGCACACACTCACACACACTTGCACACACTCGCACACACTCACACACACTCGCACACGCACTCACACACACTCACACACTCACAAGCACACACTCGCACACACACTCGCACAAACTCACACGCACACACTCACACGCACACACTCGCACAAACAGTCGCACACACTCGCACCCACTCACTCGTGCACACTCGCGCACACTCGGGCACATTTGCACACACTCGCACACACTCGCACACTCTCGCACACACACTCGCACACACACTCGCACACACTCGAACACACTCGCACACACTCGCAAACACTCGCACATACAGTCCTACAAACTCACACACACTCACACACACTCACACACTCCACCCACACACAAACTGGCACACACTCAAACACACTCACTCATACACACTCGCACACACTCACTCGCACACACTCACACTCGCACACACTCGCACCCAGTCACTCGAGCACACTCGCACACACTCGCACGCACGCACACACTCGCACACACTCACACGCACACAGTCACGCACACACACTCGCG
This sequence comes from Phyllobates terribilis, assembly GCF_046119375.1. NCBI lineage: Eukaryota > Metazoa > Chordata > Amphibia > Anura > Dendrobatidae > Phyllobates > Phyllobates terribilis. The sequence continues at coordinate 4,145,661 of NW_027362853.1, forward strand.
CACACTCGTGCACACTTGCACGCACACATTCGCACACATTCGCACTCACTTGCACACACTCGTGCGCACACACTGGCACACACTGGCACACACTGGCACACACACACTCGCACACACTCGCACACACTTGCACACACTAGCACACACACACTCGCACATACTCGCACACACTCGCACACACTCGCACGCACACACTCGCACACACTCGCATGCACACACTCGCACACACACTCACACACACACTCACATACACACTCGCACACACTCGCACAAACTCCTACACACACACGTACACACTCACACACACTCGCACACACACTCGCACACACTCGCACATACACACATACACATTCACACACACTCGCACACACACCCGCACACACAGTCCTACACACTCACACACACACTCGCAAACACTCGCACACACTCACACACACACTCACTCACACGTACACACTCGCGCACACTCACGCACACCAGCACACACTCGTAAGCATACACTCACACTCACTCACACACTTACTCACACGCACACACTCTCGCACACACTCACACACACTCGCGCACACTTGCACACACTCGCACGCCCACACTCGCACACTCTTGCACACATTTGCACACACTCGCACTCACTCGCACACACTCGCACGCACACACTCGCACACACTCATACACAATCACACAAACTCGCACACACACATTCGCACACATTCGCACACACTCTCACACACGCACTCACTCACACTCACTCGCACACACTTGCACACACTCGCACACACTCGCACACACAGTCCTACACACTCACACACACACTCGCAAACACTCGCACAAACTCACACACACTCACGCACACACTTGCGCACACTAGCACACACTCGCACGCCCAAACTCACACAAACTCATACACAATCACACACACTCGCACGCACACATTCACACACATTCGCACGCACTTGCACACACTTGTACGCACACACTGGCACACAATCGCACACACTCGCACACACACACTCGCACATACTCGCTCACACTCGCACACACTCGCATGCACACACTCGCACACACACTCACACACACACACTCGCATACACACTCGCACAAACTCCTACACACACTCGTACACACTCACACACACTAGCACACACACACTCGCACATACTCGCACACACTCGCACACACTCGCATGCACACACTCGCACACACACTCACACACTCTCGCATACACACTCGCACAAACTCCTACACACACTTGTACACACTCACACACACTCGCACACACACTTGCACACACTCGCACATACACACATACACATTCGCACACACTCGCACACACACTCGCACACACAGTCCTACACACTCACACACACACTCGCAAACACTCGCACACACATACCCTCACACTCACTCACACACTTACTCACACTCACACACACTCGCGCACACTCGCACACACTCGCACGCCCACACTCGCACACTCTCGCACACATTTGCACACACTCGCACTCACTTGCACCCACTCGCACGCACACACTCGCACACACTCATACACAATCACACAAACTCGCACACACACACTCGCACACATTCGCACACACTCGCACACACTCACTCACTCACACTCACTCGCACACACTTGCACACACTCGCACACACTCGCACACACAGTCCTACACACTCACACACACACTCGCAAACACTCGCACAAACTCACACACACTCACTCACACGCAGACACACTCGCATGCCCACACTCACACACATTTGCACTCACTCGCACGCACTCGCACGCACACACTCGCACAAACTCACACACACTCGCACACACTCATACACAATCTCACGCACACACACTCGCACACACACACTCGCACACACACACTCGCACAATCTCGCACACATTCACACTCACTCGCACGCACTCGCACGCGCACACTCGAACACACTCGCACAAGCTCACACACACTCGCACACACTTATACACAAACGCACACACACACTCGTACACACACTCGCACACACTCGCACACACTCGCACACACTCACTCACACACACTCACACACACACACTCGCACACACTCACACACACTTGCACACACTCGCACACACTCACACGCACACACACTCGCACACACACTCACACACACTCACACACTCACAAGCACACACTCGCACACACACTCGCACAAACTCACACGCACACACTCACACGCACACACTCGCACAAACAGTCGCACACACTCGCACCCACTCACTCGTGCACACTCGCGCACACTCGGGCACATTTGCACACACTCGCACACACTCGCACACTCTCGCACACACACTCGCACACACACTCGCACACACTCGAACACACTCGCACACACTCGCAAACACTCGCACATACAGTCCTACAAACTCACACACACTCACACACACTCACACACTCCACCCACACACAAACTGGCACACACTCAAACACACTCACTCATACACACTCGCACACACTCACTCGCACACACACACACTCGCACACACTCGCACCCAGTCACTCGAGCACACTCGCACACACTCGCACGCACGCACACACTCGCACACACTTACACGCACACAGTCACGCACACACACTCGCGCACACTCGTGCACACTTGCACGCACACATTCGCACACATTCGCACTCACTTGCACACACTCGTGCGCACACACTGGCACACACTGGCACACACTGGCACACACACACTCGCACACACTCGCACACACTTGCACACACTAGCACACACACACTCGCACATACTCGCACACACTCGCACACACTCGCACACACTCGCACGCACACACTCGCACACACTCGCATGCACACACTCGCACACACACTCACACACACACTCACATACACACTCGCACAAACTCCTACACACACACGTACACACTCACACACACTCGCACACACACTCGCACACACTCGCACATACACACATACACATTCACACACACTCGCACACACACCCGCACACACAGTCCTACACACTCACACACACACTCGCAAACACTCGCACACACTCACACACACACTCACTCACACGTACACACTCGCGCACACTCACGCACACTAGCACACACTCGTAAGCATACACTCACACTCACTCACACACTTACTCACACGCACACACTCTCGCACACACTCACACACACTCGCGCACACTCGCACACACTCGCACGCCCACACTCGCACACTCTCGCACACATTTGCACACACTCGCACTCACTCGCACCCACTCGCACGCACACACTCGCACACACTCATACACAATCACACAAACTCGCACACACACACTCGCACACATTCGCACACACTCTCACACACGCACTCACTCACACTCACTCGCACACACTTGCACACACTCGCACACACTCGCACACACAGTCCTACACACTCACACACACACTCGCAAACACTCGCACAAACTCACACACACTCACTCACACGCACACACTTGCGCACACTAGCACACACTCGCACGCCCAAACTCGCACACACTCATACACAATCACACACACTCGCACGCACACATTCACACACATTCGCACGCACTTGCACACACTCGTACGCACACACTGGCACACACTCGCACACACTCGCACACACACACTCGCACATACTCACTCACACTCGCACACACTCGCACGCACACACTCGCACACACTCGCATGCACACACTCGCACACACACTCACACACACACACTCGCATACACACTCGCACAAACTCCTACACACACTCGTACACACTCACACACACTAGCACACACACACTCTCACATACTCGCACACACTCGCACACACTCGCATGCACACACTCGCACACACACTCACACACTCTCGCATACACACTCGCACAAACTCCTACACACACTCGTACACACTCACACACACTCGCACACACACTTGCACACACTCGCACATACACACATACACATTCGCACACACTCGCACACACACTCGCACACACAGTCCTACACACTCACACACACACTCTCAAACACTCGCACACACTCACACACACACTCACTCACACGTACACACTCACGCACACTTGCACACACTCACGCACACTAGCACACACTCGTAAGCATACACTCACACTCACTCACACACTTACTCACACGCACACACTCTCGCACACACTCACACACACTCGCGCACACTCGCACACACTCGCACGCCCACACTCGCACACTCTCGCACACATTTGCACACACTCTCACTCACTTGCACCCACTCGCACGCACCCACTCGCACACACTCATACACAATCACACAAACTCGCACACACACACTCGCACACATTCGCACACACTCGCACACACTCGCATGCACACACTCACACACACACTCACACACACACTCTCGCATACACACTCGCACAAACTCCTACACACACTCGTACACACTCACACACACTCGCACACACACTTGCACACACTCGCACATACACACATACACATTCGCACACACTCGCACACACAGTCGCACACACAGTACTACACACTCACACACACACTCGCAAACACTCGCACACACTCACACACACTCACTCACACGTACACACTCACGCACACTTGCACACACTCACGCACACTAGCACACACTCGTAAGCATACACTCACACTCACTCACACACTTACTCACACGCACACACTCTCGCACACACTCACACACACTCGCGCACACTCGCACACACTCGCACGCCCACACTCGCACACTCTCGCACACATTTGCACACACTCACACTCACTTGCACCCACTCGCACGCACACACTCATACACAATCACACAAACTCGCACACACACACTCGCACACATTCGCACACACTCGCACACACTCACTCACTCAAACTCACTCGCACACACTTGCACACACTCGCACACACTCGCACACACAGTCCTACACACTCACACACACACTCGCAAACACTCGCACAAACTCACACGCAGACACACTCGCATGCCCACACTCACACACATTTGCACTCACTCGCACGCACTCGCACGCACACACTCGCACAAACTCACACACACTCGCACACACTCATACACAATCGCACGCACACACACTCGCACACACACACTCGCACACACTCGCACACTCTCGCACACATTCACACTCACTCGCACGCACTCGCACGCGCACACTCGAACACACTCGCACAAACTCACACACACTCGCACACACTTATACACAAACGCACACACACACTCGTACACACACTCGCACACACTCGCACACACTCGCACACACTCACTCACACACACTCACACACACACACTCGCACACACTCACACACACTTGCACACACTCGCACACACTCACACGCACACACACTCGCACACACACTCACACACTCACAAGCACACACTCGCACACACACTCGCACACACGCACACACTCACACGCACACACTCGCACAAACAGTCGCACCCACTCACTCGTGCACACTCGCGCACACTCGGGCACATTTGCACACACTCGCACACACTCGCACACTCTCGCACACACACTCGCACACACACTCGCACACACTCGAACACACTCGCACACACTCACAAACACTCGCACATACAGTCCTACAAACTCACACACACTCACACACACTCACACACTCCACCCACACACAAACTGGCACACACTCAAACACACTCACTCATACACACTCGCACACACTCACTCGCACACACACACACACACTCGCACCCAGTCACTCGAGCTCACTCGCACACACTCGCACGCAAGCACACACTCGCACACACTCACACGCACACAGTCACGCACACACACTCGCGCACACTCGTGCACACTTGCACGCACACATTCGCACACATTCGCACTCACTTGCACACACTCGTGCGCACACACTGGCACACACTGGCACACACTGGCACACACACACTCGCACACACTCGCACACACTTGCACACACTAGCACACACACACTCGCACATACTCGCACACACTCGCACGCACACACTCGCACACACTCGCATGCATACACTCGCACACACACTCACACACACACTCACATACACACTCGCACAAACTCCTACACACACGTACACACTCACACACACTCGCACACACACTCGCACACACTCGCACATACACACATACACATTCACACACACTCGCACACACACCCGCACACACAGTCCTACACACTCACACACACACTCGCAAACACTCGCACACACTCACACACACACTCACTCACACGTACACACTCGCGCACACTCACGCACACTAGCACACACTCGTAAGCATACACTCACACTCACTCACACACTTACTCACACGCACACACTCTCGCACACACTCACACACACTCGCGCACACTCGCACACACTCGCACGCCCACACTCGCACACTCTCGCACACATTTGCACACACTCGCACTCACTCGCACCCACTCGCACGCACACACTCGCACACACTCATACACAATCACACAAACTCGCACACACACACTCGCACACATTCGCACACACTCTCACACACGCACTCACTCACACTCACTCGCACACACTTGCACACACTCGCGCACACTCGCACACACAGTCCTACACACTCACACACACACTCGCAAACACTCGCACAAACTCACACACACTCACACACACACTCGCAAACACTCGCACAAACTCACACACACTCACTCACACGCACACACTTGCGCACACTAGCACACACTCGCACGCCCAAACTCGCACACATTCGCACTCACTCGCACGCACTCGCACGCACACACTCGCACACACTCGCACAAACTCACACACACTCGCAAACACTCGCACAAACTCACACACACTCACACACACACTCGCAAACACTCGCACAAACTCACACACACTCACACACACACTCGCAAACACTCGCACAAACTCACACACACTCACTCACACGCACACACTTGCGCACACTAGCACACACTCGCACGCCCAAACTCGCACACATTCGCACTCACTCGCACGCATTCGCACGCACACACTCGCACAAACTCACACACACTGGCACACACTTATACACAATCGCACACACACACTCTAACACACACTCACACACACTCGCACACACTCACTCACACACACTCACACACACACTCGCACACACTCACACACACTTGCACACACTCGCACACACTCACACGCACACACACTCACACACACACTCACACACACTCGCACACACTCACAAGCACAAACTCACACACACACTCGCACACACTCACACGCACACACTCACACGCACACACTCGCACACAAACTAGCACACACTCGCACCCAGTCACTCGAGCACACTCGCACACCCTCGCACGCACGCACACACTCGCACACACTCACATGCACACACTCACGCACACACACTCGCGCACACTCGAACACACTCGCACACACTCGCAAACACTCGCACATACAGTCCTACAAACTCACACACACTCACACACACTCACACAATCCACCCACACACAAACTGGCACACACTCAAACACACTCACTCAGACACACTCGCACACACTCACTCGCACACACACACACACACTCGCACACACTCGCACCCAGTCACTCGAGCACACTCGCACACACTCGCACGCACGCACACACTCGCACACACTCACACGCACACAGTCACGCACACACACTCGCGCACACTCGTGCACACTTGCACGCACACATTCGCACTCACTTGCACACACTCGTGCGCACACACTGGCACACACTGGCACTCACTGGCACACACACACTCGCACACACACTCGCACACACTCGCACCCAGTCACTCGAGCACACTCGAGCACACTCGCACGCACGCACGCACACACTCGCACACACTCACATGCACACACACTCGCACACACTCGTGCACACTCGCACGCACACATTCACGCACACACTCGCGCACACTCGTGCACACTCGCACGCACACATTCACACACATTCGCACTCACTTGCACACACTCGTACGCACACACTGGCACACACTCGCACACACTCGCACACACACACTCGCACATACTCGCTCACACTCACACACACTCGCACGCACACACTCGCACACACTCGCATGCACACACTCGCACACACACTCGCACAAACTCCTACAAACACTCATACACACTCACACACACTAGCACACACTCGCACATACACACATACACACTCGCACACACTCGCACACACAGTGCTACACACTCACACACACACTCGCACAAACTCACACACACTCGCACACACTCATACACAATCGCACGCACACACCCGCACACACTCGCACACATTCGCACTCACTCGCACGCACTCGCACGCACACACTCGCACACACTCGCACGCACACTCGCATACACACTCGCACAAACTCCTACACACACTCGTACACACTCACACACACTAGCACACACACACTCGCACACACTCGCACATACTCGCACACACTCGCACACACTCGCATGCACACACTCGCACACACATTCACACACACTCTCGCATACACACTCGCACAAACTCCTACACACACTCGTACACACTCACACACACTCGCACACACACTTGCACACACTCGCACACACTCGCACATACACACATACACATTCGCACACACTCGCACACACACTCGCACACACAGTCCTACACACTCACACACACACTCGCAAACACTCGCACACTTTCACACACACACTCACTCACACGTACACACTCATGCACACTTGCACACACTCACGCACACTAGCACACACTCGTAAGCATACACTCACACTCACTCACACACTTACTCACACGCACACACTCTCGCACACACTCACACACACTCGAGCACACTCGCACACACTCGCACGCCCACCATCACACACTCTCGCACACATTTGCACACACTCGCACTCACTTGCACCCACTCGCACGCACACACTCGCACACACTCATACACAATCACACAAACTCGCACACACACTCGCACACATTTGCACACACTCGCACACTCACACTCACTCGCACACACTTGCACACACTCGCACACACTCGCACACACAGTCCTACACACTCACACACACACTCGCAAACACTCACACAAACTCACACACACTCACTCACACGCACACACTTGCGCACACTAGCACACACTCGCACGCCCACACTCACACACATTCGCACTCACTCGCACGCACTCGCACGCACACACTTGCACAAACTCACACACACTCGCACACACTCATACACAATCGCATGCACACACACTCGCACACACACACTCGCACACACTAGCACACTCTCGCACACATTCACACTCACTCGCACGCGCACACTCGAACACACTCGCACAAACACACACACACTCGCACACACTTATACACAAACGCACACACACACTCGTACACACACTCGCACACACTCGCACACACTCGCACACACTCACTCACACACACACACTCGCACACACTCACACACACTTGCACACACTCGCACACACTCACACGCACACACACTCGCACACACACTCACACACACTCGCACACACTCACAAGCACACACTCGCACACACACTCACACACACTCACACGCACACACTCACACGCACACACTCGCACAAACAGTCGCACACACTCGCACCCACTCAATCGTGCACACTCGCGCACACTTGGGCACATTTGCACACACTCGCACACACTCGCACACTCTCGCAAACACACTCGCACACACACTCGCATACACTCGAACACACTCGCACACACTCGCAAACACTCGCACATACAGTCCTACAAACTCACACACACTCACACACACTCGCACCCACACACAAACTGGCACACACTCAAACACACTCACTCATACACACTCGCACACAATCACTCGCACACACACACACACTCGCACACACTCGCACCCAGTCACTCGAGCACACTCACACACCCTCGCACGCACGCACACACTCGTACACACTCACATGCACACACTCATGCACACACACTCGCGCACACTCGTGCACACTCGCACGCACACATTCACACACATTCGCACTCAATTGCACATACTCGTACGCACACACTCGCACAAACTCGCACACACACACTCGCACATACTTGCTCACACTCGCACACACTCGCACGCACACACTCGCACACACTCGCATGCACACACTCGCACACACACTCACACACACACACTCGCATACACACTCGCACAAACTCCTACACACACTCGTACACACTCACACACACTAGCACACACACACTCGCACACACTCGCACATACTCGCACACACTCGCACACACTCGCATGCACACATTCGCACACACTCACACACACACTCTCGCATACACACTTGCACAAACTCCTACACACTCACACACACTCGCACACACACTTGCACACACTCGCACACACTCGCACATACACACATACACATTCGCACACACTCGCACACACACTCGCACACACAGTCCTACAAACTCACACACACACTCGCAAACACTCGCACACACTCACACACACACTCACTCACACGTACACACTCACGCACACTTGCACACACTCACGCACACTAGCACACACTCGTAAGCATACACTCACACTCACTCACACACTTACTCACACGCACACACTCTCGCACACACTCACACACACTCGCACACACTCGCATGCCCACACTCGCACACTCTCGCACACATTTGCACACACTCGCATTCACTTGCACCCACTCGCACGCACACACTCGCACACACTCATACACAATCACACAAACTCGCACACACACACTCGCACATACTCGCACACACAGTCCTACACACTCACACACACACTCGCAAACACGCGCACAAACTCACACACACTCACTCACACGCACACACTTGCGCACACTAGCACACACTCGCACGCCCACACTCGCACACACTCGCATGCACACACTCGCACACACACTCACACACACACACTCACATACACACTCGCACACACTCGCACAAACTCCTACACACACACACGTACACACTCACACACACTCGCACACACACTCGCAAACACTCGCACATACACACATACACATTCACACACACTCGCACACACACTCGCACACACAGTCCTACACACTCACACACACACTCGCAAACACTCGCACACACTCACACACACACTCACTCACACATACACACTCGCGCACACTCACGCACACTAGCACACACTCGTAAGCATACACTCACACTCACTCACACACTTACTCACACGCACACACTCTCGCACACACTCACACACACTCGCGCACACTCGCACACTCTCGCACACATTTGCACACACTCGCACTCACTCGCACCCACTCGCACGCACACAATCGCACACACTCATACACAATCACACAAACTTGCACACACACACTCGCACACATTCGCACACACTCGCACACACGCACTCACTCACACTCACTCGCACACACTTGCACACACTCGCACACACTCGCACACACAGTCCTACACACTCACACACACACTCGCAAACACTCGCACAAACTCACACACACTCACTCACACGCACACACTTGCGCACACTAGCACACACTCGCACGCCCACACTCGCACACATTCGCACTCACTCGCACGCACTCGCACGCACACACTCGCACACACTCGCGCAAACTCACACACACTCGCACACACTCATACACAATCGCACGCACACACACCCGCACACACTCGCACACATTTGCACTCACTCGCACGCACTCGCATGCACACACTCGCACAAACTCACACACACTGGCACACACTTATACACAATCGCACACACACACTCTAACACACACTCGCACACACTCACTCACACACACTCACACACACACTTGCACAAACTCACACACACTTGCACACACTCGCACACACTCACACACACTCACACACAATCACACACACTCGCACACACTCACAAGCACAAACTCGCACACACACTCGCACACACTCACACGCACACACTCACACGCACACACTCGCACACACTCGCACCCACTCACTCGTGCACACTCGCGCACACTCGGGCACATTTGCACACACTCGCACACACTCGCACACTCTCGCACACACACTCGCACACACACTCGCACACACTCGCAAACACTCGCACACACTCGCAAACACTCGCACATACAGTCCTACAAACTCACACACACTCACACACACTCACACACTCGCACCCACACACAAACTGGCACACACTCAAACACACTCACTCATACACACTCGCACACACTCACTCGCACACACACACACACACTCGCACACACTCGCACCCAGTCACTCGAGCACACTCGCACACCCTCGCACGCACGCACACCCTCGCACACACTCACATGCACACACTCACGCACACACACTCGCGCACACTCATGCACACTCGCACGCACACATTCACACACATTCGCACGCACTTGCACACACTCGTACGCACACACTGGCACACACTCGCACGCACACACTCGCACACACTCGCATGCACACACTCGCACACACACTCACACACACACACTCGCATACACACTCGCACAAACTCCTACACACACTCGTACACACTCACACACACTAGCACACACACACTCGCACATACTCGCACACACTCGCACACACTCGCATGCACACACTCGCACACACACTCACACACTCTCGCATACACACTCGCACAAACTCCTACACACACTCGTACACACTCACACACACTCGCACACACACTTGCACACACTCGCACATACACACATACACATTCGCACACACTCGCACACACACTCGCACACACAGTCCTACACACTCACACACACACTCGCAAACACTCGCACACACTCACACACACACTCACTCACACGTACACACTCACGCACACTTGCACACACTCACGCACACTAGCACACACTCGTAAGCATACCCTCACACTCACTCACACACTTACTCACACGCACACACTCTCGCACACACTCACACACACTCGCGCACACTCGCACACACTCGCACGCCCACACTCGCACACTCTCGCACACATTTGCACACACTCGCACTCACTTGCACCCACTCGCACGCACCCACTCGCACACACTCATACACAATCACACAAACTCGCACACACACACTCGCACACATTCGCACACACTCGCACACACTCGCATGCATACACTCGCACACACAAACACACACACACACTTGCATACACACTCGCACACACTCGCATGCACACACTCGCACACACACTCACACACACACACGCGCATTCACACTCGCACACACTCGCACAAACTCCTACACACACTCGTACACACTCACACACACTCGCACACACACTTGCACACACTCGAACATACACACATACACATTCGCACACACTCGCACACTAACTCGCACACACAGTCCTACACACTCACACACACACTCGCAAACACTCGCACACACACACACTCACTCACACGTACACACTCGCGCACACTCGCACACACTCACGCACACTAGCACACACTCGTAAGCATACACTCACACTCACTCACACACTTACTCACACTCACACACTCTCGCACACACTCACACACACTCGCCCACACTCGCACACACTCGCACGCCCACACTCGCACACTCTCGCACACATTTGCACACACTCGCACTCACTCACACCCACTCGCACACACTCGCACACACTCATACACAATCACACAAACTTGCACACACACACTCGCACACATTCGCACACACTCGCACACACTCACTCACTCACACTCACTCGCACACACTTGCACACACTCGCACACACTCGCACACACAGTCCTACACACTCCCACACACACTCGCAAACACTCGCACAAACTCACACACACTCACTCACACGCACACACTTGCGCACACTAGCACACACTCGCACGCCCACACTCGCACACATTCGCACTCACTCGCACGCACTCGCACGCACACACTCGCACAAACTCACACACACTCGCACACACTCATACACAATCGCACGCACACACACTCGCACACACTCGCACACTCTCGCACACATTCGCACTCACTCGCACGCACACACTCGCACAAACTCGCATGCACACACTCGCACACACACTCACACACACACACTCGCATACACACTCGCACACACTCGCACAAACTCCTACACACACTCGTACACACTCACACACACTCGCACACACACTCGCACACACTCGAACATACACACATACACATTCGCACACACTCGCACACTCACTCGCACACACAGTCCTACACACTCACACACACACTCGCAAACACTCGCACACACACACACTCACTCACACGTACACACTCGCGCACACTCGCACACACTCACGCACACTAGCACACACTCGTAAGCATACACTCACACTCACTCACACACTTACTCACACTCACACACTCTCGCACACACTCACACACACTCGCCCACACTCGCACACACTCACACGCCCACACTCGCACACTCTCGCACACATTTGCACACACTCGCACTCACTCACACCCACTCGCACGCACACACTCGCACACACTCATACACAATCACACAAACTCGCACACACACACTCGCACACATTCGCACACACTCGCACACACTCACTCACTCACACTCACTCGCACACACTTGCACACACTCGCACACACTCGCACACACAGTCCTACACACTCACACACACACTCGCAAACACTCGCACAAACTCACACACACTCACTCACACGCACACACTTGCGCACACTAGCACACACTCGCACGCCCACACTCGCACACATTCGCACTCACTCGCACGCACTCGCACGCACATACTCGCACAAACTCACACACACTCGCACACACTCATACACAATCGCACGCACACACACTCGCACACAGTCGCACACTCTCGCACACATTCGCACTCACTCGCACGCACACACTCGCACAAACTCGCATGCACACACTCGCACACACACTCACACACACACTCTCGCATACACACTCGCACACACTCGCACAAACTCCTACACACACTCGTACACACTCACACACACTCGCACACACACTTGCACACACTCGCACACACTCGCACATACACACATACACATTCGCACACACTCGCACACTCACTCGCACACACAGTCCTACACACTCACACACACACTCGCAAACACTCGCACACACACACACTCACTCACACGTACACACTCGCGCACACTCACACACACTCACGCACACTAGCACACACTCGCACACTCTCGCACACATTTGCACACACTCGCACTCACTCGCACCCACTCGCATGCACACACTCGCACACACTCATACACAATCACACAAACTGACACACACTCGCACACACTCACACACTCGCACACACTCACTCACTCACACTCACTCGCACACACTTGCACACACTCGCGCACACTCACACACACTCACGCACACTAGCACACACTCGCACCCACTCACTCGTGCACTCTCGCACACATACGCACTCACTCGCACGCACTCGCACGCACACACTCTCACACACTCGCACAAACTCACACACACTCGCACACACTTATACACAATCGGACACACACACTCACTCACTCACACTCACTCGCACACACTTGCACACACTCGCACACACTCGCACACACAGTCCTACACACTCACACACACTCGCAAACACTCGCACAAACTCACACACACTCACTCACACGCACACACTTGCACACACTAGCACACACTCGCACGCCCACACTTGCACACACTCACACTCACTCGCACGCACTCGCACACACACTCGCACACACTCGCACATACTCGCACACACTTGCACACACTCGCACACACTCGCATGCACACACTCGCACACACACTCACAAACACACACTCGCATACACACTCGCACACACTCGCACAAACTCCTACACACACTCGTACACACTCACACACACTCGCACACACACTTGCACACACTCGCACACACTCGCACATACACACATACACATTCGCACACACTCGCACACTCACTCGCACACACAGTCCTACACACTCACACACACACTCGCAAACACTCGCACACACACACACTCACTCACACGTACACACTCGCGCACACTCACACACACTCACGCACACTAGCACACACTCGCACGCCCACACTCGCACACTCTCGCACACATTTGCACACACTCGCACTCACTCGCACCCACTCGCATGCACACACTCGCACACACTCATACACAATCACACAAACTGACACACACTCGCACACACTCACACACTCGCACACACTCACTCACTCACACTCACTCGCACACACTTGCACACACTCGCGCACACTCACACACACTCACGCACACTAGCACACACTCGCACCCACTCACTCGTGCACTCTCGCACACATACGCACTCACTCGCACGCACTCGCACGCACACACTCTCACACACTCGCACAAACTCACACACACTCGCACACACTTATACACAATCGGACACACACACTCACTCACTCACACTCACTCGCACACACTTGCACACACTCGCACACACTCGCACACACAGTCCTACACACTCACACACACTCGCAAACACTCGCACAAACTCACACACACTCACTCACACGCACACACTTGCACACACTAGCACACACTCGCACGCCCACACTTGCACACACTCACACTCACTCGCACGCACTCGCACACACACTCGCACACACTCGCACATACTCGCACACACTTGCACACACTCGCACACACTCGCATGCACACACTCGCACACACACTCACAAACACACACTCGCATACACACTCGCACACACTCGCACAAACTCCTACACACACTCGTACACACTCACACACACTCGCACACAAACTTGCACACACTCGCACACACTCGCACATACACGCATACACATTCGCACACACTCGCACACACACTCCCACACACAGTCCTACACACACACTCGCAAACACTCGCACACACTCACACACACTCACTCACACGTAAACACTCGCACACACTCGCACACACTCACGCACACTAGCACACACTCGTAAGCATACACTCACATTCACTCACACACTTACTCACACGCACACACTCTCGCACACACTCACACACACTCGCGCACACTCGCACACACTCGCATGCCCACACTCGCACACTCTCGCACACATTTGCACACAGTCGCACTCACTCACACCCACTCGCACGCACACACTCGCACACACTCATACACAATCACACAAACTCGCACACACACTCGCACACATTCGCACACACTCGCACACACTCACTCACTCACACTCACTCGCACACACTTGCACACACTCGCACACACTCGCACACACAGTCCTACACACTCACACACACTCGCAAACACTCGCACAAACTCACACACACTCACTCACACGCACATACTTGCACACACTAGCACACACTCGCACGCCCACATTTGCACACATTCGCACTGACTCGCACGCACTCGCACGCACACACTCGCACACACTCGCACAAACTCACACACACTCGCACACACTCATACTCAATCGCACAATCGCACAAACTCACACACACTCGCACACACTCACACACTCGCACCCACTCACTCGTGCACACTCGCACACATTCGCACGCACACACTCGCACAAACTCACACACACTCGCACACACTCATACACAATCGCACGCACACACACTCGCACAAACTCACACACACTCGCACACACTCATACACAATCGCACACACACACTCACTCACTCACACTCACTCGCACACACTTGCACACACTCGCACACACTCGCACACACAGTCCTACACACTCACACACACTCGCACATACTCGCACACACTTGCACACACTCGCATGCACACACTCGCACACACACTCACAAACACACACTCGCATACACACTCGCACACACTCGCACAAACTCCTACACACACTCGTACACACTCACACACACTCGCACACACACTTGCACACACTCGCACACACTCGCACATACACACATACACATTCGCACACACTCGCACACACACTCGCACACACAGTCCTACACACACACACTCGCAAACACTCGCACACACTCACACACACACTCACTCACACGTACACACTCGCACACACTCGCACACACTCACGCACACTAGCACACACTCGTAAGCATACACTCACATTCACTCACACACTTAATCACACGCACACACTCTCGCACACACTCACACACACTCGCGCACACTCGCACACACTCGCAAGCCAACACTCACACACTCTCGCACGCATTTGCACACACTTGCACTCACTCACACCCACTCGCACGCACACACTCGCACACACTCATACACAATCACACAAGCTCGCCACACACACTCGCACACATTCGCACACACTCGCACACACTCACTCACTCACACTCACTCGCACACACTTGCACACACTCGCACACACTCGCACACACAGTCCTACACACTCACACACACTCGCAAACACTCGCACAAACTCACACACACTCACTCACACGCACACACTTGCACACACTAGCACACACTCGCACGCCCACACTTGCACACATTCGCACTCACTCGCACGCACTCGCACGCACACACTCGCACACACTCGCACAAACTCACACACACTCGCACACACACTTGCACACACTCGCACACACTCGCACATACACACATACACATTCGCACACACTCGCACACACACTCGCACACACAGTCCTACACACACACACTCGCAAACACTCGCACACACTCACACACACACTCACTCACACGTACACACTCGCACACACTCGCACACACTCACGCACACTAGCACACACTCGTAAGCATACACTCACATTCACTCACACACTTAATCACACGCAAACACTCTCGCACACACTCACACACACTCGCGCACACTCGCACACACTCGCAAGCCAACACTCGCACACTCTCGCACACATTTGCACACACTTGCACTCACTCACACCCACTCGAACGCACACACTCGCACACACTCATACACAATCACACAAACTCGCCACACACACTCGCACACATTCGCACACACTTGCACACACTCACTCACTCACACTCACTCGCACACACTTGCACACACTCGCACACACTCGCACACACAGTCCTACACACTCACACACACTCGCAAACACTCGCACAAACTCACACACACTCACTCACACGCACATACTTGCACACACTAGCACACACTCGCACGCCCACACTTGCACACATTCGCACTCACTCGCACGCACTCGCACGCACACACTCGCACACACTCGCACAAACTCACACACACTCGCACACACTCATACACAATCGTACAATCGCACAAACTCACACACACTCGCACACAGTCACACACTCGCACCCACTCACTCGTGCACACTCGCACACATTTGCACTCACTCGCACGCACTCGCACACACACTCGCACACACTCGCACATACTCGCACACACTTGCACACACTCGCACACACTCGCATGCACACACTCGCACACACACTCACAAACACACACTCGCATACACACTCGCACACACTCGCACAAACTCCTACACACACTCGTACACACTCACACACACTCGCACACACACTTGCACACACTCGCACACACTCGCACATACACACATACACATTCGCACACACTCGCACACTCACTCGCACACACAGTCCTACACACTCACACACACACTCGCAAACACTCGCACACACACACACTCACTCACACGTACACACTCGCGCACACTCACACACACTCACGCACACTAGCACACACTCGCACGCCCACACTCGCACACTCTCGCACACATTTGCACACACTCGCACTCACTCGCACCCACTCGCATGCACACACTCGCACACACTCATACACAATCACACAAACTGACACACACTCGCACACACTCACACACTCGCACACACTCACTCACTCACACTCACTCGCACACACTTGCACACACTCGCGCACACTCACACACACTCACGCACACTAGCACACACTCGCACCCACTCACTCGTGCACTCTCGCACACATACGCACTCACTCGCACGCACTCGCACGCACACACTCTCACACACTCGCACAAACTCACACACACTCGCACACACTTATACACAATCGGACACACACACTCACTCACTCACACTCACTCGCACACACTTGCACACACTCGCACACACTCGCACACACAGTCCTACACACTCACACACACTCGCAAACACTCGCACAAACTCACACACACTCACTCACACGCACACACTTGCACACACTAGCACACACTCGCACGCCCACACTTGCACACACTCACACTCACTCGCACGCACTCGCACACACACTCGCACACACTCGCACATACTCGCACACACTTGCACACACTCGCACACACTCGCATGCACACACTCGCACACACACTCACAAACACACACTCGCATACACACTCGCACACACTCGCACAAACTCCTACACACACTCGTACACACTCACACACACTCGCACACAAACTTGCACACACTCGCACACACTCGCACATACACGCATACACATTCGCACACACTCGCACACACACTCCCACACACAGTCCTACACACACACTCGCAAACACTCGCACACACTCACACACACTCACTCACACGTAAACACTCGCACACACTCGCACACACTCACGCACACTAGCACACACTCGTAAGCATACACTCACATTCACTCACACACTTACTCACACGCACACACTCTCGCACACACTCACACACACTCGCGCACACTCGCACACACTCGCATGCCCACACTCGCACACTCTCGCACACATTTGCACACAGTCGCACTCACTCACACCCACTCGCACGCACACACTCGCACACACTCATACACAATCACACAAACTCGCACACACACTCGCACACATTCGCACACACTCGCACACACTCACTCACTCACACTCACTCGCACACACTTGCACACACTCGCACACACTCGCACACACAGTCCTACACACTCACACACACTCGCAAACACTCGCACAAACTCACACACACTCACTCACACGCACATACTTGCACACACTAGCACACACTCGCACGCCCACATTTGCACACATTCGCACTGACTCGCACGCACTCGCACGCACACACTCGCACACACTCGCACAAACTCACACACACTCGCACACACTCATACTCAATCGCACAATCGCACAAACTCACACACACTCACACACACTCACACACTCGCACCCACTCACTCGTGCACACTCGCACACATTCGCACGCACACACTCGCACAAACTCACACACACTCGCACACACTCATACACAATCGCACGCACACACACTCGCACACACACACTCACACACACTCGCACACTCTCGCACACATACGCTCTCACTCGCACACACTCTCACACACTCGCACAAACTCACACACACTCGCACACACTTATACACAATCGCACACACACACTCACTCACTCACACTCACTCGCACACACTTGCACACACTCGCACACACTCGCACACACAGTCCTACACACTCACACACACTCGCACATACTCGCACACACTTGCACACACTCGCATGCACACACTCGCACACACACTCACAAACACACACTCGCATACACACTCGCACACACTCGCACAAACTCCTACACACACTCGTACACACTCACACACACTCGCACACACACTTGCACACACTCGCACACACTCGCACATACACACATACACATTCGCACACACTCGCACACACACTCGCACACACAGTCCTACACACACACACTCGCAAACACTCGCACACACTCACACACACACTCACTCACACGTACACACTCGCACACACTCGCACACACTCACGCACACTAGCACACACTCGTAAGCATACACTCACATTCACTCACACACTTAATCACACGCACACACTCTCGCACACACTCACACACACTCGCGCACACTCGCACACACTCGCAAGCCAACACTCACACACTCTCGCACGCATTTGCACACACTTGCACTCACTCACACCCACTCGCACGCACACACTCGCACACACTCATACACAATCACACAAGCTCGCCACACACACTCGCACACATTCGCACACACTCGCACACACTCACTCACTCACACTCACTCGCACACACTTGCACACACTCGCACACACTCGCACACACAGTCCTACACACTCACACACACTCGCA
The DNA here is from genome assembly GCF_046119375.1 of Phyllobates terribilis. NCBI lineage: Eukaryota > Metazoa > Chordata > Amphibia > Anura > Dendrobatidae > Phyllobates > Phyllobates terribilis. Next base: position 4,167,843 of record NW_027362853.1, read on the forward strand.
AACACTCGCACAAACTCACACACACTCACTCACACGCACACACTTGCACACACTAGCACACACTCGCACGCCCACACTTGCACACATTCGCACTCACTCGCACGCACTCGCACGCACACACTCGCACACACTCGCACAAACTCACACACACTCGCACACACACTTGCACACACTCGCACACACTCGCACATACACACATACACATTCGCACACACTCGCACACACACTCGCACACACAGTCCTACACACACACACTCGCAAACACTCGCACACACTCACACACACACTCACTCACACGTACACACTCGCACACACTCGCACACACTCACGCACACTAGCACACACTCGTAAGCATACACTCACATTCACTCACACACTTAATCACACGCAAACACTCTCGCACACACTCACACACACTCGCGCACACTCGCACACACTCGCAAGCCAACACTCGCACACTCTCGCACACATTTGCACACACTTGCACTCACTCACACCCACTCGAACGCACACACTCGCACACACTCATACACAATCACACAAACTCGCCACACACACTCGCACACATTCGCACACACTTGCACACACTCACTCACTCACACTCACTCGCACACACTTGCACACACTCGCACACACTCGCACACACAGTCCTACACACTCACACACACTCGCAAACACTCGCACAAACTCACACACACTCACTCACACGCACATACTTGCACACACTAGCACACACTCGCACGCCCACACTTGCACACATTCGCACTCACTCGCACGCACTCGCACGCACACACTCGCACACACTCGCACAAACTCACACACACTCGCACACACTCATACACAATCGTACAATCGCACAAACTCACACACACTCGCACACAGTCACACACTCGCACCCACTCACTCGTGCACACTCGCACACATTTGCACTCACTCGCAAGCACTCGCACGCACACACTCGCACAAACTCACACACACTCGCACACACTCATACACAATCGCAAGCACACACTCGCACACACACACTCGCACACACTCGCACACTCTCGCACACATACGCACTCACTCGCATGCACTCGCACGCACACACTCTCACACACTCGCACAAACTCACACACACTCGCACACACTTATACGCAATCGCACACACACACTCACTCACTCACACTCACTCGCACACACTTGCACACACTCGCACACACTCGCACACACTCATACACAATCGCACAAACTCACACACACTCGTACACACTCACACACTCGCACCCACTCACTCGTGTACACTCGCAAACATTCGCACTCACTCGCACACACTCGCACGCACACACTCGCACAAACTCACACACACTCGCACACACTCATACACAATCGCACACACACACACTCGCACACACACACTCGCACACACTCGCACACTCTCGCACACATTCACACTCACTCGCACGCACTCGCACGCACACACTCGCACACACTCGCACAAACTCACACACACTCGCACACACTTATACACAATCGCACACACACACACTCGTACACACACTCGCACACACTCGCACACACTCGCACACACTCACTCACACACACACACTCGCACACACTCACACACACTCGCACACACTCACATGCACACACACTCGCACACACTCACACACACTCGCACACACTCACAAGCACACACTCGCACAGACACTTGCTCACACTCACAAGTACACACTCACACGCACACACTCGCACACACACTCGCACACACTCACACCCACTCACTCGTGCACACTCGCGCACACTCGGGCACATTTGCACACACTCGCACACTCTCGCACACACTCGCACACACACTCGCACACACTCGAACACACTCACACACACTCACAAACAATCGCACGTACAGTCCTACAAACTCACACACACTCACACACACTCACACACTCGCACCCACACACAAACTGGCACACACTCAAACACACTCACTCATACACACTCGCACACACTCACTCGCACACACACACACTCGCACACACTCGCACCCAGTCACTCGAGCACACTCGCACACACTCGCACGCACACACGCACACACTCGCACACACTCACACGCACACACTCACGCACACACACTCGCGCACACTCGTGCACACTCGCACGCACACATTCGCACACATTCGCACTCACTTGCACACACTGGCACACACTGGCACACACTGGCACACACACACTCGCACACACTCGCACACACTCGCACACACTTGCACACACTAGCACACACACTCGCACATACTCGCACAAACTCGCACACGCTCGCACGCACACACTCGCACACACTCGCATGCACACACTCGCACACACACTCACACACACACACTCACATACACACTCGCACACACTCGCACAAACTCCTACACACACACGTACACACTCACACACACTCGCACACACACTCGCACACACTCGCACATACACACATACACATTCACACACACTCGCACACACACTCGCACACACAGTCCTACACACTCACACACACACTCGCAAACACTCGCACACACTCACACACACACTCACTCACACATACACACTCGCGCACACTCACGCACACTAGCACACACTCGTAAGCATACACTCACACTCACTCACACACTTACTCACACGCACACACTCTCGCACACACTCACACACACTCGCGCACACTCGCACACACTCGCACGCCCACACTCGCACACTCTCGCACACATTTCCACACACTCGCACTCACTTGCACCCACTCGCACGCACACACTCGCACACACTCATACACAATCACACAAACTCGCACACACACACTCGCACACATTCGCACACACTCGCACACACTCACTCACTCACACTCACTCGCACACACTTGCACACACTCGCACACACTCGCACACACAGTCCTACACACTCACACACACACTCGCAAACACTCACACAAACTCACACACACTCACTCACATGCACACACTTGCGCACACTAGCACACACTCGCACGCCCACACTCGCACACTCTCGCACACATTTGCACACACTCGCACTCACTTGCACCCACTCGCACGCACACACTCGCACACACTTATACACAATCACACAAACTCGCACACACACACTCGCACACATTCGCACACACTCGCACACACTCACTCACTCACACTCACTCGCACACACTTGCACACACTCGCACACACTCGCACACACAGTCCTACACACTCACACACACACTCGCAAACACTCGCACAAACTCACACACACTCACTCACACGCACACACACTCGCATGCCCACACTCACACACATTTGTACTCACTCGCACGCACTCGCACGCACACACTCGCACAAACTCACACACACTCGCACACACTCATACACAATCGCACGCACACACACTCGCACACACACACTCGCACACACTCGCACACTCTCGCACACATTCACACTCACTCGCACGCACTCGCACGCGCACACTCGAACACACTCGCACAAACTCACACACACTCGCACACATATACACAAACGCACACACACACTCGTACACACACTCGCACACACTCGCACACACTCGCACACACTCACTCACACATACTCACACACACTCGCACACACTCACACACACTTGCACACACTCGCACACACTCACACGCACACACACTCGCACCCACACTCACACACTCACAAGCACACACTCGCACACACACTCGCACACACTCACACGCACACACTCACACGCACACACTCGCACAAACAGTCGCACACACTCGCACCCACTCACTCGTGCACACTCGCGCACACTCGGGCACATTTGCACACACTCGCACACTCTCGCACACTGTCGCACACACACTCGCACACACACTCGCACACACTCGAACACACTCGCACACACTCGCAAACACTCGCACATACAGTCCAACAAACTCACACACACTCACACACTCGCACCCACACACAAACTGGCACACACTCAAACACACTCACTCATACACACTCGCACACACTCACTCGCACACACACACACACACTCGCACACAGTCACTCGAGCACACTCGCACACCCTCGCACGCACGCACACACTCGCACACACTCGCACACACTCATACACAATCGCACAAACTCACACACACTCGTACACACTCACACACTCGCACCCACTCACTCGTGTACACTCGCAAACATTCGCACTCACTCGCACACACTCGCACGCACACACTCGCACAAACTCACACACACTCGCACACACTCATACACAATCGCACACACACACACTCGCACACACACACTCGCACACACTCGCACACTCTCGCACACATTCACACTCACTCGCACGCACTCGCACGCACACACTCGCACACACTCGCACAAACTCACACACACTCGCACACACTTATACACAATCGCACACACACACACTCGTACACACACTCGCACACACTCGCACACACTCGCACACACTCACTCACACACACACACTCGCACACACTCACACACACTCGCACACACTCACATGCACACACACTCGCACACACTCACACACACTCGCACACACTCACAAGCACACACTCGCACAGACACTTGCTCACACTCACAAGTACACACTCACACGCACACACTCGCACACACACTCGCACACACTCACACCCACTCACTCGTGCACACTCGCGCACACTCGGGCACATTTGCACACACTCGCACACTCTCGCACACACTCGCACACACACTCGCACACACTCGAACACACTCACACACACTCACAAACAATCGCACGTACAGTCCTACAAACTCACACACTCACACACTCGCACCCACACACAAACTGGCACACACTCAAACACACTCACTCATACACACTCGCACACACTCACTCGCACACACACACACTCGCACACACTCGCACCCAGTCACTCGAGCACACTCGCACACACTCGCACGCACACACGCACACACTCGCACACACTCACACGCACACACTCACGCACACACACTCGCGCACACTCGTGCACACTCGCACGCACACATTCGCACACATTCGCACTCACTTGCACACACTGGCACACACTGGCACACACTGGCACACACACACTCGCACACACTCGCACACACTCGCACACACTTGCACACACTAGCACACACACTCGCACATACTCGCACAAACTCGCACACGCTCGCACGCACACACTCGCACACACTCGCATGCACACACTCGCACACACACTCACACACACACACTCACATACACACTCGCACACACTCGCACAAACTCCTACACACACACGTACACACTCACACACACTCGCACACACACTCGCACACACTCGCACATACACACATACACATTCACACACACTCGCACACACACTCGCACACACAGTCCTACACACTCACACACACACTCGCAAACACTCGCACACACTCACACACACACTCACTCACACATACACACTCGCGCACACTCACGCACACTAGCACACACTCGTAAGCATACACTCACACTCACTCACACACTTACTCACACGCACACACTCTCGCACACACTCACACACACTCGCGCACACTCGCACACACTCGCACGCCCACACTCGCACACTCTCGCACACATTTGCACACACTCGCACTCACTTGCACCCACTCGCACGCACACACTCGCACACACTCATACACAATCACACAAACTCGCACACACACACTCGCACACATTCGCACACACTCGCACACACTCACTCACTCACACTCACTCGCACACACTTGCACACACTCGCACACACTCGCACACACAGTCCTACACACTCACACACACACTCGCAAACACTCACACAAACTCACACACACTCACTCACATGCACACACTTGCGCACACTAGCACACACTCGCACGCCCACACTCGCACACTCTCGCACACATTTGCACACACTCGCACTCACTTGCACCCACTCGCACGCACACACTCGCACACACTTATACACAATCACACAAACTCGCACACACACACTCGCACACATTCGCACACACTCGCACACACTCACTCACTCACACTCACTCGCACACACTTGCACACACTCGCACACACTCGCACACACAGTCCTACACACTCACACACACACTCGCAAACACTCGCACAAACTCACACACACTCACTCACACGCACACACACTCGCATGCCCACACTCACACACATTTGTACTCACTCGCACGCACTCGCACGCACACACTCGCACAAACTCACACACACTCGCACACACTCATACACAATCGCACGCACACACACTCGCACACACACACTCGCACACACTCGCACACTCTCGCACACATTCACACTCACTCGCACGCACTCGCACGCGCACACTCGAACACACTCGCACAAACTCACACACACTCGCACACATATACACAAACGCACACACACACTCGTACACACACTCGCACACACTCGCACACACTCGCACACACTCACTCACACATACTCACACACACTCGCACACACTCACACACACTTGCACACACTCGCACACACTCACACGCACACACACTCGCACCCACACTCACACACTCACAAGCACACACTCGCACACACACTCGCACACACTCACACGCACACACTCACACGCACACACTCGCACAAACAGTCGCACACACTCGCACCCACTCACTCGTGCACACTCGCGCACACTCGGGCACATTTGCACACACTCGCACACTCTCGCACACTGTCGCACACACACTCGCACACACACTCGCACACACTCGAACACACTCGCACACACTCGCAAACACTCGCACATACAGTCCAACAAACTCACACACACTCACACACTCGCACCCACACACAAACTGGCACACACTCAAACACACTCACTCATACACACTCGCACACACTCACTCGCACACACACACACACACTCGCACACAGTCACTCGAGCACACTCGCACACCCTCGCACGCACGCACACACTCGCACACACTCACATGCACACACTCACGCACACACACTCGCGCACACTCGTGCACACTCGCACGCACACATTCACACACATTCGCACTCACTTGCACACACTCGTACGCACACACTGGCACACACTCGCACACACTCGCACACACACACTCGCACATACTCGCTCACACTCGCACACACTTGCACGCACACACTCGCACACACTCGCATGCACACACTCGCACACACACTCACACACACACACTCGCATACACACTCACACAAACTCCTACACACACTCGTACACACTCACACACACTAGCACACACACACTCGCACACACTCGCACATACTCGCACACACTCGCACACACTCGCATGCACACACTCGCACACACACTCACACACACACTCTCGCATACACACTCGCACAAACTCCTACACACACTCGTACACACTCACACACACTCGCACACACACTTGCACACACTCGCACATACACACATACACATTCGCACACACTCACACACACACTCGCACACACAGTCCTACACACTCACACACACACTCGCAAACACTCGCACACACTCACACACACACTCACTCACACATACACACTCACGCACACTTGCACACATTCATGCACACTAGCACACACTCGTAAGCATACACTCACACTCACTCACACACTTACTCACATGCACACACTCTCGCACACACTCACACACACTCGCACACACTCGCACACACTCGCACGCCCACACTCGCACACTCTCGCACACATTTGCACTCACTTGCACCCACTTTCACGCACACACTCGCACACACTCATACACAATCACACAAACTCGCACACACACACTCGCACACATTTGCACACACTCGCACACACTCACTCACACTCACTCGCACACACTCGCACACACTCGCACACACTCGCACACACAGTCCTACACACTCACACACACTCGCAAACACTCGCACAAACTCACACACACTCACTCACACGCACACACTTGCGCACAATAGCACACACTCGCACGCCCACACTTGCACACACTCACACTCACACTCACACACACTCGCACACACTCACAAGCACACACTCACACACACACTCGCACACACTCACACGCACACACTCGCACACACTCGCACAAACAGTCGCACACACTCGCACCCACTCACTCGTGCACACTCGCGCACACTCGGGCACATTTGCACACACTCGCACACACTCGCACACTCTCGCACACACACTCGCACACACACTCGCACACACTCGAACACACTCGCACACACTCGCAAACACTCGCACATACAGTCCTACAAACTCACACACACTCACACACTCACACACTCCACCCACACACAAACTGGCACACACTCAAACACACTCACTCATACACACTCGCACACACTCACTCGCACACACACACACTCGCACACACTAGCACCCAGTCACTCGAGCACACTCGCACACACTCGCACGCACGCACGCACACACTCGCACACACTCACACACACACAGTCACACACACACTCGCGCACACTCGTGCACACTTGCACGCACACATTCGCACACATTCGCACTCACTTGCACACACTCGTGCGCACACACTGGCACACACTGGCACACACTGGCACACACACGCTCGTACACACTCGCACACACTTGCACATACTAGCACACACTCGCATGCACATATTCGCACACACTCGCACGCACACAAGCGCACACACTCGCATGCACACACTCGCACACACACTCACACACACTCACATACACACTCGCACACACTCGCACAAACTCCTACACACACTCGTACACACACACTCGCACACACACTCGCACACACTCGCACACACTCGCACATACACACATACACATTCGCACACACTCGCTCACACACTCGCACACACAGTCCTACACACTCACACACACACTCGCAAACACTCGCACACACTCACACACACACTCACTCACACGTACACACTCGCGCACACTCGCACACACTCATGCACACTAGCACACACTCGCATGCACACACTGGCACACACACTAACACACACACTCACATACACACTCGCACACACTCGCACAAACTCCTACACACACTCGCACACACTCACACACACACTCGCACGCTCACACTCGCACACACTCACACACACACTTGCACACACTTGCACACACACACTCGCACACAATCACACACACACTCGCAGACACTCGCACACACACACTCATGCACACACTCATACACACTCGCCCACACTCGCACACACAGTCCTACAAACTCACACACACACTCGCAAACACTCACACACACACTCACTCACACGTACACACTCGCACACACTCGCACGCCCACACTCTCACACTCTCGCACACATTTGCACACACTCGCACTCACTCGCACGCACTCGCACACACACTCACACACACACTCGCACAAACTCATACACAATCGCACCCACTCACTCGTGCACACTCGCGCACACTCGGGCACATTTGCACACACTCGCACACACTCGCACACTCTCGCACACACACTCGCACACACACTCGCACACACTCGAACACACTCGCACACACTCGCAAACACTCGCACATACAGTCCTACAAACTCACACACACTCACACACACTCACACACTCCACCCAAACACAAACTGGCACACACTCAAACACACTCACTCATACACACTCGCACACACTCACTCGCACACACACACACTCGCACACACTAGCACCCAGTCACTCGAGCACACTCGCACACACGCACGCACACACTCGCACACACTCACACACACACAGTCACACACACACTCGCGCACACTCGTGCACACTTGCACGCACACATTCGCACACATTCGCACTCACTTGCACACACTCGTGCGCACACACTGGCACACACTGGCACACACTGGCACACACACGCTCGTACACACTCGCACACACTTGCACATACTAGCACACACTCGCATGCACATATTCGCACACACTCGCACGCACACAATCGCACACACTCGCATGCACACACTCGCACACACACTCACACACACTCACATACACACTCGCACACACTCGCACAAACTCCTACACACACTCGTACACACACACTCGCACACACACTCGCACACACTCGCACACACTCGCACATACACACATACACATTCGCACACACTCGCTCACACACTCGCACACACAGTCCTACACACTCACACACACACTCGCAAACACTCGCACACACTCACACACACACTCACTCACACGTACACACTCGCGCACACTCGCACACACTCATGCACACTAGCACACACTCGCATGCACACACTGGCACACACACTAACACACACACTCACATACACACTCGCACACACTCGCACAAACTCCTACACACACTCGCACACACTCACACACACACTCGCACGCTCACACTCGCACACACTCACACACACACTTGCACACACTTGCACACACACACTCGCACACAATCACACACACACTCGCAGACACTCGCACACACCCACTCATGCACACACTCATACACACTCGCCCACACTCACACACACAGTCCTACACACTCACACACACACTCGCAAACACTCACACACACACTCACTCACACGTACACACTCGCACACACTCGCACGCCCACACTCTCACACTCTCGCACACATTTGCACACACTCGCACTCACTCGCACGCACTCGCACACACACTCACACACACACTCGCACAAACTCATACACAATCGCACACACTCACTCGCACACACTTGCACACACTCGCACACACTCGCACACACTTGCACACACTTGCACACGCTTGCACACACTCGCACACACTCACACACACGCACACACACGCACACACACTCACGCACACACTCGCACACACTCGCACACACTTGCATGCACACATTCGCACGCACTCGCACACACAAACACAAACTGGCACACACTCAAACACACTCACTCATACACACTCGCACACACTCACTCACACACACACACACTCGCACACACTCACACACACACACAGTCGCGCACACTCGTGCACACTCGCACGCACACATTCGCACACATTCGCACTCACTTGCACACACTCGTACGCAAACACTGGCACACACTGGCACACACTCGCACACACACACTCGCACACACTCGCACACACTTGCACACACTAGCACACACACACTCGCACACACTCGCACATACTCGCACACACTCACACACACTTGCACGCACACACTCGCATGCACACACTCGCACACACTCACACACACTCGCATACACACTCGCACACACTCGCACAAACTCCTACACACACTCGTACACACTCACACACACTCACACACACACTCGCACACACTCGCACATACACACATACACATTTGCACACAGTCGCACACACACTCGAACACACCGTCCTACACACTCACACACACACTCGCAAACACTCGCACACACTCACACGTACACACTCGCGCACACTCACGCACACTAGCACACACTCGTAAGCATACACTCAAACTCACTCACACACTTACTCACATGCACACACTCTCGCACACACTCACACACACTCGTGCACACTCGCACACACTCGCACGCCCACACTCGCACACTCTCGCACACATTTGCACACACTCGCACTCACTCGCACCCACTCACATTCACACACTCGCACACACTCATACACAATCACACAAACTCGCACACACACACTCGCACACATTCGCACACACTCGCACACACTCACTCACTCACACTCACTCGCACACACTTGCACACACTCGCACACACTCACACACAGTCCTACACACTCACACACACTCGCAAACACTCGCACAAACTCACACACACTCAGTCACACGCACACACTTGCGCACACTAGCACACACTCGCACGCCCACACTCGCACACATTTGTACTCACTCGCACGCACTCGCACGCACACACTCGCAAAAAACTCACACACACTCGCACACACTCATACACAATCGCACGCACACACACTCGCACACACACACTCGCACACACTCGCACACTCTCGCACTCACTCGCACGCCGCACTCGCACGCACACACTCGCACACACTCACATGCACACACTCGCACACACAAACACACACACACACTCGCATACACACTCGCACACACTCGCACAAACTCCTACACACACTCGTACACACTCACACACACTCGCACACACACTTGCACACACTCGAACATACACACATACACATTCGCACACACTCGCACACTCACTCGCACACACAGTCCTACACACTCACACACACACTCGCAAACACTCGCACACACACACACTCACTCACACATACACACTCGCGCACACTCGCACACACTCATGCACACTAGCCCACACTCGTAAGCATACACTCACACTCACTCACACACTTACTCACACTCACACACTCTCGCACACACTCACACACACTCGCCCACACTCGCACACACTCGCACGCCCACACTCGCACACTCTCGCACACATTTGCACACACTCGCACTCACTCACACCCACTCGCACGCACACACTCGCACACACTCATACACAATCACACAAACTCGCACACACACACTCGCACACATTCGCACACACTCGCACATACTCACTCACACTCACTCGCACACACTTGCACACACTCGCACACACTCGCACACACAGTCCTACACACTCACACACACACTCGCAAACTCTCGCACAAACTCACACACACTCACTCACACGCACACACTTGCGCACACTAGCACAAACTCGCACGCCCACACTCGCACACATTCGCACTCACTCGCACGCACTCGCACGCACACACTCGCACAAACTCACACACACTCGCACACACTCATACACAATCGCACGCACACACACTCGCACACACTCGCACACTCTCGCACACATTCGCACTCACTCGCACGCACACACTCTCACACACTCGCACAAACTCACACACACTCGCACACACTTATACACAATCGCACACACACACTCACTCACTCACACTCACTCGCAAACACTTGCACACACTCGCACACACTCGCACACACAGTCCTACACACTCACACACACTCGCAAACACTCGCACAAACTCACACACACTCACTCACATGCACACACTCGCACACACTCGCACACACAGTCCTACACACTCACACACACTCGCAAACACTCGCACAAACTCACACACACTCACTCACACGCACAAACTTGCACACACTAGCACACACTCGCACGCCCACACTTGCACACACTCACACTCATTCGCACGCACTCGCACGCACACACTCGCACACACTCGCACATACTCGCACACACTTGCACACACTCGCACACACTCGCATGCACAAACTCGCACACACACTCACAAACACACACTCGCATACACACTCGCACAAACTCCTACACACACTCGTACACACTCACACACACTCGCACACACACTTGCACACACTCACACACACTTGCACATACACACATACACATTCGCACACACTCGCACACACACTCGCAGAGACAGTCCTACACACACACTCGCAAACACTCGCACACACTCACACACACACTCACTCACACGTACACACTCGCACACAATCGCACACACTCACGCACACTAGCACACACTCATAAGCATACACTCACACTCACTCACACGCACACACTCTCGCACACACTCACACACACTCGCGCACACTCGCACACACTCGCACGCCCACACTCGCACACTCTCACACACATTTGCACACACTCACACTCACTCACACCCACTCACACGCACACACTCGCACACACTCATACACAATCACACAAACTCGCACACACACACTCGCACACATTCGCACACACTCGCACACACTCACTCACACTCACTCGCACACACTTGCACACACTCGCACACACTCGCACACACAGTCCTACACACTCACACACACTCGCAAACACTCGCACAAACTCACACACACTCACTCACACGCACATACTTGCACACACTCGCACGCCCACACTTGCACACATTCGCACTCACTCGCACGCACTCGCACGCACACACTCGCACACACTTGCACAAACTCACACACACTCGCACACACTCATACTCAATCGCACAATCGCACAAACTCACACACAGTCGCACACACTCACACACTCGCACCCACTCACTCGTGCACACTCGCACACATTCGCACTCACTCGCACGCACTCGCACGCACACACTCGCACAAACTCACACACACTCACACACACTCATACACAATCGCACGCACACACACTCGGACACACACACTCACACACACTCGCACACTCTCGCACACATACGCACTCACTCGCACACACTTGCACGCACACACTCTCACACACTCGCACAAACTCACACACACTCGCACACACTTATACACAATCGGACACACACACTCACTCACTCACACTCACTCGCACACACTTGCACACACTCGCACACACTCGCACACACAGTCCTACACACTCACACACCCTCGCAAACACTCGCACAAACTCACACACACTCACTCACACGCACACACTTGCACACACTAGCACACACTCGCACGCCCACACTTGCACACACTCACACTCACTCGCACGCACTCGCACACACACACTCGCACACACTCGCACATACTCGCACACACTTGCACACACTCGCACACACTCGCATGCACACACTCGCACACACACTCACAAACACACACTCGCATACACACTCGCACACACTCGCACAAACTCCTACACACACTCGTACACACTCACACACACTCGCACACACACTTGCACACACTCGCACACACTCGCACATACACGCATACAAATTCGCACACACTCGCACACACACTCGCACACACAGTCCTACACACACACTCGCAAACACTCGCACACACTCACACACACACTCACTCACGCGTACACACTCGCACACACTCGCACACACTCACGCACACTAGCACACACTCGTAAGCATACACTCACATTCACTCACACACTTACTCACACGCACACACTCTCGCACACACTCACACACACTCGCGCACACTCGCACACACTCGCATGCCCACACTCGCACATTCTCGCACACATTTGCACACACTCGCACTCACTCACACCCACTCGCACGCACACACTCGCACACACTCATACACAATCACACAAACTCGCACACACACACTCGCACACATTCGCACACACTCGCACACACTCACTCACTCACACTCACTCGCACACACTCGCACACACAGTCCTACACACTCACACACACTCGCAAACACTCGCACAAACTTACACACACGCACTCGCACGCACACACTCGCACACACTCGCACAAACTCACACACACTCGCACACACTCATACTCAATCGCACAATCGCAAAAACTCACACACACTCGCACACACTCACACACTTGCACCCACTCACTCGTGCACACTCGCACACATTCGCACGCACTCGCACGCACACACTCGCACAAACTCACACACACTCGCACACACTCATACACAATCGCACGCACACACACTCGCACACACACACTCACACACACTCGCACACTCTCGCACACATACGCACTCACTCGCACGCACACACTCTCACACACTCGCACAAACTCACACACACTCGCACACACTTATACACAATCGCACACACACACTCACTCACTCACACTCACTCGCACACACTTGCACACACTCGCACACACTCGCACACACAGTCCTACACACTCACACACACTCGCAAACACTCGCACAAACTCACACAAACTCACTCACACGCACACACTTGCACACACTAGCACACACTCGCACGCCCACACTTGCACACACTCACACTCACTCGCACGCACTCGCACGCACACACTCGCACATACTCGCACACACTTGCACACACTCGCATGCACACACTCGCACACACACTCACAAACACACACTCGCATACACACTCGCACACACTCGCACAAACTCCTACACACACTCGTACACACTCACACACACTCGCACACACACTTGCACACACTCGCACATACACACATACACATTCGCACACACTCGAACACACACTCGCACACACAGTCCTACACACACGCTCGCAAACACTCGCACACACTCACACACACACTCACTCACACGTACACACTCGCACACACTCGCACACACTCACGCACACTAGCACACACTCGTAAGCATACACTCACATTCACTCACACACTTACTCACACGCACACACTCTCGCACACACTCACACACACTCGCGCACACTCGCACACACTCGCAAGCCCACACTCGCACACTCTCGCACACATTTGCACACACGCGCACTCACTCACACCCACTCGCACGCACACACTCGCACACACTCATACACAATCACACAAACTCGCACACACACACTCGCACACATTCGCACATACTCGCACACACTCACTCACTCACACTCACTCGTACACACTTGCACACACTCGCACACACTCGCACACACAGTCCTACACACTCACACACACTCGCAAACACTCGCACAAACTCACACACACTCACTCACACGCACACACTTGCACACACTAGCACACACTCGCACGCCCACACTTGCACACATTCGCACTCACTCGCACGCACTCGCATGCACACACTCGCACACACTCGCACAAACTCACACACACTCGCACACAGTCACACACTCGCACCCACTCACTCGTGCACACTCGCACACATTTGCACTAACTCGCACGCACTCGCACGCACACACTCGCACAAACTCACACACACTCGCACACACTCATACACAATCGCACGCACACACTCGCACACACACACTCGCACACACTCGCACACTCTCGCACACATACGCACTCACTCGCACGCACTCGCACGCACACACTCTCACACACTCGCACAAACTCACACACACTCGCACACACTTATACGCAATCGCACACACACACTCACTAACTCACACTCACTCGCACACACTTGCACACACTCGCACACACTCGCACACACTCATACACAATCGCACCAACTCACACACACTCGTACACACTCACACACTCGCACCCACTCACTCGTGTACACTCGCAAACATTCGCACTCACTCGCACACACTCGCACGCACACACTCGCACAAACTCACACACACTCGCACACACTCATACACAATCGCACACACACACACTCGCACACACTCGCACACTCTCGCACACATTCACACTCACTCGCACGCACACACTCGCACACACTCGCACAAACTCACACACACTCGCACACACTCACATGCACACACACTCGCACACACTCACACACACTCGCACACACTCACAAGCACACACTCGCACAGACACTCGCTCACACTCACAAGCACACACTCACACGCACACACTCGCACACACACTCGCACACACTCACACCCACTCACTCGTGCACACTCGCGCACACTCGGGCACATTTGCACACACTCGCACACACTCGCACACTCTCGCACACACTCGCACACACACTCGCACACACTCGAACACACTCACACACACTCGCGCACACTCGCACACTCTCGCACACATTTGCACACACTCGCACTCACTCGCACCCACTCGCACGCACACACTTGCACACACTCGCACACTCTCGCACACACAGTCCTACACACTCACACACAAACTCGCAAACACTCGCACAAACTCACACACACTCACTCACACGCACACACTTGCGCACACTAGCACACACTCGCACGCCCACACTCGCACACATTCGCACTCACTCGCACGCACACACTCGCACACACTCGCACAAACTCACACACACTCGCACACACTCATACACAATCGCACGCACACACACCCGCACACACTCGCACACATTTGCACTCACTCGCACGCACTCGCATGCACACACTCGCACAAACTCACACACACTGGCACACACTTATACACAATCGCACACACACACTCTAACACACACTCGCACACACTCGCACACACTCACTCACACACACTCACACTCACACTCGCACACACTCACACACACTTGCACACACTCGCACACACTCACACGCACACACACTCACACACACTCACACACACTCGCACAAACTCACAAGCACAAACTCGCACACACACTCGCACACACTCACACGCACACACTCACATGCACACACTCACACACACACTCGCACACACTCGCACCCACTCACTCGTGCACACTCGCGCACACTCGGGCACATTTGCACACACTAGCACACACTCGCACACTCTCGCACACACACTCACACACACACCCGCACACACTCGAACACACTCGCACACACTCGCAAACACTCGCACATACAGTCCTACAAACTCACACACACTCACACACACTCGCACCCACACACAAACTGGCACACACTCAAAAACACTCACTCATACACACTCGCACACACTCACTCGCACACACACACACACACTCGCACACACTCGCACCCAGTCACTCGAGCACACTCGCACACACTCGCACGCACACACGCACACACTCGCACACACTCACACGCACACACTCACGCACACACTCGCGCACACTCGTGCACACTCGCACGCACACATTCGCACACATTCGCACTCACTTGCACACACTGGCACACACTGGCACACACTGGCACACACACACTCGCACACACTCGCACACACTTGCACACACTAGCACACACACTCGCACATACTCGCACACACTCGCACAAACTCACACACACTCGCACACACTCATACACAATCGCACGCACACACACCCGCACACACTCGCACACATTTGCACTCACTCGCACGCACTCGCATGCACACACTCGCACAAACTCACACACACTGGCACACACTTATACACAATCGCACACACACACTCTAACACACACTCGCACACACTCGCACACACTCACTCACACACACTCACACACACACTCGCATACACTCACACACACTTGAACACACTCGCACACACTCACACGCACACACACTCACACACACTCACACACAGTCGCACAAACTCACAAGCACAAACTCGCACACACACTCGCACACACTCACACGCACACACTCACACGCACACACTCGCACACACACTCGCACACACTCGCACCCACTCACTCGTGCACACTCGCACACACTCGGGCACATTTGCACACACTCGCACACACTCGCACACTCTCGCACACACACTCGCACACACACCTGCACACACTCGAACACACTCGCACACACTCGCAAACACTCGCACATACAGTCCTACAAACTCACACACACTCACACACACTCGCACCCACACACAAACTGGCACACACTCAAACACACTCACTCATACACACTCGCACACACTCACTCGCACACACACACACACACTCGCACACACTCGCACCCAGTCACTCGAGCACACTCACACACCCTCGCACGCACGCACACACTCGCACACACTCACATGCACACACTCACGCACACACACTCGCGCACACAAATGCACACTCGCACGCACACATTCACACACATTCGCACGCACTTGCACACACTCGTACGCACACACTGGCACACACTCGCACACACTCGCACAAACTCACACACACTCGCACACACTCATACACAATCGCACGCACACACACCCGCACACACTCGCACACATTTGCACTCACTCGCACGCACTCGCATGCACACACTCGCACAAACTCACACACACTGGCACACACTTATACACAATCGCACACACACACTCTAACACACACTCGCACACACTCGCACACACTCACTCACACACACTCACACACACACTCGCATACACTCACACACACTTGAACACACTCGCACACACTCACACGCACACACACTCACACACACTCACACACAGTCGCACAAACTCACAAGCACAAACTCGCACACACACTCGCACACACTCACACGCACACACTCACACGCACACACTCGCACACACACTCGCACACACTCGCACCCACTCACTCGTGCACACTCGCACACACTCGGGCACATTTGCACACACTCGCACACACTCGCACACTCTCGCACACACACTCGCACACACACCTGCACACACTCGAACACACTCGCACACACTCGCAAACACTCGCACATACAGTCCTACAAACTCACACACACTCACACACACTCGCACCCACACACAAACTGGCACACACTCAAACACACTCACTCATACACACTCGCACACACTCACTCGCACACACACACACACACTCGCACACACTCGCACCCAGTCACTCGAGCACACTCACACACCCTCGCACGCACGCACACACTCGCACACACTCACATGCACACACTCACGCACACACACTCGCGCACACAAATGCACACTCGCACGCACACATTCACACACATTCGCACGCACTTGCACACACTCGTACGCACACACTGGCACACACTCGCACACACTCGCACACACACACTCGCACATACTCGCTCACACTCGCACACACTCGCACGCACACACTCGCACACACTCGCATGCACACACTCGCACACACACTCACACACACACACTCGCATACACACTCGCACAAACTCCTACACACACTCGTACACACTCACACACACTAGCACACACACACTCGCACATACTCGCACACACTCGCACACACTCGCATGCACACACTCGCACACACACTCACACACACACTCTCGCATACACACTCGCACAAACTCCTACACACACTCGTACACACTCACACACACTCGCACACACACTTGCACACACTCGCACATACACACATACACATTCGCACACACTCGCACACACACTCGCACACACAGTCCTACACACTCACACACACACTCGCAAACACTCGCACACACTCACACACACACTCACTCACACGTACACACTCACGCACACTTGCACACACTCACGCACACTAGCACACACTCGTAAGCATACACTCACACTCACTCACACACTTACTCACACGCACACACTCTCGCACACACTCACACACACTCGCGCACACTCGCACACACTCGCACGCCCACACTCGCACACTCTCGCACACATTTGCACACACTCGCACTCACTTGCACCCACTCGCACGCACACACTCGCACACACTCATACACAATCACACAAACTCGCACACACACACTCGCACACATTCGCACACACTCGCACACACTCACTCACTCACACTCACTCGCACACACTTGCACACACTCGCACACACTCGCACACACAGTCCTACACACTCACACACACACTCGCAAACACTCGCACAAACTCACACACACTCACTCACACGCACACACACTCGCATGCCCACACTCACACACATTTGCACTCACTCGCATGCACTCGCACGCACACACTCGCACAAACTCACACACACTCGCACACACTCATACACAATCGCACGCACACACACTCGCACACACACACTCGCACACACTCGCACACTCTCGCACACATTCACACTCACTCGCACGCACTCGCACACTCGAACACACTCGCACAAACTCACACACACTCGCACACACTTATACACAAACGCACACACACACTCGTACACACACTCGCACACACTCGCACGCACTCGCACACACTCACTCACACACACTCACACACACACTCACACACACTCACACACACTTGCACACACTCGCACACACTCACACGCACACACACTCGCACACACACTCACACACACTCACACACTCACAAGCACACACTCGCACACACACTCGCACACACTCACACGCACACACTCACACGCACACACTCGCACAAACAGTCGCACACACTCGCACCCACTCACTCGTGCACACTCGCGCACACTCGGGCACATTTGCACACACTCGCACACTCTCGCACACTCTCGCACACACACTCGCACACACACTTGCACACACTCGAACACACTCGCACACACTCGCAAACACTCGCACATACAGTCCTACAAACTCACACACTCTCACACTCGCACCCACACACAAACTGGCACACACTCAAACACACTCACTCATACACACTCGCACACACTCACTCGCACACACACACACACACTCGCACACACTCGCACCCAGTCACTCGAGCACACTCGCACACCCTCGCACGCACGCACACACTCGCACACA
This sequence comes from Phyllobates terribilis, assembly GCF_046119375.1. Taxonomy (NCBI): domain Eukaryota; kingdom Metazoa; phylum Chordata; class Amphibia; order Anura; family Dendrobatidae; genus Phyllobates; species Phyllobates terribilis. The sequence continues at coordinate 4,189,898 of NW_027362853.1, forward strand.
CTCACATGCACACACTCACGCACACACACTCGCGCACACTCGTGCACACTCGCACGCACACATTCACACACATTCGCACTCACTTGCACACACTCGTACGCACACACTGGCACACACTCGCACACACTCGCACACACACACTCGCACATACTCGCTCACACTCGCACACACTCGCACGCACACACTCGCACACACTCGCATGCACACACTCGCACACACACTCACACACACACACTCGCATACACACTCACACAAACTCCTACACACACTCGTACACACTCACACACACTCGCACACACACACTCGCACACACTCGCACACACTCGCACACATTCACACTCACTCGCACGCACTCGCACGCACACACTCGTACACACTCGCACAAACTCACACACACTCGCACACACTTATACACAATCGCACACACACACACTCGTACACACACTCGCACACACTCGCACACACTCACTCACACACACTCACACACACACTCGCACACACTCACACACACTCGCACACACTCACATGCACACACACTCGAACACACTCACACACACTCGCACACACTCACAAGCACACACTCGCACAGACACTCGCTCACACTCACAAGCACACACTCACACGCACACACTCACACACACACTCGCACACACTCACACCCACTCACTCGTGCACACTCGCGCACACTCGGGCACATTTGCACACACTCGCACACACTCGCACAAACTCACACACACTCACTCACACGCACACACACTCGCATGCCCACACTCACACACATTTGCACTCACTCGCATGCACTCGCACGCACACACTCGCACAAACTCACACACACTCGCACACACTCATACACAATCGCACGCACACACACTCGCACACACACACTCGCACACACTCGCACACTCTCGCACACATTCACACTCACTCGCACGCACTCGCACACTCGAACACACTCGCACAAACTCACACACACTCGCACACACTTATACACAAACGCACACACACACTCGTACACACACTCGCACACACTCGCACGCACTCGCACACACTCACTCACACACACTCACACACACACTCACACACACTCACACACACTTGCACACACTCGCACACACTCACACGCACACACACTCGCACACACACTCACACACACTCACACACTCACAAGCACACACTCGCACACACACTCGCACACACTCACACGCACACACTCACACGCACACACTCGCACAAACAGTCGCACACACTCGCACCCACTCACTCGTGCACACTCGCGCACACTCGGGCACATTTGCACACACTCGCACACTCTCGCACACTCTCGCACACACACTCGCACACACACTTGCACACACTCGAACACACTCGCACACACTCGCAAACACTCGCACATACAGTCCTACAAACTCACACACTCTCACACTCGCACCCACACACAAACTGGCACACACTCAAACACACTCACTCATACACACTCGCACACACTCACTCGCACACACACACACACACTCGCACACACTCGCACCCAGTCACTCGAGCACACTCGCACACCCTCGCACGCACGCACACACTCGCACACACTCACATGCACACACTCACGCACACACACTCGCGCACACTCGTGCACACTCGCACGCACACATTCACACACATTCGCACTCACTTGCACACACTCGTACGCACACACTGGCACACACTCGCACACACTCGCACACACACACTCGCACATACTCGCTCACACTCGCACACACTCGCACGCACACACTCGCACACACTCGCATGCACACACTCGCACACACACTCACACACACACACTCGCATACACACTCACACAAACTCCTACACACACTCGTACACACTCACACACACTCGCACACACACACTCGCACACACTCGCACACACTCGCACACATTCACACTCACTCGCACGCACTCGCACGCACACACTCGTACACACTCGCACAAACTCACACACACTCGCACACACTTATACACAATCGCACACACACACACTCGTACACACACTCGCACACACTCGCACACACTCACTCACACACACTCACACACACACTCGCACACACTCACACACACTCGCACACACTCACATGCACACACACTCGAACACACTCACACACACTCGCACACACTCACAAGCACACACTCGCACAGACACTCGCTCACACTCACAAGCACACACTCACACGCACACACTCACACACACACTCGCACACACTCACACCCACTCACTCGTGCACACTCGCGCACACTCGGGCACATTTGCACACACTCGCACACACTCGCACACTCTCGCACACACACTCGCACACACACTCGCACACACTCGAACACACTCACACACACTCACAAACAATCGCACATACAGTCCTACAAACTCACACACACTCACACACACTCACACACTCGCACCCACACACAAACTGGCACACACTCAAACACACTCACTCATACACACTCGCACACACTCACTCGCACACACACACACTCGCACACACTCGCACCCAGTCACTCGAGCACACTCGCACACACTCGCACGCACACACGCACACACTCGCACACACTCACACGCACACACTCACGCACACACTCGCGCACACTCGTGCACACTCGCACGCACACATTCGCACACATTCGCACTCACTTGCACACACTGGCACACACTGGCACACACTGGCACACACACACTCGCACACACTCGCACACACTTGCACACACTAGCACACACACTCGCACATACTCGCACACACTCGCACACACTCGCACGCACACACTCGCACACACTCGCATGCACACACTCGCACACACACTCACACACACACTCACATACACACTCGCACACACTCGCACAAACTCCTACACACACACGTACACACTCACACACACTCGCACACACACTCGCACACACTCGCACATACACACATACACATTCACACACACTCGCACACACACTCGCACACACAGTCCTACACACTCACACACACACTCGCAAACACTCGCACACACTCACACACACACTCACTCACACATACACACTCGCGCACACTCATGCACACTAGCACACACTCGTAAGCATACACTCACACTCACTCACACACTTACTCACACGCACACACTCTCGCACACACTCACACACACTCGCGCACACTCGCACACACTCGCACGCCCACACTCGCACACTCTCGCACACATTTGCACACACTCGCACTCACTTGCACCCACTCGCACGCACACACTCGCACACACTCATACACAATCACACAAACTCGCACACACACACTCGCACACATTCGCACACACTCGCACACACTCACTCACTCACACTCACTCGCACACACTTGCACACACTCGCACACACTCGCACACACAGTCCTACACACTCACACACACACTCGCAAACACTCGCACAAACTCACACACACTCACTCACACGCACACACACTCGCATGCCCACACTCACACACATTTGCACTCACTCGCATGCACTCGCACGCACACACTCGCACAAACTCACACACACTCGCACACACTCATACACAATCGCACGCACACACACTCGCACACACACACTCGCACACACTCGCACACTCTCGCACACATTCACACTCACTCGCACGCACTCGCACACTCGAACACACTCGCACAAACTCACACACACTCGCACACACTTATACACAAACGCACACACACACTCGTACACACACTCGCACACACTCGCACGCACTCGCACACACTCACTCACACACACTCACACACACACTCACACACACTCACACACACTTGCACACACTCGCACACACTCACACGCACACACACTCGCACACACACTCACACACACTCACACACTCACAAGCACACACTCGCACACACACTCGCACACACTCACACGCACACACTCACACGCACACACTCGCACAAACAGTCGCACACACTCGCACCCACTCACTCGTGCACACTCGCGCACACTCGGGCACATTTGCACACACTCGCACACTCTCGCACACTCTCGCACACACACTCGCACACACACTTGCACACACTCGAACACACTCGCACACACTCGCAAACACTCGCACATACAGTCCTACAAACTCACACACTCTCACACTCGCACCCACACACAAACTGGCACACACTCAAACACACTCACTCATACACACTCGCACACACTCACTCGCACACACACACACACACTCGCACACACTCGCACCCAGTCACTCGAGCACACTCGCACACCCTCGCACGCACGCACACACTCGCACACACTCACATGCACACACTCACGCACACACACTCGCGCACACTCGTGCACACTCGCACGCACACATTCACACACATTCGCACTCACTTGCACACACTCGTACGCACACACTGGCACACACTCGCACACACTCGCACACACACACTCGCACATACTCGCTCACACTCGCACACACTCGCACGCACACACTCGCACACACTCGCATGCACACACTCGCACACACACTCACACACACACACTCGCATACACACTCACACAAACTCCTACACACACTCGTACACACTCACACACACTCGCACACACACACTCGCACACACTCGCACACACTCGCACACATTCACACTCACTCGCACGCACTCGCACGCACACACTCGTACACACTCGCACAAACTCACACACACTCGCACACACTTATACACAATCGCACACACACACACTCGTACACACACTCGCACACACTCGCACACACTCACTCACACACACTCACACACACACTCGCACACACTCACACACACTCGCACACACTCACATGCACACACACTCGAACACACTCACACACACTCGCACACACTCACAAGCACACACTCGCACAGACACTCGCTCACACTCACAAGCACACACTCACACGCACACACTCACACACACACTCGCACACACTCACACCCACTCACTCGTGCACACTCGCGCACACTCGGGCACATTTGCACACACTCGCACACACTCGCACACTCTCGCACACACACTCGCACACACACTCGCACACACTCGAACACACTCACACACACTCACAAACAATCGCACATACAGTCCTACAAACTCACACACACTCACACACACTCACACACTCGCACCCACACACAAACTGGCACACACTCAAACACACTCACTCATACACACTCGCACACACTCACTCGCACACACACACACTCGCACACACTCGCACCCAGTCACTCGAGCACACTCGCACACACTCGCACGCACACACGCACACACTCGCACACACTCACACGCACACACTCACGCACACACTCGCGCACACTCGTGCACACTCGCACGCACACATTCGCACACATTCGCACTCACTTGCACACACTGGCACACACTGGCACACACTGGCACACGCACACTCGCACACACTCGCACACACTCGCACACACTTGCACACACTAGCACACACACTCGCACATACTCGCACACACTCGCACACACTCGCACGCACACACTCGCACACACTCGCATGCACACACTCGCACACACACTCACACACACACTCACATACACACTCGCACACACTCGCACAAACTCCTACACACACACGTACACACTCACACACACTCGCACACACACTCGCACACACTCGCACATACACACATACACATTCACACACACTCGCACACACACTCGCACACACAGTCCTACACACTCACACACACACTCGCAAACACTCGCACACACTCACACACACACTCACACATACACACTCGCGCACACTCACGCACACTAGCACACACTCGTAAGCATACACTCACACTCACTCACACACTTACTCACACGCACACACTCTCGCACACACTCGCGCACACTCGCACACTCTCGCACACATTTGCACACACTCGCACTCACTCGCACCCACTCGCACGCACACACTCGCACACACTCATACACAATCACACAAACTCGCACACACACACTCGCACACATTCGCACACACTCGCACACACGCACTCACTCACACTCACTCGCACACACTTGCACACACTCGCACACACTCGCACACACAGTCCTACACACTCACACACACACTCGCAAACACTCGCACAAACTCACACACACTCACTCACACGCACACACTTGCGCACACTAGCACACACTCGCACGCCCACACTCGCACACATTCGCACTCACTCGCACGCACACACTCGCACACACTCGCACAAACTCACACACACTCGCACACACTCATACACAATCGCACGCACACACACTCGCACACATTTGCACTCACTCGCACGCACTCGCATGCACACACTCGCACAAACTCACACACACTGGCACACACTTATACACAATCGCACACACACACTCTAACACACACTCGCACACACTCGCACACACTCACTCACACACACTCACACACACACTCGCACACACTCACACACACTTGCACACACTCGCACACACTCACACGCACACACACTCACACACACTCACACACACTCGCACAAACTCACAAGCACAAACTCGCACACACACTCGCACACACTCACACGCACACACTCACACGCACACACTCGCACACACACTCGCACACACTCGCACCCACTCACTCGTGCACACTCGCGCACACTCGGGCACATTTGCACACACTCGCACACACTCGCACACTCTCGCACACACACTCGCACACACACCCGCACACACTCGAACACACTCGCACACACTCTCAAACACTCGCACATACAGTCCTACAAACTCACACACACTCACACACACTCGCACCCACACACAAACTGGCACACACTCAAACACACTCACTCATACACACTCGCACACACTCACTCGCACACACACACACACTCTCGCACACACTCGCACCCAGTCACTCGAGCACACTCACACACCCTCGCACGCACACACTCGCACACACTCACATTCACACACTCACGCACACACACTCATGCACACTCGCACGCACACATTCACACACATTCGCACGCACTTGCACACACTCGTACGCACACACTGGCACACACTCGCACACACTCGCACACACACACTCGCACATACTCGCTCACACTCGCACACACTCGCACGCACACACTCGCACACACTCGCATGCACACACTCGCACACACACTCACACACACACACTCGCATACACACTCGCACAAACTCCTACACACACTCGTACACACTCACACACACTAGCACACACACACTCGCACATACTCGCACACACTCGCACACACTCGCATGCACACACTCGCACACACACTCACACACACACTCTCGCATACACACTCGCACAAACTCCTACACACACTCGTACACACTCACACACACTCGCACACACACTTGCACACACTCGCACATACACACATACACATTCGCACACACTCGCACACACACTCGCACACACAGTCCTACACACTCACACACACACTCGCAAACACTCGCACACACTCACACACACACTCACTCACACGTACACACTCACGCACACTTGCACACACTCACGCACACTAGCACACACTCGTAAGCATACACTCACACTCACTCACACACTTACTCACACGCACACACTCTCGCACACACTCACACACACTCGCGCACACTCGCACACACTCGCACGCCCACACTCGCACACTCTCGCACACATTTGCACACACTCGCAATCACTTGCACCCACAGTCACGCACACACACTCGCGCACACTCGTGCACACTTGCACGCACACATTCGCACACATTCGCACTCACTTGCACACACTCGTGCGCACACACTGGCATACACTGGCACACACTGGCACACACACACTCGCACACACTCGCACACACTTGCACACACTAGCACACACACACTCGCACATACTCGCACACACTCACACACACTCGCACGCACACACTCGCACACACTCGCATGCACACACTCGCACACACACTCACACACACACTCACATACACACTCGCACACACTCGCACAAACTCCTACACACACACGTACACACTCACACACACTCGCACACACACTCGCACACACTCGCACATACACACATACACATTCACACACACTCGCACACACACTCGCACACACAGTCCTACACACTCACACACACACTCGCAAACACTCGCACACACTCACACACACACTCACTCACACATACACACTCGCGCACACTCATGCACACTAGCACACACTCGTAAGCATACACTCACACTCACTCACACACTTACTCACACGCACACACTCTCGCACACACTCACACACACTCGCGCACACTCGCACACACTCGCACGCCCACACTCGCACACTCTCGCACACATTTGCACACACTCGCACTCACTTGCACCCACTCGCACGCACACACTCGCACACACTCATACACAATCACACAAACTCGCACACACACACTCGCACACATTCGCACACACTCGCACACACTCACTCACTCACACTCACTCGCACACACTTGCACACACTCGCACACACTCGCACACACAGTCCTACACACTCACACACACACTCGCAAACACTCGCACAAACTCACACACACTCACTCACACGCACACACACTCGCATGCCCACACTCACACACATTTGCACTCACTCGCATGCACTCGCACGCACACACTCGCATAAACTCACACACACTCGCACACACTCATACACAATCGCACGCACACACACTCGCACACACACACTCGCACACACTCGCACACTCTCGCACACATTCACACTCACTCGCACGCACTCGCACACTCGAACACACTCGCACAAACTCACACACACTCGCACACACTTATACACAAACGCACACACACACTCGTACACACACTCGCACACACTCGCACGCACTCGCACACACTCACTCACACACACTCACACACACACTCACACACACTCACACACACTTGCACACACTCGCACACACTCACACGCACACACACTCGCACACACACTCACACACACTCACACACTCACAAGCACACACTCGCACACACACTCGCACACACTCACACGCACACACTCACACGCACACACTCGCACAAACAGTCGCACACACTCGCACCCACTCACTCGTGCACACTCGCGCACACTCGGGCACATTTGCACACACTCGCACACTCTCGCACACTCTCGCACACACACTCGCACACACACTTGCACACACTCGAACACACTCGCACACACTCGCAAACACTCGCACATACAGTCCTACAAACTCACACACTCTCACACTCGCACCCACACACAAACTGGCACACACTCAAACACACTCACTCATACACACTCGCACACACTCACTCGCACACACACACACACACTCGCACACACTCGCACCCAGTCACTCGAGCACACTCGCACACCCTCGCACGCACGCACACACTCGCACACACTCACATGCACACACTCACGCACACACACTCGCGCACACTCGTGCACACTCGCACGCACACATTCACACACATTCGCACTCACTTGCACACACTCGTACGCACACACTGGCACACACTCGCACACACTCGCACACACACACTCGCACATACTCGCTCACACTCGCACACACTCGCATGCACACACTCGCACACACTCGCATGCACACACTCGCACACACACTCACACACACACACTCGCATACACACTCACACAAACTCCTACACACACTCGTACACACTCACACACACTCGCACACACACACTCGCACACACTCGCACACACTCGCACACATTCACACTCACTCGCACGCACTCGCACGCACACACTCGTACACACTCGCACAAACTCACACACACTCGCACACACTTATACACAATCGCACACACACACACTCGTACACACACTCGCACACACTCGCACACACTCACTCACACACACTCACACACACACTCGCACACACTCACACACACTCGCACACACTCACATGCACACACACTCGAACACACTCACACACACTCGCACACACTCACAAGCACACACTCGCACAGACACTCGCTCACACTCACAAGCACACACTCACACGCACACACTCACACACACACTCGCACACACTCACACCCACTCACTCGTGCACACTCGCGCACACTCGGGCACATTTGCACACACTCGCACACACTCGCACACTCTCGCACACACACTCGCACACACACTCGCACACACTCGAACACACTCACACACACTCACAAACAATCGCACATACAGTCCTACAAACTCACACACACTCACACACACTCACACACTCGCACCCACACACAAACTGGCACACACTCAAACACACTCACTCATACACACTCGCACACACTCACTCGCACACACACACACTCGCACACACTCGCACCCAGTCACTCGAGCACACTCGCACACACTCGCACGCACACACGCACACACTCGCACACACTCACACGCACACACTCACGCACACACTCGCGCACACTCGTGCACACTCGCACGCACACATTCGCACACATTCGCACTCACTTGCACACACTGGCACACACTGGCACACACTGGCACACGCACACTCGCACACACTCGCACACACTCGCACACACTTGCACACACTAGCACACACACTCGCACATACTCGCACACACTCGCACACACTCGCACGCACACACTCGCACACACTCGCATGCACACACTCGCACACACACTCACACACACACTCACATACACACTCGCACACACTCGCACAAACTCCTACACACACACGTACACACTCACACACACTCGCACACACACTCGCACACACTCGCACATACACACATACACATTCACACACACTCGCACACACACTCGCACACACAGTCCTACACACTCACACACACACTCGCAAACACTCGCACACACTCACACACACACTCACACATACACACTCGCGCACACTCACGCACACTAGCACACACTCGTAAGCATACACTCACACTCACTCACACACTTACTCACACGCACACACTCTCGCACACACTCGCGCACACTCGCACACTCTCGCACACATTTGCACACACTCGCACTCACTCGCACCCACTCGCACGCACACACTCGCACACACTCATACACAATCACACAAACTCGCACACACACACTCGCACACATTCGCACACACTCGCACACACGCACTCACTCACACTCACTCGCACACACTTGCACACACTCGCACACACTCGCACACACAGTCCTACACACTCACACACACACTCGCAAACACTCGCACAAACTCACACACACTCACTCACACGCACACACTTGCGCACACTAGCACACACTCGCACGCCCACACTCGCACACATTCGCACTCACTCGCACGCACACACTCGCACACACTCGCACAAACTCACACACACTCGCACACACTCATACACAATCGCACGCACACACACTCGCACACATTTGCACTCACTCGCACGCACTCGCATGCACACACTCGCACAAACTCACACACACTGGCACACACTTATACACAATCGCACACACACACTCTAACACACACTCGCACACACTCGCACACACTCACTCACACACACTCACACACACACTCGCACACACTCACACACACTTGCACACACTCGCACACACTCACACGCACACACACTCACACACACTCACACACACTCGCACAAACTCACAAGCACAAACTCGCACACACACTCGCACACACTCACACGCACACACTCACACGCACACACTCGCACACACACTCGCACACACTCGCACCCACTCACTCGTGCACACTCGCGCACACTCGGGCACATTTGCACACACTCGCACACACTCGCACACTCTCGCACACACACTCGCACACACACCCGCACACACTCGAACACACTCGCACACACTCTCAAACACTCGCACATACAGTCCTACAAACTCACACACACTCACACACACTCGCACCCACACACAAACTGGCACACACTCAAACACACTCACTCATACACACTCGCACACACTCACTCGCACACACACACACACTCTCGCACACACTCGCACCCAGTCACTCGAGCACACTCACACACCCTCGCACGCACACACTCGCACACACTCACATTCACACACTCACGCACACACACTCATGCACACTCGCACGCACACATTCACACACATTCGCACGCACTTGCACACACTCGTACGCACACACTGGCACACACTCGCACACACTCGCACACACACACTCGCACATACTCGCTCACACTCGCACACACTCGCACGCACACACTCGCACACACTCGCATGCACACACTCGCACACACACTCACACACACACACTCGCATACACACTCGCACAAACTCCTACACACACTCGTACACACTCACACACACTAGCACACACACACTCGCACATACTCGCACACACTCGCACACACTCGCATGCACACACTCGCACACACACTCACACACACACTCTCGCATACACACTCGCACAAACTCCTACACACACTCGTACACACTCACACACACTCGCACACACACTTGCACACACTCGCACATACACACATACACATTCGCACACACTCGCACACACACTCGCACACACAGTCCTACACACTCACACACACACTCGCAAACACTCGCACACACTCACACACACACTCACTCACACGTACACACTCACGCACACTTGCACACACTCACGCACACTAGCACACACTCGTAAGCATACACTCACACTCACTCACACACTTACTCACACGCACACACTCTCGCACACACTCACACACACTCGCGCACACTCGCACACACTCGCACGCCCACACTCGCACACTCTCGCACACATTTGCACACACTCGCAATCACTTGCACCCACTCGCACGCACACACTCGCACACACTCATACACAATCACACAAACTCGCACACACACACTCGCACACATTCGCACACACTCGCACACACTCACTCACTCACACTCACTCGCACACACTTGCACACACTCGCACACACTCGCACACACAGTCCTACACACTCACACACACACTCGCAAACACTCGCACAAACTCACACACACTCACTCACACGCACACACACTCGCATGCCCACACTCACACACATTTGCACTCACTCGCATGCACTCGCACGCACACACTCGCACAAACTCACACACACTCGCACACACTCATACACAATCGCACGCACACACACTCGCACACACACACTCGCACACACTCGCACACTCTCGCACACATTCACACTCACTCGCACGCACTCGCACGCGCACACTCGAACACACTCGCACAAACTCACACACACTCGCACACACTTATACACAAACACACACACACTCGTACACACACTCGCACACACTCGCACACACTCGCACACACTCACTCACACACACTCACACACACACACTCGCACACACTCACACACACTTGCACACACTCACACGCACACACACTCGCACACACACTCACACACACTCACACACTCACAAGCACACACTCGCACACACACTCGCACACACTCACACGCACACACTCACACGCACACACTCGCACAAACAGTCACACACACTCGCACCCACTCACTCGTGCACACTCGCGCACACTCGGGCACATTTGCACACACTCGCACACACTCGCACATTCTCGCACACACACTCGCACACACACTCGCACACACTCGAACACACTCGCACACACTCGCAAACACTCGCACATACGGTCCTACAAACTCACACACACTCACACACTCACACACTCCACCCACACACAAACTGGCACACACTCAAACACACTCACTCATACACACTCGCACACACTCACTCGCACACACACACACACTCGCACACACTCGCACCCAGTCACTCGAGCACACTCGCACACACTTGCACGCACGCACACACTCGCACACACTCACACGCACACAGTCACGCACACACACTCGCGCACACTCGTGCACACTTGCACGCACACATTCGCACACATTCGCACTCACTTGCACACACTCGTGCGCACACACTGGCATACACTGGCACACACTGGCACACACACACTCGCACACACTCGCACACACTTGCACACACTAGCACACACACACTCGCACATACTCGCACACACTCACACACACTCGCACGCACACACTCGCACACACTCGCATGCACACACTCGCACACACACTCACACACACACTCACATACACACTCGCACACCCTCGCACAAACTCCTACACACACACGTACACACTCACACACACTCGCACACACACTCGCACACACTCGCACATACACACATACACATTCACACACACTCGCACACACACCCGCACACACAGTCCTACACACTCACACACACACTCGCAAACACTCGCACACACTCACACACACACTCACTCACACGTACACACTCGCGCACACTCACGCACACTAGCACACACTCGTAAGCATACACTCACACTCACTCACACTCTTACTCACACGCACACACTCTCGCACACACTCACACACACTCGCGCACACTCGCACACACTCGCACGCCCACACTCGCACACTCTCGCACACATTTGCACACACTCGCACTCACTCGCACCCACTCGCACGCACACACTCGCACACACTCATACACAATCACACAAACTCGCACACACACACTCGCACACATTCGCACAAACTCTCACACACGCACTCACTCACACTCACTCGCACACACTTGCACACACTCGCACACACTCGCACACACAGTCCTACACACTCACACACACACTCGCAAACACTCGCACAAACTCACACACACTCACTCACACGCACAAACTTGCGCACACTAGCACACACTCGCACGCCCAAACTCGCACACATTCGCACTCACTCACACGCACTCGCACGCACACACTCGCACACACTCGCACAAACTCACACACACTCGCACACACTCATACACAATCGCACGCACACACACCCGCACAGACTCGCACACATTCGCACTCACTCGCACGCACTCGCACGCACACACTCGCACAAACTCACACACACTGGCACACACTTATACACAATCGCACACACACACTCTAACACACACTCACACACACTCGCACACACTCACTCACACACACTCACACACACACTCGCACACACTCACACACACTTGCACACACTCGCACACACTCACATGCACACACACTCACACACACTCACACACACTCGCACACACTCACACGCACACACTCACACGCACACACTCGCACACAAACTCGCACACACTCGCACCCAGTCACTCGAGCACACTCGCACACCCTCGCACGCACGCACACACTTGCACACACTCACATGCACACACTCACGCACACACACTCGCACACACTCGCAAACACTCGCACACACTCGCAAACACTCGCACATACAGTCCTACAAACTCACACACACTCACACACACTCACACACTCCACCCACACACAAACTGGCACACACTCAAACACACTCACTCAGACACACTCGCACACACTCACTCGCACACACACACACTCGCACACACTCGAACCCAGTCACTCGAGCACACTCGCACACACTCACACGCACGCACACACTCGCACACACTCACACGCACACAGTCACGCAGACACACTCGCGCACACTCGTGCACACTTGCACGCACACATTCGCACACATTCGCACTCACTTGCACACACTCGTGCGCACACACTGGCACACACTGGAACACACTGGCACACACACACTCGCACACACTCGCACACACTTGCACACACTAGCACACACACACTCGCACATACTCGCACACACTCGCACGCACACACTCTCACACACTCGCATGCACACACTCGCACACACACTCACACACACACACTCACATACACACTCGCACACACTCGCACAAACTCCTACACACACACGTACACACTCACACACACTCGAACACACACTCGCACACACTCGCACACACTCGCACATACACACATACACATACACACACTCGCACACACACTCGCACACACAGTCCTACACACTCACACACTTGCACACACTCGCACACACTCACACGCACACACACTCACACACATACTCACACACACTCGCACACGCTCACAAGCACAAACTCGCACACACACTCGCACACACTCACACGCACACACTCACACGCACACACTCGCACACAAACTCGCACACACTCGCACCCAGTCACTCGAGCACACTCGCACACTCTCGCACGCACGCCCACACTCGCACACACTCACATGCACACACTCACACACACACTCGCACACACTCGAACACACTCGCACACACTCGCAAACACTCGCACATACAATCCTACAAACTCACACACACTCACACACACTCACACACTCGCACCCACACACAAACTGGCACACACTCAAACACACTCACTCATACACACTCGCACACAATCACTCGCACACACACTCGCACACACTTGCACCCAGTCACTCGAGCACACTCGCACACCCTCGCACGCACGCACACACTCGCACACACTCACATGCACACACTCACGCACACACACTCGCACACACTCGTGCACACTCGCACGCACACATTCACGCACACACACTCGCGCACACTCGTGCACACTCACACGCACACATTCACACACATTCGCACTCACTTGCACACACTCGTACGCACACACCGGCACACACTCGCACACACTCGCACACACACACTCGCACATACTCGCTCACACTCACACACACTCGCATGCACACACTCGCACACACTCGCATGCACACACTCGCACACACTCGCATGCACACACTCGCACACACACTCGCATACACACTCGCACAAACTCCTACACACACTCGTACACACTCACACACACTAGCACACACACACTCGCACATACTCGCACACACTCGCACACACTCGCATGCACACACTCGCACACACATTCACACACACTCTCGCATACACACTCGCACAAACTCCTACACACACTCGTACACACTCACACACACTCGCACACACACTTGCACACACTCGCACACACTCGCACATACACACATACACATTCGCACACACTCGCACACACACTCGCACACACAGTCCTACACACTCACACACACACTCGCAAACACTCGCACACACTCACACACACACTCACTCACACGTACACACTCATGCACACTTGCACACACTCACGCACACTAGCACACACTCGTAAGCATACACTCACACTCACTCACACACTTACTCACACGCACACACTCTCGCACACACTCACACACACTCGCGCACACTCGCACACACTCGCACGCCCACCATCACACACTCTCGCACACATTTGCACACACTCGCACTCACTTGCACCCACTCGCACGCACACACTCGCACACACTCATACACAATCACACAAACTCGCACACACACACTCGCACACATTTGCACACACTCGCACACTCACACTCACTCGCACACACTTGCACACACTCGCACACACTCGCACACACAGTCCTACACACTCACACACACACTCGCAAACACTCACACAAACTCACACACACTCACTCACACGCACACACTTGCGCACACTAGCACACACTCGCACGCCCACACTAACACACATTCGCACTCACTCGCACGCACTCGCACGCACACACTTGCACAAACTCACACACACTCGCACACACTCATACACAATCGCATGCACACACACTCGCAAACACACACTCGCACACACTAGCACACTCTCGCACACATTCACACTCACTCGCACGCACTCGCACGCACACACTCGAACACACTCGCACAAACACACACACACTCACACACGCTTATACACAAACGCACACACACACTCGTACACACACTCTCACACACTCGCACACACTCGCACACACTCACTCACACACACACACTCGCACACACTCACACACACTTGCACACACTCGCACACACTCACACGCACACACACTCGCACACACACTCACACACACTCGCACACACTCACAAGCACACACTCGCACACACACTCGCACACACTCACACGCACACACTCACACGCACACACTCGCACAAACAGTCGCACACACTCGCACCCACTCACTCGTGCACACTCGCGCACACTTGGGCACATTTGCACACACTCACACACACTCGCACACTCTCGCACACACACTGGCACACACACTCGCACACACTCGAACACACTCGCACACACTCGCAAACACTCGCACATACAGTCCTACAAACTCACACACACTCACACACACTCACACACTCGCACCCACACACAAACTGGCACACACTCAAACACACTCACTCATACACACTCGCACACAATCACTCACACACACACACTCGCACACACTCGCACCCAGTCACTCGAGCACACTCACACACCCTCGCACGCACGCACACACTCGCACACACTCACATGCACACACTCACGCACACACACTCGCGCACACTCGTGCACACTCGCACGCACACATTCACACACATTCGCACTCACTTGCACACACTCGTACGCACACACTCGCACACACACACTCGCACATACTCGCTCACACTCGCACACACTCGCACGCACACACTCGCATGCACACACTCGCACACACACTCACACACACTCGCATACACACTCGCACAAACTCCTACACACACTCGTACACACTCACACACACTAGCACACACACACTCGCACATACTCGCACACACTTGCACACACTCGCATGCACACATTCGCACACACTCACACACACACTCTCGCAAACACACTCGCACAAACTCCTACACACTCACACACACTTGCACACACACTTGCACACACTCGCACACACTCGCACATACACACATACACATTCGCACACACTCGCACACACACTCGCACACACAGTCCTACAAACTCACACACACACTCGCAAACACTCGCACACACTCACACACACACTCACTCACACGTACACACTCACGCACACTTGCACACACTCACGCACACTAGCACACACTCGTAAGCATACACTCACACTCACTCACACACTTACTCACACGCACACACTCTCGCACACACTCACACACACTCGCACACACTCGCGTGCCCACACTCGCACACTCTCGCACACATTTGCACACACTCGCATTCACTTGCACCCACTCGCACGCACACACTCGCACACACTCATACACAATCACACAAACTCGCACACACACACTCGCACACATTCGCACACACTCGCACACACTCACTCACTCACACTCACTCGCACACACTTGCACACACTCGCACACACTCGCACACACAGTCCTACACACTCACACACACACTCGCAAACACTCACACAAACTCACACACACTCACTCACACGCACACACTTGCGCACACTAGCACACACTCGCACGCCCACACTCACACACATTCACACTCACTCGCACACACTCGCACGCACACACTCGCACAAACTCACTCACACTCGCACACACTCATACACAATCGCACGCACACACACACACACACACACACACTCGCACACACTCGCACACTCTCACACACATTCACACTCACTCGCACGCACTCGCACGTGCACACTCGAACACACTCGCACAAACTCACACACACTCGTACACACACTCGCACACACTCGCACACACTCGCACACACTCACTCACACACACTCACACACACACTCGCACACACTCACACACACTTGCACACACTCGCACACACTCACACGCACACACACTCGCACACACACTCACACACACTCGCACACACTCACAAGCACACACTCGCACACACACTCGCACACACTCACACGCACACACTCACACGCACACACTCGCACAAACAGTCGCACACACTCGCACCCACTCACTCGTGCACACTCGCGCACACTCGGGCACATTTGCACACACTCGCACACACTCGCACACTCTCGCACACATACTCGCACACACACTCGCACACACTCGAACACACTCGCACACACTCGCAAACACTCGCACATACAGTCCTACAAACTCACACACACTCACACACACTGACACACTCCACCCACACACAAACTGGCACACACTCAAACACACTCACTCATACACACTCGCACACACTCACTCGCACACACACACACTCGCACACACTAGCACCCAGTCACTCGAGCACACTCGCACACACTCGCACGCACACACTCGCACACACTCACACGCACACAGTCACGCACACACACTCGCGCACACTCGTGCACACTTGCACGCACACATTCGCACACATTCGCACTCACTTGCACACACTCGTGCGCACACACTGGCACACACTGGCACACACTGGCACACACACACTCGCACACACTCGCACACACTTGCACATACTAGCACACACACACTCGCACATATTCGCACACACTCGCACGCACACACTCGCACACACTTGCATGCACACACTCGCACACACACACACACACTCACATACACACTCGCACACACGCGCACAAACTCCTACACACACTCGTACACACACACACTCGCACACACACTCGCACACACTCGCACACATTCGCACGCACACACTCGCACAAACTCACACACACTCGCACACACTCATACACAATCGCACGCACACACACTCGCACACACACACTCACACACACTCGCACACTCTCGCACACATACGCACTCACTCGCACACACTCTCACACACTCGCACAAACTCCTACACACACTCGCACACACTCACACACACACTCGCACGCTCACACTCGCACACACTCACACACACACTTGCACACACTTGCACACACACACTCGCACACAATCACACACACACTCGCAGACACTCGCACACACTCACTCATGCACACACTCATACACACTCGCCCACACTCGCACACACAGTCCTACACACTCACACACACACTCGCAAACACTCGCAAACACTCACACACACACTCACTCACACGTACACACTCGCACACACTCGCACGCCCACACTCTCACACTCTCGCACACATTTGCACACACTCGCACTCACTCGCACGCACTCACACACACACTCACACACACACTCGCACAAACTCATACACAATCGCACACACTCACTCGCACACACTTGCACACACTCGCACACACTCGCACACACTTGCACACACTTGCACACGCTTGCACACACTCGCACACACTCGCACACACTCGCACACACTCACACACACGCACACACACGCACACACACTCACGCACACACTCGCACACACTCGCACACACTTGCATGCACACATTCGCACGCACTCGCACACACAAACACAAACTGGCACACACTCAAACACACTCACTCATACACACTCGCACACACTCACTCGCACACAAACACACACACTCGCACACACTCACACACACACACTCGCGCACACTCGTGCACACTCGCACGCACACATTCGCACACATTCGAACTCACTTGCACACACTCGTACGCAAACACTGGCACACACTGGCACACACTCGCACACACACACTCGCACACACTCGCACACACTTGCACACACTAGCACACACACACTCGCACATACTCGCACACACTCACACACACTTGCACGCACACACTCGCATGCACACACTCGCACACACTCACACACACTCGCATACACACTCGCACACACTCGCACAAACTCCTACACACACTCGTACACACTCACACACACTCGCACACACACTCGCACACACTCGCACATACACACATACACATTTGTACACACTCGCACACACAGTCCTACACACTCACACACACTCGCAAACACTCGCACACACTCACACACACACTCACTCACACGTACACACTCGCGCACACTCACGCACACTAGCACACACTCGTAAGCATACACTCAAACTCACTCACACACTTACTCACATGCACACACTCTCGCACACACTCACACACACTCGTGCACACTCGCACACACTCGCACGCCCACACTCGCACACTCTCGCACACATTTGCACACACTCGCACTCACTCGCACCCACTCGCATGCACACACTCGCACACACTCATACACAATCACACAAACTTGCACACACACACTCGCACACATTCGCACACACTCACTCACTCACACTCACTCGCACACACTTGCACACACTCGCACACACTCGCACACACAGTCCTACACACTCACACACACTCGCAAACACTCGCACAAACTCACACACACTCACTCACACGCACACACTTGCGCACACTAGCACACACTCGCACGCCCACACTCGCACACATTCGCACTCACTCGCACGCACTCGCACGCACACACTCGCAAAAAACTCACACACACTCGCACACACTCATACACAATCGCACGCACACACACTCGCACACACACACTCGCACACACTCGCACACTCTCGCACTCACTCGCACGCACTCGCACGCACACACTCGCACACACTCACATGCACACACTCGCACGCACACACTCGCACAAACAGTCGCACACACTCGCAACCACTCACTCGTGCACACTCGCGCACACTCGGGCACATTTGCACACACTCGCACACACTCGCACACTCTCGCACACACACTCGCACACACTCGAACACACTCGCACACACTCGCAAACACTCGCACATACAGTCCTACAAACTCACACACACTCACACACACTCACACACTCCACCCACACACAAACTGGCACACACTCAAACACACTCACTCATACACACTCGCACACACTCACTCGCACACACACACACTCGCACAAACTAGCACCCAGTCACTCGAGCACACTCGCACACACTCGCACGCACGCACGCACACACTCGCACACACTCGTGCACACTTGCACGCACACATTCGCACACATTCGCACACATTCGCACTCACTTGCACACACTCGTGCGCACACACTGGCACACACTGGCACACACTGGCACACACACACTCGCACACACTCGCACACACTTGCACATACTAGCACACACACACTCGCACATATTCGCACACACTTGCACGCACACACTCGCACACACTTGCATGCACACACTCGCACACACACTCACACACACACTCACATACACACTCTCACACACTCGCACAAACTCCTACACACACTCGTACACACACACACTCGCACACACACTCGCACACACTCGCACACACTCGCACATACACACATACACATTCGCACACACTCGCACACACACTCGCACACACAGTCCTACACACTCACACACACACTCGCAAACACTCGCACACACTCACACACACACTCACTCACACGTACACAATCGCGCACACTCGCACACACTCACGCACACTAGCACACACTCGCATGCACACACTGGCACACACACTAACACACACACTCACATACACACTCGCACACACTCGCACAAACTCCTACACACACTCGCACACACTCACACACACACTCGCACGCTCACACTCGCACACACTCACACACACACTTGCACACACTTGCACACACACACTCGCACACAATCACACACACACTCGCAGACACTCGCACACACTCACTCATGCACACACTCATACACACTCGCCCACACTCGCACACACAGTCCTACACACTCACACACACACTCGCAAACACTCACACACACACTCACTCACACATACACACTCGCACACACTCGCACGCCCACACTCTCACACTCTCGCACACATTTGCACACACTTGCACTCACTCGCACGCACTCGCACACACACTCACACACACACTCGCACAAACTCATACACAATCGCACACACTTACTCGCACACACTTGCACACACTCGCACACAGTCGCACACACTTGCACACACTTGCACACGCTTGCACACACTCGCACACACTCGCACACACTCGCACACACTCACACACACGCACACACACGCACACACACTCACGCACACATTCGCACACACTCGCACACACTTGCATGCACACATTCGCACGCACTCGCACACACAAACACAAACTGGCACACACTCAAACACACTCGCAAACATTCGCACTCACTCGCACACACTCGCACGCACACACTCGCACAAACTCACACACACTCGCACACACTCATACACAATCGCACACACACACACTCGCACACACACACTCGCACACACTCGCACACTCTCGCACACATTCACACTCACTCGCACGCACTCGCACGCACACACTCGCACACACTCGCACAAACTCACACACACTCGCACACACTTATACACAATCGCACACACACACTCGTACACACACTCGCACACACTCGCACACACTCGCACACACTCACTCACACACACACACTCGCACACACTTGCACACACTCGCACACACTCACACGCACACACTCGCACACAATCACACACACTCGCACACACTCACAAGCACACACTCGCACACACACTCGCACACACTCACACGCACACACTCACACGCACACACTCGCACACACACTCGCACACACTCGCACCCACTCACTCGTGCACACTCGCGCACACTCGGGCACATTTGCACACACTCGCACACACTCGCACACTCTCGCACACACTCGCACACACACTCGCACACACTCGAACACACTCACACACACTCACAAACAATCGCACATACAGTCCTACAAACTCACACACACTCACACACACTCACACACTCGCACCCACACACAAACTGGCACACACTCAAACACACTCACTCATACACACTCGCACACACTCACTCGCACACACACACACACACTCGCACACACTCGCACCCAGTCACTCGAGCACACTCGCACACCCTCGCACGCACGCACACACTCGCACACACTCACATGCACACACTCACGCACACACACTCGCGCACACTCATGCACACTCGCACGCACACATTCACACACATTCGCACGCACTTGCACACACTCGTACGCACACACTGGCACACACTCGCACACACTCGCACACACACACTCGCACATACTCGCTCACACTCGCACACACTCGCACGCACACACTCGCACACACTCGCACACACACTCACACACACACAATCGCATACACACTCGCACAAACTCCTACACACACTCGTACACACTCACACACACTCGCACATACTCGCACACACTCGCACACACTCGCATGCACACACTCGCACACACACTCACACACTCTCGCATACACACTCGCACAAACTCCTACACACACTCGTACACACTCACACACACTCGCACACACACTTGCACACACTCGCACATACACACATACACATTCGCACACACTCGCAAACACTCGCACACACTCACACACACACTCACTCACATGTACACACTCACGCACACTTGCACACACTCACGCACACTAGCACACACTCGTAAGCATACCCTCACACTCACTCACACACTTACTCACACGCACACACTCTCACACACACTCACACACACTCGCGCACACTCGCACACACTCGCACGCCCACACTCGCACACTCTCGCACACATTTGCACACACTCGCACTCACTTGCACCCACTCGCACGCACCCACTCGCACACACTCATACACAATCACACAAACTCGCACACACACACTCGCACACATTCGCACACACTCGCACACACTCGCATGCACACACTCGCACACACAAACACACACACACTCGCATACACACTCGCACACACTCGCATGCACACACTCGCACACACACTCACACACACACACTCGCACAAACTCGCATGCACACACTCGCACACACACACTCGCATACACACTCGCACACACTCGCACAAACTCTTACACACACTCGTACACACTCACACAAACTCGCACACACACTCGCACACACTCGAACATACACACATACACATTCGCACACACTCGCACACTCACTCGCACACACAGTCCTACACACTCACACACAAACTCGCAAACACTCGCACACACACACACTCACTCACACGTACACACTCGCGCACACTCACACACACTCACGCACACTAGCACACACTCGTAAGCATACACTCACACTCACTCACACACTTACTCACACTCACACACTCTCGCACACACTCACACACACTCGCCCACACTCGCACACACTCGCACGCCCACACTCGCACACTCTCGCACACATTTGCACACACTCGCACTCACTCACACCCACTCGCACGCACACACTCGCACACACTCATACACAATCACACAAACTCGCACACACACACTCGCACACATTCGCACACACTCGCACACACTCACTCACTCACACTCACTCGCACACACTTGCACACACTTGCACACACTCGCACACACAGTCCTACACACTCACACACACACTCGCAAACACTCGCACAAACTCACACACACTCACTCACACGCACACACTTGCGCACACTAGCACACACTCGCACGCCCACACTCGCACACATTCGCACTCACTCGCACACACTCGCACGCACACACTCGCACAAACTCACACACACTCGCACACACTCATACACAATCGCACGCACACACACTCGCACACACTCGCACACTCTCGCACACATTCGCACTCACTCGCACGCACACACTCACACAAACTCGCATGCACACACTCGCACACACACTCACACACACACACTCGCATACACACTCGCACACACTCGCACAAACTCCTACACACACTCGTACACACTCACACACACTCGCACACACACTTGCACACACTCGCACACACTCGCACATACACACATACACATTCGCACACACTCGCACACTCACTCGCACACACAGTCCTACACACTCACACACACACTCGCAAACACTCGCACACACACACACTCACTCACACGTACACACTCGCGCACACTCACACACACTCACGCACACTAGCACACACTCGCACGCCCACACTCGCACACTCTCGCACACATTTGCACACACTCGCACTCACTCGCACCCACTCGCATGCACACACTCGCACACACTCATACACAATCACACAAACTGACACACACTCGCACACACTCACACACTTTCACCCACTCACTCGTGCACACTCGCACACATTCGCACTCACTCGCACGCACTCGCACGCACACACTCGCACAAACTCACACACACTCGCACACACTCATACACAATCGCACGCACACACACTCGCACACACACACTCACACACACTCGCACACTCTCGCACACATATGCACTCACTCGCACGCACTCGCACGCACACACTCTCACACACTCGCACAAACTCACACACACTCGCACACACTTATACACAATCGGACACACACACTCACTCACTCACACTCACTCGCACACACTTGCACACACTCGCACACACTCGCACACACAGTCCTACACACTCACACACACTCGCAAACACTCGCACAAACTCACACACACTCACTCACACGCACACACTTGCACACACTAGCACACACTCACACTTGCACACACTCACACTCACTCGCACGCACTCGCACACACACTCGCACACACTCGCACATACTCGCACACACTTGCACACACTCGCACACACTCGCATGCACACACTCGCACACACACTCACAAACACACACTTGCATACACACTCGCACACACTCGCACAAACTCCTACACACACTCGTACACTCACACACACTCGCACACACACTTGCACACACTCGCACACACTCGCACATACACGCATACACATTCGCACACACTCGCACACACACTCGCACACACAGTCCTACACACACACTCGCAAACACTCGCACACACTCACACACACTCACTCACACGTACACACTCGCACACACTCGCACACACTCACGCACACTAGCACACACTCGTAAGCATACACTCACATTCACTCACACACTTACTCACACGCACACACTCTCGCACACACTCACACACACTCGCGCACACTCGCACACACTCGCATGCCCACACTCGCACACTCTCGCACACATTTGCACACAGTCGCACTCACTCACACCCACTCGCACGCACACACTCGCACACACTCATACACAATCACACAAACTCGCACACACACTCGCACACATTCGCACACACTCGCACACACTCACTCACTCACACTCACTCGCACACACTTGCACACACTCGCACACACTCGCACACACAGTCCTACACACTCACACACACTCGCAAACACTCGCACAAACTCACACACACTCACTCACACGCACATACTTGCACACACTAGCACACACTCGCACGCCCACATTTGCACACATTCGCACTGACTCGCACGCACTCGCACGCACACACTCGCACACACTCGCACAAACTCACACACACTCGCACACACTCATACTCAATCGCACAATCGCACAAACTCACACACACTCGCACACACTCACACACTCGCACCCACTCACTCGTGCACACTCGCACACATTCGCACGCACACACTCGCACAAACTCACACACACTCGCACACACTCATACACAATCGCACGCACACACACTCGCACACACACACTCACACACACTCGCACACTCTCGCACACATACGCACTCACTCGCACACACTCTCACACACTCGCACAAACTCACACACACTCGCACACACTTATACACAATCGCACACACACACTCACTCACTCACACTCACTCGCACACACTTGCACACACTCGCACACACTCGCACACACAGTCCTACACACTCACACACACTCGCACATACTCGCACACACTTGCACACACTCGCATGCACACACTCGCACACACACTCACAAACACACACTCGCATACACACTCGCACACACTCGCACAAACTCCTACACACACTCGTACACACTCACACACACTCGCACACACACTTGCACACACTCGCACACACTCGCACATACACACATACACATTCGCACACACTCGCACACACACTCGCACACACAGTCCTACACACACACACTCGCAAACACTCGCACACACTCACACACACACTCACTCACACGTACACACTCGCACACACTCACACACACTCACGCACACTAGCACACACTCGTAAGCATACACTCACATTCACTCACACACTTAATCACACGCACACACTCTCGCACACACTCACACACACTCGCGCACACTCGCACACACTCGCAAGCCAACACTCGCACACTCTCGCACACATTTGCACACACTTGCACTCACTCACACCCACTCGCACGCACACACTCGCACACACTCATACACAATCACACAAACTCGCCACACACACTCGCACACATTCGCACACACTCGCACACACTCACTCACTCACACTCACTCGCACACACTTGCACACACTCGCACACACTCGCACACACAGTCCTACACACTCACACACACTCGCAAACACTCGCACAAACTCACACACACTCACTCACACGCACACACTTGCACACACTAGCACACACTCGCACGCCCACACTTGCACACATTCGCACTCACTCGCACGCACTCGCACGCACACACTCGCACACACTCGCACAAACTCACACACACTCGCACACACTCATACACAATCGTACAATCGCACAAACTCACACACACTCGCACACAGTCACACACTCGCACCCACTCACTCGTGCACACTCGCACACATTTGCACTCACCCGCACGCACTCGCACGCACACACTCGCACAAACTCACACACACTTGCACACACTCATACACAATCGCAAGCACACACTCGCACACACACACTCGCACACACTCGCACACTCTCGCACACATACGCACTCACTCGCATGCACTCGCACGCACACACTCTCACACACTCGCACAAACTCACACACACTCGCACACACTTATACGCAATCGCACACACACACTCACTCACTCACACTCACTCGCACACACTTGCACACACTCGCACACACTCGCACACACTCATACACAATCGCACAAACTCACACACACTCGTACACACTCACACACTCGCACCCACTCACTCGTGTACACTCGCAAACATTCGCACTCACTCGCACACACTCGCACGCACACACTCGCACAAACTCACACACACTCGCACACACTCATACACAATCGCACACACACACACTCGCACACACACACTCGCACACACTCGCACACTCTCGCACACATTCACACTCACTCGCACGCACTCGCACGCACACACTCGCACACACTCGCACAAACTCACACACACTCGCACACACTTATACACAATCGCACACACACACACTCGTACACACACTCGCACACACTCGCACACACTCGCACACACTCACTCACACACACACACTCGCACACACTCACACACACTCGCACACACTCACATGCACACACACTCGCACACACTCACACACACTCGCACACACTCACAAGCACACACTCACACAGACACTCGCTCACACTCACAAGCACACACTCACATGCACACACTCGCACACACACTCGCACACACTCACACCCACTCACTCGTTCACACTCGCGCACACTCGGGCACATTTGCACACACTCGCACACACTCGCAAACTCTCGCACACACTCGCACACACACTCGCACACACTCGAACACACTCACACACACTCACAAACAATCGCACATACAGTCCTACAAACTCACACACACTCACACACACTCACACACTCGCACCCACACACAAACTGGCACACACTCAAACACACTCACTCATACACACTCGCACACACTCACTCGCACACACACACACTCGCACACACTCGCACCCAGTCACTCGAGCACACTCGCACACACTCGCACGCACACACGCACACACTCGCACACACTCACACGCACACACTCACACACACACACTCGCGCACACTCGTGCACACTCGCACGCACACATTCGCACACATTCGCACTCACTTGCACACACTGGCACACACTGGCACACACTGGCACACACACACTCGCACACACTCGCACACACTCGCACACACTTGCACACACTAGCACACACACTCGCACATACTCGCACACACTCGCACACACTCGCACGCACACACTCGCACACACTCGCATGCACACACTCGCACACACACTCACACACACACACTCACATACACACTCGCACACACTCGCACAAACTCCTACACACACACGTACACACTCACACACACTCGCACACACACTCGCACACACTCCCACATACACACATACACATTCACACACACTCGCACACAAACTCGCACACACAGTCCTACACACTCACACACACACTCGCAAACACTCGCACACACTCACACACACACTCACTCACACATACACACTCGCGCACACTCACGCACACTAGCACACACTCGTAAGCATACACTCACACTCACTCACACACTTACTCACACGCACACACTCTCGCACACACTCACACACACTCGCGCACACTCGCACACTCTCGCACACATTTGCACACACTCGCACTCACTCGCACTCACTCGCACGCACACACTCGCACACACTCATACACAATCACACAAACTCGCACACACACACTCGCACACATTCGCACACACTCGCACACACGCACTCACTCACACTCACTCGCACACACTTGCACACACTCGCAAACACTCGCACAAACTCACACACACTCACTCACACGCACACACTTGCGCACACTAGCACACACTCGCACGCCCACACTCGCACACATTCGCACTCACTTGCACGCACTCGCACGCACACACTCGCACACACTCGCGCAAACTCACACACACTCGCACACACTCATACACAATCGCACGCACACACACCTGCACACACTCGCACACATTTGCACTCACTCGCACGCACTCGCATGCACACACTCGCACAAACTCACACACACTGGCACACACTTATACACAATCGCACACACACACTCTAACACACACTCGCACACACTCGCACACACTCACTCACACACACTCACACACACACTCGCACACACTCACACACACTTGCACACACTCGCACACACTCACACGCACACACACTCACACACAATCACACACACTCGCACACACTCACAAGCACAAACTCGCACACACACTCGCACACACTTGAACACACTCGCACACACTCGCAAACACTCGCACATACAGTCCTACAAACTCACACACACTCACACACACTCACACACTCGCACCCACACACAAACTGGCACACACTCAAACACACTCACTCATACACACTCGCACACACTCACTCGCACACACACACACACACTCGCACACACTCGCACCCAGTCACTCGAGCACACTCGCACACCCTCGCACGCACGCACACACTCGCACACACTCACATGCACACACTCACGCACACACACTCGCGCACACTCATGCACACTCGCACGCACACATTCACACACATTCGCACGCACTTGCACACACTCGTACGCACACACTGGCACACACTCGCACACACTCGCACACACACACTCGCACATACTCGCTCACACTCGCACACACTCGCACGCACACACTCGCACACACTCGCATGCACACACTCGCACACACACTCACACACACACACTCGCATACACACTCGCACAAACTCCTACACACACTCGTACACACTCACACACACTAGCACACACACACTCGCACATACTCGCACACACTCGCACACACTCGCATGCACACACTCGCACACACACTCACACACTCTCGCATACACACTCGCACAAACTCCTACACACACTCGTACACACTCACACACACTCGCACACACAATTGCACACACTCGCACATACACACATACACATTCGCACACACTCGCACACACACTCGCACACAAAGTCCTACACACTCACACACACACTCGCAAACACTCGCACACACTCACACACACACTCACTCACACGTACACACTCACGCACACTTGCACACACTCACGCACACTAGCACACACTCGTAAGCATACACTCACACTCACTCACACACTTACTCACACGCACACACTCTCGCACACACTCACACACACTCGCGCACACTCGCACACACTCGCACGCCCACACTCGCACACTCTCGCACACATTTGCACACACTCGCACTCACTTGCACCCACTCGCACGCACACACTCGCACACACTCATACACAATCACACAAACTCGCACACACACACTCGCACACATTCGCACACACTCGCACACACTCACTCACTCACACTCACTCGCACACACTTGCACACACTCGCACACACTCGCACACACAGTCCTACACACTCACACACACACTCGCAAACACTCGCACAAACTCACACACACTCACTCACACGCAGACACACTCGCATGCCCACACTCACACACATTTGCACTCACTCGCACGCACTCGCACGCACTCGCACGCACACACTCGCACAAACTCACACACACTCGCACACACTCATACACAATCGCACGCACACACACACTCGCACACACTCGAACACTCTCGCACACATTCACACTCACTCGCACGCACTCGCACGCACACACTCGTACACACTCGCACAAACTCACACACACTCGCACACACTTATACACAAACGCACACACACACTCGTACACACACTCGCACACACTCGCACAAACTCGCACACACACTCACACACACACACTCGCACACACTCACACACACTTGCACACACTCGCACACACTCACACGCACACACACTCGCACACGCACTCACACACACTCACACACTCACAAGCACACACTCGCACACACACTCGCACAAACTCACACGCACACACTCACACGCACACACTCGCACAAACAGTCGCACACACTCGCACCCACTCACTCGTGCACACTCGCGCACACTCGGGCACATTTGCACACACTCGCACACACTCGCACACTCTCGCACACACACTCGCACACACACTCACACACACTCGAACACACTCGCACACACTCGCAAACACTCGCACATACAGTCCTACAAACTCACACACACTCACACACACTCACACTCTCCACCCACACACAAACTGGCACACACTCAAACACACTCACTCATACACACTCGCACACACTCACTCGCACACACACACACTCGCACACACTCGCACCCAGTCACTCGAGCACACTCGCACACACTCGCACGCACGCACACACTCGCACACACTCACACGCACACAGTCACGCACACACACTCGCGCACACTCGTGCACACTTGCACGCACACATTCGCACACATTCGCACTCACTTGCACACACTCGTGCGCACACACTGGCACACACTGGCACACACTGGCACACACACACTCGCACACACTCGCACACACTTGCACACACTAGCACACACACACTCGCACATACTCGCACACACTCGCACACACTCGCACGCACACACTCGCACACACTCGCATGCACACACTCGCACACACACTCACACACACACTCACATACACACTCGCACACACTCGCACAAACTCCTACACACACACGTACACACTCACACACACTCGCACACACACTCGCACACACTCGCACATACACACATACACATTCACACACACTCGCACACACACCCGCACACACAGTCCTACACACTCACACACACACTCGCAAACACTCGCACACACTCACACACACACTCACTCACACGTACACACTCGCGCACACTCACGCACACTAGCACACACTCGTAAGCATACACTCACACTCACTCACACACTTACTCACACGCACACACTCTCGCACACACTCACACACTCGCGCACACTCGCACACACTCGCACGCAGACACTCGCACACTCTCGCACACATTTGCACACACTCGCACTCACTCGCACACACTCGCAAGCACACACTCGCACACACTCGCACACACTCATACACAATCACACAAACTCGCACACACACATTCGCACACATTCGCACACACTCTCACACACGCACTCACTCACACTCACTCGCACACACTTGCACACACTCGCACACACTCGCACACACAGTCCTACACACTCACACACACACTCGCAAACACTCGCACAAACTCACACACACTCACGCACACACTTGCGCACACTAGCACACACTCGCACGCCCAAACTCACACAAACTCATACACAATCACACACACTCGCACGCACACATTCACACACATTCGCATGCACTTGCACACACTTGTACGCACACACTGGCACACACTCGCACACACTCGCACACACACACTCGCACATACTCGCTCACACTCGCACACACTCGCATGCACACACTCGCACACACACTCACACACACACACTCGCATACACACTCGCACAAACTCCTACACACACTCGTACACACTCACACACACTAGCACACACACACTCGCACATACTCGCACACACTCGCACACACTCGCATGCACACACTCGCACACACACTCACACACTCTCGCATACACACTCGCACAAACTCCTACACACACTCGTACACACTCACACACACTCGCACACACACTTGCACACACTCGCACATACACACATACACATTCGCACACACTCGCACACACACTCGCACACACAGTCCTACACACTCACACACACACTCGCAAACACTCGCACACACTCACACACACACTCACTCACACGTACACACTCATGCACACTTGCACACACTCACGCACACTAGCACACACTCGTAAGCATACCCTCACACTCACTCACACACTTACTCACACGCACACACTCTCGCACACACTCACACACACTCGCGCACACTCGCACACACTCGCACGCCCACACTCGCACACTCTCGCACACATTTGCACACACTCGCACTCACTTGCACCCACTCGCACGCACCCACTTGCACCCACTCATACACAATCACACAAACTCGCACACACACACTCGCACACATTTGCACACTCGCACACACTCGCATGCACACACTCGCACACACACTCACACACACACTCTTGCATACACACTCGCACAAACTCCTACACACACTCGTACACACTCGCACACACTCGCACGCCCACACTCGCACACTCTCGCACACATTTGCACACACTCGCACTCACTTGCACCCACTCGCACGCACACACTCGCACACACTCATACACAATCACACAAACTCGCACACACACACTCGCACACATTCGCACACACTCGCACACACTCACTCACTCACACTCACTCGCACACACTTGCACACACTCGCACACACTCGCACACACAGTCCTACACACTCACACACACACTCGCAAACACTCGTACAAACTCACACACACTCACTCACACGCAGACACACTCGCATGCCCACACTCACACACATTTGCACTCACTCGCACGCACTCGCACGCACACACTCGCACAAACTCACACACACTCGCACACACTCATACACAATCGCACGCACACACACTCGCACACACACACTCGCACACACACACTCGCACACTCTCGCACACATTCACACTCACTCGCACGCGCACACTCGAACACACTCGCACAAGCTCACACACACTCGCACACACTTATACACAAACGCACACACACACTCGTACACACACTCGCACACACTCGCACACACTCGCACACACTCACTCACACACACTCACACACACACACTCGCACACACTCACACACACTTGCACACACTCGCACACACTCACACGCACACACACTCGCACACACACTCACACACACTCACACACTCACAAGCACACACTCGCACACACACTCGCACAAACTCACACGCACACACTCACACGCACACACTCGCACAAACAGTCGCACACACTCGCACCCACTCACTCGTGCACACTCGCGCACACTCGGGCACATTTGCACACACTCGCACACACTCGCACACTCTCGCACACACACTCGCACACACACTCGCACACACTCGAACACACTCGCACACACTCGCAAACACTCGCACATACAGTCCTACAAACTCACACACACTCACACACACTCACACACTCCACCCACACACAAACTGGCACACACTCAAACACACTCACTCATACACACTCGCACACACTCACTCGCACACACACACACTCGCACACACTCGCACCCAGTCACTCGAGCACACTCGCACACACTCGCACGCACGCACACACTCGCACACACTCACACGCACACAGTCACGCACACACACTCGCGCACACTCGTGCACACTTGCACGCACACATTCGCACACATTCGCACTCACTTGCACACACTCGTGCGCACACACTGGCACACACTGGCACACACTGGCACACACACACTCGCACACACTCGCACACACTTGCACACACTAGCACACACACACTCGCACATACTCGCACACACTCGCACACACTCGCACGCACACACTCGCACACACTCGCATGCACACACTCGCACACACACTCACACACACACTCACATACACACTCGCACACACTCGCACAAACTCCTACACACACACGTACACACTCACACACACTCGCACACACACTCGCACACACTCACACATACACACATACACATTCACACACACTCGCACACACACCCGCACACACAGTCCTACACACTCACACACACACTCGCAAACACTCGCACACACTCACACACACACTCACTCACACGTACACACTCGCGCACACTCACGCACACTAGCACACACTCGTAAGCATACACTCACACTCACTCACACACTTACTCACACGCACACACTCTCGCACACACTCACACACACTCGCGCACACTCGCACACACTCGCACGCACACACTCGCACACACTCATACACAATCACACAAACTCGCACACACACACTCGCACACATTCGCACACACTCTCACACACGAACTCACTCACACTCACTCGCACACACTTGCACACACTCGCACACACTCGCACACACAGTCCTACACACTCACACACACACTCGCAGACACTCGCACAAACTCACACACACTCACTCACACGCACACACTTGCGCACACTAGCACACACTCGCACGCCCAAACTCGCACACACTCATACACAATCACACACACTCGCACGCACACATTCACACACATTCGCACGCACTTGCACACACTCGTACGCACACACTGGCACACACTCGCACACACTCGCACACACACACTCGCACATACTCACTCACACTCGCACACACTCGCACGCACACACTCGCACACACTCGCATGCACACACTCGCACACACACTCACACACACACACTCGCATACACACTCGCACAAACTCCTACACACACTCGTACACACTCACACACACTAGCACACACACACTCGCACATACTCGCACACACTCGCACACACTCGCATGCACACACTCGCACACACACTCACACACTCTCGCATACACACTCGCACAAACTCCTACACACACTCGTACACACTCACACACACTCGCACACACACTTGCACACACTCGCACATACACACATACACATTCGCACACACTCGCACACACACTCGCACACACAGTCCTACACACTCACACACACACTCGCAAACACTCGCACACACTCACACACACACTCACTCACACGTACACACTCACGCACACTTGCACACACTCACGCACACTAGCACACACTCGTAAGCATACACTCACACTCACTCACACACTTACTCACACGCACACACTCACACACACTCGCGCACACTCGCACACACTCGCACGCCCACACTCGCACACTCTCGCACACATTTGCACACACTCTCACTCACTTGCACCCACTCGCACGCACCCACTCGCACACACTCATACACAATCACACAAACTCGCACACACACACTCGCACACATTCCCACACACTCGCACACACTCGCATGCACACACTCGCACACACTTGCACACACTCGCACACACTCGCACACACAGTCCTACACACTCACACACACACTCGCAATCACTCGCACAAACTCACACGCAGACACACTCGCATGCCCACACTCACACACATTTGCACTCACTCGCACGCACTCGCACGCACACACTCGCACAAACTCACACACACTCGCACACACTCATACACAATCGCACGCACACACACTCGCACACACACACTCGCACACACTCGCACACTCTCGCACACATTCACACTCACTCGCACGCACTCGCACACGCACACTCGAACACACTCGCACAAACTCACACACACTCGCACACACTTATACACAAACGCACACACACACTCGTACACACACTCGCACACACTCGCACACACTCGCACACACTCACTCACACACACTCACACACACACACTCGCACACACTCACACACACTTGCACACACTCGCACACACTCACACGCACACACACTCGCACACACACTCACACACTCACAAGCACACACTCGCACACACACTCGCACACACGCACACACTCACACGCACACACTCGCACAAACAGTCGCACCCACTCACTCGTGCACACTCACGCACACTCGGGCACATTTGCACACACTCGCACACACTCGCACACTCTCGCACACACACTCGCACACACACTCGCACACACTCGAACACACTCGCACACACTCACAAACACTCGCACATACAGTCCTACAAACTCACACACACTCACACACACTCACACACTCCACCCACACACAAACTGGCACACACTCAAACACACTCACTCATACACAATCGCACACACTCACTCGCACACACACACACACACTCGCACCCAGTCACTCGAGCACACTCGCACACACTCGCACGCAAGCACACACTCGCACACACTCACACGCACACAGTCACGCACACACACTCGCACACACTCGTGCACACTTGCACGCACACATTCGCACACATTCGCACTCACTTGCACACACTCATGCGCACACACTGGCACACACTGGCACACACTGGCACACACACACTCGCACACACTCGCACACACTTGCACACACTAGCACACACACACTCGCACATACTCGCACACACTCGCACACACTCGCACGCACACACTCGCACACACTCGCATGCACACACTCGCACACACACTCACACACACACTCACATACACACTCGCACAAACTCCTACACACACGTACACACTCACACACACTCGCACACACACTCGCACACACTCGCACATACACACATACACATTCACACACACTCGCACACACACCCGCACACACAGTCCTACACACTCACACACACACTCGCAAACACTCGCACACACTCACACACACACTCACTCACACGTACACACTCGCGCACACTCACGCACACTAGCACACACTCGTAAGCATACACTCACACTCACTCACACACTTACTCACACGCACACACTCTCGCACACACTCACACACACTCGCGCACACTCGCACACACTCGCACGCCCACACTCGCACACTCTCGCACACATTTGCACACACTCGCACTCACTCGCACCCACTCGCACGCACACACTCGCACACACTCATACACAATCACACAAACTCGCACACACACACTCGCACACATTCGCACACACTCTCACACACGCACTCACTCACACTCACTCGCACACACTTGCACACACTCGCACACACTCGCACACACAGTCCTACACACTCACACACACACTCGCAAACACTCGCACAAACTCACACACACTCACTCACACGCACACACTTGCGCACACTAGCACACACTCGCACGCCCAAACTCGCACACATTCGCACTCACTCGCACGCACTCGCACGCACACACTCGCACACACTCGCACAAACTCACACACACTCGCACACACTCATACACAATCGCACGCACACACACCCGCACACACTCGCACACATTCGCACTCACTCGCACGCATTCGCACGCACACACTCGCACAAACTCACACACACTGGCACACACTTATACACAATTGCACACACACTCTAACACACACTCACACACACTCGCACACACTCACTCACACACACTCACACACACACTCGCACACACTCACACACACTTGCACACACTCGCACACACTCACACGCACACACACTCACACACACACTCACACACACTCGCACACACTCACAAGCACAAACTCACACACACACTCGCACACACTCACACGCACACACTCACACGCACACACTCGCACACAAACTCGCACACACTCGCACCCAGTCACTCGAGCACACTCGCACACCCTCGCACGCACGCACACACTCGCACACACTCACATGCACACACTCACGCACACACACTCGCGCACACTCGAACACACTCGCACACACTCGCAAACACTCGCACATACAGTCCTACAAACTCACACACACTCACACACACTCACACAATCCACCCACACACAAACTGGCACACACTCAAACACACTCACTCAGACACACTCGCACACACTCACTCGCACACACACACACACACTCGCACACACTCGCACCCAGTCACTCGAGCACACTCGCACACACTCGCACGCACGCACACACTCGCACACACTCACACGCACACAGTCACGCACACACACTCGCGCACACTCGTGCACACTTGCACGCACACATTCGCACACATTCGCACTCACTTGCACACACTCGTGCGCACACACTGGCACACACTGGCACACA
Source organism: Phyllobates terribilis (assembly GCF_046119375.1). NCBI lineage: Eukaryota > Metazoa > Chordata > Amphibia > Anura > Dendrobatidae > Phyllobates > Phyllobates terribilis. Next base: position 4,231,194 of record NW_027362853.1, read on the forward strand.
CTGGCACACACACACTCGCACACACTCGCACACACTTGCACACACTAGCACACACACACTCGCACATACTCGCACACACTCGCACACACTCGCACGCACACACTCGCACACACTCGCATGCACACACTCGCACACACACTCACACACACACACTCACATACACACTCGCACACACTCGCACAAACTCCTACACACACACGTACACACTCACACACACTCGAACACACACTCGCACACACAGTCCTACACACTCACACACTTGCACACACTCGCACACACTCACACACACACACACTCACACACACACTCACACACACTCGCACACACTCACAAGCACAAACTCGCACACACACACTCGCACACACTCGCACCCAGTCACTCGAGCACACTCGCACACCCTCGCACGCACGCACACACTCGCACACACTCACATGCACACACTCACACACACACTCGCACACACTCAAACACACTCGCACACACTCGCAAACACTCGCACATACAGTCCTACAAACTCACACACACTCACACACACTCACACACTCGCACCCACACACAAACTGGCACACACTCAAACACACTCACTCATACACACTCGCACACACTCACTCGCACACACACTCGCACACACTCGCACCCAGTCACTCGAGCACACTCGAGCACACTCGCACGCACGCACGCACGCACACACTCGCACACACTCACATGCACACACACTCGCACACACTCGTGCACACTCGCACGCACACATTCACGCACACACACTCGCGCACACTCGTGCACACTCGCACGCACACATTCACACACATTCGCACTCACTTGCACACACTCGTACGCACACACTGGCACACACTCGCACACACTCGCACACACACACTCGCACATACTCGCTCACACTCACACACACTCGCACGCACACACTCGTACACACTCGCATGCACACACTCGCACACACACTCGCACAAACTCCTACACACACTCGTACACACTCACACACACTAGCACACACTCGCACATACTCGCACACACTCGCACACACTCGCATGCACACACTCGCACACACATTCACACACACTCTCGCATACACACTCGCACAAACTCCTACACACACTCGTACACACTCACACACACTCGCACACACACTTGCACACACTCGCACACACTCGCACATACACACATACACATTCGCACACACTCGCACACACACTCGCACACACAGTCCTACACACTCACACACACACTCGCAAACACTCGCACACACTCACACACACTCACTCACACGTACACACTCATGCACACTTGCACACACTCACGCACACTAGCACACACTCGTAAGCATACACTCACAGACACTTACTCACACGCACACACTCTCGCACACACTCACACACACTCGCGCACACAAGCACACACTCGCACGCCCACCATCACACACTCTCGCACACATTTGCACACACTCGCACTCACTCGCACCCACTCGCACGCACAAACTCGCACACACTCATACACAATCACACAAACTCGCACACACACACTCGCACACATTCGCAAACACTCTCACACACGCACTCACTCACACTCACTCGCACACACTTGCACACACTCGCACACACTCGCACACACAGTCCTACACACTCACACACACACTCGCAAACACTCGCACAAACTCACACACACTCACTCACACGCACACACTTGCGCACACTAGCACACACTCGCACGCCCAAACTCGCACACATTCGCACTCACTCGCACGCACTCGCACGCACACACTCGCACACACTCGCACAAACTCACACACACTCGCACACACTCATACACAATCGCACGCACACACACCCGCACACACTCGCACACATTCGCACTCACTCGCACGCACTCGCACGCACACACTCGCACAAACTCACACACACTCGCACACACTCATACACAATCGCACGCACACACCCGCACACACTCGCACACATTCGCACTCACTCGCACGCACTCGCACGCACACACTCGCACACACTCGCACGCACACTCGCATACACACTCGCACAAACTCCTACACACACTCGTACACACTCACACACACTAGCACACACACACTCGCACACACTCGCACATACTCGCACACACTCGCACACACTCGCATGCACACACTCGCACACACATTCACACACACTCTCGCATACACACTCGCACAAACTCCTACACACACTCGTACACACTCACACACACTCGCACACACACTTGCACACACTCGCACACACTCGCACATACACACATACACATTCGCACACACTCGCACACACACTCGCACACACAGTCCTACACACTCACACACACACTCGCAAACACTCGCACACTTTCACACACACACTCACTCACACGTACACACTCATGCACACTTGCACACACTCACGCACACTAGCACACACTCGTAAGCATACACTCACACTCACTCACACACTTACTCACACGCACACACTCTCGCACACACTCACACACACTCGAGCACACTCGCACACACTCGCACGCCCACCATCACACACTCTCGCACACATTTGCACACACTCGCACTCACTTGCACCCACTCGCACGCACACACTCGCACACACTCATACACAATCACACAAACTCGCACACACACACTCGCACACATTTGCACACACTCGCACACTCACACTCACTCGCACACACTTGCACACACTCGCACACACTCGCACACACAGTCCTACACACTCACACACACACTCGCAAACACTCACACAAACTCACACACACTCGCACACACTCATACACAATCGCATGCACACACACTCGCACACACACACTCGCACACACTAGCACACTCTCGCACACATTCACACTCACTCGCACGCGCACACTCGAACACACTCGCACAAACACACACACACTCGCACACACTTATACACAAACGCACACACACACTCGTACACACACTCGCACACACTCGCACACACTCGCACACACTCACTCACACACACACACTCGCACACACTCACACACACTTGCACACACTCGCACACACTCACACGCACACACACTCGCACACACACTCACACACACTCGCACACACTCACAAGCACACACTCGCACACACACTCACACACACTCACACGCACACACTCACACGCACACACTCGCACAAACAGTCGCACACACTCGCACCCACTCACTCGTGCACACTCGCGCACACTTGGGCACATTTGCACACACTCGCACACACTCGCACACTCTCGCAAACACACTCGCACACACACTCGCACACACTCGAACACACTCGCACACACTCGCACATACAGTCCTACAAACTCACACACACTCACACACACTCACACACTCGCACCCACACACAAACTGGCACACACTCAAACACACTCACTCATACACACTCGCACACAATCACTCGCGCACACACACACACTCGCACACACTCGCACCCAGTCACTCGAGCACACTCACACACCCTCGCACGCACGCACACACTCGTACACACTCACATGCACACACTCATGCACACACACTCGCGCACACTCGTGCACACTCGCACGCACACATTCACACACATTCGCACTCAATTGCACACACTCGTACGCACACACTCGCACACACTCGCACACACACACTCGCACATACTTGCTCACACTCGCACACACTCGCACGCACACACTCGCACACACTCGCATGCACACACTCGCACACACACTCACACACACACACTCGCATACACACTCGCACAAACTCCTACACACACTCGTACACACTCACACACACTAGCACACACACACTCGCACACACTCGCACATACTCGCACACACTCGCACACACTCGCATGCACACATTCGCACACACTCACACACACACTCTCGCATACACACTTGCACAAACTCCTACACACTCACACACACTCGCACACACACTTGCATACACTCGCACACACTCGCACATACACACATACACATTCGCACACACTCGCACACACACTCGCACACACAGTCCTACAAACTCACACACACACTCGCAAACACTCGCACACACTCACACACACACTCACTCACACGTACACACTCACGCACACTTGCACACACTCACGCACACTAGCACACACTCGTAAGCATACACTCACACTCACTCACACACTTACTCACACGCACACACTCTCGCACACACTCACACACACTCGCACACACTCGCATGCCCACACTCGCACACTCTCGCACACATTTGCACACACTCGCATTCACTTGCACCCACTCGCACGCACACACTCGCACACACTCATACACAATCACACAAACTCGCACACACACACTCGCACACATTCGCACACACTCGCACACACTCATACACAATCGCACACACACACACTCGCACACACACACTCGCACACACTCGCACACTCTCGCACACATTCACACTCACTCGCACGCACTCGCATGCACACACTCGCACACACTCGCACAAACTCACACACACTCGCACACACTTATACACAATCGCACACACACACACTCGTACACACACTCGCACACACTCGCACACACTCGCACACACTCACTCACACACACACACTCGCACACACTCACACACACTCGCACACACTCACATGCACACACACTCGCACACACTCACACACACTCGCACACACTCACAAGCACACACTCGCACAGACACTCGCTCACACTCACAAGCACACACTCACACGCACACACTCGCACACACACTCGCACACACTCACACCCACTCACTCGTGCACACTCGCGCACACTCGGGCACATTTGCACACACTCACACTCACTCGCACGCACTCGCACGCACACACTCGCACACACTCGCACATACTCGCACACACTTGCACACACTCGCATGCACACACTCGCACACACACTCACAAACACACACTCGCATACACACTCGCACACACTCGCACAAACTCCTACACACACTCGTACACACTCACACACACTCGCACACACACTTGCACACACTCGCACACACTCGCACATACACACATACACATTCGCACACACTCGCACACACACTCGCACACACAGTCCTACACACACGCTCGCAAACACTCACACACACTCACACACACACTCACTCACACGTACACACTCGCACACACTCGCACACACTCACGCACACTAGCACACACTCGTAAGCATACACTCACATTCACTCACACACTTACTCACACGCACACACTCTCGCACACACTCACACACACTCGCGCACACTCGCACACACTCGCAAGCCCACACTTGCACACTCTCGCACACATTTGCACACACTTGCACTCACTCACACCCACTCGCACGCACACACTCGCACACACTCATACACAATCACACAAACTCGCACACACACACTCGCACACATTCGCACACACTCGCACACACTCACTCACTCACACTCACTCGCACACACTTGCACACACTCGCACACACTCGCACACACAGTCCTACACACTCACACACACTCGCAAACACTCGCACAAACTCACACACACTCACTCACACGCACACACTTGCACACACTAGCACACACTCGCACGCCCACACTTGCACACATTCGCACTCACTCGCACGCACTCGCATGCACACACTCGCACACACTCGCACCCAGTCACTCGAGCACACTCGCACACACTCGCACGCACACACGCACACACTCACACGCACACACTCACGCACACACTCGCACACACTCGCACCCAGTCACTCGAGCACACTCGCACACCCTCGCACGCACGCACACACTCGCACACACTCACATGCACACACTCACGCACACACACTCGCGCACACTCATGCACACTCGCACGCACACATTCACACACATTCGCACGCACTTGCACACACTCGTACGCACACACTGGCACACACTCGCACACACTCGCACACACACACTCGCACATACTCGCTCACACTCGCACACACTCGCACGCACACACTCGCACACACTCGCATGCACACACTCGCACACACACTCACACACACACACTCGCATACACACTCGCACAAACTCCTACACACACTCGTACACACTCACACACACTAGCACACACACACTCGCACATACTCGCACACACTCGCACACACTCGCATGCACACACTCGCACACACACTCACACACACACTCTCGCATACACACTCGCACAAACTCCTACACACACTCGTACACACACTTGCACACACTCGCACATACACACATACACATTCGCACACACTCGCACACACACTCGCACACACAGTCCTACACACTCACACACACACTCGCAAACACTCGCACACACTCACACACACACTCACTCACACGTACACACTCACGCACACTTGCACACACTCACGCACACTAGCACACACTCGTAAGCATACACTCACACTCACTCACACACTTACTCACACGCACACACTCTCGCACACACTCACACACACTCGCGCACACTCGCACACACTCGCACGCCCACACTCGCACACTCTCGCACACATTTGCACACACTCGCACTCACTTGCACCCACTCGCACGCACACACTCGCACACACTCATACACAATCACACAAACTCGCACACACACACTACACACATTCGCACACACTCGCACACACTCACTCACTCACACTCACTCGCACACACTTGCACACACTCGCACACACTCGCACACACAGTCCTACACACTCACACACACACTCGCAAACACTCGCACAAACTCACACACACTCACTCACACGCACACACACTCGCATGCCCACACTCACACACATTTGCACTCACTCGCATGCACTCGCACGCACACACTCGCACAAACTCACACACACTTGCACACACTCATACACAATCGCACGCACACACACTCGCACACACACACTCGCACACACTCGCACACTCTCGCACACATTCACACTCACTCGCACGCACTCGCACACTCGAACACACTCGCACAAACTCACACACACTCGCACACACTTATACACAAACGCACACACACACTCGTACACACACTCGCACACACTCGCACGCACTCGCACACACTCACTCACACACACTCACACACACACTCACACACACTCACACACACTTGCACACACTCGCACACACTCACACGCACACACACTCGCACACACACTCACACACACTCACACACTCACAAGCACACACTCGCACACACACTCGCACACACTCACACGCACACACTCACACGCACACACTCGCACAAACAGTCGCACACACTCGCACCCACTCACTCGTGCACACTCGCGCACACTCGGGCACATTTGCACACACTCGCACACTCTCGCACACTCTCGCACACACACTCGCACACACACTTGCACACACTCGAACACACTCGCACACACTCGCAAACACTCGCACATACAGTCCTACAAACTCACACACTCTCACACTCGCACCCACACACAAACTGGCACACACTCAAACACACTCACTCATACACACTCGCACACACTCACTCGCACACACACACACACACTCGCACACACTCGCACCCAGTCACTCGAGCACACTCGCACACCCTCGCACGCACGCACACACTCGCACACACTCACATGCACACACTCACGCACACACACTCGCGCACACTCGTGCACACTCGCACGCACACATTCACACACATTCGCACTCACTTGCACACACTCGTACGCACACACTGGCACACACTCGCACACACTCGCACACACACACTCGCACATACTCGCTCACACTCGCACACACTCGCACGCACACACTCGCACACACTCGCATGCACACACTCGCACACACACTCACACACACACACTCGCATACACACTCACACAAACTCCTACACACACTCGTACACACTCACACACACTCGCACACACACACTCGCACACACTCGCACACACTCGCACACATTCACACTCACTCGCACGCACTCGCACGCACACACTCGTACACACTCGCACAAACTCACACACACTCGCACACACTTATACACAATCGCACACACACACACTCGTACACACACTCGCACACACTCGCACACACTCACTCACACACACTCACACACACACTCGCACACACTCACACACACTCGCACACACTCACATGCACACACACTCGAACACACTCACACACACTCGCACACACTCACAAGCACACACTCGCACAGACACTTGCTCACACTCACAAGCACACACTCACACGCACACACTCACACACACACTCGCACACACTCACACCCACTCACTCGTGCACACTCGCGCACACTCGGGCACATTTGCACACACTCGCACACACTCGCACACTCTCGCACACACACTCGCACACACACTCGCACACACTCGAACACACTCACACACACTCACAAACAATCGCACATACAGTCCTACAAACTCACACACACTCACACACACTCACACACTCGCACCCACACACAAACTGGCACACACTCAAACACACTCACTCATACACACTCGCACACACTCACTCGCACACACACACACTCGCACACACTCGCACCCAGTCACTCGAGCACACTCGCACACACTCGCACGCACACACGCACACACTCGCACACACTCACACGCACACACTCACGCACACACTCGCGCACACTCGTGCACACTCGCACGCACACATTCGCACACATTCGCACTCACTTGCACACACTGGCACACACTGGCACACACTGGCACACACACACTCGCACACACTCGCACACACTCACACACACTTGCACACACTAGCACACACACTCGCACATACTCGCACACACTCGCACACACTCGCACGCACACACACGCACACACTCGCATGCACACACTCGCACACACACTCACACACACACACTCACATACACACTCGCACACACTCGCACAAACTCCTACACACACACGTACACACTCACACACACTCGCACACACACTCGCACACACTCGCACATACACACATACACATTCACACACACTCGCACACACACTCGCACACACAGTCCTACACACTCACACACACACTCGCAAACACTCGCACACACTCACACACACACTCACTCACACATACACACTCGCGCACACTCACGCACAATAGCACACACTCGTAAGCATACACTCACACTCACTCACACACTTACTCACACGCACACACTCTCGCACACACTCACACACACTCGCGCACACTCGCACACTCTCGCACACATTTGCACACACTCGCACTCACTCGCACCCACTCGCACGCACACACTCGCACACACTCATACACAATCACACAAACTCGCACACACACACTCGCACACATTCGCACACACTCGCACACACGCACTCACTCACACTCACTCGCACACACTTGCACACACTCGCACACACTCGCACACACAGTCCTACACACTCACACACACACTCGCAAACACTCGCACAAACTCACACACACTCACTCACACGCACACACTTGCGCACACTAGCACACACTCGCACGCCCACACTCGCACACATTCGCACTCACTCGCACGCACACACTCGCACACACTCGCACAAACTCACACACACTCGCACACACTCATACACAATCGCACGCACACACACTCGCACACATTTGCACTCACTCGCACGCACTCGCATGCACACACTCGCACAAACTCACACACACTGGCACACACTTATACACAATCGCACACACACACTCTAACACACACTCGCACACACTCGCACACACTCACTCACACACACTCACACACACACTCGCACACACTCACACACACTTGCACACACTCGCACACACTCACACGCACACACACTCACACACACTCACACACACTCGCACAAACTCACAAGCACAAACTCGCACACACACTCGCACACACTCACACGCACACACTCACACGCACACACTCGCACACACACTCGCACACACTCGCACCCACTCACTCGTGCACACTCGTGCACACTCGGGCACATTTGCACACACTCGCACACACTCGCACACTCTCGCACACACACTCGCACACACACCCGCACACACTCGAACACACTCGCACACACTCTCAAACACTCGCACATACAGTCCTACAAACTCACACACACTCACACACACTCGCACCCACACACAAACTGGCACACACTCAAACACACTCACTCATACACACTCGCACACACTCACTCGCACACACACACACACTCTCGCACACACTCGCACCCAGTCACTCGAGCACACTCACACACCCTCGCACGCACACACTCGCACACACTCACATGCACACACTCACGCACACACACTCATGCACACTCGCATGCACACATTCACACACATTCGCACGCACTTGCACACACTCGTACGCACACACTGGCACACACTCGCACACACTCGCACACACACACTCGCACATACTCGCTCACACTCGCACACACTCGCACGCACACACTCGCACACACTCGCATGCACACACTCGCACACACACTCACACACACACACTCGCATACACACTCGCACAAACTCCTACACACACTCGTACACACTCACACACACTAGCACACACACACTCGCACATACTCGCACACACTCGCACACACTCGCATGCACACACTCGCACACACACTCACACACACACTCTCGCATACACACTCGCACAAACTCCTACACACACTCGTACACACTCACACACACTCGCACACACACTTGCACACACTCGCACATACACACATACACATTCGCACACACTCGCACACACACTCGCACACACAGTCCTACACACTCACACACACACTCGCAAACACTCGCACACACTCACACACACACTCACTCACACGTACACACTCACGCACACTTGCACACACTCACGCACACTAGCTCACACTCGTAAGCATACACTCACACTCACTCACACACTTACTCACACGCACACACTCTCGCACACACTCACACACACTCGCGCACACTCGCACACACTCGCACGCCCACACTCGCACACTCTCGCACACATTTGCACACACTCGCACTCACTTGCACCCACTCGCACGCACACACTCGCACACACTCATACACAATCACACAAACTCGCACACACACACTCGCACACATTCGCACACACTCGCACACACTCACTCACTCACACTCACTCGCACACACTTGCACACACTCGCACACACTCGCACACACAGTCCTACACACTCACACACACACTCGCAAACACTCGCACAAACTCACACACACTCACTCACACGCACAAACACTCGCATGCCCACACTCACACACATTTGCACTCACTCGCATGCACTCGCACGCACACACTCGCACAAACTCACACACACTCGCACACACTCATACACAATCGCACGCACACACACTCGCACACACACACTCGCACACACTCGCACACTCTCGCACACATTCACACTCACTCGCACGCACTCGCACGCGCACACTCGAACACACTCGCACAAACTCACACACACTCGCACACACTTATACACAAACACACACACACACTCGTACACACACTCGCACACACTCGCACACACTCGCACACACTCACTCACACACACTCACACACACACACTCGCACACACTCACACACACTTGCACACACTCACACGCACACACACTCGCACACACACTCACACACACTCACACACTCACAAGCACACACTCGCACACACACTCGCACACACTCACACGCACACACTCACACGCACACACTCGCACAAACAGTCACACACACTCGCACCCACTCACTCGTGCACACTCGCGCACACTCGGGCACATTTGCACACACTCGCACACACTCGCACACTCTCGCACACACACTCGCACACACACTCGCACACACTCGAACACACTCGCACACACTCGCAAACACTCGCACATACAGTCCTACAAACTCACACACACTCACACACACTCACACACTCCACCCACACACAAACTGGCACACACTCAAACACACTCACTCATACACACTCGCACACACTCACTCGCACACACACACACACTCGCACACACTCGCACCCAGTCACTCGAGCACACTCGCACACACTTGCACGCACGCACACACTCGCACACACTCACACGCACACAGTCAGGCACACACACTCGCGCACACTCGTGCACACTTGCACGCACACATTCGCACACATTCGCACTCACTTGCACACACTCGTGCGCACACACTGGCATACACTGGCACACACTGGCACACACACACTCGCACACACTCGCACACACTTGCACACACTAGCACACACACACTCGCACATACTCGCACACACTCGCACACACTCGCACACACACACTCGCACACACTCGCATGCACACACTCGCACACACACTCACACACACACTCACATACACACTCGCACACCCTCGCACAAACTCCTACACACACACGTACACACTCACACACACTCGCACACACACTCGCACACACTCGCACATACACACATACACATTCACACACACTCGCACACACACCCGCACACACAGTCCTACACACTCACACACACACTCGCAAACACTCGCACACACTCACACACACACTCACTCACACGTACACACTCGCGCACACTCACGCACACTAGCACACACTCGTAAGCATACACTCACACTCACTCACACACTTACTCACACGCACACACTCTCGCACACACTCACACACACTCGCGCACACTCGCACACACTCGCACGCCCACACTCGCACACTCTCGCACACATTTGCACACACTCGCACTCACTCGCACCCACTCGCACGCACACACTCGCACACACTCATACACAATCACACAAACTCGCACACACACACTCGCACACATTCGCACAAACTCTCACACACGCACTCACTCACACTCACTCGCACACACTTGCACACACTCGCACACACTCGCACACACAGTCCTACACACTCACACACACACTCGCAAACACTCGCACAAACTCACACACACTCACTCACACGCACACACTTGCGCACACTAGCACACACTCGCACGCCCAAACTCGCACACATTCGCACTCACTCGCACGCACTCGCACGCACACACTCGCACACACTCGCACAAACTCACACACACTCGCACACACTCATACACAATCGCACGCACACACACCCGCACTGACTCGCACACATTCGCACTCACTCGCACGCACTCGCACGCACACACTCGCACAAACTCACACACACTGGCACACACTTATACACAATCGCACACACACACTCTAACACACACTCACACACACTCGCACACACTCACTCACACACACTCACACACACACTCGCACACACTCACACACACTTGCACACACTCGCACACACTCACATGCACACACACTCACACACACTCACACACACTCGCACACACTCACAAGCACAAACTCGCACACACACTCGCACACACTCACACGCACACACTCACACGCACACACTCGCACACAAACTCGCACACACTCGCACCCAGTCACTCGAGCACACTCGCACACCCTCGCACGCACGCACACACTTGCACACACTCACATGCACACACTCACGCACACACACTCGCACACACTCGCAAACACTCGCACACACTCGCAAACACTCGCACATACAGTCCTACAAACTCACACACACTCACACACACTCACACACTCCACCCACACACAAACTGGCACACACTCAAACACACTCACTCAGACACACTCGCACACACTCACTCGCACACACACACACTCGCACACACTCGCACCCAGTCACTCGAGCACACTCGCACACACTCACACGCACGCACACACTCGCACACACTCACACGCACACAGTCACGCAGACACACTCGCGCACACTCGTGCACACTTGCACGCACACATTCGCACACATTCGCACTCACGTGCACACACTCGTGCGCACACACTGGCACACACTGGCACACACTGGCACACACACACTCGCACACACTCGCACACACTTGCACACACTAGCACACACACACTCGCACATACTCGCACACACTCGCACACACTCGCACGCACACACTCTCACACACTCGCATGCACACACTCGCACACACACTCACACACACACACTCACATACACACTCGCACACACTCGCTCAAACTCCTACACACACGTACACACTCACACACACTCGAACACACACTCGCACACACTCGCACACACTCGCACATACACACATACACATTCACACACACTCGCACACACACTCGCACACACAGTCCTACACACTCACACACTTGCACACACTCGCACACACTCACACGCACACACACTCACACACATACTCACACACACTCGCACACACTCACAAGCACAAACTCGCACACACACTCGCACACACTCACACGCACACACTCACACGCACACACTCGCACACAAACTCGCACACACTCGCACCCAGTCACTCGAGCACACTCGCACACCCTCGCACGCACGCACACACTCGCACACACTCACATGCACACACTCACACACACACTCGCACACACTCCTACACACTCGCACACACTCGCAAACACTCGCACATACAGTCCTACAAACTCACACACACTCACACACACTCACACACTCGCACCCACACACAAACTGGCACACACTCAAACACACTCACTCATACACACTCGCACACACTCACTCGCACACACACTCGCACACACTTGCACCCAGTCACTCGAGCACACTCGCACACCCTCGCACGCACGCACACACTCGCACACACTCACATGCACACACTCACGCACACACACTCGCACACACTCGTGCACACTCGCACGCACACATTCACGCACACACACTCGCGCACACTCGTGCACACTCACACGCACACATTCAAACACATTCGCACTCACTTGCACACACTCGTACGCACACACTGGCACATACTCGCTCACACTCACACACACTCGCACGCACACACTCGCACACACTCGCATGCACACACTCGCACACACACTCGCATACACACTCGCACAAACTCCTACACACACTCGTACACACTCACACACACTAGCACACACACACTCGCACACACTCGCACATACTCTCACACACTCGCACACACTCGCATGCACACACTCGCACACACATTCACACACACTCTCGCATACACACTCGCACAAACTCCTACACACACTCGTACACACTCACACACACTCGCACACACACTTGCACACACTCGCACACACTCGCACATACACACATACACATTCGCACACACTCGCACACACACTCGCACACACAGTCCTACACACTCACACACACACTCGCAAACACTCGCACACACTCACACACACACTCACTCACACGTACACACTCATGCACACTTGCACACACTCACGCACACTAGCACACACTCGTAAGCATACACTCACACTCACTCACACACTTACTCACACGCACACACTCTCGCACACACTCACACACACTCGCGCACACTCGCACACACTCGCACGCCCACCATCACACACTCTCGCACACATTTGCACACACTCGCACTCACTTGCACCCACTCGCACGCACACACTCGCACACACTCATACACAATCACAAAAACTCGCACACACACACTCGCACACATTTGCACACACTCGCACACTCACACTCACTCGCACACACTTGCACACACTCGCACACACTCGCACACACAGTCCTACACACTCACACACACACTCGCAAACACTCACACAAACTCACACACACTCACTCACACGCACACACTTGCGCACACTAGCACACACTCGCACGCCCACACTAACACACATTCGCACTCACTCGCACGCACTCGCACGCACACACTTGCACAAACTCACACACACTCGCACACACTCATACACAATCGCATGCACACACACTCGCACACACACACTCGCACACACTAGCACACTCTCGCACACATTCACACTCACTCGCACGCACTCGCACGCACACACTCGAACACACTCGCACAAACACACACACACTCGCACACGCTTATACACAAACGCACACACACACTCGTACACACACTCTCACACACTCGCACACACTCGCACACACTCACTCACACACACACACTCGCACACACTCACACACACTTGCACACACTCGCACACACTCACACGCACACACACTCGCACACACACTCACACACACTCGCACACACTCACAAGCACACACTCGCACACACACTCGCACACACTCACACGCACACACTCACACGCACACACTCGCACAAACAGTCGCACACACTCGCACCCACTCACTCGTGCACACTCGCGCACACTTGGGCACATTTGCACACACTCACACACACTCGCACACTCTCGCACACACACTCGCACACACACTCGCACACACTCGAACACACTCGCACACACTCGCAAACACTCGCACATACAGTCCTACAAACTCACACACACTCACACACACTCACACACTCGAGCCCACACACAAACTGGCACACACTCAAACACACTCACTCATACACACTCGCACACAATCACTCACACACACACACTCGCACACACTCGCACCCAGTCACTCGAGCACACTCACACACCCTCGCACGCACGCACACACTCGCACACACTCACATGCACACACTCACGCACACACACTCGCGCACACTCGTGCACACTCGCACGCACACATTCACACACATTCGCACTCACTTGCACACACTCGTACGCACACACTCGCACACACTCGCACACACACACACGCACATACTCGCTCACACTCGCACACACTCGCACGCACACACTCGCATGCACACACTCGCACACACACTCACACACACTCGCATACACACTCGCACAAACTCCTACACACACTCGTACACACTCACACACACTAGCACACACACACTCGCACATACTCGCACACACTCGCACACACTCGCATGCACACATTCGCACACACTCACACACACACTCTCGCATACACACTCGCACAAACTCCTACACACTCACACACACTTGCACACACACTTGCACACACTCGCACACACTCGCACATACACACATACACATTCGCACACACTCGCACACACACTCGCACACACAGTCCTACAAACTCACACACACACTCGCAAACACTCGCACACACTCACACACACACTCACTCACACGTACACACTCACGCACACTTGCACACACTCACGCACACTAGCACACACTCGTAAGCATACACTCACACTCACTCACACACTTACTCACACGCACACACTCTCGCACACACTCACACACACTCGCACACACTCGCGCGCCCACACTCGCACACTCTCGCACACATTTGCACACACTCGCATTCACTTGCACCCACTCACACGCACACACTCGCACACACTCATACACAATCACACAAACTCGCACACACACACTCGCACACATTCGCACACACTCGCACACACTCACTCACTCACACTCACTCGCACACACTTGCACACACTCGCACACACTCGCACACACAGTCCTACACACTCACACACACACTCGCAAACACTCGCACAAACTCACACACACTCACTCACACGCACACACTTGCGCACACTAGCACACACTCGCACGCCCACACTCACACACATTCGCACTCACTCGCACACACTCGCACGCACACACTCGCACAAACTCACTCACACTCGCACACACTCATACACAATCGCACGCACACACACTCACACACACACACTCGCACACACTCGAACACTCTCACACACATTCACACTCACTCGCACGCACTCGCACGTGCACACTCGAACACACTCGCACAAACTCACACACACTCGTACACACACTCGCACACACTCGCACACACTCGCACACACTCACTCACACACACTCACACACACACTCGCACACACTCACACACACTTGCACACACTCGCACACACTCACACGCACACACACTCGCACACACACTCACACACACTCGCACACACTCACAAGCACACACTCGCACACACACTCGCACACACTCACACGCACACACTCACACGCACACACTCGCACAAACAGTCGCACACACTCGCACCCACTCACTCGTGCACACTCGCGCACACTCGGGCACATTTGCACACACTCGCACACACTCGCACACTCTCGCACACATACTCGCACACACACTCGCACACACTCGAACACACTCGCACACACTCGCAAACACTCGCACATACAGTCCTACAAACTCACACACACTCACTCACACTCACACACTCCACCCACACACAAACTGGCACACACTCAAACACACTCACTCATACACACTCGCACACACTCACTCGCACACACACACACTCGCACACACTAGCACCCAGTCACTCGAGCACACTCGCACACACTCGCACGCACACACTCGCACACACTCACACGCACACAGTCACGCACACACACTTGCGCACACTCGTGCACACTTGCACGCACACATTCGCACACATTCACACTCACTTGCACACACTCGTGCGCACACACTGGCACACACTGGCACACACTGGCACACACACACTCGCACACACTCGCACACACTTGCACATACTAGCACACACACACTCGCACATATTCGCACACACTCGCACGCACACACTCGCACACACTTGCATGCACACACTCGCACACACACACACACTCACATACACACTCGCACACACTCGCACAAACTCCTACACACACTCGTACACACACACACTCGCACACACACTCGCACACACTCGCACACACTTGCACATACACACATACACATTCGCACACACTCGCACACACACTCGCACACACAGTCCTACACACTCACACACACACTCGCAAACACTCGCACACACTCACACACACACTCACTCACACGTACACACTCGCGCACACTCGCACACACTCACACACACTAGCACACACTCGCATGCACACACTGGCACACACACTAACACACACACTCACATACACACTCGCACACACTCGCACAAACTCCTACACACACTCGCACACACTCACACACACACTCGCACGCTCACACTCGCACACACTCACACACACACTTGCACACACTTGCACACACACACTCGCACACAATCACACACACACTCGCAGACACTCGCACACACTCACTCATGCACACACTCATACACACTCGCCCACACTCGCACACACAGTCCTACACACTCACACACACACTCGCAAACACTCGCAAACACTCACACACACACTCACTCACACGTACACACTCGCACACACTCGCACGCCCACACTCTCACACTCTCGCACACATTTGCACACACTCGCACTCACTCGCACGCACTCACACACACACTCACACACACACTCGCACAAACTCATACACAATCGCACACACTCACTCGCACACACTTGCACACACTCGCACACACTCGCACACACTTGCACACACTTGCACACGCTTGCACACACTCGCACACACTCGCACACACTCGCACACACTCACACACACGCACACACACGCACACACACTCACGCACACACTCGCACACACTCGCACACACTTGCATGCACACATTCGCACGCACTCGCACACACAAACACAAACTGGCACACACTCAAACACACTCACTCATACACACTCGCACACACTCACTCGCACACAAACACACACACTCGCACACACTCACACACACACACTCGCGCACACTCGTGCACACTCGCACGCACACATTCGCACACATTCGAACTCACTTGCACACACTCGTACGCAAACACTGGCACACACTGGCACACACTCGCACACACACACTCGCACACACTCGCACACACTTGCACACACTAGCACACACACACTCGCACATACTCGCACACACTCACACACACTTGCACGCACACACTCGCATGCACACACTCGCACACACTCACACACACTCGCATACACACTCGCACACACTCGCACAAACTCCTACACACACTCGTACACACTCACACACACTCGCACACACACTCGCACACACTCGCACATACACACATACACATTTGTACACACTCACACACACACTCGCACACACAGTCCTACACACTCACACACACTCGCAAACACTCGCACACACTCACACACACACTCACTCACACGTATACACTCGCGCACACTCACGCACACTAGCACACACTCGTAAGCATACACTCAAACTCACTCACACACTTACTCACATGCACACACTCTCGCACACACTCACACACACTCGTGCACACTCGCACACACTCGCACGCCCACACTCGCACACTCTCGCACACATTTGCACACACTCGCACTCACTCGCACCCACTCGCATGCACACACTCGCACACACTCATACACAATCACACAAACTCGCACACACACACTCGCACACATTCGCACACACTCACTCACTCACACTCACTCGCACACACTTGCACACACTCGCACACACTCGCACACACAGTCCTACACACTCACACACACTCGCAAACACTCGCACAAACTCACACACACTCACTCACACGCACACACTTGCGCACACTAGCACACACTCGCACGCCCACACTCGCACACATTCGCACTCACTCGCACGCACTCGCACGCACACACTCGCAAAAAACTCACACACACTCGCACACACTCATACACAATCGCACGCACACACACTCGCACACACACACTCGCACACACTCGCACACTCTCGCACTCACTCGCACGCACTCGCACGCACACACTCGCACACACTCGCATGCACACACTCGCACGCACACACTCGCACAAACAGTCGCACACACTCGCAACCACTCACTCGTGCACACTCGCGCACACTCGGGCACATTTGCACACACTCGCACACACTCGCACACTCTCGCACACACACTCGCACACACACTCGCACACACTCGAACACACTCGCACACACTCGCAAACACTCGCACATACAGTCCTACAAACTCACACACACTCACACACACTCACACACTTCACCCACACACAAACTGGCACACACTCAAACACAGTCACTCATACACACTCGCACACACTCACTCGCACACACACACACTCGCACAAACTAGCACCCAGTCACTCGAGCACACTCGCACACACTCGCACGCACGCACGCACACACTCGCACACACTCACACGCACACAGTCACGCACACACACTCACGCACACTCGTGCACACTTGCACGCACACATTCGCACACATTCGCACACATTCGCACTCACTTGCACACACTCGTGCGCACACACTGGCACACACTGGCACACACTGGCACACACACACTCGCACACACTCGCACACACTTGCACATACTAGCACACACACACTCGCACATATTCGCACACACTTGCACGCACACACTCGCACACACTTGCATGCACACACTCGCACACACACTCACACACACACTCACATACACACTCGCACACACTCGCACAAACTCCTACACACACTCGTACACACACACACTCGCACACACACTCGCACACACTCGCACACACTCGCACATACACACATACACATTCGCACACACTCGCACACACACTCGCACACACAGTCCTACACACTCACACACACACTCGCAAACACTCGCACACACTCACACACACACTCACTCACACATACACAATCGCGCACACTCGCACACACTCACGCACACTAGCACACACTCGCATGCACACACTGGCACACACACTAACACACACACTCACATACACACTCGCACACACTCGCACAAACTCCTACACACACTCGCACACACTCACACACACACTCGCAGGCTCACACTCGCACACACTCACACACACACTTGCACACACACACTCGCACACAATCACACACACACTCGCAGACACTCGCACACACTCACTCATGCACACACTCATACACACTCGCCCACACTCGCACACACAGTCCTACACACTCACACACACACTCGCAAACACTCACACACACACTCACTCACACGTACACACTCGCACACACTCGCACGCCCACACTCTCACACTCTTGCACACATTTGCACACACTTGCACTCACTCGCACGCACTCGCACACACACTCACACACACACTCGCACAAACTCATACACAATCGCACACACTCACTCGCACACACTTGCACACACTCGCACACAGTCGCACACACTTGCACACACTTGCACACGCTTGCACACACTCGCCCACACTCGCACACACTCGCACACACTCACACACACGCACACACACCCACACACACTCACGCACACATTCGCACACACTCGCACACACTTGCATGCACACATTCGCACGCACTCGCACACACAAACACAAACTGGCACACACTCAAACACACTCGCAAACATTCGCACTCACTCGCACACACTCGCACGCACACACTCGCACAAACTCACACACACTCGCACACACTCATACACAATCGCACACACACACACTCGCACACACACACTCGCACACACTCGCACACTCTCGCACACATTCACACTCACTCGCACGCACTCGCACGCACACACTCGCACACACTCGCACAAACTCACACACACTCGCACACACTTATACACAATCGCACACACACACACTCGTACACACACTCGCACACACTCGCACACACTCGCACACACTCACTCACACACACACACTCGCACACACTTGCACACACTCGCACACACTCACACGCACACACACTCGCACACAATCACACACACTCGCACACACTCACAAGCACACACTCGCACACACACTCGCACACACTCACACGCACACATTCACACGCACACACTCGCACACACACTCGCACACACTCGCACCCACTCACTCGTGCACACTCGCGCACACTCGGGCACATTTGCACACACTCGCACACACTCGCACACTCTCGCACACACTCGCACACACACTCGCACACACTCGAACACACTCACACACACTCACAAACAATCGCACATACAGTCCTACAAACTCACACACACTCACACACACTCACACACTCGCACCCACACACAAACTGGCACACACTCAAACACACTCACTCATACACACTCGCACACACTCACTCGCACACACACACACACACTCGCACACACTCGCACCCAGTCACTCGAGCACACTCGCACACCCTCGCACGCACGCACACACTCGCACACACTCACATGCACACACTCACGCACACACACTCGCGCACACTCATGCACACTCGCACGCACACATTCACACACATTCGCACGCACTTGCACACACTCGTACGCACACACTGGCACACACTCGCACACACTCGCACACACACACTCGCACATACTCGCTCACACTCGCACACACTCGCACGCACACACTCGCACACACTCGCACACACACTCACACACACACAATCGCATACACACTCGCACAAACTCCTACACACACTCGTACACACTCACACACACTAGCACACACACACTCGCACATACTCGCACACACTCGCACACACTCGCATGCACACACTCGCACACACACTCACACACTCTCACATACACACTCGCACAAACTCCTACACACACTCGTACACACTCACACACACTCGCACACACACTTGCACACACTCGCACATACACACATACACATTCGCACACACTCGCACACACACTCGCACACACAGTCCTACACACTCACACACACACTCGCAAACACTCGCACACACTCACACACACACTCACTCACATGTACACACTCACGCACACTTGCACACACTCACGCACACTAGCACACACTCGTAAGCATACCCTCACACTCACTCACACACTTACTCACACGCACACACTCTCGCACACACTCACACACACTCGCGCACACTCGCACGCCCACACTCGCAAACTCTCGCACACATTTGCACACACTCGCACTCACTTGCACCCACTCGCACGCACCCACTCGCACACACTCATACACAATCACACAAACTCGCACACACACACTCGCACACATTCGCACACACTCGCACACACTCGCATGCACACACTCGCACACACAAACACACACACACTCGCATACACACTCGCACACACTCGCATGCACACACTCGCACACACACTCACACACACACACTCGCACAAACTCGCATGCACACACTCGCACACACACACTCGCATACACACTCGCACACAGTCGCACAAACTCCTACACACACTCGTACACACTCACACACACTCGCACACACACTCGCACACACTCGAACATACACACATACACATTCGCACACACTCGCACACTCACTCGCACACACAGTCCTCACACGTACACACTCGCGCACACTCACACACACTCACGCACACTAGCACACACTCGTAAGCATACACTCACACTCACTCACACACTTACTCACACTCACACACTCTCGCACACACTCACACACACTCGCCCACACTCGCACACACTCGCACGCCCACACTCGCACACTCTCGCACACATTTGCACACACTCGCACTCACTCACACCCACTCGCACGCACACACTCGCACACACTCATACACAATCACACAAACTCGCACACACACACTCGCACACATTCGCACACACTCGCACACACTCACTCACTCACACTCACTCGCACACACTTGCACACACTCGCACACACTCGCACACACAGTCCTACACACTCACACACACACTCGCAAACACTCGCACAAACTCACACACACTCACTCACACGCACACACTTGCGCACACTAGCACACACTCGCACGCCCACACTCGCACACATTCGCACTCACTCGCACGCACTCGCACGCACACACTCGCACAAACTCACACACACTCGCACACACTCATACACAATCGCACGCACACACACTCGCACACACTCGCACACTCTCGCACACATTCGCACTCACTCGCACGCACACACTCGCACAAACTCGCATGCACACACTCGCACTCACACACACACACTCGCATACACACTCGCACACACTCGCACAAACTCCTACACACACTCGTACACACTCACACACACTCGCACACACACTTGCACACACTCGCACACACTCGCACATACACACATACACATTCGCACACACTCGCACACTCACTCGCACACACAGTCCTACACACTCACACACACACTCGCAAACACTCGCACACACACACACTCACTCACACGTACACACTCGCGCACACTCACACACACTCACGCACACTAGCACACACTCGCACGCCCACACTCGCACACTCTCGCACACATTTGCACACACTCGCACTCACTCGCACCCACTCGCATGCACACACTCGCACACACTCATACACAATCACACAAACTGACACACACTCGCACACACTCACACACTTGCACCCACTCACTCGTGCACACTCGCACACATTCGCACTCACTCGCACGCACTCGCACGCACACACTCGCACAAACTCACACACACTCGCACACACTCATACACAATCGCACGCACACACACTCGCACACACACACTCACACACACTCGCACACTCTCGCACACATACGCACTCACTCGCACGCACTCACACGCACACACTCTCACACACTCGCACAAACTCACACACACTCGCACACACTTATACACAATCGGACACACACACTCACTCACTCACACTCACTCGCACACACTTGCACACACTCGCACACACTCGCACACACAGTCCTACACACTCACACACACTCGCAAACACTCGCACAAACTCACACACACTCACTCACACGCACACACTTGCACACACTAGCACACACTCACACGCCCACACTTGCACACACTCACACTCACTCGCACGCACTCGCAACACACTCGCACACACTCGCACATACTCGCACACACTTGCACACACTCGCACACACTCGCATGCACACACTCGCACACACACTCACAAACACACACTTGCATACACACTCGCACACACTCGCACAAACTCCTACACACACTCGTACACACTCACACACACTCGCACACACACTTGCACACACTCGCACACACTCGCACATACACGCATACACATTCGCACACACTCGCACACACACTCGCACACACAGTCCTACACACACACTCGCAAACACTCGCACACACTCACACACACTCACTCACACGTACACACTCGCACACACTCGCACACACTCACGCACACTAGCACACACTCGTAAGCATACACTCACATTCACTCACACACTTACTCACACGCACACACTCTCGCACACACTCACACACACTCGCGCACACTCGCATGCCCACACTCGCACACTCTCGCACACATTTGCACACAGTCGCACTCACTCACACCCACTCGCACGCACACACTCGCACACACTCATACACAATCACACAAACTCACACACACACTCGCACACATTCGCACACACTCGCACACACTCACTCACTCACACTCACTCGCACACACTTGCACACACTCGCACACACTCGCACACACAGTCCTACACACTCACACACACTCGCAAACACTCGCACAAACTCACACACACTCACTCACACGCACATACTTGCACACACTAGCACACACTCGCACGCCCACATTTGCACACATTCGCACTGACTCGCACGCACTCGCACGCACACACTCGCACACACTCGCACAAACTCACACACACTCGCACACACTCATACTCAATCGCACAATCGCACAAACTCACACACACTCGCACACACTCACACACTCGCACCCACTCACTCGTGCACACTCGCACACATTCGCACGCACACACTCGCACAAACTCACACACACTCGCACACACTCATACACAATCGCACGCACACACACTCGCACACACACACTCACACACACTCGCACACTCTCGCACACATACGCACTCACTCGCACACACTCTCACACACTCGCACAAACTCACACACACTCACACACACTTATACACAATCGCACACTCACACTCACTCACTCACACTCACTCGCACACACTTGCACACACTCGCACACACTCGCACACACAGTCCTACACACTCACACACACTCGCACATACTCGCACACACTTGCACACACTCGCATGCACACACTCGCACACACACTCACAAACACACACTCGCATACACACTCGCACACACTCGCACAAACTCCTACACACACTCGTACACACTCACACACACTCGCACACACACTTGCACACACTCGCACACACTCGCACATACACACATACACATTCGCACACACTCGCACACACACTCGCACACACAGTCCTACACACACACACTCGCAAACACTCGCACACACTCACACACACACTCACACGTACACACTCGCACACACTCACACACACTCACGCACACTAGCACACACTCGTAAGCATACACTCACATTCACTCACACACTTAATCACACGCACACACTCTCGCACACACTCACACACACTCGCGCACACTCGCACACACTCGCAAGCCAACACTCGCACACTCTCGCACACATTTGCACACACTTGCACTCACTCACACCCACTCGCACGCACACACTCGCACACACTCATACACAATCACACAAACTCGCCACACACACTCGCACACATTCGCACACACTCGCACACACTCACTCACTCACACTCACTCGCACACACTTGCACACACTCGCACACACTCGCACACACAGTCCTACACACTCACACACACTCGCAAACACTCGCACAAACTCACACACACTCAATCACACGCACACACTTGCACACACTAGCACACACTCGCACGCCCACACTTGCACACATTCGCACTCACTCGCACGCACTCGCACGCACACACTCGCACACACTCGCACAAACTCACACACACTCGCACACACTCATACACAATCGTACAATCGCACAAACTCACACACACTCGCACACAGTCACACACTCGCACCCACTCACACGTGCACACTCGCACACATTTGCACTCACCCGCACGCACTCGCACGCACACACTCGCACAAACTCACACACACTTGCACACACTCATACACAATCGCAAGCACACACTCGCACACACACACTCGCACACACTCGCACACTCTCGCACACATACGCACTCACTCGCATGCACTCGCACGCACACACTCTCACACACTCGCACAAACTCACACACACTCGCACACACTTATACGCAATCGCACACACACACTCACTCACTCACACTCACTCGCACACACTTGCACACACTCGCACACACTCGCACACACTCATACACAATCGCACAAACTCACACACACTCGTACACACTCACACACTCGCACCCACTCACTCGTGTACACTCGCAAACATTCGCACTCACTCGCACACACTCGCACGCACACACTCGCACAAACTCACACACACTCGCACACACTCATACACAATCGCACACACACACTCGCACACACACACTCGCACACACTCGCACACTCTCGCACACATTCACACTCACTCGCACGCACTCGCACGCACACACTCGCACACACTCGCACAAACTCACACACACTCGCACACACTTATACACAATCGCACACACACACACTCGTACACACACTCGCACACACTCGCACACACTCGCACACACTCACTCACACACACACACTCGCACACACTCACACACACTCGCACACACTCACATGCACACACACTCGCACACACTCACACACACTCGCACACACTCACAAGCACACACTCACACAGACACTCGCTCACACTCACAAGCACACACTCACATGCACACACTCGCACACACACTCGCACACACTCACACCCACTCACTCGTGCACACTCGCGCACACTCGGGCACATTTGCACACACTCGCACACACTCGCACACTCTCGCACACACTCGCACACACACTCGCACACACTCGAACACACTCACACACACTCACAAACAATCGCACATACAGTCCTACAAACTCACACACACTCACACACACTCACACACTCGCACCCACACACAAACTGGCACACACTCAAACACACTCACTCATACATACTCGCACACACTCACACCCACTCACTCGTGCACACTCGCGCACACTCGGGCACATACGCCCACACTCGCACACATTCGCACTCACTCGCACGCACTCGCACGCACACACTCGCACAAACTCACACACACTCGCACACACTCATACACAATCGCACGCACACACACTCGCACACACTCGCACACTCTCGCACACATTCGCACTCACTCGCACGCACACACTCGCACAAACTCGCATGCACACACTCGCACTCACACACACACACTCGCATACACACTCGCACACACTCGCACAAACTCCTACACACACTCGTACACACTCACACACACTCGCACACACACTTGCACACACTCGCACACACTCGCACATACACACATACACATTCGCACACACTCGCACACTCACTCGCACACACAGTCCTACACACTCACACACACACTCGCAAACACTCGCACACACACACACTCACTCACACGTACACACTCGCGCACACTCACACACACTCACGCACACTAGCACACACTCGCACGCCCACACTCGCACACTCTCGCACACATTTGCACACACTCGCACTCACTCGCACCCACTCGCATGCACACACTCGCACACACTCATACACAATCACACAAACTGACACACACTCGCACACACTCACACACTTGCACCCACTCACTCGTGCACACTCGCACACATTCGCACTCACTCGCACGCACTCGCACGCACACACTCGCACAAACTCACACACACTCGCACACACTCATACACAATCGCACGCACACACACTCGCACACACACACTCACACACACTCGCACACTCTCGCACACATACGCACTCACTCGCACGCACTCACACGCACACACTCTCACACACTCGCACAAACTCACACACACTCGCACACACTTATACACAATCGGACACACACACTCACTCACTCACACTCACTCGCACACACTTGCACACACTCGCACACACTCGCACACACAGTCCTACACACTCACACACACTCGCAAACACTCGCACAAACTCACACACACTCACTCACACGCACACACTTGCACACACTAGCACACACTCACACGCCCACACTTGCACACACTCACACTCACTCGCACGCACTCGCAACACACTCGCACACACTCGCACATACTCGCACACACTTGCACACACTCGCACACACTCGCATGCACACACTCGCACACACACTCACAAACACACACTTGCATACACACTCGCACACACTCGCACAAACTCCTACACACACTCGTACACACTCACACACACTCGCACACACACTTGCACACACTCGCACACACTCGCACATACACGCATACACATTCGCACACACTCGCACACACACTCGCACACACAGTCCTACACACACACTCGCAAACACTCGCACACACTCACACACACTCACTCACACGTACACACTCGCACACACTCGCACACACTCACGCACACTAGCACACACTCGTAAGCATACACTCACATTCACTCACACACTTACTCACACGCACACACTCTCGCACACACTCACACACACTCGCGCACACTCGCATGCCCACACTCGCACACTCTCGCACACATTTGCACACAGTCGCACTCACTCACACCCACTCGCACGCACACACTCGCACACACTCATACACAATCACACAAACTCACACACACACTCGCACACATTCGCACACACTCGCACACACTCACTCACTCACACTCACTCGCACACACTTGCACACACTCGCACACACTCGCACACACAGTCCTACACACTCACACACACTCGCAAACACTCGCACAAACTCACACACACTCACTCACACGCACATACTTGCACACACTAGCACACACTCGCACGCCCACATTTGCACACATTCGCACTGACTCGCACGCACTCGCACGCACACACTCGCACACACTCGCACAAACTCACACACACTCGCACACACTCATACTCAATCGCACAATCGCACAAACTCACACACACTCGCACACACTCACACACTCGCACCCACTCACTCGTGCACACTCGCACACATTCGCACGCACACACTCGCACAAACTCACACACACTCGCACACACTCATACACAATCGCACGCACACACACTCGCACACACACACTCACACACACTCGCACACTCTCGCACACATACGCACTCACTCGCACACACTCTCACACACTCGCACAAACTCACACACACTCACACACACTTATACACAATCGCACACTCACACTCACTCACTCACACTCACTCGCACACACTTGCACACACTCGCACACACTCGCACACACAGTCCTACACACTCACACACACTCGCACATACTCGCACACACTTGCACACACTCGCATGCACACACTCGCACACACACTCACAAACACACACTCGCATACACACTCGCACACACTCGCACAAACTCCTACACACACTCGTACACACTCACACACACTCGCACACACACTTGCACACACTCGCACACACTCGCACATACACACATACACATTCGCACACACTCGCACACACACTCGCACACACAGTCCTACACACACACACTCGCAAACACTCGCACACACTCACACACACACTCACACGTACACACTCGCACACACTCACACACACTCACGCACACTAGCACACACTCGTAAGCATACACTCACATTCACTCACACACTTAATCACACGCACACACTCTCGCACACACTCACACACACTCGCGCACACTCGCACACACTCGCAAGCCAACACTCGCACACTCTCGCACACATTTGCACACACTTGCACTCACTCACACCCACTCGCACGCACACACTCGCACACACTCATACACAATCACACAAACTCGCCACACACACTCGCACACATTCGCACACACTCGCACACACTCACTCACTCACACTCACTCGCACACACTTGCACACACTCGCACACACTCGCACACACAGTCCTACACACTCACACACACTCGCAAACACTCGCACAAACTCACACACACTCAATCACACGCACACACTTGCACACACTAGCACACACTCGCACGCCCACACTTGCACACATTCGCACTCACTCGCACGCACTCGCACGCACACACTCGCACACACTCGCACAAACTCACACACACTCGCACACACTCATACACAATCGTACAATCGCACAAACTCACACACACTCGCACACAGTCACACACTCGCACCCACTCACACGTGCACACTCGCACACATTTGCACTCACCCGCACGCACTCGCACGCACACACTCGCACAAACTCACACACACTTGCACACACTCATACACAATCGCAAGCACACACTCGCACACACACACTCGCACACACTCGCACACTCTCGCACACATACGCACTCACTCGCATGCACTCGCACGCACACACTCTCACACACTCGCACAAACTCACACACACTCGCACACACTTATACGCAATCGCACACACACACTCACTCACTCACACTCACTCGCACACACTTGCACACACTCGCACACACTCGCACACACTCATACACAATCGCACAAACTCACACACACTCGTACACACTCACACACTCGCACCCACTCACTCGTGTACACTCGCAAACATTCGCACTCACTCGCACACACTCGCACGCACACACTCGCACAAACTCACACACACTCGCACACACTCATACACAATCGCACACACACACTCGCACACACACACTCGCACACACTCGCACACTCTCGCACACATTCACACTCACTCGCACGCACTCGCACGCACACACTCGCACACACTCGCACAAACTCACACACACTCGCACACACTTATACACAATCGCACACACACACACTCGTACACACACTCGCACACACTCGCACACACTCGCACACACTCACTCACACACACACACTCGCACACACTCACACACACTCGCACACACTCACATGCACACACACTCGCACACACTCACACACACTCGCACACACTCACAAGCACACACTCACACAGACACTCGCTCACACTCACAAGCACACACTCACATGCACACACTCGCACACACACTCGCACACACTCACACCCACTCACTCGTGCACACTCGCGCACACTCGGGCACATTTGCACACACTCGCACACACTCGCACACTCTCGCACACACTCGCACACACACTCGCACACACTCGAACACACTCACACACACTCACAAACAATCGCACATACAGTCCTACAAACTCACACACACTCACACACACTCACACACTCGCACCCACACACAAACTGGCACACACTCAAACACACTCACTCATACATACTCGCACACACTCACTCGCACACACACACACTCGCACACACTCGCACCCAGTCACTCGAGCACACTCGCACACACTCGCACGCACACACGCACACACTCGCACACACTCACACGCACACACTCACGCACACACACTCGCGCACACTCGCACGCACACATTCGCACACATTCGCACTCACTTGCACACACTGGCACACACTGGCACACACTGGCACACACACACTCGCACACACTCGCACACACTCGCACACACTTGCACACACTAGCACACACACTCGCACATACTCGCACACACTCGCACACACTCGCACGCACACACTCGCACACACTCGCATGCACACACTCGCACACACACTCACACACACACACTCACATACACACTCGCACACACTCGCACAAACTCCTACACACACACGTACACACTCACACACACTCGCACACACACTCGCACACACTCCCACATACACACATACACATTCACACACACTCGCACACACACTCGCACACACAGTCCTACACACTCACACACACACTCGCAAACACTCGCACACACTCACACACACACTCACTCACACATACACACTCACGCACACTCACGCACACTAGCACACACTCGTAAGAATACACTCACACTCACTCACACACTTACTCACACGCACACACTCTCGCACACACTCACACACACTCGCGCACACTCGCACACTCTCGCACACATTTGCACACACTCGCACTCACTCGCACCCACTCGCACGCACACACTCGCACACACTCATACACAATCACACAAACTCGCACACACACACTCGCACACATTCGCACACACTCGCACACACGCACTCACTCACACTCACTCGCACACACTTGCACACACTCGCAAACACTCGCACAAACTCACACACACTCACTCACACGCACACACTTGCGCACACTAGCACACACTCGCACGCCCACACTCGCACACATTCGCACTCACTCGCATGCACTCGCACGCACACACTCGCACACACTCGCGCAAACTCACACACACTCGCACACACTCATACACAATCGCACGCACACACACCTGCACACACTCGCACACATTTGCACTCACTGGCACACACTTATACACAATCGCACACACACACTCTAACACACACTCGCACACACTCGCACACACTCACACACACACTCGCACACACTCACACACACTTGCACACACTCGCACACACTCACACGCACACACACTCACACACAATCACACACACTCGCACACACTCACAAGCACAAACTCGCACACACACTCGCACACACTCGAACACACTCGCACACACTCGCAAACACTCGCACATACAGTCCTACAAACTCACACACACTCACACACACTCACACACTCGCACCCACACACAAACTGGCACACACTCAAACACACTCACTCATACACACTCGCACACACTCACTCGCACACACACACACACTCGCACACACTCGCACCCAGTCACTCGAGCACACTCGCACACCCTCGCACGCACGCACACACTCGCACACACTCACGCACACACACTCGCGCACACTCATGCACACTCGCACGCACACATTCACACACATTCGCACGCACTTGCACACACTCGTACGCACACACTGGCACACACTCGCACACACTCGCACACACACACTCGCACATACTCGCTCACACTCGCACACACTCGCACGCACACACTCGCACACACTCGCATGCACACACTCGCACACACACTCACTCACACACTCTCGCATACACACTCGCACAAACTCCTACACACACTCGTACACACTCACACACACTCGCACACACACTTGCACACACTCGCACATACACATATACACATTCGCACACACTCGCACACACACTCGCACACACAGTCCTACACACTCACACACACACTCGCAAACACTCGCACACACTCACACACACACTCACTCACACGTACACACTCACGCACACTTGCACACACTCACGCACACTAGCACACACTCGTAAGCATACCCTCACACTCACTCACACACTTACTCACACGCACACACTCTCGCACACACTCACACACACTCGCGCACACTCGCACACACTCGCACGCCCACACTCGCACACTCTCGCACACATTTGCACACACTCGCACTCACTTGCACCCACTCGCACGCACCCACTCACACACACTCATACACAATCA
This sequence comes from Phyllobates terribilis, assembly GCF_046119375.1. Lineage (NCBI taxonomy): Eukaryota > Metazoa > Chordata > Amphibia > Anura > Dendrobatidae > Phyllobates > Phyllobates terribilis. The sequence continues at coordinate 4,266,489 of NW_027362853.1, forward strand.
CACAAACTCGCACACACACACTCGCACACATTCGCACACACTCGCTCACACTCGCATGCACACACTCGCACACACACTCACACACACACTCTCGCATACACACTCGCACAAACTCCTACACACACTCGTACACACTCACACACACTCGCACACACAATTGCACACACTCGCACATACACACATACACATTCGCACACACTCGCACACACACTCGCACACACAGTCCTACACACTCACACACACACTCACTCACACGTACACACTCACGCACACTTGCACACACTCACGCACACTAGCACACACTCGTAAGCATACACTCACACTCACTCACACACTTACTCACACGCACACACTCTCGCACACACTCACACACACTCGCGCACACTCGCACACACTCGCACGCCCACACTCGCACACTCTCGCACACATTTGCACACACTCGCACTCACTTGCACCCACTCGCACGCACACACTCGCACACACTCATACACAATCACACAAACTCGCACACACACACTCGCACACATTCGCACACACTCGCACACACTCACTCACTCACACTCACTCGCACACACTTGCACACACTCGCACACACTCGCACACACAGTACTACACACTCACACACACACTCGCAAACACTCGCACAAACTCACACACACTCACTCACACGCAGACACACTCGCATGCCCACACTCACACACATTTGCACTCACTCGCACGCACTCGCACGCACTCGCACGCACACACTCGCACAAACTCACACACACTCGCACACACTCATACACAATCGCACGCACACACACACTCGCACACACTCGAACACTCTCGCACACATTCACACTCACTCGCACGCACTCGCACGCGCACACTCGAACACACTCGCACAAACTCACACACACTCGCAATCACTTATACACAAACGCACACACACACTCGTACACACACTCGCACACACTCGCACAAACTCGCACACACACTCACACACACACACTCGCACACACTCACACACACTTGCACACACTCGCACACACTCACACGCACACACACTCGCACACGCACTCACACACACTCACACACTCACAAGCACACACTCGCACACACACTCGCACAAACTCACACGCACACACTCACACGCACACACTCGCACAAACAGTCACACACACTCGCACCCACTCACTCGTGCACACTCGCGCACACTCGGGCACATTTGCACACACTCGCACACACTCGCACACTCTCGCACACACACTCGCACACACACTCGCACACACTCGAACACACTCGCACACACTCGCAAACACTCGCACATACAGTCCTACAAACTCACACACACTCACACACACTCACACACTCCACCCACACACAAACTGGCACACACTCAAACACACTCACTCATACACACTCGCACACACTCACTCGCACACACACACACTCGCACACACTCGCACCCAGTCACTCGAGCACACTCGCACACACTCGCACGCACGCACACACTCGCACACACTCACACGCACACAGTCACGCACACACACTCGCGCACACTCGTGCACACTTGCACGCACACATTCGCACACATTCGCACTCACTTGCACACACTCGTGCGCACACACTGGCACACACTGGCACACACTGGCACACACACACTCGCACACACTCGCACACACTTGCACACACTAGCACACACACACTCGCACACACTCACACGCACACACTGACACGCACACACTCGCACAAACAGTCGCACACACTCGCACCCACTCACTCGTGCACACTCGCGCACACTTGGGCACATTTGCACACACTCACACACACTCGCACACACACTCGCACACACACTCGCACACACTCGAACACACTCGCACACACTCGCAAACACTCGCACATACAGTCCTACAAACTCACACACACTCACACACACTCACACACTCGCACCCACACACAAACTGGCACACACTCAAACACACTCACTCATACACACTCGCACACAATCACTCACACACACACACTCGCACACACTCGCACCCAGTCACTCGAGCACACTCACACACCCTCGCACGCAAGCACACACTCGCACACACTCACATGCACACACTCACGCACACACACTCGCGCACACTCGTGCACACTCGCACGCACACATTCACACACATTCGCACTCACTTGCACACACTCGTACGCACACACTCGCACACACTCGCACACACACACTCGCACATACTCGCTCACACTCGCACACACTCGCACGCACACACTCGCATGCACACACTCGCACACACACTCACACACACACACTCGCATACACACTCGCACAAACTCCTACACACACTCGTACACACTCACACACACTAGCACACACACACTCGCACATACTCGCACACACTTGCACACACTCGCATGCACACATTCGCACACACTCACACACACACTCTCGCATACACACTCGCACAAACTCCTACACACTCACACACACTTGCACACACACTTGCACACACTCGCACACACTCGCACATACACACATACACATTCGCACACACTCGCACACACACTCGCACACACAGTCCTACAAACTCACACACACACTCGCAAACACTCGCACACACTCACACACACACTCACTCACACGTACACACTCACGCACACTTGCACACACTCACGCACACTAGCACACACTCGTAAGCATACACTCACACTCACTCACACACTTACTCACACGCACACACTCTCGCACACACTCACACACACTCGCACACACTCGCGCGCCCACACTCGCACACTCTCGCACACATTTGCACACACTCGCATTCACTTGCACCCACTCGCACGCACACACTCGCACACACTCATACACAATCACACAAACTCGCACACACACACTCGCACACATTCGCACACACTCGCACACACTCACTCACTCACACTCACTCGCACACACTTGCACACACTCGCACACACTCGCACACACAGTCCTACACACTCACACACACACTCGCAAACACTCGCACAAACTCACACACACTCACTCACACGCACACACTTGCGCACACTAGCACACACTCGCACGCCCACACTCACACACATTCGCACTCACTCGCACACACTCGCACGCACACACTCGCACAAACTCACTCACACTCGCACACACTCATACACAATCGCACGCACACACACTCACACACACACACTCGCACACACTCGCACACTCTCACACACATTCACACTCACTCGCACGCACTCGCACGTGCACACTCGAACACACTCGCACAATCTCACACACACTCGTACACACACTCGCACACACTCGCACACACTCGCACACACTCACTCACACACACTCACACACACACTCGCACACACTCACACACACTTGCACACACTCGCACACACTCACACGCACACACACTCGCACACACACTCACACACACTCGCACACACTCACAAGCACACACTCGCACACACACTCGCACACACTCACACGCACACACTCACACGCACACACTCGCACAAACAGTCGCACACACTCGCACCCACTCACTCGTGCACACTCGCGCACACTCGGGCACATTTGCACACACTCGCACACTCTCGCACACATACTCGCACACACACTCGCACACACTCGAACACACTCGCACACACTCGCAAACACTCGCACATACAGTCCTACAAACTCACACACACTCACACACACTCACACACTCCACCCACACACAAACTGGCACACACTCAAACACACTCACTCATACACACTCGCACACACTCACTCGCACACACACACACTCGCACACACTAGCACCCAGTCACTCGAGCACACTCGCACACACTCGCACGCACACACTCGCACACACTCACACGCACACAGTCACGCACACACACTCGCGCACACTCGTGCACACTTGCACGCACACATTCGCACACATTCGCACTCACTTGCACACACTCGTGCGCACACACTGGCACACACTGGCAAACACTGGCACACACACACTCGCACACACTCGCACACACTTGCACATACTAGCACACACACACTCGCACATATTCGCACACACTCGCACGCACACACTCGCACACACTTGCATGCACACACTCGCACACACACACTCACATACACACTCGCACACACTCGCACAAACTCCTACACACACTCGTACACACACACACTCGCACACACACTCGCACACACTCGCACACACTCGCACATACACACATACACATTCGCACACACTCGCACACACACTCGCACACACAGTCCTACACACTCACACACACACTCGCAAACACTCGCACACACTCACACACACACTCACTCACACGTACACACTCACGCACACTCGCACACACTCACACACACTAGCACACACTCGCATGCACACACTGGCACACACACTAACACACACACTCACATACACACTCGCACACACTCGCACAAACTCCTACACACACTCGCACACACTCACACACACACTCGCACGCTCACACTCGCACACACTCACACACACACTTGCACACACTTGCACACACACACTCGCACACAATCACACACACACTCGCAGACACTCGCACACACTCACTCATGCACACACTCATACACACTCGCCCACACTCGCACACACAGTCCTACACACTCACACACACACTCGCAAACACTCGCAAACACTCACACACACACTCACTCACACGTACACACTCGCACACACTCGCACGCCCACACTCTCACACTCTCGCACACATTTGCACACACTCGCACTCACTCGCACGCACTCACACACACACTCACACACACACTCGCACAAACTCATACACAATCGCACACACTCACTCGCACACACTTGCACACACTCGCACACAATCGCACACACGCACACACGCACACACACTCACGCACACACTCGCACACACTCGCACACACTTGCATGCACACATTCGCACGCACTCGCACACACAAACACAAACTGGCACACACTCAAACACACTCACTCATACACACTCGCACACAATCACTCACACACACACACTCGCACACACTCGCACCCAGTCACTCGAGCACACTCACACACCCTCGCACGCAAGCACACACTCGCACACACTCACATGCACACACTCACGCACACACACTCGCGCACACTCGTGCACACTCGCACGCACACATTCACACACATTCGCACTCACTTGCACACACTCGTACGCACACACTCGCACACACTCGCACACACACACTCGCACATACTCGCTCACACTCGCACACACTCGCACGCACACACTCGCATGCACACACTCGCACACACACTCACACACACACACTCGCATACACACTCGCACAAACTCCTACACACACTCGTACACACTCACACACACTAGCACACACACACTCGCACATACTCGCACACACTTGCACACACTCGCATGCACACATTCGCACACACTCACACACACACTCTCGCATACACACTCGCACAAACTCCTACACACTCACACACACTTGCACACACACTTGCACACACTCGCACACACTCGCACATACACACATACACATTCGCACACACTCGCACACACACTCGCACACACAGTCCTACAAACTCACACACACACTCGCAAACACTCGCACACACTCACACACACACTCACTCACACGTACACACTCACGCACACTTGCACACACTCACGCACACTAGCACACACTCGTATTCATACACTCACACTCACTCACACACTTACTCACACGCACACACTCTCGCACACACTCACACACACTCGCACACACTCGCGCGCCCACACTCGCACACTCTCGCACACATTTGCACACACTCGCATTCACTTGCACCCACTCGCACGCACACACTCGCACACACTCATACACAATCACACAAACTCGCACACACACACTCGCACACATTCGCACACACTCGCACACACTCACTCACTCACACTCACTCGCACACACTTGCACACACTCGCACACACTCGCACACACAGTCCTACACACTCACACACACACTCGCAAACACTCGCACAAACTCACACACACTCACTCACACGCACACACTTGCGCACACTAGCACACACTCGCACGCCCACACTCACACACATTCGCACTCACTCGCACACACTCGCACGCACACACTCGCACAAACTCACTCACACTCGCACACACTCATACACAATCGCACGCACACACACTCACACACACACACTCGCACACACTCGCACACTCTCACACACATTCACACTCACTCGCACGCACTCGCACGTGCACACTCGAACACACTCGCACAAACTCACACACACTCGTACACACACTCGCACACACTCGCACACACTCGCACACACTCACTCACACACACTCACACACACACTCGCACACACTCGCACACACTTGCACACACTCGCACACACTCACACGCACACACACTCGCACACACACTCACACACACTCGCACACACTCACAAGCACACACTCGCACACACACTCGCACACACTCACACGCACACACTCACACGCACACACTCGCACAAACAGTCGCACACACTCGCACCCACTCACTCGTGCACACTCGCGCACACTCGGGCACATTTGCACACACTCGCACACACTCGCACACTCTCGCACACATACTCGCACACACACTCGCACACACTCGAACACACTCGCACACACTCGCAAACACTCGCACATACAGTCCTACAAACTCACACACACTCACACACACTCACACACTCCACCCACACACAAACTGGCACACACTCAAACACACTCACTCATACACACTCGCACACACTCACTCGCACACACACACACTCGCACACACTAGCACCCAGTCACTCGAGCACACTCGCACACACTCGCACGCACACACTCGCACACACTCACACGCACACAGTCACGCACACACACTCGCGCACACTCGTGCACACTTGCACGCACACATTCGCACACATTCGCACTCACTTGCACACACTCGTGCGCACACACTGGCACACACTGGCAAACACTGGCACACACACACTCGCACACACTCGCACACACTTGCACATACTAGCACACACACACTCGCACATATTCGCACACACTCGCACGCACACACTCGCACACACTTGCATGCACACACTCGCACACACACACTCACATACACACTCGCACACACTCGCACAAACTCCTACACACAATCGTACACACACACACTCGCACACACACTCGCACACACTCGCACACACTCGCACATACACACATACACATTCGCACACACTCGCACACACACTCGCACACACAGTCCTACACACTCACACACACACTCGCAAACACTCGCACACACTCACACACACACTCACTCACACGTACACACTCACGCACACTCGCACACACTCACACACACTAGCACACACTCGCATGCACACACTGGCACACACACTAACACACACACTCACATACACACTCGCACACACTCGCACAAACTCCTACACACACTCGCACACACTCACACACACACTCGCACGCTCACACTCGCACACACTCACACACACACTTGCACACACTTGCACACACACACTCGCACACAATCACACACACACTCGCAGACACTCGCACACACTCACTCATGCACACACTCATACACACTCGCCCACACTCGCACACACAGTCCTACACACTCACACACACACTCGCAAACACTCGCAAACACTCACACACACACTCACTCACACGTACACACTCGCACACACTCGCACGCCCACACTCTCACACTCTCGCACACATTTGCACACACTCGCACACACTTGCACACACTTGCACACGCTTGCACACACTCGCACACACTCGCACACACTCGCACACACTCACACACACGCACACACACGCACACACACTCACGCACACACTCGCACACACTCGCACACACTTGCATGCACACATTCACACGCACTCGCACACACAAACACAAACTGGCACACACTCAAACACACTCACTCATACACACTCGCACACACTCACTCGCACACAAACACACACACTCGCACACACTCACACACACACACTCGCGCACACTCGTGCACACTCGCACGCACACATTCGCACACATTCGAACTCACTTGCACACACTCGTACGCAAACACTGGCACACACTGGCACACACTCGCACACACACACTCGCACACACTCGCACACACTTGCACACACTAGCACACACACACTCGCACATACTCGCACACACTCACACACACTTGCACGCACACACTCGCATGCACACACTCGCACACACTCACACACACTCGCATACACACTCGCACACACTCGCACAAACTCCTACACACACTCGTACACACTCACACACACTCGCACACACACTCGCACACACTCGCACATACACACATACACATTTGTACACACTCGCACACACACTCGCACACACAGTCCTACACACTCACACACACTCGCAAACACTCGCACACACTCACACACACACTCACTCACACGTACACACTCGCGCACACTCACGCACACTAGCACACACTCGTAAGCATACACTCAAACTCACTCACACACTTACTCACATGCACACACTCTCGCACACACTCACACACACTCGTGCACACTCGCACACACTCGCACGCCCACGCTCGCACACTCTCGCACACATTTGCACACACTCGCACTCACTCGCACCCACTCGCATGCACACACTCGCACACACTCATACACAATCACACAAACTCGCACACACACACTCGCACACATTCGCACACACTCACTCACTCACACTCACTCGCACACACTTGCACACACTCACACACACTCGCACACACAGTCCTACACACTCACACACACTCGCAAACACTCGCACAAACTCACACACACTCACTCACACGCACACACTTGCGCACACTAGCACACACTCGCACGCCCACACTCGCACACATTCGCACTCACTCGCACGCACTCGCACGCACACACTCGCAAAAAACTCACACACACTCGCACACTCTCATACACAATCGCACGCACACACACTCGCACACACACACTCGCACACACTCACACACTCTCGCACTCACTCGCACGCACTCGCACGCACACACTCGCACACACTCGCATGCACACACTCGCACGCACACACTCGCACAAACAGTCGCACACACTCGCAACCACTCACTCGTGCACACTCGCGCACACTCGGGCACATTTGCACACACTCGCACACACTCGCACACTCTCGCACACACACTCGCACACACACTCGCACACACTCGAACACACTCGCACACACTCGCAAACACTCGCACATACAGTCCTACAAACTCACACACACTCACACACACTCACACACTCCACCCACACACAAACTGGCACACACTCAAACACACTCACTCATACACACTCGCACACACTCACTCGCACACACACACACTCGCACAAACTAGCACCCAGTCACTCGAGCACACTCGGACACACTCGCACGCACGCACGCACACACTCGCACACACTCACACGCACACAGTCACGCACACACACTCGCGCACACTCGTGCACACTTGCACGCACACATTCGCACACATTCGCACACATTCGCACTCACTTGCACACACTCGTGCGCACACACTGGCACACACTGGCACACACTGGCACACACACACTCGCACACACTCGCACACACTTGCACATACTAGCACACACACACTCGCACATATTCGCACACACTTGCACGCACACACTCGCACACACTTGCATGCACACACTCGCACACACACTCACACACACACTCACATACACACTCGCACACACTCGCACAAACTCCTACACACACTCGTACACACACACACTCGCACACACACTCGCACACACTCGCACACACTCGCACATACACACATACACATTCGCACACACTCGCACACACACTCGCACACACAGTCCTACACACTCACACACACACTCGCAAACACTCGCACACACTCACACACACACTCACTCACACGTACACAATCGCGCACACTCGCACACACTCACGCACACTAGCACACACTCGCATGCACACACTGGCACACACACTAACACACACACTCACATACACACTCGCACACACTCGCACAAACTCCTACACACACTCGCACACACTCACACACACACTCGCAGGCTCACACTCGCACACACTCACACACACACTTGCACACACTTGCACACACACACTCGCACACAATCACACACACACTCGCAGACACTCGCACACACTCACTCATGCACACACTCATACACACTCGCCCACACTCGCACACACAGTCCTACACACTCACACACACACTCGCAAACACTCACACACACACTCACTCACACGTACACACTCGCACACACTCGCACGCCCACACTCTCACACTCCCGCACACATTTGCACACACTTGCACTCACTCGCACGCACTCGCACACACACTCACACACACACTCGCACAAACTCATACACAATCGCACACACTCACTCGCACACACTTGCACACACTCGCACACAGTCGCACACACTTGCACACACTTGCACACGCTTGCACACACTCGCACACACTCGCACACACTCGCACACACTCACACACACGCACACACACGCACACACACTCACGCACACATTCGCACACACTCGCACACACTTGCATGCACACATTCGCAAGCACTCGCACACACAAACACAAACTGGCACACACTCAAACACACTCGCAAACATTCGCACTCACTCGCACACACTCGCACGCACACACTCGCACAAACTCACACACACTCGCACACACTCATACACAATCGCACACACACACACTCGCACACACACACTCGCACACACTCGCACACTCTCGCACACATTCACACTCACTCGCACGCACTCGCACGCACACACTCGCACACACTCGCACAAACTCACACACACTCGCACACACTTATACACAATCGCACACACACACACTCGTACACACACTCGCACACACTCGCACACACTCGCACACACTCACTCACACACACACACTCGCACACACTTGCACACACTCGCACACACTCACACGCATACACACTCGCACACAATCACACACACTCGCACACACTCACAAGCACACACTCGCACACACACTCGCACACACTCACACGCACACACTCACACGCACACACTCGCACACACACTCGCACACACTCGCACCCACTCACTCGTGCACACTCGCGCACACTCGGGCACATTTGCACACACTCGCACACACTCGCACACTCTCGCACACACTCGCACACACACTCGCACACACTCGAACACACTCACACACACTCACAAACAATCGCACATACAGTCCTACAAACTCAAACACACTCACTCATACACACTCGCACACACTCACTCGCACACACACACACACACTCGCACACACTCGCACCCAGTCACTCGAGCACACTCGCACACCCTCGCACGCACGCACACACTCGCACACACTCACATGCACACACTCACGCACACACACTCGCGCACACTCATGCACACTCGCACGCACACATTCACACACATTCGCACGCACTTGCACACACTCATACGCACACACTGGCACACACTCGCACACACTCGCACACACACACTCGCACATACTCGCTCACACTCGCACACACTCGCACGCACACACTCGCACACACTCGCACACACACTCACACACACACAATCGCATACACACTCGCACAAACTCCTACACACACTCGTACACACTCACACACACTAGCACACACACACTCGCACATACTCGCACACACTCGCACACACTCGCATGCACACACTCGCACACACACTCACACACTCTCGCATACACACTCGCACAAACTCCTACACACACTCGTACACACTCACACACACTCGCACACACACTTGCACACACTCGCACATACACACATACACATTCGCACACACTCGCACACACACTCGCACACACAGTCCTACACACTCACACACACACTCGCAAACACTCGCACACACTCACACACACACTCACTCACATGTACACACTCACGCACACTTGCACACACTCACGCACACTAGCACACACTCGTAAGCATACCCTCACACTCACTCACACACTTACTCACACGCACACACTCTCGCACACACTCACACACACTCGCGCACACTCGCACACACTCGCACGCCCACACTCGCACACTCTCGCACACATTTGCACACACTCGCACTCACTTGCACCCACTCGCACGCACCCACTCGCACACACTCATACACAATCACACAAACTCGCACACACACACTCGCACACATTCGCACACACTCGCACACACTCGCATGCACACACTCGCACACACAAACACACACACACTCGCATACACACTCGCACACACTCGCATGCACACACTCGCACACTCACACACACACACTCGCACAAACTCGCATGCACACACTCGCACACACACACTCGCATACACACTCGCACACACTCGCACAAACTCCTACACACACTCGTACACACTCACACACACTCGCACACACACTCGCACACACTCGAACATACACACATACACATTCGCACACACTCGCACGCTCACTCGCACACACAGTCCTACACACTCACACACAAACTCGCAAACACTCGCACACACACACACTCACTCACACGTACACACTCGCGCACACTCACACACACTCACGCACACTAGCACACACTCGTAAGCATACACTCACACTCACTCACACACTTACTCACACTCACACACTCTCGCACACACTCACACACACTCGCCCACACTCGCACACACTCGCACGCCCACACTCGCACACATTTGCACACACTCGCACTCACTCACACCCACTCGCACGCACACACTCGCACACACTCATACACAATCACACAAACTCGCACACACACACTCGCACACATTCACACACACTCGCACACACTCACTCACTCACACTCACTCGCACACACTTGCACACACTCGCACACACTCGCACACACAGTCCTACACACTCACACACACACTCGCAAACACTCGCACAAACTCACACACACTCACTCACACGCACACACTTGCGCACACTAGCACACACTCGCACGCCCACACTCGCACACATTCGCACTCACTCGCACGCACTCGCACGCACACACTCGCACAAACTCACACACACTCGCACACACTCATACACAATCGCACGCACACACACTCGCACACACTCGCACACTCTCGCACACATTCGCACTCACTCGCACGCACACACTCGCACAAACTCGCATGCACACACTCGCACACACACTCACACACACACACTCGCATACACACTCGCACACACTCGCACAAACTCCTACACACACTCGTACACACTCACACACACTCGCACACACACTTGCACACACTCGCACACACTCGCACATACACACATACACATTCGCACACACTCGCACACTCACTCGCACACACAGTCCTACACACTCACACACACACTCGCAAACACTCGCACACACACACACTCACTCACACGTACACACTCGCGCACACTCACACACACTCACGCACACTAGCACACACTCGCACGCCCACACTCGCACACTCTCGCACACATTTGCACACACTCGCACTCACTCGCACCCACTCGCATGCACACACTCGCACACACTCATACACAATCACACAAACTGACACACACTCGCACACACTCACACACTTGCACCCACTCACTCGTGCACACTCGCACACATTCGCACTCACTCGCACGCACTCGCACGCACACACTCGCACAAACTCACACACACTCGCACACACTCATACACAATCGCACGCACACACACTCGCACACACACACTCACACACATTCGCACACTCTCGCACACATACGCACTCACTCGCACGCACTCACACGCACACACTCTCACACACTCGCACAAACTCACACACACTCGCACACACTTATACACAATCGGACACACACACTCACTCACTCACACTCACTCGCACACACTCGCACACACAGTCCTACACACTCACACACACTCGCAAACACTCGCACAAACTCACACACACTCACTCACACGCACATACTTGCACACACTAGCACACACTCACACGCCCACATTTGCACACATTCGCACTGACTCGCATGCACTCGCACGCACACACTCGCACACACTCGCACAAACTCACACACACTCGCACACACTCACACACTCGCACCCACTCACTCGTGCACACTCGCACACATTCGCACGCACACACTCGCACAAACTCACACACACTCGCACACACTCATACACAATCGCACGCACACACACTCGCACACACACACTCACACACACTCGCACACTCTCGCACACATACGCACTCACTCGCACACACTCTCACACACTCGCACAAACTCACACACACTCGCACACACTTATACACAATCGCACACACACACTCACTCACTCACACTCACTCGCACACACTTGCACACACTCGCACACACTCGCACACACAGTCCTACACACTCACACACACTCGCACATACTCGCACACACTTGCACACACTCGCATGCACACACTCGCACACACACTCACAAACACACACTCGCATACACACTCGCACACACTCGCACAAACTCCTACACACACTCGTACACACTCACACACACTCGCACACACACTTGCACACACTCGCACACACTCGCACATACACACATACACATTCGCACACACTCGCACACACAGTCCTACACACACACACTCGCAAACACTCGCACACACTCACACACACACTCACTCACACGTACACACTCGCACACACTCACACACACTCACGCACACTAGCACACACTCGTAAGCATACACTCACATTCACTCACACACTTAATCACACGCACACACTCTCGCACACACTCACACACACTCGCGCACACTCGCACACACTCGCAAGCCAACACTCGCACACTCTCGCACACATTTGCACACACTTGCACTCACTCACACCCACTCGCACGCACACACTCGCACACACTCATACACAATCACACAAACTCGCCACACACACTCGCACACATTCGCAAACACTCGCACACACTCACTCACTCACACTCACTCGCACACACTTGCACACACTCGCACACACTCGCACACACAGTCCTACACACTCACACACACTCGCAAACACTCGCACAAACTCACACACACTCACTCACACGCACACACTTGCACACACTAGCACACACTCGCACGCCCACACTTGCACACATTCGCACTCACTCGCACGCACTCGCACGCACACACTCGCACACACTCGCGCAAACTCACACACACTCGCACACACTCATACACAATCGCACGCACACACACCTGCACACACTCGCACACATTTGCACTCACTCGCACGCACTCGCATGCACACACTCGCACAAACTCACACACACTGGCACACACTTATACACAATCGCACACACACACTCTAACACACACTCGCACACACTCGCACACACTCACTCACACACACTCACACACACACTCGCACACACTCACACACACTTGCACACACTCGCACACACTCACACGCACACACACTCACACACAATCACACACACTCGCACACACTCACAAGCACAAACTCGCACACACACTCGCACACACTCGAACACACTCGCACACACTCGCAAACACTCGCACATACAGTCCTACAAACTCACACACACTCACACACACTCACACACTCGCACCCACACACAAACTGGCACACACTCAAACACACTCACTCATACACACTCGCACACACTCACTCGCACACACACACACACACTCGCACACACTCGCACCCAGTCACTCGAGCACACTCGCACACCCTCGCACGCACGCACACACTCGCACACACTCACATGCACACACTCACGCACACACACTCGCGCACACTCATGCACACTCGCACGCACACATTCACACACATTCGCACGCACTTGCACACACTCGTACGCACACACTGGCACACACTCGCACACACTCGCACACACACACTCGCACATACTCGCTCACACTCGCACACACTCGCACGCACACACTCGCACACACTCGCATGCACACACTCGCACACACACTCACACACACACACTCGCATACACACTCGCACAAACTCCTACACACACTCGTACACACTCACACACACTAGCACACACACACTCGCACATACTCGCACACACTCGCACACACTCTCATGCACACACTCGCACACACACTCACACACTCTCGCATACACAGTCGCACAAACTCCTACACACACTCGTACACACTCACACACACTCGCACACACACTTGCACACACTCGCACATACACATATACACATTCGCACACACTCGCACACACACTCGCACACACAGTCCTACACACTCACACACACACTCGCAAACACTCGCACACACTCACACACACACTCACTCACACGTACACACTCACGCACACTTGCACACACTCACGCACACTAGCACACACTCGTAAGCATACCCTCACACTCACTCACACACTTACTCACACGCACACACTCTCGCACACACTCACACACACTCGCGCTCACTCGCACACACTTGCACGCCCACACTCGCACACTCTCGCACACATTTGCACACACTCGCACTCACTTGCACCCACTCGCACGCACCCACTCACACACACTCATACACAATCACACAAACTCGCACACACACACTCGCACACATTCGCACACACTCGCTCACACTCGCATGCACACACTCGCACACACACTCACACACACACTCTCGCATACACACTCGCACAAACTCCTACACACACTCGTACACACTCACACACACTCGCACACACAATTGCACACACTCGCACATACACACATACACATTCGCACACACTCGCACACACACTCACACACACAGTCCTACACACTCACACACACACTCGCAAACACTCGCACACACTCACACACACACTCACTCACACGTACACACTCACGCACACTTGCACACACTCACGCACACTAGCACACACTCGTAAGCATACACTCACACTCACTCACACACTTACTCACACGCACACACTCTCGCACACACTCACACACACTCGCGCACACTCGCACACACTCGCACGCCCACACTCGCACACTCTCGCACACATTTGCACACACTCGCACTCACTTGCACCCACTCGCACGCACACACTCGCACACACTCATACACAATCACACAAACTCGCACACACACACTCGCACACATTCGCACACACTCGCACACACTCACTCACTCACACTCACTCGCACACACTTGCACACACTCGCACACACTCGCACACACAGTCCTACACACTCACACACACACTCGCAAACACTCGCACAAACTCACACACACTCACTCACACGCAGACACACTCGCATGCCCACACTCACACACATTTGCACTCACTCGCACGCACTCGCACGCACTCGCACGCACACACTCGCACAAACTCACACAGACTCGCACACACTCATACACAATCGCACGCACACACACACTCGCACACACTCGAACACTCTCGCACACATTCACACTCACTCGCACGCACTCGCACGCGCACACTCGAACACACTCGCACAAACTCACACACACTCGCACACACTTATACACAAACGCACACACACACTCGTACACACACTCGCACACACTCGCACAAACTCGCACACACTCACACGCACACACACTCGCACACAATCACACACACTCGCACACACTCACAAGCACACACTCGCACACACACTCGCACACACTCACACGCACACACTCACACGCACACACTCGCACACACACTCGCACACACTCGCACCCACTCACTCGTGCACACTCGCGCACACTCGGGCACATTTGCACACACTCGCACACACTCGCACACTCTCGCACACACTCGCACACACACTCGCACACACTCGAACACACTCACACACACTCACAAACAATCGCACATACAGTCCTACAAACTCACACACACTCACACACACTCACACACTCGCACCCACACACAAACTGGCACACACTCAAACACACTCACTCATACACACTCGCACACACTCACTCGCACACACACACACACACTCGCACACACTCGCACCCAGTCACTCGAGCACACTCACACACCCTCGCACGCACGCACACACTCGCACACACTCACATGCACACACTCACGCACACACACTCGCGCACACTCATGCACACTCGCACGCACACATTCACACACATTCGCACGCACTTGCACACACTCGTACGCACACACTGGCACACACTCGCACACACTCGCACACACACACTCGCACATACTCGCTCACACTCGCACACACTCGCACGCACACACTCGCACACACTCGCACACACACTCACACACACACAATCGCATACACACTCGCACAAACTCCTACACACACTCGTACACACTCACACACACTAGCACACACACACTCGCACATACTCGCACACACTCGCACACACTCGCATGCACACACTCGCACACACACTCACACACTCTCGCATACACACTCGCACAAACTCCTACACACACTCGTACACACTCACACACACTCGCACACACACTTGCACACACTCGCACATACACACATACACATTCGCACACACTCGCACACACACTCGCACACACAGTCCTACACACTCACACACACACTCGCAAACACTCGCACACACTCACACACACACTCACTCACATGTACACACTCACGCACACTTGCACACACTCACGCACACTAGCACACACTCGTAAGCATACCCTCACACTCACTCACACACTTACTCACACGCACACACTCTCGCACACACTCACACACACTCGCGCACACTCGCACACACTCGCACGCCCACACTCGCACACTCTCGCACACATTTGCACACACTCGCACTCACTTGCACCCACTCGCACGCACCCACTCGCACACACTCATACACAATCACACAAACTCGCACACACACACTCGCACACATTCGCACACACTCGCACACACTCGCATGCACACACTCGCACACACAAACACACACACACTCGCATACACACTCGCACACACTCGCATGCACACACTCGCACACTCACACACACACACTCGCACAAACTCGCATGCACACACTCGCACACAAACACTCGCATACACACTCGCACACACTCGCACAAACTCCTACACACACTCGTACACACTCACACACACTCGCACACACACTCGCACACACTCGAACATACACACATACACATTCGCACACACTCGCACACTCACTCGCACACACAGTCCTACACACTCACACACAAACTCGCAAACACTCGCACACACACACACTCACTCACACGTACACACTCGCGCACACTCACACACACTCACGCACACTAGCACACACTCGTAAGCATACACTCACACTCACTCACACACTTACTCACACTCACACACTCTCGCACACACTCACACACACTCGCCCACACTCGCACACACTCGCACGCCCACACTCGCACACATTTGCACACACTCGCACTCACTCACACCCACTCGCACGCACACACTCGCACACACTCATACACAATCACACAAACTCGCACACACACACTCGCACACATTCGCACACACTCGCACACACTCACTCACTCACACTCACTCGCACACACTTGCACACACTCGCACACACTCGCACACAGTCCTACACACTCACACACACACTCGCAAACACTCGCACAAACTCACACACACTCACTCACACGCACACACTTGCGCACACTAGCACACACTCGCACGCCCACACTCGCACACATTCGCACTCACTCGCACGCACTCGCACGCACACACTCGCACAAACTCACACACACTCGCACACACTCATACACAATCGCACGCACACACACTCGCACACACTCGCACACTCTCGCACACATTCGCACTCACTCGCACGCACACACTCGCACAAACTCACATGCACACACTCGCACACACACTCACACACACACACTCGCATACACACTCGCACACACTCGCACAAACTCCTACACACACTCGTACACACTCACACACACTCGCACACACACTTGCACACACTCGCACACACTCGCACATACACACATACACATTCGCACACACTCGCACACTCACTCGCACACACAGTCCTACACACTCACACACACACTCGCAAACACTCGCACACACACACACTCACTCACACGTACACACTCGCGCACACTCACACACACTCACGCACACTAGCACACACTCGCACGCCCACACTCGCACACTCTCGCACACATTTGCACACACTCGCACTCACTCGCACCCACTCGCATGCACACACTCGCACACACTCATACACAATCACACAAACTGACACACACTCGCACACACTCACACACTTGCACCCACTCACTCGTGCACACTCGCACACATTCGCACTCACTCGCACGCACTCGCACGCACACACTCGCACAAACTCACACACACTCGCACACACTCATACACAATCGCACGCACACACACTCGCACACACACACTCACACACACTCGCACACTCTCGCACACATACGCACTCACTCGCACGCACTCACACGCACACACTCTCACACACTCGCACAAACTCACACACACTCGCACACACTTATACACAATCGGACACACACACTCACTCACTCACACTCACTCGCACACACTCGCACACACAGTCCTACACACTCACACACACTCGCAAACACTCGCACAAACTCACACACACTCACTCACACGCACACACTTGCACACATTCGCACTCACTCGCACGCACTCGCACACACTCGCACAAACTCACACACACTCGCACACACTCATACACAATCGTACAATCGCACAAACTCACACACACTCGCACACAGTCACACACTCGCACCCACTCACTCGTGCACACTCACACACATTTGCACTCACTCGCACGCACTCGCACGCACACACTCGCACAAACTCACACACACTCGCACACACTCATACACAATCGCAAGCACACACTCGCACACACACACTCGCACACACTCGCACACTCTCGCACACATACGCACTCACTCGCACGCACTCGCACGCACACACTCTCACACACTCGCACAAACTCACACACACTCGCACACACTTATACGCAATCGCACACACACACTCACTCACTCACACTCACTCGCACACACTTGCACACACTCGCACACACTCGCACACACTCATACACAATCGCACAAACTCACACACACTCGTACACACTCACACACTCGCACCCACTCACTCGTGTACACTCGCAAACATTCGCACTCACTCGCACACACTCGCACGCACACACTCGCACAAACTCACACACACTCGCACACACTCATACACAATCGCACACACACACACTCGCACACACACACTCGCACACACTCGCACACTCTCGCACACATTCACACTCACTCGCACGCACTCGCATGCACACACTCGCACACACTCGCACAAACTCACACACACTCGCACACACTTATACACAATCGCACACACACACACTCGTACACACACTCGCACACACTCGCACACACTCACTCACACACACACACTCGCACACACTCACACACACTCGCACACACTCACATGCACACACACTCGCACACACTCACACACACTCGCACACACTCACAAGCACACACTCGCACAGACACTCGCTCACACTCACAAGCACACACTCACACGCACACACTCGCACACACACTCGCACACACTCACACCCACTCACTCGTGCACACTCGCGCACACTCGGGCACATTTGCACACACTCGCACACACTCGCACACTCTCGCACACACTCGCACACACACTCGCACACACTCGAACACACTCACACACACTCACAAACAATCGCACATACAGTCCTACAAACTCACACACACTCACACACACTCACACACTCGCACCCACACACAAACTGGCACACACTCAAACACACTCACTCATACACACTCGCACACACTCACTCGCACACACACACTCGCACACACTCGCACCCAGTCACTCGAGCACACTCGCACACACTCGCACGCACACACGCACACACTCGCACACACTCACACGCACACACTCACGCACACAAACTCGCGCACACTCGTGCACACTCGCGCGCACACATTCGCACACATTCGCACTCACTTGCACACACTGGCACACACTGGCACACACTGGCACACACACACTCGCACACACTCGCACACACTCATACACAATCACACAAACTCGCACACACACACTCGCACACATTTGCACACACTCGCACACTCACACTCACTCGCACACACTTGCACACACTCGCACACACTCGCACACACAGTCCTACACACTCACACACACACTCGCAAACACTCACACAAACTCACACACACTCGCACACACTCATACACAATCGCATGCACACACACTCGCACACACACACTCGCACACACTAGCACACTCTCGCACACATTCACACTCACTCGCACGCGCACACTCGAACACACTCGCACAAACACACACACACTCGCACACACTTATACACAAACGCACACACACACTCGTACACACACTCACACACACTTGCACACACTCGCACACACTCACACGCACACACACTCGCACACACACTCACACACACTCGCACACACTCACAAGCACACACTCGCACACACACTCACACACACTCACACGCACACACTCACACGCACACACTCGCACAAACAGTCGCACACACTCGCACCCACTCACTCGTGCACACTCGCGCACACTTGGGCACATTTGCACACACTCGCACACACTCGCACACTCTCGCAAACACACTCGCAAACACACTCGCACACACTCGAACACACTCGCACACACTCGCACATACAGTCCTACAAACTCACACACACTCACACACACTCACACACTCGCACCCACACACAAACTGGCACACACTCAAACACACTCACTCATACACACTCACACACAATCACTCGCGCACACACACACACTCGCACACACTCGCACCCAGTCACTCGAGCACACTCACACACCCTCGCACGCACGCACACACTCGTACACACTCACATGCACACACTCATGCACACACACTCGCGCACACTCGTGCACACTCGCACGCACACATTCACACACATTCGCACTCAATTGCACACACTCGTATGCACACACTCGCACACACACACTCGCACATACTTGCTCACACTCGCACACACTCGCACGCACACACTCGCACACACTCGCATGCACACACTCGCACACACACTCACACACACACTCGCATACACACTCGCACAAACTCCTACACACACTCGTACACACTCACACACACTAGCACACACACACTCGCACACACTCGCACATACTCGCACACACTCGCACACACTCGCATGCACACATTCGCACACACAAACACACACACTCTCGCATACACACTTGCACAAACTCCTACACACTCACACACACTCGCACACACACTTGCATACACTCGCACACACTCGCACATACACACATACACATTCGCACACACTCGCACACACACTCGCACACACAGTCCTACAAACTCACACACACACTCGCAAACACTCGCACACACTCACACACACACTCACTCACACGTACACACTCACGCACACTTGCACACACTCACGCACACTAGCACACACTCGTAAGCATACACTCACACTCACTCACACACTTACTCACACGCACACACTCTCGCACACACTCACACACACTCGCACACACTCGCATGCCCACACTCGCACACTCTCGCACACATTTGCACACACTCGCATTCACTTGCACCCACTCGCACGCACACACTCGCACACACTCATACACAATCACACAAACTCGCACACACACACTCGCACACATTCGCACACACTCGCACACACTCACTCACACTCACTCGCACACACTTGCACACACTCGCACATACTCGCACACACAGTCCTACACACTCACACACACACTCGCAAACACTCGCACAAACTCACACACACTCACTCACACACTTGCGCACACTAGCACACACTCGCACGCCCACACTCACACACATTCGCACTCACTCGCACACACTCGCACGCACACACTCGCACAAACTCACACACACTCGCACACACTCATACTCAATCGCACAATCGCACAAACTCACACACACTCGCACACACTCACACACTCGCACACACTCACTCGTGCACACTCGCACACATTCACACGCACACACTCGCACAAACTCACACACACTCGCACACACTCATACACAATCGCACGCACACACACTCGCACACACACACTCACACACACTCGCACACTCTCGCACACATACGCACTCACTCGCACACACTCTCACACACTCGCACAAACTCACACACACTCGCACACACTTATACACAATCGCACACACACACTCACTCACTCACACTCAC
This sequence comes from Phyllobates terribilis, assembly GCF_046119375.1. Lineage (NCBI taxonomy): Eukaryota > Metazoa > Chordata > Amphibia > Anura > Dendrobatidae > Phyllobates > Phyllobates terribilis. The sequence goes on from NW_027362853.1 coordinate 4,290,872, forward strand.
TCGCACACACTTGCACACGCTCGCACATACTCGCACACACAGTCCTACACACTCACACACACTCGCACATACTCGCACACACTTGCACACACTCGCATGCACACACTCGCACACACACTCACAAACACACACTCGCATACACACTCGCACACACTCGCACAAACTCCTACACACACTCGTACACACTCACACACACTCGCACACACACTTGCACACACTCGCACACACTCGCACATACACACATACACATTCGCACACACTCGCACACACTCGCACACACAGTCCTACACACACACACTCGCAAACACTCGCACACACTCACACACACACTCACTCACACGTACACACTCGCACACACTCGCACACACTCACGCACACTAGCACACACTCGTAAGCATACACTCACATTCACTCACACACTTAATCACACGCACACACTCTCGCACACACTCACACACACTCGCGCACACTCGCACACACTCGCAAGCCAACACTCGCACACTCTCGCACACATTTGCACACACTTGCACTCACTCACACCCACTCGCACGCACACACTCGCACACACTCATACACAATCACACAAACTCGCCACACACACTCGCACACATTAGCACACACTCGCACACACTCACTCACTCACACTCACTCGCACACACTTGCACACACTCGCACACACTCGCACACACAGTCCTACACACTCACACACACTCGCAAACACTCGCACAAACTCACACACACTCACTAACACGCACACACTTGCACACACTAGCACACACTCGCACGCCCACACTTGCACACATTCGCACTCACTCGCACGCACTCGCACGCACACACTCGCACACACTCGCACAAACTCACACACACTCGCACACACTCATACACAATCGTACAATCGCACAAACTCACACACACTCGCACACAGTCACAAACTCGCACCCACTCACTCGTGCACACTCGCACACATTTGCACTCACTCGCACGCACTCGCACGCACACACTCGCACAAACTCACACACACTCGCACACACTCATACACAATCGCAAGCACACACTCGCACACACACACTCGCACACACTCGCACACTCTCGCACACATACGCACTCACTCGCACGCACTCGCACGCACACACTCTCACACACTCGCACAAACTCACACACACTCGCACACACTTATACGCAATCGCACACACACACTCACTCACTCACACTCACTCGCACACACTTGCACACACTCGCACACACTCGCACACACTCATACACAATCGCACAAACTCACACACACTCGTACACACTCACACACTCGCACCCACTCACTCGTGTACACTCGCAAACATTCGCACTCACTCGCACACACTCGCACGCACACACTCGCACAAACTCACACACACTCGCACACACTCATACACAATCGCACACACACACACTCGCACACACACACTCGCACACACTCGCACACTCTCGCACACATTCACACTCACTCGCACGCACTCGCATGCACACACTCGCACACACTCGCACAAACTCACACACACTCGCTCACACTTATAAACAATCGCACACACACACACTCGTACACACACTCGCACACACTCGCACACACTCGCACACACTCACTCACACACACACACTCGCACACACTCACACACACTCGCACACACTCACATGCACACACACTCGCACACACTCACACACACTCGCACACACTCACAAGCACACACTCGCACAGACACTCGCTCACACTCACAAGCACACACTCACACGCACACACTCGCACACACACTCGCACACACTCACACCCACTCACTCGTGCACACTCGCGCACACTCGGGCACATTTGCACACACTCGCACACACTCGCACACTCTCGCACACACTCGCACACACACTCGCACACACTCGAACACACTCACACACACTCACAAACAATCGCACATACAGTCCTACAAACTCACACACACTCACACACACTCACACACTCGCACCCACACACAAACTGGCACACACTCAAACACACTCACTCATACACACTCGCACACACTCACTCGCACACACACACACTCGCACACACTCGCACCCAGTCACTCGAGCACACTCGCACACATTCGCACGCACACACGCACACACTCGCACACACTCACACGCACACACTCACGCACACACACTCGCGCACACTCGTGCACACTCGCGCGCACACATTCGCACACATTCGCACTCACTTGCACACACTGGCACACACTGGCACACACTGGCACACACACACTCGCACACACTCGCACACACTCGCACACACTTGCACACACTAGCACACACACTCGCACATACTCGCACAAACTCGCACACACTCGCACGCACACACTCGCACACACTCGCATGCACACACTCGCACACACACACACACACACTCACATACACACTCGCACACACTTGCACAAACTCCTACACACACACGTACACACTCACACACACTCGCACACACACTCGCACACACTCGCACATACACACATACACATTCACACACACTCGCACACACACTCGCACACACAGTCCTACACACTCACACACACACTCGCAAACACTCGCACACACTCACACACACACTCACTCACACATACACACTCGCGCACACTCACGCACACTAGCACACACTCGTAAGCATACACTCACACTCACTCACACACTTACTCACACGCACACACTCTCGCACACACTCACACACACTCGCGCACACTCGCACACTCTCGCACACATTTGCACACACTCGCACTCACTCGCACCCACTCGCACGCACACACTCGCACACACTCATACACAATCACACAAACTCGCACACACACACTCGCACACATTCGCACACACTCGCACACACGCACTCACTCACACTCACTCGCACACACTTGCACACACTCGCACACACTCGCACACACAGTCCTACACACTCACACACACACTCGCAAACACTCGCACAAACTCACACACACTCACTCACACGCACACACTTGCGCACACTAGCACACACTCGCACGCCCACACTCGCACACATTCGCACTCACTCGCACGCACTCGCACGCACACACTCGCACACACTCGTGCAAACTCACACACACTCGCACACACTCATACACAATCGCACGCACACACACCCGCACACACTCGCACACATTTGCACTCACTCGCACGCACTCGCATGCACACACTCGCACAAACTCACACACACTGGCACACACTTATACACAATCGCACACACACACTCTAACACACACTCGCACACACTCACTCACACACACTCACACACACTCGCACAAACTCACACACACTTGCACACACTCGCACACACTCACACGCACACACACTCACACACAATCACACACACTCGCACACACTCACAAGCACAAACTCGCACACACACTCACACACACTCACACGCACACACTCACACGCACACACTCGCACACACACTCGCACACACTCGCACCCACTCACTCGTGCACACTCGCGCACACTCGGGCACATTTGCACACACTCGCACACACTCGCACACTCTCGCACACACACTCGCACACACACTCGCACACACTCGAACACACTCGCACACACTCGCAAACACTCGCACATACAGTCCTACAAACTCACACACACTCACACACACTCACACACTCGCACCCACACACAAACTGGCACACACTCAAACACACTCACTCATACACACTCGCACACACTCACTCGCACACACACACACACACTCGCACACACTCGCACCCAGTCACTCGAGCACACTCGCACACCCTCGCACGCACGCACACACTCGCACACACTCACATGCACACACTCACGCACACACACTCGCGCACACTCATGCACACTCGCACGCACACATTCACACACATTCGCACGCACTTGCACACACTCGTACGCACACACTGGCACACACTCGCACACACTCGCACACACACTCGCACATACTCGCTCACACTCGCACACACTCGCACGCACACACTCGCACACACTCGCATGCACACACTCGCACACACACTCACACACACACACTCGCATACACACTCGCACAAACTCCTACACACACTCGTACACACTCACACACACTAGCACACACACACTCGCACATACTCGCACACACTCGCACACACTCGCATGCACACACTCGCACACACACTCACACACTCTCGCATACACACTCGCACAAACTCCTACACACACTCGTACACACTCACACACACTCGCACACACACTTGCACACACTCGCACATACACACATACACATTCGCACACACTCGCACACACACTCGCACACACAGTCCTACACACTCACACACACACTCGCAAACACTCGCACACACTCACACACACACTCACTCACACGTACACACTCACGCACACTTGCACACACTCACGCACACTAGCACACACTCGTAAGCATACCCTCACACTCACTCACACACTTACTCACACGCACACACTCTCGCACACACTCACACACACTCGCGCACACTCGCACGCACCCACTCGCACACACTCATACACAATCACACAAACTCGCACACACACACTCGCACACATTCGCACACACAAACACACACACACTCGCATACACACTCGCATGCACACACTCGCACACACACTCACACACACACACTCGCATACACACTCGCACACACTCGCACAAACTCCTACACACACTCATACACACTCACACACACTCGCACACACACTTGCACACACTCGAACATACACACATACACATTCGCACACACTCGCACACTCACTCGCACACACAGTCCTACACACTCACACACACACTCGCAAACACTCGCACACACACACACTCACTCACACGTACACACTCGCGCACACTCGCACACACTCACGCACACTAGCACACACTCGTAAGCATACACTCACACTCACTCACACACTTACTCACACTCAGACACTCTCGCACACACTCACACACACTCGCCCACACTCGCACACACTCGCACGCCCACACTCGCACACTCTCGCACACATTTGCACACACTCGCACTCACTCACACCCACTCGCACGCACACTCGCACACACTCATACACAATCACACAATCTCGCACACACACACTCGCACACATTCGCACACACTCGCACACACTCACTCACTCACACTCACTCGCACACACTTGCACACACTCGCACACACTCGCACACACAGTCCTACACACTCACACACACACTCGCAAACACTCGCACAAACTCACACACACTCACTCACACGCACACACTTGCGCACACTAGCACACACTCGCACGCCAACACTCGCACACATTCGCACTCACTCGCACGCACTCGCACGCACACACTCGCACAAACTCACACACACTCGCACACACTCATACACAATCGCACGCACACACACTCGCACACACTCGCACACTCTCGCACACATTCGCACTCACTCGCACGCACACACTCGCACAAACTCGCATGCACACATTCGCACACACACTCGCACACACACACTCGCATACACACTCGCACACACTCGCACAAACTCCTACACACACTCGTACACACTCACACACACTCGCACACACACTCGCACACACTCGAACATACACACATACACATTCGCACACACTCGCACACTCACTCGCACACACAGTCCTACACACTCACACACACACTCGCAAACACTCGCACACACACACACTCACTCACACGTACACACTCGCGCACACTCGCACACACTCACGCACACTAGCACACACTCGTAAGCATACACTCACACTCACTCACACACTTACTCACACTCACACACTCTCGCACACACTCACACACACTCGCCCACACTCGCACGCCCACACTCGCACACTCTCGCACACATTTGCACACACTCGCACTCACTCACACCCACTCGCACGCACACACTCGCACACACTCATACACAATCACACAAACTCGCACACACACACTCGCACACATTCGCACACACTCGCACACACTCACTCACTCACACTCACTCGCACACACTTGCACACACTCGCACACACTCGCACACACAGTCCTACACACTCACACACACACTCGCAAACACTCGCACAAACTCACACACACTCACTCACACGCACACACTTGCGCACACTAGCACACACTCGCACGCCCACACTCGCACACATTCGCACTCACTCGCACGCACTCGCACGCACACACTCGCACAAACTCACACACACTCGCACACACTCATACACAATCGCACGCACACACACTCGCACACACTCGCACACTCTCGCACACATTCGCACTCACTCGCACGCACACACTCGCACAAACTCGCATGCACACACTCGCACACACACTCACACACACACACTCGCATACACACTCGCACACACTCGCACAAACTCCTACACACACTCGTACACACTCACACACACTCGCACACACACTTGCACACACTCGCACACACTCGCACATACACACATACACATTCGCACACACTCGCACACTCACTCGCACACACAGTCCTACACACTCACACACACACTCGCAAACACTCGCACACACACACACTCACTCACACGTACACACTCGCACACTCACGCACACTAGCACACACTCGCACGCCCACACTCGCACACTCTCGCACACATTTGCACACACTCGCACTCACTCGCACCCACTCGCATGCACACACTCGCACACACTCATACACAATCACACAAACTGACACACACTCGCACACACTCACACACTCGCACCCACTCACTCGTGCACACTCGCACACATTCGCACTCACTCGCACGCACTCGCACGCACACACTCGCACAAACTCACACACACTCGCACACACTCATACACAATCGCACGCACACACACTCGCACACACACACTCACACACACTCGCACACTCTCGCACACATACGCACTCACTCGCATGCACTCGCACGCACACTCTCTCACACACTCGCACAAACTCACACACACTCGCACACACTTATACACAATCGGACACACACACTCACTCACTCACACTCACTCGCACACACTTGCACACACTCGCACACACTCGCACACACAGTCATACACACTCACACACACTCGCTAACACTCGCACAAACTCACACACACTCACTCACACGCACACACTTGCACACACTAGCACACACTCGCGCGCCCACACTTGCACACACTCACACTCACTCGCACGCACTCGCACACACACTCACACACACTCGCACATACTCGCACACACTTGCACACACTCGCACACACTCGCATGCACACACTCGCACACACACTCACAAACACACACTCGCATACACACTCGCACACACTCGCACAAACTCCTACACACACTCGTACACACTCACACACACTCGCACACACACTTGCACACACTCGCACACACTCGCACATACACGCATACACATTCGCACACACTCGCACACACACTCGCACACACAGTCCTACACACACACTCGCAAACACTCGCACACACTCACACACACTCACTCACACGTACACACTCGCACACACTCGCACACACTCACGCACACTAGCACACACTCGTAAGCATACACTCACATTCACTCACACACTTACTCACACGCACACACTCTCGCACACACTCACACACACTCGCGCACACTCGCACACACTCGCATGCCCACACTCACACACTCTCGCACACATTTGCACACAGTCGCACTCACTCACACCCACTCGCACGCACACACTCGCACACACTCATACACAATCACACAAACTCGCACACACACTCGCACACATTCGCACACACTCGCACACACTCACTCACTCACACTCACTCGCACACACTTGCACACACTTGCACACACTCGCACACACTCGCACACACAGTCCTACACACTCACACACACTCGCAAACACTCGCACAAACTCACACACACTCACTCACACGCACATACTTGCACACACTAGCACACACTCGCACGCCCACATTTGCACACATTCGCACTGGCTCGCACGCACTCGCACGCACACACTCGCACACACTCGCACAAACTCACACACACTCGCACACACTCATACTCAATCGCACAATCGCACAAACTCACACACACTCGCACACACTCACACACTCGCACCCACTCACTCGTGCACACTCGCACACATTCGCACGCACACACTCGCACAAACTCACACACACTCGCACACACTCATACACAATCGCACGCACACACACTCGCACACACACACTCACACACACTCGCACACTCTCGCACACATACGCTCTCACTCGCACACACTCTCACACACTCGCACAAACTCACACACACTCGCACACACTTATACACAATCGCACACACACACTCACTCACTCACACTCACTCGCACACACTTGCACACACTCGCACACACTCGCACACACAGTCCTACACACTCACACACACTCGCACATACTCGCACACACTTGCACACACTCGCATGCACACACTCGCACACACACTCACAAACACACACTCGCATACACACTCGCACACACTCGCACAAACTCCTACACACACTCGTACACACTCACACACACTCGCACACACACTTGCACACACTCGCACACACTCGCACATACACAAATACACATTCGCACACACTCGCACACACACTCGCACACACAGTCCTACACACACACACTCGCAAACACTCGCACACACTCACACACACACTCACTCACACGTACACACTCGCACACACTCGCACACACTCACGCACACTAGCACACACTCGTAAGCATACACTCACATTCACTCACACACTTAATCACACGCACACACTCTCGCACACACTCACACACACTCGCGCACACTCGCACACACTCGCAAGCCAACACTCGCACACTCTCGCACACATTTGCACACACTTGCACTCACTCACACCCACTCGCACGCACACACTCGCACACACTCATACACAATCACACAAACTCGCCACACACACTCGCACACATTCGCACACACTCGCACACACTCACTCACTCACACTCACTCGCACACACTTGCACACACTCGCACACACTCGCACACACAGTCCTACACACTCACACACACTCGCAAACACTCGCACAAACTCACACACACTCACTCACACGCACACACTTGCACACACTAGCACACACTCGCACGCCCACACTTGCACACATTCGCACTCACTCGCACGCACTCGCACGCACACACTCGCACACACTCGCACAAACTCACACACACTCGCACACACACTTGCACACACTCGCACACACTCGCACATACACACATACACATTCGCACACACTCGCACACACACTCGCACACACAGTCCTACACACACACACTCGCACACACTCGCACAAACTCACACACACTCGCACACACTCACACAATCGTACAATCGCACAAACTCACACACACTCGCACACAGTCACACACTCGCACCCACTCACTCGTGCACACTCGCACACATTTGCACTCACTCGCACGCACTCGCACGCACACACTCGCACAAACTCACACACACTCGCACACACTCATACACAATCGCAAGCACACACTCGCACACACACACTCGCACACACTCGCACACTCTCGCACACATACGCACTCACTCGCATGCACTCGCACGCACACACTCTCACACACTCGCACAAACTCACACACACTCGCACACACTTATACGCAATCGCACACACACACTCACTCACTCACACTCACTCGCACACACTTGCACACACTCGCACACACTCGCACACACTCATACACAATCGCACAAACTCACACACACTCGTACACACTCACACACTCGCACCCACTCACTCGTGTACACTCGCAAACATTCGCACTCACTCGCACACACTCGCACGCACACACTTGCACAAACTCACACACACTCGCACACACTCATACACAATCGCACACACACACACTCGCACACACACACTCGCACACACTCGCACACTCTCGCACACATTCACACTCACTCGCACGCACTCGCACGCGCACACTCGAACACACTCGCACAAACTCACACACACTCGCACACACTTATACACAATCGCACACACACACACTCGTACACACACTCGCACACACTCGCACACACTCGCACACACTCACTCACACACACACACTCGCACACACTCACACACACTCGCACACACTCACATGCACACACACTCGCACACACTCACACACACTCGCACACACTCACAAGCACACACTCGCACAGACACTTGCTCACACTCACAAGCACACACTCACACGCACACACTCGCACACACACTCGCACACACTCACACCCACTCACTCGTGCACACTCGCGCACACTCGGGCACATTTGCACACACTCGCACACTCTCGCACACACTCGCACACACACTCGCACACACTCGAACACACTCACACACACTCACAAACAATCGCACGTACAGTCCTACAAACTCACACACACTCACACACACTCACACACTCGCACCCACACACAAACTGGCACACACTGAAACACACTCACTCATACACACTCGCACACACTCACTCGCACACACACACACTCGCACACACTCGCACCCAGTCACTCGAGCACACTCGCACACACTCGCACGCACACACGCACACACTCGCACACACTCACACGCACACACTCACGCACACACACTCGCGCACACTCGTGCACACTCGCACGCACACATTCGCACACATTCGCACTCACTTGCACACACTGGCACACACTGGCACACACTGGCACACACACACTCGCACACACTCGCACACACTCGCACACACTTGCACACACTAGCACACACACTCGCACATACTCGCACACACTCGCACACGCTCGCACGCACACACTCGCACACACTCGCATGCACACACTCGCACACACACTCACACACACACACTCACATACACACTCGCACACACTCGCACAAACTCCTACACACACACGTACACACTCACACACACTCGCACACACACTCGCACACACTCGCACATACACACATACACATTCACACACACTCGCACACACACTCGCACACACAGTCCTACACACTCACACACACACTCGCAAACACTCGCACACACTCACACACACACTCACTCACACATACACACTCGCGCACACTCACGCACACTAGCACACACTCGTAAGCATACACTCACACTCACTCACACACTTACTCACACGCACACACTCTCGCACACACTCACACACACTCGCGCACACTCGCACACTCTCGCACACATTTGCACACACTCGCACTCACTCGCACCCACTCGCACGCACACACTCGCACACACTCATACACAATCACACAAACTCGCACACACACACTCGCACACATTCGCACACACTCGCACACACGCACTCACTCACACTCACTCGCACACACTTGCACACACTCGCACACACTCGCACACACAGTCCTACACACTCACACACACACTCGCAAACACTCGCACAAACTCACACACACTCACTCACACGCACACACTTGCACACACTAGCACACACTCGCACGCCCACACTCGCACACATTCGCACTCACTCGCACGCACTCGCATGCACACACTCGCACACACTCGCGCAAACTCACACACACTCGCACACACTCATACACAATCGCACGCACACACACCCGCACACACTCGCACACATTTGCACTCACTCGCACGCACTCGCATGCACACACTCGCACAAACTCACACACACTGGCACACACTTATACACAATCGCACACACACACTCTAACACACACTCGCACACACTCGCACACACTCACTCACACACACTCACACACACACTCGCACACACTCACACACACTTGCACACACTCGCACACACTCACACGCACACACACTCACACACAATCACACACACTCGCACACACTCACAAGCACAAACTCGCACACACACTCGCACACACTCACACGCACACACTCACACGCACACACTCGCACACACACTCGCACACACTCGCACCCACTCACTCGTGCACACTCGCGCACACTCGGGCACATTTGCACACACTCGCACACACTCGCACACTCTCGCACACACCCTCGCACACACACTCGCACACACTCGAACACACTCACACACACTCGCAAACACTCGCACATACAGTCCTACAAACTCACACACACTCACACACACTCACACACTCGCACCCACACACAAACTGGCACACACTCAAACACACTCACTCATACACACTCGCACACACTCACTCGCACACACACACACACACTCGCACACACTCACACCCAGTCACTCGAGCACACTCGCACACCCTCGCACGCACGCACACACTCGCACACTCACATGCACACACTCACGCACACACACTCGCGCACACTCATGCACACTCGCACGCACACATTCACACACATTCGCACGCACTTGCACACACTCGTACGCACACAATGGCACACACTCGCACACACTCGCACACACACACTCGCACATACTCGCTCACACTCGCACACACTCGCACGCACACACTCGCACACACTCGCATGCACACACTCGCACACACACTCACACACACACACTCGCATACACACTCGCACAAACTCCTACACACACTCGTACACACTCACACACACTAGCACACACACACTCGCACATACTCGCACACACTCGCACACACTCGCATGCACACACTCGCACACACACTCACACACTCTCGCATACACACTCGCACAAACTCCTACACACACTCGTACACACTCACACACACTCGCACACACACTTGCACACACTCGCACATACACACATACACATTCGCACACACTCGCACACACACTCGCACACACAGTCCTACACACTCACACACACACTCGCAAACACTCGCACACACTCACACACACACTCACTCACACGTACACACTCACGCACACTTGCACACACTCACGCACACTAGCACACACTCGTAAGCATACCCTCACACTCACTCACACACTTACTCACACGCACACACTCTCGCACACACTCACACACACTCGCGCACACTCGCACGCACTCGCATGCCCACACTCGCACACTCTCGCACACATTTGCACACACTCGCACTCACTTGCACCCACTCGCACGCACCCACTCGCACACACTCATACACAATCACACAAACTCGCACACACACACTCGCACACATTCGCACACACTCGCTCACACTCGCATGCACACACTCGCACACACACTCACACACACACTCTCGCATACACACTCGCACAAACTCCTATACACACTCGTACACACTCACACACACTCGCACACACACTTGCACACACTCGCACATACACACATACACATTCGCACACACTCGCACACACACTCGCACACACAGTCCTACACACTCACACACACACTCGCAAACACTCGCACACACTCACACACACACTCACTCACACGTACACACTCACGCACACTTGCACACACTCACGCACACTAGCACACACTCGTAAGCATACACTCACACTCACTCACACACTTACTCACACGCACACACTCTCGCACACACTCACACACACTCGCGCACACTCGCACACACTCGCACGCCCACACTCGCACACTCTCGCACACATTTGCACACACTCGCACTCACTTGCACCCACTCGCACGCACACACTCGCACACACTCATACACAATCACACAAACTCGCACACACACACTCGCACACATTCGCACACACTCGCGCACACTCACTCACTCACACTCACTCGCACACACTGGCACACACTCGCACACACACACTCGCACATACTCGCTCACACTCGCACACACTCGCATGCACACACTCGCACACACACTCACACACACACACTCGCATACACACTCGCACAAACTCCTACACACACTCGTACACACTCACACACACTAGCACACACACACTCGCACATACTCGCACACACTCGCACACACTCGCATGCACACACTCGCACACACACTCACACACTCTCGTATACACACTCGCACAAACTCCTACACACACTCGTACACACTCACACACACTCGCACACACACTTGCACACACTCGCACATACACACATACACATTCGCACACACTCGCACACACACTCGCACAGACAGTCCTAAACACTCACACACACACTCGCAAACACTCGCACACACTCACACACACACTCACTCACACGTACACACTCATGCACACTTGCACACACTCACGCACACTAGCACACACTCGTAAGCATACCCTCACACTCACTCACACACTTACTCACACGCACACACTCTCGCACACACTCACACACACTCGCGCACACTCGCACACACTCACACGCCCACACTCGCACACTCTCGCACACATTTGCACACACTCGCACTCACTTGCACCCACTCGCACGCACCCACTCGCACACACTCATACACAATCACACAAACTCGCACACACACACTCGCACACATTCGCACACTCGCACACACTCGCATGCACACACTCGCACACACACTCACACACACACTCTTGCATACACACTCGCACAAACTCCTACACATACTCGTACACACTCGCACACACTCGCACGCCCACACTCGCACACTCTCGCACACATTTGCACACACTCGCATTCACTTGCACCCACTCGCACGCACACACTCGCACACACTCATACACAATCACACAAACTCGCACACACACACTCGCACACATTCGCACACACTCGCACACACTTACTCACTCACACTCACTCGCACACACTTGCACACACTCGCACACACTCGCACACACAGTCCTACACACTCACACACACACTCGCAAACACTCGTACAAACTCACACACACTCACTCACACGCAGACACACTCGCATGCCCACACTCACACACATTTGCACTCACTCGCACGCACTCGCACGCACACACTCGCACAAACTCACACACACTCGCACACACTCATACACAATCGCACGCACACACACTCGCACACTCACACTCGCACACACACACTCGCACACTCTCGCACACATTCACACTCACTCGCACGCACTCGCACGCGCACACTCGAACACACTCGCACAAGCTCACACACACTCGCACACACTTATACACAAACGCACACACACACTCGTACACACACTCGCACACACTCGCACACACTCGCACACACTCACTCACACACACTCACACACACACACTCGCACACACTCACACACACTTGCACACACTCGCACACACTCACACGCACACACACTCGCACACACACTCACACACACTCACACACTCACAAGCACACACTCGCACACACACTCGCACAAACTCACACGCACACACTCACACGCACACACTCGCACAAACAGTCGCACACACTCGCACCCACTCACTCGTGCACACTCGCGCACACTCGGGCACATTTGCACACACTCGCACACACTCGCACACTCTCGCACACACACTCGCACACACACTCGCACACACTCGAACACACTCGAACACACTCGCAAACACTCGCACATACAGTCCTACAAACTCACACACACTCACACACACTCACACACTCCACCCACACACAAACTGGCACACACTCAAACACACTCACTCATACACACTCGCACACACTCACTCGCACACACACTCGCACACACTCGCACCCAGTCACTCGAGCACACTCGCACACACTCGCACGCACGCACACACTCGCACACACTCACACGCACACAGTCACGCACACACACTCGCGCACACTCGTGCACACTTGCACGCACACATTCGCACACATTCGCACTCACTTGCACACACTCGTGCGCACACACTGGCACACACTGGCACACACTGGCACACACACACTCGCACACACTCGCACACACTTGCACACACTAGCACACACACACTCGCACATACTCGCACACACTCGCACACACTCGCACGCACACACTCGCACACACTCGCATGCACACACTCGCACACACACTCACACACACACTCACATACACACTCGCACACACTCGCACAAACTCCTACACACACACGTACACACTCACACACACTCGCACACACACTCGCACACACTCACACATACACACATACACATTCACACACACTCGCACACACACCCGCACACACAGTCCTACACACTCACACACACACTCGCAAACACTCGCACACACTCACACACACACTCACTCACACGTACACACTCGCGCACAGTCACGCACACTAGCACACACTCGTAAGCATACACTCACACTCACTCACACACTTACTCACACGCACACACTCTCGCACACACTCACACACACTCGCGCACACTCGCACACACTCGCACGCCCACACTCGCACACTCTCGCACACATTTGCACACACTCGCACTCACTCGCACCCACTCGCACGCACACACTCGCACACACTCATACACAATCACACAAACTCGCACACACACACTCGCACACATTCGCATACACTCTCACACACGCACTCACTCACACTCACTCGCACACACTTGCACACACTCGCACACACTCGCACACACAGTCCTACACACTCACACACACACTCGCAAACACTCGCACAAACTCACACACACTCACTCACACGCACACACTTGCGCACACTAGCACACACTCGCACGCCCAAACTCGCACACACTCATACACAATCACACACACTCGCACGCACACATTCACACACATTCGCACGCACTTGCACACACTCGTACGCACACACTGGCACACACTCGCACACACTCGCACACATACACTCGCACATACTCACTCACACTCGCACACACTCGCACGCACACACTCGCACACACTCGCATGCACACACTCGCACACACACTCACACACACACACTCGCATACACACTCGCACAAACTCCTACACACACTCGTACACACTCACACACACTAGCACACACACACTCGCACATACTCGCACACACTCGCACACACTCGCATGCACACACTCGCACACACACTCACACACTCTCGCATACACACTCGCACAAACTCCTACACACACTCGTACACACTCACACACACTCGCACACACACTTGCACACACTCGCACATACACACATACACATTCGCACACACTCGCACACACACTCGCACACACAGTCCTACACACTCACACACACACTCGCAAACACTCGCACACACTCACACACACACTCACTCACACGTACACACTCACGCACACTTGCACACACTCACGCACACTAGCACACACTCGTAAGCATACACTCACACTCACTCACACACTTACTCACACGCACACACTCTCGCACACACTCACACACACTCGCGCACACTCGCACACACTCGCACGCCCACACTCGCACACTCTCGCACACATTTGCACACACTCTCACTCACTTGCACCCACTCGCACGCACCCACTCGCACACACTCATACACAATCACACAAACTCGCACACACACACTCGCACACATTCGCACACACTCGCACACACTCGCATGCACACACTCGCACACACACTCACACACACACTCTCGCATACACACTCGCACAAACTCCTACACACACTCGTACACACTCACACACACTCGCACACACACTTGCACACACTCGCACATACACACATACACATTCGCACACACTCGCACACACACTCGCACACACAGTACTACACACTCACACACACACTCGCAAACACTCGCACACACTCACACACACTCACTCACACGTACACACTCACGCACACTTGCACACACTCACGCACACTAGCACACACTCGTAAGCATACACTCACACTCACTCACACACTTACTCACACGCACACACTCTCGCACACACTCACACACACTCGCGCACACTCGCACACACTCGCACGCCCACACTCGCACACTCTCGCACACATTTGCACACACTCACACTCACTTGCACCCACTCGCACGCACACACTCATACACAATCACACAAACTCGCACACACACACTCGCACACATTCGCACACACTCGCACACACTCACTCACTCACACTCACTCGCACACACTTGCACACACTCGCACACACTCGCACACACAGTCCTACACACTCACACACACACTCGCAAACACTCGCACAAACTCACACGCAGACACACTCGCATGCCCACACTCACACACATTTGCACTCACTCGCACGCACTCGCACGCACACACTCGCACAAACTCACACACACTCGCACACACTCATACACAATCGCACGCACACACACTCGCACACACACACTCGCACACACTCGCACACTCTCGCAAACATTCACACTCACTCGCACGCACTCGCACGCGCATACTCGAACACACTCGCACAAACTCACACACACTCGCACACACTTATACACAAACGCACACACACACTCGTACACACACTCGCACACACTCGCACACACTCGCACACACTCACTCACACACACTCACACACACACACTCGCACACACTCACACACACTTGCACACACTCGCACACACTCACACGCACACACACTCGCACACACACTCACACACTCACAAGCACACACTCGCACACACACTCGCACACACGCACACACTCACACGCACACACTCGCACAAACAGTCGCACCCACTCACTCGTGCACACTCACGCACACTCGGGCACATTTGCACACACTCGCACACACTCGCACACTCTCGCACACACACTCGCACACACACTCACACACACTCGAACACACTCGCACACACTCACAAACACTCGCACATACAGTCCTACAAACTCACACACACTCACACACACTCACACACTCCACCCACACACAAACTGGCACACACTGAAACACACTCACTCATACACACTGGCACACACTCACTCGCACACACACACACACACACTCGCACCCAGTCACTCGAGCACACTCGCACACACTCGCACGCAAGCACACACTCGCACACACTCACACGCACACAGTCACGCACACACACTCGCGCACACTCGTGCACACTTGCACGCACACATTCGTACACATTCGCACTCACTTGCACACACTCGTGCGCACACACTGGCACACACTGGCACACACTGGCACACACACACTCGCACACACTCGCACACACTTGCACACACTAGCACACACACACTCGCACATACTCGCACACACTCGCACACACTCGCACGCACACACTCGCACACACTCGCATGCACACACTCACACACACTCACACACACACTCACATACACACTCGCACAAACTCCTACACACACGTACACACTCACACACACTCGCACACACACTCGCACACACTCGCACATACACACATACACATTCACACACACACGCACACACACCCGCACACACAGTCCTACACACTCACACACACACTCGCAAACACTCGCACACACTCACACACACACTCACTCACACGTACACACTCGCGCACACTCACGCACACTAGCACACACTCGTAAGCATACACTCACACTCACTCACACACTTACTCACACGCACACACTCTCGCACACACTCACACACACTCGCGCACACTCGCACACACTCGCACGCCCACACTCGCACACTCTCGCACACATTTGCACACACTCGCACTCACTCGCACCCACTCGCACGCACACACTCGCACACACTCATACACAATCACACAAACTCGCACACACACACTCGCACACATTCGCACACACTCTCACACACGCACTCACTCACACTCACTCGCACACACTTGCACACACTCGCACACACTCGCACACACAGTCCTACACACTCACACACACACTCGCAAACACTCGCACAAACTCACACACACTCACTCACACGCACACACTTGCGCACACTAGCACACACTCGCACGCCCAAACTCGCACACATTCGCACTCACTCGCACGCACTCGCACGCACACACTCGCACACTCGCACAAACTCACACACACTCGCACACACTCATACACAATCGCACGCACACACACCCGCACACACTCGCACACATTCGCACTCACTCGCACGCATTCGCACGCACACACTCGCACAAACTCACACACACTGGCACACACTTATACACAATCGCACACACACACTCTAACACACACTCACACAAACTCGCACACACTCACTCACACACACTCACACACACACTCGCACACACTCACACACACTTGCACACACTCGCACACACTCACACGCACACACACTCACACACACACTCACACACACTCGCACACACTCACAAGCACAAACTCACACACACACTCGCACACACTCACACGCACACACTCACACGCACACACTCGCACACAAACTCGCACACACTCGCACCCAGTCACTCGAGCACACTCGCACACCCTCGCACGCACGCACACACTCGCACACACTCACATGCACACACTCACGCACACACACTCGCGCACACTCGAACACACTCGCACACACTCGCAAACACTCGCACATACAGTCCTACAAACTCACACACACTCACACACACTCACACAATCCACCCACACACAAACTGGCACACACTCAAACACACTCACTCAGACACACTCGCACACACTCACTCGCACACACACACACACACTCGCACACACTCGCACCCAGTCACTCGAGCACACTCGCACACACTCGCACGCACGCACACACTCGCACACACTCACACTCACACAGTCACGCACACACACTCGCGCACACTCGTGCACACTTGCACGCACACATTCGCACACATTCGCACTCACTTGCACACACTCGTGCGCACACACTGGCACACACTGGCACACACTGGCACACACACACTCGCACACACTCGCACACACTTGCACACACTAGCACACACACACTCGCACATACTCGCACACACTCGCACACACTCGCACGCACACACTCGCACACACTCGCATGCACACACTCGCACACACACTCACACACACACACTCACATACACACTCGCACACACTCGCACAAACTCCTACACACACACGTACACACTCACACACACTCGAACACACACTCGCACACACTCGCACATACACACATACACATTCACACACACTCGCACACACACTCGCACACACAGTCCAACACACTCACACACTTGCACACACTCGCACACACTCACACACACACACACTCACACACACACTCACACACACTCGCACACACTCACAAGCACAAACTCGCACACACACTCGCACACACTCACACGCACACACTCACACGCACACACTCGCACACACTCGCACCCAGTCACTCGAGCACACTCGCACACCCTCGCACGCACGCACACACTCGCACACACTCACATGCACACACTCACACACACACTCGCACACACTCAAACACACTCGCACACACTCGCAAACACTCGCACATACAGTCCTACAAACTCACACACACTCACACACACTCACACACTCGCACCCACACACAAACTGGCACACACTCAAACACACTCACTCATACACACTCGCACGCACACACTCGCACACACTCACATGCACACACACTCGCACACACTCGTGCACACTCGCACGCACACATTCACGCACACACACTCGCGCACACTCGTGCACACTCGCACGCACACATTCACACACATTCGCACTCACTTGCACACACTCGTACGCACACACTGGCACACACTCGCACACACTCGCACACACACACTCGCACATACTCACTCACACTCACACACACTCGCACGCACACACTCGCACACACTCGCATGCACACACTCGCACACACACTCGCACAAACTCCTACACACACTCGTACACACTCACACACACTAGCACACACACACTCGCACACACTCGCACATACTCGCACACACTCGCACACACTCGCATGCACACACTCGCACACACATTCACACACACTCTCGCATACACACTCGCACAAACTCCTACACACACTCGTACACACTCACACACACTCGCACACACACTTGCACACACTCGCACACACTCGCACATACACACATACACATTCGCACACACTCGCACACACACTCGCACACACAGTCCTACACACTCACACACACACTCGCAAACACTCGCACACACTCACACACACTCACTCACACGTACACACTCATGCACACTTGCACACACTCACGCACACTAGCAAACACTCGTAAGCATACACTCACACACACTTACTCACACGCACACACTCTCGCACACACTCACACACACTCGCGCACACAAGCACACACTCGCACGCCCACCATCACACACTCTTGCACACATTTGCACACACTCGCACTCACTCGCACCCACTCGCACGCACAAACTCGCACACACTCATACACAATCACGCAAACTCGCACACACACACTCGCACACATTCGCAAACACTCTCACACACGCAGTCACTCACACTCACTCGCACACACTTGCACACACTCGCACACACTCGCACACACAGTCCTACACACTCACACACACACTCGCAAACACTCGCACAAACTCACACACACTCACTCACACGCACACACTTGCGCACACTAGCACACACTCGCACGCCCAAACTCGCACACATTCGCACTCACTCGCACGCACTCGCACGCACACACTCGCACACACTCGCACAAACTCACACACACTCGCACACACTCATACACAATCGCACGCACACACACCCGCACACACTCGCACACATTCGCACTCACTCGCACGCACTCGCACGCACACACTCGCACAAACTCACACACACTCGCACACACTCATACACAATCGCACGCACACACCCGCACACACTCGCACACATTCGCACTCACTCGCACGCACTCGCACGCACACACTCGCACACACTCGCACGCACACTCGCATACACACTCGCACAAACTCCTACACACACTCGTACACACTCACACACACTAGCACACACACACTCGCACACACTCGCACATACTCGCACACACTCGCACACACTCGCATGCACACACTCGCACACACATTCACACACACTCTCGCATACACACTCGCACAAACTTCTACACACACTCGTACACACTCACACACACTCGCACACACACTTGCACACACACGCACACACTCGCACATACACACATACACATTCGCACACACTCGCACACACACTCGCACACACAGTCCTACACACTCACACACACACTCGCAAACACTCGCACACTTTCACACACACACTCACTCACACGTACACACTCATGCACACTTGCACACACTCACGCACACTAGCACACACTCGTAAGCATACACTCACACTCACTCACACACTTACTCACACGCACACACTCTCGCACACACTCACACACACTCGAGCACACTCGCACACACTCGCACGCCCACCATCACACACTCTCGCACACATTTGCACACACTCGCACTCACTTGCACCCACTCGCACGCACACACTCGCACACACTCATACACAATCACACAAACTCGCACACACACACTCGCACACATTTGCACACACTCGCACACTCACACTCACTCGCACACACTTGCACACACTCGCACACACTCGCACACACAGTCCTACACACTCACACACACACTCGCAAACACTCACACAAACTCACACACACTCGCTCACACTCATACACAATCGCATGCACACACACTCGCACACACACACTCGCACACACTAGCACACTCTCGCACACATTCACACTCACTCGCACGCGCACACTCGAACACACTCGCACAAACACACACACACTCGCACACACTTATACACAAACGCACACACACACTCGTACACACACTCGCACACACTCGCACACACTCGCACACACTCACTCACACACACACACTCGCACACACTCACACACACTTGCACACACTCGCACACACTCACACGCACACACACTCGCACACACACTCACACACACTCGCACACACTCACAAGCACACACTCGCACACACACTCACACACACTCACACGCACACACTCACACGCACACACTCGCACAAACAGTCGCACACACTCGCACCCACTCACTCGTGCACACTCGCGCACACTTGGGCACATTTGCACACACTCGCACACACTCGCACACTCTCGCAAACACACTCGCACACACACTCGCACACACTCGAACACACTCGCACACACTCGCACATACAGTCCTACAAACTCACACACACTCACACACACTCACACACTCGCACCCACACACAAACTGGCACACACTCAAACACACTCACTCATACACACTCGCACACAATCACTCGCGCACACACACACACTCGCACACACTCGCACCCAGTCACTCGAGCACACTCACACACCCTCGCACGCACGCACACACTCGTACACACTCACATGCACACACTCATGCACACACACTCGCGCACACTCGTGCACACTCGCACGCACACATTCACACACATTCGCACTCAATTGCACACACTCGTACGCACACACTCGCACACACACACTCGCACATACTTGCTCACACTCGCACACACTCGCACGCACACACTCGCACACACTCGCATGCACACACTCGCACACACACTCACACACACACACTCGCATACACACTCGCACAAACTCCTACACACACTCGTACACACTCACACACACTAGCACACACACACTCGCACACACTCGCACATACTCGCACACACTCGCACACACTCGCATGCACACATTCGCACACACTCACACACACACTCTCGCATACACACTTGCACAAACTCCTACACACTCACACACACTCGCACACACACTTGCATACACTCGCACACACTCGCACATACACACATACACATTCGCACACACTCGCACACACACTCGCACACACAGTCCTACAAACTCACACACACACTCGCAAACACTCGCACACACTCACACACACACTCACTCACACGTACACACTCACGCACACTTGCACACACTCACGCACACTAGCACACACTCGTAAGCATACACTCACACTCACTCACACACTTACTCACACGCACACACTCTCGCACACACTCACACACACTCGCACACACTCGCATGCCCACACTCGCACACTCTCGCACACATTTGCACACACTCGCATTCACTTGCACCCACTCGCACGCACACACTCGCACACACTCATACACAATCACACAAACTCGCACACACACACTCGCACACATTCGCACACACTCACTCACACTCACTCGCACACACTTGCACACACTCGCACATACTCGCACACACAGTCCTACACACTCACACACACACTCGCAAACACTCGCACAAACTCACACACACTCACTCACACGCACACACTTGCGCAAACTAGCACACACTCGCACGCCCACACTCACACACATTCGCACTCACTCGCACACACTCGCACGCACACACTCGCACAAACTCACACACACTCGCACACACTCATACTCAATCGCACAATCGCACAAACTCACACACACTCGCACACACTCACACACTTGCACCCACTCACTCGTGCACACTCGCACACATTCGCACGCACACACTCGCACAAACTCACACACACTCGCACACACTCATACACAATCGCACGCACACACACTCGCACACACACACTCACACACACTCGCACACTCTCGCACACATACGCACTCACTCGCACACACTCTCACACACTCGCACAAACTCACACACACTCGCACACACTTATACACAATCGCACACACACACTCACTCACTCACACTCACTCGCACACACTTGCACACGCTCGCACACACTCGCACACACAGTCCTACACACTCACACACACTCGCACATACTCGCACACACTTGCACACACTCGCATGCACACACTCGCACACACACTCACAAACACACACTCGCATACACACTCGCACACACTCGCACAAACTCCTACACACACTCGTACACACTCACACACACTCGCACACACACTTGCACACACTCGCACACACTCGCACATACACACATACACATTCGCACACACTCGCACACACTCGCACACACAGTCCTACACACACACACTCGCAAACACTCGCACACACTCTCACACACACTCACTCACACGTACACACTCGCACACACTCGCACACACTCACGCACACTAGCACACACTCGTAAGCATACACTCACATTCACTCACACACTTAGTCACACGCACACACTCTCGCACACACTCACACACACTCGCGCACACTCGCACACACTCGCAAGCCAACACTCGCACACTCTCGCACACATTTGCACACACTTGCACTCACTCACACCCACTCGCACGCACACACTCGCACACACTCATACACAATCACACAAACTCGCCACACACACTCGCACACATTCGCACACACTCGCACACACTCACTCACACTCGCACACACAGTCCTACACACTCACACACACTCGCAAACACTCGCACAAACTCACACACACTCACTAACACGCACACACTTGCACACACTAGCACACACTCGCACGCCCACACTTGCACACATTCGCACACACTCGCACACACAGTCCTACACACTCACACACACTCGCAAACACTCGCACAAACTCACACACACTCACTCACACGCACATACTTGCACACACTAGCACACACTCGCACGCCCACACTTGCACACATTCGCACTCACTCGCATGCACTCGCACGCACACACTCGCACACACTCGCACAAACTCACACACACTCGCACACACTCATACTCAATCGCACAATCGCACAAACTCACACACACTCGCACACACTCACACACTCGCACCCACTCACTCGTGCACACTCGCACACATTCGCACTGACTCGCACGCACTCGCACGGACACACTCGCACAAACTCACACACACTCGCACACACTCATACACAATCGTACAATCGCACAAACTCACACACACTCGCACACAGTCACACACTCGCACCCACTCACTCGTGCACACTCACACACATTTGCACTCACTCGCACGCACTCGCACGCACACACTCGCACAAACTCACACACACTCGCACACACTCATACACAATCGCAAGCACACACTCGCACACACACACTCGCACACACTCGCACACTCTCGCACACATACGCACTCACTCGCACGCACTCGCACGCACACACTCTCACACACTCACACAAACTCACACACACTCGCACACACTTATACGCAATCGCACACACACACTCACTCACTCACACTCACTCGCACACACTTGCACACACTCGCACACACTCGCACACACTCATACACAATCGCACAAACTCACACACACTCGTACACACTCACACACTCGCACCCACTCACTCGTGTACACTCGCAAACATTCGCACTCACTCGCACACACTCGCACGCACACACTCGCACAAACTCACACACACTCGCACACACTCATACACAATCGCACACACACACACTCTCACACACACACTCGCACACACTCGCACACTCTCGCACACATTCACACTCACTCGCACGCACTCGCATGCACACACTCGCACACACTCGCACAAACTCACACACACTCGCACACACTTATACACAATCGCACACACACACACTCGTACACACACTCGCACACACTCGCACACACTCGCACACACTCACTCACACACACACACTCGCACACACTCACACACACTCGCACACACTCACATGCACACACACTCGCACACACTCACACACACTCGCACACACTCACAAGCACACACTCGCACAGACACTCGCTCACACTCACAAGCACACACTCACACGCACACACTCGCACACACACTCGCACACACTCACACCCACTCACTCGTGCACACTCGCGCACACTCGGGCACATTTGCACACACTCGCACACACTCGCACACTCTCGCACACACTCGCACACACACTCGCACACACTCGAACACACTCACACACACTCACAAACAATCGCACATACAGTCCTACAAACTCACACACACTCACACACACTCACACACTCGCACCCACACACAAACTGGCACACACTCACTCATACACACTCGCACACACTCACTCGCACACACACACACTCGCACACACTCGCACCCAGTCACTCGAGCACACTCGCACACACTCGCACGCACACACGCACACACTCGCACACACTCACACGCACACACTCACGCACACAAACTCGCGCACACTCGTGCACACTCGCGCGCACACATTCGCACACATTCGCACTCACTTGCACACACTGGCACACACTGGCACACACTGGCACACACACACTCGCACACACTCGCACACACTCATACACAATCACACAAACTCGCACACACACACTCGCACACATTTGCACACACTCGCACACTCACACTCACTCGCACACACTTGCACACACTCGCACACACTCGCACACACAGTCCTACACACTCACACACACACTCGCAAACACTCACACAAACTCACACACACTCGCACACACTCATACACAATCGCATGCACACACACTCGCACACACACACTCGCACACACTAGCACACTCTCGCACACATTCACACTCACTCGCACGCGCACACTCGAACACACTCGCACAAACACACACACACTCGCACACACTTATACACAAACGCACACACACACTCGTACACACACTCGCACACACTCGCACACACTCGCACACACTCACTCACACACACACACTCGCACACACTCACACACACTTGCACACACTCGCACACACTCACACGCACACACACTCGCACACACACTCACACACACTCGCACACACTCACAAGCACACACTCGCACACACACTCACACACACTCACACGCACACACTCACACGCACACACTCGCACAAACAGTCGCACACACTCGCACCCACTCACTCGTGCACACTCGCGCACACTTGGGCACATTTGCACACACTCGCACACACTCGCACACTCTCGCAAACACACTCGCAAACACACTCGCACACACTCGAACACACTCGCACACACTCGCACATACAGTCCTACAAACTCACACACACTCACACACACTCACACACTCGCACCCACACACAAACTGGCACACACTCAAACACACTCACTCATACACACTCACACACAATCACTCGCGCACACACACACACTCGCACACACTCGCACCCAGTCACTCGAGCACACTCACACACCCTCGCACGCACGCACACACTCGTACACACTCACATGCACACACTCATGCACACACACTCGCGCACACTCGTGCACACTCGCACGCACACATTCACACACATTCGCACTCAATTGCACACACTCGTACGCACACACTCGCACACACACACTCGCACATACTTGCTCACACTCGCACACACTCGCACGCACACACTCGCACACACTCGCATGCACACACTCGCACACACACTCACACACACACACTCGCATACACACTCGCACAAACTCCTACACACACTCGTACACACTCACACACACTAGCACACACACACTCGCACACACTCGCACATACTCGCACACACTCGCACACACTCGCATGCACACATTCGCACACACTCACACACACACTCTCGCATACACACTTGCACAAACTCCTACACACTCACACACACTCGCACACACACTTGCATACACTCGCACACACTCGCACATACACACATACACATTCGCACACACTCGCACACACACTCGCACACACAGTCCTACAAACTCACACACACACTCGCAAACACTCGCACACACTCACACACACACTCACTCACACGTACACACTCACGCACACTTGCACACACTCACGCACACTAGCACACACTCGTAAGCATACACTCACACTCACTCACACACTTACTCACACGCACACACTCTCGCACACACTCACACACACTCGCACACACTCGCATGCCCACACTCGCACACTCTCGCACACATTTGCACACACTCGCATTCACTTGCACCCACTCGCACGCACACACTCGCACACACTCATACACAATCACACAAACTCGCACACACACACTCGCACACATTCGCACACACTCGCACACACTCACTCACACTCACTCGCACACACTTGCACACACTCGCACATACTCGCACACACAGTCCTACACACTCACACACACACTCGCAAACACTCGCACAAACTCACACACACTCACTCACACACTTGCGCACACTAGCACACACTCGCACGCCCACACTCACACACATTCGCACTCACTCGCACACACTCGCACGCACACACTCGCACAAACTCACACACACTCGCACACACTCATACTCAATCGCACAATCGCACAAACTCACACACACTCGCACACACTCACACACTCGCACACACTCACTCGTGCACACTCGCACACATTCGCACGCACACACTCGCACAAACTCACACACACTCGCACACACTCATACACAATCGCACGCACACACACTCGCACACACACACTCACACACACTCGCACACTCTCGCACACATACGCACTCACTCGCACACACTCTCACACACTCGCACAAACTCACACACACTCGCACACACTTATACACAATCGCACACACACACTCACTCACTCACACTCACTCGCACACACTTGCACACGCTCGCACACACTCGCACACACAGTCCTACACACTCACACACACTCGCACATACTCGCACACACTTGCACACACTCGCATGCACACACTCGCACACACACTCACAAACACACACTCGCATACACACTCGCACACACTCGCACAAACTCCTACACACACTCGTACACACTCACACACACTCGCACACACACTTGCACACACTCGCACACACTCGCACATACACACATACACATTCGCACACACTCGCACACACTCGCACACACAGTCCTACACACACACACTCGCAAACACTCGCACACACTCACACACACACTCACTCACACGTACACACTCGCACACACTCGCACACACTCACGCACACTAGCACACACTCGTAAGCATACACTCACATTCACTCACACACTTAATCACACGCACACACTCTCGCACACACTCACACACACTCGCGCACACTCGCACACACTCGCAAGCCAACACTCGCACACTCTCGCACACATTTGCACACACTTGCACTCACTCACACCCACTCGCACGCACACACTCGCACACACTCATACACAATCACACAAACTCGCCACACACACTCGCACACATTAGCACACACTCGCACACACTCACTCACTCACACTCACTCGCACACACTTGCACACACTCGCACACACTCGCACACACAGTCCTACACACTCACACACACTCGCAAACACTCGCACAAACTCACACACACTCACTAACACGCACACACTTGCACACACTAGCACACACTCGCACGCCCACACTTGCACACATTCGCACTCACTCGCACGCACTCGCACGCACACACTCGCACACACTCGCACAAACTCACACACACTCGCACACACTCATACACAATCGTACAATCGCACAAACTCACACACACTCGCACACAGTCACACACTCGCACCCACTCACTCGTGCACACTCGCACACATTTGCACTCACTCGCACGCACTCGCACGCACACACTCGCACAAACTCACACACACTCGCACACACTCATACACAATCGCAAGCACACACTCGCACACACACACTCGCACACACTCGCACACTCTCGCACACATACG
The DNA here is from genome assembly GCF_046119375.1 of Phyllobates terribilis. Taxonomy (NCBI): domain Eukaryota; kingdom Metazoa; phylum Chordata; class Amphibia; order Anura; family Dendrobatidae; genus Phyllobates; species Phyllobates terribilis. The sequence goes on from NW_027362853.1 coordinate 4,322,350, forward strand.
CACTCACTCGCACGCACTCGCACGCACACACTCTCACACACTCGCACAAACTCACACACACTCGCACACACTTATACGCAATCGCACACACACACTCACTCACTCACACTCACTCGCACACACTTGCACACACTCGCACACACTCGCACACACTCATACACAATCGCACAAACTCACACACACTCGTACACACTCACACACTCGCACCCACTCACTCGTGTACACTCGCAAACATTCGCACTCACTCGCACACACTCGCACGCACACACTCGCACAAACTCACACACACTCGCACACACTCATACACAATCGCACACACACACACTCGCACACACACACTCGCACACACTCGCACACTCTCGCACACATTCACACTCACTCGCACGCACTCGCATGCACACACTCGCACACACTCGCACAAACTCACACACACTCGCTCACACTTATAAACAATCGCACACACACACACTCGTACACACACTCGCACACACTCGCACACACTCGCACACACTCACTCACACACACACACTCGCACACACTCACACACACTCGCACACACTCACATGCACACACACTCGCACACACTCACACACACTCGCACACACTCACAAGCACACACTCGCACAGACACTCGCTCACACTCACAAGCACACACTCACACGCACACACTCGCACACACACTCGCACACACTCACACCCACTCACTCGTGCACACTCGCGCACACTCGGGCACATTTGCACACACTCGCACACACTCGCACACTCTCGCACACACTCGCACACACACTCGCACACACTCGAACACACTCACACACACTCACAAACAATCGCACATACAGTCCTACAAACTCACACACACTCACACACACTCACACACTCGCACCCACACACAAACTGGCACACACTCAAACACACTCACTCATACACACTCGCACACACTCACTCGCACACACACACACTCGCACACACTCGCACCCAGTCACTCGAGCACACTCGCACACATTCGCACGCACACACGCACACACTCGCACACACTCACACGCACACACTCATGCACACACACTCGCGCACACTCGTGCACACTCGCGCGCACACATTCGCACACATTCGCACTCACTTGCACACACTGGCACACACTGGCACACACTGGCACACACACACTCGCACACACTCGCACACACTCGCACACACTTGCACACACTAGCACACACACTCGCACATACTCGCACAAACTCGCACACACTCGCACGCACACACTCGCACACACTCGCATGCACACACTCGCACACACACACACACACACTCACATACACACTCGCACACACTTGCACAAACTCCTACACACACACGTACACACTCACACACACTCGCACACACACTCGCACACACTCGCACATACACACATACACATTCACACACACTCGCACACACACTCGCACACACAGTCCTACACACTCACACACACACTCGCAAACACTCGCACACACTCACACACACACTCACTCACACATACACACTCGCGCACACTCACGCACACTAGCACACACTCGTAAGCATACACTCACACTCACTCACACACTTACTCACACGCACACACTCTCGCACACACTCACACACACTCGCGCACACTCGCACACTCTCGCACACATTTGCACACACTCGCACTCACTCGCACCCACTCGCACGCACACACTCGCACACACTCATACACAATCACACAAACTCGCACACACACACTCGCACACATTCGCACACACTCGCACACACGCACTCACTCACACTCACTCGCACACACTTGCACACACTCGCACACACTCGCACACACAGTCCTACACACTCACACACACACTCGCAAACACTCGCACAAACTCACACACACTCACTCACACGCACACACTTGCGCACACTAGCACACACTCGCACGCCCACACTCGCACACATTCGCACTCACTCGCACGCACTCGCACGCACACACTCGCACACACTCGCGCAAACTCACACACACTCGCACACACTCATACACAATCGCACGCACACACACCCGCACACACTCGCACACATTTGCACTCACTCGCACGCACTCGCATGCACACACTCGCACAAACTCACACACACTGGCACACACTTATACACAATCGCACACACACACTCTAACACACACTCGCACACACTCACTCACACACACTCACACACACTCGCACAAACTCACACACACTTGCACACACTCGCACACACTCACACGCACACACACTCACACACAATCACACACACTCGCACACACTCACAAGCACAAACTCGCACACACACTCACACACACTCACACGCACACACTCACACGCACACACTCGCACACACACTCGCACACACTCGCACCCACTCACTCGTGCACACTCGCGCACACTCGGGCACATTTGCACACACTCGCACACACTCGCACACTCTCGCACACACACTCGCACACACACTCGCACACACTCGAACACACTCGCACACACTCGCAAACACTCGCACATACAGTCCTACAAACTCACACACACTCACACACACTCACACACTCGCACCCACACACAAACTGGCACACACTCAAACACACTCACTCATACACACTCGCACACACTCACTCGCACACACACACACACACTCGCACACACTCGCACCCAGTCACTCGAGCACACTCGCACACCCTCGCACGCACGCACACACTCGCACACACTCACATGCACACACTCACGCACACACACTCGCGCACACTCATGCACACTCGCACGCACACATTCACACACATTCGCACGCACTTGCACACACTCGTACGCACACACTGGCACACACTCGCACACACTCGCACACACACTCGCACATACTCGCTCACACTCGCACACACTCGCACGCACACACTCGCACACACTCGCATGCACACACTCGCACACACACTCACACACACACACTCGCATACACACTCGCACAAACTCCTACACACACTCGTACACACTCACACACACTAGCACACACACACTCGCACATACTCGCACACACTCGCACACACTCGCATGCACACACTGGCACACACACTCACACACTCTCGCATACACACTCGCACAAACTCCTACACACACTCGTACACACTCACACACACTCGCACACACACTTGCACACACTCGCACATACACACATACACATTCGCACACACTCGCACACACACTCGCACACACAGTCCTACACACTCACACACACACTCGCAAACACTCGCACACACTCACACACACACTCACACGTACACACTCACGCACACTTGCACACACTCACGCACACTAGCACACACTCGTAAGCATACCCTCACACTCACTCACACACTTACTCACACGCACACACTCTCGCACACACTCACACACACTCGCGCACACTCGCACGCACCCACTCGCACACACTCATACACAATCACACAAACTCGCACACACACACTCGCACACATTCGCACACACTCGCACACACTCGCATGCACACACTCGCACACACAAACACACACACACTCGCATACACACTCGCATGCACACACTCGCACACACACTCACACACACACACTCGCATACACACTCGCACACACTCGCACAAACTCCTACACACACTCGTACACACTCACACACACTCGCACACACACTTGCACACACTCGAACATACACACATACACATTCGCACACACTCGCACACTCACTCGCACACACAGTCCTACACACTCACACACACACTCGCAAACACTCGCACACACACACACTCACTCACACGTACACACTCGCGCACACTCGCACACACTCACGCACACTAGCACACACTCGTAAGCATACACTCACACTCACTCACACACTTACTCACACTCAGACACTCTCGCACACACTCACACACACTCGCCCACACTCGCACACACTCACACGCCCACACTAGCACACTCTCGCACACATTTGCACACACTCGCACTCACTCACACCCACTCGCACGCACACACTCGCACACACTCATACACAATCACACAATCTCGCACACACACACTCGCACACATTCGCACACACTCGCACACACTCACTCACTCACACTCACTCGCACACACTTGCACACACTCGCACACACTCGCACACACAGTCCTACACACTCACACACACACTCGCAAACACTCGCACAAACTCACACACACTCACTCACACGCACACACTTGCGCACACTAGCACACACTCGCACGCCAACACTCGCACACATTCGCACTCACTCGCACGCACTCGCACGCACACACTCGCACAAACTCACACACACTCGCACACACTCATACACAATCGCACGCACACACACTCGCACACACTCGCACACTCTCGCACACATTCGCACTCACTCGCACGCACACACTCGCACAAACTCGCATGCACACATTCGCACACACACTCACACACACACACTCGCATACACACTCGCACACACTCGCACAAACTCCTACACACACTCGTACACACTCACACACACTCGCACACACACTCGCACACACTCGAACATACACACATACACATTCGCACACACTCGCACACTCACTCGCACACACAGTCCTACACACTCACACACACACTCGCAAACACTCGCACACACACACACTCACTCACACGTACACACTCGCGCACACTCGCACACACTCACGCACACTAGCACACACTCGTAAGCATACACTCACACTCACTCACACACTTACTCACACTCACACACTCTCGCACACACTCACACACACTCGCCCACACTCGCACACACTCGCACGCCCACACTCGCACACTCTCGCACACATTTGCACACACTCGCACTCACTCACACCCACTCGCACGCACACACTCGCACACACTCATACACAATCACACAAACTCGCACACACACACTCGCACACATTCGCACACACTCGCACACACTCACTCACTCACACTCACTCGCACACACTTGCACACACTCGCACACACTCGCACACACAGTCCTACACACTCACACACACACTCGCAAACACTCGCACAAACTCACACACACTCACTCACACGCACACACTTGCGCACACTAGCACACACTCGCACGCCCACACTCGCACACATTCGCACTCACTCGCACGCACTCGCACGCACACACTCGCACAAACTCACAAACACTCGCACACACTCATACACAATCGCACGCACACACACTCGCACACACTAGCACACTCTCGCACACATTCGCACTCACTCGCACGCACACACTCGCACAAACTCGCATGCACACACTCGCACACACACTCACACACACACACTCGCATACACACTCGCACACACTCGCACAAACTCCTACACACACTCGTACACACTCACACACACTCGCACACACACTTGCACACACTCGCACACACTCGCACATACACACATACACATTCGCACACACTCGCACACTCACTCGCACACACAGTCCTACACACTCACACACACACTCGCAAACACTCGCACACACACACACTCACTCACACGTACACACTCGCACACTCACGCACACTAGCACACACTCGCACGCCCACACTCGCACACTCTCGCACACATTTGCACACACTCGCACTCACTCGCACCCACTCGCATGCACACACTCGCACACACTCATACACAATCACACAAACTGACACACACTCGCACACACTCACACACTCGCACCCACTCACTCGTGCACACTCGCACACATTCGCACTCACTCGCACGCACTCGCACGCACACACTCGCACAAACTCACACACACTCGCACACACTCATACACAATCGCATGCACACACACTCGCACACACACACTCACACACACTCGCACACTCTCGCACACATACGCACTCACTCGCATGCACTCGCACGCACACTCTCTCACACACTCGCACAAACTCACACACACTCGCACACACTTATACACAATCGGACACACACACTCACTCACTCACACTCACTCGCACACACTTGCACACACTCGCACACACTCGCACACACAGTCATACACACTCACACACACTCGCAAAAACTCGCACAAACTCACACACACTCACTCACACGCACACACTTGCACACACTAGCACACACTCGCGCGCCCACACTTGCACACACTCACACTCACTCGCACGCACTCGCACACACACTCACACACACTCGCACATACTCGCACACACTTGCACACACTCGCACACACTCGCATGCACACACTCGCACACACACTCACAAACACACACTCGCATACACACTCGCACACACTCGCACAAACTCCTACACACACTCGTACACACTCACACACACTCGCACACACACTTGCACACACTCGCACACACTCGCACATACACGCATACACATTCGCACACACTCGCACACACACTCGCACACACAGTCCTACACACACACTCGCAAACACTCGCACACACTCACACACACTCACTCACACGTACACACTCGCACACACTCGCACACACTCACGCACACTAGCACACACTCGTAAGCATACACTCACATTCACTCACACACTTACTCACACGCACACACTCTCGCACACACTCACACACACTCGCGCACACTCGCACACACTCGCATGCCCACACTCGCACACTCTCGCACACATTTGCACACAGTCGCACTCACTCACACCCACTCGCACGCACACACTCGCACACACTCATACACAATCACACAAACTCGCACACACACTCGCACACATTCGCACACACTCGCACACACTCACTCACTCACACTCACTCGCACACACTTGCACACACTTGCACACACTCGCACACACTCGCACACACAGTCCTACACACTCACACACACTCGCAAACACTCGCACAAACTCACACACACTCACTCACACGCACATACTTGCACACACTAGCACACACTCGCACGCCCACATTTGCACACATTCGCACTGGCTCGCACGCACTCGCACGCACACACTCGCACACACTCGCACAAACTCACACACACTCGCACACACTCATACTCAATCGCACAATCGCACAAACTCACACACACTCGCACACACTCACACACTCGCACACACTCACTCGTGCACACTCGCACACATTCGCACGCACACACTCGCACAAACTCACACACACTCGCACACACTCATACACAATCGCACGCACACACACTCGCACACACACACTCACACACACTCGCACACTCTCGCACACATACGCTCTCACTCGCACACACTCTCACACACTCGCACAAACTCACACACACTCGCACACACTTATACACAATCGCACACACACACTCACTCACTCACACTCACTCGCACACACTTGCACACACTCGCACACACTCGCACACACAGTCCTACACACTCACACACACTCGCACATACTCGCACACACTTGCACACACTCGCATGCACACACTCGCACACACACTCACAAACACACACTCGCATACACACTCGCACACACTCGCACAAACTCCTACACACACTCGTACACACTCACACACACTCGCACACACACTTGCACACACTCGCACACACTCGCACATACACAAATACACATTCGCACACACTCGCACACACACTCGCACACACAGTCCTACACACACACACTCGCAAACACTCGCACACACTCACACACACACTCACTCACACGTACACACTCGCACACACTCGCACACACTCGTAAGCATACACTCACATTCACTCACACACTTAATCACACGCACACACTCTCGCACACACTCACACACACTCGCGCACACTCGCACACACTCGCAAGCCAACACTCGCACACTCTCGCACACATTTGCACACACTTGCACTCACTCACACCCACTCGCACGCACACACTCGCACACACTCATACACAATCACACAAACTCGCCACACACACTCGCACACATTCGCACACACTCGCACACACTCACTCACTCACACTCACTCGCACACACTTGCACACACTCGCACACACTCGCACACACAGTCCTACACACTCACACACACTCGCAAACACTCGCACAAACTCACACACACTCACTCACACGCACACACTTGCACACACTAGCACACACTCGCACGCCCACACTTGCACACATTCGCACTCACTCGCACGCACTCGCACGCACACACTCGCACACACTCGCACAAACTCACACACACTCGCACACACACTTGCACACACTCGCACACACTCGCACATACACACATACACATTCGCACACACTCGCACACACACTCGCACACACAGTCCTACACACACACACTCGCACACACTCGCACAAACTCACACACACTCGCACACACTCATACACAATCGTACAATCGCACAAACTCACACACACTCGCACACAGTCACACACTCGCACCCACTCACTCGTGCACACTCGCACACATTTGCACTCACTCGCACGCACTCGCACGCACACACTCGCACAAACTCACACACACTCGCACACACTCATACACAATCGCAAGCACACACTCGCACACACACACTCGCACACACTCGCACACTCTCGCACACATACGCACTCACTCGCATGCACTCGCACGCACACACTCTCACACACTCGCACAAACTCACACACACTCGCACACACTTATACGCAATCGCACACACACACTCACTCACTCACACTCACTCGCACACACTTGCACACACTCGCACACACTCGCACACACTCATACACAATCGCACAAACTCACACACACTCGTACACACTCACACACTCGCACCCACTCACTCGTGTACACTCGCAAACATTCGCACTCACTCGCACACACTCGCACGCACACACTCGCACAAACTCACACACACTCGCACACACTCATACACAATCGCACACACACACACTCGCACACACACACTCGCACACACTCGCACACTCTCGCACACATTCACACTCACTCGCACGCACTCGCACGCGCACACTCGAACACACTCGCACAAACTCACACACACTCGCACACACTTATACACAATCGCACACACACACACTCGTACACACACTCGCACACACTCGCACACACTCGCACACACTCACTCACACACACACACTCGCACACACTCACACACACTCGCACACACTCACATGCACACACACTCGCACACACTCACACACACTCGCACACACTCACAAGCACACACTCGCACAGACACTTGCTCACACTCACAAGCACACACTCACACGCACACACTCGCACACACACTCGCACACACTCACACCCACTCACTCGTGCACACTCGCGCACACTCGGGCACATTTGCACACACTCGCACACTCTCGCACACACTCGCACACACACTCGCACACACTCGAACACACTCACACACACTCACAAACAATCGCACGTACAGTCCTACAAACTCACACACACTCACACACACTCACACACTCGCACCCACACACAAACTGGCACACACTGAAACACACTCACTCATACACACTCGCACACACTCACTCGCACACACACACACTCGCACACACTCGCACCCAGTCACTCGAGCACACTCGCACACACTCGCACGCACACACGCACACACTCGCACACACTCACACGCACACACTCACGCACACACACTCGCGCACACTCGTGCACACTCGCACGCACACATTCGCACACATTCGCACTCACTTGCACACACTGGCACACACTGGCACACACTGGCACACACACACTCGCACACACTCGCACACACTCGCACACACTTGCACACACTAGCACACACACTCGCACATACTCGCACACACTCGCACACGCTCGCACGCACACACTCGCACACACTCGCATGCACACACTCGCACACACACTCACACACACACACTCACATACACACTCGCACACACTCGCACAAACTCCTACACACACACGTACACACTCACACACACTCGCACACACACTCGCACACACTCGCACATACACACATACACATTCACACACACTCGCACACACACTCGCACACACAGTCCTAGACACTCACACACACACTCGCAAACACTCGCACACACTCACACACACACTCACTCACACATACACACTCGCGCACACTCACGCACACTAGCACACACTCGTAAGCATACACTCACACTCACTCACACACTTACTCACACGCACACACTCTCGCACACACTCACACACACTCGCGCACACTCGCACACTCTCGCACACATTTGCACACACTCGCACTCACTCGCACCCACTCGCACGCACACACTCGCACACACTCATACACAATCACACAAACTCGCACACACACACTCGCACACATTCGCACACACTCGCACACACGCACTCACTCACACTCACTCGCACACACTTGCACACACTCGCACACACTCGCACACACAGTCCTACACACTCACACACACACTCGCAAACACTCGCACAAACTCACACACACTCACTCACACGCACACACTTGCACACACTAGCACACACTCGCACGCCCACACTCGCACACATTCGCACTCACTCGCACGCACTCGCACGCACACACTCGCACACACTCGCGCAAACTCACACACACTCGCACACACTCATACACAATCGCACGCACACACACCCGCACACACTCGCACACATTTGCACTCACTCGCACGCACTCGCATGCACACACTCGCACAAACTCACACACACTGGCACACACTTATACACAATCGCACACACACACTCTAACATACACTCGCACACACTCGCACACACTCACTCACACACACTCACACACACACTCGCACACACTCACACACACTTGCACACACTCGCACACACTCACACGCACACACACTCACACACAATCACACACACTCGCACACACTCACAAGCACAAACTCGCACACACACTCGCACACACTCACACGCACACACTCACACGCACACACTCGCACACACACTCGCACACACTCGCACCCACTCACTCGTGCACACTCGCGCACACTCGGGCACATTTGCACACACTCGCACACACTCGCACACTCTCGCACACACACTCGCACACACACTCGCACACACTCGAACACACTCGCACACACTCGCAAACACTCGCACATACAGTCCTACAAACTCACACACACTCACACACACTCACACACTCGCACCCACACACAAACTGGCACACACTCAAACACACTCACTCATACACACTCGCACACACTCACTCGCACACACACACACACACTCGCACACACTCACACCCAGTCACTCGAGCACACTCGCACACCCTCGCACGCACGCACACACTCGCACACTCACATGCACACACTCACGCACACACACTCGCGCACACTCATGCACACTCGCACGCACACATTCACACACATTCGCACGCACTTGCACACACTCGTACGCACACAATGGCACACACTCGCACACACTCGCACACACACACTCGCACATACTCGCTCACACTCGCACACACTCGCACGCACACACTCGCACACACTCGCATGCACACACTCGCACACACACTCACACACACACACTCGCATACACACTCGCACAAACTCCTACACACACTCGTACACACTCACACACACTAGCACACACACACTCGCACATACTCGCACACACTCGCACACACTCGCATGCACACACTCGCACACACACTCACACACTCTCGCATACACACTCGCACAAACTCCTACACACACTCGTACACACTCACACACACTCGCACACACACTTGCACACACTCGCACATACACACATACACATTCGCACACACTCGCACACACACTCGCACACACAGTCCTACACACTCACACACACACTCGCAAACACTCGCACACACTCACACACACACTCACTCACACGTACACACTCACGCACACTTGCACACACTCACGCACACTAGCACACACTCGTAAGCATACCCTCACACTCACTCACACACTTACTCACACGCACACACTCTCGCACACACTCACACACACTCGCGCACACTCGCACGCACTCGCATGCCCACACTCGCACACTCTCGCACACATTTGCACACACTCGCACTCACTTGCACCCACTCGCACGCACCCACTCGCACACACTCATACACAATCACACAAACTCGCACACACACACTCGCACACATTCGCACACACTCGCTCACACTCGCATGCACACACTCGCACACACACTCACACACACACTCTCGCATACACACTCGCACAAACTCCTATACACACTCGTACACACTCACACACACTCGCACACACACTTGCACACACTCGCACATACACACATACACATTCGCACACACTCGCACACACACTCGCACACACAGTCCTACACACTCACACACACACTCGCAAACACTCGCACACACTCACACACACACTCACTCACACGTACACACTCACGCACACTTGCACACACTCACGCACACTAGCACACACTCGTAAGCATACACTCACACTCACTCACACACTTACTCACACGCACACACTCTCGCACACACTCACACACACTCGCGCACACTCGCACACACTCGCACGCCCACACTCGCACACTCTCGCACACATTTGCACACACTCGCACTCACTTGCACCCACTCGCACGCACACACTCGCACACACTCATACACAATCACACAAACTCGCACACACACACTCGCACACATTCGCACACACTCGCGCACACTCACTCACTCACACTCACTCGCACACACTTGCACACACTCGCACACACTCGCACACACAGTCCTACACACTCACACACACACTCGCAAACACTCGCACAAACTCACACACACTCACTCACACGCAGACACACTCGCATGCCCACACTCACACACATTTGCACTCACTCGCACGCACTCGCACGCACACACTCGCACAAACTCACACACACTCGCACACACTCATACACAATCGCACGCACACACACACTCGCAAACACTCGCACACTCTCGCACACATTCACACTCACTCGCACGCACTCGCACGCGCACACTCGAACACACTCGCACAAACTCACACACACTCGCACACACTTATACACAAACGCACACACACACTCGTACACACACTCGCACACACTCGCACACACTCGCACACACACTCACACACACACACTCGCACACACTCACACACACTTGCACACACTCGCACACACTCACACGCACACACACTCGCACACACACTCACACACACTCACACACTCACAAGCACACACTCGCACACACACTCGCACAAACTCACACGCACACACTCACACGCACACACTCGCACAAACAGTCGCACACACTCGCACCCACTCACTCGTGCACACTCGCGCACACTCGGGCACATTTGCACACACTCGCACACACTCGCACACTCTCGCACACACACTCGCACACACACTCGCACACACTCGAACACACTCGCACACACTCGCAAACACTCGCACATACAGTCCTACAAACTCACACACACTCACACACACTCACACACTCCACCCACACACAAACTGGCACACACTCAAACACACTCACTCATACACACTCGCACACACTCACTCGCACACACACACACTCGCACACACTCGCACCCAGTCACTCGAGCACACTCGCACACACTCGCACGCACGCACACACTCGCACACACTCACACGCACACAGTCACGCACACACACTTGCGCACACTCGTGCACACTTGCACGCACACATTCGCACACATTCGCACTCACTTGCACACACTCGTGCGCACACACTGGCACACACTGGCACACACTGGCACACACAGACTCGCACACACTCGCACACACTTGCACACACTAGCACACACACACTCGCACATACTCGCACACACTCGCACACACTCGCACGCACACACTCGCACACACTCGCATGCACACACTCGCACACACACTCACACACACTCACATACACACTCGCACACACTCGCACAAACTCCTACACACACACGTACACACTCACACACACTCGCACACACACTCGCACATACACACATACACATTCACACACACTCGCACACACACCCGCACACACAGTCCTACACACTCACACACACACTCGCAAACACTCGCACACACTCACACACACACTCACTCACACGTACACACTCGCGCACACTCACGCACACTAGCACACACTCGTAAGCATACACTCACACTCACTCACACACTTACTCACACGCACACACTCTCGCACACACTCACACACACTCGCGCACACTCGCACACACTCGCACGCCCACACTCGCACACTCTCGCACACATTTGCACACACTCGCACTCACTCGCACACACTCGCACGCACACACTCGCACACACTCATACACAATCACACAAACTCGCACACACACATTCGCACACATTCGCACACACTCTCACACACGCACTCACTCGCACACACTTGCACACACTCGCACACACTCGCACACACAGTCCTACACACTCACACACACACTCGCAAACACTCGCACAAACTCACACACACTCATGCACACACTTGCGCACACTAGCACACACTCGCACGCCCAAACTCACACAAACTCATACACAATCACACACACTCGCACGAACACATTCACACACATTCGCACGCACTTGCACACACTTGTACGCACACACTGGCACACACTCGCACACACTCGCACACACACACTCGCACATACTCGCTCACACTCGCACACACTCGCATGCACACACTCGCACACACACTCACACACACACACTCGCATACACACTCGCACAAACTCCTACACACACTCGTACACACTCACACACACTAGCACACACACACTCGCACATACTCGCACACACTCGCACACACTCGCATGCACACACTCGCACACACACTCACACACTCTCGCATACACACTCGCACAAACTCCTACACACACTCGTACACACTCACACACACTCGCACACACACTTGCACACACTCGCACATACACACATACACATTCGCACACACTCGCACACACACTCGCACACACAGTCCTACACACTCACACACACACTCGCAAACACTCGCACACACTCACACACACACTCACTCACACGTACACACTCACGCACACTTGCACACACTCACGCACACTAGCACACACTCGTAAGCATACCCTCACACTCACTCACACACTTACTCACACGCACACACTCTCGCACACACTCACACACACTCGCGCACACTCGCACACACTCGCACGCCCACACTCGCACACTCTCGCACACATTTGCACACACTCGCACTCACTTGCACCCACTCGCACGCACCCACTCGCACACACTCATACACAATCACACAAACTCGCACACACACACTCGCACACATTCGCACACACTCGCACACACTCGCATGCACACACTCGCACACACACTCACACACACACTCTCGCATACACACTCGCACAAACTCCTACACACACTCGTACACACTCACACACACTCGCACACACACTTGCACACACTCGCACATACACACATACACATTCGCACACACTCGCACACACACTCGCACACACAGTCCTACACACTCACACACACACTCGCAAACACTCGCACACACTCACACACACACTCACTCACACGTACACACTCACGCACACTTGCACACACTCACACACACTAGCACACACTCGTAAACATACACTCACACTCACTCACACACTTACTCACACGCACACACTCTCGCACACACTCACACACACTCGCGCACACTCGCACACACTCGCACGCCCACACTCGCACACTCTCGCACACATTTGCACACACTCGCACTCACTTGCACCCACTCGCACGCACCCACTCGCACACACTCATACACAATCACACAAACTCGCACACACACACTCGCACACATTCGCACACACTCGCACACACTCACTCACTCACACTCACTCGCACACACTTGCACACACTCACACACACTCGCACACACAGTCCTACACACTCACACACACACTCGCAAACACTCGCACAAACTCACACACACTCACTCACACGCAGACACACTCGCATGCCCACACTCACACACATTTGCACTCACTCGCACGCACTCGCACGCACACACTCGCACAAACTCACACACACTCACACACACTCATACACAATCGCACGCACACACACTCGCACACACACACTCGCACACACACACTCGCACACTCTCGCACACATTCACACTCACTCGCACGCACTCATACGTGCACACTCGAACACACTCGCACAAGCTCACACACACTCGCACACACTTATACACAAACGCACACACACACTCGTACACACACTCGCACACACTCGCACACACTCACTCACACACACTCACACACACACACTCGCACACACTCACACACACTTGCACACACTCGCACACACTCACACGCACACACACTCGCACACACACTCACACACACTCACACACTCACAAGCACACACTCGCACACACACTCGCACAAACTCACACGCACACACTCACACGCACACACTCGCACAAACAGTCGCACACACTCGCACCCACTCACTCGTGCACACTCGCGCACACTCGGGCACATTTGCACACACTCGCACACACTCGCACACTCTCGCACACACACTCGCACACACACTCGCACACACTCGAACACACTCGCACACACTCACAAACACTCGCACATACAGTCCTACAAACTCACACACACTCACACACACTCACACACTCCACCCACACACAAACTGGCACACACTCAAACACACTCACTCATACACACTCGCACACACTCACTCGCACACACACACACTCGCACACACTCGCACCCAGTCACTCGAGCACACTCGCACACACTCGCACGCACGCACACACTCGCACACACTCACACGCACACAGTCACGCACACACACTCGCGCACACTCGTGCACACTTGCACGCACACATTCGCACACATTCGCACTCACTTGCACACACTCGTGCGCACACACTGGCACACACTGGCACACACTGGCACACACACACTCGCACACACTCGCACACACTTGCACACACTAGCACACACACACTCGCACATACTCGCACACACTCGCACACACTCGCACGCACACACTCGCACACACTCGCATGCACACACTCGCACACACACTCACACACACACTCACATACACACTCGCACACACTCGCACAAACTCCTACACACACACGTACACACTCACACACACTCGCACACACACTCGCACACACTCGCTCATACACACATACACATTCACACACACTCGCACACACACCCGCACACACAGTCCTACACACTCACACACACACTCGCAAACACTCGCACACACTCACACACACACTCACTCACACGTACACACTCGCGCACACTCACGCACACTAGCACACACTCGTAAGCATACACTCACACTCACTCACACACTTACTCACACGCACACACTCTCGCACACACTCACACACACTCGCGCACACTCGCACACACTCGCACGCCCACACTCGCACACTCTCGCACACATTTGCACACACTCGCACTCACTCGCACCCACTCGCATGCACACACTCGCACACACTCATACACAATCACACAAACTCGCACACACACACTCGCACACATTCGCACACACTCTCACACACGCACTCACTCACACTCACTCGCACACACTTGCACACACTCGCACACACTCGCACACACAGTCCTACACACTCACACACACACTCGCAAACACTCGCACAAACTCACACACACTCACTCACACGCACACACTTGCGCACACTAGCACACACTCGCACGCCCAAACTCGCACACACTCATACACAATCACACACACTCGCACGCACACATTCACACACATTCGCACGCACTTGCACACACTCGTACGCACACACTGGCACACACTCGCACACACTCGCACACACACACTCGCACATACTCGCTCACACACGCACACACTCGCACACACTCGCATGCACACACTCGCACACACACTCACACACACACACTCGCATACACACTCGCACAAACTCCTACACACACTCGTACACACTCACACACACTAGCACACACACACTCGCACATACTCGCACACACTCGCACACACTCGCATGCACAAACTCGCACACACACTCACACACTCTCGCATACACACTCGCTCAAACTCCTACACACACTCGTACACACTCACACACACTCGCACACACACTTGCACACACTCGCACATACACACATACACATTCGCACACACTCGCACACACACTCGCACACACAGTCCTACACACTCACACACACACTCGCAAACACTCGCACACACTCACACACACACTCACTCACACGTACACACTCACGCACACTTGCACACACTCACGCACACTAGCACACACTCGTAAGCATACACTCACACTCACTCACACACTTACTCACACGCACACACTCTCGCACACACTCACACACACTCGCGCACACTCGCACACACTCGCACGCCCACACTCGCACACTCTCGCACACATTTGCACACACTCTCACTCACTTGCACCCACTCGCACGCACCCACTCGCACACACTCATACACAATCACACAAACTCGCACACACACACTCGCACACATTCGCACACACTCGCACACACTCGCATGCACACACTCGCACACACACTCACACACACACTCTCGCATACACACTCGCACAAACTCCTACACACACTCGTACACACTCACACACACTCGCACACACACTTGCACACACTCGCACATACACACATACACATTCGCACACACTCGCACACACACTCGCACACACAGTCCTACACACTCACACACACACTCGCAAACACTCGCACACACTCACACACACTCACTCACACGTACACACTCACGCACACTTGCACACACTCACGCACACTAGCACACACTCGTAAGCATACACTCACACTCACTCACACACTTACTCACACGCACACACTCTCGCACACACTCACACACACTCGCGCACACTCGCACACACTCGCACGCCCACACTCGCACACTCTCGCACACATTTGCACACACTCGCACTCACTTGCACCCACTCGCACGCACACACTCATACACAATCACACAAACTCGCACACACACACTCGCACACATTCGCACACACTCGCACACACTCACTCACTCACACTCACTCGCACACACTTGCACACACTCGCACACACTCGCACACACAGTCCTACACACTCACACACACAATCTCGCAAACACTCGCACAAACTCACACGCAGACACACTCGCATGCCCACACTCACACACATTTGCACTCACTCGCACGCACTCGCACGCACACACTCGCACAAACTCACACACACTCGCACACACTCATACACAATCGCACGCACACACACTCGCACACACACACTCGCACACACTCGCACACTCTCGCACACATTCACACTCACTCGCACGCACTCGCACGCGCACACTCGAACACACTCGCACAAACTCACACACACTCGCACACACTTATACACAAACGCACACACACACTCGTACACACACTCGCACACACTCGCACACACTCGCACACACTCACTCACACACACTCACACACACACACTCGCACACACTCACACACACTTGCACACACTCGCACACACTCACACGCACACACACTCGCACACACACTCACACACTCACAAGCACACACTCGCACACACACTCGCACACACGCACACACTCACACGCACACACTCGCACACACTCGCACACACTCACTCACACACACTCACACACACACACTCGCACACACTCACACACACTTGCACACACTCGCACACACTCACACGCACACACACTCGCACACACACTCACACACTCACAAGCACACACTCGCACCCACTCACTCGTGCACACTCGCACACACTCGGGCACATTTGCACACACTCGCACACACTCGCACACTCTCGCACACACACTCGCACACACACTCGCACACACTCGAACACACTCGCACACACTCACAAACACTCGCACATACAGTCCTACAAACTCACACACACTCACACACTCCACCCACACACAAACTGGCACACACTCAAACACACTCACTCATACACACTCGCACACACTCACTCGCACACACACACACACACACTCGCACCCAGTCACTCGAGCACACTCGCACACACTCGCACGCAAGCACACACTCGCACACACTCACACGCACACAGTCACGCACACACACTCGCGCACACTCATGCACACTTGCACGCACACATTCGCACACATTTGCACTCACTTGCACACACTCGTGCGCACACACTGGCACACACTGGCACACACTGGCACACACACACTCGCACACACTCGCACACACTTGCACACACTAGCACACACACACTCGCACATACTCGCACACAATCGCACACACTCGCACGCACACACTCGCACACACTCGCATGCACACACTCGCACACACACTCACACACACACTCACATACACACTCGCACACACTCGCACAAACTCCTACACACACGTACACACTCACACACACTCGCACACACACTCGCACACACTCGCACATACACACATACACATTCACACACACTCGCACACACACCCGCACACACAGTCCTACACACTCACACACACACTCGCAAACACTCGCACACACTCACACACACACTCACTCACACGTACACACTCGCGCACACTCACGCACACTAGCACACACTCGTAAGCATACACTCACACTCACTCACACACTTACTCACACGCACACACTCTCGCACACACTCACACACACTCGCGCACACTCGCACACACTCGCACGCCCACACTCGCACACTCTCGCACACATTTGCACACACTCGCACTCACTCGCACCCACTCGCACGCACACACTCGCACACACTCATACACAATCACACAAACTCGCACACACACACTCGCACACATTCGCACACACTCTCACACACGCACTCACTCACACTCACTCGCACACACTTGCACACACTCGCACACACTCACACACACAGTCCTACACACTCACACACACACTCGCAAACACTCGCACAAACTCACACACACTCACTCACACGCACACACTTGCGCACACTAGCACACACTCGCACGCCCAAACTCGCACACATTCGCACTCACTCGCACGCACTCGCACGCACACACTCGCACACACTCGCACAAACTCACACACACTCGCACACACTCATACACAATCGCACGCACACACACCCGCACACACTCGCACACATTCGCACTCACTCGCACGCATTCGCACGCACACACTCGCACAAACTCACACACACTGGCACACACTTATACACAATCGCACACACACACTCTAACACACACTCACACACACTCGCACACACTCACTCACACACACTCACACACACACTCGCACACACTCACACACACTTGCACACACTCGCACACACTCACACGCACACACACTCACACACACACTCACACACACTCGCACACACTCACAAGCACAAACTCACACACACACTCGCACACACTCACACGCACACACTCACACGCACACACTCGCACACAAACTCGCACACACTCGCACCCAGTCACTCGAGCACACTCGCACACCCTCGCACGCACGCACACACTCGCACACACTCACATGCACACACTCACGCACACACACTCGCGCACACTCGAACACACTCACACACACTCGCAAACACTCGCACATACAGTCCTACAAACTCACACACACTCACACACACTCACACAATCCACCCACACACAAACTGGCACACACTCAAACACACTCACTCAGACACACTCGCACACACTCACTCGCACACACACACACACACTCGCACACACTCGCACCCAGTCACTCGAGCACACTCGCACACACTCGCACGCACGCACACACTCGCACACACTCACACGCACACAGTCACGCACACACACTCGCGCACACTCGTGAACACTTGCACGCACACATTCGCACACATTCGCACTCACTTGCACACACTCGTGCGCACACACTGGCACACACTGGCACACACTGGCACACACACACTCGCACACACTCGCACACACTTGCACACACTAGCACACACACACTCGCACATACTCGCACACACTCGCACACACTCGTACGCACACACTCGCACACACTCGCATGCACACACTCGCACACACACTCACACACACACACTCACATACACACTCGCACACACTCGCACAAACTCCTACACACACTCGTACACACTCACACACACTCGAACACACACTCGCACACACTCGCACACACTCGCACATACACACATACACATTCACACACACTCGCACACACACTCGCACACACAGTCCTACACACTCACACACTTGCACACACTCGCACACACTCACACACACACACACTCACACACACACTCACACACACTCGCACACACTCACAAGCACAAACTCGCACACACACTCGCACACACTCACACGCACACACTCACACGCACACACTCGCACACACTCGCACCCAGTCACTCGAGCACACTCGCACACCCTCGCACGCACGCACACACTCGCACACACTCACATGCACACACTCACACACACACTCGCACACACTCGAACACACTCGCACACACTCGCAAACACTCGCACATACAGTCCTACAAACTCACACACACTCACACACACTCACACACTCGCACCCACACACAAACTGGCACACACTCAAACACACTCACTCATACACACTCGCACACACTCACTCGCACACACACTCGCACACACTCGCACCCAGTCACTCGAGCACACTCGCACACCCTCGCACGCACGCACACACTCGCACACACTCACATGCACACACTCACGCACACACACTCGCACACACTCGTGCACACTCGCACGCACACATTCACGCACACACACTCGCGCACACTCGTGCACACTCGCACGCACACATTCACACACATTCGCACTCACTTGCACACACTCGTACGCACACACTGGCACACACTCGCACATACTCGCTCACACTCACACACACTCGCACGCACACACTCGCACACACTCGCATGCACACACTCGCACACACACTCGCACAAACTCCTACACACACTCGTACACACTCACACACACTAGCACACACACACTCGCACACACTCGCACATACTCGCACACACTCGCACACACTCGCATGCACACACTCGCACACACATTCACACACACTCTCGCATACACACTCGCACAAACTCCTACACACACTCGTACACACTCACACACACTCGCACACACACTTGCACACACTCGCACACACTCGCACATACACACATACACATTCGCACACACTCGCACACACACTCGCACACACAGTCCTACACACTCACACACACACTCGCAAACACTCGCACACACTCACACACACTCACTCACACGTACACACTCATGCACACTTGCACACACTCACGCACACTAGCACACACTCGTAAGCATACACTCACACACACTTACTCACACGCACACACTCTCGCACACACTCACACACACTCGCGCACACAAGCACACACTCTCACACCCACCATCACACACTCTCGCACACATTTGCACACACTCGCACTCACTCGCACCCACTCGCACGCACAAACTCGCACACACTCATACACAATCACACAAACTCACACACACACACTCGCACACATTCGCACACACTCTCACACACGCACTCACTCACACTCACTCGCACACAATTGCACACACTCGCACACACTCGCACACACAGTCCTACACACTCACACACACACTCGCAAACACTCGCACAAACTCACACACACTCACTCACACGCACACACTTGCGCACACTAGCACACACTCGCACGCCCAAACTCGCACACATTCGCACTCACTCGCACGCACTCGCACGCACACACTCGCACACACTCGCACAAACTCACACACACTCGCACACACTCATACACAATCGCACGCACACACACCCGCACACACTCGCACACATTCGCACTCACTCGCATGCACTCGCACGCACACACTCGCACACACTCGCACGCACACTCGCATACACACTCGCACAAACTCCTACACACACTCGTACACACTCACACACACTAGCACACACACACTCGCACACACTCGCACATACTCGCACACACTCGCACACACTCGCATGCACACACTCGCACACACATTCACACACACTCTCGCATACACACTCGCACAAACTCCTACACACACTCGTACACACTCACACACACTCGCACACACACTTGCACACACTCGCACACACTCGCACATACACACATACACATTCGCACACACTCGCACACACACTCGCACACACAGTCCTACACACTCACACACACACTCGCAAACACTCGCACACTTTCACACACACACTCACTCACACGTACACACTCATGCACACTTGCACACATTCACGCACACTAGCACACACTCGTAAGCATACACTCACACTCACTCACACACTTACTCACACGCACACACTCTCGCACACACTCACACACACTCGCGCACACTCGCACACACTCGCACGCCCACCATCACACACTCTCGCACACATTTGCACACACTCGCACTCACTTGCACCCACTCGCACGCACACACTCGCACACACTCATACACAATCACACAAACTCGCACACACACACTCGCACACATTTGCACACACTCGCACACTCACACTCACTCGCACACACTTGCACACACTCGCACACACTCGCACACACAGTCCTACACACTCACACACACACTCGCAAACACTCACACAAACTCACACACACTCACTCACACGCACACACTTGCGCACACTAGCACACACTCGCACGCCCACACTCACACACATTCGCACTCACTCGCACGCACTCGCACGCACACACTTGCACAAACTCACACACACTCGCACACACTCATACACAATCGCATGCACACACACTCGCACACACACACTCGCACACACTAGCACACTCTCGCACACATTCACACTCACTCGCACGCGCACACTCGAACACACTCGCACAAACACACACACACTCGCACACACTTATACACAAACGCACACACACACTCGTACACACACTCGCACACACTCGCACACACTCGCACACACTCACTCATACACACACACTCGCACACACTCACACACACTTGCACACAGTCGCACACACTCACACGCACACACACTCACACACACTCGCACACACTCACAAGCACACACTCGCACACACACTCACACACACTCACACGCACACACTCACACGCACACACTCGCACAAACAGTCGCACACACTCGCACCCACTCACTCGTGCACACTCGCGCACACTTGGGCACACTCGCACACACTCGCACACACTCGCACACTCTCGCAAACACACTCGCACACACACTCGCACACACTCGAACACACTCGCACACACTCGCAAACACTCGCACATACAGTCCTACAAACTCACACACACTCACACACACTCACACACTCGCACCCACACACAAACTGGCACACACTCAAACACACTCACTCATACACACTCGCACACAATCACTCGCACACACACACACACTCGCACACACTCGCACCCAGTCACTCGAGCACACTCACACACCCTCGCACGCACGCACACACTCGTACACACTCACATGCACACACTCATGCACACACACTCGTGCACACTCGTGCACACTCGCACGCACACATTCACACACATTCGCACTCAATTGCACACACTCGTACGCACACACTCGCACACACTCGCACACACACACTCGCACATACTTGCTCACACTCGCACACACTCGCACGCACACACTCGCACACACTCGCATGCACACACTCGCACACACACTCACACACACACACTCGCATACACACTCGCACAAACTCCTACACACACTCGTACACACTCACACACACTAGCACACACACACTCGCACACACTCGCACATACTCGCACACACTCGCACACACTCGCATGCACACATTCGCACACACTCACACACACACTCTCGCATACACACTTGCACAAACTCCTACACACTCACACACACTCGCACACACACTTGCACACACTCGCACACACTCGCACATACACACATACACATTCGCACACACTCGCACACACACTCGCACACACAGTCCTACAAACTCACACACACACTCGCAAACACTCGCACACACTCACACACACACTCACTCACACGTACACACTCACGCACACTTGCACACACTCACGCACACTAGCACACACTCGTAAGCATACACTCACACTCACGCACACACTTACTCACACGCACACACTCTCGCACACACTCACACACACTCGCACACACTCGCATGCCCACACTCGCACACTCTCGCACACATTTGCACACACTCGCATTCACTTGCACCCACTCGCACGCACACACTCGCACACAATCATACACAATCACACAAACTCGCACACACACTCGCACACATTCGCACACACTCGCACACACTCACTCACACTCACTCGCACACACTTGCACACACTCGCACACACTCGCACACACAGTCCTACACACTCACACACACACTCGCAAACACTCGCACAAACTCACACACACTCACTCACACGCACACACTTGCGCACACTAGCACACACTCGCACGCCCACACTCACACACATTCGCACTCACTCGCACACACTCGCACGCACACACTCGCACAAACTCACACACACTCGTGCACACTCATACACAATCACACGCACACACACTCGCACACACACTCGCACACACTCGCACACCCTCACACACATTCACACTCACTCGCACGCACTCGCACATGCACACTCGAACACACTCGCACAAACTCACACACACTCGTACACACACTCGCACACATTCGCACACACTCGCACACACTCACTCACACACACTCACACACACACACTCGCACACACTCACACACACTTGCACACACTCGCACACACTCACACGCACACACACTCGCACACACACTCGCACACACTCACAAGCACACACTCGCACACACACTCGCACACACTCACACGCACACACTCACACGCACACACTCGCACAAACAGTCGCACACACTCGCACCCACTCACTCGTGCACACTCGCGCACACTCGGGCACATTTGCACACACTCGCACACACTCGCACACTCTCGCACACACACTCGCACACACACTCGCACACACTCGAACACACTCGCACACACTCGCAAACACTCCCACATACAGTCCTACAAACTCACACACACTCACACACACTCACACACTCCACCCACACACAAACTGGCACACACTCAAACACACTCACTCATACACACTCGCACACACTCACTTGCACACACACACACTCGCACACACTAGCACCCAGTCACTCGAGCACACTCGCACACACTCGCACGCACGCACACACTCGCGCACACTCACACGCACACAGTCACGCACACACACTTGCGCACACTCGAGCACACTTGCACGCACACATTCGCACACATTCGCACTCACTTGCACACACTCGTGCGCACACACTGGCACACACTGGCACACACACACTCGCACACACTCGCACACACTTGCACACACTAGCACACACACACTCGCACATATTCGCACACACTCGCACGCACACACTCGCACACACTTGCATGCACACACTCGCACACACACACACACTCACATACACACTCGCACACACTCGCACAAACTCCTACACACACTCGTACACACACACACTCGCACACACACTCGCACACACTCGCACACACTCGCACATAC
The DNA here is from genome assembly GCF_046119375.1 of Phyllobates terribilis. Taxonomy (NCBI): domain Eukaryota; kingdom Metazoa; phylum Chordata; class Amphibia; order Anura; family Dendrobatidae; genus Phyllobates; species Phyllobates terribilis. The sequence goes on from NW_027362853.1 coordinate 4,350,015, forward strand.
ACACATACACATTCGCACACACTCGCACACACACTCGCACACACAGTCCTACACACTCACACACACACTCGCAAACACTCGCACACACTCACACACACACTCACTCACACGTACACACTCGCGCACACTCGCACACACTCACGCACACTAGCACACACTCGCATGCACACACTGGCACACACACTAACACACACACTCACATACACACTCGCACACACTCGCACAAACTCCTACACACACTCGCACACACTCACACACACACTCGCACGCTCACACTCGCACACACTCACACACACACTTGCACACACTTGCACACACACTCGCACACAATCACACACACACTCGCAGACACTCGCACACACGCACTCATGCACACACTCATACACACTCACCCACACTCGCACACAGAGTCCTACACACTCACACACACACTCGCAAACACTCGCAAACACTCACACACACACTCACTCACACGTACACACTCGCACACACTCGCACGCCCACACTCTCACACTCTCGCACACATTTGCACACACTCGCACTCACTCGCACGCACTCGCACACACACTCACACACACACTCGCACAAACTCATACACAATCGCACACACTCACTCGCACACACTTGCACACACTCGCACACACTCGCACACACTTGCACACACTTGCACACGCTTGCACACACTCGCACACACTCGCACACACTCGCACACACTCGCACACACTCACACACATGCACACACACGCACACACGCTCACGCACACACTCGCACACACTCGCACACACTTGCATGCACACATTCGCACACACTCGCACACACAAACACAAACTGGCACACACTCAAACACACTCACTCATACACACTCGCACACACTCACTCGCACACACACACACTCGCACACACTCACACACACACACACTCGCGCACACTCGTGCACACTCGCACGCACACATTCGCACACATTCGCACTCACTTGCACACACTCGTACGCAAACACTGGCACACACTGGCACACACTCGCACACACACACTCGCACACACTCGCACACACTTGCACACACTAGCACACACACACTCGCACACACTCGCACATACTCGCACACACTCACACACACTTGCACGCACACACTCGCATGCACACACTCGCACACACTCACACACACTCGCATACACACTCGCACACACTCGCACAAACTCCTACACACACTCGTACACACTCACACACACTCGCACACACACTCGCACACACTCGCACATACACACATACACATTTGCACACACTCGCACACACACTCGCACACACAGTCCTACACACTCACACACACTCGCAAACACTCGCACACACTCACACACACACTCACTCACACGTACACACTCGCGCACACTCACGCACACTAGCACACACTCGTAAGCATACACTCAAACTCACTCACACAGTTACTCACATGCACACACTCTCGCACACACTCACACACACTCGTGCACACTCGCACACACTCGCACGCCCACACTCGCACACTCTCGCACACATTTGCACACACTCGCACTCACTCGCACCCACTCGCATGCACACACTCGCACACACTCATACACAATCACACAAACTCGCACACACACACTCGCACACATTCGCACACACTCGCACACACTCACTCACTCACACTCACTCGCACACACTTGCACACACTCGCACACACTCGCACACACAGTCCTACACACTCACACACACTCGCAAACACTCGCACAAACTCACACACACTCACTCACACGCACACACTTGCGCACACTAGCACACACTCGCACGCCCACACTCGCACACATTCGCACTCACTCGCACGCACTCGCACGCACACACTCGCAAAAAACTCACACACACTCGCACACACTCATACACAATCGCACGCACACACACTCGCACACACACACTCGCACACTCTCACACTCACTCACACGCACTCGCACGCACACACTCGCACACACTCGCATGCACACACTCGCACGCACACACTCGCACAAACAGTCGCACACACTCGCACCCACTCACTCGTGCACACTCGCGCACGCTCGGGCACATTTGCACACACTCGCACACACTCGCACACTCTCGCACACACACTCGCACACACACTCGCACACACTCGAACACAATCGCACACACTCGCAAACACTCGCACATACAGTCCTACAAACTCACACACACTCACACACACTCACACACTCCACCCACACACAAACTGGCACACACTCAAACACACTCACTCATACACACTCGCACACACTCACTCGCACACACACACACTCGCACACACTAGCACCCAGTCACTCGAGCACACTCGCACACACTCGCACGCACGCACACACTCGCACACACTCACACACACACAGTCACGCACACACACTCGCGCACACTCGCACGCACGCACACACTCGCACACACTCACACACACACAGTCACGCACACACACTCGCGCACACTCGTGCACACTTGCACGCACACATTCGCACACATTCGCACTCACTTGCACACACTCGTGCGCACACACTGGCACACACTGGCACACACTGGCACACACACACTCGCACACACTCGCACACACTTGCACATACTAGCACACACACACTCGCACATATTCGCACACACTCGCACGCACACACTCGCACACACTTGCATGCACACACTCGCACACACACTCACACACACACTCACATACACACTCGCACACACTCGCACAAACTCCTACACACACTCGTACACCCACACACTCGCACACACACTCGCACACACTCGCACACACTCGCACATACACACATACACATTCTTACACACTCGCACACACACTCGCACACACAGTCCTACACACTCACACATACACTTGCAAACACTCGCACACACTCACACACACACTCACTCACACGTACACACTCGCGCACACTCGCACACACTCACGCACACTAGCACACACTCGCATGCACACACTGGCACACACACTAACACACACACTCACATACACACTCGCACACACTCGCACAAACTCCTACACACACTCGCACACACTCACACACACACTCGCACGCTCACACTCGCACACACTCACACACACACTTGCACACACTTGCACACACACACTCGCACACAATCACTCGCACACACTCGCAGACACTCGCACACACTCACTCATGCACACACTCATACACACTCACCCACACTCGCACACACAGTCCTACACACTCACACACACACTCGCAAACACTCGCAAACACTCACACACACACTCACTCACACATACACACTCGCACACACTCGCACGCCCACACTCTCACACTCTCGCACACATTTGCACACACTCGCACTCACTCGCACGCACTCGCACACACACTCACACACACACTCGCACAAACTCATACACAATCGCACACACTCACTCGCACACACTCGCACACACTCGCACCCAGTCACTCGAGCACACTCGCACACCCTCGCACGCACGCACACACTCGCACACACTCACATGCACACACTCACACACACACTCGCACACACTCGAACACACTCGCACACACTCGCAAACACTCGCACATACAGTCCTACAAACTCACACACACTCACACACACTCACACACTCGCACCCACACACAAACTGGCACACACTCAAACACACTCACTCATACACACTCGCACACACTCACTCGCACACACACACACACACTCGCACACACTCGCACCCAGTCACTCGAGCACACTCGCACACCCTCGCACGCACGCACACACTCGCACACACTCACATGCACACACTCACGCACACACACTCGCGCACACTCATGCACACTCGCACGCACACATTCACACACATTCGCACGCACTTGCACACACTCGTACGCACACACTGGCACACACTCGCACACACTCGCACACACACACTCGCACATACTCGCTCACACTCGCACACACTCGCACGCACACACTCGCACACACTCGCATGCACACACTCGCACACACACTCACACACACACACTCGCATACACACTCGCACAAACTCCTACACACACTCGTACACACTCACACACACTAGCACACACACACTCGCACATACTCGCACACACTCGCACACACTCGCATGCACACACTCGCACACACACTCACACACTCTCGCATACACACTCGCACAAACTCCTACACACACTCGTACACACTCACACACACTCGCACACACACTTGCACACACTCGCACATACACACATACACATTCGCACACACTCGCACACACACTCGCACACACAGTCCTACACACTCACACACACACTCGCAAACACTCGCACACACTCACACACACACTCACTCACACGTACACACTCACGCACACTTGCACACACTCACGCACACTAGCACACACTCGTAAGCATACCCTCACACTCACTCACACACTTACTCACACGCACACACTCTCGCACACACTCACACACACTCGCGCACACTCGCACACACTCGCACGCCCACACTCGCACACTCTCGCACACATTTGCACACACTCGCACTCACTTGCACCCACTCGCACGCACCCACTCGCAAACACTCATACACAATCACACAAACTCGCACACACACACTCGCACACATTCGCACACACTCGCTCACACTCGCATGCACACACTCGCACACACACTCACACACACACTCTCGCATACACACTCGCACAAACTCCTACACACACTCATACACACTCACACACACTCGCACACACAATTGCACACACTCGCACATACACACATACACATTTGCACACACTCGCACACACACTCGCACACACAGTCCTACACACTCACACACACACTCGCAAACACTCGCACACACTCACACACACACTCACTCACACGTACACACTCACGCACACTTGCACACACTCACGCACACTAGCACACACTCGTAAGCATACACTCACACTCACTCACACACTTACTCACACGCACACACTCTCGCACACACTCACACACACTCGCGCACACTCGCACACACTCGCACGCCCACACTCGCACACTCTCGCACACATTTGCACACACTCGCACTCACTTGCACCCACTCGCACGCACACACTCGCACACACTCATACACAATCACACAAACTCGCACACACACACTCGCACACATTCGCACACACTCGCACACACTCACTCACTCACACTCACTCGCACACACTTGCACACACTCGCACACACTCGCACACACAGTCCTACACACTCACACACACACTCGCAAACACTCGCACAAACTCACACACACTCACTCACACGCAGACACACTCGCATGCCCACACTCACACACATTTGCACTCACTCGCACGCACTCGCACGCACACACTCGCACAAACTCACACACACTCGCACACACTCATACACAATCGCACACACACTCGCACACACACACTCGCACACACACACTCGCACACTCTCGCACACATTCACACTCACTCGCACGCACTCGCACGCGCACACTCGAACACACTCGCACAAACTCACACACACTCGCACACACTTATACACAAACGCACACACACACTCGTACACACACTCGCACACACTCGCACACACTCGCACACACACTCACACACACACACTCGCACACACTCACACACACTTGCACACACTCACACGCACACACACTCGCACACGCACTCACACACACTCACACACTCACAAGCACACACTCGCACACACACTCGCACAAACTCACACGCACACACTCACACGCACACACTCGCACAAACAGTCGCACACACTCGCACCCACTCACTCGTGCACACTCGCGCACACTCGGGCACATTTGCACACACTCGCACACACTCGCACACTCTCGCACACACACTCGCACACACACTCGCACACACTCGAACACACTCGCACACACTCGCAAACACTCGCACATACAGTCCTACAAACTCACACACACTCACACACACTCACACACTCCACCCACACACAAACTGGCACACACTCAAACACACTCACTCATACACACTCGCACACACTCACTCACACACACACACACTCGCACACACTCGCACCCAGTCACTCGAGCACACTCGCACACACTCGCACGCACGCACACACTCACACGCACACAGTCACACACACACTCGCGCACACTCGTGCACACTTGCACGCACACATTCGCACACATTCGCACTCACTTGCACACACTCGTGCGCACACACTGGCACACACTGGCACACACTGGCACACACACACTCGCACACACTCGCACACACTTGCACACACTAGCACACACACACTCGCACATATTCGCACACACTCGCACACACTCGCACGCACACACTCGCACACACTCGCATGCACACACTCGCACACACACTCACACACACACTCACATACACACTCGCACACACTCGCACAAACTCCTACACACACACGTACACACTCACACACACTCGCACACACACTCGCACACACTAGCACATACACACATACACATTCACACACACTCGCACACACACCCGCACACACAGTCCTACACACTCACACACACACTCGCAAACACTCGCACACACTCACACACACACTCACTCACACGTACACACTCGCGCACACTCACGCACACTAGCACACACTCGTAAGCATACACTCACACTCACTCACACACTTACTCACACGCACACACTCTCGCACACACTCACACACACTCGCGCACACTCGCACACACTCGCACGCCCACACTCGCACACTCTCGCACACATTTGCACACACTCGCACTCACTCGCACACACTCGCACGCACACACTCGCACACACTCATACACAATCACACAAACTCGCACACACACATTCGCACACATTCGCACACACTCTCACACACACACTCACTCGCACACACTTGCACACACTCGCACACACTCGCACACACAGTCCTACACACTCACACACACACTCGCAAACACTCGCACAAACTCACACACACTCACGCACACACTTGCGCACACTAGCACACACTCGCACGCCCAAACTCTCACAAACTCATACACAATCACACACACTTGCACGCACACATTCACACACATTCGCACGCACTTGCACACACTCGCACACACTCGCACACACACACTCGCACATACTCGCTCACACTCGCACACACTCGCATGCACACACTCGCACACACACTCACACACACACACTCGCATACACACTCGCACAAACTCCTACACACACTCGTACACACTCACACACACTAGCACACACACACTCGCACATACTCGCACACACTCGCACACACTCGCATGCACACACTCGCACACACACTCACACACTCTCGCATACACACTCGCACAAACTCCTACACACACTCGTACACACTCACACACACTCGCACACACTCGCACATACACACATACACATTCGCACACACTCGCACACACACTCGCACACACAGTCCTACACACTCACACACACACTCGCAAACACTCGCACACACTCACACACACACTCACTCACACGTACACACTCACGCACACTTGCACACACTCACGCACACTAGCACACACTCGTAAGCATACCCTCACACTCACTCACACACTTACTCACACGCACACACTCTCGCACACACTCACACACACTCGCGCACACTCACACACACTCGCACGCCCACACTCGCACACTCTCGCACACATTTGCACACACTCACACTCACTTGCACCCACTCGCACGCACCCACTCGCACACACTCATACACAATCACACAAACTCGCACACACACACTCGCACACATTCGCACACACTCGCACACACTCGCATGCACACACTCGCACACACACTCACACACACACTCTTGCATACACACTCGCACAAACTCCTACACACACTCGTACACACTCGCACACACTCGCACGCCCACACTCGCACACTCTCGCACACATTTGCACACACTCGCACTCACTTGCACCCACTCGCACGCACACACTCGCACACACTCATACACAATCACACAAACTCGCACACACACACTCGCACACATTCGCACACACTCGCACACACTCACTCACTCACACTCACTCGCACACACTTGCACACACTCGCACACACTCGCACACACAGTCCTACACACTCACACACACACTCGCAAACACTCGCACAAACTCACACACACTCACTCACACGCAGACACACTCGCATGCCCACACTCACACACATTTGCACTCACTCGCACGCACTCGCACGCACACACTCGCACAAACTCACACACACTCGCACACACTCATACACAATCGCACGCACACACACTCGCACACACACACTCGCACACACACACTCGCACACTCTCGCACACATTCACACTCACTCGCACGCACTCGCACGCGCACACTCGAACACACTCGCACAAGCTCACACACACTCGCACACACTTATACACAAACGCACACACACACTCGTACACACACTCGCACACACTCGCACACACTCGCACACACTCACTCACACACACTCACACACACACACTCGCACACACTTGCACACACTCGCACACACTCACACGCACACACACTCGCACACACACTCACACACACTCACACACTCACAAGCACACACTCGCACACACACTCGCACAAACTCACACGCACACACTCACACGCACACACTTGCACAAACAGTCGCACACACTCGCACCCACTCACTCGTGCACACTCGCGCACACTCGGGCACATTTGCACACACTCGCACACACTCGCACACTCTCGCACACACACTCGCACACACACTCGCACACACTCGAACACACTCGCACACACTCGCAAACACTCGCACATACAGTCCTACAAACTCACACACACTCACACACACTCACACACTCCACCCACACACAAACTGGCACACACTCAAACACACTCACTCATACACACTCGCACACACTCATTCGCACACACACACACTCGCACACACTCGCACCCAGTCACTCGAGCACACTCGCACACACTCGCACGCACGCACACACTCGCACACACTCACACGCACACAGTCACGCACACACACTCGCGCACACTCGTGCACACTTGCACGCACACATTCGCACACATTCGCACTCACTTGCACACACTCGTGCGCACACACTGGCACACACTGGCACACACTGGCACACACACACTCGCACACACTCGCACACACTTGCACACACTAGCACACACACACTCGCACATACTCGCACACACTCGCACACACTCGCACGCACACACTCGCACACACTCGCATGCACACACTCGCACACACACTCACACACACACTCACATACACACTTGCACACACTCGCACAAACTCCTACACACACACGTACACACTCACACACACTCGCACACACACTCGCACACACTCGCACATACACACATACACATTCACACACACTCGCACACACACCCGCACACACAGTCCTACACACTCACACACACACTCGCAAACACTCGCACACACTCACACACACACTCACTCACACGTACACACTCGCGCACACTCACGCACACTAGCACACACTCGTAAGCATACACTCACACTCACTCACACACTTACTCACACGCACACACTCTCGCACACACTCACACACACTCGCGCACACTCGCACACACTCGCACGCCCACACTCGCACACTCTCGCACACATTTGCACACACTCGCACTCACTCGCACCCATTCGCACGCACACACTCGCACACACTCATACACAATCACACAAACTCGCACACACACACTCGCACACATTCGCACACACTCTCACACACGCACTCACTCACACTCACTCGCACACACTTGCACACACTCGCACACACTCGCACACACAGTCCTACACACTCACACACACACTCGCAAACACTCGCACAAACTCACACACACTCACTCACACGCACACACTTGCGCACACTAGCACACACTCGCACGCCCAAACTCGCACACACTCATACACAATCACACACACTCGCACGCACACATTCACACACATTCGCACGCACTTGCACACACTCGTACGCACACACTGGCACACACTCGCACACACACACTCGCACATACTCGCTCACACTCGCACACACTCGCACGCACACACTCGCACACACTCGCATGCACACACTCGCACACACACTCACACACACACACTCGCATACACACTCGCACAAACTCCTACACACACTCGTACACACTCACACACACTAGCACACACACACTCGCACATACTCGCACACACTCGCATGCACACACTCGCACACACACTCACACACTCTCGCATACACACTCGCACAAACTCCTACACACACTCGTACACACTCACACACACTCGCACACACACTTGCACACACTCGCACATACACACATACACATTCGCACACACTCGCACACACACTCGCACACACAGTACTACACACTCACACACACACTCGCAAACACTCGCACACACTCACACACACTCACTCACACGTACACACTCACGCACACTTGCACACACTCACGCACACTAGCACACACTCATAAGCATACACTCACACTCACTCTCACACTCACTCACACGCACACACTCTCGCACACACTCACACACACTCGCGCACACTCGCACACACTCGCACGCCCACACTCGCACACTCTCGCACACATTTGCACACACTCGCACTCACTTGCACCCACTCGCACGCACACACTCATACACAATCACACAAACTCGCACACACACACTCGCACACATTCGCACACACTCGCACACACTCACTCACTCACACTCACTCGCACACACTTGCACACACTCGCACACACTCGCACACACAGTCCTACACACTCACACACACACTCGCAAACACTCGCACAAACTCACACGCAGACACACTCGCATGCCCACACTCACACACATTTGCACTCACTCGCACGCACTCGCACGCACACACTCGCACAAACTCACACACACTCGCACACACTCATACACAATCACACGCACACACACTCGCACACACACACTCGCACACACTCGCACACTCTCGCACACATTCACACTCACTCGCACGCACTCGCACGTGCACACTCGAACACACTCGCACAAACTCACACACACTCGCACACACTTATACACAAACGCACACACACACTCGTACACACACTCGCACACACTCGCACACACTCACTCACACACACTCACACACACACACTCGCACACACTCACACACACTTGCACACACTCGCACACACTCACACGCACACACACTCACACACACACTCACACACTCACAAGCACACACTCGCACACACACTCGCACACACGCACACACTCACACGCAAAAACAGTCGCACCCACTCACGCGTGCACACTCGCGCACACTCGGGCACATTTGCACACACTCGCACACACTCGCACACTCTCGCACACACACTCGCACACACACTCGCACACACTCGAACACACTCGCACACACTCACAAACACTCGCACATACAGTCCTACAAACTCACACACACTCACACACACTCACACACTCCACCCACACACAAACTGGCACACACTCAAACACACTCACTCATACACACTCGCACACACTCACTCGCACACACACACACACACTCGCACCCAGTCACTCGAGCACACTCGCACACACTCGCACGCAAGCACACACTCGCACACACTCACACGCACACAGTCACGCACACACACTCGCGCACACTCGTGCACACTTGCACGCACACATTCGCACACATTCGCACTCACTTGCACACACTCGTGCGCACACACTGGCACACACTGGCACACACTGGCACACACACACTCGCACACACTCGCACACACTTGCACACACTAGCACACACGCACTCGCACATACTCGCACACACTCGCACACACTCGCACGCACACACTCGCACACACTCGCATGCACACACTCGCACACACACTCACACACACACTCACATACACACTCGCACAAACTCCTACACACACGTACACACTCACACACACTCGCACACACACTCGCACACACTCGCACATACACACATACACATTCACACACACTCGCACACAAACCCGCACACACAGTCCTACACACTCACACACTCACTCGCAAACACTCGCACACACTCACACACACACTCACTCACACGTACACACTCGCGCACACTCACGCACACTAGCACACACTCGTAAGCATACACTCACACTCACTCACACACTTACTCACACGCACACACTCTCGCACACACTCACACACACTCGCGCACACTCGCACACACTCGCACGCCCACACTCGCACACTCTCGCACACATTTGCACACACTCGCACTCACTCGCACCCACTCGCACGCACACACTCGCACACACTCATACACAATCACACAAACTCGCACACACACACTCGCACACATTCGCACACACTCTCACACACGCACTCACTCACACTCACTCGCACACACTTGCACACACTCGCCCCCACTTGCACACACAGTCCTACACACTCACACACACACTCGCATACACTCGCACAAACTCACACACACTCACTCACACGCACACACTTGCGCACACTAGCACACACTCGCACGCCCAAACTCGCACACATTCGCACTCACTCGCACGCACTCGCACGCACACACTCGCACACACTCGCACAAACTCACACACACTCGCACACACTCATACACAATCGCACGCACACACACCCGCACACACTCGCACACATTCGCACTCACTCGCACGCATTCGCACGCACACACTCGCACAAACTCACACACACTGGCACACACTTATACACAATCGCACACACACACTCTAACACACACTCACACACACTCGCACACACTCACTCACACACACTCACACACACACTCGCACACACTCACAAGCACAAACTCACACACACACTCGCACACACTCACACGCACACACTCACACGCACACACTCGCACACAAACTCGCACACACTCGCACCCAATCACTCGAGCACACTCGCACACCCTCGCACGCACGCACACACTCGCACACACTCACATGCACACACTCACGCACACACACTCGCGCACACTCGAACACACTCGCACACACTCGCAAACACTCGCACATACAGTCCTACAAACTCACACACACTCACACACACTCACACAATCCACCCACACACAAACTGGCACACACTCAAACACACTCACTCAGACACACTCGCACACACTCACTCGCACACACACACACACACTCGCACACGCTCGCACGCACACAGTCACGCACACACACTCGCGCACACTCGTGCACACTTGCACGCACACATTCGCACACATTCGCACTCACTTGCACACACTCGTGCGCACACACTGGCACACACTGGCACACACTGGCACACACACACTCGCACACACTCGCACACACTTGCACACACTAGCACACACACACTCGCACATACTCGCACACACTCGCACACACTCGCATGCACACACTGGCACACACTGGCACACACTGGCACACACACACTCGCACACACTCGCACACACTTGCACACAGTAGCACACACACACTCGCACATACTCACACACACTCGCACACACTCGCACGCACACACTCGCACACACTCGCATGCACACACTCGCACACACACTCACACACACACACTCACATACACACTCGCACACACTCGCACAAACTACTACACACACACGTACACACTCACACACACTCGAACACACACTCGCACACACTCGCACATACACACATACACATTCACACACACTCGCACACACACTCGCACACACAGTCCTACACACTCACACACTTGCACACACTCGCACACACTCACACACACACACACTCACACACACACTCACACACACTCGCACACACTCACAAGCACAAACTCGCACACACACTCGCACACACTCACACGCACACACTCACACGCACACACTCGCACACACTCGCACCCAGTCACTCGAGCACACTCGCACACCCTCGCACGCACGCACACACTCGCACACACTCACATGCACACACTCACACACACACTCGCACACACTCAAACACACTCGCACACACTCGCAAACACTCGCACATACAGTCCTACAAACTCACACACACTCACACACACTCACACACTCGCACCCACACACAAACTGGCACACACTCAAACACACTCACTCATACACACTCGCACACACTCACTCGCACACACACTCGCACACACTCGCACCCAGTCACTCGTGCACACTCGAGCACACTCGCACGCACGCACGCACACACTCGCACACACTCACATGCACACACACTCGCACACACTCGTGCACACTCGCACGCACACATTCACGCACACACACTCGCGCACACTCGTGCACACTCGCACGCACACATTCACACACATTCGCACTCACTTGCACACACTCATACGCACACACTGGCACACACTCGCACACACTCGCACACACAGACTCGCACATACTCGCTCACACTCACACACACTCGCACGCACACACTCGCACACACTCGCATGCACACACTCGCACACACACTCGCACAAACTCCTACACACACTCGTACACACTCACACACACTAGCACACACACACTCGCACACACTCGCACATACTCGCACACACTCGCACACACTCGCATGCACACACTCGCACACACATTCACACACACTCTCGCATACACACTCGCACAAACTCCTACACACACTCGTACACACTCACACACACTCGCACACACACTTGCACACACTCGCACACACTCGCACATACACACATACACATTCGCACACACTCGCACACACACTCGCACACACAGTCCTACACACTCACACACACACTCGCAAACACTCGCACACACTCACACACACTCACTCACACGTACACACTCATGCACACTTGCACACACTCACGCACACTAGCACACACTCGTAAGCATACACTCACACACACTTACTCACACGCACACACTCTCGCACACACTCACACACACTCGCGCACACAAGCACACACTCGCACGCCCACCATCACACACTCTCGCACACATTTGCACACACTCGCACTCACTCGCACCCACTCGAACGCACAAACTCGCACACACTCATACACAATCACACAAACTCGCACACACACACTCGCACACATTCGCACACACTCTCACACACGCACTCACTCACACTCACTCGCACACACTTGCACACACTCGCACACACTCGCACACACAGTCCTACACACTCACACACACACTCGCAAACACTCGCACAAACTCACACACACTCACTCACACGCACACACTTGCGCACACTAGCACACACTCGCACGCCCAAACTCGCACACATTCGCACTCACTCGCACGCACTCGCACGCACACACTCGCACACACTCGCACAAACTCATACACACTCGCACACACTCATACACAATCGCACGCACACACACCCGCACACACTCGCACACATTCGCACTCACTTGCACGCACTCGCACGCACACACTCGCACAAACTCACACACACTCGCACACACTCATACACAATCGCACGCACACACCCGCACACACTCGCACACATTCGCACTCACTCGCACGCACTCGCACGCACACACTCGCACACACTCGCACGCACACTCGCATACACACTCGCACAAACTCCTACACACACTCGTACACACTCACACACACTAGCACACACACACTCGCACACACTCGCACATACTCGCACACACTCGCACACACTCGCATGCACACACTTGCACACACATTCACACACACTCTCGCATACACACTCGCACAAACTCCTACACACACTCGTACACACTCACACACACTCGCACACACACTTGCACACACTCGCACACACTCGCACATACACACATACACATTCGCACACACTCGCACACAAACTCGCACACACAGTCCTACACACTCACACACACACTCGCAAACACTCGCACACTTTCACACACACACTCACTCACACGTACACACTCATGCACACTTGCACACACTCATGCACACTAGCACACACTCGTAAGCATACACTCACACTCACTCACACACTTACTCACACGCACACACTATCGCACACACTCACACACACTCGAGCACACTCGCACACACTCGCACGCCCACCATCACACACTCTCGCACACATTTGCACACACTCGCACTCACTTGCACCCACTCGCACGCACACACTCGCACACACTCATACACAATCACACAAACTCGCACACACACACTCGCACACATTTGCACACACTCGCACACTCACACTCACTCGCACACACTTGCACACACTCGCACACACTCGCACACACAGTCCTACACACTCACACACACACACTCGCAAACACTCACACAAACTCACACACACTCACTCACACGCACACACTTGCGCACACTAGCACACACTCGCACACCCACACTCACACACATTCGCACTCACTCGCACGCACTCGCACGCACACACTTGCACAAACTCACACACACTCGCACACACTCATACACAATCGCATGCACACACACTCGCACACACACACTCGCACACACTAGCACACTCTCGCACACATTCACACTCACTCGCACGCGCACACTCAAACACACTCGCACAAACACACACACACTCGCACACACTTATACACAAACGCACACACACACTCGTACACACACTCGCACACACTCGCACACACTCGCACACACTCACTCACACACACACACTCGCACACACTCACACACACTTGCACACACTCGCACACACTCACACGCACACACACTCGCACACACACTCACACACACTCGCACACACTCACAAGCACACTCTCGCACACACACTCACACACACTCACACGCACACACTCACACGCACACACTCGCACAAACAGTCGCACACACTCGCACCCACTCACTCGTGCACACTCGCGCACACTTGGGCACATTTGCACACACTCGCACACACTCGCACACTCTCGCAAACACACTCGCACACACACTCGCACACACTCGAACACACTCGCACACACTCGCAAACACTCGCACATACAGTCCTACAAACTCACACACACTCACTCACACTCACACACTCGCACCCACACACAAACTGGCACACACTCAAACACACTCACTCATACACACTCGCACACAATCACTCGCACACACACACACACTCGCACACACTCGCACCCAGTCACTCGAGCACACTCACACACCCTCGCACGCACGCACACACTCGTACACACTCACATGCACACACTCATGCACACACACTCGCGCACACTCGTGCACACTCGCACGCACACATTCACACACATTCGCACTCAATTGCACACACTCGTACGCACACACTCGCACACACTCGCACACACACACTCGCACATACTTGCTCACACTCGCACACACTCGCACGCACACACTCACACACACTCGCATGCACACACTCGCACACACACTCACACACACACACTCGCATACACACTCGCACAAACTCCTACACACACTCGTACACACTCACACACACTAGCACACACACACTCGCACACA
Organism: Phyllobates terribilis; assembly: GCF_046119375.1. Lineage (NCBI taxonomy): Eukaryota > Metazoa > Chordata > Amphibia > Anura > Dendrobatidae > Phyllobates > Phyllobates terribilis. Next base: position 4,367,500 of record NW_027362853.1, read on the forward strand.
CTCGCACATACTCGCACACACTCGCACACACTCGCATGCACACATTCGCACACACTCACACACACACTCTCGCATACACACTTGCACAAACTCCTACACACTCACAGACACTCGCACACACACTTGCACACACTCGCACACACTCGCACATACACACATACACATTCGCACACACTCGCACACACACTCGCACACACAGTCCTACAAACTCACACACACACTCGCAAACACTCGCACACACTCACACACACACTCACTCACACGTACACACTCACGCACACTTGCACACACTCACGCACACTAGCACACACTCGTAAGCATACACTCACACTCACTCACACACTTACTCACACGCACACACTCTCGCACACACTCACACACACTCGCACACACTCGCATGCCCACACTCGCACACTCTCGCACACATTTGCACACACTCGCATTCACTTGCACCCACTCGCACGCACACACTCGCACACACTCATACACAATCACACAAACTCGCACACACACACTCGCACACATTCGCACACACTCGCACACACTCACTCACACTCACTCACACACACTTGCACACACTCGCACATACTCGCACACACAGTCCTACACACTCACACACACACTCGCAAACACTCGCACAAACTCACACACACTCACTCACACGCACACACTTGCGCACACTAGCACACACTCGCACGCCCACACTCACACACATTCGCACTCACTCGCACACACTCGCACGCACACACTCGCACAAACTCACACACACTCGCACACACTCATACTCAATCGCACAATCGCACAAACTCACACACACTCGCACACACTCGAACACACTCGCACACACTCGCAAACACTCGCACATACAGTCCTACAAACTCACACACACTCACACACACTCACACAATCCACCCACACACAAACTGGCACACACTCAAACACACTCACTCAGACACACTCGCACACACTCACTCGCACACACACACACACACTCGCACACGCTCGCACGCACACAGTCACGCACACACACTCGCGCACACTCGTGCACACTTGCACGCACACATTCGCACACATTCGCACTCACTTGCACACACTCGTGCGCACACACTGGCACACACTGGCACACACTGGCACACACACACTCGCACACACTCGCACACACTTGCACACACTAGCACACACACACTCGCACATACTCGCACACACTCGCACACACTCGCATGCACACACTGGCACACACTGGCACACACTGGCACACACACACTCGCACACACTCGCACACACTTGCACACACTAGCACACACACACTCGCACATACTCACACACACTCGCACACACTCGCACGCACACACTCGCACACACTCGCATGCACACACTCGCACACACACTCACACACACACACTCACATACACACTCGCACACACTCGCACAAACTCCTACACACACACGTACACACTCACACACACTCGAACACACACTCGCACACACTCGCACATACACACATACACATTCACACACACTCGCACACACACTCGCACACACAGTCCTACACACTCACACACTTGCACACACTCGCACACACTCACACACACACACACTCACACACACACTCACACACACTCGCACACACTCACAAGCACAAACTCGCACACACACTCGCACACACTCACACGCACACACTCACACGCACACACTCGCACACACTCGCACCCAGTCACTCGAGCACACTCGCACACCCTCGCACGCACGCACACACTCGCACACACTCACATGCACACACTCACACACACACTCGCACACACTCAAACACACTCGCACACACTCGCAAACACTCGCACATACAGTCCTACAAACTCACACACACTCACACACACTCACACACTCGCACCCACACACAAACTGGCACACACTCAAACACACTCACTCATACACACTCGCACACACTCACTCGCACACACACTCGCACACACTCGCACCCAGTCACTCGTGCACACTCGAGCACACTCGCACGCACGCACGCACACACTCGCACACACTCACATGCACACACACTCGCACACACTCGTGCACACTCGCACGCACACATTCACGCACACACACTCGCGCACACTCGTGCACACTCGCACGCACACATTCACACACATTCGCACTCACTTGCACACACTCGTACGCACACACTGGCACACACTCGCACACACTCGCACACACAGACTCGCACATACTCGCTCACACTCACACACACTCGCACGCACACACTCGCACACACTCGCATGCACACACTCGCACACACACTCGCACAAACTCCTACACACACTCGTACACACTCACACACACTAGCACACACACACTCGCACACACTCGCACATACTCGCACACACTCGCACACACTCGCATGCACACACTCGCACACACATTCACACACACTCTCGCATACACACTCGCACAAACTCCTACACACACTCGTACACACTCACACACACTCGCACACACACTTGCACACACTCGCACACACTCGCACATACACACATACACATTCGCACACACTCGCACACACACTCGCACACACAGTCCTACACACTCACACACACACTCGCAAACACTCGCACACACTCACACACACTCACTCACACGTACACACTCATGCACACTTGCACACACTCACGCACACTAGCACACACTCGTAAGCATACACTCACACACACTTACTCACACGCACACACTCTCGCACACACTCACACACACTCGCGCACACAAGCACACACTCGCACGCCCACCATCACACACTCTCGCACACATTTGCACACACTCGCACTCACTCGCACCCACTCGAACGCACAAACTCGCACACACTCATACACAATCACACAAACTCGCACACACACACTCGCACACATTCGCACACACTCTCACACACGCACTCACTCACACTCACTCGCACACACTTGCACACACTCGCACACACTCGCACACACAGTCCTACACACTCACACACACACTCGCAAACACTCGCACAAACTCACACACACTCACTCACACGCACACACTTGCGCACACTAGCACACACTCGCACGCCCAAACTCGCACACATTCGCACTCACTCGCACGCACTCGCACGCACACACTCGCACACACTCGCACAAACTCACACACACTCGCACACACTCATACACAATCGCACGCACACACACCCGCACACACTCGCACACATTCGCACTCACTTGCACGCACTCGCACGCACACACTCGCACAAACTCACACACACTCGCACACACTCATACACAATCGCACGCACACACCCGCACACACTCGCACACATTCGCACTCACTCGCACGCACTCGCACGCACACACTCGCACACACTCGCACGCACACTCGCATACACACTCGCACAAACTCCTACACACACTCGTACACACTCACACACACTAGCACACACACACTCGCACACACTCGCACATACTCGCACACACTCGCACACACTCGCATGCACACACTCGCACACACATTCACACACACTCTCGCATACACACTCGCACAAACTCCTACACACACTCGTACACACTCACACACACTCGCACACACACTTGCACACACTCGCACACACTCGCACATACACACATACACATTCGCACACACTCGCACACACACTCGCACACACAGTCCTACACACTCACACACACACTCGCAAACACTCGCACACTTTCACACACACACTCACTCACACGTACACACTCATGCACACTTGCACACACTCATGCACACTAGCACACACTCGTAAGCATACACTCACACTCACTCACACACTTACTCACACGCACACACTCTCGCACACACTCACACACACTCGAGCACACTCGCACACACTCGCACGCCCACCATCACACACTCTCGCACACATTTGCACACACTCGCACTCACTTGCACCCACTCGCACGCACACACTCGCACACACTCATACACAATCACACAAACTCGCACACACACACTCGCACACATTTGCACACACTCGCACACTCACACTCACTCGCACACACTTGCACACACTCGCACACACTCGCACACACAGTCCTACACACTCACACACACACACTCGCAAACACTCACACAAACTCACACACACTCACTCACACGCACACACTTGCGCACACTAGCACACACTCGCACACCCACACTCACACACATTCGCACTCACTCGCACGCACTCGCACGCACACACTTGCACAAACTCACACACACTCGCACACACTCATACACAATCGCATGCACACACACTCGCACACACACACTCGCACACACTAGCACACTCTCGCACACATTCACACTCACTCGCACGCGCACACTCAAACACACTCGCACAAACACACACACACTCGCACACACTTATACACAAACGCACACACACACTCGTACACACACTCGCACACACTCGCACACACTCGCACACACTCACTCACACACACACACTCGCACACACTCACACACACTTGCACACACTCGCACACACTCACACGCACACACACTCGCACACACACTCACACACACTCGCACACACTCACAAGCACACTCTCGCACACACACTCACACACACTCACACGCACACACTCACACGCACACACTCGCACAAACAGTCGCACACACTCGCACCCACTCACTCGTGCACACTCGCGCACACTTGGGCACATTTGCACACACTCGCACACACTCGCACACTCTCGCAAACACACTCGCACACACACTCGCACACACTCGAACACACTCGCACACACTCGCAAACACTCGCACATACAGTCCTACAAACTCACACACACTCACTCACACTCACACACTCGCACCCACACACAAACTGGCACACACTCAAACACACTCACTCATACACACTCGCACACAATCACTCGCACACACACACACACTCGCACACACTCGCACCCAGTCACTCGAGCACACTCACACACCCTCGCACGCACGCACACACTCGTACACACTCACATGCACACACTCATGCACACACACTCGCGCACACTCGTGCACACTCGCACGCACACATTCACACACATTCGCACTCAATTGCACACACTCGTACGCACACACTCGCACACACTCGCACACACACACTCGCACATACTTGCTCACACTCGCACACACTCGCACGCACACACTCGCACACACTCGCATGCACACACTCGCACACACACTCACACACACACACTCGCATACACACTCGCACAAACTCCTACACACACTCGTACACACTCACACACACTAGCACACACACACTCGCACACACTCGCACATACTCGCACACACTCGCACACACTCGCATGCACACATTCGCACACACTCACACACACACTCTCGCATACACACTTGCACAAACTCCTACACACTCACAGACACTCGCACACACACTTGCACACACTCGCACACACTCGCACATACACACATACACATTCGCACACACTCGCACACACACTCGCACACACAGTCCTACAAACTCACACACACACTCGCAAACACTCGCACACACTCACACACACACTCACTCACACGTACACACTCACGCACACTTGCACACACTCACGCACACTAGCACACACTCGTAAGCATACACTCACACTCACTCACACACTTACTCACACGCACACACTCTCGCACACACTCACACACACTCGCACACACTCGCATGCCCACATTCGCACACTCTCGCACACATTTGCACACACTCGCATTCACTTGCACCCACTCGCACGCACACACTCGCACACACTCATACACAATCACACAAACTCGCACACACACACTCGCACACATTCGCACACACTCGCACACACTCACTCACACTCACTCGCACACACTTGCACACACTCGCACATACTCGCACACACAGTCCTACACACTCACACACACACTCGCAAACACTCGCACAAACTCACACACACTCACTCACACGCACACACTTGCGCACACTAGCACACACTCGCACGCCCACACTCACACACATTCGCACTCACTCGCACACACTCGCACGCACACACTCGCACAAACTCACACACACTCGCACACACTCATACTCAATCGCACAATCGCACAAACTCACACACACTCGCACACACTCACACACTCGCACCCACTCACTCGTGCACACTCGCACACATTCGCACGCACACACTCGCACAAACTCACACACACTCGCACACACTCATACACAATCGCACGCACACACACTCGCACACACACACTCACACACACTCGCACACTCTCGCACACATACGCACTCACTCGCACACACTCTCACACACTCGCACAAACTCACACACACTCGCACACACTTATACACAATCGCACACACACACTCACTCACTCACACTCACTCGCACACACTTGCACACACTCGCACACACTCGCACACACAGTCCTACACACTCACACACACTCGCACATACTCGCACACACTTGCACACACTCGCATGCACACACTCGCACACACACTCACAAACACACACTCGCATACACACTCGCACACACTCGCACAAACTCCTACACACACTCGTACACACTCACACACACTCGCACACACACTTGCACACACTCGCACACACTCGCACATACACACATACACATTCGCACACACTCGCACACACACTCGCACACACAGTCCTACACACACACACTCGCAAACACTCGCACACACTCACACACACACTCACTCACACGTACACACTCGCACACACTCGCACACACTCACGCACACTAGCACACACTCGTAAGCATACACTCACATTCACTCACACACTTAATCACACGCACACACTCTCGCACACACTCACACACACTCGCGCACACTCGCACACACTCGCAAGCCAACACTCGCACACTCTCGCACACATTTGCACACACTTGCACTCACTCACACCCACTCGCACGCACACACTCGCACACACTCATACACAATCACACAAACTCGCCACACACACTCGCACACATTCGCACACACTCGCACACACTCACTCACTCACACTCACTCGCACACACTTGCACACACTCGCACACACTCACACACACAGTCCTACACACTCACACACACTCGCAAACACTCGCACAAACTCACACACACTCACTCACACGCACACACTTGCACACACTAGCACACACTCGCACGCCCACACTTGCACACATTCGCACTCACTCGCACGCACTCGCACGCACACACTCGCACACACTCGCACAAACTCACACACACTCGCACACACTCATACACAATCGTACAATCGCACAAACTCACACACACTCGCACACAGTCACACACTCGCACCCACTCACTCGTGCACACTCGCACACATTTGCACTCACTCGCACGCACTCGCACGCACACACTCGCACAAACTCACACACACTCGCACACACTCATACACAATCGCAAGCACACACTCGCACACACACACTCGCACACACTCGCACACTCTCGCACACATACGCACTCACTCGCACGCACTCGCACGCACACACTCTCACACACTCGCACAAACTCACACACACTCGCACACACTTATACGCAATCGCACACACACACTCACTCACTCACACTCACTCGCACACACTTGCACACACTCGCACACACTCGCACACACTCATACACAATCGCACAAACTCACACACACTCGTACACACTCACACACTCGCACCCACTCACTCGTGTACACTCGCAAACATTCGCACTCACTCGCACACACTCGCACGCACACACTCGCACAAACTCACACACACTCGCACACACTCATACACAATCGCACACACACACACTCGCACACACACACTCGCACACACTCGCACACTCTCGCACACATTCACACTCACTCGCACGCACTCGCACGCACACACTCGCACACACTCGCACAAACTCACACACACTCGCACACACTTATACACAATCGCACACACACACACTCGTACACACACTCGCACACACTCGCACACACTCGCACACACTCACTCACACACACACACTCGCACACACTCACACACACTCGCACACACTCACATGCACACACACTCGCACACACTCACACACACTTGCACACACTCGCACACACTCACACGCACACACACTCGCACACACACTCACACACTCACAAGCACACACTCGCACACACACTCGCACACACGCACACACTCACACGCACACACTCGCACAAACAGTCGCACCCACTCACTCGTGCACACTCGCGCACACTCGGGCACATTTGCACACACTCGCACACACTCGCACACTCTCGCACACACACTCACACACACACTCGCACACACTCGAACACACTCGCACACACTCACAAACACTCGCACATACAGTCCTACAAACTCACACACACTCACACACACTCACACACTCCACCCACACACAAACTGGCACACACTCACACACACTCACTCATACACACTCGCACACACTCACTCGCACACACACACACACTCGCACCCAGTCACTCGAGCACACTCGCACACACTCGCACGCAAGCACACACTCGCACACACTCACACGCACACAGTCACGCACACACACTCGCGCACACTCGTGCACACTTGCACGCACACATTCGCACACATTCGCACTCACTTGCACATACTCGTGCGCACACACTGGCACACACTGGCACACACTGGCACACACACACTCGCACACACTCGCACACACTTGCACACACTAGCACACACACACTCGCACATACTCGCACACACTCGCACACACTCGCACGCACACACTCGCACACACTCGCATGCACACACTCGCACACACACTCACACACACACTCACATACACACTCGCACAAACTCCTACACACACGTACACACTCACACACACTCGCACACACACTCGCACACACTCGCACATACACACATACACATTCACACACACTCGCACACACACCCGCACACACAGTCCTACACACTCACACACACACTCGCAAACACTCGCACACACTCACACACACACTCACTCACACGTACACACTCGCGCACACTCACGCACACTAGCACACACTCGTAAGCATACACTCACACTCACTCACACACTTACTCACACGCACACACTCTCGCACACACTCACACACACTCGCGCACACTCGCACACACTCGCACGCCCACACTCGCACACTCTCGCACACATTTGCACACACTCGCACTCACTCGCACCCACTCGCACGCACACACTCGCACACACTCATACACAATCACACAAACTCGCACACACACACTCGCACAAATTCGCACACACTCTCACACACGCACTCACTCACACTCACTCGCACACACTTGCACACACTCGCACACACTCGCACACACAGTCCTACACACTCACACACACACTCGCAAACACTCGCACAAACTCACACACACTCACTCACACGCACACACTTGCGCACACTAGCACACACTCGCACGCCCAAACTCGCACACATTCGCACTCACTCGCACGCACTCGCACGCACACACTCGCACACACTCGCACAAACTCACACACACTCGCACACACTCATACACAATCGCACGCACACACACCCGCACACACTCGCACACATTCGCACTCACTCGCACGCATTCGCACGCACACACTCGCACAAACTCACACACACTGGCAAACACTTATACACAATCGCACACACACACTCTAACACACACTCACACACACTCGCACACACTCACTCACACACACTCACACACACACTCGCACACACTCACACACACTTGCACACACTCGCACACACTCACACACACACACACTCACACACACACTCACACACACTCGCACACACTCACAAGCACAAACTCACACACACACTCGCACACACTCACACGCACACACTCACACGCACACACTCGCACACAAACTCGCACACACTCGCACCCAGTCACTCGAGCACACTGGCACACCCTCGCACGCACGCACACACTCGCACACACTCACATGCACACACTCACGCACACACACTCGCGCACACTCGAACACACTCGCACACACTCGCAAACACTCGCACATACAGTCCTACAAACTCACACACACTCACACACACTCACACAATCCACCCACACACAAACTGGCACACACTCAAACACACTCACTCAGACACACTCGCACACACTCACTCGCACACACACACACACACTCGCACACACTCGCACCCAGTCACTCGAGCACACTCGCACACACTCGCACGCACGCACACACTCGCACACACTCACACGCACACAGTCACGCACACACACTCGCGCACACTCGTGCACACTTGCACGCACACATTCGCACACATTCGCACTCACTTGCACACACTCGTGCGCACACACTGGCACACACTGGCACACACTGGCACACACACACTCGCACACACTCGCACACACTTGCACACACTAGCACACACACACTCGCACATACTCGCACACACTCGCACACACTCGCACGCACACACTCGCACACACTCGCATGCACACACTCGCACACACACTCACACACACACACTCACATACACACTCGCACACACTCGCACAAACTCCTACACACACACGTACACACTCACACACACTCGAACACACACTCGCACACACTCGCACACACTCGCACATACACACATACACATTCACACACACTCGCACACACACTCGCACACACAGTCCTACACACTCACACACTTGCACACACTCGCACACACTCACACACACACACACTCACACACACACTCACACACACTCGCACACACTCACAAGCACAAACTCGCACACACACTCGCACACACTCACACGCACACACTCACACGCACACACTCGCACACACTCGCACCCAGTCACTCGAGCACACTCGCACACCCTCGCACGCACGCACACACTCGCACACACTCACATGCACACACTCACACACACACTCGCACACACTCAAACACACTCGCACACACTCGCAAACACTCGCACATACAGTCCTACAAACTCACACACACTCACACACACTCACACACTCGCACCCACACACAAACTGGCACACACTCAAACACACTCACTCATACACACTCGCACACACTCACTCGCACACACACTCGCACACACTCGCACCCAGTCACTCGAGCACACTCGAGCACACTCGCACAAATTCGCACACACTCTCACACACGCACTCACTCACACTCACTCGCACACACTTGCACACACTCGCACACACTCGCACACACAGTCCTACACACTCACACACACACTCGCAAACACTCGCACAAACTCACACACACTCACTCACACGCACACACTTGCGCACACTAGCACACACTCGCACGCCCAAACTCGCACACATTCGCACTCACTCGCACGCACTCGCACGCACACACTCGCACACACTCGCACAGACTCACACACACTCGCACACACTCATACACAATCGCACGCACACACACCCGCACACACTCGCACACATTCGCACTCACTCGCACGCATTCGCACGCACACACTCGCACAAACTCACACACACTGGCACACACTTATACACAATCGCACACACACACTCTAACACACACTCACACACACTCGCACACACTCACTCACACACACTCACACACACACTCGCACACACTCACACACACTTGCACACACTCGCACACACTCACACACACACACACTCACACACACACTCACACACACTCGCACACACTCACAAGCACAAACTCACACACACACTCGCACACACTCACACGCACACACTCACACGCACACACTCGCACACAAACTCGCACACACTCGCACCCAGTCACTCGAGCACACTGGCACACCCTCGCACGCACGCACACACTCGCACACACTCACATGCACACACTCACGCACACACACTCGCGCACACTCGAACACACTCGCAAACACTCGCACATACAGTCCTACAAACTCACACACACTCACACACACTCACACAATCCACCCACACACAAACTGGCACACACTCAAACACACTCACTCAGACACACTCGCACACACTCACTCGCACACACACACACACACTCGCACACACTCGCACCCAGTCACTCGAGCACACTCGCACACACTCGCACGCACGCACACACTCGCACACACTCACACGCACACAGTCACGCACACACACTCGCGCACACTCGTGCACACTTGCACGCACACATTCGCACACATTCGCACTCACTTGCACACACTCGTGCGCACACACTGGCACACACTGGCACACACTGGCACACACACACTCGCACACACTCGCACACACTTGCACACACTAGCACACACACACTCGCACATACTCGCACACACTCGCACACACTCGCACGCACACACTCGCACACACTCGCATGCACACACTCGCACACACACTCACACACACACACTCACATACACACTCGCACACACTCGCACAAACTCCTACACACACACGTACACACTCACACACACTCGAACACACACTCGCACACACTCGCACACACTCGCACATACACACATACACATTCACACACACTCGCACACACACTCGCACACACAGTCCTACACACTCACACACTTGCACACACTCGCACACACTCACACACACACACACTCACACACACACTCACACACACTCGCACACACTCACAAGCACAAACTCGCACACACACTCGCACACACTCACACGCACACACTCACACGCACACACTCGCACACACTCGCACCCAGTCACTCGAGCACACTCGCACACCCTCGCACGCACGCACACACTCGCACACACTCACATGCACACACTCACACACACACTCGCACACACTCAAACACACTCGCACACACTCGCAAACACTCGCACATACAGTCCTACAAACTCACACACACTCACACACACTCACACACTCGCACCCACACACAAACTGGCACACACTCAAACACACTCACTCATACACACTCGCACACACTCACTCGCACACACACTCGCACACACTCGCACCCAGTCACTCGAGCACACTCGAGCACACTCGCACGCACGCACGCACACACTCGCACACACTCACATGCACACACTCACGCACACACACTCGCACACACTCGTGCACACTCGCACGCACACATTCACGCACACACACTCGCGCACACTCGTGCACACTCGCACGCACACATTCACACACATTCGCACTCACTTGCACACACTCGTACGCACACACTGGCACACACTCGCACACACTCGCACACACACACTCGCACATACTCGCTCACACTCACACACACTCGCACGCACACACTCGCACACACTCGCATGCACACACTCGCACACACACTCGCACAAACTCCTACACACACTCGTACACACTCACACACACTAGCACACACACACTCGCACACACTCGCACATACTCGCACACACTCGCACACACTCGCATGCACACACTCGCACACACATTCACACACACTCTCGCATACACACTCGCACAAACTATTACACACACTCGTACACACTCACACACACTCGCACACACACTTGCACACACTCGCACACACTCGCACATACACACATACACATTCGCACACACTCGCACACACACTCGCACACACAGTCCTACACACTCACACACACACTCGCAAACACTCGCACACACTCACACACACTCACTCACACGTACACACTCATGCACACTTGCACACTCACGCACACTAGCACACACTCGTAAGCATACACTCACACACACTTACTCACACGCACACACTCTCGCACACACTCACACACACTCGCGCACACAAGCACACACTCGCACGCCCACCATCACACACTCTCGCACACATTTGCACACACTCGCACTCACTCGCACCCACTCGCACGCACAAACTCGCACACACTCATACACAATCACACAAACTCGCACACACACACTCGCACAAATTCGCACACACTCTCACACACGCACTCACTCACACTCAATCGCACACACTTGCACACACTCGCACACACAGTCCTACACACTCACACACACACTCGCAAACACTCGCACAAACTCACACACACTCACTCACACGCACACACTTGCGCACACTAGCACACACTCGCACGCCCAAACTCGCACACATTCGCACTCACTCGCACGCACTCGCACGCACACACTCGCACACACTCGCACAAACTCACACACACTCGCACACACTCATACACAATCGCACGCACACACACCCGCACACACTCGCACACATTCGCACTCACTCGCACGCACTCGCACGCACACACTTGCACAAACTCACACACACTCGCACACACTCATGCACAATCGCACGCACACACCCGCACACACTCGCACACATTCGCACTCACTCGCACGCACTCGCACGCACACACTCGCACACACTCGCACGCACACTCGCATACACACTCGCACAAACTCCTACACACACTCGTACACACTCACACACACTAGCACACACACACTCGCACACACTCGCACATACTCGCACACACTCGCACACACTCGCATGCACACACTCGCACACACATTCACACACACTCTCGCATACACACTCGCACAAACTCCTACACACACTCGTACACACTCACACACACTCGCACACACACTTGCACACACTCGCACACACTCGCACATACACACATACACATTCGCACACACTCGCACACACACTCGCACACACAGTCCTACACACTCACACACACACTCGCAAACACTCGCACACTTTCACACACACACTCACTCACACGTACACACTCATGCACACTTGCACACACTCACGCACACTAGCACACACTCGTAAGCATACACTCACACTCACTCACACACTTACTCACACGCACACACTCTCGCACACACTCACACACACTCGAGCACACTCGCACACACTCGCACGCCCACCATCACACACTCTCGCACACATTTGCACACACTCGCACTCACTTGCACCCACTCGCATGCACACACTCGCACACACTCATACACAATCACACAAACTCGCACACACACACTCGCACACATTTGCACACACTCGCACACTCACACTCACTCGCACACACTTGCACACACTCGCACACACTCGCACACACAGTCCTACACACTCACACACACACTCGCAAACACTCACACAAACTCACACACACTCACTCACACACACACACTTGCGCACACTAGCACACACTCGCACGCCCACACTCACACACATTCGCACTCACTCGCACGCACTCGCACGCACACACTTGCACAAACTCACACACACTCGCACACACTCATACACAATCGCATGCACACACACTCGCACACACACACTCGCACACACTAGCACACTATCGCACACATTCACACTCACTCGCACGCGCACACTCGAACACACTCGCACAAACACACACACACTCGCACACACTTATACACAAACGCACACACACACTCGTACACACACTCGCACACACTCGCACACACTCGCACACACTCACTCACACACACACACTCGCACACACTCACACACACTTGCACACACTCGCACACACTCACACGCACACACACTCGCACACACACTCACACACACTCGCACACACTCACAAGCACACACTCGCACACACACTCACACACACTCACACGCACAAACTCACACGCACACACTCGCACAAACAGTCGCACACACTCGCACCCACTCACTCGTGCACACTCGCGCACAATTGGGCACATTTGCACACACTCGCACACACTCGCACACTCTCGCAAACACACTCGCACACACACTCGCACACACTCGAACACACTCGCACACACTCGCAAACACTCACACATACAGTCCTACAAACTCACACACACTCACACACACTCACACACTCGCACCCACACACAAACTGGCACACACTCAAATACACTCACTCATACACACTCGCACACAATCACTCGCACACACACACACACTCGCACACACTCGCACCCAGTCACTCGAGCACACTCACACACCCTCGCACGCACGCACACACTCGTACACACTCACATGCACACACTCATGCACACACACTCGCGCACACTCGTGCACACTCGCACGCACACATTCACACACATTCGCACTCAATTGCACACACTCGTACGCACACACTCGCACACACTCGCACACACACACTCGCACATACTTGCTCACACTCGCACACACTCGCACGCACACACTCGCACACACTCGCATGCACACACTCGCACACACACTCACACACACACACTCGCATACACACTCGCACAAACTCCTACACACACTCGTACACACTCACACACACTAGCACACACACACTCGCACACACTCGCACATACTCGCACACACTCACACACTCGCATGCACACATTCGCACACACTCACACACACACTCTCGCATACACACTTGCACAAACTCCTACACACTCACACACACTCGCACACACACTTGCACACACTCGCACACACTCGCACATACACACATACACATTCGCACACACTCGCACACACACTCGCACACACAGTCCTACAAACTCACACACACACTCGCAAACACTCGCACACACTCACACACACACTCACTCACACGTACACACTCACGCACACTTGCACACACTCACGCACACTAGCACACACTCGTAAGCATACACTCACACTCACTCACACACTTACTCACACGCACACACTCTCGCACACACTCACACACACTCGCACACACTCGCATGCCCACACTCGCACACTCTCGCACACATTTGCACACACTCGCATTCACTTGCACCCACTCGCACGCACACACTCGCACACACTCATACACAATCACACAAACTCGCACACACACACTCGCACACATTCGCACACACTCGCACACACTCACTCACACTCACTCGCACACACTTGCACACACTCGCACATACTCGCACACACAGTCCTACACACTCACACACAAACTCGCAAACACTCGCACAAACTCACACACACTCACTCACACGCACACACTTGCGCACACTAGCACACACTCGCACGCCCACACTCACACATATTCGCACTCACTCGCACACACTCGCACGCACACACTCGCACAAACTCACACACACTCGCACACACTCATACTCAATCGCACAAACTCACACACACTCGCACACACTCACACACTCGCACCCACTCACTCGTGCACACTCGCACACATTCGCACGCACACACTCGCACAAACTCACACACACTCGCACACACTCATACACAATCGCACGCACACACACTCGCACACACACACTCACACACACTCGCACACTCTCGCACACATACGCACTCACTCGCACACACTCTCACACACTCGCAAAAACTCACACACACTCGCACACACTTATACACAATCGCACACACACACTCACTCACTCACACTCACTCGCACACACTTGCACACACTCGCACACACTCGCACACACAGTCCTACACACTCACACACACTCGCACATACTCGCACACACTTGCACACACTCGCATGCACACACTCGCACACACACTCACAAACACACACTCGCATACACACTCGCACACACTCGCACAAACTCCTACACACACTCGTACACACTCACACACACTCGCACACACACTTGCACACACTCGCACACACTCGCACATACACACATACACATTCGCACACACTCGCACACACACTCGCACACACAGTCCTACACACACACACTCGCAAACACTCGCACACACTCACACACACACTCACTCACACGTACACACTCGCACACACTCGCACACACTCACGCACACTAGCACACACTCGTAAGCATACACTCACATTCACTCACACACTTAATCACACGCACACACTCTCGCACACACTCACACACACTCGCGCACACTCGCACACACTCGCAAGCCAACACTCGCACACTCTCGCACACATTTGCACACACTTGCACTCACTCACACCCACTCGCACGCACACACTCGCACACACTCATACACAATCACACAAACTCGCCACACACACTCGCACACATTCGCACACACTCGCACACACTCACTCACTCACACTCACTCGCACACACTTGCACACACTCGCACACACTCGCACACACAGTCCTACACACTCACACACACTCGCAAACACTCGCACAAACTCACACACACTCACTCACACGCACACACTTGCACACACTAGCACACACTCGCACGCCCACACTTGCACACATTCGCACTCACTCGCACGCACTCGCACGCACACACTCGCACACACTCGCACAAACTCACACACACTCGCACACACTCATACACAATCGTACAATCGCACAAACTCACACACACTCGCACACAGTCACACACTCGAACCCACTCACTCGTGCACACTCGCACACATTTGCACTCACTCGCACGCACTCGCACGCACACACTCGCACAAACTCACACACACTCGCACACACTCATACACAATCGCAAGCACACACTCGCACACACACACTCGCACACACTCGCACACTCTCGCACACATACGCACTCACTCGCACGCACTCGCACGCACACACTCTCACACACTCGCACAAACTCACACACACTCGCACACACTTATACGCAATCGCACACACACACTCACTCACTCACACTCACTCGCACACACTTGCACACACTCGCACACACTCGCACACACTCATACACAATCGCACAAACTCACACACACTCGTACACACTCACACACTCGCACCCACTCACTCGTGTACACTCGCAAACATTCGCACTCACTCGCACACACTCGCACGCACACACTCGCACAAACTCACACACACTCGCACACACTCATACACAATCGCACACACACACACTCGCACACACACACTCGCACACACTCGCACACTCTCGCACACATTCACACTCACTCGCACGCACTCGCACGCACACACTCGCACACACTCGCACAAACTCACACACACTCGCACACACTTATACACAATCGCACACACACACACTCGTACACACACTCGCACACACTCGCACACACTCGCACACACTCACTCACACACACACACTCGCACACACTCACACACACTCGCACACACTCACATGCACACACACTCGCACACACTCACACACACTCGCACACACTCACAAGCACACACTCACACAGACACTCGCTCACACTCACAAGCACACACTCACACGCACACACTCGCACACACACTCGCACACACTCACACCCACTCACTCGTGCACACTCGCGCACACTCGGGCACATTTGCACACACTCACACACACTCGCACACTCTCGCACACACTCGCACACACACTCGCACACACTCGAACACACTCACACACACTCACAAACAATCGCACATACAGTCCTACAAACTCACACACACTCACACACACTCACACACTCGCACCCACACACAAACTGGCACACACTCAAACACACTCACTCATACACACTCGCACACACTCACTCGCACACACACACACTCGCACACACTCGCACATAGTCACTCGAGCACACTCGCACACACTCGCACGCACACACGCACACACTCGCACACACTCACACGCACACACTCACGCACACACACTCGCGCACACTCGTGCACACTCACGCGCACACATTCGCACACATTCGCACTCACTTGCACACACTGGCACACACTGGCACACACTGGCACACACACACTCGCACACACTCGCACACACTTGCACACACTAGCACACACACTCGCACATACTCGCACACACTCGCACACACTCGCACACACTCGCATGCACACACTCGCACACACACTCAAACACACACACTCACATACACACTCGCACACACTCGCACAAACTCCTACACACACACGTACACACTCACACACACTCGCACACACACTCGCACACACTCGCACATACACACATACACATTCACACACACTCGCACACACACTCGCACACACAGTCCTACACACTCACACACACACTCGCAAACACTCGCACACACTCACACACACACTCACTCACACATACACACTCGCGCACACTCACGCACACTAGCACACACTCGTAAGCATACACTCACACTCACTCACACACTTACTCACACGCACACACTCTCGCACACACTCACACACACTCGCGCACACTCGCACACTCTCGCACACATTTGCACACACTCGCACTCACTCGCACCCACTCGCACGCACACACTCGCACACACTCATACACAATCACACAAACTCGCACACACACACTCGCACACATTCGCACACACTCGCACACATGCACTCACTCACACTCACTCGCACACACTTGCACACACTCGCACACACTCGCACACACAGTCCTACACACTCACACACACACTCGCAAACACTCGCACAAACTCACACACACTCACTCACACGCACACACTTGCGCACACTAGCACACACTCGCACGCCCACACTCGCACACATTCGCACTCACTCGCACGCACTCGCACGCACACACTCGCACACACTCGCGCAAACTCACACACACTCGCACACACTCATACACAATCGCACGCACACACACCCGCACACACTCGCACACATTTGCACTCACTCGCACGCACTCGCATGCACACACTCGCACAAACTCACACACACTGGCAGGCACACACTTATACACAATCGCACACACACACTCTAACACACACTCGCACACACTCACTCACACACACTCACACACACACTCGCACAAACTCACACACACTTGCACACACTCGCACACACTCACACGCACACACACTCACACACAATCAGACACACTCGCACACACTCACAAGCACAAACTCGCACACACACTCGCACACACTCACACGCACACACTCACACGCACACACTCGCACACACACTCGCACACACTCGCACCCACTCACTCGTGCACACTCGCGCACACTCGGGCACATTTGCACACACTCGCACACACTCGCACACTCTCGCACACACACTCGCACACACACTCGCACACACTCGAACACACTCGCACACACTCGCAAACACTCGCACATACAGTCCTACAAACTCACACACACTCACACACACTCACACACTCGCACCCACACACAAACTGGCACACACTCAAACACACTCACTCATAAACACTCGCACACACTCACTCGCACACACACACACACACTCGCACACACTCGCACCCAGTCACTCGAGCACACTCGCACACCCTCGCACGCACGCACACACTCGCACACACTCACATGCACACACTCACGCACACACACTCGCGCACACTCATGCACACTCGCACGCACACATTCACTCACATTCGCACGCACTTGCACACACTCGTACGCACACACTGGAACACACTCGCACACACTCGCACACACACACTCGCACATACTCGCTCACACTCGCACACACTCGCACGCACACACTCGCACACACTCGCATGCACACACTCGCACACACACTCACACACACACACTCGCATACACACTCGCACAACCTCCTACACACACTCGTACACACTCACACACACTAGCACACACACACTCGCACATACTCGCACACACTCGCACACACTCGCATGCACACACTCGCACACACACTCACACACTCTCGCATACACACTCGCACAAACTCCTACACACACTCGTACACACTCACACACACTCGCACACACACTTGCACACACTCGCACATACACACATACACATTCGCACACACTCGCACACACACTCGCACACACAGTCCTACACACTCACACACACACTCGCAAACACTCGCACACACTCACACACACACTCACTCACACGTACACACTCACGCACACTTGCACACACTCACGCACACTAGCACACACTCGTAAGCATACCCTCACACTCACTCACACACTTACTCACACGCACACACTCTCGCACACACTCACACACACTCGCGCACACTCGCACACACTCGCACGCCCACACTCGCACACTCTCGCACACATTTGCACACACTCGCACTCACTTGCACCCACTCGCACGCACCCACTCGCACACACTCATACACAATCACACAAACTCGCACACACACACTCGCACACATTCGCACACACTCGCACACACTCGCATGCACACACTCGCACACACAAACACACACACACTCGCATACACACTCGCACACACTCGCATGCACACACTCGCACACACACTCACACACACACACTCGCATACACACTCGCACACACTCGCACAAACTCCTACACACACTCGTACACACTCACAAACACTCGCACACACACTTGCACACACTCGAACATACACACATACACATTCGCACACACTCGCACACTCACTCGCACACACAGTCCTACACACTCACACACACACTCGCAAACACTCGCACACACACACACTCACTCACACGTACACACTCGCGCACACTCGCACACACTCACGCACACTAGCACACACTCGTAAGCATACACTCACACTCACTCACACACTTACTCACACTCACACACTCTCGCACACACTCACACACACTCGCCCACACTCGCACACACTCGCACGCCCACACTCGCACACTCTCGCACACATTTGCACACACTCGCACTCACTCACACCCACTCGCACGCACACACTCGCACACACTCATACACAATCACACAAACTCGCACACACACACTCGCACACATTCGCACACACTCGCACACACTCACTCACTCACACTCACTCGCACACACTTGCACACACTCGCACACACTCGCACACACAGTCCTACACACTCACAGACACACTCGCAAGCACTCGCACAAACTCACACACACTCACTCACACGCACACACTTGCGCACACTAGCACACACTCGCACGACCACACTCGCACACATTCGCACTCACTCGCACGCACTCGCACGCACACACTCGCACAAACTCACACACACTCGCACACACTCATACACAATCGCACGCACACACACTCGCACACACTCGCACACTCTCGAACACATTCGCACTCACTCGCACGCACACACTCGCACAAACTCGCATGCACACACTCGCACACACACTCACACACACACACTCGCATACACACTCGCACACACTCGCACAAACTCCTACACACACTCGTACACACTCACACACACTCGCACACACACTCGCACACACTCGAACATACACACATACACATTCGCACACACTCGCACACTCACTCGCACACACAGTCCTACACACTCACACACACACTCGCAAACACTCGCACACACACACTCACTCACACGTACACACTCGCGCACACTCGCACACACTCATGCACACTAGCACACACTCGAAAGCATACACTCACACTCACTCACACACTTACTCACACTCACACACTCTCGCACACACTCACACACACTCGCCCACACTCGCACACACTCGCACGCCCACACTCGCACACTCTCGCACACATTTGCACACACTCGCACTCACTCACACCCACTCGCACGCACACACTCGCACACACTCATACACAATCACACAAACTCGCACACACACACTCGCACACATTCGCACACACTCGCACACACTCACTCACTCACACTCACTCGCACACACTTGCACACACTCGCACACACTCGCACACACAGTCCTACACACTCACACACACACTCGCAAACACTCGCACAAACTCACACACACTCACTCACACGCACACACTTGCGCACACTAGCACACACTCGCACGCCCACACTCGCACACATTCGCACTCACTCGCACGCACTCGCACGCACACACTCGCACAAACTCACACACACTCGCACACACTCATACACAATCGCACGCACACACACTCGCACACACTCGCACACTCTCGCACACATTCGCACTCACTCGCACGCACACACTCGCACAAACTCGTATGCACACACTCGCACACACACTCACACACACACTCGCATACACACTCGCACACACTCGCACAAACTCCTACACACACTCGTACACACTCACACACACTCGCACACACACTTGCACACACTCGCACACACTCGCACATACACACATACACATTCGCACACACTCGCACACTCACTCGCACACACAGTCCTACACACTCACACACACACTCGCAAACACTCGCACACACACACACTCACTCACACGTACACACTCGCGCACACTCACACACACTCACGCACACTAGCACACACTCGCACGCCCACACTCGCACACTCTCGCACACATTTGCACACACTCACACTCACTCGCACCCACTCGCATGCACACACTCGCACACACTCATACACAATCACACAAACTGACACACACTCGCACACACTCACACACTCGCACCCACTCACTCGTGCACACTCGCACACATTCGCACTCACTCGCACGCACTCGCACGCACACACTCGCACAAACTCACACACACTCGCACACACTCATACACAATCGCACGCACACACACTCGCACACACACACTCACACACACTCGCACACTCTAGCACACATACGCACTCACTCGCACGCACTCGCACGCACACACTCTCACACACTCGCACAAACTCACACACACTCGCACACACTTATACACAATCGGACACACACACTCACACTCACTCGCACACACTTGCACACACTCGCACACACTCGCACACACAGTCCTACACACTCACACACACTCGCAAACACTCGCACAAACTCACACACACTCACTCACACGCACACACTTGCACACACTAGCACACACTCGCACGCCCACACTTGCACACACTCACACTCACTCACACGCACTCGCACACACACTCGCACACACTCGCACATACTCGCACACACTTGCACACACTCGCACACACTCGCATGCACACACTCGCACACACACTCACAAACACACACTCGCATACACACTCGCACACACTCGCACAAACTCCTACACACACTTGTACACACTCACACACACTCGCACACACACTTGCACACACTCACACACACTCGCACATACACGCATACACATTCGCACACACTCGCACACACACTCGCACACACAGTCCTACACACACACTCGCAAACACTCGCACACACTCACACACACTCACTCACACGTACACACTCGCACACACTTGCACACACTCACGCACACTAGCACACACTCGTAAGCATACACTCACATTCACTCACACACTTACTCACACGCACACACTCTCGCACACACTCACACACACTCGCGCACACTCGCACACACTCGCATGCCCACACTCGCACACTCTCGCACACATTTGCACACAGTCGCACTCACTCACACCCACTCGCACGCACACACTCGCACACACTCATACACAATCACACAAACTCGCACACACACTCGCACACATTCGCACACACTCGCACACACTCACTCACTCACACTCACTCGCACACACTTGCACACACTCGCACATACTCGCACACACAGTCCTACACACTCACACACACTCGCAAACACTCGCACAAACTCACACACACTCACTCACACGCACATACTTGCACACACTAGCACACACTCGCACGCCCACATTTGCACACATTCGCACTGACTCGCACGCACTCGCACGCACACACTCGCACACACTTGCACAAACTCACACACACTCGCACACACTCATACTCAATCGCACAATCGCACAAACTCACACACACTCGCACACACTCACACACTCGCACCCACTCACTCGTGCACACTCGCACACATTCG
The DNA here is from genome assembly GCF_046119375.1 of Phyllobates terribilis. Classification (NCBI taxonomy): domain Eukaryota; kingdom Metazoa; phylum Chordata; class Amphibia; order Anura; family Dendrobatidae; genus Phyllobates; species Phyllobates terribilis. The sequence continues at coordinate 4,393,088 of NW_027362853.1, forward strand.
CACGCACACACTCGCACAAACTCACACACACTCGCACACACTCATACACAATCGCACGCACACACACTCGCACACACACACTCACACACACTCGCACACTCTCGCACACATACGCACTCACTCGCACACACTCGCACAAACTCACACACACTCGCACACACTTATACACAATCGCACACACACACTCACTCACTCACACTCACTCGCACACACTTGCACACACTCGCACACACTCGCACACACAGTCCTACACACTCACACACACTCGCACATACTCGCACACACTTGCACACACTCGCATGCACACACTCGCACACACACTCACAAACACACACTCGCATACACACTCGCACACACTCGCACAAACTCCTACACACACTCGTACACACTCGTACACACTCACACACACTCGCACACACACTTGCACACACTCGCACATACACACATACACATTCGCACACACTCGCACACACACTCGCACACACAGTCCTACACACTCACACACACACTCGCAAACACTCGCACACACTCACACACACACTCACTCACACGTACACACTCACGCACACTTGCACACACTCACGCACACTAGCACACACTCGTAAGCATACACTCACACTCACTCACACACTTACTCACACGCACACACTCTCGCACACACTCACACACACTCGCGCACACTCGCACACACTCGCACGCCCACACTCGCACACTCTCGCACACATTTGCACACACTCGCACTCACTTGCACCCACTCGCACGCACACACTCGCACACACTCATACACAATCACACAAACTCGCACACACACACTCGCACACACTCGCACACTCTCGCACACATTCACACTCACTCGCACGCACTCGCACGCGCACACTCGAACACACTCGCACAAACTCACACACACTCGCACACACTTATACACAAACGCACACACACACTCGTACACACACTCGCACACACTCGCACACACTCGCACACACACTCACACACACACACTCGCACACACTCACACACACTTGCACACACTCGCACACACTCACACGCACACACACTCGCACACACACTCACACACACTCACACACTCACAAGCACACACTCGCACACACACTCGCACAAACTCACACGCACACACTCACACGCACACACTCGCACAAACAGTCGCACACACTCGCACCCACTCACTCGTGCACACTCGCGCACACTCGGGCACATTTGCACACACTCGCACACACTCGCACACTCTCGCACACACTCGCACACACACTCGCACACACTCGAACACACTCGCACACACTCGCAAACACTCGCACATACAGTCCTACAAACTCACACACACTCACACACACTCACACACTCCACCCACACACAAACTGGCACACACTCAAACACACTCACTCATACACACTCGCACACACTCACTCGCACACACACACACTCGCACACACTCGCACCCAGTCACTCGAGCACACTCGCACACACTCGCACGCACGCACACACTCGCACACACTCACACGCACACAGTCACGCACACACATTCGCGCACACTCGTGCACACTTGCACGCACACATTCGCACACATTCGCACTCACTTGCACACACTCGTGCGCACACACTGGCACACACTGGCACACACTGGCACACACACACTCGCACACACTCGCACACACTTGCACACACTAGCACACACACACTCGCACATACTCGCACACACTCGCACACACTCGCACGCACACACTCGCACACACTCGCATGCACACACTCGCACACACACTCACACACACACTCACATACACACTCGCACACACTCGCACAAACTCCTACACACACACGTACACACTCACACACACTCGCACACACACTCGCACACACTCGCACATACACACATACACATTCACACACACTCGCACACACCCCCGCACACACAGTCCTACACACTCACACACACACTCGCAAACACTCGCACACACTCACACACACACTCACTCACACGTACACACTCGCGCACACTCACGCACACTAGCACACACTCGTAAGCATACACTCACACTCACTCACACACTTACTCACACGCACACACTCTCGCACACACTCACACACACTCGCGCACACTCGCACACACTCGCACGCCCACACTCGCACACTCTCGCACACATTTGCACACACTCGCACTCACTCGCACACACTCGCACGCACACACTCGCACACACTCATACACAATCACACAAACTCGCACACACACATTCGCACACATTCGCACACACTCTCACACACGCACTCACTCACACTCACTCGCACACACTCGCACACACAGTCCTACACACTCACACACACACTCGCAAACACTCGCACAAACTCACACACACTCACGCACACACTTGCGCACACTAGCACACACTCGCATGCCCAAACTCACACAAACTCATACACAATCACACACACTCGCACGCACACATTCACACACATTCGCACGCACTTGCACACACTTGTACGCACACACTGGCACACACTCGCACACACTCGCACACACACACTCGCACATACTCGCTCACACTCGCACACACTCGCATGCACACACTCGCACACACACTCACACACACACACTCGCATACACACTCGCACAAACTCCTACACACACTCGTACACACTCACACACACTAGCACACACACACTCGCACATACTCGCACACACTCGCACACACTCGCACACACACTCACACACTCTCGCATACACACTCGCACAAACTCCTACACACACTCGTACACACTCACACACACTCGCACACACACTTGCACACACTCGCACATACACACATACACATTCGCACACACTCGCACACACACTCGCACACACAGTCCTACACACTCACACACACACTCGCAAACACTCGCACACACTCACACACACACTCACTCACACGTACACACTCACGCACACTTGCACACACTCACGCACACTAGCACACAATCGTAAGCATACCCTCACACTCACTCACACACTTACTCACACGCACACACTCTCGCACACACTCACAAACAATCGCGCACACTCGCACACACTCGCACGCCCACACTCGCACACTCTCGCACACATTTGCACACACTCGCACTCACTTGCACCCACTCGCACGCACCCACTCGCACACACTCATACACAATCACACAAACTCGCACACACACACTCGCACACATTCGCACACACTCGCACACACTCGCATGCACACACTCGCACACACACTCACACCCTCTCGCATACACACTCGCACAAACTCCTACACACACTCGTACACACTCACACACACTCGCACACACACTTGCACACACTCGCACATACACACATACACATTCGCACACATTCGCACACACTCGCACACACTTACTCACTCACACTCACTCGCACACACTTGCACACACTCGCACACACTCGCACACACAGTCCTACACACTCACACACACACTCGCAAACACTCGCACAAACTCACACACACTCACTCACACGCAGACACACTCGCATGCCCACACTCACACACATTTGCACTCACTCGCACGCACTCGCACGCACACACTCGCACAAACTCACACACACTCGCACACACTCATACACAATCGCACGCACACACACTCGCACACACACACTCGCACACACACACTCGCACACTCTCGCACACATTCACACTCACTCGCACGCACTCGCACGCGCACACTCGAACACACTCGCACAAGCTCAAACACACTCGCACACACTTATACACAAACGCACACACACACTCGTACACACACTCGCACACATTCGCACAGACTCGCACACACTCACTCACACACACTCACACACACACACTCGCACACACTCACACACACTTGCACACACTCGCACACACTCACACGCACACACACTCGCACACACACTCACACACACTCACACACTCACAAGCACACACTCGCACACACACTCGCACAAACTCACACGCACACACTCACACGCACACACTCGCACAAACAGTCGCACACACTCGCACCCACTCACTCGTGCACACTCGCGCACACTCGGGCACATTTGCACACACTCGCACACACTCGCACACTCTCGCACACACACTCGCACACACACTCGCACACACTCGAACACACTCGCACACACTCGCAAACACTCGCACATACAGTCCTACAAACTCACACACACTCACACACACTCACACACTCCACCCACACACAAACTGGCACACACTCAAACACACTCACTCATACACACTCGCACACACTCACTCGCACACACACACACTCGCACACACTCGCACCCAGTCACTCGAGCACACTCGCACACACTCGCACGCACGCACACACTCGCACACACTCACACGCACACAGTCACGCACACACACTCGCGCACACTCGTGCACACTTGCACGCACACATTCGCACACATTCGCACTCACTTGCACACACTCGTGCGCACACACTGGCACACACTGGCACACACTGGAACACACACACTCGCACACACTCGCACACACTTGCACACACTAGCACACACACACTCGCACATACTCGCACACACTCGCACACACTCGCACGCACACACTCGCACACACTCGCATGCACACACTCGCAAACACACTCACACACACACTCACATACACACTCGCACACACTCGCACAAACTCCTACACACACACGTACACACTCACACACACTCGCACACACACTCGCACACACTCGCACATACACACATACACATTCACACACACTCGCACACACACCCGCACACACAGTCCTACACACTCACACACACACTCGCAAACACTCGCACACACTCACACACACACTCACTCACACGTACACACTCGTGCACACTCACGCACACTAGCACACACTCGTAAGCATACACTCACACTCACTCACACACTTACTCACACGCACACACTCTCGCACACACTCACACACACTCGCGCACACTCGCACACACTCGCACGCCCACACTCGCACACTCTCGCACACATTTGCACACACTCGCACTCACTCGCACCCACTCGCACGCACACACTCGCACACACTCATACACAATCACACAAACTCGCACACACTCGCACCCAGTCACTCGAGCACACTCGCACACCCTCGCACGCACACACTCGCACACACTCACATGCACACACTCACGCACACACACTCATGCACACTCGCACGCACACATTCACACACATTCGCACGCACTTGCACACACTCGTACGCACACACTGGCACACACTGGCACACACTCGCACACACACACTCGCACATACTCGCTCACACTCGCACACACTCGCACGCACACACTCGCACACACTCGCATGCACACACTCGCACACACACTCACACACACACACTCGCATACACACTCGCACAAACTCCTACACACACTCGTACACACTCACACACACTAGCACACACACTTGCACACACTCGCACATACACACATACACATTCGCACACACTCGCACACACACTCGCACACACAGTCCTACACACTCACACACACACTCGCAAACACTCGCACACACTCACACACACACTCACTCACACGTACACACTCACGCACACTTGCACACACTCACGCACACTAGCACACACTCGTAAGCATACACTCACACTCACTCACACACTTACTCACACGCACACACTCTCGCACACACTCACACACACTCGCGCACACTCGCACACACTCGCACGCCCACACTCGCACACTCTCGCACACATTTGCACACACTCTCACTCACTTGCACCCACTCGCACGCACCCACTCGCACACACTCATACACAATCACACAAACTCGCACACACACACTCGCACACATTCGCACACACTCGCACACACTCGCATGCACACACTCGCACACACACTCACACACACACTCTCGCATACACACTCGCACAAACTCCTACACACACTCGTACACACTCACACACACTCGCACTCACTTGCACCCACTCGCACGCACACACTCATACACAATCACACAAACTCGCACACACACACTCGTACACATTCGCACACACTCGCACACACTCACTCACTCACACTCACTCGCACACACTTGCACACACTCGCACACACTCGCACACACAGTCCTACACACTCACACACACAATCTCGCAAACACTCGCACAAACTCACACGCAGACACACTCGCATGCCCACACTCACACACATTTGCACTCACTCACACGCACTCGCACGCACACACTCGCCCAAACTCACACACACTCGCACACACTCATACACAATCGCACGCGCACACACTCGCACACGCACACATTCGCACTCACTCGCACGCACTCGCACGCACACACTTGCACAAACTCACACACACTCGCACACACTCATACACAATCGCACGCGCACACACTCGCACACGCACACATTCGCACTCACTCGCACGCACTCGCACGCACACACTCGCACACACTCGCACGCACACTCGCATACACACTCGCACAAACTCCTACACACACTCGTACACACTCACACACACTAGCACACACACACTCGCACACACTCGCACATACTCGCACACACTCGCACACACTCGCATGCACACACTCGCACACACATTCACACACACTCTCGCATACACACTCGCACAAACTCCTACACACACTCGTACACACTCACACACACTCGCACACACACTTGCACACACTCGCACACACTCGCACATACACACATACACATTCGCACACACTCGCACACACACTCGCACACACAGTCCTACACACTCACACACACACTCGCAAACACTCGCACACTTTCACACACACACTCACTCACACGTACACACTCATGCACACTTGCACACACTCACGCACACTAGCACACACTCGTAAGCATACACTCACACTCACTCACACACTTACTCACACGCACACACTCTCGCACACACTCACACACACTCGAGCACACTCGCACACACTCGCACGCCCACCATCACACACTCTCGCACACATTTGCACACACTCGCACTCACTTGCACCCACTCGCACGCACACACTCGCACACACTCATACACAATCACACAAACTCGCACACACACACTCGCACACATTTGCACACACTCGCACACTCACACTCACTCGCACACACTTGCACACACTCGCACACACTCGCACACACAGTCCTACACACTCACACACACACTCGCAAACACTCACACAAACTCACACACACTCACTCACACGCACACACTTGCGCACACTAGAACACACTCGCACGCCCACACTCACACACATTCGCACTCACTCGCACGCACTCGCACGCACACACTTGCACAAACTCACACACACTCGCACACACTCATACACAATCGCATGCACACACACTCGCACACACACACTCGCACACACTAGCACACTCTCGCACACATTCACACTCACTCGCACGCGCACACTCGAACACACTCGCACAAACACACACACACTCGCACACACTTATACACAAACGCACACACACACTCGTACACACACTCGCACACACTCGCACACACTCGCACACACTCACTCACACACACACACTCGCACACACTCACACACACTTGCACACACTCGCACACACTCACACGCACACACACTCGCACACACACTCACACACACTCGCACACACTCACAAGCACACACTCGCACACACACTCACACACACTCACACGCACAAACTCACACGCACACACTCGCACAAACAGTCGCACACACTCGCACCCACTCACTCGTGCACACTCGCGCACAATTGGGCACATTTGCACACACTCGCACACACTCGCACACTCTCGCAAACACACTCGCACACACACTCGCACACACTCGAACACACTCGCACACACTCGCAAACACTCACACATACAGTCCTACAAACTCACACACACTCACACACACTCACACACTCGCACCCACACACAAACTGGCACACACTCAAATACACTCACTCATACACACTCGCACACAATCACTCGCACACACACACACACTCGCACACACTCGCACCCAGTCACTCGAGCACACTCACACACCCTCGCACGCACGCACACACTCGTACACACTCACATGCACACACTCATGCACACACACTCGCGCACACTCGTGCACACTCGCACGCACACATTCACACACATTCGCACTCAATTGCACACACTCGTACGCACACACTCGCACACACTCGCACACACACACTCGCACATACTTGCTCACACTCGCACACACTCGCACGCACACACTCGCACACACTCGCATGCACACACTCGCACACACACTCACACACACACACTCGCATACACACTCGCACAAACTCCTACACACACTCGTACACACTCACACACACTAGCACACACACACTCGCACACACTCGCACATACTCGCACACACTCACACACTCGCATGCACACATTCGCACACACTCACACACACACTCTCGCATACACACTTGCACAAACTCCTACACACTCACACACACTCGCACACACACTTGCACACACTCGCACACACTCGCACATACACACATACACATTCGCACACACTCGCACACACACTCGCACACACAGTCCTACAAACTCACACACACACTCGCAAACACTCGCACACACTCACACACACACTCACTCACACGTACACACTCACGCACACTTGCACACACTCACGCACACTAGCACACACTCGTAAGCATACACTCACACTCACTCACACACTTACTCACACGCACACACTCTCGCACACACTCACACACACTCGCACACACTCGCATGCCCACACTCGCACACTCTCGCACACATTTGCACACACTCGCATTCACTTGCACCCACTCGCACGCACACACTCGCACACACTCATACACAATCACACAAACTCGCACACACACACTCGCACACATTCGCACACACTCGCACACACTCACTCACACTCACTCGCACACACTTGCACACACTCGCACATACTCGCACACACAGTCCTACACACTCACACACACACTCGCAAACACTCGCACAAACTCACACACACTCACTCACACGCACACACTTGCGCACACTAGCACACACTCGCACGCCCACACTCACACATATTCGCACTCACTCGCACACACTCGCACGCACACACTCGCACAAACTCACACACACTCGCACACACTCATACTCAATCGCACAAACTCAAACACACTCGCACACACTCACACACTCGCACCCACTCACTCGTGCACACTCGCACACATTCGCACGCACACACTCGCACAAACTCACACACACTCGCACACACTCATACACAATCGCACGCACACACACTCGCACACACACACTCACACACACTCGCACACTCTCGCACACATACGCACTCACTCGCACACACTCTCACACACTCGCAAAAACTCACACACACTCGCACACACTTATACACAATCGCACACACACACTCACTCACTCACACTCACTCGCACACACTTGCACACACTCGCACACACTCGCACACACAGTCCTACACACTCACACACACTCGCACATACTCGCACACACTTGCACACACTCGCATGCACACACTCGCACACACACTCACAAACACACACTCGCATACACACTCGCACACACTCGCACAAACTCCTACACACACTCGTACACACTCACACACACTCGCACACACACTTGCACACACTCGCACACACTCGCACATACACACATACACATTCGCACACACTCGCACACACACTCGCACACACAGTCCTACACACACACACTCGCAAACACTCGCACACACTCACACACACACTCACTCACACGTAAACACTCGCACACACTCGCACACACTCACGCACACTAGCACACACTCGTAAGCATACACTCACATTCACTCACACACTTAATCACACGCACACACTCTCGCACACACTCACACACACTCGCGCACACTCGCACACACTCGCAAGCCAACACTCGCACACTCTCGCACACATTTGCACACACTTGCACTCACTCACACCCACTCGCACGCACACACTCGCACACACTCATACACAATCACACAAACTCGCCACACACACTCGCACACATTCGCACACACTCGCACACACTCACTCACTCACACTCACTCGCACACACTTGCACACACTCGCACACACTCGCACACACAGTCCTACACACTCACACACACTCGCAAACACTCGCACAAACTCACACACACTCACTCACACGCACACACTTGCACACACTAGCACACACTCGCACGCCCACACTTGCACACATTCGCACTCACTCGCACGCACTCGCACGCACACACTCGCACACACTCGCACAAACTCACACACACTCGCACACACTCATACACAATCGTACAATCGCACAAACTCACACACACTCGCACACAGTCACACACTCGCACCCACTCACTCGTGCACACTCGCACACATTTGCACTCACTCGCACGCACTCGCACGCACACACTCGCACAAACTCACACACACTCGCACACACTCATACACAATCGCAAGCACACACTCGCACACACACACTCGCACACACTCGCACACTCTCGCACACATACGCACTCACTCGCACGCACTCGCACGCACACACTCTCACACACTCGCACAAACTCACACACACTCGCACACACTTATACGCAATCGCACACACACACTCACTCACTCACACTCACTCGCACACACTTGCACACACTCGCACACACTCGCACACACTCATACACAATCGCACAAACTCACACACACTCGTACACACTCACACACTCGCACCCACTCACTCGTGTACACTCGCAAACATTCGCACTCACTCGCACACACTCGCACGCACACACTCGCACAAACTCACACACACTCGCACACACTCATACACAATCGCACACACACACACTCGCACACACACACTCGCACACACTCGCACACTCTCGCACACATTCACACTCACTCGCACGCACTCGCACGCACACACTCGCACACACTCGCACAAACTCACACACACTCGCACACACTTATACACAATCGCACACACACACACTCGTACACACACTCGCACACACTCGCACACACTCGCACACACTCACTCACACACACACACTCGCACACACTCACACACACTCGCACACACTCACATGCACACGCACTCGCACACACTCACACACACTCGCACACACTCACAAGCACACACTCGCACAGACACTCGCTCACACTCACAAGCACACACTCACACGCACACACTCGCACACACACTCGCACACACTCACACCCACTCACTCGTGCACACTCGCGCACACTCGGGCACATTTGCACACACTCGCACACACTCGCACACTCTCGCACACACTCGCACACACACTCGCACACACTCGAACACACTCACACACACTCACAAACAATCGCACATACAGTCCTACAAACTCACACACACTCACACACACTCACACACTCGCACCCACACACAAACTGGCACACACTCAAACACACTCACTCATACACACTCGCACACACTCACTCGCACACACACACACTCGCACACACTCGCACCCAGTCACTCGAGCACACTCGCACACACTCGCACGCACACACGCACACACTCGCACACACTCACACGCACACACTCACGCACACACACTCGCGCACACTCGTGCACACTCGCGCGCACACATTCGCACACATTCGCACTCACTTGCACACACTGGCACACACTGGCACACACTGGCACACACACACTCGCACACACTCGCACACACTTGCACACACTAGCACACACACTCGCACATACTCGCACACACTCGCACACACTCGCACACACTCGCATGCACACACTCGCACACACACTCAAACACACACACTCACATACACACTCGCACACACTCGCACAAACTCCTACACACACACGTACACACTCACACACACTCGCACACACACTCGCACACACTCGCACATACACACATACACATTCACACACACTCGCACACACACTCGCACACACAGTCCTACACACTCACACACACACTCGCAAACACTCGCACACACTCACACACACACTCACTCACACATACACACTCGCGCACACTCACGCACACTAGCACACACTCGTAAGCATACACTCACACTCACTCACACACTTACTCACACGCACACACTCTCGCACACACTCACACACACTCGCGCACACTCGCACACTCTCGCACACATTTGCACACACTCGCACTCACTCGCACCCACTCGCACGCACACACTCGCACACACTCATACACAATCACACAAACTCGCACACACACACTCGCACACATTCGCACACACTCGCACACACGCACTCACTCACACTCACTCGCACACACTTGCACACACTCGCACACACTCGCACACACAGTCCTACACACTCACACACACACTCGCAAACACTCGCACAAACTCACACACACTCACTCACACGCACACACTTGCGCACACTAGCACACACTCGCACGCCCACACTCGCACACATTCGCACTCACTCGCACGCACTCGCACGCACACACTCGCACACACTCGCGCAAACTCACACACACTCGCACACACTCATACACAATCGCACGCACACACACCCGCACACACTCGCACACATTTGCACTCACTCGCACGCACTCGCATGCACACACTCGCACAAACTCACACACACTGGCACACACTTATACACAATCGCACACACACACTCTAACACACACTCGCACACACTCACTCACACACACTCACACACACACTCGCACAAACTCACACACACTTGCACACACTCGCACACACTCACACGCACACACACTCACACACAATCAGACACACTTGCACACACTCACAAGCACAAACTCGCACACACACTCGCACACACTCACACGCACACACTCACACGCACACACTCGCACACACACTCGCACACACTCGCACCCACTCACTCGTGCACACTCGCGCACACTCGGGCACATTTGCACACACTCGCACACACTCGCACACTCTCGCACACACACTCGCACACACACTCGCACACACTCGAACACACTCGCACACACTCGCAAACACTCGCACATACAGTCCTACAAACTCACACACACTCACACACACTCACACACTCGCACCCACACACAAACTGGCACACACTCAAACACACTCACTCATACACACTCGCACACACTCACTCGCACACACACACACACACTCGCACACACTCGCACCCAGTCACTCGAGCACACTCGCACACCCTCGCACGCACGCACACACTCGCACACACTCACATGCACACACTCACGCACACACACTCGCGCACACTCATGCACACTCGCACGCACACATTCACTCACATTCGCACGCACTTGCACACACTCGTACGCACACACTGGAACACACTCGCACACACTCGCACACACACACTCGCACATACTCGCTCACACTCGCACACACTCGCACGCACACACTCGCACACACTCGCATGCACACACTCGCACACACACTCACACACACACACTCGCATACACACTCGCACAACCTCCTACACACACTCGTACACACTCACACACACTAGCACACACACACTAGCACATACTCGCACACACTCGCACACACTCGCATGCACACACTCGCACACACACTCACACACTCTCGCATACACACTCGCACAAACTCCTACACACACTCGTACACACTCACACACACTCGCACACACACTTGCACACACTCGCACATACACACATACACATTCGCACACACTCGCACACACACTCGCACACACAGTCCTACACACTCACACACACACTCGCAAACACTCGCACACACTCACACACACACTCACTCACACGTACACACTCACGCACACTTGCACACACTCACGCACACTAGCACACACTCGTAAGCATACCCTCACACTCACTCACACACTTACTCACACGCACACACTCTCGCACACACTCACACACACTCGCGCACACTCGCACACACTCGCACGCCCACACTCGCACACTCTCGCACACATTTGCACACACTCGCACTCACTTGCACCCACTCGCACGCACCCACTCGCACACACTCATACACAATCACACAAACTCGCACACACACACTCGCACACATTCGCACACACTCGCACACACTCGCATGCACACACTCGCACACACAAACACACACACACTCGCATAAACACTCGCACACACTCGCATGCACACACTCGCACACACACTCACACACACACACTCGCATACACACTCGCACACACTCGCACAAACTCCTACACACACTCGTACACACTCACAAACACTCGCACACACACTTGCACACACTCGAACATACACACATACACATTCGCACACACTCGCACACTCACTCGCACACACAGTCCTACACACTCACACACACACTCGCAAACACTCGCACACACACACACTCACTCACACGTACACACTCGCGCACACTCGCACACACTCACGCACACTAGCACACACTCGTAAGCATACACTCACACTCACTCACACACTTACTCACACTCACACACTCTCGCACACACTCACACACACTCGCCCACACTCGCACACACTCGCACGCCCACACTCGCACACTCTCGCACACATTTGCACACACTCGCACTCACTCACACCCACTCGCACGCACACACTCGCACACACTCATACACAATCACACAAACTCGCACACACACACTCGCACACATTCGCACACACTCGCACACACTCACTCACTCACACTCACTCGCACACACTTGCACACACTCGCACACACTCGCACACACAGTCCTACACACTCACAGAAACACTCGCAAGCACTCGCACAAACTCACACACACTCACTCACACGCACACACTTGCGCACACTAGCACACACTCGCACGACCACACTCGCACACATTCGCACTCACTCGCACGCACTCGCACGCACACACTCGCACAAACTCACACACACTCGCACACACTCATACACAATCGCACGCACACACACTCGCACACACTCGCACACTCTCAAACACATTCGCACTCACTCGCACGCACACACTCGCACAAACTCGCATGCACACACTCGCACACACACTCACACACACACACTCGCATACACACTCGCACACACTCGCACAAACTCCTACACACACTCGTACACACTCACACACACTCGCACACACACTCGCACACACTCGAACATACACACATACACATTCGCACACACTCGCACACTCACTCGCACACACAGTCCTACACACTCACACACACACTCGCAAACACTCGCACACACACACTCACTCACACGTACACACTCGCGCACACTCGCACACACTCATGCACACTAGCACACACTCGAAAGCATACACTCACACTCACTCACACACTTACTCACACTCACACACTCTCGCACACACTCACACACACTCGCCCACACTCGCACACACTCGCACGCCCACACTCGCACACTCTCGCACACATTTGCACACACTCGCACTCACTCACACCCACTCGCACGCACACACTCGCACACACTCATACACAATCACACAAACTCGCACACACACACTCGCACACATTCGCACACACTCGCACACACTCACTCACTCACACTCACTCGCACACACTTGCACACACTCGCACACACTCGCACACACAGTCCTACACACTCACACACACACTCGCAAACACTCGCACAAACTCACACACACTCACTCACACGCACACACTTGCGCACACTAGCACACACTCGCACGCCCACACTCGCACACATTCGCACTCACTCGCACGCACTCGCACGCACACACTCGCACAAACTCACACACACTCGCACACACTCATACACAATCGCACGCACACACACTCGCACACACTCGCACACTCTCGCACACATTCGCACTCACTCGCACGCACACACTCGCACAAACTCGTATGCACACACTCGCACACACACTCACACACACACTCGCATACACACTCGCACACACTCGCACAAACTCCTACACACACTCGTACACACTCACACACACTCGCACACACACTTGCACACACTCGCACACACTCGCACATACACACATACACATTCGCACACACTCGCACACTCACTCGCACACACAGTCCTACACACTCACACACACACTCGCAAACACTCGCACACACACACACTCACTCACACGTACACACTCGCGCACACTCACACACACTCACTCACTCACACTCACTCGCACACACTTGCACACACTCGCACATACTCGCACACACAGTCCTACACACTCACACACACTCGCAAACACTCGCACAAACTCACACACACTCACTCACACGCACATACTTGCACACACTAGCACACACTCGCACGCCCACATTTGCACACATTCGCACTGACTCGCACGCACTCGCACGCACACACTCGCACACACTTGCACAAACTCACACACACTCGCACACACTCATACTCAATCGCACAATCGCACAAACTCACACACACTCGCACACACTCACACACTCGCACCCACTCACTCGTGCACACTCGCACACATTCGCACGCACACACTCGCACAAACTCACACACACTCGCACACACTCATACACAATCGCACGCACACACACTCGCACACACACACTCACACACACTCGCACACTCTCGCACACATACGCACTCACTCGCACACACTCTCACACACTCGCACAAACTCACACACACTCGCACACACTTATACACAATCGCACACACACACTCACTCACTCACACTCACTCGCACACACTTGCACACACTCGCACACACTCGCACACACAGTCCTACACACTCACACACACTCGCACATACTCGCACACACTTGCACACACTCGCATGCACACACTCGCACACACACTCACAAACACACACTCGCATACACACTCGCACACACTCGCACAAACTCCTACACACACTCGTACACACTCGTACACACTCACACACACTCGCACACACACTTGCACACACTCGCACATACACACATACACATTCGCACACACTCGCACACACACTCGCACACACAGTCCTACACACTCACACACACACTCGCAAACGCTCGCACACACTCACACACACACTCACTCACACGTACACACTCACGCACACTTGCACACACTCACGCACACTAGCACACACTCGTAAGCATACACTCACACTCACTCACACACTTACTCACACGCACACACTCTCGCACACACTCACACACACTCGCGCACACTCGCACACACTCGCACGCCCACACTCGCACACTCTCGCACACATTTGCACACACTCGCACTCACTTGCACCCACTCGCACGCACACACTCGCACACACTCATACACAATCACACAAACTCGCACACACACACTCGCACACATTCGCACACACTCACACACACTCACTCACTCACACTCACTCGCACACACTTGCACACACTCGCACACACTCGCACACACAGTCCTACACACTCACACACACACTCGCAAACACTCGCACAAACTCACACACACTCACTCACACAGACACACTCGCATGCCCACACTCACACACATTTGCACTCACTCGCACGCACTCGCACGCACACACTCGCACAAACTCACACACACTCGCACACACGCATACACAATCGCACGCACACACACACTCGCACACACTCGCACACTCTCGCACACATTCACACTCACTCGCACGCACTCGCACGCGCACACTCGAACACACTCGCACAAACTCACACACACTCGCACACACTTATACACAAACGCACACACACACTCGTACACACACTCGCACACACTCGCACACACTCGCACACACACACTCGCACACACTCACACACACTTGCACACACCCGCACACACTCACACGCACACACACTCGCACACACACTCACACACACTCACACACTCACAAGCACACACTCGCACACACACTCGCACAAACTCACACGCACACACTCACACGCACACACTCGCACAAACAGTCGCACACACTCGCACCCACTCACTCGTGCACACTCGCGCACACTCGGGCACATTTGCACACACTCGCACACACTCGCACACTCTCGCACACACACTCGCACACACACTCGCACACACTCGAACACACTCGCACACACTCGCAAACACTCGCACATACAGTCCTACAAACTCACACACACTCACACACACTCACACACTCCACCCACACACAAACTGGCACACACTCAAACACACTCACTCATACACACTCGCACACACTCACTCGCACACACACACACTCGCACACACTCGCACCCAGTCACTCGAGCACACTCGCACACACTCGCACGCACGCACACACTCGCACACACTCACACGCACACAGTCACGCACACACATTCGCGCACACTCGTGCACACTTGCACGCACACATTCGCACACATTCGCACTCACTTGCACACACTCGTGCGCACACACTGGCACACACTGGCACACACTGGCACACACACACTCGCACACACTCGCACACACTTGCACACACTAGCACACACACACTCGCACATACTCGCACACACTCGCACACACTCGCACGCACACACTCGCACACACTCGCATGCACACACTCGCACACACACTCACACACACACTCACATACACACTCGCACACACTCGCACAAACTCCTACACACACACGTACACACTCACACACACTCGCACACACACTCGCACACACTCGCACATACACACATACACATTCACACACACTCGCACACACACCCGCACACACAGTCCTACACACTCACACACACACTCGCAAACACTCGCACACACTCACACACACACTCACTCACACGTACACACTCGCGCACACTCACGCACACTAGCACACACTCGTAAGCATACACTCACACTCACTCACACACTTACTCACACGCACACACTCTCGCACACACTCACACACACTCGCGCACACTCGCACACACTCGCACGCCCACACTCGCACACTCTCGCACACATTTGCACACACTCGCACTCACTCGCACACACTCGCACGCACACACTCGCACACACTCATACACAATCACACAAACTCGCACACACACATTCGCACACATTCGCACACACTCTCACACACGCACTCACTCACACTCACTCGCACACACTCGCACACACAGTCCTACACACTCACACACACACTCGCAAACACTCGCACAAACTCACACACACTCACGCACACACTTGCGCACACTAGCACACACTCGCACGCCCAAACTCACACAAACTCATACACAATCACACACACTCGCACGCACACATTCACACACATTCGCACGCACTTGCACACACTTGTACGCACACACTGGCACACACTCGCACACACTCGCACACACACACTCGCACATACTCGCTCACACTCGCACACACTCGCATGCACACACTCGCACACACACTCACACACACACACTCGCATACACACTCGCACAAACTCCTACACACACTCGTACACACTCACACACACTAGCACACACACACTCGCACATACTCGCACACACTCGCACACACTCGCACACACACTCACACACTCTCGCATACACACTCGCACAAACTCCTACACACACTCGTACACACTCACACACACTCGCACACACACTTGCACACACTCGCACATACACACATACACATTCGCACACACTCGCACACACACTCGCACACACAGTCCTACACACTCACACACACACTCGCAAACACTCGCACACACTCACACACACACTCACTCACACGTACACACTCACGCACACTTGCACACACTCACGCACACTAGCACACAATCGTAAGCATACCCTCACACTCACTCACACACTTACTCACACGCACACACTCTCGCACACACTCACAAACAATCGCGCACACTCGCACACACTCGCACGCCCACACTCGCACACTCTCGCACACATTTGCACACACTCGCACTCACTTGCACCCACTCGCACGCACCCACTCACACACACTCATACACAATCACACAAACTCGCACACACACACTCGCACACATTCGCACACACTCGCACACACTCGCATGCACACACTCGCACACACACTCACACCCTCTCGCATACACACTCGCACAAACTCCTACACACACTCGTACACACTCACACACACTCGCACACACACTTGCACACACTCGCACATACACACATACACATTCGCACACATTCGCACACACTCGCACACACTCACTCACTCACACTCACTCGCACACACTTGCACACACTCGCACACACTCGCACACACAGTCCTACACACTCACACACACACTCGCAAACACTCGCACAAACTCACACACACTCACTCACACGCAGACACACTCGCATGCCCACACTCACACACATTTGCACTCACTCGCACGCACTCGCACGCACACACTCGCACAAACTCACACACACTCGCACACACTCATACACAATCGCACGCACACACACTCGCACACACACACTCGCACACTCTCGCACACATTCACACTCACTCGCACGCACTCGCACGCGCACACTCGAACACACTCGCACAAGCTCAAACACACTCGCACACACTTATACACAAACGCACACACACACTCGTACACACACTCGCACACACTCGCACACACTCGCACACACTCACTCACACACACTCACACACACACACTCGCACACACTCACACACACTTGCACACACTCGCACACACTCACACGCACACACACTCGCACACACACTCACACACACTCACACACTCACAAGCACACACTCGCACACACACTCGCACAAACTCACACGCACACACTCACACGCACACACTCGCACAAACAGTCGCACACACTCGCACCCACTCACTCGTGCACACTCGCGCACACTCGGGCACATTTGCACACACTCGCACACACTCGCACACTCTCGCACACACACTCGCACACACACTCGCACACACTCGAACACACTCGCACACACTCGCAAACACTCGCACATACAGTCCTACAAACTCACACACACTCACACACACTCACACACTCCACCCACACACAAACTGGCACACACTCAAACACACTCACTCATACACACTCGCACACACTCACTCGCACACACACACACTCGCACACACTCGCACCCAGTCACTCGAGCACACTCGCACACACTCGCACGCACGCACACACTCGCACACACTCACACGCACACAGTCACGCACACACACTCGCGCACACTCGTGCACACTTGCACGCACACATTCGCACACATTCGCACTCACTTGCACACACTCGTGCGCACACACTGGCACACACTGGCACACACTGGAACACACACACTCGCACACACTCGCACACACTTGCACACACTAGCACACACACACTCGCACATACTCGCACACACTCGCACACACTCGCACGCACACACTCGCTCACACTCGCATGCACACACTCGCAAACACACTCACACACACACTCACATACACACTCGCACACACTCGCACAAACTCCTACACACACACGTACACACTCACACACACTCGCACACACACTCGCACACACTCGCACATACACACATACACATTCACACACACTCGCACACACACCCGCACACACAGTCCTACACACTCACACACACACTCGCAAACACTCGCACACACTCACACACACACTCACTCACACGTACACACTCGTGCACACTCACGCACACTAGCACACACTCGTAAGCATACACTCACACTCACTCAAACACTTACTCACACGCACACACTCTCGCACACACTCACACACACTCGCGCACACTCGCACACACTCGCACGCCCACACTCGCACACTCTCGCACACATTTGCACACACTCGCACTCACTCGCACCCACTCACACGCACACACTCGCACACACTCATACACAATCACACAAACTCGCACACACTCGCACCCAGTCACTCGAGCACACTCGCACACCCTCGCACGCACACACTCGCACACACTCACATGCACACACTCACGCACACACACTCATGCACACTCGCACGCACACATTCACACACATTCGCACGCACTTGCACACACTCGTACGCACACACTGGCACACACTGGCACACACTCGCACACACACACTCGCACATACTCGCTCACACTCGCACACACTCGCACGCACACACTCGCACACACTCGCATGCACACACTCGCACACACACTCACACACACACACTCGCATACACACTCGCACAAACTCCTACACACACTCGTACACACTCACACACACTAGCACACACACACTCGCACATACTCGCACACACTCGCACACACTCGCATGCACACACTCGCACACACACTCACACACTCTCGCATACACACTCGCACAAACTCCTACACACACTCGTACACACTCACACACACTCGCACACACACTTGCACACACTCGCACATACACACATACACATTCGCACACACTCGCACACACACTCGCACACACAGTCCTACACACTCACACACACACTCGCAAACACTCGCACACACTCACACACACACTCACTCACACGTACACACTCACGCACACTTGCACACACTCACGCACACTAGCACACACTCGTAAGCATACACTCACACTCACTCACACACTTACTCACACGCACACACTCTCGCACACACTCACACACACTCGCGCACACTCGCACACACTCGCACGCCCACACTCGCACACTCTCGCACACATTTGCACACACTCTCACTCACTTGCACCCACTCGCACGCACCCACTCGCACACACTCATACACAATCACACAAACTCGCACACACACACTCGCACACATTCGCACACACTCGCACACACTCGCATGCACACACTCGCACACACACTCACACACACACTCTCGCATACACACTCGCACAAACTCCTACACACACTCGTACACACTCACACACACTCGCACTCACTTGCACCCACTCGCACGCACACACTCATACACAATCACACAAACTCGCACACACACACTCGCACACATTCGCACACACTCGCACACACTCACTCACTCACACTCACTCGCACACACTTGCACACACTCGCACACACTCGCACACACAGTCCTACACACTCACACACACAATCTCGCAAACACTCGCACAAACTCACACGCAGACACACTCGCATGCCCACACTCACACACATTTGCACTCACTCGCACGCACTCGCACGCACACACTCGCCCAAACTCACACACACTCGCACACACTCATACACAATCGCACGCACACACACTCGCACACACACACTCGCACACACTCGCACACTCTCGCACACATTCACACTCACTCGCACGCACTCGCACGCGCACACTCGATCACACTCGCACAAACTCACACACACTCGCACACACTTATACACAAACGCACACACACACTCGTACACACACTCGCACACACTCGCACACACTCGCACACACTCACTCACACACACTCACACACACACACTCGCACACACTCACACACACTTGCACACACTCGCACACACTCACACGCACACACACTCGCACACACACTCACACACTCACAAGCACACACTCGCACACACACTCGCACACACGCACACACTCACACGCACACACTCGCACAAACAGTCGCACCCACTCACTCGTGCACACTCGCGCACACTCGGGCACATTTGCACACACTCGCACACACTCGCACACTCTCGCACACACACTCGCACACACACTCGCACACACTCGAACGCACTCGCACACACTCACAAACACTCGCACATACAGTCCTACAAACTCACACACACTCACACACTCCACCCACACACAAACTGGCACACACTCAAACACACTCACTCATACACACTCGCACACACTCACTCGCACACACACACACACACTCGCACCCAGTCACTCGAGCACACTCGCACACACTCGCACGCAAGCACACACTCGCACACACTCACACGCACACAGTCACGCACACACACTCGCGCACACTCGTGCACACTTGCACGCACACATTCGCACACATTTGCACTCACTTGCACACACTCGTGCGCACACACTGGCACACACTGGCACACACTGGCACACACACACTCGCACACACTCGCACACACTTGCACACACACACTCGCACACACTCGCACACACTTGCACACACTAGCACACACACACTCGCACATACTCGCACACACTCGCACACACTCGCACGCACACACTCGCACACACTCGCATGCACACACTCGCACACACACTCACACACACACTCACATACACACTCGCACACACTCGCACAAACTCCTACACACACGTACACACTCACACACACTCGCACACACATTCGCACACACTCGCACATACACACATACACATTCACACACACTCACACACCCGCACACACAGTCCTACACACTCACACACACACTCACAAACACTCGCACACACTCACACACACACTCACTCACACGAACACACTCGCACACACTCACGCACACTAGCACACACTCGTAAGCATACACTCACACTCACTCACACACTTACTCACACGCACACACTCTCGCACACACTCACACACACTCGCGCACACTCGCACACACTCGCACGCCCACACTCGCACACTCTCGCACACATTTGCACACACTCGCACTCACTCGCACCCACTCGCACGCACACACTCGCACACACTCATACACAATCACACAAACTCGCACACACACACTCGCACACATTCGCACACACTCTCACACACGCACTCACTCACACTCACTCGCACACACTTGCACACACTCGCACACACTCGCACACACAGTCCTACACACTCACACACACACTCGCAAACACTCGCACAAACTCACACACACTCACTCACACGCACACACTTGCGCACACTAGCACACACTCGCACGCCCAAACTCGCACACATTCGCACTCACTCGCACGCACTCGCACGCACACACTCGCACACACTCGCACAAACTCACACACACTCGCACACACTCATACACAATCGCACGCACACACACCCGCACACACTCGCACACATTCGCACTCACTCGCACGCATTCGCACGCACACACTCGCACAAACTCACACACACTGGCACACACTTATACACAATCGCACACACACACTCTAACACACACTCACACACACTCGCACACACTCACTCACACACACTCACACACACACTCGCACACACTCACACACACTTGCACACACTCGCACACACTCACACGCACACACACTCACACACACACTCACACACACTCGCACACACTCACAAGCACAAACTCACACACACACTCACACACACTCACACGCACACACTCACACGCACACACTCGCACACAAACTCGCACACACTCGCACCCAGTCACTCGAGCACACTCGCACACCCTCGCACGCACGCACACACTCGCACACACTCACATGCACACACTCACGCACACACACTCGCGCACACTCGAACACACTCGCACACACTCGCAAACACTCGCACATACAGTCCTACAAACTCACACACACTCACACACACTCACACAATCCACCCACACACAAACTGGCACACACTCAAACACACTCACTCAGACACACTCGCACACACTCGTGCGCACACACTGGCACACACTGGCACACACTGGCACACACACACTCGCACACACTCGCACACACTTGCACACACTAGCACACACACACTCGCACATACTCGCACACACTCGCACACACTCGCACACACTCGCATGCACACACTCGCACACACACTCACACACACACACTCACATACACACTCGCACACACTCGCACAAACTCCTACACACACTCGTACACACTCACACACACTCGAACACACACTCGCACACACTCGCACACACTCGCACATACACACATACACATTCACACACACTCGCACACACACTCGCACACACAGTCCTACACACTCACACACTTGCACACACTCGCACACACTCACACACACACACACTCACACACACACTCACACACACTCGCACACACTCACAAGCACAAACTCGCACACACACTCGCACACACTCACACGCACACACTCACACGCACACACTCGCACACACTCGCACCCAGTCACTCGAGCACACTCGCACACCCTCGCACGCACGCACACACTCGCACACACTCACATGCACACACTCACACACACACTCGCACACACTCGAACACACTCGCACACACTCGCAAACACTCGCACATACAGTCCTACAAACTCACACACACTCACACACACTCACACACTTGCACCCACACACAAACTGGCACACACTCAAACACACTCACTCATACACACTCGCACACACTCACTCGCACACACACTCGCACACACTCGCACCCAGTCACTCGAGCACACTCGCACACCCTCGCACGCACGCACGCACACACTCGCACACACTCGCACACACTCACGCACACACACTCGCACACACTCGTGCACACTCGCACGCACACATTCACGCACACACACTCGCGCACACTCGTGCACACTCGCACGCACACATTCACACACATTCGCACTCACTTGCACACACTCGTACGCACACACTGGCACACACTCGCACACACTCGCACACACACACTCGCACATACTCGCTCACACTCACACACACTCGCACGCACACACTCGCACACACTCGCATGCACACACTCGCACACACACTCGCACAAACTCCTACACACACTCGTACACACTCACACACACTAGCACACACACACTCGCACACACTCGCACATACTCGCACACACTCGCACACACTCGCATGCACACACTCGCACACACATTCACACACACTCTCGCATACACACTCGCACAAACTCCTACACACACTCGTACACACTCACACACACTCGCACACACACTTGCACACACTCGCACACACTCGCACATACACACATACACATTCGCACACACTCGCACACACACTCGCACACACAGTCCTACACACTCACACACACACTCGCAAACACTCGCACACACTCACACACACTCACTCACACGTACACACTCATGCACACTTGCACACACTCACGCACACTAGCACACACTCGTAAGCATACACTCACACACACTTACTCACACGCACACACTCTCGCACACACTCACACACACTCGCGCACACAAGCACACACTCGCACGCCCACCATCACACACTCTCGCACACATTTGCACACACTCGCACTCACTCGCACCCACTCGCACGCACAAACTCGCACACACTCATACACAATCACACAAACTCGCACACACACACTCGCACACATTCGCACACACTCTCACACACGCACTCACTCACACTCACTCGCACACACTTGCACACACTCGCACACACTCGCACACACAGTCCTACACACTCACACACACACTCGCAAACACTCGCACAAACTCACACACACTCACTCACACGCACACACTTGCGCACACTAGCACACACTCGCACGCCCAAACTCGCACACATTCGCACTCACTCGCACGCACTCGCACGCACACACTCGCACACACTCGCACAAACTCACACACACTCGCACACACTCATACACAATCGCACGCACACACACCCGCACACACTCGCACACATTCGCACTCACTCGCACGCACTCGCACGCACACACTCGCACAAACTCACACACACTCGCACACACTCATACACAATCGCACGCACACACCCGCACACACTCGCACACATTCGCACTCACTCGCATGCACTCGCACGCACACACTCGCACACACTCGCACGCACACTCGCATACACACTCGCACAAACTCCTACACACACTCGTACACACTCACACACACTCGCACACACAATTGCACACACTCGCACACACTCGCACATGCACACATACACATTCGCACACACTCGCACACACACTCGCACACACAGTCCTACACACTCACACACACACTCGCAAACACTCGCACACTTTCACACACACACTCACTCACACGTACACACTCATGCACACTTGCACACACTCACGCACACTAGCACACACTCGTAAGCATACACTCACACTCACTCACACACTTACTCACACGCACACACTCTCGCACACACTCACACACACTCGCGCACACTCGCACACACTCGCACGCCCACCATCACACACTCTCGCACACATTTGCACACACTCGCACTCACTTGCACCCACTCGCACGCACACACTCGCACACACTCATACACAATCACACAAACTCGCACACACACACTCGCACACATTTGCACACACTCACACACTCACACTCACTCGCACACACTTGCACACACTCGCACACACTCGCACACACAGTCCTACACACTCACACACACACTCGCAAACACTCACACAAACTCACACACACTCACTCACACGCACACACTTGCGCACACTAGCACACACTCGCACGCCCACACTCACACACATTCGCACTCACTCGCACGCGCACACTCGAACACACTCACACAAACACACACACACTCGCACACACTTATACACAAACGCACACACACACTCGTACACACACTCGCACACACTCGCACACACTCGCACACACTCACTCACACACACACACTCGCACACACTCACACACACTTGCACACACTCGCACACACTCACACGCACACACACTCGCACACACACTCACACACACTCGCACACACTCACAAGCACACACTCGCACACACACTCACACACACTCACACGCACACACTCACACGCACACACTCGCACAAACAGTCGCACACACTCGCACCCACTCACTCGTGCACACTCGCGCACACTTGGGCACATTTGCACACACTCACACACACTCACACACTCTCGCAAACACACTCGCACACACACTCGCACACACTCGAACACACTCGCACACACTCGCAAACACTCGCACATACAGTCCTACAAACTCACACACACTCACACACACTCACACACTCGCACCCACACACAAACTGGCACACACTCAAACACACTCACTCATACACACTCGCACACAATCACTCGCACACACACACACACTCGCACACACTCGCACCCAGTCACTCGAGCACACTCACACACCCTCGCACGCACACACACACTCGTACACACTCACATGCACACACTCATGCACACACACTCGCGGACACTCGTGCACACTCGCACGCACACATTCACACACATTCGCACTCAATTGCACACACTCGTACGCACACACTCGCACACACTCGCACACACACACTCGCACATACTTGCTCACACTCGCACACACTCGCACACACTCGCACACACTCGCATGCACACACTCGCACACACACTCACACACACACACTCGCATACACACTCGCACAAACTACTACACACACTCGTACACACTCACACACACTAGCACACACACACTCGCACACACTCGCACATACTCGCACACACTCGCACACACTCGCATGCACACATTCGCACACACTCACACACACACTCTCGCATACACACTTGCACAAACTCCTACACACTCACACACACTCGCACACACACTTGCACACACTCGCACACACTCGCACATACACACATACACATTCGCACACACTCGCACACACACTCGCACACACAGTCCTACAAACTCACACACACACTCGCAAACACTCACACACACTCACACACACACTCACTCACACGTACACACTCACGCACACTTGCACACACTCACGCACACTAGCACACACTCGTAAGCATACACTCACACTCACTCACACACTTACTCACACGCACACACTCTCGCACACACTCACACACACTCGCACACACTCGCATGCCCACACTCGCACACTCTCGCACACATTTGCACACACTCGCATTCACTTGCACCCACTCGCACGCACACACTCGCACACACTCATACACAATCACACAAACTCGCACACACACACTCGCACACATTCGCACACACTCGCACACACTCACTCACACTCACTCGCACACACTTGCACACACTCGCACACACTCGCACACACAGTCCTACACACTCACACACACTCGCAAACACTCGCACAAACTCACACACACTCACTCACACGCACACACTTGCGCACACTTGCACACACTCGCACGCCCACACTCACACACATTCGCACTCACTCGCACACACTCGCACGCACACACTCGCACAAAATCACACACACTCGTGCACACTCATACACAATCACACGCACACACACTCGCACACACACACTCGCACACACTCGCACACTCTCACACACATTCACACTCACTCGCACGCACTCGCACGTGCACACTCGAACACACTCGCACAAACTCACACACACTCGTACACACACTCGCACACACTCGCACACACTCGCACACACTCACTCACACACACTCACACACACACACTCGCACACACTCACACACACTTGCACACACTCGCACACACTCACACGCACACACACTCGCACACACACTCGCACACACTCACAAGCACACACTCGCACACACACTCGCACACACTCACACGCACACACTCACATGCACACACTCGCACAAACAGTCGCACACACTCGCACCCACTCACTCGTGCACACTCGCGCACACTCGGGCACATTTGCACACACTCGCACACACTCGCACATTCTCGCACACACACTCGCACACACACTCGCACACACTCACAAGCACACACTCGCACACACACTCGCACACACTCACACGCACACACTCACATGCACACACTCGCACAAACAGTCGCACACACTCGCACCCACTCACTCGTGCACACTCGCGCACACTCGGGCACATTTGCACACACTCGCACACACTCGCACACTCTCGCACACACACTCGCACACACACTCGCACACACTCACAAGCACACACTCGCACACACACTCGCACACACTCACACGCACACACTCACATGCACACACTCGCACAAACAGTCGCACACACTCGCACCCACTCACTCGTGCACACTCGCGCACACTCGGGCACATTTGCACACACTCGCACACACTCGCACACTCTCGCACACACACTCGCACACACACTCGCACACACTCACAAGCACACACTCGCACACACACTCGCACACACTCACACGCACACACTCACATGCACACACTCGCACAAACAGTCGCACACACTCGCACCCACTCACTCGTGCACACTCGCGCACACTCGAGCACATTTGCACACACTCGCACACACTCGCACACTCTCGCACACACACTCGCACACACACTCGCACACACTCACAAGCACACACTCGCACACACACTCGCACACACTCACACGCACACACTCACATGCACACACTCGCACAAACAGTCGCACACACTCGCACCCACTCACTCGTGCACACTCGCGCACACTCGGGCACATTTGCACACACTCGCACACACTCGCACATTCTCGCACACACACTCGCACACACACTCGCACACACTCACAAGCACACACTCGCACACACACTCGCACACACTCACACGCACACACTCACATGCACACACTCGCACAAACAGTCGCACACACTCGCACCCACTCACTCGTGCACACTCGCGCACACTCGGGCACATTTGCACACACTCGCACACACTCGCACACTCTCGCACACACACTCGCACACACACTCGCACACACTCACAAGCACACACTCGCACACACACTCGCACACACTCACACGCACACACTCACATGCACACACTCGCACAAACAGTCGCACACACTCGCACCCACTCACTCGTGCACACTCGCGCACACTCGGGCACATTTGCACACACTCGCACACACTCGCACACTCTCGCACACACACTCGCACACACACTCGCACACACTCACAAGCACACACTCGCACACACACTCGCACACACTCACACGCACACACTCACATGCACACACTCGCACAAACAGTCGCACACACTCGCACCCACTCACTCGTGCACACTCGCGCACACTCGAGCACATTTGCACACACTCGCACACACTCGCTCACTCTCGCACACACACTCGCACACACACTCGCACACACTCACAAGCACACACTCGCACACACACTCGCACACACTCACACGCACACACTCACATGCACACACTCGCACAAACAGTCGCACACACTCGCACCCACTCACTCGTGCACACTCGCGCACACTCGGGCACATTTGCACACACTCGCACACACTCGCACACTCTCGCACACACACTCGCACACACACTCGCACACACTCGAACACACTCGCACACACTCGCAAACACTCGCACATACAGTCCTACAAACTCACACACACTCACACACACTCACACACTCCACCCACACACAAACTGGCACACACTCAAACACACTCACTCATACACACTCGCACACACTCACTTGCACACACACACACTCGCACACACTAGCACCCAGTCACTCGAGCACACTCGCACACACTCGCAAGCACGCACACACTCGCACACACTCACACGCACACAGTCATGCACACACACTTGCGCACACTCGTGCACACTTGCACGCACACATTCGCACACATTCGCACTCACTTGCACACACTCGTGCGCACACACTGGCACACACTGGCACACACTGGCACACACACACTCGCACACACTCGCACACATTTGCACACACTAGCACACACACACTCGCACATATTCGCACACACTCGCACGCACACACTCGCACACACTTGCATGCACACACTCGCACACACACACACTCACATACACACTCGCACACACTCGCACAAACTCCTACACACACTCGTACACACACACACTCGCACACACACTCGCACACACTCGCACACACTCGCACATACACACATACACATTCGCACACACTCGCACACACACTCGCACACACAGTCCTACACACTCACACACACACTCGCAAACACTCGCACACACTCACACACACACTCACTCACACGTACACACTCGCGCACACTCGCACACACTCACGCACACTAGCACACTCTCGCATGCACACACTGGCACACACACTATCACACACACTCACATACACACTCGCACACACTCGCACAAACTCCTACACACACTCGCACACACTCACACACACACTCGCACGCTCACACTCGCACACACTCACACACACACTTGCACACACTTGCACACACACACTCGCACACAATCACACACACACTCGCAGACACTCGCACACACTCACTCATGCACACACTCATACACACTCGCCCACACTCGCACACAGAGTCCTACACACTCACACACACACTCGCAAACACTCGCAAACACTCACACACACACTCGCACAAACTCATACACAATCGCACACACTCACTCGCACACACTTGCACACACTCGCACACAATCGCACACACTTGCATACACTTGCACACGCTTGCACACACTCGCACACACTCGCACACACTCGCACACACTCACACACATGCACACACACGCACACACGCTCACGCACACACTCGCACACACTCGCACACACTTGCATGCACACATTCGCACGCACTCGCACACACAAACACAAACTGGCACACACTCAAACACACTCACTCATACACACTCGCACACACTCACTCGCACACACACACACTCGCACACACTCACACACACACACACTCGCGCACACTCGTGCACACTCGCATGCACACATTCGCACACATTCGCACTCACTTGCACACACTCGTACGCAAACACTGGCACACACTGGCACACACTCGCACACACACACTCGCACACACTCGCAAACACTTGCACACACTAGCACACACACACTCGCACACACTCGCACATACTCGCACACACTCACACACACTTGCACGCACACACTCGCATGCACACACTCGCACACACTCACACACACTCGCATACACACTCACACACACTCGCACAAACTCCTACACACACTCGTACACACTCACACACACTCGCACACACACTCGCACACACTCGCACATACACACATACACATTTGCACACACTCGCACACACACTCGCACACACAGTCCTACACACTCACACACACTCGCAAACACTCGCACACACTCACACACACACTCACTCACACGTACACACTCGCGCACACTCACGCACACTAGCACACACTCGTAAGCATACACTCAACCTCACTCACACACTTACTCACATGCACACACTCTCGCACACACTCACACACACTCGTGCACACTCGCACACACTCGCACGCCCACACTCGCACACTCTCGCACACACTCGCACTCACTCGCACCCACTCGCATGCACACACTCGCACACACTCATACACAATCACACAAACTCGCACACACACACTCGCACACATTCGCACACACTCGCACACACTCACTCACTCACACTCACTCGCACACACTTGCACACACTCGCACACACTCGCACACACAGTCCTACACACTCACACACACTCGCAAACACTCGCACAAACTCACACACACTCACTCACACGCACACACTTGCGCACACTAGCACACACTCGCACGCCCACACTCGCACACATTCGCACTCACTCGCACGCACTCACACGCACACACTCGCAAAAAACTCACACACACTCGCACACACTCATACACAATCGCACGCACACACACTCGCACACACACACTCGCACACTCTCACACTCACTCGCACGCACTCGCACGCACACACTCGCACACACTCGCATGCACACACTCGCACGCACACACTCGCACAAACAGTCGCACACACTCGCACCCACTCACTCGTGCACACTCGCGCACGCTCGGGCACATTTGCACACACTCGCACACACTCGCACACTCTCGCACACACACTCGCACACACACTCGCACACACTCGAACACACTCGCACACACTCGCAAACACTCGCACATACAGTCCTACAAACTCACACACACTCACACACACTCACACACTCCACCCACACACAAACTGGCACACACTCAAACACACTCACTCATACACACTCGCACACACTCACTCGCACACACACACACTCGCACACACTAGCACCCAGTCACTCGAGCACACTCGCACACACTCGCATGCACGCACACACTCGCACACACTCACACGCACACAGTCACGCACACACACTCGCGCACACTCGTGCACACTTGCACGCACACATTCGCACACATTCGCACTCACTTGCACACACTCGTGCGCACACACTGGCACACACTGGCACACACTGGCACACACACACTCGCACACACTCGCACACACTTGCACATACTAGCACACACACACTCGCACATATTCGCACACACTCGCACGCACACACTCGCACACACTTGCATGCACACACTCGCACACACACTCACACACACACTCACATACACACTCGCACACACTCGCACAAACTCCTACACACACTCGTACACACACAAACTCGCACACACACTCGCACACACTCGCACACACTCGCACATACACACATACACATTCGCACACACTCGCACACACACTCGCACACACAGTCCTACACACTCACACACACACTCGCAAACACTCGCACACACTCACACACACTCGCACACACTTATACACAATCGCACACACACACACTCGTACACACACTCGCACACACTCGCACACACTCGCACACACACTCACACACACACTCTCGCATACACACTCGCACATACTCCTACACACACTCGTACACCCACACACTCGCACACACACTCGCACACACTCGCACACACACTCACACACACACTCTCGCATACACACTCGCACAAACTCCTACACACACTCGTACACCCACACACTCGCACACACACTCGCACACACTCGCACACACTCGCACATACACACATACACATTCGCACACACTCACACACACACTCACTCACACGTACACACTCGTGCACACTCGCACACACTCACGCACACTAGCACACACTCGCATGCACACACTGGCACACACACTAACACACACACTCACATACACACTCGCACACACTCGCACAAACTCCAACACACACTCGCACACACTCACACACACACTCGCACGCTCACACTCGCACACACTCACACACACACTTGCACACACTTGCACACACACACTCGCACACAATCACTCGCACACACTCGCAGACACTCGCACACACTCACTCATGCACACACTCATACACACTCACCCACACTCGCACACACAGTCCTACACACTCACACACACACTCGCAAACACTCGCAAACACTCACACACACACTCACTCACACGTACACACTCGCACACACTCGCACGCCCACACTCTCACACTCTCGCACACATTTGCACACACTCACACTCACTCGCACGCACTTGCACACACTTGCACACGCTTGCACACACTCGCACACACTCGCACACACTCGCACACACTCACTCATACACACTCGCACACACTCACTCGCACACACACACACACTCGCACCCAGTCACTCGAGCACACTCGCACACACTCGCATGCACGCACACACTCGCACACACTCACACGCACACAGTCACGCACACACACTCGCGCACACTCGTGCACACTTGCACGCACACATTCGCACACATTCGCACTCACTTGCACACACTCGTGCGCACACACTGGCACACACTGGCACACACTGGCACACACACACTCGCACACACTCGCACACACTTGCACATACTAGCACACACACACTCGCACATATTCGCACACACTCGCACGCACACACTCGCACACACTTGCATGCACACACTCGCACACACACTCACACACACACTCACATACACACTCGCACACACTCGCACAAACTCCTACACACACTCGTACACACACAAACTCGCACACACACTCGCACACACTCGCACAAACTCCTACACACACTCGTACACACACAAACTCGCACACACACTCGCACACACTCGCACACACTCGCACATACACACATACACATTCGCACACACTCGCACACACACTCGCACACACAGTCCTACACACTCACACACACACTCGCAAACACTCGCACACACTCACACACACTCGCACACACTTATACACAATCGCACACACACACACTCGTACACACACTCGCACACACTCGCACACACTCGCACACACACTCACACACACACTCTCGCATACACACTCGCACATACTCCTACACACACTCGTACACCCACACACTCGCACACACACTCGCACACACTCGCACACACACTCACACACACACTCTCGCATACACACTCGCACAAACTCCTACACACACTCGTACACCCACACACTCGCACACACACTCGCACACACTCGCACACACTCGCACATACACACATACACATTCGCACACACTCACACACACACTCACTCACACGTACACACTCGTGCACACTCGCACACACTCACGCACACTAGCACACACTCGCATGCACACACTGGCACACACACTAACACACACACTCACATACACACTCGCACACACTCGCACAAACTCCAACACACACTCGCACACACTCACACACACACTCGCACGCTCACACTCGCACACACTCACACACACACTTGCACACACTTGCACACACACACTCGCACACAATCACTCGCACACACTCGTAGACACTCGCACACACTCACTCATGCACACACTCATACACACTCACCCACACTCGCACACACAGTCCTACACACTCACACACACACTCGCAAACACTCGCAAACACTCACACACACACTCACTCACACGTACACACTCGCACACACTCGCACGCCCACACTCTCACACTCTCGCACACATTTGCACACACTCACACTCACTCGCACGCACTTGCACACACTTGCACACGCTTGCACACACTCGCACACACTCGCACACACTCGCACACACTCACACACACGCACACACACGCACACACACTCACGCACACACTCGCACACACTCGCACACACTTGCATGCACACATTCGCACGCACTCGCACACACAAACACAAACTGGCACACACTCAAACACACTCACTCATACACACTCGCACACACTCACTCGCACACACACACACACACTCGCACACACACACACTCGCGCACACTCGTGCACACTCGCACGCACACATTCGCACACATTCGCACTCACTTGCACACACTCGAACGCAAACACTGGCACACACTGGCACACACTCGCACACACACACTCGCACACACTTGCACACACTAGCACACACACACTCGCACACACTCGCACATACTCTCACACACTCACACACACTTGCACACACTCGCACACACTCACACACACTCGCATACACACTCGCACACACTCGCACAAACTCCTACACACACTCGTACACACTCACAAACACTCGCACACACACTCGCACACACTCGTACATACACACATACACATTTGCGCACACACACTCGCACACACAGTCCTACACACTCACACACACACTCGCAAACACTCGCACACACTCACACACACACTCACTCACACGTACACACTCGCGCACACTCACGCACACTAGCACACACTCGTAAGCATACACTCAAACTCACTCACACACTTACTCACATGCACACACTCTCGCACACACTCACACACACTCGTGCACACTCGCACACACTCGCACGCCCACACTCGCACACTCTCGCACACATTTGCACACACTCGCACTCACTCGCACCCACTCGCATGCACACACTCGCACACACTCATACACAATCACACAAACTCGCACACACACACTCGCACACATTCGCACACACTCGCACACACTCACTCACTCACACTCACTCGCACACACTTGAACACACTCGCACACACTCGCACACACAGTCCTACACACTCACACACACTCGCAAACACTCGCACAAACTCACACACACTCACTCACACGCACACACTTGCGCACACTAGCACACACTCGCACGCCCACACTCGCACACATTCGCACTCACTCGCACGCACTCGCACGCACACACTCGCAAAAAACTCACACACACTCGCACACACTCATACAAAATCGCACGCACACACACTCGCACACACTCGCACACTCTCGCACTCACTCGCACGCACTCGCACGCACACACTCGCACACACTCGCATGCACACACTCGCACACACACTCACACACACACACTCGCATACACACTCGCACACACTCGCACAAACTCCTACACACACTCGTACACACTCACACACACTCGCACACACACTTGCACACACTCGAACATACACACATACACATTCGCACACACTCGCACACTCACTCGCACACACAGTCCTACACACTCACACACACACTCGCAAACACTCGCACACACACACTCACTCACACGTACACACTCGCGCACACTCGCACACACTCACGCACACTAGCACACACTCGTAAGCATACACTCACACTCACTCACACACTTACTCACACTCACACACTCTCGCACACACTCACACACACTCGCCCACACTCGCACACACTCGCACGCCCACACTCGCACACTCTCGCACACATTTGCACACACTCGTACTCACTCACACCCACTCGCACGCACACACTCGCACACACTCATACACAATCACACAAACTCGCACACACACACTCGCACACATTCGCACACACTCGCACACACTCACTCACTCACACTCACTCGCACACACTTGCACACACTCGCACACACTCGCACACACAGTCCTACACACTCACACACACACTCGCAAACACTCGCACAAACTCACACACACTCACTCACACGCACACACTTGCGCACACTAGCACACACTCGCACGCCCACACTCGCACACATTCGCACTCACTCGCACGCACTCGCACGCACACACTCGCACAAACTCACACACACTCGCACACACTCACACACACTCGCACACACACTTGCACACACTCGCACACACTCGCACACATTCGCACTCACTCGCACGCACACTCTCGCACAAACTCGCATGCACACACTCGCACACACACTCACACACACACTCGCATACACACTCGCACAAACTCCTACACACACTCGTACACACTCACACACACTCGCACACACACTTGCACACACTCGCACATACACACATACACATTCGCACACACTCGCACACACACTCGCACACACAGTACTACACACTCACACACACACTCGCAAACACTCGCACACACACACACTCACTCACACGTACACACTCGCGCACACTCACACACACTCACGCACACTAGCACACACTCGTAAGCATACATTCACACTCACTCACACACTTACTCACACGCACACACTCTCGCACACACTCACACACATTCGCGCACACTCGCACACACTCGCACGCCCACACTCGCACACTCTCGCACACATTTGCACACACTCGCACTCACTCGCACCCACTCACATGCACAAACTCACACACACTCATACACAATCACACAAACTGACACACACTCGCACACACTCACACACTCGCACCCACTCACTCGTGCACACTCGCACACATTCTCACTCACTCGCACGCACTCGCACGCACACACTCTCACACACTCGCACAAACTCACACACTCGCACACACTTATACACAATCGGACACACACACTCACTCACTCACACTCACTCGCACACACTTGCACACACTCGCACACACTCGCACACACAGTCCTACACACTCACACACACTCGCAAACACTCGCACAAACTCACACACACTCACTCACACCCACACACTTGCACACACTAGCAGACACTCGCACGCCCACACTTGCACACACTCACACTCACTCGCATGCACTCGCACACACTCGCACATACTCGCACACACTTGCACACACTCGCACACACTCGCATGCACACACTCGCACACATACTCACAAACACACACTCGCATACACACTCGCACACACTCGCACAAACTCGTACACACACTCGTACACACTCACACACACAGTCCTACACACTCACACACACTCGCAAACACTCGCACAAACTCACACACACTCACTCACACGCACATACTTGCACACACTAGCACACACTCGCACGCCCACACTTGCACACATTCGCACTCACTCACACGCACTCGCACGCACACACTCGCACAAACTCACACACACTCGCACACACTCATACTCAATCGCACAATCGTACAAACTCACACACACTCGCACACACTCACACACTCGCACCCACTCACTCGTGCACACTCGCACACATTCGCACTCACTCGCACGCACTCACACGCACACACTCGCACAAACTCACACACACTCGCACACACTCATACACAATCGCACGCACACACTCGCACACACACACTCACACACACTCGCACACTCTCGCACACATACGCACTCACTCGCACGCACTCGCACGCACACACTCTCACACACTCGCACAAACTCACACACACTCGCACACACTTATACACAATCGCACACACACACTCACTCACTCACACTCACTTGCACACAATTGCACACACTCGCACACACTCACACACACAGTTCTACACACTCACACACACTCGCAAACACTCGCACAAACTCACACACACTCACTCACACGCACACACTTGCACACACTAGCACACACTCGCACGCCCACACTTGCACACACTCACACTCATTCGCACGCACTCGCACGCACACACTCGCACATACTCGCACACACTTGCACACACTCGCACACACTCGCATGCACACACTCGCACACACACTCACAAACACACACTCACATACACACTCGCACACATTCGCACAAACTCCTACACACACTCGTACACACTCGCACACACTCGCACACACACTTGCACACACTCGCACACACTCGCACATACACGCATACACATTCGTACACACTCGCACACATACTCGCACACACAGTCCTACACACACAAACTCGCAAACACTCATACACACTCACACACACTCACTCACACATACACACTCGCACACACTCGCACACACTCACGCACACTAGCACACACTCGTAAGCATACACTCACATTCACTCACACACTTACTCACACGCACACACTCTCGCACACACTCACACACACTCGCGCACACTCGCACACACTCGCACGCCCACACTCGCACACTCTCACACACATTTGCACACACTTGCACTCACTCACACCCACTCGCACGCACACACTCGCACACACTCATACACAATCACACAAACTCGCACACACACACTCGCACACATTCGCACACACTCGCACACACTCACTCACTCACACTCACTCGCACACACTTGCACACACTCGCACACACTCGCACACACAGTCCTACACACTCACACACACTCGCAAACACTCGCACAAACTCACACATACTCACTCACACGCACACACTTGCACACACTAGCACACACTCGCACGCCCACACTTGCACACATTCGCACTCACTCGCACGCACTCGCACGCACACACTCGCACACACTCGCACAAACTCACACACACTCGCACACACTCATACACAATCGTACAATCGCACAAACTCACACACACTCGCACACAGTCACACACTCGCACACACTCACTTGTGCACACTCGCACACACTTGCACTCACTCACACGCACTCGCACGCACACACTCGCACAAACTCACACACGCTCATACACAATCGCACGCACACACTCGCACACACACACTCGCACACATTCGCACACTCTCGCACACATACGCACTCACTCGCACGCACTCGCACGCACACACTCTCACACACTCGCACAAACTCACACACACTCGCACACACTTATACGCAATCGCACACACACTCACTCACTCACACTCACTCGCACACACTCGCACACACAGTCTTACACACTCACACACACTCGCAAACACTCGCACAAACTCACACACACTCACTCACACGCACACACTTGCACACACTAGCACACACTTGCACGCCCACACTTGCACACATTCGCACTCACTCGCACGCACTCGCACACACACACTCGCACACACTCGCACAAACTCACACACACTCGCACACACTCATACACAATCGCACAAACTCACACACACTCGTACACACTCACACACTCGCACCCACTCACTCGTGCACACTCGCACACATTCGCACTCACTCGCACACACTCGCACGCACACACTCGCACAAACTCACACACACTCGCACACACTCATACACAATCGCACGCACACACACTCGCACACACACACTCGCACACACTCGCACACTCTCGCACACATTCACACTCACTCGCACGCACTCGCACGCACATACTCGCACCCACTCGCACAAACTCACACACACTTGCACACACTTAAACACAATCGCACACACACACTCGTACACACACTCGCACACACTCGCACACACTCGCTCACACACACTCACACACACACTCGCACAGACTCACACACACTCGCACACACTCACATGCACACACACTCACACACACACTCACACACACTCGCACACACTCACAAGCACACACTCGCACAGACACTCGCTCACACTCACAAGCACACACTCACACGCACACACTCGCACACACACTCGCACACACTCGTATCCACTCACTCGTGCACACTCGCGCACACGCGGGCACATTTGCACACACTCGCACACTCTCGCACACACACTCGCACACACACTCGCACACACTCGAACACACTCACACACACTCACAAACAATCGCACATACAGTCCTACAAACTCACACACACTCACACACACTCACACACTCGCACCCACACACAAACTGGCACACACTCAAACACACTCACTCATACACACTCGCACACACTCACTCGCACACACACACACTCGCACACACTCGCACCCAGTCACTCGAGCACACTCGCACACACACACTCGCACACACTCACACACACACACTCACGCACACACACTCGCGCACACTCGAGCACACTCGCACGCACACATTCACACACATTCGCACTCACTTGCACACACTCGTACGCACACACTGGCACACAATGGCACACACTGGCACACACACACTCGCACACACTCGCACACACTTGCACACACTAGCACACACACACTCGCACATACTCGCACACACTCGCACACACTCGCACGCACACACTCGCACACACTCGCATGCACACACTCGCACACACACTCACAAACACTCACATACACACTCGCACACACTTGCACAAACTCCTACACACACACGTACACACTCACACACACTCGCACACACACTCGCACACACTCGCACACACTCGCACATACACACATACACATTCACACACAATCGCACACACACTCGCACACACAGTCCTACACACTCACACACACACTCGCAAACACTCGCACACACTCACACACACACTCACTCACACGTACACACTCGCGCACACTCAC
Source organism: Phyllobates terribilis (assembly GCF_046119375.1). Classification (NCBI taxonomy): domain Eukaryota; kingdom Metazoa; phylum Chordata; class Amphibia; order Anura; family Dendrobatidae; genus Phyllobates; species Phyllobates terribilis. The sequence goes on from NW_027362853.1 coordinate 4,437,252, forward strand.
GCACACTAGCACACACTTGTAAGCATACACTCACACTCACTCACACACTTACTCACACGCACACACTCTCGCACACACTCGCGCACACTCGCACACTCTCGCACACATTTGCACACACTCGCACTCACTCGCACCCACTCGCACGCACACACTCGCACACACTCATACACAAACACACAAACTCGCACACACACACTCGCACACATTCGCACACACTCGCACACACACACTCACTCACACTCACTCGCACACACTTGCACACACTCGCACACACTCGCACACACAGTCCTACACACTCACACACACACTCGCAAACACTCGCACAAACTCACACACACTCACGCACATGCACACACTTGCGCACACTAGCACACACTCGCACGCCCACACTCGCACACATTCGCACTCACTCGCACACACTCGCACGCACACACTCGCACACACTCGCACAAACTCACACACACTGGCACACACTTATACACAATCGCACACACACACTCTAACACACACTGGCACACACTCACACACACTCACTCACACACACTCACACACACACTCGCACACACTCACACACACTTGCACACACTCGCACACACTCACACGCACACACACTCACACACACACTCACACACACTCGCACACACTCACAAGCACAAACTCGCACACACACTCGCACACACTCACACGCACACACTCACACGCACACACTCGCACACACACTCGCACACACTCGCACCCACTCACTCGTGCACACTCGCGCACACTCGGGCACATTTGCACACACTCGCACACACTCGCACACTCTCGCACACACTCGCACACACACTCGCACACACTCGAACACACTCGCACACACTCGCAAACACTCGCACATACAGTCCTACAAACTCACACACACTCATACACACTCACACACTCCACCCACACACAAACTGGCACACACTCAAACACACTCACTCATACACACTCGCACACACTCACTCGCACACACACACACTTGCACACTCGCACCCAGTCACTCGAGCACACTCGCACACACTCGAACGCACGCACGCACACACTCGCACACACTCACACGCACACACTCATGCACACACACTCGCGCACACTCGTGCACACTTGCACGCACACATTCGCACACATTCGCACTCACTTGCACACACTCGTACGCACACACTGTCACACACTGGCACACACACACTCGCACACACTCGCACACACTTGCACACACTAGCACACACACACTCGCACATACTCGCACACACTCGCACACACTCGCACGCACACACTCGCACACACTCGCATGCACACACTCGCACACACACTCACACACACACACTCACATACACACTCGCACACACTCGCACAAACTCCTACACACACAGGTACAAACTCACACACACTCGCACACACACTCGCACACACTCGCACATACACACATACACATTCACACACACTCGCACACACAGTCCTACACACTCACACACACTCTCAAATACTCGCACACACTCACACACACACTCACTCACACGTACACACTCACGCACACTCGCACACACTCACGCACACTAGCACACACTCATAAGCATACACTCACACTCACTCACACACTTACTCACACGCACACACTCTCGCACACACTCACACACACTCGCGCACACTCGCACACACTCACTCACACTCACTCGCACACACTTGCACACACTCGCACACACTCGCACACACAGTCCTACACACTCACACACACTCGCAAACACTCGCACAAACTCACACACACTCACTCACACGCACAAACTTGCGCACACTAGCACACACTCGCACGCCCACACTCGCACACATTCGCACTCACTCGCACGCACTCGCACGCCCACTCTCGCACACACTCACACACACTCGCGCACACTCGCACACACTCGCACGCCCACACTCGCACACTCTCACACACATTTGCACACACTTGCACTCACTCACACCCACTCGCACGCACACACTCGCACACACTCATACACAATCACACAAACTCGCACACACACACTCGCACACATTCGCACACACTCGCACACACTCACTCACTCACACTCACTCGCACACACTTGCACACACTCGCACACACTCGCACACACAGTCCTACACACTCACACACACTCGCAAACACTCGCACAAACTCACACATACTCACTCACACGCACACACTTGCACACACTAGCACACACTCGCACGCCCACACTTGCACACATTCGCACTCACTCGCACGCACTCGCACGCACACACTCGCACACACTCGCACAAACTCACACACACTCGCACACACTCATACACAATCGTACAATCGCACAAACTCACACACACTCGCACACAGTCACACACTCGCACACACTCACTTGTGCACACTCGCACACACTTGCACTCACTCACACGCACTCGCACGCACACACTCGCACAAACTCACACACGCTCATACACAATCGCACGCACACACTCGCACACACACACTCGCACACATTCGCACACTCTCGCACACATACGCACTCACTCGCACGCACTCGCACGCACACACTCTCACACACTCGCACAAACTCACACACACTCGCACACACTTATACGCAATCGCACACACACTCACTCACTCACACTCACTCGCACACACTCGCACACACAGTCTTACACACTCACACACACTCGCAAACACTCGCACAAACTCACACACACTCACTCACACGCACACACTTGCACACACTAGCACACACTTGCACGCCCACACTTGCACACATTCGCACTCACTCGCACGCACTCGCACACACACACTCGCACACACTCGCACAAACTCACACACACTCGCACACACTCATACACAATCGCACAAACTCACACACACTCGTACACACTCACACACTCGCACCCACTCACTCGTGCACACTCGCACACATTCGCACTCACTCGCACACACTCGCACGCACACACTCGCACAAACTCACACACACTCGCACACACTCATACACAATCGCACGCACACACACTCGCACACACACACTCGCACACACTCGCACACTCTCGCACACATTCACACTCACTCGCACGCACTCGCACGCACATACTCGCACCCACTCGCACAAACTCACACACACTTGCACACACTTATACACAATCGCACACACACACTCGTACACACACTCGCACACACTCGCACACACTCGCTCACACACACTCACACACACACTCGCACAGACTCACACACACTCGCACACACTCACATGCACACACACTCACACACACACTCACACACACTCGCACACACTCACAAGCACACACTCGCACAGACACTCGCTCACACTCACAAGCACACACTCACACGCACACACTCGCACACACACTCGCACACACTCGTATCCACTCACTCGTGCACACTCGCGCACACGCGGGCACATTTGCACACACTCGCACACTCTCGCACACACACTCGCACACACACTCGCACACACTCGAACACACTCACACACACTCACAAACAATCGCACATACAGTCCTACAAACTCACACACACTCACACACACTCACACACTCGCACCCACACACAAACTGGCACACACTCAAACACACTCACTCATACACACTCGCACACACTCACTCGCACACACACACACTCGCACACACTCGCACCCAGTCACTCGAGCACACTCGCACACACACACTCGCACACACTCACACACACACACTCACGCACACACACTCGCGCACACTCGAGCACACTCGCACGCACACATTCACACACATTCGCACTCACTTGCACACACTCGTACGCACACACTGGCACACAATGGCACGCACTGGCACACACACACTCGCACACACTCGCACACACTTGCACACACTAGCACACACACACTCGCACATACTCGCACACACTCGCACACACTCGCACGCACACACTCGCACACACTCGCATGCACACACTCGCACACACACTCACAAACACTCACATACACACTCGCACACACTTGCACAAACTCCTACACACACACGTACACACTCACACACACTCGCACACACACTCGCACACACTCGCACACACTCGCACATACACACATACACATTCACACACAATCGCACACACACTCGCACACACAGTCCTACACACTCACACACACACTCGCAAACACTCGCACACACTCACACACACACTCACTCACACGTACACACTCGCGCACACTCACGCACACTAGCACACACTTGTAAGCATACACTCACACTCACTCACACACTTACTCACACGCACACACTCTCGCACACACTCGCGCACACTCGCACACTCTCGCACACATTTGCACACACTCGCACTCACTCGCACCCACTCGCACGCACACACTCGCACACACTCATACACAATCACACAAACTCGCACACACACACTCGCACACATTCGCACACACTCGCACACACACACTCACTCACACTCACTCGCACACACTTGCACACACTCGCACACACTCGCACACACAGTCCTACACACTCACACACACACTCGCAAACACTCGCACAAACTCACACACACTCACGCACATGCACACACTTGCGCACACTAGCACACACTCGCACGCCCACACTCGCACACATTCGCACTCACTCGCACACACTCGCACGCACACACTCGCACACACTCGCACAAACTCACACACACTGGCACACACTTATACACAATCGCACACACACACTCTAACACACACTGGCACACACTCACACACACTCACTCACACACACTCACACACACACTCGCACACACTCACACACACTTGCACACACTCGCACACACTCACACGCACACACACTCACACACACACTCACACACACTCGCACACACTCACAAGCACAAACTCGCACACACACTCGCACACACTCACACGCACACACTCACACGCACACACTCGCACACACACTCGCACACACTCGCACCCACTCACTCGTGCACACTCGCGCACACTCGGGCACATTTGCACACACTCGCACACACTCGCACACTCTCGCACACACTCGCACACACACTCGCACACACTCGAACACACTCGCACACACTCGCAAACACTCGCACATACAGTCCTACAAACTCACACACACTCATACACACTCACACACTCCACCCACACACAAACTGGCACACACTCAAACACACTCACTCATACACACTCGCACACACTCACTCGCACACACACACACTTGCACACTCGCACCCAGTCACTCGAGCACACTCGCACACACTCGAACGCACGCACGCACACACTCGCACACACTCACACGCACACACTCATGCACACACACTCGCGCACACTCGTGCACACTTGCACGCACACATTCGCACACATTCGCACTCACTTGCACACACTCGTACGCACACACTGTCACACACTGGCACACACACACTCGCACACACTCGCACACACTTGCACACACTAGCACACACACACTCGCACATACTCGCACACACTCGCACACACTCGCACGCACACACTCGCACACACTCGCATGCACACACTCGCACACACACTCACACACACACACTCACATACACACTCGCACACACTCGCACAAACTCCTACACACACAGGTACAAACTCACACACACTCGCACACACACTCGCACACACTCGCACATACACACATACACATTCACACACACTCGCACACACAGTCCTACACACTCACACACACTCTCAAATACTCGCACACACTCACACACACACTCACTCACACGTACACACTCACGCACACTCGCACACACTCACGCACACTAGCACACACTCATAAGCATACACTCACACTCACTCACACACTTACTCACACGCACACACTCTCGCACACACTCACACACACTCGCGCACACTCGCACACACTCACTCACACTCACTCGCACACACTTGCACACACTCGCACACACTTGCACACACAGTCCTACACACTCACACACACTCGCAAACACTCGCACAAACTCACACACACTCACTCACACGCACAAACTTGCGCACACTAGCACACACTCGCACGCCCACACTCGCACACATTCGCACTCACTCGCATGCACTCGCACGCACACACTCGCACACACTCGCACAAACTCACACACACTCGCACACACTCATACACAATCGCACGCACACACACTCGCACACACTCGCACACATTCGCACTCACTCGCACGCACTCGCACGCACACACTCGCACAAACTCACACACACTGGCACACACTTATACAAAATCGCACACACACTCTAACACACACTCGCACACACTCACTCACACACACTCACACACACACACTCGCACACACTCACACACACTTGCACACACTCGCACACACTCACACGCACACACACTCACACACACACTCACACACACTCGCACACACTCACAAGCACAAACTCGCACACACACTCGCACACACTCACAAGCACACACTCACACGCACACACTCGCACACACACTCGCACACACTCGCACCCACTCACTCATGCACACTCGCGCACACTCGGGCACATTTGCACACACTCGCACACACTCACACACTCTCGCACACACACTCGCACACACACTCGCACACACTCGAACACACTCGCACACACTCGCAAACACTCGCACATACAGTCCTACAAACTCACACACACTCACTCACACGCACACACTTGCACACACTAGCACACACTCGCACGCCCACACTTGCACACACTCACACTCATTCGCACGCACTCGCACGCACACACTCGCACACACTCGCACATACTCGCACACACTTGCACACACTCGCACACACTCGCATGCACAAACTCGCACACACACTCACAAACACACACTCGCATACACACTCGCACAAACTCCTACACACACTCGTACACACTCACACACACTCGCACACACACTTGCACACACTCGCACATACACACATACACATTCGCACACACTCGCACACACACTCGCACACACAGTCCTACACACTCACACACACACTCACAAACACTCGCACACACTCACACACACACTCACTCACACGTACACACTCACGCACACTTGCACACACTCACGCACACTAGCACACACTCGTAAGCATACACTCACACTCACTCACACACTTACTCACACGCACACACTCTCGCACACACTCACACACACTCGCGCACACTCGCACACACTCACACGCCCACACTCGCACACTCTTGCACACACTCGCACACACTCACACGCGCACACACTCACACACACTCACACACACTCGCACACACTCGCACACTCTCGCACACACACTCGCATACACACTCGCACAAACTCCTACACACACTCGTACACACTCACACACACTAGCACACACACACTCGCACACACTCGCACATACTCGCACAAACTCGCATGCACACACTCGCACACACACTCACACACACACTCTCGCATACACACTCGCACAAACTCCTACACACACTCGTACACACTCACACACACTCGCACACACACTTGCACACACTCGCACATACACACATACACATTCGCACACACTCGCACACACACTCGCACACACAGTCCTACACACTCACACACTCACAAACACTCGCACACACTCACACACACACTCGCAAACACTCGCACAAACTCACACACACTCACTCACACGCACACACTTGCGCACACTAGCACACACTCGCACGCCCACACTCACACACATTCGCACTCACTCGCACGCACTCGCACGCACACACTCGCACAAACTCACACACTCGCACACACTCATACACAATCGCACGCACACACACTCGCACACACACACTCGCACACACTCGCACACTCTCACACACATTCACACTCACTCGCACACACTCGCACGCGCACACTCAAACACACTCGCACAAACTCACACACACTCGCACACACTTATACACAAACGCACACACACACTCGTACACACACTCGCACACACTCGCACACACTCACTCACACACACTCACACGCACACACTCACACACACTTGCACACACTCGCACACACTCACACGCACACACACTCGCATACACACTCACACACACTCGCACACACTCACAAGCACACACTCGCACACACACTCACACACACTCACACGCACACACTCACACGCACACACTCGTACAAACAGTCGCACACACTCGCACCCACTCACTCGTGCACACTCGCGCACACTCGGGCACATTTGCACACACTCGCACACTCTCGCACACACACTCGCACACACTCGAACACACTCGCACACACTCGCAAACACTCGCACATACAGTCCTACAAACTCACACACACTCACACACACTCACACACTCCACCCACACACAAACTGGCACACACTCAAACACACTCACTCATACACACTCGCACACACTCACTCGCACACACACACACTCGCACACACTCGCACCCAGTCACTCGAGCACACTCGCACACACTGGCACGCACGCACACACTCGCACACACTCACAGGCACACACTCACGCACACTCGTGCACACTCGCACGCACACATTCGCACACATTCGCACTCACTTGCACACACTCGTGCGCACACACTGGCACACACTGGCACACACACACTCGCACACACTCGCACACACTCGCACACACAGTCCTACACACTCACACACACACTCGCAAACACTCGCACAAACTCACACACACTCACTAACACGCACACACTTGCGCACACTAGCACACACTCGCACGCCCACACTCACACACATTCGCACTCACTCGCACGCACTCGCACGCACACACTCGCACAAACTCACACACACTCGCACACACTCATACACAATCGCACGCACACACACTCGCACAGACACACTCGCACACACTCGCACACTCTCACACACATTCACACTCACTCGCACGCACTCGCACGCGCACACTCAAACACACTCGCAAAAACTCACACACACTCGCACACACTTATACACAAACGCACACACACACTCGTACACACACTCGCACACACTCGCACACACTCGCACACACTCACTCACACACACTCACACGCACACACTCGCACACACTCACACACATTTGCACACACTCGCACACACTCACACGCACACACACTCGCACACACACTCACACACACTCGCACACACTCACAAGCACACACTCGCACACACACTCGCACACACTCACACGCACACACTCACACGCACACACTCGTACAAACAGTCGCACACACTCGCACCCACTCACTCGTGCACACTCGCGCACACTCGGGCACATTTGCACACACTCGCACACTCTCGCACACACACTCGCACACACTCGAACACACTCGCACACACTCGCAAACACTCGCACATACAGTCCTACAAACTAACACACACTCACACACACTCACACACTCCACCCACACACAAACTGGCACACACTCAAACACACTCACTCATACACACTCGCACACACTCACTCGCACACACACACACTCGCACACACTCGCACCCAATCACTCGAGCACACTCGCACACACTCGCACGCACGCACACACTCACACACACTCACACGCACACACTCACGCACACACACTCACGCACACATTCGCACACATTCGCACTCACTTGCACACACTCGTGCGCACACACTGGCACACACTGGCAAACACTGGCACACACACACTCGCACACACTCGCACACACTTGCACACACTAGCACACACACACTCGCACATATTCACACACACTCGCACGCACACACTCGCACACACTCGCATGCACACACTCACACACACACTCACACACACTCACATACACACTCGCACACACTCGCACAAACTCCTACACACACTCGTACACACACACTCGCACACACACTCGCACACACTTGCACACACTCGCACATAGACACATACACATTCGCACACACTCGCACACACACTCGCACACACAGTTCTACACACTCACACACACACTCGCAAACACTCGCACACACGCACACACACACTCACTCACACGTACACACTCGCGCACACTCGTACACACTCACGCACACTAGCACACACTCGCATGCACACACTGGAACACACACTAACACACACACTCACATACACACTCGCACACACTCGCACAAACTCCTACACACACTCGCACACACTCACACACACACTCGTACGCTCACACTCGCACACACTCACACACACACTTGCACACACTTGCACACGCACACTCGCACACAATCACACACACACTCGCAGACACTCGCACACACTCACTCATGCACACACTCACACACACTCGCCCACACTCGCACACACAGTCCTACACACTCACACACACACTCGCAAACATTTGCAAACACTCACACACACACTCACTCACACGTACACACTCGCGCACACTCGCACGCCGACACTCTCACACTCTCGCACACATTTGCACACACTCGCACTCACTCACACGCACTCGCACGCACACACTCGCACACACTCGCACAAACTCATACACAATCGCACACACTCACTCGCACACACTTGCACACACTCGCACACACTCGCACACACTTGCACACACTTGCACACGCTTGCACACACTCGCACACACTCGCACACACTTGCACACACTCACGCACACACACGCACACACACTCACGCACACACTCGCACACCCTCGCACACACTTGCATGCACACATTCGCACGCACTCGCACACACAAACACAAACTGGCACACACTCAAACACACTCACTCATACACACTCGCACACACTCACTCGCACACACACACACACACTCGCACACACTCACTCACACACACTCACACGCACACACTCGCACACACTCACACACACTTGCACACACTCGCACACACTCACACGCACACACACTCGCACACACACTCACACACACTCGCACACACTCACAAGCACACACTCGCACACACACTCACACACACTCACACGCACACACTCACACGCACACACTCGTACAAACTGTCGCACACACTCGCACACACTCACTCGTGCACACTCGCGCACACTCGGGCACATTTGCACACACTCACACACTCTCGCACACACTCGAACACACTCGCACACACTCGCAAACACTCGCACATACAGTCCTACAAACTCACACACACTCACACACACTCACACACTCCACCCACACACAAACTGGCACACACTCAAACACACTCACTCATACACACTCGCACACACTCACTCGCACACACACACACTCGCACACACTCGCACCCAGTCACTCGAGCACACTCGCACACACTCGCACGCACGCACGCACACACTCGCACACACTCACACGCACACACTCACGCACACACACTCACGCACACTCGTGCACACTCGCACGCACACATTCGCACTCACTTGCACACACTCGTGCGCACACACTGGCACACACTGGCACACACTGGCACACACACACTCGCACACACTCGCACACACTCGCACACACAGTCCTACACACTCACACACACACTCGCAAACACTCGCACATACTCACACACACTCACTCACATGCACACACTTGCGCACACTAGCACGCCCACACTCACACACATTCGCACTCACTCGCACGCACTCGCACGCACACACTCGCACAAACTCACACACACTCGCACACACTCATACACAATCGCACGCACACACACTCGCACACACACACTCGCACACACTCGCACACTCTCACACACATTCACACTCACTCGCACGCACTCGCACGCGCACACTCAAACACACTCGCACAAACTCACACACACTCGCACACACTTATACACAAACGCACACACACACTCGTACACACACTCGCACACACTCGCACACACTCGCACACACTCACTCACACACACTCACACGCACACACTCGCACACACTCACACACACTTGCACACACTCGCACACACTCACACGCACACACACTCGCACACTCACTCACACACACTCGCACACACTCACAAGCACACACTCGCACACACTCACACGCACACACTCACACGCACACACTCGTACAAACAGTCGCACACACTCGCACCCACTCACTCGTGCACACTCGCGCACACTCGGGCACATTTGCACACACTCACACACTCTCGCACACACACTCGCACACACTCGAACACACTCGCACACACTCGCAAACACTCGCACATACAGTCCTACAAACTCACACACACTCACACACACTCACACACTCCACCCACAAACAAACTGGCACACACTCAAACACACTCACTCATACACACTCGCACACACTCACTCGCACACTTACTCACACGCACACACTCTCGCACACACTCACACACACTCGCTCACTCTCGCACACATTTGCACACACTCGCACTCTCGCACCCACTCGCACGCACACACTCGCACACACTCATACACAATCACACAAACTCGCACACATTTGCACACACTCGCACACTCACACTCACTCGCACACACTTGCACACACTCGCACACACTCGCACACACAGTCCTACACACTCACACACACACTCACAAACACTCACACAAACTCACACACACTCACTCACACGCACACACTTGCGCACACTAGCACACACTCACACGCCCACACTCACACACATTCGCACTCACTCGCACGCACTCGCACGCACACACTTGCACAAACTCACACACACTCGCACACACTCATACACAATCGCATGCACACACACTCGCACACACACACTCGCACACACTAGCACACTCTCGCACACATTCACACTCACTCGCACGCGCACACTCGAACACACGCGCACAAACACACACACACTCGCACACACTTATACACAAACGCACACACACACTCGTACACACACTCGCACACACTCGCACACACTCGCACACACTCACTCACACACACACACTCGCACACACTCACACACACTTGCACACACTCGCACACACTCACACGCACACACACTCGCACACACACTCACACACACTCGCACACACTCACAAGCACACACTCGCACACACACTCACACACACTCACACGCACACACTCACACGCACACACTCGCACAAACAGTCGCACACACTCGCACCCACTCACTCGTGCACACTCGCGCACACTTGGGCACATTTGCACACACTCGCACACACTCGCACACTCTCGCAAACACACTCGCACACACACTCGCACACACTCGAACACACTCGCACACACTCGCAAACACTGGCACATACAGTCCTACAAACTCACACACACTCACACACACTCACACACTCGCACCCACACACAAACTGGCACACACTCAAACACACTCACTCATACACACTCGCACACAATCACTCGCACACACACACACACTCGCACACACTCGCACCCAGTCACTCGAGCACACTCACACACCCTCGCACGCACGCACACACTCGTACAAACTCACATGCACACACTCATGCACACACACTCGCGCACACTCGTGCACACTCGCACGCACACATTCACACACATTCGCACTCAATTGCACACACTCGTACGCACACACTCGCACACACTCGCACACACACACTCGCACATACTTGCTCACACTCGCACACACTCGCACGCACACACTCGCACACACTCGCATGCACACACTCGCACACACACTCACACACACACACTCGCATACACACTCGCACAAACTCCTACACACACTCGTACACACTCACACACACTAGCACACACACACTCGCACACATTCGCACACACTCACACACACTCACTCACACTCACTCGCACACACTTGCACACACTCGCACATACTCGCACACACAGTCCTACACACTCACACACACACTCGCAAACACTCGCACAAACTCACACACACTCACTCACACGCACACACTTGCGCACACTAGCACACACTCGCACGCCCACACTCACACACATTCGCACTCACTCGCACACACTCGCACGCACACACTCGCACAAACTCACACACACTCGCACACACTCATACTCAATCGCACAATCGCACAAACTCACACACACTCGCACACACTCACACACTCGCACCCACTCACTCGTGCACACTCGCACACATTCGCACGCACACACTCGCACAAACTCACACACACTCGCACACACTCATACACAATCGCACGCACACACACTCGCACACACACACTCACACACACTCGCACACTCTCGCACACATACGCACTCACTCGCACACACTCTCACACACTCGCACAAACTCACACACACTCGCACACACTTATACACAATCGCACACACACACTCACTCACTCACACTCACTCGCACACACTTGCACACACTCGCACACACTCGCACACACAGTCCTACACACTCACACACACTCGCACATACTCGCACACACTTGCACACACTCGCATGCACACACTCGCACACACACTCACAAACACACACTCGCATACACACTCGCACACACTCGCACAAACTCCTACACACACTCGTACACACTCACACACACTCGCACACACACTTGCACACACTCGCACACACTCGCACATACACACATACACATTCGCACACACCCGCACACACACTCGCACACACAGTCCTACACACACACACTCGCAAACACTCGCACACACTCACACACACACTCACTCACACGTACACACTTGCACACACTAGCACACACTCGCACGCCCACACTTGCACACATTCGCACTCACTCGCACACACTCGCACGCACACACTCGCACACACTCACACAAACTCACACACACTCGCACACACTCATACACAATCGTACAATCGCACAAACTCACACACACTCGCACACAGTCACACACTCGCACCCACTCACTCGTGCACACTCGCACACATTTGCACTCACTCGCACGCACTCGCACGCACACACTCGCACAAACTCACACACACTCGCACACACTCATACACAATCGCAAGCACACACTCGCACACACACACTCGCACACACTCGCACACTCTCGCACACATACGCACTCACTCGCACGCACTCGCACGCACACACTCTCACACACTCGCACAAACTCACACACACTCGCACACACTTATACGCAATCGCACACACACACTCACTCACTCACACTCACTCGCACACACTTGCACACACTCGCACACACTCGCACACACTCATACACAATCGCACAAACTCACACACACTCGTACACACTCACACACTCGCACCCACTCACTCGTGAACACTCGCAAACATTCGCACTCACTCGCACACACTCGCACGCACACACTCGCACAAACTCACACACACTCGCACACACTCATACACAATCGCACACACACACACTCGCACACACACACTCGCACACACTCGCACACTCTCGCACACATTCACACTCACTCGCACGCACTCGCACGCACACACTCGCACACACTCGCACAAACTCACACACACTCGCACACACTTATACACAATCGCACACACACACACTCGTACACACACTCGCACACACTCGCACACACTCGCACACACTCACTCACACACACACACTCGCACACACTCACACACACTCGCACACACTCACATGCACACACACTCGCACACACTCACACACACTCGCACACACTCACAAGCACACACTCGCACAGACACTCGCTCACACTCACAAGCACACACTCACACGCACACACTCGCACACACACTCGCACACACTCACACCCACTCACTCGTGCACACTCGCGCACACTCGGGCACATTTGCACACACTCGCACACACTCGCACACTCTCGCACACACTCGCACACACACTCGCACACA
This sequence comes from Phyllobates terribilis, assembly GCF_046119375.1. Taxonomy (NCBI): domain Eukaryota; kingdom Metazoa; phylum Chordata; class Amphibia; order Anura; family Dendrobatidae; genus Phyllobates; species Phyllobates terribilis. Next base: position 4,452,973 of record NW_027362853.1, read on the forward strand.
CTCGAACACACTCACACACACTCACAAACAATCGCACATACAGTCCTACAAACTCACACACACTCACACACACTCACACACTCGCACCCACACACAAACTGGCACACACTCAAACACACTCACTCATACACACTCGCACACACTCACTCGCACACACACACACTCGCACACACTCACACCCAGTCACTCGAGCACACTCGCACACACTCGCACGCACACACGCACACACTCGCACACACTCACACGCACACACTCACGCACACACACTCACGCACACTCGTGCACACTCGCGAGCACACATTCGCACACATTCGCACTCACTTGCTCACACTGGCACACACTGGCACACTCTGGCACACACACACTCGCACACACTCGCACACACTCGCACACACTTGCACACAATCGCACACACTCACTCACTCACACTCACTCGCACACACTTGCACACACTCGCACACACTCGCACACACAGTCCTACACACTCACACACACTCGCAAACACTCGCACAAACTCACACACACTCACTCACATGCACACACTTGCACACACTAGCACACACTCGCACGCCCACACTTGCACACACTCACACTCATTCACACGCACTCGCACGCACACACTCGCACATACTCGCACACACTTGCACACACTCGCACACACTCGCATGCACACACTCGCACACACACTCACAAACACACACTCGCATACACACTCGCACACATTCGCACAAACTCCTACACACACTCGTACACACTCGCACACACTCGCACACACACTTGCACACACTCGCACACACTCGCACATACACGCATACACATTCGCACACACTCGCACACACACTCGCACACACAGTCCTACACACACAAACTCGCAAACACTCATACACACTCACACACACACTCACTCACACGTACACACTCGCACACACTCGCACACACTCACGCACACTAGCACACACTCGTAAGCATACACTCACATTCACTCACACACTTACTCACACGCACACACTCTCGCACACACTCACACACACTCGCGCACACTCGCACACACTCGCACGCCCACACTCGCACACTCTCACACACATTTGCACACACTTGCACTCACTCACACCCACTCGCACGCACACACTCGCACACACTCATACACAATCACACAAACTCGCACACACACACTCGCACACATTCGCACACACTCGCACACACTCACTCACTCACACTCACTCGCACACACTTGCACACACTCGCACACACTCGCACACACAGTCCTACACACTCACACACACTCGCAAACACTCGCACAAACTCACACATACTCACTCACACGCACACACTTGCACACACTAGCACACACTCGCACTCCCACACTTGCACACATTCGCACTCACTCGCACGCACTCGCACGCACACACTCGCACACACTCGCACAAACTCACACACACTCGCACACACTCATACACAATCGTACAATCGCACAAACTCACACACACTCGCACACAGTCACACACTCGCACCCACTCACTTGTGCACACTCGCACACACTTGCACTCACTCGCACGCACTCGCACGCACACACTCGCACAAACTCACACACGCTCATACACAATCGCACGCACACACTCGCACACACACACTCGCACACATTCGCACACTCTCGCACACATACGCACTCACTCGCACGGACTCGCACGCACACACTCTCACACACTCGCACAAACTCACACACACTCGCACACACTTATACGCAATCGCACACACACTCACTCACTCACACTCACTCGCACACACTTGCACACACTCGCACACACTCGCACACACAGTCCTACACACTCACACACACTCGCAAACACTCGCACAAACTCACACACACTCACTCACACGCACACACTTGCACACACTAGCACACACTTGCACGCCCACACTTGCACACATTCGCACTCACTCGCACGCACTCGCACACACACACTCGCACACACTCGCACAAACTCACACACACTCGCACACACTCATACACAATCGCACAAACTCACACACACTCGTACACACTCACACACTAGCACCCACTCACTCGTGCACACTCGCACACATTCGCACTCACTCGCACACACTCGCACGCACACACTCGCACAAACTCACACACACTCGCACACACTCATACACAATCGCACGCACACACACTCGCACACACACACTCGCACACGCTCGCACACTCTCGCACACATTCACACTCACTCGCACGCACTCGCACGCACACACTCGCACCCACTCGCACAAACTCACACACACTCGCACACACTTATACACAATCGCACACACACACTCGTACACACACTCGCACACACTCGCACACACTCGCTCACACACACTCACACACTCGCACAGACTCACACACACTCGCACACACTCACATGCACACACGCTCACAAACACACTCACACACACTCGCACACACTCACAAGCACACACTCGCACAGACACTCGCTCACACTCACAAGCACACACTCGCACACACACACTCGCACACATTCGCACACTCTCGCACACATACGCACTCACTCGCACGGACTCGCACGCACACACTCTCACACACTCGCACAAACTCACACACACTCGCACACACTTATACGCAATCGCACACACACTCACTCACTCACACTCACTCGCACACACTTGCACACACTCGCACACACTCGCACACACAGTCCTACACACTCACACACACTCGCAAACACTCGCACAAACTCACACACACTCACTCACACACACACACTTGCACACACTAGCACACACTTGCACGCCCACACTTGCACACATTCGCACTCACTCGCACGCACTCGCACACACACACTCACACACTCGCACAAACTCACACACACTCGCACACACTCATACACAATCGCACAAACTCACACACACTCGTACACACTCACACACTCGCACCCACTCACTCGTGCACACTCGCACACATTCGCACTCACTCGCACACACTCGCACGCACACACTCGCACAAACTCACACACACTCGCACACACTCATACACAATCGCACGCACACACACTCGCACACACACACTCGCACACACACACTCGCACACACTCGCACACTCTCGCACACATTCACACTCACTCGCACGCACTCGCACGCACACACTCGCACCCACTCGCACGAACTCACACACACTCGCACACACTTATACACAATCGCACACACACACTCGTACACACACTCGCACACACTCGCTCACACACACTCACACACTCGCACAGACTCACACACACTCGCACACACTCACATGCACACACACTCACACACACACTCACAAACACTCGCACACACTCACAAGCACACACTCGCTCACACTCACAAGCACACACTCACACGCACACACTCGCACACACACTCGCACACACTCGTATCCACTCACTCGTGCACACTCGCGCACACGCGGGCACATTTGCACACACTCGCACACTCTCGCACACACACTCGCACACACACTCGCACACACTCGAACACACTCACACACACTCACAAACAATCGCACATACAGTCCTACAAACTCACACACACTCACACACACTCACACACTCGCACCCACACACAAACTGGCACACACTCAAACACACTCACTCATACACACTCGCACACACTCACTCGCACACACACACACTCGCACACACTCGCACCCAGTCACTCGAGCACACTCGCACACACTCGCACGCACACACTCGCACACACTCACACGCACACACTCACGCACACACACTCGCGCACACTCGAGCACACTCGCACGCACACATTCACACACATTCGCACTCACTTGCACACACTCGTACGCACACACTGGCACACAATGGCACACACTGGCACACACACACTCGCACACACTCGCACACACTTGCACACACTAGCACACACACACTCGCACATACTCGCACACACTCGCACACACTCGCACGCACACACTCGCACCCACTCGCATGCACACACTCGCACACACACTCACAAACACTCACATACACACTCGCACACACTTGCACAAACTCCTACACACACACGTACACACTCACACACACTCGCACACACACTCGCACACACTCGCACACACTCGCACATACACACATACACATTCACACACACTCGCACACACACTCGCACACACAGTCCTACACACTCACACACACACTCGCAAACACTCGCACACACTCACACACACACTCACTCACACGTACACACTCGCGCACACTCACGCACACTAGCACACACTCGTAAGCATACACTCACACTCACTCACACACTTACTCACACGCACACACTCTCGCACACACTCGCGCACACTCGCACACTCTCGCACACATTTGCACACACTCGCACTCACTCGCACCCACTCGCACGCACACACTCGCACACACTCATACACAATCACACAAACTCGCACACACACACTCGCACACATTCGCACACACTCGCACACACACACTCACTCACACTCACTCGCACACACTTGCACACACTCGCACACACAGTCCTACACACTCACACACACACTCGCAAACACTCGCACAAACTCACACACACTCACGCACATGCACACACTTGCGCACACTAGCACACACTCGCACGCCCACACTCGCACACATTCGCACTCACTCGCACACACTCGCACGCACACACTCGCACACACTCGCACAAACTCACACACACTCGCACACACTCATACACAATCGCACGCACACACACCCGCACACACTCGCACACATTTGCACTCACTCGCACGCACTCGCATGCACACACTCGCACAAACTCACACACACTGGCACACACTTATACACAATCGCACACACACACTCTAACACACACTGGCACACACTCACACACACTCACTCACACACACTCACACACACACTCGCACACACTCACACACACTTGCACACACTCGCACACACTCACACGCACACACACTCACACACACACTCACACACACTCGCACACACTCACAAGCACAAACTCGCACACACACTCGCACACACTCACACGCACACACTCACATGCACACACTCGCACACACACTCGCACACACTCGCACCCACTCACTCGTGCACACTCGCGCACACTCGGGCACACTTGCACACACACGCACACACTCGCACACTGTCGCACACACACTCGCACACACACTCGCACACACTCGAACACACTCGCACACACTCGCAAACACTCGCACATACAGTCCTACAAACTCACACACACTCATACACACTCACACACTCCACCCACACACAAACTGGCACACACTCAAACACACTCACTCATACACACTCGCACACACTCACTCGCACACACACACACTTGCACACACTCGCACCCAGTCACTCGAGCACACTCGCACACACTCGAACGCACGCACGCACACACTCGCACACACTCACACGCACACACTCATGCACACACACTCGCGCACACTCGTGCACACTTGCTCGCACACACTCGCACACTCTCGCACTCACTCGCACGCACTCGCACGCACACACTCGCACACACTCGCATGCACACACTCGCACACACACTCACACACACACACTCACATACACACTCGCACACACTCGCACAAACTCCTACACACACAGGTACACACTCACACACACTCGCACACACACTCACACACACTCGCACACACTCGCACATACACACATACACATTCACACACACTCGCACACACAGTCCTACACACTCACACACACTCTCAAACACTCGCACACACTCACACACACACTCACTCACACGTACACACTTGCGCACACTCGCACACACTCACGCACACTAGCACACACTCATAAGCATACACTCACACTCACTCACACACTTACTCACACGCACACACTCTCGCACACACTCACACACACTCACGCACACTCGCACACACTCGCACGCCCACACTCGCACACTCTCGCACACATTTGCACACACTCGCACTCACTCGCACCCACTCGCACGCACGCACTCGCACACACTCATACACAATCACACAAACTCACACACACTCGCACACATTCGCACACACTCGCACACACGCACTCACTAACACTCACTCGCACACACTTGCACACACTCGCACACACTCGCACACACAGTCCTACACACTCACACACACACTCGCAAACACTCGCACAAACTCACACACACTCACTCACATGCACACACTTGCGCACACTAGCACACACTCGCACGCCCACACTCGCACACATTCGCACTCACTCGCATGCACTCGCACGCACACACTCGCACACACTCGCACAAACTCACACACACTCGCACACACTCATACACAATCGCACGCACACACATTCGCACACACTCGCACACATTCGCACTCACTCGCACTCACTTGCACGCACACACTCGCACAAACTCACACACACTGGCACACACTTATACAAAATCGCACACACACACTCTAACACACACTCGCACACACTCACTCACACACACTCACACACACACACTCGCACACACTCACACACACTTGCACACACTCGCACACACTCACACGCACACACACTCACACACACACTCACACACACTCGCACACACTCACAAGCACACACTCACACGCACACACTCGCACACACACTCGCACACACTCGCACCCACTCACTCATGCACACTCGCGCACACTCGGGCACATTTGCACACACTCGCACACACTCGCACACTCTCGCACACACACTCGCACACACACTCGCACACACTCGAACACACTCGCACACACTCGCAAACACTCGCACATACAGTCCTACAAACTCACACACACTCACACACTCGCACCCACACACAAACTGGCACACACTCAAACACACTCACTCATACACACTCGCACACACTCACTCGCACGCTCGCACACACTCGCACACACTCACTCATACACACTCGCACACACTCACTCGCACGCTCGCACACACTCGCACACACTCACATGCACACACTCACGCACACACACTCGCGCACACTCGTGCACACTCGCACGCACACATTCACACACATTCGCACTCACTTGCACACACTCGTACGCACACACTGGCACACACTCGCACACACTCGCACACACACACTCGCACACACTCGCATGCACACACTTGCACACACACTCACACACACTTGCACAAACTCCTACACACACTCGTACACACTCACACACACTAGCACACACACACTCGCACACACTCGCACATACTCGCACACACTCGCATGCACACACTCGCACACACACTCACACACACACTCTCGCATACACACTCGCACAAACTCCTACACACACTCGTACACACTCACACACACTCGCACACACACTTGCACACACTCGCACATACACACATACACATTCGCACACACTCGCACACACACTCGCACACACAGTCCTACACACTCACACACACACTCACAAACACTCGCACACACTCACACACACACTCACTCACACGTACACACTCACGCACACTTGCACACACTCACGCACACTAGCACACACTCGTAAGCATACACTCACACTCACTCACACACTTACTCACACGCACACACTCTCGCACACACTCACACACACTCGCGCACACTCGCACACACTCACACGCCCACACTCGCACACTCTTGCACACACTCGCACACACTCACACGCGCACACACTCACACACACTCACACACACTCGCACACACTCGCACACTCTCGCACACACACTCGCACACACACTCACACACACTCTAACACACTCGCACACAATCGCAAACACTCGCACATACAGTCCTACAAACTCACACAAACTCACACACTCGCACCCACACACAAACTGGCACACACTCAAACACACTCACTCATACACACTCGCACACACTCACTCGCACGCACGCACACACTCGCACACACTCACATGCACACACTCACGCACACACACTCGCGCACACTCGTGCACACTCGCACGCACACATTCACACACATTCGCACTCACTTGCACACACTCGTACGCACACACTGGCACACACTCGCACACACTCGCACACACACACTCGCACACACTCGCATGCACACACTTGCACACACACTCACACACACTCGCATACACACTCGCACAAACTCCTACACACACTCGTACACACTCACACACACTAGCACACACACACTCGCACATACTCGCACAAACTCGCGTGCACACACTCACACACACACTCACACACACACTCTCGCATACACACTCGCACAAACTCCTACACACACTCGTACACACTCACACACACTCGCACACACACTTGCACACACTCGCACATACACACATACACATTCGCACACACTCGCAAACACACTCGCACACACAGTCCTACACACTCACACACACACTCACAAACACTCGCACACACTCACACACACACTCGCAAACACTCGCACAAACTCACACACACTCACTCACACGCACACACTTGCGCACACTAGCACACACTCGCACGCCCACACTCACACACATTCGCACTCACTCGCACGCACTCGCACGCACACACTCGCACAAACTCACACACTCGCACACACTCATACACAATCGCACGCACACACACTCGCACACACACACTCGCACACACTCGCACACTCTCACACACATTCACACTCACTCGCACACACTCGCACTCGCACACTCAAACACACTCGCACAAACTCACACACACTCGCACACACTTATACACAAACGCACACACACACTCGTACACACACTCGCACACACTCGCACACACTCGCACACACTCACTCACACACACTCACACTCACACACTCACACACACTTGCACACACTCGCACACACTCACACGCACACACACTCGCACACACACTCACACACACTCGCACACACTCACAAGCACACACTCGCACACACACTCACACACACTCACACGCACACACTCACACGCACACACTCGTACAAACAGTCGCACACACTCGCACCCACTCACTTGTGCACACTCGCGCACACTCGGGCACATTTGCACACACTCGCACACTCTCGCACACACACTCGCACACACTCGAACACACTCGCACACACTCGCAAACACTCGCACATACAGTCCTACAAACTCACACACACTCACACACACTCACACACTCCACCCACACACAAACTGGCACACACTCAAACACACTCACTCATACACACTCGCACACACTCACTCGCACACACACACACTCGCACACACTCGCACCCAGTCACTCGAGCACACTCGCACACACTGGCACGCACGCACACACTCGCACACACTCACACGCACACACTCACGCACACTCGTGCACACTCGCACGCACACATTCGCACACATTCGCACTCACTTGCACACACTCGTGCGCACACACTGGCACACACTGGCACACACTGGCACACACACACTCGCACACACTCGCACACACTCGCACACACAGTCCTACACACTCACACACACACTCGCAAACACTCGCACAAACTCACACACACTCACTCACACGCACACACTTGCGCACACTAGCACACACTCGCACGCCCACACTCACACACATTCGCACTCACTCGCACGCACTCGCACGCACACACTCGCACAAACTCACACACACTCGCACACACTCATACACAATCGCACGCACACACACTCACACAGACACACTCGCACACACTCGCACACTCTCACACACATTCACACTCACTCGCACGCACTCGCACGCGCACACTCAAACACACTCGCACAAACTCACACACGCTCGCACACACTTATACACAAACGCACACACACACTCGTACACACACTCGCACACACTCGCACACACTCGCACACACTCACTCACACACACTCACACGCACACACTCACACACACTTGCACACACTCGCACACACTCACACGCACACACACTCGCACACACACTCACACACACTCGCACACACTCACAAGCACACACTCGCACACACACTCACACACACTCACACGCACACACTCACACGCACACACTCGTACAAACAGTCGCACACACTCGCACCCACTCACTCGTGCACACTCGCGCACACTCGGGCACATTTGCACACACTCGCACACTCTCGCACACACACTCGCACACACTCGAACACACTCGCACACACTCGCAAACACTCGCACATACAGTCCTACAAACTCACACACACTCACACACACTCACACACTCCACCCACACACAAACTGGCACACACTCAAACACACTCACTCATACACACTCGCACACACTCACTCGCACACACACACACTCGCACACACTCGCACCCAGTCACTCGAGCACACTCGCACACACTGGCACGCACGCACACACTCGCACACACTCACACGCACACACTCACGCACACTCGTGCACACTCGCACGCACACATTCGCACACATTCGCACTCACTTGCACACACTCGTGCGCACACACTGGCACACACTGGCACACACTGGCACACACACACTCGCACACACTCGCACACACTCGCACACACAGTCCTACACACTCACACACACACTCGCAAACACTCGCACAAACTCACACACACTCACTCACACGCACACACTTGCGCACACTAGCACACACTCGCACGCCCACACTCACACACATTCGCACTCACTCGCACGCACTCGCACGCACACACTCGCACAAACTCACACACACTCGCACACACTCATACACAATCGCACGCACACACACTCACACAGACACACTCGCACACACTCGCACACTCTCACACACATTCACACTCACTCGCACGCACTCGCACGCGCACACTCAAACACACTCGCACAAACTCACACACGCTCGCACACACTTATACACAAACGCACACACACACTCGTACACACACTCGCACACACTCGCACACACTCGCACACACTCACTCACACACACTCACACGCACACACTCGCACACACTCACACACACTTGCACACACTCGCACACACTCACACGCACACACACTCGCACACACACTCACACACACTCGCACACACTCACAAGCACACACTCGCACACACACTCGCACACACTCACACGCACACACTCACACGCACACACTCGTACAAACAGTCGCACACACTCGCACCCACTCACTCGTGCACACTCGCGCACACTCGGGCACATTTGCACACACTCGCACACTCTCGCACACACACTCGCACACACTCGAACACACTCGCACACACTCGCAAACACTCGCACATACAGTCCTACAAACTCACACACACTCACACACACTCACACACTCCACCCACACACAAACTGGCACACACTCAAACACACTCACTCATACACACTCGCACACACTCACTCGCACACACACACACTCGCACACACTCGCACCCAGTCACTCGAGCACACTCGCACACACTCGCACGCACGCACACACTCGCACACACTCACACGCACACACTCACGCACACACACTCACGCACACTCGTGCACACTCGCACGCACACATTCGCACACATTCGCACTCACTTGCACACACTCGTGCGCACACACTGGCACACACTGGCACACACTGGCACACACACACTCGCACACACTCGCACACACTTGCACACACTAGCACACACACACTCGCACATATTCACACACACTCGCACGCACACACTCGCACACACTCGCATGCACACACTCACACACACACTCACACACACTCACATACACACTCGCACACACTCGCACAAACTCCTACACACACTCGTACACACACACTCGCACACACACTCGCACACACTTGCACACACTCGCACATAGACACATACACATTCGCACACACTCGCACACACACTCGCACACACAGTTCTACACACTCACACACACACTCGCAAACACTCGCACACACTCACACACACACTCACTCACACGTACACACTCGCGCACACTCGCACACACTCACGCACACTAGCACACACTCGCATGCACACACTGGCACACACACTAACACACACACTCACATACACACTCGCACACACTCGCACAAACTCCTACACACACTCGCACACACTCACACACACACTCGTACGCTCACACTCGCACACACTCACACACACACTTGCACACACTTGCACACGCACACTCGCACACAATCACACACACACTCGCAGACACTCGCACACACTCACTCATGCACACACTCACACACACTCGCCCACACTCGCACACACAGTCCTACACACTCACACACACACTCGCAAACATTTGCAAACACTCACACACACACTCACTCACACGTACACACTCGCGCACACTCGCACGCCGACACTCTCACACTCTCGCACACATTTGCACACACTCGCACTCACTCGCATTCACTCGCACGCACACACTCGCACACACTCGCACAAACTCATACACAATCGCACACACTCACTCGCACACACTTGCACACACTCGCACACACTCGCACACACTTGCACACACTTGCACACGCTTGCACACACTCGCACACACTCGCACACACTTGCACACACTCACACACACGCACACACACGCACACACACTCACGCACACACTCGCACACACTCGCACACACTTGCATGCACACATTCGCACGCACTCGCACACACAAACACAAACTGGCACACACTCAAACACACTCACTCATACACACTCGCACACACTCACTCGCACACACACACACACACTCGCACACACTCACTCACACACACTCACACGCACACACTCGCACACACTCACACACACTTGCACACAGTCGCACACACTCACACGCACACACACTCGCACACACACTCACACACACTCGCACACACTCACAAGCACACACTCGCACACACACTCACACACACTCACACGCACACACTCACACGCACACACTCGTACAAACAGTCGCACACACACTCACTCGTGCACACTCGCGCACACTCGGGCACATTTGCACACACTCGCACACTCTCGCACACACTCGAACACACTCGCACACACTCGCAAACACTCGCACATACAGTCCTACAAACTCACACACACTCACACACACTCACACACTCCACCCACACACAAACTGGCACACACTCAAACACACTCACTCATACACACTCGCACACACTCACTCGCACACACACACACTCGCACACACTCGCACCCAGTCACTCGAGCACACTCGCACACACTCGCACGCACGCACGCACACACTCGCACACACTCACACGCACACACTCACGCACACACACTCACGCACACTCGTGCACACTCGCACGCACACATTCGCACACATTCGCACTCACTTGCACACACTCGTGCGCACACACTGGCACACACTGGCACACACTGGCACACACACACTCGCACACACTCGCACACACTCGCACACACAGTCCTACACACTCACACACACACTCGCAAACACTCACACAAACTCACACACACTCACTCACATGCACACACTTGCGCACACTAGCACGCCCACACTCACACACATTCGCACTCACTCGCACACACTCGCACGCACACACTCGCACAAACTCACACACACTCGCACACACTCATACACAATCGCACGCACACACACTCGCACACACACACTCGCACACACTCGCACACTCTCACACACATTCACACTCACTCGCACGCACTCGCACGCGCACACTCAAACACACTCGCACAAACTCACACACACTCGCACACACTTATACACAAACGCACACACACACTCGTACACACACTCGCACACACTCGCACACACTCGCACACACTCACTCACACACACTCACACGCACACACTCGCACACACTCACACACACTTGCACACACTCGCACACACTCACACGCACACACACTCGCACACACACTCACACACACTCGCACACACTCACAAGCACACACTCGCACACACTCACACGCACACACTCACACGCACACACTCGTACAAACAGTCGCACACACTCGCACCCACTCACTCGTGCACACTCGCGCACACTCGGGCACATTTGCACACACTCACACACTCTCGCACACACACTCGCACACACTCGAACACACTCGCACACACTCGCAAACACTCGCACATACAGTCCTACAAACTCAGACACACTCACACACACTCACACACTCCACCCACACACAAACTGGCACACACTCAAACACACTCACTCATACACACTCGCACACACTCACTCGCACACGCACACACTCTCGCACACACTCACACACACTCGCGCACACTCGCACACACTCGCACGCCCACCATCACACACTCTCGCACACATTTGCACACACTCGCACTCACTTGCACCCACTCGCACGCACACACTCGCACACACTCATACACAATCACACAAACTCGCACACACACACTCGCACACATTTGCACACACTCGCACACTCACACTCACTCGCACACACTTGCACACACTCGCACACACTCGCACACACAGTCCTACACACTCACACACACTCGCAAACACTCACAGAAACTCACACACACTCACTCGCACGCCCACACTCACACACATTCGCACTCACTCGCACGCACTCGCACGCACACACTTGCACAAACTCACACACACTCGCACACACTCATACACAATCGCATGCACACACACTCGCACACACACACTCGCACACATTAGCACACTCTCGCACACATTCACACTCACTCGCACGCGCACACTCGAACACACTCGCACAAACACACACACACTCGCACACACTTATACACAAACGCACACACACACTCGTACACACACTCGCACACACTCGCACACACTCGCACACACTCACTCACACACACACACTCGCACACACTCACACACACTTGCACACACTCGCACACACTCACACGCACACACACTCGCACACACACTCACACACACTCGCACACACTCACAAGCACACACTCGCACACACACTCACACACACTCACACGCACACACTCACACGCACACACTCGCACAAACAGTCGCACACACTCGCACCCACTCACTCGTGCACACTCGCGCACACTTGGGCACATTTGCACACACTCGCACACACTCGCACTCTCTCGCAAACACACTCGCGCACACTCGCACACACTCGCACGCCCACCATCACACACTCTCGCACACATTTGCACACACTCGCACTCACTTGCACCCACTCGCACGCACACACTCGCACACACTCATACACAATCACACAAACTCGCACACACACACTCGCACACATTTGCACACACTCGCACACTCACACTCACTCGCACACACTTGCACACACTCGCACACACTCGCACACACAGTCCTACACACTCACACACACACTCGCAAACACTCACACAAACTCACACACACTCACTCACACGCACACACTTGCGCACACTAGCACACACTCGCACGCCCACACTCACACACATTCGCACTCACTCGCACGCACTCGCACGCACACACTTGCACAAACTCACACACACTCGCACACACTCATACACAATCGCATGCACACACACTCGCACACACACACTCGCACACACTAGCACACTCTCGCACACATTCACACTCACTCGCACGCGCACACTCGAACACACTCGCACAAACACACACACACTCGCACACACTTATACACAAACGCACACACACACTCGTACACACACTCGCACACACTCGCACACACTCGCACACACTCACTCACACACACACACTCGCACACACTCACACACACTTGCACACACTCGCACACACTCACACGCACACACACTCGCACACACACTCACACACACTCGCACACACTCACAAGCACACACTCGCACACACACTCACACACACTCACATGCACACACTCACACGCACACACTCGCACAAACAGTCACACACACTCGCACCCACTCACTCGTGCACACTCGCGCACACTTGGGCACATTTGCACACACTCGCACACACTCGCACACTCTCGCAAACACACTCGCACACACACTCGCACACACTCGAACACACTCGCACACACTCGCAAACACTCGCACATACAGTCCTACAAACTCACACACACTCACACACACTCACACACTCGCACCCACACACAAACTGGCACACACTCAAACACACTCACTCATACACACTCGCACACAATCACTCGCACACACACACACACTCGCACACACTCGCACCCAGTCACTCGAGCACACTCACACACCCTCGCACGCACGCACACACTCGTACACACTCACATGCACACACTCATGCACACACACTCGCGCACACTCGTGCACACTCGCACGCACACATTCACACACATTCGCACTCAATTGCACACACTCGTACGCACACACTCGCACACACTCGCACACACACACTCGCACATACTTGCTCACACTCGCACACACTCGCACGCACACACTCGCACACACTCGCATGCACACACTCGCACACACACTCACACACACACACTCGCATACACACTCGCACAAACTCCTACACACACTCGTACACACTCACACACACTAGCACACACACACTCTCACACATTCGCAAACACTCGCACACACTCACTCACACTCACTCGCACACACTTGCACACACTCGCACATACTCGCACACACAGTCCTACACACTCACACACACACTCGCAAACACTCGCACAAACTCACACACACTCACTCACACGCACACACTTGCGCACACTAGCACACACTCGCACGCCCACACTCACACACATTCGCACTCACTCGCACACACTCGCACGCACACACTCGCACAAACTCACACACACTTGCACACACTCATACTCAATCGCACAATCGCACAAACTCACACACACTCGCACACACTCACACACTCGCACCCACTCACTCGTGCACACTCGCACACATTCGCACGCACACACTCGCACAAACTCAAACACACTCGCACATACTCATACACAATCGCACGCACACACACTCGCACACACACACTCACACACACTCGCACACTCTCGCACACATACGCACTCACTCGCACACACTCTCACACACTCGCACAAACTCACACACACTCGCACACACTTATACACAATCGCACACACACACTCACTCACTCACACTCACTCGCACACACTTGCACACACTCGCACACACTCGCACACACAGTCCTACACACTCACACACACTCGCACATACTCGCACACACTTGCACACACTCGCATGCACACACTCGCACACACACTCACAAACACACACTCGCATACACACTCGCACACACTCGCACAAACTCCTACACACACTCGTACACACTCACACACACTCGCACACACACTTGCACACACTCGCACACACTCGCACATACACACATACACATTCGCACACACTCGCACACACACTCGCACACACAGTCCTACACACACACACTCGCAAACACTCGCACACACTCACACACACACTCACTCACACGTACACACTCGCACACACTCGCACACACTCACGCACACTAGCACACACTCGTAAGCATACACTCACATTCACTCACACACTTAATCACACGCACACACTCTCGCACACACTCACACACACTCGCGCACACTCGCACACACTCGCAAGCCAACACTCGCACACTCTCGCACACATTTGCACACACTTGCACTCACTCACACCCACTCGCACGCACACACTCGCACACACTCATACACAATCACACAAACTCGCCACACACAC
The DNA here is from genome assembly GCF_046119375.1 of Phyllobates terribilis. Classification (NCBI taxonomy): domain Eukaryota; kingdom Metazoa; phylum Chordata; class Amphibia; order Anura; family Dendrobatidae; genus Phyllobates; species Phyllobates terribilis. Next base: position 4,470,605 of record NW_027362853.1, read on the forward strand.
TCGCACACACTCGCACACACTCACTCACACACACACACTCGCACACACTCACACACACTTGCACACACTCGCACACACTCACACGCACACACACTCGCACACACACTCACACACACTCGCACACACTCACAAGCACACACTCGCACAGACACTCGCTCACACTCACAAGCACACACTCACATGCACACACTCGCACACACACTCGCACACACTCACACCCACTCACTCGTGCACACTCGCGCACACTCGGGCACATTTGCACACACTCGCACACACTCGCACACTCTCGCACACACTCGCACACACACTCGCACACACTCGAACACACTCACACACACTCACAAACAATCGCACATACAGTCCTACAAACTCACACACACTCACACACACTCACACACTCGCACCCACACACAAACTGGCACACACTCAAACACACTCACTCATACACACTCGCACACACTCACTCGCACACACACACACTCGCACACACTCGCACCCAGTCACTCGAGCACACTCGCACACACTCGCACGCACACACGCACACACTCGCACACACTCACACGCACACACTCACGCACACACACTCGCGCACACTCGTGCACACTCGCGCGCACACATTCGCACACATTCGCAGTCACTTGCACACACTGGCACACACTGGCACACACTGGCACACACACACTCGCACACACTCGCACACACTTGCACACACTAGCACACACACTCGCACATACTCGCACACACTCGCACGCACACACTCGCACACACTCGCATGCACACACTCGCACACACACTCACACACACACACTCACATACACACTCGCACACACTCGCACAAACTCCTACACACACACGTACACACTCACACACACTTACTCACACGCACACACTCTCGCACACACTCACACACACTCGCGCACACTCGCACACTCTCGCACACATTTGCACACACTCGCACTCACTCGCACCCACTCGCACGCACACACTCGCACACACTCATACACAATCACACAAACTCGCACACACACACTCGCACACATTCGCACACACTCGCACACACGCACTCACTCACACTCACTCGCACACACTTGCACACACTCGCACACACTCGCACACACAGTCCTACACACTCACACACACACTCGCAAACACTCGCACAAACTCACACACACTCACTCACACGCACACACTTGCGCACACTAGCATACACTCGCACGCCCACACTCGCACACATTCGCACTCACTCGCACGCACTCGCACGCACACACTCGCACACACTCGCGCAAACTCACACACACTCGCACACACTCATACACAATCGCACGCACACACACCCGCACACACTCGCACACATTTGCACTCACTCGCACGCACTCGCATGCACACGCTCGCACAAACTCACACACACTGGCACACACTTATACACAATCGCACACACACACTCTAACACACACTCGCACACACTCACTCACAAACACTCACACACACACTCGCACAAACTCACACACACTTGCACACACTCGCACACACTCACACGCACACACACTCACACACAATCACACACACTCGCACACACTCACAAGCACAAACTCGCACACACACTCGCACACACTCACACGCACACACTCACATGCACACACTCGCACACACACTCGCACACACTCGCACCCACTCACTCGTGCACACTCGCGCACACTCGGGCACATTTGCACACACTCGCACACACTCGCACACTCTCGCACACACACTCGCACACACACTCGCACACACTCGAACACACTCGCACACACTCGCAAACACTCGCACATACAGTCCTACAAACTCACACACACTCACACACACTCACACACTCCACCCACACACAAACTTGTACACACTCGCACACACTCACTCGCACACACACACACTCGCACACACTCGCACCCAGTCACTCGAGCACACTCGCACACCCTCGCACGCACGCACACACTCGCACACACTCACATGCACACACTCACGCACACACACTCGCGCACACTCATGCACACTCGCACGCACACATTCACACACATTCGCACGCACTTGCACACACTCGTACGCACACACTGGCACACACTCGCACACACTCGCACACACACACTCGCACATACTCGCTCACACTCGCACACACTCGCACGCACACACTCGCACACACTCGCATGCACACACTCGCACACACACTCACACACACACACTCGCATACACACTCGCACAAACTCCTACACACACTCGTACACACTCACACACACTAGCACACACACACTCGCACATACTCGCACACACTCGCACACACTCGCATGCACACACTCGCACACACACTCACACACTCTCGCATACACACTCGCACAAACTCCTACACACACTCGTACACACTCACACACACTCGCACACACACTTGCACACACTCGCACATACACACATACACATTCGCACACACTCGCACACACACTCGCACACACAGTCCTACACACTCACACACACACTCGCAAACACTCGCACACACTCACACACACACTCACTCACACGTACACACTCACGCACACTTGCACACACTCACGCACACTAGCACACACTCGTAAGCATACCTTCACACTCACTCACACACTTACTCACACGCACACACTCTCGCACACACTCACACACACTCGCGCACACTCGCACACACTCGCACGCCCACACTCGCACACTCTCGCACACATTTGCACACACTCGCACTCACTTGCACCCACTCGCACGCACCCACTCGCACACACTCATACACAATCACACAAACTCGCACACACACACTCGCACACATTCGCACACACTCGCACACACTCGCATGCACACACTCGCACACACAAACACACACACACTCGCATACACACTCGCACACACTCGCATGCACACACTCGCACACTCACACACACACACTCGCATACACACTCGCACACACTCGCACAAACTCCTACACACACTCGTACACACTCACACACACTCGCACACACACTTGCACACACTCGAACATACACACATACACATTCGCACACACTCGCACACTCACTCGCACACACAGTCCTACACACTCACACACACACTCGCAAACACTCGCACACACACACACTCACTCACACGTACACACTCGCGCACACACGCACACTAGCACACACTCGTAAGCATACACTCACACTCACTCACACACTTACTCACACTCACACACTCTCGCACACACTCACACACACTCGCCCACACTCGCACACACTCGCACGCCCACACTCGCACACTCTCGCACACATTTGCACACACTCGCACTCACTCACACCCACTCGCACGCACACACTCGCACACACTCATACACAATCACACAAACTCGCACACACACACTCGCACACATTCGCACACACTCGCACACACTCACTCACTCACACTCACTCGCACACACTTGCACACACTCGCACACACAATCCTACACACTCACACACACTCGCAAACACTCGCACAAACTCACACACACTCACTCACACGCACACACTTGCGCACACTAGCACACACTCGCACGCCCACACTCGCACACATTCGCACTCACTCGCACGCACTCGCACGCACACACTCGCACAAACTCACACACACTCGCACACACTCATACACAATCGCACGCATACACACTCGCACACACTCGCACACTCTCGCACACATTCGCACTCACTCGCACGCACACACTCGCACAAACTCGCATGCACACACTCGCACACACACTCACACACACACACTCGCATACACACTCGCACACACTCGCACAAACTCCTACACACACTCGTACACACTCACACACACTCGCACACACACTTGCACACACTCGCACACACTCGCACATACACACATACACATTCGCACACACTCGCACACTCACTCGCACACACAGTCCTACACACTCACACACACACTCGCAAACACTCGCACACACACACACTCACTCACACGTACACACTCGCGCACACTCACACACACTCACGCACACTAGCACACACTCGCACGCCCACACTCGCACACTCTCGCACACATTTGCACACACTCGCACTCACTCACACCCACTCGCACGCACACACTCGCACACACTCATACACAAACACACAAACTCGCACACACACACTCGCACACATTCGCACACACTCGCACACACTCACTCACTCACACTCACTCGCACACACTTGCACACACTCGCACACACTCGCACACACAGTCCTACACACTCACACACACACTCGCAAACACTCGCACAAACTCACACACACTCACTCACACGCACACACTTGCTCACACTAGCACACACTCGCACGCCCACACTCGCACACATTCGCACTCACTCGCACGCACTCGCACGCACACACTCGCACAAACTCACACACACTCACACACACTCATACACAATCGCACGCACACACACTCGCACACACTCGCACACTCTCGCACACATTCGCACTCACTCGCACGCACACACTGGCACAAACTCGCATGCACACACTCGCACACACACTCACACACACACACTCGCATACACACTCGCACACACTCGCACAAACTCCTACACACACTCGTACACACTCACACACACTCGCACACACACTTGCACACACTCGCACACACTCGCACATACACACATACACATTCGCACACACTCGCACACTCACTCGCACACACAGTCCTACACACTCACACACACACTCGCAAACACTCGCACACACACACACTCACTCACACGTACACACTCGCGCACACTCACACACACTCACGCACACTAGCACACACTCGCACGCCCACACTCGCACACTCTCGCACACATTTGCACACACTCGCACTCACTCGCACACACTCGCATGCACACACTCGCACACACTCATACACAATCACACAAACTGACACACACTCGCACACACTCACACACTCGCACCCACTCACTCGTGCACACTCGCACACATTCGCACTCACTCGCACGCACTCGCACGCACACACTCGCACAAACTCACACACACTCGCACACACTCATACACAATCGCATGCACACACACTCGCACACACACACTCACACACACTCGCACACTCTCGCACACATACGCACTCACTCGCACGCACTTGCACGCACACACTCTCACACACTCGCACAAACTCACACACACTCGCACACACTTATACACAATTGGACACACACACTCACTCACTCACACTCACTCGCACACACTTGCACACACTCGCACACACTCGCACACACAGTCCTACACACTCACACACACTCGCAAACACTCGCACAAACTCACACACACTCACTCACACGCACACACTTGCACACACTAGCACACACTCGCATGCCCACACTTGCACACACTCACACTCACTCGCACGCACTCGCACACACAATCGCACACACTCGCACATACTCGCACACACTTGCACACACTCGCACACACTCGCATGCACACACTCGCACACACACTCACAAACACACACTCGCATACACACTCGCACACACTCGCACAAACTCCTACACACACTCGTACACACTCACACACACTCGCACACACACTTGCACACACTCGCACACACTCGCACATACACGCATACACATTCGCACACACTCGCACACACACTCGCACACACAGTCCTACACACACACTCGCAAACACTCGCACACACTCACACACACTCACTCACACGTACACACTCGCACACACTCGCACACACTCACGCACACTAGCACACACTCGTAAGCATACACTCACATTCACTCACACACTTACTCACACGCACACACTCTCGCACACACTCACACACACTCGCGCACACTCGCACACACTCGCATGCCCACACTCGCACACTCTCGCACACATTTGCACACAGTCGCACTCACTCACACCCACTCGCACGCACACACTTGCACACACTCGCACACACTCGCACACACAGTCCTACACACTCACACACACTCGCAAACACTCGCACAAACTCACACACACTCACTCACACGCACATACTTGCACACACTAGCACACACTCGCACGCCCACATTTGCACACATTCGCACTGACTCGCACGCACACACTCGCACACACTCGCACAAACTCACACACACTCGCACACACTCATACTCAATCGCACAATCGCACAAACTCACACACACTCGCACACACTCACACACTCGCACCCACTCACTCGTGCACACTCGCACACATTCGCACGCACACACTCGCACAAACTCACACACACTCGCACACACTCATACACAATCGCACGCACACACACTCGCACACACACACTCACACACACTCGCACACTCTCGCACACATACGCACTCACTCGCACACACTCTCACACACTCGCACAAACTCACACACACTCGCACACACTTATACACAATCGCACACACACACTCACTCACTCACACTCACTCGCACACACTTGCACACACTCGCACACACTCGCACACACAGTCCTACACACTCACACACACTCGCACATACTCGCACACACTTGCACACACTCGCATGCACACACTCGCACACACACTCACAAACACACACTCGCATACACACTCGCACACACTCGCACAAACTCCTACACACACTCGTACACACTCACACACACTCGCACACACACTTGCACACACTCGCACACACTCGCACATACACACATACACATTCGCACACACTCGCACACACACTCGCACACACAGTCCTACACACACACACTCGCAAACACTCGCACACACTCACACACACACTCACTCACACGTACACACTCACGCACACTTGCACACACTCACGCACACTAGCACACACTCGTAAGCATACACTCACACTCACTCACACACTTACTCACACGCACACACTCTCGCACACACTCACACACACTCGCACACACTCGCATGCCCACACTCGCACCCTCTCGCACACATTTGCACACACTCGCATTCACTTGCACCCACTCGCACGCACACACTCGCACACACTCATACACAATCACACAAACTCGCACACACACACTCGCACACATTCGCACACACTCGCACACACTCACTCACACTCACTCGCACACACTTGCACACACTCGCACACACTCGCACATACACACATACACATTCGCACACACTCGCACACACACTCGCACACACAGTCCTACACACACACACTCGCAAACACTCGCACACACTCACACACACACTCACTCACACATACACACTTGCACACACTAGCACACACTCGCACGCCCACACTTGCACACATTCGCACTCACTCGCACGCACTCGCACGCACACACTCGCACACACTCGCACAAACTCACACACACTCGCACACACTCATACACAATCGTACAATCGCACAAACTCACACACACTCGCACACAGTCACACACTCGCACCCACTCACTCGTGCACACTCGCACACATTTGCACTCACTCGCACGCACTCGCACGCACACACTCGCACAAACTCACACACACTCGCACACACTCATACACAATCGCAAGCACACACTCGCACACACACACTCGCACACACTCGCACACTCTCGCACACATACGCACTCACTCGCATGCACTCGCACGCACACACTCTCACACACTCGCACAAACTCACACACACTCGCACACACTTATACGCAATCGCACACACACACTCACTCACTCACACTCACTCGCACACACTTGCACACACTCGCACACACTCGCACACACTCATACACAATCGCACAAACTCACACACACTCGTACACACTCACACACTCGCACCCACTCACTCGTGTACACTCGCAAACATTCGCACTCACTCGCACACACTCGCACTCACACACTCGCACAAACTCACACACACTCGCACACACTCATACACAATCGCACACACACACACTCGCACACACACACTCGCACACACTCGCACACTCTCGCACACATTCACACTCACTCGCACGCACTCGCATGCACACACTCGCACACACTCGCACAAACTCACACACACTCGCACACACTTATACACAATCGCACACACACACACTCGTACACACACTCGCACACACTCGCACACACTCGCACACACTCACTCACACACACACACTCGCACACACTCACACACACTCGCACACACTCACATGCACACACACTCGCACACACTCACACACACTCGCACACACTCACAAGCACACACTCGCACAGACACTCGCTCACACTCACAAGCACACACTCACACGCACACACTCGCACACACACTCGCACACACTCACACCCACTCACTCGTGCACACTCGCGCACACTCGGGCACATTTGCACACACTCGCACACTCTCGCACACATTTGCACACACTCGCACACATTCGCACTCACTCGCACGCACTCGCACGCACACACTCGCACACACTCGCACAAACTCACACACACTCGCACACACTCATACACAATCGCACACACACACACCCGCACACACTCGCACACATTCGCACTCACTCGCACGCATTCGCACGCACACACTCGCACAAACTCACACACACTGGCACACACTTATACATAATCGCACACACACACTCTAACACACACTCACACACACTCGCACACACTCACTCACACACACTCACACACACACTCGCACACACTCACACACACTTGCACACACTCGCACACACTCACACGCACACACACTCACACACACACTCACACACACTCGCACACACTCACAAGCACAAACTCACACACACACTCGCACACACTCACACGCACACACTCACACGCACACACTCGCACACAAACTCGCACACACTCGCACCCAGTCACTCGAGCACACTCGCACACCCTCGCACGCACGCACACACTCGCACACACTCACATGCACACACTCACGCACACACACTCGCGCACACTCGAACACACTCGCACACACTCGCAAACACTCGCACATACAGTCCTACAAACTCACACACACTCACACACACTCACACAATCCACCCACACACAAACTGGCACACACTCAAACACACTCACTCAGACACACTCGCACACACTCACTCGCACACACACACACACACTCGCACACACTCGCACCCAGTCACTCGAGCACACTCGCACACACTCGCACGCACGCACACACTCGCACACACTCACACGCACACAGTCACGCACACACACTCGCGCACACTCGTGCACACTTCCACGCACACATTCGCACACATTCGCACTCACTTGCACACACTCGTGCGCACACACTGGCACACACTGGCACACACTGGCACACACACACTCGCACACACTCGCACACACTTGCACACACTAGCACACACACACTCGCACATACTCGCACACACTCGCACGCACACACTCGCACACACTCGCATGCACACACTCGCACACACACTCACACACACACACTCACATACACACTCGCACACACTCGCACAAACTCCTACACACACACGTACACACTCACACACACTCGAACACACACTCGCACACACTCGCACACACTCGCACATACACACATACACATTCACACACACTCGCACACACACTCGCACACACAGTCCTACACACTCACACACTTGCACACACTCGCACACACTCACACACACACACACTCACACACACACTCACACACACTCGCACACACTCACAAGCACAAACTTGCACACACACTCGCACACACTCACACGCACACACTCACACGCACACACTCGCACACACTCGCACCCAGTCACTCGAGCACACTCGCACACCCTTGCACGCACGCACACACTCGCACACACTCACATGCACACACTCACACACACACTCGCACACACTCGAACACACTCGCACACACTCGCAAACACTCGCACATACAGTCCTACAAACTCACACACACTCACACACACTCACACACTCGCACCCACACACAAACTGGCACACACTCAAACACACTCACTCATACACACTCGCACACACTCACTCGCACACACACTCGCACACACTCGCACCCAGTCACTCGAGCACACTCGCACACCCTCGCACGCACGCACGCACACACTCGCACACACTCACATGCACACACTCACGCACACACACTCGCACACACTCGTGCACACTCGCACGCACACATTCACGCACACACACTCGCGCACACTCGTGCACACTCGCACGCACACATTCACACACATTCGCACTCACTTGCACACACTCGTACGCACACACTGGCACACACTCGCACACACTCGCACACACACACTCGCACATACTCGCTCACACTCACACACACTCGCACGCACACACTCGCACACACTCGCATGCACACACTCGCACACACACTCGCACAAACTCCTACACACACTCGTACACACTCACACACACTAGCACACACACACTCGCACACACTCGCACATACTCGCACACACTCGCACACACTCGCATGCACACACTCGCACACACATTCACACACACTCTCGCATACACACTCGCACAAACTCCTACACACACTCGTACACACTCACATACACTCGCACACACACTTGCACACACTCGCACACACTCGCACATACACACATACACATTCGCACACACTCGCACACACACTCGCACACACAGTCCTACACACTCACACACACACTCGCAAACACTCGCACACACTCACACACACTCACTCACACGTACACACTCATGCACACTTGCACACACTCACGCACACTAGCACACACTCGTAAGCATACACTCACACACACTTACTCACACGCACACACTCTCGCACACACTCACACACACTCGCGCACACAAGCACACACTCGCACGCCCACCATCACACACTCTCGCACACATTTGCACACACTCGCACTCACTCGCACCCACTCGCACGCACAAACTCGCACACACTCATACACAATCACACAAACTCGCACACACACACTCGCACACATTCGCACACACTCTCACACACGCACTCACTCACACTCACTCGCACACACTTGCACACACTCGCACACACTCGCACACACAGTCCTACACACTCACACACACACTCGCAAACACTCGCACAAACTCACACACACTCACTCACACGCACACACTTGCGCACACTAGCACACACTCGCACGCCCAAACTCGCACACATTCGCACTCACTCGCACGCACTCGCACGCACACACTCGCACACACTCGCACAAACTCACACACACTCGCACACACTCATACACAATCGCACGCACACACACCCGCACACACTCGCACACATTCGCACTCACTCGCACGCACTCGCACGCACACACTCGCACAAACTCACACACACTCGCACACACTCATACACAATCGCACGCACACACCCGCACACACTCGCACACATTCGCACTCACTCGCACGCACTCGCACGCACACACTCGCACACACTCGCACGCACACTCGCATACACACTCGCACAAACTCCTACACACACTCGTACACACTCACACACACTAGCACACACACACTCGCACACACTCGCACATACTCGCACACACTCGCACACACTCGCATGCACACACTCGCACACACATTCACACACACTCTCGCATACACACTCGCACAAACTCCTACACACACTCGTACACACTCACACACACTAGCACACACACACTCGCACACACTCGCACATACTCGCACACACTCGCACACACTCGCATGCACACACTCGCACACACATTCACACACACTCTCGCATACACACTCGCACAAACTCCTACACACACTCGTACACACTCACACACACTCGCACACACACTTGCACACACTCGCACACACTCGCACATACACACATACACATTCGCACACACTCGCACACACACTCGCACACACAGTCCTACACACTCACACACACACTCGCAAACACTCGCACACTTTCACACACACACTCACTCACACGTACACACTCATGCACACTTGCACACCCTCACGCACACTAGCACACACTCGTAAGCATACACTCACACTCACTCACACACTTACTCACACGCACACACTCTCGCACACACTCACACACACTCGCGCACACTCGCACACACTCGCACGCCCACCATCACACACTCTCGCACACATTTGCACACACTCGCACTCACTTGCACCCACTCGCACGCACACACTCGCACACACTCATACACAATCACACAAACTCGCACACACACACTCGCACACATTTGCACACACTCGCACACTCACACTCACTCGCACACACTTGCACACACTCGCACACACTCGCACACACAGTCCTACACACTCACACACACACTCGCAAACACTCACACAAACTCACACACACTCACTCACACGCACACACTTGCGCACACTAGCACACACTCGCACGCCCACACTCACACACATTCGCACTCACTCGCACGCACTCGCACGCACACACTTGCACAAACTCACACACACTCGCACACACTCATACACAATCGCATGCACACACACTCGCACACACACACTCGCACACACTAGCACACTCTCGCACACATTCACACTCACTCGCACGCGCACACTCGAACACACTCGCACAAACACACACACACTCGCACACACTTTTACACAAACGCACACACACACTCGTACACACACTCGCACACACTCGCACACACTCGCACACACTCACTCACACACACACACTCGCACACACTCACACACACTTGCACACACTCGCACACACTCACACGTACACACACTCGCACACACACTCACACACACTCGCACACACTCACAAGCACACACTCGCACACACACTCACACACACTCACACGCACACACTCACACGCACACACTCGCACAAACAGTCGCACACACTCGCACCCACTCACTCGTGCACACTCGCGCACACTTGGGCACATTTGCACACACTCGCACACACTCGCACACTCTCGCAAACACACTCGCACACACACTCGCACACACTCGAACACACTCGCACATACTCGCAAACACTCGCACATACAGTCCTACAAACTCACACACACTCACACACACTCACACACTCGCACCCACACACAAACTGGCACACACTCAAACACACTCACTCATACACACTCGCACACAATCACTCGCACACACACACACACTCGCACACACTCGCACCCAGTCACTCGAGCACACTCACACACCCTCGCACGCACGCACACACTCGTACACACTCACATGCACACACTCATGCACACACACTCGCGCACACTCGTGCACACTCGCACGCACACATTCACACACATTCGCACTCAATTGCACACACTCGTACGCACACACTCGCACACACTCGCACACACACACTCGCACATACTTGCTCACACTCGCACACACTCGCACGCACACACTCGCACACACTCGCATGCACACACTCGCACACACACTCACACACACACACTCGCATACACACTCGCACAAACTCCTACACACACTCGTACACACTCACACACACTAGCACACACACACTCGCACACACTCGCACATACTCGCACACACTCGCACACACTCGCATGCACACATTCGCACACACTCACACACACACTCTCGCATACACACTTGCACAAACTCCTACACACTCACACACACTCGCACACACACTTGCACACACTCGCACACACTCGCACATACACACATACACATTCGCACACACTCGCACACACACTCGCACACACAGTCGTACAAACTCACACACACACTCGCAAACACTCGCACACACTCACACACACACTCACTCACACGTACACACTCACGCACACTTGCACACACTCACGCACACTAGCACACACTCGTAAGCATACACTCACACTCACTCACACACTTACTCACACGCACACACTCTCGCACACACTCACACACACTCGCACACACTCGCATGCCCACACTCGCACCCTCTCGCACACATTTGCACACACTCGCATTCACTTGCACCCACTCGCACGCACACACTCGCACACACTCATACACAATCACACAAACTCGCACACACACACTCGCACACATTCGCACACACTCGCACACACTCACTCACACTCACTCGCACACACTTGCACACACTCGCACACACTCGCACATACACACATACACATTCGCACACACTCGCACACACACTCGCACACACAGTCCTACACACACACACTCGCAAACACTCGCACACACTCACACACACACTCACTCACACATACACACTTGCACACACTAGCACACACTCGCACGCCCACACTTGCACACATTCGCACTCACTCGCACGCACTCGCACGCACACACTCGCACACACTCGCACAAACTCACACACACTCGCACACACTCATACACTATCGTACAATCGCACAAACTCACACACACAGTCACACACTCGCACCCACTCACTCGTGCACACTCGCACACATTTGCACTCACTCGCACGCACTCGCACGCACACACTCGCACAAACTCACACACACTCGCACACACTCATACACAATCGCAAGCACACACTCGCACACACACACTCGCACACACTCGCACACTCTCGCACACATACGCACTCACTCGCATGCACTCGCACGCACACACTCTCACACACTCGCACAAACTCACACACACTCGCACACACTTATACGCAATCGCACACACACACTCACTCACTCACACTCACTCGCACACACTTTCACACACTCGCACACACTCGCACACACTCATACACAATCGCACAAACTCACACACACTCGTACACACTCACACACTCGCACCCACTCACTCGTGTACACTCGCAAACATTCGCACTCACTCGCACACACTCGCACGCACACACTCGCACAAACTCACACACACTCGCACACACTCATACACAATCGCACACACTCGCACACACACACTCGCACACACTCGCACACTCTCGCACACATTCACACTCACTCGCACGCACTCGCACGCACACACTCGCACACACTCGCACAAACTCACACACACTCGCACACACTTATACACAATCGCACACACACACACTCGTACACACACTCGCACACACTCGCACACACTCGCACACACTCACTCACACACACACACTCGCACACACTCACACACACTCGCACACACTCACATGCACACACACTCGCACACACTCACACACACTCGCACACACTCACAAGCACACACTCGCACAGACACTCGCTCACACTCACAAGCACACACTCACACGCACACACTCGCACACACACTCGCACACACTCACACCCACTCACTCGTGCACACTCGCGCACACTCGGGCACATTTGCACACACTCGCACACTCTCGCACACATTTGCACACACTCGCACACATTCGCACTCACTCGCACGCACTCGCACGCACACACTCGCACACACTCGCACAAACTCACACACACTCGCACACACTCATACACAATCGCACGCACACACACCCGCACACACTCGCACACATTCGCACTCACTCGCACGCATTCGCACGCACACACTCGCACAAACTCACACACACTGGCACACACTTATACATAATCGCACACACACACTCTAACACACACTCACACACACTCGCACACACTCACTCACACACACTCACACACACACTCGCACACACTCACACACACTTGCACACACTCGCACACACTCACACGCACACACACTCACACACACACTCACACACACTCGCACACACTCACAAGCACAAACTCACACACACACTCGCACACACTCACACGCACACACTCACACGCACACACTCGCACACAAACTCGCACACACTCGCACCCAGTCACTCGAGCACACTCGCACACCCTCGCACGCACGCACACACTCGCACACACTCACATGCACACACTCACGCACACACACTCGCGCACACTCGAACACACTCGCACACACTCGCAAACACTCGCACATACAGTCCTACAAACTCACACACACTCACACACACTCACACAATCCACCCACACACAAACTGGCACACACTCAAACACACTCACTCAGACACACTCGCACACACTCACTCGCACACACACACACACACACTCGCACACACTCGCACCCAGTCACTCGAGCACACTCGCACACACTCGCACGCACGCACACACTCGCACACACTCACATGCACACAGTCACGCACACACACTCGCGCACACTCGTGCACACTTCCACGCACACATTCGCACACATTCGCACTCACTTGCACACACTCGTGCGCACACACTGGCACACACTGGCACACACTGGCACACACACACTCGCACACACTCGCACACACTTGCACACACTAGCACACACACACTCGCACATACTCGCACACACTCGCACACACTCGCACGCACACACTCGCACACACTCGCATGCACACACTCGCACACACACTCACACACACACACTCACATACACACTCGCACACACTCGCACAAACTTCTACACACACACGTACACACTCACACACACTCGAACACACACTCGCACACACTCGCACACACTCGCACATACACACATACACATTCACACACACTCGCACACACACTCGCACACACAGTCCTACACACTCACACACTTGCACACACTCGCACACACTCACACACACACACACTCACACACACACTCACACACACTCGCACACACTCACAAGCACAAACTCGCACACACACTCGCACACACTCACTCGCACACACACTCGCACACACTCGCGCCCAGTCACTCGAGCACACTCGCACACCCTCGCACGCACGCACGCACACACTCGCACACACTCACATGCACACACTCACGCACACACACTCGCACACACTCGTGCACACTCGCACGCACACATTCACGCACACACACTCGCGCACACTCGTGCACACTCGCACGCACACATTCACACACATTCGCACTCACTTGCACACACTCGTACGCACACACTGGCACACACTCGCACACACTCGCACACACACACTCGCACATACTCGCTCACACTCACACACACTCGCATGCACACACTCGCACACACATTCACACACACTCTCGCATACACACTCGCACAAACTCCTACACACACTCGTACACACTCACACACACTCGCACACACACTTGCACACACTCGCACACACTCGCACATACACACATACACATTCGCACACACTCGCACACACACTCGCACACACAGTCCTACACACTCACACACACACTCGCAAATACTCGCACACACTCACACACACTCACTCACACGTACACACTCATGCACACTTGCACACACTCACGCACACTAGCACACACTCGTAAGCATACACTCACACACACTTACTCACACGCACACACTCTCGCACACACTCACACACACTCGCGCACACAAGCACACACTCGCACGCCCACCATCACACACTCTCGCACACATTTGCACACACTCGCACTCACTCGCACCCACTCGCACGCACAAACTCGCACACACTCATACACAATCACACAAACTCGCACACACACACTCGCACACATTCGCACACACTCTCACACACGCACTCACTCACACTCACTCGCACACACTTGCACACACTCGCACACACTCGCACACACAGTCCTACACACTCACACACACACTCGCAAACACTCGCACAAACTCACACACACTCACTCACACGCACACACTTGCGCACACTAGCACACACTCGCACGCCCAAACTCGCACACATTCGCACTCACTCGCACGCACTCGCACGCACACACTCGCACACACTCGCACAAACTCACACACACTCGCACACACTCATACACAATCGCACGCACACACACCCGCACACACTCGCACACATTCGCACTCACTCGCACGCACTCGCACGCACACACTCGCACAAACTCACACACACTCGCACACACTCATACACAATCGCACGCACACACCCGCACACACTCGCACACATTCGCACTCACTCGCACGCACTCGCACGCACACACTCGCACACACTCGCACGCACACTCGCATACACACTCGCACAAACTCCTACACACACTCGTACACACTCACACACACTAGCACACACACACTCGCACACACTCGCACATACTCGCACACACTCGCACACACTCGCATGCACACACTCGCACAGACATTCACACACACTCTCGCATACACACTCGCACAAACTCCTACACACACTCGTACACACTCACACACACTCGCACACACACTTGCACACACTCGCACACACTCGCACATACACACATACACATTCGCACACACTCGCACACACACTCGCACACACAGTCCTACACACTCACACACACACTCGCAAACACTCGCACACTTTCACACACACACTCACTCACACGTACACACTCATGCACACTTGCACACACTCACGCACACTAGCACACACTCGTAAGCATACACTCACACTCACTCACACACTTACTCACACGCACACACTCTCGCACACACTCACACACACTCGCGCACACTCGCACACACTCGCACGCCCACCATCACACACTCTCGCACACATTTGCACACACTCGCACTCACTTGCACCCACTCGCACGCACACACTCGCACACACTCATACACAATCCCACAAACTCGCACACACACACTCGCACACATTTGCACACACTCGCACACTCACACTCACTCGCACACACTTGCACACACTCGCACACACTCGCACACACAGTCCTACACACTCACACACACACTCGCAAACACTCACACAAACTCACACACACTCACTCACACGCACACACTTGCGCACACTAGCACACACTCGCACGCCCACACTCACACACATTCGCACTCACTCGCACGCACTCGCACGCACACACTTGCACAAACTCACACACACTCGCACACACTCATACACAATCGCATGCACACACACTCGCACACACACACTCGCACACACTAGCACACTCTCGCACACATTCACACTCACTCGCACGCGCACACTCGAACACACTCGCACAAACACACACACACTCGCACACACTTATACACAAACGCACACACACACTCGTACACACACTCGCACACACTCGCACACACTCGCACACACTCACTCACACACACACACTCGCACACACTCACACACACTTGCACACACTCGCACACACTCACACGCACACACACTCGCACACACACTCACACACACTCGCACACACTCACAAGCACACACTCACACACACACTCACACACACTCACACGCACACACTCACACGCACACACTCGCACAAACAGTCGCACACACTCGCACCCACTCACTCGTGCACACTCGCGCACACTTGGGCACATTTGCACACACTCGCACACACTCGCACACTCTCGCAAACACACTCGCACACACACTCGCACACACTCGAACACACTCGCACATACTCGCAAACACTCGCACATACAGTCCTACAAACTCACACACACTCACACACACTAACACACTCGCACCCACACACAAACTGGCACACACTCAAACACACTCACTCATACACACTCGCACACAATCACTCGCACACACACACACACTCGCACACACTCGCACCCAGTCACTCGAGCACACTCACACACCCTCGCACGCACGCACACACTCGTACACACTCACATGCACACACTCATGCACACACACTCGCGCACACTCGTGCACACTCGCACGCACACATTCACACACATTCGCACTCAATTGCACACACTCGTACGCACACACTCGCACACACTCGCACACACACACTCGCACATACTTGCTCACACTCGCACACACTCGCACACACACACTCGCACACACTCGCATGCACACACTCGCACACACACTCACACACACACACTCGCATACACACTCGCACAAACTCCTACACACACTCGTACACACTCACACACACTAGCACACACACACTCGCACACACTCGCACATACTCGCACACACTCGCACACACTCGCATGCACACATTCGCACACACTCACACACACACTCTCGCATACACACTTGCACAAACTCCTACACACTCAAACACACTCGCACACACACTTGCACACACTCGCACACACTCGCACATACACACATACACATTCGCACACACTCGCACACACACTCGCACACACAGTCGTACAAACTCACACACACACTCGCAAACACTCGCACACACTCACACACACACTCACTCACACGTACACACTCACGCACACTTGCACACACTCACGCACACTAGCACACACTCGTAAGCATACACTCACACTCACTCACACACTTACTCACACGCACACACTCTCGCACACACTCACACACACTCGCACACACTCGCATGCCCACACTCGCACACTCTCGCACACATTTGCACACACTCGCATTCACTTGCACCCACTCACACGCACACACTCGCACACACTCATACACAATCACACAAACTCGCACACACACACTCGCACACATTCGCACACACTCGCACACACTCACTCACACTCACTCGCACACACTTGCACACACTCGCACACACTCGCACACACAGTCCTACACACTCACACACACACTCGCAAACACTCGCACAAACTCACACACACTCACTCACACGCACACACTTGCGCACACTAGCACACACTCGCACGCCCACACTCACACACATTCGCACTCACTCGCACACACTCGCACGCACACACTCGCACAAACTCACACACACTCGTGCACACTCATACACAATCACATGCACACACACTTGCACACACACACTCGCACACTCTCACACACATTCACACTCACTCGCACGCACTCGCACGTGCACACTCGAACACACTCGCACAAACTCACACACACTCGTACACACACTCGCACACACTCGCACACACTCGCACACACTCACTCACACACACTCACACACACACTCGCACACACTCACACACACTTGCACACACTCGCACACACTCACACGCACACACACTCGCACACACACTCGCACACACTCACAAGCACACACTCGCACACACACTCGCACACACTCACACGCACACACTCACACGCACACACTCGCACAAACAGTCGCACACACTCGCACCCACTCACTCGTGCACACTCGCGCACACTCGGGCACATTTGCACACACTCGCACACACTCGCACACTCTCGCACACACACTCGCACACACACTCGCACACACTCGAACACACTCGCACACACTCGCAAACACTCGCACATACAGTCCTACAAACTCACACACACTCACACACACTCACACACTCCACCCACACACAAACTGGCACACACTCAAACACACTCACTCATACACACTCGCACACACTCACTCGCACACACACACACTCGCACACACTAGCACCCAGTCACTCGAGCACACTCGCACACACTCGCACGCACGCACACACTCGCACACACTCACACGCACACAGTCACGCACACACACTTGCGCACACTCGTGCACACTTGCACGCACACATTCGCACACATTCGCACTCACTTGCACACACTCGTGCGCACACACTGGCACACACTGGCACACACTGGCACACACACACTCGCACACACTCGCACACACTTGCACACACTAGCACACACACACTCGCACATATTCGCACACACTCGCACGCACACACTCGCACACACTTGCATGCACACACTCGCACACACACACACACTCACATACACACTCGCACACACTCGCACAAACTCCTACACACACTCGTACACACACACACTCGCACACACACTCGCACACACTCGCACACACTCGCACATACACACATACACATTCGCACACACTCGCACACACACTCGCACACACAGTCCTACACACTCACACACACACTCGCAAACACTCGCACACACTCACACACACACTCACTCACACGTACACACTCGCGCACACTCGCACACACTCACGCACACTAGCACACACTCGCATGCACACACTGGCACACACACTAACACACACACTCACATACACACTCGCACACACTCGCACAAACTCCTACACACACTCGCACACACTCACACACACACTCGCACGCTCACACTCGCACACACTCACACACACACTTGCACACACTTGCACACACACACTCGCACACAATCACACACACACTCGCAGACACTCGCACACACTCACTCATGCACACACTCATACACACTCGCCCACACTCGCACACACAGTCCTACACACTCACACACACACTCGCAAACACTCGCAAACACTCACACACACACTCACTCACACGTACACACTCGCACACACTCGCACGCCCACACTCTCACACTCTCACACACATTTGCACACACTCGCACTCACTCGCACGCACTCGCACACACACTCACACACACACTCGCACAAACTCATACACAATCGCACACACTCACTCGCACACAATTGCACACACTCGCACACACTCGCACACACTTGCACACACTTGCACACGCTTGCACACACTCGCACACACTCGCACACACTCGCACACACTCACACACATGCACACACACGCACACACGCTCACGCACACACTCGCACACACTCGCACACACTTGCATGCACACATTCGCACGCACTCGCACACACAAACACAAACTGGCACACACTCAAACACACTCACTCATACACACTCGCACACACTCACTCGCACACACACACACTCGCACACACTCACACACACACACTCGCGCACACTCGTGCACACTCGCACGCACACATTCGCACACATTCGCACTCACTTGCACACACTCGTACGCAAACACTGGCACACACTGGCACACACTCGCACACACACACTCGCACACACTTGCACACACTAGCACACACACACTCGCACACACTCGCACATACTCGCACACACTCACACACACTTGCACGCACACACTCGCACACACTCGCACATACTCGCACACACTCGCACACACTCGCACAAACTCCTACACACACTCGTACACACTCACACACACTCGCACACACACTCGCACACACTCGCACATACACACATACACATTTGCACACACTCGCACACACACTCGCACACACAGTCCTACACACTCACACACACTCGCAAACACTCGCACACACTCACACACACACTCACTCACACGTACACACTCGCGCACACTCACGCACACTAGCACACACTCGTAAGCATACACTCAAACTCACTCACACACTTACTCACATGCACACACTCTCGCACACACTCACACACACTCGTGCACACTCGCACACACTCGCACGCCCACACTCGCACACTCTCGCACACATTTGCACACACTCGCACTCACTCGCACCCACTCGCATGCACACACTCGCACACACTCATACACAATCACACAAACTCGCACACACACACTCGCACACATTCGCACACACTCGCACACACTCACTCACTCACACTCACTCGCACACACTTGCACACACTCGCACACACTCGCACACACAGTCCTACACACTTACACACACTCGCAAACACTCGCACAAACTCACACATACTCACTCACACGCACACACTTGCGCACACTAGCACACACTCGCACGCCCACACTCGCACACATTCGCACTCACTCGCACGCACTCGCACGCACACACTCGCAAAAAACTCACACACACTCGCACACACTCATACACAATCGCACGCACACACACTCGCACACACACACTCGCACACTCTCACACTCACTCGCACGCACTCGCACGCACACACTCGCACACACTCGCATGCACACACTCGCACGCACACACTCGCACAAACAGTCGCACACACTCGCACCCACTCACTCGTGCACACTCGCGCACGCTCGGGCACATTTGCACACACTCGCACACACTCGCACACTCTCGCACACACACTCGCACACACACTCGCACACACTCAAACACACTCGCACACACTCGCAAACACTCGCACATACAGTCCTACAAACTCACACACACTCACACACACTCACACACTCCACCCACACACAAACTGGCACACACTCAAACACACTCACTCATACACACTCGCACACACTCACTCGCACACACACACACTCGCACACACTAGCACCCAGTCACTCGAGCACACTCGCACACACTCGCACGCACGCACACACTCGCACACACTCACACGCACACAGTCACGCACACACACTCGCGCACACTCGTGCACACTTGCACGCACACATTCGCACACATTCGCACTCACTTGCACACACTCGTGCGCACACACTGGCACACACTGGCACACACTGGCACACACACACTCGCACACACTCGCACACACTTGCACATACTAGCACACACACACTCGCACATATTCGCACACACTCGCACGCACACACTCACACACACTTGCATGCACACACTTGCACACACACTCACACACACACTCACATACACACTCGCACACACTCGCACAAACTCCTACACACACTCGTACACACACACACTCGCACACACACTCGCACACACTCGCACACACTCGCACATACACACATACACATTCGCACACACTCGCGCACACTCGCACACACTCACGCACACTAGCACACACTCGCATGCACACACTGGCACACACACTAACACACACACTCACATACACACTCGCACACACTCGCACAAACTCCTACACACACTCGCACACACTCACACACACACTCGCACGCTCACACTCGCACACACTCACACACACACTTGCACACACTTGCACACACACACTCGCACACAATCACTCGCACACACTCGCAGACACTCGCACACACTCACTCATGCACACACTCATACACACTCACCCACACTCGCACACACAGTCCTACACACTCACACACACACTCGCAAACACTCGCAAACACTCACACACACACTCACTCACACGTACACACTCGCACACACTCGCACGCCCACACTCTCACACTCTCGCACACATTTGCACACACTCGCACTCACTCGCACGCACTCGCACACACACTCACACACACACTCGCACAAACTCATACACAATCGCACACACTCACTCGCACACACTTGCACACACTCGCACACACTCGCACACACTTGCACACACTTGCACACGCTTGCACTCACTCGCACACACTCGCACACACTCGCACACACTCACACACACGCACACACACGCACACACACTCATGCACACACTCGCACACACTCGCACACACTTGCATGCACACATTCGCACGCACTCGCACACACAAACACAAACTGGCACACACTCAAACACACTCACTCATACACACTCGCACACACTCACTCGCACACACACACACACACTCGCACACACACACACTCGCGCACACTCGTGCACACTCGCACGCACACATTCGCACACATTCGCACTCACTTGCACACACTCGAACGCAAACACTGGCACACACTGGCACACACTCGCACACACACACTCGCACACACTTGCACACACTAGCACACACACACTTGCACACACTCGCACACACTCACACACACTCGCATACACACTCGCACACACTCGCACAAACTCCTACACACACTCGTACACACTCACACACACTCGCACACACACTCGCACACACTCGCACATACACACATACACATTTGCACACACTCGCACACACACTCGCACACACAGTCCTACACACTCACACACACACTCACTCACACATACACACTCGCGCACACTCACGCACACTAGCACACACTCGTAAGCATACACTCAAACTCACTCACACACTTACTCACATGCACACACTCTCGCACACACTCACACACACTCGTGCACACTCGCAAACACTCGCACGCCCACACTCGCACACTCTCGCACACATTTGTACACACTCGCACTCACTCGCACCCACTCGCATGCACACACTCGCACACACTCATACACAATCACACAAACTCGCACACACACACTCGCACACATTCGCACACACTCGCACACACTCACTCACTCACACTCACTCGCACACACTTGCACACACTCGCACACACTCGCACACACAGTCCTACACACTCACACACACTCGCAAACACTCGCACAAACTCACACACACTCACTCACACGCACACACTTGCGCACACTAGCACACACTCGCACGCCCACACTCGCACACATTCGCACTCACTCGCACGCACTCGCACGCACACACTCGCAAAAAACTCACACACACTCGCACACACTCATACAAAATCGCACGCACACACACTCGCACACACTCGCACACTCTCGCACTCACTCGCACGCACTCGCACGCACACACTCGCATGCACACACTCGCACACACACTCACACACACACACTCGCATACACACTCGCACACACTCGCACAAACTCCTACACACACTCGTACACACTCACACACACTCGCACACACACTTGCACACACTCGAACATACACACATACACATTCGCACACACTCGCACACTCACTCGCACACACAGTCCTACACAATCACACACACACTCGCACACACACACTCACTCACACGTACACACTCGCGCACACTCGCACACACTCACGCACACTAGCACACACTCGTAAGCATACACTCACACTCACTCACACACTTACTCACACTCACACACTCTCGCACACACTCACACACACTCGCCCACACTCGCACACACTCGCACGCCCACACTCGCACACTCTCGCACACATTTGCACACACTCGCACTCACTCACACCCACTCGCACGCACACACTCGCACACACTCATACACAATCACACAAACTCGCACACACACACTCGCACACATTCGCACACACTCGCACACACTCACTCACTCACACTCACTCGCACACTTGCACACACTCGCACACACTCGCACACACAGTCCTACACACTCACACACACACTCGCAAACACTCGCACAAACTCACACACACTCACTCACACGCACACACTTGCGCACAGTAGCACACACTCGCACGCCCACACTCGCACACATTCGCACTCACTCGCACGCACTCGCACGCACACACTCGCACAAACTCACACACACTCGCACACACTCATACACAATCGCACGCACACACACTCGCACACACTCGCACACTCTCGCACACATTCGAACTCACTCGCACGCACACTCTCCCACAAACTCGCATGCACACACTCGCACACACACACACTCGCATACACACTCGCACAAACTCCTACACACACTCGTACACACTCACACACACTCGCACACACACTTGCACACACTCGCACACACTCGCACATACACACATACACATTCGCACACACTCGCACAATCACTCGCACACACAGTCCTACACACTCACACACACACTCGCAAACACTCGCACACACACACACTCACTCACACGTACACACTCGCGCACACTCACACACACTCACGCACACTAGCACACACTCGTAAGCATACACTCACACTCACTCACACACTTACTCAACCGCACACACTCTCGCACACACTCACACACATTCGCGCACACTCACACACACTCGCACGCCCACACTCGCACACTCTCGCACACATTTGCACACACTCGCACTCACTCGCACCCACTCGCATGCACACACTCGCACACACTCATACACAATCACACAAACTGACACACACTCGCACACACTCACACACTCGCACCCACTCACTCGTGCACACTCGCACACATTCGCACTCACTCGCACGCACTCGCACGCACACACTCTCACACACTCACACAAACTCACACACTCGCACACACTTATACACAATCGGACACACACACTCACTCACTCACACTCACTCGCACACACTTGCACACACTCGCACACACTCGCACACACAGTCCTACACACTCACACACACTCGCAAACACTCGCACAAACTCACACACACTCACTCACACCCACACACTTGCACACACTAGCAGACACTCGCACGCTCACACTTGCACACACTCACACTCACTCGCACGCACTCGCACACACTCGCACATACTCGCACACACTTGCACACACTCGCATGCACACACTCGCACACACACTCACAAACACACACTCGCATACACACTCGCACACACTCGCACAAACTCCTACACACACTCGTACACACTCACACACACTCACACACACACTCGCACACACTCGCACATACACACATACACATTTGCACACACTCGCACACACACTCGCACACACAGTCCTACACACTCACACACACTCGCAAACACTCGCACACACTCACACACACACTCACTCACACGTACACACTCGCGCACACTCACGCACACTAGCACACACTCGTAAGCATACACTCAAACTCACTCACACACTTACTCACATGCACACACTCTCGCACACACTCACACACACTCGTGCACACTCGCACACACTCGCACGCCCACACTCGCACACTCTCGCACACATTTGCACACACTCGCACTCACTCGCACCCACTCGCATGCACACACTCGCACACACTCATACACAATCACACAAACTCGCACACACACACTCGCACACATTCGCACACACTCGCACACACTCACTCACTCACACTCACTCGCACACACTTGCACACACTCGCACACACTCGCACACACAGTCCTACACACTCACACACACTCGCAAACACTCGCACAAACTCACACATACTCACTCACACGCACACACTTGCGCACACTAGCACACACTCGCATGCCCACACTCGCACACATTCGCACTCACTCGCACGCATTCGCACGCACACACTCGCAAAAAACTCACACACACTCGCACACACTCATACACAATCACACGCACACACACTCGCACACACACACTCGCACACTCTCACACTCACTCGCACGCACTCGCACGCACACACTCGCACACACTCGCATGCACACACTCGCA
This sequence comes from Phyllobates terribilis, assembly GCF_046119375.1. NCBI lineage: Eukaryota > Metazoa > Chordata > Amphibia > Anura > Dendrobatidae > Phyllobates > Phyllobates terribilis. The sequence continues at coordinate 4,499,304 of NW_027362853.1, forward strand.
CGCACACACTCGCACAAACAGTCGCACACACTCGCACCCACTCACTCGTGCACACTCGCGCACGCTCGGGCACATTTGCACACACTCGCACACACTCGCACACTCTCGCACACACACTCGCACACACACTCGCACACACTCGAACACACTCGCACACACTCGCAAACACTCGCACATACAGTCCTACAAACTCACACACACTCACACACACTCACACACTCCACCCACACACAAACTGGCACACACTCAAACACACTCACTCATACACACTCGCACACACTCACTCGCACACACACACACTCGCACACACTAGCACCCAGTCACTCGAGCACACTCGCACACACTTGCACGCACGCACACACTCGCACACACTCACACGCACACAGTCACGCACACACACTCGCGCACACTCGTGCACACTTGCACGCACACATTCGCACACATTCGCACTCACTTGCACACACTCGTGCGCACACACTGGCACACACTGGCACACACACACTCGCACACACTCGCACACACTTGCACATACTAGCACACACACACTCGCACATATTCGCACACACTCGCACGCACACACTCGCACACACTTGCATGCACACACTTGCACACACACTCACACACACACTCACATACACACTCGCACACACTCGCACAAACTCCTACACACACTCGTACACACACACACTCGCACACACACTCGCACACACTCGCACACACTCGCACATACACACATACACATTCGCACACACTCGCACACACACTCGCACACACAGTCCTACACACTCACACATACACTTGCAAACACTCGCACACACTCACACACACACTCACTCACACGTACACACTCGCGCACACTCGCACACACTCACGCACACTAGCACACACTCGCATGCACACACTGGCACACACACTAACACACACACTCACATACACACTCGCACACACTCGCACAAACTCCTACACACACTCGCACACACTCACACACACACTCGCACGCTCACACTCGCACACACTCACACACACACTTGCACACACTTGCACACACACACTCGCACACAATCACTCGCACACACTCGCAGACACTCGCACACACTCACTCATGCACACACTCATACACACTCACCCACACTCGCACACACAGTCCTACACACTCACACACACACTCGCAAACACTCGCAAACACTCACACACACACTCACTCACACGTACACACTCGCACACACTCGCACGCCCACACTCTCACACTCTCGCACACATTTGCACACACTCGCACTCACTCGCACGCACTCGCACACACACTCACACACACACTCGCACAAACTCATACACAATCGCACACACTCACTCGCACACACTTGCACACACTCGCACACACTCGCACACACTTGCACACACTTGCACACGCTTGCACACACTCGCACACACACTCATGCACACACTCGCACACACTCGCACACACTTGCATGCACACATTCGCACGCACTCGCACACACAAACACAAACTGGCACACACTCAAACACACTCACTCATACACACTCGCACACACTCACTCGCACACACACACACACACTCGCACACACACACACTCGCGCACACTCGTGCACACTCGCACGCACACATTCGCACACATTCACACTCACTTGCACACACTCGAACGCAAACACTGGCACACACTGGCACACACTCGCACACACACACTCGCACACACTTGCACACACTAGCACACACACACTCGCACACACTCGCACATACTCTCACACACTCACACACACTTGCACACACTCGCACACACTCACACACACTCGCATACACACTCGCACACACTCGCACAAACTCCTACACACACTCGTACACACTCACACACACTCGCACACACACTCGCACACACTCGCATATACACACACACACACACTCGCACAAACTCATACACAATCGCACACACTCACTCGCACACAATTGCACACACTCGCACACACTCGCACACACTTGCACACACTTGCACACGCTTGCACACACTCGCACACACTCGCACACACTCGCACACACTCACACACATGCACACACACGCACACACGCTCACGCACACACTCGCACACACTCGCACACACTTGCATGCACACATTCGCACGCACTCGCACACACAAACACAAACTGGCACACACTCAAACACACTCACTCATACACACTCGCACACACTCACTCGCACACACACACACTCGCACACACTCACACACACACACACTCGCGCACACTCGTGCACACTCGCACGCACACATTCGCACACATTCGCACTCACTTGCACACACTCGTACGCAAACACTGGCACACACTGGCACACACTCGCACACACACACTCGCACACACTCGCACACACTAGCGCACACACACTCGCACACACTCGCACATACTCGCACACACTCACACACACTTGCACACACACACTCGCATGCACACACTCGCACACACTCACACACACTCGCATACACACTCGCACACACTCGCACAAACTCCTACACACACTCGTACACACTCACACACATTCGCACACACACTCGCACACACTCGCACATACACACATACACATTTGCACACACTCGCACACACACTCGCACACACAGTCCTACACACTCACACACACTCGCAAACACTCGCACACACTCACACACACACTCACTCACACGTACACACTCGCGCACACTCACGCACACTAGCACACACTCGTAAGCATACACTCAAACTCACTCACACACTTACTCACATGCACACACTCTCGCACACACTCACACACACTCGTGCACACTCGCACACACTCGCACGCCCACACTCGCACACTCTCGCACACATTTGCACACACTCACACTCACTCGCACCCACTCGCATGCACACACTCGCACACACTCATACACAATCACACAAACTCGCACACACACACTCGCACACATTCGCACACACTCGCACACACTCACTCACTCACACTCACTCGCACACACTTGCACACACTCGCACACACTCGCACACACAGTCCTACACACTCACACACACTCGCAAACACTCGCACAAACTCACACATACTCACTCACACGCACACACTTGCGCACACTAGCACACACTCGCACGCCCACACTCGCACACATTCGCACTCACTCGCACGCACTCGCACGCACACACTCGCAAAAAACTCACACACACTCGCACACACTCATACACAATCGCACGCACACACACTCGCACACACACACTCGCACACTCTCACACTCACTCGCACGCACTCGCACGCACACACTCGCACACACTTGCATGCACACACTCGCACGCACACACTCGCACAAACTGTCGCACACACTCGCACCCACTCACTCGTGCACACTCGCGCACGCTCGGGCTCATTTGCACACACTCGCACACACTCGCACACTCTCGCACACACACTCGCACACACACTCGCACACACTCGAACACACTCGCACACACTCGCAAACACTCGCACATACAGTCCTACAAACTCACACACACTCACACACACTCACACACTCCACCCACACACAAACTGGCACACACTCAAACACACTCACTCATACACACTCGCACACACTCACTCGCACACACACACACTCGCACACACTAGCACCCAGTCACTCGAGCACACTCGCACACACTCGCACGCACGCACACACTCGCACACACTCACACGCACACAGTCACGCACACACACTCGCGCACACTCGTGCACACTTGCACGCACACATTCGCACACATTCGCACTCACTTGCACACACTCGTGCGCACACACTGGCACACACTGGCACACACTGGCACACACACACTCGCACACACTCGCACACACTTGCACATACTAGCACACACACACTCGCACATATTCGCACACACTCGCACGCACACACTCGCACACACTTGCATGCACACACTTGCACACACACTCACACACACACTCACATACACACTCGCACACACTCGCACAAACTCCTACACACACTCGTACACACACACACTCGCACACACACTCGCACACACTCGCACACACTCGCACATACACACATACACATTCGCACACACTCGCACACACACTCGCACACACAGTCCTACACACTCACACATACACTTGCAAACACTCGCACACACTCACACACACTCACTCACACGTACACACTCGCGCACACTCGCACACACTCACGCACACTAGCACACACTCGCATACACACACTGGCACACACACTAACACACACACTCACATACACACTCGCACACACTCGCACAAACTCCTACACACACTCGCACACACTCACACACACACTCACACGCTCACACTCGCACACACTCACACACACACTTGCACACACTTGCACACACACACTCGCACACAATCACTCGCACACACTCGCAGACACTCGCACACACTCACTCATGCACACACTCATACACACTCACCCACACTCGCACACACAGTCCTACACACTCACACACACACTCGCAAACACTCGCAAACACTCACACACACACTCACTCACACGTACACACTCGCACACACTCGCACACCCACACTCTCACACTCTCGCACACATTTGCACACACTCGCACTCACTCGCACGCACTCGCACACACACTCACACACACACTCGCACAAACTCATACACAATCGCACACACTCACTCGCACACACTTGCACACACTCGCACACACTCGCACACACTTGCACACACTTGCACACGCTTGCACTCACTCGCACACACTCGCACACACTCGCACACACTCACACACACGCACACACACGCACACACACTCATGCACACACTCGCACACACTCGCACACACTTGCATGCACACATTCGCACGCACTCGCACACACAAACACAAACTGGCACACACTCAAACACACTCACTCATACACACTCGCACACACTCACTCGCACACACACACACACTCGCACACACACACACTCGCGCACACTCGTGCACACTCGCACGCACACATTCGCACACATTCGCACTCACTTGCACACACTCGAACGCAAACACTGGCACACACTGGCACACACTCGCACACACACACTCGCACACACTTGCACACACTAGCACACACACACTCGCACACACTCGCACATACTCTCACACACTCACACACACTTGCACACACTCGCACACACTCACACACACTCGCATACACACTCGCACACACTCGCACAAACTCCTACACACACTCGTACACACTCACACACACTCGCACACACACTCGCACACACTCGCACATACACACATACACATTTGCACACACTCGCACACACACTCGCACACACAGTCCTACACACTCACACACACACTCGCAAACACTCGCACACACTCACACACACACTCACTCACACATACACACTCGCGCACACTCACGCACACTAGCACACACTCGTAAGCATACACTCAAACTCACTCACACACTTACTCACATGCACACACTCTCGCACACACTCACACACACTCGTGCACACTCGCAAACACTCGCACGCCCACACTCGCACACTCTCGCACACATTTGCACACACTCGCACTCACTCGCACCCACTCGCATGCACACACTCGCACACACTCATACACAATCACACAAACTCGCACACACACACTCGCACACATTCGCACACACTCGCACACACTCACTCACTCACACTCACTCGCACACACTTGCACACACTCGCACACACTCGCACACACAGTCCTACACACTCACACACACTCGCAAACACTCGCACAAACTCACACACACTCACTCACACGCACACACTTGCGCACACTAGCACACACTCGCACGCCCACACTCGCACACATTCGCACTCACTCGCACGCACTCGCACGCACACACTCGCAAAAAACTCACACACACTCGCACACACTCATACAAAATCGCACGCACACACACTCGCACACACTCGCACACTCTCGCACTCACTCGCACGCACTCGCACGCACACACTCGCATGCACACACTCGCACACACACTCACACACACACACTCGCATACACACTCGCACACACTCGCACAAACTCCTACACACACTCGTACACACTCACACACACTCGCACACACACTTGCACACACTCGAACATACACACATACACATTCGCACACACTCGCACACTCACTCGCACACACAGTCCTACACAATCACACACACACTCGCACACACACACTCACTCACACGTACACACTCGCGCACACTCGCACACACTCACGCACACTAGCACACACTCGTAAGCATACACTCACACTCACTCACACACTTACTCACACTCACACACTCTCGCACACACTCACACACACTCGCCCACACTCGCACACACTCGCACGCCCACACTCGCACACTCTCGCACACATTTGCACACACTCGCACTCACTCACACCCACTCGCACGCACACACTCGCACACACTCATACACAATCACACAAACTCGCACACACACACTCGCACACATTCGCACACACTCGCACACACTCACTCACTCACACTCACTCGCACACTTGCACACACTCGCACACACTCGCACACACAGTCCTACACACTCACACACACACTCGCAAACACTCGCACAAACTCACACACACTCACTCACACGCACACACTTGCGCACAGTAGCACACACTCGCACGCCCACACTCGCACACATTCGCACTCACTCGCACGCACTCGCACGCACACACTCGCACAAACTCACACACACTCGCACACACTCATACACAATCGCACGCACACACACTCGCACACACTCGCACACTCTCGCACACATTCGCACTCACTCGCACGCACACTCTCCCACAAACTCGCATGCACACACTCGCACACACACTCACACACACACTCGCATACACACTCGCACAAACTCCTACACACACTCGTACACACTCACACACACTCGCACACACACTTGCACACACTCGCACACACTCGCACATACACACATACACATTCGCACACACTCGCACAATCACTCGCACACACAGTCCTACACACTCACACACACACTCGCAAACACTCGCACACACACACACTCACTCACACGTACACACTCGCGCACACTCACACACACTCACGCACACTAGCACACACTCGTAAGCATACACTCACACTCACTCACACACTTACTCAACCGCACACACTCTCGCACACACTCACACACATTCGCGCACACTCACACACACTCGCACGCCCACACTCGCACACTCTCGCACACATTTGCACACACTCGCACTCACTCGCACCCACTCGCATGCACACACTCGCACACACTCATACACAATCACACAAACTGACACACACTCGCACACACTCACACACTCGCACCCACTCACTCGTGCACACTCGCACACATTCGCACTCACTCGCACGCACTCGCACGCACACACTCTCACACACTCGCACAAACTCACACACTCGCACACACTTATACACAATCGGACACACACACTCACTCACTCACACTCACTCGCACACACTTGCACACACTCGCACACACTCGCACACACAGTCCTACACACTCACACACACTCGCAAACACTCGCACAAACTCACACACACTCACTCACACCCACACACTTGCACACACTAGCAGACACTCGCACGCTCACACTTGCACACACTCACACTCACTCGCACGCACTCGCACACACTCGCACATACTCGCACACACTTGCACACACTCGCACACACTCGCATGCACACACTCGCACACATACTCACAAACACACACTCGCATACACACTCGCACACACTCGCACAAACTCCTACACACACTCGTACACACTCACACACACTCGCACACACACTCGCACACACTCGCACATACACACATACACATTTGCACACACTCGCACACACACTCGCACACACAGTCCTACACACTCACACACACTCGCAAACACTCGCACACACTCACACACACACTCACTCACACGTACACACTCGCGCACACTCACGCACACTAGCACACACTCGTAAGCATACACTCAAACTCACTCACACACTTACTCACATGCACACACTCTCGCACACACTCACACACACTCGTGCACACTCGCACACACTCGCACGCCCACACTCGCACACTCTCGCACACATTTGCACACACTCGCACTCACTCGCACCCACTCGCATGCACACACTCGCACACACTCATACACAATCACACAAACTCGCACACACACACTCGCACACATTCGCACACACTCGCACACACTCACTCACTCACACTCACTCGCACACACTTGCACACACTCGCACACACTCGCACACACAGTCCTACACACTCACACACACTCGCAAACACTCGCACAAACTCACACATACTCACTCACACGCACACACTTGCGCACACTAGCACACACTCGCACGCCCACACTCGCACACATTCGCACTCACTCGCACGCACTCGCACGCACACACTCGCAAAAAACTCACACACACTCGCACACACTCATACACAAGCGCACGCACACACACTCGCACACACACACTCGCACACTCTCACACTCACTCGCACGCACACACTCGCACACACTCGCATGCACACACTCGCACGCACACACTCGCACAAACAGTCGCACACACTCGCACCCACTCACTCGTGCACACTCGCGCACGCTCGGGCACATTTGCACACACTCGCACACACTCGCACACTCTCGCACACACACTCGCACACACACTCGCACACACTCGAACACACTCGCACACACTCGCAAACACTCGCACATACAGTCCTAAAAACTCACACACACTCACACACACTCACACACTCCACCCACACACAAACTGGCACACACTCAAACACACTCACTCATACACACTCGCACACACTCACTCGCACACACACACACTCGCACACACTAGCACCCAGTCACTCGAGCACACTCGCACACACTCGCACGCACGCACACACTCGCACACACTCACACGCACACAGTCACGCACACACACTCGCGCACACTCGTGCACACTTGCACGCACACATTCGCACACATTCGCACTCACTTGCACACACTCGTGCGCACACACTGGCACACACTGGCACACACTGGCACACACACACTCGCACACACTCGCACACACTTGCACATACTAGCACACACACACTCGCACATATTCGCACACACTCGCACGCACACACTCGCACACACTTGCATGCACACACTTGCACACACACTCACACACACACTCACATACACACTCGCACACACTCGCACAAACTCCTACACACACTCGTACACACACACACTCGCACACACACTCGCACACACTCGCACACACTCGCACATACACACATACACATTCGCACACACTCGCACACACACTCGCACACACAGTCCTACACACTCACACATACACTTGCAAACACTCGCACACACTCACACACACACTCACTCACACGTACACACTCGCGCACACTCGCACACACTCACGCACACTAGCACACACTCGCATGCACACACTGGCACACACACTAACACACACACTCACATACACACTCGCACACACTCGCACAAACTCCTACACACACTCGCACACACTCACACACACACTCGCACGCTCACACTCGCACACACTCACACACACACTTGCACACACTTGCACACACACACTCGCACACAATCACTCGCACACACTCGCAGACACTCGCACACACTCACTCATGCACACACTCATACACACTCACCCACACTCGCACACACAGTCCTACACACTCACACACACACTCGCAAACACTCGCAAACACTCACACACACACTCACTCACACGTACACACTCGCACACACTCGCACGCCCACACTCTCACACTCTCGCACACATTTGCACACACTCGCACTCACTCGCACGCACTCGCACACACACTCACACACACACTCGCACAAACTCATACACAATCGCACACACTCACTCGCACACACTTGCACACACTCGCACACACTCGCACACACTTGCACACACTTGCACACGCTTGCACACACTCGCACACACACTCATGCACACACTCGCACACACTCGCACACACTTGCATGCACACATTCGCACGCACTCGCACACACAAACACAAACTGGCACACACTCAAACACACTCACTCATACACACTCGCACACACTCACTCGCACACACACACACACACTCGCACACACACACACTCGCGCACACTCGTGCACACTCGCACGCACACATTCGCACACATTCGCACTCACTTGCACACACTCGAACGCAAACACTGGCACACACTGGCACACACTCGCACACACACACTCGCACACACTTGCACACACTAGCACACACACACTCGCACACACTCGCACATACTCTCACACACTCACACACACTTGCACACACTCGCACACACTCACACACACTCGCATACACACTCGCACACACTCGCACAAACTCCTACACACACTTGTACACACTCACACACACTCGCACACACACTCGCACACACTCGCACATACACACATACACATTTGCACACACTCGCACACACACTCGCACACACAGTCCTACACACTCACACACACACTCGCAAACACTCGCACACACTCACACACACACTCACTCACACATACACACTCGCGCACACTCACGCACACTAGCACACACTCGTAAGCATACACTCAAACTCACTCACACACTTACTCACATGCACACACTCTCGCACACACTCACACACACTCGTGCACACTCGCAAACACTCGCACGCCCACACTCGCACACTCTCGCACACATTTGCACACACTCGCACTCACTCGCACCCACTCGCATGCACACACTCGCACACACTCATACACAATCACACAAACTCGCACACACACACTCGCACACATTCGCACACACTCGCACACACTCACTCACTCACACTCACTCGCACACACTTGCACACACTCGCACACACTCGCACACACAGTCCTACACACTCACACACACTCGCAAACACTCGCACAAACTCACACACACTCACTCACACGCACACACTTGCGCACACTAGCACACACTCGCACGCCCACACTCGCACACATTCGCACTCACTCGCATGCACTCGCACGCACACACTCGCAAAAAACTCACACACACTCGCACACACTCATACAAAATCGCACGCACACACACTCGCACACACTCGCACACTCTCGCACTCACTCGCACGCACTCGCACGCACACACTCGCATGCACACACTCGCACACACACTCACACACACACACTCGCATACACACTCGCACACACTCGCACAAACTCCTACACACACTCGTACACACTCACACACACTCGCACACACACTTGCACACACTCGAACATACACACATACACATTCGCACACACTCGCACACTCACTCGCACACACAGTCCTACACAATCACACACACACTCGCACACACACACTCACTCACACGTACACACTCGCGCACACTCGCACACACTCACGCACACTAGCACACACTCGTAAGCATACACTCACACTCACTCACACACTTACTCACACTCACACACTCTCGCACACACTCACACACACTCGCCCACACTCGCACACACTCGCACGCCCACACTCGCACACTCTCGCACACATTTGCACACACTCGCACTCACTCACACCCACTTGCACGCACACACTCGCACACACTCATACACAATCACACAAACTCGCACACACACACTCGCACACATTCGCACACACTCGCACACACTCACTCACTCACACTCACTCGCACACTTGCACACACTCGCACACACTCGCACACACAGACCTACACACTCACACACACACTCGCAAACACTCGCACAAACTCACACACACTCACTCACACGCACACACTTGCGCACAGTAGCACACACTCGCACGCCCACACTCGCACACATTCGCACTCACTCGCACGCACTCGCACGCACACACTCACACAAACTCACACACACTCGCACACACTCATACACAATCGCACGCACACACACTCGCACACACTCGCACACTCTCGCACACATTCGCACTCACTCGCACGCACACTCTCCCACAAACTCGCATGCACACACTCGCACACACACTCACACACACACTCGCATACACACTCGCACAAACTCCTACACACACTCGTACACACTCACACACACTCGCACACACACTTGCACACACTCGCACACACTCGCACATACACACATACACATTCGCACACACTCGCACAATCACTCGCACACACAGTCCTACACACTCACACACACACTCGCAAACACTCGCACACACACACACTCACTCACACGTACACACTCGCGCACACTCACACACACTCACGCACACTAGCACACACTCGTAAGCATACACTCACACTCACTCACACACTTACTCAACCGCACACACTCTCGCACACACTCACACACATTCGCGCACACTCACACACACTCGCACGCCCACACTCGCACACTCTCGCACACATTTGCACACACTCGCACTCACTCGCACCCACTCGCATGCACACACTCGCACACACTCATACACAATCACACAAACTGACACACACTCGCACACACTCACACACTCGCACCAACTCACTCGTGCACACTCGCACACATTCGCACTCACTCGCACGCACTCGCACGCACACACTCTCACACACTCGCACAAACTCACACACTCGCACACACTTATACACAATCGGACACACACACTCACTCACTCACACTCACTCGCACACACTTGCACACACTCGCACACACTCGCACACACAGTCCTACACACTCACACACACTCGCAAACACTCGCACAAACTCACACACACTCACTCACACCCACACACTTGCACACACTAGCAGACACTCGCACGCTCACACTTGCACACACTCACACTCACTCGCACGCACTCGCACACACTCGCACATACTCGCACACACTTGCACACACTCGCACACACTCGCATGCACACACTCGCACACATACTCACAAACACACACTCGCATACACACTCGCACACACTCGCACAAACTCCTACACACACTCGTACACACTCACACACACACTTGCACACACTCGCACACACTCGCATACACATTCGCACACACTCGCACACACACTCGCACACACAGTCCTACACACACACACTCGCAAACACTCGCACACACTCACTCACACGTACACACTCGCACACACTCGCACACACTCACGCACACTAGCACACACTCGTAAGCATACACTCACATTCACTCACACACTTACTCACACGCACACACTCTCGCACACACTCACACACACTCGCACACACTCGCACAAACTCACACACACTCGCACACACTCATACACAATCGCACAAACTCACACACACTCGTACACACTCACACACTCGCACCCACTCACTCGTGCACACTCGCACACATTCGCACTCACTCGCACACACTCGCACGCACACACTCGCACAAACTCACACACACTCGCACACACTCATACACAATCGCACGCACACACACTCGCACACACACACTCGCACACACTCGCACACTCTCGCACACATTCACACTCACTCGCACGCACTCGCACGCACACACTCGCACCCACTCGCACAAACTCACACACACTCGCACACACTTATACACAATCGCACACACACACTCGTACACACACTCGCACACACTCGCACACACTCGCTCACACACACTCACACACACACTCGCACAGACTCACACACACTCGCACACACTCACATGCACACACACTCACACACACACTCACACACACTCGCACACACTCACAAGCACACACTCGCACAGACACTCGCTCACACTCACAAGCACACACTCACACGCACACACTCGCACACACACTCGCACACACTCGTATCCACTCACTCGTGCACACTCGCGCACACGCGGGCACATTTGCACACACTCGCACACTCTCGCACACACACTCGCAAACACACTCGCACACACTCGAACACACTCACACACACTCACAAACAATCGCACATACAGTCCTACAAACTCACACACACTCACACACACTCACACACTCGCACCCACACACAAACTGGCACACACTCAAACACACTCACTCATACACACTCGCACACACTCACTCGCACACACACACACTCGCACACACTCGCACCCAGTCACTCGAGCACACTCGCACACACTCGCACGCACACACTCGCACACACTCACACGCACACACTCACGCACACACACTCGCGCACACTCGAGCACACTCGCACGCACACATTCACACACATTCGCACTCACTTGCACACACTCGTACGCACACACTGGCACACAATGGCACACACTGGCACACACACACTCGCACACACTCGCACACACTTGCACACACTAGCACACACACACTCGCACATACTCGCACACACTCGCACACACTCGCACGCACACACTCGCACACACTCGCATGCACACACTCGCACACACACTCACAAACACTCACATACACACTCGCACACACTTGCACAAACTCCTACACACACACGTACACACTCACACACACTCGCACACACACTCGCACACACTCGCACACACTCGCACATACACACATACACATTCACACACACTCGCACACACACTCGCACACACAGTCCTACACACTCACACACACACTCGCAAACACTCGCACACACTCATACACACACTCACTCACACGTACACACTCGCGCACACTCACGCACACTAGCACACACTCGTAAGCATACACTCACACTCACTCACACACTTACTCACACGCACACACTCTCGCACACACTCGCGCACACTCGCACACTCTCGCACACATTTGCACACACTCGCACTCACTCGCACCCACTCGCACGCACACACTCGCACACACTCATACACAATCACACAAACTCGCACACACACACTCGCACACATTCGCACACACTCGCACACACACACTCACTCACACTCACTCGCACACACTTGCACACACTCGCACACACAGTCCTACACACTCACACACACACTCGCAAACACTCGCACAAACTCACACACACTCACGCACATGCACACATTCGCACTCACTCGCACACACTCGCACGCACACACTCGCACACACTCGCACAAACTCACACACACTCGCACACACTCATACACAATCGCACGCACACACACCCGCACACACTCGCACACATTTGCACTCATTCGCACGCACTCGCATGCACACACTCGCACAAACTCACACACACTGGCACACACTTATACACAATCGCACACACACACTCTAACACACACTGGCACACACTCACACACACTCACTCACACACACTCACACACACACTCGCACACACTCACACACACTTGCACACACTCGCACACACTCACACGCACACACACTCACACACACACTCACACACACTCGCACACACTCACAAGCACAAACTCGCACACACACTCGCACACACTCACACGCACACACTCACACGCACACACTCGCACACACACTCGCACACACTCGCACCCACTCACTCGTGCACACTCGCGCACACTCGAGCACATTTGCACACACTCGCACACACTCGCACACTCTCGCACACACAATCGCACACACACTCGCACACACTCGAACACACTCGCACACACTCGCAAACACTCGCACATACAGTCCTACAAACTCACACACACTCATACACACTCACACACTCCACCCACACACAAACTGGCACACACTCAAACACACTCACTCATACACACTCGCACACACTCACTCGCACACACACACACTTGCACACACTCGCACCCAGTCACTCGAGCACACTCGCACACACTCGAACGCACGCACGCACACACTCGCACACACTCACACGCACACACTCATGCACACACACTCGCGCACACTCGTGCACACTTGCACGCACACATTCGCACACATTCGCACTCACTTGCACACACTCGTACGCACACACTGTCACACACTGGCACACACACACTCGCACACACTTGCACACACTAGCACACACACACTCGCACATACTCACACACACTCGCACACACTCGCACGCACACACTCGCACACACTCGCATGCACACACTCGCACACACACTCACACACACACACTCACATACACACTCGCACACACTCGCACAAACTCCTACACACACAGGTACACACTCACACACACTCGCACACACACTCGCACACACTCGCACACACTCGCACATACACACATACACATTCACACACACTCGCACACACAGTCCTACACACTCACACACACTCTCAAACACTCGCACACACTCACACACACACTCACTCACACGTACACACTCGCGCACACTCGCACACACTCACGCACACTAGCACACACTCGTAAGCATACACTCACACTCACTCACACACTTACTCACACTCACACACTCTCGCACACACTCACACACACTCGCCCACACTCGCACACACTCGCACGCCCACACTCGCACACTCTCGCACACATTTGCACACACTCGCACTCACTCACACCCACTTGCACGCACACACTCGCACACACTCATACACAATCACACAAACTCGCACACACACACTCGCACACATTCGCACACACTCGCACACACTCACTCACTCACACTCACTCGCACACTTGCACACACTCGCACACACTCGCACACACAGACCTACACACTCACACACACACTCGCAAACACTCGCACAAACTCACACACACTCACTCACACGCACACACTTGCGCACAGTAGCACACACTCGCACGCCCACACTCGCACACATTCGCACTCACTCGCACGCACTCGCACGCACACACTCACACAAACTCACACACACTCGCACACACTCATACACAATCGCACGCACACACACTCGCACACACTCGCACACTCTCGCACACATTCGCACTCACTCGCACGCACACTCTCCCACAAACTCGCATGCACACACTCGCACACACACTCACACACACACTCGCATACACACTCGCACAAACTCCTACACACACTCGTACACACTCACACACACTCGCACACACACTTGCACACACTCGCACACACTCGCACATACACACATACACATTCGCACACACTCGCACAATCACTCGCACACACAGTCCTACACACTCACACACACACTCGCAAACACTCGCACACACACACACTCACTCACACGTACACACTCGCGCACACTCACACACACTCACGCACACTAGCACACACTCGTAAGCATACACTCACACTCACTCACACACTTACTCAACCGCACACACTCTCGCACACACTCACACACATTCGCGCACACTCACACACACTCGCACGCCCACACTCGCACACTCTCGCACACATTTGCACACACTCGCACTCACTCGCACCCACTCGCATGCACACACTCGCACACACTCATACACAATCACACAAACTGACACACACTCGCACACACTCACACACTCGCACCAACTCACTCGTGCACACTCGCACACATTCGCACTCACTCGCACGCACTCGCACGCACACACTCTCACACACTCGCACAAACTCACACACTCGCACACACTTATACACAATCGGACACACACACTCACTCACTCACACTCACTCGCACACACTTGCACACACTCGCACACACTCGCACACACAGTCCTACACACTCACACACACTCGCAAACACTCGCACAAACTCACACACACTCACTCACACCCACACACTTGCACACACTAGCAGACACTCGCACGCTCACACTTGCACACACTCACACTCACTCGCACGCACTCGCACACACTCGCACATACTCGCACACACTTGCACACACTCGCACACACTCGCATGCACACACTCGCACACATACTCACAAACACACACTCGCATACACACTCGCACACACTCGCACAAACTCCTACACACACTCGTACACACTCACACACACACTTGCACACACTCGCACACACTCGCATACACATTCGCACACACTCGCACACACACTCGCACACACAGTCCTACACACACACACTCGCAAACACTCGCACACACTCACTCACACGTACACACTCGCACACACTCGCACACACTCACGCACACTAGCACACACTCGTAAGCATACACTCACATTCACTCACACACTTACTCACACGCACACACTCTCGCACACACTCACACACACTCGCGCACACTCGCACACACTCGCATGCCCACACTCGCACACTCTTGCACACATTTGCACACACTCGCACTAACTCACACCGACTCGCACGCACACACTCGCACACACTCATACACAATCACACAAACTCGCACACACACACTCGCACACATTCGCACACACTCGCACACATTCACTCACACTCACTCGCACACACTTGCACACACTCGCACACACTCGCACACACAGTCCTACACACTCACACACACTCGCAAACACTCGCACAAACTCACACACACTCACTCACACGCACATACTTGCACACACTAGCACACACTCGCACGCCCACACTTGCACACATTCGCACTCACTCGCACGCACACACTCGCACAAACTCACACACACTCGCACACACTCATACTCAATCGCACAATCGTACAAACTCACACACACTCGCACACACTCACACACTCGCACCCACTCACTCGTGCACACTCGCACACATTCGCACTCACTCGCACGCACTCACACGCACACACTCGCACAAACTCACACACACTCGCACACACTCATACACAATCGCACGCACACACTCGCACACACACACTCACACACACTCGCACACTCTCGCACACATACGCACTCACTCGCACGCACACACTCTCACACACTCGCACAAACTCACACACACTCGCACACACTTATACACAATCGCACACACACACTCACTCACTCACACTCACTTGCACACACTTGCACACACTCGCACACACTCACACACACAGTTCTACACACTCACACACACTCGCAAACACTCGCACAAACTCACACACACTCACTCACACGCACACACTTGCACACACTAGCACACACTCGCACGCCCACACTTGCACACACTCACACTCATTCGCACGCACTCGCACGCACACACTCGCACATACTCGCACACACTTGCACACACTCGCACACACTCGCATGCACACACTCGCACACACACTCACAAACACACACTCGCATACACACTCGCACACATTCGCACAAACTCCTACACACACTCGTACACACTCGCACACACTCGCACACACACTTGTACACACTCGCACACACTCGCACATACACGCATACACATTCGCACACACTCGCACACACACTCGCACACACAGTCCTACACACACAAACTCGCAAACACTCATACACACTCACACACACACTCACTCACACGTACACACTCGCACACACTCGCACACACTCACGCACACTAGCACACACTCGTAAGCATACACTCACATTCACTCACACACTTACTCACACGCACACACTCTCGCACACACTCACACACACTCGCGCACACTCGCACACACTCGCACGCCCACACTCGCACACTCTCACACACATTTGCACACACTTGCACTCACTCACACCCACTCGCACGCACACACTCGCACACACTCATACACAATCACACAAACTCGCACACACACACTCGCACACATTCGCACACACTCGCACACACTCACTCACTCACACTCACTCGCACACACTTGCACACACTCGCACACACTCGCACACACAGTCCTACACACTCACACACACTCGCAAACACTCGCACAAACTCACACATACTCACTCACACGCACACACTTGCACACACTAGCACACACTCGCACGCCCACACTTGCACACATTCGCACTCACTCGCACGCACTCGCACGCACACACTCGCACACACTCGCACAAACTCACACACACTCGCACACACTCATACACAATCGTACAATCGCACAAACTCACACACACTCGCACACAGTCACACACTCGCACCCACTCACTTGTGCACACTCGCACACACTTGCACTCACTCGCACACACTCGCACACACACACTCGCACACATTCGCACACTCTCGCACACATACGCACTCACTCGCACGCACTCGCACGCACACACTCTCACACACTCGCACAAACTCACACACACTCGCACACACTTATACGCAATCGCACACACACTCACTCACTCACACTCACTCGCACACACTTGCACACACTCGCACACACTCGCACACACAGTCCTACACACTCACACACACTCGCAAACACTCGCACAAACTCACACACACTCACTCACACGCACACACTTGCACACACTAGCACACACTTGCACGCCCACACTTGCACACATTCGCACTCACTCGCACGCACTCGCACACACACTCGCACACACTCGCACAAACTCACACACACTCGCACACACTCATACACAATCGCACAAACTCACACACACTCGTACACACTCACACACTCGCACCCACTCACTCGTGCACACTCGCACACATTCGCACTCACTCGCACACACTCGCACGCACACACTCGCACAAACTCACACACACTCGCACACACTCATACACAATCGCACGCACACACACTCGCACACACACACTCGCACACACTCGCACACTCTCGCACACATTCACACTCACTCGCACGCACTCGCACGCACACACTCGCACCCACTCGCACAAACTCACACACACTCGCACACACTTATACACAATCGCACACACACACTCGTACACACACTCGCACACACTCGCACACACTCGCTCACACACACTCACACACACACTCGCACAGACTCACACACACTCGCACACACTCACATGCACACACACTCACACACACACTCACACACACTCGCACACACTCACAAGCACACACTCGCACAGACACTCGCTCACACTCACAAGCACACACTCACACGCACACACTCGCACACACACTCGCACACACTCGTATCCACTCACTCGTGCACACTCGCGCACACGCGGGCACATTTGCACACACTCGCACACTCTCGCACACACACTCGCAAACACACTCGCACACACTCGAACACACTCACACACACTCACAAACAATCGCACATACAGTCCTACAAACTCACACACACTCACACACACTCACACACTCGCACCCACACACAAACTGGCACACACTCAAACACACTCACTCATACACACTCGCACACACTCACTCGCACACACACACACTCGCACACACTCGCACCCAGTCACTCGAGCACACTCGCACACACTCGCACGCACACACTCGCACACACTCACACGCACACACTCACGCACACACACTCGCGCACACTCGAGCACACTCGCACGCACACATTCACACACATTCGCACTCACTTGCACACACTCGTACGCACACACTGGCACACAATGGCACACACTGGCACACACACACTCGCACACACTCGCACACACTTGCACACACTAGCACACACACACTCGCACATACTCGCACACACTCGCACACACTCGCACGCACACACTCGCACACACTCGCATGCACACACTCGCACACACACTCACAAACACTCACATACACACTCGCACACACTTGCACAAACTCCTACACACACACGTACACACTCACACACACTCGCACACACACTCGCACACACTCGCACACACTCGCACATACACACATACACATTCACACACACTCGCACACACACTCGCACACACAGTCCTACACACTCACACACACACTCGCAAACACTCGCACACACTCATACACACACTCACTCACACGTACACACTCGCGCACACTCACGCACACTAGCACACACTCGTAAGCATACACTCACACTCACTCACACACTTACTCACACGCACACACTCTCGCACACACTCGCGCACACTCGCACACTCTCGCACACATTTGCACACACTCGCACTCACTCGCACCCACTCGCACGCACACACTCGCACACACTCATACACAATCACACAAACTCGCACACACACACTCGCACACATTCGCACACACTCGCACACACACACTCACTCACACTCACTCGCACACACTTGCACACACTCGCACACACAGTCCTACACACTCACACA
Organism: Phyllobates terribilis; assembly: GCF_046119375.1. Lineage (NCBI taxonomy): Eukaryota > Metazoa > Chordata > Amphibia > Anura > Dendrobatidae > Phyllobates > Phyllobates terribilis. The sequence continues at coordinate 4,521,324 of NW_027362853.1, forward strand.
CACACTCGCAAACACTCGCACAAACTCACACACACTCACGCACATGCACACATTCGCACTCACTCGCACACACTCGCACGCACACACTCGCACACACTCGCACAAACTCACACACACTCGCACACACTCATACACAATCGCACGCACACACACCCGCACACACTCGCACACATTTGCACTCATTCGCACGCACTCGCATGCACACACTCGCACAAACTCACACACACTGGCACACACTTATACACAATCGCACACACACACTCTAACACACACTGGCACACACTCACACACACTCACTCACACACACTCACACACACACTCGCACACACTCACACACACTTGCACACACTCGCACACACTCACACGCACACACACTCACACACACACTCACACACACTCGCACACACTCACAAGCACAAACTCGCACACACACTCGCACACACTCACACGCACACACTCACACGCACACACTCGCACACACACTCGCACACACTCGCACCCACTCACTCGTGCACACTCGCGCACACTCGAGCACATTTGCACACACTCGCACACACTCGCACACTCTCGCACACACAATCGCACACACACTCGCACACACTCGAACACACTCGCACACACTCGCAAACACTCGCACATACAGTCCTACAAACTCACACACACTCATACACACTCACACACTCCACCCACACACAAACTGGCACACACTCAAACACACTCACTCATACACACTCGCACACACTCACTCGCACACACACACACTTGCACACACTCGCACCCAGTCACTCGAGCACACTCGCACACACTCGAACGCACGCACGCACACACTCGCACACACTCACACGCACACACTCATGCACACACACTCGCGCACACTCGTGCACACTTGCACGCACACATTCGCACACATTCGCACTCACTTGCACACACTCGTACGCACACACTGTCACACACTGGCACACACACACTCGCACACACTCGCACACACTTGCACACACTAGCACACACACACTCGCACATACTCACACACACTCGCACACACTCGCACGCACACACTCGCACACACTCGCATGCACACACTCGCACACACACTCACACACACACACTCACATACACACTCGCACACACTCGCACAAACTCCTACACACACAGGTACACACTCACACACACTCGCACACACACTCGCACACACTCGCACACACTCGCACATACACACATACACATTCACACACACTCGCACACACAGTCCTACACACTCACACACACTCTCAAACACTCGCACACACTCACACACACACTCACTCACACGTACACACTCGCGCACACTCGCACACACTCACGCACACTAGCACACACTCATAAGCATACACTCACACTCACTCACACACTTACTCACACGCACACACTCTCGCACACACTCACACACACTCGCGCACACTCGCACACACTCGCACGCCCACACTCGCACACTCTCGCACACATTTGCACACACTCGCACTCACTCGCACCCACTGGCACGCACACACTCGCACACACTCATACACAATCACACAAACTCACACACACTCGCACACATTCGCACACACTCGCACACACGCACTCACTAACACTCACTCGCACACACTTGCACACACTCGCACACACTCGCACACACAGTCCTACACACTCACACACACACTCGCAAACACTCGCACAAACTCACACACACTCACTCACACGCACACACTTGCGCACACTAGCACACACTCGCACGCCCACACTCGCACACATTCGCACTCACTCGCATGCACTCGCACGCACACACTCGCACACACTCGCACAAACTCACACACACTCGCACACACTCATACACAATCGCACGCACACACACTCGCACACACTCGCACACATTCGCACTCACTCGCACGCACTCGCACGCACACACTCGCACAAACTCACACACACTGGCACACACTTATACAAAATCGCACACACACACTCTAACACACACTCGCACACACTCACTCACACACACTCACACACACACACTCGCACACACTCACACACACTTGCACACACTCGCACACACTCACACGCACACACACTCACACACACACTCACACACACTCGCACACACTCACAAGCACAAACTCGCACACACACTCGCACACACTCACAAGCACACACTCACACGCACACACTCGCACACACAGTCGCACACACTCGCACCCACTCACTCATGCACACTCGCGCACACTCGGGCACATTTGCACACACTCGCACACACTCGCACACTCTCGCACACACACTCGCACACACACTCGCACACACTCGAACACACTCGCACACACTCGCAAACACTCGCACATACAGTCCTACAAACTCACACACACTCACACACTCGCACCCACACACAAACTGGCACACACTCAAACACACTCACTCATACACACTCGCACACACTCACTCGCACGCTCGCACACACTCGCACACACTCACATGCACACACTCACGCACACACACTCGCGCACACTCGTGCACACTCGCACGCACACATTCACACACATTCGCACTCACTTGCACACACTCGTACGCACACACTGGCACACACTCGCACACACTCGCACACACACACTCGCACACACTCGCATGCACACACTTGCACACACACTCACACACACTCGCACAAACTCCTACACACACTCGTACACACTCACACACACTAGCACACACACACTCGCACACACTCGCACACACTCGCACACACTCGCACATACTCGCACACACTCGCATGCACACACTCGCACACACACTCACACACACACTCTCGCATACACACTCGCACAAACTCCTACACACACTCGTACACACTCACACACACTCGCACACACACTTGCACACACTCGCACATACACACATACACATTCGCACACACTCGCACACTCACTCGCACACACAGTCCTACACACTCACACACACACTCACAAACACTCGCACACACTCACACACACACTCACTCACACGTACACACTCATGCACACTTGCACACACTCACGCACACTAGCACACACTCGTAAGCATACACTCACACTCACTCACACACTTACTCACACGCACACACTCTCGCACACACTCACACACACTCGCGCACACTCGCACACACTCACACGCCCACACTCGCACACTCTTGCACACACTCGCACACACTCACACGCGCACACACTCACACACACTCACACACACTCGCACACACTCGCACACTCTCGCACATACACTCGCACACACACTCGCACACACTCGAACACACTCGCACACACTCGCAAACACTCGCACATACAGTCCTACAAACTCACACACACTCACACACTCGCACCCACACACAAACTGGCACACACTCAAACACACTCACTCATACACACTCGCACACACTCACTCGCACGCACGCACACACTCGCACACACTCACATGCACACACTCACGCACACACACTCGCGCACACTCGTGCACACTCGCACGCACACATTCACACACATTCGCACTCACTTGCACACACTCGTACGCACACACTGGCACACACTCGCACACACTCGCACACACACACTCGCACACACTCGCATGCACACACTTGCACACACACTCACACACACTCGCATACACACTCGCACAAACTCCTACACACACTCGTACACACTCACACACACTAGCACACACACACTCGCACACACTCGCACATACTCGCACAAACTCGCATGCACACACTCGCACACACACTCACACACACACTCTCGCATACACACTCGCACAAACTCCTACACACACTCGTACACACTCACACACACTCGCACACACACTTGCACACACTCGCACATACACACATACACATTCGCACACACTCGCACACACACTCGCACACACAGTCCTACACACTCACACACACACTCACAAACACTCGCACACACTCACACACACACTCGCAAACACTCGCACAAACTCACACACACTCACTCACACGCACACACTTGCGCACACTAGCACACACTCGCACGCCCACACTCACACACATTCGCACTCACTCGCACGCACTCGCACGCACACACTCGCACAAACTCACACACTCGCACACACTCATACACAATCGCACGCACACACACTCGCACACACACACTCGCACACACTCGCACACTCTCACACACATTCACACTCACTCGCACACACTCGCACGCGCACACTCAAACACACTCGCACAAACTCACACACACTCGCACACACTTATACACAAACGCACACACACACTCGTACACACACTCGCACACACTCGCACACACTCACTCACACACACTCACACGCACACACTCACACACACTTGCACACACTCGAACACACTCACACGCACACACACTCGCACACACACTCACACACACTCGCACACACTCACAAGCACACACTCGCACACACACTCACACACACTCACACGCACACACTCACACGCACACACTCGTACAAACAGTCGCACACACTCGCACCCACTCACTCGTGCACACTCGCGCACACTCGGGCACATTTGCACACACTCACACACTCTCGCACACACACTCGAACACACTCGCACACACTCGCACACACTCGCAAACACTCGCACATACAGTCCTACAAACTCACACACACTCACACACACTCACACACTCCACCCACACACAAACTGGCACACACTCAAACACACTCACTCATACACACTCGCACACACTCACTCGCACACACACACACTCGCACACACTCGCACCCAGTCACTCGAGCACACTCGCACACACTCGCACGCACGCACACACTCGCACACACTCACACGCACACACTCACGCACACACACTCACGCACACTCGTGCACACTCGCACTCACACATTCGCACACATTCGCACTCACTTGCACACACTCGTGCGCACACACTGGCACACACTGGCACACACTGGCACACACACACTCGCACACACTCGCACACACTCGCACACACAGTCCTACACACTCACACACACTCGCAAACACTCGCACAAACTCACACACACTCACTCACACGCACACACTTGCGCACACTAGCACACACTCGCACGCCCACACTCACACACATTCGCACTCACTCGCACGCACTCGCACGCACACACTCGCACAAACTCACACACACTCGCACACACTCATACACAATCGCACGCACACACACTCGCACAGACACACTCGCACACACTCGCACACTCTCACACACATTCACACTCACTCGCACGCACTCGCACGCGCACACTCAAACACACTCGCACAAACTCACACACACTCGCACACACTTATACACAAACGCACACACACACTCGTACACACACTCGCACACACTCGCACACACTCGCACACATTCACTCACACACACTCACACGCACACACTCGCACACACTCACACACACTTGCACACACTCGCACACACTCACACGCACACACACTCGCACACACACTCACACACACTCGCACACACTCACAAGCACACACTCGCACACACACTCGCACACACTCACACGCACACACTCGTACAAACAGTCGCACACACTCGCACCCACTCACTCGTGCACACTCGCGCACACTCGGGCACATTTGCACACACTCGCACACTCTCGCACACACACTCGCACACACTCGAACACACTCGCACACACTCGCAAACACTCGCACATACAGTCCTACAAACTCACACACACTCACACACACTCACACACTCCACCCACACACAAACTGGCACACACTCAAACACACTCACTCATACACACTCGCACACACTCACTCGCACACACACACACTCGCACACACTCGCACCCAGTCACTCGAGCACACTCGCACACACTCGCACGCACGCACACACTCGCACACACTCACACGCACACACTCACGCACACACACTCACGCACACTCGTGCACACTCGCACGCACACATTCGCACACACACTCACACACACTCACATACACACTCGCACACACTCGCACAAACTCCTACACACACTCGTACACACACACTCGCACACACACTCGCACACACTTGCACACACTCGCACATAGACACATACACATTCGCACACACTCGCACACACACTCGCACACACAGTTCTACACACTCACACACACTCGCAAACACTCGCACACACTCACACACACACTCACTCACACGTACACACTCGCGCACACTCGCACACACTCACGCACACTAGCACACACTCGCATGCACACACTGGCACAAACACTAACACACACACTCACATACACACTCGCACACACTCGCACAAACTCCTACACACACTCGCGCACACTCACACACACACTCGTACGCTCACACTCGCACACACTCACACACACACTTGCACACACTTGCACACGCACACTCGCACACAATCACACACACACTCGCAGACACTCGCACACACTCACTCATGCACACACTCACACACACTCGCCCACACTCGCACACACAGTCCTACACACTCACACACACACTCGCAAACATTTGCAAACACTCACACACACACTCACTCACACGTACACACTCGCGCACACTCGCACGCCGACACTCTCACACTCTCGCACACATTTGCACACACTCGCACTCACTCGCACGCACTCGCACGCACACACTCGCACACACTCGCACAAACTCATACACAATCGCACACACTCACTCGCACACACTTGCACACACTCGCACACACTCGCACACACTTGCACACACTTGCACACGCTTGCACACACTCGCACACACTCGCACACACTTGCACACACTCACACACACGCACACACACGCACACACACTCACGCACACACTCGCACACACTCGCACACACTTGCATGCACACATTCGCACGCACTCGCACACACAAACACAAACTGGCACACACTCAAACACACTCACTCATACACACTCGCACACACTCACTCGCACACACACACACACACTCGCACACACTCACTCACACACACTCACACGCACACACTCGCACACACTCACACACACTTGCACACACTCGCACACACTCACACGCACACACACTCGCACACACACTCACACACACTCGCACACACTCACAAGCACACACTCGCACACACACTCACACACACTCACACGCACACACTCACACGCACACACTCGTACAAACAGTCGCACACACTCGCACACACTCACTCGTGCACACTCGCGCACACTCGGGCACATTTGCACACACTCGCACACTCTCGCACACACTCGAACACACTCGCACACACTCGCAAACACTCGCACATACAGTCCTACAAACTCACACACACTCACACACACTCACACACTCCACCCACACACAAACTGGCACACACTCAAACACACTCACTCATACACACTCGCACACACTCACTCGCACACACACACACTCGCACACACTCGCACCCAGTCACTCGAGCACACTCGCACACACTCGCACGCACGCACGCACACACTCGCACACACTCACACGCACACACTCACGCACACACACTCACGCACACTCGTGCACACTCGCACGCACACATTCGCACACATTCGCACTCACTTGCACACACTCGTGAGCACACACTGGCACACACTGGCACACACTGGCACACACACACTCGCACACACTCGCACAAACTCGCACACACAGTCCTACACACTCACACACACACTCGCAAACACTCGCACAAACTCACACACACTCACTCACATGCACACACTTGCGCACACTAGCACGCCCACACTCACACACATTCGCACTCACTCGCACGCACTCGCACGCACACACTCGCACAAACTCACACACACTCGCACACACTCATACACAATCGCACGCACACACACTCGCACACACACACTCGCACACACTCACACACTCTCACACACATTCACACTCACTCGCACGCACTCGCACGCGCACGCTCAAACACACTCGCACAAACTCACACACACTCGCACACACTTATACACAAACGCACACACACTCGTACACACACTCGCACACACTCGCACACACTCGCACACACTCACTCACACACACTCACACGCACACACTCGCACACACTCACACACACTTGCACACACTCGCACACAATCACACGCACACACACTCTCACACACACTCGCACACACACTCACACACACTCGCACACACTCACAAGCACACACTCGCACACACTCACACGCACACACTCACACGCACACACTCGTACAAACAGTCGCACACACTCGCACCCACTCACTCGTGCACACTCGCGCACACTCGGGCACATTTGCACACACTCACACACTCTCGCACACACACTCGCACACACTCGAACACACTCGCACACACTCGCAAACACTCGCACATACAGTCCTACAAACTCACACACACTCACACACACTCACACACTCCACCCACACACAAACTGGCACACACTCAAACACACTCACTCATACACACTCGCACACACTCACTCGCACACACACTCGCACACACTCGCACCCAGTCACTCGAGCACACTCGCACACACTCGCACGCACGCACACACACACTCGCACACACTCACACGCACACACTCACGCACACACACTCACGCACACTCGTGCACACTCGCACGCACACATTCGCACACATTCGCACTCACTTGCACACACTCGTGCGCACACACTGGCACACACTGGCACACACTGGCACACACACACTCGCACACACTCGCACACACTTGCACACACTAGCACACACACACTCGCACATATTCACACACACTCGCACGCACACACTCGCACACACTCGCATGCACACACTCACACACACACTCACACACACTCACATACACACTCGCACACACTCGCACAAACTCCTACACACACTCGTACACACACACTCGCACACACACTCACACACTTGCACACACTCGCACATACACACATACACATTCGCACACACTCGCACACACACTCGCACACACAGTTCTACACACTCACACACACACTCGCAAACACTCGCACACACTCACACACACACTCACTCACACGTACACACTCGCGCACACTCGCACACACTCACGCACACTAGCACACACTCGCATGCACACACTGGCACACACACTAACACACACACTCACATACACACTCGCACACACTCGCACAAACTCCTATACACACTCGCACACACTCACACACACACTCGTACGCTCACACTCGCACACACTCACACACACACTTGCACACACTTGCACACGCACACTCGCACACAATCACACACACACTCGCAGACACTCGCACACACTCACTCATGCACACACTCACACACACTCGCCCACACTCGCACACACAGTCCTACACACTCACACACACACTCGCAAACATTTACAAACACTCACACACACACTCACTCACACGTACACACTCGCGCACACTCGCACGCCGACACTCTCACACTCTCGCACACATTTGCACACACTCGCACGCACTCGCACGCACACACTCGCACACACTCGCACAAACTCATACACAATCGCACACACTCACTCGCACACACTTGCACACACTCGCACACACTCGCACACACTTGCACACACTTGCACACGCTTGCACACACTCGCACACACTCGCACACACTCGCACACACTCACACACACGCACACACACGCACACACACTCACGCACACACTCGCACACACTCGCACACACTTGCATGCACACATTCGCACGCACTCGCACACACAAACACAAACTGGCACACACTCAAACACACTCACTCATACACACTCGCACACACTCACTCGCACACACACACACACACTCGCACACACTCACTCACACACACTCACACGCACACACTCGCACACACTCACACACACTTGCACACACTCACACGCACACACACTCGCACACACACTCACACACACTCGCACACACTCACAAGCACACACTCGCACACACACTCACACACACTCACACGCACACACTCACACGCACACACTCGTACAAACAGTCGCACACACTCGCACCCACTCACTCGTGCACACTCGCGCACACTCGGGCACATTTGCACACACTCGCACACTCTCGCACACACACTCGCACACACTCGAACACACTCGCACACACTCGCAAACACTCGCACATACAGTCCTACAAACTCACACACACTCACACACACTCACACACTCCACCCACACACAAACTGGCACACACTCAAACACACTCACTCATACACACTCGCACACACTCACTCGCACACACACACACTCGCACACACTCGCACCCAGTCACTCGAGCACACTCGCACACACTCGCACGCACGCACACACTCGCACACACTCACACGCACACACTCACGCACACACACTCACGCACACTCGTGCACACTCGCACGCACACATTCGCACACATTCGCACTCACTTGCACACACTCGTGCGCACACACTGGCACACACTGGCACACACTGGCACACACACACTCGCACACACTCGCACACACTCGCACACACAGTCCTACACACTCACACACACTCGCAAACACTCGCACAAACTCACACACACTCACTCACACGCACACACTTGCGCACACTAGCACACACTCGCACGCCCACACTCACACACATTCGCACTCACTCGCACGCACTCGCACGCATACACTCGCACAAACTCACACACACTCGCACACACTCATACACAATCGCACGCACACACACTCGCACACACACACTCGCACACACTCGCACACTCTCACACACATTCACACTCACTCGCACGCACTCGCACGCGCACACTCAAACACACTCACACAAACTCACACACACTCGCACACACTTATACACAAACGCACACACACACTCGTACACACACTCGCACACACTCACACACACTCACTCACACACACTCACACACACACACACTCGCACACACTCACACACACTTGCACACACTCGCACACACTCACACGCACACACACTCGCACACACACTCACACACACTCGCACACACTCACAAGCACACACTCGCACACACACTCGCACACACTCACACGCACACACTCACACGCACACACTCGTACAAACAGTCGCACACACTCGCACCCACTCACTCGTGCACACTCGCGCACACTCGGGCACATTTGCACACACTCGCACACTCTCGCACACACACTCGCACACACTCGAACACACTCGCACACACTCGCAAACACTCGCACATACAGTCCTACAAACTCACACACACTCACACACACTCACACACTCCACCCACACACAAACTGGCACACACTCAAACACACTCACTCATACACACTCGCACACACTCACTCGCACACACACACACTCGCACACACTCGCACCCAGTCACTCGAGCACACTCGCACACACTCGCACGCACGCACACACTCGCACACACTCACACGCACACACTCACGCACACACACTCACGCACACTCGTGCACACTCGCACGCACACATTCGCACACACACTCACACACACTCACATACACACTCGCACACACTCGCACAAACTCCTACACACACTCGTACACACACACTCGCACACACACTCGCACACACTTGCACACACTCGCACATAGACACATACACATTCGCACACACTCGCACACACACTCGCACACACAGTTCTACACACTCACACACACTCGCAAACACTCGCACACACTCACACACACACTCACTCACACGTACACACTCGCGCACACTCGCACACACTCACGCACACTAGCACACACTCGCATGCACACACTGGCACAAACACTAACACACACACTCACATACACACTCGCACACACTCGCACAAACTCCTACACACACTCGCGCACACTCACACACACACTCGTACGCTCACACTCGCACACACTCACACACACACTTGCACACACTTGCACACGCACACTCGCACACAATCACACACACACTCGCAGACACTCGCACACACTCACTCATGCACACACTCACACACACTCGCCCACACTCGCACACACAGTCCTACACACTCACACACACACTCGCAAACATTTGCAAACACTCACACACACACTCACTCACACGTACACACTCGCGCACACTCGCACGCCGACACTCTCACACTCTCGCACACATTTGCACACACTCGCACTCACTCGCACGCACTCGCACGCACACACTCGCACACACTCGCACAAACTCATACACAATCGCACACACTCACTCGCACACACTTGCACACACTCGCACACACTCGCACACACTTGCACACACTTGCACACGCTTGCACACACTCGCACACACTCGCACACACTTGCACACACTCACACACACGCACACACACGCACACACACTCACGCACACACTCGCACACACTCGCACACACTTGCATGCACACATTCGCACGCACTCGCACACACAAACACAAACTGGCACACACTCAAACACACTCACTCATACACACTCGCACACACTCACTCGCACACACACACACACACTCGCACACACTCACTCACACACACTCACACGCACACACTCGCACACACTCACACACACTTGCACACACTCACACACACTCACACGCACACACACTCGCACACACACTCACACACACTCGCACACACTCACAAGCACACACTCGCACACACACTCACACACACTCACACGCACACACTCACACGCACACACTCGTACAAACAGTCGCACACACTCGCACACACTCACTCGTGCACACTCGCGCACACTCGGGCACATTTGCACACACTCGCACACTCTCGCACACACTCGAACACACTCGCACACACTCGCAAACACTCGCACATACAGTCCTACAAACTCACACACACTCACACACACTCACACACTCCACCCACACACAAACTGGCACACACTCAAACACACTCACTCATACACACTCGCACACACTCACTCGCACACACACACACTCGCACACACTCGCACCCAGTCACTCGAGCACACTCGCACACACTCGCACGCACGCACGCACACACTCGCACACACTCACACGCACACACTCACGCACACACACTCACGCACACTCGTGCACACTCGCACGCACACATTCGCACACATTCGCACTCACTTGCACACACTCGTGAGCACACACTGGCACACACTGGCACACACTGGCACACACACACTCGCACACACTCGCACAAACTCGCACACACAGTCCTACACACTCACACACACACTCGCAAACACTCGCACAAACTCACACACACTCACTCACATGCACACACTTGCGCACACTAGCACGCCCACACTCACACACATTCGCACTCACTCGCACGCACTCGCACGCACACACTCGCACAAACTCACACACACTCGCACACACTCATACACAATCGCACGCACACACACTCGCACACACACACTCGCACACACTCACACACTCTCACACACATTCACACTCACTCGCACGCACTCGCACGCGCACGCTCAAACACACTCGCACAAACTCACACACACTCGCACACACTTATACACAAACGCACACACACTCGTACACACACTCGCACACACTCGCACACACTCGCACACACTCACTCACACACACTCACACGCACACACTCGCACACACTCACACACACTTGCACACACTCGCACACAATCACACGCACACACACTCTCACACACACTCGCACACACACTCACACACACTCGCACACACTCACAAGCACACACTCGCACACACTCACACGCACACACTCACACGCACACACTCGTACAAACAGTCGCACACACTCGCACCCACTCACTCGTGCACACTCGCGCACACTCGGGCACATTTGCACACACTCACACACTCTCGCACACACACTCGCACACACTCGAACACACTCGCACACACTCGCAAACACTCGCACATACAGTCCTACAAACTCACACACACTCACACACACTCACACACTCCACCCACACACAAACTGGCACACACTCAAACACACTCACTCATACACACTCGCACACACTCACTCGCACACACACTCGCACACACTCGCACCCAGTCACTCGAGCACACTCGCACACACTCGCACGCACGCACACACACACTCGCACACACTCACACGCACACACTCACGCACACACACTCACGCACACTCGTGCACACTCGCACGCACACATTCGCACACATTCGCACTCACTTGCACACACTCGTGCGCACACACTGGCACACACTGGCACACACTGGCACACACACACTCGCACACACTCGCACACACTTGCACACACTAGCACACACACACTCGCACATATTCACACACACTCGCACGCACACACTCGCACACACTCGCATGCACACACTCACACACACACTCACACACACTCACATACACACTCGCACACACTCGCACAAACTCCTACACACACTCGTACACACACACTCGCACACACACTCACACACTTGCACACACTCGCACATACACACATACACATTCGCACACACTCGCACACACACTCGCACACACAGTTCTACACACTCACACACACACTCGCAAACACTCGCACACACTCACACACACACTCACTCACACGTACACACTCGCGCACACTCGCACACACTCACGCACACTAGCACACACTCGCATGCACACACTGGCACACACACTAACACACACACTCACATACACACTCGCACACACTCGCACAAACTCCTATACACACTCGCACACACTCACACACACACTCGTACGCTCACACTCGCACACACTCACACACACACTTGCACACACTTGCACACGCACACTCGCACACAATCACACACACACTCGCAGACACTCGCACACACTCACTCATGCACACACTCACACACACTCGCCCACACTCGCACACACAGTCCTACACACTCACACACACACTCGCAAACATTTACAAACACTCACACACACACTCACTCACACGTACACACTCGCGCACACTCGCACGCCGACACTCTCACACTCTCGCACACATTTGCACACACTCGCACGCACTCGCACGCACACACTCGCACACACTCGCACAAACTCATACACAATCGCACACACTCACTCGCACACACTTGCACACACTCGCACACACTCGCACACACTTGCACACACTTGCACACGCTTGCACACACTCGCACACACTCGCACACACTCGCACACACTCACACACACGCACACACACGCACACACACTCACGCACACACTCGCACACACTCGCACACACTTGCATGCACACATTCGCACGCACTCGCACACACAAACACAAACTGGCACACACTCAAACACACTCACTCATACACACTCGCACACACTCACTCGCACACACACACACACACTCGCACACACTCACTCACACACACTCACACGCACACACTCGCACACACTCACACACACTTGCACACACTCACACGCACACACACTCGCACACACACTCACACACACTCGCACACACTCACAAGCACACACTCGCACACACACTCACACACACTCACACGCACACACTCACACGCACACACTCGTACAAACAGTCGCACACACTCGCACCCACTCACTCGTGCACACTCGCGCACACTCGGGCACATTTGCACACACTCGCACACTCTCGCACACACACTCGCACACACTCGAACACACTCGCACACACTCGCAAACACTCGCACATACAGTCCTACAAACTCACACACACTCACACACACTCACACACTCCACCCACACACAAACTGGCACACACTCAAACACACTCACTCATACACACTCGCACACACTCACTCGCACACACACACACTCGCACACACTCGCACCCAGTCACTCGAGCACACTCGCACACACTCGCACGCACGCACACACTCGCACACACTCACACGCACACACTCACGCACACACACTCACGCACACTCGTGCACACTCGCACGCACACATTCGCACACATTCGCACTCACTTGCACACACTCGTGCGCACACACTGGCACACACTGGCACACACTGGCACACACACACTCGCACACACTCGCACACACTCGCACACACAGTCCTACACACTCACACACACACTCGCAAACACTCGCACAAACTCACACACACTCACTCACACGCACACACTTGCGCACACTAGCACACACTCGCACGCCCACACTCACACACATTCGCACTCACTCGCACGCACTCGCACGCATACACTCGCACAAACTCACACACACTCGCACACACTCATACACAATCGCACGCACACACACTCGCACACACACACTCGCACACACTCGCACACTCTCACACACATTCACACTCACTCGCACGCACTCGCACGCGCACACTCAAACACACTCACACAAACTCACACACACTCGCACACACTTATACACAAACGCACACACACACTCGTACACACACTCGCACACACTCACACACACTCACTCACACACACTCACACACACACACACTCGCACACACTCACACACACTTGCACACACTCGCACACACTCACACGCACACACACTCGCACACACACTCACACACACTCGCACACACTCACAAGCACACACTCGCACACACACTCGCACACACTCACACGCACACACTCACACGCACACACTCGTACAAACAGTCGCACACACTCGCACCCACTCACTCGTGCACACTCGCGCACACTCGGGCACATTTGCACACACTCGCACACTCTCGCACACACACTCGCACACACACTCGCACACACTCGAACACACTCACACACACTCACAAACAATCGCACATACAGTCCTACAAACTCACACACACTCACACACACTCACACACTCGCACCCACACACAAACTGGCACACACTCAAACACACTCACTCATACACACTCGCACACACTCACTCGCACACACACACACACACTCGCACACACTCGCACCCAGTCACTCGAGCACACTCGCACACCCTCGCATGCACGCACACACTCGCACACACTCACATGCACACACTCACGCACACACACTCGCGCACACTCGTGCACACTCGCACGCACACATTCACACACATTCGCACTCACTTGCACACACTCGTACGCACACACTCGCACATACTCGCACACACTCGCACACACTCGCACGCACACACTCGCACACACTCGCATGCACACACTCGCACACACACTCACAAACACTCACATACACACTCGCACACACTTGCACAAACTCCTACACACACACGTACACACTCACACACACTCGCACACACACTCGCACACACTCGCACACACTCGCACATACACACATACACATTCACACACACTCGCACACACACTCGCACACACAGTCCTACACACTCACACACACACTCGCAAACACTCGCACACACTCATACACACACTCACTCACACGTACACACTCGCGCACACTCACGCACACTAGCACACACTCGTAAGCATACACTCACACTCACTCACACACTTACTCACACGCACACACTCTCGCACACACTCGCGCACACTCGCACACTCTCGCACACATTTGCACACACTCGCACTCACTCGCACCCACTCGCACGCACACACTCGCACACACTCATACACAATCACACAAACTCGCACACACACACTCGCACACATTCGCACACACTCGCACACACACACTCACTCACACTCACTCGCACACACTTGCGCACACTCGCACACACTCGCACACACAGTCCTACACACTCACACACACACTCGCAAACACTCGCACAAACTCACACACACTCACGCACATGCACACACTTGCGCACACTAGCACACACTCGCACGCCCACACTCGCACACATTCGCACTCACTCGCACACACTCGCACGCACACACTCGCACACACTCGCACAAACTCACACACACTCGCACACACTCATACACAATCGCACGCACACACACCCGCACACACTCGCACACATTTGCACTCACTCGCACGCACTCGCATGCACACACTCGCACAAACTCACACACACTGGCACACACTTATACACAATCGCACACACACACTCTAACACACACTGGCACACACTCACACACACTCACTCACACACACTCACACACACACTCGCACACACTCACACACACTTGCACACACTCGCACACACTCAAACGCACACACACTCACACACACACTCACACACACTCGCACACACTCACAAGCACAAACTCGCACACACACTCGCACACACTCACACGCACACACTCACACGCACACACTCGCACACACACTCGCACACACTCGCACCCACTCACTCGTGCACACTCGCGCACACTCGGGCACATTTGCACACACTCGCACACTCTCGCACACACAATCGCACACACACTCGCACACACTCGAACACACTCGCACACACTCGCAAACACTCGCACATACAGTCCTACAAACTCACACACACTCATACACACTCACACACTCCACCCACACACAAACTGGCACACACTCAAACACACTCACTCATACACACTCGCACACACTCACTCGCACACACACACACTTGCACACACTCGCACCCAGTCACTCGAGCACACTCGCACACACTCGAACGCACGCACGCACACACTCGCACACACTCACACGCACACACTCATGCACACACACTCGCGCACACTCGTGCACACTTGCACGCACACATTCGCACACATTCGCACTCACTTGCACACACTCGTACGCACACACTGTCACACACTGGCACACACACACTCGCACACACTCGCACACACTTGCACACACTAGCACACACACACTCGCACATACTCGCACACACTCGCACACACTCGCACGCACACACTCGCACACACTCGCATGCACACACTCGCACACACACTCACACACACACACTCACATACACACTCGCACACACTCGCACAAACTCCTACACACAGGTACACACTCACACACACTCGCACACACACTCGCACACACTCGCACATACACACATACACATTCACACACACTCGCACACACAGTCCTACACACTCACACACACTCTCAAACACTCGCACACACTCACACACACACTCACTCACACGTACACACTCGCGCACACTCGCACACACTCACGCACACTAGCACACACTCATAAGCATACACTCACACTCACTCACACACTTACTCACACGCACACACTCTCGCACACACTCACACACACTCGCGCACACTCGCACACACTCGCACGCCCACACTCGCACACTCTCGCACACATTTGCACACACTCGCACTCACTCGCACCCACTGGCACGCACACACTCGCACACACTCATACACAATCACACAAACTCACACACACTCGCACACATTCGCACACACTCGCACACACGCACTCACTAACACTCACTCGCACACACTTGCACACACTCGCACACACTCGCACACACAGTCCTACACACTCACACACACACTCGCAAACACTCGCACAAACTCACACACACTCACTCACACGCACACACTTGCGCACACTAGCACACACTCGCACGCCCACACTCGCACACATTCGCACTCACTCGCATGCACTCGCACGCACACACTCGCACACACTCGCACAAACTCACACACACTCGCACACACTCATACACAATCGCACGCACACACACTCGCACACACTCGCACACATTCGCACTCACTCGCACGCACTCGCACGCACACACTCGCACAAACTCACACACACTGGCACACACTTATACAAAATCGCACACACACACTCTAACACACACTCGCACACACTCACTCACACACACTCACACACACACACTCGCACACACTCACACACACTTGCACACACTCGCACACACTCACACGCACACACACTCACACACACACTCACACACACTCGCACACACTCACAAGCACAAACTCGCACACACACTCGCACACACTCACAAGCACACACTCACACGCACACACTCGCACACACAGTCGCACACACTCGCACCCACTCACTCATGCACACTCGCGCACACTCGGGCACATTTGCACACACTCGCACACACTCGCACACTCTCGCACACACACTCGCACACACACTCGCACACACTCGAACACACTCGCACACACTCGCAAACACTCGCACATACAGTCCTACAAACTCACACACACTCACACACTCGCACCCACACACAAACTGGCACACACTCAAACACACTCACTCATACACACTCGCACACACTCACTCGCACGCTCGCACACACTCGCACACACTCACATGCACACACTCACGCACACACACTCGCGCACACTCGTGCACACTCGCACGCACACATTCACACACATTCGACCTCACTTGCACACACTCGTACGCACACACTGGCACACACTCGCACACACTCGCACACACACACTCGCACACACTCGCATGCACACACTTGCACACACACTCACACACACTCGCACAAACTCCTACACACACTCGTACACACTCACAAACACTAGCACACACACACTCGCACACACTCGCACATACTCGCACACACTCGCATGCACACACTCGCACACACACTCACACACACACTCTCGCATACACACTCGCACAAACTCCTACACACACTCGTACACACTCACACACACTCGCACACACACTTGCACACACTCGCACATACACACATACACATTCGCACACACTCGCATACACACTCGCACACACAGTCCTACACACTCACACACACACTCACAAACACTCGCACACACTCACACACACACTCACTCACACGTACACACTCACGCACACTTGCACACACTCACGCACACTAGCACACACTCGTAAGCATACACTCACACTCACTCACACACTTACTCACACGCACACACTCTCGCACACACTCACACACACTCGCGCACACTCGCACACACTCACAGGCCCACACTCGCACACTCTTGCACACACTCGCACACACTCACACGCGCACACACTCACACACACTCACACACACTCGCACACACTCGCACACTCTCGCACACACACTCGCACACACACTCGCACACACTCGAACACACTCGCACACACTCGCAAACACTCGCACATACAGTCCTACAAACTCACACACACTCACACACTCGCACCCACACACAAACTGGCACACACTCAAACACACTCACTCATACACACTCGCACACACTCACTCGCACGCACGCACACACTCACACACACTCACATGCACACACTCACGCACACACACTCGCGCACACTCGTGCACACTCGCACGCACACATTCACACACATTCGCACTCACTTGCACACACTCGTACGCACACACTGGCACACACTCGCACACACACACTCGCACACACTCGCATGCACACACTTGCACACACACTCACACACACTCGCATACACACTCGCACAAACTCCTACACACACTCGTACACACTCACACACACTAGCACACACACACTCGCACACACTTGCACATACTCGCACAAACTCGCATGCACACACTCGCACACACACTCACACACACACTCTCGCATACACACTCACACAAACTCCTACACACACTCGTACACACTCACACACACTCGCACACACACTTGCACACACTCGCACATACACACATACACATTCGCACACACTCGCACACACACTCGCACACACAGTCCTACACACTCACACACACACTCACAAACACTCGCACACACTCACACACACACTCGCAAACACTCGCACAAACTCACACACACTCACTCACACGCACACACTTGCGCACACTAGCACACACTCGCACGCCCACACTCACACACATTCGCACTCACTCGCACGCACTCGCACGCACACACTCGCACAAACTCACACACTCGCACACACTCATACACAATCGCACGCACACACACTCGCACACACACACTCGCACACACTCGCACACTCTCACACACATTCACACTCACTCGCACACACTCGCACGCGCACACTCAAACACACTCGCACAAACTCACACACACTCGCACACACTTATACACAAACGCACACACACACTCGTACACACACTCGCACACACTCGCACACACTCGCACACACTCACTCACACACACTCACACGCACACACTCACACACACTTGCACACACTCGCACACACTCACACGCACACACACTCGCACACACACTCACACACACTCGCACACACTCACAAGCACACACTCGCACACACTCGCACACACACTCACACACACTCACACGCACACACTCACACGCACACACTCGTACAAACAGTCGCACACACTCGCACCCACTCACTCGTGCACACTCGCGCACACTCGGGCACATTTGCACACACTCGCACACTCTCGCACACACACTCGCACACACTCGAACACACTCGCACACACTCGCAAACACTCGCACATACAGTCCTACAAACTCACACACACTCACACACACTCACACACTCCACCCACACACAAACTGGCACACACTCAAACACACTCACTCATACACACTCGCACACACTCACTCGCACACACACACACTCGCACACACTCGCACCCAGTCACTCGAGCACACTCGCACACACTCGCACGCACGCATGCACACACTCGCACACACTCACACGCACACACTCACGCACACTCGTGCACACTCGCACGCACACATTCGCACACATTCGCACTCACTTGCACACACTCGTGCGCACACACTGGCACACACTGGCACACACTGGCACACACACACTCGCACACACTCGCACACACTCGCACACACAGTCCTACACACTCACAAACACACTCGCAAACACTCGCACAAACTCACACACACTCACTCACACGCACACACTTGCGCACACTAGCACACACTCGCACGCCCACACTCACACACATTCGCACTCACTCGCACGCACTCGCACGCACACACTCGCACAAACTCACACACACTCGCACACACTCATACACAATCGCACACACACACACTCGCACAGACACACTCGCACACACTCGCACACTCTCACACACATTCACACTCACTCGCATGCACTCGCACGCGCACACTCAAACACACTCGCACGCACGCACACACTCGCACACACTCACATGCACACACTCACGCACACACACTCGCGCACACTCGAACACACTCGCACACACTCGCAAACACTCGCACATACAGTCCTACAAACTCACACACACTCACACACACTCACACAATCCACCCACACACAAACTGGCACACACTCAAACACACTCACTCAGACACACTCGCACACACTCACTCGCACACACACACACACTCGCACACACTCGCACCCAGTCACTCGAGCACACTCGCACACACTCGCACGCACGCACACACTCGCACACACTCACACGCACACAGTCACGCACACACACTCGCGCACACTCATGCACACTTCCACGCACACATTCGCACACATTCGCACTCACTTGCACACACTCGTGCGCACACACTGGCACACACTGGCACACACTGGCACACACACACTCGCACACACTCGCACACACTTGCACACACTAGCACACACACACTCGCACATACTCGCACACACTCGCACGCACACACTCGCACACACTCGCATGCACACACTCGCACACACACTCACACACACACACTCACATACACACTCGCACACACTCGCACAAACTCCTACACACACACGTACACACTCACACACACTCGAACACACACTCGCACACACTCGCACACACTCGCACATACACACATACACATTCACACACACTCGCACACACACTCGCACACACAGTCCTACACACTCACACACTTGCACACACTCGCACACACTCACACACACACACTCACACACACACTCACACACACTCGCACACACTCACAAGCACAAACTTGCACACACACTCGCACACACTCACACGCACACACTCACACGCACACACTCGCACACACTCGCACCCAGTCACTCGAGCACACTCGCACACCCTTGCACGCACGCACACACTCGCACACACTCACATGCACACACTCACACACACACTCGCACACACTCGAACACACTCGCACACACTCGCAAACACTCACACATACAGTCCTACAAACTCACACACACTCACACACACTCACACACTCGCACCCACACACAAACTGGCACACACTCAAACACACTCACTCATACACACTAGCACACACTCACTCGCACACACACTCGCACACACTCGCACCCAGTCACTCGAGCACACTCGCACACCCTCGCACGCACGCACGCACACACTCGCACACACTCACATGCACACACTCACGCACACACACTCGCACACACTCGTGCACACTCGCACGCACACATTCACGCACACACACTCGCGCACACTCGTGCACACTCGCACGCACACATTCACACACATTCGCACTCACTTGCACACACTCGTACGCACACACTGGCACACACTCGCACACACTCGCACACACACACTCGCACATACTCGCTCACACTCACACACACTCGCACGCACACACTCGCACACACTCGCATGCACACACTCGCACACACACTCGCACAAACTCCTACACACACTCGTACACACTCACACACACTAGCACACACACACTCGCACACACTCGCACATACTCGCACACACTCGCACACACTCGCATGCACACACTCGCACACACATTCACACACACTCTCGCATACACACTCGCACAAACTCCTACACACACTCGTACACACTCACATACACTCGCACACACACTTGCACACACTCGCACACACTCGCACATACACACATACACATTCGCACACACTCGCACACACACTCGCACACACAGTCCTACACACTCACACACACACTCGCAAACACTCACACACACTCACTCACACGTACACACTCATGCATACTTGCACACACTCACGCACACTAGCACACACTCGTAAGCATACACTCACACACACTTACTCACACGCACACACTCTCGCACACACTCACACACACTCGCGCACACAAGCACACACTCGCACGCCCACCATCACACACTCTCGCACACATTTGCACACACTCGCACTCACTCGCACCCACTCGCACGCACAAACTCGCACACACTCATACACAATCACACAAACTCGCACACACACACTCGCACACATTCGCACACACTCTCACACACGCACTCACTCACACTCACTCGCACACACTTGCACACACTCGCACACACTCCCACACACAGTCCTACACACTCACACACACACTCGCAAACACTCGCACAAACTCACACACACTCACTCACACGCACACACTTGCGCACACTAGCACACACTCGCACGCCCAAACTCGCACACATTCGCACTCACTCGCACGCACTCGCACGCACACACTCGCACACACTCGCACAAACTCACACACACTCGCACACACTCATACACAATCGCACGCACACACACCCGCACACACTCGCACACATTCGCACTCACTCGCACGCACTCGCACGCACACACTCGCACAAACTCACACACACTCGCACACACTCATACACAATCGCACGCACACACCCGCACACACTCGCACACATTCGCACTCACTCGCACGCACTCGCACGCACACACTCGCACACACTCGCACGCACACTCGCATACACACTCGCACAAACTCCTACACACACTCGTACACACTCACACACACTAGCACACACACACTCGCACACACTCGCACATACTCGCACACACTCGCACACACTCGCATGCACACACTCGCACACACATTCACACACACTCTCGCATACACACTCGCACAAACTCCTACACACACTCGTACACACTCACACACACTAGCACACACACACTCGCACACACTCGCACATACTCGCACACACTCGCACACACTCGCATGCACACACTCGCACACACATTCACACACACTCTCGCATACACACTCGCACAAACTCCTACACACACTCGTACACACTCACACACACTCGCACACACACTTGCACACACTCGCACACACTCGCACATACACACATACACATTCGCACACACTCGCACACACACTCGCACACACAGTCCTACACACTCACACACACACTCGCAAACACTCGCACACTTTCACACACACACTCACTCACACGTACACACTCATGCACACTTGCACACCCTCACGCACACTAGCACACACTCGTAAGCATACACTCACACTCACTCACACACTTACTCACACGCACACACTCTCGCACACACTCACACACACTCGCGCACACTCGCACACACTCGCACGCCCACCATCACACACTCTCGCACACATTTGCACACACTCGCACTCACTTGCACCCACTCGCACGCACACACTCGCACACACTCATACACAATCACACAAACTCGCACACACACACTCGCACACATTTGCACACACTCGCACACTCACACTCACTCGCACACACTTGCACACACTCGCACACACTCGCACACACAGTCCTACACACTCACACACACACTCGCAAACACTCACACAAACTCACACACACTCACTCACACGCACACACTTGCGCACACTAGCACACACTCGCACGCCCACACTCACACACATTCGCACTCACTCGCACGCACTCGCACGCACACACTTGCACAAACTCACACACACTCGCACACACTCATACACAATCGCATGCACACACACTCGCACACACACACTCGCACACACTAGCACACTCTCGCACACATTCACACTCACTCGCACGCGCACACTCGAACACACTCGCACAAACACACACACACTCGCACACACTTATACACAAACGCACACACACACTCGTACACACACTCGCACACACTCGCACACACTCGCACACACTCACTCACACACACACACTCGCACACACTCACACACACTTGCACACACTCGCACACACTCACACGCACACACACTCGCACACACACTCACACACACTCGCACACACTCACAAGCACACACTCGCACACACACTCACACACACTCACACGCACACACTCACACGCACACACTCGCACAAACAGTCGCACACACTCGCACCCACTCACTCGTGCACACTCGCGCACACTTGGGCACATTTGCACACACTCGCACACACTCGCACACTCTCGCAAACACACTCGCACACACACTCGCACACACTCGAACACACTCGCACATACTCGCAAACACTCGCACATACAGTCCTACAAACTCACACACACTCACACACACTCACACACTCGCACCCACACACAAACTGGCACACACTCAAACACACTCACTCATACACACTCGCACACAATCACTCGCACACACACACACACTCGCACACACTCGCACCCAGTCACTCGAGCACACTCACACACCCTCGCACGCACGCACACACTCGTACACACTCACATGCACACACTCATGCACACACACTCGCGCACACTCGTGCACACTCGCACGCACACATTCACACACATTCGCACTCAATTGCACACACTCGTACGCACACACTCGCACACACTCGCACACACACACTCGCACATACTTGCTCACACTCGCACACACTCGCACGCACACACTCGCACACACTCGCATGCACACACTCGCACACACACTCACACACACACACTCGCATACACACTCGCACAAACTCCTACACACACTCGTACACACTCACACACACTAGCACACACACACTCGCACACACTCGCACATACTCGCACACACTCGCACACACTCGCATGCACACATTCGCACACACTCACACACACACTCTCGCATACACACTTGCACAAACTCCTACACACTCACACACACTCGCACACACACTTGCACACACTCGCACACACTCGCACATACACACATACACATTCGCACACACTCGCACACACACTCGCACACACAGTCGTACAAACTCACACACACACTCGCAAACACTCGCACACACTCACACACACACTCACTCACACGTACACACTCACGCACACTTGCACACACTCACGCACACTAGCACACACTCGTAAGCATACACTCACACTCACTCACACACTTACTCACACGCACACACTCTCGCACACACTCACACACACTCGCACACACTCGCATGCCCACACTCGCACCCTCTCGCACACATTTGCACACACTCGCATTCACTTGCACCCACTCGCACGCACACACTCGCACACACTCATACACAATCACACAAACTCGCACACACACACTCGCACACATTCGCACACACTCGCACACACTCACTCACACTCACTCGCACACACTTGCACACACTCGCACACACTCGCACATACACACATACACATTCGCACACACTCGCACACACACTCGCACACACAGTCCTACACACACACACTCGCAAACACTCGCACACACTCACACACACACTCACTCACACATACACACTTGCACACACTAGCACACACTCGCACGCCCACACTTGCACACATTCGCACTCACTCGCACGCACTCGCACGCACACACTCGCACACACTCGCACAAACTCACACACACTCGCACACACTCATACACTATCGTACAATCGCACAAACTCACACACACAGTCACACACTCGCACCCACTCACTCGTGCACACTCGCACACATTTGCACTCACTCGCACGCACTCGCACGCACACACTCGCACAAACTCACACACACTCGCACACACTCATACACAATCGCAAGCACACACTCGCACACACACACTCGCACACACTCGCACACTCTCGCACACATACGCACTCACTCGCATGCACTCGCACGCACACACTCTCACACACTCGCACAAACTCACACACACTCGCACACACTTATACGCAATCGCACACACACACTCACTCACTCACACTCACTCGCACACACTTTCACACACTCGCACACACTCGCACACACTCATACACAATCGCACAAACTCACACACACTCGTACACACTCACACACTCGCACCCACTCACTCGTGTACACTCGCAAACATTCGCACTCACTCGCACACACTCGCACGCACACACTCGCACAAACTCACACACACTCGCACACACTCATACACAATCGCACACACAAACACTCGCACATACAGTCCTACAAACTCACACACACTCGCACCCACACACAAACTGGCACACACTCAAACACACTCACTCATACACACTCGCACACACTCACTCGCACACACACAAACTCGCACACACTCGCACCCAGTCACTCGAGCACACTCGCACACCCTCGCACGCACGCACACACTCGCACACACTCACATGCACACACTCACGCACACACACTCGCGCACACTCGAACACACTCGCACACACTCGCAAACACTCGCACATACAGTCCTACAAACTCACACACACTCACACACACTCACACAATCCACCCACACACAAACTGGCACACACTCAAACACACTCACTCAGACACACTCGCACACACTCACTCGCACACACACACACACACTCGCACACACTCGCACCCAGTCACTCGAGCACACTCGCACACACTCGCACGCACGCACACAATCGCACACACTCACACGCACACAGTCACGCACACACACTCGCGCACACTCGTGCACACTTCCACGCACACATTCGCACACATTCGCACTCACTTGCACACACTCGTGCGCACACACTGGCACACACTGGCACACACTGGCACACACACACTCGCACACACTCGCACACACTTGCACACACTAGCACACACACACTCGCACATACTCGCACACACTCGCACGCACACACTCGCACACACTCGCATGCACACACTCGCACACACACTCACACACACACACTCACATACACACTCGCACACACTCGCACAAACTCCTACACACACACGTACACACTCACACACACTCGAACACACACTCGCACACACTCGCACACACTCGCACATACACACATACACATTCACACACACTCGCACACACACTCGCACACACAGTCCTACACACTCACACACTTGCACACACTCGCACACACTCACACACACACA
This sequence comes from Phyllobates terribilis, assembly GCF_046119375.1. NCBI lineage: Eukaryota > Metazoa > Chordata > Amphibia > Anura > Dendrobatidae > Phyllobates > Phyllobates terribilis. The sequence continues at coordinate 4,551,144 of NW_027362853.1, forward strand.
CACTCACACACACACTCACACACACTCGCACACACTCACAAGCACAAACTTGCACACACACTCGCACACACTCACACGCACACACTCACACGCACACACTCGCACACACTCGCACCCAGTCACTCGAGCACACTCGCACACCCTTGCACGCACGCACACACTCGCACACACTCACATGCACACACTCACACACACACTCGCACACACTCGAACACACTCGCACACACTCGCAAACACTCGCACATACAGTCCTACAAACTCACACACACTCACACACACTCACACACTCGCACCCACACACAAACTGGCACACACTCAAACACACTCACTCATACACACTCGCACACACTCACTCGCACACACACTCGCACACACTCGCACCCAGTCACTCGAGCACACTCGCACACCCTCGCACGCACGCACACACTCGCACACACTCACATGCACACACTCACGCACACACACTCGCACACACTCGTGCACACTCGCACGCACACATTCACGCACACACACTCGCGCACACTCGTGCACACTTGCACGCACACATTCACACACATTCGCACTCACTTGCACACACTCGTACGCACACACTGGCACACACTCGCACACACTCGCACACACACACTCGCACATACTCGCTCACACTCACACACACTCGCACGCACACACTCGCACACACTCGCATGCACACACTCGCACACACACTCGCACAAACTCCTACACACACTCGTACACACTCACACACACTAGCACACACACACTCGCACACACTCGCACATACTCGCACACACTCGCACACACTCGCATGCACACACTCACACACACATTCACACACACTCTCGCATACACACTCGCACAAACTCCTACACACACTCGTACACACTCACATACACTCGCACACACACTTGCACACACTCGCACACACTCGCACATACACACATACACATTCGCACACACTCGCACACACACTCGCACACACAGTCCTACACACTCACACACACACTCGCAAACACTCGCACACACTCACACACACTCACTCACACGTACACACTCATGCACACTTGCACACACTCACGCACACTAGCACACACTCGTAAGCATACACTCACACACACTTACTCACACGCACACACTCTTGCACACACTCACACACACTCGCGCACACAAGCACACACTCGCACGCCCACCATCACACACTCTCGCACACATTTGCACACACTCGCACTCACTCGCACCCACTCGCACGCACAAACTCGCACACACTCATACACAATCACACAAACTCGCACACACACACTCGCACACATTCGCACACACTCTCACACACGCACTCACTCACACTCACTCGCACACACTTGCACACACTCGCACACACTCGCACACACAGTCCTACACACTCACACACACACTCGCAAACACTCGCACAAACTCACACACACTCACTCACATGCACACACTTGCGCACACTAGCACACACTCGCACGCCCAAACTCGCACACATTCGCACTCACTCGCACGCACTCGCACGCACACACTCGCACACACTCGCACAAACTCACACACACTCGCACACACTCATACACAATCGCACGCACACACACCCGCACACACTCGCACACATTCGCACTCACTCGCACGCACTCGCACGCACACACTCGCACAAACTCACACACACTCGCACACACTCATACACAATCGCACGCACACACCCGCACACACTCGCACACATTCGCACTCACTCGCACGCACTCGCACGCACACACTCGCACACACTCGCACGCACACTCGCATACACACTCGCGCAAACTCCTACACACACTCGTACACACTCACACACACTAGCACACACACACTCGCACACACTCGCACATACTCGCACACACTCGCACACACTCGCATGCACACACTCGCACACACATTCACACACACTCTCGCATACACACTCGCACAAACTCCTACACACACTCGTACACACTCACACACACTAGCACACACACACTCGCACACACTCGCACATACTCGCACACACTCGCACACACTCGCATGCACACACTCGCACACACATTCACACACACTCTCGCATACACACTCGCACAAACTCCTACACACACTCGTACACACTCACACACACTCGCACACACACTTGCACACACTCGCACACACTCGCACATACACACATACACATTCGCACACACTCGCACACACACTCGCACACACAGTCCTACACACTCACACACACACTCGCAAACACTCGCACACTTTCACACACACACTCACTCACACGTACACACTCATGCACACTTGCACACCCTCACGCACACTAGCACACACTCGTAAGCATACACTCACACTCACTCACACACTTACTCACACGCACACACTCTCGCACACACTCACACACACTCGCGCACACTCGCACACACTCGCACGCCCACCATCACACACTCTCGCACACATTTGCACACACTCGCACTCACTTGCACCCACTCGCACGCACACACTCGCACACACTCATACACAATCACACAAACTCGCACACACACACTCGCACACATTTGCACACACTCGCACACTCACACTCACTCGCACACACTTGCACACACTCGCACACACTCGCACACACAGTCCTACACACTCACACACACACTCGCAAACACTCACACAAACTCACACACACTCACTCACACGCACACACTTGCGCACACTAGCACACACTCGCACGCCCACACTCACACACATTCGCACTCACTCGCACGCACTCGCACGCACACACTTGCACAAACTCACACACACTCGCACACACTCATACACAATCGCATGCACACACACTCGCACACACACACTCGCACACACTAGCACACTCTCGCACACATTCACACTCACTCGCACGCGCACACTCGAACACACTCGCACAAACACACACACACTCGCACACACTTATACACAAACGCACACACACACTCGTACACACACTCGCACACACTCGCACACACTCGCACACACTCACTCACACACACACACTCGCACACACTCACACACACTTGCACACACTCGCACACACTCACACGCACACACACTCGCACACACACTCACACACACTCGCACACACTCACAAGCACACACTCGCACACACACTCACACACACTCACACGCACACACTCACACGCACACACTCGCACAAACAGTCGCACACACTCGCACCCACTCACTCGTGCACACTCGCGCACACTTGGGCACATTTGCACACACTCGCACACACTCGCACACTCTCGCAAACACACTCGCACACACACTCGCACACACTCGAACACACTCGCACATACTCGCAAACACTCGCACATACAGTCCTACAAACTCACACACACTCACACACACTCACACACTCGCACCCACACACAAACTGGCACACACTCAAACACACTCACTCATACACACTCGCACACAATCACTCGCACACACACACACACTCGCACACACTCGCACCCAGTCACTCGAGCACACTCACACACCCTCGCACGCACGCACACACTCGTACACACTCACATGCACACACTCATGCACACACACTCGCGCACACTCGTGCACACTCGCACGCACACATTCACACACATTCGCACTCAATTGCACACACTCGTACGCACACACTCGCACACACTCGCACACACACACTCGCACATACTTGCTCACACTCGCACACACTCGCACGCACACACTCGCACACACTCGCATGCACACACTCGCACACACACTCACACACACACACTCGCATACACACTCGCACAAACTCCTACACACACTCGTACACACTCACACACACTAGCACACACACACTCGCACACACTCGCACATACTCGCACACACTCGCACACACTCGCATGCACACATTCGCACACACTCACACACACACTCTCGCATACACACTTGCACAAACTCCTACACACTCACACACACTCGCACACACACTTGCACACACTCGCACACACTCGCACATACACACATACACATTCGCACACACTCGCACACACACTCGCACACACAGTCGTACAAACTCACACACACACTCGCAAACACTCGCACACACTCACACACACACTCACTCACACGTACACACTCACGCACACTTGCACACACTCACGCACACTAGCACACACTCGTAAGCATACACTCACACTCACTCACACACTTACTCACACGCACACACTCTCGCACACACTCACACACACTCGCACACACTCGCATGCCCACACTCGCACCCTCTCGCACACATTTGCACACACTCGCATTCACTTGCACCCACTCGCACGCACACACTCGCACACACTCATACACAATCACACAAACTCGCACACACACACTCGCACACATTCGCACACACTCGCACACACTCACTCACACTCACTCGCACACACTTGCACACACTCGCACACACTCGCACATACACACATACACATTCGCACACACTCGCACACACACTCGCACACACAGTCCTACACACACACACTCGCAAACACTCGCACACACTCACACACACACTCACTCACACATACACACTTGCACACACTAGCACACACTCGCACGCCCACACTTGCACACATTCGCACTCACTCGCACGCACTCGCACGCACACACTCGCACACACTCGCACAAACTCACACACACTCGCACACACTCATACACTATCGTACAATCGCACAAACTCACACACACAGTCACACACTCGCACCCACTCACTCGTGCACACTCGCACACATTTGCACTCACTCGCACGCACTCGCACAAACTCACACACACTCGCACACACTCATACACAATCGCAAGCACACACTCGCACACACACACTCGCACACACTCGCACACTCTCGCACACATACGCACTCACTCGCATGCACTCGCATGCACACACTCTCACACACTCGCACAAACTCACACACACTCGCACACACTTATACGCAATCGCACACACACACTCACTCACTCACACTCACTCGCACACACTTTCACACACTCGCACACACTCGCACACACTCATACACAATCGCACAAACTCACACACACTCGTACACACTCACACACTCGCACCCACTCACTCGTGTACACTCGCAAACATTCGCACTCACTCGCACACACTCGCACGCACACACTCGCACAAACTCACACACACTCGCACACACTCATACACAATCGCACACACACACACTCGCACACACACACTCGCACACACTCGCACACTCTCGCACACATTCACACTCACTCGCACGCACTCGCACGCACACACTCGCACACACTCGCACAAACTCACACACACTCGCACACACTTATACACAATCGCACACACACACACTCGTACACACACTCGCACACACTCGCACACACTCGCACACACTCACTCACACACACACACTCGCACACACTCACACACACTCGCACACACTCACATGCACACACACTCGCACACACTCACACACACTCGCACACACTCACAAGCACACACTCGCACAGACACTCGCTCACACTCACAAGCACACACTCACACGCACACACTCGCACACACACTCGCACACACTCACACCCACTCACTCGTGCACACTCGCGCACACTCGGGCACATTTGCACACACTCGCACACTCTCGCACACATTTGCACACACTCGCACACATTCGCACTCACTCGCACGCACTCGCACGCACACACTCGCACACACTCGCACAAACTCACACACACTCACACACACTCATACACAATCGCACGCACACACACCCGCACACACTCGCACACATTCGCACTCACTCGCACGCATTTGCACGCACACACTCGCACAAACTCACACACACTGGCACACACTTATACATAATCGCACACACACACTCTAACACACACTCACACACACTCGCACACACTCACTCACACACACTCACACACACACTCGCACACACTCACACACACTTGCACACACTCGCACACACTCACACGCACACACACTCACACACACACTCACACACACTCGCACACACTCACAAGCACAAACTCACACACACACTCGCACACACTCACACGCACACACTCACACGCACACACTCGCACACAAACTCGCACACACTCGCACCCAGTCACTCGAGCACACTCGCACACCCTCGCACGCACGCACACACTCGCACACACTCACATGCACACACTCACGCACACACACTCGCGCACACTCGAACACACTCGCACACACTCGCAAACACTCGCACATACAGTCCTACAAACTCACACACACTCACACACACTCACACAATCCACCCACACACAAACTGGCACACACTCAAACACACTCACTCAGACACACTCGCACACACTCACTCGCACACACACACACACACACTCGCACACACTCGCACCCAGTCACTCGAGCACACTCGCACACACTCGCACGCACGCACACACTCGCACACACTCACATGCACACAGTCACGCACACACACTCGCGCACACTCGTGCACACTTCCACGCACACATTCGCACACATTCGCACTCACTTGCACACACTCGTGCGCACACACTGGCACACACTGGCACACACTGGCACACACACACTCGCACACACTCGCACACACTTGCACACACTAGCACACACACACTCGCACATACTCGCACACACTCGCACACACTCGCACGCACACACTCGCACACACTCGCATGCACACACTCGCACACACACTCACACACACACACTCACATACACACTCGCACACACTCGCACAAACTTCTACACACACGTACACACTCACACACACTCGAACACACACTCGCACACACTCGCACACACTCGCACATACACACATACACATTCACACACACTCGCACACACACTCGCACACACAGTCCTACACACTCACACACTTGCACACACTCGCACACACTCACACACACACACACTCACACACACACTCACACACACTCGCACACACTCACAAGCACAAACTCGCACACACACTCGCACACACTCACTCGCACACACACTCGCACACACTCGCACCCAGTCACTCGAGCACACTCGCACACCCTCGCACGCACGCACGCACACACTCGCACACACTCACATGCACACACTCACGCACACACACTCGCACACACTCGTGCACACTCGCACGCACACATTCACGCACACACACTCGCGCACACTCGTGCACACTCGCACGCACACATTCACACACATTCGCACTCACTTGCACACACTCGTACGCACACACTGGCACACACTCGCACACACTCGCACACACACACTCGCACATACTCGCTCACACTCACACACACTCGCACGCACACACTCGCACAAACTCGCATGCACACACTCGCACACACACTCGCACAAACTCCTACACACACTCGTACACACTCACACACACTAGCACACACACACTCGCACACACTCGCACATACTCGCACACACTCGCACACACTCGCATGCACACACTCGCACACACATTCACACACACTCTCGCATACACACTCGCACAAACTCCTACACACACTCGTACACACTCACACACACTCGCACACACACTTGCACACACTCGCACACACTCGCACATACACACATACACATTCGCACACACTCGCACACACACTCGCACACACAGTCCTACACACTCACACACACACTCGCAAATACTCGCACACACTCACACACACTCACTCACACGTACACACTCATGCACACTTGCACACACTCACGCACACTAGCACACACTCGTAAGCATACACTCACACACACTTACTCACACGCACACACTCTCGCACACACTCACACACACTCGCGCACACAAGCACACACTCGCACGCCCACCATCACACACTCTCGCACACATTTGCACACACTCGCACTCACTCGCACCCACTCGCACGCACAAACTCGCACACACTCATACACAATCACACAAACTTGCACACACACACTCGCACACATTCGCACACACTCTCACACACGCACTCACTCACACTCACTCGCACACACTTGCACACACTCGCACACACTCGCACACACAGTCCTACACACTCACACACACACTCGCAAACACTCGCACAAACTCACACACACTCACTCACACGCACACACTTGCGCACACTAGCACACACTCGCACGCCCAAACTCGCACACATTCGCACTCACTCGCACGCACTCGCACGCACACACTCGCACACACTCGCACAAACTCACACACACTCGCACACACTCATACACAATCGCACGCACACACACCCGCACACACTCGCACACATTCGCACTCACTCGCACGCACTCGCACACACACACTCGCACAAACTCACACACACTCGCACACACTCATACACAATCGCACGCACACACCCGCACACACTCGCACACATTCGCACTCACTCGCACGCACTCGCACGCACACACTCGCACACACTCGCACGCACACTCGCATACACACTCGCACAAACTCCTACACACACTCGTACACACTCACACACACTAGCACACACACACTCGCACACACTCGCACATACTCGCACACACTCGCACACACTCGCATGCACACACTCGCACACACATTCACACACACTCTCGCATACACACTCGCACAAACTCCTACACACACTCGTACACACTCACACACACTCGCACACACACTTGCACACACTCGCACACACTCGCACATACACACATACACATTCGCACACACTCGCACACACACTCGCACTCACAGTCCTACACACTCACACACACACTCGCAAACACTCGCACACTTTCACACACACACTCACTCACACGTACACACTCATGCACACTTGCACACCCTCACGCACACTAGCACACACTCGTAAGCATACACTCACACTCACTCACACACTTACTCACACGCACACACTCTCGCACACACTCACACACACTCGCGCACACTCGCACACACTCGCACGCCCACCATCACACACTCTCGCACACATTTGCACACACTCGCACTCACTTGCACCCACTCGCACGCACACACTCGCACACACTCATACACAATCCCACAAACTCGCACACACACACTCGCACACATTTGCACACACTCGCACACTCACACTCACTCGCACACACTTGCACACACTCGCACACACTCGCACACACAGTCCTACACACTCACACACACACTCGCAAACACTCACACAAACTCACACACACTCACTCACACGCACACACTTGCGCACACTAGCACACACTCGCACGCCCACACTCACACACATTCGCACTCACTCGCACGCACTCGCACGCACACACTTGCACAAACTCACACACACTCGCACACACTCATACACAATCGCATGCACACACACTCGCACACACACACTCGCACACACTAGCACACTCTCGCACACATTCACACTCACTCGCACGCGCACACTCGAACACACTCGCACAAACACACACACACTCGCACACACTTATACACAAACGCACACACACACTCGTACACACACTCGCACACACTCGCACACACTCGCACACACTCACTCACACACACACACTCGCACACACTCACACACACTTGCACACACTCGCACACACTCACACGCACACACACTCGCACACACACTCACACACACTCGCACACACTCACAAGCACACACTCGCACACACACTCACACACACTCACACGCACACACTCACACGCACACACTCGCACAAACAGTCGCACACACTCGCACCCACTCACTCGTGCACACTCGCGCACACTTGGGCACATTTGCACACACTCGCACACACTCGCACACTCTCGCAAACACACTCGCACACACACTCGCACACACTCGAACACACTCGCACATACTCGCAAACACTCGCACATACAGTCCTACAAACTCACACACACTCACACACACTAACACACTCGCACCCACACACAAACTGGCACACACTCAAACACACTCACTCATACACACTCGCACACAATCACTCGCACACACACACACACTCGCACACACTCGCACCCAGTCACTCGAGCACACTCACACACCCTCGCACGCACGCACACACTCGTACACACTCACATGCACACACTCATGCACACACACTCGCGCACACTCGTGCACACTCGCACGCACACATTCACACACATTCGCACTCAATTGCACACACTCGTACGCACACACTCGCACACACTCGCACACACACACTCGCACATACTTGCTCACACTCGCACACACTCGCACGCACACACTCGCACACACTCGCATGCACACACTCGCACACACACTCACACACACACACTCGCATACACACTCGCACAAACTCCTACACACACTCGTACACACTCACACACACTAGCACACACACACTCGCACACACTCGCACATACTCACACACACTCGCACACACTCGCATGCACACATTCGCACACACTCACACACACACTCTCGCATACACACTTGCACAAACTCCTACACACTCAAACACACTCGCACACACACTTGCACACACTCGCACACACTCGCACATACACACATACACATTCGCACACACTCGCACACACACTCGCACACACAGTCGTACAAACTCACACACACACTCGCAAACACTCGCACACACTCACACACACACTCACTCACACGTACACACTCACGCACACTTGCACACACTCACGCACACTAGCACACACTCGTAAGCATACACTCACACTCACTCACACACTTACTCACACGCACACACTCTCGCACACACTCACACACACTCGCACACACTCGCATGCCCACACTCGCACACTCTCGCACACATTTGCACACACTCGCATTCACTTGCACCCACTCGCACGCACACACTCGCACACACTCATACACAATCACACAAACTCGCACACACACACTCGCACACATTCGCACACACTCGCACACACTCACTCACACTCACTCGCACACACTTGCACACACTCGCACACACTCGCACACACAGTCCTACACACTCACACACACACTCGCAAACACTCGCACAAACTCACACACACTCACTCACACGCACACACTTGCGCACACTAGCACACACTCGCACGCCCACACTCACACACATTCGCACTCACTCGCACACACTCGCACGCACACACTCGCACAAACTCACACACACTCGTGCACACTCATACACAATCACATGCACACACACTTGCACACACACACTCGCACACACTCGCACACTCTCACACACATTCACACTCACTCGCACGCACTCGCACGTGCACACTCGAACACACTCGCACAAACTCACACACACTCGTACACACACTCGCACACACTCGCACACACTCGCACACACTCACTCACACACACTCACACACACACTCGCACACACTCACACACACTTGCACACACTCGCACACACTCACACGCACACACACTCGCACACACACTCGCACACACTCACAAGCACACATTCGCACACACACTCGCACACACTCACACGCACACACTCACACGCACACACTCGCACAAACAGTCGCACACACTCGCACCCACTCACTCGTGCACACTCGCGCACACTCGGGCACATTTGCACACACTCGCACACACTCGCACACTCTCGCACACACACTCGCACACACACTCGCACACACTCGAACACACTCGCACACACTCGCAAACACTCGCACATACAGTCCTACAAACTCACACACACTCACACACACTCACACACTCCACCCACACACAAACTGGCACACACTCAAACACACTCACTCATACACACTCGCACACACTCACTCGCACACACACACACTCGCACACACTAGCACCCAGTCACTCGAGCACACTCGCACACACTCGCACGCACGCACACACTCGCACACACTCACACGCACACAGTCACGCACACACACTTGCGCACACTCGTGCACACTTGCACGCACACATTCGCACACATTCGCACTCACTTGCACACACTCGTGCGCACACACTGGCACACACTGGCACACACTGGCACACACACACTCGCACACACTCGCACACACTTGCACACACTAGCACACACACACTCGCACATATTCGCACACACTCGCACGCACACACTCGCACACACTTGCATGCACACACTCGCACACACACACACACTCACATACACACTCGCACACACTCGCACAAACTCCTACACACACTCGTACACACACACACTCGCACACACACTCGCACACACTCGCACACACTCGCACATACACACATACACATTCGCACACACTCGCACACACACTCGCACACACAGTCCTACACACTCACACACACACTCGCAAACACTCGCACACACTCACACACACACTCACTCACACGTACACACTCGCGCACACTCGCACACACTCACGCACACTAGCACACACTCGCATGCACACACTGGCACACACACTAACACACACACTCACATACACACTCGCACACACTCGCACAAACTCCTACACACACTCGCACACACTCACACACACACTCGCACGCTCACACTCGCACACACTCACACACACACTTGCACACACTTGCACACACACACTCGCACACAATCACACACACACTCGCAGACACTCGCACACACTCACTCATGCACACACTCATACACACTCGCCCACACTCGCACACACAGTCCTACACACTCACACACACACTCGCAAACACTCGCAAACACTCACACACACACTCACTCACACGTACACACTCGCACACACTCGCACGCCCACACTCTCACACTCTCACACACATTTGCACACACTCGCACTCACTCGCACGCACTCGCACACACACTCACACACACACTCGCACAAACTCATACACAATCGCACACACTCACTCGCACACAATTGCACACACTCGCACACACTCGCACACACTTGCACACACTTGCACACGCTTGCACACACTCGCACACACTCGCACACACTCGCACACACTCACACACATGCACACACACGCACACACGCTCACGCACACACTCGCACACACTCGCACACACTTGCATGCACACATTCGCACGCACTCGCACACACAAACACAAACTGGCACACACTCAAACACACTCACTCATACACACTCGCACACACTCACTCGCACACACACACAATCGCACACACTCACACACACACACTCGCGCACACTCGTGCACACTCGCACGCACACATTCGCACACATTCGCACTCACTTGCACACACTCGTACGCAAACACTGGCACACACTGGCACACACTCGCACACACACACTCGCACACACTCGCACACACTTGCACACACTAGCACACACACACTCGCACACACTCGCACATACTCGCACACACTCACACACACTTGCACGCACACACTCGCATGCACACACTCGCACACACTCACACACACTCGCATACACACTCGCACACACTCGCACAAACTCCTACACACACTCGTACACACTCACACACACTCGCACACACACTCGCACACACTCGCACATACACACATACACATTTGCACACACTCGCACACACACTCGCACACACAGTCCTACACACTCACACACACTCGCAAACACTCGCACACACTCACACACACACTCACTCACACGTACACACTCGCGCACACTCACGCACACTAGCACACACTCGTAAGCATACACTCAAACTCACTCACACACTTACTCACATGCACACACTCTCGCACACACTCACACACACTCGTGCACACTCGCACACACTCGCACGCCCACACTCGCACACTCTCGCACACATTTGCACACACTCGCACTCACTCGCACCCACTCGCATGCACACACTCGCACACACTCATACACAATCACACAAACTCGCACACACACACTCGCACACATTCGCACACACTCGCACACACTCACTGACTCACACTCACTCGCACACACTTGCACACACTCGCACACACTCGCACACACAGTCCTACACACTTACACACACTCGCAAACACTCGCACAAACTCACACATACTCACTCACACGCACACACTTGCGCACACTAGCACACACTCGCACGCCCACACTCGCACACATTCGCACTCACTCGCACGCACTCGCACGCACACACTCGCAAAAAACTCACACACACTCGCACACACTCATACACAATCGCACGCACACACACTCGCACACACACACTCGCACACTCTCACACTCACTCGCACGCACTCGCACGCACACACTCGCACACACTCGCATGCACACACTCGCACGCACACACTCGCACAAACAGTCGCACACACTCGCACCCACTCACTCGTGCACACTCGCGCACGCTCGGGCACATTTGCACACACTCGCACACACTCGCACACTCTCGCACACACACTCGCACACACACTCGCACACACTCAAACACACTCGCACACACTCGCAAACACTCGCACATACAGTCCTACAAACTCACACACACTCACACACACTCACACACTCCACCCACACACAAACTGGCACACACTCAAACACACTCACTCATACACACTCGCACACACTCACTCGCACACACACACACTCGCACACACTAGCACCCAGTCACTCGAGCACACTCGCACACACTCGCACGCACGCACACACTCGCACACACTCACACGCACACAGTCACGCACACACACTCGCGCACACTCGTGCACACTTGCACGCACACATTCGCACACATTCGCACTCACTTGCACACACTCGTGCGCACACACTGGCACACACTGGCACACACTGGCACACACACACTCGCACACACTCGCACACACTTGCACATACTAGCACACACACACTCGCACATATTCGCACACACTCGCACGCACACACTCACACACACTTGCATGCACACACTTGCACACACACTCACACACACACTCACATACACACTCGCACACACTCGCACAAACTCCTACACACACTCGTACACACACACACTCGCACACACACTCGCACACACTCGCACACACTCGCACATACACACATACACATTCGCACACACTCGCACACACACTCGCACACACAGTCCTACACACTCACACATACACTTGCAAACACTCGCACACACTCACACACACACTCACTCACACGTACACACTTGCGCACACTCGCACACACTCACGCACACTAGCACACACTCGCATGCACACACTGGCACACACACTAACACACACACTCACATACACACTCGCACACACTCACACACACACTTGCACACACTTGCACACACACACTCACACACAATCACTCGCACACACTCGCAGACACTCGCACACACTCACTCATGCACACACTCATACACACTCACCCACACTCGCACACACAGTCCTACACACTCACACACACACTCGCAAACACTCGCAAACACTCACACACACACTCACTCACACGTACACACTCGCACACACTCGCACGCCCACACTCTCACACTCTCGCACACATTTGCACACACTCGCACTCACTCGCACGCACTCGCACACACACTCACACACACACTCGCACAAACTCATACACAATCGCACACACTCACTCGCACACACTTGCACACACTCGCACACACTCGCACACACTTGCACACACTTGCACACGCTTGCACTCACTCGCACACACTCGCACACACTCGCACACACTCACACACACGCACACACACGCACACACACTCATGCACACACTCGCACACACTCGCACACACTTGCATGCACACATTCGCACGCACTCGCACACACAAACACAAACTGGCACACACTCAAACACACTCACTCATACACACTCGCACACACTCACTCGCACACACACACACACACTCGCACACACACACACTCGCGCACACTCGTGCACACTCGCACGCACACATTCGCACACATTCGCACTCACTTGCACACACTCGAACGCAAACACTGGCACACACTGGCACACACTCGCACACACACACTCGCACACACTTGCACACACTAGCACACACACACTTGCACACACTCGCACACACTCACACACACTCGCATACACACTCGCACACACTCGCACAAACTCCTACACACACTCGTACACACTCACACACACTCGCACACACACTCGCACATACACACATACACATTTGCACACACTCGCACACACACTCGCACACACAGTCCTACACACTCACACACACACTCACTCACACATACACACTCGCGCACACTCACGCACACTAGCACACACTCGTAAGCATACACTCAAACTCACTCACACACTTACTCACATGCACACACTCTCGCACACACTCACACACACTCGTGCACACTCGCAAACACTCGCACGCCCACACTCGCACACTCTCGCACACATTTGCACACACTCGCACTCACTCGCACCCACTCGCATGCACACACTCGCACACACTCATACACAATCACACAAACTCGCACACACACACTCGCACACATTCGCACACACTCGCACACACTCACTCACTCACACTCACTCGCACACACTTGCACACACTCGCACACACTCGCACACACAGTCCTACACACTCACACACACTCGCAAACACTCGCACAAACTCACACACACTCACTCACACGCACACACTTGCGCACACTAGCACACACTCGCACGCCCACACTCGCACACATTCGCACTCACTCGCACGCACTCGCACGCACACACTCGCAAAAAACTCACACACACTCGCACACACTCATACAAAATCGCACGCACACACACTCGCACACACTCGCACACTCTCGCACTCACTCGCACGCACTCGCACGCACACACTCGCATGCACACACTCGCACACACACTCACACACACACACTCGCATACACACTCGCACACACTCGCACAAACTCCTACACACACTCGTACACACTCACACACACTCGCACACACACTTGCACACACTCGAACATACACACATACACATTCGCACACACTCGCACACTCACTCGCACACACAGTCCTACACAATCACACACACACTCGCACACACACACTCACTCACACGTACACACTCGCGCACACTCGCACACACTCACGCACACTAGCACACACTCGTAAGCATACACTCACACTCACTCACACACTTACTCACACTCACACACTCTCGCACACACTCACACACACTCGCCCACACTCGCACACACTCGCACGCCCACACTCGCACACTCTCGCACACATTTGCACACACTCGCACTCACTCACACCCACTCGCACGCACACACTCGCACACACTCATACACAATCACACAAACTCGCACACACACACTCGCACACATTCGCACACACTCGCACACACTCACTCACTCACACTCACTCGCACACTTGCACACACTCGCACACACTCGCACACACAGTCCTACACACTCACACACACACTCGCAAACACTCGCACAAACTCACACACACTCACTCACACGCACACACTTGCGCACAGTAGCACACACTCGCACGCCCACACTCGCACACATTCGCACTCACTCGCACGCACTCGCACGCACACACTCGCACAAACTCACACACACTCGCACACACTCATACACAATCGCACGCACACACACTCGCACACACTCGCACACTCTCGCACACATTCGAACTCACTCGCACGCACACTCTCCCACAAACTCGCATGCACACACTCGCACACACACACACTCGCATACACACTCGCACAAACTCCTACACACACTCGTACACACTCACACACACTCGCACACACACTTGCACACACTCGCACACACTCGCACATACACACATACACATTCGCACACACTCGCACAATCACTCGCACACACAGTCCTACACACTCACACACACACTCGCAAACACTCGCACACACACACACTCACTCACACGTACACACTCGCGCACACTCACACACACTCACGCACACTAGCACACACTCGTAAGCATACACTCACACTCACTCACACACTTACTCAACCGCACACACTCTCGCACACACTCACACACATTCGCGCACACTCACACACACTCGCACGCCCACACTCGCACACTCTCGCACACATTTGCACACACTCGCACTCACTCGCACCCACTCGCATGCACACACTCGCACACACTCATACACAATCACACAAACTGACACACACTCGCACACACTCACACACTCGCACCCACTCACTCGTGCACACTCGCACACATTCGCACTCACTCGCACGCACTCGCACGCACACACTCTCACACACTCGCACAAACTCACACACTCGCACACACTTATACACAATCGGACACACACACTCACTCACTCACACTCACTCGCACACACTTGCACACACTCGCACACACTCGCACACACAGTCCTACACACTCACACACACTCGCAAACACTCGCACAAACTCACACACACTCACTCACACCCACACACTTGCACACACTAGCAGACACTCGCACGCTCACACTTGCACACACTCACACTCACTCGCACGCACTCGCACACACTCGCACATACTCGCACACACTTGCACACACTCGCATGCACACACTCGCACACACACTCACAAACACACACTCGCATACACACTCGCACACACTCGCACAAACTCCTACACACACTCGTACACACTCACACACACTCACACACACACTCGCACACACTCGCACATACACACATACACATTTGCACACACTCGCACACACACTCGCACACACAGTCCTACACACTCACACACACTCGCAAACACTCGCACACACTCACACACACACTCACTCACACGTACACACTCGCGCACACTCACGCACACTAGCACACACTCGTAAGCATACACTCAAACTCACTCACACACTTACTCACATGCACACACTCTCGCACACACTCACACACACTCGTGCACACTCGCACACACTCGCACGCCCACACTCGCACACTCTCGCACACATTTGCACACACTCGCACTCACTCGCACCCACTCGCATGCACACACTCGCACACACTCATACACAATCACACAAACTCGCACACACACACTCGCACACATTCGCACACACTCGCACACACTCACTCACTCACACTCACTCGCACACACTTGCACACACTCGCACACACTCGCACACACAGTCCTACACACTCACACACACTCGCAAACACTCGCACAAACTCACACATACTCACTCACACGCACACACTTGCGCACACTAGCACACACTCGCACGCCCACACTCGCACACATTCGCACTCACTCGCACGCACTCGCACGCACACACTCGCAAAAAACTCACACACACTCGCACACACTCATACACAATCACACGCACACACACTCGCACACACACACTCGCACACTCTCACACTCACTCGCACGCACTCGCACGCACACACTCGCACACACTCGCATGCACACACTCGCACGCACACACTCGCACAAACAGTCGCACACACTCGCACCCACTCACTCGTGCACACTCGCGCACGCTCGGGCACATTTGCACACACTCGCACACACTCGCACACTCTCGCACACACACTCGCACACACACTCGCACACACTCGAACACACTCGCACACACTCGCAAACACTCGCACATACAGTCCTACAAACTCACACACACTCACACACACTCACACACTCCACCCACACACAAACTGGCACACACTCAAACACACTCACTCATACACACTCGCACACACTCACTCGCACACACACACACTCGCACACACTAGCACCCAGTCACTCGAGCACACTCGCACACACTTGCACGCACGCACACACTCGCACACACTCACACGCACACAGTCACGCACACACACTCGCGCACACTCGTGCACACTTGCACGCACACATTCGCACACATTCGCACTCACTTGCACACACTCGTGCGCACACACTGGCACACACTGGCACACACACACTCGCACACACTCGCACACACTTGCACATACTAGCACACACACACTCGCACATATTCGCACACACTCGCACGCACACACTCGCACACACTTGCATGCACACACTTGCACACACACTCACACACACACTCACATACACACTCGCACACACTCGCACAAACTCCTACACACACTCGTACACACACACACTCGCACACACACTCGCACACACTCGCACACACTCGCACATACACACATACACATTCGCACACACTCGCACACACACTCGCACACACAGTCCTACACACTCACACATACACTTGCAAACACTCGCACACACTCACACACACACTCACTCACACGTACACACTCGCGCACACTCGCACACACTCACGCACACTAGCACACACTCGCATGCACACACTGGCACACACACTAACACACACACTCACATACACACTCGCACACACTCGCACAAACTCCTACACACACTCGCACACACTCACACACACACTCGCACGCTCACACTCGCACACACTCACACACACACTTGCACACACTTGCACACACACACTCGCACACAATCACTCGCACACACTCGCAGACACTCGCACACACTCACTCATGCACACACTCATACACACTCACCCACACTCGCACACACAGTCCTACACACTCACACACACACTCGCAAACACTCGCAAACACTCACACACACACTCACTCACACGTACACACTCGCACACACTCGCACGCCCACACTCTCACACTCTCGCACACATTTGCACACACTCGCACTCACTCGCACGCACTCGCACACACACTCACACACACACTCGCACAAACTCATACACAATCGCACACACTCACTCGCACACACTTGCACACACTCGCACACACTCGCACACACTTGCACACACTTGCACACGCTTGCACACACTCGCACACACACTCATGCACACACTCGCACACACTCGCACACACTTGCATGCACACATTCGCACGCACTCGCACACACAAACACAAACTGGCACACACTCAAACACACTCACTCATACACACTCGCACACACTCACTCGCACACACACACACACTCGCACACACACATACTCGCGCACACTCGTGCACACTCGCACGCACACATTCGCACACATTCGCACTCACTTGCACACACTCGAACGCAAACACTGGCACACACTGGCACACACTCGCACACACACACTCGCACACACTTGCACACACTAGCACACACACACTCGCACACACTTGCACATACTCTCACACACTCACACACACTTGCACACACTCGCACACACTCACACACACTCGCATACACACTCGCACACACTCGCACAAACTCCTACACACACTCGTACACACTCACACACACTCGCACACACACTCGCACACACTCGCACATACACACACACACACACTCGCACAAACTCATACACAATCGCACACACTCACTCGCACACAATTGCACACACTCGCACACACTCGCACACACTTGCACACACTTGCACACGCTTGCACACACTCGCACACACTCGCACACACTCGCACACACTCACACACATGCACACACACGCGCACACGCTCACGCACACACTCGCACACACTCGCACACACTTGCATGCACACATTCGCACGCACTCGCACACACAAACACAAACTGGCACACACTCAAACACACTCACTCATACACACTCGCACACACTCACTCGCACACACACACACTCGCACACACTCACACACACACACACTCGCGCACACTCGTGCACACTCGCACGCACACATTCGCACACATTCGCACTCACTTGCACACACTCGTACGCAAACACTGGCACACACTGGCACACACTCGCACACACACACTCGCACACACTCGCACACACTTGCACACACTAGCACACACACACTCGCACACACTCGCACATACTCGCACACACTCACACACACTTGCACGCACACACTCGCATGCACACACTCGCACACACTCACACACACTCGCATACACACTCGCACACACTCGCACAAACTCCTACACACACTCGTACACACTCACACACACTCGCACACACACTCACACACACTCGCAAACACTCGCACACACTCACACACACACTCACTCACACGTACACACTCGCGCACACTCACGCACACTAGCACACACTCGTAAGCATACACTCAAACTCACTCACACACTTACTCACATGCACACACTCTCGCACACACTCACACACACTCGTGCACACTCGCACACACTCGCACGCCCACACTCGCACACTCTCGCACACATTTGCACACACTCGCACTCACTCGCACCCACTCGCATGCACACACTCGCACACACTCATACACAATCACACAAACTCGCACACACACACTCGCACACATTCGCACACACTCGCACACACTCACTCACTCACACTCACTCGCACACACTTGCACACACTCGCACACACTCGCACACACAGTCCTACACACTCACACACACTCGCAAACACTCGCACAAACTCACACATACTCACTCACACGCACACACTTGCGCACACTAGCACACACTCGCACGCCCACACTCACACACATTCGCACTCACTCGCACGCACTCGCACGCACACACTCGCAAAAAACTCACACACACTCGCACACACTCATACACAATCGCACGCACACACACTCGCACACACACACTCGCACACTCTCACACTCACTCGCACGCACTCGCACGCACACACTCGCACACACTCGCATGCACACACTCGCACGCACACACTCGCACAAACAGTCGCACACACTCGCACCCACTCACTCGTGCAAACTCGCGCACGCTCGGGCACATTTGCACACACTCGCAAACACTCGCACACTCTCGCACACACACTCGCACACACACTCGCACACACTCGAACACACTCGCACACACTCGCAAACACTCGCACATACAGTCCTACAAACTCACACACACTCACACACACTCACACACTCCACCCACACACAAACTGGCACACACTCAAACACACTCACTCATACACACTCGCACACACTCACTCGCACACACACACACTCGCACACACTAGCACCCAGTCACTCGAGCACACTCGCACACACTCGCACGCACGCACACACTCGCACACACTCACACGCACACAGTCACGCACACACACTCGCGCACACTCGTGCACACTTGCACGCACACATTCGCACACATTCGCACTCACTTGCACACACTCGTGCGCACACACTGGCACACACTGGCACACACTGGCACACACACACTCGCACACACTCGCACACACTTGCACATACTAGCACACACACACTCGCACATATTCGCACACACTCGCACGCACACACTCGCACACACTTGCATGCACACACTTGCACACACACTCACACACACACTCACATACACACTCGCACACACTCGCACAAACTCCTACACACACTCGTACACACACACACTCGTACACACACACACTCGCACACACACTCGCACACACTCGCACATACACACATACACATTCGCACACACTCGCACACACACTCGCACACACAGTCCTACACACTCACACATACACTTGCAAACACTCGCACACACTCACACACACACTCACTCACACGTACACACTCGCGCACACTCGCACACACTCACGCACACTAGCACACACTCGCATGCACACACTGGCACACACACTAACACACACACTCACATACACACTCGCACACACTCGCACAAACTCCTACACACACTCGCACACACTCACACACACACTCGCACGCTCACACTCGCACACACTCACACACACACTTGCACACACTTGCACACACACACTCGCACACAATCACTCGCACACACTCGCAGACACTCGCACACACTCACTCATGCACACACTCATACACACTCACCCACACTCGCACACACAGTCCTACACACTCACACACACACTCGCAAACACTCGCAAACACTCACACACACACTCACTCACACGTACACACTCGCACACACTCGCACGCCCACACTCTCACACTCTCGCACACATTTGCACACACTCGCACTCACTCGCACGCACTCGCACACACACTCACACACACACTCGCACAAACTCATACACAATCGCACACACTCACTCGCACACACTTGCACACACTCGCACACACTCGCACACACTTGCACACACTTGCACACGCTTGCACACACTCGCACACACACTCATGCACACACTCGCACACACTCGCACACACTTGCATGCACACATTCGCACGCACTCGCACACACAAACACAAACTGGCACACACTCAAACACACTCACTCATACACACTCGCACACACTCACTCGCACACACACACACACACTCGCACACACACATACTCGCGCACACTCGTGCACACTCGCACGCACACATTCGCACACATTCGCACTCACTTGCACACACTCGAACGCAAACACTGGCACACACTGGCACACACTCGCACACACACACTCGCACACACTTGCACACACTAGCACACACACACTCGCACACACTTGCACATACTCTCACACACTCACACACACTTGCACACACTCGCACACACTCACACACACTCGCATACACACTCGCACACACTCGCACAAACTCCTACACACACTCGTACACACTCACACACACTCGCACACACACTCGCACACACTCGCACATACACACACACACACACTCGCACAAACTCATACACAATCGCACACACTCACTCGCACACAATTGCACACACTCGCACACACTCGCACACACTTGCACACGCTTGCACACACTCGCACACACTCGCACACACTCGCACACACTCACACACATGCACACACACGCGCACACGCTCACGCACACACTCGCACACACTCGCACACACTTGCATGCACACATTCGCACGCACTCGCACACACAAACACAAACTGGCACACACTCAAACACACTCACTCATACACACTCGCACACACTCACTCGCACACACACACACTCGCACACACTCACACACACACACACTCGCGCACACTCGTGCACACTCGCACGCACACATTCGCACACATTCGCACTCACTTGCACACACTCGTACGCAAACACTGGCACACACTGGCACACACTCGCACACACACACTCGCACACACTCGCACACACTTGCACACACTAGCACACACACACTCGCACACACTCGCACATACTCGCACACACTCACACACACTTGCACGCACACACTCGCATGCACACACTCGCACACACTCACACACACTCGCATACACACTCGCACACACTCGCACAAACTCCTACACACACTCGTACACACTCACACACACTCGCACACACACTCGCACACACTCACACATACACACATACACATTTGCACACACTCGCACACACACTCGCACACACAGTCCTACACACTCACACACACTCGCAAACACTCGCACACACTCACACACACACTCACTCACACGTACACACTCGCGCACACTCACGCACACTAGCACACACTCGTAAGCATACACTCAAACTCACTCACACACTTACTCACATGCACACACTCTCGCACACACTCACACACACTCGTGCACACTCGCACACACTCGCACGCCCACACTCGCACACTCTCGCACACATTTGCACACACTCGCACTCACTCGCACCCACTCGCATGCACACACTCGCACACACTCATACACAATCACACAAACTCGCACACACACACTCGCACACATTCGCACACACTCGCACACACTCACTCACTCACACTCACTCGCACACACTTGCACACACTCGCACACACTCGCACACACAGTCCTACACACTCACACACACTCGCAAACACTCGCACAAACTCACACATACTCACTCACACGCACACACTTGCGCACACTAGCACACACTCGCACGCCCACACTCGCACACATTCGCACTCACTCGCACGCACTCGCACGCACACACTCGCAAAAAACTCACACACACTCGCACACACTCATACACAATCGCACGCACACACACTCGCACACACACACTCGCACACTCTCACACTCACTCGCACGCACTCGCACGCACACACTCGCACACACTCGCATGCACA
The DNA here is from genome assembly GCF_046119375.1 of Phyllobates terribilis. Lineage (NCBI taxonomy): Eukaryota > Metazoa > Chordata > Amphibia > Anura > Dendrobatidae > Phyllobates > Phyllobates terribilis. The sequence continues at coordinate 4,576,998 of NW_027362853.1, forward strand.
CACTCGCACGCACACACTCGCACAAACAGTCGCACACACTCGCACCCACTCACTCGTGCAAACTCGCGCACGCTCGGGCACATTTGCACACACTCGCACACACTCGCACACTCTCGCACACACACTCGCACACACACTCGCACACACTCGAACACACTCGCACACACTCGCAAACACTCGCACATACAGTCCTACAAACTCACACACACTCACACACACTCACACACTCCACCCACACACAAACTGGCACACACTCAAACACACTCACTCATACACACTCGCACACACTCACTCGCACACACACACACTCGCACACACTAGCACCCAGTCACTCGAGCACACTCGCACACACTCGCACGCACGCACACACTCGCACACACTCACACGCACACAGTCACGCACACACACTCGCGCACACTCGTGCACACTTGCACGCACACATTCGCACACATTCGCACTCACTTGCACACACTCGTGCGCACACACTGGCACACACTGGCACACACTGGCACACACACACTCGCACACACTCGCACACACTTGCACATACTAGCACACACACACTCGCACATATTCGCACACACTCGCACGCACACACTCGCACACACTTGCATGCACACACTTGCACACACACTCACACACACACTCACATACACACTCGCACACACTCGCACAAACTCCTACACACACTCGTACACACACACACTCGCACACACACTCGCACACACTCGCACACACTCGCACATACACACATACACATTCGCACACACTCGCACACACACTCGCACACACAGTCCTACACACTCACACATACACTTGCAAACACTCGCACACACTCACACACACACTCACTCACACGTACACACTCGTGCACACTCGCACACACTCACGCACACTAGCACACACTCGCATGCACACACTGGCACACACACTAACACACACACTCACATACACACTCGCACACACTCGCACAAACTCCTACACACACTCGCACACACTCACACACACACTCGCACGCTCACACTCGCACACACTCACACACACACTTGCACACACTTGCACACACACACTCGCACACAATCACTCGCACACACTCGCAGACACTCGCACACACTCACTCATGCACACACTCATACACACTCACCCACACTCGCACACACAGTCCTACACACTCACACACACACTCGCAAACACTCGCAAACACTCACACACACACTCACTCACACGTACACACTCGCACACACTCGCACGCCCACACTCTCACACTCTCGCACACATTTGCACACACTCGCACTCACTCGCACGCACTCGCACACACACTCACACACACACTCGCACAAACTCATACACAATCGCACACACTCACTCGCACACACTTGCACACACTCGCACACACTCGCACACACTTGCACACACTTGCACACGCTTGCACACACTCGCACACACACTCATGCACACACTCGCACACACTCGCACACACTTGCATGCACACATTCGCACGCACTCGCACACACAAACACAAACTGGCACACACTCAAACACACTCACTCATACACACTCGCACACACTCACTCGCACACACACACACACACTCGCACACACACACACTCGCGCACACTCGTGCACACTCGCACGCACACATTCGCACACATTCGCACTCACTTGCACACACTCGAACGCAAACACTGGCACACACTGGCACACACTCGCACACACACACTCGCACACACTTGCACACACTAGCACACACACACTCGCACACACTCGCACATACTCTCACACACTCACACACACTTGCACACACTCGCACACACTCACACACACTCGCATACACACTCGCACACACTCGCACAAACTCCTACACACACTCGTACACACTCACACACACTCGCACACACACTCGCACACACTCGCATATACACACACACACACTCGCACAAACTCATACACAATCGCACACACTCACTCGCACACAATTGCACACACTCGCACACACTCGCACACACTTGCACACACTTGCACACGCTTGCACACACTCGCACACACTCGCACACACTCGCACACACTCACACACATGCACACACACGCACACACGCTCACGCACACACTCGCACACACTCGCACACACTTGCATGCACACATTCGCACGCACTCGCACACACAAACACAAACTGGCACACACTCAAACACACTCACTCATACACACTCGCACACACTCACTCGCACACACACACACTCGCACACACTCACACACACACACACTCGCGCACACTCGTGCACACTCGCACGCACACATTCGCACACATTCGCACTCACTTGCACACACTCGTACGCAAACACTGGCACACACTGGCACACACTCGCACACACACACTCGCACACACTCGCACACACTTGCACACACTAGCACACACACACTCGCACACACTCGCACATACTCGCACACACTCACACACACTTGCACACACACACTCGCATGCACACACTCGCACACACTCACACACACTCGCATACACACTCGCACACACTCGCACAAACTCCTACACACACTCGTACACACTCACACACATTCGCACACACACTCGCACACACTCGCACATACACACATACACATTTGCACACACTCGCACACACACTCGCACACACAGTCCTACACACTCACACACACTCGCAAACACTCGCACACACTCACACACACACTCACTCACACGTACACACTCGCGCACACTCACGCACACTAGCACACACTCGTAAGCATACACTCAAACTCACTCACACACTTACTCACATGCACACACTCTCGCACACACTCACACACACTCGTGCACACTCGCACACACTCGCACGCCCACACTCGCACACTCTCGCACACATTTGCACACACTCGCACTCACTCGCACCCACTCGCATGCACACACTCGCACACACTCATACACAATCACACAAACTCGCACACACACACTCGCACACATTCGCACACACTCGCACACACTCACTCACTCACACTCACTCGCACACACTTGCACACACTCGCACACACTCGCACACACAGTCCTACACACTCACACACACTCGCAAACACTCGCACAAACTCACACATACTCACTCACACGCACACACTTGCGCACACTAGCACACACTCGCACGCCCACACTCGCACACATTCGCACTCACTCGCACGCACTCGCACGCACACACTCGCAAAAAACTCACACACACTCGCACACACTCATACACAATCGCACGCACACACACTCGCACACACACACTCGCACACTCTCACACTCACTCGCACGCACTCGCACGCACACACTCGCACACACTTGCATGCACACACTCGCACGCACACACTCGCACAAACTGTCGCACGCACTCGCACCCACTCACTCGTGCACACTCGCGCACGCTCGGGCTCATTTGCACACACTCGCACACACTCGCACACTCTCGCACACACACTCGCACACACACTCGCACACACTCGAACACACTCGCACACACTCGCAAACACTCGCACATACAGTCCTACAAACTCACACACACTCACACACACTCACACACTCCACCCACACACAAACTGGCACACACTCAAACACACTCACTCATACACACTCGCACACACTCACTCGCACACACACACACTCGCACACACTAGCACCCAGTCACTCGAGCACACTCGCACACACTCGCACGCACGCACACACTCGCACACACTCACACGCACACAGTCACGCACACACACTCGCGCACACTCGTGCACACTTGCACGCACACATTCGCACACATTCGCACTCACTTGCACACACTCGTGCGCACACACTGGCACACACTGGCACACACTGGCACACACACACTCGCACACACTCGCACACACTTGCACATACTAGCACACACACACTCGCACATATTCGCACACACTCGCACGCACACACTCGCACACACTTGCATGCACACACTTGCACACACACTCACACACACACTCACATACACACTCGCACACACTCGCACAAACTCCTACACACACTCGTACACACACACACTCGCACACACACTCGCACACACTCGCACACACTCGCACATACACACATACACATTCGCACACACTCGCACACACACTCGCACACACAGTCCTACACACTCACACATACACTTGCAAACACTCGCACACACTCACACACACACTCACTCACACGTACACACTCGCGCACACTCGCACACACTCACGCACACTAGCACACACTCGCATGCACACACTGGCACACACACTAACACACACACTCACATACACACTCGCACACACTCGCACAAACTCCTACACACACTCGCACACACTCACACACACACTCACACGCTCACACTCGCACACACTCACACACACACTTGCACACACTTGCACACACACACTCGCACACAATCACTCGCACACACTCGCAGACACTCGCACACACTCACTCATGCACACACTCATACACACTCACCCACACTCGCACACACAGTCCTACACACTCACACACACACTCGCAAACACTCGCAAACACTCACACACACACTCACTCACACGTACACACTCGCACACACTCGCACACCCACACTCTCACACTCTCGCACACATTTGCACACACTCGCACTCACTCGCACGCACTCGCACACACACTCACACACACACTCGCACAAACTCATACACAATCGCACACACTCACTCGCACACACTTGCACACACTCGCACACACTCGCACACACTTGCACACACTTGCACACGCTTGCACTCACTCGCACACACTCGCACACACTCACACACACTCACACACACGCACACACACGCACACACACTCATGCACACACTCGCACACACTCGCACACACTTGCATGCACACATTCGCACGCACTCGCACACACAAACACAACCTGGCACACACTCAAACACACTCACTCATACACACTCGCACACACTCACTCGCACACACACACACACACTCGCACACACACACACTCGCGCACACTCGTGCACACTCGCACGCACACATTCGCACACATTCGCACTCACTTGCACACACTCGAACGCAAACACTGGCACACACTGGCACACACTCGCACACACACACTCGCACACACTTGCACACACTAGCACACACACACTCGCACACACTCGCACATACTCTCACACACTCACACACACTTGCACACTCTCGCACACACTCACACACACTCGCATACACACTCGCACACACTCGCACAAACTCCTACACACACTCGTACACACTCACACACACTCGCACACACACTCGCACACACTCGCACATACACACATACACATTTGCACACACTCGCACACACACTCGCACACACAGTCCTACACACTCACACACACACTCGCAAACACTCGCACACACTCACACACACACTCACTCACACATACACACTCGCGCACACTCACGCACACTAGCACACACTCGTAAGCATACACTCAAACTCACTCACACACTTACTCACATGCACACACTCTCGCACACACTCACACACACTCGTGCACACTCGCAAACACTCGCACGCCCACACTCGCACACTCTCGCACACATTTGCACACACTCGCACTCACTCGCACCCACTCGCATGCACACACTCGCACACACTCATACACAATCACACAAACTCGCACACACACACTCGCACACATTCGCACACACTCGCACACACTCACTCACTCACACTCACTCGCACACACTTGCACACACTCGCACACACTCGCACACACAGTCCTACACACTCACACACACTCGCAAACACTCGCACAAACTCACACACACTCACTCACACGCACACACTTGCGCACACTAGCACACACTCGCACGCCCACACTCGCACACATTCGCACTCACTCGCACGCACTCGCACGCACACACTCGCAAAAAACTCACACACACTCGCACACACTCATACAAAATCGCACGCACACACACTCGCACACACTCGCACACTCTCGCACTCACTCGCACGCACTCGCACGCACACACTCGCATGCACACACTCGCACACACACTCACACACACACACTCGCATACACACTCGCACACACTCGCACAAACTCCTACACACACTCGTACACACTCACACACACTCGCACACACACTTGCACACACTCGAACATACACACATACACATTCGCACACACTCGCACACTCACTCGCACACACAGTCCTACACAATCACACACACACTCGCACACACACACTCACTCACACGTACACACTCGCGCACACTCGCACACACTCACGCACACTAGCACACACTCGTAAGCATACACTCACACTCACTCACACACTTACTCACACTCACACACTCTCGCACACACTCACACACACTCGCCCACACTCGCACACACTCGCACGCCCACACTCGCACACTCTCGCACACATTTGCACACACTCGCACTCACTCACACCCACTCGCACGCACACACTCGCACACACTCATACACAATCACACAAACTCGCACACACACACTCGCACACATTCGCACACACTCGCACACACTCACTCACTCACACTCACTCGCACACTTGCACACACTCGCACACACTCGCACACACAGTCCTACACACTCACACACACACTCGCAAACACTCGCACAAACTCACACACACTCACTCACACGCACACACTTGCGCACACTAGCACACACTCGCACGCCCACACTCGCACACATTCGCACTCACTCGCACGCACACACTCGCACACACTCGCACAAACTCACACACACTCGCACACACTCATACACAATCGCACGCACACACACTCGCACACATTTGCACTCACTCGCACGCACTCGCATGCACACACTCGCACAAACTCACACACACTGGCACACACTTATACACAATCGCACACACACACTCTAACACACACTCGCACACACTCGCACACACTCGCACACACTCACTCACACACACACACACACTCGCACACACTCAAACACACTCACACACACTCACATGCACACACACTCGCACACACACTCGCACACACTCGAACACACTCGCACACACTCGCACATACAGTCCTACAAACTCACACACACTCACACACTCGCACCCACACACAAACTGGCACACACTCAAACACACTCACTCATACACACTCGCACACACTCACTCGCACACACACACACACACTCGCACACACACACACTCGCGCACACTCGTGCACACTCGCACGCACACATTCGCACACATTCGCACTCACTTGCACACACTCGAACGCAAACACTGGCACACACTGGCACACACTCGCACACACACACTCGCACACACTTGCACACACTAGCACACACACACTCGCACACACTCGCACATACTCTCACACACTCACACACACTTGCACACACTCGCACACACTCACACACACTCGCATACACACTCGCACACACTCGCACAAACTCCTACACACACTCGTACACACTCACACACACTCGCACACACACTCGCACACACTCGCATATACACACACACACACTCGCACAAACTCATACACAATCGCACACACTCACTCGCACACAATTGCACACACTCGCACACACTCGCACACACTTGCACACACTTGCACACGCTTGCACACACTCGCACACACTCGCACACACTCGCACACACTCACACACATGCACACACACGCACACACGCTCACGCACACACTCGCACACACTCGCACACACTTGCATGCACACATTCGCACGCACTCGCACACACAAACACAAACTGGCACACACTCAAACACACTCACTCATACACACTCGCACACACTCACTCGCACACACACACACTCGCACACACTCACACACACACACACTCGCGCACACTCGTGCACACTCGCACGCACACATTCGCACACATTCGCACTCACTTGCACACACTCGTACGCAAACACTGGCACACACTGGCACACACTCGCACACACACACTCGCACACACTCGCACACACTTGCACACACTAGCACACACACACTCGCACACACTCGCACATACTCGCACACACTCACACACACTTGCACACACACACTCGCATGCACACACTCGCACACACTCACACACACTCGCATACACACTCGCACACACTCGCACAAACTCCTACACACACTCGTACACACTCACACACATTCGCACACACACTCGCACACACTCGCACATACACACATACACATTTGCACACACTCGCACACACACTCGCACACACAGTCCTACACACTCACACACACTCGCAAACACTCGCACACACTCACACACACACTCACTCACACGTACACACTCGCGCACACTCACGCACACTAGCACACACTCGTAAGCATACACTCAAACTCACTCACACACTTACTCACATGCACACACTCTCGCACACACTCACACACACTCGTGCACACTCGCACACACTCGCACGCCCACACTCGCACACTCTCGCACACATTTGCACACACTCGCACTCACTCGCACCCACTCGCATGCACACACTCGCACACACTCATACACAATCACACAAACTCGCACACACACACTCGCACACATTCGCACACACTCGCACACACTCACTCACTCACACTCACTCGCACACACTTGCACACACTCGCACACACTCGCACACACAGTCCTACACACTCACACACACTCGCAAACACTCGCACAAACTCACACATACTCACTCACACGCACACACTTGCGCACACTAGCACACACTCGCACGCCCACACTCGCACACATTCGCACTCACTCGCACGCACTCGCACGCACACACTCGCAAAAAACTCACACACACTCGCACACACTCATACACAATCGCACGCACACACACTCGCACACACACACTCGCACACTCTCAGACTCACTCGCACGCACTCGCACGCACACACTCGCACACACTTGCATGCACACACTCGCACGCACACACTCGCACAAACTGTCGCACACACTCGCACCCACTCACTCGTGCACACTCGCGCACGCTCGGGCTCATTTGCACACACTCGCACACACTCGCACACTCTCGCACACACACTCGCACACACACTCGCACACACTCGAACACACTCGCACACACTCGCAAACACTCGCACATACAGTCCTACAAACTCACACACACTCACACACACTCACACACTCCACCCACACACAAACTGGCACACACTCAAACACACTCACTCATACACACTCGCACACACTCACTCGCACACACACACACTCGCACACACTAGCACCCAGTCACTCGAGCACACTCGCACACACTCGCACGCACGCACACACTCGCACACACTCACACGCACACAGTCACGCACACACACTCGCGCACACTCGTGCACACTTGCACGCACACATTCGCACACATTCGCACTCACTTGCACACACTCGTGCGCACACACTGGCACACACTGGCACACACTGGCACACACACACTCGCACACACTCGCACACACTTGCACATACTAGCACACACACACTCGCACATATTCGCACACACTCGCACGCACACACTCGCACACACTTGCATGCACACACTTGCACACACACTCACACACACACTCACATACACACTCGCACACACTCGCACAAACTCCTACACACACTCGTACACACACACACTCGCACACACACTCGCACACACTCGCACACACTCGCACATACACACATACACATTCGCACACACTCGCACACACACTCGCACACACAGTCCTACACACTCACACATACACTTGCAAACACTCGCACACACTCACACACACACTCACTCACACGTACACACTCGCGCACACTCGCACACACTCACGCACACTAGCACACACTCGCATGCACACACTGGCACACACACTAACACACACACTCACATACACACTCGCACACACTCGCACAAACTCCTACACACACTCGCACACACTCACACACACACTCACACGCTCACACTCGCACACACTCACACACACACTTGCACACACTTGCACACACACACTCGCACACAATCACTCGCACACACTCGCAGACACTCGCACACACTCACTCATGCACACACTCATACACACTCACCCACACTCGCACACACAGTCCTACACACTCACACACACACTCGCAAACACTCGCAAACACTCACACACACACTCACTCACACGTACACACTCGCACACACTCGCACACCCACACTCTCACACTCTCGCACACATTTGCACACACTCGCACTCACTCGCACGCACTCGCACACACACTCACACACACACTCGCACAAACTCATACACAATCGCACACACTCACTCGCACACACTTGCACACACTCGCACACACTCGCACACACTTGCACACACTTGCACACGCTTGCACTCACTCGCACACACTCGCACACACTCACACACACTCACACACACGCACACACACGCACACACACTCATGCACACACTCGCACACACTCGCACACACTTGCATGCACACATTCGCACGCACTCGCACACACAAACACAACCTGGCACACACTCAAACACACTCACTCATACACACTCGCACACACTCACTCGCACACACACACACACACTCGCACACACACACACTCGCGCACACTCGTGCACACTCGCACGCACACATTCGCACACATTCGCACTCACTTGCACACACTCGAACGCAAACACTGGCACACACTGGCACACACTCGCACACACACACTCGCACACACTTGCACACACTAGCACACACACACTCGCACACACTCGCACATACTCTCACACACTCACACACACTTGCACACTCTCGCACACACTCACACACACTCGCATACACACTCGCACACACTCGCACAAACTCCTACACACACTCGTACACACTCACACACACTCGCACACACACTCGCACACACTCGCACATACACACATACACATTTGCACACACTCGCACACACACTCGCACACACAGTCCTACACACTCACACACACACTCGCAAACACTCGCACACACTCACACACACACTCACTCACACATACACACTCGCGCACACTCACGCACACTAGCACACACTCGTAAGCATACACTCAAACTCACTCACACACTTACTCACATGCACACACTCTCGCACACACTCACACACACTCGTGCACACTCGCAAACACTCGCACGCCCACACTCGCACACTCTCGCACACATTTGCACACACTCGCACTCACTCGCACCCACTCGCATGCACACACTCGCACACACTCATACACAATCACACAAACTCGCACACACACACTCGCACACATTCGCACACACTCGCACACACTCACTCACTCACACTCACTCGCACACACTTGCACACACTCGCACACACTCGCACACACAGTCCTACACACTCACACACACTCGCAAACACTCGCACAAACTCACACACACTCACTCACACGCACACACTTGCGCACACTAGCACACACTCGCACGCCCACACTCGCACACATTCGCACTCACTCGCACGCACTCGCACGCACACACTCGCAAAAAACTCACACACACTCGCACACACTCATACAAAATCGCACGCACACACACTCGCACACACTCGCACACTCTCGCACTCACTCGCACGCACTCGCACGCACACACTCGCATGCACACACTCGCACACACACTCACACACACACACTCGCATACACACTCGCACACACTCGCACAAACTCCTACACACACTCGTACACACTCACACACACTCGCACACACACTTGCACACACTCGAACATACACACATACACATTCGCACACACTCGCACACTCACTCGCACACACAGTCCTACACAATCACACACACACTCGCACACACACACTCACTCACACGTACACACTCGCGCACACTCGCACACACTCACGCACACTAGCACACACTCGTAAGCATACACTCACACTCACTCACACACTTACTCACACTCACACACTCTCGCACACCCTCACACACACTCGCCCACACTCGCACACACTCGCACGCCCACACTCGCACACTCTCGCACACATTTGCACACACTCGCACTCACTCACACCCACTCGCACGCACACACTCGCACACACTCATACACAATCACACAAACTCGCACACACACACTCGCACACATTCGCACACACTCGCACACACTCACTCACTCACACTCACTCGCACACTTGCACACACTCGCACACACTCGCACACACAGTCCTACACACTCACACACACACTCGCAAACACTCGCACAAACTCACACACACTCACTCACACGCACACACTTGCGCACAGTAGCACACACTCGCACGCCCACACTCGCACACATTCGCACTCACTCGCACGCACTCGCACGCACACACTCGCACAAACTCACACACACTCGCACACACTCATACACAATCGCACGCACACACACTCGCACACACTCGCACACTCTCGCACACATTCGCACTCACTCGCACGCACACTCTCCCACAAACTCGCATGCACACACTCGCACACACACTCATACACACACTCGCATACACACTCGCACAAACTCCTACACACACTCGTACACACTCACACACACTCGCACACACACTTGCACACACTCGCACACACTCGCACATACACACATACACATTCGCACACACTCGCACAATCACTCGCACACACAGTCCTACACACTCACACACACACTCGCAAACACTCGCACACACACACACTCACTCACACGTACACACTCGCGCACACTCACACACACTCACGCACACTAGCACACACTCGTAAGCATACACTCACACTCACTCACACACTTACTCAACCGCACACACTCTCGCACACACTCACACACATTCGCGCACACTCACACACACTCGCACGCCCACACTCGCACACTCTCGCACACATTTGCACACACTCGCACTCACTCGCACCCACTCGCATGCACACACTCGCACACACTCATACACAATCACACAAACTGACACACACTCGCACACACTCACACACTCGCACCCACTCACTCATGCACACTCGCACACATTCGCACTCACTCGCACGCACTCGCACGCACACACTCTCACACACTCGCACAAACTCACACACTCGCACACACTTATACACAATCGGACACACACACTCACTCACTCACACTCACTCGCACACACTTGCACACACTCGCACACACTCGCACACACAGTCCTACACACTCACACACACTCGCAAACACTCGCACAAACTCACACACACTCACTCACACCCACACACTTGCACACACTAGCAGACACTCGCACGCTCACACTTGCACACACTCACACTCACTCGCACGCACTCGCACACACTCGCACATACTCACACACACTTGCACACACTCGCACACACTCGCATGCACACACTCGCACACATACTCACAAACACACACTCGCATACACACTCGCACACACTCGCACAAACTCCTACACACACTCGTACACACTCACACACACTCGCACACACACTCGCACACACTCGCACATACACACATACACATTTGCACACACTCGCACACACACTCGCACACACAGTCCTACACACTCACACACACTCGCAAACACTCGCACACACTCACACACACACTCACTCACACGTACACACTCGCGCACACTCACGCACACTAGCACACACTCGTAAGCATACACTCAAACTCACTCACACACTTACTCACATGCACACACTCTCGCACACACTCACACACACTCGTGCACACTCGCACGCCCACACTCGCACACTCTCGCACACATTTGCACACACTCGCACTCACTCGCACCCACTCGCATGCACACACTCGCACACACTCATACACAATCACACAAACTCGCACACACACACTCGCACACATTCGCACACACTCGCACACACTCACTCACTCACACTCACTCGCACACACTTGCACACACTCGCACACACTCGCACACACAGTCCTACACACTCACACACACTCGCAAACACTCGCACAAACTCACACATACTCACTCACACGCACACACTTGCGCACACTAGCACACACTCGCACGCCCACACTCGCACACATTCGCACTCACTCGCACGCACTCGCACGCACACACTCGCAAAAAACTCACACACACTCGCACACACTCATACACAATCGCACGCACACACACTCGCACACACACACTCGCACACTCTCACACTCACTCGCACGCACTCGCACGCACACACTCGCACACACTCGCATGCACACACTCGCACGCACACACTCGCACAAACAGTCGCACACACTCGCACCCACTCACTCGTGCACACTCGCGCACGCTCGGGCACATTTGCACACACTCGCACACACTCGCACACTCTCGCACACACACTCGCACACACACTCGCACACACTCGAACACACTCGCACACACTCGCAAACACTCGCACATACAGTCCTAAAAACTCACACACACTCACACACACTCACACACTCCACCCACACACAAACTGGCACACACTCAAACACACTCACTCATACACACTCGCACACACTCACTCGCACACACACACACTCGCACACACTAGCACCCAGTCACTCGAGCACACTCGCACACACTCGCACGCACGCACACACTCGCACACACTCACACGCACACAGTCACGCACACACACTCGCGCACACTCGTGCACACTTGCACGCACACATTCGCACACATTCGCACTCACTTGCACACACTCGTGCGCACACACTGGCACACACTGGCACACACTGGCACACACACACTCGCACACACTCGCACACACTTGCACATACTAGCACACACACACTCGCACATATTCGCACACACTCGCACGCACACACTCGCACACACTTGCATGCACACACTTGCACACACACTCACACACACACTCACATACACACTCGCACACACTCGCACAAACTCCTACACACACTCGTACACACACACACTCGCACACACACTCGCACACACTCGCACACACTCGCACATACACACATACACATTCGCACACACTCGCACACACACTCGCACACACAGTCCTACACACTCACACATACACTTGCAAACACTCGCACACACTCACACACACACTCACTCACACGTACACACTCGCGCACACTCGCACACACTCACGCACACTAGCACACACTCGCATGCACACACTGGCACACACACTAACACACACACTCACATACACACTCGCACACACTCGCACAAACTCCTACACACACTCGCACACACTCACACACACACTCGCACGCTCACACTCGCACACACTCACACACACACTTGCACACACTTGCACACACACACTCGCACACAATCACTCGCACACACTCGCAGACACTCGCACACACTCACTCATGCACACACTCATACACACTCACCCACACTCGCACACACAGTCCTACACACTCACACACACACTCGCAAACACTCGCAAACACTCACACACACACTCACTCACACGTACACACTCGCACACACTCGCACGCCCACACTCTCACACTCTCGCACACATTTGCACACACTCGCACTCACTCGCACGCACTCGCACACACACTCACACACACACTCGCACAAACTCATACACAATCGCACACACTCACTCGCACACACTTGCACACACTCGCACACACTCGCACACACTTGCACACACTTGCACACGCTTGCACACACTCGCACACACACTCATGCACACACTCGCACACACTCGCACACACTTGCATGCACACATTCGCACGCACTCGCACACACAAACACAAACTGGCACACACTCAAACACACTCACTCATACACACTCGCACACACTCACTCGCACACACACACACACACTCGCACACACACACACTCGCGCACACTCGTGCACACTCGCACGCACACATTCGCACACATTCGCACTCACTTGCACACACTCGAACGCAAACACTGGCACACACTGGCACACACTCGCACACACACACTCGCACACACTTGCACACACTAGCACACACACACTCGCACACACTCGCACATACTCTCACACACTCACACACACTTGCACACACTCGCACACACTCACACACACTCGCATACACACTCGCACACACTCGCACAAACTCCTACACACACTCGTACACACTCACACACACTCGCACACACACTCGCACACACTCGCACATACACACATACACATTTGCACACACTCGCACACACACTCGCACACACAGTCCTACACACTCACACACACACTCGCAAACACTCGCACACACTCACACACACACTCACTCACACATACACACTCGCGCACACTCACGCACACTAGCACACACTCGTAAGCATACACTCAAACTCACTCACACACTTACTCACATGCACACACTCTCGCACACACTCACACACACTCGTGCACACTCGCAAACACTCGCACGCCCACACTCGCACACTCTCGCACACATTTGCACACACTCGCACTCACTCGCACCCACTCGCATGCACACACTCGCACACACTCATACACAATCACACAAACTCGCACACACACACTCGCACACATTCGCACACACTCGCACACACTCACTCACTCACACTCACTCGCACACACTTGCACACACTCGCACACACTCGCACACACAGTCCTACACACTCACACACACTCGCAAACACTCGCACAAACTCACACACACTCACTCACACGCACACACTTGCGCACACTAGCACACACTCGCACGCCCACACTCGCACACATTCGCACTCACTCGCATGCACTCGCACGCACACACTCGCAAAAAACTCACACACACTCGCACACACTCATACAAAATCGCACGCACACACACTCGCACACACTCGCACACTCTCGCACTCACTCGCACGCACTCGCACGCACACACTCGCATGCACACACTCGCACACACACTCACACACACACACTCGCATACACACTCGCACACACTCGCACAAACTCCTACACACACTCGTACACACTCACACACACTCGCACACACACTTGCACACACTCGAACATACACACATACACATTCGCACACACTCGCACACTCACTCGCACACACAGTCCTACACAATCACACACACACTCGCACACACACACTCACTCACACGTACACACTCGCGCACACTCGCACACACTCACGCACACTAGCACACACTCGTAAGCATACACTCACACTCACTCACACACTTACTCACACTCACACACTCTCGCACACACTCACACACACTCGCCCACACTCGCACACACTCGCACGCCCACTCTCGCACACTCTCGCACACATTTGCACACACTCGCACTCACTCACACCCACTTGCACGCACACACTCGCACACACTCATACACAATCACACAAACTCGCACACACACACTCGCACACATTCGCACACACTCGCACACACTCACTCACTCACACTCACTCGCACACTTGCACACACTCGCACACACTCGCACACACAGACCTACACACTCACACACACACTCGCAAACACTCGCACAAACTCACACACACTCACTCACACGCACACACTTGCGCACAGTAGCACACACTCGCACGCCCACACTCGCACACATTCGCACTCACTCGCACGCACTCGCACGCACACACTCACACAAACTCACACACACTCGCACACACTCATACACAATCGCACGCACACACACTCGCACACACTCGCACACTCTCGCACACATTCGCACTCACTCGCACGCACACTCTCCCACAAACTCGCATGCACACACTCGCACACACACTCACACACACACTCGCATACACACTCGCACAAACTCCTACACACACTCGTACACACTCACACACACTCGCACACACACTTGCACACACTCGCACACACTCGCACATACACACATACACATTCGCACACACTCGCACAATCACTCGCACACACAGTCCTACACACTCACACACACACTCGCAAACACTCGCACACACACACACTCACTCACACGTACACACTCGCGCACACTCACACACACTCACGCACACTAGCACACACTCGTAAGCATACACTCACACTCACTCACACACTTACTCAACCGCACACACTCTCGCACACACTCACACACATTCGCGCACACTCACACACACTCGCACGCCCACACTCGCACACTCTCGCACACATTTGCACACACTCGCACTCACTCGCACCCACTCGCATGCACACACTCGCACACACTCATACACAATCACACAAACTGACACACACTCGCACACACTCACACACTCGCACCAACTCACTCGTGCACACTCGCACACATTCGCACTCACTCGCACGCACTCGCACGCACACACTCTCACACACTCGCACAAACTCACACACTCGCACACACTTATACACAATCGGACACACACACTCACTCACTCACACTCACTCGCACACACTTGCACACACTCGCACACACTCGCACACACAGTCCTACACACTCACACACACTCGCAAACACTCGCACAAACTCACACACACTCACTCACACCCACACACTTGCACACACTAGCAGACACTCGCACGCTCACACTTGCACACACTCACACTCACTCGCACGCACTCGCACACACTCGCACATACTCGCACACACTTGCACACACTCGCACACACTCGCATGCACACACTCGCACACATACTCACAAACACACACTCGCATACACACTCGCACACACTCGCACAAACTCCTACACACACTCGTACACACTCACACACACACTTGCACACACTCGCACACACTCGCATACACATTCGCACACACTCGCACACACACTCGCACACACAGTCCTACACACACACACTCGCAAACACTCGCACACACTCACTCACACGTACACACTCGCACACACTCGCACACACTCACGCACACTAGCACACACTCGTAAGCATACACTCACATTCACTCACACACTTACTCACACGCACACACTCTCGCACACACTCACACACACTCGCGCACACTCGCACACACTCGCATGCCCACACTTGCACACTCTCGCACACATTTGCACACACTCGCACTCACTCACACCGACTCGCACGCACACACTCGCACACACTCATACACAATCACACAAACTCGCACACACACACTCGCACACATTCGCACACACTCGCACACACTCACTCACACTCACTCGCACACACTTGCACACACTCGCACACACTCGCACACACAGTCCTACACACTCACACACACTCGCAAACACTCGCACAAACTCACACACACTCACTCACACGCACATACTTGCACACACTAGCACACACTCGCACGCCCACACTTGCACACATTCGCACTCACTCGCACGCACTCGCACGCACACACTCGCACAAACTCACACACACTCGCACACACTCATACTCAATCGCACAATCGTACAAACTCACACACACTCGCACACACTCACACACTCGCACCCACTCACTCGTGCACACTCGCACACATTCGCACTCACTCGCACGCACTCACACGCACACACTCGCACAAACTCACACACACTCGCACACACTCATACACAATCGCACGCACACACTCGCACACACACACTCACACACACTCGCACACTCTCGCACACATACGCACTCACTCGCACGCACACACTCTCACACACTCGCACAAACTCACACACACTCGCACACACTTATACACAATCGCACACACACACTCACTCACTCACACTCACTTGCACACACTTGCACACACTCGCACACACTCACACACACAGTTCTACACACTCACACACACTCGCAAACACTCGCACAAACTCACACACACTCACTCACACGCACACACTTGCACACACTAGCACACACTCGCACGCCCACACTTGCACACACTCACACTCATTCGCACGCACTCGCACGCACACACTCGCACATACTCGCACACACTTGCACACACTCGCACACACTCGCATGCACACACTCGCACACACACTCACAAACACACACTCGCATACACACTCGCACACATTCGCACAAACTCCTACACACACTCGTACACACTCGCACACACTCGCACACACACTTGTACACACTCGCACACACTCGCACATACACGCATACACATTCGCACACACTCGCACACACACTCGCACACACAGTCCTACACACACAAACTCGCAAACACTCATACACACTCACACACACACTCACTCACACGTACACACTCGCACACACTCGCACACACTCACGCACACTAGCACACACTCGTAAGCATACACTCACATTCACTCACACACTTACTCACACGCACACACTCTCGCACACACTCACACACACTCGCGCACACTCGCACACACTCGCACGCCCACACTCGCACACTCTCACACACATTTGCACACACTTGCACTCACTCACACCCACTCGCACGCACACACTCGCACACACTCATACACAATCACACAAACTCGCACACACACACTCGCACACATTCGCACACACTCGCACACACTCACTCACTCACACTCACTCGCACACACTTGCACACACTCGCACACACTCGCACACACAGTCCTACACACTCACACACACTCGCAAACACTCGCACAAACTCACACATACTCACTCACACGCACACACTTGCACACACTAGCACACACTCGCACGCCCACACTTGCACACATTCGCACTCACTCGCACGCACTCGCACGCACACACTCGCACACACTCGCACAAACTCACACACACTCGCACACACTCATACACAATCGTACAATCGCACAAACTCACACACACTCGCACACAGTCACACACTCGCACCCACTCACTTGTGCACACTCGCACACACTTGCACTCACTCGCACACACTCGCACACACACACTCGCACACATTCGCACACTCTCGCACACATACGCACTCACTCGCACGCACTCGCACGCACACACTCTCACACACTCGCACAAACTCACACACACTCGCACACACTTATACGCAATCGCACACACACTCACTCACTCACACTCACTCGCACACACTTGCACACATTCGCACACACTCGCACACACAGTCCTACACACTCACACACACTCGCAAACACTCGCACAAACTCACACACACTCACTCACACGCACACACTTGCACACACTAGCACACACTTGCACGCCCACACTTGCACACATTCGCACTCACTCGCACGCACTCGCACACACACTCGCACACACTCGCACAAACTCACACACACTCGCACACACTCATACACAATCGCACAAACTCACACACACTCGTACACACTCACACACTCGCACCCACTCACTCGTGCACACTCGCACACATTCGCACTCACTCGCACACACTCGCACGCACACACTCGCACAAACTCACACACAC
Source organism: Phyllobates terribilis (assembly GCF_046119375.1). Classification (NCBI taxonomy): domain Eukaryota; kingdom Metazoa; phylum Chordata; class Amphibia; order Anura; family Dendrobatidae; genus Phyllobates; species Phyllobates terribilis. The sequence goes on from NW_027362853.1 coordinate 4,598,253, forward strand.
TCGCACACACTCATACACAATCGCACGCACACACACTCGCACACACACACTCGCACACACTCGCACACTCTCGCACACATTCACACTCACTCGCACGCACTCGCACGCACACACTCGCACCCACTCGCACAAACTCACACACACTCGCACACACTTATACACAATCGCACACACACACTCGTACACACACTCGCACACACTCGCACACACTCGCTCACACACACTCACACACACACTCGCACAGACTCACACACACTCGCACACACTCACATGCACACACACTCACACACACACTCGCACACACTCGCACATACTCGCACACACTCGCACACACTCGCATGCACACACTCGCACACACATTCACACACACTCTCGCATACACACTCGCACAAACTCCTACACACACTCGTACACACTCACACACACTCGCACACACACTTGCACACACTCGCACACACTCGCACATACACACATACACATTCGCACACACTCGCACACACACTCGCACACACAGTCCTACACACTCACACACACACTCGCAAACACTCGCACACTTTCACACACACACTCACTCACACGTACACACTCATGCACACTTGCACACCCTCACGCACACTAGCACACACTCGTAAGCATACACTCACACTCACTCACACACTTACTCACACGCACACACTCTCGCACACACTCACACACACTCGCGCACACTCGCACACACTCGCACGCCCACCATCACACACTCTCGCACACATTTGCACACACTCGCACTCACTTGCACCCACTCGCACGCACACACTCGCACACACTCATACACAATCACACAAACTCGCACACACACACTCGCACACATTTGCACACACTCGCACACTCACACTCACTCGCACACACTTGCACACACTCGCACACACTCGCACACACAGTCCTACACACTCACACACACACTCGCAAACACTCACACAAACTCACACACACTCACTCACACGCACACACTTGCGCACACTAGCACACACTCGCACGCCCACACTCACACACATTCGCACTCACTCGCACGCACTCGCACGCACACACTTGCACAAACTCACACACACTCGCACACACTCATACACAATCGCATGCACACACACTCGCACACACACACTCGCACACACTAGCACACTCTCGCACACATTCACACTCACTCGCACGCGCACACTCGAACACACTCGCACAAACACACACACACTCGCACACACTTATACACAAACGCACACACACACTCGTACACACACTCGCACACACTCGCACACACTCGCACACACTCACTCACACACACACACTCGCACACACTCACACACACTTGCACACACTCGCACACACTCACACGCACACACACTCGCACACACACTCACACACACTCGCACACACTCAGAAGCACACACTCGCACACACACTCACACACACTCACACGCACACACTCACACGCACACACTCGCACAAACAGTCGCACACACTCGCACCCACTCACTCGTGCACACTCGCGCACACTTGGGCACATTTGCACACACTCGCACACACTCGCACACTCTCGCAAACACACTCGCACACACACTCGCACACACTCGAACACACTCGCACATACTCGCAAACACTCGCACATACAGTCCTACAAACTCACACACACTCACACACACTCACACACTCGCACCCACACACAAACTGGCACACACTCAAACACACTCACTCATACACACTCGCACACAATCACTCGCACACACACACACACTCGCACACACTCGCACCCAGTCACTCGAGCACACTCACACACCCTCGCACGCACGCACACACTCGTACACACTCACATGCACACACTCATGCACACACACTCGCGCACACTCGTGCACACTCGCACGCACACATTCACACACATTCGCACTCAATTGCACACACTCGTACGCACACACTCGCACACACTCGCACACACACACTCGCACATACTTGCTCACACTCGCACACACTCGCACGCACACACTCGCACACACTCGCATGCACACACTCGCACACACACTCACACACACACACTCGCATACACACTCGCACAAACTCCTACACACACTCGTACACACTCACACACACTAGCACACACACACTCGCACACACTCGCACATACTCGCACACACTCGCACACACTCGCATGCACACATTCGCACACACTCACACACACACTCTCGCATACACACTTGCACAAACTCCTACACACTCACACACACTCGCACACACACTTGCACACACTCGCACACACTCGCACATACACACATACACATTCGCACACACTCGCACACACACTCGCACACACAGTCGTACAAACTCACACACACACTCGCAAACACTCGCACACACTCACACACACACTCACTCACACGTACACACTCACGCACACTTGCACACACTCACGCACACTAGCACACACTCGTAAGCATACACTCACACTCACTCACACACTTACTCACACGCACACACTCTCGCACACACTCACACACACTCGCACACACTCGCATGCCCACACTCGCACCCTCTCGCACACATTTGCACACACTCGCATTCACTTGCACCCACTCGCACGCACACACTCGCACACACTCATACACAATCACACAAACTCGCACACACACACTCGCACACATTCGCACACACTCGCACACACTCACTCACACTCACTCGCACACACTTGCACACACTCGCACACACTCGCACATACACACATACACATTCGCACACACTCGCACACACACTCGCACACACAGTCCTACACACACACACTCGCAAACACTCGCACACACTCACACACACACTCACTCACACATACACACTTGCACACACTAGCACACACTCGCACGCCCACACTTGCACACATTCGCACTCACTCGCACGCACTCGCACGCACACACTCGCACACACTCGCACAAACTCACACACACTCGCACACACTAATACACTATCGTACAATCGCACAAACTCACACACACAGTCACACACTCGCACCCACTCACTCGTGCACACTCGCACACATTTGCACTCACTCGCACGCACTCGCACGCACACACTCGCACAAACTCACACACACTCGCACACACTCATACACAATCGCAAGCACACACTCGCACACACACACTCGCACACACTCGCACACTCTCGCACACATACGCACTCACTCGCATGCACTCGCACGCACACACTCTCACACACTCGCACAAACTCACACACACTCGCACACACTTATACGCAATCGCACACACACTCACTCACTCACACTCACTCGCACACACTTTCACACACTCGCATACACTCGCACACACTCATACACAATCGCACAAACTCACACACACTCGTACACACTCACACACTCGCACCCACTCACTCGTGTACACTCGCAAACATTCGCACTCACTCGCACACACTCGCACGCACACACTCGCACAAACTCACACACACTCGCACACACTCATACACAATCGCACACACAAACACTCGCACATACAGTCCTACAAACTCACACACACTCGCACCCACACACAAACTGGCACACACTCAAACACACTCACTCATACACACTCGCACACACTCACTCGCACACACACAAACTCGCACACACTCGCACCCAGTCACTCGAGCACACTCGCACACCCTCGCACGCACGCACACACTCGCACACACTCACATGCACACACTCACGCACACACACTCGCGCACACTCGAACACACTCGCACACACTCGCAAACACTCGCACATACAGTCCTACAAACTCACACACACTCACACACACTCACACACTCCACCCACACACAAACTGGCACACACTCAAACACACTCACTCATACACACTCGCACACACTCACTCGCACACACACACACTCGCACACACTAGCACCCAGTCACTCGAGCACACTCGCACACACTCGCACACTCTCGCACACACACTCGCACACACACTCGCACACACTCGAACACACTCGCACACACTCGCAAACACTCGCACATACAGTCCTACAAACTCACACACACTCACACACACTCACACACTCCACCCACACACAAACTGGCACACACTCAAACACACTCACTCATACACACTCGCACACACTCACTCGCACACACACACACTCGCACACACTAGCACCCAGTCACTCGAGCACACTCGCACACACTCGCACGCACGCACACACTCGCACACACTCACACGCACACAGTCACGCACACACACTCGCGCACACTCGTGCACACTTGCACGCACACATTCGCACACATTCGCACTCACTTGCACACACTCGTGCGCACACACTGGCACACACTGGCACACACTGGCACACACACACTCGCACACACTCGCACACACTTGCACATACTAGCACACACACACTCGCACATATTCGCACACACTCGCACGCACACACTCGCACACACTTGCATGCACACACTTGCACACACACTCACACACACACTCACATACACACTCGCACACACTCGCACAAACTCCTACACACACTCGTACACACACACACTCGCACACACACTCGCACACACTCGCACACACTCGCACATACACACATACACATTCGCACACACTCGCACACACACTCGCACACACAGTCCTACACACTCACACATACACTTGCAAACACTCGCACACACTCACACACACACTCACTCACACGTACACACTCGCGCACACTCGCACACACTCACGCACACTAGCACACACTCGCATGCACACACTGGCACACACACTAACACACACACTCACATACACACTCGCACACACTCGCACAAACTCCTACACACACTCGCACACACTCACACACACACTCACACGCTCACACTCGCACACACTCACACACACACTTGCACACACTTGCACACACACACTCGCACACAATCACTCGCACACACTCGCAGACACTCGCACACACTCACTCATGCACACACTCATACACACTCACCCACACTCGCACACACAGTCCTACACACTCACACACACACTCGCAAACACTCGCAAACACTCACACACACACTCACTCACACGTACACACTCGCACACACTCGCACACCCACACTCTCACACTCTCGCACACATTTGCACACACTCGCACTCACTCGCACGCACTCGCACACACACTCACACACACACTCGCACAAACTCATACACAATTGCACACACTCACTCGCACACACTTGCACACACTCGCACACACTCGCACACACTTGCACACACTTGCACACGCTTGCACTCACTCGCACACACTCGCACACACTCGCACACACTCACACACACGCACACACACGCACACACACTCATGCACACACTCGCACACACTCGCACACACTTGCATGCACACATTCGCACGCACTCGCACACACAAACACAAACTGGCACACACTCAAACACACTCACTCATACACACTCGCACACACTCACTCGCACACACACACACACACTCGCACACACACACACTCGCGCACACTCGTGCACACTCGCACGCACACATTCGCACACATTCGCACTCACTTGCACACACTCGAACGCAAACACTGGCACACACTGGCACACACTCGCACACACACACTCGCACACACTTGCACACACTAGCACACACACACTCGCACACACTCGCACATACTCTCACACACTCACACACACTTGCACACTCTCGCACACACTCACACACACTCGCATACACACTCGCACACACTCGCACAAACTCCTACACACACTCGTACACACTCACACACACTCGCACACACACTCGCACACACTCGCACATACACACATACACATTTGCACACACTCGCACACACACTCGCACACACAGTCCTACACACTCACACACACACTCGCAAACACTCGCACACACTCACACACACACTCACTCACACATACACACTCGCGCACACTCACGCACACTAGCACACACTCGTAAGCATACACTCAAACTCACTCACACACTTACTCACATGCACACACTCTCGCACACACTCACACACACTCGTGCACACTCGCAAACACTCGCACGCCCACACTCGCACACTCTCGCACACATTTGCACACACTCGCACTCACTCGCACCCACTCGCATGCACACACTCGCACACACTCATACACAATCACACAAACTCGCACACACACACTCGCACACATTCGCACACACTCGCACACACTCACTCACACTCACTCGCACACACTTGCACACACTCGCACACACTCGCACACACAGTCCTACACACTCACACACACTCGCAAACACTCGCACAAACTCACACACACTCACTCACACGCACACACTTGCGCACACTAGCACACACTCGCACGCCCACACTCGCACACATTCGCACTCACTCGCACGCACTCGCACGCACACACTCGCAAAAAACTCACACACACTCGCACACACTCATACAAAATCGCACGCACACACACTCGCACACACTCGCACACTCTCGCACTCACTCGCACGCACTCGCACGCACACACTCGCATGCACACACTCGCACACACACTCACACACACACACTCGCAAACACACTCGCACACACTCGCACAAACTCCTACACACACTCGTACACACTCACACACACTCGCACACACACTTGCACACACTCGAACATACACACATACACATTCGCACACACTCGCACACTCACTCGCACACACAGTCCTACACAATCACACACACACTCGCACACACACACTCACTCACACGTACACACTCGCGCACACTCGCACACACTCACGCACACTAGCACACACTCGTAAGCATACACTCACACTCACTCACACACTTACTCACACTCACACACTCTCGCACACACTCACACACACTCGCCCACACTCGCACACACTCGCACGCCCACACTCGCACACTCTCGCACACATTTGCACACACTCGCACTCACTCACACCCACTCGCACGCACACACTCGCACACACTCATACACAATCACACAAACTCGCACACACACACTCGCACACATTCGCACACACTCGCACACACTCACTCACTCACACTCACTCGCACACTTGCACACACTCGCACACACTCGCACACACAGTCCTACACACTCACACACACACTCGCAAACACTCGCACAAACTCACACACACTCACTCACACGCACACACTTGCGCACAGTAGCACACACTCGCACGCCCACACTCGCACACATTCGCACTCACTCGCACGCACTCGCACGCACACACTCGCACAAACTCACACACACACGCACACACTCATACACAATCGCACGCACACACACTCGCACACACTCGCACACTCTCGCACACATTCGCACTCACTCGCACGCACACTCTCCCACAAACTCGCATGCACACACTCGCACACACACTCACACACACACTCGCATACACACTCGCACAAACTCCTACACACACTCGTACACACTCACACACACTCGCACACACACTTGCACACACTCGCACACACTCGCACATACACACATACACATTCGCACACACTCGCACAATCACTCGCACACACAGTCCTACACACTCACACACACACTCGCAAACACTCGCACACACACACACTCACTCACACGTACACACTCGCGCACACTCACACACACTCACGCACACTAGCACACACTCGTAAGCATACACTCACACTCACTCACACACTTACTCAACCGCACACACTCTCGCACACACTCACACACATTCGCGCACACTCACACACACTCGCACGCCCACACTCGCACACTCTCGCACACATTTGCACACACTCGCACTCACTCGCACCCACTCGCATGCACACACTCGCACACACTCATACACAATCACACAAACTGACACACACTCGCACACACTCACACACTCGCACCCACTCACTCGTGCACACTCGCACACATTCGCACTCACTCGCACGCACTCGCACGCACACACTCTCACACACTCGCACAAACTCACACACTCGCACACACTTATACACAATCGGACACACACACTCACTCACTCACACTCACTCGCACACACTTGCACACACTCGCACACACTCGCACACACAGTCCTACACACTCACACACACTCGCAAACACTCGCACAAACTCACACACACTCACTCACACCCACACACTTGCACACACTAGCAGACACTCGCACGCTCACACTTGCACACACTCACACTCACTCGCACGCACTCGCACACACTCGCACATACTCACACACACTTGCACACACTCGCACACACTCGCATGCACACACTCGCACACATACTCACAAACACACACTCGCATACACACTCGCACACACTCGCACAAACTCCTACACACACTCGTACACACTCACACACACTCGCACACACACTCGCACACACTCGCACATACACACATACACATTTGCACACACTCGCACACACACTCGCACACACAGTCCTACACACTCACACACACTCGCAAACACTCGCACACACTCACACACACACTCACTCACACGTACACACTCGCGCACACTCACGCACACTAGCACACACTCGTAAGCATACACTCAAACTCACTCACACACTTACTCACATGCACACACTCTCGCACACACTCACACACACTCGTGCACACTCGCACGCCCACACTCGCACACTCTCGCACACATTTGCACACACTCGCACTCACTCGCACCCACTCGCATGCACACACTCGCACACACTCATACACAATCACACAAACTCGCACACACACACTCGCACACATTCGCACACACTCGCACACACTCACTCACTCACACTCACTCGCACACACTTGCACACACTCGCACACACTCGCACACACAGTCCTACACACTCACACACACTCGCAAACACTCGCACAAACTCACACATACTCACTCACACGCACACACTTGCGCACACTAGCACACACTCGCACGCCCACACTCGCACACATTCGCACTCACTCGCACGCACTCGCACGCACACACTCGCAAAAAACTCACACACACTCGCACACACTCATACACAATCGCACGCACACACACTCGCACACACACACTCGCACACTCTCACACTCACTCGCACGCACTCGCACGCACACACTCGCACACACTCGCATGCACACACTCGCACGCACACACTCGCACAAACAGTCGCACACACTCGCACCCACTCACTCGTGCACACTCGCGCACGCTCGGGCACATTTGCACACACTCGCACACACTCGCACACTCTCGCACACACACTCGCACACACACTCGCACACACTCGAACACACTCGCACACACTCGCAAACACTCGCACATACAGTCCTAAAAACTCACACACACTCACACACACTCACACACTCCACCCACACACAAACTGGCACACACTCAAACACACTCACTCATACACACTCGCACACACTCACTCGCACACACACACACTCGCACACACTAGCACCCAGTCACTCGAGCACACTCGCACACACTCGCACGCACGCACACACTCGCACACACTCACACGCACACAGTCACGCACACACACTCGCGCACACTCGTGCACACTTGCACGCACACATTCGCACACATTCGCACTCACTTGCACACACTCGTGCGCACACACTGGCACACACTGGCACACACTGGCACACACACACTCGCACACACTCGCACACACTTGCACATACTAGCACACACACACTCGCACATATTCGCACACACTCGCACGCACACACTCGCACACACTTGCATGCACACACTTGCACACACACTCACACACACACTCACATACACACTCGCACACACTCGCACAAACTCCTACACACACTCGTACACACACACACTCGCACACACACTCGCACACACTCGCACACACTCGCACATACACACATACACATTCGCACACACTCGCACACACACTCGCACACACAGTCCTACACACTCACACATACACTTGCAAACACTCGCACACACTCACACACACACTCACTCACACGTACACACTCGCGCACACTCGCACACACTCACGCACACTAGCACACACTCGCATGCACACACTGGCACACACACTAACACACACACTCACATACACACTCGCACACACTCGCACAAACTCCTACACACACTCGCACACACTCACACACACACTCGCACGCTCACACTCGCACACACTCACACACACACTTGCACACACTTGCACACACACACTCGCACACAATCACTCGCACACACTCGCAGACACTCGCACACACTCACTCATGCACACACTCATACACACTCACCCACACTCGCACACACAGTCCTACACACTCACACACACACTCGCAAACACTCGCAAACACTCACACACACACTCACTCACACGTACACACTCGCACACACTCGCACGCCCACACTCTCACACTCTCGCACACATTTGCACACACTCGCACTCACTCGCACGCACTCGCACACACACTCACACACACACTCGCACAAACTCATACACAATCGCACACACTCACTCGCACACACTTGCACACACTCGCACACACTCGCACACACTTGCACACACTTGCACACGCTTGCACACACTCGCACACACACTCATGCACACACTCGCACACACTCGCACACACTTGCATGCACACATTCGCACGCACTCGCACACACAAACACAAACTGGCACACACTCAAACACACTCACTCATACACACTCGCACACACTCACTCGCACACACACACACACACTCGCACACACACACACTCGCGCACACTCGTGCACACTCGCACGCACACATTCGCACACATTCGCACTCACTTGCACACACTCGAACGCAAACACTGGCACACACTGGCACACACTCGCACACACACACTCGCACACACTTGCACACACTAGCACACACACACTCGCACACACTCGCACATACTCTCACACACTCACACACACTTGCACACACTCGCACACACTCACACACACTCGCATACACACTCGCACACACTCGCACAAACTCCTACACACACTCGTACACACTCACACACACTCGCACACACACTCGCACACACTCGCACATACACACATACACATTTGCACACACTCGCACACACACTCGCACACACAGTCCTACACACTCACACACACACTCGCAAACACTCGCACACACTCACACACACACTCACTCACACATACACACTCGCGCACACTCACGCACACTAGCACACACTCGTAAGCATACACTCAAACTCACTCACACACTTACTCACATGCACACACTCTCGCACACACTCACACACACTCGTGCACACTCGCAAACACTCGCACGCCCACACTCGCACACTCTCGCACACATTTGCACACACTCGCACTCACTCGCACCCACTCGCATGCACACACTCGCACACACTCATACACAATCACACAAACTCGCACACACACACTCGCACACATTCGCACACACTCGCACACACTCACTCACTCACACTCACTCGCACACACTTGCACACACTCGCACACACTCGCACACACAGTCCTACACACTCACACACACTCGCAAACACTCGCACAAACTCACACACACTCACTCACACGCACACACTTGCGCACACTAGCACACACTCGCACGCCCACACTCGCACACATTCGCACTCACTCGCATGCACTCGCACGCACACACTCGCAAAAAACTCACACACACTCGCACACACTCATACAAAATCGCACGCACACACACTCGCACACACTCGCACACTCTCGCACTCACTCGCATGCACTCGCACGCACACACTCGCATGCACACACTCGCACACACACTCACACACACACACTCGCATACACACTCGCACACACTCGCACAAACTCCTACACACACTCGTACACACTCACACACACTCGCACACACACTTGCACACACTCGAACATACACACATACACATTCGCACACACTCGCACACTCACTCGCACACACAGTCCTACACAATCACACACACACTCGCACACACACACTCACTCACACGTACACACTCGCGCACACTCGCACACACTCACGCACACTAGCACACACTCGTAAGCATACACTCACACTCACTCACACACTTACTCACACTCACACACTCTCGCACACACTCACACACACTCGCCCACACTCGCACACACTCGCACGCCCACACTCGCACACTCTCGCACACATTTGCACACACTCGCACTCACTCACACCCACTTGCACGCACACACTCGCACACACTCATACACAATCACACAAACTCGCACACACACACTCGCACACATTCGCACACACTCGCACACACTCACTCACTCACACTCACTCGCACACTTGCACACACTCGCACACACTCGCACACACAGACCTACACACTCACACACACACTCGCAAACACTCGCACAAACTCACACACACTCACTCACACGCACACACTTGCGCACAGTAGCACACACTCGCACGCCCACACTCGCACACATTCTCACTCACTCGCACGCACTCGCACGCACACACTCACACAAACTCACACACACTCGCACACACTCATACACAATCGCACGCACACACACTCGCACACACTCGCACACTCTCGCACACATTCGCACTCACTCGCACGCACACTCTCCCACAAACTCGCATGCACACACTCGCACACACACTCACACACACACTCGCATACACACTCGCACAAACTCCTACACACACTCGTACACACTCACACACACTCGCACACACACTTGCACACACTCGCACACACTCGCACATACACACATACACATTCGCACACACTCGCACAATCACTCGCACACACAGTCCTACACACTCACACACACACTCGCAAACACTCGCACACACACACACTCACTCACACGTACACACTCGCGCACACTCACACACACTCACGCACACTAGCACACACTCGTAAGCATACACTCACACTCACTCACACACTTACTCAACCGCACACACTCTCGCACACACTCACACACATTCGCGCACACTCACACACACTCGCACGCCCACACTCGCACACTCTCGCACACATTTGCACACACTCGCACTCACTCGCACCCACTCGCATGCACACACTCGCACACACTCATACACAATCACACAAACTGACACACACTCGCACACACTCACACACTCGCACCAACTCACTCGTGCACACTCGCACACATTCGCACTCACTCGCACGCACTCGCACGCACACACTCTCACACACTCGCACAAACTCACACACTCGCACACACTTATACACAATCGGACACACACACTCACTCACTCACACTCACTCGCACACACTTGCACACACTCGCACACACTCGCACACACAGTCCTACACACTCACACACACTCGCAAACACTCGCACAAACTCACACACACTCACTCACACCCACACACTTGCACACACTAGCAGACACTCGCATGCTCACACTTGCACACACTCACACTCACTCGCACGCACTCGCACACACTCGCACATACTCGCACACACTTGCACACACTCGCACACACTCGCATGCACACACTCGCACACATACTCACAAACACACACTCGCATACACACTCGCACACACTCGCACAAACTCCTACACACACTCGTACACACTCACACACACACTTGCACACACTCGCACACACTCGCATACACATTCGCACACACTCGCACACACACTCGCACACACAGTCCTACACACACACACTCGCAAACACTCGCACACACTCACTCACACGTACACACTCGCACACACTCGCACACACTCACGCACACTAGCACACACTCGTAAGCATACACTCACATTCACTCACACACTTACTCACACGCACACACTCTCGCACACACTCACACACACTCGCGCACACTCGCACACACTCGCATGCCCACACTCGCACACTCTCGCACACATTTGCACACACTCGCACTCACTCACACCGACTCGCACGCACACACTCGCACACACTCATACACAATCACACAAACTCGCACACACACACTCGCACACATTCGCACACACTCGCACACACTCACTCACACTCACTCGCACACACTTGCACACACTCGCACACACTCGCACACACAGTCCTACACACTCACACACACTCGCAAACACTCGCACAAACTCACACACACTCACTCACACGCACATACTTGCACACACTAGCACACACTCGCACGCCCACACTTGCACACATTCGCACTCACTCGCACGCACTCGCACGCACACACTCGCACAAACTCACACACACTCGCACACACTCATACTCAATCGCACAATCGTACAAACTCACACACACTCGCACACACTCACACACTCGCACCCACTCACTCGTGCACACTCGCACACATTCGCACTCACTCGCACGCACTCACACGCACACACTCGCACAAACTCACACACACTCGCACACACTCATACACAATCGCACGCACACACTCGCACACACACACTCACACACACTCGCACACTCTCGCACACATACGCACTCACTCGCACGCACACACTCTCACACACTCGCACAAACTCACACACACTCGCACACACTTATACACAATCGCACACACACACTCACTCACTCACACTCACTTGCACACACTTGCACACACTCGCACACACTCACACACACAGTTCTACACACTCACACACACTCGCAAACACTCGCACAAACTCACACACACTCACTCACACGCACACACTTGCACACACTAGCACACACTCGCACGCCCACACTTGCACACACTCACACTCATTCGCACGCACTCGCACGCACACACTCGCACATACTCGCACACACTTGCACACACTCGCACACACTCGCATGCACACACTCACACACACACTCACAAACACACACTCGCATACACACTCGCACACATTCGCACAAACTCCTACACACACTCGTACACACTCGCACACACTCGCACACACACTTGTACACACTCGCACACACTCGCACATACACGCATACACATTCGCACACACTCGCACACACACTCGCACACACAGTCCTACACACACAAACTCGCAAACACTCATACACACTCACACACACACTCACTCACACGTACACACTCGCACACACTCGCACACACTCACGCACACTAGCACACACTCGTAAGCATACACTCACATTCACTCACACACTTACTCACACGCACACACTCTCGCACACACTCACACACACTCGCGCACACTCGCACACACTCGCACGCCCACACTCGCACACTCTCACACACATTTGCACACACTTGCACTCACTCACACCCACTCGCACGCACACACTCGCACACACTCATACACAATCACACAAACTCGCACACACACACTCGCACACATTCGCACACACTCGCACACACTCACTCACTCACACTCACTCGCACACACTTGCACACACTCGCACACACTCGCACACACAGTCCTACACACTCACACACACTCGCAAACACTCGCACAAACTCACACATACTCACTCACACGCACACACTTGCACACACTAGCACACACTCGCACGCCCACACTTGCACACATTCGCACTCACTCGCACGCACTCGCACGCACACACTCGCACACACTCGCACAAACTCACACACACTCGCACACACTCATACACAATCGTACAATCGCACAAACTCACACACACTCGCACACAGTCACACACTCGCACCCACTCACTTGTGCACACTCGCACACACTTGCACTCACTCGCACACACTCGCACACACACACTCGCACACATTCGCACACTCTCGCACACATACGCACTCACTCGCACGCACTCGCACGCACACACTCTCACACACTCGCACAAACTCACACACACTCGCACACACTTATACGCAATCGCACACACACTCACTCACTCACACTCACTCGCACACACTTGCACACATTCGCACACACTCGCACACACAGTCCTACACACTCACACACACTCGCAAACACTCGCACAAACTCACACACACTCACTCACACGCACACACTTGCACACACTAGCACACACTTGCACGCCCACACTTGCACACATTCGCACTCACTCGCACGCACTCGCACACACACTCGCACACACTCGCACAAACTCACACACACTCGCACACACTCATACACAATCGCACAAACTCACACACACTCGTACACACTCACACACTCGCACCCACTCACTCGTGCACACTCGCACACATTCGCACTCACTCGCACACACTCGCACGCACACACTCGCACAAACTCACACACACTCGCACACACTCATACACAATCGCACGCACACACACTCGCACACACACACTCGCACACACTCGCACACTCTCGCACACATTCACACTCACTCGCACGCACTCGCACGCACACACTCGCACCCACTCGCACAAACTCACACACACTCGCACACACTTATACACAATCGCACACACACACTCGTACACACACTCGCACACACTCGCACACACTCGCTCACACACACTCACACACACACTCGCACAGACTCACACACACTCGCACACACTCACATGCACACACACTCACACACACACTCGCACACACTCGCACATACTCGCACACACTCGCACACACTCGCATGCACACACTCGCACACACATTCACACACACTCTCGCATACACACTCGCACAAACTCCTACACACACTCGTACACACTCACACACACTCGCACACACACTTGCACACACTCGCACACACTCGCACATACACACATACACATTCGCACACACTCGCACACACACTCGCACACACAGTCCTACACACTCACACACACACTCGCAAACACTCGCACACTTTCACACACACACTCACTCACACGTACACACTCATGCACACTTGCACACCCTCACGCACACTAGCACACACTCGTAAGCATACACTCACACTCACTCACACACTTACTCACACGCACACACTCTCGCACACACTCACACACACTCGCGCACACTCGCACACACTCGCACGCCCACCATCACACACTCTCGCACACATTTGCACACACTCGCACTCACTTGCACCCACTCGCACGCACACACTCGCACACACTCATACACAATCACACAAACTCGCACACACACACTCGCACACATTTGCACACACTCGCACACTCACACTCACTCGCACACACTTGCACACACTCGCACACACTCGCACACACAGTCCTACACACTCACACACACACTCGCAAACACTCACACAAACTCACACACACTCACTCACACGCACACACTTGCGCACACTAGCACACACTCGCACGCCCACACTCACACACATTCGCACTCACTCGCACGCACTCGCACGCACACACTTGCACAAACTCACACACACTCGCACACACTCATACACAATCGCATGCACACACACTCGCACACACACACTCGCACACACTAGCACACTCTCGCACACATTCACACTCACTCGCACGCGCACACTCGAACACACTCGCACAAACACACACACACTCGCACACACTTATACACAAACGCACACACACACTCGTACACACACTCGCACACACTCGCACACACTCGCACACACTCACTCACACACACACACTCGCACACACTCACACACACTTGCACACACTCGCACACACTCACACGCACACACACTCGCACACACACTCACACACACTCGCACACACTCAGAAGCACACACTCGCACACACACTCACACACACTCACACGCACACACTCACACGCACACACTCGCACAAACAGTCGCACACACTCGCACCCACTCACTCGTGCACACTCGCGCACACTTGGGCACATTTGCACACACTCGCACACACTCGCACACTCTCGCAAACACACTCGCACACACACTCGCACACACTCGAACACACTCGCACATACTCGCAAACACTCGCACATACAGTACTACAAACTCACACACACTCACACACACTCACACACTCGCACCCACACACAAACTGGCACACACTCAAACACACTCACTCATACACACTCGCACACAATCACTCGCACACACACACACACTCGCACACACTCGCACCCAGTCACTCGAGCACACTCACACACCCTCGCACGCACGCACACACTCGTACACACTCACATGCACACACTCATGCACACACACTCGCGCACACTCGTGCACACTCGCACGCACACATTCACACACATTCACACTCAATTGCACACACTCGTACGCACACACTCGCACACACTCGCACACACACACTCGCACATACTTGCTCACACTCGCACACACTCGCACGCACACACTCGCACACACTCGCATGCACACACTCGCACACACACTCACACACACACACTCGCATACACACTCGCACAAACTCCTACACACACTCGTACACACTCACACACACTAGCACACACACACTCGCACACACTCGCACACACTCGCATGCACACATTCGCACACACTCACACACACACTCTCGCATACACACTTGCACAAACTCCTACACACTCACACACACTCGCACACACACTTGCACACACTCGCACACACTCGCACATACACACATACACATTCGCACACACTCGCACACACACTCGCACACACAGTCGTACAAACTCACACACACACTCGCAAACACTCGCACACACTCACACACACACTCACTCACACGTACACACTCACGCACACTTGCACACACTCACGCACACTAGCACACACTCGTAAGCATACACTCACACTCACTCACACACTTACTCACACGCACACACTCTCGCACACACTCACACACACTCGCACACACTCGCATGCCCACACTCGCACCCTCTCGCACACATTTGCACACACTCGCATTCACTTGCACCCACTCGCACGCACACACTCGCACACACTCATACACAATCACACAAACTCGCACACACACACTCGCACACATTCGCACACACTCGCACACACTCACTCACACTCACTCGCACACACTTGCACACACTCGCACACACTCGCACATACACACATACACATTCGCACACACTCGCACACACACTCGCACACACAGTCCTACACACACACACTCGCAAACACTCGCACACACTCACACACACACTCACTCACACATACACACTTGCACACACTAGCACACACTCGCACGCCCACACTTGCACACATTCGCACTCACTCGCACGCACTCGCACGCACACACTCGCACACACTCGCACAAACTCACACACACTCGCACACACTCATACACTATCGTACAATCGCACAAACTCACACACACAGTCACACACTCGCACCCACTCACTCGTGCACACTCGCACACATTTGCACTCACTCGCACGCACTCGCACGCACACACTCGCACAAACTCACACACACTCGCACACACTCATACACAATCGCAAGCACACACTCGCACACACACACTCGCACACACTCGCACACTCTCGCACACATACGCACTCACTCGCATGCACTCGCACGCACACACTCTCACACACTCGCACAAA
The DNA here is from genome assembly GCF_046119375.1 of Phyllobates terribilis. Taxonomy (NCBI): domain Eukaryota; kingdom Metazoa; phylum Chordata; class Amphibia; order Anura; family Dendrobatidae; genus Phyllobates; species Phyllobates terribilis. The sequence goes on from NW_027362853.1 coordinate 4,617,634, forward strand.
CTCACACACACTCGCACACACTTATACGCAATCGCACACACACACTCACTCACTCACACTCACTCGCACACACTTTCACACACTCGCACACACTCGCACACACTCATACACAATCGCACAAACTCACACACACTCGTACACACTCACACACTCGCACCCACTCACTCGTGTACACTCGCAAACATTCGCACTCACTCGCACACACTCGCACGCACACACTCGCACAAACTCACACACACTCGCACACACTCATACACAATCGCACACACAAACACTCGCACATACAGTCCTACAAACTCACACACACTCGCACCCACACACAAACTGGCACACACTCAAACACACTCACTCATACACACTCGCACACACTCACTCGCACACACACAAACTCGCACACACTCGCACCCAGTCACTCGAGCACACTCGCACACCCTCGCACGCACGCACACACTCGCACACACTCACATGCACACACTCACGCACACACACTCGCGCACACTCGAACACACTCGCACACACTCGCAAACACTCGCACATACAGTCCTACAAACTCACACACACTCACACACACTCACACAATCCACCCACACACAAACTGGCACACACTCAAACACACTCACTCAGACACACTCGCACACACTCACTCGCACACACACACACACACTCGCACACACTCGCACCCAGTCACTCGAGCACACTCGCACACACTCGCACGCACGCACACACTCGCACACACTCACACGCACACAGTCACGCACACACACTCGCGCACACTCGTGCACACTTCCACGCACACATTCGCACACATTCGCACTCACTTGCACACACTCGTGCGCACACACTGGCACACACTGGCACACACTGGCACACACACACTCGCACACACTCGCACACACTTGCACACACTAGCACACACACACTCGCACATACTCGCACACACTCGCACGCACACACTCGCACACACTCGCATGCACACACTCGCACACACACTCACACACACACACTCACATACACACTCGCACACACTCGCACAAACTCCTACACACACACGTACACACTCACACACACTCGAACACACACTCGCACACACTCGCACACACTCGCACATACACACATACACATTCACACACACTCGCACACACACTCGCACACACAGTCCTACACACTCACACACTTGCACACACTCGCACACACTCACACACACACACACTCACACACACACTCACACACACTCGCACACACTCACAAGCACAAACTTGCACACACACTCGCACACACTCACACGCACACACTCACACGCACACACTCGCACACACTCGCACCCAGTCACTCGAGCACACTCGCACACCCTTGCACGCACGCACACACTCGCACACACTCACATGCACACACTCACACACACACTCGCACACACTCGAACACACTCGCACACACTCGCAAACACTCGCACATACAGTCCTACAAACTCACACACACTCACACACACTCACACACTCGCACCCACACACAAACTGGCACACACTCAAACACACTCACTCATACACACTCGCACACACTCACTCGCACACACACTCGCACACACTCGCACCCAGTCACTCGAGCACACTCGCACACCCTCGCACGCACGCACGCACACACTCGCACACACTCACATGCACACACTCACGCACACACACTCGCACACACTCGTGCACACTCGCACGCACACATTCACGCACACACACTCGCGCACACTCGTGCACACTCGCACGCACACATTCACACACATTCGCACTCACTTGCACACACTCGTACGCACACACTGGCACACACTCGCACACACTCGCACACACACACTCGCACATACTCGCTCACACTCACACACACTCGCACGCACACACTCGCACACACTCGCATGCACACACTCGCACACACACTCGCACAAACTCCTACACACACTCGTACACACTCACACACACTAGCACACACACACTCGCACACACTCGCACATACTCGCACACACTCGCACACACTCGCATGCACACACTCGCACACACATTCACACACACTCTCGCATACACACTCGCACAAACTCCTACACACACTCGTACACACTCACATACACTCGCACACACACTTGCACACACTCGCACACACTCGCACATACACACATACACATTCGCACACACTCGCACACACACTCGCACACACAGTCCTACACACTCACACACACACTCGCAAACACTCGCACACACTCACACACACTCACTCACACGTACACACTCATGCACACTTGCACACACTCACGCACACTAGCACACACTCGTAAGCATACACTCACACACACTTACTCACACGCACACACTCTCGCACACACTCACACACACTCGCGCACACAAGCACACACTCGCACGACCACCATCACACACTCTCGCACACATTTGCACACACTCGCACTCACTCGCACCCACTCGCACGCACAAACTCGCACACACTCATACACAATCACACAAACTCGCACACACACACTCGCACACATTCGCACACACTCTCACACACGCACTCACTCACACTCACTCGCACACACTTGCACACACTCGCACACACTCGCACACACAGTCCTACACACTCACACACACACTCGCAAACACTCGCACAAACTCACACACACTCACTCACACGCACACACTTGCGCACACTAGCACACACTCGCACGCCCAAACTCGCACACATTCGCACTCACTCGCACGCACTCGCACGCACACACTCGCACACACTCGCACAAACTCACACACACTCGCACACACTCATACACAATCGCACGCACACACACCCGCACACACTCGCACACATTCGCACTCACTCGCACGCACTCGCACGCACACACTCGCACAAACTCACACACACTCGCACACACTCATACACAATCGCACGCACACACCCGCACACACTCGCACACATTCGCACTCACTCGCACGCACTCGCACGCACACACTCGCACACACTCGCACGCACACTCGCATACACACTCGCACAAACTCCTACACACACTCGTACACACTCACACACACTAGCACACACACACTCGCACACACTCGCACATACTCGCACACACTCGCACACACTCGCATGCACACACTCGCACACACATTCACACACACTCTCGCATACACACACGCACAAACTCCTACACACACTCGTACACACTCACACACACTAGCACACACACACTCGCACACACTCGCACATACTCGCACACACTCGCACACACTCGCATGCACACACTCGCACACACATTCACACACACTCTCGCATACACACTCGCACAAACTCCTACACACACTCGTACACACTCACACACACTCGCACACACACTTGCACACACTCGCACACACTCGCACATACACACATACACATTCGCACACACTCGCACACACACTCGCACACACAGTCCTACACACTCACACACACACTCGCAAACACTCGCACACTTTCATACACACACTCACTCACACGTACACACTCATGCACACTTGCACACCCTCACGCACACTAGCACACACTCGTAAGCATACACTCACACTCACTCACACACTTACTCACACGCACACACTCTCGCACACACTCACACACACTCGCGCACACTCGCACACACTCGCACGCCCACCATCACACACACTCACACACATTCGCACTCACTCGCACGCACTCACACGCACACACTTGCACAAACTCACACACACTCGCACACACTCATACACAATCGCATGCACACACACTCGCACACACACACTCGCACACACTAGCACACTCTCGCACACATTCACACTCACTCGCACGCGCACACTCGAACACACTCGCACAAACACACACACACTCGCACACACTTATACACAAACGCACACACACACTCGTACACACACTCGCACACACTCGCACACACTCGCACACACTCACTCACACACACACACTCGCACACACTCACACACACTTGCACACACTCGCACACACTCACACGCACACACACTCGCACACACACTCACACACACTCGCACACACTCACAAGCACACACTCGCACACACACTCACACACACTCACACGCACACACTCACACGCACACACTCGCACAAACAGTCGCACACACTCGCACCCACTCACTCGTGCACACTCGCGCACACTTGGGCACATTTGCACACACTCGCACACACTCGCACACTCTCGCAAACACACTCGCACACACACTCGCACACACTCGAACACACTCGCACATACTCGCAAACACTCGCACATACAGTCCTACAAACTCACACACACTCACACACACTCACACACTCGCACCCACACACAAACTGGCACACACTCAAACACACTCACTCATACACACTCGCACACAATCACTCGCACACACACACACACTCGCACACACTCGCACCCAGTCACTCGAGCACACTCACACACCCTCGCACGCACGCACACACTCGTACACACTCACATGCACACACTCATGCACACACACTCGCGCACACTCGTGCACACTCGCACGCACACATTCACACACATTCGCACTCAATTGCACACACTCGTACGCACACACTCGCACACACTCGCACACACACACTCGCACATACTTGCTCACACTCGCACACACTCGCACGCACACACTCGCACACACTCGCATGCACACACTCGCACACACACTCACACACACACACTCGCATACACACTCGCACAAACTCCTACACACACTCGTACACACTCACACACACTAGCACACACACACTCGCACACACTCGCACATACTCGCACACACTCGCACACACTCGCATGCACACATTCGCACACACTCACACACACACTCTCGCATACACACTTGCACAAACTCCTACACACTCACACACACTCGCACACACACTTGCACACACTCGCACACACTCGCACATACACACATACACATTCGCACACACTCGCACACACACTCGCACACACAGTCGTACAAACTCACACACACACTCGCAAACACTCGCACACACTCACACACACACTCACTCACACGTACACACTCACGCACACTTGCACACACTCACGCACACTAGCACACACTCGTAAGCATACACTCACACTCACTCACACACTTACTCACACGCACACACTCTCGCACACACTCACACACACTCGCACACACTCGCATGCCCACACTCGCACCCTCTCGCACACATTTGCACACACTCGCATTCACTTGCACCCACTCGCACGCACACACTCGCACACACTCATACACAATCACACAAACTCGCACACACACACTCGCACACATTCGCACACACTCGCACACACTCACTCACACTCACTCGCACACACTTGCACACACTCGCACACACTCGCACATACACACATACACATTCGCACACACTCGCACACACACTCGCACACACAGTCCTACACACACACACTCGCAAACACTCGCACACACTCACACACACACTCACTCACACATACACACTTGCACACACTAGCACACACTCGCACGCCCACACTTGCACACATTCGCACTCACTCGCACGCACTCGCACGCACACACTCGCACACACTCGCACAAACTCACACACACTCGCACACACTCATACACTATCGTACAATCGCACAAACTCACACACACAGTCACACACTCGCACCCACTCACTCGTGCACACTCGCACACATTTGCACTCACTCGCACGCACTCGCACGCACACACTCGCACAAACTCACACACACTCGCACACACTCATACACAATCGCAAGCACACACTCGCACACACACACTCGCACACACTCGCACACTCTCGCACACATACGCACTCACTCGCATGCACTCGCACGCACACACTCTCACACACTCGCACAAACTCACACACACTCGCACACACTTATACGCAATCGCACACACACACTCACTCACTCACACTCACTCGCACACACTTTCACACACTCGCACACACTCGCACACACTCATACACAATCGCACAAACTCACACACACTCGTACACACTCACACACTCGCACCCACTCACTCGTGTACACTCGCAAACATTCGCACTCACTCGCACACACTCGCACGCACACACTCGCACAAACTCACACACACTCGCACACACTCATACACAATCGCACACACACACACTCGCACACACACACTCGCACACACTCGCACACTCTCGCACACATTCACACTCACTCGCACGCACTCGCACGCACACACTCGCACACACTCGCACAAACTCACACACACTCGCACACACTTATACACAATCGCACACACACACACTCGTACACACACTCGCACACACTCGCACACACTCGCACACACTCACTCACACACACACACTCGCACACACTCACACACACTCGCACACACTCACATGCACACACACTCGCACACACTCACACACACTCGCACACACTCACAAGCACACACTCGCACAGACACTCGCTCACACTCACAAGCACACACTCACACGCACACACTCGCACACACACTCGCACACACTCACACCCACTCACTCGTGCACACTCGCGCACACTCGGGCACATTTGCACACACTCGCACACTCTCGCACACATTTGCACACACTCGCACACATTCGCACTCACTCGCACGCACTCGCACGCACACACTCGCACACACTCGCACAAACTCACACACACTCGCACACACTCATACACAATCGCACACACACACACTCGCACACACACACTCGCACACACTCGCACACTCTCGCACACATTCACACTCACTCGCACGCACTCGCACGCACACACTCGCACACACTCGCACAAACTCACACACACTCGCACACACTTATACACAATCGCACACACACACACTCGTACACACACTCGCACACACTCGCACACACTCGCACACACTCACTCACACACACACACTCGCACACACTCACACACACTCGCACACACTCACATGCACACACACTCGCACACACTCACACACACTCGCACACACTCACAAGCACACACTCGCACAGACACTCGCTCACACTCACAAGCACACACTCACACGCACACACTCGCACACACACTCGCACACACTCACACCCACTCACTCGTGCACACTCGCGCACACTCGGGCACATTTGCACACACTCGCACACTCTCGCGCACACCCGCACACACTCGCACACATTCGCACTCACTCGCACGCATTCGCACGCACACACTCGCACAAACTCACACACACTGGCACACACTTATACATAATCGCACACACACACTCTAACACACACTCACACACACTCGCACACACTCACTCACACACACTCACACACACACTCGCACACACTCACACACACTTGCACACACTCGCACACACTCACACGCACACACACTCACACACACACTCACACACACTCGCACACACTCACAAGCACAAACTCAAACACACACTCGCACACACTCACACGCACACACTCACACGCACACACTCGCACACAAACTCGCACACACTCGCACCCAGTCACTCGAGCACACTCGCACACCCTCGCACGCACGCACACACTCGCACACACTCACATGCACACACTCACGCACACACACTCGCGCACACTCGAACACACTCGCACACACTCGCAAACACTCGCACATACAGTCCTACAAACTCACACACACTCACACACACTCACACAATCCACCCACACACAAACTGGCACACACTCAAACACACTCACTCAGACACACTCGCACACACTCACTCGCACACACACACACACACACTCGCACACACTCGCACCCAGTCACTCGAGCACACTCGCACACACTCGCACGCACGCACACACTCGCACACACTCACATGCACACAGTCACGCACACACACTCGCGCACACTCGTGCACACTTCCACGCACACATTCGCACTCACTTGCACACACTCGTGCGCACACACTGGCACACACTGGCACACACTGGCACACACACACTCGCACACACTCGCACACACTTGCACACACTAGCACACACACACTCGCACATACTCGCACACACTCGCACACACTCGCACACACACACTCGCACACACTCGCATGCACACACTCGCACACACACTCACACACACACACTCACATACACACTCGCACACACTCGCACAAACTTCTACACACACACGTACACACTCACACACACTCGAACACACACTCGCACACACTCGCACACACTCGCACATACACACATACACATTCACACACACTCGCACACACACTCGCACACACAGTCCTACACACTCACACACTTGCACACACTCGCACACACTCACACACACACACACTCACACACACACTCACACACACTCGCACACACTCACAAGCACAAACTCGCACACACACTCGCACACACTCACTCGCACACACACTCGCACACACTCGCACCCAGTCACTCGAGCACACTCGCACACCCTCGCACGCACGCACGCACACACTCGCACACACTCACATGCACACACTCACGCACACACACTCGCACACACTCGTGCACACTCGCACGCACACATTCACGCACACACACTCGCGCACACTCGTGCACACTCGCACGCACACATTCACACACATTCGCACTCACTTGCACACACTCGTACGCACACACTGGCACACACTCGCACACACTCGCACACACACACTCGCACATACTCGCTCACACTCACACACACTCGCACGCACACACTCGCACAAACTCGCATGCACACACTCGCACACACACTCGCACAAACTCCTACACACACTCGTACACACTCACACACACTAGCACACACACACTCGCACACACTCGCACATACTCGCACACACTCGCACACACTCGCATGCACACACTCGCACACACATTCACACACACTCTCGCATACACACTCGCACAAACTCCTACACACACTCGTACACACTCACACACACTCGCACACACACTTGAACACACTCGCACACACTCGCACATACACACATACACATTCGCACACACTCGCACACACACTCGCACACACAGTCCTACACACTCACACACACACTCGCAAATACTCGCACACACTCACACACACTCACTCACACGTACACACTCATGCACACTTGCACACACTCACGCACACTAGCACACACTCGTAAGCATACACTCACACACACTTACTCACACGCACACACTCTCGCACACACTCACACACACTCGCGCACACAAGCACACACTCGCACGCCCACCATCACACACTCTCGCACACATTTGCACACACTCGCACTCACTCGCACCCACTCGCACGCACAAACTCGCACACACTCATACACAATCACACAAACTCGCACACACACACTCGCACACATTCGCACACACTCTCACACACGCACTCACTCACACTCACTCGCACACACTTGCACACACTCGCACACACTCGCACACACAGTCCTACACACTCACACACACACTCGCAAACACTCGCACAAACTCACACACACTCACTCACACGCACACACTTGCGCACACTAGCACACACTCGCACGCCCAAACTCGCACACATTCGCACTCACTCGCACGCACTCGCACGCACACACTCGCACACACTCGCACAAACTCACACACACTCGCACACACTCATACACAATCGCACGCACACACACCCGCACACACTCGCACACATTCGCACTCACTCGCACGCACTCGCACGCACACACTCGCACAAACTCACACACACTCGCACACACTCATACACAATCGCACGCACACACCCGCACACACTCGCACACATTCGCACTCACTCGCACGCACTCGCACGCACACACTCGCACACACTCGCACGCACACTCGCATACACACTCGCACAAACTCCTACACACACTCGTACACACTCACACACACTAGCACACACACACTCGCACACACTCGCACATACTCGCACACACTCGCACACACTCGCATGCACACACTCGCACAGACATTCACACACACTCTCGCATACACACTCGCACAAACTCCTACACACACTCGTACACACTCACACACACTCGCACACACACTTGCACACACTCGCACACACTCGCACATACACACATACACATTCGCACACACTCGCACACACACTCGCACACACAGTCCTACACACTCACACACACACTCGCAAACACTCGCACACTTTCACACACACACTCACTCACACGTACACACTCATGCACACTTGCACACACTCACGCACACTAGCACACACTCGTAAGCATACACTCACACTCACTCACACACTTACTCACACGCACACACTCTCGCACACACTCACACACACTCGCGCACACTCGCACACACTCGCACGCCCACCATCACACACTCTCGCACACATTTGCACACACTCGCACTCACTTGCACCCACTCGCACGCACACACTCGCACACACTCATACACAATCCCACAAACTCGCACACACACACTCGCACACATTTGCACACACTCGCACACTCACACTCACTCGCACACACTTGCACACACTCGCACACACTCGCACACACAGTCCTACACACTCACACACACACTCGCAAACACTCACACAAACTCACACACACTCACTCACACGCACACACTTGCGCACACTAGCACACACTCGCACGCCCACACTCACACACATTCGCACTCACTCGCACGCACTCGCACGCACACACTTGCACAAACTCACACACACTCGCACACACTCATACACAATCGCATGCACACACACTCGCACACACACACTCGCACACACTAGCACACTCTCGCACACATTCACACTCACTCGCACGCGCACACTCGAACACACTCGCACAAACACACACACACTCGCACACACTTATACACAAACGCACACACACACTCGTACACACACTCGCACACACTCGCACACACTCGCACACACTCACTCACACACACACACTCGCACACACTCACACACACTTGCACACACTCGCACACACTCACACGCACACACACTCGCACACACACTCACACACACTCGCACACACTCACAAGCACACACTCGCACACACACTCACACACACTCACACGCACACACTCACACGCACACACTCGCACAAACAGTCGCACACACTCGCACCCACTCACTCGTGCACACTCGCGCACACTTGGGCACATTTGCACACACTCGCACACACTCGCACACTCTCGCAAACACACTCGCACACACACTCGCACACACTCGAACACACTCGCACATACTCGCAAACACTCGCACATACAGTCCTACAAACTCACACACACTCACACACACTAACACACTCGCACCCACACACAAACTGGCACACACTCAAACACACTCACTCATACACACTCGCACACAATCACTCGCACACACACACACACTCGCACACACTCGCACCCAGTCACTCGAGCACACTCACACACCCTCGCACGCACGCACACACTCGTACACACTCACATGCACACACTCATGCACACACACTCGCGCACACTCGTGCACACTCGCACGCACACATTCACACACATTCGCACTCAATTGCACACACTCGTACGCACACACTCGCACACACTCGCACACACACACTCGCACATACTTGCTCACACTCGCACACACTCGCACGCACACACTCGCACACACTCGCATGCACACACTCGCACACACACTCACACACACACACTCGCATACACACTCGCACAAACTCCTACACACACTCGTACACACTCACACACACTAGCACACACACACTCGCACACACTCGCACATACTCGCACACACTCGCACACACTCGCATGCACACATTCGCACACACTCACACACACACTCTCGCATACACACTTGCACAAACTCCTACACACTCAAACACACTCGCACACACACTTGCACACACTCGCACACACTCGCACATACACACATACACATTCGCACACACTCGCACACACACTCGCACACACAGTCGTACAAACTCACACACACACTCGCAAACACTCGCACACACTCACACACACACTCACTCACACGTACACACTCACGCACACTTGCACACAGTCACGCACACTAGCACACACTCGTAAGCATACACTCACACTCACTCACACACTTACTCACACGCACACACTCTCGCACACACTCACACACACTCGCACACACTCGCATGCCCACACTCGCACACTCTCGCACACATTTGCACACACTCGCATTCACTTGCACCCACTCGCACGCACACACTCGCACACACTCATACACAATCACACAAACTCGCACACACACACTCGCACACATTCGCACACACTCGCACACACTCACTCACACTCACTCGCACACACTTGCACACACTCGCACACACTCGCACACACAGTCCTACACACTCACACACACACTCGCAAACACTCGCACAAACTCACACACACTCACTCACACGCACACACTTGCGCACACTAGCACACACTCGCACGCCCACACTCACACACATTCGCACTCACTCGCACACACTCGCACGCACACACTCGCACAAACTCACACACACTCGTGCACACTCATACACAATCACATGCACACACACTTGCACACACACACTCGCACACACTCGCACACTCTCACACACATTCACACTCACTCGCACGCACTCGCACGTGCACACTCGAACACACTCGCACAAACTCACACACACTCGTACACACACTCGCACACACTCGCACACACTCGCACACACTCACTCACACACACTCACACACACACTCGCACACACTCACACACACTTGCACACACTCGCACACACTCACACGCACACACACTCGCACACACACTCGCACACACTCACAAGCACACACTCGCACACACACTCGCACACACTCACACGCACACACTCACACGCACACACTCGCACAAACAGTCGCACACACTCGCACCCACTCACTCGTGCACACTCGCGCACACTCGGGCACATTTGCACACACTCGCACACACTCGCACACTCTCGCACACACACTCGCACACACACTCGCACACACTCGAACACACTCGCACACACTCGCAAACACTCGCACATACAGTCCTACAAACTCACACACACTCACACACACTCACACACTCCACCCACACACAAACTGGCACACACTCAAACACACTCACTCATACACACTCGCACACACTCACTCGCACACACACACACTCGCACACACTAGCACCCAGTCACTCGAGCACACTCGCACACACTCGCACGCACGCACACACTCGCACACACTCACACGCACACAGTCACGCACACACACTTGCGCACACTCGTGCACACTTGCACGCACACATTCGCACACATTCGCACTCACTTGCACACACTCGTGCGCACACACTGGCACACACTGGCACACACTGGCACACACACACTCGCACACACTCGCACACACTTGCACACACTAGCACACACACACTCGCACATATTCGCACACACTCGCACGCACACACTCGCACACACTTGCATGCACACACTCGCACACACACACACACTCACATACACACTCGCACACACTCGCACAAACTCCTACACACACTCGTACACACACACACTCGCACACACACTCGCACACACTCGCACACACTCGCACATACACACATACACATTCGCACACACTCGCACACACACTCGCACACACAGTCCTACACACTCACACACACACTCGCAAACACTCGCACACACTCACACACACACTCACTCACACGTACACACTCGCGCACACTCGCACACACTCACGCACACTAGCACACACTCGCATGCACACACTGGCACACACACTAACACACACACTCACATACACACTCGCACACACTCGCACAAACTCCTACACACACTCGCACACACTCACACACACACTTGCACACACTTGCACACACACACTCGCACACAATCACACACACACTCGCAGACACTCGCACACACTCACTCATGCACACACTCATACACACTCGCCCACACTCGCACACACAGTCCTACACACTCACACACACACTCGCAAACACTCGCAAACACTCACACACACACTCACTCACACGTACACACTCGCACACACTCGCACGCCCACACTCTCACACTCTCACACACATTTGCACACACTCGCACTCACTCGCACGCACTCGCACACACACTCACACACACACTCGCACAAACTCATACACAATCGCACACACTCACTCGCACACAATTGCACACACTCGCACACACTCGCACACACTTGCACACACTTGCACACGCTTGCACACACTCGCACACACTCGCACACACTCGCACACACTCACACACATGCACACACACGCACACACGCTCACGCACACACTCGCACACACTCGCACACACTTGCATGCACACATTCGCACGCACTCGCACACACAAACACAAACTGGCACACACTCAAACACACTCACTCATACACACTCGCACACACTCACTCGCACACACACACACTCGCACACACTCACACACACACACTCGCGCACACTCGTGCACACTCGCACGCACACATTCGCACACATTCGCACTCACTTGCACACACTCGTACGCAAACACTGGCACACACTGGCACACACTCGCACACACACACTCGCACACACTCGCACACACTTGCACACACTAGCACACACACACTCGCACACACTCGCACATACTCGCACACACTCACACACACTTGCACGCACACACTCGCATGCACACACTCGCACACACTCACACACACTCGCATACACACTCGCACACACTCGCACAAACTCCTACACACACTCGTACACACTCACACACACTCGCACACACACTCGCACACACTCGCACATACACACATACACATTTGCACACACTCGCACACACACTCGCACACACAGTCCTACACACTCACACACACTCGCAAACACTCGCACACACTCACACACACACTCACTCACACGTACACACTCGCGCACACTCACGCACACTAGCACACACTCGTAAGCATACACTCAAACTCACTCACACACTTACTCACATGCACACACTCTCGCACACACTCACACACACTCGTGCACACTCGCACACACTCGCACGCCCACACTCGCACACTCTCGCACACATTTGCACACACTCGCACTCACTCGCACCCACTCGCATGCACACACTCGCACACACTCATACACAATCACACAAACTCGCACACACACACTCGCACACATTCGCACACACTCGCACACACTCACTCACTCACACTCACTCGCACACACTTGCACACACTCGCACACACTCGCACACACAGTCCTACACACTTACACACACTCGCAAACACTCGCACAAACTCACACATACTCACTCACACGCACACACTTGCGCACACTAGCACACACTCGCACGCCCACACTCGCACACATTCGCACTCACTCGCACGCACTCGCACGCACACACTCGCAAAAAACTCACACACACTCGCACACACTCATACACAATCGCACGCACACACACTCGCACACACACACTCGCACACTCTCACACTCACTCGCACGCACTCGCACGCACACACTCGCACACACTCGCATGCACACACTCGCACGCACACACTCGCACAAACAGTCGCACACACTCGCACCCACTCACTCGTGCACACTCGCGCACGCTCGGGCACATTTGCACACACTCGCACACACTCGCACACTCTCGCACACACACTCGCACACACACTCGCACACACTCAAACACACTCGCACACACTCGCAAACACTCGCACATACAGTCCTACAAACTCACACACACTCACACACACTCACACACTCCACCCACACACAAACTGGCACACACTCAAACACACTCACTCATACACACTCGCACACACTCACTCGCACACACACACACTCGCACACACTAGCACCCAGTCACTCGAGCACACTCGCACACACTCGCACGCACGCACACACTCGCACACACTCACACGCACACAGTCACGCACACACACTCGCGCACACTCGTGCACACTTGCACGCACACATTCGCACACATTCGCACTCACTTGCACACACTCGTGCGCACACACTGGCACACACTGGCACACACACACTCGCACACACTCGCACACACTTGCACATACTAGCACACACACACTCGCACATATTCGCACACACTCGCACGCACACACTCACACACACTTGCATGCACACACTTGCACACACACTCACACACACACTCACATACACACTCGCACACACTCGCACAAACTCCTACACACACTCGTACACACACACACTCGCACACACACTCGCACACACTCGCACACACTCGCACATACACACATACACATTCGCACACACTCGCACACACACTCGCACACACAGTCCTACACACTCACACATACACTTGCAAACACTCGCACACACTCACACACACACTCACTCACACGTACACACTCGCGCACACTCGCACACACTCACGCACACTAGCACACACTCGCATGCACACACTGGCACACACACTAACACACACACTCACATACACACTCGCACACACTCGCACAAACTCCTACACACACTCGCACACACTCACACACACACTCGCACGCTCACACTCGCACACACTCACACACACACTTGCACACACTTGCACACACACACTCGCACACAATCACTCGCACACACTCGCAGACACTCGCACACACTCACTCATGCACACACTCATACACACTCACCCACACTCGCACACACAGTCCTACACACTCACACACACACTCGCAAACACTCGCAAACACTCACACACACACTCACTCACACGTACACACTCGCACACACTCGCACGCCCACACTCTCACACTCTCGCACACATTTGCACACACTCGCACTCACTCGCACGCACTCGCACACACACTCACACACACACTCGCACAAACTCATACACAATCGCACACACTCACTCGCACACACTTGCACACACTCGCACACACTCGCACACACTTGCACACACTTGCACACGCTTGCACTCACTCGCACACACTCGCACACACTCGCACACACTCACACACACGCACACACACGCACACACACTCATGCACACACTCGCACACACTCGCACACACTTGCATGCACACATTCGCACGCACTCGCACACACAAACACAAACTGGCACACACTCAAACACACTCACTCATACACACTCGCACACACTCACTCGCACACACACACACACACTCGCACACACACACACTCGCGCACACTCGTGCACACTCGCACGCACACATTCGCACAAATTCGCACTCACTTGCACACACTCGAACGCAAACACTGGCACACACTGGCACACACTCGCACACACACACTCGCACACACTTGCACACACTAGCACACACACACTTGCACACACTCGCACACACTCACACACACTCGCATACACACTCGCACACACTCGCACAAACTCCTACACACACTCGTACACACTCACACACACTCGCACACAAACTCGCACACACTCGCACATACACACATACACATTTGCACACACTCGCACACACACTCGCACACACAGTCCTACACACTCACACACACACTCACTCACACATACACACTCGCGCACACTCACGCACACTAGCACACACTCGTAAGCATACACTCAAACTCACTCACACACTTACTCACATGCACACACTCTCGCACACACTCACACACACTCGTGCACACTCGCAAACACTCGCACGCCCACACTCGCACACTCTCGCACACATTTGCACACACTCGCACTCACTCGCACCCACTCGCATGCACACACTCGCACACACTCATACACAATCACACAAACTCGCACACACACACTCGCACACATTCGCACACACTCGCACACACTCACTCACTCACACTCACTCGCACACACTTGCACACACTCGCACACACTCGCACACACAGTCCTACACACTCACACACACTCGCAAACACTCGCACAAACTCACACACACTCACTCACACGCACACACTTGCGCACACTAGCACACACTCGCACGCCCACACTCGCACACATTCGCACTCACTCGCACGCACTCGCACGCACACACTCGCAAAAAACTCACACACACTCGCACACACTCATACAAAATCGCACGCACACACACTCGCACACACTCGCACACTCTCGCACTCACTCGCACGCACTCGCACGCACACACTCGCATGCACACACTCGCACACACACTCACACACACACACTCGCATACACACTCGCACACACTCGCACAAACTCCTACACACACTCGTACACACTCACACACACTCGCACACACACTTGCACACACTCGAACATACACACATACACATTCGCACACACTCGCACACTCACTCGCACACACAGTCCTACACAATCACACACACACTCGCACACACACACTCACTCACACGTACACACTCGCGCACACTCGCACACACTCACGCACACTAGCACACACTCGTAAGCATACACTCACACTCACTCACACACTTACTCACACTCACACACTCTCGCACACACTCACACACACTCGCCCACACTCGCACACACTCGCACGCCCACACTCGCACACTCTCGCACACATTTGCACACACTCGCACTCACTCACACCCACTCGCACGCACACACTCGCACACACTCATACACAATCACACAAACTCGCACACACACACTCGCACACATTCGCACACACTCGCACACACTCACTCACTCACACTCACTCGCACACTTGCACACACTCGCACACACTCGCACACACAGTCCTACACACTCACACACACACTCGCAAACACTCGCACAAACTCACACACACTCACTCACACGCACACACTTGCGCACAGTAGCACACACTCGCACGCCCACACTCGCACACATTCGCACTCACTCGCACGCACTCGCACGCACACACTCGCACAAACTCACACACACTCGCACACACTCATACACAATCGCACGCACACACACTCGCACACACTCGCACACTCTCGCACACATTCGAACTCACTCGCACGCACACTCTCCCACAAACTCGCATGCACACACTCGCACACACACACACTCGCATACACACTCGCACAAACTCCTACAAACACTCGTACACACTCACACACACTCGCACACACACTTGCACACACTCGCACACACTCGCACATACACACATACACATTCGCACACACTCGCACAATCACTCGCACACACAGTCCTACACACTCACACACACACTCGCAAACACTCGCACACACACACACTCACTCACACGTACACACTCGCGCACACTCACACACACTCACGCACACTAGCACACACTCGTAAGCATACACTCACACTCACTCACACACTTACTCAACCGCACACACTCTCGCACACACTCACACACATTCGCGCACACTCACACACACTCGCACGCCCACACTCGCACACTCTCGCACACATTTGCACACACTCGCACTCACTCGCACCCACTCGCATGCACACACTCGCACACACTCATACACAATCACACAAACTGACACACACTCGCACACACTCACACACTCGCACCCACTCACTCGTGCACACTCGCACACATTCGCACTCACTCGCACGCACTCGCACGCACACACTCTCACACACTCGCACAAACTCACACACTCGCACACACTTATACACAATCGGACACACACACTCACTCACTCACACTCACTCGCACACACTTGCACACACTCGCACACACTCGCACACACAGTCCTACACACTCACACACACTCGCAAACACTCGCACAAACTCACACACACTCACTCACACCCACACACTTGCACACACTAGCAGACACTCGCACGCTCACACTTGCACACACTCACACTCACTCGCACGCACTCGCACACACTCGCACATACTCGCACACACTTGCACACACTCGCATGCACACACTCGCACACACACTCACAAACACACACTCGCATACACACTCGCACACACTCGCACAAACTCCTACACACACTCGTACACACTCACACACACTCACACACACACTCGCACACACTCGCACATACACACATACACATTTGCACACACTCGCACACACACTCGCACACACAGTCCTACACACTCACACACACTCGCAAACACTCGCACACACTCACACACACACTCACTCACACGTACACACTCGCGCACACTCACGCACACTAGCACACACTCGTAAGCATACACTCAAACTCACTCACACACTTACTCACATGCACACACTCTCGCACACACTCACACACACTCGTGCACACTCGCACACACTCGCACGCCCACACTCGCACACTCTCGCACACATTTGCACACACTCGCACTCACTCGCACCCACTCGCATGCACACACTCGCACACACTCATACACAATCACACAAACTCGCACACACACACTCGCACACATTCGCACACACTCGCACACACTCACTCACTCACACTCACTCGCACACACTTGCACACACTCGCACACACTCGCACACACAGTCCTACACACTCACACACACTCGCAAACACTCGCACAAACTCACACATACTCACTCACACGCACACACTTGCGCACACTAGCACACACTCGCACGCCCACACTCGCACACATTCGCACTCACTCGCACGCACTCGCACGCACACACTCGCAAAAAACTCACACACACTCGCACACACTCATACACAATCACACGCACACACACTCGCACACACACACTCGCACACTCTCACACTCACTCGCACGCACTCGCACGCACACACTCGCACACACTCGCATGCACACACTCGCACGCACACACTCGCACAAACAGTCGCACACACTCGCACCCACTCACTCGTGCACACTCGCGCACGCTCGGGCACATTTGCACACACTCGCACACACTCGCACACTCTCGCACACACACTCGCACACACACTCGCACACACTCGAACACACTCGCACACACTCGCAAACACTCGCACATACAGTCCTACAAACTCACACACACTCACACACACTCACACACTCCACCCACACACAAACTGGCACACACTCAAACACACTCACTCATACACACTCGCACACACTCACTCGCACACACACACACTCGCACACACTAGCACCCAGTCACTCGAGCACACTCGCACACACTTGCACGCACGCACACACTCGCACACACTCACACGCACACAGTCACGCACACACACTCGCGCACACTCGTGCACACTTGCACGCACACATTCGCACACATTCGCACTCACTTGCACACACTCGTGCGCACACACTGGCACACACTGGCACACACACACTCGCACACACTCGCACACACTTGCACATACTAGCACACACACACTCGCACATATTCGCACACACTCGCACGCACACACTCGCACACACTTGCATGCACACACTTGCACACACACTCACACACACACTCACATACACACTCGCACACACTCGCACAAACTCCTACACACACTCGTACACACACACACTCGCACACACACTCGCACACACTCGCACACACTCGCACATACACACATACACATTCGCACACACTCGCACACACACTCGCACACACAGTCCTACACACTCACACATACACTTGCAAACACTCGCACACACTCACACACACACTCACTCACACGTACACACTCGCGCACACTCGCACACACTCACGCACACTAGCACACACTCGCATGCACACACTGGCACACACACTAACACACACACTCACATACACACTCGCACACACTCGCACAAACTCCTACACACACTCGCACACACTCACACACACACTCGCACGCTCACACTCGCACACACTCACACACACACTTGCACACACTTGCACACACACACTCGCACACAATCACTCGCACACACTCGCAGACACTCGCACACACTCACTCATGCACACACTCATACACACTCACCCACACTCGCACACACAGTCCTACACACTCACACACACACTCGCAAACACTCGCAAACACTCACACACACACTCACTCACACGTACACACTCGCACACACTCGCACGCCCACACTCTCACACTCTCGCACACATTTGCACACACTCGCACTCACTCGCACGCACTCGCACACACACTCACACACACACTCGCACAAACTCATACACAATCGCACACACTCACTCGCACACACTTGCACACACTCGCACACACTTGCACACACTTGCACACGCTTGCACACACTCGCACACACACTCATGCACACACTCGCACACACTCGCACACACTTGCATGCACACATTCGCACGCACTCGCACACACAAACACAAACTGGCACACACTCAAACACACTCACTCATACACACTCGCACACACTCACTCGCACACACACACACACACTCGCACACACACATACTCGCGCACACTCGTGCACACTCGCACGCACACATTCGCACACATTCGCACTCACTTGCACACACTCGAACGCAAACACTGGCACACACTGGCACACACTCGCACACACACACTCGCACACACTTGCACACACTAGCACACACACACTCGCACACACTTGCACATACTCTCACACACTCACACACACTTGCACACACTCGCACACACTCACACACACTCGCATACACACTCGCACACACTCGCACAAACTCCTACACACACTCGTACACACTCACACACACTCGCACACACACTCGCACACACTCGCACATACACACACACACACTCGCACAAACTCATACACAATCGCACACACTCACTCGCACACAATTGCACACACTCGCACACACTCGCACACACTTGCACACACTTGCACACGCTTGCACACACTCGCACACACTCGCACACACTCGCACACACTCACACACATGCACACACACGCGCACACGCTCACGCACACACTCGCACACACTCGCACACACTTGCATGCACACATTCGCACGCACTCGCACACACAAACACAAACTGGCACACACTCAAACACACTCACTCATACACACTCGCACACACTCACTCGCACACACACACACTCGCACACACTCACACACACACACACTCGCGCACACTCGTGCACACTCGCACGCACACATTCGCACACATTCGCACTCACTTGCACACACTCGTACGCAAACACTGGCACACACTGGCACACACTCGCACACACACACTCGCACACACTCGCACACACTTGCACACACTAGCACACACACACTCGCACACACTCGCACATACTCGCACACACTCACACACACTTGCACGCACACACTCGCATGCACACACTCGCACACACTCACACACACTCGCATACACACTCGCACACACTCGCACAAACTCCTACACACACTCGTACACACTCACACACACTCGCACACACACTCGCACACACTCGCACATACACACATACACATTTGCACACACTCGCACACACACTCGCACACACAGTCCTACACACTCACACACACTCGCAAACACTCGCACACACTCACACACACACTCACTCACACGTACACACTCGCGCACACTCACGCACACTAGCACACACTCGTAAGCATACACTCAAACTCACTCACACACTTACTCACATGCACACACTCTCGCACACACTCACACACACTCGTGCACACTCGCACACACTCGCACGCCCACACTCGCACACTCTCGCACACATTTGCACACACTCGCACTCACTCGCACCCACTCGCATGCACACACTCGCACACACTCATACACAATCACACAAACTCGCACACACACACTCGCACACATTCGCACACACTCGCACACACTCACTCACTCACACTCACTCGCACACACTTGCACACACTCGCACACACTCGCACACACAGTCCTACACACTCACACACACTCGCAAACACTCGCACAAACTCACACATACTCACTCACACGCACACACTTGCGCACACTAGCACACACTCGCACGCCCACACTCACACACATTCGCACTCACTCGCACGCACTCGCACGCACACACTCGCAAAAAACTCACACACACTCGCACACACTCATACACAATCGCACGCACACACACTCGCACACACACACTCGCACACTCTCACACTCACTCGCACGCACTCGCACGCACACACTCGCACACACTCGCATGCACACACTCGCACGCACACACTCGCACAAACAGTCGCACACACTCGCACCCACTCACTCGTGCAAACTCGCGCACGCTCGGGCACATTTGCACACACTCGCACACACTCGCACACTCTCGCACACACACTCGCACACACACTCGCACACACTCGAACACACTCGCACACACTCGCAAACACTCGCACATACAGTCCTACAAACTCACACACACTCACACACACTCACACACTCCACCCACACACAAACTGGCACACACTCAAACACACTCACTCATACACACTCGCACACACTCACTCGCACACACACACACTCGCACACACTAGCACCCAGTCACTCGAGCACACTCGCACACACTCGCACGCACGCACACACTCGCACACACTCACACGCACACAGTCACGCACACACACTCGCGCACACTCGTGCACACTTGCACGCACACATTCGCACACATTCGCACTCACTTGCACACACTCGTGCGCACACACTGGCACACACTGGCACACACTGGCACACACACACTCGCACACACTCGCACACACTTGCACATACTAGCACACACACACTCGCACATATTCGCACACACTCGCACGCACACACTCGCACACACTTGCATGCACACACTTGCACACACACTCACACACACACTCACATACACACTCGCACACACTCGCACAAACTCCTACACACACTCGTACACACACACACTCGCACACACACTCGCACACACTCGCACACACTCGCACATACACACATACACATTCGCACACACTCGCACACACACTCGCACACACAGTCCTACACACTCACACATACACTTGCAAACACTCGCACACACTCACACACACACTCACTCACACGTACACACTCGCGCACACTCGCACACACTCACGCACACTAGCACACACTCGCATGCACACACTGGCACACACACTAACACACACACTCACATACACACTCGCACACACTCGCACAAACTCCTACACACACTCGCACACACTCACACACACACTCGCACGCTCACACTCGCACACACTCACACACACACTTGCACACACTTGCACACACACACTCGCACACAATCACTCGCACACACTCGCAGACACTCGCACACACTCACTCATGCACACACTCATACACACTCACCCACACTCGCACACACAGTCCTACACACTCACACACACACTCGCAAACACTCGCAAACACTCACACACACACTCACTCACACGTACACACTCGCACACACTCGCACGCCCACACTCTCACACTCTCGCACACATTTGCACACACTCGCACTCACTCGCACGCACTCGCACACACACTCACACACACACTCGCACAAACTCATACACAATCGCACACACTCACTCGCACACACTTGCACACACTCGCACACACTCGCACACACTTGCACACACTTGCACACGCTTGCACACACTCGCACACACACTCATGCACACACTCGCACACACTCGCACAAACTTGCATGCACACATTCGCACGCACTCGCACACACAAACACAAACTGGCACACACTCAAACACACTCACTCATACACACTCGCACACACTCACTCGCACACACACACACACACTCGCACACACACATACTCGCGCACACTCGTGCACACTCGCACGCACACATTCGCACACATTCGCACTCACTTGCACACACTCGAACGCAAACACTGGCACACACTGGCACACACTCGCACACACACACTCGCACACACTTGCACACACTAGCACACACACACTCGCACACACTTGCACATACTCTCACACACTCACACACACTTGCACACACTCGCACACACTCACACACACTCGCATACACACTCGCACACACTCGCACAAACTCCTACACACACTCGTACACACTCACACACACTCGCACACACACTCGCACACACTCGCACATACACACACACACACACTCGCACAAACTCATACACAATCGCACACACTCACTCGCACACAATTGCACACACTCGCACACACTCGCACACACTTGCACACACTTGCACACGCTTGCACACACTCGCACACACTCGCACACACTCGCACACACTCACACACATGCACACACACGCGCACACGCTCACGCACACACTCGCACACACTCGCACACACTTGCATGCACACATTCGCACGCACTCGCACACACAAACACAAACTGGCACACACTCAAACACACTCACTCATACACACTCGCACACACTCACTCGCACACACACACACTCGCACACACTCACACACACACACACTCGCGCACACTCGTGCACACTCGCACGCACACATTCGCACACATTCGCACTCACTTGCACACACTCGTACGCAAACACTGGCACACACTGGCACACACTCGCACACACACACTCGCACACACTCGCACACACTTGCACACACTAGCACACACACACTCGCACACACTCGCACATACTCGCACACACTCACACACACTTGCACGCACACACTCGCATGCACACACTCGCACACACTCACACACACTCGCATACACACTCGCACACACTCGCACAAACTCCTACACACACTCGTACACACTCACACACACTCGCACACACACTCGCACACACTCGCACATACACACATACACATTTGCACACACTCGCACACACACTCGCACACACAGTCCTACACACTCACACACACTCGCAAACACTCGCACACACTCACACACACACTCACTCACACGTACACACTCGCGCACACTCACGCACACTAGCACACACTCGTAAGCATACACTCAAACTCACTCACACACTTACTCACATGCACACACTCTCGCACACACTCACACACACTCGTGCACACTCGCACACACTCGCACGCCCACACTCGCACACTCTCGCACACATTTGCACACACTCGCACTCACTCGCACCCACTCGCATGCACACACTCGCACACACTCATACACAATCACACAAACTCGCACACACACACTCGCACACATTCGCACACACTCGCACACACTCACTCACTCACACTCACTCGCACACACTTGCACACACTCGCACGCCCACACTCACACACATTCGCACTCACTCGCACGCACTCGCACGCACACACTCGCAAAAAACTCACACACACTCGCACACACTCATACACAATCGCACGCACACACACTCGCACACACACACTCGCACACTCTCACACTCACTCGCACGCACTCGCACGCACACACTCGCACACACTCGCATGCACACACTCGCACGCACACACTCGCACAAACAGTCGCACACACTCGCACCCACTCACTCGTGCAAACTCGCGCACGCTCGGGCACATTTGCACACACTCGCACACACTCGCACACTCTCGCACACACACTCGCACACACACTCGCACACACTCGAACACACTCGCACACACTCGCAAACACTCGCACATACAGTCCTACAAACTCACACACACTCACACACACTCACACACTCCACCCACACACAAACTGGCACACACTCAAACACACTCACTCATACACACTCGCACACACTCACTCGCACACACACACACTCGCACACACTAGCACCCAGTCACTCGAGCACACTCGCACACACTCGCACGCACGCACACACTCGCACACACTCACACGCACACAGTCACGCACACACACTCGCGCACACTCGTGCACACTTGCACGCACACATTCGCACACATTCGCACTCACTTGCACACACTCGTGCGCACACACTGGCACACACTGGCACACACTGGCACACACACACTCGCACACACTCGCACACACTTGCACATACTAGCACACACACACTCGCACATATTCGCACACACTCGCACGCACACACTCGCACACACTTGCATGCACACACTTGCACACACACTCACACACACACTCACATACACACTCGCACACACTCGCACAAACTCCTACACACACTCGTACACACACACACTCGCACACACACTCGCACACACTCGCACACACTCGCACATACACACATACACATTCGCACACACTCGCACACACACTCGCACACACAGTCCTACACACTCACACATACACTTGCAAACACTCGCACACACTCACACACACACTCACTCACACGTACACACTCGCGCACACTCGCACACACTCACGCACACTAGCACACACTCGCATGCACACACTGGCACACACACTAACACACACACTCACATACACACTCGCACACACTCGCACAAACTCCTACACACACTCGCACACACTCACACACACACTCGCACGCTCACACTCGCACACACTCACACACACACTTGCACACACTTGCACACACACACTCGCACACAATCACTCGCACACACTCGCAGACACTCGCACACACTCACTCATGCACACACTCATACACACTCACCCACACTCGCACACACAGTCCTACACACTCACACACACACTCGCAAACACTCGCAAACACTCACACACACACTCACTCACACGTACACACTCGCACACACTCGCACGCCCACACTCTCACACTCTCGCACACATTTGCACACACTCGCACTCACTCGCACGCACTCGCACACACACTCACACACACACTCGCACAAACTCATACACAATCGCACACACTCACTCGCACACACTTGCACACACTCGCACACACTCGCACACACTTGCACACACTTGCACACGCTTGCACACACTCGCACACACACTCA
Source organism: Phyllobates terribilis (assembly GCF_046119375.1). Taxonomy (NCBI): domain Eukaryota; kingdom Metazoa; phylum Chordata; class Amphibia; order Anura; family Dendrobatidae; genus Phyllobates; species Phyllobates terribilis. Next base: position 4,646,306 of record NW_027362853.1, read on the forward strand.
TGCACACACTCGCACACACTCGCACACACTTGCATGCACACATTCGCACGCACTCGCACACACAAACACAAACTGGCACACACTCAAACACACTCACTCATACACACTCGCACACACTCACTCGCACACACACACACACACTCGCACACACACATACTCGCGCACACTCGTGCACACTCGCACGCACACATTCGCACACATTCGCACTCACTTGCACACATTCGAACGCAAACACTGGCACACACTGGCACACACTCGCACACACACACTCGCACACACTTGCACACACTAGCACACACACACTCGCACACACTTGCACATACTCTCACACACTCACACACACTTGCACACACTCGCACACACTCACACACACTCGCATACACACTCGCACACACTCGCACAAACTCCTACACACACTCGTACACACTCACACACACTCGCACACACACTCGCACACACTCGCACATACACACACACACACACTCGCACAAACTCATACACAATCGCACACACTCACTCGCACACAATTGCACACACTCGCACACACTCGCACACACTTGCACACACTTGCACACGCTTGCACACACTCGCACACACTCGCACACACTCGCACACACTCACACACATGCACACACACGCGCACACGCTCACGCACACACTCGCACACACTCGCACACACTTGCATGCACACATTCGCACGCACTCGCACACACAAACACAAACTGGCACACACTCAAACACACTCACTCATACACACTCGCACACACTCACTCGCACACACACACACTCGCACACACTCACACACACACACACTCGCGCACACTCGTGCACACTCGCACGCACACATTCGCACACATTCGCACTCACTTGCACACACTCGTACGCAAACACTGGCACACACTGGCACACACTCGCACACACACACTCGCACACACTCGCACACACTTGCACACACTAGCACACACACACTCGCACACACTCGCACATACTCGCACACACTCACACACACTTGCACGCACACACTCGCATGCACACACTCGCACACACTCACACACACTCGCATACACACTCGCACACACTCGCACAAACTCCTACACACACTCGTACACACTCACACACACTCGCACACACACTCGCACACACTCGCACATACACACATACACATTTGCACACACTCGCACACACACTCGCACACACAGTCCTACACACTCACACACACTCGCAAACACTCGCACACACTCACACACACACTCACTCACACGTACACACTCGCGCACACTCACGCACACTAGCACACACTCGTAAGCATACACTCAAACTCACTCACACACTTACTCACATGCACACACTCTCGCACACACTCACACACACTCGTGCACACTCGCACACACTCGCACGCCCACACTCGCACACTCTCGCACACATTTGCACACACTCGCACTCACTCGCACCCACTCGCATGCACACACTCGCACACACTCATACACAATCACACAAACTCGCACACACACACTCGCACACATTCGCACACACTCGCACACACTCACTCACTCACACTCACTCGCACACACTTGCACACACTCGCACACACTCGCACACACAGTCCTACACACTCACACACACTCGCAAACACTCGCACAAACTCACACATACTCACTCACACGCACACACTTGCGCACACTAGCACACACTCGCACGCCCACACTCGCACACATTCGCACTCACTCGCACGCACTCGCACGCACACACTCGCAAAAAACTCACACACACTCGCACACACTCATACACAATCGCACGCACACACACTCGCACACACACACTCGCACACTCTCACACTCACTCGCACGCACTCGCACGCACACACTCGCACACACTCGCATGCACACACTCGCACGCACACACTCGCACAAACAGTCGCACACACTCGCACCCACTCACTCGTGCAAACTCGCGCACGCTCGGGCACATTTGCACACACTCGCACACACTCGCACACTCTCGCACACACACTCGCACACACACTCGCACACACTCGAACACACTCGCACACACTCGCAAACACTCGCACATACAGTCCTACAAACTCACACACACTCACACACACTCACACACTCCACCCACACACAAACTGGCACACACTCAAACACACTCACTCATACACACTCGCACACACTCACTCGCACACACACACACTCGCACACACTAGCACCCAGTCACTCGAGCACACTCGCACACACTCGCACGCACGCACACACTCGCACACACTCACACGCACACAGTCACGCACACACACTCGCGCACACTCGTGCACACTTGCACGCACACATTCGCACACATTCGCACTCACTTGCACACACTCGTGCGCACACACTGGCACACACTGGCACACACTGGCACACACACACTCGCACACACTCGCACACACTTGCACATACTAGCACACACACACTCGCACATATTCGCACACACTCGCACGCACACACTCGCACACACTTGCATGCACACACTTGCACACACACTCACACACACACTCACATACACACTCGCACACACTCGCACAAACTCCTACACACACTCGTACACACACACACTCGCACACACACTCGCACACACTCGCACACACTCGCACATACACACATACACATTCGCACACACTCGCACACACACTCGCACACACAGTCCTACACACTCACACATACACTTGCAAACACTCGCACACACTCACACACACACTCACTCACACGTACACACTCGCGCACACTCGCACACACTCACGCACACTAGCACACACTCGCATGCACACACTGGCACACACACTAACACACACACTCACATACACACTCGCACACACTCGCACAAACTCCTACACACACTCGCACACACTCACACACACACTCGCACGCTCACACTCGCACACACTCACACACACACTTGCACACACTTGCACACACACACTCGCACACAATCACTCGCACACACTCGCAGACACTCGCACACACTCACTCATGCACACACTCATACACACTCACCCACACTCGCACACACAGTCCTACACACTCACACACACACTCGCAAACACTCGCAAACACTCACACACACACTCACTCACACGTACACACTCGCACACACTCGCACGCCCACACTCTCACACTCTCGCACACATTTGCACACACTCGCACTCACTCGCACGCACTCGCACACACACTCACACACACACTCGCACAAACTCATACACAATCGCACACACTCACTCGCACACACTTGCACACACTCGCACACACTCGCACACACTTGCACACACTTGCACACGCTTGCACACACTCGCACACACACTCATGCACACACTCGCACACACTCGCACACACTTGCATGCACACATTCGCACGCACTCGCACACACAAACACAAACTGGCACACACTCAAACACACTCACTCATACACACTCGCACACACTCACTCGCACACACACACACACACTCGCACACACACATACTCGCGCACACTCGTGCACACTCGCACGCACACATTCGCACACATTCGCACTCACTTGCACACATTCGAACGCAAACACTGGCACACACTGGCACACACTCGCACACACACACTCGCACACACTTGCACACACTAGCACACACACACTCGCACACACTTGCACATACTCTCACACACTCACACACACTTGCACACACTCACACACTCACACACACTCGCATACACACTCGCACACACTCGCACAAACTCCTACACACACTCGTACACACTCACACACACTCGCACACACACTCGCACACACTCGCACATACACACACACACACACTCGCACAAACTCATACACAATCGCACACACTCACTCGCACACAATTGCACACACTCGCACACACTCGCACACACTTGCACACACTTGCACACGCTTGCACACACTCGCACACACTCGCACACACTCGCACACACTCACACACATGCACACACACGCGCACACGCTCACGCACACACTCGCACACACTCGCACACACTTGCATGCACACATTCGCACGCACTCGCACACACAAACACAAACTGGCACACACTCAAACACACTCACTCATACACACTCGCACACACTCACTCGCACACACACACACTCGCACACACTCACACACACACACACTCGCGCACACTCGTGCACACTCGCACGCACACATTCGCACACATTCGCACTCACTTGCACACACTCGTACGCAAACACTGGCACACACTGGCACACACTCGCACACACACACTCGCACACACTCGCACACACTTGCACACACTAGCACACACACACTCGCACACACTCGCACATACTCGCACACACTCACACACACTTGCACGCACACACTCGCATGCACACACTCGCACACACTCACACACACTCGCATACACACTCGCACACACTCGCACAAACTCCTACACACACTCGTACACACTCACACACACTCGCACACACACTCGCACACACTCGCACATACACACATACACATTTGCACACACTCGCACACACACTCGCACACACAGTCCTACACACTCACACACACTCGCAAACACTCGCACACACTCACACACACACTCACTCACACGTACACACTCGCGCACACTCACGCACACTAGCACACACTCGTAAGCATACACTCAAACTCACTCACACACTTACTCACATGCACACACTCTCGCACACACTCACACACACTCGTGCACACTCGCACACACTCGCACGCCCACACTCGCACACTCTCGCACACATTTGCACACACTCGCACTCACTCGCACCCACTCGCATGCACACACTCGCACACACTCATACACAATCACACAAACTCGCACACACACACTCGCACACATTCGCACACACTCGCACACACTCACTCACTCACACTCACTCGCACACACTTGCACACACTCGCACACACTCGCACACACAGTCCTACACACTCACACACACTCGCAAACACTCGCACAAACTCACACATACTCACTCACACGCACACACTTGCGCACACTAGCACACACTCGCACGCCCACACTCGCACACATTCGCACTCACTCGCACGCACTCGCACGCACACACTCGCAAAAAACTCACACACACTCGCACACACTCATACACAATCGCACGCACACACACTCGCACACACACACTCGCACACTCTCACACTCACTCGCACGCACTCGCACGCACACACTCGCACACACTCGCATGCACACACTCGCACGCACACACTCGCACAAACAGTCGCACACACTCGCACCCACTCACTCGTGCAAACTCGCGCACGCTCGGGCACATTTGCACACACTCGCACACACTCGCACACTCTCGCACACACACTCGCACACACACTCGCACACACTCGAACACACTCGCACACACTCGCAAACACTCGCACATACAGTCCTACAAACTCACACACACTCACACACACTCACACACTCCACCCACACACAAACTGGCACACACTCAAACACACTCACTCATACACACTCGCACACACTCACTCGCACACACACACACTCGCACACACTAGCACCCAGTCACTCGAGCATACTCGCACACACTCGCACGCACGCACACACTCGCACACACTCACACGCACACAGTCACGCACACACACTCGCGCACACTCGTGCACACTTGCACGCACACATTCGCACACATTCGCACTCACTTGCACACACTCGTGCGCACACACTGGCACACACTGGCACACACTGGCACACACACACTCGCACACACTCGCACACACTTGCACATACTAGCACACACACACTCGCACATATTCGCACACACTCGCACGCACACACTCGCACACACTTGCATGCACACACTTGCACACACACTCACACACACACTCACATACACACTCGCACACACTCGCACAAACTCCTACACACACTCGTACACACACACACTCGCACACACACTCGCACACACTCGCACACACTCGCACATACACACATACACATTCGCACACACTCGCACACACACTCGCACACACAGTCCTACACACTCACACATACACTTGCAAACACTCGCACACACTCACACACACACTCACTCACACGTACACACTCGCGCACACTCGCACACACTCACGCACACTAGCACACACTCGCATGCACACACTGGCACACACACTAACACACACACTCACATACACACTCGCACACACTCGCACAAACTCCTACACACACTCGCACACACTCACACACACACTCGCACGCTCACACTCGCACACACTCACACACACACTTGCACACACTTGCACACACACACTCGCACACAATCACTCGCACACACTCGCAGACACTCGCACACACTCACTCATGCACACACTCATACACACTCACCCACACTCGCACACACAGTCCTACACACTCACACACACACTCGCAAACACTCGCAAACACTCACACACACACTCACTCACACGTACACACTCGCACACACTCGCACGCCCACACTCTCACACTCTCGCACACATTTGCACACACTCGCACTCACTCGCACGCACTCGCACACACACTCACACACACACTCGCACAAACTCATACACAATCGCACACACTCACTCGCACACACTTGCACACACTCGCACACACTCGCACACACTTGCACACACTTGCACACGCTTGCACACACTCGCACACACACTCATGCACACACTCGCACACACTCGCACACACTTGCATGCACACATTCGCACGCACTCGCACACACAAACACAAACTGGCACACACTCAAACACACTCACTCATACACACTCGCACACACTCACTCGCACACACACACACACACTCGCACACACACACACTCGCGCACACTCGTGCACACTCGCACGCACACATTCGCACACATTCGCACTCACTTGCACACACTCGAACGCAAACACTGGCACACACTGGCACACACTCGCACACACACACTCGCACACACTTGCACACACTAGCACACACACACTCGCACACACTCGCACATACTCTCACACACTCACACACACTTGCACACACTCGCACACACTCACACACACTCGCATACACACTCGCACACACTCGCACAAACTCCTACACACACTCGTACACACTCACACACACTCGCACACACACTCGCACACACTCGCATATACACACACACACACACTCGCACAAACTCATACACAATCGCACACACTCACTCGCACACAATTGCACACACTCGCACACACTCGCACACACTTGCACACACTTGCACACACTCGCACACACTCACACACATGCACACACACGCACACACGCTCACGCACACACTCGCACACACTCGCACACACTTGCATGCACACATTCGCACGCACTCGCACACACAAACACAAACTGGCACACACTCAAACACACTCACTCATACACACTCGCACACACTCACTCGCACACACACACACTCGCACACACTCACACACACACACACTCGCGCACACTCGTGCACACTCGCACGCACACATTCGCACACATTCGCACTCACTTGCACACACTCGTACGCAAACACTGGCACACACTGGCACACACTCGCACACACACACTCGCACACACTCGCACACACTTGCACACACTAGCACACACACACTCGCACACACTCGCACATACTCGCACACACTCACACACACTTGCACACACACACTCGCATGCACACACTCGCACACACTCACACACACTCGCATACACACTCGCACACACTCGCACAAACTCCTACACACACTCGTACACACTCACACACATTCGCACACACACTCGCACACACTCGCACATACACACATACACATTTGCACACACTCGCACACACACTCGCACACACAGTCCTACACACTCACACACACTCGCAAACACTCGCACACACTCACACACACACTCACTCACACGTACACACTCGCGCACACTCACGCACACTAGCACACACTCGTAAGCATACACTCAAACTCACTCACACACTTACTCACATGCACACACTCTCGCACACACTCACACACACTCGTGCACACTCGCACACACTCGCACGCCCACACTCGCACACTCTCGCACACATTTGCACACACTCGCACTCACTCGCACCCACTCGCATGCACACACTCGCACACACTCATACACAATCACACAAACTCGCACACACACACTCGCACACATTCGCACACACTCGCACACACTCACTCACTCACACTCACTCGCACACACTTGCACACACTCGCACACACTCGCACACACAGTCCTACACACTCACACACACTCGCAAACACTCGCACAAACTCACACATACTCACTCACACGCACACACTTGCGCACACTAGCACACACTCGCACGCCCACACTCGCACACATTCGCACTCACTCGCACGCACTCGCACGCACACACTCGCAAAAAACTCACACACACTCGCACACACTCATACACAATCGCACGCACACACACTCGCACACACACACTCGCACACTCTCACACTCACTCGCACGCACTCGCACGCACACACTCGCACACACTTGCATGCACACACTCGCACGCACACACTCGCACAAACTGTCGCACACACTCGCACCCACTCACTCGTGCACACTCGCGCACGCTCGGGCTCATTTGCACACACTCGCACACACTCGCACACTCTCGCACACACACTCGCACACACACTCGCACACACTCGAACACACTCGCACACACTCGCAAACACTCGCACATACAGTCCTACAAACTCACACACACTCACACACACTCACACACTCCACCCACACACAAACTGGCACACACTCAAACACACTCACTCATACACACTCGCACACACTCACTCGCACACACACACACTCGCACACACTAGCACCCAGTCACTCGAGCACACTCGCACACACTCGCACGCACGCACACACTCGCACACACTCACACGCACACAGTCACGCACACACACTCGCGCACACTCGTGCACACTTGCACGCACACATTCGCACACATTCGCACTCACTTGCACACACTCGTGCGCACACACTGGCACACACTGGCACACACTGGCACACACACACTCGCACACACTCGCACACACTTGCACATACTAGCACACACACACTCGCACATATTCGCACACACTCACACGCACACACTCGCACACACTTGCATGCACACACTTGCACACACACTCACACACACACTCACATACACACTCGCACACACTCGCACAAACTCCTACACACACTCGTACACACACACACTCGCACACACACTCGCACACACTCGCACATACTCGCACATACACACATACACATTCGCACACACTCGCACACACACTCGCACACACAGTCCTACACACTCACACATACACTTGCAAACACTCGCACACACTCACACACACACTCACTCACACGTACACACTCGCGCACACTCGCACACACTCACGCACACTAGCACACACTCGCATGCACACACTGGCACACACACTAACACACACACTCACATACACACTCGCACACACTCGCACAAACTCCTACACACACTCGCACACACTCACACACACACTCACACGCTCACACTCGCACACACTCACACACACACTTGCACACACTTGCACACACACACTCGCACACAATCACTCGCACACACTCGCAGACACTCGCACACACTCACTCATGCACACACTCATACACACTCACCCACACTCGCACACACAGTCCTACACACTCACACACACACTCGCAAACACTCGCAAACACTCACACACACACTCACTCACACGTACACACTCGCACACACTCGCACACCCACACTCTCACACTCTCGCACACATTTGCACACACTCGCACTCACTCGCACGCACTCGCACACACACTCACACACACACTCGCACAAACTCATACACAATCGCACACACTCACTCGCACACACTTGCACACACTCGCACACACTCGCACACACTTGCACACACTTGCACACGCTTGCACTCACTCGCACACACTCGCACACACTCGCACACACTCACACACACGCACACACACGCACACACACTCATGCACACACTCGCACACACTCGCACACACTTGCATGCACACATTCGCATGCACTCGCACACACAAACACAAACTGGCACACACTCAAACACACTCACTCATACACACTCGCACACACTCACTCGCACACACACACACACACTCGCACACACACACACTCGCGCACACTCGTGCACACTCGCACGCACACATTCGCACACATTCGCACTCACTTGCACACACTCGAACGCAAACACTGGCACACACTGGCACACACTCGCACACACACACTCGCACACACTTGCACACACTAGCACACACACACTCGCACACACTCGCACATACTCTCACACACTCACACACACTTGCACACACTCGCACACACTCACACACACTCGCATACACACTCGCACACACTCGCACAAACTCCTACACACACTCGTACACACTCACACACACTCGCACACACACTCGCACACACTCGCACATACACACATACACATTTGCACACACTCGCACACACACTCGCACACACAGTCCTACACACTCACACACACACTCGCAAACACTCGCACACACTCACACACACACTCACTCACACATACACACTCGCGCACACTCACGCACACTAGCACACACTCGTAAGCATACACTCAAACTCACTCACACACTTACTCACATGCACACACTCTCGCACACACTCACACACACTCGTGCACACTCGCAAACACTCGCACGCCCACACTCGCACACTCTCGCACACATTTGCACACACTCGCACTCACTCGCACCCACTCGCATGCACACACTCGCACACACTCATACACAATCACACAAACTCGCACACACACACTCGCACACATTCGCACACACTCGCACACACTCACTCACTCACACTCACTCGCACACACTTGCACACACTCGCACACACTCGCACACACAGTCCTACACACTCACACACACTCGCAAACACTCGCACAAACTCACACACACTCACTCACACGCACACACTTGCGCACACTAGCACACACTCGCACGCCCACACTCGCACACATTCGCACTCACTCGCACGCACTCGCACGCACACACTCGCAAAAAACTCACACACACTCGCACACACTCATACAAAATCGCACGCACACACACTCGCACACACTCGCACACTCTCGCACTCACTCGCACGCACTCGCACGCACACACTCGCATGCACACACTCGCACACACACTCACACACACACACTCGCATACACACTCGCACACACTCGCACAAACTCCTACACACACTCGTACACACTCACACACACTCGCACACACACTTGCACACACTCGAACATACACACATACACATTCGCACACACTCGCACACTCACTCGCACACACAGTCCTACACAATCACACACACACTCGCACACACACACTCACTCACACGTACACACTCGCGCACACTCGCACACACTCACGCACACTAGCACACACTCGTAAGCATACACTCACACTCACTCACACACTTACTCACACTCACACACTCTCGCACACACTCACACACACTCGCCCACACTCGCACACACTCGCACGCCCACACTCGCACACTCTCGCACACATTTGCACACACTCGCACTCACTCACACCCACTCGCACGCACACACTCGCACACACTCATACACAATCACACAAACTCGCACACACACACTCGCACACATTCGCACACACTCGCACACACTCACTCACTCACACTCACTCGCACACTTGCACACACTCGCACACACTCGCACACACAGTCCTACACACTCACACACACACTCGCAAACACTCGCACAAACTCACACACACTCACTCACACGCACACACTTGCGCACAGTAGCACACACTCGCACGCCCACACTCGCACACATTCGCACTCACTTGCACACACTCGTACGCACACACTGGCACACAATGGCACACACTGGCACACACACACTCGCACACACTCACACACACTCGCACACACTCATACACAATCGCACGCACACACACTCGCACACACTCGCACACTCTCGCACACATTCGCACTCACTCGCACGCACACTCTCCCACAAACTCGCATGCACACACTCGCACACACACTCACACACACACTCGCATACACACTCGCACAAACTCCTACACACACTCGTACACACTCACACACACTCGCACACACACTTGCACACACTCGCACACACTCGCACATACACACATACACATTCGCACACACTCGCACAATCACTCGCACACACAGTCCTACACACTCACACACACACTCGCAAACACTCGCACACACACACACTCACTCACACGTACACACTCGCGCACACTCACACACACTCACGCACACTAGCACACACTCGTAAGCATACACTCACACTCACTCACACACTTACTCAACCGCACACACTCTCGCACACACTCACACACATTCGCGCACACTCACACACACTCGCACGCCCACACTCGCACACTCTCGCACACATTTGCACACACTCGCACTCACTCGCACCCACTCGCATGCACACACTCGCACACACTCATACACAATCACACAAACTGACACACACTCGCACACACTCACACACTCGCACCCACTCACTCGTGCACACTCGCACACATTCGCACTCACTCGCACGCACTCGCACGCACACACTCTCACACACTCGCACAAACTCACACACTCGCACACACTTATACACAATCGGACACACACACTCACTCACTCACACTCACTCGCACACACTTGCACACACTCGCACACACTCGCACACACAGTCCTACACACTCACACACACTCGCAAACACTCGCACAAACTCACACACACTCACTCACACCCACACACTTGCACACACTAGCAGACACTCGCACGCTCACACTTGCACACACTCACACTCACTCGCACGCACTCGCACACACTCGCACATACTCGCACACACTTGCACACACTCGCACACACTCGCATGCACACACTCGCACACATACTCACAAACACACACTCGCATACACACTCGCACACACTCGCACAAACTCCTACACACACTCGTACACACTCACACACACTCGCACACACACTCGCACACACTCGCACATACACACATACACATTTGCACACACTCGCACACACACTCGCACACACAGTCCTACACACTCACACACACTCGCAAACACTCGCACACACTCACACACACACACTCACTCACACGTACACACTCGCGCACACTCACGCACACTAGCACACACTCGTAAGCATACACTCAAACTCACTCACACACTTACTCACATGCACACACTCTCGCACACACTCACACACACTCGTGCACACTCGCACACACTCGCACGCCCACACTCGCACACTCTCGCACACATTTGCACACACTCGCACTCACTCGCACCCACTCGCATGCACACACTCGCACACACTCATACACAATCACACAAACTCGCACACACACACTCGCACACATTCGCACACACTCGCACACACTCACTCACTCACACTCACTCGCACACACTTGCACACACTCGCACACACTCGCACACACAGTCCTACACACTCACACACACTCGCAAACACTCGCACAAACTCACACATACTCACTCACACGCACACACTTGCGCACACTAGCACACACTCGCACGCCCACACTCGCACACATTCGCACTCACTCGCACGCACTCGCACGCACACACTCGCAAAAAACTCACACACACTCGCACACACTCATACACAATCGCACGCACACACACTCGCACACACACACTCGCACACTCTCACACTCACTCGCACGCACTCGCACGCACACACTCGCACACACTCGCATGCACACACTCGCACGCACACACTCGCACAAACAGTCGCACACACTCGCACCCACTCACTCGTGCACACTCGCGCACGCTCGGGCACATTTGCACACACTCGCACACACTCGCACACTCTCGCACACACACTCGCACACACACTCGCACACACTCGAACACACTCGCACACACTCGCAAACACTCGCACATACAGTCCTAAAAACTCACACACACTCACACACACTCACACACTCCACCCACACACAAACTGGCACACACTCAAACACACTCACTCATACACACTCGCACACACTCACTCGCACACACACACACTCGCACACACTAGCACCCAGTCACTCGAGCACACTCGCACACACTCGCACGCACGCACACACTCGCACACACTCACACGCACACAGTCACGCACACACACTCGCGCACACTCGTGCACACTTGCACGCACACATTCGCACACATTCGCACTCACTTGCACACACTCGTGCGCACACACTGGCACACACTGGCACACACTGGCACACACACACTCGCACACACTCGCACACACTTGCACATACTAGCACACACACACTCGCACATATTCGCACACACTCACACGCACACACTCGCACACACTTGCATGCACACACTTGCACACACACTCACACACACACTCACATACACACTCGCACACACTCGCACAAACTCCTACACACACTCGTACACACACACACTCGCACACACACTCGCACACACTCGCACACACTCGCACATACACACATACACATTCGCACACACTCGCACACACACTCGCACACACAGTCCTACACACTCACACATACACTTGCAAACACTCGCACACACTCACACACACACTCACTCACACGTACACACTCGCGCACACTCGCACACACTCACGCACACTAGCACACACTCGCATGCACACACTGGCACACACACTAACACACACACTCACATACACACTCGCACACACTCGCACAAACTCCTACACACACTCGCACACACTCACACACACACTCGCACGCTCACACTCGCACACACTCACACACACACTTGCACACACTTGCACACACACACTCGCACACAATCACTCGCACACACTCGCAGACACTCGCACACACTCACTCATGCACACACTCATACACACTCACCCACACTCGCACACACAGTCCTACACACTCACACACACACTCGCAAACACTCGCAAACACTCACACACACACTCACTCACACGTACACACTCGCACACACTCGCACGCCCACACTCTCACACTCTCGCACACATTTGCACACACTCGCACTCACTCGCACGCACTCGCACACACACTCACACACACACTCGCACAAACTCATACACAATCGCACACACTCACTCGCACACACTTGCACACACTCGCACACACTCGCACACACTTGCACACACTTGCACACGCTTGCACACACTCGCACACACACTCATGCACACACTCGCACACACTCGCACACACTTGCATGCACACATTCGCACGCACTCGCACACACAAACACAAACTGGCACACACTCAAACACACTCACTCATACACACTCGCACACACTCACTCGCACACACACACACACACTCGCACACACACACACTCGCGCACACTCGTGCACACTCGCACGCACACATTCGCACACATTCGCACTCACTTGCACACACTCGAACGCAAACACTGGCACACACTGGCACACACTCGCACACACACACTCGCACACACTTGCACACACTAGCACACACACACTCGCACACACTCGCACATACTCTCACACACTCACACACACTTGCACACACTCGCACACACTCACACACACTCGCATACACACTCGCACACACTCGCACAAACTCCTACACACACTCGTACACACTCACACACACTCGCACACACACTCGCACACACTCGCACATACACACATACACATTTGCACACACTCGCACACACACTCGCACACACAGTCCTACACACTCACACACACACTCGCAAACACTCGCACACACTCACACACACACTCACTCACACATACACACTCGCGCACACTCACGCACACTAGCACACACTCGTAAGCATACACTCAAACTCACTCACACACTTACTCACATGCACACACTCTCGCACACACTCACACACACTCGTGCACACTCGCAAACACTCGCACGCCCACACTCGCACACTCTCGCACACATTTGCACACACTCGCACTCACTCGCACCCACTCGCATGCACACACTCGCACACACTCATACACAATCACACAAACTCGCACACACACACTCGCACACATTCGCACACACTCGCACACACTCACTCACTCACACTCACTCGCACACACTTGCACACACTCGCACACACTCGCACACACAGTCCTACACACTCACACACACTCGCAAACACTCGCACAAACTCACACACACTCACTCACACGCACACACTTGCGCACACTAGCACACACTCGCACGCCCACACTCGCACACATTCGCACTCACTCGCATGCACTCGCACGCACACACTCGCAAAAAACTCACACACACTCGCACACACTCATACAAAATCGCACGCACACACACTCGCACACACTCGCACACTCTCGCACTCACTCGCACGCACTCGCACGCACACACTCGCATGCACACACTCGCACACACACTCACACACACACACTCGCATACACACTCGCACACACTCGCACAAACTCCTACACACACTCGTACACACTCACACACACTCGCACACACACTTGCACACACTCGAACATACACACATACACATTCGCACACACTCGCACACTCACTCGCACACACAGTCCTACACAATCACACACACACTCGCACACACACACTCACTCACACGTACACACTCGCGCACACTCGCACACACTCACGCACACTAGCACACACTCGTAAGCATACACTCACACTCACTCACACACTTACTCACACTCACACACTCTCGCACACACTCACACACACTCGCCCACACTCGCACACACTCGCACGCCCACACTCGCACACTCTCGCACACATTTGCACACACTCGCACTCACTCACACCCACTTGCACGCACACACTCGCACACACTCATACACAATCACACAAACTCGCACACACACACTCGCACACATTCGCACACACTCGCACACACTCACTCACTCACACTCACTCGCACACTTGCACACACTCGCACACACTCGCACACACAGACCTACACACTCACACACACACTCGCAAACACTCGCACAAACTCACACACACTCACTCACACGCACACACTTGCGCACAGTAGCACACACTCGCACGCCCACACTCGCACACATTCGCACTCACTCGCACGCACTCGCACGCACACACTCACACAAACTCACACACACTCGCACACACTCATACACAATCGCACGCACACACACTCGCACACACTCGCACACTCTCGCACACATTCGCACTCACTCGCACGCACACTCTCCCACAAACTCGCATGCACACACTCGCACACACACTCACACACACACTCGCATACACACTCGCACAAACTCCTACACACACTCGTACACACTCACACACACTCGCACACACACTTGCACACACTCGCACACACTCGCACATACACACATACACATTCGCACACACTCGCACAATCACTCGCACACACAGTCCTACACACTCACACACACACTCGCAAACACTCGCACACACACACACTCACTCACACGTACACACTCACGCACACTCACACACACTCACGCACACTAGCACACACTCGTAAGCATACACTCACACTCACTCACACACTTACTCAACCGCACACACTCTCGCACACACTCACACACATTCGCGCACACTCACACACACTCGCACGCCCACACTCGCACACTCTCGCACACATTTGCACACACTCGCACTCACTCGCACCCACTCGCATGCACACACTCGCACACACTCATACACAATCACACAAACTGACACACACTCGCACACACTCACACACTCGCACCAACTCACTCGTGCACACTCGCACACATTCGCACTCACTCGCACGCACTCGCACGCACACACTCTCACACACTCGCACAAACTCACACACTCGCACACACTTATACACAATCGCACACACACACTCACTCACTCACACTCACTTGCACACACTTGCACACACTCGCACACACTCACACACACAGTTCTACACACTCACACACACTCGCAAACACTCGCACAAACTCACACACACTCACTCACACGCACACACTTGCACACACTAGCACACACTCGCACGCCCACACTTGCACACACTCACACTCATTCGCACGCACTCGCACGCACACACTCGCACATACTCGCACACACTTGCACACACTCGCACACACTCGCATGCACACACTCGCACACACACTCACAAACACACACTCGCATACACACTCGCACACATTCGCACAAACTCCTACACACACTCGTACACACTCGCACACACTCGCACACACACTTGTACACACTCGCACACACTCGCACATACACGCATACACATTCGCACACACTCGCACACACACTCGCACACACAGTCCTACACACACAAACTCGCAAACACTCATACACACTCACACACACACTCACTCACACGTACACACTCGCACACACTCGCACACACTCACGCACACTAGCACACACTCGTAAGCATACACTCACATTCACTCACACACTTACTCACACGCACACACTCTCGCACACACTCACACACACTCGCGCACACTCGCACACACTCGCACGCCCACACTCGCACACTCTCACACACATTTGCACACACTTGCACTCACTCACACCCACTCGCACGCACACACTCGCACACACTCATACACAATCACACAAACTCGCACACACACACTCGCACACATTCGCACACACTCGCACACACTCACTCACTCACACTCACTCGCACACACTTGCACACACTCGCACACACTCGCACACACAGTCCTACACACTCACACACACTCGCAAACACTCGCACAAACTCACACATACTCACTCACACGCACACACTTGCACACACTAGCACACACTCGCACGCCCACACTTGCACACATTCGCACTCACTCGCACGCACTCGCACGCACACACTCGCACACACTCGCACAAACTCACACACACTCGCACACACTCATACACAATCGTACAATCGCACAAACTCACACACACTCGCACACAGTCACACACTCGCACCCACTCACTTGTGCACACTCGCACACACTTGCACTCACTCGCACACACTCGCACACACACACTCGCACACATTCGCACACTCTCGCACACATACGCACTCACTCGCACGCACTCGCACGCACACACTCTCACACACTCGCACAAACTCACACACACTCGCACACACTTATACGCAATCGCACACACACTCACTCACTCACACTCACTCGCACACACTTGCACACACTCGCACACACAGTCCTACACACTCACACACACTCGCAAACACTCGCACAAACTCACACACACTCACTCACACGCACACACTTGCACACACTAGCACACACTTGCACGCCCACACTTGCACACATTCGCACTCACTCGCACGCACTCGCACACACACTCGCACACACTCGCACAAACTCACACACACTCGCACACACTCATACACAATCGCACAAACTCACACACACTCGTACACACTCACACACTCGCACCCACTCACTCGTGCACACTCGCACACATTCGCACTCACTCGCACACACTCGCACGCACACACTCGCACAAACTCACACACACTCGCACACACTCATACACAATCGCACGCACACACACTCGCACACACACACTCGCACACACTCGCACACTCTCGCACACATTCACACTCACTCGCACGCACTCGCACGCACACACTCGCACCCACTCGCACAAACTCACACACACTCGCACACACTTATACACAATCGCACACACACACTCGTACACACACTCGCACACACTCGCACACACTCGCTCACACACACTCACACACACACTCGCACAGACTCACACACACTCGCACACACTCACATGCACACACACTCACACACACACTCACACACACTCGCACACACTCACAAGCACACACTCGCACAGACACTCGCTCACACTCACAAGCACACACTCACACGCACACACTCGCACACACACTCGCACACACTCGTATCCACTCACTCGTGCACACTCGCGCACACGCGGGCACATTTGCACACACTCGCACACTCTCGCACACACACTCGCACACACACTCGCACACACTCGAACACACTCACACACACTCACAAACAATCGCACATACAGTCCTACAAACTCACACACACTCACACACACTCACACACTCGCACCCACACACAAACTGGCACACACTCAAACACACTCACTCATACACACTCGCACACACTCACTCGCACACACACACACTCGCACACACTCGCACCCAGTCACTCGAGCACACTCGCACACACTCGCACGCACACACTCGCACACACTCACACGCACACACTCACGCACACACACTCGCGCACACTCGAGCACACTCGCACGCACACATTCACACACATTCGCACTCACTTGCACACACTCGTACGCACACACTGGCACACAATGGCACACACTGGCACACACACACTCGCACACACTCGCACACACTTGCACACACTAGCACACACACACTCGCACATACTCGCACACACTCGCACACACTCGCACGCACACACTCGCACACACTCGCATGCACACACTCGCACACACACTCACAAACACTCACATACACACTCGCACACACTTGCACAAACTCCTACACACACACGTACACACTCACACACACTCGCACACACACTCGCACACACTCGCACACACTCGCACATACACACATACACATTCACACACACTCGCACACACACTCGCACACACAGTCCTACACACTCACACACACACTCGCAAACACTCGCACACACTCATACACACACTCACTCACACGTACACACTCGCGCACACTCACGCACACTAGCACACACTCGT
Organism: Phyllobates terribilis; assembly: GCF_046119375.1. NCBI lineage: Eukaryota > Metazoa > Chordata > Amphibia > Anura > Dendrobatidae > Phyllobates > Phyllobates terribilis. The sequence continues at coordinate 4,667,177 of NW_027362853.1, forward strand.
AAGCATACACTCACACTCACTCACACACTTACTCACACGCACACACTCTCGCACACACTCGCGCACACTCGCACACTCTCGCACACATTTGCACACACTCGCACTCACTCGCACCCACTCGCACGCACACACTCGCACACACTCATACACAATCACACAAACTCGCACACACACACTCGCACACATTCGCACACACTCGCACACACACACTCACTCACACTCACTCGCACACACTTGCACACACTCGCACACACAGTCCTACACACTCACACACACACTCGCAAACACTCGCACAAACTCACACACACTCACGCACATGCACACATTCGCACTCACTCGCACACACTCGCACGCACACACTCGCACACACTCGCACAAACTCACACACACTCGCACACACTCATACACAATCGCACGCACACACACCCGCACACACTCGCACACATTTGCACTCATTCGCACGCACTCGCATGCACACACTCGCACAAACTCACACACACTGGCACACACTTATACACAATCGCACACACACACTCTAACACACACTGGCACACACTCACACACACTCACTCACACACACTCACACACACACTCGCACACACTCACACACACTTGCACACACTCGCACACACTCACACGCACACACACTCACACACACACTCACACACACTCGCACACACTCACAAGCACAAACTCGCACACACACTCGCACACACTCACATGCACACACTCACACGCACACACTCGCACACACACTCGCACACACTCGCACCCACTCACTCGTGCACACTCGCGCACACTCGAGCACATTTGCACACACTCGCACACACTCGCACACTCTCGCACACACAATCGCACACACACTCGCACACACTCGAACACACTCGCACACACTCGCAAACACTCGCACATACAGTCCTACAAACTCACACACACTCATACACACTCACACACTCCACCCACACACAAACTGGCACACACTCAAACACACTCACTCATACACACTCGCACACACTCACTCGCACACACACACACTTGCACACACTCGCACCCAGTCACTCGAGCACACTCGCACACACTCGAACGCACGCACGCACACACTCGCACACACTCACACGCACACACTCATGCACACACACTCGCGCACACTCGTGCACACTTGCACGCACACATTCGCACACATTCGCACTCACTTGCACACACTCGTACGCACACACTGTCACACACTGGCACACACACACTCGCACACACTCGCACACACTTGCACACACTAGCACACACACACTCGCACATACTCACACACACTCGCACACACTCGCACGCACACACTCGCACACACTCGCATGCACACACTCGCACACACACTCACACACACACACTCACATACACACTCGCACACACTCGCACAAACTCCTACACACACAGGTACACACTCACACACACTCGCACACACACTCGCACACACTCGCACACACTCGCACATACACACATACACATTCACACACACTCGCACACACAGTCCTACACACTCACACACACTCTCAAACACTCGCACACACTCACACACACACTCACTCACACGTACACACTCGCGCACACTCGCACACACTCACGCACACTAGCACACACTCATAAGCATACACTCACACTCACTCACACACTTACTCACACGCACACACTCTCGCACACACTCACACACACTCGCGCACACTCGCACACACTCGCACGCCCACACTCGCACACTCTCGCACACATTTGCACACACTCGCACTCACTCGCACCCACTGGCACGCACACACTTGCACACACTCATACACAATCACACAAACTCACACACACTCGCACACATTCGCACACACTCGCACACACGCACTCACTAACACTCACTCGCACACACTTGCACACACTCGCACACACTCGCACACACAGTCCTACACACTCACACACACACTCGCAAACACTCGCACAAACTCACACACACTCACTCACACGCACACACTTGCGCACACTAGCACACACTCGCACGCCCACACTCGCACACATTCGCACTCACTCGCATGCACTCGCACGCACACACTCGCACACACTCGCACAAACTCACACACACTCGCACACACTCATACACAATCGCACGCACACACACTCGCACACACTCGCACACATTCGCACTCACTCGCACGCACTCGCACGCACACACTCGCACAAACTCACACACACTGGCACACACTTATACAAAATCGCACACACACACTCTAACACACACTCGCACACACTCACTCACACACACTCACACACACACACTCGCACACACTCACACACACTTGCACACACTCGCACACACTCACACGCACACACACTCACACACACACTCACACACACTCGCACACACTCACAAGCACAAACTCGCACACACACTCGCACACACTCACAAGCACACACTCACACGCACACACTCGCACACACAGTCGCACACACTCGCACCCACTCACTCATGCACACTCGCGCACACTCGGGCACATTTGCACACACTCGCACACACTCGCACACTCTCGCACACACACTCGCACACACACTCGCACACACTCGAACACACTCGCACACACTCGCAAACACTCGCACATACAGTCCTACAAACTCACACACACTCACACACTCGCACCCACACACAAACTGGCACACACTCAAACACACTCACTCATACACACTCGCACACACTCACTCGCACGCTCGCACACACTCGCACACACTCACATGCACACACTCACGCACACACACTCGCGCACACTCGTGCACACTCGCACGCACACATTCACACACATTCGCACTCACTTGCACACACTCGTACGCACACACTGGCACACACTCGCACACACTCGCACACACACACTCGCATGCACACACTTGCACACACACTCACACACACTCGCACAAACTCCTACACACACTCGTACACACTCACACACACTAGCACACACACACTCGCACACACTCGCACATACTCGCACACACTCGCATGCACACACTCGCACACACACTCACACACACACTCTCGCATACACACTCGCACAAACTCCTACACACACTCGTACACACTCACACACACTCGCACACACACTTGCACACACTCGCACATACACACATACACATTCGCACACACTCGCACACACACTCGCACACACAGTCCTACACACTCACACACACACTCACAAACACTCGCACACACTCACACACACACTCACTCACACGTACACACTCACGCACACTTGCACACACTCACGCACACTAGCACACACTCGTAAGCATACACTCACACTCACTCACACACTTACTCACACGCACACACTCTCGCACACACTCACACACACTCGCGCACACTCGCACACACTCACAGGCCCACACTCGCACACTCTTGCACACACTCGCACACACTCACACGCGCACACACTCACACACACTCACACACACTCGCACACACTCGCACACTCTCGCACACACACTCGCACACACACTCGCACACACTCGAACACACTCGCACACACTCGCAAACACTCGCACATACAGTCCTACAAACTCACACACACTCACACACTCGCACCCACACACAAACTGGCACACACTCAAACACACTCACTCATACACACTCGCACACACTCACTCGCACGCACGCACACACTCGCACACACTCACATGCACACACTCACGCACACACACTCGCGCACACTCGTGCACACTCGCACGCACACATTCACACACATTCGCACTCAGTTGCACACACTCGTACGCACACACTGGCACACACTCGCACACACTCGCACACACACACTCGCACACACTCGCATGCACACACTTGCACACACACTCACACACACTCGCATACACACTCGCACAAACTCCTACACACACTCGTACACACTCACACACACTAGCACACACACACTCGCACACACTCGCACATACTCGCACAAACTCGCATGCACACACTCGCACACACACTCACACACACACTCTCGCATACACACTCGCACAAACTCCTACACACACTCGTACACACTCACACACACTCGCACACACACTTGCACACACTCGCACATACACACATACACATTCGCACACACTCGCACACACACTCGCACACACAGTCCTACACACTCACACACACACTCACAAACACTCGCACACACTCACACACACACTCGCAAACACTCGCACAAACTCACACACACTCACTCACACGCACACACTTGCGCACACTAGAACACACTCGCACGCCCACACTCACACACATTCGCACTCACTCGCACGCACTCGCACGCACACACTCGCACAAACTCACACACTCGCACACACTCATACACAATCGCACGCACACACACTCGCACACACACACTCGCACACACTCGCACACTCTCACACACATTCACACTCACTCGCACACACTCGCACGCGCACACTCAAACACACTCGCACAAACTCACACACACTCGCACACACTTATACACAAACGCACACACACACTCGTACACACACTCGCACACACTCGCACACACTCGCACACACTCACTCACACACACTCACACGCACACACTCACACACACTTGCACACACTCGCACACACTCACACGCACACACACTCGCACACACACTCACACACACTCGCACACACTCACAAGCACACACTCGCACACACACTCACACACACTCACACACTCACACGCACACACTCGTACAAACAGTCGCACACACTCGCACCCACTCACTCGTGCACACTCGCGCACACTCGGGCACATTTGCACACACTCGCACACTCTCGCACACACACTCGCACACACTCGAACACACTCGCACACACTCGCAAACACTCGCACATACAGTCCTACAAACTCACACACACTCACACACACTCACACACTCCACCCACACACAAACTGGCACACACTCAAACACACTCACTCATACACACTCGCACACACTCACTCGCACACACACACACTCGCACACACTCGCACCCAGTCACTCGAGCACACTCGCACACACTCGCACGCACGCACGCACACACTCGCACACACTCACACGCACACACGCACACACACTCGTGCACACTCGCACGCACACATTCGCACACATTCGCACTCACTTGCACACACTCGTGCGCACACACTGGCACACACTGGCACACACTGGCACACACACACTCGCACACACTCGCACACACTCGCACACACAGTCCTACACACTCACACACACACTCGCAAACACTCGCACAAACTCACACACACTCACTCACACGCACACACTTGCGCACACTAGCACACACTCGCACGCCCACACTCACACACATTCGCACTCACTCGCACGCACTAGCACGCACACACTCGCACAAACTCACACACACTCGCACACACTCATACACAATCGCACGCACACACACTCGCACAGACACACTCGCACACACTCGCACACTCTCACACACATTCACACTCACTCGCACGCACTCGCACGCGCACACTCAAACACACTCGCACAAACTCACACACACTCGCACACACTTATACACAAACGCACACACACACTCGTACACACACTCGCACACACTCGCACACACTCGCACACATTCACTCACACACACTCACACGCACACACTCGCACACACTCACACACACTTGCACACACTCGCACACACTCACACGCACACAGACTCGCACACACACTCACACACACTCGCACACACTCACAAGCACACACTCGCACACACACTCGCACAAACTCACACGCACACACTCGTACAAACAGTCGCACACACTCGCACCCACTCACTCGTGCACACTCGCGCACACTCGGGCACATTTGCACACACTCGCACACTCTCGCACACACACTCGCACACACTCGAACACACTCGCACACACTCGCAAACACTCGCACATACAGTCCTACAAACTCACACACACTCACACACACTCACACACTCCACCCACACACAAACTGGCACACACTCAAACACACTCACTCATACACACTCGCACACACTCACTCGCACACACACACACACTCGCACCCAGTCACTCGAGCACACTCGCACACACTCGCACGCACACATTCGCACACATTCGCACTCACTTGCACACACTCGTGCGCACACACTGGCACACACTGGCACACACTGGCACACACACACTCGCACACACTCGCACACACAGTCCTACACACTCACACACACACTCGCAAACACTCGCACAAACTCACACACACTCACTCACACGCACACACTTGCGCACACTAGCACACACTCGCACGCCCACACTCACACACATTCGCACTCACTCACACGCATACACTCGCACAAACTCACACACACTCGCACACACTCATACACAATCGCACGCACACACACTCGCACACACACACTCGCACACACTCGCACACTCTCACACACATTCACACTCACTCGCACGCACTCGCACGCACTCGCACGCGCACACTCAAACACACTCACACAAACTCACACACACTCGCACACACTTATACACAAACGCACACACACACTCGTACACACACTCGCACACACTCACACACACTCACTCACACACACTCACACGCACACACTCGCACACACTCGCACACACTCACACACACTTGCACACACTCGCACACACTCACACGCACACACACTCGCACACACACTCACACACACTCGCACACACTCACAAGCACACACTCGCACACACACTCGCACACACTCACACGCACACACTCACACGCACACACTCGTACAAACAGTCGCACACACTCGCACCCACTCACTCGTGCACACTCGCGCACACTCGGGCACATTTGCACACACTCGCACACTCTCGCACACACACTCGCACACACACTCGCACACACTCGAACACACTCACACACACTCACAAACAATCGCACATACAGTCCTACAAACTCACACACACTCACACACACTCACACACTCGCACCCACACACAAACTGGCACACACTCAAACACACTCACTCATACACACTCGCACACACTCACTCGCACACACACACACACTCGCACACACTCGCACCCAGTCACTCGAGCACACTCGCACACCCTCGCACGCACGCACACACTCGCACACAGTCACATGCACACACTCACGCACACACACTCGCGCACACTCGTGCACACTCGCACGCACACATTCACACACATTCGCACTCACTTGCACACACTCGTACGCACACACTCGCACATACTCGCACACACTCGCAAACACTCGCACGCACACACTCGCACACACTCGCATGCACACACTCGCACACACACTCACAAACACTCACATACACACTCGCACACACTTGCACAAACTCCTACACACACACGTACACACTCACACACACTCGCACACACTCGCACACACTCGCACATACTCGCACACACTCGCACACACTCGCACGCACACACTCGCACACACTCGCATGCACACACTCGCACACACACTCACAAACACTCACATACACACTCGCACACACTTGCACAAACTCCTACACACCCACGTACACACTCACACACACTCGCACACACACTCGCACACACTCGCACACACTCGCACATACACACATACACATTCACACACACTCGCACACACAGTCCTACACACTCACACACACACTCGCAAACACTCGCACACACTCATACACACACTCACTCACACGTACACACTCGCGCACACTCACGCACACTAGCACACACTCGTAAGCATACACTCACACTCACTCACACACTTACTCACACGCACACACTCTCGCACACACTCGCGCACACTCGCACACTCTCGCACACATTTGCACACACTCGCACTCACTCGCACCCACTCGCACGCACACACTCGCACACACTCATACACAATCACACAAACTCGCACACACACACTCGCACACATTCGCACACACTCGCACACACACACTCACTCACACTCACTCGCACACACTTGCACACACTCGCACACACTCGCACACACAGTCCTACACACTCACACACACACTCGCAAACACTCGCACAAACTCACACACACTCACGCACATGCACACACTTGCGCACACTAGCACACACTCGCACGCCCACACTCGCACACATTCGCACTCACTCGCACACACTCGCACGCACACACTCGCACACACTCGCACAAACTCACACACACTCGCACACACTCATACACAATCGCACGCACACACACCCGCACACACTCGCACACATTTGCACTCACTCGCACGCACTCGCATGCACACACTCGCACAAACTCACACACACTGGCACACACTTATACACAATCGCACACACACACTCTAACACACACTGGCACACACTCACACACACTCACTCACACACACTCACACACACACTCGCACACACTCACACACACTTGCACACACTCGCACACACTCACACGCACACACACACACACTCACACACACTCGCACACACTCACAAGCACAAACTCGCACACACACTCACACGCACACACTCACACGCACACACTCGCACACACACTCGCACACACTCGCACCCACTCACTCGTGCACACTCGCGCACACTCGGGCACATTTGCACACACTCGCACACACTCGCACACTCTCGCACACACAATCGCACACACACTCGCACACACTCGAACACACTCGCACACACTCGCAAACACTCGCACATACAGTCCTACAAACTCACACACACTCATACACACTCACACACTCAACCCACACACAAACTGGCACACACTCAAACACACTCACACATACACACTCGCACACACTCACTCGCACACACACACACTTGCACACACTCGCACCCAGTCACTCGAGCACACTCGCACACACTCGAACGCACGCACGCACACACTCGCACACACTCACACGCACACACTCATGCACACACACTCGCGCACACTCGTGCACACTTGCACGCACACATTCGCACACATTCGCACTCACTTGCACACACTCGTACGCACACACTGTCACACACTGGCACACACACACTCGCACACACTCGCACACACTTGCACACACTAGCACACACACACTCGCACATACTCGCACACACTCGCACACACTCGCACGCACACACTCGCACACACTCGCATGCACACACTCGCACACACACTCACACACACACACTCACATACACACTCGCACACACTCGCACAAACTCCTACACACACAGGTACACACTCACACACACTCGCACACACACTCGCACACACTCGCACATACACACATACACATTCACACACACTCGCACACACAGTCCTACACACTCACACACACTCTCAAACACTCGCACACACTCACACACACACTCACTCACACGTACACACTCGCGCACACTCGCACACACTCACGCACACTAGCACACACTCATAAGCATACACTCACACTCACTCACACACTTACTCACACGCACACACTCTCGCACACACTCACACACACTCACGCACACTCGCACACACTCGCACGCCCACACTCGCACACTCTCGCACACATTTGCACACACTCGCACTCACTCGCACCCACTGGCACGCACACACTCGCACACACTCATACACAATCACACAAACTCACACACACTCGCACACATTCGCACACACTCGCACACACGCACTCACTAACACGCACTCGCACACACTTGCACACACTCGCACACACAGTCCTACACACTCACACACACACTCGCAAACACTCGCACAAACTCACACACACTCACTCACACGCACACACTTGCGCACACTAGCACACACTCGCACGCCCACACTCGCACACATTCGCACTCACTCGCATGCACTCGCACGCACACACTCGCACACACTCGCACAAACTCACACACACTCGCACACACTCATACACAATCGCACGCACACACACTCGCACACACTCGCACACATTCGCACTCACTCGCACGCACTCGCACGCACACACTCGCACAAACTCACACACACTGGCACACACTTATACAAAATCGCACACACACACTCTAACACACACTCGCACACACTCACTCACACACACTCACACACACACACTCGCACACACTCACACACACTTGCACACACTCGCACACACTCACACGCACACACACTCACACACACACTCACACACACTCGCACACACTCACAAGCACAAACTCGCACACACACTCGCACACACTCACAAGCACACACTCACACGCACACACAGTCGCACACACTCGCACCCACTCACTCATGCACACTCGCGCACACTCGGGCACATTTGCACACACTCGCACACACTCGCACACTCTCGCACACACACTCGCACACACACTCGCACACACTCGAACACACTCGCACACACTCGCAAACACTCGCACATACAGTCCTACAAACTCACACACACTCACACACTCGCACCCACACACAAACTGGCACACACTCAAACACACTCACTCATACACACTCGCACACACTCACTCGCACGCTCGCACACACTCGCACACACTCACATGCACACACTCACGCACACACACTCGCGCACACTCGTGCACACTCGCACGCACACATTCACACACATTCGCACTCACTTGCACACACTCGTACGCACACACTGGCACACACTCGCACACACTCGCACACACACACTCGCACACACTCGCATGCACACACTTGCACACACACTCACACACACTCGCACAAACTCCTACACACACTCGTACACACTCACACACACTAGCACACACACACTCGCACACACTCGCACATACTCGCACACACTCGCATGCACACACTCGCACACACACTCACACACACACTCTCGCATACACACTCGCACAAACTCCTACACACACTCGTACACACTCACACACACTCGCACACACACTTGCACACACTCGCACATACACACATACACATTCGCACACACTCGCATACACACTCGCACACACAGTCCTACACACTCACACACACACTCACAAACACTCGCACACACTCACACACACACTCACTCACACGTACACACTCACGCACACTTGCACACACTCACGCACACTAGCACACACTCGTAAGCATACACTCACACTCACTCACACACTTACTCACACGCACACACTCTCGCACACACTCACACACACTCGCGCACACTCGCACACACTCACAGGCCCACACTCGCACACTCTTGCACACACTCGCACACACTCACACGCGCACACACTCACACACACTCACACACACTCGCACACACTCGCACACTCTCGCACACACACTCGCACACACACTCGCACACACTCGAACACACTCGCACACACTCGCAAACACTCGCACATACAGTCCTACAAACTCACACACACTCACACACACTCACACACTCCACCCACACACAAACTGGCACACACTCAAACACACTCACTCATACACACTCGCACACACTCACTCGCACGCACGCACACACTCGCACACACTCACATGCACACACTCACGCACACACACTCGCGCACACTCGTGCACACTCGCACGCACACATTCACACACATTCGCACTCACTTGCACACACTCGTACGCACACACTGGCACACACTCGCACACACACACTCGCACACACTCGCATGCACACACTTGCACACACACTCACACACACTCGCATACACACTCGCACAAACTCCTACACACACTCGTACACACTCACACACACTAGCACACACACACTCGCACACACTCGCACATACTCGCACAAACTCGCATGCACACACTCGCACACACACTCACACACACACTCTCGCATACACACTCGCACAAACTCCTACACACACTCGTACACACTCACACACACTCGCACACACACTTGCACACACTCGCACATACACACATACACATTCGCACACACTCGCACACACACTCGCACACACAGTCCTACACACTCACACACACACTCACAAACACTCGCACACACTCACACACACACTCGCAAACACTCGCACAAACTCACACACACTCACTCACACGCACACACTTGCGCACACTAGCACACACTCGCACGCCCACACTCACACACATTCGCACTCACTCGCACGCACTCGCACGCACACACTCGCACAAACTCACACACTCGCACACACTCATACACAATCGCACGCACACACACTCGCACACACACACTCGCACACACTCGCACACTCTCACACACATTCACACTCACTCGCACACACTCGCACGCGCACACTCAAACACACTCGCACAAACTCACACACACTCGCACACACTTATACACAAACGCACACACACACTCGTACACACACTCGCACACACTCGCACACACTCGCACACACTCACTCACACACACTCACACGCACACACTCACACACACTTGCACACACTCGCACACACTCACACGCACACACACTCGCACACACACTCACACACACTCGCACACACTCACAAGCACACACTCGCACACACTCGCACACACACTCACACACACTCACACGCACACACTCACACGCACACACTCGTACAAACAGTCGCACACACTCGCACCCACTCACTCGTGCACACTCGCGCACACTCGGGCACATTTGCACACACTCGCACACTCTCGCACACACACTCGCACACACTCGAACACACTCGCACACACTCGCAAACACTCGCACATACAGTCCTACAAACTCACACACACTCACACACACTCACACACTCCACCCACACACAAACTGGCACACACTCAAACACACTCACTCATACACACTCGCACACACTCACTCGCACACACACACACTCGCACACACTCGCACCCAGTCACTCGAGCACACTCGCACACACTCGCACGCACGCATGCACACACTCGCACACACTCACACGCACACACTCACGCACACTCGTGCACACTCGCACGCACACATTCGCACACATTCGCACTCACTTGCACACACTCGTGCGCACACACTGGCACACACTGGCACACACTGGCACACACACACTCGCACACACTCGCACACACTCGCACACACAGTCCTACACACTCACACACACACTCGCAAACACTCGCACAAACTCACACACACTCACTCACACGCACACACTTGCGCACACTAGCACACACTCGCACGCCCACACTCACACACATTCGCACTCACTCGCACGCACTCGCACGCACACACTCGCACAAACTCACACACACTCGCACACACTCATACACAATCGCACGCACACACACTCGCACAGACACACTCGCACACACTCGCACACTCTCACACACATTCACACTCACTCGCATGCACTCGCACGCGCACACTCAAACACACTCGCACAAACTCACACACACTCGCACACACTTATACACAAACGCACACACACACTCGTACACACACTCGCACACACTCGCACACACTCGCACACATTCACTCACACACACTCACACGCACACACTCGCACACACTCACACACACTTGCACACACTCGCACACACTCACACGCACACAGACTCGCACACACACTCACACACACTCGCACACACTCACAAGCACACACTCGCACACACACTCGCACACACTCACACGCACACACTCGTACAAACAGTCGCACACACTCGCACCCACTCACTCGTGCACACTCGCGCACACTCGGGCACATTTGCACACACTCGCACACTCTCGCACACACTCGCACACACTCGAACACACTCGCACACACTCGCAAACACTCGCACATACAGTCCTACAAACTCACACACACTCACACACACTCACACACTCCACCCACACACAAACTGGCACACACTCAAACACACTCACTCATACACACTCGCACACACTCACTCGCACACACACACACTCGCACACACTCGCACCCAGTCACTCGAGCACACTCGCACACACTCGCACGCACGCACACACTCGCACACACTCACACGCACACACTCACGCACACACACTCACGCACACTCGTGCACACTCGCACGCACACATTCGCACACATTCGCACTCACTTGCACACACTCGTGCGCACACACTGGCACACACTGGCACATACACACTCGCACACACTCGCACACACTTGCACACACTAGCACACACACACTCGCACATATTCACACACACTCGCACGCACACACTCGCACACACTCGCATGCACACACTCACACACACACTCACACACACTCACATACACACTCGCACACACTCGCACAAACTCCTACACACACTCGTACACACACACTCGCACACACACTCGCACACACTTGCACACACTCGCACATAGACACATACACATTCGCACACACTCGCACACACACTCGCACACACAGTTCTACACACTCGCACACACTCACACACACACTCACTCACACGTACACACTCGCGCACACTCGCACACACTCACGCACACTAGCACACACTCGCATGCACACACTGGCACAAACACTAACACACACACTCACATACACACTCGCACACACTCGCACAAACTCCTACACACACTCGCGCACACTCACACACACACTCGTACGCTCACACTCGCACACACTCACACACACTTGCACACACTCGCACACACTCACACGCACACACACTCGCACACACACTCACACACACTCGCACACACTCACAAGCACACACTCGCACACACACTCACACACACTCACACGCACACACTCACACGCACACACTCGTACAAACAGTCGCACACACTCGCACCCACTCACTCGTGCACACTCGCGCACACTCGGGCACATTTGCACACACTCGCACACTCTCGCACACACACTCGCACACACTCGAACACACTCGCACACACTCGCAAACACTCGCACATACAGTCCTACAAACTCACACACACTCACACACACTCACACACTCCACCCACACACAAACTGGCACACACTCAAACACACTCACTCATACACACTCGCACACACTCACTCGCACACACACACACTCGCACACACTCGCACCCAGTCACTCGAGCACACTCGCACACACTCGCACGCACACATTCGCACACATTCGCACTCACTTGCACACACTCGTGCGCACACACTGGCACACACTGGCACACACTGGCACACACACACTCGCACACACTCGCTCACACTCGCACACACAGTCCTACACACTCACACACACACTCGCAAACACTCGCACAAACTCACACACACTCACTCACACGCACACACTTGCGCACACTAGCACACACTCGCACGCCCACACTCACACACATTCGCACTCACTCGCACGCACTCGCACGCACACACTCGCACAAACTCACACACACTCGCACACACTCATACACAATCGCACGCACACACACTCGCACAGACACACTCGCACACACTCGCACACTCTCACACACATTCACACTCACTCGCACGCACTCGCACGCGCACACTCAAACACACTCGCACAAACTCACACACACTCGCACACACTTATACACAAACGCACACACACACTCGTACACACACTCGCACACACTCGCACACATTCACTCACACACACTCACACGCACACACTCGCACACACTCACACACACTTGCACACACTCGCACACACTCACACGCACACAGACTCGCACACACACTCACACACACTCGCACACACTCACAAGCACACACTCGCACACACTCGCACACACTCACACGCACACACTCGTACAAACAGTCGCACACACTCGCACCCACTCACTCGTGCACACTCGCGCACACTCGGGCACATTTGCACACACTCGCACACTCTCGCACACACACTCGCACACACTCGAACACACTCGCACACACTCGCAAACACTCGCACATACAGTCCTACAAACTCACACACACTCACACACACTCACACACTCCACCCACACACAAACTGGCACACACTCAAACACACTCACTCATACACACTCGCACACACTCACTCGCACACACACACACTCGCACACACTCGCACCCAGTCACTCGAGCACACTCGCACACACTCGCACGCACGCACACACTCGCACACACTCACACGCACACACTCACGCACACACACTCACGCACACTCGTGCACACTCGCACGCACACATTCGCACACATTCGCACTCACTTGCACACACTCGTGCGCACACACTGGCACACACTGGCACACACTGGCACACACACACTCGCACACACTCGCACACACTCGCACACACTCGCACACACAGTCCTACACACTCACACACACACTCGCAAACACTCGCACAAACTCACACACACTCACTCACACGCACACACTTGCGCACACTAGCACACACTCGCACGCCCACACTCACACACATTCGCACTCACTCGCACGCACTCGCACGCATACACTCGCACAAACTCACACACACTCGCACACACTCATACACAATCGCACGCACACACACTCGCACACACACACTCGCACACACTCGCACACTCTCACACACATTCACACTCACTCGCACGCACTCGCACGCGCACACTCAAACACACTCACACAAACTCACACACACTCGCACACACTTATACACAAACGCACACACACACTCGTACACACACTCGCACACACTCACACACACTCACTCACACACACTCACACGCACACACTCGCACACACTCACACACACTTGCACACACTCGCACACACTCACACGCACACACACTCGCACACACACTCACACACACTCGCACACACTCACAAGCACACACTCGCACACACACTCGCACACACTCACACGCACACACTCACACGCACACACTCGTACAAACAGTCGCACACACTCGCACCCACTCACTCGTGCACACTCGCGCACACTCGGGCACATTTGCACACACTCGCACACTCTCGCACACACACTCGCACACACTCGAACACACTCACACACACTCACAAACAATCGCACATACAGTCCTACAAACTCACACACACTCACACACACTCACACACTCGCACCCACACACAAACTGGCACACACTCAAACACACTCACTCATACACACTCGCACACACTCACTCGCACACACACACACACTCGCACACACTCGCACCCAGTCACTCGAGCACACTCGCACACCCTCGCACGCACGCACACACTCGCACACACTCACATGCACACACTCACGCACACACACTCGCGCA
Organism: Phyllobates terribilis; assembly: GCF_046119375.1. Lineage (NCBI taxonomy): Eukaryota > Metazoa > Chordata > Amphibia > Anura > Dendrobatidae > Phyllobates > Phyllobates terribilis. Next base: position 4,684,263 of record NW_027362853.1, read on the forward strand.
CACTCGTGCACACTCGCACGCACACATTCACACACATTCGCACTCACTTGCACACACTCGTACGCACACACTCGCACATACTCGCACACACTCGCACACACTCGCACGCACACACTCGCACACACTCGCATGCACACACTCGCACACACACTCACAAACACTCACATACACACTCGCACACACTTGCACAAACTCCTACACACCCACGTACACACTCACACACACTCGCACACACACTCGCACACACTCGCACACACTCGCACATACACACATACACATTCACACACACTCGCACACACACTCGCACACACAGTCCTACACACTCACACACACACTCGCAAACACTCGCACACACTCATACACACACTCACTCACACGTACACACTCGCGCACACTCACGCACACTAGCACACACTCGTAAGCATACACTCACACTCACTCACACACTTACTCACACGCACACACTCTCGCACACACTCGCGCACACTCGCACACTCTCGCACACATTTGCACACACTCGCACTCACTCGCACCCACTCGCACGCACACACTCGCACACACTCATACACAATCACACAAACTCGCACACACACACTCGCACACATTCGCACACACTCGCACACACACACTCACTCACACTCACTCGCACACACTTGCACACACTCGCACATGCTCGCACACACAGTCCTACACACTCACACACACACTCGCAAACACTCGCACAAACTCACACACACTCACGCACATGCACACACTTGCGCACACTAGCACACACTCGCACGCCCACACTCGCACACATTCGCACTCACTCGCACACACTCGCACGCACACACTCGCACACACTCGCACAAACTCACACACACTCGCACACACTCATACACAATCGCACGCACACACACCCGCACACACTCGCACACATTTGCACTCACTCGCACGCACTCGCATGCACACACTCGCACAAACTCACACACACTGGCACACACTTATACACAATCGCACACACACACTCTAACACACACTGGCACACACTCACACACACTCACTCACACACACTCACACACACACTCGCACACACTCACACACACTTGCACACACTCGCACACACTCACACGCACACACACTCACACACACACTCACACACACTCGCACACACTCACAAGCACAAACTCGCACACACACTCACACACACTCACACGCACACACTCACACGCACACACTCGCACACACACTCGCACACACTCGCACCCACTCACTCGTGCACACTCGCGCACACTCGGGCACATTTGCACACACTCGCACACACTCGCACACTCTCGCACACACAATCGCACACACACTCGCACACACTCGAACACACTCGCACACACTCGCAAACACTCGCACATACAGTCCTACAAACTCACACACACTCATACACACTCACACACTCCACCCACACACAAACTGGCACACACTCAAACACACTCACTCATACACACTCGCACACACTCACTCGCACACACACACACACTCGAACGCACGCACGCACACACTCGCACACACTCACACGCACACACTCATGCACACACACTCGCGCACACTCGTGCACACTTGCACGCACACATTCGCACACATTCGCACTCACTTGCACACACTCGTACGCACACACTGTCACACACTGGCACACACACACTCGCACACACTCGCACACACTTGCACACACTAGCACACACACACTCGCACATACTCGCACACACTCGCACACACTCGCACGCACACACTCGCACACACTCGCATGCACACACTCGCACACACACTCACACACACACACTCACATACACACTCGCACACACTCGCACAAACTCCTACACACACAGGTACACACTCACACACACTCGCACACACACTCGCACACACTCGCACATACACACATACACATTCACACACACTCGCACACACAGTCCTACACACTCACACACACTCTCAAACACTCGCACACACTCACACACACACTCACTCACACGTACACACTCGCGCACACTCGCACACACTCACGCACACTAGCACACACTCATAAGCATGCACTCACACTCACTCACACACTTACTCACACGCACACACTCTCGCACACACTCACACACACTCGCGCACACTCGCACACACTCGCACGCCCACACTCGCACACTCTCGCACACATTTGCACACACTCGCACTCACTCACACCCACTGGCACGCACACACTCGCACACACTCATACACAATCACACAAACTCACACACACTCGCACACATTCGCACACACTCGCACACACGCACTCACTAACACTCACTCGCACACACTTGCACACACTCGCACACACTCGCACACACAGTCCTACACACTCACACACACACTCGCAAACACTCGCACAAACTCACACACACTCACTCACACGCACACACTTGCGCACACTAGCACACACTCGCACGCCCACACTCGCACACATTTGCACTCACTCGCATGCACTCGCACGCACACACTCGCACACACTCGCACAAACTCACACACACTCGCACACACTCATACACAATCGCACGCACACACACTCGCACACACTCGCACACATTCGCACTCACTCGCACGCACTCGCACGCACACACTCGCACAAACTCACACACACTGGCACACACTTATACAAAATCGCACACACACACTCTAACACACACTCGCACACACTCACTCACACACACTCACACACACACACTCGCACACACTCACACACACTTGCACACACTCGCACACACTCACACGCACACACACTCACACACACACTCACACACACTCGCACACACTCACAAGCACAAACTCGCACACACACTCGCACACACTCACAAGCACACACTCACACGCACACACTCGCACACACAGTCGCACACACTCGCACCCACTCACTCATGCACACTCGCGCACACTCGGGCACATTTGCACACACTCGCACACACTCGCACACTCTCGCACACACACTCGCACACACACTCGCACACACTCGAACACACTCGCACACACTCGCAAACACTCGCACATACAGTCCTACAAACTCACACACACTCACACACTCGCACCCACACACAAACTGGCACACACTCAAACACACTCACTCATACACACTCGCACACACTCACTCGCACGCTCGCACACACTCGCACACACTCACATGCACACACTCACGCACACACACTCGCGCACACTCGTGCACACTCGCACGCACACATTCACACACATTCGCACTCACTTGCACACACTCGTACGCACACACTGGCACACACTCGCACACACTCGCACACACACACTCGCACACACTCGCATGCACACACTTGCACACACACTCACACACACTCGCACAAACTCCTACACACACTCGTACACACTCACACACACTAGCACACACACACTCGCACATACTCGCACACACTCGCATGCACACACTCGCACACACACTCACACACACACTCTCGCATACACACTCGCACAAACTCCTACACACACTCGTACACACTCACACACACTCGCACACACACTTGCACACACTCGCACATACACACATACACATTCGCACACACTCGCACACACACTCGCACACACAGTCCTACACACTCACACACACACTCACAAACACTCGCACACACTCACACACACACTCACTCACACGTACACACTCACGCACACTTGCACACACTCACGCACACTAGCACACACTCGTAAGCATACACTCACACTCACTCACACACTTACTCACACGCACACACTCTCGCACACACTCACACACACTCGCGCACACTCGCACACACTCACAGGCCCACACTCGCACACTCTTGCACACACTCGCACACACTCACACGCGCACACACTCACACACACTCACACACACTCGCACACACTCGCACACTCTCGCACACACACTCGCACACACACTCGCACACACTCGAACACACTCGCACACACTCGCAAACACTCGCACATACAGTCCTACAAACTCACACACACTCACACACTCGCACCCACACACAAACTGGCACACACTCAAACACACTCACTCATACACACTCGCACACACTCACTCGCACGCTCGCACACACTCGCACACACTCACATGCACACACTCACGCACACACACTCGCGCACACTCGTGCACACTCGCACGCACACATTCACACACATTCGCACTCACTTGCACACACTCGTACGCACACACTGGCACACACTCGCACACACTCGCACACACACACTCGCATGCACACACTTGCACACACACTCACACACACTCGCACAAACTCCTACACACACTCGTACACACTCACACACACTAGCACACACACACTCGCACATACTCGCACACACTCGCATGCACACACTCGCACACACACTCACACACACACTCTCGCATACACACTCGCACAAACTCCTACACACTCTCGCACACACTCACACACACTCGCGCACACTCGCACACACTCACAGGCCCACACTCGCACACTCTTGCACACACTCGCACACACTCACACGCGCACACACTCACACACACTCACACACACTCGCACACACTCGCACACTCTCGCACACACACTCGCACACACACTCGCACACACTCGAACACACTCGCACACACTCGCAAACACTCGCACATACAGTCCTACAAACTCACACACACTCACACACTCGCACCCACACACAAACTGGCACACACTCAAACACACTCACTCATACACACTCGCACACACTCACTCGCACGCACGCACACACTCGCACACACTCACATGCACACACTCACGCACACACACTCGCGCACACTCGTGCACACTCGCACGCACACATTCACACACATTCGCACTCACTTGCACACACTCGTATGCACACACTGGCACACACTCGCACACACTCGCACACACACACTCGCACACACTCGCACACTCTCACACACATTCACACTCACTCGCACACACTCGCACGCGCACACTCAAACACACTCGCACAAACTCACACACACTCGCACACACTTATACACAAACGCACACACACACTCGTACACACACTCGCACACACTCGCACACACTCGCACACACTCACTCACACACACTCACACGCACACACTCACACACACTTGCACACACTCGCACACACTCACACGCACACACACTCGCACACACACTCACACACACTCGCACACACTCACAAGCACACACTCGCACACACACTCACACACACTCACACGCACACACTCACACGCACACACTCGTACAAACAGTCGCACACACTCGCACCCACTCACTCGTGCACACTCGCGCACACTCGGGCACATTTGCACACACTCGCACACTCTCGCACACACACTCGCAAACACTCGAACACACTCGCACACACTCGCAAACACTCGCACATACAGTCCTACAAACTCACACACACTCACACACACTCACACACTCCACCCACACACAAACTGGCACACACTCAAACACACTCACTCATACACACTCGCACACACTCACTCGCACACACACACACTCGCACACACTCGCACCCAGTCACTCGAGCACACTCGCACACACTCGCACGCACGCACGCACACACTCGCACACACTCACACGCACACACTCACGCACACTCGTGCACACTCGCACGCACACATTCGCACACATTCGCACTCACTTGCACACACTCGTGCGCACACACTGGCACACACTGGCACACACTGGCACACACACACTCGCACACACTCGCACACACTCGCACACACAGTCCTACACACTCACACACACACTCGCAAACACTCGCACAAACTCACACACACTCACTCACACGCACACACTTGCGCACACTAGCACACACTCGCACGCCCACACTCACACACATTCGCACTCACTCGCACGCACTCGCACGCACACACTCGCACAAACTCACACACACTCGCACACACTCAAACACAATCGCACGCACACACACTCGCACAGACACACTCGCACACACTCGCACACTCTCACACACATTCACTCTCACTCGCACGCACTCGCACGCGCACACTCAAACACACTCGCACAAACTCACACACACTCGCACACACTTATACACAAACGCACACACACACTCGTACACACACTCACACACACTCGCACACACTCGCACACATTCACTCACACACACTCACACGCACACACTCGCACACACTCACACACACTTGCACACACTCGCACACACTCACACGCACACAGACTCGCACACACACTCACACACACTCGCACACACTCACAAGCACACACTCGCACACACACTCGCACACACTCACACGCACACACTCGTACAAACAGTCGCACACACTCGCACCCACTCACTCGTGCACACTCGCGCACACTCGGGCACATTTGCACACACTCGCACACTCTCGCACACACACTCGCACACACTCGAACACACTCGCACACACTCGCAAACACTCGCACATACAGTCCTACAAACTCACACACACTCACACACACTCACACACTCCACCCACACACAAACTGGCACACACTCAAACACACTCACTCATACACACTCGCACACACTCACTCGCACACACACACACTCGCACACACTCGCACCCAGTCACTCGAGCACACTCGCACACACTCGCACGCACGCACACACTCGCACACACTCACACGCACACACTCACGCACACACACTCACGCACACTCGTGCACACTCGCACGCACACATTCGCACACATTCGCACTCACTTGCACACACTCGTGCGCACACACTGGCACACACTGGCACACACTGGCACACACACACTCGCACACACTCGCACACACTTGCACACACTAGCACACACACACTCGCACATATTCACACACACTCGCACGCACACACTCGCACACACTCGCATGCACACACTCACACACACACTCACACACACTCACATACACACTCGCACACACTCGCACAAACTCCTACACACACTCGTACACACACACTCGCACACACACTCGCACACACTTGCACACACTCGCACATAGACACATACACATTCGCACACACTCGCACACACACTCGCACACACAGTTCTACACACTCACACACACTCGCAAACACTCGCACACACTCACACACACACTCACTCACACGTACACACTCGCGCACACTCGCACACACTCACGCACACTAGCACACACTCGCATGCACACACTGGCACAAACACTAACACACACACTCACATACACACTCGCACACACTCGCACAAACTCCTACACACACTCGCGCACACTCACACACACACTCGTACGCTCACACTCGCACACACTCACACACACACTTGCACACACTTGCACACGCACACTCGCACACAATCACACACACACTCGCAGACACTCGCACACACTCACTCATGCACACACTCACACACACTCGCCCACACTCGCACACACAGTCCTACACACTCACACACACACTCGCAAACATTTGCAAACACTCACACACACACTCACTCACACGTACACACTCGCGCACACTCGCACGCCGACTCTCTCACACTCTCGCACACATTTGCACACACTCGCACTCACTCGCACGCACTCGCACGCACACACTCGCACACACTCGCACAAACTCATACACAATCGCACACACTCACTCGCACACACTTGCACACACTCGCACACACTCGCACACACTTGCACACACTTGCACACGCTTGCACACACTCGCACACACTCGCACACACTTGCACACACTCACACACACGCACACACACGCACACACACTCACGCACACACTCGCACACACTCGCACACACTTGCATGCACACATTCGCACGCACTCGCACACACAAACACAAACTGGCACACACTCAAACACACTCACTCATACACACTCGCACACAGACACTCGCACACACTCGCACACACTCGCACACACTCACTCACACACACTCACACACACACACTCGCACACACTCACACACACTTGCACACACTCGCACACACTCACACGCACACACACTCGCACACACACTCACACACACTCGCACACACTCACAAGCACACACTCGCACACACACTCACACACACTCACACGCACACACTCACACGCACACACTCGTACAAACAGTCGCACACACTCGCACACACTCACTCGTGCACACTCGCGCACACTCGGGCACATTTGCACACACTCGCACACTCTCGCACACACTCGAACACACTCGCACACACTCGCAAACACTCGCACATACAGTCCTACAAACTCACACACACTCACACACACTCACACACTCCACCCACACACAAACTGGCACACACTCAAACACACTCACTCATACACACTCGCACACACTCACTCGCACGCTCGCACACACTCGCACACACTCACATGCACACACTCACGCACACACACTCGCGCACACAGTCGCACACACTCGCACCCACTCACTCATGCACACTCGCGCACACTCGGGCACATTTGCACACACTCGCACACACTCGCACACTCTCGCACACACACTCGCACACACACTCGCACACACTCGAACACACTCGCACACACTCGCAAACACTCGCACATACAGTCCTACAAACTCACACACACTCACACACTCGCACCCACACACAAACTGGCACACACTCAAACACACTCACTCATACACACTCGCACACACTCACTCGCACGCTCGCACACACTCGCACACACTCACATGCACACACTCACGCACACACACTCGCGCACACTCGTGCACACTCGCACGCACACATTCACACACATTCGCACTCACTTGCACACACTCGTACGCACACACTGGCACACACTCGCACACACTCGCACACACACACTCGCACACACTCGCATGCACACACTTGCACACACACTCACACACACTCGCACAAACTCCTACACACACTCGTACACACTCACACACACTAGCACACACACACTCGCACACACTCGCACATACTCGCACACACTCGCATGCACACACTCGCACACACACTCACACACACACTCTCGCATACACACTCGCACAAACTCCTACACACACTCGTACACACTCACACACACTCGCACACACACTTGCACACACTCGCACATACACACATACACATTCGCACACACTCGCACACACACTCGCACACACAGTCCTACACACTCACACACACACTCACAAACACTCGCACACACTCACACACACACTCACTCACACGTACACACTCACGCACACTTGCACACACTCACGCACACTAGCACACACTCGTAAGCATACACTCACACTCACTCACACACTTACTCACACGCACACACTCTCGCACACACTCACACACACTCGCGCACACTCGCACACACTCACAGGCCCACACTCGCACACTCTTGCACACACTCGCACACACTCACACGCGCACACACTCACACACACTCACACACACTCGCACACACTCGCACACTCTCGCACACACACTCGCACACACACTCGCACACACTCGAACACACTCGCACACACTCGCAAACACTCGCACATACAGTCCTACAAACTCACACACACTCACACACTCGCACCCACACACAAACTGGCACACACTCAAACACACTCACTCATACACACTCGCACACACTCACTCGCACGCACGCACACACTCGCACACACTCACATGCACACACTCACGCACACACACTCGCGCACACTCGTGCACACTCGCACGCACACATTCACACACATTCGCACTCACTTGCACACACTCGTATGCACACACTGGCACACACTCGCACACACTCGCACACACACACTCGCACACACTCGCATGCACACACTTGCACACACACTCACACACACTCGCATACACACTCGCACAAACTCCTACACACACTCGTACACACTCACACACACTAGCACACACACACTCGCACACACTCGCACATACTCGCACAAACTCGCATGCACACACTCGCACACACACTCACACACACACTCTCGCATACACACTCGCACAAACTCCTACACACACTCGTACACACTCACACACACTCGCACACACACTTGCACACACTCGCACATACACACATACACATTCGCACACACTCGCACACACACTCGCACACACAGTCCTACACACTCACACACACACTCACAAACACTCGCACACACTCACACACACACTCGCAAACACTCGCACAAACTCACACACACTCACTCACACGCACACACTTGCGCACACTAGCACACACTCGCACGCCCACACTCACACACATTCGCACTCACTCGCACGCACTCGCACGCACACACTCGCACAAACTCACACACTCGCACACACTCATACACAATCGCACGCACACACACTCGCACACACTCGCACACTCTCACACACATTCACACTCACTCGCACACACTCGCACGCGCACACTCAAACACACTCGCACAAACTCACACACACTCGCACACACTTATACACAAACGCACACACACACTCGTACACACACTCGCACACACTCGCACACACTCGCACACACTCACTCACACACACTCACACGCACACACTCACACACACTTGCACACACTCGCACACACTCACACGCACACACACTCGCACACACACTCACACACACTCGCACACACTCACAAGCACACACTCGCACACACACTCACACACACTCACACGCACACACTCACACGCACACACTCGTACAAACAGTCGCACACACTCGCACCCACTCACTCGTGCACACTCGCGCACACTCGGGCACATTTGCACACACTCGCACACTCTCGCACACACACTCGCACACACTCGAACACACTCGCACACACTCGCAAACACTCGCACATACAGTCCTACAAACTCACACACACTCACACACACTCACACACTCCACCCACACACAAACTGGCACACACTCAAACACACTCACTCATACACACTCGCACACACTCACTCGCACACACACACACTCGCACACACTCGCACCCAGTCACTCGAGCACACTCGCACACACTCGCACGCACGCACGCACACACTCGCACACACTCACACGCACACACTCACGCACACTCGTGCACACTCGCACGCACACATTCGCACACATTCGCACTCACTTGCACACACTCGTGCGCACACACTGGCACACACTGGCACACACTGGCACACACACACTCGCACACACTCGCACACACTCGCACACACAGTCCTACACACTCACACACACACTCGCAAACACTCGCACAAACTCACACACACTCACTCACACGCACACACTTGCGCACACTAGCACACACTCGCACGCCCACACTCACACACATTCGCACTCACTCGCACGCACTCGCACGCACACACTCGCACAAACTCACACACACTCGCACACACTCAAACACAATCGCACGCACACACACTCGCACAGACACACTCGCACACACTCGCACACTCTCACACACATTCACACTCACTCGCACGCACTCGCACGCGCACACTCAAACACACTCGCACAAACTCACACACACTCGCACACACTTATACACAAACGCACACACACACTCGTACACACACTCACACACACTCGCACACACTCGCACACATTCACTCACACACACTCACACGCACACACTCGCACACACTCACACACACTTGCACACACTCGCACACACTCACACGCACACAGACTCGCACACACACTCACACACACTCGCACACACTCACAAGCACACACTCGCACACACACTCGCACACACTCACACGCACACACTCGTACAAACAGTCGCACACACTCGCACCCACTCACTCGTGCACACTCGCGCACACTCGGGCACATTTGCACACACTCGCACACTCTCGCACACACACTCGCACACACTCGAACACACTCGCACACACTCGCAAACACTCGCACATACAGTCCTACAAACTCACACACACTCACACACACTCACACACTCCACCCACACACAAACTGGCACACACTCAAACACACTCACTCATACACACTCGCACACACTCACTCGCACACACACACACTCGCACACACTCGCACCCAGTCACTCGAGCACACTCGCACACACTCGCACGCACGCACACACTCGCACACACTCACACGCACACACTCACGCACACACACTCACGCACACTCGTGCACACTCGCACGCACACATTCGCACACATTCGCACTCACTTGCACACACACGTGCGCACACACTGGCACACACTGGCACACACTGGCACACACACACTCGCACACACTCGCACACACTTGCACACACTAGCACACACACACTCGCACATATTCACACACACTCGCACGCACACACTCGCACACACTCGCATGCACACACTCACACACACACTCACACACACTCACATACACACTCGCACACACTCGCACAAACTCCTACACACACTCGTACACACACACTCGCACACACACTCGCACACACTTGCACACACTCGCACATAGACACATACACATTCGCACACACTCGCACACACACTCGCACACACAGTTCTACACACTCACACACACTCGCAAACACTCGCACACACTCACACACACACTCACTCACACGTACACACTCGCGCACACTCGCACACACTCACGCACACTAGCACACACTCGCATGCACACACTGGCACAAACACTAACACACACACTCACATACACACTCGCACACACTCGCACAAACTCCTACACACACTCGCGCACACTCACACACACACTCGTACGCTCACACTCGCACACACTCACACACACACTTGCACACACTTGCACACGCACACTCGCACACAATCACACACACACTCGCAGACACTCGCACACACTCACTCATGCACACACTCACACACACTCGCCCACACTCGCACACACAGTCCTACACACTCACACACACACTCGCAAACATTTGCAAACACTCACACACACACTCACTCACACGTACACACTCGCGCACACTCGCACGCCGACACTCTCACACTCTCGCACACATTTGCACACACTCGCACTCACTCGCACGCACTCGCACGCACACACTCGCACACACTCGCACAAACTCATACACAATCGCACACACTCACTCGCACACACTTGCACACACTCGCACACACTCGCACACACTTGCACACACTTGCACACGCTTGCACACACTCGCACACACTTGCACACACTCACACACACGCACACACACGCACACACACTCACGCACACACTCGCACACACTCGCACACACTTGCATGCACACATTCGCACGCACTCGCACACACAAACACAAACTGGCACACACTCAAACACACTCACTCATACACACTCGCACACAGACACTCGCACACACTCGCACACACTCGCACACACTCACTCACACACACTCACACACACACACTCGCACACACTCACACACACTTGCACACACTCGCACACACTCACACGCACACACACTCGCACACACACTCACACACACTCGCACTCACTCACAAGCACACACTCGCACACACACTCACACGCACACACTCACACGCACACACTCACACGCACACACTCGTACAAACAGTCGCACACACTCGCACACACTCACTCGTGCACACTCGCGCACACTCGGGCACATTTGCACACACTCGCACACTCTCGCACACACTCGAACACACTCGCACACACTCGCAAACACTCGCACATACAGTCCTACAAACTCACACACACTCACACACACTCACACACTCCACCCACACACAAACTGGCACACACTCAAACACACTCACTCATACACACTCGCACACACTCACTCGCACACACACACACTCGCACACACTCGCACCCAGTCACTCGAGCACACTCGCACACACTCGCACGCACGCACACACTCGCACACACTCACACGCACACACTCACGCACACACACTCACGCACACTCGTGCACACTCGCACGCACACATTCGCACACATTCGCACTCACTTGCACACACTCGTGAGCACACACTGGCACACACTGGCACACACTGGCACACACACACTCGCACACACTCGCACACACTCGCACACACAGTCCTACACACTCACACACACACTCGCAAACACTCGCACAAACTCACACACACTCACTCACATGCACACACTTGCGCACACTAGCACGCCCACACTCACACACATTCGCACTCACTCGCACGAACTCGCACGCACACACTCGCACAAACTCACACACACTCGCACACACTCATACACAATCGCACGCACACACACTCGCACACACACACTCGCACACACTCGCACACTCTCACACACATTCACACTCACTCGCACGCACTCGCACGCGCACACTCAAACACACTCGCACAAACTCACACACACTCGCACACACTTATACACAAACGCACACACACTCGTACACACACTCGCACACACTCGCACACACTCGCACACACTCACTCACACACACTCACACGCACACACTCGCACACACTCACACACACTTGCACACACTCGCACACAATCACACGCACACACACTCGCACACACACTCACACACACTCGCACACACTCACAAGCACACACTCGCACACACACTCACACACACTCACACGCACACACTCACACGCACACACTCGTACAAACAGTCGCACACACTGGCACCCACTCACTCGTGCACACTCGCGCACACTCGGGCACATTTGCACACACTCACACACTCTCACACACACACTCGCACACACTCGAACACACTCGCACACACTCGCAAACACTCGCACATACAGTCCTACAAACTCACACACACTCACACACACTCACACACTCCACCCACACACAAACTGGCACACACTCAAACACACTCACTCATACACACTCGCACACACTCACTCGCACACACACACACTCGCACACACTCGCACCCAGTCACTCGAGCACACTCGCACACACTCGCACGCACGCACGCACACACTCGCACACACTCACACGCACACACTCACGCACACACACTCACGCACACTCGTGCACACTCGCACGCACACATTCGCACACATTCGCACTCACTTGCACACACTCATGCGCACACACTGGCACACACTGGCACACACACACTCGCACACACTCGCACACACTTGCACACACTAGCACACACACACTCGCACATATTCACACACACTCGCACGCACACACTCGCACACACTCGCATGCACACACTCGCACGCACACTCACACACACTCACATACACACTCGCACACACGCGCACAAACTCCTACACACACTCGTACACACACACTCGCACACACACTCACACACTTGCACACACTCGCACATACACACATACACATTCGCACACACTCGCACACACACTCGCACACACAGTTCTACACACTCACACACACACTCGCAAACACTCGCACACACTCACCCACACACTCACTCACACGTACACACTCGCGCACACTCGCACACACTCACGCACACTAGCACACACTCGCATGCACACACTGGCACACACACTAACACACACACTCACATACACACTCGCACACACTCGCACAAACTCCTATACACACTCGCACACACTCACACACACACTCGTACGCTCACACTCGCACACACTCACACACACACTTGCACACACTTGCACACGCACACTCGCACACAATCACACACACACTCGCAGACACTCGCACACACTCACTCATGCACACACTCACACACACTCGCCCACACTCGCACACACAGTCCTACACACTCACACACACACTCGCAAACATTTACAAACACTCACACACACACTCACTCACACGTACACACTCGCGCACACTCGCACGCCGACACTCTCACACTCTCGCACACATTTGCACACACTCGCACGCACTCGCACGCACACACTCGCACACACTCGCACAAACTCATACACAATCGCACACACTCACTCGCACACACTTGCACACACTCGCACACACTCGCACACACTTGCACACACTTGCACACGCTTGCACACACTCGCACACACTCGCACACACTCGCACACACTCACACACACGCACACACATGCACACACACTCACGCACACACTCGCACACACTCGCACACACTTGCATGCACACATTCGCACGCACTCGCACACACAAACACAAACTGGCACACACTCAAACACACTCACTCATACACACTCGCACACACTCACTCGCAAACACACACACACACTCGCACACACTCTCTCACACACACTCACACGCACACACTCGCACACACTCACACACACTTGCACACACTCACACGCACACACACTCGCACACACACTCACACACACTCGCACACACTCACAAGCACACACTCGCACACACACTCACACACACTCACACGCACACACTCACACGCACACACTCGTACAAACAGTCGCACACACTCGCACCCACTCACTCGTGCACACTCGCGCACACTCGGGCACATTTGCACACACTCGCACACTCTCGCACACACACTCGCACACACTCGAACACACTCGCACACACTCGCAAACACTCGCACATACAGTCCTACAAACTCACACACACTCACACACACTCACACACTCCACCCACACACAAACTGGCACACACTCAAACACACTCACTCATACACACTCGCACACACTCACTCGCACACACACACACTCGCACACACTCGCACCCAGTCACTCGAGCACACTCGCACACACTCGCACGCACGCACGCACACACTCGCACACACTCACACGCACACACTCACGCACACACACTCACGCACACTCGTGCACACTCGCACGCACACATTCGCACACATTCGCACTCACTTGCACACACTCGTGCGCACACACTGGCACACACTGGCACACACTGGCACACACACACTCGCACACACTCGCACACACTCGCACTAACAGTCCTACACACTCACACACACACTCGCAAACACTCGCACAAACTCACACTCACTCACACGCACACACTTGCGCACACTAGCACACACTCGCACGCCCACACTCACACACATTCGCACTCACTCGCACGCACTCGCACGCACACACTCGCACAAACTCACACACACTCGCACACACTCATACACAATCGCAAGCACACACACTCGCACACACACACTCGCACACACTCGCACACTCTCACACACATTCACACTCACTCGCACGCACTCGCACGCGCACACTCAAACACACTCACACAAACTCACACACACTCGCACACACTTATACACAAACGCACACACACACTCGTACACACACTCGCACACACTCACACACACTCACTCACACACACTCACACGCACACACTCGCACACACTCACACACACTTGCACACACTCGCACACACTCACACGCACACACACTCGCACACACACTCACACACACTCGCACACACTCACAAGCACACACTCGCACACACACTCGCACACACTCACACGCACACACTCACACGCACACACTCGTACAAACAGTCGCACACACTCGCACCCACTCACTCGTGCACACTCGCGCACTCTCGGGCACATTTGCACACACTCACACACTCTCGCACACACACTCGCACACACTCGAACACACTCGCACACACTCGCAAACACTCGCACATACAGTCCTAAAAACTCACACACACTCGCACACACTCGCACACACTCACACACACTCACTCACACACACTCACACGCACACACTCGCACACACTCACACACACTTGCACACACTCGCACACACTCACACGCACACACACTCGCACACACACTCACACACACTCGCACACACTCACAAGCACACACTCGCACACACACTCGCACACACTCACACGCACACACTCACACGCACACACTCGTACAAACAGTCGCACACACTCGCACCCACTCACTCGTGCACACTCGCGCACACTCGGGCACATTTGCACACACTCACACACTCTCGCACACACACTCGCACACACTCAAACACACTCACTCATACACACTCGCACACACTCATTCGCACACACACACACTCGCACACACTCGCACCCAGTCACTCGAGCACACTCGCACACACTCGCACGCACGCACGCACACACTCGCACACACTCACACGCACACACTCACGCACACACACTCACGCACACTCGTGCACACTCGCACGCACACATTCGCACACATTCGCACTCACTTGCACACACTCGTGCGCACACACTGGCACACACTGGCACACACTGGCACACACACACTCGCACACACTCGCACACACTTGCACACACTAGCACACACACACTCGCACATATTCACACACACTCGCACACACTCGCATGCACACACTCGCACACACACTCACACACACTCACATACACACTCGCACACACTCGCACAAACTCCTACACACACTCGTACACACACACTCGCACACACACTCGCACACACTTGCACACACTCGCACATACACACATACACATTCGCACACACTCGCACACACACTCGCACACACAGTTCTACACACTCACACACACACTCGCAAACACTCGCACACACTCACACACACACTCACTCACACGTACACACTCGCGCACACTCGCACACACTCACGCACACTAGCACACACTCGCATGCACACACTGGCACACACACTAACACACACACTCACATACACACTCGCACACACTCGCACAAACTCCTACACACACTCGCACACACTCACACACACACTCGTACGCTCACACTCGCACACACTCACACACACACTTGCACACACTTGCACACGCACACTCGCACACAATCACACAGACACTCGCACACACTCACTCATGCACACACTCACACACACTCGCACACACAGTCCTACACACTCACACACACACTCGCAAACATTTGCAAACACTCACACACACACTCACTCACACGTACACACTCGCGCACACTCGCACGCCGACACTCTCACACTCTCGCACACATTTGCACACACTCGCACTCACTCGCACGCACTCGCACGCACACACTCGCACAAACTCATACACAATCGCACACACTCACTCGCACACACTTGCACACACTCGCACACACTCGCACACACTTGCACACGCTTGCACACACTCGCACACACTCGCACACACTCGCACACACTCACACACACGCACACACACGCACACACACTCACGCACACACTCGCACACACTCGCACACACTTGCATGCACACATTCGCACGCACTCGCACACACAAACACAAACTGGCACACACTCAAACACACTCACTCATACACACTCGCACACACTCACTCGCACACACACACACACTCGCACACACTCACACGCACACACTCACGCACACACACTCGTGCACACTCGCACGCACACTCACTCACACGTACACACTCGCGCACACTCACACACACTCACGCACACTAGCACACACTCGTAAGCATACACTCACACTCACTCACATACTTACTCACACGCACACACTCTCGCACACACTCACACACACTCGCGCACACTCGCACACACTCGCACGCCCACACTTGCACACTCTCGCACACATTTGCACACACTCGCACTCTCGCACCCACTCGCATGCACACACTCGCACACACTCATACACAATCAAACAAACTCGCACACACACTCGCACACATTTGCACACACTTGCACACACTCACTCACTCACACTCACTCGCACACACTTGCACACACTCGCACACACTCGCACACACAGTCCTACACACTCACACAAACACTCGCAAACACTCGCACAAACTCACACACACTCACTCACACGCACACACTTGCGCACAGTAGCACACACTCACACGCCCACACTCACACACATTCGCACTCACTCGCAAGCACTCGCACGCACACACTCGCACAAACTCACACACACTCGCACACACTCATACACAATCGCACGCACACACACTCGCACACACACACTCGCACACACTCGCACACTCTCACACACATTCACACTCACTCGCACGCACTCGCACGCGCACACTCAAACACACTCGCACAAACTCACACACACTCGCACACACTTATACACAAACGCACACACACACTCGTACACACACTCGCACACACTCGCACACACTCGCACACACTCACTCACACACACTCACACGCACACACTCACACACACTTGCACACACTCGCACACACTCACACGCACACACACTCGCACACACACTCACACACACTCGCACACACTCACAAGCACACACTCGCACACACACTCACACACACTCACACGCACACACTCACACGCACACACTCGTACAAACAGTCGCACACACTCGCACCCACTCACTCGTGCACACTCGCGCACACTCGGGCACATTTGCACACACTCGCACACTCTCGCACACACACTCGCACACACTCGAACACACTCGCACACACTCGCAAACACTCGCACATACAGTCCTACAAACTCACACACACTCACACACACTCACACACTCCACCCACACACAAATTGGCACACACTCAAACACACTCACTCATACACACTCGCACACACTCACTCGCACACACACACACTCGCACACACTTGCACCCAGTCACTCGAGCACACTCGCACACACTCGCACGCACGCACACACTCGCACACACTCACACGCACACACTCACGCACACACACTCACGCACACTCGTGCACACTCGCACACACACATTCGCACACATTCGCACTCACTTGCACACACTCGTGCGCACACACTGGCACACACTGGCACACACTGGCACACACACACTCGCACACACTCGCACACACTTGCACACACTAGCACACACACACTCGCACATATTCACACACACTCGCACGCACACACTCGCACACACTCGCATGCACACACTCGCACACACACTCACACACACTCACATACACACTCGCACACACTCGCACAAACTCCTACACACACTCGTACACACACACTCGCACACACACTCGCACACACTTGCACACACTCGCACATACACACATACACATTCGCACACACTCGCACACACACTCGCACACACAGTTCTACACACTCACACACACACTCGCAAACACTCGCACACACTCACACACACACTCACTCACACGTACACACTCACGCACACTCGCACACACTCACGCACACTAGCACACACTCGCATGCACACACTGGCACACACACTAACACACACACTCGCACACACTCGCACAAACTCCTACACACACTCGCACACACTCACACACACACTCGTACGCTCACACTCGCACACACTCACACACACACTTGCACACACTTGCACACGCACACTCGCACACAATCACACACACACTCGCAGACACTCGCACACACTCACTCATGCACACACTCACACACACTCGCCCACACTCGCACACACAGTCCTACATACTCACACACACACTCGCAAACATTTGCAAACACTCACACACACACTCACACGTACACACTCGCGCACACTCGCACGCCGACACTCTCACACTCTCGCACACATTTGCACACACTCGCACTCACTCGCACGCACTCGCACGCACACACTCGCACACACTCGCACAAACTCATACACAATCGCACACACTCACTCGCACACACTTGCACACACTCGCACACACTCGCACACACTTGCACACACTTGCACACGCTTGCACACACTCGCACACACTCGCACACACTCGCACACACTCACACACACGCACACACACGCACACACACTCACGCACACACTCGCACACACTCGCACACACTTGCATGCACACATTCGCACGCACTCGCACACACAAACACAAACTGGCACACACTCAAACACACTCACTCATACACACTCGCACACACTTATACACAAACGCACACACACACTCGTACACACACTCGCACACACTCGCACACACTCGCACACACTCACTCACACACACTCACACGCACACACTCACACACACTTGCACACACTCGCACACACTCACACGCACACACACTCGCACACACACTCACACACACTCGCACACACTCACAAGCACACACTCGCACACACACTCACACACACTCACACGCACACACTCACACGCACACACTCGTACAAACAGTCGCACACACTCGCACCCACTCACTCGTGCACACTCGCGCACACTCGGGCACATTTGCACACACTCGCACACTCTCGCACACACACTCGCACACACTCGAACACACTCGCACACACTCGCAAACACTCGCACATACAGTCCTACAAACTCACACACACTCACACACACTCACACACTCCACCCACACACAAATTGGCACACACTCAAACACACTCACTCATACACACTCGCACACACTCACTCGCACACACACACACTCGCACACACTTGCACCCAGTCACTCGAGCACACTCGCACACACTCGCACGCACGCACACACTCGCACACACTCACACGCACACACTCACGCACACACACTCACGCACACTCGTGCACACTCGCACGCACACATTCGCACACATTCTCACTCACTTGCACACACTCGTGCGCACACACTGGCACACACTGGCACACACTGGCACACACACACTCGCACACACTCGCACACACTTGCACACACTAGCACACACACACTCGCACATATTCACACACACTCGCACGCACACACTCGCACACACTCGCATGCACACACTCGCACACACACTCACACACACTCACATACACACTCGCACACACTCGCACAAACTCCTACACACACTCGTACACACACACTCGCACACACACTCGCACACACTTGCACACACTCGCACATACACACATACACATTCGCACACACTCGCACACACACTCGCACACACAGTTCTACACACTCACACACACACTCGCAAACACTCGCACACACTCACACACACACTCACTCACACGTACACACTCGCGCACACTCGCACACACTCACGCACACTAGCACACACTCGCATGCACACACTGGCACACACACTAACACACACACTCGCACACACTCGCACAAACTCCTACACACACTCGCACACACTCACACACACACTCGTACGCTCACACTCGCACACACTCACACACACACTTGCACACACTTGCACACGCACACTCGCACACAATCACACACACACTCGCAGACACTCGCACACACTCACTCATGCACACACTCACACACACTCGCCCACACTCGCACACACAGTCCTACATACTCACACACACACTCGCAAACATTTGCAAACACTCACACACACACTCACACGTACACACTCGCGCACACTCGCACGCCGACACTCTCACACTCTCGCACACATTTGCACACACTCGCACTCACTCGCACGCACTCGCACGCACACACTCGCACACACTCGCACAAACTCATACACAATCGCACACACTCACTCGCACACACTTGCACACACTCGCACACACTCGCACACACTTGCACACACTTGCACACGCTTGCACACACTCGCACACACTCGCACACACTCGCACACACTCACACACACGCACACACACGCACACACACTCACGCACACACTCGCACACACTCGCACACACTTGCATGCACACATTCGCACGCACTCGCACACACAAACACAAACTGGCACACACTCAAACACACTCACTCATACACACTCGCACACACTCACTCGCACACACACACACTCGCACACACTCACACGCACACACTCACACACACACACTCGCGCACACTCGTGCACACTCGCACGCACACTCACTCACACGTACACACTCGTGCACACTCACACACACTCACGCACACTAACACACACTCGTAAGCATACACTCACACTCACTCACACACTTACTCACACGCACACACTCTCGCACACACTCACACACACTCGCGCACACTCGCACGCCCACACTCGCACGCCCACACTCGCACACTCTCGCACACATTTGCACACACTCGCACTCTCGCACCCACTCGCATGCACACACTCGCACACACTCATATACAATCAAACAAACTCGCACACACACTCGCACACATTTGCACACACTTGCACACACTCACTCACTCACACTCACTCGCACACACTTGAACACACTCGCACACACTCGCACACACAGTCCTACACACTCACACACACACTCGCAAACACTCGCACAAACTCACACACACTCACTCACACGCACACACTTGCGCACACTAGCACACACTCACACGCCCACACTCACACACATTCGCACTCACTCGCACGCACTCGCACGCACACACTCGCACAAACTCACACACACTCGCACACACTCATACACAATCGCACGCACACACACTCGCACACTCTCGCACACATTCACACGCACACACTCGCACAAACTCGCATTCACACACTCGCACACACACTAACACACACACACTCGCATACACACTCGCACACACTCGCATGCACACACTCGCACACACACTCACACACACACACTCGCATACACACACGCACACACTCGCACAAACTCCTACACACACTCGTACACACTCACACACACTCACACACACACTTGCACACACTCGCACACACTCGCACATACACACATACACATTCTCACACACTCGCACACTCACTCGCACACACAGTCCTACACACTCACACACACACTCGCAAACACTCGCACACACACACACTCACTCACACGCACACACTTGCACACACTAGCACACACTTGCACGCCCACACTTGCACACATTCGCACTCACTCGCACGCACTCGCACGCACACACTCGCACACACTCGCACAAACTCACACACACTCGCACACACTCATACTCAATCGCACAATCGCACAAACTCACACACACTCGCACACACTCACACACTCGCACCCACTCTCTCGTGCACACTCGCACACATTCGCACTCACTCGCACGCACTCGCACGCACACAATCGCACAAACTCACACACACTCGCACACACTCACACACTCGCACCCACTCACTCGTGCACACTCGCACACATTCGCACTCACTCGCACGCACTCACACGCACACACTCGCACAAACTCACACACACTCGCACACACTCATACACAATCGCACGCACACACACTCGCACACACTCGCACACATTCGCACTCACTCGCACGCACTCGCACGCACACACTCGCACAAACTCACACACACTGGCACACACTTATACACAATCGCACACACACACTCTAACACACACTCGCACACACTCGCACACACTCACTCACACACACTCACACACACACACTCGCACACACTCACACACACTTGCACACACTCGCACACACTCACACGCACACACACTCACACACACACTCACACACATTCGCACACACTCGCACCCACTCACTCGTGCACACTCGCGCACACTCGGGCACATTTGCACACACTCGCACACACTCGCTTACTCTCGCACACACACTCGCACACACACTTGCACACACTCGAACACACTCGCACACACTCGCAAACACTCGCACATACAGTCCTACAAACTCACACACACTCACACACACTCACACACTCGCACCCACACACAAACTGGCACACACTCAAACACACTCACTCATACACACTCGCACACACTCACTCGCACACACACACACACTCGCACACACTCGCACCCAGTCACTCGAGCACACTCGCACACCCTCGCACGCACGCACACACTCGCACACACTCACATGCACACACTCACGCACACACACTCGCGCACACTCGTGCACACTCGCACGCACACATTCACACACATTCGCACTCACTTGCACACACTCGTACGCACACACTGGCACACACTCGCACACACTCGCACACACACACTCGCACACACTCGCATACACACTCGCACAAACTCCTACACACACTCGTACACACTCACACACACTAGCACACACACACTCGCACACACTCGCACATACTCGCACACACTCGCACACACTCGCATGCACACACTCGCACACACACTCACACACACACTCTCGCATACACACTCGCACAAACTCCTACACACACTCGTACACACTCACACACACTCGCACACACACTTGCACACACTCGCACACACTCGCACATACACACATACACATTCGCACACACTCGCACACACACTCGCACACACAGTCCTACACACTCACACACACACTCACAAACACTCGCACACACTCACACACACACTCACTCACACGTACACACTAACTCACACTTGCACACACTCACGCACACTAGCACACACTCATAAGCATACACTTACACTCACTCACACACTTACTCACACGCACACACTCTCGCACACACTCACACACACTCGCGCACACTCGCACACACTCGCACGCCCACACTCGCACACTCTCGCACACATTTGCACACACTCGCACTCACTTGCACCCACTCGCACGCACACACTCGCACACACTCATACACA
Organism: Phyllobates terribilis; assembly: GCF_046119375.1. NCBI lineage: Eukaryota > Metazoa > Chordata > Amphibia > Anura > Dendrobatidae > Phyllobates > Phyllobates terribilis. The sequence continues at coordinate 4,710,540 of NW_027362853.1, forward strand.
ATCACACAAACTCGCACACATTCGCACACACTCGCACACACTCGAACGCACGCACACACTCGCACACACTCACACGCACACACTCATGCACACACACTCGCGCACACTCGTGCACACTTGCACGCACACATTCGCACACATTCGCACTCACTTGCACACACTCGTACGCACACACTGTCACACACTGGCACACACACACTCGCACACACTCGCACACACTTGCACACACTAGCACACACACACTCGCACATACTCGCACACACTCGCACACACTCGCACGCACACACTCGCACACACTCACATGCACACACTCGCACACACACTCACACACACACACTCACATACACACTCGCACACACTCGCACAAACTCCTACACACACAGGTACACACTCACACACACTCACACACACACTCGCACACACTCGCACACACTCGCACATACACACATACACATTCACACACACTCGCACACACAATCCTACACACTCACACACACTCTCAAACACTCGCACACACTCACACACACACTCACTCACACGTACACACTCGCGCACACTCGCACACACTCACGCACACTAGCACACACTCGTAAGCATACACTCACACTCACTCACACACTTACTCACACGCACACACTCTCGCACACACTCACACACACTCGCGCACACTCGCACACACTCGCACGCCCACACTCGCACACTCTCGCACACATTTGCACACACTCGCACTCACTCGCACCCACTCGCACGCACACACTCGCACACACTCATACACAATCACACAAACTCACACACACTCGCACACATTCGCACACACTCGCACACACGCACTCACTAACACTCACTCGCACACACTTGCACACACTCGCACACACTCGCACACACAGTCCTACACACTCACACACACACTCGCAAACACTCGCACAAACTCACACACACTCACTCACACGCACACACTTGCGCACACTAGCACACACTCGCACACATTCACACTCACTCGCATGCACTCGCACGCACACACTCGCACACACTCGCACAAACTCACACACACTCGCACACACTCATACACAATCGCACGCACACACACTCGCACACACTCACACACATTCGCACTCACTCGCATGCACTCGCACGCACACACTCGCACAAACTCACACACACTGGCACACACTTATACAAAATCGCACACACACACTCTAACACACACTCGCACACACTCACTCACACACACTCACACACACACACTCGCACACACTCACACACACTTGCACACACTCGCACACACTCACACGCACACACACTCACACACACACTCACACACACTCGCACACACTCACAAGCACAAACTCGCACACACACTCGCACACACTCACAAGCACACACTCACACGCACACACTCGCACACACACTCGCACACACTCGCACCCACTCACTCATGCACACTCGCGCACACTCGGGCACATTTGCACACACTCGCACACACTCGCACACTCTCGCACACACACTCGCACACACACTCGCACACACTCGAACACACTCGCACACACTCGCAAACACTCGCACATACAGTCCTACAAACTCACACACACTCACACACTCGCACCCACACACAAACTGGCACACACTCAAACACACTCACTCATACACACTCGCACACACTCACTCGCACGCTCGCACACACTGGCACACACTCACATGCACACACTCACGCACACACACTCACGCAAACTCGTGCACACTCGCACGCACACATTCACACACATTCGCACTCACTTGCACACACTCGTACGCACACACTGGCACACACTCGCACACACTCGCACACACACACTCGCACACACTCGCATGCACACACTTGCACACACACTCACACACACTCGAACAAACTCCTACACACACTCGTACACACTCACACACACTAGCACACACACACTCGCACACACTCGCACATACTCGCACACACTCGCATGCACACACTCGCACACACACTCACACACACACTCTCGCATACACACTCGCACAAACTCCTACACACACTCGTACACACTCACACACACTCGCACACACACTTGCACACACTCGCACATACACACATACACATTCGCACACACTCGCACACACACTCGCACACACAGTCCTACACACTCACACACACACTCACAAACACTCGCACACACTCACACACACACTCACTCACACGTACACACTCACGCACACTTGCACACACTCACGCACACTAGCACACACTCGTAAGCATACACTCACACTCACTCACACACTTACTCACACGCACACACTCTCGCACACACTCACACACACTCGCGCACACTCGCACACACTCACACGCCCACACTCGCACACTCTTGCACACACTCGCACACACTCACACGCGCACACACTCACACACACTCACACACACTCGCACACACTCGCACACTCTCGCACACACACTCGCACACACACTCGCACACACTCTAACACACTCGCACACACTCGCAAACACTCGCACATACAGTCCTACAAACTCACACACACTCACACACTCGCACCCACACACAAACTGGCACACACTCAAACACACTCACTCATACACACTCGCACACACTCACTCGCACGCACGCACACACTCGCACACACTCACATGCACACACTCACGCACACACACTCGCGCACACTCGTGCACACTCGCACGCACACATTCACACACATTCGCACTCACTTGCACACACTCGTACGCACACACTGGCACACACTCGCACACACTCGCACACACACACTCGCACACACTCGCATGCACACACTTGCACACACACTCACACACACTCGCATACACACTCGCACAAACTCCTACACACACTCGTACACACTCACACACACTAGCACACACACTTGCACACACTCGCACACACTCGCACACACTAGCACACACACACTCGCACACACTCGCACATACTCGCACAAACTCGCATGCACACACTCGCACACACACTCACACACACACTCTCGCATACACACTCGCACAAACTCCTACACACACTCGTACACACTCACACACACTAGCACACACACACTCGCACACACTCGCACATACTCGCACAAACTCGCATGCACACACTCGCACACACACTCACACACACACTCTCGCATACACACTCGCACAAACTCCTACACACACTCGTACACACTCACACACACACTCGCAAACACTCGCACAAACTCACACACACTCACTCACACGCACACACTTGCGCACACTAGCACACACTCGCACGCCCACACTCACACACATTCGCACTCACTCGCACGCACTCGCACGCACACACTCGCACAAACTCACACACACTCGCACACACTCATACACAATCGCACGCACACACACTCGCACACACACACTCGCACACACTCGCACACTCTCACACACATTCACACTCACTCGCACACACTCGCACTCGCACACTCAAACACACTCGCACAAACTCACACACACTCGCACACACTTATACACAAACGCACACACACACTCGTACACACACTCGCACACACTCGCACACACTCGCACACACTCACTCACACACACTCACACACACACACTCACACACACTTGCACACACTCGCACACACTCACACGCACACACACTCGCACACACACTCACACACACTCGCACACACTCACAAGCACACACTCGCACACACACTCACACGCACACACTCACACGCACACACTCGTACAAACAGTCGCACACACTCGCACCCACTCACTCGTGCACACTCGCGCACACTCGGGCACATTTGCACACACTCGCACACTCTCGCACACACACTCGCACACACTCGAACACACTCGCACACACTCGCAAACACTCGCACATACAGTCCTACAAACTCACACACACTCACACACACTCACACACTCCACCCACACACAAACTGGCACACACTCAAACACACTCACTCATACACACTCGCACACACTCACTCGCACACACACACACTCGCACACACTCGCACCCAGTCACTCGAGCACACTCGCACACACTCGCACGCACGCACACACTCGCACACACTCACACGCACACACTCACGCACACACACTCACGCACACTCGTGCACACTCGCACGCACACATTCGCACACATTCGCACTCACTTGCGCACACACTGGCACACACTGGCACACACTGGCACACACACACTCGCACACACTCGCACACACTCGCACACACAGTCCTACACACTCACACACACACTCGCAAACACTCGCACAAACTCACACACACTCACTCACACGCACACACTTGCGCACACTAGCACACACTCGCACGCCCACACTCACACACATTCGCACTCACTCGCACGCACTCGCACGCACACACTCGCACAAACTCACACACACTCGCACACACTCATACACAATCGCACGCACACACACTCGCACAGACACACTCGCACACACTCGCACACTCTCACACACATTCACACTCACTCGCACGCACTCGCACGCGCACACTCAAACACACTCGCACAAACTCACACACACTTGCACACACTTATACACAAACGCACACACACACTCGTACACACACTCGCACACACACGCACACACTCGCACACACTCATACACAATCGCACGCACACACACTCGCACACACACACTCGCACACACTCGCACACTCTCACACACATTCACACTCACTCGCACGCGCACACTCAAACACACTCACACAAACTCACACACACTCGCACACACTTATACACAAACGCACACACACACTCGTACACACACTCGCACACACTCGCACACACTCACACACACTCACTCACACACACTCACACGCACACACTCGCACACACTCACACACACTTGCACACACTCGCACACACTCACAAGCACACACACTCGCACACACACTCACACACACTCGCACACACTCACAAGCACACACTCGCACACACACTCGCACACACTCACACGCACACACTCACACGCACACACTCATGCAAACAGTCGCACACACTCGCACCCACTCACTCGTGCACACTCGCGCACACTCGGGCACATTTGCACACACTCACACACTCTCGCACACACACTCGCACACACTCGAACACACTCGCACACACTCGCAAACACTCGCACATACAGTCCTACAAACTCACACACACTCACACACACTCACACACTCCACCCACACACAAACTGGCACACACTCAAACACACTCACTCATACACACTCGCACACACTCACTCGCACACACACACACTCGCACACACTCGCACCCAGTCACTCGAGCACACTCGCACACACTCGCACGCACGCACACACTCGCACACACTCACACACACACACTCACGCACACACACTCACGCACACTCGTGCACACTCGCACGCACACATTCGCACACATTCGCACTCACTTGCACACACTCGTGCGCACACACTGGCACACACTGGCACACACTGGCACACACACACTCGCACACACTCGCACACACTCGCACACACAGTCCTACACACTCACACACACACTCGCAAACACTCGCACAAACTCACACACACTCACTCACACGCACACACTTGCGCACACTAGCACACACTCGCACGCCCACACTCACACACATTCGCACTCACTCGCACGCACTCGCACACACACTCGCACAAACTCACACACACTCGCACACACTCATACACAATCGCACGCACACACACTCGCACAGACACACTCGCACACACTCGCACACTCTCACACACATTCACACTCACTCGCACGCACTCGCACGCGCACACTCAAACACACTCGCACACACTTATACACAAACGCACACACACACTCGTACACACACTCGCACACACTCGCACACACTCGCACACACTCACTCACACACACTCACACGCACACACTCGCACACACTCACACACACTTGCACACACTCGCACACACTCACACGCACACACACTCGCACACACACTCACACACACTCGCACACACTCACAAGCACACACTCGCACACACACTCGCACACACTCACACGCACACACTCACACGCACACACTCGTACAAACAGTCGCACACACTCGCACCCACTCACTCGTGCACACTCGCGCACACTCGGGCACATTTGCACACACTCACACACTCTCGCACACACACTCGCACACACTCGAACACACTCGCACACACTCGCAAACACTCGCACATACAGTCCTACAAACTCACACACACTCACACACACTCACACACTCCACCCACACACAAACTGGCACACACTCAAACACACTCACTCATACACACTCGCACACACTCACTCGCACACACACACACTCGCACACACTCGCACCCAGTCACTCGAGCACACTCGCACACACTCGCACGCACGCACACACTCGCACACACTCAAACGCACACACTCACGCACACACACTCACGCACACTCGTGCACACTCGCACGCACACATTCGCACACATTCGCACTCACTTGCACACACTCGTGCGCACACACTGGCACACACTGGCACACACACACTCGCACACACTTGCACACACTTGCACACACTAGCACACACACACTCGCACATATTCACACACACTCGCACGCACACACTCGCACACACTCACATGCACACACTCACACACACACTCACACACACTCACATACACACTCGCACACACTCGCACAAACTCCTACACACACTCGTACACACACACTCGCACACACACTCGCACACACTTGCACACACTCGCACATAGACACATACACATTCGCACACACTCGCACACACACTCGCACACACAGTTCTACACACTCACACACACACTCGCAAACACTCGCACACACTCACACACACACTCACTCACACGTACACACTCGCGCACACTCGCACACACTCATGCACACTAGCACACACTCGCATGCACACACTGGCACACACACTAACACACACACTCACATACACACTCGCACACACTCGCACAAACTCCTACACACACTCGCACACACTCACACACACACTTGTACGCTCACACTCGCACACACTCACACACACACTTGCACACACTTGCACACGCACACTCGCACACAATCACACACACACTCGCAGACACTCGCACACACTCACTCATGCACACACTCACACACACTCGCCCACACTCGCACACACAGTCCTACACACTCACACACACACTCGCAAACATTTGCAAACACTCACACACACACTCACTCACACGTACACACTCGCGCACACTCGCACGCCGACACTCTCACACTCTCGCACACATTTGCACACACTCGCACTCACTCGCACGCACTCGCACGCACACACTCGCACACACTCGCACAAACTCATACACAATCGCACACACTCACTCGCACACACTTGCACACACTCGCACACACTCGCACACACTTGCACACACTTGCACACGCTTGCACACACTCGCACACACTCGCACACACTTGCACACACTCACACACACGCACACACACGCACACACACTCACGCACACACTCGCACACACTCGCACACACTTGCATGCACACATTCGCACGCACTCGCACACACAAACACAAACTGGCACACACTCAAACACACTCACTCATGCACACTCGCACACACTCACTCGCACACACACACACACACTCGCACACACTCACTCACACACACTCACACGCACACACTCGCACACACTCACACACACTTGCACACACTCGCACACACTCACACGCACACACACTCGCACACACACTCACACACACTCGCACACACTCACAAGCACACACTCGCACACACACTCACACACACTCACACGCACACACTCACACGCACACACTCGTACAAACAGTCTCACACACTCGCACACACTCACTCGTGCACACTCGCGCACACTCGGGCACATTTGCACACACTCGCACACTCTCGCACACACTCGAACACACTCGCACACACTCGCAAACACTCGCACATACAGTCCTACAAACTCACACACACTCACACACACTCACACACTCCACCCACACACAAACTGGCACACACTCAAACACACTCACTCATACACACTCGCACACACTCACTCGCACACACACACACTCGCACACACTCGCACCCAGTCACTCGAGCACACTCGCACACACTCGCACGCAAGCACACACTCGCACACACTCACACGCACACACTCACGCACACACACTCACGCACACTCGTGCACACTCGCACGCACACATTCGCACACATTCGCACTCACTTGCACACACTCGTGCGCACACACTGGCACACACTGGCACACACTGGCACAAACACACTCGCACACACTCGCACACACTCGCACACACAGTCCTACACACTCACACACACACTCGCAAACACTCGCACAAACTCACACACACTCACTCACATGCACACACTTGCGCACACTAGCACGCCCACACTCACACACATTCGCACTCACTCGCACGCACACACTCGCACAAACTCACACACACTCGCACACACTCAAACACAATCGCACGCACACACACTCGCACACACACACTCGCACACACTCGCACACTCTCACACACATTCACACTCACTCGCACGCACTCGCACGCGCACACTCAAACACACTCGCACAAACTCACACACACTCGCACACACTTATACACAAACGCACACACACACTCGTACACACACTCGCACACACTCGCACACACTCACTCACACACACTCACACGCACACACTCGCACACACTCACACACACTTGCACACACTCGCACACACTCACACACACTCGCACACACACTCACACACACTCGCACACACTCACAAGCACACACTCGCACACACTCACACGCACACACTCACACGCACACACTCGTACAAACAGTCGCACACACTCGCACCCACTCACTCGTGCACACTCGCGCACACTCGGGCACATTTGCACACACTCACACACTCTCGCACACACACTCGAACACACTCGCACACACTCGCACACACTCGCAAACACTCGCACATACAGTCCTACAAACTCACACACACTCACACACACTCACACACTCCACCCACACACAAACTGGCACACACTCAAACACACTCACTCATACACACTCGCACACACTCACTCGCACACACACACACTCGCACACACTCGCACCCAGTCACTCGAGCACACTCGCACACACTCGCACGCACGCACACACTCGCACACACTCACACGCACACACTCACGCACACACACTCACGCACACTCGTGCACACTCGCACGCACACATTCGCACACATTCGCACTCACTTGCACACACTCGTGCGCACACACTGGCACACACTGGCTCACACTGGCACACACACACTCGCACACACTCGCACACACTCGCACACACTAGCACACACACACTCGCACATATTCACACACACTCGCACGCCCACACTCGCACACACTCGCATGCACACACTCGCACACACACTCACACACACTCACATACACACTCGCACACACTCGCACAAACTCCTACACACACTCGTACACACACACTCGCACACACACTCGCACACACTTGCACACACTCGCACATACACACATACACATTCGCACACACTCGCACACACACTCGCACACACAGTTCTACACACTCACACACACACTCGCAAACACTCGCACACACTCACACACACACTCACTCACACGTACACACTCGCGCACACTCGCACACACTCACGCACACTAGCACACACTCGCATGCACACACTGGCACACACACTAACACACACATTCACATACACACTCGCACACACTCGCACAAACTCCTACACACACTCGCACACACTCACACACACACTCGTACGCTCACACTCGCACACACTCACACACACACTTGCACACACTTGCACACGCACACTCGCACACAATCACACACACACTCGCAGACACTCGCACACACTCACTCATGCACACACTCACACACACTCGCCCACACTCGCACACACAGTCCTACACACTCACACACACACTCGCAAACATTTGCAAACACTCACACACACACTCACTCACACGTACACACTCGCGCACACTCGCACGCCGACACTCTCACACTCTCGCACACATTTGCACACACTCGCACGCACTCGCACGCACACACTCGCACACACTCGCACAAACTCATACACAATCGCACACACTCACTCGCACACACTTGCACACACTCGCACACACTCGCACACACTTGCACACACTTGCACACACTCGCACACACTCGCACACACTCGCACACACTCACACACACGCACACACACGCACACACACTCACGCACACACTCGCACACACTCGTACACACTTGCATGCACACATTCGCACGCACTCGCACACACAAACACAAACTGGCACACACTCAAACACACTCACTCATACACACTCGCACACACTCACTCGCACACACACACACTCGCACACACTCACTCACACACACTCACACGCACACACTCGCACACACTCACACACACTTGCACACACTCGCACACACTCACACGCACACACACTCGCACACACACTCACACACACACTCTCGCATACACACTCGCACAAACTCCTACACACACTCGTACACACTCACACACACTCGCACACACACTTGCACACACTCGCACATACACACATACACATTCGCACACACTCGCACACACACTCGCACACACAGTCCTACACACTCACACACACACTCACAAACACTCGCACACACTCACACACACACTCACTCACACATACACACTCACGCACACTTGCACACACTCACGCACACTAGCACACACTCGTAAGCATACACTCACACTCACTCACACACTTACTCACACGCACACACTCTCGCACACACTCACACACACTCGCGCACACTCGCACACACTCGCACGTCCACACTCGCACACTCTCGCACACATTTGCACACACTCGCACTCACTTGCACCCACTCGCACGCACACACTCGCACACACTCATACACAATCCCACAAACTCGCACACATTCGCACACACTCGCACACACTCACTCACTCACACTTACTCGCACACACTTGCACACACTCGCACACACTCGCACACACAGTCCTACACACTCACACACACACTCGCAAACACTCGCACAAACTCACACACACTCACTCACACGCACACACTTGCGCACACTAGCACACACTCGCACGCCCACACTCACACACATTCGCACTCACTCGCACGCACTCGCACGCACACACTCGCACAAACTCACACACACTCGCACACACTCATACACAATCGCACGCACACACACTCGCACACACACACTCGCACACACTCGCACACTCTCACACACATTCACACTCACTCGCACACACTCGCACTCGCACACTCAAACACACTCGCACAAACTCACACACACTCGCACACACTTATACACAAATGCACACACACACTCGTACACACACTCGCAGACACTCGCACACACTCGCACACACTCACTCACACACACTCACACACACACACTCACACACACTTGCACACACTCGCACACACTCACACGCACACACACTCGCACACACACTCACACACACTCGCACACACTCACAAGCACACACTCGCACACACACTCACACGCACACACTCACACGCACACACTCGTACAAACAGTCGCACACACTCGCACCCACTCACTCGTGCACACTCGCGCACACTCGGGCACATTTGCACACACTCGCACACTCTCGCACACACACTCGCACACACTCGAACACACTCGCACACACTCGCAAACACTCGCACATACAGTCCTACAAACTCACACACACTCACACACACTCACACACTCCACCCACACACAAACTGGCACACACTCAAACACACTCACTCATACACACTCGCACACACTCACTCGCACACACACACACTCGCACACACTCGCACCCAGTCACTCGAGCACACTCGCACACACTCGCACGCACGCACACACTCACACGCACACACTCACGCACACACACTCACGCACACTCGTGCACACTCGCACGCACACATTCGCACACATTCGCACTCACTTGCACACACTCGTGCGCACACACTGGCACACACTGGCACACACTGGCACACACACACTCGCACACACTCGCACACACTCGCACACACAGTCCTACACACTCACACACACACTCGCAAACACTCGCACAAACTCACACACACTCACTCACACGCACACACTTGCGCACACTAGCACACACTCGCACGCCCACACTCACACACATTCGCACTCACTCGCACGCACTCGCACGCACACACTCGCACAAACTCACACACACTCGCACACACTCATACACAATCGCACGCACACACACTCGCACAGACACACTCGCACACACTCGCACACTCTCACACACATTCACACTCACTCGCACGCACTCGCACGCGCACACTCAAACACACTCGCACAAACTCACACACACTTGCACACACTTATACACAAACGCACACACACACTCGTACACACACTCGCACACACTCGCACACACTCGCACACACTCATACACAATCGCACGCACACACACTCGCACACACACACTGGCACACACTCGCACACTCTCACACACATTCACACTCACTCGCACGCGCACACTCAAACACACTCACACAAACTCACACACACTCGCACACACTTATACACAAACGCACACACACACTCGTACACACACTCGCACACACTCGCACACACTCACACACACTCACTCACACACACTCACACGCACACACTCGCACACACTCACACACACTTGCACACACTCGCACACACTCACAAGCACACACACTCGCACACACACTCACACACACTCGCACACACTCACAAGCACACACTCGCACACACACTCGCACACACTCACACGCACACACTCACACGCACACACTCATGCAAACAGTCGCACACACTCGCACCCACTCACTCGTGCACACTCGCGCACACTCGGGCACATTTGCACACACTCACACACTCTCGCACACACACTCGCACACACTCGAACACACTCGCACACACTCGCAAACACTCGCACATACAGTCCTACAAACTCACACACACTCACACACACTCACACACTCCACCCACACACAAACTGGCACACACTCAAACACACTCACTCATACACACTCGCACACACTCACTCGCACACACACACACTCGCACACACTCGCACCCAGTCACTCGAGCACACTCGCACACACTCGCACGCACGTACACACTCGCACACACTCACACACACACACTCACGCACACACACTCACGCACACTCGTGCACACTCGCACGCACACATTCGCACACATTCGCACTCACTTGCACACACTCGTGCGCACACACTGGCACACACTGGCACACACTGGCACACACACACTCGCACACACTCGCACACACTCGCACACACAGTCCTACACACTCACACACACACTCGCAAACACTCGCACAAACTCACACACACTCACTCACACGCACACACTTGCGCACACTAGCACACACTCGCACGCCCACACTCACACACATTCGCACTCACTCGCACGCACTCGCACGCACACACTCGCACAAACTCACACACACTCGCACACACTCATACACAATCGCACGCACACACACTCGCACAGACACACTCGCACACACTCGCACACTCTCACACACATTCACACTCACTCGCACGCACTCGCACGCGCACACTCAAACACACTCGCACACACTTATACACAAACACACACACACACTCGTACACACACTCGCACACACTCGCACACACTCGCACACACTCACTCACACACACTCACACGCACACACTCGCACACACTCACACACACTTGCACACACTCGCACACACTCACACGCACACACACTCGCACACACACTCACACACACTCGCACACACTCACAAGCACACACTCGCACACACACTCACACGCACACACTCACACGCACACACTCGTACAAACAGTCGCACACACTCGCACCCACTCACTCGTGCACACTCGCGCACACTCGGGCACATTTGCACACACTCGCACACTCTCGCACACACACTCGCACACACTCGAACACACTCGCACACACTCGCAAACACTCGCACATACAGTCCTACAAACTCACACACACTCACACACACTCACACACTCCACCCACACACAAACTGGCACACACTCAAACACACTCACTCATACACACTCGCACACACTCACTCGCACACACACACACTCGCACACACTCGCACCCAGTCACTCGAGCACACTCGCACACACTCGCACGCACGCACACACTCGCACACACTCACACGCACACACTCACGCACACACACTCACGCACACTCGTGCACACTCGCACGCACACTTTCGCACACATTCGCACTCACTTGCACACACTCGTGCGCACACACTGGCACACACTGGCACACACTGGCACACACACACTCGCACACACTCGCACACACTCGCACACACAGTCCTACACACTCACACACACACTCGCAAACACTCGCACAAACTCACACACACTCACTCACACGCACACACTTGCGCACACTAGCACACACTCGCACGCCCACACTCACACACATTCGCACTCACTCGCACGCACTCGCACGCACACACTCGCACAAACTCACACACACTCGCACACACTCATACACAATCGCACGCACACACACTCGCACAGACACACTCGCACACACTCGCACACTCTCACACACATTCACACTCACTCGCACGCACTCGCACGCGCACACTCAAACACACTCGCACAAACTCACACACACTTGCACACACTTATACACAAACGCACACACACACTCGTACACACACTCGCACACACTCGCACACACTCGCACACACTCATACACAATCGCACGCACACACACTCGCACACACACACTCGCACACACTCGCACACTCTCACACACATTCACACTCACTCGCACGCGCACACTCAAACACACTCACACAAACTCACACACACTCGCACACACTTATACACAAACGCACACACACACTCGTACACACACTCGCACACACTCGCACACACTCACACACACTCACTCACACACACTCACACGCACACACTCGCACACACTCACACACACTTGCACACACTCGCACACACTCACAAGCACACACACTCGCACACACACTCACACACACTCGCACACACTCACAAGCACACACTCGCACACACACTCGCACACACTCACACGCACACACTCACACGCACACACTCATGCAAACAGTCGCACACACAAGCACCCACTCACTCGTGCACACTCGCGCACACTCGGGCACATTTGCACACACTCACACACTCTCGCACACACACTCGCACACACTCGAACACACTCGCACACACTCACAAACACTCGCACATACAGTCCTACAAACTCACACACACTCACACACACTCACACACTCCACCCACACACAAACTGGCACACACTCAAACACACTCACTCATACACACTCGCACACACTCACTCGCACACACACACACTCGCACACACTCGCACCCAGTCACTCGAGCACACTCGCACACACTCGCACGCACGCACACACTCGCACACACTCACACACACACACACTCACGCACACACACTCACGCACACTCGTGCACACTCGCACGCACACATTCGCACACATTCGCACTCACTTGCACACACTCGTGCGCACACACTGGCACACACTGGCACACACTGGCACACACACACTCGCACACACTCGCACACACTCGCACACACAGTCCTACACACTCACACACACACTCGCAAACACTCGCACAAACTCACACACACTCACTCACACGCACACACTTGCGCACACTAGCACACACTCGCACGCCCACACTCACACACATTCGCACTCACTCGCACGCACTCGCACGCACACACTCGCACAAACTCACACACACTCGCACACACTCATACACAATCGCACGCACACACACTCGCACAGACACACTCGCACACACTCGCACACTCTCACACACATTCACACTCACTCGCACGCACTCGCACGCGCACACTCAAACACACTCGCACACACTTATACACAAACACACACACACACTCGTACACACACTCGCACACACTCGCACACACTCGCACACACTCACTCACACACACTCACACGCACACACTCGCACACACTCACACACACTTGCACACACTCGCACACACTCACACGCACACACACTCGCACACACACTCACACACACTCGCACACACTCACAAGCACACACTCGCACACACACTCGCACACACTCACACGCACACACTCACACGCACACACTCGTACAAACAGTCGCACACACTCGCACCCACTCACTCGTGCACACTCGCGCACACTCGGGCACATTTGCACACACTCACACACTCTCGCACACACACTCGCACACACTCAAACACACTCGCACACACTCGCAAACACTCGCACATACAGTCCTACAAACTCACACACACTCACACACACTCACACACTCCACCCACACACAAACTGGCACACACTCAAACACACTCACTCATACACACTCGCACACACTCACTCGCACACACACACACTCGCACACACTCGCACCCAGTCACTCGAGCACACTCGCACACACTCGCACGCACGCACACACTCGCACACACTCACACGCACACACTCACGCACACACACTCACGCACACTCGTGCACACTCGCACGCACACATTCGCACACATTCGCACTCACTTGCACACACTCGTGCGCACACACTGGCACACACTGGCACACACACACTCGCACACACTTGCACACACTTGCACACACTAGCACACACACACTCGCACATATTCACACACACTCGCACGCACACACTCGCACACACTCGCATGCACACACTCACACACACACTCACACACACTCACATACACACTCGCACACACTCGCACAAACTCCTACACACACTCGTACACACACACTCGCACACACACTCGCACACACTTGCACACACTCGCACATAGACACATACACATTCGCACACACTCGCACACACACTCGCACACACAGTTCTACACACTCACACACACACTCGCAAACACTCGCACACACTCACACACACACTCACTCACACGTACACACTCGCGCACACTCGCACACACTCATGCACACTAGCACACACTCGCATGCACACACTGGCACACACACTAACACACACTCACATACACACTCGCACACACTCGCACAAACTCCTACACACACTCGCACACACTCACACACACACTTGTACGCTCACACTCGCACACACTCACACACACACTTGCACACACTTGCACACGCACACTCGCACACAATCACACACACACTCGCAGACACTCGCACACACTCACTCATGCACACACTCACACACACTCGCCCACACTCGCACACACAGTCCTACACACTCACACACACACTCGCAAACATTTGCAAACACTCACACACACACTCACTCACACGTACACACTCGCGCACACTCGCACGCCGACACTCTCACACTCTCGCACACATTTGCACACACTCGCACTCACTCGCACGCACTCGCACGCACACACTCGCACACACTCGCACAAACTCATACACAATCGCACACACTCACTCGCACACACTTGCACACACTCGCACACACTCGCACACACTTGCACACACTTGCACACGCTTGCACACACTCGCACACACTCGCACACACTTGCACACACTCACACACACGCACACACACGCACACACACTCACGCACACACTCGCACACACTCGCACACACTTGCATGCACACATTCGCACGCACTCGCACACACAAACACAAACTGGCACACACTCAAACACACTCACTCATGCACACTCGCACACACTCACTCGCACACACACACACACACTCGCACACACTCACTCACACACACTCACACGCACACACTCGCACACACTCACACACACTTGCACACACTCGCACACACTCACACGCACACACACTCGCACACACACTCACACACACTCGCACACACTCACAAGCACACACTCGCACACACACTCACACACACTCACACGCACACACTCACACGCACACACTCGTACAAACAGTCGCACACACTCGCACACACTCACTCGTGCACACTCGCGCACACTCGGGCACATTTGCACACACTCGCACACTCTCGCACACACTCGAACACACTCGCACACACTCGCAAACACTCGCACATACAGTCCTACAAACTCACACACACTCACACACACTCACACACTCCACCCACACACAAACTGGCACACACTCAAACACACTCACTCATACACACTCGCACACACTCACTCGCACACACACACACTCGCACACACTCGCACCCAGTCACTCGAGCACACTCGCACACACTCGCACGCACGCACGCACACACTCGCACACACTCACACGCACACACTCACGCACACACACTCACGCACACTCGTGCACACTCGCACGCACACATTCGCACACATTCGCACTCACTTGCACACACTCGTGCGCACACACTGGCACACACTGGCACACACTGGCACAAACACACTCGAACACACTCGCACACACTCGCACACACAGTCCTACACACTCACACACACACTCGCAAACACTCGCACAAACTCACACACACTCACTCACATGCACACACTTGCGCACACTAGCACGCCCACACTCACACACATTCGCACTCACTCGCACGCACACACTCGCACAAACTCACACACACTCGCACACACTCATACACAATCGCACGCACACACACTCGCACACACACACTCGCACACACTCGCACACTCTCACACACATTCACACTCACTCGCACGCACTCGCACGCGCACACTCAAACACACTCGCACAAACTCACACACACTCGCACACACTTATACACAAACGCACACACACACGTACACACACTCGCACACACTCGCACACACTCACTCACACACACTCACACGCACACACTCGCACACACTCACACACACTTGCACACACTCGCACACACTCACACGCACACACACTCGCACACACACTCACACACACTCGCACACACTCACAAGCACACACTCGCACACACTCACACGCACACACTCACACGCACACACTCGTACAAACAGTCGCACACACTCGCACCCACTCACTCGTGCACACTCGCGCACACTCGGGCACATTTGCACACACTCACACACTCTCGCACACACACTCGAACACACTCGCACACACTCGCACACACTCGCAAACACTCGCACATACAGTCCTACAAACTCACACACACTCACACACACTCACACACTCCACCCACACACAAACTGGCACACACTCAAACACACTCACTCATACACACTCGCACACACTCACTCGCACACACACACACTCGCACACACTCGCACCCAGTCACTCGAGCACACTCGCACACACTCGCACGCACGCACACACTCGCACACACTCACACGCACACACTCACGCACACACACTCACGCACACTCGTGCACACTCGCACGCACACATTCGCACACATTCGCACTCACTTGCACACACTCGTGCGCACACACTGGCACACACTGGCACACACTGGCACACACACACTCGCACACACTCGCACACACTCGCACACACTAGCACACACACACTCGCACATATTCACACACACTCGCACGCACACACTCGCACACACTCGCATGCACACACTCGCACACACACTCACACACACTCACATACACACTCGCACACACTCGCACAAACTCCTACACACACTCGTACACACACACTCGCACACACACTCGCACACACTTGCACACACTCGCACATACACACATACACATTTGCACACACTCGCACACACACTCGCACACACAGTTCTACACACTCACACACACACTCGCAAACACTCGCACACACTCACACACACACTCACTCACACGTACACACTCGCGCACACTCGCACACACTCACGCACACTAGCACACACTCGCATGCACACACTGGCACACACACTAACACACACATTCACATACACACTCGCACACACTCGCACAAACTCCTACACACACTCGCACACACTCACACACACACTCGTACGCTCACACTCGCACACACTCACACACACACTTGCACACACTTGCACACGCACACTCGCACACAATCACACACACACTCGCAGACACTCGCACACACTCACTCATGCACACACTCACACACACTCGCCCACACTCGCACACACAGTCCTACACACTCACACACACACTCGCAAACATTTGCAAACACTCACACACACACTCACTCACACGTACACACTCGCGCACACTCGCACGCCGACACTCTCACACTCTCGCACACATTTGCACACACTCGCACGCACTCGCACGCACACACTCGCACACACTCGCACAAACTCATACACAATCGCACACACTCACTCGCACACACTTGCACACACTCGCACACACTCGCACACACTTGCACACACTTGCACACGCTTGCACACACTCGCACACACTCGCACACACTCGCACACACTCACACACACGCACACACACGCACACACACTCACGCACACACTCGCACACACTCGTACACACTTGCATGCACACATTCGCACGCACTCGCACACACAAACACAAACTGGCACACACTCAAACACACTCACTCATACACACTCGCACACACTCACTCGCACACACACACACTCGCACACACTCACTCACACACACTCACACGCACACACTCGCACACACTCACACACACTTGCACACACTCGCACACACTCACACGCACACACACTCGCACACACACTCACACACACTCGCACACACTCACAAGCACACACTCGCACACACACTCACACACACTCACACGCACACACTCACACGCACACACTCGTACAAACAGTCGCACACACTCGCACCCACTCACTCGTGCACACTCGCGCACACTCGGGCACATTTGCACACACTCGCACACTCTCGCACACACACTCGCACACACTCGAACACACTCGCACACACTCGCAAACACTCGCACATACAGTCCTACAAACTCACACACACTCACACACACTCACACACTCCACCCACACACAAACTGGCACACACTCAAACACACTCACTCATACACACTCGCACACACTCACTCGCACACAAACACACTCGCACACACTCGCACCCAGTCACTCGAGCACACTCGCACGCACGCACACACTCGCACACACTCACACGCACACACTCACGCACACACACTCACGCACACTCGTGCACACTCGCACGCACACATTCGCACACATTCGCACTCACTTGCACACACTCGTGCGCACACACTGGCACACACTGGCACACACTGGCACACACACACTCGCACACACTCGCACACACTCGCACACACAGTCCTACACACTCACACACACTCGCAAACACTCGCACAAACTCACACACACTCACTCACACGCACACACTTGCGCACACTAGCACACACTCGCACGCCCACACTCACACACATTCGCACTCACTCGCACGCACTCGCACGCACACACTCGCACAAACTCACACACACTCGCACACACTCATACACAATCGCACGCACACACACTCGCACCCACACACTCGCACACACTTGCACACTCTCACACACATTCACACTCACTCGCACGCACTCGCACGCGCACACTCAAACACACTCACACAAACTCACACACACTCGCACACACTTATACACAAACGCACACACACACTCGTACACACACTCGCACACACTCGCACACACTCACACACACTCACTCACACACACTCACACGCACACACTCGCACACACTCACACACACTTGCACACACTCGCACACACTCACAAGCACACACACTCGCACACACACTCACACACACTCGCACACACTCACAAGCACACACTCGCACACACACTCGCACACACTCACACGCACACACTCACACGCACACACTCATACAAACAGTCGCACACACTCGCACCCACTCACTCGTGCACACTCGCGCACACTCGGGCACATTTGCACACACTCACACACTCTCGCACACACACTCGCACACACTCGAACACACTCGCACACACTCGCAAACACTCGCACATACAGTCCTACAAACTCCCACACACTCACACACACTCACACACTCCACCCACACACAAACTGGCACACACTCAAACACACTCACTCATACACACTCGCACACACTCACTCGCACACACACACACTCGCACACACTCGCACCCAGTCACTCGAGCACACTCGCACACACTCGCACGCACGCACACACTCGCACACACTCACACGCACACACTCACGCACACTCGTGCACACTCGCACGCACACATTCGCACACATTCGCACTCACTTGCACACACTCGTGCGCACACACTGGCACACACTGGCACACACTGGCACACACACACTCGCACACACTCGCACACACTTGCACACACTAGCACACACACACTCGCACATATTCACACACACTCGCACACACTCGCATGCACACACTCGCACACACACTCACACACACTCACATACACACTCGCACACACTCGCACAAACTCCTACACACACTCGTACACACACACTTGCACACACACTCGCACACACTTGCACACACTCGCACATACACACATACACATTCGCACACACTCGCACACACACTCGCACACATAGTTCTACACACTCACACACACACTCGCAAACACTCGCACACACTCACACACACACTCACTCACACGTACACACTCGCGCACACTCGCACACACTCACGCACACTAGCACACACTCGCATGCACACACTGGCACACACACTAACACACACACTCACATACACACTCGCACACACTCGCACAAACTCCTACACACACTCGCACACACTCACACACACACTCGTACGCTCACACTCGCACACACTCACACACACACTTGCACACACTTGCACACGCACACTCGCACACAATCACACACACACTCGCAGACACTCGCACACACTCACTCATGCACACACTCACACACACTCGCCCACACTCGCACACACAGTCCTACACACTCACACACACACTCGCAAACATTTGCAAACACTCACACACACACTCACTCACACGTACACACTCGCGCACACTCGCACGCCGACACTCTCACACTCTCGCACACCTTTGCACACACTCGCACTCACTCGCACACACTCACTCACACACACTCACACGCACACACTCGCACACACTCACACACACTTGCACACACTCGCACACACTCACACGCACACACACTCGCACACACACTCACACACACTCGCACACACTCACAAGCACACACTCGCACACACACTCGCACACACTCACACGCACACACTCACACGCACACACTCGTACAAACAGTCGCACACACTCGCACCCACTCACTCGTGCACACTCGCGCACACTCGGGCACATTTGCACACACTCACACACTCTCGCACACACACTCGCACACACTCAAACACACTCGCACACACTCGCAAACACTCGCACATACAGTCCTACAAACTCACACACACTCACACACACTCACACACTCCACCCACACACAAACTGGCACACACTCAAACACACTCACTCATACACACTCGCACACACTCACTCGCACACACACACACTCGCACACACTCGCACCCAGTCACTCGAGCACACTCGCACACACTCGCACGCACGCACACACTCGCACACACTCACACGCACACACTCACGCACACACACTCACGCACACTCGTGCACACTCGCACGCACACATTCGCACACATTCGCACTCACTTGCACACACTCGTGCGCACACACTGGCACACACTGGCACACACACACTCGCACACACTTGCACACACTTGCACACACTAGCACACACACACTCGCACATATTCACACACACTCGCACGCACACACTCGCACACACTCGCATGCACACACTCACACACACACTCACACACACTCACATACACACTCGCACACACTCGCACAAACTCCTACACACACTCGTACACACACACTCGCACACACACTCGCACACACTTGCACACACTCGCACATAGACACATACACATTCGCACACACTCGCACACACACTCGCACACACAGTTCTACACACTCACACACACACTCGCAAACACTCGCACACACTCACACACACACTCACTCACACGTACACACTCGCGCACACTCGCACACACTCATGCACACTAGCACACACTCGCATGCACACACTGGCACACACACTAACACACACTCACATACACACTCGCACACACTCGCACAAACTCCTACACACACTCGCACACACTCACACACACACTTGTACGCTCACACTCGCACACACTCACACACACACTTGCACACACTTGCACACGCACACTCGCACACAATCACACACACACTCGCAGACACTCGCACACACTCACTCATGCACACACTCACACACACTCGCCCACACTCGCACACACAGTCCTACACACTCACACACACACTCGCAAACATTTGCAAACACTCACACACACACTCACTCACACGTACACACTCGCGCACACTCGCACGCCGACACTCTCACACTCTCGCACACATTTGCACACACTCGCACTCACTCGCACGCACTCGCACGCACACACTCGCACACACTCGCACAAACTCATACACAATCGCACACACTCACTCGCACACACTTGCACACACTCGCACACACTCGCACACACTTGCACACACTTGCACACGCTTGCACACACTCGCACACACTCGCACACACTTGCACACACTCACACACACGCACACACACGCACACACACTCACGCACACACTCGCACACACTCGCACACACTTGCATGCACACATTCGCACGCACTCGCACACACAAACACAAACTGGCACACACTCAAACACACTCACTCATGCACACTCGCACACACTCACTCGCACACACACACACACACTCGCACACACTCACTCACACACACTCACACGCACACACTCGCACACACTCACACACACTTGCACACACTCGCACACACTCACACGCACACACACTCGCACACACACTCACACACACTCGCACACACTCACAAGCACACACTCGCACACACACTCACACACACTCACACGCACACACTCACACGCACACACTCGTACAAACAGTCGCACACACTCGCACACACTCACTCGTGCACACTCGCGCACACTCGGGCACATTTGCACACACTCGCACACTCTCGCACACACTCGAACACACTCGCACACACTCGCAAACACTCGCACATACAGTCCTACAAACTCACACACACTCACACACACTCACACACTCCACCCACACACAAACTGGCACACACTCAAACACACTCACTCATACACACTCGCACACACTCACTCGCACACACACACACTCGCACACACTCGCACCCAGTCACTCGAGCACACTCGCACACACTCGCACGCACGCACGCACACACTCGCACACACTCACACGCACACACTCACGCACACACACTCACGCACACTCGTGCACACTCGCACGCACACATTCGCACACATTCGCACTCACTTGCACACACTCGTGCGCACACACTGGCACACACTGGCACACACTGGCACAAACACACTCGAACACACTCGCACACACTCGCACACACAGTCCTACACACTCACACACACACTCGCAAACACTCGCACAAACTCACACACACTCACTCACATGCACACACTTGCGCACACTAGCACGCCCACACTCACACACATTCGCACTCACTCGCACGCACACACTCGCACAAACTCACACACACTCGCACACACTCATACACAATCGCACGCACATACACTCGCACACACACACTCGCACACACTCGCACACTCTCACACACATTCACACTCACTCGCACGCACTCGCACGCGCACACTCAAACACACTCGCACAAACTCACACACACTCGCACACACTTATACACAAACGCACACACACACGTACACACACTCGCACACACTCGCACACACTCACTCACACACACTCACACGCACACACTCGCACACACTCACACACACTTGCACACACTCGCACACACTCACACGCACACACACTCGCACACACACTCACACACACTCGCACACACTCACAAGCACACACTCGCACACACTCACACGCACACACTCACACGCACACACTCGTACAAACAGTCGCACACACTCGCACCCACTCACTCGTGCACACTCGCGCACACTCGGGCACATTTGCACACACTCACACACTCTCGCACACACACTCGAACACACTCGCACACACTCGCACACACTCGCAAACACTCGCACATACAGTCCTACAAACTCACACACACTCACACACACTCACACACTCCACCCACACACAAACTGGCACACACTCAAACACACTCACTCATACACACTCGCACACACACACTCGCACACACTCACTCACACACACTCACACGCACACACTCGCACACACTCACACACACTTGCACACACTCGCACACACTCACACGCACACACACTCGCACACACACTCACACACACTCGCACACACTCACAAGCACACACTCGCACACACACTCACACACACTCACACGCACACACTCACACGCACACACTCGTACAAACAGTCGCACACACTCGCACACACTCACTCGTGCACACTCGCGCACACTCGGGCACATTTGCACACACTCGCACACTCTCGCACACACTCGAACACACTCGCACACACTCGCAAACACTCGCACATACAGTCCTACAAACTCACACACACTCACACACACTCACACACTCCACCCACACACAAACTGGCACACACTCAAACACACTCACTCATACACACTCGCACACACTCACTCGCACACACACACACTCGCACACACTCGCACCCAGTCACTCGAGCACACTCGCACACACTCGCACGCACGCACGCACACACTCGCACACACTCACACGCACACACTCACGCACACACACTCACGCACACTCGTGCACACTCGCACGCACACATTCGCACACATTCGCACTCACTTGCACACACTCGTGCGCACACACTGGCACACACTGGCACACACTGGCACAAACACACTCGAACACACTCGCACACACTCGCACACACAGTCCTACACACTCACACACACACTCGCAAACACTCGCACAAACTCACACACACTCACTCACATGCACACACTTGCGCACACTAGCACGCCCACACTCACACACATTCGCACTCACTCGCACGCACACACTCGCACAAACTCACACACACTCGCACACACTCATACACAATCGCACGCACATACACTCGCACACACACACTCGCACACACTCGCACACTCTCACACACATTCACACTCACTCGCACGCACTCGCACGCGCACACTCAAACACACTCGCACAAACTCACACACACTCGCACACACTTATACACAAACGCACACACACACGTACACACACTCGCACACACTCGCACACACTCACTCACACACACTCACACGCACACACTCGCACACACTCACACACACTTGCACACACTCGCACACACTCACACGCACACACACTCGCACACACACTCACACACACTCGCACACACTCACAAGCACACACTCGCACACACTCACACGCACACACTCACACGCACACACTCGTACAAACAGTCGCACACACTCGCACCCACTCACTCGTGCACACTCGCGCACACTCGGGCACATTTGCACACACTCACACACTCTCGCACACACACTCGAACACACTCGCACACACTCGCACACACTCGCAAACACTCGCACATACAGTCCTACAAACTCACACACACTCACACACACTCACACACTCCACCCACACACAAACTGGCACACACTCAAACACACTCACTCATACACACTCGCACACACTCACTCGCACACACACACACTCGCACACACTCGCACCCAGTCACTCGAGCACACTCGCACACACTCGCACGCACGCACACACTCGCACACACTCACACGCACACACTCACGCACACACACTCACGCACACTCGTGCACACTCGCACGCACACATTCGCACACATTCGCACTCACTTGCACACACTCGTGCGCACACACTGGCACACACTGGCACACACTGGCACACACACACTCGCACACACTCGCACACACTCGCACACACTAGCACACACACACTCGCACATATTCACACACACTCGCACGCACACACTCGCACACACTCGCATGCACACACTCGCACACACACTCACACACACTCACATACACACTCGCACACACTCGCACAAACTCCTACACACACTCGTACACACACACTCGCACACACACTCGCACACACTTGCACACACTCGCACATACACACATACACATTCGCACACACTCGCACACACACTCGCACACATAGTTCTACACACTCACACACACACTCGCAAACACTCGCACACACTCACACACACACTCACTCACACGTACACACTCGCGCACACTCGCACACACTCACGCACACTAGCACACACTCGCATGCACACACTGGCACACACACTAACACACACATTCACATACACACTCGCACACACTCGCACAAACTCCTACACACACTCGCACACACTCACACACACACTCGTACGCTCACACTCGCACACACTCACACACACACTTGCACACACTTGCACACGCACACTCGCACACAATCACACACACACTCGCAGACACTCGCACACACTCACTCATGCACACACTCACACACACTCGCCCACACTCGCACACACAGTCCTACACACTCACACACACACTCGCAAACATTTGCAAACACTCACACACACACTCACTCACACGTACACACTCGCGCACACTCGCACGCCGACACTCTCACACTCTCGCACACATTTGCACACACTTGCACGCACTCGCACGCACACACTCGCACACACTCGCACAAACTCATACACAATCGCACACACTCACTCGCACACACTTGCACACACTCGCACACACTCGCACACACTTGCACACACTTGCACACGCTTGCACACACTCGCACACACTCGCACACACTCGCACACACTCACACACACGCACACACACGCACACACACTCACGCACACACTCGCACACACTCGTACACACTTGCATGCACACATTCGCACGCACTCGCACACACAAACACAAACTGGCACACACTCAAACACACTCACTCATACACACTCGCACACACTCACTCGCACACACACACACTCGCACACACTCACTCACACACACTCACACGCACACACTCGCACACACTCACACACACTTGCACACACTCGCACACACTCACACGCACACACACTCGCACACACACTCACACACACTCGCACACACTCACAAGCACACACTCGCACACACACTCACACACACTCACACGCACACACTCACACGCACACACTCGTACAAACAGTCGCACACACTCGCACCCACTCACTCGTGCACACTCGCGCACACTCGGGCACATTTGCACACACTCGCACACTCTCGCACACACACTCGCACACACTCGAACACACTCGCACACACTCGCAAACACTCGCACATACAGTCCTACAAACTCACACACACTCACACACACTCACACACTCCACCCACACACAAACTGGCACACACTCAAACACACTCACTCATACACACTCGCACACACTCACTCGCACACAAACACACTCGCACACACTCGCACCCAGTCACTCGAGCACACTCGCACGCACGCACACACTCGCACACACTCACACGCACACACTCACGCACACACACTCACGCACACTCGTGCACACTCGCACGCACACATTCGCACACATTCGCACTCACTTGCACACACTCGTGCGCACACACTGGCACACACTGGCACACACTGGCACACACACACTCGCACACACTCGCACACACTCGCACACACAGTCCTACACACTCACACACACTCGCAAACACTCGCACAAACTCACACACACTCACTCACACGCACACACTTGCGCACACTAGCACACACTCGCACGCCCACACTCACACACATTCGCACTCACTCGCACGCACTCGCACGCACACACTCGCACAAACTCACACACACTCGCACACACTCATACACAATCGCACGCACACACACTCGCACCCACACACTCGCACACACTTGCACACTCTCACACACATTCACACTCACTCGCACGCACTCGCACGCGCACACTCAAACACACTCACACAAACTCACACACACTCGCACACACTTATACACAAACGCACACACACACTCGTACACACACTCGCACACACTCGCACACACTCACACACACTCACTCACACACACTCACA
Organism: Phyllobates terribilis; assembly: GCF_046119375.1. Classification (NCBI taxonomy): domain Eukaryota; kingdom Metazoa; phylum Chordata; class Amphibia; order Anura; family Dendrobatidae; genus Phyllobates; species Phyllobates terribilis. The sequence continues at coordinate 4,740,836 of NW_027362853.1, forward strand.
CGCACACACTCGCACACACTCACACACACTTGCACACACTCGCACACACTCACAAGCACACACACTCGCACACACACTCACACACACTCGCACACACTCACAAGCACACACTCGCACACACACTCGCACACACTCACACGCACACACTCACACGCACACACTCATACAAACAGTCGCACACACTCGCACCCACTCACTCGTGCACACTCGCGCACACTCGGGCACATTTGCACACACTCACACACTCTCGCACACACACTCGCACACACTCGAACACACTCGCACACACTCGCAAACACTCGCACATACAGTCCTACAAACTCCCACACACTCACACACACTCACACACTCCACCCACACACAAACTGGCACACACTCAAACACACTCACTCATACACACTCGCACACACTCACTCGCACACACACACACTCGCACACACTCGCACCCAGTCACTCGAGCACACTCGCACACACTCGCACGCACGCACACACTCGCACACACTCACACGCACACACTCACGCACACTCGTGCACACTCGCACGCACACATTCGCACACATTCGCACTCACTTGCACACACTCGTGCGCACACACTGGCACACACTGGCACACACTGGCACACACACACTCGCACACACTCGCACACACTTGCACACACTAGCACACACACACTCGCACATATTCACACACACTCGCACACACTCGCATGCACACACTCGCACACACACTCACACACACTCACATACACACTCGCACACACTCGCACAAACTCCTACACACACTCGTACACACACACTCGCACACACACTCGCACACACTTGCACACACTCGCACATACACACATACACATTCGCACACACTCGCACACACACTCGCACACATAGTTCTACACACTCACACACACACTCGCAAACACTCGCACACACTCACACACACACTCACTCACACGTACACACTCGCGCACACTCGCACACACTCACGCACACTAGCACACACTCGCATGCACACACTGGCACACACACTAACACACACACTCACATACACACTCGCACACACTCGCACAAACTCCTACACACACTCGCACACACTCACACACACACTCGTACGCTCACACTCGCACACACTCACACACACACTTGCACACACTTGCACACGCACACTCGCACACAATCACACACACACTCGCAGACACTCGCACACACTCACTCATGCACACACTCACACACACTCGCCCACACTCGCACACACAGTCCTACACACTCACACACACACTCGCAAACATTTGCAAACACTCACACACACACTCACTCACACGTACACACTCGCGCACACTCGCACGCCGACACTCTCACACTCTCGCACACCTTTGCACACACTCGCACTCACTCGCACGCACTCGCACGCACACACTCGCACACACTCGCACAAACTCATACACAATCGCACACACTCACTCGCACACACTTGCACACACTCGCACACACTTGCACACGCTTGCACACACTCGCACACACTCGCACACACTCGCACACACTCACACACACGCACACACACGCACACACACTCACGCACTCGCACACACTTGCATGCACACATTCGCACGCACTCGCACACACAAACACAAACTGGCACACACTCAAACACACTCACTCATACACACTCGCACACACTCACTCGCACACACACACACACTCGCACACACTCACACGCACACACACTCGTGCACACTCGCACGCACACTCACTCACACGTACACACTCGTGCACACTCACACACACTCACGCACACTAGCACACACTCGTAAGCATACACTCACACTCACTCACACACTTACTCACACGCACACACTCTCGCACACACTCACACACACTCGCGCACACTCGCACACACTCGCACGCCCACACTCGCACACTCTCACACACATTTGCACACACTCGCACTCTCGCACCCACTCGCATGCACACACTCGCACACACTCATACACAATCAAACAAACTCGCACACACACTCGCACACATTTGCACACACTTGCACACACTCACTCACTCACACTCACTCGCACACACTTGCACACACTCGCACACACTCGCACACACAGTCCTACACACTCACACACACACTCGCAAACACTCGCACAAACTCACACACACTCACACGCACACACTTGCGCACACTAGCACACACTCGCACGCCCACACTCACACACATTCGCACTCACTCGCACACACTCGCACGCACACACTCGCACAAACTCACTCACACTCGCACACACTCATACACAATCGCACGCACACACACTCGCACACACACACTCGCACACACTCGCACACTCTCACACACATTCACACTCACTCGCACGCACTCGCACGCGCACACTCAAACACACTCGCACAAACTCACACACACTCGCACACACTTATACACAAACGCACACACACACTCGTACACACACTCGCACACACTCGCACACACTCGCACACACTCACTCACACACACTCACACGCACACACTCACACACACTTGCACACACTCGCACACACTCACACGCACACACACTCGCACACACACTCACAAACACTCGCACACACTCACAAGCACACACTCGCACACACACTCACACACACTCACACGCACACACTCACACGCACACACTCGTACAAACAGTCGCACACACTCGCACCCACTCACTCGTGCACACTCGCGCACACTCGGGCACATTTGCACACACTCGCACACTCTCGCACACACACTCGCACACACTCGAACACACTCGCACACACTCGCAAACACTCGCACATACAGTCCTACAAACTCACACACACTCACACACACTCACACACTTCACCCACACACAAATTGGCACACACTCAAACACACTCACTCATACACACTCGCACACACTCACTCGCACACACACACACTCGCACACACTCACACCCAGTCACTCGAGCACACTCGCACACACTCGCACGCACGCACACACTCGCACACACTCACACGCACACACTCACGCACACACACTCACGCACACTCGTGCACACTCGCACGCACACATTCGCACACATTCGCACTCACTTGCACACACTCGTGCGCACACACTGGCACACACTGGCACACACTGGCACACACACACTCGCACACACTCGCACACACTTGCACACACTAGCACACACACACTCGCACATATTCACACACACTCGCATGCACACACTCGCACACACTCGCATGCACACACTCGCACACACACTCACACACACTCACATACACACTCGCACAAACTCCTACACACACTCGTACACACACACTCGCACACACACTCGCACACACTTGCACACACTCGCACATACACACATACACATTCGCACACACTCGCACACACACTCGCACACACAGTTCTACACACTCACACACACACTCGCAAACACTCGCACACACTCACACACACACTCACTCACACGTACACACTCGCGCACACTCGCACACACTCACGCACACTAGCACACACTCGCATGCACACACTGGCACACACACTAACACACACACTCACATACACACTCGCACACACTCGCACAAACTCCTACACACACTCGCACACACTCACACACACACTCGTACGCTCACACTCGCACACACTCACACACACACTTGCACACACTTGCACACGCACACTCGCACACAATCACACACACACTCGCAGACACTCGCACACACTCACTCATGCACACACTCACACACACTCGCCCACACTCGCACACACAGTCCTACATACTCACACACACACTCGCAAACATTTGCAAACACTCACACACACACTCACTCACACGTACACACTCACGCACACTCGCACGCCGACACTCTCACACACATTTGCACACACTCGCACTCACTCGCACGCACTTGCACGCACACACTCGCACACACTCGCACAAACTCATACACAATCGCACACACTCACTCGCACACACTTGCACACACTCGCACACACTCGCACACACTTGCACACACTTGCACACGCTTGCACACACTCGCACACACTCGCACACACTCGCACACACTCACACACACACACACACACGCACACACACTCACGCACACACTCGCACACACTCGCACACACTTGCATGCACACATTCGCACGCACTCGCACACACAAACACAAACTGGCACACACTCAAACACACTCACTCATACACACTCGCACACACTCACTCGCACACACACACACTCGCACACACTCACACGCACACACTCACGCACACACACTCGCGCACACTCGTGCACACTCGCACGCACACTCACTCACACGTACACACTCGCGCACACTCACACACACTCACGCACACTAGCACACACTCGTAAGCATACACTCACACTCACTCACACACTTACTCACACGCACACACTCTCGCACACACTCACACACACTCGCGCACACTCGCACGCCCACACTCGCACGCCCACACTCGCACACTCTCGCACACATTTGCACACACTCGCACTCTCGCACCCACTCGCATGCACACACTCGCACACACTCATACACAATCAAACAAACTCGCACACACACTCGCACACATTTGCACACACTTGCACACACTCACTCACTCACACTCACTCGCACACACTTGAACACACTCGTACACACTCGCACACACAGTCCTACACACTCACACACACACTCGCAAACACTCGCACAAACTCACACACACTCACTCACACGCACACACTTGCGCACACTAGCACACACTCACACGCCCACACTCACACACATTCGCACTCACTCGCACGCACTCGCACGCACACACTCGCACAAACTCACACACACTCGCACACACTCATACACAATCGCACGCACACACACTCGCACACTCTCGCACACATTCACACTCACTCGCACGCACACACTCGCACAAACTCGCATTCACACACTCGCACACACACTAACACACACACACTCGCATACACTCTCGCACACACTCGCATGCACACACTCGCACACACACTCACACACACACACTCGCATACACACTCGCACAAACTCCTACACACACTCGTACACACTCACACACACTCACACACACACTTGCACACACTCGCACACACTCGCACATACACACATACACATTCGCACACACTCGCACACTCACTCGCACACACAGTCCTACACACTCACACACACACTCGCAAACACTCGCACACACACACACTCACTCACACGTACACACTCGCGCACACTCACACACTCACGCACACTAGCACACACTCGTAAGCATACACTCACACTCACTCACACACTTACTCACACGCAAACACTCTCGCAGACACTCACACACACTCGCGCACACTCGCACGCCCACACTCGCACACTCTCGCACACATTTGCACACGCTCACACACATTCGCACCCACTCGCACACACTCACTCACACTCACTCGCACACACTTGCACACACTCGCACACACTCGCACACACAGTCCTACACACTCACACACACTCGCAAACACTCGCACAAACTCACACACACTCACTCACACGCACACACTTGCACACACTAGCACACACTTGCACGCCCACACTTGCACACATTCGCACTCACTCGCACGCACTCGCACGCACACACTCGCACACACTCGCACAAACTCACACACACTCGCACACACTCATACTCAATCGCACAATCGCACAAACTCACACACACTCGCACACACTCACACACTCGCACCCACTCTCTCGTGCACACTCGCACACATTCGCACTCACTCGCACGCACTCGCACGCACACAATCGCACAAACTCACACACACTCGCACACACTCACACACTCGCACCCACTCACTCGTGCACACTCGCACACATTCGCACTCACTCGCACGCACTCACACGCACACACTCGCACAAACTCACACACACTCGCACACACTCATACACAATCGCACGCACACACACTCGCACACACTCGCACACATTCGCACTCACTCGCACGCACTCGCACGCACACACTCGCACAAACTCACACACACTGGCACACACTTATACACAATCGCACACACACACTCTAACACACACTCGCACACACTCGCACACACTCACTCACACACACTCACACACACACACTCGCACACACTCACACACACTTGCACACACTCCCACACACTCACACGCACACACACTCACACACACACTCACACACATTCGCACACACTCGCACCCACTCACTCGTGCACACTCACGCACACTCGGGCACATTTGCACACACTCGCACACACTCGCTTACTCTCGCACACACACTCGCACACACACTTGCACACACTCGAACACACTCGCACACACTCGCAAACACTCGCACATACAGTCCTACAAACTCACACACACTCACACACACTCACACACTCGCACCCACACACAAACTGGCACACACTCAAACACACTCACTCATACACACTCGCACACACTCACTCGCACACACACACACACTCGCACACACTCGCACCCAGTCACTCGAGCAAACTCGCACACCCTCGCACGCACGCACACACTCGCACACACTCACATGCACACACTCACGCACACACACTCGCGCACACTCGTGCACACTCGCACGCACACATTCACACACATTCGCACTCACTTGCACACACTCGTACGCACACACTGGCACACACTCGCACACACTCGCACACACACACTCGCACACACTCGCATACACACTCGCACAAACTCCTACACACACTCGTACACACTCACACACACTAGCACACACACACTCGCACACACTCGCACATACTCGCACACACTTGCACACACTCGCATGCACACACTCGCACACACACTCACACACACACTCTCGCATACACACTCGCACAAACTCCTACACACACTCGTACACACTCACACACACTCGCACACACACTTGCACACACTCGCACACACTTGCACATACACACATACACATTCGCACACACTCGCACACACACTCGCACACACAGTCCTACACACTCACACACACACTCACAAACACTCGCACACACTCACACACACACTCACTCACACGTACACACTCACGCACACTAGCACACACTCATAAGCATACACTTACACTCACTCACACACTTACTCACACGCACACACTCTTGCACACACTCACACACACTCGCGCACACTCGCACGCCCACACTCGCACGCCCACACTCGCACACTCTCGCACACATTTGCACACACTCGCACTCTCGCACCCACTCGCATGCACACACTCGCACACACTCATACAAAATCACACAAACTCGCACACACACTCGCACACATTTGCACACACTTGCACACACTCACTCACTCACACTCACTCGCACACACTTGAACACACTCGCACACACTCGCACACACAGTCCTACACACTCACACACACACTCGCAAACACTCGCACAAACTCACACACACTCACTCACACGCACACACTTGCGCACACTAGCACACACTCACACGCCCACACTCACACACATTCGCACTCACTCGCACGCACTCGCACGCACACACTCGCACAAACTCACACACACTCGCACACACTCATACACAATCGCACGCACACACACTCGCACACTCTCGCACACATTCACACTCACTCGCACGCACACACTCGCACAAACTCGCATTCACACACTCGCACACACACTAACACACACACACTCGCATACACACTCGCACACACTCGCATGCACACACTCGCACACACACTCACACACACACACTCGCATACACACTCGCACACACTCGCACAAACTCCTACACACACTCGTACACACTCACACACACTCACACACACACTTGCACACACTCGCACACACTCGCACATACACACATACACATTCGCACACACTCGCACACTCACTCGCACACACAGTCCTACACACTCACACACACTCGCAAACACTCGCACACACACACACTCACTCACACGTACACACTCGCGCACACTCACACACTCACGCACACTAGCACACACTCGTAAGCATACACTCACACTCACTCACACACTTACTCACACGCAAACACTCTCGCACACACTCACACACACTCGCGCACACTCGCATGCCCACACTCGCACACTCTCGCACACATTTGCACACACTCACACACATTCGCACCCACTCGCACACACTCACTCACACTCACTCGCACACACTTGCACACACTCGCACACACTCGCACACACAGTCCTACACACTCACACACACTCGCAAACACTCGCACAAACTCACACACACTCACTCACACGCACACACTTGCACACACTAGCACACACTTGCACGCCCACACTTGCACACATTCGCACTCACTCGCACGCACTCGCACGCACACACTCGCACACACTCGCACAAACTCACACACACTCGCACACACTCATACTCAATCGCACAATCGCACAAACTCACACACACTCGCACACACTCACACACTCGCACACACTCTCTCGTGCACACTCGCACACATTCGCACTCACTCGCACGCACTCGCACGCACACAATCACACAAACTCACACACACTCGCACACACTCACACACTCGCACCCACTCACTCGTGCACACTCGCACACATTCGCACTCACTCGCACGCACTCACACGCACACACTCGCACAAACTCACACACACTCGCACACACTCATACACAATCGCACGCACACACACTCGCACACACTCGCACACATTCGCACTCACTCGCACGCACTCGCACGCACACACTCGCACAAACTCACACACACTGGCACACACTTATACACAATCGCACACACACACTCTAACACACACTCGCACACACTCGCACACACTCACTCACACACTCACACACACACACTCGCACACACTCACACACACTTGCACACACTCGCACACACTCACACGCACACACACTCACACACACACTCACACACATTCGCACACACTCGCACCCACTCACTCGTGCACACTCGCGCACACTCGGGCACATTTGCACACACTCGCACACACTCGCTTACTCTCGCACACACACTCGCACACACACTTGCACACACTCGAACACACTCGCACACACTCGCAAACACTCGCACATACAGTCCTACAAACTCACACACACTCACACACACTCACACACTCGCACCCACACACAAACTGGCACACACTCAAACACACTCACTCATACACACTCGCACACACTCACTCGCACACACACACACACTCGCACACACTCGCACCCAGTCACTCGAGCACACTCGCACACCCTCGCACGCACGCACACACTCGCACACACTCACATGCACACACTCACGCACACACACTCGCGCACACTCGTGCACACTCGCACGCACACATTCACACACATTCGCACTCACTTGCACACACTCGTACGCACACACTGGCACACACTCGCACACACTCGCACACACACACTCGCACACACTCGCATACACACTCGCACAAACTCCTACACACACTCGTACACACTCACACACACTCGCACACACACTTGCACACACTCGCACACACTCGCACATACACACATACACATTCGCACACACTCGCACACACACTCGCACACACACACTCGCACACACTCGCATACACACTCGCACAAACTCCTACACACACTCGTACACACTCACACACACTCGCACACACACTTGCACACACTCGCACACACTCGCACATACACACATACACATTCGCACACACTCGCACACACACTCGCACACACAGTCCTACACACTCACACACACACTCACAAACACTCGCACACACTCACACACACACTCACTCACACGTACACACTCACTCACACTTGCACACACTCACGCACACTAGCACACACTCATAAGCATACACTTACACTCACTCACACACTTACTCACACGCACACACTCTCGCACACACTCACACACACTCGCGCACACTCGCACACACTCGCACGCCCACACTCGCACACTCTCGCACACATTTGCACACACTCGCACTCACTTGCACCCACTCGCACGCACACACTCGCACACACTCATACACAATCACACAAACTCGCACACATTCGCACACACTCGCACACACTCACTCACTCACACACACTTGCACACACTCGCACACACTCGCACACACAGTCCTACACACTCACACACACACTCGCAAACACTCGCACAAACTCACACACACTCACTCACACGCACACACTTGCGCACACTAGCACACACTCGCACGCCCACACTCACACACATTCGCACTCACTCGCACGCACTCGCACGCACACACTCGCACAAACTCACACACACTCGCACACACTCATACACAATCGCACGCACACACACTCGCACACACACTCGCACACACTCGCACACTCTCACACACATTCACACTCACTCGCTCGCACTCGCACGCGCACACTCAAACACACTCGCACAAACTCACACACACTCGCACACACTTATACACAAACGCACACAGACACTCGCACACACTCGCACACACTCGCACACACTCACTCACACACACTCACACACACACACTCGCACACACTCACACACACTTGCACACACTCGCACACACTCACACGCACACACACTCGCACACACACTCACACACACTCGCACACACTCACAAGCACACACTCGCACACTCGCACACACTCACACGCACACACTCACACGCACACACTCACACGCACACACTCGTACAAACAGTCGCACACACTCGCACCCACTCACTCGTGCACACTCGCGCACACTCGGGCACATTTGCACACACTCGCACACTCTCGCACACACACTCGCACACACACTCGCACACACTCGAACACACTCGCACACACTCGCAAACACTCGCACATACAGTCCTACAAACTCACACACACTCACACACACTCACACACTCCACCCACACACAAACTGGCACACACTCAAACACACTCACTCATACACACTCGCACACACTCACTCGCACACACACACACTCGCACACACTCGCACCCAGTCACTCGAGCACACTCGCACACACTCGCACTCACGCACACACTCGCACACACTCACACGCACACACTCACGCACACACACTCACGCACACTCGTGCACACTCGCACGCACACATTCACACACATTCGCACTCACTTGCACACACTCGTGCGCACACACTGGCACACACTGGCACACACTGGCACACACACACTCGCACACACTCGCACACACTTGCACACACTAGCACACGCACACTTGCACATATTCGCACACACTCGCACGCACACACCCGCACACACTCGCATGCACACACTCGCACACACACTCACACACACACTCACATACACACTCGCACACACTCGCACAAACTCCTACACACACTCGTACACACACACACTCGCACACACACTCGCACACACTTGCACACACTCGCACATACACACATACACATTCGCACACACTCGCACACACACTCGCACACACAGTTCTACACACTCACACACACACTCGCAAACACTCGCACACACTCACACACACACTCACTCACACGTACACACTCGCGCACACTCGCACACACTCATGCACACTAGCACACACTCGCATGCACACACTGGCACACACACTAACACACACACTCACATACACACTCGCACACACTCGCACAAACTCCTACACACACTCGCACACACTCACACACACATTCGCACGCTCACACTCGCACACACTCACACACACACTTGCACACACTTGCACACGCACACTCGCACACAATCACACACGCACTCGCAGACACTCGCACACACTCACTCATGCACACACTCACACACACTCGCCCACACTCGCACACACAGTCCTACACACTCACACACACACTCGCAAACACTTGCAAACACTCACACACACACTCACTCACACGTACACACTCGCGCACACTCGCACGCCGACACTCTCACACTCTCGCACACATTTGCACACACTCGCACTCACTCGCACGCATTTGCACGCACACACTCGCACACACTCGCACAAACTCATACACAATCGCACACACTCACTCGCACACACTTGCACACACTCGCACACACTTGCACACACTTGCACACGCTTGCACACACTCGCACACACTTGCACACACTCGCACACACTCACACACACGCACACACACGCACACACACTCACGCACACACTCGCACACACTCGCACACACTTGCATGCACACATTCGCAAACACTCGCACACACAAACACAAACTGGCACACACTCAAACACACTCATTCATACACACTCGCACACACTCACTCGCACACACACACTCGCACACACTCACACGCACACACTCACGCACACACACTCGCGCACACTCGTGCACACTCGCACGCACACTCACTCACACGTACACACTCGTGCACACTCACACACACTCACGCACACTAGCACACACTCATAAGCATACACTCACGCACACTCACTCACACACTTACTCACACGCACACACTCTCGCACACACTCACACACACTCGCGCACACTCGCACACACTCGCACGCCCACACTCGCACACTCTCGCACACATTTGCACACACTCGCACTCTCGCACCCACTCGCATGCACACACTCGCACACACTCATACACAATCAAACAAACTCGCACACACACACTCGCACACATTTGCACACACTCGCAAACACTCGCACACACTCACACACACACTCACTCACACGTACACACTCGCGCACACTCGCACACACTCACGCACACTGGCACACACACTAACACACACACTCACATACACACTCGCACACACTCGCACAAACTCCTACACACACTCGCACACACTCACACACACATTCGCACGCTCACACTCGCACACACTCACACACACACTTGCACACACTTGCACACGCACACTCGCACACAATCACACACACACTCACAGACACTCGCACACACTCACTCATGCACACACTCACACACACTCGCCCACACTCGCACACACAGTCCTACACACTCACACACACACTCGCAAACACTCGCACAAACTCACACACACTCACTCACACGCACACACACTCGCACACACTCACACACATTTGCACTCACTCGCATGCACTCGCACGCACACACTCGCACAAACTCACACACACTCGCACACACTCATACACAATCGCACGCACACACACTCGCACACACACTCGCACACACAGTTCTACACACTCACACACACACTCGCAAACACTCGCACACACTCACACACACACTCACTCACACGTACACACTCGCGCACACTCGCACACACTCACGCACACTAGCACACACTCGCATGCACACACTGGCACACACACTAACACACACACTCACATACACACTCGCACACACTCGCACAAACTCCTACACACACTCGCACACACTCACACACACATTCGCACGCTCACACTCGCACACACTCACACACACACTTGCACACACTTGCACACGCACACTCGCACACAATCACACACACACTCGCAGACACTCGCACACACTCACTCATGCACACACTCACACACACTCGCCCACACTCGCACACACAGTCCTACACACTCACACACACACTCGCAAACACTTGCAAACACTCACACACACACTCACTCACACGTACACACTCGCGCACACTCGCACGCCGACACTCTCACACTCTCGCACACATTTGCACACACTCGCACTCACTCGCACGCATTTGCACGCACACACTCGCACACACTCGCACAAACTCATACACAATCGCACACACTCACTCGCACACACTTGCACACACTCGCACACACTCGCACACACTTGCACACACTTGCACACGCTTGCACACACTCGCACACACTTGCACACACTCGCACACACTCACACACACGCAAACACACGCACACACACTCACGCACACACTCGCACACACTCGCACACACTTGCATGCACACATTCGCAAACACTCGCACACACAAACACAAACTGGCACACACTCAAACACACTCATTCATACACACTCGCACACACTCACTCGCACACACACACTCGCACACACTCACACGCACACACTCACGCACACACACTCGCGCACACTCGTGCACACTCGCACGCACACTCACTCACACGTACACACTCGTGCACACTCACACACACTCACGCACACTAGCACACACTCATAAGCATACACTCACGCACACTCACTCACACACTTACTCACACGCACACACTCTCGCACACACTCACACACACTAGCGCACACTCGCACACACTCGCACGCCCACACTCGCACACTCTCGCACACATTTGCACACACTCGCACTCTCGCACCCACTCGCATGCCACACTCGCACACACTCATACACAATCAAACAAACTCGCACACACACACTCGCACACATTTGCACACACTCGCAAACACTCGCACACACTCACACACACACTCACTCACACGTACACACTCGCGCACACTCGCACACACTCACGCACACTGGCACACACACTAACACACACACTCACATACACACTCGCACACACTCGCACAAACTCCTACACACACTCGCACACACTCACACACACATTCGCACGCTCACACTCGCACACACTCACACACACACTTGCACACACTTGCACACGCACACTCGCACACAATCACACACACACTCACAGACACTCGCACACACTCACTCATGCACACACTCACACACACTCGCCCACACTCGCACACACAGTCCTACACACTCACACACACACTTGCAAACACTTGCAAACACTCACACACACACTCACTCACACGTACACACTCGCGCACACTCGCACGCCGACACTCTCACACTCTCGCACACATTTGCACACACTCGCACTCACTCGCACGCATTTGCACGCACACACTCGCACACACTCGCACAAACTCATACACAATCGCACACACTCACTCGCACACACTTGCACACACTCGCACACACTCGCACACACTTGCACACACTTGCACACGCTTGCACACACTCGCACACACTTGCACACACTCGCACACACTCACACACACGCACACACACGCACACACACTCACGCACACACTCGCACACACTCGCACACACTTGCATGCACACATTCGCAAACACTCGCACACACAAACACAAACTGGCACACACTCAAACACACTCATTCATACACACTCGCACACACACACTCGCACACACTCACACGCACACACTCACGCACACACACTCGCGCACACTCGTGCACACTCGCACGCACACTCACTCACACGTACACACTCGTGCACACTCACACACACTCATGCACACTAGCACACACTCGTAAGCATACACACACGCACACTCACTCACACACTTACTCACACGCACACACTCTCGCACACACTCACACACACTCGCGCACACTCGCACACACTCGCACGCCCACACTCGCACACTCTCGCACACATTTGCACACACTCGCACTCTCGCACCCACTCGCATGCACACACTCGCACACACTCATACACAATCAAACAAACTCGCACACACACACTCGCACACATTTGCACACACTCGCACACACTCACTCACTCACACTCACTCGCACACACTTGCACACTCTCGCACACACTCACACACACTCGAGCACACTCGCACACACTCGCACACCCACACTCGCACAATCTCGCACACATTTGCACACACTCGCACTCTCGCACCCACTCGCATGCACACACTCGCACACACTCATACACAATCAAACAAACTCGCACACACACACTCGCACACATTTGCACACACTCGCACACACTCACTCACTCACACTCACTCGCACACACTTGCACACATTCGCACACACTCGCACACTCACTCGCACACACAGTCCTACACACTCACACACACACTCGCAAACACTCGCACACACACACACTCACTCACACGTACACACTCGCGCACACTCACACACACTCACGCACACTAGCACACACTCGTAAGCATACACTCACACTCACTCACACACTTACTCACACTCACATACTCTCGCACACACTCGCGCACACTCGCACACACTCGCACGCCCACACTCACACACTCTCGCACACATTTGCACACACTCGCACTCACTCACACCCACTCGCACGCACACACTCATACACAATCACACAAACTCGCACACACACACTCGCACACACTCGCACCCACTCGCACACACTTGCACACACTCGCACACAGTCGCACACACAGTCCTACACACTCACAGACACTCGCAAACACTCGCACAAACTCACACACACTCACTCACACGCACACACTTGCACACACTAGCACACACTCGCACGCCCACACTTGCACACACTCACACTCACTCGCACGCACACACTCGCACACACTCGCACATACTCGCACACACTTGCACACACTCGCACACACTCGCATGCACACATTCGCACACACACTCACAAACACACACTCGCATACACACTCGCACAAACTCCTACACACACTCGTACACACTCACACACACTCGCACACACACTTGCACACACTCACACACACTTGCACATACACACATACACATTCGCACACACTCGCACACACACTCGCACACACAGTCCTACACACACACTCGCAAACACTCGCACACACTCACACACACACTCACTCACACGTACACACTCGCAAACACTCGCACACACTCACGCACACTAGCACACACTCATAAGCATACACTCACACTCACTCACACGCACACACTCTCGCACACACTCACACACACTCGCGCACATTCGCACACACTCGCACGCCCACACTCGCACACTCTCGCACACATTTGCACACACTCGCACTCACTCACACCCACTCGCACGCACACAGTCGCACACACTCATACACAATCACACAAACTCGCACACACACACTCGCACACATTCGCACACAGTCGCACACACTCACTCACACTCACTCGCACACACTTGCACACACTCGCACACACTCGCACACACAGTCCTACACACTCACACACACTCGCAAACACTCGCACAAACTCACACACACTCACTCACACGCACATACTTGCACACACTAGCACACACTCGCATGCCCACACTTGCACACATTCGCACTCACTCGCACGCACTCGCACGCACACACTCGCACAAACTCACACACACTCGCACACACTCATACACAATCGCACGCACTCACACTCGCACACTCTCGCACACATTCGCATTCACTCGCACGCACACACTCGCACAAACTCGCATGCACACACTCGCACACACACTAACACACTAACACACACACACTCTCATACACACTCACACACACTCGCAAACACTCGCACAAACTCACACACACTCACTCACACGCGCATACTTGCACACACTAGCACACACTCGCACGCCCACACTTGCACACATTCGCACTCACTCGCATGCACTCGCATGCACACACTCGCACACACTCGCACAAACTCACACACACTCGCACACACTCATACTCAATCGCACAATCGCACAAACTCACACACACTCGCACACACTCACACACTCGCACCCACTCACTCGTGCACACTCGCACACATTCGCACTCACTCGCACGCACTCGCACGCACACACTCGCACAAACTCACACACACTCGCACACACTCATACACAATCGCACGCACACACACTCGCACACACACACTCACACACACTCGCACACTCTCGCACACATACGCACTCACTCGCACGCACTCGCATGCACACACTCTCCCACACTCGCACAAACTCACACACACTCGCACACACTCATACACAATCGCACGCACACACACTCGCACACACACACTCACACACACTCGCACACTCTCGCACACATACGCACTCACTCGCACGCACTCGCACGCACACACTCTCACACACTCGCACAAACTCACACACACTCGCACACACTCATACACAATCGCACGCACACACACTCGCACACACACACTCACACAAACTCGCACACTCTCGCACACATACGCACTCACTCGCACGCACTCGCACACACACACTCTCACACACTCGCACAAACTCACACACACTCGCACACACTCATACACAATCGCACGCACACACACACTCACACACACTCGCACACTCTCGCACACATACGCACTCACTCGCACGCACTCGCACGCACACACTCTCACACACTTGCACACACTCGCACACACTCGCAAACACTCGCACAAACTCACACACACTCACTCACACGCACACACTTGCACACACTAGCACACACTCGCACGTCCACACTTGCACACACTCACACTCACTCACACGCACACACTCGCACACACTCGCACACACTTGCACACACTCGCACACACTCGCATGCACACACTCGCACACACACTCACAAACACACACTCGCATACACACTCGCACACACTCGCACAAACTCCTACACACACTCGTACACACTCACACACACTCGCATACACACTTGCACACACTCGCACACACTCGCACATACACGCATACACATTCGCACACACTCGCACACACAGTCCTACACACTCACACACACACTCGCAAACACTCGCACACACTCACACACACACTCACTCACACGTACACACTCGCGCACACTCGCACACACTCACGCACACTAGCACACACTCGTAAGCATGCACTCACACTCACTCACACACTTACTCACAGGCACACACTCTCGCACACACTCACACACACTCGCGCACACTCGCACACACTCGCACGCCCACACTCGCACACTCTCGCACACATTTGCACACACTCGCGCACACTCGCACACACTCATACACAATCGCACGCACACACACCCGCACACACTCACACACATTCGCACTCACTCGCACGCACTCGCATGCACACACTCGCACAAACTCACACACACTGGCACACACTTATACACAATCGCACACACACACTCTAACACACACTCGCACACACTCGCACACACTCACTCACACACACTCACACACACACACTCGCACACACTCACACACACTTGCACACACTCGCACACACTCACACGCACACACACTCACACACACACTCACACACACTCACAAGCACAAACTCGCACACACACTCGCACACACTCACACGCACACACTCACACGCACACACTCGCACACACACTTGCACACACTCGCACCCAATCACTCTTGCACACTCGCGCACACTCGGGCACATTTGCACACACTCGCACACACTCGCACACTCTCGCACACACACTCGCACACACATTCGCACACACTCGCACACACTCGCAAACACTCGCACATACAGTCCTACAAACTCACACACACTCACACACACTCACACACTCGCACCCACACACAAACTGGCACACACTCAAACACACTCACTCATACACACTCGCACACACTCACTCGCACACACACACTCGCACACACTCACACGCACACACTCACGCACACACACTCGCGCACACTCGTGCACACTCGCACGCACACTCACTCACACGTACACACTCGTGCACACTCACACACACTCACGCACACTAGCACACACTCGTAAGCATACACTCACGCACACTCACTCACACACTTACTCACACGCACACACTCTCGCACACACTCACACACACTCGCACACACTCGCACGCCCACACTCGCACACTCTCGCACACATTTGTACACACTCGCACTCTCGCACCCACTCGCATGCACACACTCGCACACACTCATACACAATCAAACAAACTCGCACACACACACTCGCACACATTTGCACACACTCGCACACACTCACTCACTCACACTCACTCGCACACACTTGCACACTCTCGCACACACTCACACACACTCGCGCACTCTCGCACACACTCGCACGCCCACACTCGCACACTCTCGCACACATTTGCACACACTCGCACTCTCGCACCCACTCGCATGCACACACTCGCACACACTCATACACAATCAAACAAACTCGCACACATTTGCACACACTCACACACACTCACTCACTCACACTCACTCGCACACACTTGCACACATTCGCACACACTCGCACACTCACTCGCACACACAGTCCTACACACTCACACACACACGCAAACACTCGCACACACACACACTCACTCACATGTACACACTCGCGCACACTCACACACACTCACGCACACTAGCACACACTCGTAAGCATACACTCACACTCACTCACACACTTACTCACACTCACACACTCTCGAACACACTCGCACACACTCGCACACACTCGCACGCCCACACTCACACACTCTCGCACACATTTGCACACACTCGCACTCACTCACACCCACTCGCACGCACACACTCATACACAATCACACAAACTCGCACACACACACTCGCACACACTCGCACCCACTCGCACACACTTGCACACACTCGCACACACTCGCACACACAGTCCTACACACTCACACACACTCGCAAACACTCGCACAAACTCACACACACTCACTCACACGCACACACTTGCACACACTAGCACACACTCGCACGCCCACACTTGCACACACTCACACTCACTCGCACGCACTCGCACGCACACACTCGCACACGCTCGCACATACTCGCACACACTTGCACACACTCGCACACACTCGCATGCACACACTCGCACACACACTCACAAACACACACTCGCATACACACTCGCACAAACTCCTACACACACTCGTACACACTCACACACACTCGCACACACACTTGCACACACTCACACACACTTGCACATACACACATACACATTCGCACACACTCGCACACACACTCGCACACACAGTCCTACACACACACTCGCAAACACTCGCACACACACTCACTCACACGTACACACTCGCACACACTCGCACACACTCACGCACACTAGCACACACTCGTAAGCATACACTCACACTCACTCACACGCATACACTCTCGCACACACTCACACACACTCGCGCACACTCGCACACACTCGCACGCCCACACTCGCACACTCTCGCACACATTTGCACACACTCGCACTCACACCCACTCGCACGCACACACTCGCACACACTCATACACAATCACACAAACTCGCACACACACACTCGCACAAATTCGCACACACTCGCACACACTCACTCACACTCACTCGCACACACTTGCACACACTCGCACACACTCGCACACACAGTCCTACACACTCACACACACTCGCAAACACTCGCACAAACTCACACACACTCACTCACACGCACATACTTGCACACACTAGCACACACTCGCACGCCCACACTTGCACACATTCGCACTCACTCGCATGCACTCGCACGCACACACTCGCACACACTCGCACAAACTCACACACACTCGCACACACTCATACTCAATCGCACAATCGCACAAACTCACACACTCGCACACACTCACACACTCGCACCCACTCACTCATGCACACTCGCACACATTCGCACTCACTCGCACGCACTCGCACGCACACACTCGCACAAACTCACACACACTCGCACACACTCATACACAATCGCACGCACACACACTCGCACACACACACTCACACACACTCGCACGCACTCGCACGCACACACTCTCACACACTCGCACAAACTCACACACACTCGCACACACTTATACACAATCGGACACACACACTCACTCACTCACACTCACTCGCACACACTTGCACACACTCGCACACACTCGCACACACAGTCCTACACACTCACACACACTCGCAAACACTCGCACAAACTCACACACACTCACTCACACGCACACACTTGCACACACTAGCACACACTTGCACGTCCACACTTGCACACACTCACACTCACTCGCACGCACTCGCACGCACACACTCGCACACACTCGCACACACTTGCACACACTCGCACACACTCGCATGCACACACTCGCACACACACTCACAAACACACACTCGCATACACACTCGCACACACTCGCACAAACTCCTACACACACTCGTACACACTCACACACACTCGCATACACACTTGCACACACTCGCACACACTCGCACATACACGCATACACATTCGCACACACTCGCACACACAGTCCTACACACTCACACACACACTCGCAAACACTCGCACACACTCACACACACACTCACTCACACGTACACACTCGCGCACATGCGCACACACTCACGCACACTAGCACAAACTCGTAAGCATACGCTCACACTCACTCACACACTTACTCACACGCACACACTCTCGCACACACTCACACACACTCGCGCACACTCGCACACACTCGCACGCCCACACTCGCACACTCTCGCACACATTTGCACACACTCGCACTCACTCGCACCCACTCGCACGCACAAACTCGCACACACTCATACACAATCACACAAACTCGCACACACACACTCGCACACATTCGCACACACTCGCACACACGCACTCACTCACACTCACTCGCACACACTCGCACACACTTGCACACACAGTCCTACACACTCACACACACACTCGCAAACACTCGCACAAACTCACACACACTCACTCACACGCACACACTTGCGCACACTAGCACACACTCACACGCCCACACTCGCACACATTCGCACTCACTCGCATGCACTCGCACGCACACACTCACACACACTCACACAAACTCACACACACTCGCACACACTCATACACAATCGCACGCACACACACTCGCACACACTCGCACACATTCGCACTCACTCGCACGCACGCGCACGCACACACTCGCACAAACTCACACACACTGGCACACACTTATACACAATCGCACACACACACTCTAACACACACTCGCACACACTCGCACACACTCACTCACACACACTCACACACACACACTCACACACACTCACACACACTTGTACACACTCGCACACACTCACACGCACACACTCACACACACACTCACACACACTCACAAGCACAAACTCGCACACACACTCGCACACACTCACACGCACACACTCACACGCACACACTCGCACACACACTCGCACACACTCGCACCCACTCACTTGCGCACACTCGCGCACACTCGGGCACATTTGCACACACTCGCACACACTCGCACACTCTCGCACACACACTCGCACACACACTCGCACACACTCGCACACACTCGCAAACACTCACACATACAGTCCTACAAACTCACACACACTCACACACACTCACACACTCGCACCCACACACAAACTGGCACACACTCAAACACATTCACTCATACACACTCGCACACACTCACTCGCACACACACACTCTCGCACACACTCGCACCCAGTCACTCGAGCACACTCGCACACCCTCGCATGCACGCACACACTCGCACACACTCACATGCACGCACACACACTCGCACACACTCGTGCACACTCGCACTCACACATTCACACACATTCGCACTCACTTGCACACACTCGTACGCACACACTGGCACACACTCGCACACACTTGCACACACACACTCGCACACACTCTCATGCACACACTTGCACACACACTCTCACACACTCGCATACAGACTCGCACAAACTCCTACACACACTCGTACACACTCACACACACTAGCACACACACACTCGCACACACTCGCACATACTCGCACACACTCGCACACACTCGCATGCACACACTCGCACACACACTCACACACACACTCTCGCATACACACTCGCACAAACTCCTACACACACTCGTACACACTCACACACACTCGCACACACACTTGCACACACTCGCACACACTCGCACATACACACATACACATTCGCACACACTCGCACACACAGTCCTACACACTCACACACACACTCACAAACACTCGCACACACTCACACACACACTCACTCACACGTACACACTCACGCACACTTGCACACACTCACGCACACTAGCACACACTCGTAAGCATACACTCACACTCACTCACACACTTACTCACACGTACACACTCTCGCACACACTCACACACACTCGCGCACACTCGCACACAGTCGCGCGCCCACACTCGCACACTCTCGCACACATTTGCACACACTCGCACTCACTTGCACCCACTCGCACGCACACACTCGCACACACTCATACACAATCACACAAACTCGCACACATTCGCACACACTCGCACACACTCACTCACTCACACTTACTCGCACACACTTGCACACACTCGCACACACTCGCACACACAGTCCTACACACACACTCGCAAAAACACTCGCACAAACTCACACACACTCACTCACACGCACACACTTGCGAACACTAGCACACACTCGCACGCCCACACTCACACACATTCGCACTCACTCGCACGCACTCGCACGCACACACTCGCACAAACTCACACACACTCGCACACACTCATACACAATCGCACGCACACACACTCGCACACACACACTCGCACACACTCGCACACTCTCACACACATTCACACTCACTCGCACGCACTCGCACACGCACACTCACACACACTCGCACAAACTCACACACACTCGCACACACTTATACACAAACGCACACACACACTCGTACACACACTCGCACACACTCGCACACACTCGCACACACTCACTCACACACACTCACATGCACACACTCGCACACACTCGCACACACTCACACACACTTGCACACACTCGCACACACTCACACGCACACACACTCGCACACACACTCACACACACTCGCACACACTCACAAGCACACACTCGCACACACACTCGCACACACTCACACGCACACACTCACACGCACACACTCGTACAAACAGTCGCACACACTCGCACCCACTCACTCGTGCACACTCGCGCACACTCGGGCAAATTTGCACACACTTGCACACTCTCGCACACACACTCGCACACACACTCGCACACACTCGAACACACTCGCACACACTCGCAAACACTCGCACATACAGTCCTACAAACTCACAAACACTCACACACACTCACACACTCCACCCACACACAAACTGGCACACACTCAAACACACTCACTCATACACACTCGCACACACTCACTCGCACACACACACACTCGCACACACTCGCACCCAGTCACTCGAGCACACTCGCACACACTCGCACGCACGCACACACTCGCACACACTCACACGCACACACTCACGCACACACACTCACGCACACTCGTGCACACTCGCATGCACACATTCGCACACATTCGCACTCACTTGCACACACTCGTGCGCACACACTGGCACACACTGGCACACACACACTCGCACACACTCGCACACACTTGCACACACTAGCACACACAAACTCGCACATATTCGCACACACTCGCACGCACACACTCGCACACACTCGCATGCACACACTCGCACACACACTCACATACACACTCGCACACACTCGCACAAACTACTACACACACTCGTACACACACTCGCACACACACTCGCACACACTTGCACACACTCGCACATACACACATACACATTCGCACACACTCGCACACACAGTTCTACACACTCACACACACACTCGCAAACACTCGCACACACTCACACACACACTCACTCACACGTACACACTCGCGCACACTCGCACACACTCACGCACACTAGCACACACTCGCATGCACAGACTGGCACACACACTAACACACACATTCACATACACACTCGCACACACTCGCACAAACTCCTACACACACTCGCACACACTCACACACACACTCGCACGCTCACACTCGCACACACTCACACACACACTTGCACACACTTGCACACGCACACTCGCACACAATCACACACACACTCGCAGACACTTGCACACACTCACTCATGCACACACTCACACACACTCGCCCACACTTGCACACACAGTCCTACACACTCACACACACACTCGCAAACACTTGCAAACACTCACACACACACTCACACGTACACACTCGCGCACACTCGCACGCCGACACTCTCACACTCTCGCACACATTTGCACACACTCGCACTCACTCGCACGCACTCGCTCGTACACACCCGCACAAACTCGCACAAAATCATACACAATCGCACACACTCACTCGCACACACTTGCACACACTCGCACACACTCGCACACACTTGCACACGCTTGCACACACTCGCACACACTCGCACACACTCACACACACGCACACACACGCACACACATTCACGCACACACTCGCACACACTCGCACACACTTGCATGCACACATTCACACGCACTCGCAAACACAAACACAAACTGGCACACACTCAAACACACTCACTCATACACACTCGCACACACTCACTCGCACACACACACACACTCGCACACACTCACACGCACAAACTCACGCACACTCACTCACACGTACACACTCGCTCACACTCACACACACTCACGCACACTAGCACACACTCGTAAGCATACACTCACACTCACTCACACACTTACTCGCACACACTCACACACACTCGCGCACACTCGCACACACTCGCACGCCCACACTCGCACACTCTCGCACACATTTGCACACACTCGCACTCTCGCACCCACTCGCATGCACACACTCGCACACACTCATACACAATCAAACAAACTCGCACACACACACTCGCACACATTTGCACACACTCGCACACACTCACTCACTCACACTCACTCGCACACACTTGCACACACTCGCACACACTCGCACACACAGTCCTACACACTCACACACACACTCGCAAACACTCGCACAAACTCACACACACTCACTCACACGCACACACTTGCGCACACTAGCACACACTCGCACGCCCACACTCGCACACATTCGCACTCACTCGCATGCACTCGCACGCACACACTCGCACAAACTCACACACACTCGCACACACTCATACACAATCGCACGCACACACACTCGCACACTCTCGCACACATTCGCACTCACTCGCACGCACACACTCGCACAAACTCACATGCACACACTCGCACACACACTAACACACACACACTCGCATACACACTCGCACACACTCGCATGCACACACTCGCACACACACTCACACACACACACTCGCATACACACTCGCACACACTCGCACAAACTCCTACACACACTCGTACACACTCACACACACTCGCACACACACTTGCACACACTCGCACACACTCGCACATACACACATACACATTCGCACACACTCGCACACTCACTCGCACACACAGTCCTACACACTCACACACACACTCGCAAACACTCGCACACACACACACTCACTCACACGTACACACTCGTGCACACTCACACACTCACGCACACTAGCACACACTCGTAAGCATACTCACACACTTACTCACACTCACACACTCTCTCGCACACTCGCACACACTCGCACACACTCACTCACACTCACTCGCACACACTTGCACACACTCGCACACACTCGCACACACAGTCCTACACACTCACACACACTCGCAAACACTCGCACAAACTCACACACACTCACTCACACGCACACACTTGCACACACTAGCACACACTTGCACGCCCACACTTGCACACATTCGCACTCACTCGCACGCACTCGCACGCACACACTCGCACACACTCGCACAAACTCACACACACTCGCACACACTCATACTCAATCGCACAATCGCACAAACTCACACACACTCGCACACACTCACACACTCGCACCCACTCACTCGTGCACACTCGCACACATTCGCACTCACTCGCACGCACTCGCACGCACATACTCGCACAAACTCACACACACTCGCACACACTCATACACAATCGCACGCACACACACTCGCACACACACTCACACACACTCGCACACTCTCGCACACATACGCACACACTCGCACACACTTATACACAATCGCACACACACACTCACTCACTCACACTCACTCGCACACACTTGCACACACTCGCACACACTCGCACACACAGTCCTACACACTCACACACTCGCAAACACTCGCACAAACTCACACACACTCACTCACACGCACACACTTGCACACACTAGCACACACTTGCACGCCCACACTTGCACACACTCACACTCACTCGCACGCACACACTCGCACACACTCGCACAAACTCACACACACTCGCACACACTCATGCACAATCGCACAAACTCACACACTCGCACACACTCACACACTCGCACCCACTCACTCGTGCACACTCGCACACATTCGCACTCACTCGCACGCACTCACACGCACACACTCGCACAAACTCACACACACTCGCACACACTCATACACAATCGCACGCACACACACTCGCACACACTCGCACACATTCGCACTCACTCGCACGCACTCGTACGCACACACTCGCACAAACTCACACACACTGGCACACACTTATACACAATCGCACACACACACTCTAACACACACTCGGGCACACTCAGGCACATTTGCACACACTCGCACACACTTGCACACTCTCGCACACACACTCGCACACACACTCGCACACACTCGAACACACTCGCACATACTCGCAAACACTCGCACATACAGTCCTACAAACTCACACACACTCACACACACTCACACACTCGCACCCACACACAAACTGGCACAAACTCAAACACACTCACTCATGCACACTCGCACACACTCACTCGCACACACACACTCGCACACACTCGCACCCAGTCACTCGAGCACACTCGCACACCCTCGCACGCACGCACACACTCGCACACACTCACATGCACACACTCACGCACACACACTCGCGCACACTCATGCACACTCGCACGCACACATTCACACACATTCGCACTCACTTGCACACACTCGTACTCACACACTGGCACACACTGGCACACACTGGCACACACACACTCGCACACACTCGCACACACTTGCACACACTAGCACACACACACTCGCACATACTCGCACACACTCGCACACACTCGCACGCACACTCGCATACACACTCGCACAAACTCCTACACACACTCGTACACACTCACACACACTAGCACACACACACTCGCACACACTCGCACATACTCACACACACTCGCACACACTCGCATGCACACACTCGCACACACACTCACACACACACTCTCGCATACACACTCGCACAAACTCCTACACACACTCGTACACACTCACACACACTCGCACACACACTTGCACACACTCGCACATACACACATACACATTCGCACACACTCGCACACACACTCGCACACACAGTCCTACACACTCACACACACACTCACAAACACTCGCACACACTCACACACACACTCACTCACATGTACACGCTCACGCACACTTGCACACACTCATGCACACTAGCACACACTCATAAGCATACACTTACACTCACTCACACACTTACTCACATGCACACACTCTCGCACACACTCACACACACTCGCGCACACTCACACACACTCGCACGCCCACACTCGCACACTCTCGCACACATTTGCACACACTTGCACTCACTTGCACCCACTCGCACGCACACACTCGCACACACTCATACACAATCACACAAACTCGCACACATTCGCACACACTCGCACACACTCACTCACTCACACTTACTCGCACACACTTGCACACACTCGCACACACTCGCACACACTGTCCTACACACTCACACACACACTGGCAAACACTCGCACAAACTCACACACACTCACTCACACGCACACACTTGCGCACACTAGCACACACTCGCACGCCCACACTCACACACATTCGCACTCACTCGCATGCACTCGCACGCACACACTCGCACAAACTCACACACACTCGCACACACTCATACACAATCGCACGCACACACACTCGCACACACACTCGCACACACTCGCACACTCTCACACACATTCACACTCACTTGCATGCACTCGCACGCGCACACTCAAACACACTCGCACAAACTCACACACACTCGCACACACTTATACACAAACGCACACACACACTCGCACACACTCGCACACACTCGCACACACTCACACACACTCGCACACACTCACAAGCACACACTCGCACACTCGCACACACTCACACGCACACACTCACATGCACACACTCGTACAAACAGTCGCACACACTCGCACCCACTCACTCGTGCACACTCGGGCACATTTGCACACACTCGCACACTCTCGCACACACACTCGCACACACACTCGCACACACTCGAACACACTCGCACATACAGTCCTACAAACTCACACACACTCACACACACTCACACACTCCACCCACACACAAACTGGCACACACTCAAACACACTCACTCATACACACTCGCACACACTCACTCGCACACACACTCGCACCCAGTCACTCGAGCACACTCGCACACACTCGCACGCACGCACACACTCGCACACACTCACACGCACACACTCACGCACACACACTCACGCACACTCGTGCACACTCGCACGCACACATTCGCACACATTCGCACTCACTTGCACACACTCGTGCACACACACTGGCACACACTGGCACACACTGGCATGCACACACTCGCACACACTCGCACACACTTGCACACACTAGCACACACACACTCGCACATATTCACACACACTCGCACGCACACACTCGCACACACTCGCATGCACACACTCGCACACACACTCACACACACTCACATACACACTCGCACAAACTCCTACACACACTCGCACACACTCGCACACACACTCGCACACACTTGCACACACTCGCACATACACACATACACATTCGCACACACTCGCACACACACTCGCACACACAGTTCTACACACTCACACACACACTCGCAAACACTCGCACACACTCACACACACACTCACTCACACGTACACACTCGCGCACACTCGCACACACTCACGCACACTAGCACACACTCGCATGCACACACTGGCACACACACTAACACACACACTCACACACACTCTCGCAAACATTTGCAAACACTCACACACACACTCACTCACACGTACACACTCGCGCACACTCGCACGCCGACACTCTCACACTCTCGCACACATTTGCACACACTCGCACTCACTCGCACGCACTCGCACGCACACACTCGCACACACTCGCACAAACTCATACACAATCGCACACACTCACTCGCACACACTTGCACACACTCGCACACACTTGCACACGCTTGCACACACTCGCACACACTCGCACACACTCGCACACACTCACACACACGCACACACACTCACGCACACACTCGCACACACTCGCACACACTTGCATGCACACATTCGCACGCACTCGCACACACAAACACAAACTGGCACACACTCAAACACACTCACTCATACACACTCGCACACACACACTCGCACACACTCACACGCACACACTCACGCACACACACTCGTGCACACTCGCACGCACACTCACTCACACGTACACACTCGCGCACACTCACACACACTCACGCACACTAGCACACACTCGTAAGCATACACTCACACTCACTCACACACTTACTCACACGCACACACTCTCGCACACACTCACACACACTCGCGCACACTCGCACACACTCGCACGCCCACACTCGCACACTCTCGCACACATTTGCACACACTCGCACTCTCGCACCCACTCGCATGCACACACTCGCACACACTCATACACAATCAAACAAACTCGCACACACACTCGCACACATTTGCACACACTTGCACACACTCACTCACTCACACTCACTCGCACACACTTGCACACACTCGCACACACTCGCACACACAGTCCTACACACTCACACACACACTCGCAAACACTCGCACAAACTCACACACACTCACTCACACGCACACACTTGCGCACAGTAGCACACACTCACACGCCCACACTCACACACATTCGCACTCACTCGCACGCACTCGCACGCACACACTCGCACAAACTCACACACACTCGCACACACTCATACACAATCGCACGCACACACACTCGCACACACACACTCGCACACACTCGCACACTCTCACACACATTCACACTCACTCGCACGCACTCGCACGCGCACACTCAAACACACTCGCACAAACTCACACACACTCGCACACACTTATACACAAACGCACACACACACTCGTACACACACTCGCACACACTCGCACACACTCGCACACACTCACTCACACACACTAACACGCACACACTCACACACACTTGCACACACTCGCACACACTCACACGCACACACACTCGCACACACACTCACACACACTCGCACACACTCACAAGCACACACTCGCACACACACTCACACACACTCACACGCACACACTCACACGCACACACTCGTACAAACAGTCGCACACACTCGCACCCACTCACTCGTGCACACTCGCGCACACTCAGGCACATTTGCACACACTCGCACACTCTCGCACACACACTCGCACACACTCGAACACACTCGCACACACTCGCAAACACTCGCACATACAGTCCTACAAACTCACACACACTCACACACACTCACACACTCCACCCACACACAAACTGGCACACACTCAAACACACTCACTCATACACACTCGCACACACTCACTCGCACACACACACTCGCACACACTCGCACCCAGTCACTCGAGCACACTCGCACACACTCGCACGCACGCACACACTCGCACACACTCACACGCACACACTCACGCACACACACTCACGCACACTCGTGCACACTCGCACGCACACATTCGCACACATTCGCACTCACTTGCACACACTCGTGCGCACACACTGGCACACACTGGCACACACTGGCACACACACACTCGCACACACTCGCACACACTTGCACACACTAGCACACACACACTCGCACATATTCACACACACTCGCACGCACACACTCGCACACACTCGCATGCACACACTCGCACACACACTCACACACACTCACATACACACTCGCACACACTCGCACAAATTCCTACACACACTCGTACACACACACTCGCACACACACTCGCACACACTTGCACACACTCGCACATACACACATACACATTCGCACACACTCGCACACACTCGCACACACAGTTCTACACACTCACACACACACTCGCAAACACTCGCACACACTCACACACACACTCACTCACACGTACACACTCGCATGCACACACTGGCACACACACTAACACACACACTCACATACACACTCGCACACACTCGCACAAACTCCTACACACACTCGCACACACTCACACACACACTCGTACGCTCACACTCGCACACACTCACACACACACTTGCACACACTTGCACACGCACACTCGCACACAATCACACACACACTCGCAGACACTCGCACACACTCACTCATGCACACACTCACACACACTCGCCCACACTCGCACACACAGTCCTACACACTCACACACACACTCGCAAACATTTGCAAACACTCACACACACACTCACTCACACGTACACACTCGCGCACACTCGCACGCCGACACTCTCACACTCTCGCACACATTTGCACACACTCGCACTCACTCACACGCACTCGCACACACACACTCGCACACACTCGCACAAACTCATACACAATCGCACACACTCACTCGCACACACTTGCACACACTCGCACACACTCGCACACACTTGCACACACTTGCACACGCTTGCACACACTCGCACACACTCGCACACACTCGCACACACTCACACACACGCACACACTCGCACACACTCGCACACACTTGCATGCACACATTCGCACACACTCGCACACACAAACACAAACTGGCACACACTCAAACACACTCACTCATACAAACTCGCACACACTCACTCGCACACACACACACACTCGCACACACTCACACGCACACACTCACGCACACACACTCGCGCACACTCGTGCACACTCGCACGCACACTCACTCACACGTACACACTCGCGCACACTCACACACACTCACGCACACTAGCACACACTCGTAAGCATACACTCACACTCACTCACACACTTACTCACACGCACACACTCTCGCACACACTCACTCACACTCGCGCACACTCGCACACACTCGCACGCCCACACTCGCACACTCTCGCACACATTTGCACACACTCGCACTCTCGCACCCACTCGCATGCACACACTCGCACACACTCATACACAATCAAACAAACTCGCACACACACTCGCACACATTTGCACACACTTGCACACACTCACTCACTCACACTCACTCGCACACACTTGCACACACTCGCACACACTCGCACACACAGTCCTACACACTCACACACACACTCGCAAACACTCGCACAAACTCACACACACTCACTCACACGCACACACTTGCGCACACTAGCACACACTCACACGCAAACACTCACACACATTCGCACTCACTCGCACGCACACACTCGCACAAACTCACACACACTCGTACACACTCATACACAATCGCACGCACACACACTCGCACACTCTCGCACACATTCACACTCACTCGCATACACACTCGCACACACTCGCATGCACACACTCGCACACACACTCACACACACACACTCGCATACACACTCGCACAAACTCCTACACACACTCGTACACACTCACACACACTCACACACACACTTGCACACACTCGCACACACTCGCACACACTCGCACATACACACATACACATTCGCACACACTCGCACACTCACTCGCACACACAGTCCTACACACTCACACACACACTCGCAAACACTCGCACACACACACACTCACTCACACGTACACACTCGCGCACACTCACACACTCACGCACACTAGCACACACTCATAAGCATACACTCACACTCACTCACTCACACTCACTCACACACTTACTCACACGCAAACACTCTCGCACACACTCACACACACTCGCGCACACTCGCACACACTCGCACGCCCACACTCGCACACTCTCGCACACATTTGCACACACTCACACACATTCGCACCCACTCGCACACACTCACTCACACTCACTCGCACACACTTGCACACACTCGCACACACAGTCCTACACACTCACACACACTCGCAAACACTCGCACAAACTCACACACACTCGCTCACACGCACACACTTGCACACACTAGCACACACTTGCACGCCCACACTTGCACACATTCGCACTCACTCGCACGCACTCGCACGCACACACTCGCACACACTCGCACAAACTCACACACACTCGCACACACTCATACTAAATCGCACAATCGCACAAACTCACACACACTCGCACACACTCACACACTCGCACCCACTCTCTCGTGCACACTCGCACACATTCGCACTCACTCACACGCACTCGCACGCACACACTCGCACACACACTCACAAACACACACTCACATACACACTCGCACACACTCGCACAAACTCCTACACACACTCGCACACACTCACACACACACTCGTACGCTCACACTCGCACACACTCACACACACACTTGCACACACTTGCACACGCACACTCGCACACAATCACACACACACTCGCAGACACTCGCACACACTCACACACACTCGCCCACACTCGCACACACAGTCCTACACACTCACACACACACTCGCAAACATTTGCAAACACTCACACACACACTCACTCACACGTACACACTCGCGCACACTCGCACGCCGACACTCTCACACTCTCGCACACATTTGCACACACTCGCACTCACTCGCACGCACTCGCACGCACACACTCGCACACACTCGCACAAACTCATACACAATCGCACACACTCACTCGCACACACTTGCACACACTCGCACACACTCGCACACACTTGCACACGCTTGCACACACTCGCACACACTCGCACACACTTGCACACACTCACACACACGCACACACACGCACACACACTCATGCACACACTCGCACACACTCGCACACACTTGCATGCACACATTCGCACGCACTCGCACACACAAACACAAACTGGCACACACTCAAACACACTCACTCATACACACTCGCACACACTCACTCGCACACACACACACACACACTCGCACACACTCACACGCACACACTCACGCACACACACTCGTGCACACTCGCACGCACACTCACTCACACGTACACACTCGCGCACACTCACACACACTCACGCACACTAGCACACACTCGTAAGCATACACTCACACTCACTCACACACTTACTCACACGCACACACTCTCGCACACACTCACACACACTCGCGCACACTCGCACACACTCGCACGCCCACACTCGCACACTCTCGCACACATTTGCACACACTCGCACTCTCGCACCCACTCGCATGCACACACTCGCACACACTCATACACAATCAAACAAACTCGCACACACACTCGCACACATTTGCACACACTTGCACACACTCACTCACTCACACTCACTCGCACACACTTGCACACACTCGCACACACAGTCCTACACACTCACACACACACTCGCAAACACTCGCACAAACTCACACACACTCACTCACACGCACACACTTGCGCACAGTAGCACACACTCACACGCCCACACTCACACACATTCGCACTCACTCGCACGCACTCGCACGCACACACTCGCACAAACTCACACACACTCGCACACACTCATACACAATCGCACGCACACACACTCGCACACACACACTCGCACACACTCGCACACTCTCACACACATTCACACTCACACGCACGCACTCGCACGCGCACACTCAAACACACTCGCACAAACTCACACACACTCGCACACACTTATACACAAACGCACACACACACTCGTACACACACTCGCACACACTCGCACACACTCACTCACACACACTCACACGCACACACTCACACACACTTGCACACACTCGCACACACTCACACGCACACACACTCGCACACACACTCACACACACTCGCACACACTCACAAGCACACACTCGCACACACACTCACACACACTCACACGCACACACTCACACGCACACACTCGTACAAACAGTCGCACACACTCGCACCCACTCACTCGTGCACACTCGCGCACACTCGGGCACATTTGCACACACTCGCACACACTCGCAAACACTCGCACATACAGTCCTACAAACTCACACACACTCACACACACTCACACACTCCACCCACACACAAACTGGCACACACTCAAACACACTCACTCATACACACTCGCACACACTCACTCGCACACACACACACTCGCACACACTCGCACCCAGTCACTCGAGCACACTCGCACACACTCGCACGCACGCACACACTCGCACACACTCACACGCACACACTCACGCACACACACTCACGCACACTCGTGCACACTCGCACGCACACATTCGCACACATTCGCAATCACTTGCACACACTCGTGCGCACACACTGGCACACACTGGCACACACTGGCACACACACACTCGCACACACTCGCACACACTTGCACACACTAGCACACACACACTCGCACATATTCACACACACTCGCACGCACACACTCGCACACACTCGCATGCACACACTCGCACACACTCGCACAAACTCCTACACACACTCGTACACACACACTCGCACACACACTCGCACACACTTGCACACACTCGCACATACACACATACACATTCGCACACACTCGCACACACACTCGCACACACAGTTCTACACACTCACACACACACTCGCAAACACTCGCACACACTCACACACACACTCACTCACACGTACACACTCGCGCACACTCGCACACACTCACGCACACTAGCACACACTTGCATGCACACACTGGCACACACACTAACTCACACACTCACATACACACTCGCACACACTCGCACAAACTCCTACACACACTCGCACACACTCACACACACACTCGTACGCTCACACTCGCACACACTCACACACACACTTGCACACACTTGCACACGCACACTCGCACACAATCACACACACACTCGCAGACACTCGCACACACTCACTCATGCACACACTCACACACACTCGCCCACACTCGCACACACAGTCCTACACACTCACACACACACTCGCAAACATTTGCAAACACTCACACACACACTCACTCACACGTACACACTCGAGCACACTCGCACGCCGACACTCTCACACTCTCGCACACATTTGCCCACACTCGCACTCACTCGCACGCACTCGCACACACACACTCGCACACACTCGCACAAACTCATACACAATCGCACACACTCACTCGCACACACTTGCACACACTCGCACACACTCGCACACACTTGCACACACTTGCACACGCTTGCACACACTCGCACACACTCGCACACACTCGCACACACTCACACACACGCACACACACGCACACACACTCACGCTCACACTCGCACACACTCGCACACACTTGCATGCACACATTCGCACGCACTCGCACACACAAACACAAACTGGCACACACTCAAACACACTCACTCATACAAACTCGCACACACTCACTCGCACACACACACACTCGCACACACTCACACGCACACACTCACGCACACACACTCGCGCACACTCGTGCACACTCGCACGCACACTCACTCACACGTACACACTCGCGCACACTCACACACACTCACGCACACTAGCACACACTCGTAAGCATACACTCACACTCACTCACACACTTACTCACACGCACACACTCTCGCACACACTCACACACACTCGCGCACACTCGCACACACTCGCACGCCCACACTCGCACACTCTCGCACACATTTGCACACACTCGCACTCTCGCACCCACTCGCATGCACACACTCGCACACACTCATACACAATCAAACAAACTCGCACACACACTCGCACACATTTGCACACACTTGCACACACTCACTCACTCACACTCACTCGCACACACTTGCACACACTCGCACACACAGTCCTACACACTCACACACACACTCGCAAACACTCGCACAAACTCACACACACTCACTCACACGCACACACTTGCGCACACTAGCACACACTCACACGCAAACACTCACACACATTCGCACTCACTCGCACGCACACACTCGCACAAACTCACACACACTCGCACACACTCATACACAATCGCACTCACACACACTCGCACACTCTCGCACACATTCACACTCACTCGCATACACACTCGCACACACTCGCATGCACACACTCGCACACACACTCACACACACACTCGCATACACACTCGCACAAACTCCTACACACACTCGTACACACTCACACACACTCAAACACACACTTGCACACACTCGCACACACTCGCACATACACACATACACATTCGCACACACTCGCACACTCACTCGCACACACAGTCCTACACACTCACACACACACTCGCAAACACTCGCACACACACACACTCACTCACACGTACACACTCGCGCACACTCACACACTCACGCACACTAGCACACACTCATAAGCATACACTCACACTCACTCACTCACACTCACTCACACACTTACTCACACGCAAACACTCTCGCACACACTCACACACACTCGCGCACACTCGCACACACTCGCACGCCCACACTCGCACACTCTCGCACACATTTGCACACACTCACACACATTCGCACCCACTCGCACACACTCACTCACACTCACTCGCACACACTTGCACACACTCGCACACACAGTCCTACACACTCACACACACTCGCAAACACTCGCACAAACTCACACACACTCACTCACACGCACACACTTGCACACACTAGCACACACTTGCACGCCCACACTTGCACACATTCGCACTCACTTGCACGCACTCGCACGCACACACTCGCACACACTCGCACAAACTCACACACACTCGCACACACTCATACTAAATCGCACAATCGCACAAACTCACACACACTCGCACACACTCACACACTCGCACCCACTCTCTCGTGCACACTCGCACACATTCGCACTCACTCGCACGCACTCGCACGCACACACTCGCACAAACTAACACACACTCGCACACACTCACACACTCGCACCCACTCACTCGTGCACACTCGCACACATTCGCACTCACTCGCACGCACTCACACGCACACACTCGCACAAACTCACACACACTCGCACACACTCATACACAATCGCACGCACACACACTCGCACACACTCGCACACATTCGCACTCACTCGCACGCACTCGCACGCACACACTCGCACAAACTCACACACACTGGCACACACTTATACACAATCGCACACACACACTCTAACACACACTCGCACACACTCGCACACACTCACTCACACACACTCACACACACACACTCGCACACACTCACACACACTTGCACACACTCGCACACACTCACACGCACACACACTCACACACACACTCACACACACTCGCACACACTCGCACCCACTCACTCGTGCACACTCGCGCACACTCGGGCACATTTGCACACACTCGCACACACTCGCTTACTCTCGCACACACACTCGCACACACACTTGCACACACTCGAACACA
Source organism: Phyllobates terribilis (assembly GCF_046119375.1). Classification (NCBI taxonomy): domain Eukaryota; kingdom Metazoa; phylum Chordata; class Amphibia; order Anura; family Dendrobatidae; genus Phyllobates; species Phyllobates terribilis. The sequence continues at coordinate 4,781,364 of NW_027362853.1, forward strand.
CTCGCACACACTCGCAAACACTCGCACATACAGTCCTACAAACTCACACACACTCACACACACTCACACACTCGCACCCACACACAAACTGGCACACACTCAAACACACTCACTCATACACACTCGCACACACTCACTCGCACACACACACACACTCGCACACACTCGCACCCAGTCACTCGAGCACACTCGCACACCCTCGCACGCACGCACACACTCGCACACACTCACATGCACACACTCACGCACACACACTCGCGCACACTCGTGCACACTCGCACGCACACATTCACACACATTCGCACTCACTTGCACACACTCGTACGCACACACTGGCACACACTCGCACACACTCGCACACACACACTCGCACACACTCGCATGCACACACTTGCACACACACTCACACACACTCGCATACACACTCGCACAAACTCCTACACACACTCGTACACACTCACACACACTAGCACACACACACTCGCACACACTCGCACATACTCGCACACACTCGCACACACTCGCATGCACACACTCGCACACACACTCACACACACACTCTCGCATACACACTCGCACAAACTCCTACACACACTCGTACACACTCACACACACTCGCACACACACTTGCACACACTCGCACACACTCGCACATACACACATTCACATTCGCACACACTCGCACACACACTCGCACACACAGTCCTACACACTCACACACACACTCACAAACACTCGCACACACTCACACACACACTCACTCACACGTACACACTCACTCACACTTGCACACACTCACGCACACTAGCACACACTCGTAAGCATACACTCACACTCACTCACACACTTACTCACACGCACACACTCTCGCACACACTCACACACACTCACGCACACTCGCACACACTCGCACGCCCACACTCGCACACTCTCGCACACATTTGCACACACTCGCACTCACTTGCACCCACTCGCACGCACACACTCGCACACACTCATACACAATCACACAAACTCGCACACATTCGCACACACTCGCACACACTCACTCACTCACACACACTTGCACACACTCGCACACACTCGCACACACAGTCCTACACACTCACACACACACTCGCAAACACTCGCACAAACTCACACACACTCACTCACACGCACACACTTGCGCACACTAGCACACACTCGCACACCCACACTCACACACATTCGCACTCACTCGCACACACTCGCACGCACACACTCGCACAAACTCACACACACTCGCACACACTCATACACAATCGCACGCACACACACTCGCACACACACACTCGCACACACTCGCACACTCTCACACACATTCACACTCACTCGCACGCACTCGCACGCGCACACTCAAACACACTCGCACAAACTCACACACACTCGCACACACTTATACACAAACGCACACACACACTCGCACACACTCGCACACACTCGCACACACTCACTCACACACACTCACACGCACACACTCGCACACACTCACACACACTTGCACACACTCGCACGCACTCACACGCACACACACTCGCACACACACTCACACACACTCGCACACACTCACAAGCACACACTCGCACACTCGCACACACTCACACGCACACACTCACACGCACACACTCGTACAAACAGTCGCACACACTCGCACCCACTCACTCGTGCACACTCGCGCACACTCGGGCACATTCGCACACACTCGAACACACTCGCACACACTCGCAAACACTCGCACATACAGTCCTACAAACTCACACACACTCACACACACTCACACACTCCACCCACACAAAAACTGGCACACACTCAAACACACTCACTCATACACACTCGCACACACTCACTCGCACACACACACACTCGCACACACTCGCACCCAGTCACTCGAGCACACTCGCACACACTCGCACTCACGCACACACTCGCACACACTCACACGCACACACTCACGCACACACACTCACGCACACTCGTGCACACTCGCACGCACACATTCACACACATTCGCACTCACTTGCACACACTCATGCGCACACACTGGCACACACTGGCACACACACACTCGCACACACTCGCACACACTTGCACACACTAGCACACACACACTTGCACATATTCGCACACACTCGCACGCACACACTCGCACACACTCACATGCACACACTCGCACACACACTCACACACACACTCACATACACACTCGCACACACTCGCACAAACTCCTACACACACTTGTACACACACACACTCGCACAAACACTCGCACACACTTGCACACACTCGCACATACACACACTCACATATACACACTCACGCACACACACTCGCGCACACTCGTGCACACTCGCACGCACACATTCACACACATTCGCACTCACTTGCACACACTCGTACGCACACACTGGCACACACTCGCACACACTCGCACACACACACTCGCACACACTCGCATGCACACACTTGCACACACACTCACACACACTCGCATACACACTCGCACAAACTCCTACACACACTCGTACAAACTCACACACACTAGCACACACACACTCGCACACACTCGCACATACTCGCACACACTCGCACACACTCGCATGCACACACTCGCACACACACTCACACACACACTCTCGCATACACACTCGCACAAACTCCTACACACACTCGTACACACTCACACACACTCGCACACACTCGCACATACACACATACACATTCGCACACACTCGCACACACACTCGCACACACAGTCCTACACACTCACACACACACTCACAAACACTCGCACACACTCACACACACACTCACTCACACGTACACACTCGAGCACACTCGCACGCCGACACTCTCACACTCTCGCACACATTTGCCCACACTCGCACTCACTCGCACGCACTCGCACACACACACTCGCACACACTCGCACAAACTCATACACAATCGCACACACTCACTCGCACACACTTGCACACACTCGCACACACTCGCACACACTTGCACACACTTGCACACGCTTGCACACACTCGCACACACTCGCACACACTCGCACACACTCACACACACGCACACACACGCACACACACTCACGCACACACTCGCACACACTCGCACACACTTGCATGCACACATTCGCACGCACTCGCACACACAAACACAAACTGGCACACACTCAAACACACTCACTCATACAAACTCGCACACACTCACTCGCACACACACACACTCGCACACACTCACACGCACACACTCACGCACACACACTCGCGCACACTCGTGCACACTCGCACGCACACTCACTCACACGTACACACTCGCGCACACTCACACACACTCACGCACACTAGCACACACTCGTAAGCATACACTCACACTCACTCACACACTTACTCACACGCACACACTCTCGCACACACTCACACACACTCGCGCACACTCGCACACACTCGCACGCCCACACTCGCACACTCTCGCACACATTTGCACACACTCGCACTCTCGCACCCACTCGCATGCACACACTCGCACACACTCATACACAATCAAACAAACTCGCACACACACTCGCACACATTTGCACACACTTGCACACACTCACTCACTCACACTCACTCGCACACACTTGCACACACTCGCACACACAGTCCTACACACTCACACACACACTCGCAAACACTCGCACAAACTCACACACACTCACTCACACGCACACACTTGCGCACACTAGCACACACTCACACGCAAACACTCACACACATTCGCACTCACTCGCACGCACACACTCGCACAAACTCACACACACTCGCACACACTCATACACAATCGCACGCACACACACTCGCACACTCTCGCACACATTCACACTCACTCGCATACACACTCGCACACACTCGCATGCACACACTCGCACACACACTCACACACACACACTCGCATACACACTCGCACAAACTCCTACACACACTCGTACACACTCACACACACTCACACACACACTTGCACACACTCGCACACACTCGCACATACACACATACACATTCGCACACACTCGCACACTCACTCGCACACACAGTCCTACACACTCACACACACACTCGCAAACACTCGCACACACACACACTCACTCACACGTACACACTCGCGCACACTCACACACTCACGCACACTAGCACACACTCATAAGCATACACTCACACTCACTCACTCACACTCACTCACACACTTACTCACACGCAAACACTCTCGCACACACTCACACACACTCGCGCACACTCGCACACACTCGCACGCCCACACTCGCACACTCTCGCACACATTTGCACACACTCACACACATTCGCACCCACTCGCACACACTCACTCACACTCACTCGCACACACTTGCACACACACGCACACACAGTCCTACACACTCACACACACTCGCAAACACTCGCACAAACTCACACACACTCACTCACACGCACACACTTGCACACACTAGCACACACTTGCACGCCCACACTTGCACACATTTGCACTCACTCGCACGCACTCGCACGCACACACTCGCACACACTCGCACAAACTCACACACACTCGCACACACTCATACTAAATCGCACAATCGCACAAACTCACACACACTCGCACACACTCACACACTCGCACCCACTCTCTCGTGCACACTCGCACACATTCGCACTCACTCGCACGCACTCGCACGCACACACTCGCACAAACTAACACACACTCGCACACACTCACACACTCGCACCCACTCACTCGTGCACACTCGCACACATTCGCACTCACTCGCACGCACTCACACGCACACACTCGCACAAACTCACACACACTCGCACACACTCATACACAATCGCACGCACACACACTCGCACACACTCGCACACATTCGCACTCACTCGCACGCACTCGCATGCACACACTCGCACAAACTCACACACACTGGCACACACTTATACACAATCGCACACACACACTCTAACACACACTCGCACACACTCGCACACACTCACTCACACACACTCACACACACACACTCGCACACACTCACACACACTTGCACACACTCGCACACACTCACACGCACACACACTCACACACACACTCACACACACTCGCACACACTCGCACCCACTCACTCGTGCACACTCGCGCACACTCGGGCACATTTGCACACACTCGCACACACTCGCTTACTCTCGCACACACACTCGCACACACACTTGCACACACTCGCACACACTCGCAAACACTCGCACATACAGTCCTACAAACTCACACACACTCACACACACTCACACACTCGCACCCACACACAAACTGGCACACACTCAAACACACTCACTCATACACACTCGCACACACTCACTCGCACACACACACACACTCGCACACACTCGCACCCAGTCACTCGAGCACACTCGCACACCCTCGCACGCACGCACACACTCGCACACACTCACATGCACACACTCACGCACACACACTCGCGCACACTCGTGCACACTCGCACGCACACATTCACACACATTCGCACTCACTTGCACACACTCGTACGCACACACTGGCACACACTCGCACACACTCGCACACACACACTCGCACACACTCGCATGCACACACTTGCACACACACTCACACACACTCGCATACACACTCGCACAAACTCCTACACACACTCGTACACACTCACACACACTAGCACACACACACTCGCACACACTCGCACATACTCGCACACACTCGCACACACTCGCATGCACACACTCGCACACACACTCACACACACACTCTCGCATACACACTCGCACAAACTCCTACACACACTCGTACACACTCACACACACTCGCACACACACTTGCACACACTCGCACACACTCGCACATACACACATTCACATTCGCACACACTCGCACACACACTCGCACACACAGTCCTACACACTCACACACACACTCACAAACACTCGCACACACTCACACACACACTCACTCACACGTACACACTCACTCACACTTGCACACACTCACGCACACTAGCACACACTCGTAAGCATACACTCACACTCACTCACACACTTACTCACACGCACACACTCTCGCACACACTCACACACACTCGCGCACACTCGCTCACTCACACACACTTGCACACACTCGCACACACTCGCACACACAGTCCTACACACTCACACACACACTCGCAAACACTCGCACAAACTCACACACACTCACTCACACGCACACACTTGCGCACACTAGCACACACTCGCACACCCACACTCACACACATTCGCACTCACTCGCACACACTCGCACGCACACACTCGCACAAACTCACACACACTCGCACACACTCATACACAATCGCACGCACACACACTCGCACACACACACTCGCACACACTCGCACACTCTCACACACATTCACACTCACTCGCACGCACTCGCACGCGCACACTCAAACACACTCGCACAAACTCACACACACTCGCACACACTTATACACAAACGCACACACACACTCGCACACACTCGCACACACTCGCACACACTCACTCACACACACTCACACGCACACACTCGCACACACTCACACACACTTGCACACACTCGCACGCACTCACACGCACACACACTCGCACACACACTCACACACACTCGCACACACTCACAAGCACACACTCGCACACTCGCACACACTCACACGCACACACTCACACGCACACACTCGTACAAACAGTCGCACACACTCGCACCCACTCACTCGTGCACACTCGCGCACACTCGGGCACATTCGCACACACTCGAACACACTCGCACACACTCGCAAACACTCGCACATACAGTCCTACAAACTCACACACACTCACACACACTCACACACTCCACCCACACACAAACTGGCACACACTCAAACACACTCACTCATACACACTCGCACACACTCACTCGCACACACACACACTCGCACACACTCGCACCCAGTCACTCGAGCACACTCGCACACACTCGCACTCACGCACACACTCGCACACACTCACACGCACACACTCACGCACACACACTCACGCACACTCGTGCACACTCGCACGCACACATTCACACACATTCGCACTCACTTGCACACACTCATGCGCACACACTGGCACACACTGGCACACACACACTCGCACACACTCGCACACACTTGCACACACTAGCACACACACACTTGCACATATTCGCACACACTCGCACGCACACACTCGCACACACTCACATGCACACACTCGCACACACACTCACACACACACTCACATACACACTCGCACACACTCGCACAAACTCCTACACACACTCGTACACACACACACTCGCACACACACTCGCACACACTTGCACACACTCGCACATACACACACTCACATGCACACACTCACGCACACACACTCGCGCACACTCGTGCACACTCGCACGCACACATTCACACACATTCGCACTCACTTGCACACACTCGTACGCACACACTGGCACACACTCGCACACACTCGCACACACACACTCGCATACACTCGCATGCACACACTTGCACACACACTCACACACACTCGCATACACACTCGCACAAACTCCTACACACACTCGTACAAACTCACACACACTAGCACACACACACTCGCACACACTCGCACATACTCGCACACACTCGCACACACTCGCATGCACACACTCGCACACACACTCACACACACACTCTCGCATACACACTCGCACAAACTCCTACACACACTCGTACACACTCACACACACTCGCACACACTCGCACATACACACATACACATTCGCACACACTCGCACACACACTCGCACACACAGTCCTACACACTCACACACACACTCACAAACACTCGCACACACTCACACACACACTCACTCACACGTACACACTCACTCACACTTGCACACACTCACGCACACTAGCACACACTCATACGCATACACTTACACTCACTCACACACTTACTCACACGCACACTCTCGCACACACTCACACACACTCGCGCACACTCGCACACACTCGCACGCCCACACTCGCACACTCTCGCACACATTTGCACACACTCGCACTCACTTGCACCCACTCGCACGCACACACTCGCACACACTCATACACAATCACACAAACTCGCACACATTCGCACACACTCGCACACACTCACTCACTCACACACACTTGCACACACTCGCACACACTCGCACACACAGTCCTACACACTCACACACACACTCGCAAACACTCGCACAAACTCACACACACTCACTCACACGCACACACTTGCGCACACTAGCACACACTCGCACGCCCACACTCGCACACATTCGCACTCACTCGCACGCACACACTCGCACACACTCGCACAAACTCACACACACTCGCACACACTCATACACAATCGCACGCACACACACTCGCACACACACACTCGCACACACTCGCACACTCTCACACACATTCACACTCACTCGCACACACTCGCACGCCCACACTCACACACATTCGCACTCACTCGCACGCACTCGCACGCACACACTCGCACAAACTCACACACACTCGCACACACTCATACACAATCGCACGCACACACACTCGCACACACACACTCGCACACACTCGCACACTCTCACACAAATTCACACTCACTCGCACGCACTCGCACGCGCACACTCAAACACACTCGCACAAACTCACACACACTCGCACACACTTATACACAAACGCACACACACACTCGCACACACTCGCACACACTCGCACACACTCACTCACACACACTCACACGCACACACTCGCACACACTCACACACACTTGCACACACTCGCACACACTCACACGCACACACACTCGCACACACACTCACACACACTCGCACACACTCACAAGCACACACTCGCACACACACTCACACACACTCACACGCACACACTCACACGCACACACTCGTACAAACAGTCGCACACACTCGCACACACTCACTCGTGCACACTCGCGCACACTCGGGCACATTTGCACACACTCGCACACTCTCGCACACACTCGAACACACTCGCACACACTCGCAAACACTCGCACATACAGTCCTACAAACTCACACACACTCACACACACTCACACACTCCACCCACACACAAACTGGCACACACTCAAACACACTCACTCATACACACTCGCACACACTCACTCGCACACACACACACTCGCACACACTCGCACCCAGTCACTCGAGCACACTCGCACACACTCGCACTCACGCACACACTCGCACACACTCACACGCACACACTCACGCACACACACTCACGCACACTCGTGCACACTCGCACGCACACATTCACACACATTCGCACTCACTTGCACACACTCATGCGCACACACTGGCACACACTGGCACACACACACTCGCACACACTCGCACACACTAGCACACACACACTTGCACATATTCGCACACACTCGGACGCACACACTCGCACACACTCGCATGCACACACTCGCACACACACTCACACACACACTCACATACACACTCGCACACACTCGCACAAACTCCTACACACACTCGTACACACACACACTCGCACACACACTCGCACACACTTGCACACACTCGCACATACACACATACACATTCGCACACACTCGCACACACACTCGCACACACAGTTCTACGCACTCACACACACACTCGCAAACACTCGCACACACTCACACACACACTCACTCACACGTACACACTCGCGCACACTTGCACACACTCACGCACACTAGCACACACTCGCATGCACACACTGGCACACACACTAACACACACACTCACATACACACTCGCACACACTCGCACAAACTCCTACACACACTCGCACACACTCACACACACATTCGCACGCTCACACTCGCACACACTCACACACACACTTGCAAACACTTGCACACGCACACTCGCACACAATCACACACACACTCGCAGACACTCGCACACACTCACTCATGCACACACTCACACACACTCGCCCACACTCGCACACACAGTCCTACACACTCACACACACACTCGCAAACACTTGCAAACACTCACACACACACTCACTCACACGTACACACTCGCGCACACTCGCACGCCGACACTCTCACACTCTCGCACACATTTGCACACACTCGCACTCACTCGCACGCATTTGCACGCACACACTCGCACACACTCGCACAAACTCATACACAATCGCACACACTCACTCGCACACACTTGCACACACTCGCACACACTCGCACACACTTGCACACACTTGCACACGCTTGCACACACTCGCACACACTTGCACACACTCGCACACACTCACACACACGCACACACACGCACACACACTCACGCACACACTCGCACACACTCGCACACACTTGCATGCACACATTCGCAAACACTCGCACACACAAACACAAACTGGCACACACTCAAAAACACTCATTCATACACACTCGCACACACTCACTCGCACACACACACTCGCACACACTCACACGCACACAATCACGCACACACACTCGCGCACACTCGTGCACACTCACTCACACATACACACTCGTGCACACTCACGCACACTAGCACACACTCGTAAGCATACACTCACGCACACTCACTCACACACTTACTCACACGCACACACTCTCGCACACACTCATACACACTCGCGCACACTCGCACACACTCGCACGCCCACACTCGCACACTCTCGCACACATTTGCACACACTCGCACCCACTCGCATGCACACACTCGCACACACTCATACACAATCAAACAAACTCGCACACACACACTCGCACACATTTGCACACACTCGCACACACTCACTCACTCACACACACTCGCACACACTTGCACACTCTCGCACACACTCACACACACTCGCGCACACTCGCACACACTCGCACACACACACTAGCACACTCTCGCACACATTTGCACACACTCGCACTCTCGGACCCACTCGCATGCACACACTCGCACACACTCATACACAATCAAACAAACTCGCACACACACACTCGCACACATTTGCACACACTCGCACACACTCACTCACTCACACTCACTCGCACACACTTGCACACATTCACACACACTCGCACACTCACTCGCACACACAGTCCTACACACTCACACACACACTCGCAAACACTCGCACACACACACACTCACTCACACGTACACACTCGCGCACACTCACACACACTCACGCACACTAGCACACACTCGTAAGCATACACTCACACTCACTCACACACTTACTCACACTCACACACTCTCGCACACACTCACGCACACTCGCACACACTCGCACGCCCACACTCACACACTCTCGCACACATTTGCACACACTCGCACTCACTCACACCCACTCGCACGCACACACTCATACACAATCACACAAACTCGCACACACACACTCGCACACACTCGCACCCACTCGCACACACTTGCACACACTCGCACACAGTCGCACACACAGTCCTACACACTCACACACACTCGCAAACACTCGCACAAACTCACACACACTCACTCACACGCACACACTTGCACACACTAGCACACACTCGCACGCCCACACTTGCACACACTCACACTCACTCGCACGCACACACTCGCACACACTCGCACATACTCACACACACTTGCACACACTCGCACACACTCGCATGCACACACTCGCACACACACTCACAAACACACACTCGCATACACACTCGCACAAACTCCTACACACACTCGTACACACTCACACACACTCGCACACACACTTGCACACACTCACACACACTTGCACATACACACATACACATTCGCACACACTCGCACACACACTCGCACACACAGTAATACACACACACTTGCAAACACTCGCACACACTCACACACACACTCACTCACACGTACACACTCGCACACACTCGCACACACTCACGCACACTAGCACACACTCGTAAGCATACACTCACACTCACTCACACGCACACACTCTCGCACACACTGACACACACTCGCGCACATTCGCACACACTCGCACACTCTCGCACACATTTGCACACACTCGCACTCACTCACACCCACTCGCACGCACACACTCGCACACACTCATACACAATCACACAAACTCGCACACACACACTCGCACACACATTCGCACACACTCGCACACACTCACTCACACTCACTCGCACACACTTGCACACACTCGCACACACTCGCACACACAGTCCTACACACTCACACACACTCGCAAACACTCGCACAAACTCACACACACTCACTCACACGCACATACTTGCACACACTAGCACACACTCGCATGCCCACACTTGCACACATTCGCACTCACTCGCACGCACTCGCACGCACACACTCGCACAAACTCACACACACTCGCACACACTCATACACAATCGCACGCACTCACACTCGCACACTCTCGGACACATTCGCACTCACTCGCACGCACACACTCGCACAAACTCGCATGCACACACTCGCACACACACTAACACACTAACACACACACACTCGCATACACACTCACACACACTCGCAAACACTCGCACAAACTCACACACACTCACTCACACGCACATACTTGCACACACTAGCACACACTCGCACGCCCACACTTGCACACATTCGCACTCACTCGCATGCACTCGCACGCACACACTCGCACACACTCGCACAAACTCACACACACTCGCACACACTCATACTCAATCGCACAATCGCACAAACTCACACACACTCGCACACACTCACACACTCGCACCCACTCACTCGTGCACACTCACACACATTCGCACTCACTCGCACGCACTCGCACGCACACACTCGCACAAACTCACACACACTCGCACACACTCATACACAATCGCACGCACACACACTCGCACACACACACTCACACACACTCGCACACTCTCGCACACATACGCACTCACTCGCACGCACTCGCACGCACACACTCTCACACACTCGCACAAACTCACACACACTCGCACACACTTATACACAATCGGACACACACACTCACTCACTCACACTCACTCGCACACACTTGCAAACACTCGCACACACTCGCACACACAGTCCTACACACTCGCACACACTCGCAAACACTCGCACAAACTCACACACACTCACTCACACGCACACACTTGCACACACTAGCACACACTCGCACGTCCACACTTGCACACACTCACACTCACTCGCACGCACTCGCACGCACACACTCGCACACACTCGCACACACTTGCACACACTCGCACACACTCGCATGCACACACTCGCACACACACTCACAAACACACACTCGCATACACACTCGCACACACTCGCACAAACTCCTACACACACTCGTACACACTCACACACACTCGCATACACACTTGCACACACTCGCACACACTCGCACATACACGCATACACATTCGCACACACTCGCACACACAGTCCTACACACTCACACACACTCACGCACACTAGCACACACTCGTAAGCATACACTCACACTCACTCACACACTTACTCACACGCACACACTCTCGCACACACTCACACACACTCGCGCACACTCGCACACACTCGCACGCCCACACTCGCACACTCTCGCACATATTTGCACACACTCGCACTCACTCGCACCCACTCACACGCACAAACTCGCACACACTCATACACAATCACACAAACTCGCACACACACACTCGCACACACGCACTCACTCACACTCACGCCCACACACTTGCACACACTCGCACACACTTGCACACACAGTCCTACACACTCACACACACACTCGCAAACACTCGCACAAACTCACACACACTCACTCACACGCACACACTTGCGCACACTAGCACACACTCGCACGCCCACACTCGCACAAATTCTCACTCACTCGCATGCACTCACACGCACACACTCACACACACTCGCACAAACTCACACACACTCGCACACACTCATACACAATCGCACGCACACACACTCGCACACACTCGCACACATTCGCACTCACTCGCACGCACTCGCACGCACACACTCGCACAGACTCACACACACTGGCACACACTTATACACAATCGCACACACACACTCTAACACACACTCGCACACACTCGCACACACTCACTCACACACACTCACACACACACTCGCACACACTCACACACACTTGCACACACTCGCACACACTCACACGCACACAAACTCACACACACACTCACACACACTCACAAGCACAAACTCGCACACACACTCGCACACACTCACACGCACACACTCGCACACACACTTGCACACACTCGCACCCACTCACTCTTGCACACTCGCGCACACTCGGGCACATTTGCACACACTCGCACACACTCGCACACTCTCGCACACACACTCGCACACACACTCGCACACACTCGCACACACTCGCAAACACTCGCACATACAGTCCTACAAACTCACACACACTCACACACACTCACACACTCGCACCCACACACAAACTGGCACACACTCAAACACACTCACTCATACACACTCGCACACACTCACTCGCATACACACACACTCGCACCCAGTCACTCGAGCACACTCGCACACACTCGCATGCACGCACACACTCGCACACACTCACACGCACACACTCACGCACACACACTCACGCACACTCGTGCACACTCGCATGCACACATTCGCACACATTCGCACTCACTTGCACACACTCGTGCGCACACACTGGCACACACACACTCGCACACACTCGCACACACTTGCACACACTAGCACACACACACTCGCACATATTCGCACACACTCGCACGCACACACTCGCATGCACACACTCGCACACACACTCACACACACACTCACATACACACTCGCACACACTCGCACAAACTCCTACACACACTCGTACACACACTCGCACACACACTCGCACACACTTGCACACACTCGCACATACACACATACACATTCGCACACACTCGCACACACAGTTCTACACACTCGCACACACCCACACACACACTCACTCACACGTACACACTTGCGCACACTCGCACACACTCACGCACACTAGCACACACTCGCATGCACACACTGGCACACACACTAACACACACATTCACATACACACTCGCACACACTCGCACAAACTCCTACACACACTCGCACACACTCACACACACACTCGCACGCTCACACTCGCACACACTCACACACACACTTGCACACACTTGCACACGCACACTCGCACACAATCACACACACACTCGCAGACACTCGCACACACTCACTCATGCACACACTCACACACACTCACCCACACTCGCACACACAGTCCTACACACTCACACACACACTCGCAAACACTTGCAAACACTCACACACACACTCACACGTACACACTCGCGCACACTCGCACGCCGACACTCTCACACTCTCGCACACATTTGCACACACTCGCACTCACTCGCACGCACTCGCACGTACACACTCGCACACACTCGCACAAAATCATACACAATCGCACACACTCACTCGCACACACTTGCACACACTCGCACACACTCGCACACAGTTGCACACACTTGCACACGCTTGCACACACTCGCACACACTCGCACACACTCACACACACGCGCACACACGCACACACACTCATGCACACACTCGCACACACTCGCACACACTTGCATGCACACATTCACACGCACTCGCAGACACAAACACAAACTGGCACACACTCAAACACACTCACTCATACACACTCGCACACACTCACTCGCACACACACACACACTCGCACACACTCACACGCACACACTCACGCACACTCACTCACACGTACACACTCGCTCACACTCACACACACTCACGCACACTAGCACACACTCGTAAGCATACACTCACACTCACTCACACACTTACTCGCACACACTCTCGCACACACTCACACACACTCGCGCACACTCGCACACACTCGCACGCCCACACTCGCACACTCTCGCACACATTTGCACACACTCGCACTCTCGCACCCACTCGCATGCACACACTCGCACACACTCATACACAATCAAACAAACTCGCACACACACACTCGCACACATTTGCACACACTCGCACACACTCACTCACTCACACTCACTCGCACACACTTGCACACACTCGCACACACTCGCACACACAGTCCTACACACTCACACACACACTCGTAAACACTCGCACAAACTCACACACACTCACTCACACGCACACACTTGCGCACACTAGCACACACTCGCACGCCCACACTCACACACATTCGCACTCACTCGCATGCACTCGCACGCACACACTCGCACAAACTCACACACACTCGCACACACTCATACACAATCGCACGCACACACACTCGCACACTCTCGCACACATTCGCACTCACTCGCACGCACACACTCGCACAAACTCGCATGCACACACTCGCACACACACTAACACACACACACTCGCATACACACTCGCACACACTCGCATGCACACACTCGCACACACACTCACACACACACACTCGCATACACACTCGCACACACTCGCACAAACTCCTACACACACTCGTACACACTCACACACACTCGCACACACACTTGCACACACTCGCACACACTCGCACATACACACATACACATTCGCACACACTCGCACACACACTCGCACACACAGTCCTACACACTCACACACACACTCACAAACACTCGCACACACTCACACACACACTCACTCACATGTACACACTCACGCACACTTGCACACACTCACGCACACTAGCACACACTCATAAGCATACACTTACACTCACTCACACACTTACTCACACGCACACACTCTCGCACACACTCACACACACTCGCGCACACTCGCACACACTCGCACGCCCACACTCGCACACTCTCGCACACATTTGCACACACTCGCACTCACTTGCACCCACTCGCACGCACACACTCGCACACACTCATACACAATCACACAAACTCGCACACATTCGCACACACTCGCACACACTCACTCACTCACACTTACTCGCACACACTTGCACACACTCGCACACACTCGCACACACTGTCCTACACACTCACACACACACTGGCAAACACTCGCACAAACTCACACACACTCACTCACACGCACACACTTGCGCACACTAGCACACACTCGCACGCCCACACTCACACACATTCGCACTCACTCGCACGCACTCGCACGCACACACTCGCACAAACTCACACACACTCGCACACACTCATACACAATCGCACGCACACACACTCGCACACACACACTCGCACACACTCGCACACTCTCACACACATTCACACTCACTCGCACGCACTCGCACGCGCACACTCAATTACACTCGCACAAACTCACACACACTCGCACACACTTATACACAAACGCACACACACACTCGCACACACTCGCACACACTCACACACACTCACTCACACACACTCACACGCACACACTCGCACACACTCACACACACTTGCACACACTCGCACACACTCACACGCACACACACTCGCACACACACTCACACACACTCGCACACACTCACAAGCACACACTCGCACACTCGCACACACTCACACGCACACACTCACATGCACACACTCGTACAAACAGTCGCACACACTCGCACCCACTCACTCGTGCACACTCGGGCACATTTGCACACACTCGCACACTCTCGCACACACACTCGCACACACACTCGCACACACTCGAACACATTCGCACATACAGTCCTACAAACTCACACACACTCACACACACTCACACACTCCACCCACACACAAACTGGCACACACTCAAACACACTCACTCATACACACTCGCACACACTCACTCGCACACACACACACTCGCACACACTCGCACCCAGTCACTCGAGCACACTCGCACACACTCGCACGCGCGCACACACTCGCACACACTCACACGCACACACTCACGCACACACACTCACGCACACTCGTGCACACTCGCACGCACACATTCGCACACATTCGCACTCACTTGCACACACTCGTGCGCACACACTGGCACACACTGGCACACACTGGCACACACACACTCGCACACACTCGCACACACTTGCACACACTAGCACACACACACTCGCACATATTCACACACACTCGCACGCACACACTCGCACACACTCGCATGCACACACTCGCACACACACTCACACACACTCACATACACACTCGCACACACTCGCACAAACTCCTACACACACTCGTACACACACACTCGCACACACACTCGCACACACTTGCACACACTCGCACATACACACATACACATTCGCACACACTCGCACACACTCGCACACACAGTTCTACACACTCACACACACACTCGCAAACACTCGCACACACTCACACACACACTCACTCACACGTACACACTCGCGCACACTCGCACACACTCACGCACACTAGCACACACTCGCATGCACACACTGGCACACAC